>NC_090328.1:106070408-108470408 GCF_035084215.1 Heptranchias perlo | reverse complement strand
GTTTGGTACCTTTTATGTTGCCAAGATTTTTCTGTCTGTGATTGTTGGAGTTTGTTTATATTGTTATGATAAAGAATGCAACTTGAAAATCTACATTTTAAATATTTTTTATATTGGAGCTCGCTGCTGGAAGGAGCATGTGCAATTCTTAAATTTGAGATTTTCTGCTTTTTTAAAAAAGAATGTTGGAAATACCATAGAAGATTCAGACATTGGAACAATCTACGCATCGGTTAGGTGTCAGCCTTGGCCACGTGGTAGCACTCTTGCCTCTGAGTCAGAGGTTTATGGGTTCAAGCCCCACTCCAGAGACTTGAGCATCTGAAGTGTTTAGATAAAGTAAATAAAGAGAAACTGTTCCCATTGACGGAAGGGTCGAGAGCCAGAGGACTCAGATTTAAGGTGATTGGCAAAAGAACCAAAGGTGACATGAGGAAAAACTTTTTTACACAGCAAGTACTTATGATCTGGAATGTGCTGCCTGAGAGGGTGTTGGAAGCAGATTCAATCATGGCTTTCAAAAAGGAATTGAATAAATACTCGAAGGGGAAAAATTTGCAGGGCTATAGGGAAAGAGTGGGGGAATGGGACTAACTGGATTGCTCTTGCAAGAGCCGGCATGGGCTCGATGGGCCGACTGGCCTCCTTCTGTGCTGTAGCCATTCTATGATTCTATTCTATGATCCTGTGCAATGAAGGCTGACACTAGAGTGCAGTCCTGCCCTTTCAGGTGGATATAAAAAAATCCCATGGTACTATCTGAAGAAAAGCAAGGGAAGTGACCTGGCCAACCACATCACTAAAACAGATTATGTGGTTAGTTATCTCATTGCTGTTTGTGGAATCTTGTTGTGTGATTTCCCTACACCAGCAGTGACTACACTTCAAAAGTATTTAATTGGCTGTGAAGCGCCTTGGGACGTTCTGTGCTCAAGAAAGATGCTATATAAATGCAAATTCTTCAATTGAAACTAAACCCAAACAGCATTTGAATGTTCGAAACAGTTCAGAACCTTTTATTTTCATGGGCTCATGGAATCAGACAGAAACAAAATATTTTGTTCAATTAAAGTTTTATTTCTTTCCAGAAAGCATCCCCAATTCCTCAAGCTGAAGCTTTATACAAGTGTGCATAATTTTGTTTGGCCAAGAATCAAATGATGCATATGTGAATTTAAAAGAAAACAAACAAATCAAGCAGCAACATTCATCACATACAAGCGTAAAGTGTAAACATGTAAAAAATGTAAAGGTCATTACACCCTCAAACAAGAGGGATGATTTCCAGCTTTTACAGTGTGATCTCCCCTCTGCTTGATTCCCCCTCTGTTATCCCTGATCCTTATCCCAAATTTGTCGAAGGTCACTCAAAGATCTATAAACAGATGAGAAAGGCACTTTGACCTGTCTTACCTCACACATCCTGAAAAGCTACAGTTTCCCCATCACTGCATTCAACTGTGTACATGTCTGTTAAATTAATCCAAAGGTTTTTACAGTCAGTATCATATGGGAGTCCATTCCATTCATTGATTGCTCTTCAGGTGAAGAACTACTTTCTGACATCAGTACTAACCTTGCCAGTTTGAACCAGTGCACTGTGGTTGTGCTGTCAAGATTTATCTTCAGTAATGCTCCAGATTTGTATTGTTCAGTGTCCTGTATCGCTTTATAAGGCTCCTCTAAGTTACCTATTTTCAAGGATGACGAGCCCAAGATTCTCTCGTCTTTCCTTGTAATTCCGGCCTTTGACACCAGAATTAGTCTTGTGCCTCATCTCTGCATCACCTCCAGGGCTTGAATGTCTCCCTTGTACCTCATGACCAGAAATTAGTACAATTTACATGATACAGTCTGTCCAGAGCACTGTACAGTTTCACCATTGTAACTTGTACTCTACTGATTTAGTAATCTAATTCAGCATTTTTTTTTGTTTTGTTTCCGTTTGCTCCACTGTGACCAAACATGTGAATCCTTGGCTCCCTGATTAGGCTCGACTGCCCCTTTCCCCATGCTGCAAATTTGGCCAGTTTTCATGGGGTTTCTGAATCCAGATTGTTGCTGCAAACCAGAAGCACCACTGAAAGTCAGTATATAGAAAGAAAGAACTTGCATTTAGATAGCTCCTTTCACAGCCTCAGGTTGCCCCAAAGCACTTTACAGCCAATGAAGTACTTTTGAAGTGTAGTCACTGTTGTAATGTAGGAAATGTGGAAGCCGATTTGCGCACTGCCATGTCCCACGGCAATGTGATAATGACCACATAATCTGTTTTTGAGATACTGTTTGAGGGATAAATATTGGCTAGGAGAATGCCCCTGCTCCTCTTGGAATAGTGTTATGGGATCTTACACACCCAGGTGAGAAGGTAGAATGGGCCTCTGTTTTAACGCCTCCTGTGAAAGACAGCACCTCAGAGTGTAGCACTCCCTCAGTACTGCACTGAAGTCAGCTTACTCAAGTGTGACTTGAATCCACAAATTTCTGACTCAGAGGCGCGAGTGCTACCACTGAGCCATGGCTGACACCTGAACCAAGCAGCCATGGCTAGCTGCAACTCACCGTGAGAGTGCCTACAGACTAACAGAAAGAAAGAAAGACTTGCTTCCACTGAGCCACAGCTAACATCATGTTGGAGGGATTCAGAGAACTCATGACTGCATGCTGATCTATGCTCTCTCAGATCATAGTAAAGAGGTGCCCGGAGGAGTCAGTTGACACTCATGTCAACAGCAGTTCTTTGTCATCATGTAACACTGCACAAGTGACTGCATACTTCACTCCTGTAACCAATAAGCTCCCAAAGACCTGAGCAAAGGAACCCCAAATGTAAATGCATCAGGAGACATTGTTTGACAGACTCTCTGAACGTCCTGTAGCTGGTCATTTAACTGGGCACCAAGCCAATACTGCTATTCCCTCAGTCAGTGGGCGTTTAGGAGCAGAGCAACTACACAAAACACACAGGCAAATTCACAACTAAAAAGGGGTAAATGTATGGAACATATACAGCAGGTGCACTGAATCAAAATTCCATCAATTCTAATCCTGTTGTCTGCCATTCTTTAACGTGCAAAATAGAAAGTGTTATTTGTCCAAAAATAAATGAGTTTGTTAAGAACTGCACACAAAGTAGAAAATAATGGTGACCAATTGCAAAGCCCCCTGGGAGAAATGGGTAATGAGTTCCTCAGGCACTCATCTTCCTGACTGCAATAACTGGTCCCTTCCCCCAGACCAGTTAAAGCATATGAAACACTGCTTTTATCACCCCACATATCTGCTCTCTGCTGGGTACAGGCATGCAGAGGTGATGTCAGCCATGGTTGAATTGCAAAGCCATGACTGAGGAGCCAACTGCCCATCCTTTATCCATGATGTTTGATTGCCTTGAATAAAAAGAATCATTTGTATCCCTAGGAACAATGCAATGGTTTAATCATTTTCTGGTGGGATTGTATACCATTTACAAATAGATGGAGTAATAGAATCATCGAAAGGTTACAGCACAGGAGGAGGCCATTCAGCCCATCGAGTTCACGCCGGCTCTATGTAAGAGCAATCCAGCTAACCCCACTCCTCCACCTTATCCCCGTAGCCCTGCAATTTTTTTCCTTTCAAGTACTTATCCAGTTCCCTTTTGAAAGCCATGATTGAATCTGCCTCCACCACCCCCTCGGGCAGTGCATTCCAAATCCTAACCACTCAGTGTAAAAAAGTTTTTCCTCATGTCACCTTTAGTTCTTTTGCCAATCACCTTATATCTGTGTCCTCTGGTTCATGACCCTTCCACCAATGGGAACAGTTTCTCTCGATCTACTCTCTCCAGACCCTTCATGATTTTCAATACCTCTATCAAATCTTCTCGCAACCTTCTCTGTTCCAAGGAGACCAATCCCAGCTTCTCCAGTCTATCCATGTAATTAAAGTCCCTCATCCTTGGAATCATTCGAGTAAATCTCTTCTGCACTCTCTCTAAGTGCGGTGTCCAGAACTGGACACAATACTCCAGTTGTGGCTGAACCAGTGTTTTCTAAAGGTTCATCATGACTTCCATACTTTTGTACTCTATGCCTCCATTTATAAAGCCAGGATCCCGTATGCCTTTTTTAACCACTTTCTCAACCTGCCCTGCCACCTTCAACGATTTGTGCACATATACTCCCAGATCTCTCTGTTCCTGTACGTTTTTAGAGTTGTGCCCTCTAGTTTATATTGCCTCCACTTCCTTCCTACCTAAATGTATCACTTCGCATTTTTCTGTGTTAAATTTCATCTGCCACGTGTCCGCCCATGCCACCAGCCTGTCTATATCCTCTTGAAGTCTTTCACTGTCCTCCTCACTGTTCACTACCCTTCCAAGTTTTATGTCATCTGCAAATTTTAAAATTGTGCCCTGTACACCCAAGTCCAAGTCATTAATATAAATCAAGAAAAGCAGTGGTCCTAGTACCGAACCCTGGGGAACACCACTGTACACCTCCCTCCAGTCTGAAAAACAACCATTCACCACTACTCTCTGTTCCCTGTCCATTAGCCAATTCTGTATCCATGTTGCTACTGCCCCCTTTACTCCATGGGCCGCAATCTTGATAATAAGCCTACTGTGCGGCAGTTTATCAAACGCCTTTTGAAAGTCCAAATACACCACATCAAATGCATTGCCCTCATCTACCCTCTCTGTTATTTCATCAAAAAACTCTATCAGGTTAGTTAAACACGATTTTCCTTTAACAAATCCGTGCTTGCTTTCCCTAATCAATCCACAATCGTCCAAGTGACTGTTAATTCTGTCCCGGATTATCGTTTCCAAAAGTTTCCGCACCACTGAGGTTAAACTGATTGGCCTATAGTTGCTGGGATTATCCTTACACCCTTTTTTGAACAAGGGTGTAACATTTGGAATTCGCCAGTCCTCTGGCACCATCCCCATATCTATGGAAGTTTGGAAGATTATGACCAGTACCTCAGCAACCTAGGATGCATCCCATCTGGACCGGGTGACTTATCTACTTTAAGTACAGCTAGCCTTTCAAGTACCTCTTTATCAATTTTTAGCCCATCCGGTATCTCAACTATATCTTCCTTTACTGAGACTCTGACAGCATCATCTTCCCTGGTAGACAGATGCAAAGTACTCAATTGTACCTCAGCCATCCCCTCTGCCTCCATGAGCGGATCTCCTTTATGGTCCCTAATCAGCCCCACCTCTCCTCTAACTACCCGTTTACTGTTTACATGCCTGTAGAAGACTTTTGGATTCCCTTTTATGTTGGTTGCCAATCTATTCTCATACTCTCTCCTTGTCCCTCTTATTTCCTTTTTCACTTTCCCTCTGAACTTTCTATATTCTGCCTGGTTCTCGCTTGTGTTATCAACCTGACATCTGTCATACGCCCCTTTTTTCCGTTTCATCTTACTCTCTATCTCTTTTGTCATCCAGGGAGTTCTGGCTTTAGTTGCCCTACCTTTCTTCCTTGTGGGAATGTGTCTAGATTCTCCTCTTCAAAGGCCGCCCACCGTTCAATTACAGTTTTGCCTGCCAATCTTTGATTCCAGTTTACCCAGCCCAGATCTGTTCTCATCCCATTGAAATTGGCCCTCCTCTAATTGAGTATTTTTACTTTAGAGTGGTCCGTGTCCTTTTCCATAGCTATTCTAAACCTTATGATACCATGATCGTGGCTCCCTAAATGCTCCCCCACTGACACTTTCCCTGGAACAAAGTCCAGCAATGCCTCTTTCCTCATTGGGCTGGAATCGTCCTGGTTAAGAAAGTTATCCTGAACACATTTCAAAAATTCCTCCCCCTCTCTGCCCCTTTTATCATGATTGTTATCCCAGTCTATATTAGGATAGTTGAAGTCCCCCGTTATCACTACTCGATAGCTTTTGCACCTCTCTGTAATTTCGCTTCACATTTGCTCCTCTCTATCCTTCCCACGAATTGGTGGCCTATAGAATATACCCAGGAGTGTAATGTCACCTCTTTTATTTCTTAACTCTAACCAAATAGCTGTTTCGAATTGAATTGTTGGTAGGTGCACGAATAGCTCTATGCAGACATTAGGGCAAGTTTGCAGTGTACTAAAACTGTAGCTGTCTCTGTTGCTGGTGGTCACTGCTGAAATGAATATAGAGGTGGATGAAACAGGACTTCTCTGGACCAGTGGATGCAAAGCGGTTGTCTCTTCTGTCCCATGTGGGTGACTTTTGTTGCATAAAACTTGACCTGCACGAGTTTCTTCTGGTTGGCCTTTTAACAAGCTTTAACAATTCTAACTAATTTAACATATTTTGCAGTGGCAGGAAGAATCAGGATAACAGTAAAGCCGGATGAAAAGTCCATTATGGCTTTCTACCAGTCCTGCTTCCCTATTTACCCTTTCATTAAAATTAACACTCAGAAGAAAATACAGTCTTTCAGTGTCCTAGTTGCCATTCTTTAAATCATGTTAACTTTTACATAACCTAGGTCTTATCTTATATTGCCAGACAGAATTCTACTGCACTGATAGAGTTTGGTGTGTGGATTTTGTAGTTACTTGTTCATGTAAAAAAAAGTGATTTTTATAAAAATGTGTGCTACTTGGCAACTTTTAGATTATTGGGTTACTTCTTTCAACAAAAAAAAGTACCCAACAAAAAAAATGAGTAGCTTCCCATCGAGTTATTCAGGGGAGTTTACATTGTGTGTGGGGAGAGAGACTTTATTTGTCTCGTTGCTGAACACTCTCCTCCTCCAAATGCTGTGGTAGCTTCCCCCACCTGGAAAAGAACCACAGATGACCTTGGAGGACAATGGCTCGCTGCTATATAGTAAGGACTAGCCACATGATACTGACCAAGACGCCTCTTAATAGGACTATTCCTTAGTTCTCTGATGGGGCAGTTTGTCTTATCCCATGGTAATGGAAAATGCTTTGAAGAATAAGGCCTACTTCACCAAAGATGATCTACCTTTCTAAAAATAAAAATTGATTTTTTTTAAATCACAGGTTCGATCTGGAGAGACTGCTGCCAATATTGCTCGAGAGCTTGCAGAACAGACAAAAAGTCTGATTCATGCTGGCGACATTTTGTTTTCAGTAAAACTCATGGAACAGTTAGTGGATTTGTTAAATGTGCAACTCCGTAACCTTACTCCAGGTGGAAAAGACAGTGCAGCTCGGAGCCTGAACAAGGTAGGAAATCTATAGCTTTGTTTTGTTTTATTCACCTTTCTCTTCCCTCCCCTTTCTATGATTCAGATCGAATTGAATAAGACCATTGGTACATAAGATGGAAAGGTATGGGAGGGGGCTTTGTAGTTTGGAAAGCGTGGTCATTTCAGTTTCCATACACTGTCATTCTATAGGATATCTGACTGAAAAATCTCTCCAAAATGTGTTTGAACAAATCCTGCAGAATTACTTGAGACGTTGTTTTCTGTGTGTTGTATTTTTCAGATGGGTTCAAAATTCCGTGAGATTTTTGTCAATTATTGCCTTTTGCTGCATTAAGTTTTGGGGCAGCCTATTTCTGTGGTGTTCTGCACTACTTTTCACAGGCTCTTGAATTTTAGACTGATTTCCAGCTGCTTTCTAAACTTAGTTTTAATCCCCCGGTTAAAACTCATCTAAAATCATTCCTTTTCATATACAAGCTGGTTCTGACTCCCATAAACCAAATGATTACACTGCCTTGTTGGAGGACTCTTGTAGCAGAAATATACTCGAATTGGGCTTTAATCTCTCTGCTTAGGATAGCTACTGGGTATTTAATTTCCTGTGACAGCTAATATTTAATGTGTTCATGTAAAACTCCTTTGTGCGCTCTCTAAATGGGCTAACAATTGCAGAAAAATAACACATTAAAGAACTTTGTGCAAACTTGTTAAGTAGTACAGTGCCAGAGGAAATTAAACCCCTGGGAGCTCAACTGTTTTGATTTTCTCTCTTTTTTAATAATCAATTGATATCTTTACATCACTTTTACAAAAATACAGCAAACGTCAAAGTGAGACATCTGGAGCCTCATCTGCGTGAGGTTGGGAATGATTTGTGTATCTGCACTGAGCTAACAGTAGGCATTTCTACATTGGGGCTTGCTCAGCTCAGAGCAGGAGAGTGATGTTGGTTTACTGCCTCCCTGAGTCTACACAGCCGAGTGCAGCTCTCGTATCACAACAGATTTGTAGATCCATTTTTTTGTGGATTTACGACGTGTCGTTGGGATAAAGGAGCCGGTTTAAGCAATGTAAACACAGGGGAGTTGCCTCGCTTCCCGTTCTGAATTCAGGAAGTGCCTCTATAAAAGCATCTTTTTCTGTTCCAAGCACCTGGAATGTTTTACTGGGAGATAACTCAGTGGCGGAAGAATTAAAGAATGCACCAACTCTGCATGTAAAATAAACTCACCTACTCCAAACCAAATTTATATTCTCATCTTTGTGGTAACCATGCTTTTTACCAAACAAGGCTCAAAATCATGGACTAGAATTTTATTCTCAGGGTACTGCTAAGTAACATTAGTAGGTGATCAGTTATACCAACAGTGTTTAGCTGTGTGTAAACCAAGTGGGATTGTTGAATTCTGCCCTCATCAATAATAGTGTGTAGTAAAACAATTCTGTGCAGTGGTAAAAGGAAAAATGGACACATTTCCTAGCATCTGGCATCTCAAAACCAACCAACATAATGAATGTTTTCTGGGCAATGTGCACGCCTCTGCCCAGCAGCACTGATCTCCTCTAGTGGAAAAACATTTATCTCAAAATATCGAACGTTCTCAAAACAGAACATGCAGGGGGCAGAAATCCAACTATCTTGCTATCCTGTGGATTAAAAAAGTTGTTTTGTGTTTCCTTGCAGCCATTCATTCTTGTGCTTCTGTATTTGGGGTGGGGGAAGATGGACCCTTAAACTCTTGGTGACTTGTTCAGTTATTCCTTTTTAAGTAGTCTGGTTAAGCTATGGATGGCTTGCAATAGTGCATCAGATGTTTACTCAAAACACCATTTGGCACAGTACAGTAGCCTGCATATCCAATCCACACCACTGAACAAAATTGATTTTCAGTGATCAGGTACTACAAATTGCCCTTAATGTCAGCATTTATGTTTATAACATCTTAAGCGCATATTAAATTGAACTCCATTTCAGTTCAATCAACAGAAAACCAGTGCTATACTTAATGATGTAGACCTAAAGCTTTAAAAATTATTTAATATCAAGAGGCAACAAAATCATTCAGTGGCAGTGGCTATGGTTAGATCAGAACTACAGACCTCAGTTAGAAACATCCAAGGCTGATGTATAATGAGCCAATTCATCACCAAGTATGACATTTTTAATGAAGAGGTCAATATTAACCCTGCCCGGTGGGGTTGGGGGGGGGGGCATTAAAATCGATTGATTTGACTTACTTTCCCGTTCCTGCTGTAATAGCGCTGGCTGCCACTTTTTCTGACCAGGTGAGACGGCTGCTTGTAGAATGTTTACCCAGCCCTCGGGGTCGATAAGCCAAGAGTCTCTGGGAGCAGTCCATGAGGAGACTGTTCTTCACCAGGCAGGCTTTTGCTGATCAGTGCAGGCTCCTGCAACAGGACCTGCTGCCTGCTGGGCCAGATGGCCATGCTCTGCCAGTGGCTGTCAAAGTCACCATTGCTCTTAACCTTTTCACCCAAGTCGTGTTCGACTCATATCGCCCAGTCTGCACTGCACAGCACAGCTCAAAAAGCAGGTCACCAGGGCCAACCAATATACCACCTTTCCCATTGACGCCAACATTCAAAATGAGAGAGCTCTGGGATTTGCAGCAGTGGTTGGCTTCCCTCGTGTCCAGGGCATTATAGACTGCACTGATGTAGCTATCAAGGCATCAGAAGATGAGCCAGAAGCATTCATCAACAGGAAAGGCTATCACTCAATTACTGTTCAGTTGGTCTGAGATTACCACATGAAGTCTGTGCCTTTATCCAGTAACACTCATCTCTCCCCCCGCTATTCCGCCCTTTCACGAACGTAAAAGGATGGCTGCTTGGAGACAAGGGCTACCCCCTGCACACCTGGCTGATGACACGCCTCCGCTACCCCACCACGCCTGAACAGCTCTCTACTTTATACCCCACACAAAGTCTGTCAGATCATTGTAGTGTGCAGCATGTTGCACAACATGGTAATACAGAGAGGATTGCAGATGGAGGAGGCAGAGTAACAGCAACTGTTATCATCTGATGAGAAAGAATTGGATGAAGGTGAGAGAGAAGCAGAAGTAGGGCGAGCAGAGGGCACTGCAGCCAGAGAGGCTAAGGAGCAGTTGAGAGAACAGCACTTCCAGTGACTTCCTCATTCTCCTCTCCTGAAGTTACACAAAGCCCCTCTGCATTAACAGTCCTCGTTACCCCCTTCACCCGTCCCTTAATTCTGGAAACCATTCAGCCAACTTTATATGAATGAGATACTGACAATGCAAACTCAGAAGCTGTTATGAAAAGACACTGCGAACAAAGTGCCAAATATGATAAAGATGTTTAATTTAATAATTGTCGACCCACAGTGCCTTTCTTAAAAGAAGATTTACTAACTCCGCTACTCCTATAAGGTGCTCTCTCAGTGGCTTCAACAAAGTTAGTGGAAGGCTGCTGTTGTTCATACTGGGCCCCTTGGGATGCTTGTAGCTAGCGATTTCTGAGGGCTTGGCTGCAGACTATAGAACTTCGGCTGAAATTGGGGTAGCCTGGCCCAGCTGGCTTGATAGCACCATGGAGGCTATTGGCTGAGGGGTTGGCAAGGGGGCTGAGGGGTTGGCAAGGGGGCTGAGGGGTTGGCAAGGGGGCAGACGTGTTGACATCCTTCCATTGGTGGGAAAGAGAACTTCCCTCCTTATGCTCACCTTTTCGACCAAGATCACCAGAGAGGCCTCAAAGGAACTGGGGACTTGCTTCTGACTCATTGTTGCAGAAAATCCTCTTGCTGCAATGCCACAGAACAATCTGCTAGAAGGGAATGCAACCGTCCTTTAAGAGGTGCATTCCTGCTTTAAATAGGTCTCTGGAGGACAGTTGGAAATTACATGCTGAAAATGACGGGCTTCCCATTCCTAGCGTGATCGGGTGGGAAACCCATCCGTCAAATTTAAATGAAGTCCAGGAGTTAACGTACACTGGGCCTATATTATGGCCCAGCGAGTGTGTTTGCATTTGCCCCGCCCACTCGAAACTCGCCCTGGGCTAAAACCCCAAAATCTTTATGAAACTCATGTTGGGGCTATTAATGGCAGAGTGTCTGTTGTGTCAGTGAGCTAGCAGCTTACAAAGATCTTTGTTGGTTTGCTGGTATGCTGGAACACAAAATAGCAGGATATGGTTTTCCAGCAATGATTTTCCACAAAGCGAGTTCCTGATTTCAGCTGGGTTGTCTGCGTAGTGAGGCCTTCCCAGTTAGGGAGGCAGAGTTGGAAAATGAGGGTTGCTTCGTTCCTTCTTCTGTACCTGTAAGCAATGACTAGTAGAGGCCTAAGATGTGTTTGTCTCTTTGGCCTTTTGGTTTGTGATAATGCATGGCAATTGTAGAGCAAAAAAAGGTGATATGAATTATTAAATACAAGGTTTAAAAAAAACTATTGAACATTCATTATGAAGTGATATGGAAGTTTTCTCCACAATTATTCAGTGAGTGATAACCGAGGCTTACTAATTCACAGTTTTCACGGAAAAGCAGACTGAATCTGAGAATACAACCCCTAAAACACTGGTTAAAACTCCCAGAAAATCCTGTAATCCCATCTAATAAAAATGGAATTTGACTTATTCGGTCAGTGTAGTTGCCCTCGTAATGACAATTGTTCAGTGACATTTTCTGGTAGCTCTCTGCTTTGAGTGTTGGATTGCCATATCTAAGGCTTGACTGCCTCACTGATCACTTGTTTTGGTGCCTTATAAGTTCAACAAGAACAATAAAGACTCCAGCAAACTGATTCATAGACTGGTGTACGGGATGAGACTTGTGTGGGTGGCATGATGTCACCCACTTAGTCCGGAAGTTAGATTAAAATTGTATCCCATCCAGCTATGTATGAGATTCTTCATAATCTTCCTGCAGAGGGGAATTTATAACACACCTGTTCAAGTTCCTACCACTGCAACTGCCAACTCCGTTCAACCGAAAGAAAAGAAATGGTTGATTGATGTGAGAAAAGGCTCAAGTGTTTATATGTACACAAACTTGGACCAGTCTGCAAAAGCTACACTGTTATTCAATGGGAGATGGCCCCACTGACTTGAACCTTAACAAGATGATCAAGCTGATATATATGTAATTCAGTTTGAGTCCATTTTATTAAACCAATTCCAGCTCCTTTTGGTATCCCCAGTGCCTTCAGTAGACCTTGAGTGGTACACATTTTCTAATACCCTGATGCTGCTGGTCTAGGGTTGTCAACTCTGGTTGGATGTATTCCTGGAGGTTTCATCACATGACCTCCCCACCCCCCCTCCAAAACCCCACATATTCCAGTACTTTTATAACTAATAAATGAAAGTTTCAAAGAAAATGAAAGAAAACATACTTTTTTAATCCCCCCATGATTTTTCCCCTGGGTTGCACATGGAGTGTCCAGGAGATTAATCTTCAATTCCTGGACACTCCAGGACAACCCTGCGGGGTTGGCAACCCTATTCTGGCCACACGTGCAAAATGTAGCAGTTAAGGTGCATGATTTGATTTGACCTATCTCTGGAGAACTTCCAACATAGACCAGTTCATGCTCCAAGGATACAGTCGATACTAATCAATTGAGAGAATTTGTAGTGTGCACAAAGCCATGGTAAACAGCAATCTGAATCACTGTGCCAAATGACAAGCTCAGTAATTTTCTTGCAGTCGTTCGTGCTCAATTTATGAGAGAAGTGACGGCTTTCCATTTGTGAATTAAAGCTCCTTAAAAATGCGGTATACAAAAGATAGTGAAGAGCAATGTCATTGGGTGGCTTGGATCATTTTCCACTTCAGCAGTGACAACTGTTGCAGAGAAGTGATTTTCAAAGCAAATTAAAAAGCCAAGACTCTTCATTTTCTTCCTGAATATTGCGCCATAATGTGTTGATTACCATTTTGGATGATGCATTGAACTATGTTTGAGATTATTTCTTGTTTTGAACCTTTTAGGTCTCAAGGCAAGCTTGAGTGCCCAGTAGCTAAAATGTCCCATTGTGCACAAGAAGTATTAGGGCAGTGAATTTTAAGAGCCTTCTTAGAGTTGCATGAGTTTTGAATCTGACTAATTTGGTATTCGTCCAGGTCACGTAACAGGAGTGGGGAGGGGTATGTGAATTTGTTGTGTTGAATTCTATAATTAATGGACATTTTTGTTCAAAGGTTCCAAGATGTCTCCAAAAACAAGTTGTTCATTTACTCAAACGTAAAAGGTTAACAATGCAGCTGTTGAAAAGTTGAAATATTTGCATTGCATGTGAGATATTGGTATGAAAGAATTAGAAAAGAAATGCTGACTTCTATTTCTGCAAAATATTTGACCTCCAGATCAGATATAATGATGCTAAAGGTGAACTTGTTACAATCCTGGGCAGTACCACAATATGTGGCATCTGCTAATTACCATAGAAATGTTAAGTATTGATGATTAGGAATATTACATTTTAAACATGCTAAAATCTTAAAATTCAATTTAGTGGTCCCCTCTCTTAAAAAAAATTGCACGGACGTCATTGGCATCTGATCAGCTTTACCTTAATTGGCCTTGAGTGATCACTCCCCGATCTTGCTGATAGAGCAATGTAATGGCATAAAGTAATTGTGTTGTAAAAAATCTTGTGACCGAGCAATGGACATGATGTGAACTTCAGCAAAATGCCCGATACTCTCAAAATTGCTGTCATAGTTGGTTGTTTCAAATTAGCTATTTTCAGAGTCTACAGTTTATTAGCAAATTCTTCAGCGCCATGTGCCTGACACTGCCTGTGTCTTTTACCAGTAAGTTAGGACAAGGATTCAATCAGTCAAATTCAAGTAATTCATCAATGCAGACCTGAACATCTCAGTGCAGTTTGAATCAGCTCCATATAATGGGCTGTAGAAATTGCAATAAAACATTTAAGGGAACATTATAATGGGAAGAAATTAAGTACAGAAATTCAAACTGGGGTAATCTGGTCTCATCATGTGACTGGAAAAGCAATCTGAATGTTCAATATTTGTCATTAACCTGAATGCTAATGGGGGCAACTTAGCATCCAAAAAATAAAATGGAAAAGCTAGCAGGCTGAACTATGTTTTTACAATCGCCTCTAATGTTGGTTGGTTCTTCCTGTTGTGCACTCAAAAGATGAAACTGCAGTGTTTTTCTTATCCGATCATGTCCTCCTATTGTCATTAACTTTACAATATTCTGTGTTTCATTGATAATGCTGGCTCTGTGGATTCAGCTTCAGAAAAGAGAGCGCTCTTGCAGGGCCTACGTTCAGGTAACTTAGCCACGGCTTTATTTTACTATGTCGTTTCACCATTAAAAACCCCATTGTGCGATGGCATTTCTCCTGTGCTCTGCGCCTCCCTGAGGCTTACTGATTGCCTAAATTATCTGTCTTAATTTATTGCTCTGTAGGTTGGCTCATGGGATTAGACATAAGGTGTTTGTTTTCCCTTCCTCTAAGCAGGCCATTCTCTCCATACTGGTGTCACTGGTAATGGCTGCAGTCTTGTAAAATTATAGCAGCAAAAAATAATTTGTGCCATTCACAAACAGCCCATCTGCCACTGCTTACAGTTTCCTGTTAAGGTGGCCTGACATTACTATGCACTGTCTCGCAAAGCATGGATATTTTTATATGTGAAAATCAGTGCGAAATTCAGAAACATGAAATCTTTATGGTATAATACCTGTAGGGAAATTACCTTCCATTCTTTATTTGCACACTAATTGCTTGTAATTGCTTTAATATTAGAAGGTTAATTGCACTGAATCTCTTTGGATAAGCACTCAGAGCTCTGCACAAATACCAGTGGTCATGGTTTCAGCTATGCTGATTGCACAAAGGATAGCATAAGATGACAGCGTGTGGCTCTTGTTAAAGCTATTGCTAAACACAGCCAGCGGGCCAGGATAAATTGATGGAAGGGAAGGTGATTCCATAGGGGAATGTTTTGGCCCCATTTCTGTGATGATCTCAGTTGGGTGCTACAATTGATCTCAGTGCCTCTGGAATAGGGAGGGGAACATCAAAAGAAAAAGGGTTCCTGCTCTCAGTCACTGCCCATTGACCCCTGCCCAGCTAGAAAGTATATATTGTGAACATGAGGTGAGGACAGGTTTGAGTTCAGCTCTAATGACCCCCATAATCTAGGCTTACATGTAAGAACAGCCACTTTGTTAAGATACCAGAGGGTGACCGGTGCCCAGTGAACAGTATCCCAGTGGGCAGAGGATAGAATAGGAGAGAAATTTGGGGAGAGAAAATGGAAAAGGTCTTCCAGGAGAGCAGAGGGGCACCTTGGCTTTGCAAATTCTTCAGCAAGCCCATACCTTAAAGGTGCTCCTGCAGGAAAGGCTGTGTGCTGAGAGGTGTTCCACTGACAGTGTCTGACTTAACCCCTCGCTTGCTGCCTGTGGTTTTCAATGTGAATTTCAAGTCATCAGCAGGTTCAAGGTCAGGAATGCAATATTCCACTCCGTGCTTATTTGCAGAAACCTTGTGTCTGTTCTTTTGAGCTAACCAGCAGTGCCAGTGTGCAGAACTACATTTTGATAAGCTATGCTTTGGCTGACCCTGTGCTGCCATTTTGTCATGTAACTTTTTTAGAAAATGCCACTTAACAACCAGCTAAAACCTTGAAGGGGAGGAGGTGGAGGCAGTCCTCCAATCAAACTGACATTTGCTTATAGCTTTTCCTCTGTACATTAAAATAAAAGTCTATGTACAGGAAAGTGTGTCACCAAACAACCTGTTTCTCTGAATAAAACTGAATAATCAGTACTTGAACTGAGAATTTTCTTTCTTTTTATGTTGCAAGTTCTCTCTCTTCCCCGCCCCTCCCCCCCCCCCCCCCCCCCCCCAGCCTCCCTAAAAAATCCAATTTGGGTAATATTTGAGCCCACTAAACCCAAAGTATGTCGGACATTCTGATGGTTATTAATTGGGGCCGATCAAAGTATAGTAGGCACCAGAACAAGTTGTTGTGCTGACACACGCATTACATCTATTTTTCACTGTGCCTCTGCCTTGACTGATGCGACTGAACCAAAATCATTTTAATGCCAAATGAAAGGCGAATTAATGAGGACGCTGTTTCCCTTGTTTGACCACTGAATTGGCTGTTTGTTGAGGTGTTCTGTGGTGCGTGACAAACAACTTTCTGAATCTTCTAATTAACTTTGCCTTTTTGACTTCTCATATCATCCTGTGAGGGCCCATTTGGCTTGACATCCTTGGAATAAATTGGCATGCTGTATGCTAGTGTGCTGGGTACTGAAATAATTGGAATGGCAGTGAAGAATGAATCAGAATGACAATAATTTGATTAATTATGGAAATAATAGTTGTGTATTAAAGTCAAATATCAAATAATTTTTCCCGATTTTCTTCTTCAATCACTGAGCCTATTATATGTAATATCACCTGTACTAAATGTCAAGTGACTTGATTACCTCCCTGGTGTTAGAATTGTAAAGAAAGAACTACAGTGACCTCAAGGAACAAAAGCTGTGGTGCTATTTCCTGAAATAACGTGTTGATGCTGCTGGTTCATTTCATATGTTCTAATCTATTGTGGAAATGTGGTTTGAGTAATAATAGATAATATTAATAACAGTACCAGCTTAACTGAATGGGGAATTAGGATAGCCAGGTCAGGTCTTTCAATTGGAATATTACCTTCAGTTTACCAGTATTGCCAGTTTCTGTTGCCGTTTGAGTTACTAATTTGTTTTCATTTTCCCTCTAGTTCTTTGTAACTTTTAGAAATATCTGTTCATACTCAAAAGGTAAAAGTATGAACAGAGCTGATTCCTCTCCTTAGCCGATGGCACTCAGTTGTTTTTCGGACTGTTTCCTGAGGGAGTCTTACATTGGGCCTGACTGTCCTCAATTTGTTGATATAGTATTCAAACAAACAGAATGTAATGTTTTAAAACAATGATCAAAAAGACAACAGTGTGCAAGAAGATTTTGAGTGAGTGAGTGTGTGTCTGTGCGCGTGCACGCAGAAAATGGTTCAACCATCAGGGAGTGTTCAATAGAGGGCTGAGGGAAGTGCTATTCCGATTGCTGCTGGATAGATCCTGGGGGAGTGCATACTTTAACACTAGTATTTACCTTTAGGGGTTAAAAGATTTGTTTTTTCATCAACACTGATAGATTTCCTAGGACCTTGCTCAGGGTGAGTTTGAGAATGTGCCATTTTATAATGACTGGGATATTATTCTATATAACATGCTGTATTATAATATGCCTTTGACGTTGTTCACAGAAACAGAAAATCTCTCTCAATGTATGCTTTTTTTCTCATTTTGGCATCTGTATCATTCTGACTGGATTTAATGTTTCTGTCTCATATTTTTGTAAGCCTTTCCACCCTGTGTATCTTTTTTTTCTGTGTGTCTCACACATGTTACTTTATTGACACAGTCAACAACTATCTCATCTCTTTTTGAGAGAGAAGATAAGTGTGACTGTCAAGCTAGAAAGTCCTTGGGTTGGGAGCTGCAAGCAGAAGGAAGCAAAAAGTTGGGGTTGGAATATGGGAGGGAGTGGGGGCCTGGGGGCACTGCATTTTGAGAGCAGTTAGAAATAGGATTGAGGATACTGGGGAGCAGGGAGCATTGGTGGCAGGCTGGAGTGTAGAAGTCCTGGGTTGTGGAGTCTGTAAACTCTGGTGGGTATATGTTCTTGAGGGGAACTAGGTAGTGGGAGCACTGAGGAGGCAACAGGAGCACTGAAGGTGACATGGGGACAGAAAGTACCATGAGAAGCTGGGGACTGGACACGGGGAGGAAGATAGGGGCTGGATGTGCATTGAGGGTGTGGTAATGGAAGCAGTCCAGGGAACACGGTCGAGCTCCGACTACAGGCCCAGACCCTGACTAATGGCACAACAGTGGCCAAACCCAGAACCTGCCATAGGCACTGGCTGGGAGCATAGTGCAAATGTTGTGCCAGAATCAGCAGCAGTGGAGACTGGATAGTTTGGGGCAGCTGGCAACAACTGCAGGTGGGTCGTGGTGGCTGAGAATGACTAGCCCAGAATGAGCCCAGCTTGTAGAAGGGAGCCAAGGAAGTGGTTTGGTTGCTGGAACGACAGCAGAGGTAGTGTGTGGAGCCATTATATGGAGGATAAACTTGCCATGATTGGCGTAGCGTGCTGCAAATTGGTAGAAATCAATGAATATGTAAAAGATACAGGAAACAAACCTCAGCCAAGGACTCCATACTAAGCTTTAGACTTCCAACACAAGAGCAGGCCTTTCCAAGAAATCGTTTGTCAGGGATTTACATTGTGATATAGGTACCTCGAGGAATAATTTATTCCGAATTGTTCAATTTTTATGGGGAGTTTTTGTTCTAATTGTTAGTTATACAGGTAAATTTCAGATAGGTGGAAAAAGTCAAGTTGACAGCTGATGCCAAATTAAGACTTTTAGAGCAATTTATTTCATTGCTTTTTTTTTTATTCGTTCACGGGATGTGGGCGTCGCTGGCAAGGCCGGCATTTATTGCCCATCCCTAATTGCCCTCGAGAAGGTGGTGGTGAGCCGCCTTCTTGAACCGCTGCAGTCCGTGTGGTGACGGTTCTCCCACAGTGCTGTTAGGAAGGGAGTTCCAGGATTTTGACCCAGCGACAATGAAGGAACGGCGATATATTTCCAAGTCGGGATGGTGTGTGACTTTGAGGGGAACATGCAGGTGGTGTTGTTCCCATGCGCCTGCTGCCCTTGTCCTTCTAGGTGGTAGAGGTCGCGGGTTTGGGAGGTGCTGTCGAAGAAGCCTTGGCGAGTTGCTGCAGTGCATCCTGTGGATGGTACACACTGCAGCCACAGTGCGCCGGTGGTGAAGGGAGTGAATGTTTAGGGTGGTGGATGGGGTGCCAATCAAGCGGGCTGCTTTATCTTGGATGGTGTCGAGCTTCTTGAGTGTTGTTGGAGCTGCACTCATCCAGGCAAGTGGAGAGTATTCCATCATACTCCTGACTTGTGCCTTGTAGATGGTGGAAAGGCTTTGGGGAGTCAGGAGGTGAGTCACTCGCCGCAGAATACCCAGCCTCTGACCTGCTCTCGTAGCCACAGTATTTATATGGCTGGTCCAGTTAAGTTTGGGTCAATGGTGACCCCCAGGATGTTGATGGTGGGGGATTCGGCGATGGTAATGCCGTTGAATGTCAAGGGGAGGTGGTTAGACTCTCTTGTTGGAGATGGTCATTGCCTGGCACTTATCTGGCGCGAATGTTACTTGCCACTTATCAGCCCAAGCCTGGATGTTGTCCAGGTCTTGCTGCATGCGGGCTCGGACTGCTTCATTATCTGAGGGGTTGCGAATGGAACTGAACACTGTGCAGTCATCAGCAAACATCCACATTTCTGACCTTATGATGGAGGGAAGGTCATTGATGAAGCAGCTGAAGATGGTTGGGCCCAGGACACTGCCCTGAGGAACTCCTGCAGCAATGCCCTGGGGCTGAGATGCTTGGCCTCCAACAACCACTACCATCTTCCTTTGTGCTAGGTATGACTCCAGCCACTGGAGAGTTTTCCCCCTGATTCCCATTGACTTCAATTTTACTAGGGCTCCTTGGTGCCACACTCGGTCAAATGCTGCCTTGATGTCAAGGGCAGTCACTCTCACCTCACCTCTGGAATTCAGCTCTTTTGTCCACGTTTGGACCAAGGCTGTAATGAGGTCTGGAGCCGAGTGGTCCTGGCGGAACCCAAACTGAGCATCGGTGAGCAGGTTATTGGTGAGTAAGTGCCGCTTGATAGCACTGTCGACGACACCTTCCATCACTTTGCTGATGATTGAGAGTAGACTGATGGGGCAGTAATTGGCCGGATTGGATTTGTCCTGCTTTTTGTGGACAGGACATACCTGGGCAATTTTCCACATTGTCGGGTGGATGCCAGTGTTGTAGCTGTACTGGAACAGCTTGGCAAGAGGCGCAGCTAGTTCTGGAGCACAAGTCTTCAGCACTACAGCTGGGATGTTGTCAGGGCCCATAGCCTTTGCTGTATCCAGTGCACTCAGCCGTTTCTTGATATCACGTGGAGTGAATCGAATTTGCTGAAGACTGGCTTCCGTGATGGTGGGGATATCGGGAGGAGGCTGAGATGTATTATCCACTCGGCACTTCTGGCTGAAGATGGTTGCAAACGCTTCAGCCTTGTCTTTTGCACTCACGTGCTGGACTCCGCCATCGTTGAGAATGGGGATGTTTGCAGAGCCTCCTCCTCCCGTTAGTTGTTTAATTGTCCACCACCATTCACGACTGGATGTGGCAGGACTTCAGAGCTTTGATCTGATCCGTTGGTTGTGGAATCGCTTAGCTCTGTCTATAGCATGTTGCTTCCGCTGTTTAGCATGCATGTAGTCCTGAGTTGTAGCTTCACCAGGTTGGCACCTCATTTTTAGGTACGCCTGGTGCTGCTCCTGGCATGCTCTTCTACACTCCTCATTGAACCAGGGTTGATCCCCTGGCTTGTTGGTAATGGTAGAATGAGGAATATGCCGGGCCATGAGGTTACAGATTGTGCTGGAATACAATTCTGCTGCTGCTGATGGCCCACAGCGCCTCATGGATGCCCAGTTTTGAGCTGCTAGATCTGTTCTGAATCTATCCCATTTAGCACAGCGAAGACGGGATTTCATCTCCACGAGGACTGTGCGGTGGTCACTCCTACCAATACTGTCATGGACAGATGCATTTGCGACAGGTAGATTGGTGAGGACGAGGTCAAGTAAGTTTTTCCCTCGTGTTGGTTCGCTCACCACCTGCCGCAGGCCCAGTCCAGCAGCTATGTCCTTCAGGACTCGGCCAGCTCGGTCAGTAGTGGTGCTACCGAGCCACTCTTGGTGATGGACATTGAAGTCCCCCACCCAGAGTACATTTTGTGCCCTTGCTACCCTCAGTGCTTCCTCCAAGTGGTGTTCAACATGGAGGAGGACTGATTCATCAGCTGAGGGAGGACGGTAGGTGGTAATCAGCAGCAGGTTTCCTTGCCCATGTTTGACCTGATGCCATGAGATTTCATGGGGTCCAGAGTCAATGTTGAGGACTCCCAGGGCCACTCCCTCCTGACTGTATATCACTGTACCGCCACCTCTGGTGGGTCTGTCCTGCCGGTGGGACAGGACATACCCAGGGATGGTGATGGAAGAGTCTGGGACGTTGGCTGAAAGATATGATTCTGTGAGTATGGCTATGTCAGGCTGTTGCTTGACTAGTCTGTGGGACAGCTCTCCCAATTTTGGCACAAGTCCCCAGATGTTAGTAAGGAGGACCTTGCAGGGTCGACTGGGCTTGGTGTTTTGCCGTTGTCGTGTCCGGTGCCTAGTGGTCCGATGCCGGGTGGTCCGTCCGGTTTTATTCTCATTATGACTTTTCGTAGCGAGATTTTACAACTGAGTGGCTTGCTAGGCCATTTCAGAGGGCAATTAAGAATCAACCACATTGCCTGTTACTATTTCCTGTTACTATTTCATAATATGATACAGCACAGAAGGAGGCCATTTGGCCCATTGTGCCTGTGCCGGCTTTTTGAAAGAGCTATCCAGTTGGTCCTATTCCCCTGCTCTTTCCCCATAGCCCTGCAATTTTCTCTACTTCAAGTATTAAATTCCCTTTTGAAAGTTATTAAATGGGGGGAGGAGGAGGCTCTGCAAACATCCCCATCCTCAATGATGGCTGAGTCCAGCACGTGAGTGCAAAAGACAAGGCTGAAGCGTTTGCAACCATCTTCAGCCAGAAGTGCCGAGTAGATGATCCATCTCGGCCTCCTCCCGATATCCCCACCATTACAGAAGCCAGCCTTCAGCCAATTCAATTCACTCCACGTGATATCAAGAAACGGCTGAGTGCACTGGATACAACAAAGGCTATGGGCCCAGACAACATCCTGGCTGTAATGCTGAAGCCCTGTGCTCCAGAACTAGCCGCACCTCTCGCCAAACTGTTCCAGTACAGCTACAACACTGGCGTCTACCCGACAATGTGGAAAATTGCCCAGGTATGTCCTGTCCACAAAAAGCAGGATAAATGCAATCCGGCCAATTACCGCCCCATCAGTCTACTCTCAATCATCAGCAAAGTGATGGAAGGTGTCGTCGACAGTGCTATCAAGCAGCACTTACTCATCAATAACCTGCTCACCGATGCTCAGTTTGGTTTCCGCCAGGACTACTCTGCTCCAGACCTCATTACAGCCTTGGTCCAAACATGGACAAAAGAGTTGAATTCCAGAGGTGAGAGTAACTGCACTTGACATCAAGGCAGCATTTGACCGAGTGTGGCACCAAGGAGCCCTAGTAAAATTGAAATCAATGGGAATCAGGGGGAAAACTCTCCAGTGGCTGGAGTCATACCGAGCACAAAGGAAGATGATAGTGGTTGTTGGAGGCCAATCATCTCAGCCCCAGGACATTGCGGCAGGAGTTCCTCAGGGCAGTGTCCTCGGCCCAACCATCTTCAGCTGCTTCATTAATGAACTTCTCTCCATCATAACGCCAGAAATGGGGATGTTTGCTGATGATTAAACAGTGTTCAGTTCCATTCGCAACCCCTCAGATAATGAAGCAGTCCATGCCCGCATGCAGCAAGACCTGGACAACATCCAGGCTTGGGCTGATAAGTGGCAAAGTAACATTCGTGCCAGACAAGTGCCAAGCAATGACCATCTCCAACGAGAAAGAATCTAACCACCTCCCCTTGACGTTCAACGGCATTACCATTGCCAAATCTCCCACCATCAACATCCTGGGGGACACCATTGACCAGAAAATTAACTGGACCAGCCACATAAATACTGTGGCTGCAAGAGCAGGTCAGAGGCTGGGTATTCTGCGACGAATGACTCACCTCCTGACTCCCCAAAGCCTTTCCACCATCTACAAGGCATAAGTCAGGAGTGTGATGGAATATCTCCACTTGCCTGGATGAGTGCAGCTCCAACAACACTCAAGAAGCTCAACACCATCCAGGACAAAGCAGCCCGCTTGATTGGCACCCCATCAACCACCCTAAACATTCACGCCCTTCACCACCGGCACACTGTGGCTGCAGTGTGTACCATCCACAGGATGCACTGCAGCAACTCGCCAAGGCTTCTTCAACAGCACCTCCAAAACCCACGACCTCTACCATCTAGAAGGACAAGAGCAGCAGGTACATGGGAACAACACCAACTGCATGTTTCCCTCCTAGTCACACACCATCCCGACTTGGAAATATATCGCCGTTCCTTCATCGCCGCTGGGTCAAAATCCTGGAACTCCCTACCTAACAGCACTGTGGGAGAACCTTCACCACACGGACTGCAGCGGTTCAAGAAGGCGGCTCACCACCACCTTTTCAAGGGCAATTAGGGATGGGCAATAAATGCTGGCCTTGCCAGCGATGCCCACATCCCATGAACGAATTAAAAAAAAATCTGCTTCCACCACCCTTTCAGGCAGTTCATTCCAGATCATTACGACTCACTGCGTTAAAAAAAATGTTTTCATGTTGCCTCTGGCTCTTTTGGGAGCAGGGAGGAGGAAATTGAACAATTTTCTCATTTTCTGCTGCTTTCCATTTCTTATTGGCTATTGATATTTTGATACAGTTGCCGTTAGTCAATCTGATATCTGGTTGACTTGATTTTTGGGTAATCACTCATTTTTGCCCTACAGAAGTTTGGCACTTAAAAAAAATGAAATCTTTGATCGGCGTGGTGTGATGGATGCGCACAAGACCGTAGACGTTTGATGATGTAGTTCAGAAATTCTTTCCTGGTGCTGCTGAAGATAAGGCAGCGGATTCACTTTTATGAGACCAGGAATATTATACCATGGAATGTGTAGGTGTGGGCCCCTTTTAGATGTCAGCTGTAGCTCAGTGGTAGAAAACTCGCATCTGAGTCAGAAGATTGTAGGTTCAAGTTTCACTTCAGAGCCACGAGCTCAAAATCTCGGCTGATTGGAGGTGCCGTCTTTTGGATGAGATGTTAAACCGAGGCCCTCTCAGGTAAAAGTAAAACTCCCCTGGCACATTTCGAAGAAGAGGGGAGTTCTCCCCGGTGTCCTGGCCAATATTTATCCCTCAACCAACATCATTAAAAACAGATTATCTGGCTATTATTATATTGCTATTTGTGGGAGCTCACTTATACAAATTGGCTGCCGCATTTCTTACATTACAACAGTTCCTACAGCTGAGCTTCCGACACCCATATCTTCATCACAAAAACTGCCTACTTCTACCTCCGTAATATTGTCATCTCCACCCCTTCCTTAGGCTATCTGCTGCTGAAATCCTCATTCATGCTATTGTCGCCTCCAGATTTGACTATTTCAATGCTCTCCTGGCCAGACTCTCATCTACCACCCTCCATAAACTTGAGCTCATTCAAAACTCTGCTGTCCATATCCTAACTTGCACCAAGTCCCGTTCGCCCATCACCCTTAAGCTTGCTGACTTACATTGCCTCCCAGTTCACCAATGCCTCGATTTTAAAATTCTCGTCCTCATGTTCAAATCCCTCCATGGCCTTGCCCCTCCCCATCTCCATAATTTCCACCAGCCCTACAACTGTGGCTAGCTAAAGAAGTTAGGGATAGTATTAGATTAAAAGAAGCACCTTATAATGTTGTCAAGAATAGTAGTAAGCCTGAGGATTGGGAGAGTTTTAGAAACCAGCAAAGGATGACCAAAAAATTGATAGGGAGAAAATAGAATATGAGAGGAAACTAGCAAGAAATATAAAAACAGATTGTAAGAGCTTCTACAAGTATGTAAAAAGGAAGTGAGTAGTAGGTCCCTTAGATGCTGAGACAGGAGAAATTATAATGGGGAATAAGGAAATGTCAGAGATCTTAATCAAATATTTTGCATCTGTCTTAAAAATATACCAGAAATAGTGGGGAACCAAGGGTCTAATGAGAGTGAGGAACTTAAAGTACTTACTATTAGTAAAGAAAAAATACTGGAGAAATTAATAGGACTAAAAGCTAACACATCTCCTGGACTTGTTGGCCTACATCTTAGGGTTCTAAAAGAGGTGGCTGCAGAGATAGTGGATGCATTGGTTTTGATCTTCCAAAAATCCCTGGATTCTAGAGCAGTCCCAGTGGATTGGAAGGTAGCAAATGTAACCCCGCTATTCAAGAATGGAGGGAGAGAGAAAACAGGGAACTACAGGCCAGTTAGCCTGACATTAGTAGTCAGAAAAATGCTGGAATCCATTATTAAGGACGTGGTAACAGGGCACTTAGAACATCATAATATGATTAGGCAGAGTCAAAATGGTTTTATGAAATGGAAATCATGTTTGATAAATTTATTAGAATATTTTTGAGGACGTAACAAGTAGGGCAGATAAAGGAGAACCAGTGGATGTAGTGTATTTGGATTTTCAAAAGGCATTCCATAAGGCACCACATAAAAGGTTGTTAGACAAGATAAGGGCTCGTGGGGTTAGGGGTAATATATTAGCATGGATAGAGGATTAGTTAACGGACAGAAAACAGAGAGTAGGAATAAATGGGTCATTTTCAAGTTGGCAGGCTGTAACTAGTGGGGTGCCGCAAAGATCAGTGTTTGGGCCTCAGCTATTTACAATCTATATTAATGACTTAGATGAAGGGACCGAGTGTAATGTATCCAGGTTAGCTGACAATACAATACCAGGTGGGAAAGTAAGCTGTGAGGAGGACACAAATGACTCGATTTTCAGACATCCGAGCGAGTGCGTTCATGGCGGGGGGGTCCGAAAATTGGGGATTCCCGGGGCGGGTCCGGAGCCTGGCCCTAACCAGCCCGCTACCGGGTTCCCCAGTGACGCACTTAGGTGCGCATGGGACTCCCGCTGGCAGGATCCCACTTAAAGCAATTAATTTACTTCAGGTCATTAGGAGACCTCATTTGGAGGATATTTTAGGAGGGGTGGTATTTTCATCCAAACTGAGCGTGTTTCCCGTACTAGGGGAAACACTCCCAGTTGAAATGGACGTGTTGTAGCCACCAGCCTGTGGCAGCTGCAAAGGTCCATTTGACAGGTCGGGCGGGGGCGGTGGCGGAGACCCTCACTCATTGCAGGAGGCCACTCTGTCACTTTGGACAAAGTTTGGCCTGCACCACCCTTCTCCTAACACTAAAATTCACCAACTTGCAACCTCAACCCCGGTGTGCAGACACATTTACCTACCTTGCGGACCCCTCAAATGTACATCTTCCAGATGGGGGTCTCCGTAGCTGCAGTCATGACCTCCTCGGCAGACGAACAGCATCACCAGCCTCGCCGGCCACGCTGTCCACCTCTGACACGTGGAACTACACAACACAGTGCTGTGACACATCCACCTGCACAGCAGGAGGGAGGGCAACCGCAGAGAGAGATGTGTCGCAGAAGGCACTACCCTCGCCACAGGGTCTACAGACCGAGGCTCAGCTTCCTGAACCTCTCTGAGGAGCAGTGCACACGGAGGCTCAGAGTCACTCGACATGTAGTCGTGGGCATCTGCAGCCACCTTCATGCCGAGCTGCTCCCAGCTGGCCCGAGCACTATCTTCTTACCTGTCGCTGTCACAGTCACCACTGCCCTCAACAACCTCTCCGGATCCTTCCAGGGACATTGCCGGCGTCTCTCAGTCGTCTGCACAAAAGAGCCCTGCAAATACACCTACACCCACTCTGCAGTGACACAATGAGTGGCATCAAGTGTGGGTATTCATGGTGATCCTCAGGAAAGGGCATTATTGTACAAGCCAGTCAAGAATGGCCAAGATGTGGCAGTAGTGTAATATATGTGATGTGAGTTGATCAGAAATCAAATATGAATAAAAACCATGACAAACCCTCAAATACCCTTGTGCATCCCCTTCATGCTCACAACACGTTTGCCTTACGCTTCCTACTACACATACGTAATGCATGCCCTGTGGCTGCAGCACAGGTAGTGGCAGGTTGGGTGAGCTTGACCGTGAAAGAGATGCATGAGAGGTGAGTATGAGATAGAGCCATGAGATTGTATGAGGATTGGTTTGAGTGGTAGTGGTGGGATGAGTACTGGCGAGGTGAGTAAGTGCAGGTAAGATGAGGATGAGCTTTGAGTGGGTGTGCGGGGTGATATGATAGAGTAGTGTTGGCAGTGCAGAAGGAGATGTGGGGTGGGGGCGGTGATGTGGCAGACGGAGTGTAGGAGAATGAGTAAGTGTACTCACTTCGGCTGACCTACTTAGGTCATTGAAGCGCCTCCTGCACTGTATGCAGGTGCGTGATATGTTGGTGGTGCTGGTGACCTCCTCTGCCACCTCGAGCCAGGCCTTCATGATGGCAGAGGCAGGCCACTTCCTCCTGTCCACCGGGGAGAAGATCGATGACCTCCCCCTCCTCCTCACCCCATCTAGTAGGACCTGGAGTGAGGCATCATTAAACCTAGGATCATCCTTCCCCCTGGGCTGCTCCATGCTGTAATTTTGGCTCCTTTCTGCAGCATCAGTCAGTGGAGGACTGCCCCTCTAAATAGGCTGTCAGCTGGAGGAGCCCTATGATGCGGGTGCACAGTCCGCCCGCTGCGCAGCTCTGGAACGAGAAACCCGGAAGCAATGGTAATTGCCTTCAATTAGGCTGCGATTGTGTGCGGAGCACTCCGAATTCACTGGGCGCGTTACCCACGCGCCCAGTTGAACCCCGCTGCCAACCCGCCTCCCTCCTAATATCGAGCCCAAAGAGTCTGCAAAGTTAAGTGAGTGGACAAGAAGGTGTCAGATGGAGTATAGTGTGGGGAAATGTGAGGTTATTCACTTTGGTAAGAAGAATAGAAAAACAATATTTTTTTTAATGGTGAGAAACTATTAAATGTTAAGAGGGATTTGGGTGTCCTTGTACACGAAGCACAGAAAGTTAACATGCAGGTACAGCAAGCAATTAGGAAGGCAAATGGTCTGTTGGCAATAAGCAAGAGGGTTGGAGTACAAGTGTAAGGAAGTCTTACTGCAATTGTACAAGGCTTTGGTGAGACCACACCTGGAGTACCATGTACAGTTTTGGTCTCCTTACCTAAGGAAGGATATACTTGCCTAAGAGGTGGTACAATGAAGGTTCATTGGATTGATTCCTGAGATGAGAGGGTTGTCCTATGAGGAGAGATTGTGTAGAATGGGACTATACTGTCTGGAGTTTAGAAGAATGAGAGGTGATCTCATTGAAACATAGAAGATTCTGAGGGGGCTTGACAGGGTAGATGCTGAGATGCTGTCTCCTCTGGCTGGAGAGTCCAGAACTTGGGGGCATAATCTCAGGAAAAGGGGTCGGCCATTTAGGACTGAGATTTCTTCACGCAGAGGGTTGTGAATCTTTGGAATTCTCTACCCCAGAGGGCTGTGGATGCTCATTCGTTGAATATGTTCAAGGCTGAGATCGATAGGTTTGTGGACTCGAATGGAGTCAAGGGATTATGGGGATCAGGTGGGAAAGTGGAGTTGAGGCTGAAGATCAGCCGTGATCTTATTGAATGGCGGAACAGTCTCTAGGGGCTGTACAGCCTACTCCTGCTCCTATTTCTTATGTTTTTAACCGTCTGAGAACTCTGCCTTCCTCCAACTTTGGCCTCTTGTGCACCCTCACCGTTGGCGGCCGTGCCTTCAGCGATCTAGGCCCTAAGCTCTGGAATTCCTTCCCTAAACCTCTCCTCCACTTTCGCCTCCATTAAGATGCTCCTTAAAGCCTGCCTCTTTGAGCAAGCTATTGGTCACCTGTCCTAATGTTTCTTTCTTTGGCTCAGTGTCATTTTTGTCTGATTATGCTCCTATGAAGCACCTTGGACATTTTACTATGTTAAAGGTGCTATATAAATGCAAGTTGTTGTGACAAAATGTATTGATCATCTAATATGATTTGCTTGTTCATTTCTCGTCTAAACAATGAGTCGCTGTGGTGAGGAAGCTTGTATCTTAAATATTTTGGTGTTTCTTGCTCATTAACTACTGTTCATTTTGCATCAGTAAGCCACTGGCATCTGTGACTCCACCTGTTGAGCTACTAAAGCAATTGGACCATTTTACACATATAATGTTGGCATGAAGCATCGTTATTATCTCAGAAAGTGAAAGGGACAGAAGGAGAGTGTTCAAATCAGATGGGAATGAATGAATGAATGAATCTTGGCATCTAAAGTAATATGATGCATGCAGGGTGTGAGGACATGACCGTCTTTGTATACATGAATATATTGGGCATAGAAACACTGCTTGTCCATTTGTGAGAACTGCCCGATAAGAAAATGGCACAATTTTTGCTTATTAACTGTTGCAACTGATATTTTATTTTCTATTTGCACCATATTCTTGTCTTGCATTTGATATGTTTTTCCCTAAAGAAAAATGAAATTGTATTAAAATGTTGAAAATGTATCTTGCTCACTCAAGAGCTTTGAATGAATTAGCACTGTTTATTGGAAAAGTCAAATTGTTCCACAGTGGGTACCAGCAAACAGTAGGATGGCCAGCCTGCCTCCATGATAATAACTGGATCTAAGGCAGTGGCTTCTTGGACAAAGAAACAATATTCCTTTTCACGAACCCGCTCAAGCTAAATCAGATTAAAAAGGGACCTTTTATCCCAAACGTTCAATGCAAGAAGATTGTTTTCAGTGCATCGATATTTATTGACTGTAAATACATCAGAACTGTAGTAATGCACGAGTTCTTCTACACATGTCTAATTTGAACATCCATAAAGAGAGCATAGTTTCTTACAGTAAAGTAATGAATTGTTCTGAAACTCAGCATTGCAAGAAGACTGTGCTTTACTGTTGTGGACTTGAGATGCACGCCAGAGTGGCTGGGGATTGCCATCCCTTCCTTGTAGGGATGCGCTTATCTTCCACTCTGTGCCTCCTCATGCTGGCACTGCTGAGATTACATGGGTGGTCGTGGCATGATCCCATGGCTGTCCTCAAGTGGGCAAAGTTAAAATCCAGTGTTGTTCTTTTCCCTGATCTGCAGGCCATGGTGGAGACGGTTAACAACCTCTTGCAGCCTCAAGCTCTGGATGCATGGAAAGACCTGATGACAAATGATCAGCTGCGAGCGGCCACTATGTTACTTGATACAGTGGAGCAGGGCGCATTCGTCCTTGCTGACAATCTGCTCAAGACAGACATAGTCCGAGAAAACACAGAAAACATATGTGAGTGCAGTCATTTTGAAAACTGTACGACAGTTAAACCAGTTACAAAATCTCTTTTTAGTAGTAAGCACTGCTTGATGGCATCAGAGATATTTATTTGGTGTTCTAAGAGCAAACAGATGATTCCTCATATGCTAAGAATTGATTTTTTTTTTCTCAAAAGACTAAATTACAGGAGTCACAGAAAATATCGACAAAATTATCACATAGGCTTCTACAAAATATGTTGAAGGAATTTGAATCTTGGAGGCCACAAAATGCTGATACTTGTGTCGTATTCTTTTCCTCCAGTGTGGCTTTGTGTTTTGAGCAAATTTATTATACAATAGTGGAACATGTGAAGCCTGAACGTTACATGTTCCACCACTTTATAATGTGTTTGCTCAAAAAGACCTTTCAAAATACAGTTCAATCAAATTCTCATTGCCACGCATTGGCCTTGTTTAAAATCATACCAGGCAATCTGCATATGGCTCGATCTGCCGAGCCACCGTGGTTACACTGGCGTCCTAACCCTTGTGTCACCATGGATGAAATCAAGTAGAAGAAAAACTTCTTGGTCTAATTTTTAAAATTGCACCGCACATGAGCAGGGAGGGTAACAATTGGACTGCCTGAACTTCACATCTTGCACGACAATAGTGAAGACATGTCCAAAACCAGCAAGAATTAGAAAACATCCCTTTTAATCAGGATTTCTAAATTTTGGTTCAACACATGGCCTCCCATTGAGAACATGTTTTGAGTTGCAGGAAACCTTAATGTGGAAACGCATACACATAGATCTTTAGTGTGTTGTCGTTGATGTTCAAAATGTCTGGTTGCCACAATACTAAATGCTTATAATAAAAACAGAAAACGCTGGAGAAGCTCAGCAAGTCAGGCAGCATCTGTGGAGAAAGAAACAGTTAACGTTTCAAAAAATTGCTTGTTTTGTTCTCTCTTGGGGATAACAGTGTTGGAGGTTGCCCGCTTGAGCACAGATGGAACATTGGAGGATCTGCAATTTCCACAAAATGGAATAAATGGGAACTCCATTCAGCTTTCAGCAAGTACTCTGAAAAAGAATGGCCGTAATGGTAAGTTAAATTGAAATCGTTAACTTGAAATACGAGGTGTCATAGAATCATATGGTGTGGGTTTGTGGCTTTGATTATCCACATGCCTCAGTCCGGACTGACTTGAAGAAGGTAATGAGCAGAGTCAAAGCACAAGGAGGGAGAGATGCCCTCACCTCTCCAAATCTGCAGCTTGCTAAAGGAGAACTGGACAGAGTGTGCACATTGGGGATGTAGAAAAGGACCCTGTCAGTAACGGAAGATCATGTTATCAGAGATACCATGCTGTCATCCCATTGCCAACCTTGCTACAGGTGTTGGCACTGGTACTATTTTATTTCATAACACCCATATATTTTTAGCAAATCACAGACTTGCTTTAAACTGAGGCAACATTCCCTCAGTACATGCTCAAAAGCCAAATGTGGGGGTGGAGGGCAAAGAAATGGGATTTTTACCAATTTATTCAAGGCTGCTAGTTATAACTCCTCAATTTACTCAATAAACCCTGTAGCATATATTTCCTTTATTCCATGAAAATAAAATGTTCCCTAATGCTTTATAGGTTGAATTATAGCTTCTCTACTATGTTTGGCATAGCTTAAAATGTGTTATTTATTTGTAAGAATTAATGGTTTTGAAATGTTGTGAAATTCTATCAGATTTGGTATAATCAGTACATCACTGAATCATATCACAGAATCTTATCTTTAGTCTGACACATTGTTGCAATTGATTCATTTCTATATTTCCTTCAAACAAACTATAATTGAAGTTTGAGTACTGAACACATAAAAGCTGCAATTTATGCTTAATAAAATACTGACATCTGAATTACCTGTAGCATTGTTGTGTTTTTATTGGACAGTTTGATATATCTAGATTATTTTAGACAGTATTAACTGCACAGATGCATTACAATGTTGTCCTTCATTCACATAGCTAACTCACAAGTCTGAATATGAGTCCATAATTCAATTTCTACATCAATCCCTTGAGCAAATCAGCGTGAGTTTCTCATGATTGGTCTTTAACTAGGCCTAAATGAGCTTTTTAGTGGTTAATTTTCATTAACACATTTTAGCATGGGGTAGATCTTTGTCTTCACTTACTGGCCGGTAATCTGGCGGAGCAGATCATCCGGCTGTTACAGAACCTGCCTGATTTTTATTCCATTGATAGCAGCGGAACGAAAATCAGGCAGGTTCTAGAAGCAGCAGCCAATCCTCCTCGGTCGTTAAGGTGAAAATTTACCCCGTAAGAATATTGATCAACAATGAAAGAAAAGTATATTACTGCTTTCCTTCCATTTTTCCCTCTTATTTATTCACATCTACTTGTTCATTAAACTTAACTTCAAAGGAAAACATGACCCTATAATACTAACACAGGCAAATGAAGCCTAAATATCGGTGCTTCAGCATGGATTTCATTTTTCAGTCCATCAGAAGCCTTAAGTGTTGAAAGTCTGTGGGACAATTTATTTTAAATTTCTACAGATTGTCAAATAGAATATGAGGAACAGCAGGCATAGTGGAGGCCTCACAGTATTTTTGTTCAGGGTTTTCTCAATGAACTGAAAGCTCGCAGTTAGGCAGTTTTGTTTCATGCCAAAATTGTCCTGTGGTACTCAAAGGATGGCTGCTGATATGTCATCTTTGAAAATGATAAATACATGTAGCAGAAGCCAAATATTGTATCTGTGTGTATTAGTGAAATAAGTGTAGACCAGATATTTGGTTCCAGCATTTTTCTCATCATGACTGGAAGCTCCTTTTCTGAGTGTACTGCAACACAGACTTTACAGATCTTTAGGCTCTGAAAATCAGATTATCTAATAATGCGACATTTTATACTGACAGAGAAAAGACAGTTTTCCTGAACCATCAGGTCATGAAAGGGTAAACTGCACTGCATTCAGTCTTACAGGAAGGCACAATTACTCTCTCAATCTCTACCTTTAAATAATCGCTGCACTTTCCATTTTTCGAAATGTCAGTAAAGATAATATGCCTTATCCCTTTGTTGCAGGTGAGATAAGAGTGGCTTTTGTCCTCTACAATAATCTGGGAAGCTATCTTTCTACGGAGAATGCCAGCTTCAAGCTAGGAAGTGAGGCGATGTCAACTAATCATACTGTTATAGTCAACTCACAGGTCGTCTCTGCGGCAATAAACAAAGAAAGCAACCGAATCTACCTGGCAGCACCTGTGGTTTTTACCTTAAAACATACTGATGTGAGTGAGGAAATCGACTCATTGGTCTATATTTGTTTTCTGTATATGTCTCCCTCGACTATCCCACCCCAACCCACTGAAGTCTATGCCTTTCTCTGCATCCCTCATATGCAGATTAAACCTGTCATTACCGTCACACTTGATAGAACATGTTGCAAGATAGTGGAATGATGGGGTTCCTTCCGTAGGATGAGATGTAAAGTCTGTAGGTTGTCACTACATACAGGGCTGATTTCAATATATTCATGACATCTTGACTATCATGTTGAGATACTGTGGATCTGTCAACATTTGTCCACAAAAGTAAAAAGGAACAAGCAAGATACTGTGGCAAAATATATTAAGATGTGTTGTGCCTTGTATTTTCCAAGAAACACTTGAAATGTGTAAAATTTCTCCAAAAACCAACCTGGCCTCTGTGTCCTTTCAGTGACTCGAGGAGTCCAGAACTTCTGTTGTCTACAATAGGAAACCATCAGACTAGTGAAGAGAAGATGCTGCCTCAGTGCTTAGACACTGAGAATCAATGGCAAAATGTTGTCCAATTGGGCAGCCAGCCATCTGGGTGTAGTCCGGTTCCATTGATTATTTTAACAGCTGAAGAGATGTTTAAAGCATAATCAGGTTCTGAAGCATTCATGTATTTATTTTCTTCAGAATTGTTTGCTTGGATGTTGATGAGTTTTTACGAATCTCTCCAGTATCATTAGCATTGCTTAAAGCTTCCCTCCCATATAACCTGAATTGACAGGAGCAATGTGATATTGTCAACTTTGTCACGTCAAACAGATGTTCATAGTTTACAAATATTCCAGTAGGTGATAAAGTTCAGGTAAACTGTCCCTTTTTTTGTTTGATTGGTCTAAATGATAGTTTAAAAAAATCTGGAATTAGTATTCCACTGTATTGGTGTTCTGACTCAGTGGGGTCAATTTTAACCTCCCATTGCCGCTTCCCCTCCCAGGCTGGGCGGGAGCAGTGCGTTGGGAGAGGTTAAAATCAAGTGACATCCTTAAGCCCAATTGAGTCCTAAAATGGCATTGGGGTGCTATTGACGTCATGGGACCCTGATTAACTGTGTGTTCGCTTGGGGCTGCCTATTCTGGCAATGGTCACAGCGATGGTGGGAATAGGTAAGTTCTTCCTCGTATTTTATCGAGGCACTGTTTCTGCCAGGTGGGAGGTCTCATAATCTCCCCCTTGATCTGCGAGCTAATCTAGATTTCCCAGCTCCGCTGTCCTATTCCCTTGAGAGCTACATTTAACTTGATATTAGAATATTTAATGTAAATTACACAAAGATCCTTCACAAGGAGGCAGTGTCAGAAATCCCAAAACGTGACAATTGTACGCTACTACTTTGGCTATAATAATATAAGCACTCTATCAGCTTTATTAATTACTTTTACATATCACCTAGATAATGAAAATGTATTGTTACCCCAAGCCATTTCTAAGGGGGAAGATTGCTGCTGTTTGCGAATAATAGTCAAATTGTGAATACGTATATAAAAAAACTCTTAACAGTTTGCTATCTGTCACAAACACCTCATTGTCCCTGTTCCAATGCTTTTCATGCATTGTATACTTGTCATTTTTTTGTTAATAGCATTGATTTGTCTACTCAATTGTATAACTATTCTGACCCCCCCTCCCCCACCTTCAAACCATTAATTGTGTCCTCTGTCCCCAAGGCTCACCCCATTCTACTGTTGTCTGCAGATTTGACAGGCTTACCAATGGTTTGAGCATTCAGGCTATTTGTGCAGATATGAAACAAGAAGGGGTACCAGCAATGATCCCTGTGGAACTCCACTCAACATCTTCCCCCGCACTGCCATAATTCTCATGAGTATTATCGGTCTCCTATCTTTTAACCATCCCCATACTTTAGTCTGAATTCATGGCATTTAGTTTAATTAGAAGTTTTTTTCATGTAGAAATTTGCCAAAAGCTTTCTGAAATTCTAAATAAGCCAAATGCAAGTTCCATTCTACTTTATCTGTAATGCCTTCAAAGAAGTTGGCGGTTTCTCGTTCTAATTCCGGACTGGCTGTTTTTTGGTTCATTCTTATTAAAATGTTACAGGCATACAACAAAGTAATGTGCTCTCCATGTAACCTGTTAAAATCGAGATCTGATGGCAGAGATACCGTCTTAAAATTAATTCTCTCACAATGTTCAGCGGACATTGCCATTTTAACAGTCAAATGGGGTCACTGTCATGCACGATTGGCAGGAACTGTTAAATTGCCTCATCTGAATTGCAAATGAAGCAGATGGTTGTTGCAGAGTTGATTTTAGTTGTGGGTTCAAATTAATCAAAACCAAAGAATTAATTTGGTAATAGTGAAGTGCTTGATAGCAATCTGAATTTTATAGTATCTACATGGAAAATGTGACACGTAACAGATTGCTTCTTGACTAAGGGAATGGATGTATTGAAGAACTGGCTGGGGGTGTGGGGAGGAGAGATTGTACTTGTCACAGTTTGAAAGGTTTTATAATTTTTTTGTTTCAGCTCCAAAACAATTTTAACCCAAACTGTTCCTTCTGGAGCTACTCGAAGCGCACAATGATGGGGTATTGGTCTACGCAGGGCTGCAGAATGCTGGGGTCAAACAGGACACACACCACGTGCTCCTGCAATCATCTGACAAACTTTGCCGTCCTCATGGCACACAAAGACGTCAAGGTAAGGACTTGCAGGACATAATAGGGCAGAAATTGCTTGGAGCGGCGAACCAACTGCTGGAGCTCTCCATAGATTTATACTAACCCACAAACTTACCGTGGTCTTTTCGTTGACCACTTCCTCTAATAGGAAGCAGATAAGAGCCCAGTGTCAGTTCAAGCGAAGCTAGGATGCTGGGAGAAGTGAGAGGATCGATTTCTCCCCTCGACCAATCAGATTGCAGCATTTTTGACAAGCTGCGTTCACTGTCTCTGCAGGCATGGAAAGTTAAAGCAGAAAGTGAAAGGTACAATATTAAAATCAATGTAAAAACAGTAATTGACAGTGAAAAAAAAGGGTAAGAAATAATTGAATTAAATAAAAGAGACAGATGGGAATTTTTTTTTTAAAAACTTTAATTTTTTAATTTAAATTTTTTTTAATGGCCAAAATCTATTAAAACAAGGAATAATGAGACTCCACATTTTTAAAAGTTAATTTTTAATTATTTGGAAATCATGAAGTATTTTTAAGCATACCTGTTTTGTGGCGCAGTTAGTTACTTTCCAGCTGGACAGATAAGCAATTTTGCACTTTTTCAATGATTTCTCTGAATGCAGCGTGTGATATACCTTTAATTCGAAGCTGTCATATCGCCCACGAATCGATAGGAGCAAGTTCCGGATTTCTGCGTTTCACTGCGCACGTGCGAATGCTGGAACTTGCTGCTCCATTTCGCCACTAACAGAGAGCGCTGTTGAGCTCTCCATTATTTCGCAAGCGATTTCTGCCCCAACGTCTTATTCTCTAAGTACTTGAAGCTTGCCTACTGTGGAAGTCAAATAGCTCTATTATTTCAGAGGAGCTCAATACATCTGGCTCCAGGTGCCTGTTGTTGCTGGACCACTGAAAGGAAATTCATTGAACAAGAATGAAGACACATTAAATATTTGATGATGCATCTTGGGAATGTACTGTCTCCCCAAGTGAAGGAAATTGAATAACACATGTGAAGGGTATCAGCACGTGCTGGACCTTTTCATCGCCATACACAAAGAACTGAGGAAGACCCAGTGTAGAATGCACATTCTCTCCACACATGATTTATTTAATCCCTTCTTGATTTCTATAGCGCACAGATTGAACCTGAGCCACATTAAGATATTCATTTTTTGTCTGTCTGGTTAAAGACTTTTTATCCCATTGATTCAATAGTTTTGCATGCTGAAATTATTCATAATTTTCATTTGTATTTTGAGACACTTTATTGTGTCGTAATCTAACACCAGCAACATCTGATTTCTGGACTTTTTTTTTAAAGAGGGTGAGGGAGTAACATCTAACAATCTGAAAAAATTCTCTCTCACACACACTAAATCACAGTTGTGTGTTTTTGTGTGAAATTCTGTAAATCCCACAGACTGTGAAGTGCATGTGTCATTGTTGATACATGACCAGAAAAAGAGATGTGTCCAGAAATATTTCAATTTGTTAATAAAACTTCAAGTGAACTTTAATCTTTAAAACCTTGTATTTTTTTATTATTATTTCACTTAATTACTCTCATTCTGCATATTCTTCCAAATATGGAGAAGTCACAGAACAGTATCTCTTAAGATTTGTTCCTTTCACTTTATCCCATCCCACCTCTTTTTTCTCTGTCACTAACTGCACCTTCCTATTGAGGATCCACAAAAGGAAAAAGGTTCTTTAATTGGCATTCGTTGACCCTTTCCTTTGATTATTTTTTTTAATTAAAAAAAAGTACATTCCCATATATTTCTGAGGACATTATACATTTTCATTGCACTGTGCTTGCAGATTGAGCTCATTGAAGGATCCAGGTTTAGTGGCATTATTGTGCACGCACTGCTAGCAATACAGTCGAGTTTGAGGCAGCTTGTTTGGTCTTGGTTTCTGGCAATTAGTTAGGCCTGAGTTTTAATCAGTTCATATGTTGTACTGTCATGTTTTTATAGTTTTTCTTAGCATTTCTATCCTAGTTCTCAGCAATAACATTTTATTCTCCGCTGTATATATGTACCTTGCAGGCTTCCAGTTGGCTGAAATGAACCTCAAACCTTTTAAATCTAATTTAACATTTTGATAGCTTTACTTACGAATAATACCATCTGTCAAGTGTTCTCAACTGTATAGCTATGTGGAGCTTGTAATGTTGCATCCAGTTGGAAGAGAGAAGTCAGCACTGTCTCTGCTTCATTCTGCTAATGTTAACTTCACAGAGAAGTGACAGAATACATATGGTCCTGCCTGATAATTGACTGCGAACCAATCTGAATCTGCAGAAAAGTAGTGGCACTCTTTACACTCTGCCCCATAGACATAGGTTCAAGACGTGGCGAGATCAGTACCCAATCAAAGTGACACCGACCACCAAATGATTGTACTTAATGTATCCACTGCAGCAAATCAAACTTTGAGTTTAATAGCACTTGCCGAACTACAGCTTTAATGTTATACAGTTCAGTCTTCAACAGCAAATTTGCAGCTGTTGCACTGATCACTTATTGACTGCAGCTGTTGCAGTGCCGCCTCCTTGCTAACTCTGGTATGTGTAATATCCTGCCAGAATCCTATCACTGTTATTGAACTCCCAGTCAGGCAGAATGCAGCTTGCCCTGAGTGCATTCAGTTTGTTGAAGTAATCAGGTTTGCAGCAGATTGAGCTTTTTGGGTCTTGGGTGAGTTCCTTGCAGTGCTGTGATTGAGTACAAGTGCCGAGGCTGGTGACTCTCATCGTATGCTGTTGCGGGTGTACTCACTGATGTGCTGATAATCTAAAAAAGCTCACGATGATGCTGGTGGAGTACAGCTTTGCACTGGAGCTCCGAACGTTCCACTAATTACAGGAGTTTTGCTGATCTGCCTGCGATAGATTATAATTAAAAAAAACATCTGCTGATGCAGCTCCATACACTGCCTGTTTAATGCAAAACAAGTGAACACATATTTGATTACAGATGGTTGGAAACAGCTAGGAAGATTGAAGCTTACTTCAGAGATTCAGAGCTTACATCATAGCCACAAGAGAAAACTTGAAAGGTTTATGGACACCTAGGAACCCTGGATTAAACTATAGCTTTATACTTCCTTATACTTGCTCTCAGCCATGTGTTACTGTTTTATGTCTTAATAAAATGAAAACCATATCATTGACATTTAAAAGTAGGTGCAGTAAATTACATTGATGGAGGACTTTGAGAGAGGTTATTGGAATATCATTAGTGCAGAATAATCCCACGTGGTTTACAAAAGGATATAATGGGATAATTTTACAATTGTAAAGCAGCCAGGGAGAGTCTAGTGTATATAATCAGGCAGATTGGGGCTGTCAGGCCTGTTCTATGCAATAGATTGGTGTTGCAGACAACTGTGAGCTGGTGCTGTGTTTGAACTCTATCACTGAAAATCACAATCCAAATCAACAGTCTCGGAGAGTTAGATTCTGTCCGTTCATAAATGATCGGCCCTTTCATCTCTTAACATTTGGAAAACACACATTTGGAATCTTTCTATTTGAAATTTTTTTTTAAATTTGTGTGATGGTGAATGTAAATCTTCTTGGGGCCAAAATTCCAAGGGATCCAATCCCGGCAATTAAAGGGTCAGTGCTCTCCAGTGCTGACCCCGTCAGAGTTTGCAAGGCCAGTGGGAGGGCACCTAATTAACATGGGCAGGTGGGTGCAAACGCCACTTCAAGTCCATCTCTGGCACCCACTTGCCCCATGTGCTTGGAGACTTCAGCCTCTGCCCCGTTAAGGAGTGGGGGCGATTCCCAATCGCACCCACAGCTGCCCCTGACCATGATCCCCCTGGCCCCTGAGTGAAGGGCTGGCCCGATTATTTTTTTTAACTTTTAAAATTATTTTCTTTGGCAGTCCATGCCACTTGCCTGACCTGGATCCCGTCGTTGGGGCCCATGTCTGCTCTTGTGCAGGTCGGTATGCCTCATCTCACTGCACGCACCTTTCTCCGCTAATATGTCAGGTCCCAGTCTTGCATGGGGAGTCCGTTCCTCTTTCCCCCCCCCTTTCAACTTCTTCCCTTGCCATGAGATGCTTTGTAAGAGGCAGAAGGAGGTCGCACCCTTTGCAAGGCAAACAGGAAACTCCCAAAGGCAGGTTTCCGACATTTTCCTGGAGGCTCCAACGAATTCCCGCCGGAGTTATGGTGGGGGATCACCATGGAAATTGGACGGATTCCAGCCAGGCACAATGTGAAGGCAATACCTACCTTTTACTCGCTGCTAGCGACTGATGAGAAGTCTAGAGACATTGGGCTATTTGCATTTTAATGTTGCATCAAAATGCTTCACAGCCAATGTAGTATTTTGAAGTGTAGTCACTGTTGTAATGTAGGGAAACACTGCAGCAAGTTTGGGTACAGCAATGAAATACATGCCCATATAATCTGTTTTGGTGGTGTTGGTTGAGGAATAAATGTTGGCCAGGGAACCGGGAGAACTCCCTCCGATTCTTCGAATAGTGCCATAGGACATTTTATGTCAATCTGAGAGAGCAGACGGGGCCTCGGTGTATCATCTCATCATGAAGATGGCACCTCCAACAATACAGCGCTCCCTCAGTGCAGCACTGAGTTGTCAGCTTAGAAAATATGCTCAAGTCTCTGGAGTGGGGATTGAACCCACATCTTTTGGCCTGGAGGCAGGCGTGCTACCACTGAGCCAAGGCTGACGCCTTGGCTCAGTGCAAATCATCCAATAGACAATACTGTACACGTAGACCGTGACTTAGAGGTTCAAGCCCCATGATCCAAATTTGTCAAATTGCTTTTCAAAATTCTGATTTATCTAAACAAATGCATTTTAACTAAACTTGATGTGTACCTCATCTGTAATTTTATTCCTGCCTCATCTGCCACCAGGCTATTTTTTAATTGGCTTGATAATCTAGAAGGATATGAGCCCTGTTGATTGTGAACCATATCCATTAGAGTGTAGAATGCAACATTATATGTGCTAACATTTTATGGAAGGTTATGCATAAAATACACGTATGCAGATTATAAAGGAAACAATGAAAATAAATTTGAAGTGTGAGATATTTATGTAAATAGATGGATATTTTGATGGAACAATTGGACTATTTGGGAATTAATGTCTGCCTTTCTGGGCTCACATTGGAGAAGCAGAGTTACTTTATGCTATTTTTTTAATGATTTGCTGAGTTATTTTGGTTTTTTACTTTCATGCTGTGGTCTTGTGGTTAATGGCATATGCTCCATGACTAAAGGCAGTGTACATGGATTTTAGCAAGACTTTTGACAAGGTCCCACATGGCAGACTGGTCAGAAAAGTAAAAGCCCATGGGATCCAAGGGAAAGTGACAAGTTGGATCCAAAATTGGCTCAGTGGCAGGAGCAAAGGGTAATGGTCGACAAGTGTTTTTGTGACTGGAAGGTTGTTTCCAGTGGAGAAACGCAGGGCTCAGTACTAGGTGCCTTGCTTTTTGTGATATGTATTAATGATTTAGACTTAAATGTAGGGGGCATGATTAAGAAATTTGCAGATGATACAAAAATTGGCTGTGTGGTTGATAGTGAGGAGGAAAGCTGTAGACTGCAGAAAGATATCAAAGGACTGGTCAGGTGGGCAGAAAAGTGGCAAATGGAATTCAACCCAGAGAAGTGTGAGGTAATGCATTTTGGGAGGGCAAACAATGCAAGGGAGTACACAATAAATGGGAGGATACTAAGAGGTTATAGAGGAACAGAGGACCTTGGAGTGCATGTCCACAGATCCCTGAAGATAGCAAGACAGGTATATAAGGTGGTTAAGAGGGCATACGGGATACTTTGCTTTATTAGCCGAGGCATAGAATATAAGAGCAGGGAGGTTATGCTAGAACTGTCTTAAACACTAGTTAGGCCACAGCTAGAGTGCTGCGTACAGTTCTGGCCACCACATTACAGGGAAGATGTGATTGCACTCGAGAGGGTACAGAGGAGATTTACGAGGATGTTGCCAGGACTGGAGAATTTTAGCTATGAGGAAAGATTGGAAAGGCTGGGGTTGTTTTCTTTGGAACAAAGGAGGCTGAGGGGAGATTTAATTGAGGTATATAAAATTATGACTGGCCTAGATAGAATGGGTAGGAAGGACCTGCTTCCCTTAGCAGAGAGGTCAATAACCAGGGGGTATAGATTTAAAGTGATTGGCAGAAGGATTAGAAGGGAATTAGAAACTTTTTCACTCAGGGTGATTGGGCTCTGGAACTCACTGCCCGAAAGGGTGGTCGAGGCAGAAGCCCTCATTGTGTTTAAAAAAAACTTGGATATGCACTTGAGGTGCTGTAACCTACAAGGTTACGGACCAAGAGCTGGAAAGTGGGATTAGGCTGGATAGCTCTTTTTCGGCTGGCACAGACAAGATGGGCCGAACGGCCTCCTTCAGTGCCATAAATTTCTATGATTTTAATGCATTGAACCTAGTTGCTCCTTGCATTTTCCTATAGGCTGCTGCAAACAGCTAATCTACAAGATTACTGTCAAGCTCACTATAGCTATAATGTCAGTTTAGTTCAACTGGTAGCCCCTGAGACAGATGCTTGCGTGCTCAAGCCCCACTATGGACTAGGGTATGTAATCTAGGCTGAGACTAAATTACAGTACTGATGGAGTGCTGCATTGTCAAAGATCTTTTGGGCGAGATGATAAACCTAGACCCTATATACCAGTTGAGATGGGCATAAAAGATCCCATGGCACTATTTGAAGAAGAGCAGGAAGTTTTCCTGTGTCGTGACCAACTTTGCTCACTCAACCAAAACCACCAAAAAAAATTGCTGTTTGTTGTTATGTTATTAAATGTGCTCGGTTCCAGGAAGTCCCACAATGACTGCACTTTAAAAGTAATTCATTGGTGGTAAGGTGTTTTGGGACATCCTGAGGGAATGAGAAGGTGCTATGAAAATGAAAGTTCTTTCTTACAAACAGAAGTTGAAATCTTAATTTAAAAAAATGAAAATTGGCAATTTTAACTCATTGGTGGTCTTTAGTGAGGTGTAAATTGCCACCTTGTCATTGTCACATGATCTTTGCAATTTGTGCAGCACATGCTTACATAAAGCATACTGACTTATTTCAATGAAGGAAGTGTGTTAAAGGGTATGTGCCTTGTTTTGAAAATTATTTCCTGCAATCAAAGCTAACAGTAATGGTTTGAGGCTGATAACTTATTGGCACAGCCTATCCTGCCAGGCCACAGTAGGAATAGCCTAATGTGAATTATAGATTAACTAACACTTGTCTGCTGACTGATAATTTCCTTATTGTGTTCCCAGTTTAGTGACCCTGTCCATGAACTGCTGCTGGAGGTTATTACCTGGGTCGGTATCCTGATATCACTTGTCTGTCTGCTGATCTGCATCTTCACTTTTTGTTTCTTTCACGGACTTCAGAGTGATCGAAACACCATTCACAAAAACCTCTGCATCAGCCTATTCGTGGCCGAGTTGCTTTTCCTAATTGGGATCAATCGTACAGATCAACCGGTGAGCATGTTTAATTGTTGTGTGTGATACACTTAAGTTAGCAATCCTGTGGGACATTTTTTTAAAAATTAAATAATTCAGGGCACTATAAATGCCTGTTCAATACAATTTGCTTTGTCTCACATAGTTGAGGACAATTTGAGTTTCTTCAAATGACGAGGCCCACTGATACCACATCCAGGTTGTCATTCTTCACAAGTGAACTTTGAGAATGACTGAACTCTGGTCAGTTACTCTCCTCTCTAGTCAAAAGCAGCACTAAGGTCAATTTTAGTGGCTCTACTACCAACCTGACCAAGATTAACAAACTCACAACGGACCTGGGATTAAACCCGAAGAAAATTTTCGGGGAACAGGTCAAATCTAATAGTTAAAGAGAATCGTTGTTGGGAGGCATTGGTAGGATTTTTCCTTCCTTTTTCATGCTTTTCTGCCTTGTAAAGTACTCTGAGACATTTTTATTATTTTGTGAGGAATGCTATGCCAATTTATTTATGATGAACAATTATTGCAGTAATGGTGGTACCTACTTAGATCCTCACCCTCATACAACTCATTTGAGACCCTGTGCATGCTAGGCCTCTGCCCGATATCAGCTGTCCCCTTAGCAACATAGAAAATAGGAGCAGGAGTAGGCCATTCGGCCCTTCGAGCCTGCTCCGCCATTCAATATGATCATGGCTGATCCTCGAACTCAATACCATATTCCCGCTCTCTCCCCATATCCCTTGATGCCTTTTGTGTCTAGAAATCTATCCAGCTCCTTCCTAAATATATTCAGTGACTTGGCCTCCACGGCCTTCTGTGGTAGAGAATTCCACAGGTTCACCACCCTCTGAGTGAAGAAATTTCTCCTCATCTCAGTCCTAAATGTCCTACCCCGTATCCTGAGTCTGTGACCCCTCATTCTGGACCCACCAGCCAGGGGAAACATCCTCCCTGCATCCAGTCTGTCTAGCCCTGTCAGAATTTTATATGTTTCAATGAGATCCCCTCTCATCTAAACTCAAGTGAATACAGGCCGAGTCGACCCAATCTCTCCTCATATGTCAGTCCTGCCATCCCAGGAATCAGTTTGGTGAACCTTTGCTGCACTCCCTCTATGGCAAGTATATCCTTTCTTTAGTAAGGCGACCAAAACTGCACACAATACTCCAGGTGTGGTCACACCAAGTCCCTGTATAACTGCAGTAAGACATCCTTGCTCCTGTACTCAAATCCTCTTGCAATGAAGGCCAACATACCATTTGCCTTCCTAACTGCTTGTTGCACCTGCATGTTTTCTTTCAGTGACTGGTGTACAAGGACACCCAGGTCCCTTTGTACATCAACATTCCCCAATCTATCTCCATTTAAATAATACTCTGCCTTTCTGTTTTTCCTTCTGAAGTGGATAACTTCACATTTATCCACATTATACTGAATCTGCCATGTATTTGCCCACTCACTCAACTTGTCTAAATCGCCTTGAAGCCTCTTTGCATCCTCCTCACAACTCACGATCTCACCTAGTTTTGTGTCATCAGCAAACTTGGAAACATTACATTTGATTCCCTCATCCAAATCATTGAAATATGTTGTGAATAGCTGGGGCCCAAGCACTGATCCCTGCGGTACCCCACTAGTCACTGCCTGACACCCTGAAAAAGACCCAACCACCACCATTCTTGACTCTCGCATAGGAATTCTCCACTCTTGGTACAGGGCCAATGAAAGAGAGATTGGCATTCCACCTATTGTCTTTGATGAAGGGCTGAGTGTAGGCAACTTTAACGGATTGTTACAAGTTTAGGGTCTTGCCTTGGTTGAATATGGGCTGAAACATGGCGAGACGAAGCCAGATATGAATTTTGAAGTTGCTTTTTTTTTTAAAAGAGACCATTTGAACATGCAGAGTAACAGTCAAAGCGAGTTCCACTTAGCTCTGAAACAAGGTCTGTGTCTATTAATCATCTGTCCAAAACCTGTCTGCCCGGTGGCAGAATCCCGATTGGAACGATTAAAATAGGGAATTGTGTGAGAGATGGGCACAGATTTTGGGAAGCGACAACACCTTGGAGAGGAAAGGGAGGTCGCAGAAAGTGCTTTTTGTCTCTGTGTCCCCAGCCTGAGTGAGGACTAAGACACTGATTTCCTCCCTGTCGTGATTTACTCGCCACCTCTCCTCTCCCCTCAGAGTGTGAGGTTAAAGAGGATGTCTGCTGCTGGACCACGTCAAACTCTACTGGGCCTCACTTTTCTCAGCCAAAACCACTCTGGAATCATCCTGGAAAACAAAAATAACCCCCATTTCTCCACTAACAACCATATCCATAAACCCCTTTCCCCTGTCCCCTCCACCTTCACCTCTTTTTTTTAAAAAATGTGAGGAGCTCATAGAATTCTTTGTCACCAAGATGGAGACCATCCATTCAACTGACTGCTGCTTCCTCCACTTCCCTTCCCCCACCCCCCCAACCCGGGCTCCTCCCTGACCTAGCCCCGAACCCCATCTCTCTAGTTTCCCTCTCAACTCCCCCATGCCCTTTCTGAGCTCATCACATCCATAAGATCCACCTCCTGCTCCCTTGACCCCATTACCACGAAACCTCTGATGACACAACTTTCCTTGCTGGCCCCCATGCTGGCTGACATTGTAAATGGTTCCCTCTCGTCAGACACGCTCTTTCAAAACAGTTGTCATCTCCCCACCTAAAAAAAAAACGCCCTTGGCCCCTCTGTCCTTACCAACTAATGCACTATCTCCGACCTCCCTTTCCTCTCCAAAGTGTTGCCGTTCCCCAAATCTCTCCATCTCTCCTGCAATTCTGTATTTTAGGTTGGAATTTAGGCTCAAAAGGCCGAATGGCCTACTGCTGCTCCTGTGTTCTAAGTTTCTGCCAATCCCACAGCACCAAAACAGCCCTAACTGAAGTCACAAACAATGCATTATCCCTCCTCATCCATCTCCTCTTCTGTGCAGCCTTTGACATGGTCAACAACACTGTCCTCCTCCAGAGTCTTCCCTGCTTTGTCCAGACATGGGATCAGCTTCCACTTGTACGTAGATGACACCCAGCTCTATATCTCCACCACCTCTCTCTTGACCTCTGTCCACTGGCTCTGTGTTGTCAGACTGCTTGTCCAGCATTCAGAATACCAAAACCATTATTTTTGGCCCCCACCACATTCTCTGTACCGTTGACAACAAATCCATCCACCTCCCCGGACTCTATCTCAGACCACACCAGACTGTTAGCAACCTCTGTGTCCTATTTGACCTTGAGCTGTGCTTCTGATTCCATATCCTCTCCATCACAAAGACCGCCTATTTCCACCTCTGTAACATCGGCCATCTCTGCTCCTAGCGCAGCTCATCGGCTGCTGAAACCCTCATCTATGCCTTTTTTTAATTACACCTTTGTTAAGTGTTTTACTACGTTAAAGGCACTATATAAAGGCAAGTTGCTGTTGCTGCTGCCCTCAAGGTAAATGGGGGCTATCCTAGCTAATGGACTTGGGATGAGACTATTGAGCCTCAATGCATCAGTTGCATATTCTATAAACTGGTCTGTCTGGCATCAGTACACATGTTTCAGTGCCTGTGACCTTTTTAAACCTGTGCAAATTAATTTTGTTTCAAAACATTACTCTTAAACTTAAATCAATACCGCAGTTCTTCTTATGAGGAAAAAAAAAGTCAGAAATTCCAAAATGTGACCAACCTTAATCGGCATACTTTCCAAAGGAAGCTATTCCTACAGCAGGGCTGTATTGAGCCATTTGCCTCCTTGCATGCGACATTGGAAAGTGTTTTGATAAATTGAAACAGCCGAACACCCCAATTTGAACTTCTATCTCGTACTTGAGTGGTGTCACGGAGCGTTAGTTGTTTGCATTGCATCTACCATGTGGCGACACTAGTGCCAGTTGCAGTGGAGACTTGAAGGCTGATTTTAACTTTCGGCAGTGACAGAAAGCTAGCAGTAGCAGATTGGCCACCCATTATACACCCTGCTCGGTTTTCCTTTCCATTGACCAGTGGAATTTTTGTGCCAAATTCCAAGAGGCTGTCATGACCAACTTTAACACTCTTCAATATATGCAGCTATGAGGACCTTTTGAAATAGTTAAAGTTCACAAACGAGCAATTGTGTTGCACATCAAAAGTTGAATGCTTGATGAAATTCCTGGGATAAGCGAGGATTATGAATGCCAAGAGTTATGGATAGTTGGTGAGCAGTGATTAGAACTGGTGTTTTCTTACTATGACTAGAGCTTGCCTGGTAAATAGTAATGGTGAATGAGGCAGAGAGGGAGTTCAAGAGCACACAAGGCTCAGCAGGCACTATACTTATATTTAGCATTACAGGCCTTACCAACGCCCAGTGTTTTATGCTCATGCGGATCAGTGGCACCTGGGGAGCTGCCCACCACCAATGGCATATGTGGAGTTACACAGGAGGAGCCAGTTCACTCACTTGGTAGCAGCACTAGTGACGGTAAGTGCTGTCTTTGAAAATACTGAGCTCAAGTCATCAGAAAGCCCTGGCAGTAATTCAGTTCCTTCAGGGTTATATACTGGCATAGGTAGCAAGCCTTCTGTATCCTTCACAGCTTCATAGTTAGGTATAGGGCCATCTGCCACTGCTACTCATTCAACTATGGCAACGTGGGGTTTGGGCATATCTATACTTGGCATGGAAAAATTCACAACACAGAAAGAACAAGCACAGCAGCAAAACGTAGGTGCTCACAGCACTTCATTTCTTAATAAAATGAATTCACTGTTACTATTATTATGCAGTCTGTTCTTTTCTTGTGCAGAAAATAAAGCCTTAGTTGTCCGAAAGATAAAATGGCAGAACAATACGGGGTCACTTTCAATATCACTTCCTGGCAAGTAACCTGGTGGAACAGATCCCCTGCGCATTGTAGGACCCACTTTTGATTTCAATGAGACGTAAATCGGATGGGTTCTACAATGGGTGGGTGATCAGCTTCAGCAGGTTACTGCCCAGGCGGAAAGTTCGAAAATGACCCCCATAAGGTACGCCGCAAAAAGTAAATTGGAATGGTAAATAGCCATTCTGTGGTTGTAAATATAAGCGTAGCACCTGCCGTTACTTTTAAGCTACTTATGTCTCTTACACTCTTCATCGCCCTCTCCTCCGCATTCACTACTGCCATATGCCTGGCAATCAATATTCATAGTCATGATCAGAAACCACCAGTACTAATCACTGTTCATGCGCTATTTACAAATCTTTGCATTTTGTAATCCTCACTTATTCCAGAATATCCATCAAGTGCTAAACTTTGGATGTGCTGCAAATTGCTTGTTCGTGCACTTCAACTAGATTTTAACCAATTCGTAGGTTATATTTTCCAACTTCTCACAAGCATTTCTAACCTGTTTTTGAGGGATCGAAATGCCCAGAGCAGGTATGATTAAAATGTAGTTGCTTCCTTCCATCATTCCACCACTGTTCAAGCATGACTACTTTTTTGTAAAGCATTGTGAACAGCAGGATTTTCCCCCATAATTCTTCAACCCTTTTCAACTGTCCACTTAGTAGTGAAATTGGTTTTTAAATGAGTGATTGATGGTTCATTTACTGCAATACCTGTGATACATCCTGTTGGTTTTCTTGGTTGGCTGTGTGTTGCAGTATTTAAGTGCTTTAAGTCAAAACAACCAAAGTCTATAAAGTTTAATGATTCCAGGAATGACTGATGGTTTCTGGAAAGCCGGTTGTGGAACGGGTCAAGTCCCAATGAGACATCTTTATCGTGGCAGTTGAGGGTCACATGAGTTGAATTGTGATGGATTTGTTTATTCCATGAGCACAGTATTCCCCTGTCAAAAGCTAGTCACTAAATTTTGAGGTTGCTACATCAGAAGGAGATTTTCAAATTCACGGAGGGTACTACGCACTGTTGGAACTAAAGGAAAGCAATGGCTGACCTTAAATGGACGAAGCCCCTATCTCCCGATGCTTTCCCTCAGACTCAGTTGCCATGTTGCTGCATCTCACCCAGCGGTTGCTACTGCCTTCTTCGACATCATTCGTCCTTCCTCCCTCTCACATTGCTCTCACTCTACTGCCTCTCGGACACGGAAACAATCATTTATTTTAACAAAATAATCAGATCAATGGATCTCTGCAGAACTAATGGAGGTTTTTACGGTGTTTACAAGCCCTATAACTGAGATAAATGAAATGCTTGCCCTAAAACTCTGCCCCTGTCAAATGTGCAAACTTGCTGACTTGTGCATCAGATGGTAAGAGGGAAGCTTTGCATTTCTGCTGATTCTTATCAACTGTAACCTCAAATAGTCATTAAGTAGAAAATTGGGATATTTGTTATACCTGGATTTAACCTGCATTGAAGAGGTTAAGGAATGAGAGAGTAAATCTTGTTAATCTGCCAGTTTGGTTTCTTACAGATTGCTTGTGCAGTATTTGCTGCTTTGCTTCACTTCTTCTTCCTGGCTGCCTTCACATGGATGTTCCTGGAGGGCGTTCAGCTCTACATTATGTTGGTGGAAGTCTTTGAAAGTGAGCACTCCCGCAGAAAGTACTTCTATCTGGTTGGATATGGAGTACCTGCACTTATTGTCGCTGTTTCAGCTGCCGTGGACTACCGAAGTTATGGAACAACAACAGCGTGAGTTTGCTGTTTTGCTTTGAAAATCCCCTACCAGGAGCACTGATTGCTTCTGTCTGATTGACGACTTCATAAACACAGGGGTTCAAAGTAATTTATTTTGATTAATTTAACTAGCTTTTATCGCACTATGACTACAGATTGGCATGAAGAATATAGATCGAGAAGAGTACATATCGAGATACATCATTTTGTTAAACACTAGCTGTGTTAAAATAAAAGCAGCTGGTTAAAATACTGTTACACAATGGAAGTTGCTATTAAAGTCATTAAACATCTGTACCATCATCAGAATCCTATTCACTGGATAGAAAATGTGTTTTTGGGGACGAAAACTGAGGAAATTGAAAGAAATGTTTGCAAAAGAAAATCTTCAGATAGAGAACATGGGGATAGAGTTTCAGCTTTGGATGCAATTGGTAATTGGGCTGGTTAGGTTAGAGTTCAAGTTTCTGCCAAAGTGTATTTGCATAATCACAAACGTAAAATCTTCCATGAACCAGCGCAATCGGGCAACTTAATACAGCGTAATCGTTCATTTTTTTTTCTTTGAAATAACAAATATTCATTGATGTGTTTAAGATGTAATTAAGAGTGGTAACCTGGTACAGTTTTATTAATACAGCTAAAAATGGGTTTAACACAATGGATAAGCATTTTTAATAAGAGTATCTAGTCCTCCACCTGTGAGTAAACTGATTTTAAATCACTGAAAATAACTTTAAAAAACTATATTGAACCATTTACTGCTTTCATTGGTGTGCACTAGTTAGTTTCTTAGTAAATTAACTTTTTTAATATGTAAAAACGCTTAAAACATGCCTATTAGTGCCTGTGCGCCTAAGGAAACTAGCTTAATTTGAAGACCCTCCTCGAACGGGCGCAATCGGCGGAAACTGACCATCCCTATTATTTCGTTTAGGGGGCGTGGCCAGTTTTGTAGGCGAGGCCGGCTTCGGGCAGAACAATTTATGAACCAGCACAAAAGATCGCCGAAACTCAATTTACGCTTGACGTAAATTGGGCTTGATTTTCCGCAATCTTTCACGTTGGTTTGGGTGAATGTGCTGATAAAATCAGTGCAGTCTATTGGAAACTCTACCGCATGGTCTTTAGTGAAAATGGTGAAGAGCTTCAGCGCCTGAGTTTGCTTGTATTGAAGCTTTTTACTGATGTTCTCTGGGAAGCAAATTCGGATTGTTTAAGTGTTTGATACTTCAGGATTGGTTAATGTGAGTGAGCCGTCTGAAAGTGGAACTGCCAAATGGTGCAAGATTGTTATACAGATGAATACAGAAATTATATATTTCCCAGCTGTAATTAGTGCCCTCCGATGCAGTACTTTGTTTAATCCAGTGATCTCTTCTGTATAACAAGCGACTTGTTTTTTCCATGGCTATTACTACACTATAGACACCCAACTGAAATAGCCTGTTACAGATTTTTTTACGTGCCTTAGTGTAATCATGTGACCCAATATGCAATCCCACCTCATTTTGAATCCATGGGCAGGTACTTCTAGTAATTTTTTTCAAGTATATCATTCTATTTGAATGTATTTGTCAAATTCATTATTCCCATCTGTCACGTAAATGAAACTGGAAAAAGAAGGGAATTTTCAAGAGAACCACAAATTTGATCCTTTGAATATAAAGGAAATTACGTAATTAATAATTTAGTTGAAGGTCATAAATCTGACTGAGCATTCTACAATGTTTTCAAACCAGGAATTATTCCTGATAATGGGATGTAATTTTAACAACCTGAAAGGCTGCTCACCTCAACTCATCAAAGTTCAAACCGTGTTCTTTATTTTACTTTGGATATGGCTTTGCTTTGATCTGTGCCAAAGCCAAAAGCTAGCACTGTTAGAAAAATGATTGACAGGTTATAGTCAGTAGGGAGGAGAAGAAAGCTTAGAGCTGGAAGATATAATGGCTATGTTAAGTTTTTATTCCCTTATGATGATTGTCTGACAGCTGAGGAAGGTGCTGGCACACAAGTGGCGTCATCAGGCCTGATACCATTTTTCTGCTTTCTTTTCCAAGAGTTAATTATCTTCCTCCATCAATGGTGCTGTCAGAAATTGGGCCTATAATTCAACATTTAAATGAACAACACTGTAATAATTCCTGGCTCTCAGTGGTCTGTTTGGCATAGTGCATTCTTCTCTGTCAGTCCACTACTGTTGATGTATGTCCTGCACTCAGTCCTTGAATGCCTGCTGTCCCCTGCGTTTCATTACAGATGTTGGTTGAGGCTCGACACCTACTTCATTTGGAGCTTTATAGGCCCTGCGACCTTGATTATTATGGTAAGTACTGCTAATTAACACAGCACCTCCAAGGGCATAAAATAGGACTTTCACTGGACCTTTGCTGTACGTCCTTAATTTATGGGCATTCATTTTAAAAAGGAATGTTCCTCCCTGACCCACTTAGTCACTGCATAATTATAGGGCATCAGTGTGTAAAAGGAATATGAAGGTGATTTCTGTAGCAATGGGTCCAAAAAGAATAACTGTAGTGAAATAGTCAATTAAGAATTGTAAAGTATAGGTGCTTTAATATTTGGTACCTTAAATCTATGAAAATACATAATAGCATTGCTCATTATAATCTGTGCAGTGCTTTTTTTTAAAAATCATACTAGGCTCCATTTAAAGTCAAGTTAGCTACTTCTTTGCTCCTAATTACACCTATAATTTTTAAAACAAAAAGCCAATTCTGAGTCACACTAGAGTTCTAATTAATATATATCTGAAGCAGTACGTCAGCCGTTAGTTGTGTAATGGGGACTGAGGTGTGCTGAATGCTGGTATACCAGTGCACTAAGAACATTGGAACAGGAGTAGGCCATTCAGCCGCTTGATCCACTGTGGATCGATAGTGTGCTGATTCTATCCTGCAGTTCCCCATGTGGCAAATACGTGACTCCAGACTTGGGGAGAGGGAGGAGTGGTGCTGAATGAAAGTTGAACACTTGCTCACTGAGGAAGAGTGAACTCCCAAGGGAAAGTCACCTAGCCATGGAGCTCTCATATCTCCAGAAGCTTGCAGGGTAAAAGTTCTGTCTTCATGTGGGGAATAGTGTGTGGGATGGGAGAGACCCTGAAAGAGGGGACATTTTAAAATTTAAATAAATTTAATTTAGTTTTCCTTTTCTTAATCTTGCAGTTAAATGTGATATTTCTTGGAATTGCTCTTTACAAGATGTTCCATCATACAACTGTGTTGAAGCCAGAATCTAGCTGTTTGGACAATATCAAGTAAGTTTCTGCTGTCAGCTTCTATGAGCATTTTCTTTGTTGAGGAAGCTGTTGTTAATTTGGGATGCAAAAATGAGTAGATACTTACCAGATTTCCACCTGCTTTGCATTGCTTAACAATTGAACACTGCATTATCCTTTGAACATAGTTTACTAGCCAGAAAGGGTCGTATTGTGTAAAGATGCAACGTGCCACCAATGTGAGGACCATCTTATTGTTTAACCAGATCAGATCTCCCTTTTACATTTTATCGACTCGCACACAATTCTTTAAATGGATAATGGTATTTTTGAAGCAGCCAGAACTATTTTCAAACTCCAATAATATATTAGAAAACCAGCTATTACAGCTGCTATCTATACCTCAGCTGCAACACCACTATGGATCCCATTTTCCAATAGGGTCGTAATGGGATGACCTGAGGAAGGAGAAAATCTCCGAAAGCTTGTGAATTTAAAATAAAATTGCTGGACTATAACTTGGTGTTGTAAAATTGTTTACAATTGTCAACCCCAGTCCATCACCGGCATCTCCACATCATGAAAGAAAGTAGCCATTGTGTCGGTCTAAGCTTTACTTCTCCTTAAGTCCGCACCAGCATCTCTTTTTTTTCTGTCACAAGTAATTTCATCTGAGACTCTCTTTCTTCCCCCCTCTCCCAGCCACCTCCATTAAAACAAGTTGCAATTTTTTTTTAAAAATCCTTCCAGGATTCCCATGCTCCACGCACAAGTTGTGAAGAAGATTGTCTGCTGTGCTTCAGGTCCCTGCCTACGCTGCCATTTAAGGAGCTGCTTGGCAATGCAATGAGCTGGAACTCCAACTCACTGCTCCAGCAGGCAGCCAGTTCTAATAACATTAAAGGGACGAAGTGCTGGAAATGAAAATCTGTGGCTTTCTTGCAACAAATTTTTATGCAGATGGCAAACTAGCGTGCTATCATCTGATATTTAAGCACTGCTTTAGGACAGGTTAACACGAATACACTGCAAGTAGGATGTGCTGTTTGTGTGGTGGTTGTGTGTATGTGTGTGCAGTTTTTATTTTAATTTTGAGGATCCCTGTGGTCTTAATTGTTGCAAAACTTGTGGCTCTCAATAGTCTAATCCAACATCAAATCCATTGGTGTGGGTTTTTTTTTTAACAAGAGCCCAGTATGACTTTTCCATTGCTTAATGTTTGGAAGAATGGCCACCAATTCCCTGGATAGCTCAGCTGGTTCGGGTTGTGCACAGCTGAGCCAAATATAAGAAAAGATAGGAAATGAGAGAAAGCCATTTGATCCATTGTAGTTCATCTCTCCAGTACATCAACTCTCCCATCATTGCATTCTGAGCAATCCCATTTTGTTTTGCCTCTATTATGTTGCTTGGTAGATTATTGCAAACATTCATCACCGAGTCCAAAAATATTTCTTGAAAGCTTCCCTAAATTTATTTTTCACTTACGTCTTCTGGTCCAATTTTCCTGACTTACTTTCAAATAATAAACTGGTTTTGCCTTATCTATACCGCATAATGTTATATACTTGGAAGAGGTATTCAACCTTCTTAAGCTTCTGTATTAGAAGAGGAAGCCCAACTTTAGCTGGAAGATCACATATAGAGAAAAATAGTCTGCAGAAGTAAAACTGTCCACCTGATTTCTTGAGCAACTATTAAGATTACTAATGAGTATGGTTGTTCAGCCTTCATTTTGTGGGCAGACCTTTTTAATTTTCCTTTCCCCCCCCACCATCGTTGCCAACATCTTGCATTATGGGAGTTTCTTTTAAATTAAATATTAATTTTAAATATTTTTGAGAGCATAGAAGTGGAATTTTACACGGGCTTTTACAAGAGCCAGCAATTGTTTTTTTTTAAATTTGATGTGGACAACACTGACAAGGCAATGTTTACTGCCCAGAAGGTAATAAGAATCAGCCCCATAGTCACATGTAGGGGTGGCAGGTTCCCTTCCCCGAAGGACATTATTAAACTGGTTGGGTTTTCACAACATATGAAAATGACGGGCAGGAAAAGACCAGCTGGTCCACCAAGCCTGCCGCACACTCATGATGGATAGAGAATCATGACTAGACACTTCTTACCCCCCCATCCCTGCAGCCATGTATTCTCTTGAGAGAGGCAACAAAACAGAGAAAAACCCAGGGCCAACAAGGGGGGAAAAACTCTTGGAGGTGGGGGGGAAGAAATTCCAGCAGCTTTCATGGTCATTTTGGTTCTGGTGCCAGCCCACAAATGACCAGATTTATTGAATTCAGGTTTACAATTAAAATTTGAACTCGGGACGTCTGGGTAGCTCGACCAATCCCACAACCATTCGACTACCATACCCTGGTTTAACAATGTAATTTGATCAGGTTACAATCCAAATCTCAGACACACTTTTACAAATGATGTAGACCTGTCTCCCTGGGGTTTAACTTCATTATCAACACAAGTGAAAAGAATAAGAACTGCATGTCTGACTGCAAAATACACCAGGAGAGCAGGGGTCATGCTTACACTGTGGTTTGAGTCTCCAAACCCGGTGCACATAGTTTTTGCTGCTTGGTGGTAAATTCTAAACAAATCTGTGGAAACAATATTTCAGTGAGAGTGTGTTCAATCTATGGAACAGATTCTGGGTCATTTAAATGCATATTAGATAGATTTCTTTCCGGAAAATAATATTTTGGGATACAGTATACGAGCAGTTTGAGACATGACATTTGGTAAGTGTCGCATGGTTGGGAGGGACGGATGACTTTGGTTCCCAAAGCTTTCCACCACTGGGATTTTCCTCACCTCAAGCCTGGGTCTGTTGTAGGCTAATTGATAGAGATTGATTGATTGCTATCATTCGTCAACAATTCCATTATCATTGCAACATGTGACTACCAGGATGAGGTGAAGGTGGGCTCTTGTAATTCCTATGTTAATTCCTATGTTCCTTCCTATGAAGAGAATTGATCCAAAATTACGCTAAGCTATATTTGGGGTTATATGCTAGGAAACTTTCTGGGCATCTCAAGCTCTGCTGCCATAACTTCGACAGAAACCCCATTTACGTTGTAAACAGGGATTCCGCCAACATTATGTTGAAGGTGAGCAGAAACAAGCTTTTATAAATGTCAAAATATGCAGATGATGCTGACTATGTCTCAGTGAATTACAAAACAGTAGGCCAGTCAGCTTCAGATAACTTGATAAGCCATAAGGATGGAATTTGAAGTAGTGCGTAATGGGTGTTGCATAATCATAATACTATTGACATGGCATCAGGGGACTTATGGTTTCGTGCTACGATTTTACAGAAAAAGTTATTGTCTTGTGAATATTCTTGTGAATTATTGCGGGATTTTCCAATCAGCATAAGCCTCGGTGAAGGGGCAAGTGAGCTTAATCAAATCCTGCAGAAACTCCCATATGGGTAGGACTGCGTATCTGAAATTTGATTTACTGCAATAAGTAGTGGTTTGCTAGTCCATTCAATTACCTTCCAATCTTAAAGTGTCAAAAAAAAATGTTTAAGTAATTAATTTTTGGGTCTTTATTTCTTCAGAATGTTGAACATCTTTCCATGCCCTGATCTTATTGACCTGTAAAATTAAATTAATGTCTGATGCCTCCGAGAATCAAATTAACATCCAGCTCTTGTATGGTGCACAATAGTCTGTGACGCGTGATCTGCGTTCTCTATCAAACAAACTGTAGTGTTGTATGCTGAATATGCCTGCAGTTGTGTGGTATACACATTGTTGATGTGGACTTAATAACTGCACTCTATTTGTTTTCCTTTTAATGCTTCAACTTTTGGTTGGTGAATTTTGTTTTTATCAGTGAGAAATGCACAGATTCACATTTACAACTTCCTGTCAGCGTCATGCACTCCCAGGTCATTATATAGAATTACAAAGAAATTGCAACATGGAAACAGGCCATACACCCCTCCGAGTCCGTGTTGGTGTTTGTCGTCCACATGAGCAGTAATCCTAATCCCATGTATCCTCTGTTCCGATATTCATTATTTCCTTTTCTATTAACAGCCTATCTAAACTATTCTTAAATGTTGACGTGGTCTCTGCTTCGATCATTAACTCGGGTAGTGCATTCCACAGCCTCTGAGTTCTCCAGCTCTCAGTCCTAAATCTCTGGCATCTGGAGTAATAATAGGAGCTTGTAGGAAAGGTAATGCAGTAATCATGGGGGACTTCAATCTTCATATAGACTGGGCAAATCAAATTGGCAAAAGTAGTTTGGAGGATGCGTTCATGGAATGCATTGGAGATGGTTTCCTAGAACAATACGTCATGGAACCAACCAGGGAACAGGCTATTTTAGATCTTGTATTGTGTAATAAGACAGGGTTAATTAGTAATCTCACAGTAAAGGATCCTCTGGGGAAGAGTGATCATAATAGGATAGAATTTCACATTGAGTTTGAGAGAGATGTGCTTAAGTCCAAAACTAGAGTCTTAAACTTAAATAAAGCCAGTTATATAAGTATGAGGGGCGAGTTGGCCAAGGTAGATTGGGAAATTAAATCAAAGGGTATGACAGTTGAAACACAATGACAAACATTTAAAGAAATATTTCAATATTCTCAAAAAATATACATTCCATCGAGAAATAAAAACTCCATGGGAAAAGTGAATCACCCGTGGCTAACTAAAGAAGTTAAGGATGGTATTAGATTAAAAGAAGAGTAGTAAGCCTGAGAATTGGGAGAGTTTTAGAAACCAGCAAAGGATGACCAAAAAGTTGATAAATAGGGAGAAAATAGAATTTGAAAGTAAACTAGCAAGGAATATAAAAACGGATTGTAAGACCTTCCAAGGAAGCAAGTAGCAAAAGTAAATGTTGGATCCCTGGTTGACAGGCTGGCTGCCGACAGGAGCTGCAACGCTTTGGGGGGGTGATGGGAGGGAGGGGAAAGAGAGAGAGACGTCATCCGGCACTGCAAGAGAGAGTGGGGGGCGGGGGTGGCAAAGATCGGGGGTCGGGGGGGGGACATCAGGCGGGGTGGGGGGGAGACCTTGGAGAGACACCGGGGGGTGGGTGGAGAGACATCGGAGCGGGGGGTGCAGGTGACATTGTTTCAAAGGTAGGTTTATTTATTTTTTATGTTAGGAAATGTTATTTTATTTCATTTATTTACTTCATTTTTGACCAATCTGGCCCTTCACGCCTGGTAACCAGGCGTGAAACGGAAACCATGGGGAAGCCGCCCAGGTAAGTTGAAAATCGTGTTAACTACCTCATATGTAAGAAACAAAATACCTTAAGTACCTCAATTTGCTTCTTTAAATATCGTCCCACCAGCTTTAATTGCCGGCGGGACTTCCAAGTTTGGGAATGGCGCATGCACCCAGATGCGTCTTTGTGAGATGCGGAAGTCGGCGTGTTGGAGCCGGGTTCATTTCCCGCTCCTCATTTCTCCGATTTTCGTAGCCTCCAATGCACCTGTACTTCCATTTTAAAATTGAGCTCAAAGAATCTGCAAAGGGATATAGACAGGTTAAGTGAGTGGGCAAGAGGGTGGCAGATGGAGTATAATGTGGGGAAATGTGAGGTTATTCACTTTGGTAGGAAGAATAGAAAAACAGAATATTTTTTAAATGGTGAGAAACTATTAAATGTTGATGTCCAGAGAGACTTGGGTGTCCTGGTGCAAGAAGATAGCATGCAGGTACAGCAAGCAATTAGGATGGCAAATGTTATGTTGGCCTTTATGGCAAGGGAGTTGGAGTACAATTATTCGGGGCTTTGGTGAGACCTCACCAGGAGCACTGTGTACAGTTTTGGTCTCCTTATCTAAGGAAGGATATACTTGCCTTAGAAGCAGTGCATCAAAGCTTCACTAGATTGATTCCTGGGATGAGAGGGTTGTCCTTTGAGGCGAGGTTGAGTAGAATGGGCCTATACTGTCTGAAGTTTAGAAGAATGCAAGGTGATCCCATTGAAACATATAAGATTCTGAGGGGGCTTGACAAGGTAGAGGCTGAGATGTTGTATCCCCTGGCTGGAGAGCTTGGAACTAGAGCACATAGTCGCAAGATAAGGGATCGGTCATTTAAGACTGAGATGAGGAAGCATTTGTTCACTCAGGGTTGTGAATCTTTGGAACTCTACCCCAGAGAGCTGTGGATGCTCAATCTTTGAGTATATTCAATGCTGAGATAGACAGATTTTTGGACTCTAGGGGAATCAAGGGATATGGGGATTGGGCAGGAAAGTGGAGTTGAGGTTGAAGATCAGCCATGATCTGATTGAATGGTGGAGCAGGCTCGAGGGGCATTATGACCTACTCCTGCTCCTATTTCTTATGTTCTTAATCTTATATCTATGTCCCCTTGTTATAGATTCCTTAATCACTGGTCAAGTGTAGCACAGCCAGCTACAGAACCAAGAAGCCTTTCTTCTTGCCCAACAGCATGGTCTAGTCTCTATTCCTGAAAAGTGTCCCTCCCTGCACGAATATGATGGTTACCATTTCCCACGCCAGCTATCCTGTGGCCTGTTTGAATTAAATTGCTAATTAAGTGCATTTTCACACTATGAGCTATGTGGCTACTAGGCACTGGGTTCCTATTGTCCAAGCTCATTTCACAGTCAATAGACAAAGGGGACTTCCATCTCATCAGTTCAGACGAGGTTCAAGACCCAGAGGTGAAAGGCCAGTGTCTGATCCACCGTGCCTGTACCAGTACAATTACAGAATTAGATTGAGATGCTTCTAAGTAGTCTATAATAAAAACTCTCAGAAATGTTTCAAGTCGTTTACAATAGCCCATATATAAAAAACATTACGTAAGGTGCTAGGGAGATAGTCATTGCGCATTAGTGCGCGCGTTCCCTCTATGTTCTTATGTTTCATTCAAAATGGCAAAAAAACCTGAATAATGGAACAAATTCCTCTCGGCACTGCAGTTAGTCCTGCCTTAATCAGTTTCTAATAAAAATGGGGGGATCGGGTGGGGTTCTTGCTATGTCATTTTGAGCATTTAATCATCTCTTAGCTTTCTGGAAGCTTTCTTTTTCAAAATATAAAAAAAAATTGCCACAAGGAGACCATTTTTCAGTTTTTCAGAGAAAGATGGTGACTGACTCTTCAGTATTAAAATTGACTTTTTATGTCTAAATTGTTTTCACTTCAACCTCCAGGACCCATTTAGGATCAGTAATAAACTTGTGTAAATTAAATTTCTGGTAGTTTAGAAAAGGTCACAAAAGGGATGGCGAAGCAGACTTAAATGATTTTGCTCTGTTTGCTTTGTCAGCCAATAATGTAGGAAAACAAATAAAGGTTGGTAAAGGTTTTTGTTTTATTTGTTGGTCTGACCCACACTGAAACCCTTTGAATTAATATGTGCTCTCCAATTCCTTCAATGAGGATCTTAATGACTGACATTAATGGTGTTGTAGAACTGTCAAGTGCAATAGAATGCTTGTGACATAAGAACAAATCATTCAACCCATTGAGCTGCTCCTTCCACAGATAATATATAACTTGATTTACTGCAATAAGTAGCAGTTTACTATTCTATTCTACCCCACCGATTCAAACTTTTGAAGGAATGTACGCTCGGATCCTCAAAGCTTTCAGAATTTAGCTCTTATTTAAGAGGTTACAGGGGTGTCTATCTGGCTGTTTACTGGTGACAAATTTCCTGAACAATCTAGAAAACAACATGTTCACCTTCAAGAGTGCAATGATGAAAAAAGAATCTCAGAAACCTGGGAGCAGTAACAATTGTACGTGCGCACGCAGCTCATTTTTCTGATTGCAGAATGCTTCTTGAACACAGCTTTCTGAGGCTCTCCATTCCAAGTATTTAACCCTCTGTGGTAGTCACAGACCTGTGACACTAGGACCAAGCATCTGTGTATTGCCAGAAGATAAGTCTGGCATATTTGTTTGTTTCTTCTGATCTTATTGATAGTCATATGGATTGGATTAAATGTCGTGTACTCTGGGAGTCCGTGTATTTTGAGTCATTACTGTAACCTATTGAGTATGGATGCCTGGGGCAGGGGGTTGAAAATGATTCTTTGATTAATAATTGGCCAGGGTCTGTAATCCATTTGAGAGAATAGAAAGCAATCTGCTTTTAGGCAATTGGACATAACCACATTGAAAGTTGTACTGAGATGTCTGAGGAATGCAGGCTGTGTTTTTCTTTGCAAGGCACTATTCCTTGTTTCTTTTAAATATATCCAGTTTATTTTGCTTTTCCCCCCAATCTCCTTCAAATGATCAAAGCGTGTTCAAGTATTGTTGTGGAGACTTGCTGCATTTTCACAGTAATCACTGTTGCCGGTTGAGAATTGGTGCCAGCCTTTGAGATGAACATGACATTTGAAAAGTGAAATTACACTGTCCTTTCAAGCTTTGGGGCCATCTGCCTGTTTTACCGAATAGGCTTTCACTGTGTGTTTTAGTCGTTGCATGTTCAATATTTTGTTCTTTTTACAATAAATAAATTATTTATCAGGGCTGTTCAGGACCAACTTAACACCCATGACCTTTTAGCACTGATCAATCTACTTCAGTAGGCCTGGTCTTTTTGTTCAGTTGAAGCTTCCATCAACAGCAAGTAACATGGTTGTTGAAGACATGAAGATTCATAGAAGCTGCAAAATCTTCTCTTCTTTATTAAAAAAAAACAACTTTTCAATAATATTATTGTAGGTGCTAGCCCAGCTTGTTTGCATGGAAACAATTTACTTTCGCAAGATTTACATTCCAGGCTATCCTCATTGACATATGTTTGAGAGCTTACAAAATTCCTTCACTTTATTTTCCTGTGGTTTTCTTCCCTTTTCTATGGTCCTTTGGAAGTGATACAATATACTTGGTGAGATAATTACCCGCTAAGAGGCAGTTTGAATTTTACTCAGAAAAGGTTGCTTATAGGGCTGTTCACTTTTAATAATCAAAATGTTTAAAGGGATAGTGATGCAGTGGTCAAATGTCTGCAAAATTTATTAAATGCAATGTTAAAAATGCAGAAAAAAACAGCAGACTGTTTATTGCAGCTGTAGCTGACTGAGGGATGGTCTTCCTGTAGCATTACTATGATTTCATTTTCAGCCCTACAAGTGGTAGTAAGAATGGAGTTTTTCCTCTTTATGCCTTCTCCATAGTGCCAGTCATGGACAACTACCAATGGAGCTTGGGGAAGAGGAACATGGATAGTGGTTCTGTGGCATATAATTTTTGTCCATAGTGTGGCACCGTAACAGGCATTACGCACTATTTGTATATCACTGTCACCTCCTGTAATCCTCGATAGCAAATTTGGGTGACTTTGCTCGAAATGGCACCTTTTTACACTGCCAGTGTTGTTTTGAATTTTCACATTTTTAATGGTGAACATCAATACGTTATATTCCATTTGTTGATGCCTTTAAACGTTAATAGGCGCAAATTGGTACAAAACTTCTTGACTGAGTTGATAAATTTGCATTTTTGTAGCTTTCAATCCAACTTCTTACATTGCAGCAAAACTCTTCAATTCCATGGAACTCCATTGCTCCATTTGGAAATTACTATCTTTGTTTAATTTTTATTTTGTTGTCTATAATTAACAGATGTAGCTTTGATCTGGATTTTTTTTTTAAATCAGCAAAATGAAGATTTGCTACATTGCCTCATTCAACATTTCCTCTTTTTTCCTGATAGTCCAACTTTTTGCTCCATTTTAATTTTATACTGCCTGGTAATGTGTACCAATTCATTGTGAATCAATGTGAACAATTCTGTTCTATTTTCATAGAATCATAGAAGGGTTACAGCACAGGAGGAGGCCATTCAGCCCACTGAGTCTGTGCTGGCTCTATGCACGAGCAATCCAGCTAGTCCCACTCCCCCGCCCTATCCCCGTAGCCCTGCAATTTTTTTCCTTTCAAGTACTTATCCATTTCCCTTTTGAAGGCCATGATTGAATCTGCCTCCACCACCCCCTCGGGCAGTGTATTCCAGATCCTAACCACTCGCTGTGTAAAATAAGTTTTTCCTCATGGCACCTTTTGGTTCTTTCACCAATCACCTTAAATTTATGTCCTATGGTTCTTGACCCTTCCACCAATGGGAACAGTTTCTCTCTATCTACTCTGTCTAGACCCTCCATGATTTTGAATACCTCTATCAAATCTCCTCTCAACCGTCTCTGTTCCAAGGAGAACAACCCCTGCTTCTCCAGCCTATCCACGTAACTAAAGTCCCTCATCCCTGAAATCATTCTAGTAAATGTCTTCTGCACCCTCTCTAAGGCCTTCACATCTTTCCTAAAGTGTAGTGCCCAGAACTGGACACAATACTCCAGTTGTGGCCAAACCAGTGTTTTATAAAGGTTCATCATGACTTTGTTTTTTTTTCTCCATTGCTTGTTTCAGCAATCGATTTTACGATGGCTGCTTTAATGTGGAATAGCTAGGGTAAGAGCTGGTATCCTCTTGAAGAGGGTTGAAATGACAATCATCAGTATTTAAATAATCTCATTGATTTGTGATTACCGACTATATTAGTTCTCCAAGAGCTTGCAGAGAAACTATTTAGAGAGATTAATGATTTCTCTAGTGCCATTAACAAAAGCCTTAAGCATCTGCTCAGCAAGTAACCTTGTCATCTACTGCTAAATTTGCCAAATCTTAATCAACTCATTACACTATCTCAAGACAATGCATAAAAATGGCCAGTGTCTGGCTACAATTATGAAAGATTTATTTTAGAACTTTTTACAAATGGTTTACCACTTAAGATCCTCCCAGGGGAGGGATCGAGCAGCTACTGCCAATCCTGCTATCAAACCAGCAGCAAACCAGTTGGAGAATCCTTGGTGGAGTCGGCGCCTTTCTGCTCTTGACGTGCCCCGCCACAGCACTTGACTCATCTTTGTAAAAAAAAATATTGCTTTTTGCCTTTGGAATGCATGTTTAAAGCTTCAAATCCCCCTTATTGAATTGATCGATATCCCTGGAATGTTTCAACATGTTTCTGATGAGGAAGGCATCATAATACAGTGCCAGGGAAAGCCTAGGATTTACAATATTGACGTGAACCTGACTAATAGACTGCAAGAGTGTGTCTGTAGTATCGGGCGCTTTATAAATCTAAGTGGTTTCATTCACACACGGTGCCACTGTATTGCTTTACCCTCTACTAGCCGATTGGCTGAAGGTCACTGAAATTTAGTTTTAAAAAAAGGCGCACAATGCATGTTACGTTCAGCCATTTTATGTATGCATTGTAAAAGGAATTCTTCCGAGTCACCAAACAAAGAAGTAGATTAATCTTTCAATTCCTTGTAACAGTGGTCAGTATGTTCAAAGTAACTGCTGGTGTTTAAAAGATGTCATTCCAACCCAAGTTCAGAGTTTATAGTTAGTGTGCTGTTCATTTTGTCAATGTAGCAGAATTTCTTTAGTTCTGTCACAAATTGGCTTTCTTCCTACCAGCTAGAGTGTACAACTGCATACTGATGCTGTTTGATCCCTTCCTCCCTTTCACCTCCTTCAAGACAGTTGAAAGGCATTTACTGCTCAGCAGCAACTAATGCCCCTTTTGTTAATCTTCTCAGGGTAGTTAAACTCTATGAAAAGACCTGTCTAAAAGATGAACATTGTTTTGCAGACGCTGTCTAAAACCATTAGTTGGCTGGGAAAATACTACTGATGTACATGGCAGCAATTCTATTCACAAATGATTGGCTAGCTAATCTAATTAGTACTTTTTGAATGTACCTTATTCTCTTGATCCTTGCCTCGCCCCACCAAAAAGTGCGCTACTTTGCCATACAGTGTGGAGCAGCTGCAGCTGCACATTCTCACCCAAGTTGGTGGCACTGGTGTATCTCGCTCAGTACCATGCCTACAGTGACTTTGAAGCACCCCTGCAGTGTTGTTACAAGGCCAGCATATTGTTTTGGTGAGAAAAAAATGATCCTTAATTCATCACTTCAAATTGCTTGCATATTATAACTGCAGTGATACCTTCGTGTGAACTCAACATGCTCTCTCCAGACAACAGATCAATTTTGGAAGGATAGAAACTGTGATTATGCTGCTCGGTGCTTTTCACAGTTCAAGTGGTCACACTGACCATTACATCTTACTGAAACCCTACTAAGCAGCAGTGCCCTGGCTTAGGCGCTCTGAGAATTAGCCTTAAAAACTTCCCCATTGCAATGAGAGTAAAGCAAATATTTTAATTTTTATAACCAAAGATACGTAAACATTGCTTCCGGACCATCAGTAAAATCTGTAATTGGGTAACGTTAGTTCTTCCTTTATCTCCAAACCCCATGAGATTTATTTGCAACAGCCCTGTTTAGTTATTTTGTCACACATGTCAAAGTCCCCTATAATGTAAAACAAGATGAAAGTACAGTTGAAGCTGCAGTAATTCAATTTGTTTCAAGGGATCCATGAAGTATTTCCTGACTATAAAATTGTCAGTCAAGTTTGACTGTTTTATGCGTGACTTGTTGAAGATGGCTGAGTTGTGAAGTGTTGGAAATGCTTTAGTCTGTCCTTTTGTAGCATGTTGTGTGCCTATCACTGACTCCGCGACTGTCTTCCTGTCTTCCAGAGATTGCTGCCTGTGGTGCTCAGTGCACAATCAACTTGGGAACTTTTTTTTAAACAGTTTGCAATCCATTAACCCTTTCCTGCCAACTATTGCTTCTGGCCAAGGTCACAGTGGGCTAGATGCACAGTGTACTATCGCTATCTGTCTACACAGCTCTATAAGTGCCAGTTTGACACTCTGCTGATGTGGGGAATCAGTCATTTGACTTTATAGAGAACGTAGTTTCCTAAATCTGATTTTGTTTGGTTTAATTTTATGAATTATGGGACTGATCATGAAAAAACATTAAAATTTATACCACTTTATATTAAAACAAAAAGTAAATCTCAGTAATCTTCATTGATTTTTCCAGTTAAAACAGCATTGCCGATCCTTTCAACATTACCGATCATTTCAACATTATTGATGCTAGACTAATAATGGGGAGATACAGTACTTGGGAACTGATGACAGGCAGGTTGAGTTGCACCTCTATATAGTCTCCTGTGTAACTCCTTTGCTGGCCACAGCTTCTTGTTTTTTTTCCATTCTCGTGATGTGGGCTTCGCTGGCAAAGCAGGCATTTATTGGCCTAGTTGTCTTGAAGTGATTTGATACAACTGAGTGGCTTGGTAGGCCACTTCGGAGGGCAGTTAAGAGTCAACCACGTTGGTGTGGGACTGGAGTCGCGTATAGGCCAGACCGGGTAAGGACAGTAGGTTTCCTCCCCTAAACAACATTGATGAACCAGTTGTGTTTTGTAACAATCTGAGAGCTTTGTGGTCACTTTTACTGATAGCTTTTTTTTAAACTACAAGTGACTGTTTTGCTGTTCGATCAATCACTGATGCACATAGCTTCTTCCTGGCAAACCTTTCATTGCTGCTGTTGACATGCTGAAGTGCGAATTTGCCAATGCCAATTTATGTGTTGGAGCATGTGGTCAATTGGAACAGTTTATTTTAATCAAAACTTAAGTGATGGTAAATAAGGTCCTAGGTGCAATCAGTTAATATAAAATAAATCGTTCCGTGAAGTTCAATTCTACCATGCTGCAGTTGTTGTCGTATCTTCAGACTCTTCCCTTGGAGAATAGTGTGAGCTAGTGAAAGGTGATTAACAGTCTGACAGACCACAATGTGAACACTTTCAAAGGCTGTAACCATCTTTCATACCAGCCAATAGTGGTTAGTCTTATACGGCGGGAGGGTTTTATGGGCACCCGCAACCCATACGATGAAAGGGGAACCACCCACACCCACCAGACACGAGTATCCCACTGGATGTCAACCCAGAATTTAAAGTCGGAGCTCCATTCTCCATTCATCAGGTTCAAACCCTGCACCTTCTCACTCAGAGGCAGGAATGCGAACACTAAACCAGTGTTAACAGGCAGTAGTTAAACCATGAGTATACCAAGACTGAAAGAGAGATCGAATGAGTTTGATTGCTGGAATCAGATTATTAAGTCCCATTGCTTGAAATACTTTGAAACATCTCAGTCTCATAATCCATTTTACAAGGCTGCCCACAGTATTTTGCATGTGGGGAGGGCATGTGAAACTCAGTAATATGCTGGTGGTTGTATTCCTCACTAATAGTGAAGAGGAACTGCTTTATAGTACTGTGCGTCAATTTGCTTTGGGTGGTGCGAAGCGAGTGATAAAAGTTTTGTCCTGGTGGTTCAATTTCCTCTTCTTTTTAATTTTTTTATTATTTGCAGCTGAAATGTTGGTGTTTTTGTCTCTGCATCCATGTATTCTTTAGCTATGAGGATAACAGACCCTTCATCAACTAAGAATGATTTGAATGGCTTACAAACGTCATGTTGTGTGGCCTTTTGAGATGTATTGAAAGCTGGCCCCATCCATAATATTTTTCTTCATTGTAGCTTCTGTCATTTACATAAAGACGGAAGAGCAAACTGTGCAAAGAACCAGTAAATTTATTTAAATATTCGCATTTGCCGAGCTGCTTCGCAACCCAAGATTGATTCAGCAGCGTTGCTGTCCAACATATTCATAAAAGATCTATTGCTTTATTCAAGAAATGGAATGTTAAGGATGTACTGCAAACCTGTTTTAAAAATGCTGTGCATCAGTGAATCACATCCAAATACCTTCAGGGATCCTTTTGAATAATGTCTACATTTCAATCTAATATTAAAGATTCCCAAGGGTAAAAAGGGATTGACAATTTAAGGTTTCCCACCTCACTTTGATGTCTCCTAATGTAGACCTGGTTATGGTGTCATTATAACAAAGTAAAGCCTGCTGAGCTTCTTGTAATTGCTACAGAGCATGATGGTAAGCAACAAATTACTTACAATCTTTGATTAAGTGCTATGTTGTGTTTGGGTACAGCTCAGAAATGTGCATTTTGCTGCACTTAGTCACATTGCATAATTGAATCACAATGAAGAAGATGCGTTTAAAATAAGTGCGTACTTTTTTGAACAGTAATTGAAGGATTAGAAAATCAGTGACTGCGTTTGCAATTTTTTCAAACTACATCGAGACACTAGAAGCAATGACATTCTCGAAGCAAGAAGCTAATTTCCTCAAAATGAGCAGCTTGTGGAAGAAGCAGCAATGTTCCAGTGAATGCTGACTGGTTTAATAATTTCAGCCTGTTCTTCTGGTGAAGAGTCTTCTCCTTAGTCTGTTGTCATCCCCATCCCAAGGCAGGAATGATCCTTACTCTCTGTTGCTGTGACATTTTTGCTTTCAATGCTGACAATAGAATAGCTTGCTTACTTATTTTGTCTTATTTTGTTTCTCTGGCTCTTTTGGTTTTGTCATGTTTTTTCTGTCTTGTATTTCTGGGGAGGGGGGGTGGAAAGACTGTGGAATATGTTTCCTGATGGTATTGTTGCAATTTACAAATCCTGATCTAAATTCGTGGAACCATGTTCGACTGATGATTTAGTTACCCTGAAAGCTACTCTTAAGAAACGATTCATCTACCGCAAAAGGCAGTGCAGTGCCTGAATTTATTGCTGCCATTTTGTTTTTGACCGGTAACATCCAAAATCAAAGACATTTAAACTTCAGTTCTCTCTAAGTTTTATACAATTGTGTAAGGAAATAATAATCTTGTTGTAGATCAGTGAATACACATTGGGTAATCCTGAATCATGGTTAACTGATCCACATACAATTAAACATCAACATTAGGAAGAATGTATATATACCAGACTATGAAATGTAATTTGAAAACTTCCTTTTTAATTGGGAATCGAAAGAACAAAATGCCCAAATTTGATGAGAGTAGCCATTTCTTAGAAAGGAGAAATGTGCAACCATGTTGAATGACTTGTTTTTTTTCCCATTCTTTGCAGATCATGGGTCATAGGGGCCATAGCTCTCCTTTGCCTCCTTGGACTAACTTGGGCTTTTGGACTTATGTTCATTAATGAAAGCACTGTTATCATGGCATACCTCTTCACCATTTTCAACTCACTGCAGGGAATGTTTATATTCATTTTCCACTGTGTCCTCCAGAAGAAGGTTAGTTTTATATGTCAAAGGAACATATTTTTAATTCTGTGCTTTGGGGCAGGGGAATGAGACATCTGGTGACTTCCCTTGATCTTCATAGTAATGGTTCTACTGTGTTATCATGATATTCCAGAAGTCAATTGCTTTATTACTCAGTAAGGAGACAGAAAATACTTGTCAGAGTTCATTAATTTTTCTATGGGCATTAACCTTTACTCTTCTTTAACTATCCTTAATTGTCTTTTCAGATTTGAGTGTTTGTGGTTTAAACTCTGACCTTCTGAAGTCAGGAAATAGTAATTTCAGTGTGATCAATTTTCTATTAATGGTTTAATATGTATGTGTCAGCACAAAGATTGTCTGCTTTGAAGTATTTGTAATCATAATGAGTTCATTAAGATGAGATGTTACTGTTGTAGAACATCGGTTTCTTTGCAGAGTTGGTACTGAGGAGGTGGAATTTACAAATTAGAAATCAAACTGAGGTTAGAAGATTCCTTTCCATTCCAACAGACCTGAGGAATTTACAACATTTTATGATTTTGGATATTGGATCTATCTATCTTCTATATGATGTACTAAAATCTTTCAGTTTGATATCAATTGTATCTAATACATGAAAATCAATGGATAACATGGTAACAATAATTCTTGTTGTACTTGCTTGCTCCAGAGGTGGCGCTGTAACCTCTCAATGTGTTACAACAAACACTGCTAAAAGACAGATGGGCCTGTAGTTTCCGCTAGGGGCGCAATCAGTAAAATGCACCCAGAATGCGCTGGACACTGAACTGGTTTTGCCAAGGTGAAGTTATGCGCAAGTTTCCACTCAAACTCATTAGCATAAGCCCGAACGTAAAATCTCCCATGAATCAGCTCAATCGTGCGCCGTTATCGAACGTAATCGATTATTGACTGAAACATAATTCAAATAATAACAGGCCAATCAGTGGTTTCACTTGACTGCTGGTCACAGGTTTTATGCACCAAGGGCAAATTATTGACTGAATTTGAACTAATTTAAACTAATTTAAAATAATTGTAGCATCAGTATGAGAAACAGACCTGAGTGAGGCATCAATTGAACTGCTGGTAACTGTAGCCGCAGGCCATTAACGATGGATTAATGTGACCAAAGGTGCCTGTGCACCCAAGAATCTGGGTGCAGTTTGATGAACACCTTTGAACAGGCTCAATGGGCGGAAGTTCAACATTGCAGTTTTGTGGGCGGATACTGCTTCGGACAAATGGACATTTGAAACAGCCTAAAAGATCATGGAAACTCCAGTGTAAAGTGGTTATGGGCGTAACTCACGCATAAAATTCCCCAATCTTTTGCGCTATTTCATTTCATTTCATTCTGCTGTTATCTCGGCGGAAATCATGTGAAAACTCAGGCCACCCTTTCCTCAGTTGAACTGAGTGGCACCATGGGTGGTTTACTAGTAATATATTGCTGAAAGCACACATTTCCTGTCACATTTTAGCATATCCTCTAACTCATCGTGCATACTACTGGAGATCTTCTAGTAGTTTTTAAATCTTCACTGATAATTGGCAGGTGTAATGATTTCTTTGTTGAAGAGAACACATCCCCCTCCCCTCTGCCCCATCATATAACATGCTACTTGCATTTATGCAAAACAATTTTTGCCCAGTGGTGTACAATAGCACCTGAAATTTTTTGCCCCTTGGAAAAAATTGGACACTTTAACCTAATTTATATTCAAATTCTGCTTGTTCACCCACTAAAAATAAATTGCTCTTAAAATTCCCTTTAGGAGAAACGGCTGCATGTTTTTTTGGATGTGGCCCCTACATCCATTTCTCCTTTGCACAGTCCGCTGCTGGCACTACTAGACTGTATACTCATGGAATTTAAGTACTAATTATGCCTTTTTTAAAAAAAAATCCATTTTATATCTTTATGCACAGTTACTATTCACCTGTTGTGTATGAAATCGAACCACTCATTTTAATATTTAAAAACTCTTCATTTCCTCAATGGTGAACCATTTAGAATATCATCAAAGTTCACCTGTCAAAACCTGATCAATAATTGGATAATTTCTCATAATAGAAATGCCAACTTGAAAGGTTAGAGAATGTAACTATCTTGTCAGCCTCAATTGAATTTATTTAATTTCAAGTCAAGTCAACAGAACATCCTTAGCTATATAATCCAGTATTTACATAAACACCTAAAGCATTCGAATTAAATGTAATCAAATAGGGAAGAAATAGCAACAGTATATTTCCAAAAGGGACTAGGTGTTACCCTTTCCATTTGCAAGCTTAAAGATAACCACACATTTTCCACCATTTATGCAACTTGAATCTTCTGCAAGTATTCTGTAAATGATAGCAAATTGCTTATTATGATTGTCATTCTTCAATCAGGACCCACTCACCATACCATGGGTTAGATGTCTAAACCAATTGTGAGTTTTAGTGGGGTGCCTCTCCCTATAAAAGACTTTAGCCTGTTGCTGCATGATCTTTACTGTGCTATAAAGGAATGTCCTGGACCGGACACTTTCAATTCTTGAATTGCAGGAGATATGAGGCAATAATGAGAACCCAACTCATTCCCCTTATTCTTTTAAACATAGTTCTGCCCTCAGAATTGTCACTGTTTACATTGTTTGTGCCTTGTTTTCTTTCCTCATCTCCTGAAGGCACTGACTTAAGTTGGGGTATGGTTTCACTGGTCATATCTCGTGCAAGTGGTCATTTTTTATTTGTAAATAAGAAGTGTTAGCAGGCTCCAGCCCCCACCCCCACACCTATCAATTCCCCAGTTCATACAATCAAGACCAATGCTAACAGCAATCAAGCTTGAATAATTGTCTTGTGCTCAGTGGCTCCATAGTGGGCTGCATGGTCTTGAGCAATAAGAATTGACCCCTGGAAGGCGACCAATTTGTTTAATTAAAGATCTAATGTGTCAAGTTCCTTTTGATAAGCCAGGATATTAGGAGACAAACACTCAGTGTAGTGTCAGTAGCTTTATTTGGCATATTGGTATTAATACACTTAAAGAAAATTTGCACTTTGGTCATCGTGCTTTAATGCCCAATATGCTCCCTGTGTGATACTGTTAACACTTCAAATTTCTCTCACTAAAGTAGTAGACTTTTAAGTGACAGTGCTTTACCCTAATATTATACATAGCTAAAAATACTCTTGTTTAGACACAACCTAAGTTTGGAAGGACCAAATCTGTAATGCAGTTTTCTGCTGGATGTTTTACACAGTTCACATGAACATAGTATGGAGATTTCCTACATTCATCAACGTGCTTTACTAAGTTCCTAATGACCAGAAGAAGGTAGAATTAGCTAAACTGAGCTTGGATTCAGATTTAGATTCAGGATGTTTCACCACTGAAGCAGTACTTTCAATAGTTTTACACAAGGTTGGGGCCAACCTTTATCCTTACTATAAAGTTAAATCTTTTCCATTTCTACTAATGCATTTGAGTAGTAGGCTAAAAAAACACAATTGTGTCAAGTGTGAGGCAAAGATTAAGAGATATAAGCAGTGTCGCTCCTCCAGTGGACTTGTAACTATATAGATAGTCAAACCTTGTCCGGCAAACTGAGAGAAGAAAAACAGTTCTTATCAGGTTAAACTTCTCATCTGACAAAGTTCCAGATGGGACCAGGGAAAAAGTCTGTAATAATGAGGGTTGATAAAGTCTAAGATGGGTTTGCAGTGCATGTTTGTAAACGCACGAAGCGTGGTAAACAAGGTTGGTGAGCTGCAGGCACAAATAGCCACATGGGAATATGATGTTATGGAATTATGGAGAACTGGCTCAAAAAAAGGGCAGGATTGGTTTCTAAATATTCCTGGATACAAGGTGTTCAGGAAAGATAGGGGGAGTGGGGGGAGGGTGGAGTGTGGCAGTATTGATTAAGGAGAATATTGCAGTGCTGGAGAGAGTGGATGTCCTGGAGGAGTCAATTTGGCTGGAGTTAAGGAACAATAGAGGTGCCTTTACACTAGGAGTATTCTATAGGCCACCAACTAGTGCGAAGGATATGCAGGAGCAAACTTGCAGGGAGAGGTGCAAAAGCCATAGAGTAGTGATATAGGGGATTTCGACTATCCTAATATAGACAATGATATAAGGAGCAAAGAAGGAGAGGAATTTTTGAAATGTGTTCAGGATAACTTTCTCGACCAGTACAACCAACGACGAAGGACGCATTGCTGGACTTGGTTCTAGGGAATGAGACAGGCCAAGTGGAACAAGTGAAAGTGGGGAGAGCATTTAGGGAGTAGCGATCATAATATCATAAGGTTTAGAATAGCTATGGAAAAGGACTCTGACCACTCGAAGTAAAAATACTCAATTGGAGGAGTGTGATGAGAACAGATCTGGCCTGGGTAAATTGGAATCATAGATTGGCAGGCAAAACTGTAATTGAACAATGAGTGGCCTTTAAAGAGAAGATAATTCGGGTACAGACAAGGTACATTCCAACGAGGGAGAAAGGTAGGACAACTAAAGCCAGAGCTCCCTGGATGACAAAAGAGATGGAGAATACGATGAAGCAGAAAAAAGCGGTGTATGACAGATGTCAGGTTGATAACACAAGTGAGAACCAGGCAGAATATAGAAAGTTCAGAGGGGAAGTGAAAAAGGAAATAAGAGGGGCAAAGAGAGAGTATGAGAATAGACTAGCGACCAACATAAAAGGGAATCCAAAAGTCTTCTCCAGACATGTTAACAGTAAGAGGAGGGGTGGGACCGATTGGGGACCATAAAGGAGATCTGCTCATGGAGGCAGTGGGCATGGCTGAGGTATTAAATGAGTACTTTGCATCTGCCTTTACCAAGGAAGAAGATGCTGCCAGAGTCTCCGTAAAGGAAGATATAGTTGAGATACTGGATGGGCTAAAAATTGAGAAAGAAGAGGTACTAGAAAGGCTCGCTGTACTTAAAAAAAGAAATAAGTCCCCTGGTCCGGATGGGAGGCACACTCGGATGCTGAGGGAAATAAGGGGGAAAATTGCGGAGGTACTGGCCATAATCTTCCAGACATCCATAGATACAGGGTGGTGCCGGAGGACTGGAGAATTGCAAATGTTACACCCTTGTTCGAAAAAGGTTGTAAAGATAAACCCAGCAACTATAAGCCAGTCAGTTTAACTTTGGTGGTGGGGAAACTTTTAGAAATGATAATCCGGTACAGAATTAAGTCACTTGGACGAGTGTGGATTGATTAGGGAAAGCCAGCATGGATTTGTTAAAGCCAAATCGTGTTTAACCAACTTGATAGAGTTTTTTGATGAAGTAACAGAGAGGGTAGATGAGGGCAATGCTGTTGATGTGGTGTGTATGGATTTTCAAAAAGCGTTTGATAAAGTGCCACATGGCAGGCTTGCTATTAAGATTGCGGCCCATGGAATAAAGGGGGCAATAGCTACATGGATACAGAATTGGCTAAATTACAGGAAACAGAGTAGTGGTGAGTGGTTGATTCTCGGACTGGAGGGAGGTGTGCAGTGGTGCTCCCCAGGGGTCGGTGCTGGGATCACTGCTCTTCTTGATATATATTAATGACTTGGACTTGGGAGTACAGGGCACAATTTCAAAATTTGCAGATGACATAAAATTTGGAAGGGTAATGAACAGTGAGGAGGATAGCGATAGACTTCAAGAGGATATAGACACTCTGGTGGCATGGGTGGTCACGTGGCAGATGAAGTTTAACGCAGAAAAATGCGAGGTGATACATTTCGGTAGGAAAATGAGGAGAGGCAATATAAATTAGAGGGCACAATTCTAAAAGGGGCGGAGGAACAGAGGGATCTGGGAGTGGACGTGCATAAATCGTTGAAGGTAGCAGGGCAGGTTGAGAAAATGGTTAAAAAAGCATATGAGGTCCTGGGCTTTATAAATAGAGGCATAGAGTACAAAAGCAAGGGAGTCATGATGAACCTTTATAAAACACTGGTTCGACCACAACTGGAGTATTGTGTCCAGTTCAGGGCACCGCACTTTAGGAAGGATGTGAAAGCCTTAAAGAGGGTGCAGAGGAGATTTACTAGAATGATTCCAGGGATAAGGGACTTAAATTACATGGATAGACTGGAAAAGCTGGGGTTGTTCTCCTTGGAACGGAGAAGGTTGAGAGGAGATTTGATAGAGGTGTTTAAAATCATGAAGGGTCCAGACAGAGTAGATAGAGAGAAACTGTCCCCATTGGCAGAAGGGTCAAGAACCAGATGGCATAGATTTAAGGTGATTGGCAAAAGAACCAAAGGTGATCTGAGGAAAAACTTTTTTACACAGCGAGTGGTTAGGATCTGGAATGCACTGTCCGAGGGAGTAGTGGAGGCAGATTCAATCACGGCCTTCAAAAGGGAACCAGATAAGTACTTGAAATGAAAAAAATGTGCAGGGCTACGGGGTTAGGGCAGGGCAGTGGGACTAGCTGGATTGCTCATGAATAGAGCCGGTGCGGACTCGATGGGCCAAATGGCCTCCTTCTATGATTTTATGATAAATTGATAAATTTTGTTGTAATAATTTCTGAAAACAGTTTAATTTCACTTCTTGATCCTTTCCCCATTTTTTTTTCAAATAATTATCCAATTCATTGTTGAATAATGCTCAGTGTGAAAACACTGCTGATTTTTCAGAGCACCAGTGCCAACTTCAAGGATTCGCAAGCTTAAGGCAGTGAAACAATGATAGTAAAAATACTAACTCTAGTTCAGCCCTAATAACCTTTTAATTGTCAATCTGAGTTAACTGATCTCTGCTGGGGTAGTGATAGAGGTAGTACAATTGGTTTCAGTGCTCCCGGGCCAGGGAGAGGAAAAAATTAGCTGTGGCTTCTGCTTCTGATTGCTATCCACAGACTTTGAATAGAAAGTGTGTATATGGACATCTGGTGAGGTCAGGATTGAGCTCCTCTGTGACTTGACAGAATTGTCTGCTAACACCCTGCCTTTTACATGAAGAATGGCCATTTGAGCGAGGTACAAAGGGCACCTCTGCACCCAGAACTCTATCCCAATATGAGTTAGGGCTGGAGGATGAGAGGAGGAGAAACCTGGAGAGGCTGTGTATGGGAAAAGTGACTTGATTACAGGTCTTATAGTGACCTCGTCATTTAAATCATGAAAGCTGGAACATAACTTTCTTAGTGTTAAGTGATTGGCACTCTGTATTGAATATAGCAATAAAGCTCACTTCAGATGATGTTTCCAGTCTGCATGGTCCAGGCAGTGTTTAATCACTGGGCTTTCTGCTGTTTTGATGTCAGCTATGAAATAACTAAACTGGGAGAAAATGTTGTGAATATGGGCTCAATTTTGAAAAGGTGGCGGGTTGGCAGCTGGAGGGTGGGGGGTGGAGTGAAGATGCGAGTGGCAAACCCGAATTTAAAAAAAAACGTACCTTTTCCGACGGGATCGCGATGTAAGTGATTAAAGTTGTTTCCGGGTTTCACGCCCGGCAGCCAGCCTGGTTAACAGGCTGGTTGCCGACAGGAGCTGCAACGCCGGTGGGTGGGAGTGGGGGGGAGAAAGAGAAAGAGAGACAGCGAGATGTCATCTGGCACTGAAACAGAGAGTGGAGGGCGCTGAAGATCGGGGTGGGGGGAGAGGGGGAGATCGGAGAGGGAGACATCAGAGCAGGGTGGAAAAGTAGGTTTATTTTGTTTTTTAACTTTGTGCAATGGTTTTTTTATTTAATTTATTTCATTTATTTTTGCCTGATCTGGCCCTTCATGTCTGGTTTCACCAGGCGTGAATTGGAAGCCGTGGGAAAGCCGCCCAGGTAAGTTTAAGATCATTTTAACTCTACTATGTCAGAAATAAAGTACCTTAAGTACCTCAATGAGGTACATTTGGTTCTTTAACTATCATCGGGCCAGCTTTAATTTCTGGCGCGCACATACACAGGTGTGTCTGTGGCAACCCCGGAAGTTGATGGGTTGGAGCCGGCTTCCGAACCTGCTCTGGATTTTCACCATTTTCACAGCCCCATTTCACCCGCAGTTTGATTTAAATTGATCCCCGTATTTCAATTGTAGGATCAGGTGCTGTCACTATCACAATTTGTAAATGTCCTCTGAGATTCAATTGTAACGTTTAAGTAACTCCCAGCTATTGTGCATTTGTACAAGAAGTACTTAGCAGTACAAAAAAAATGCTGCACTTTGGATGGATTCATTTACTGTAGGAAGAAAGGTTGCGATGGGTCTGACGTAGACCTAAGGTTATTGCTAATTATAATATATCCAAATGATAACATTGCTGAATAGGTACTGTAGTAATGGATCATTTTAGCAGTGGTTTACAATGTAGATAGTTACCTGGAATTGTGAGTAATCATTTGAAAATCACATCTTCATAATCCTGAATCATTGATGCCACTGTCATGTGTGAGCATCATTGTATTTTCAGGATGTGGAGCACACTGGTCATTGACAGCTGCTGCTGGTGCAAGAACTGACAAGAACGCATAATTAAAATGAAGCAATAGCATTATAAGAACAATTAACTGGGAGTGAATTCAAGCCAGTAATCTTGGAATTCAGTTAATGATGAACTGGGACAGCCAATCACAGAAAAATCCTTCAGTTAGACTGCTGGCTTGTAACAAGCAAGGGTTGTTCTGAATATAGTACGTAAGGTAATAGGGGTGTGCCCTTTTAATGACACTGGAGGAAATCCATCATAAATTCAGTGTACAATACCTGCAGATCCTGTGTCACACAGCATCTTCAAACGAATGTTGCTCCACAATGATGAGAAAATAACTGTAAAGAAAGTTCAGTAATATGTACATAATAAATGATGTCTTAATCTCAGAGTTTTGATGATATAAATTGCTTACGATGATTTATGTTATAATTGGAATCCCCCATGACTTAATGTTTTTATTTTATTTGACTCTTGACCCAGCAGTAACTTCCTTTCAGGTAGCCTTTTTTTTTGGTGAAGGCCTAAGTAATACTGTTTCAATTCAAGACAAGTAGGAATGAATAATAATTTGAAGGAACCCATTGATGGGTCAAATAGCCCTGCAAGACTTAGTGAGCTGTTTGAGAGATGAGACTGCCTTTTTATGTAAGTTGCTATTTTATTGCCTAGGTGAGGAAAGAATATGGCAAATGCTTCCGTACACACTGCTGCAGTAGAAGGAGCACAGACAGCTCGCTTGGTTCAGCAAAGACATCTGGTGCTCGAACTCCTGGGCGATATTCTACAGGCTCTCAAGTAAGCAATTGACTTGTAAAGCAGGAGTTTTCTTCATTTGGACTTTCTTGAATTGTTGTAGCTGATGGAAAATATCCATCTAGGATCTCCTGTTATTGTCCAAATCTGTTGACCCCTCGTATTTCCTGGAAAGTATGTCTTGGTTATCTTCTGTCAGAAAGAATGAGTTATTTCCCTCTAATTAGACTCCTCCGTCATCAGAGTTCCATTGTTCACCAGTTCACATGATGTCCTGTACTCTATTATCCACAACAGCTTCACCTGTACCAAATCTTCATCTTTTCCAGTGAAAATGAGTGGGGGGGGGAAAAGTGTGCATATATCCTACAAAGTAGCAAACGAGCAGCAGAGGAACTGTATGGTTGCAGAGAGAGCACAGATCATTGGCTTTTTTGGCCTGTTTGTTGATACATTGTCAAAATCGACTCAAAACTGCATGTGTTCCTGTAATTGACCGATTACTGTCTTAATATTCTGTTTTTATATATATTGACCAATGAGGTGTTCAGCTGTGCCATACTTTTACTTTAATTTCTCTAGCCCGCCCACCACACGTTATTCCCTAGTCAGAGAGCTAAGGCTGTTGGGCAATAATGATGTACAGCTGGAAGTTCCTGTTGTATGCAAGAAGTGGTCGACCACAAAGATTTCTCAGGATTTAATCCAGGTTCTTTTTGTTCATTTCCTAGTGGATGGTTAAAGAATGATCTAGGCTTGGGAGCAGGCCATCCTGCTATCTTCTTAGACTAAGGATTCAAGTGTGACTTGTACATTGCAGTGAAGGTTGGAGAAATGAAAGTAGAAATATGACAGCTTAACATCTTATTGGTTTAAATAATGTTAAGGAATGAATGCCAGGCACATATGCAGCTCTGAGTTAACTTTGCCAACTTGTACACAAACAGGCCACGAGCTAATGAGAAACTCCCTCTCCCTCCATAATTGAAGAATTTCTCTGCTATATATCTATTATTTTGCAGAATATATACACATGATACTTTCTCTCTTGAAATTGTTGAGAGTTGGCTACACACTGTCATTGTGGATAATAAAGTATGTATATGGTGCCTGGAACCAATGGATCTTTTGATGTCTGAACTTAGTTCCTAGCACTGTAGTAATGCTGACGACAGCAAAAAATGTCCATAATGATAACTACCTGTTCTCGTTGTCGTTCTAATTGACATTTAGTTACTCTTTAATGGCAGCCTTTTGCTGAATATCATATTCACATTAATATTGCAAGCTAAACAGAAGTATTGAATCTTTAAGTTGTAGATTGAAACTTTAATATCATCCTACTACAAGATGCGTGGAACAGCCTTTCTCTGTGACACTCAGCAACAATGGCCTGTTCTGATTATGCAACAAAACATCCCTAATAACCAACTGCCTCTGATCTATCTGATAACGCTCCATGGGCTGCCACAATTAGACTTCTGCGTGTTGTCCTTTAGTTACTGTTCTTCGTTGACGGTCATATTTAAAGCCCAATTAAGCTGACGGCAAACTTAAGCTTCCCAAATCCGGCAATCTCATTCGGAATGTTTACCTGTCTCACAACACAATCTGCAGCTTAAAAATGAATTTAAAATCAAGTTAGCATGCAGAATTTAAATGAAGAAAAGTAATTTTTAAAAAATCAATATCTGAAAATAGCCCTTTCAGGCCAATATTGCTTCAGCTTCACTGCAAAGTACAAAATATTTATATACATGCACAGACCACTGCCCAATTCTCCTAAATGTTGTTATTTTAGTAAGATCTTAAATTTATCTGTCAGGCAATAAGTGGGGGGGAAAAAACAAAAGGAAGTGTTAATGGGACAGTGGTCACAAACTATTATTTTTTCCTCCTCCATCTGTGTTTTGATCTTGTGTAATTAAAACAAAGCAAAACTGTTCTGCCAAATCATTCAAATCTCCACCTACATAGAGGGAAGAGTTGGGAGCAGTTTGAGATGCTTTTCAGGAAGTAAATACTAGCTCACCTGCTCTCCATAATTGAAAGTAACGCCACTAATGCAGAATTTCAGATGCTTATGTTCTGGTTGAAATGTGAAAATAACTTTTCTCCCATGCTGAAAACTACTACCTCCAGAGAGAAGCACAATGGTTTAGCAACAAACTGCTGCAAAATACTAAGTTGACCATTTCTCTTTACAGTGAGTGCCTGATCTCGGCCTGACTGTTGGGGACCTGTTCGGTTCAAATGTGGTTTGCCCTGCAGGGAGATAGAGAAAATTGCGGGCTGAATTACCTCAGTTCATTCTTGTGCATCTTCTAGTGACTTTACAGAGTAAATTTATTAGACACCTAAGAATCAGTGCTCTGTCAGCCCTCAGTCTGGCACCTGCACTGGATTGCATTGCATGAAGATGGAGGAAAATAAATAACTAAGTATTCAAGGGAGAAATCAGGACAGCTGCCTGGCTGATGAAGGGATTAATGACACAATCTGTTCAGTTTTTGATTAGCTCATTGTGCTTGTGCTGTCCGGAGGGATGTTAACACTGCTATTTAAAAGTGGTTTAATTTTATTGCTTGTATTGGATTTTTAAAAATTGCATCAGTTTTATTTGTTCTTGAAAACTTCAGAGAAGGGGGAGTTAGCAGCACCCTAATGTAAGATGGTATGGTGTCTACGAGCTCTGTGTGTTTGAGAGATGTGTGTAGATTTGTTGTGAAGAAGTTTCTGGAGGAGTCTCTGGAGCTGCTTTGTTTAGTGCACTATCTGTGCTGGACTGGAATCACTGAATTATTTGTCTGTGCGCTGTGCTTTCTTCCAGAGCCGAATTCGAAGGATGTGGAATGATACGGTTCGAAAGCAGTCTGAGTCTTCCTTTATCACTGGTGATATCAACAGTTCAGCGTCACTGAACAGAGGTTAGTCAACACAAGGAAGCTTTTCAGTTGTTTTTGCAACAGTCAGTTATAACTTTGTTATTTGTCCAAATGATTTGTAGCCATTGAGGGACTTCAGCACATCCTTGTCATGGGCAAGGATACGATCTGAATAGTTTACTTTGTTAGTCTTGCACAGTTAAGGAAATCATTGAACCATGATTGTTGTGATAAAATTTGACAGAATATCATTGCATGCTTATAATATGATTAAAAATGTCTATTTCAAGAACTGTAATGAAATTCAGTGCTTAAAAGATTAGTTCAGAAATAAAAAATAAAATATCTAATTAGTTCATCAACCAGAGGTTATACTAATCCCTAATAAGCAGACATATGCATCTTGTTCTAAATTTATTTAGGGCTTAAGTTTCCACTGGCTTGCCTCCATTTCTGCCTTTTTTTCATAATGTGTTTACTTTCAGCAGAGTATCCAATGTTACCCAATTAGTTGCCCATGTGAATTAGTCAAAATAATTATTATAATCATCAGTCAACCGCAATAGACATATTTAAAACTAGTCTGTATATCCAACATTAAGTAACTTAAAGAAAAAGCTGCTGCTTCCTCATTTGTTGAATATAATACAATCGCTAAATATAAATAAATAGGTTATCATCTGAACCAAAAACCAATGGGACCCTGTCCCTTTAAGAGCTAGGTGGTATAATGACTCTTTTAAAAAAATCCTTTAGTACATAAGGTATGCTTTTATAGCAAGATGTTATTTCTTTTTCTCCTGTCATCAACAGTAAATCACTTTTTTTGTCAGAAAATGGAAAAGTTCGTAATCACTGATTAGTTTCCACACATGCTTTTTGTTCCTTTTTTTGGTCAAAATTTTGTTGAGTTTTTGACTTTGCAACTCATCAGCATCGTCTTCCAGTCTCTAAAGTTTTGCTATTTTTACATTTTGGTTGAAAGATGGAGGCCTTAATCAAACGTCATTCCCTTGATCTATACGTCGCCACACAAATTACATGTTAAGATGTGTCCATCTAGCCATAGATCTTTCCAACTGACCTAAACACACACAGTGTTTGTGTTGCCTCCTCTCATCACTCAACTTTGAGGTGCAGTCTGTTCCAGATCAAGCAACAGGATTCATCAAGATATTTAGTTCACTGGAAGAAGATCCTATGAGATAGGGTCACCTGCACTCAGAATTTCATGTTGAAAGTAAACCTCAGGTTCAACAAAAAAAAGCTCCAACTTATGGACAGACTGTCAATGAAGTGCTGGATGAAGCTGTTCCTAGAAATGGCACTGATTAAGTTACATTTTATCTCGTCTGAGAAGATTAAGGAGGTGTTGAGGTCTGCCAGGGCTCGCACAACATCTTCCAGCATAACTTGCAAGGTTTTGTGGTCAAATGGCTCTGTAGTCACTTCAGTACACCTGGCATTGGAAAGGAAAGATGCAAGTGAATGTCACATCAATGCTGATCTAGTCTTCTGTTTCAGGAACATTAGCTGATGCTCTGAGATGAACCCTGACAGCTGTACTGGTTATGAGCAATGCCACATCAATCAGTGCAGTACAGCTTTGGAGAGTACAACCAACCCCAACATATATCCAGATGTGCTATTTTGTGACAACAAGCAGGAAATTCAGTTCTTACTGATGCCATTCTCAAAAACACTGGGACAAAGCATAAGCCAAATGTACATCCCTCTAATGCTTCTTAAGATGAATTTGATCACATCACCACATTTTTGTGAGGTCTTGCTTCAAATAAGCAGGAATACAGACCAGATTTCGGCCAAGACACTGATTAATAACAAATCTTCCAAAGACACATATACGAGCTAAGGCTCTTTTTTCTCTTCCGCTCCACTCTCCCATGCTACAAGCATCAACAGGAGGCGCTAGTTTATCTTATTTGGTTAAAGCAAGTGACTATTTAAAGATGCAGAACAGAGAGGAGCAAGAAATGAACGATGTAGACTTGCACCCTTTTCATTCTGAGGTCCATTCCTTAATGATGACCAACTATAAGACCTGCGTTGTTTTTAAATCAGGTTTTTACATGTATGAGAACCTTCATTTGAATCATGACTCTTCTCAATACATCTATTTGCCAGTTTTGTTTTTCAACTTTTTCTCCTCAAAACCATTATCAACCCCCACCAAATCTGTTTTGGAAAAATGTACGTCAACTTGGTCCAGTCCTAGGCAGGCCTGACAAATGATATTTGGTTTCCCAACCATAGAAGGAGCCTTTTTGATTCCACCTGTGGTTGATCCAGTAGTAATATTCTATGAATAGATGTATTATACTTGCCAAAGACCCCTCTCTTCCTCTCCCCTCCACCACTAACACAAGTCTCCAAAAATGTACATACTTGGATGTTTGTTTAGGACCCACACCAAATAGGAATTGCAACCAACTAAGCTTACTGGCCTAAATGGTACCAATTATTGTTATTACAGTTTAAGCCATGACACCATCAGGAGCAATTCTACTGCACAGGCCCACTTGGTAGAGAAATTGACTTTGGAGAGAAGATGGGGGAAGGAGTGATGCTGAAGAGTTTTGAGAAATACCAACAGAGCCTCAATCAGTCCCCTATTCAGTTCTAAAGTAGCGAGACACACAACTTTTAGAGGAAAAGCAGAATTTATTTTGTGCCAGAGGAAACTTAAAACCTCAGTTCAAAAGAGCCAAGTAAGGAGGATATTAAGAGCCCAGAAATAACGTTCTCTCCCATCATGCTCCAACAGTGACTCAATGTAACTACCTCTCCTGTACTGCCAGTAGTGGATTGACTGAGTGAATATGGGGAATACTGCTTCCTATATTTGTCTTAGGTTTCCTTGATGTTCTGGCACATTTTTCTTGCAAAAAACAGAAAGTGATCCCGCTGAGGATCGTTTGAACCAATAGTTGCCCAAATTGTTGCCCATGGGTGAGGTGCCCTTAGCTGAGAAAAACGTTAGGATTTGCTCTTTTTTTATCTGCAAATGGATAGAAAGTTTTCAAACCATTCTGTATTTCAAGGTATTTGAGATGGTGTTATAGTTGTGCAGGTAATTTAGGTGGTGCATCCAGATAACTGATAGATATAAACTTCAAACATATGTGCATTCACAACGGGATAGTAGAATCCTACAAAAAGTAGTCAAGCCTCTTAAGTCTTTTTAAGTGACCTTATGTTACTGGCTATCAAAACTGTTATGCCGCTCACTTATAACTTAGCTTACAATTTTGGCAAGCTTCATGGCCTTGTGCAGGATCCAGATGGTACTTTTTGGCATTCAGATATGGCAGTCCCAAGACCACATGTGAACTTTAAACCCAACAATCTTTGAGTTTCATTTCTTTCAGGATTATGTTCTGAGAATTTACCAATCAGTGCCTACTCATTGAGGAAAGAAGTGCCATTTTGTTGATGTTTACTAAGCTTTGGTGTTTTCATAGAAAGATCCAAGGACATTTCACTGATCTAGGTAGTTTTTTTTGCTTGTCAAATCTGTTGTAAATCTATCACTAAATGGTACCTAGCTAACTGGTAGAATGGATTGTATAATGCTGTTTTTGAGCTAGTTGTGATCTACCAAGGAAACTTGAAAAGCTTATTTTCTCGTGGTGGCTGGATCACATGCCAATGTTGAAGGGTTTTCTGTTAACTACACAGCAACTTGATGGAGTAATTTAAAGAGTATTTTTACCTAAATCTTGCAATTTAAACTAACAAGCACTTGGATATTGAATATTCATGGAATCTTACCACACAGAAGAAGGCCATTTGGCCCATCGTGGCTGAGCCGGCTTTTGAAACAGCTGTCCAATTTAGTTCCAGACCCCAGCTTTGACCCCAATACCCTGCAAGTTAGTCCTCTTCAAGTACATGTCCAATTGCCTTTTGAAAGTTCCTATGGAATCTGCTTCCGTCACCCTTTCAGGTAGTGTGTTCCAGATCTTAACAAGCCTCTGTGTGAAAAAATTTCTCCTAATTTCCCCTCTAGTTCTTTTGCCGATTATTTTAAATTTATGACCTCTGGTTACCTTCCCACTTGCTTCTCCAATCTTTTCACGTAACTGAAATCCCTCGTCCCTGGTATCATCCTGGCAAACCACTTCTACACCCTCTCCAAGGCCTCGACATCCTTTCTAAAGTGTGGTGCCCAGAATTGTACATAATACTCCAGCTGAGACCTAACCAGGCTTAAAGGTTTAGCATGACTTCCTTGTTTTTGTATTCAGTGCCTGTACTTACAAAGCCAAGTATCCCATACGCTTTCTTAACCACCTTATCAACTTGCCCTGCCACCTTCAAAGATTTGTGAATATGCACCCCCAGGTCCCTCTGCTCTTGCACCCCCGATAGCACCATTTAGATTATACTGCTTCTCCATGTTGTTCCTCCCAAAGTGCATCACTTCACACTTATCCACATTAATTTCACCAGTCTGTCGATGTCCTCATGAAGTTTTGCTACTATCCTCTTCACTATTTACTATGTTGCCAAGTTTTGTATTATCCGCAAACTTCAAAATTGTACTCCCGAGTTAAGTCCAGGTTATTTATATAAACCAAGAAAAGCAATGGTTCTAATACCGACCACTGGGGGACCCCACTGCATACTTCTCTCCAGTCTGAAAAACATCCATTCACCACTACTTTATCCCCTATTCCTTCGCCAATTACATACCCAAGTTATCACCATCCCTTTAATCCCATGTACTTCTATTTTCCAAATATGTCTGTTATATGGTATTTTATCAAATGCCATTTGAAAGTCCATATATATAACATCTACTGCACTACTTTCATCACCCTTCTCTGTTACTTCATTATGAACTCAATCAGGTTAGTCAGACACGATTTGCCTTCAACAAATCCATACTGGCTGTGCCTTATTAACCCATGCTTCTCCAAATACGTATTAATTTTGTCCTTGACAATGGTCTCTAGTAGTTTTCCCATCACTGATGTTAGACTGACTGGCCTGTAGTTACCAGGTTTATCCCCCTCCCTTTTTTTGAATAGAGGTGTAACATTTGTAATCCTCCTGTCCTCTGGCACCACTCCCATGTCCAAGGAGGATTGAAAGAGCTTCTGTTATCTTCACCCTTGCATCCCTCAGCAATCAGGTGCAGTAGCATAGTGGTTATGTTAGTGGACTAGTAATCCAGAGGCCTGGACTAATATTCCGGAGTCATGAGTACATATCCCACTATGGCAGCTGGGGAATTTAAATTCAATTAATTAAATAAAAAAAATACTAGTATCAGTAATGGTGGCCATGAAACTACCGGATTGTTGTAAAAACCCATCTGGTTCACTAATGCCCTTTAGGGAAGGAAACCTGCCATTCTTACCCAGTCTGGCCTGTATGTGACTCCAGACCCACAGCAATGTGGTTGATTCTTAATCGCCCTCTGAAATGGCCTAGCAAGCCACTCAGTTGTTCAAGAAGGCGGCTCACCACCACCTTCTCAAGGGCAATAAATGCTGGACCTGCCAGCGACGCCCACATCCCATGAACGAATAATAAAAAAAAATCTAGGATGTATCCCATCTGGACCGGGTGATTTGTTAACTTTGAGTGATTCCAACCTATTTAAAACCTTTCTATCTTTTTATCCTATCCAATATCTCTACTCCCTCCTCCTCTACTGTGATATTAACTTCTTCCTCTTTTGTGAAGACAGATGCAAAGTATTCATTCAGTATGTCAGTCATGCCCTCTGAGTCCAAAAGAAAATTTCCTTTTTTTGTCCCTAATTGGCCCTGCCATTCTTTTAACTATCCTTTTACTTTTTATATGTTTATAAAAGATTTTTGGCTTCCCTTTTATGTTATCTGCTAATCTTTTCTCATTCTTTCTCTTTGCCCTTCTTATATCCTTTCTCAATTTCCCCTTGCACTTTCTGTATTCTGCCTGGTTTTCTACAGTATTCTGTACCTGACATTTGTCATAAACCTTTTTCTGTTTTTTCTTAACCTCTATTTCCTTTGTCCTCCTAGGAGCTCTAACTTTGGATGCCCCATCTTTCCTCCTCCTGGGAATATGCTTGATTTGTACCCGAACTATCTCCGCCTTGAAAGTCTGCCATTGCTCATTTACTGTTTTCCTGGCCAGTCTTTGTTTCCAGTCCACCTGTGCTCGATCCCTTCTCATCACTGAAATGACCTCTCTTCCAGTTGGGTATTTTCGCCGTTGATTTTTTTTTCTCTCGCTTTCCATAACTACTTTAAACCTAATTATATTATGATCACTAGTACCCAGGTGTTCTCCCATTGAAACACACTCCACCTGCTCTAATTCATTCCCCAAAACTAGATCCAGCACTGCTTCCTTCCTTGGGCTAGAAACATACCGATTAAGAAAGTTCTCCTGTACACATTTTAGGAATTCTTCATTCTCCTTGCTCTTTACATTTTTTTCCCAGTCTATATTAGGATAATTGAAGTTGCCTACTATTACTGCTCTATTATTTTTACATTTCTCTGAAATTTGCCTGCAGATTGCTCCTCTATCTCCTTCTTACCATTTGGGGGTCTATAGTAAACACCCAGCAATGTAACAGCTCCTTTTCTGTTCCTTAACTCTAACCAAATAGATTCAGGCTTTGAACCCTCTAGTATATCATCCCTCTGTACATGTGTAATATTATCCTTGATCAATACTGCCACCCCCCACTTCTTTATTTTTTTCCTTCCCTATCTCTCCTGAACACTTTGTAGCCAGGAATGTTTAGTTCCCATTCCTGCCCATGTTTATGCCAGGTCTCAGTTATAGCCACTAAATCATAAACCTGTGTGGCAACTTGTGCCTGCTGTTTATCAACCACTGCTTGCATTAACACACCAACACCAAGCTAGTCTGCTTTGCTTTTTTCCTCCACCTAATTCATGCTCTTTCTACACTATTCTTTATTCTTTTGCTGTTTGTCCCTCCTAGTTTTCTATGCCTTGTCTCTCCTCTCAGCTCCTACGTCCTGGTTCCCCTCCCCCTGCCAAATTAGTTTAAACCCTCCCCCACAGCACTAGTTAACCTCCCTGCGAGGACATTGGTCCCGGCTCTGTTCAGGTTCAAACCGTCCATCTTGTACAAGTTCCTCCCGCCCCAAAACTGGTCCCAATGCCCCAGGAATCTGAAGTCCATCCTCCTGCATCACTTGTCCAACTACGCATTAACCTGCTTTATCTTCCCGTTTCTGTACTCACTAGCATGTGGCACTGGGAGTAATCCAGAGATTACTGCCTTTGAAATCCTGTTCTTTAATCATTTCCCTAGCTCCTGAAACTCTGCCTACAGACCTCAATCCTTTTTCTATCTATGTCATTGGTTCCAACATGGACCACAACTTCTGGCTGTTCCCCTTCCCCTTGCAGAATGTCCTGCACCTGTTCGGAGATATCCTTTACCCTGGCACCAGGGAAGCAACGCAACATTCGGGACCCACGTCTGCGATTGCAGAAACGTCTGCCTATCCTCCGGACTATCGAATCCCCTAGTTCTCACTGTTTGCCGAACCTTCAACTTTTATGTTCTCAGAAAATTTAGAGATAATGTTCCTTCTCCCGAAGTCCAAATCATCCAACGTACATTTTCATCTGACTCCACCAGTTTAAAATGCCAGTAAGTCATAGTATCATAGCAGGCACTGCATAGGAGGAGGCCATTGGGTCCATCATGCCTGTGTCGGCTCTTTGAAAGAGCTATCCAAGTAGTCCCATTCCCCTGCTCTTTCTCCACAGCCTTGTAATTTTTTTCCCTTCAAGTATTTATCCAAATCCCTTTTGAAAGTTACTATTGAATCTGCTTCCACCACCCTTTCAGGCAGTGCATTCCAGATCACTACAGCTCACTGCATAACAAAATGTTTCCTCATGTCGCCTCTGACTCTTTTGCCAATCACCTTAAATCTGTGTCCTCTGGTTACCAACCCTTCTGCCATTGGAAACACTTTCTCCATATTTACTCATTCCATTTAGCAATAAGAAGTGTTCAACTGACACCACCTCCGTTCTATTATATGATCCTTCTCATGTCAAATCGCAAGCAAATAGAGAGAGTTGGCAATAAGTCCTGTTAATGGTGGACCATACTTGTTGGCCAGACATGATTCAAAAATGAAGAGTTTAGATTTATTACCTAGATTAGAGCAAGTCTTTACTGGCTTAAAATAGTGAAGTTTCATTACATAAATTAAGTAACAATCAAGAAAACTCTGGTTTAAAAAAATCTGTGCAGATTTTGGAGAAGAAACCCAACAGTAAACAAAGCAAGAGATTATTTTTTAGGATAATGGTGAGCAAACTGAGCGCACAGTCTCCTCTCAGCTCATATTTTAATGCTTCTGTTTCCAATAATTTGCTTTGAAGGTGCTGTTTTCATTCAAGAATTTGCACTGTAAATTGTTTGGGTAAACTTGGACATTGATTTCACTTTCCCTTCATGGGTTTGAACAAATGTTGCTTGAAATAAATGTAGCTTTTTTTTGTTTGAAACGTATAAATCATATGCATCTGTTTCTGTGAACTCACCAAATTTATGCAATCTGTTTTTTCTCTTTTTTTAAAAAAAGAATAAAATGTGTCTGTATTTTTTTCTTAAAGAAGGGGTAGGAGAAACCTGATCTGACATACTCAGGTTAAAAAAAAATCTTCATTGGTAGTAACTTTGTTCTGTCGTTTGTCAATTTTATAATTTTATTAAAGATTCTAACTGTAATATAGGAATATAATCATTTTGAATCAGTTAACAGTGTAAAGGTGTTATCATAGAATCATAGAATCATAGAAGTTACAACATGGAAACAGGCCCTTCGGCCCAACATGTCCATGTCGCCCAGTTTATACCACTAAGCTAGTCCCAATTGCCTGCACTTGGCCCATATCCCTCTATACCCATCTTACCCATGTAACTGTCCAAATGCTTTTTAAAAGACAAAATTGTACCCGCCTCTACTACTGCCTCTGGCAGCTCGTTCCAGACACTCACCACCCTTTGAGTGAAAAAATTGCCCCTCTGGACCCTTTTGTATCTCTCCCCTCTCACCTTAAATCTATGCCCCCTCGTTATAGACTCCCCTACCTTTGGGAAAAGATTTTGACTATCTACCTTATCTATGCCCCTCATTATTTTATAGACTTCTATAAGATCACCCCTTAACCTCCTACTCTCCAGGGAAAAAAGTCCCATTCTATCTAACCTCTCCCTATAAGTGTTGAGGTGGAAAAGAGCAGATTAGGTTGATAACTACTGCCATGTTTAGGTACTAAAAAACAGAAAATATCATTTTGGGGTCACAGGAATGTGTATTTTGTTTTGGCATTTTAGCTATTTTCAAAATGACAAATATAAAACTTAGGTAGTTTCCTTTTTTTAAAGAAAACTATTCACACAGGTTGAAGGACACCATACTTTCTTCATTCGCAGTAATTCACACATCCTTGTCCTGTTGTAATCTCTGCTTCAGCGTAAGAGTTGGCATTTTACTTACAACCAAACCATCCTCTTCCATTGTATGTTCATAAGGGAAAAGAAGTCAAATTCTACAGCACTGGTGGAGGAGCAGCAGATCAGACTAGAATGTCTCTTATTTGACCGTGCCGAATTTGACCCGTTACAAATAGAAGAAAAAACTGCAACTTCATCTCAGTTGACGGGTTAAATAAAAAATGACATAATTAAATTAAAAATCCCATTTTAGAAAGATTGTTCTCTTTTTAAGGGAACAAGAGAGAGAGCCAGGGGGTGAGCAAGTCTGCAGTTGGAGTCACGATCTGCCACTCCTGCAGTAACTTGATCAGACAGGTTAATGAAACTGAAATTCTCACTTCGAGGTAAGGAGAGTCATTTTAACCCCAAATTGCGGGTGGGAGGTTAAAATAACAGCTCTTTCCAGGGCCACTGCAGCCCGGCTCCAACGGCCCACTTCCAGATTTAACATGGGCGCGCACGCAGAGCCGAAACCCGAAAGTCACGTCCCCAATTAATGCCGGCGGTCGGATTTTTAAAGGGGCAATTTACCTACTTGAAATACTTGAGGCAGGTAATTTTTTGTTGAATCTGAACCTGAAACTAATTTTGCTTCACCTGCACGGGTTTCCCATCACTTTTGAATCTGGCCATTGATACGGAAGCGAGATGCAGCCGAAGTTGATTTGGCCCTTTAAACCTGTGATTGACACATTATCAACAACACCTCAGGTATTGCAGCTGCTCTCTCTGCTCTCTCAGGCAAATGTTTGATTGAGAGTTCTTTGTTTTGGGTCTCTATTCACTCTTCCAGCCATCACGCAATTAATTTAAATATTCAGGAAATAATCAACTGTTAACATCTTGAATCAATCTTGAATATGTGCACAAGTTTATATTTTTAAGAATGATGACAAAATCTGAAATACTGAAATATTCTTCAGTCAAGTTACTTGAAAGAATCATAAAATTTTATAAGAACTTGGCTCATTTGTTGATATAAGTTATAGCACGCCAAATATGAAATAATTCTGATCCGTTCTTTACCTTTGTGTGGTCCATTGCTTCCTTTTTTCTGGCATTCTCTCTCTCCATCTTTGGCAATAGGCATTCCATAGATATTTATTATAAGCTCGGACTCCCACAACTATTTTGATTGTGTTTCTTCCTACCTTACTTCCAGTAAATACTTCATCCCTTTCTCTAATTTTCTCCTTCTGTCATATCTGCCCTAATAAATCTACTTTCCGCACCAGAGTTCCTAAAGGTCCTTCTTTTTCCTCAGCTGAGTCTTCTCTCAGCAGTGGTTGACAGGCCCTTAGATTGAATCCACCACATTTCCCATGTGCAGCGGAAAATAACTGCCAGGGACATCCGTTATTCTTTTTGTCTTTTAATGTTAATGCTGGTGCTGATGCTGTTAGGAAGTTCAAAATATGAATGTTGCTTATATTGCACTGATCATCAAATCACTTCTCTCCTGCTCACCCTGGTATATTTTCCTTATTCCTGGCCTGAATCTGGAGCCAGCACATCATGCCCTCCTCCCGGTGCAGCCTCAATGCAGACCGACATGTACTGCAGTGGGTGCGAGATGCTGGTGGCTCACATTGACTCCCTGCTCAACTTCAGTACATTGGCCGCGGGTCTTTCCTTGTTTAACATTGGAATATGTTGTGTGCTGGCTTCTCCCCAACAATATACGGTCAGTAATAAAAAACCTAAAGTTGTTTGTAAACATAAAATGTAGAGTACCTTAAAAATACACCAAGACGTGTAACCTGCAAAGAGTAAACGTCCATGGAAATCCAAGATGGTGGAAACACACACAGAATCAACAGTAGAATCCTCAGAGCAATAGGCAATCCCAAAGAATGAATCCCAAATAACATGCAACACAGAAGCCAACCAAAAATAATTGAAAAAGTTTGTTAACAAATCTACTTATATTACACTTGTGGCTGGCGACAGGTGGACGTGTCCTGCAAATAGCTCAGCAAACTTCCAACCTGCCGAGGAAACTGTCAATCGAAATTGTTGCTGAGTTCTTGGGAAGCACCAAGACACTTCATCCAGAAATCGGATAAATCTCAAGCTCCTGCCTCGTTGCCCCTTCGCCCACTTGATCCTCTCTCCCCCTCACCTGCTTCTTTCCCTCTCTATTCCTCCCCTCCTCTTTCATTTTCTCTCTCTCCTCTCCCTTACCATCCTCCTCTCCCCTCATCTCTCCCTCACCCCACCAATCCCCTCCCCTGTCCTCACTCTCTACCCGCCCTCTCGCCCCTCCCCATTCCTCCCCCTCGCTGCCTCTCCCCTATCCTTCCTCTCTCCTCACTCAGACTGCTTTCACTGTTTTCACCCTCTCCCTTTCTCTCACCCCTCCCTTCCCTGTCTTGGTTCAGTTACCTCCCATGGTTGACCTGAAAAGTTTCATTGGTTTTGACTCCCCATGTGCAAAGCCATGGGAGATCAACTAGCAAAAGCTGCAGCCAATGTAAATAAATCTCTCCCCCGCAGCATCACCATTACATCACTTAACACATCCCCCAGTAGAATAATAAACGTGGCCCCCTCTCAACTGAGCAAATAAATGGAAACCAAGCCGACGAGCATGTAACAACCCCCCAAAAAATGACCGTAAGCCCAAATGCATCCCCACGGCGTTGGACCACAAACACAGGGCAGAAATTCCAGGATAGGACAACAAACCTTCTCCTCCCCACCACTGAGCAGAAATTCTGGCATAGGATCACAAACTCTCATTTGCCCCAACCAACCCGTTTCAGAAATAGCTGGTTAGGATTTAAACCAACATTCACCCAGAGACCCCGTCCCCGTTCCCGTCCCTGGTGGCCAGGAACCAACCCCCCCCCCACCCCCCCGATGGCCAGAACACCCTCCACCTCCCCCAATCAGTGATGTCTCCGCACTGCCCCCCCCCCCAACCCTACCCCAGACAGGCATCCAGCCTGTCAATCTGGGCTGGCTGTAGCGCGGGAAACCTGGAAGCAAAAATAATTGCCTTCAGTTGAGTTGCGATCGCAGATTCTGACTTCACTTCCAGGTTTCCCATATTGCTTTTTGACTTTAACCTATTTTCCCCTGTCTCGTTCTGATTGTTAAATCAAACATTTGGGGACACTTCATAAGGATCTAGTTCACTGTGGGGATCCTAGAATCCAGGTCAAATCACGCTGGAGAAGGTTAAATGAGGCTGGAACATTTAAATTTATTATGATTCTTTTTGGGTCAGCTGAATCTCTCAACACACATGGAAACACATCACCATGTTCAAATCAAATTACTGAGAAATCTGCTCCTGCCTGTAGCATTTTCTGTTTGCCCAATATGTATTCTGTAATTATACTGTTGCAGCAAGGTGGTTTTGCTTTGCAGTGATGGCAAGGAGTTGCAGTATGAATTCAGAGTTGGGGCCCAACCTGACAGTGGAGTGAAATGAAGTGAGATTCTCTTTCCTCAGTCCTGACTGGATTTGCACTGTATTGGTGCAAATTGATCTTTCACATCAAGAGTACAGCTGTTGTGTAAATGCAACCTAAAAGGCTGATGAGATTACATCATCAAAACATGACCTATCAGTTGAGGGCTGGGAGTCTTCCTACTCATCGCCAGATAACCCTACAAGCCAATGCCTCAACGGGTAGGATGGTCCTAACTGGATAAGCAGTGGCAATCTTACCACTGCTCTATACTCTTAAACTGCGTAATTTTAGTCGGTTAAAACTCCTGCAGTGCCCCTGTGCACTCTTGGTGGTTCCTATGCCACGGTTCTGCTAAGCTGCATCTAAACTTTCTGGACTTGGGTAAGCAGGATGTGTCCTGACGGGAAGAGTGTGTGCTCCATATTGGCTAACAGAAAATGTTTCAGGCAGGAGCAGATTTCTCAGTAATTTGTTTTGAACACAGTGATGTGTTTCCACATGTTTCAGACATTCAGCTGACCCAAAAAGAATCAACACATCATGATAAAATTGTGGTCTAAATGGGCATGTGAGATACTGGGTGGCATAGTGTACTTTCACCTCTGCAACCCAGGTGCATTGGTAAGGGACAGGGAGCATGCTGGGCAGAGGGAGAGAGGTCTCCCCTCTCCTGACTGTAACAGTCTGATGTGAAATGACTTTAGGCGGTCTCGACCAGGCTCCTAATGAATGTGAGCCCGCAGTACAAAGTTGCCTACAAATTGGCAATCCCTCTCATACAATCTACAGTGATGGATGACATGGGATGTAGAAATATTCACATTGGTGCAATAATATATCTCCTTCTCAGGCTCTGTTTAAAGCACACTGTTGGAGCAGAGTTAAACTCTCTATTTGGCTATCTGATACCTGAGTTGAGAATGCTGGAGAAAGGAATTCTTTCCCCACCCCCAAACACACTTTTGTCACTTAGTGTCAGCACTGACATCTGATGAACACACAAAAGATCGGTTGTAACTGTTTGAAAATCCATAACTACTATTCCTAATTGAATAAATAGGACCCTAGAATTTTTCACTATTCCTCATATTTGTTTCTCCTGTCTAAAGTCCCTACTTCTGACACTTGCTGGCTACTGATTACATTCCTAATTCTCATGATCTCTTCTAATCAAATCTGCCCTCTCCACTAGTACTTGTTTCAAACTAGTCAGAAACTGATACCCATGCCAAGTTCCCATCTATCAGCATCTCAGATCCCTGAACAAAGGCCATCTTAGTCCGTAAGTGTTCTGAACGAGTGCAGAGTTGTCTACAAATTGGCAAACCACATACAACTTCCCATCCTGTGTTTGCTTATTCTGTCTCTATTCCAATTTCCACCTTCTGAAAATTGCAGGTCCGAATATCTCTGCCTACTATCTACAAGGCAACCCACAGTAACTTCTCAATACAGCTTTCATGGTGTTCAGCATTTTAAAGTTTAAAGGTAGAAGATGGAGTTTTGGATTGAACCCACATGGGAGGGCAAACAGAGGACCAGGCAACCCACAGAATGATACCTCCTGAAAGACAGTTGTGGCATGAATATTACTTTATTTGCAAACGTCAGATATGTTGTCTTAAATGTAAGTTTAACCACAATCAAAGTGAACAAAATATGCTTTACATTTTAATTCATTTCTCTTCCCTATTTTTCACCCCTCTATGTTCATCAATGGTATTCTCAGTCGGATGCCACTGGACCTCCCTAGAGATGTTGGTGACATTGTTCCTGCGTAAAACTGACAGAAGATACAGTTAAGCGCTGGACAAAGGGGTCCTCCTGATTGTTTTTGATACTCTGTTTAAAACCTGCCAATGAGGAAACCCTGAGTATGAATATCAGTCACCGCTGAGATTCAAATTCAAATTGCTGATTAGGAATCAATCGTTGCCATATTATTGATACTGGGTTATCGCAAACATTATTAGTTTTACCAAAGCTTGGACCATAATCTGCCAGAATAGGTAATGTTCCTTTTATTTCATTGTTTGGTGTCAGAAGTATTTGCATTTCGATGAGACAGGGTGCATTGAATTCAACACTTCATTTAAGTACTGCATGTCTGCAAGTTCAGTAGTTTCATACAGCAGTACCTAAACCTTTTGTCTTTGTGGTTTGCTTATGTATTGCACTGGCTAACGGGCACATATAAAGTTTAAACCCACAATCCCATTATTTTGTACACAGCTCAAGCTATTGATATTAACACACTTGGGTGTTTTGATTAAAGATTTACCCATCAATGAGGCAACAGCACTGAGGACAGATCTTAAGGCCAATGAAATTCAGACAGGACAAACCAACAATTAAGAAATATAAAATAAAAACAGAAAATGCTGGAGACACTCAGCAGGTCAGGCAGCAACTGTGGGGAGAGAAACAGAGTTTACGTTTCGGGTTGATGACCTTTCATCAGAACTGGAAGATGTTAGAGATGAATAACTGTTAAGCAAGTACAGGGGCAGGAAAAGAACAAAAGGGAGAGGTTTATGATGGGGTGATTAAATGACAAAAGGGATGATCGTGCAAGGCAAAATTAAATGATGATGCTTGATTTTCCTGTTTGTTTCAAACTCACCATTCACGCCGCTTTTTAGTCTCTCTGCAAAGCCGCCTTTACCAATATGGCGACGCCCGTTATGCAGGCTCAGATTGGACGTGAGACGCTGTACCCTGAAATAGGTCCTTTTTGCTCTAAACGACTAATTTCCATCCCTTCTAGGGAGCTGGGATAGGCACAATGAGCTGAATCGTCTCCTTCTGTGCCGTAAAATTCCATGATTCCAAGAGACAAAAGCATAGATTCAGAAATATAAAGAAACCAAAAGTTGTTTTTAATGCAATGTAACATATTGGTGCATGGAAACCACAGGTTGGTTGGGATAGAATCTATCTTAATTTTTGAACAGGGAGTTTCCAATCTTGTCCAATGCTGCCTGCAGAGCCAGAAGCTGAGATGAGCCAATTCCTGAGAGAAATTTGGCAGAATTAGTCAACCAACCTGTGGTCAGCAAGCAAGTTAGTCTAATTTGTAAGGCTTAGGAACAGGTTGCTAATTGTCCTCTTGGTGGAGATGATGCTTGGTGCAGGACACTGTGGGTGACAAGAAAATTCTACATTTTTTTATCTTTTCTTGTATTTTACCATCCGAGCACTGCGTTCCATAGACTGTCTCTTTCTCGTTTTTTGTGTGTATAAATGTTTGTGTATCTATAACATATATAAAAAATCTTACGCCTGCATGCACTTTCTGTTTACAAAACCTTACTTCCTGCTCTTCGATTATAAATTCCTATGTTCACATTTATAAAGGACCTACCTGTGTAAACTTTTCATGCTGTAATCACATTTAGGCTTTAGCAGGACCACAGTAAATCTCCAGAACCATGCTGTAGGTTGCTGGACTAACAGTGAGCAGCATTAAGAGAGACCTGCTGGTATTGAAGTCATTATCTGTCTGTAGTAATTCACGTTTAACAGTGTGGGGTCTTGTGGATTTTTGAAGACTAAAAAGAATTGGTGGAATACTCTTGTGTATCTGCTTTCAGCTGCTCAGTCTAAACGTTAAAGCACAATGAGTTTATCAACATCATCCCTTCAGGCCACATTGATAGATGTTTTTTTAGTTGAAAATCCATTTTTATATGGTGGTTAGGATCTGGAATGCACTGCTTGAGGGGGTGGTGGAGGCAGAGTCAATCATGGCCTTCAAAAGGGAACTGGATAAGTAGTTGAAAGGAAAACATTTGCAGGGCTACGGGGATAGGGCGGGGGAGTAGGACCAGCTGGATTGTTCTTGCATAGAGCCGGCGCAGACTCGATGGGCTGAATGGCCTCCTTCCATGTTGTAACCTTTCGATGATTCTATGATCTGACAGATAAAAACATTGATGGGAGGATAATGTAAAAAGAGTGCATTTTACTGGGAAATTGGAGCCCCATGCTACTTGACCCTTATATGGAACATTGCAACAAGTTTAAGATAAATGCAAAAATAATGGGTGATTTTCAATTTTGATTAACTGGGTTTCAAAATGATCTGGGAAATGGCTGGCTATCGAAACTTAAAATGTGCTTGGTGGGCAGTATTTCTAACTGACATAAGGAACTTAGGATGCGTCAAATAGAATGAAATCCCTTCAGGAATTGTGGCTTTGACCTTTGTGCACATGGCGCCATTTTTCTTTTTCTTAGTCAATTCTAACATTTACTCTAAAGCAAAATACTGCAGATGCTGGAAATCTGAAATAAAAACAGCGACTGCTGGAAGTACTCAGCAAGTGAGGCAGCATCTGTGGAGAAGGAAACAGAGTTAACGTTTCAGGTCGATGACCTTTTGTCAGATGGAAGAAGTTGAAGATTAATCAGTTTTTAAGCAAATACGGAGCCAGGGAACGGGGGAGAGGAAGGGGAGGAAAGAGCAAAAGGGAAGGTCTCTGACAGGGTGGAGGGCAGGAGTGATTAAATGACAAAAGGGATGATGGTGCAAGGCAAGGAGGGTGATAATGTGGCAAGTAAAGAAACAAAAGATGGGTCTAGAGGAGCTATAAATGGCAACATCAGAACCATTGCCAGCACCTGCTGTCTGAAAAAATTGGAGCAGTGGTTATGATGTGAAGTTATTGAAATCACTGTCGAGTCCAGAAGGTTGTAAAGTGCCTAATCGAAAGATGAGGTGCTGTTCCTCGAACTTCCGTTGCACTTCATTCGGTTTAAGAGGCCAAGGCCAGAGAGATCAGAGTGGGAGTGGATCGGGGAATTAAGATGGCAAGTGACCAACAGGTCAGTGTCACACATGCGGACTGAGCGAAGGTGTTCGGCAAAGCAATCACCCAGTCTGTGTTTGGTCTCCCCAATGTAGAAAAGGCTACATTGTGAGCAGCGAATACAGAACATCCTAAATTGAAAGAAGTACAAGTAAACCACTGTTTCACCTAGAAGGAGAGTTTGGGGCCCTGGATGGTGGGGAGGGAGGAAGCGATAGGGCAGGTGTTGCATCTCCTGCGCCCACACAGTAAGGTGCGTGGGAAGGAAAGCAGGTGTAGGAGATGATGGAAGAGTGGACCAGTGTATCGCAGAGGGAGTAGTCCCTTCAGAATGCTGAAAGGGGAGGGGAAGATATATTTGGTGGTGGGATCATGCTGGAGGTGGCGGAAATGGGGTGGATGGTGGAGTGGAAGATGAGGACAACGGGGACCCTTTCATGGTACTGGGAGGGAGGGAAGGGGTGAGGGCAGAAGTGCCGAAAATGGGACAAACACAGTTGAGGGCCCTGTCAACTAGAGTGGAGGGAAATCCTCAGTTGAGGAAAAAGGAAGATATATCAGAAGCACTGGTGTGGAAGGTGGCATCGTCAGAACAGATGAGACAGAAACTGGGAGAAGGGAATAAAGTCCTTACAGGAAGCGGGGTGAGAGGAACTGTATTCAAGGTAGCTGTGGGAGTCAGCGGGCTTATATTAGACATTGGTTGATAGGCTAACCCCCAGAAATGGAAGTAAAGAAGTCGAGGAAGGGAAGAGTCGGAAATGGACCATGTGAAGGCCAGTGATGAGTGGAAATTAGAAGCAAAGTTGATGAAATTTTCCGGTTCGGGGTGAAAGCAGGAAATAGCACCGATACAGTCCATCAATGAACCAGAAAAAGAGGTGAGGGAGGGGACCTGAGTAGGACTGGAACAAAGAATGTTCCGCGCATCCCAAAAAAATGGCAGGCATGGCTAGGACCCATACGGGTTCCCATAGCGACACCTTTTATTTGAAGTAAGTGAGTGGAGTCAAAGGAGAAGTTGTTCAACGTAAGAACAAGTTCAGCCAGGCGGAGGAGGGTGGTGGTGGATGGGGACTGGTTGAGCCTCCGTTCAAGGAAGAAGCAGGTTGTGCTGAAGGGGGATAGAGGTGTAGAGGGACTGGAAGTCTGTGGTGAAAAGGAGATGGTTAGGGCCGGGGAACTGGAAACATTTGAAGTGGCAGAGGGCGCGGAAGAGTCATGGATGTAGGTCGGAAGAGACTGGACAAGGGAAGAGAAAAGAGGTGACATAGGAAGAAATAAGTTCCATGGGGCAAGAACCGGCTGAAACGATGGGTCTACTAGGGCAGTCCTGTTTGTGGAAGGAGGTTGAAGCGGGCTGTGCAGAGTTGGGGGATTATGAGGTTGGATGCCATGGGGGAAGATCTCCAGAGGAGATGAGGTCAGTGACAGCCTGGGAAACTATGGTTTGATGTTTGGCGGTGGGGTCATGGTCCAGGGGAGAGTTGGCGTTCAGCCTCCGCAAGGTAGAGGTCTATTTGCCAAAAAACAACAACTCCCTTTTACATAAAGCACTGGCAGTTTCCATGTGGAGATTGCTTCACAGGTTATAGTTAAATTTATTTGAGAAGAATGTTTCCTGAATACTTACAACCTCTATTCCCAGGATTAACTTGTAATTAGCAAATGTTTGCATATGTGTGATACTCAGAGCATAAATCATATATGACACAAATGTAACTTATTCTAAACAACCAGAGCTTCAAACAATAAGGACGTGCGAAACTGCACAATTCTTCCTAAGTTTTAAAAATAAAATCAGCAATCTCTTATTTTTACTTTTTCCAACAGTGACTTCATTTGTTGCTGCTGCTTTTCAATTTTTGTTTGAAGAATTTTGTCAAATAGAGTAGTCGTAAAAACATAAATTAATACACTATATATCGTGTGGTAAATAAATAATTCATGTTTCCATTAAAATGGCTGAGAAAATATAAATAAATGCAGGATAATTGTTACCTAGTATCGTATGGAGAATAATGGATGGATTGGAATGTTACATGGCTGTAACACTGACCCACACCACAAAGAAACAGAAATGCATTGCTTAGTCCTCAGATATTTATAGCTGATGACAGACTCAAATGTTTTTTGAAGAATTGCAAAGTTATCCATTTTTTGGTGACCTTTTCTGTTTGATTGGCCTACTGTTTGAGTTCATATCTTGATTCACTGCTGGCAAATTTTCTATCTATTCCCCAATCGCTGCCTTTGTACGAGCCAAGATTTACTCTGCGGTGTAGAACACCAAGAAGCTGTAATGATAAATAATACATGTGGTCTCCGCAGGTATCACTTTTAACCAAAAACACAGTTTATAATTTAAAACTATTTCTTTCAGAATATCCAAGGTATAATTCAGGAAGGAACAAATTGGCATGAAATATGAAGGCTATACAAGCCAGTGCACTCAAAGTGAGTAACAGCATTCTAATGCATAGCTACAAGCAGTGGAAGTATGAGGTCGAAATCCAACCATGGTAATAGTAACCATGACGGTCTAAACCACTCACTCAAGTCAGATGTATAATCCTTCCTACCAGTAGTTGGAATTGATGAGGATCAGCAAAACAGTGGAGTAAAATGAGAAAGCAAATAAGCTGGGGCAGGACATTTATTAGGGACAAGAAGGGGCAAAGGAATCACCCCATCTATTAGAAAGGATGTAGAGATGGTTCCCTGTCTCTCCCTTGCACTTTTGCCAGGGGCAGCTTCTAAGGGAGTGGAGCTTCGTGGCCACTTTCGGCACAGGGTGTTACTCAACTCTATGTGCACTGTACTAAATGAATGGAGACCATGACTGAAGAAACTTGACCTGATTTAACCAGAGAGTATACATTGTTCTCTGACTGGACTGTTTTCCAGAACATCTGGATCCAGACAGACCATGTTGGCATCACCAGCTGGCATCACAAGACTGGAATACATCGACATGCAACTTCGAGAACAAAATCAATAAGGTGGCCCATACCATAGTTCAAAGAAATCTCCATGGGGAAAGCAGATTGGGTTCAATAGGTGTGCCCATCATGGACTTGACCACCTTCAATATTGGACTGTCTGTATGTCCAACCAACAGCATATGTAGAAGGCCTCCCCCGTAATTCCACCAACATTAAGCCCACATTAAAGGAATCGGTTGGTGGGATTGCATTGGTATAGGATTAGTACAGGACATGGGTTTCAATTGCTTTTCTCATAACCTAGTATTTATATTTTGTTTAGTCAGGCATTTACTTCCTCATCCCAAGCCTGTAACACAGGCCTCTCTTAAATGCAGGGCTCGTTGAAATTAACTTGGAGATCTCACTCTTCAATTCTATCAAAATGAGAAAGGGTGACACCCAGATAGCCCTCAGTTAATGCGAAATGCTGTATGTTAAATTACCAGTAGAAGTCATTCCCTTCATGGTGATTGACATTGTAGGAATTTGTCTGAAAGAACAGTTTCATTCTCCAAAAGATGGCAGGCAAGCTTAGAGCCTTTATCCCACCAGTCTTGTAATCTCCTTTCCACTATAGTCGGTGTAGGATAGCAACATTGCAAAGAACAGGTGAACTGATAGGTCAGTCACAATATGGAGTGATGGGGGGGGGGGGGGGGGGGGCAAGAAAATCCATTGAATCGGGAAATGTGGTATTCGAAATGAAAATTAGGTTGGAGAAAGGGATTGTTGAGCAGCATTGCAGTTTCCTGGCCAATCAGATTGGGCTGAAGTTCTCCAAACTCAATGCAACATAGCCTAACCTACACAGACTAGTTGTACAGTAGTGAAGCATTCCTTGATATTTAAGCAAACTAACATTTAGAATGTTGGGTCACTTCTTGTTCCATGCAAAGTGATATCCTGTATTTGTCAGCCAAGTTCCTTGAAGGTGGCCTTCAGAATGTGCACTGGGAGCATTTGACCGAAGCATAATGCAAGAAGGTAGTAAAAATTAACAACTTGGACAAAGGCATGGGAAACAAAATATACATGTTTTCAGATTGTACCAAAATAAGAGTCAGGGCAAATAATGAGGAATAATGCAACCAGTTTCTTTGTTGTAGTGTTCTGATAAGAATAATATGGATCTTTTAGGTACCGAGCCAATAGGTACCAAATGCAATTCATTGCGGATAAGTGTCAAATAATTAGCGTGGGAGCAAGGAACCAAAATAGAAGATTATTCAGTGTATCAGAATTTGTTACTTGGAAAGATAGAGGAAATAAAGCTCATTTCCTTTGAAAAGAGACAACTTCAAGGAGACCTAATTGAAGTTTTCAAGATTATGAAAGGAATTGATAAAACTGTTACAGGCAAATGGTTCAAATACCAGGAGACCATATATTTAATACATAGGATGGAAGGATTAGGAATGGACATCAGGTGAAATGTTTTCAATCAAAGAATGCTAGAGATGTGGAAGATGAAACAGACAGTACAAGTGTGTTCGAATCCATCAATTAGAAGTCTTCTAGGGAGCGCAGAGATTGAGGAATATGCTGAAAAGTTGGGTAGGTGGATTTGATCGATGAAAAAAAGAGAGGTTTCCTTGGTCCTTTTGGCCTTTTCTTGTTCCCTATGAGCAAAGGTGTTTATTTGAAGAATATTGGGGCTGATTCCCCAATCAGGTGCTCCCAACAAGGAGAAGTGCTCATGGGAGCGCTGGTCAAGAAATAATGAGCCCACAGCCCCTGATTTTCTGTCCGTTAATTTAAATGTATTTAAAATCAATGGCAAATTCCCGACCAGCATTCTATGAGCACTGCTCCTTGCTGGGAGCAGCCGAGCAGGAAGTTGTCCCAATTGATTGTCCACAACAAGTAAGACAAACTGAAGTTCCGATAAACGTTTTTTCTTGAATTGCAAATTGAACAGGAGAATAATTGGCTTCATGCAGGAGATGCAGGTGGAGTTATCTGCAATCCCTGCAGCCAAGCACTTGAACCCAAGTTCAGTACATCTGAAAGGAAAACATGATTTAATACCCAGGAGGCAGCAGGTGATTGGTATAATTGATCTTATCCTCTGATGGAGAGTCAAATTCTCAATAAAGGATACAATCTAATTGATAAGAAATACAGTATACTGTGTAGAGGAAAGTTTTACATTCCTGGCCAGCAATCCTGGATTTCACTTATGTCCTGTTTGGCCTTTTGGTTCTTTTGCCAAGAAATATTAATGGTGGCAGATTTTTTTAATGATTTGTTGTCTGGATGTGGGCGATGCTGGCAGGGCCGCATTTATTTTCCATCCCTAATTGGTGGGCTGCCTCCGTTTAGTCGTTATGGTGATGGTGTTCCCAGTGGTACAGATGGTACGAACCCTCTTATTAAATCAAAAGCTAGGGAAGATCTGGGGCTGCAGAAGAGGTAAAGAATCCATTGGATTAAGGTATCACCAAAATTGCACCATTTTTCCTTCCTCCAGTTTTCTTCACCTTGTGTTGTGTAGGGTACAGTTTCACAGTGCCTCAATGATTTGCCAAACCTTCACGTGGATAATGTTCTGGCAAGCTATTTAATTTTGGACCAACACAGTTATCTCTAATATCCTCTCGTGACATTCAAATCTGGGCTTTAGTAATGGGTGCTGGATAGCAGTCAGGAGTCATCTGATCCCTGGCTCATGCTGTTTTTTTCCCCCTCATTGTTTTTCTTCATCTCCTCCCCCCACTTCCCCCATCATACCACACACTACCACCCTGGCTGAAATCAGCTGACTGAGCTCAGTCCAGGTATCAAATCTGGGGCCTTCTTGGTCTTCATGGCTCAATGCCACACCATGTGGCGCATTTACTCACTGAAGCATTGAGAGTGCTATTTCCATATTTTACCAAAATAAATCTACTTTTCTGTTTATATTCGAGGTAATAATCGCTGACATTACAAACAATGGAAATGAAGCTGGAATGGATTCTTAAAATAATCTAGAACATATTATAGCTTTGAATTTCTTCTTTCTATAGTTGATGCCTTACACTTAATATACTATGACCTCCAATACAACCTGTTAAATCTTTCAAGCCTTGCTTCTAGAGAACGTAGAAGAAACACCATCCTTTGTAGAACCTCCACAAATAATAGATTTTCAGAGACCTCCAAGAACCACAGTGCTAGAGAATGGGTCTACTGTATTTGTTGATAGATATATATTATGAACTTTGTTTTTTGACAAACATTTTTAGAAACAGTGGCTTACCTTTCCTGACTTCCCACGTTTTACAAATGTAAGCAAATACGCTGTCACATGATGTGTTAGAAGGCTGTTATGTGATGTTTTCCCCTACCTTCATGAATTACTGAGTTGTTATTGATATACTGCCATATGCATTAGACTAGTGTAGGATTGAGAGTTTATTTATCTGACTTTTGCATTCTCCATAAAAGAGATCCCAACTGCAAGAAAACCTGTCAAGAAAATGTGAAAATAAATGAAAACGTCCTTTTTTTGGATGTGGATTTTCTATTAAATATGGCCAGTCAGCATAAAACCCATGCCGCAAAATGAATGTTTCAAAACATGTATTGGAATTTACATTTTACAGGTGATCTCTTTTTGTTTGAATGAAGTATTTGTAAATGTAGAACTGCCAAACTGACATACAATCACCCACCCAATGTACTAATGTAGGGTATTCATAACTCTGTGTATAAATGTGTGATGAATTTGGGAGCATAATGGATGGAATGTTCTTCAACATTTTGAATACAGAGAGATGGCCAATAATTTTGGGACCACCAAGCACTTTGAACTTAAACTGCTAAGTTTAGAAAGATAAATTTGTAACTTTCAATGCCATTTATCAAAGTATTATGGAAAAGAGCAATGCAGTTTGTCAAAAACCTGTTCACTATTTGGTGACATGCAAATAGCATTGTACATATTAGAAAAAATATTGTCCACTTAGGACAAGTTAGTCTTAACTAAAGGGACAAAATTTCATCAACATTTTTGGAAAATCTTTTTTTCATTTGTTAACAAATTAAATCACAAATAAAGTCTTTTGGCACTTGTGCCTTGAGTTCTCTCCCTCTCAAAATATTGCCAAATATTTTTTTCATGAAGCTGTGCCCTTTTAATATCTGCTGCCTTCAATGTTGGGTGTTTGCTGCAGAGACTGGGTTATCTGATGCAGTGCACCAAGGAGCTGGTCAGTAGGTTAATGAAATTGTTCTGTTTCAAAGATACCAGCTACCTGTTCAAGTATCATTTTTAGTTTTAATAATTATTGCTGATATTTACCTCTACATGCTGCTCCGAATGCTGAAAATTAAAGGCCACTGTCATAAAATGACCCTGGTTTCAAGGGTAAATGGCAAAGTTGTTTGTCATATCTATAAGCTAGATTGACATTTTTGAAGCTTTGAGCCTCACTCAGCCAGTACCTGCAATGGCCCAATACTACACCCATTTCCCTTTTACCTTGCTGCTGCAGAGTGCATAGGGAACTGGGTAATTCGATTTACAGTTGGGCACTTGGGTTCTTGGTATAGAGCTCAGGTACTTCTGCTTGCATCATTGAGATAAATGAACATCAAGAAGGGGTGAATGCATTGTGGGACACCAAACCTTGTTTGGACTGGGTTCATCTGCTTTTTATTGAGTTGAGCCAGATCCTAACAAGTTTTGAATTCAGAGCAAATCCTGTACAACAGAGGACATATTCTACTTATTAAATTTCAGATGTATTCTGAATTCAATTCCTATCAGATCTTCAGAGTAAACCCACATTAACAGCATCTACGGAAATTGGTTTTCGGCGGCAGTCCTGTAAGAGCGTCCAGTATTACCAACCCAGCCCTGCAGAAACGCACAAATCCCATACTTTGAAACACTGTTTATCTGGGACATAAACGCTTATCTCTTTAATCTGAACATGACAAATACAAAGTAGTTTCCGCAAAAGCGCATTTTTTGGCCATGATGCTTGCATATGGATGATGTTGATTCATGTTTTTAACTTTTGTGGAGTCCATATCCGATACTGTTCCCCTTGTCTTCTGTTTATTCTCTGTAAATCCATATTTCTCCAGTAATGTCACTGCTGTATTTCTCAGCTATGCTTTGGTCTGAAGTAATAAACTATGAAACCCTTTAAGCTGTTGCTGCAAATTGGAACGGAAATGATTAAAGTTAGCAGAAAAAATCAATTGGATTGCAAGCTTTTTGTTATGAGGGGCTTGATTTTACAATGTACCTGAGGGTAAATCTAAGAAATCAAGTAATAACTCTGGTTGAATATGTTAATTTTATAGAATAGGTTATAAAGGAAACCAGCATTTATCATGTTAGTCCATTTGCAATTGCATTTACATTGTCTAAAGCATTTATTAATTTTTTTTGTAAACCTCAACATTCCAGGTCTGACTGTATTCAGCTTGTTGTTTAATAATGTGACTTCAAATTTTACCATTAAGAATATTTTATTTTTCTACATTTGCCTGATTGATCTTTTTCTTTGTTTGTCTTTCTCCGTCTGGCTGCTCCAGGGGCTATGGCTAACCATCTAATAACCAATGCTCTTCTTCGTCCTCATGGCACTAACAATCCCTATAACACATTGCTTGGGGAATCTGCAGTCTATAACAACCCCTCAGTCAGCATGTACAACACACAAGGTGTGCTACTCCAAATGTTTCGCTAAGCTATAGTGACGATACCCCATCTCTGTGGTCTGTGGAGGCTGTATTCCAGAAATTTAGATTTATGAAAAAACAAATCACTATAAAATATTTGAAAGTTTCAACTTAATTCTTCTATTTCACAGTGGCCGAAAATGATCATCGGTTGCTGGAAGTATTAATTTTTCACCAATTTTTTATCCATCTGCTTTAAATGGGAAGGATTAATTTGCTTCTTGCTTTGAAGCTTAAAATGCTGTCTCTCACCAGTTTACCAATATGCAGTCAAACCTCATTATCGGACACTGTTCTCTCAAATTTCTCTTGTGCTAACAAACATTTTGCCAGCTCCTGATTGAAGCTGTGTTATAGCCCTCAATATCAAGAGTTTTTAGAACCTTCCACCAGCTTATAGTAAGGAGGCTTGACTGTGAATATATTGTTATACATTTAACTTTTTCTTTCTGTGTGTGTGTTTGAACTTCTAGCCAAATTAGTTTTGGATGTAGGCAGAGGAAGCCAGTGGAAAGTCTGTCCTTTTGCAAAGTAGCTGCCATTCTGATCATTTGGCTAGAACATATGTGGAGGAGTGGTCCTCAAAACTACATATGAAATGTCTAACAAAATGTATGGTAACATTGGTACGATGGGACTGAAATAATGGACTTTAGGTAGCTACAAATTTAGATAGTTATTCAGTACAGCCTCTATAGGCCAACAAAAGGGGTATTGTATTTAAAAACCTTTCACCAGCACAGATATCAATTTAAACATCAACTACATTGCACCTTCCAAATATGTTGCAATGTTACACATAAATATCAACAAAATTAAATTCAAGCAAAGCTATGTCAAAACTGCATTTTATCACTGACTTGATTATAATGAGCTGGTGAAAGGGTTACTATCTTTGAAAAGGTTACTATCTTTGAAAAGGTTATTCGAAATATGTATGGGTGGTTCTGAAATAAGTAGTACAGACACAGCTGTTGTCATTTAAATTGTGCGATTGTTTCCAGCTTAAAAGCATTTTAAAATAACTTCATTTATTATGTGTAGTGAAGATGGGATTTGTTAGATATTTTCTGCATATCATCAATCTATTTGCTTTTATTCATGTTTCTTCTACTGTCGCTGTATGCTTACTTGTGTTTTTTCTTTCCTTTTCTTCATGCTGTCCTTTAGAGCCCTACAGAGAGACAAGTATGGGAGTAAAACTAAACATTGCATATCAAATGTAATTTTTTTAGTTACCGTTCTCTTCCAGCCAAACCTAGGTGATAACTATGGTATAACACCAGTTGATCAAGGATTTTTTTTAACTAAAGAAATGATCATAGCTATATTTTAGTTTTCTTTCCTGTGAAGCTTTGTATCCAAACCTACTCAGTTGAACTCCAGTAAGTTTGAATAAGTCTGATTGGGAAGCTTCATTAGGAGGATACTCTATTCCACAATTTTGTTTGTTCCCCCTTTTTCCCCCCAAATATCTGTTTATTATTGGTGGGTTGCAAGTAGTCATCCTTCCATTCACAATGGATTGTTTCGTGACTAGAAAAGGTACTTCCTGCAAAGTGCATATAAAGAGCAGTTGAGATGCGTGGGAGTTCAAATGACTTAATGAATGAAAAGCAATTTGTATTACTTTGCCCACTTTGTGCAAGTTTTCTTGCAGCAATGTTTGATACTGTGAGTGGGAATCTGTACAGGAATATCCACAGTGTGCGCAGCACACCCTTATTTAAGGCTAAGATTTGCCACACATATGGTAAGCACCGTATTGTTCAGGGTTACAATGCATCTGCTTCAAATATGCAAAGACCCCCCCATGCCACATTTTTTCCTCACAAATCTGGGCATTGTACACACAGACTTCAGACTTGGGTGGACCTAAGTTTAAACTGAACATCAGGTTGTTGAAGTGAGAAATTGCACAACTGCCCATGTATCCATGATGTGAGTACACGCTGGGGTGCCCTGTGTGTGGTACACAATGTCACTTGTTTATTTTTTAATTTGTCGCATTGAATTCTGTGCTTGGTGCATATGGGTTGGGGTGGTCTTTCGAGGTGATTGGTTAAGTCCTCAAATATACACCCGTGACTAAGGGGGGAGGGGAAGAATTTGGCCTTTCAAATGTGTGAAAGTACCTGTATACTGCATAGATCAACTAGGAATCTAATCAGATATCTATATACCCAGATTTATTAATCCTTTATCATATTGATCAAAGGTGTGAAACACATTTGGGAGGAATCCCACTGCAACCCTTTACAGTCTAATGATAGCAGTAATCTTGAGCAGAAACTGCTTTCATTCATAAATGAATGTTTTTTTTCTTTTATTTGAATTTGAAAACACTTGTTCTTCAATTATACTAACTGGAATCATTTTGTGTACATTCTTACTTTCAAACAGATGGTCTTGCTGTTGCCATTGAGTGAGGATTCCATCTTTGTCAGTCAGCTCTGTTTGTAATTATGTATACATGCACCATTGTGCTTTTTAATTTGTCTGTGATTTATGTGTCCAGTTAGATGTGCAACAATTCTTTGAAATCTAAGTAATCAATACAATGGTTGAATTGAAAACACTTTCATAGTTCCTGATTTCCAAATTTTGCATTCAAGAAAACACTTATTTATTTTGCAAAAATCATGCAGTACACATTCTTTGCTGGTTACCATTTCTAATTACAGGGAAGTAGATAGCGAATATGAATTTGAGTTTCTCTATAATATACAATTCAATAGAATATTGATGTCCAACCTACATCTTTTGTCCATTTTGTTCTGCATTAATGTGGTTGTACGTGAGAGTCTGGTGAAGGAGGCTTTCAATTGATCTTTAGTTTCAATTATCTCAACCTTTTTGATAAGTGTTTTGGAAAAGTCATGACAACTCAAATTCTCCAATTTATTCAGTTAACACCTTGCAGTTTGATCCCTTTGTAATCCTTCTCTTAATTGTGCATCCCATGATTTCAGGTGATGAATACTGCAGCTCACTGAGGATGACTAATAAATTAGAAGACTGCTGAATCATTATACATGATGCATTGATACATGAATTGATAATTAATGGGGCTTATGCCAAAGGCCCAGGTTGATCATGGGACTTTGTTCTGTCAATACCTCAAACAACCCTGTGGCAGAGGCATATTCTTAATGTACTTTATATCACTAAATTTGCTTGTTGGATTCAGTGAAGAGGATTGCCCCTTGTTGGTTACCAAAATATTTTAGGAACATAGGAACAGGAGTAGGCCATTAAGCCCCTCGAGCCTGCTCTGTCACTCAGTTATATCATGGCTGATCTGTACCTCAACTCCATTCACCTGCCTTAGCTCCATATCCCTTGATACCCTTACCTAACAAAAATCTATTGATCTCCCTCTTCAAAGCTCCAATTAACCCAGCATCCACAGCTGTTTGAGCAAGAGAATTCCAGATTTCTACTACCCTTTCCGTGAAAAAGTGTTCCCTGATTTCTCTCCTAAATGGCCTCGCTCTAATTTTAAGATTATGCCCCCTTGTTCTTGATTTGCCCACCAGAGGAAGGAGTTTCTCTGTATCTACTCTATTTTTCCAGGGTATTCCCATATTCCCCATGTTTCATGGAGTTCCTCTTTCCTGAATACCATAAATGATGATGTGAAGAAGATATATTCTTTTTATAATGCACTTTGTGACCATACATACTTAATGAGTTTATGAGAGATTATATTGATTACTGAAGCATTTTAAATAATTGTTGTACTATTGTTACTCAAGTTTTAGCATATTTTGTCTGTTACCCGAGATGCCGTGATCTCCCTTCCATCCCCAGAAGAAGCTGAAAACTATAGTCATGGTTAATGTGATTCTTTGTCTTATCTTTCAGAGGTGTTGCTGAACAATGCCAGGGATACAAGTGTCATGGATACTCTACCACTGAATGGTAACCATGGCAACAGCTACAGTATTGCCAGTGGAGAATACCTGAGTGACTGTGTGCAAATTATTGACCGTGGGTACAACCACAATGAAACGGCTTTAGAGAAAAAGATCCTGAAAGAACTCACTTCCAACTACATCCCTTCCTACCTGAACAACCATGAGCGCTCCAACGAACAGAACAGGAACCTCATGAACAAACTAGTGAACAACATTGGGAACAGCAGTGAGGACGATGCGATTGTTCTCGACGATGCTACTTCATTTAACCATGACGAAAGCCTAGGACTGGAGCTCATCAGAGAGGAGTCAGATGCCCCTCTGTTGCCGCAAAGAGCGCACTCAGTAGAGAACCATCAGACCCATCACTATCCCAGCAGGAGACGGATCCCTCAAGATCACAGTGAGAGCTTTTTTCCTTTGCTAACCAATGAGCACACAGAAGAACTGCAGTCACCCAACAGGGATTCTCTGTATACCAGCATGCCCGCTTTGGCAGGTGTGCCCATGACAGACGGTAGTGCCCCTCAGACCCAAAGCGCTCCTCCGCCAACTAAAAGTAGTGACGGTGACGATGTGTATTATAAAAGTATGCCGAATCTGGGCTCCAGGAACCATGAACAGCAACTTCACACTTACTACCAGCTAGGACGTGGAAGCAGTGATGGATTTATAGTTCCTCCCAATAAAGAAGGAGCCTCACCTGAAGGGAATTCAAAAGAACCATCACACTTGGTCACTAGTCTATAGGGGCAATGACTAACCCTGGATATCTTGTTCTGGTTTCCCAGAAGCAAGTGAAAAGATGTGTGTATGCTTGAATCTAAATGCTGTTCATAAAACTGCTGAACTACTTCGAGAAGTTTTTATTCAGATCAACCTAGCAAGGCACTGCGTGGGAAGCAGCTGATAAGGAAATAGTCTGTTTTAAGGCAAAAAAAAATAAAATATTATTGAACTGAGTGAAAGGGTTGGACATGTATATTGAAATGGCATTCAGTTTTGCTTCCTTCAATAATGCTCAATTTTTAGCCTGTTTTCTCTGGTGTCTATTTTCTCGAGGACTTCTAACTGAGGCTTGCAGTAGGTCAGCACCAGCTGTACTGGTGCAAGGGTATGGATTGCTTTCCTTTTTTCTTTCTTATTTTGTTTTTATTATCACTGTATATCAGTCGTAGCTCTCACAACTTAGATGAGTTGCAGTTTATCCAGCTGCAGAATTCCTACAGTCTAAAGGAAACCTGTCCAATCTCCAAGAATGGGAACTATTCAAATTATATGCTAGACTCATTTTATGTTTTGCTGTAATAATTCTGACTATAAAACTAATGACAAGAGAATTTTGAACAATTTCTATGTACAGACACTCAGCATTGCACATATATTGTAGTATGCTTTTTTCCTCCAAACTTTTGTCCCTGTTGATGTAGTGAACAAGACAGTTTTTGTTGTGCTGGTCTTGCAAGTTTTGTCTTGCCAGTAGGAGCAGTGTTTTTTCATTAAAAGTCTTTCTGTTGGGCTTTTTTTCCCTGACAGTTCCTCTGAAGACCACAGTTTATAAAGCTCATTTTATAGTGAGGTGATCACAACTACTAAGAAAAAAAAAGTTTAAAAAAAAACTGTTTTAGGTTTTTCTCACTGTGTATTTTGAAGTGAAGTCATGTTTTTTGCCAACAAAAAAATTTTAAAAAATTAGGATTTACAGCAGGTACATTTTTGTTTACAATGCACTATGTTATTCATAAATGTGTTCAACAATGAAAGTCCACAAAGGGAGCTAGGCACTCTTCTAGATACCAAGGAGTCTTGGTAGAAAATAGTGGAACTCATGCATGTGGAGAAATAAAAAGTAGAAACATTTTTGTGTTAAATCTAGTCAAAGCACTAGGCACTTGTACCGTGGTGGTAAAAATATTGACTTATTAAAATGAAAGTTATTTTGAAGTGAAAAAAGATGAACTCTCTATCTTTTTTTCTTTCCTTCCCTAACAGGAAATTTATTTATTTGACATTAATTAGTTGACGTAGCCATCCCTTTAGTAATGATCATAGCAGCACAGTTTGTCATTCCTTTTTTTAATTTATGATCCATTTTGTATGGTTTCCAAGTTGAATGACCTCATTACTAATATTTGTTGTAAAAGTGAATCTTGTTTGCCAACAAATAAATGACTGATTACAGATTTACAAAATCTGAGTTGGCTTAAGATGATTTTTGTTTCCTCCTGATGATCGGTGTGAGCTTTGCTGTATGTGTGCCCAGCTCGTCCGTTGTCACTTATGAGACTGGCAGCAATCAAAAAGAAGTTATAATGAATTGTTTTGGGACCACAGTGTATTTCCATTTGCACTTGTGAAAGGAAAGTAGCCAATTTTACAGTCTTATCCAGCTATGCAGTCTAATTGACATGCTTTTGCTGGCAATGGTTTCACCTGCTTATTTGTGACAGTTTATTATCTATATTAAACCATAACTGGCTCTCTGTGGGCATGTCTGTTGCTACCTTTTCATAAAGTTCCATATTTACAAGTGAAGTTCATGGGCTTATTCCATACTTTTTTTAAAGACCCTATGTGTTTCCAGTCTGTCTTTCCTGACTCTTCTCTCACCCCCCTGCCCTATACAAACAACTAAGCATCATGCCAATTTGTGATCTTTGATGACAATTGTCGTCTATAGTACTGCATGGCTGGTTACTGCTTAATTCTGATTTTAACAGCTTGCAGACCTGTGTATCTGTGCCAGCTGCACCAGTGAGACTAAAAGAAAAAAAAAAATTTGCATTTATGTAGCGTCTTTCACTACCTCAGGACATCCCAAAGCTCTTTACAGCCAATTAAGTACTTCTAAAGTGTAGTCACTGTTGTAATGTAAGAAACGCAGCAGCCATTTTGAGCACAGCAAGGTCCCACAAACAGCAATGTGATAATGACCAGATAATCGATTTGTGATGTTGGTTGAGGGATCAATATTGGCCAGGACACCGGGGAGAGCTCTCCTGCTCTTCTTCGAAGTGTGTCATGGGATCTTTTACGTCCACCTGAGGGGGCAGACAGGGCCTTGGTTTAACGTTTCACCTGAAAGGCGGCATCTCTGGCAGTGCAGCACTCCCTCGGTACTACATCAAAAGCAAAATACTGCGGATGCTGGAAATCTGAAATAAAAACAGAAAATGCTGGAAAAGCTCAGCAAGTGAGGCAGCCTCTGTGGAGAAAGAAACAGAGTTAACATTTCAGGTCAATGATGAAAGGTCTTTGATCTGAAATGTTAACTCTGTTTCTTTCTCCACAGATGTTGCCTCACTTGCTGAGCTTCTCCGGCATTTTCTGATTTTTATCCCTCGATACGACACTGAGTGTCAGCCTGGAACCAAGTTTTACTGTGCTTTTTAAATTGATCTTTTATTTACTTCTTCAATATACACACGTCTTTTAGAAGTTTACAGTGTTATTAGTAATGTTTACACTGCCCCTGGTTTTCCACAACAAAGGAACTGCTCCATGAACAACCGACACTACAAGACCAGAAAGGTGATGCCATGACCCCAAGACAAATGCAAAATTAAATATTTGTTTTAATTATTTGCCCCTTAATTTCCTTTTCTATTTGCCTGCAGTGTATACAAACAGGAGGGCAGGGGGGTCATCTAAGCTGGTTGCAGCATCACAGCACCCTGCACGACTCACTCCTACCATGGCACACACCAACACAGATGCATCTATTTCATGGGGTTCAGTTAGTGAGTTGCAGGAGGGAGCACCTGCTACTTTACTGAACACAAGTGCAGAGGGAATTGGAGGAACCCCAATATGCTGGTTTTAAGGCGACTCGAGTACTCTTTCAGCAGCTGAGCTTAGCAATTTGGACCTTTACAAATGCAGGTTGGCAGTTCATGCAGTCATTGGAGAGTGTACCAAGAAACCTGCACAGCTTGGGGCATCTATGGAGGAGTCCACAACCCACATCTGTGCAGTAGTGCAGGACCACCTACTGAGCTGCGCACCACCAGAGACCACTTCAGGGCTCTCTGTACCAGAGCTCCCCTTAGCTGAGGAACTAACTTCAGCATCACAGATGCTTTAACTGGGGCTTTAGCGACCCTGGGCTCCAACTTGCAGTAGTCTGTCTTGGCTGGATTCGTTGTACTAAGCATCAGATTAAGACACCCATGATGTTGCACTGTTGCTATTCAGAAGTCTGTTCCTGCACAGCTCTCTGCCCGTATGAAATGAATACCCTTAGTTGGAAAATGTTGAGAGCTGGTGGAGCTGTCTCTCCGAGCAATGTCACAATCCTATCACTCAGCCATCTTGCTCATATAAATACAGATGTGTTTGATAGCAAACAGGTTCAGGCAGCCATCACCCACAGTGCTCATAATTGCAGAGCACAAGGTGGGACTGCACAGCTTCCTTCCCTAGAGGCAGATATTGATGGGTGCCAGCCACCCACCATTACAGACACTGATACAAAGAGGAAACACAAGGGTAAAGCTCACTTAACCACACCTGCCCTGCACATTGAGGCAAATGTCATTAGACTTAACAATTAAAACTCCAGGGTTCATTTGGGGAAAAATGCATAGTCTTGTAATTTAAAAGTAGGATGTTCAGGTAAAGCTGAAGGCAATGGAGCAGAATGTTATTTTTTGCAAGGGTATCCAGGGCCATGTTCTGTTTGGGATGTTTTAGGGACTTAAAAGCTGTCATCAGTGCCCTGCCTCATGTCTTTTGCAGAGCGTGCAGATATTTCCAAGTTCCTGGTCAGGCTTCTATTCTGCCTTTTTCTTGAACCTGCTCCATGGAAATGCCCATTTGCAGGCTGCAGTTGCAAACCACAGTAATCTTGGAGACTTTGGACTGTTACAGAGAACCCTCCCCCAAATCCGCCAATACATTAGAACCTTTGCTTAAGTATCCCTACTTTGCTTAAGTGCCACCAAAACCTCAGTGGCTGTGTGGACCTCATTAAATTTCGAACCAGGCCTTGTCCATTCACTTCTCAAAGTGGCAGTGAATAGCCTTGGATCCCATCCATGCAGTCTTCCTGTCCCTTCAAATAATGGTGGTAGCATCAATTACCACAAAGTGAATGAATTGTGAGAGCTGCCAAGAGAAGCGAGCAGTAAAGTGGATGATTAACTTGCTGTGCTCACACACCAGCTGCACATTGGGATAAAGGGCCAGAAAAGCCACATGAGTGTCACTGATAATTCCTTACACTTTGTCCAATCCAGCCAGGTGCTAAAAATGAAGGGAACCTTCTTGCTGCTGGCTATTTTCCATTGGGAAATTGGTAACGCCAAGAAAACAAGGCATATGTTGTCTCCCTGATGAACCAGTGAATCGCAGTGCGAAATATAATCCCCACTGTTGCTTGGAAGAATCCTGTGGTGAAAATATTCAAGGCAGCTGTCATGTTGACAGCCACTGATGGTGGTGTCCCTGTCCTAGATGTCAGTTCCAGGTCTGGCTGCAGCATACATCAGAGTTCTACCACAGCTTCCCTTTGGAATCTTAACCAACTAGGGCACGTCTCCTCAGACATATCCAAAGAACTACTCCTTGGTCAGGGTGGATGCAAATAGGTCATCTATGCTGTAAACAAACCAGACTTTCATGTCTCCTCTGATCCTCTGCTTCTTCCTTCAAAACCACTTGTCCCAACACTTCCTGCATAAGCAGCTGATGAGGAAGGGAATTATGAGCAAACAAAGCAAAACAACTATAAAGCAGTAAAATCGCAGTCAAACTTCAGCTCTTTCCTACAACTAAGCGAGCCGAGCACCTCTTTTTTTTAAAAAGGGATCCAACGTGGCTAAAGGGGCTTACCGAGCTGTGCCCTTTCTAAAGAGCACTCAGCAACTGTGGAACTGGTCAGACACTGAGAATATATTATAGGACCATGACCTTATTAACATTTCTTGTAGCTTAATGAGCTCACAAGCAGTGCACAACACCACATTATTACACAGTGTATGCAATAGGTGCACAGCAAGCCTTGGCATCCGATAATGTGGACTGCCCATGCCCAGTGCACGGCAGATCTACAGTGTTGGTTTACTTCAGGAATTGAGCTCGTCCACAATTAATTGCTTCCATTGTCTAGACAGTTCTGATGTTGTTACTGTGCTGGAACTGAGATATTTACATAACCATTATCTGTCCCAAGCGGACGTGTGTTATTTCCCAGCAGATAAGTTTTCCTTTAATACAATGTAAAGGGAAAAAGATTTATCAGTAAGGTAATTCGACTGTAAATCCCTCCATGGCCTCGCCCCTCCGCCTATCTCTGTAACCTCCAAGATCTCTGCGCTACTCCAATTCTGGCCTCTTGCGTATCTCCGATTTTCAGCATTCCACCATTGGTGGCCATGTCTTCAGCTGCCTAGACCCTCAGCTATAGAATTCCCTTCCTAAACCTGTGTACCTCTCTACCTCTCTCTTCTTTAAGACGGTCCTTAAAACCTACCTCTTTGACCAAGCTTTTGGACACCTGTCCTAATATCTCCTTATGTGGCTCGGTAATGCTCTTGTGAAATGCCATGGGATGTTTCACTACGTTAAAGGTGTTATATAAATGCAAATTGTTGTAAGTTATTAAAATGAATAATATGCCTAGACTAGTGAACGAAATGAACAATCTAGATTGTTTTCTTTGAAAAGTGAACGTAAGTGCTGAATACCCTTTATTTGGTTAAAACAATTGAATATTATATACAAATCCAGATTTTATTACTCATATAAATGCTCAAAAATGTAAATATATGTGGGTTGTGAAAGTGCTGAAAAGAATGCTTTAAACAAAGAGCTTTTAAATGTAATCCAGTTGTACTGGTTACCTGGTTCAGTTTGTATGGTTTAAAAATATGGGCTGGGAATATCCTTAGAGACGGCCCCACTCTGCCATGAAACGAAGTTTACCCCGCACTTCCAACGAAATCACGGCGGCAGAGCTCTGAGGGAATTTCAGGGTATCATTACAATGGTATGCTTGAATTTAAGGATGGGTTATCTGCTTTTTCAGTATAATTGAAAAGAATCATAAAACAAAGATGGGCTTATAACCTTAGGTACACATTGATTGTAGAGAAACAATATAAGCCATTATTGCCGTAATAAAAGGAAATGTCATTGTTGATCCTAGTAAAGAGGTGGCTGTAAGAATTTGACCACAAGAGACCAGGTGGAATTTTGCCCAAGAAGAATTTTACCTGATCTAAACATGTCAAACAGCTCCTGAAAGCTTAAATTCAACCATTTAAAATAGTACAAACACAATAGCAGTCAAACTAAATGGGCCAAATCTTGCTGAAGCGGGGCATCTCGCAGCATGCTCCGTTAATTAGTTTTTCTCCTGCATCCTTCAGCTAGAAAATTTTTTTGCACTGTAACTTGCTGGAAGTTCAAGCTGATAATGGTGGGTTAAGGGTAACAGAAAATCTGGGACCTTAGTGAACGACTGGGTCAACAGTGTATCTGCTTCACCGATGAGATTTAAGGGTCGAGAAAGAAACAGAGGAATGACGGAGAAGGAGGGTGAATAAGAGTCAAATCAGGTACACAAAGAGAGGGAAAGAAAGTTTTGATTAAGAGAGAGAAAAAAGAGACGAAGGAAAAGTAAGAAAAAAAATTAAAATTTGAAATTTTTAGAGTCTCTAACAACAATTTACTACATGCAGGAATGAGACTCAACAGTTTAAATTGTTGCCTTTCTGGGCCGGAGAAATTGATTGGCATTGTTATAACAATTATCACGTTAAAAGGGTACTTACGCTATTAATTATGAGCCCTAACTTTCTGCAGTGAGTTTACTAGGCAATTAATGTGCAAATTCAGCAAGTTCTTAAAAATAACTGGGCGGCTAAGGGTGAGATGATGTTTGTGTGAAGCAAATGGCGGAGCAGCGTAAATCGACCAGCAAACTCTGGAGATTTGCAACTCACGGCGTACTTCTTAATCCCCTGAACTTGCTGGCCAATTTGTCCATTAATAACAGCGTGAGTCATGAAAACATTGTTATTTTTTCAGGAAGATTTGGCCCAGTATGTTTGACTCTTTGGCAAGCGCTAGTCTGGAGATAAGCAAACATTAAGATATTTGCATGAAAACTCCACTGATTTAGTTGGAGAACATCAGAGCATAAGTCTCAAAAAGCTTTTATCATCGTTAGACCGAGCTCCCTAACTCCACACACTAGGATGAGGTGAAGAAAAATGGGAGTAATTTTCAAATTCGCAGCCTGGGCAGTAATCTGGCAGAGTGGATTGTTCATCCTTTGTAGAACCTGCCAGATTTGCATCCCATTGATTTCAATAGAATGATAATCAGGCAAGTTCTAAGACGGGTGGGTGATTCACTCCTCCTGATTACTGGCCCTGCGGTGAAGTTGAATATGACCTGTAATGTTACACTAATCCATCAGAGAGTAAGCAATTGGCCTAATACTATGAGTAGAGTACCATAGGGTAGATTTTGGTCTGTACCGCCCGCATGAATTGTATTGCCTGGATGATGCATATTGTGGAAAATTGGATGAGGAGAACGTATGCTCATCACGGAGTCTCCTGGGATTTTCCTTCCTTTTAATTTAATGGAAAGTAAATCGGGCAGGCTTCGTTACAAATATGCAATTGTCCCTGCCTGATTTCGTCTTTGCACTCCCTCTCATGAAATACGTTGTGTCAAGGTGCTGCAGATACAAATCTACCCCTATTTCTTGTACAATATGTTAGCGAGTTATACAAAATAAGAGTTTTGAAAGCCTGGTATGTCAAATCTGATACAGTTTTAATAGCTTCTTCTGTGGTCTACAAAGGGAGGGTATCTGAATATCTTACAGTTGATAAGATGCCAGATAGATTTTTGCATTGGCCTTACAGGTTTGGTAAGAAATATCCTTCCCTTTTCCCCAAAAGCAGGCGGTGCAAGCTCAATTATATCTACTGTATATGCAATAATCATTGATGTGGCCCTGCAGCACAAATAAAATGAGTCTCATGACATCAGAGGCTAATCTTTCCATAAGTACCTGGCAAAGAAGGAACAGGCAGGGGAAGTTCTGAGACATCCCTGACCATTTGGAAGTTATTGAGTTCTTCAAAGATTTCAGTTTTGAACTTACAGCTTGGAGAACCTCAGCCAGGCAGATTTGAAGAAGGCAGAACTAGTGATGAGCAGGAGATGAAGATTTGAGGCCCAGAAATCCACTGCAGGATGATCAAGATAATTTGGTCTGCAAGGGAAGGTGAGTAATCAGTGAGCGGACTCCACTGTGTACAGTTCTGGTCACCCTATTATAGAAAGGATATTATTAAACTAGAAAGAGTGCAGAAAAGATTTACTAGGATGCTACCGGGACTTGATGGTTTGACTTATAGGGAGAGGTTAGATAGAATGGGACTTTTTTCCCTGGAGAGTAGGAGGTTAAGGGGTGATCTTATAGAAGTCTATAAAATAGTGAGGGGCATAGATAAGGTAGATAGTCAAAATCTTTTCCCAAAGGTAGGGGAGTCTATAACGAGGGGACATAGATTTAAGGTGAGAGGGGAGAGATACAAAAGGGTCCAGAGGGGCAATTTTTTCACTCAAAGGGTGGTGAGTGTCTGGAACGAGCTGCCAGAGGCAGTAGTAGAGGCGGGTACAATTTTGTCTTTTAAAAAGCATTTGGACAGTTACATGGGTAAGATGGGTATAGAGGGATATGGGCCAAGTGCAGGCAATTGGGACTAGCTTAGTGGTATAAACTGGGCGACATGGACATGTTGGGCCGAAGGGCCTGTTTCCATGTTGTAAACTTCTATGATTCTATGATTCCACATACCCCATACTTAGGACACAGTGGGCAAGTTAAGGATGAAGCTCAAAGGACTCGAGAATGTTTGAATGTTGATAAGAACCCAGTAGTACAAATGGTGCTAAATATCTGTACCAAACTTGCCACTAAAGATTTCAGAACAATTGGCTCTGGCAGTGAGGCCTACTTAGCATGCAGATCACATCCAATAGGATAGCCAAAAGAAGTTCAAATTAAGAACTTGTAAGGAACTTGCATATATAATTTTGCTACAACTAATTGGTTAATCACCTGGAACAATGCAAACAATCATTGGAGATCATTCACGGGCAAGAACATTGTGAAAGATTTCCAATTGATGGCTTGAGAAATTGGGTGCAGTCTACTCCTTATAATTCAAAGTTGGTTTTTGTACTAAAACATTTCAATTATCTAATAGTTTGAATTAAGCACCTTCAAATTAAGATAAGACTAATGATAAGCGATCCACAGGACCTTCATATTTGCTGGTGAGATCTAGAGGTCCAACGATAGGGCTTTCCTATATACAGACATCAGACTCTGCAACACAGAGAGGTGAAAATGGGTTTGTAGGTCGACGCTGCTTTCTTTGGAAAGAATAACTGGTGCTGAGTTCTGAATGCCTCAAATGAATGCAGAGGATAGCATTGGGTGACGTCCTCAACCAATTCAAAAATCACTTTCCAGCCCTTGTAAGGACGGCCTCCTCCAAGAGCAGATGACAAACTGCTGAGTATTTTTCCAGCTGGTCACTTGGTTAAGACACTTTGCCCATGCTTACGACTCCAGTGCACATTTGAGAGACAATAGAGTTTGAAGCGTGCCTGTCATATGTACCTGATGGCCATTTTACAAAGTGTACTTTGCACTGTCCACTCCTTTTGTGCTCAATTTTAAATGTTTTGTTTATATGGCCAGTTATAATCACATACATTTTGAGAGTATACATTCCTGCACGATGCCTGCGGGGGCAATGTTTCAGTACATCAGGCTGTTTCCATTGGGAGCAATGCAGGATGGGGAGTCAAGACAGCTTGATTGATCCCAAGGTTTGAGGTTAGTTCGGGTTGGGAGACATTGGGAGGCAGCCTGTGTATTGGTTGGGGTCAGTGCCCCTCATGGTCAGTGTGTGGGTTGCTGCACTGAGTGTGGTAGTTGTATTGAGGTGAGTGTCCAAGAACGGGTGACAAACGGCTCGGTATTTTTCTAGTTCCAGACAGAAGCCAAACTTCACTCATTCTGATGGGCAGATGTCCTCTATGTGCTTCAGCCATATGTTTGTTGTGGGATGGAAGGCTGCACTCGGCCACGGAAAGGGGATGCATGTTGCAGCTAATAATTAGAGTTACACTTGCCTGCTTGTTGTGAGGGGCCCTTTCTCTCTAGTGGGCAGGCCCAGCAGGCACCAAACTGGGTTCTCTGGGATAGTGCGACTATCATGTGCATGTTCTCATAAAATGTGTGTGATTGTGCATATCGATATGCAAGGCCCTATAAAATTTCTATATGAATTTGCCTTTTATCGTGCAATGGCTCCATAAAATAATCTGAATGTGCACCTATCTGTATAATAGCTTTATAAAATATATGTATAGATGTACTCCTGTGTGTAAAATTTAAAAAATCCTTATTTTCAAGTTTCAAAAGTTTAGCCTTTTTTTAACTGACCTCCCTTCTCCTTTTGTCTTTATGGTATTTTTTCCTTAACAGGGAAACACTTGAGTGGATTGGTTTCATCCAACCCTGTCTATTAAAAAGTGTCCTAAAACAGAACAAATTCCAAAATCTACACAGGTGCGTGAGATAACTTCTGGTCTTTCTCCTGATCTGTGTAACTAATTTCTATTCAGAAAGAATCCAAACATGTGTTCCCTTCGATCAGTTAGGCAGTGTTTCTGTGTTGTGTTCTGACTTCTAATTGTGGACCAGCATTTCATTGTAAGCTTATGCTCATCAGTACAGAATCTTTGTAGGGTGGTTTGGGTTATATTTTTCTTCTTTATATATTTAGTGTTAAGACCGGATCACAGTTTATGGTATCAGCTTCCCGCCATTCAAACAGTTGCCCTACTAGTTTCTCCTGCATTCATTAGCTCTATCTGCTGGTTAATACCTGTTTCCATCATGTGTGTGAATATTGTAAAAGGTATTCTCTGTCCTGTGGGTATTCAGCCACTATCTCGTGCACCTAAATTTTGAATGCAGCCAGCCTTCCTTTTGATATGAGCAGGATGGTCCATGTCTTCCAACCATCCAGTTGCATCTGGCAGCAGAATTTCATTTGTAGGTGGATGCCTAAGGTCTTCCAAATTCCCCAGAGCTTTCCCAGGACTACGTGCCTTTTTAACCTGATGTCTGCTGTAGTAAACTTTTAGATTCTACTAAATGCTTCTGCTAGAGTGTATCTCTATGAAAATGGAGTAATTAATATGAAGGCTGAGTGGCATATTGGATTGGAACACTGTCCTTTCACCTTTTAAGAACTGAATTTGGATCCAGCCCAAGCTGATGAGATGAAACCCTCCTCCCTGCTGGCTGCAAGTGTGGCAAATGGAAAATTCACATTGCTCGACTCAAACTCACTGCTTGCTAACAATAAAAGGGGGTTTTCGGATCATGATTATGAAATGAAACACAAGAATGAAGGAAAGTTAAAATCACTGTAGTCTTGTTGATCTTGAACCACTTTCTTGGGGCAGCATAGAATGAATTTCCCTATACCTTTGGACAGAATTGCTTGATGTGGCACTAGGTACACAAAGTAGGAATGTCATCTGTTCCTCTCTATTGATGTTTCTCATCTTGATGAACACGAACATTCATCTGGAATTAGATTTTAAAAAAAGGGAAATTTAAGTTCTCTGATTGCTCAGTGAGTATGTAACTGAGCAAAACCGATCAGGCATTTCTGAGGGCCAGTAGTAGGAGCATTAGAAATTTACCACAATGCCCCTGGGATAGTGAGAGAGAAAAACTGGGACAGCATTTTGCAATCCTAATAACTATAACTTCTGGAAAGTGTGCACGTGTGATAGCTAAGGTCTTCCTAACTAAGGTGAAGACAAGATTGAGCTTGGCCACGCACTGTCTAGGTTCACACATAAAGAACGGCACCTGAAGTGTGGCAGTTGAAGGCTGTCAGCACCTATGGAACTGTAACCCAACATAAATCAGTGTCTTCAGAAAAGGAGAGGGGAAAAAGGGAAAATGTAAGAGTGCACCAATCTTAGGTACTGGACTCTTTCTTGGTGTATGATAATTTAGAAGAGTCAACATCTTGAAAACCTTGTATGATGTGCCTTTTCTGTTGTCCAAATGTTAGAGAAAGTGGAGTCGTGATGAGGGAACCAAAACTTTCCTTTGTAAAATTTGTCTTAAGAATGTGAGGTGGTGTATACCATAGAAGATCTAACTGATCTAACACAAGAAGAAACTTCTAGCATCATGTCCATGGAATGAAAGCCTAGAATAGAGAGTCCAAGTTGGTACAGATTTGTTGAGCTCAAACCAAAGGATAGATAGAAGATGCTAAGGGATCCTCTGTATCTTAATTAAATGTCATCTGGATGTCATGCAAGGCTAAGACTCATGATAAGTGACTTCCAGTTTAAGAAGCATAGCTGAAGTCCTCAGTACTATAACCCAAAGATCATTGCTATTCACTGGTGCCTTGCTGTGTAATGTGCAGGTGAAAGGGCACTGTGTCTCTGGCACAGAATGGGGATTTGAAAAAGTTACCTATGTATGACTAAGCAGGTTTTATTTCAATTAGTGACTTAAGGTTCTTCAAAGAATCTTCATGGATGAGGGACTTCAGTTGCGTGGAAGAAGCTGGGCTTGTTCTCCTTAGAGCAGAGAAGGTCAAGAGGAGATTTGGTAGAAGTGTTCAAAATCATGAAGGGTTTAGATAAAGTAAATAAAGATAAATTGTTCCCATTGGCAGAAGTGTCAAGAACCAGAGGATACAGATTTAAGGTGATTGGCACAAGAACCAAAGGTGACATAAAAACTTTTTTACACAGCGAGTATTTATAATCTGGAATGCGCTGCCTGAAAGGGTGGTGGAAGCAAATGCAATTGTGGCTTTCAAAAAGGGTTTGGATGAATACTTGAAGGGAAAAAATTTGCAGGGCTACAGGGAAAGAGCGGGGGAATGGGACTAACTGGATTGCTCTTACAAAGAGCCAAATGGCCTCCTTCTGTGCTGCAGCCATTCTATGATTCTATGAAATTGAAGAGAGATATTAAATTGAAGAGGTAAATTAAGCATATTACTGCTGCAAATGAAAGGAAAAAAATCTGTTGGTTCAAAATGCCAGCTTCTGGATGGACCTTGAGACAATCACTAAGGTAAAGGGAACTGGTGATATTAACTTTATTTTAGAGCCACCATATACTCAACAATTCCATATCACTCAGGTTTATGGACAATATTGGTCAGACAAGAAAGATTGTAATAGTTTTATTTTGTCTGGAGTAAAGCAAGCTTGTTATTTGCTATTTTCTATGACAGTTTCCTAGTTATTCCCCTAGCAAGGCCAAGGTCAAACAGTGATGCAGAGCGATTAAGATCAAGATTATGGCAGACAAAGAGAAGCAGGTAAACATTAACTGTTATCTTTGATTGGTTTATATGTTGAGAAGGTTTGAGATCCCCAAACCTGCAGCCAAATTTTGCAAATCAAGACCACCAATTTGGTGGAGCTGGATAAGAATCTTCATTCATATTTAATTCAAAGCAACTTTCAAAATATTCATATCTTAATATGCCACTCCTATTAAATAAGGATTCAGTGTGTTGGAAAGTGCACATTTATTAGGCTTTGCGGTAACTGAATGAGATTGACAACTGGTTAATTCTCCAAGTGTTGTTTCATGTCCTCCAAGTCATAACAGAGCCAAAAGTTCCATCTTGATACCTTGCAGCCCAGGGGGTGGTATGATAAGCTGTCCAATACACATTATCTTATTCAAATTCACCGCATCAAGAACTAGAACTGAATCAGTTAACAAATGACAGGAATTCATAATGCTCTGATGATAAAAAGCAGAAAACAATGAGCTGGAATAAGTTGTGCTGACCATGTTTCTATGACAGAGAATAGTATATTTAAGTTGAGAATATGCTGAGCAAAACCTTTATTTTTAGCATGCAAGCAAATGGTCCTATAATGGAGGACTTCAAAAGACTTGTGCTATAAATGAACACCGATATCTACAGATGAGGTGGGCCTTTCGACCTACTAAGCTCAGCTTGACACAGATATTTACAACTCACCTGTCACGGCATCTGCCTCTTGAATGATTCCAGAGATGTTGCCCCCACCACCCTCTCGGGAAGACCGTTCCAGGTATTAATCACTCTTTATGTAAATCGCCACTACTTGACTTCAGTCCAGGATTTGTCTTTATAGCAGTTTGTACCTATGTTCCTTTAGCCTGTTGCGATTTAACTTGAAATAATGCTCAGGATTAAGCTTTTCTGTTCCACTTAGTATCTTGTATATCTCTATCAGGTCCCATCTTATGCACCTTGGTCCAACTTTTATTTTTAAATCTTCCCCTATAATTCAGCCCTCTGACACCAAAGATCAGCGCATTATCCTTCTCTGCACTGTTTCCCTTGTGCCTCAGTGACCACAGCTAAATGCAGGACGCACCATGTGGTCAGACCAACGCATTTTGCAGCTTCAGCATGATGACCTCAGATGTAGTGTAGGGATTTGGCAAAGTAACTCAATATTGTTAATACTCCTCTGCAATGATTGGACAGTATAAAGTCTACAATCACTCCCAGATCAGCTTCAGCTCCTCCATGACACTAGTTTGACGCAATCTACTAAATGTGACAAAAAAGAAGCATGTTTGTCTTTGTTGAGATTTTTTTTTAGCCTCTTTATTATTGGATACAGTATATACACAGGATTAAGATCAGTCATTGCTAGCTGTTTTCTGCAAGATGGAGGGGATTTATATTACAGTCTGGTTAATATTCACACCTCAGGGCAAGGCAGACATCCATAGTTGTGGCAGAGCTTGTTATACATGGTCTGTTTGTTACCATTGTACTTGATAGGAACCCAGGCGATTTGTTATTTGCAAGTAAGTCTGTGACTGGTTCCTTTTGAAACAAAAGATCATTTTATTATACGAATGTAAATTGAAAATCAAGGCATTAGCTTGTTCTTTTATTGAATCTTTGATGGTGTAATGGACGAAGTATTAAGTTCCAACAATCATAGAACTAAAGGAGTGCTGCACTGTCAGAGATGCCGGCTTTTAGATGTGACATAAAGCTAAGGTCCCGTCAGCCCTCTCAGATGGATGTGGATGGCATTATTCAAAGAATAGCAGGGGTGTTCTCCCAGTGTCTTGGTCAACATGTATCCCTCAACCAACATCAATAAAAACAGATTATCTGGTTATTCATCTCATTTCTGTGTGTGGGACCTAGCTGTGCTCAAATTAGCTGCCATGTTTCCCTACATTACAACAGTGACTGCACTTCAAAAGTATTTCATTGGTTGTGAAGTTCTTTGGGATGTCCTGAGGTCATTACTATATAAATGCAAGTTCTTTCTTTCCTTTTCTCCTTCCTTCCCTTCTGCCTGCCATCCTTCCATCCATCCATCCATTCAAGGAACAAATGAACTGAAGTAGAATCAGTGTAAAAGGTATAGAGGGCGCAGAATTCTTAAAATGCATTCAGCAGAACTTTTTTAGCAAGTACATAGCAAACCCAACAAAAGAGGGGGCACTTCTGTACTTAGTTTTAGGGAATCAAGGTGGGCAGGTGGAAGGACTATCAGTGGGAGAGCATTTTGGTGATAGTGATCATAATTCAGTTAGTTTTAGCATAGTTATGGAAAAGGACAAAGATAGAACAGGAGTTAAAGTTCTCAACTGGGGAAGGCCAATTTTACAAAGCTGAGATGTGAATGGGCAAAAGTGGACTGGAAACAGCTACTTGGAATAAATCAGTGTCAGAGCAGTGGGAGGCATTCAAGGAGGAGATAATGAGGGTTCAGAACAAATATGTTCCCACAAAGAAAAAGGGTGGGACGCCCAAATCTAGAGCCCCCTGGATGACAATGGGCATACAGGGTAAGATCAGGCAAAAAAGGGAAGCTTATGTCAGATACCGAAAGCTCAATACTGCAGAAAGCCTAGAGGAGTATAGAAAGTGCAGGGGTGAAATTAAAAAGGAAATTAGGAAAGAAAAGAGAGGGCATGAAAAAATATTGGCAAGTCAAATCAAGGAAAACCCAAAGATGTTTTATAAATACAAAAAGAGCAAGAGAATAACTAAGGAAAGATTAGGGCTTATTAGACTCCAAAAAGGTAACCTGTGTGTGGAGGCGGAAGATGTTGGTATGGTTCTTACATACGAACATACGAATTAAGAGCAGGAGTAGGCCATTCGGCCCCTCGAGCCTGCTCTGCCATTTGATAAGATCATGGCTGATCAGATTGTGACCTCAACCCTACTTTCCCATATACCTACCTTTGACTCCCTTGTTAATCAGAAATCTATCTAACTCAGCCTCAAAAATATTCAATGACCCTGCCTCCACCGCTCTCTGGGGAAGGGAGTTCCACAGACTCACCACCCTCTGAGAGAAAAAATTTCCCCTCATCTCCATCTTAAATGGGAGACCCCTTATTTTTAAACTGTGGCCTCTAGTTCTAGTCTCTCCCACAAGGGGAAACATCCTCTCAGCATCTACCCCTTCAAGTCCCCTCAGGATCTTATATGTTTCAATAAGATCACCTTTCATTCTTCTAAACTCCAGTGTATACAGGCCCAACTTGTCCAACCTTTCCTCATAAGATAACCCCCTCATCCCAGGAATCAGTCAAATGAACCTTCTCTGAATCACCTCCAAAGCAATTATGTCCTTCCTTAAATAAGGAGACCAAAACTGCACACAGTATTCTAGATGTGGTCTCATCAACGCCCTGTATAACTGTAGCAAAACATCTCTACTTTTATATTCCAATCCCCTTGCAATGAATGACAAAATTCCATTTGCCTTCCTTATCACTTGCTGTACCTGCATACTAACTTTTTGTGAATCATGAACGAGGACACCTAGATCCCTCTGTACCTCAGAGTTCTGCAATCTCTCTCCATTTAAATAATATACTGCTTTTCTATTCCTCCTGCCAAAGTGGACAAGTTCACATTTTCCCACATTATACTCCATCTGCTGGGTACAGTAGCATAGTGGTTATGTTACTGAATTAGTAATCCAGAGGTCTGGACTAATAATCTGGAGTCATAAGTTCAAATCCTGCCATGACAGCTGGGGCATTTAAATTCGATTAATTAAATAAAATCTGGAATTTTAAAAAACTGGTACCAGCAACGGTGGCCATGAAACTACCGGATTGTCGTAAAGATAGGGGCCATAGCAATGATCCATTGGGCATGTCACTCAGTACATCTCTTAGCCTGACAACATTCTTTGAACTAATACCTTCTTAGAATCATAGAATGGTTACAACACAGAAGGAGGTCATCGAGTACCTGCCAGCTGTTTGTAAGAGCAATCCAGATAGTCTCTTTCCCTGTAGCCCTGTAAATTTTCTCCCTTCAAGTATTTATCCAATCCCTTTTTGAAAGCCATGATTGAATCTGCTCCCACAACCCTTTCAGGCAGCACATTCCAGATCATTACAACTCACTGCCTAAAGAAGATTTTCCTCATGTCGCCTTTGGTTCTTTTGCCAATAACCTTAAATCTGTGTCTTCTGGTTCTCGACCCTTCCACCAATGGGAACAGTTTCTCTTGATTTACTTTATCTAAACACTTCATGATTTTGAGCACTTCTGTCAAATCTCCTCTCGACATTCCCTGCTCTAAGGAGAACAACCCCAACTTCTCCAGTCTATCCTCGTAACTGAACTCCCTCATCCCTGGGAACCATTCTAGTAAATCTTTTCAGCACCCTTTCTAAGGCCGTCACATCCTTCCTAAAGTGCAGTGCTCAGAATTGGACACAATACTCCAGCTGTGGATGCACCAGTGCTTTATAAAGTTTCAACGTAACTTCCTTGCTTTTGTACTCGATGCCTCTATTTATAAAGCACGGGATCCCATATGTTTTTTTAACCGCTTTCTCAACCTGTCCTGCCACCTTCAAAGATTTGTGTACACATACCCCCAGGTCTCTCTGTTCCTGCACTCCCTTTAGTATTGTAACCTTTAGTTTTTATTGCCTGTCTTGATTCTTCCTGCCAAAATGTATCAGTTCGCACATCTCTGAGTTAAAATTCATCTGCCATGTGTCCGCCCATTCCACCAGCCTTTCTATGTCCTCTTGAAGTCTATCAGTATCCTCCTCACTGTTCACTACATATCCAAGTTTTGTTTCATCTGCAAATTTTGAAATTGTGCCCTGTGCACCCAAGTCTAAGTGATTGGTAGAAGAATTAGAACGGAAATGAGGAAAGATACAGGTCCACATGTTGTCTGAACAGAGATCAGACATCGCACATGTAAAACACAGATACAGGTCCCGTCCCTATGTTTACAAACTTGTTGAGTTATTTTAAAATATTGAATAACGGTTGCACACTACCAAATCCCACATCCTCCAATTTGTATGCCAGGCCTCACCAATCTGCCGATCTGAGTTTGTACCAGGTCTGCGAGAGAGCGTGCACCAAGGTTCTCTGATGGTGAACTAGAGGCCTTGGTGCAAGCGGTGGACAGAAGGAGGAGCATCCTCTATCCGCAGGGAGGCAAGAGGCCCTCCAGACATATGCTCCCAAGGCAGTGGGAGATGAAGTCAATGCCAACTGCATAACACCACGAACGTGGATGCAGTGCAGGAAGACGTTCAATGCTTTGACACGAGTGGTCAAGGTGAGCGAGGTCAATTGTCAAGTGGCATCTGCTACCAACTGCACCACTAGCGGCATCCATTGCTCTACGCACTACAGCCCCCCATCACCCACCTACCAACAAACTCTTTCAATCAGTACTCAACTGTTCCAATCAGATGCTTCATCTTACCCTCACACATTACTAATGTTGCAAGCAGGACACCCACAACTCACTGGTCACACACACTGGCAGCTATTCAAGCAAGACAGCCACATCACCCAAAAGTCGTGCAGATCACTCACCGTCACACATCCCGCTTTCTTGCAGGAGAAGATGGAGCATACAGGAGGTAGCAAGTGGCAGTGGCTCCATGGAACATGAACCTGCTGTCCTCTCTCAGGATAACAACATTCCTGTCCCGCCAATGCCCTTGCTGTTGCCTGTCAGCTAGCCAGCCCACTCCCTGTAGAGATTGAAACTTTATTATAGGAATATGGGAAGATCGGAAAAGGAGAAGGCCATTTAGCCCCTCGAGCCTGTTCCACCATTCAATGAGATCATGGTTGATTTGTGACCTAACTTCATATACCCACCTTACCCCCATATTCTTTAATACCCTTGGTTAACAAAAATCTATCAATCTCAGATTTAAAATTAACAATTGAGCTTAGGAACTTAAAGTAATTAATATTAGTAAAGAAAAAGTACTGGAAAAATTAATGGAGCTAAAAGCTAACAAATCCCCTGGACCTGATGACCTACATCCTAGGGTTCGAAAAGAGGTGGCTGCAGAGATAGTGGATGCATTGGTTGTGATCTTCCAAAATTCCCTAGATTCTAGAACGGTCCCAGTGGATTGGAAGGTAGCAAATGTAACCCCGCTATTCAAGAAAGGAGAAAGAGAGAAAACAGGGAATGACAAGCCAGTTAGCCTGATATCTGTCATCAGGAAAATGTTGGAATCCATTATTAAGAAAGTGGTAACAGGGCACTTAGAAAATCATAAGATTAAGAAGATCATAAGGCAGAGTCAACATGGTTTTATGAAAGGGAAGTCTATTGGAGTTCTTTGAGGATGTAACTAGCAGGGTAGATAAAGGGGAACCAATGGATGTAGTATATTTGGATTTTCAAAAGGCATTTGATAAGGTACCACACAAAAGGTTGTTACACAAGATAAGAGCTCATGGGGTTGGAAGTAATATATTAGCATGGATTTAGGATTGGTTAATGGCAGAGAGTAGGAATAAACAAGTCATTTTTAGGTTGGCAGGCTGTAACTAGTGGGGTGCTGCAAGGATCGGCTATTTACAATCTATATTAATAACATAGATGAAGGAACAGAGTGTAATGTATCCAAGTTTGCTGATGATATAAAGCTAGTTGGGAAAGTAAGCTTTGAGAAGGACACGAAGAGTCTGCAAAGGGATGTAGACAGGTTATGTGAGTGGGCAAGAAGGTGGCAGATGGGAGTATAATGTGAGGTTATTCACTTTGGTGTTCAGAGAGATTTGGGTGTCCTTTTCGACAAAACACAGAAAATTAATGTGCAGGTAGAGCAAGCAATTAGGAAGGCAAATGGTATGTTGGCCTTTATTGCAAGGGGGTTGGAGTACAAGAGTAAGGAAGTCTTGCTACAATTGTATTGGGCTTTGGTGAGACCACACCTGGAGTACTGTGTACATTTTTGGTCTCCTTACCTAAGGAAGGATATACTTGCTTTAGAGGCGCAGCAACGAAGGTTCAGTAGATTGATTTCTGGGATGAGAGGGTTGTCCTATGAGGAGGGATTGAGTAGAATGGGCCTATATTCTCTGGAGTTAAGAAGAATGAAAGGTGATCTCATTGAAACGTATAAAATTCTTAGAGAGCTTGACAGGGTAGATGCTGAGAGGCTGTTTCCCCTGGCTGGAGAGTCTAGAACTAGAGGGCATAGACTCAGGATAAGGGGTGGACAATTTAGGACTGAGATGAGGAGGAATTTCTTCACTCAGGGAGTGGTGAATCTTTGAAATTCTCTACCCCAGAGAGCTGTGAATGTTGAGTCATTGAGTATATTCAAGACTGAGATCGATAGATTTTTAGATTCTAAGGGAATCAAGGGATATGGGGATAGGGCGGGAAAGTGGAGTTCAGGTGGAAGATCAGCCGTGATCTTATTGAATGGCAGAGCAGGCTCGAGGGCTGCCATATGGCCTACTCCTGCTCCTATTTCTTATGTTTCTTATGAGATGGCATCAACTGCTGTTTGTGGAAGAGAGTTCCAAACTTCTACCACCCTTTGCATGTGGAAACATTTCCTAACTTCACTCCTGCAAGTTGTGGTTCTAATTTTTAGGCTATGTCCCCTAGTCTTAGTGTTTTGGGGAACTCCAAAAACAAGTACAAATGCATCAGCATCCAGAAGCAACTAACCTGAAACTCCTGCAAGATCCCTTTAAATAGCACCGGTGGGGTGGGGGTCCTCTGTGCTATTTAAGACCTGTTCAGCTGTGCGAGGTTAAAACAGTGCATTCCAAAATCGCATCTGTCCATTTAAATCAGCGATGCATACTGATCTACTGCATTTTCTCCCGACTTTACATGGTGCCGGCGATCATTATCTGCTTGTGGTTGAACGCCTTTACCAATATGGCATTCAGTGCTCGTCACGCTAGAAGTGTGCACTCGCATTCCGGACGCCATTTTGGGTCCTTAGGAGTATGTGCAGCGCCTACACAACGGGCACTACCCAGTCCAATTTATCGCCCAGTTACTTTAATGCAGCCAGCATTCTAGTACCCCCTCTTTTTCAATTTTTAGCCCATCCAGTTTCTCAAGTACCTCCTCTTTTACAATGACTTTGGCAGCATCTTCTTCCTTGGTAAAGACAAATGCAAAGTACTCATTTAGTTCCTCAGCCATGCCCTCTGCCTCCATGCGTAAATCTCCTTTTTGTTCCCTTATCGGCCCCACCCCTCCTCTCACTATCCGCTAACTATTTATATGCCTATGGAAGACTTTTGGATTCCCTTTTATGTTAGCTGTCAGTCTATTCTCACACTCTCTCTTTGCCCCTCCTCTTTCCTTTTTCATTTCTCCTCCGTACTTTCTACATTCAGCCTGATTCTCACCTGTATTATCAACCTGACATCTGTCATACTTTTTCTGCTTCACCTTACTCTCTATCTCTTTCGTCATCCAGGGAGCTCAGGCTTTGATTGCCCTACCTTTTCCTTCTTATGGGAATGTACCTAGACTGTACCTGATCTATCTCCTTAAAGGCTGCCCATTGTTCTATTACAGTTTTGCCTGCCAATCTTTTGAGTCCAATTTACCCGGGCCAGATCCGATCTCAACCCACTGAAATTGGCCTTCCTCCAATTAAGTATTTTTACTCTAGATTGCTCCTTGTCCTTTTCCATAACTAATCTAAGCCTTATGATACTATGATCACTGTTCCCTAAATGTTCTCCCACTGACACTTGCTCCACTTGACCCACTTCATTCCCCAGAACCAGATCCAGCAATGCCTCCTTCCTCGTTGGGCCAGAAATGTACTGATCAAGAAAGTTCTCCTGAGCACACTTCAGAAATTCCTCACCCTCTCTGCCCTTTATGCTATTACTATCCAAGTCTATATTAGGATAGTTGAAGTCCCCCATTATCACTACTCTATAGTTCTTGCACCTCTTTGTAATTTCCCTGCAAATTTGCTCCTCTATATCCTTCCCACTAATTGGTGGCCTATAGTATACACCCAGTAGTGTAATGGCACCTCTATTGTTTCTTAACTCTAACCAAATAGATTCTGTCTTTGACCCCCCCAAGGACATCCTCTCTCTCCAGCACTGCAATATTCTCCTTAATCAATACTGCCACCCCCCACCTCCATTTTTTCCTTCCCTATCTTTCTGAACATCTTGTGTCCAGGAATATTTAGTATCCAATCCTGCATTTTTTAGAGCCAAGTCTCTGTTGTTGCTTCTATATCCTATTTCCATGTGGCTATTTGCACCTGCAGTTCACCAACTTTGTTTATCACACTTCGTGCGTTAACACACATCTTAAACCTTCTCTTATTTTATCTTAGTCTGACCCCACTTAATACTGTACTATATCTTACTCTTGTGCTATCTGTCTCTCCCGATCCTTTGTGAACCTTGTTTCTCCTTTCTAATGCTACATCCTGGTGGCCATCCCCCAGCCAAATTAGTTTAAACCCTTCCCCACAGCACTAGTGAACCTCCCCATGAGGACATTGGTCCCAGCTCGGTTAAGATGCAACCGTCTGTTTTGAACAGTTCCCTCCTGCCCCAGAACTGGTCCCAACGCTCCAAGAATTTGAAGCCCTCCCTCTTGCACGTGTCTCTCGTCATGCATTAACCTGCCCTATCTCCCGATTTCTGTACTCACTAGCATGTGGTACTGGGAGTAATCCAGAGATTAATACTTTTGAGGTCCTGCTTTTTAACTTCCTCCCTAGCTCCTGAAACGCTGACCACAGGATCTCATCCCTTTTCTTTTCTATGAGATGGAGCATGACCTCTGGCTGTTCCCCTTCCCTCCGCAGAATGTTCTGCACCCTCTCTGTGATGTCCTTTATCCTGGCACAAAGGAGGCAACACACCATGCAGGACTCACGTCGACGGTCACAGAAACTGTCTGTCCCCCTGACTATCGAATCCCCTATGACTACTGCATTTCTACACTTCACTGTACCCCCCTGTGCAGTCCTTTGCCCCATGGTGCCATGCTCAGGACCACACTCCTTCGAGGTATCGTCACCCTCACTGGTATTCAATGCTGAATACTGGTTTGAGAGTGCCACATACCCAGAAGATCCCTGCACTGCCTGCCTCTTCCTACCCTTTTGGATGGCCACCCACTTGCTATCCTAAACTCTGTGGCTGCAGGGTGAACACCTCCTGGAACGTACGGTCCAGAAAACCTTCAGCCTCCCTTATGCAGTGACTCAGCTTGAGCTCGAGCAACTGGAGGCATTTCCTGCACATGTGGCCCTCCATGAAGTGTCCTGAAGTTCTCACATGGCGCAGGAATTGTAGGCAATGTGTATCCGCTGCCCGTCCATTATATTTTGAAACCTTTTTTCTAAACTCTCTTTAGATACTCGATTATTATTAATATACTTACTGTTTACTTACCCCGATTAACCGACCCTTTTATTCTGGTCTCTCAGAGTTCCTCCTCTCTGTTCACTGTGATGTCACTGTGATACCACTCTCTCTGTTCTTAGTGAGTGGAGCTCCTCCCCTGGTGTTCAGCGTCACTCCTCTCGATTCCCTGGTCTGTTCTCCCGCTCACTCCTCTCGATTCCCTGGTCTGTTCTCTCCGCCACACCTCTTGTTTTCCCTGGTCCACTCTCTCCTCGCCGCTCCTCTTGTTCTCCCTGGTCCACTCTCTCCCCGCCGCTCCTCTTGTTCTCCCTGGTCCGCTCTCTCCGCCGCTCCTCTTGTTCTACCTGGTCCGCTCTCCCCGCCACTCCTCTTGTTCTCTCTGGTCCGCTCTCTCCGCCACTCCTCTTGTTCTACCTGGTCCGCTCTCTCCGCCACTCCTCTTGTTCTCTCTGATCCGCTCTCTCCGCCGCTCCTCTTGTTCTCCCTGGTCCGCTCTCTCCACCACTCCTCTTGTTCTCTCTGATCCGCTCTCTCCGCCACTCCTCTTGTTCTCCCTGGTCCGCTCTCTCCGCCACTCCTCTTGTTCTCCCTGGTCCGCTCTCTCCACCACTCCTCTTGTTCTCTCTGGTCCGCTCTCTCCGCCACTCCTCTTGTTCTACCTGGTCCGCTCTCTCCGCCACTCCTCTTGTTCTCTCTGGTCCGCTCTCTCCGCCGCTCCTCTTGTTCTCTCTGGTCTGCTCTCCCCGCCACTCCTCTTGTTCTCTCTGGTCCGCTCTCTCCACCACTCCTCTTGTTCTCTCTGGTCCGCTCTCTCCGCCACTCCTCTTGTTCTCCCTGGTCCGCTCTCTCCACCACTCCTCTTGTTCACTCTGATCCGCTCTCTCCGCCACTCCTCTTGTTCTCCCTGGTCCGCTCTCTCCGCCACTCCTCTTGTTCTCCCTGGTCCGCTCTCTCCACCACTCCTCTTGTTCTCTCTGGTCCGCTCTCTCCGCCACTCCTCTTGTTCTACCTGGTCCGCTCTCTCCACCACTCCTCTTGTTCTCTCTGGTCTGCTCTCTCCGCCGCTCCTCTTGTTCTCTCTGGTCTGCTCTCCCCGCCACTCCTCTTGTTCTCTCTGGTCCGCTCTCTCCACCACTCCTCTTGTTCTCTCTGATCCGCTCTCCCCGCCACTCCTCTTGTTCTCTCTGGTCCGCTCTCTCCACCACTCCTCTTGTTCTCCCTGGTCCGCTCTCTCCACCACTCCTCTTGTTCTCTCTGATCCGCTCTCCCCGCCACTCCTCTTGTTCTACCTGGTCCGCTCTCTCCGCCACTCCTCTTGTTCTCTCTGATCCGCTCTCCCCGCCACTCCTCTTGTTCTACCTGGTCCGCTCTCTCCACCACTCCTCTTGTTCTCTCTGGTCCGCTCTCTCCACCACTCCTCTTGTTCTCCCTGGTCCACTCTCTCCACCACTCCTCTTGTTCTCCCTGGTCCGCTCTCCCCGCCACTCCTCTTGTTCTCTCTGGTCCGCTCTCCCCGCCACTCCTCTTGTTCTCTCTGGTCCGCTCTCTCCACCACTCCTCTTGTTCTCTCTGATCCGCTCTCCCCGCCACTCCTCTTGTTCTCCCTGGTCCGCTCTCTCCACCACTCCTCTTGTTCTCTCTGATCCGCTCTCCCCGCCACTCCTCTTGTTCTACCTGGTCCGCTCTCTCCGCCACTCCTCTTGTTGTCCCTGGTCCACTCTCCCCGCCACTCCTCTTGTTCTCCCTGGTCCGCTCTCTCCACCACTCCTCTTGTTGTCCCTGGTCCACTCTCCCCGCCACTCCTCTTGTTCTCCCTGGTCCGCTCTCTCCGCCGCTCCTCTTGTTCTCTCTGGTCTGCTCTCTCCGCCACTCCTCTTGTTCTCCCTGGTCCTCTCTCTCCGCCACTCCTCTTGTTCTCCCTGGTCCGCTCTCTCCGCCACTCCTCTTGTTCTACCTGGTCCGCTCTCTCCGCCACTCCTCTTGTTCTCTCTGATCCGCTCTCCCCGCCGCTCCTCTTGTTCTACCTGGTCCGCTCTCTCCGCCACTCCTCTTGTTCTCTCTGATCCGCTCTCCTCGCCGCTCCTCTTGTTCTCCCTGGTCCGCTCTCCCCGCCACTCCTCTTGTTCTCCCTGGTCCGCTCTCTCCGCCACTCCTCTTGTTCTACCTGGTCCGCTCTCTCCGCCACTCCTCTTGTTCTACCTGGTCCGCTCTCTCCGCCACTCCTCTTGTTCTACCTGGTCCGCTCTCCCCGCCACTCCTCTTGTTCTCCCTGGTCCGCTCTCTCCGCCACTCCTCTTGTTCTACCTGGTCCGCTCTCTCCGCCACTCCTCTTGTTCTACCTGGTCCGCTCTCTCCGCCACTCCTCTTGTTCTCTCTGGTCCGCTCTCTCCACCGCTCCTCTTGTTCTCTCTGATCCGCTCTCTCCGCCGCTCCTCTTGTTCTCCCTGGTCCGCTCTCTCCACCACTCCTCTTGTTCTCTCTGATCCGCTCTCTCCGCCACTCCTCTTGTTCTCCCTGGTCCGCTCTCTCCGCCACTCCTTTGTTCTCCCTGGTCCGCTCTCTCCGCCGCTCCTTTTGTTCTCTCTGGTCCGCTCTCTCCACCGCTCCTCTTGTTCTCTCTGATCCGCTCTCTCCGCCACTCCTCTTGTTCTCTCTGGTCCGCTCTCTCCGCCGCTCCTTTTGTTCTCTCTGGTCCGCTCTCCCCGCCACTCCTCTTGTTCTCTCTGGTCCGCTCTCCCCGCCACTCCTCTTGTTCTCCCTGGTCCGCTCTCTCCGCCGCTCCTTTTGTTCTCTCTGGTCCGCTCTCTCCGCCGCTCCTTTTGTTCTCTCTGGTCCGCTCTCTCCGCCGCTCCTCTTGTTCTCTCTGGTCCGCTCTCTCCCCGCCGCTCCTTTTGTTCTCTCTGGTCCGCTCTCTCCGCCGCTCCTCTTGTTCTCTCTGGTCCGCTCTCTCCACCGCTCCTTTTGTTCTCTCTGGTCCGCTCTCTCCGCCACTCCTCTTGTTCTCTCTGGTCCGCTCTCCCCGCCACTCCTCCTGTTCTCCCTGGTCCGCTCTCTCCGCCGCTCCTCTTGTTCTCCCTGGTCCGCTCTCTCCGCCACTCCACTTGTTCTCCCTGGTCCGCTCTCCCCGCCACTCCTCCTGTTCTCCCTGGTCCGCTCTCTCCGCCACTCCTCTTGTTCTCCCTGGTCCGCTCTCTCCACCACTCCTCTTGTTCTCTCTGGTCCGCTCTCTCCGCCGCTCCTCTTGTTCTCTCTGGTCCGCTCTCTCCGCCACTCCTCTTGTTCTCTCTGGTCCGCTCTCTCCGCCGCTCCTCTTGTTCTCCCTGGTCCGCTCTCCCCACGACTCCTCCTGTTCTCCCTGGTCCGCTCTCTCCACCACTCCTCTTGTTCTCTCTGGTCTGCTCTCCCCGCCACTCCTCCTGTTCTCCCTGGTCCGCTCTCCCCGCCACTCCTCTTGTTCTCTCTGGTCCGCTCTCCCCGCCACTCCTCTTGTTCTCTCTGGTCCGCTCTCCCCGCCGCTCCTCTTGTCCTCCCTGGTCCGCTCTCTCCGCCACTCCTCTTGTTCTCCCTGGTCCGCTCTCTCCGCCACTCCTCTTGTTCTCCCTGGTCCACTCTCTCCGCCGCTCCTCTTGTTCTCCCTGGTCCGCTCTCTCCGCCGCTCCTCTTGTTCTCTCTGGTCCGCTCTCTCCGCCCCTCCTCCTGTTCTCTCTGGTCCGCTCTCCCCGCCGCTCCTCTTGTTCTCGCTGGTCCGCTCTCTCCGCCACTCCTCTTGTTCTCTCTGGTCCGCTCTCTCCGCCCCTCCTCCTGTTCTCTCTGGTCCGCTCTCTCCGCCGCTCCTCTTGTTCTCCCTGGTCCGCTCTCTCCGCCCCTCCTCCTGTTCTCTCTGGTCCGCTCTCCCCGCCGCTCCTCTTGTTCTCCCTGGTCCGCTCTCTCCGCCACTCCTCTTGTTCTCTCTGGTCCGCTCTCCCCGCCGCTCCTCTTGTCCTCCGTGGTCCGCTCTCTCCGCCACTCCTCCTGTTCTCTCTGGTCCGCTCTCTCCGCCGCTCCGCTTGTTCTCTCTGGTCCGCTCTCCCAGCCGCTCCTCTTGTTCTCCCTGGTCCACTCTCCCCGCCACTCCTCTTGTCCTCCCTGGTCCGCTCTCTCCGCCACTCCTCTTGTTCTCTCTGGTCCGCTCTCCCCGCCACTCATCTTGTTCTCCCTGGTCCGCTCTCTCCGCCACTCCTCTTGTTCTCCCTGGTCCGCTCTCCCCGCCACTCCTCTTGTTCTCCCTGCTCCGCTCTCTCCGCCACTCCTCTTGTTCTCCCTGGTCCGCTCTCTCCGCCACTCCTCTTGTTCTCCCTGGTCCGCTCTCCCCGCCGCTCCTCTTGTTCTCCCTGGTCCGCTCTCCCCGCCACTCCTCTTGTTCTCCCTGGTCCGCTCTCTCCGCCACTCCTCTTGTTCTCCCTGGTCCGCTCTCCCCGCCACTCCTCTTGTTCTCTCTGGTCTGCTCTCCCCGCCACTCCTCTTGTTCTCCCTGGTCCACTCTCTCCCCGCCGCTCCTCTTGTTCTCTCTGGTCTGCTCTCCCCGCCACTCCTCTTGTTCTCTCTGGTCCGCTCTCCCCGCCACTCCTCTTGTTCTCCCTGGTCCGCTCTCTCGGCCACTCCTCTTGTTCTCTCTGGTCCGCTCTCCTCGCCGCTCCTCTTGTTCTCTCTGGTCCGCTCTCTCCGCCACTCCTCTTGTTCTCCCTGGTCCGCTCTCTCCGCCACTCCTCTTGTTCTCTCTGGTCCGCTCTCTCCGCCGCTCCTCTTGTTCTCCCTGGTCCGCTCTCTCCGCCACTCCTCTTGTTCGCTCTGGTCTGCTCTCCCCGCCACTCCTCTTGTTCTCCCTGGTCCGCTCTCCCCGCCACTCCTCTTGTTCTCTCTGGTCCGCTCTCTCTGCCGCTTTTCTTGTTCTCCCTGGTCCGCTCTCTCCGCCGCTCCTCTTGTTCTCCCTGGTCCGCTCTCTCCGCCACTCCTCCTGTTCTCTCTGGTCCGCTCTCCCCGCCACTCCTCTTGTTTTCTCTGGTCCGCTCTCCCCGCCACTCCTCTTGTTCTCCCTGGTCCACTCTCTCCGCCGCTCCTCTTGTTCTCTCTGGTCTGCTCTCTCCGCCACTCCTCTTGTTCTCCCTGGTCCGCTCTCCCCGCCACTCCTCTTGTTCTCCCTGGTCCACTCTCTCCGCCGCTCCTCTTGTTCTCTCTGGTCTGCTCTCTCCGCCACTCCTCTTGTTCTCTCTGGTCCGCTCTCTCCGCCACTCCTCTTGTTCTCCCTGGTCCGCTCTCCCCGCCACTCCTCTTGTTCTCCCTGGTCCACTCTCTCCGCCACTCCTCTTGTTCTCTCTGGTCCGCTCTCTCCACCACTCCTCTTGTTCTCTCTGGTCAGCTCTCTCCGCCACTCCTCTTGTTCTCTCTGGTCCGCTCTCCCCGCCGCTCCTCTTCTTCTCCCTGGTCCACTCTCTCCGCCACTCCTCTTGTTCTCCCTGGTCCGCTCTCCCCGCCGCTCCTCTTGTTCTCCCTGGTCCGCTCTCTCCGCCACTCCTCTTGTTCTCCCTGGTCCGCTCTCTCCGCCACTCCTCTTGTTCTCCCTGGTCCGCTCTCCCCGCCACTCCTCTTGTTCTCCCTGGTCCGCTCTCCTCGCCGCTCCTCTTGTTCTCTCTGGTCCGCTCTCCCCGCCACTCCTCTTGTTCTCTCTGGTCCGCTCTCTCCGCCGCTCCTCTTGTTCTCCCTGGTCCGCTCTCCCCGCCGCTCCTCTTGTTCTCTCTGGTCCGCTCTCTCCGCCACTCCTCTTGTTCTCTCTGGTCCGCTCTCTCCGCCACTCCTCTTGTCCTCCCTGGTCCGCTCTCTCCACCACTCCTCTTGTTCTCCCTGGTCCGCTCTCTCCGCCACTCCTCTTGTTCTCCCTGGTCCGCTCTCCCCGCCACTCCTCTTGTTCTCCCTGGTCCGCTCTCTCCGCCACTCCTCTTGTTCTCCCTGGTCCGCTCTCTCCGCCACTCCTCTTGTTCTCTCTGGTCCGCTCTCTCCGCCACTCCTCTTGTTCTCCCTGGTCCGCTCTCCCCGCCACTCCTCTTGTTCTCTCTGGTCCGCTCTCTCCGCCACTCCTCTTGTTCTCCCTGGTCCGCTCTCTCCGCCGCTCCTCTTGTTCTCTCTGGTCTGCTCTCTCCGCCACTCCTCTTGTTCTCCCTGGTCCTCTCTCTCCGCCACTCCTCTTGTTCTCCCTGGTCCGCTCTCTCCGCCACTCCTCTTGTTCTACCTGGTCCGCTCTCTCCGCCACTCCTCTTGTTCTCTCTGATCCGCTCTCCCCGCCGCTCCTCTTGTTCTACCTGGTCCGCTCTCTCCACCACTCCTCTTGTTCTCTCTGATCCGCTCTCCTCGCCGCTCCTCTTGTTCTCCCTGGTCCGCTCTCCCCGCCACTCCTCTTGTTCTCCCTGGTCCGCTCTCTCCGCCACTCCTCTTGTTCTACCTGGTCCGCTCTCTCCGCCACTCCTCTTGTTCTACCTGGTCCGCTCTCTCCGCCACTCCTCTTGTTCTACCTGGTCCGCTCTCCCCGCCACTCCTCTTGTTCTCCCTGGTCCGCTCTCTCCGCCACTCCTCTTGTTCTACCTGGTCCGCTCTCTCCGCCACTCCTCTTGTTCTACCTGGTCCGCTCTCTCCGCCACTCCTCTTGTTCTCTCTGGTCCGCTCTCTCCAACGCTCCTCTTGTTCTCTCTGATCCGCTCTCTCCGCCGCTCCTCTTGTTCTCCCTGGTCCGCTCTCTCCACCACTCCTCTTGTTCTCTCTGATCCGCTCTCTCCGCCACTCCTCTTGTTCTCCCTGGTCCGCTCTCTCCGCCACTCCTTTGTTCTCCCTGGTCCGCTCTCTCCGCCGCTCCTTTTGTTCTCTCTGGTCCGCTCTCTCCACCGCTCCTCTTGTTCTCTCTGATCCGCTCTCTCCGCCACTCCTCTTGTTCTCTCTGGTCCGCTCTCTCCGCCGCTCCTTTTGTTCTCTCTGGTCCGCTCTCCCCGCCACTCCTCTTGTTCTCTCTGGTCCGCTCTCCCCGCCACTCCTCTTGTTCTCTCTGGTCCGCTCTCTCCGCCGCTCCTTTTGTTCTCTCTGGTCCGCTCTCTCCGCCGCTCCTCTTGTTCTCTCTGGTCCGCTCTCTCCCCGCCGCTCCTTTTGTTCTCTCTGGTCCGCTCTCTCCGCCGCTCCTCTTGTTCTCTCTGGTCCGCTCTCTCCACCGCTCCTTTTGTTCTCTCTGGTCCGCTCTCTCCGCCGCTCCTCTTGTTCTCTCTGGTCCGCTCTCTCCACCACTCCTCTTGTTCTCCCTGGTCCGCTCTCTCCCCGCCGCTCCTTTTGTTCTCCCTGGTCCGCTCTCTCCGCCACTCCTCTTGTTCTCTCTGGTCCGCTCTCCCCGCCACTCCTCCTGATCTCCCTGGTCCGCTCTCTCCGCCGCTCCTCTTGTTCTCCCTGGTCCGCTCTCTCCGCCACTCCACTTGTTCTCCCTGGTCCGCTCTCCCCGCCACTCCTCCTGTTCTCCCTGGTCCGCTCTCTCCGCCACTCCTCTTGTTCTCCCTGGTCCGCTCTCTCCACCACTCCTCTTGTTCTCTCTGGTCCGCTCTCTCCGCCGCTCCTCTTGTTCTCTCTGGTCCGCTCTCTCCGCCGCTCCTCTTGTTCTCTCTGGTCCGCTCTCTCCGCCGCTCCTCTTGTTCTCCCTGGTCCGCTCTCCCCACGACTCCTCCTGTTCTCCCTGGTCCGCTCTCTCCACCACTCCTCTTGTTCTCTCTGGTCTGCTCTCCCCGCCACTCCTCCTGTTCTCCCTGGTCCGCTCTCCCCGCCACTCCTCTTGTTCTCTCTGGTCCGCTCTCCCCGCCACTCCTCTTGTTCTCTCTGGTCTGCTCTCCCCGCCGCTCCTCTTGTCCTCCCTGGTCCGCTCTCTCCGCCACTCCTCTTGTTCTCCCTCGTCCGCTCTCTCCGCCACTCCTCTTGTTCTCCCTGGTCCACTCTCTCCGCCGCTCCTCTTGTTCTCCCTGGTCCGCTCTCTCCGCCGCTCCTCCTGTTCTCTCTGGTCCGCTCTCCCCGCCGCTCCTCTTGTTCTCGCTGGTCCGCTCTCTCCGCCACTCCTCTTGTTCTCTCTGGTCCGCTCTCTCCGCCCCTCCTCCTGTTCTCTCTGGTCCGCTCTCTCCGCCGCTCCTCTTGTTCTCCCTGGTCCGCTCTCTCCGCCCCTCCTCCTGTTCTCTCTGGTCCGCTCTCCCCGCCGCTCCTCTTGTTCTCCCTGGTCCGCTCTCTCCGCCACTCCTCTTGTTCTCTCTGGTCCGCTCTCCCCGCCGCTCCTCTTGTCCTCCGTGGTCCGCTCTCTCCGCCACTCCTCCTGTTCTCTCTGGTCCGCTCTCTCCGCCGCTCCTCTTGTTCTCGCTGGTCCGCTCTCCCAGCCGCTCCTCTTGTTCTCCCTGGTCCACTCTCCCCGCCACTCCTCTTGTCCTCCCTGGTCCGCTCTCTCCGCCACTCCTCTTGTTCTCTCTGGTCCGCTCTCCCCGCCGCTCCTCTTGTTCTCCCTGGTCCACTCTCCCCGCCACTCCTCTTGTTCTCCCTGGTCCGCTCTCTCCGCCACTCCTCTTGTTCTCTCTGGTCCGCTCTCCCCGCCACTCCTCTTGTTCTCCCTGGTCCGCTCTCTCCGCCACTCCTCTTGTTCTCTCTGGTCCACTCTCCCCGCCACTCATCTTGTTCTCCCTGGTCCGCTGTCTCCGCCACTCCTCTTGTTCTCCCTGGTCCGCTCTCCCCGCCACTCCTCTTGTTCTCCCTGGTCCGCTCTCTCCGCCACTCCTCTTGTTCTCCCTGGTCCGCTCTCTCCGCCACTCCTCTTGTTCTCCCTGGTCCGCTCTCCCCGCCGCTCCTCTTGTTCTCCCTGGTCCGCTCTCCCCGCCACTCCTCTTGTTCTCCCTGGTCCGCTCTCTCCGCCACTCCTCTTGTTCTCCCTGGTCCGCTCTCCCCGCCGCTCCTCTTGTTCTCCCTGGTCCGCTCTCCCCGCCACTCCTCTTGTTCTCCCTGGTCCGCTCTCTCCGCCACTCCTCTTGTTCTCCCTGGTCCGCTCTCCCCGCCACTCCTCTTGTTCTCTCTGGTCTGCTCTCCCCGCCACTCCTCTTGTTCTCCCTGGTCCACTCTCTCCCCGCCGCTCCTCTTGTTCTCTCTGGTCTGCTCTCCCCGCCACTCCTCTTGTTCTCTCTGGTCCGCTCTCTCCACCACTCCTCTTGTTCTCCCTGGTCCACTCTCTCCGCCGCTCCTCTTGTTCTCTCTGGTCTGCTCTCCCCGCCACTCCTCTTGTTCTCTCTGGTCCGCTCTCCCCGCCACTCCTCTTGTTCTCCCTGGTCCGCTCTCTCGGCCACTCCTCTTGTTCTCTCTGGTCCGCTCTCCTCGCCGCTCCTCTTGTTCTCTCTGGTCCGCTCTCTCCGCCACTCCTCTTGTTCTCCCTGGTCCGCTCTCTCCGCCACTCCTCTTGTTCTCTCTGGTCCGCTCTCTCCGCCGCTCCTCTTGTTCTCCCTGGTCCGCTCTCTCCGCCACTCCTCTTGTTCGCTCTGGTCTGCTCTCCCCGCCACTCCTCTTGTTCTCCCTGGTCCGCTCTCCCCGCCACTCCTCTTGTTCTCTCTGGTCCGCTCTCTCTGCCGCTTTTCTTGTTCTCCCTGGTCCGCTCTCTCCGCCGCTCCTCTTGTTCTCCCTGGTCCGCTCTCTCCGCCACTCCTCCTGTTCTCTCTGGTCCGCTCTCCCCGCCACTCCTCTTGTTTTCTCTGGTCCGCTCTCCCCGCCACTCCTCTTGTTCTCCCTGGTCCACTCTCTCCGCCGCTCCTCTTGTTCTCTCTGGTCTGCTCTCTCCGCCACTCCTCTTGTTCTCCCTCGTCCGCTCTCCCCGCCACTCCTCTTGTTCTCCCTGGTCCACTCTCTCCGCCGCTCCTCTTGTTCTCTCTGGTCTGCTCTCTCCGCCACTCATCTTGTTCTCTCTGGTCCGCTCTCTCCGCCACTCCTCTTGTTCTCCCTGGTCCGCTCTCCCCGCCGCTCCTCTTGTTCTCCCTGGTCCGCTCTCCCCGCCGCTCCTCTTGTTCTCCCTGGTCCGCTCTCTCCGCCGCTCCTCTTGTTCTCTCTGGTCCGCTCTCCCCGCCGCTCCTCTTGTTCTCCCTGGTCCGCTCTCCCCGCCACTCCTCTTGTTCTCCCTGGTCCACTCTCTCCGCCACTCCTCTTGTTCTCTCTGGTCCGCTCTCTCCACCACTCCTCTTGTTCTCTCTGGTCCGCTCTCTCCGCCACTCCTCTTGTTCTCTCTGGTCCGCTCTCCCCGCCGCTCCTCTTCTTCTCCCTGGTCCACTCTCTCCGCCACTCCTCTTGTTCTCCCTGGTCCGCTCTCCCCGCCGCTCCTCTTGTTCTCCCTGGTCCGCTCTCTCCGCCACTCCTCTTGTTCTCCCTGGTCCGCTCTCTCCGCCACTCCTCTTGTTCTCCCTGGTCCGCTCTCCCCGCCACTCCTCTTGTTCTCCCTGGTCCGCTCTCCTCGCCGCTCCTCTTGTTCTCTCTGGTCCGCTCTCCCCGCCACTCCTCTTGTTCTCTCTGGTCCGCTCTCTCCGCCGCTCCTCTTGTTCTCCCTGGTCCGCTCTCCCCGCCGCTCCTCTTGTTCTCTCTGGTCCGCTCTCTCCGCCACTCCTCTTGTTCTCTCTGGTCCGCTCTCTCCGCCACTCCTCTTGTTCTCCCTGGTCCGCTCTCCCCGCCACTCCTCTTGTCCTCCCTGGTCCGCTCTCTCCGCCACTCCTCTTGTTCTCTCTGGTCCGCTCTCTCCGCCACTCCTCTTGTTCTCCCTGGTCCGCTCTCCCCGCCACTCCTCTTGTCCTCCCTGGTCCGCTCTCTCCGCCACTCCTCTTGTTCTCCCTGGTCCGCTCTCTCCGCCACTCCTCTTGTTCTCCCTGGTCCGCTCTCCCCGCCACTCCTCTTGTTCTCCCTGGTCCACTCTCTCCGCCACTCCTCTTGTTCTCCCTGGTCCGCTCTCTCCGCCACTCCTCTTGTTCTCTCTGGTCCGCTCTCTCCGCCACTCCTCTTGTTCTCCCTGGTCCGCTCTCCCCGCCACTCCTCTTGTTCTCTCTGGTCCGCTCTCTCCGCCACTCCTCTTGTTCTCCCTGGTCCGCTCTCCCCGCCACTCCTCTTGTTCTCTCTGGTCCGCTCTCTCCGCCACTCCTCTTGTTCTCCCTGGTCCGCTCTCCCCGCCACTCCTCTTGTTCTCTCTGGTCCGCTCTCTCCGCCACTCCTCTTGTTCTCCCTGGTCCACTCTCTCCGCCACTCCTCTTGTTCTCCCTGGTCCGCTCTCTCCGCCACTCCTCTTGTTCGCTCTGGTCTGCTCTCCCCGCCACTCCTCTTGTTCTCCCTGGTCCGCTCTCCCCGCCACTCCTCTTGTTCTCTCTGGTCCGCTCTCTCTGCCGCTTTTCTTGTTCTCCCTGGTCCGCTCTCTCCGCCGCTCCTCTTGTTCTCCCTGGTCCGCTCTCTCCGCCACTCCTCCTGTTCTCTCTGGTCCGCTCTCCCCGCCACTCCTCTTGTTTTCTCTGGTCCGCTCTCCCCGCCACTCCTCTTGTTCTCCCTGGTCCACTCTCTCCGCCGCTCCTCTTGTTCTCTCTGGTCTGCTCTCTCCGCCACTCCTCTTGTTCTCCCTGGTCCGCTCTCCCCGCCACTCCTCTTGTTCTCCCTGGTCCACTCTCTCCGCCGCTCCTCTTGTTCTCTCTGGTCTGCTCTCTCCGCCACTCCTCTTGTTCTCCCTGGTCCGCTCTCCCCGCCACTCCTCTTGTTCTCTCTGGTCCGCTCTCTCCGCCACTCCTCTTGTTCTCCCTGGTCCGCTCTCCCCGCCACTCCTCTTGTTCTCTCTGGTCCGCTCTCTCCGCCACTCCTCTTGTTCTCCCTGGTCCACTCTCTCCGCCACTCCTCTTGTTCTCCCTGGTCCGCTCTCTCCGCCACTCCTCTTGTTCGCTCTGGTCTGCTCTCCCCGCCACTCCTCTTGTTCTCCCTGGTCCGCTCTCCCCGCCACTCCTCTTGTTCTCTCTGGTCCGCTCTCTCTGCCGCTTTTCTTGTTCTCCCTGGTCCGCTCTCTCCGCCGCTCCTCTTGTTCTCCCTGGTCCGCTCTCTCCGCCACTCCTCCTGTTCTCTCTGGTCCGCTCTCCCCGCCACTCCTCTTGTTTTCTCTGGTCCGCTCTCCCCGCCACTCCTCTTGTTCTCCCTGGTCCACTCTCTCCGCCGCTCCTCTTGTTCTCTCTGGTCTGCTCTCTCCGCCACTCCTCTTGTTCTCCCTGGTCCGCTCTCCCCGCCACTCCTCTTGTTCTCCCTGGTCCACTCTCTCCGCCGCTCCTCTTGTTCTCTCTGGTCTGCTCTCTCCGCCACTCCTCTTGTTCTCTCTGGTCCGCTCTCTCCGCCACTCCTCTTGTTCTCCCTGGTCCGCTCTCCCCGCCGCTCCTCTTGTTCTCCCTGGTCCGCTCTCCCCGCCGCTCCTCTTGTTCTCCCTGGTCCGCTCTCTCCGCCGCTCCTCTTGTTCTCTCTGGTCCGCTCTCCCCGCCACTCCTCTTGTTCTCCCTGGTCCGCTCTCCCCGCCACTCCTCTTGTTCTCCCTGGTCCACTCTCTCCGCCACTCCTCTTGTTCTCTCTGGTCCGCTCTCTCCACCACTCCTCTTGTTCTCTCTGGTCAGCTCTCTCCGCCACTCCTCTTGTTCTCTCTGGTCCGCTCTCCCCGCCGCTCCTCTTCTTCTCCCTGGTCCACTCTCTCCGCCACTCCTCTTGTTCTCCCTGGTCCGCTCTCCCCGCCGCTCCTCTTGTTCTCCCTGGTCCGCTCTCTCCGCCACTCCTCTTGTTCTCCCTGGTCCGCTCTCTCCGCCACTCCTCTTGTTCTCCCTGGTCCGCTCTCCCCGCCACTCCTCTTGTTCTCCCTGGTCCGCTCTCCTCGCCGCTCCTCTTGTTCTCTCTGGTCCGCTCTCCCCGCCACTCCTCTTGTTCTCTCTGGTCCGCTCTCTCCGCCGCTCCTCTTGTTCTCCCTGGTCCGCTCTCCCCGCCGCTCCTCTTGTTCTCTCTGGTCCGCTCTCTCCGCCACTCCTCTTGTTCTCTCTGGTCCGCTCTCTCCACCACTCCTCTTGTCCTCCCTGGTCCGCTCTCTCCACCACTCCTCTTGTTCTCCCTGGTCCGCTCTCTCCGCCACTCCTCTTGTTCTCCCTGGTCCGCTCTCCCCGCCACTCCTCTTGTTCTCCCTGGTCCACTCTCTCCGCCACTCCTCTTGTTCTCCCTGGTCCGCTCTCTCCGCCACTCCTCTTGTTCTCTCTGGTCCGCTCTCTCCGCCACTCCTCTTGTTCTCCCTGGTCCGCTCTCCCCGCCACTCCTCTTGTTCTCTCTGGTCCGCTCTCTCCGCCACTCCTCTTGTTCTCCCTGGTCCGCTCTCTCCGCCGCTCCTCTTGTTCTCTCTGGTCTGCTCTCTCCGCCACTCCTCTTGTTCTCCCTGGTCCTCTCTCTCCGCCACTCCTCTTGTTCTCCCTGGTCCGCTCTCTCCGCCACTCCTCTTGTTCTACCTGGTCCGCTCTCTCCGCCACTCCTCTTGTTCTCTCTGATCCGCTCTCCCCGCCGCTCCTCTTGTTCTACCTGGTCCGCTCTCTCCACCACTCCTCTTGTTCTCTCTGATCCGCTCTCCTCGCCGCTCCTCTTGTTCTCCCTGGTCCGCTCTCCCCGCCACTCCTCTTGTTCTCCCTGGTCCGCTCTCTCCGCCACTCCTCTTGTTCTACCTGGTCCGCTCTCTCCGCCACTCATCTTGTTCTACCTGGTCCGCTCTCTCCGCCACTCCTCTTGTTCTACCTGGTCCGCTCTCCCCGCCACTCCTCTTGTTCTCCCTGGTCCGCTCTCTCCGCCACTCCTCTTGTTCTACCTGGTCCGCTCTCTCCGCCACTCCTCTTGTTCTACCTGGTCCGCTCTCTCCGCCACTCCTCTTGTTCTCTCTGGTCCGCTCTCTCCAACGCTCCTCTTGTTCTCTCTGATCCGCTCTCTCCGCCGCTCCTCTTGTTCTCCCTGGTCCGCTCTCTCCACCACTCCTCTTGTTCTCTCTGATCCGCTCTCTCCGCCACTCCTCTTGTTCTCCCTGGTCCGCTCTCTCCGCCACTCCTTTGTTCTCCCTGGTCCGCTCTCTCCGCCGCTCCTTTTGTTCTCTCTGGTCCGCTCTCTCCACCGCTCCTCTTGTTCTCTCTGATCCGCTCTCTCCGCCACTCCTCTTGTTCTCTCTGGTCCGCTCTCTCCGCCGCTCCTTTTGTTCTCTCTGGTCCGCTCTCCCCGCCACTCCTCTTGTTCTCTCTGGTCCGCTCTCCCCGCCACTCCTCTTGTTCTCTCTGGTCCGCTCTCTCCGCCGCTCCTTTTGTTCTCTCTGGTCCGCTCTCTCCGCCGCTCCTCTTGTTCTCTCTGGTCCGCTCTCTCCCCGCCGCTCCTTTTGTTCTCTCTGGTCCGCTCTCTCCGCCGCTCCTCTTGTTCTCTCTGGTCCGCTCTCTCCACCGCTCCTTTTGTTCTCTCTGGTCCGCTCTCTCCGCCGCTCCTCTTGTTCTCTCTGGTCCGCTCTCTCCACCACTCCTCTTGTTCTCCCTGGTCCGCTCTCTCCCCGCCGCTCCTTTTGTTCTCCCTGGTCCGCTCTCTCCGCCACTCCTCTTGTTCTCTCTGGTCCGCTCTCCCCGCCACTCCTCCTGATCTCCCTGGTCCGCTCTCTCCGCCGCTCCTCTTGTTCTCCCTGGTCCGCTCTCTCCGCCACTCCACTTGTTCTCCCTGGTCCGCTCTCCCCGCCACTCCTCCTGTTCTCCCTGGTCCGCTCTCTCCGCCACTCCTCTTGTTCTCCCTGGTCCGCTCTCTCCACCACTCCTCTTGTTCTCTCTGGTCCGCTCTCTCCGCCGCTCCTCTTGTTCTCTCTGGTCCGCTCTCTCCGCCACTCCTCTTGTTCTCTCTGGTCCGCTCTCTCCGCCGCTCCTCTTGTTCTCCCTGGTCCGCTCTCCCCACGACTCCTCCTGTTCTCCCTGGTCCGCTCTCTCCACCACTCCTCTTGTTCTCTCTGGTCTGCTCTCCCCGCCACTCCTCCTGTTCTCCCTGGTCCGCTCTCCCCGCCACTCCTCTTGTTCTCTCTGGTCCGCTCTCCCCGCCACTCCTCTTGTTCTCTCTGGTCTGCTCTCCCCGCCGCTCCTCTTGTCCTCCCTGGTCCGCTCTCTCCGCCACTCCTCTTGTTCTCCCTCGTCCGCTCTCTCCGCCACTCCTCTTGTTCTCCCTGGTCCACTCTCTCCGCCGCTCCTCTTGTTCTCCCTGGTCCGCTCTCTCCGCCGCTCCTCCTGTTCTCTCTGGTCCGCTCTCCCCGCCGCTCCTCTTGTTCTCGCTGGTCCGCTCTCTCCGCCACTCCTCTTGTTCTCTCTGGTCCGCTCTCTCCGCCCCTCCTCCTGTTCTCTCTGGTCCGCTCTCTCCGCCGCTCCTCTTGTTCTCCCTGGTCCGCTCTCTCCGCCCCTCCTCCTGTTCTCTCTGGTCCGCTCTCCCCGCCGCTCCTCTTGTTCTCCCTGGTCCGCTCTCTCCGCCACTCCTCTTGTTCTCTCTGGTCCGCTCTCCCCGCCGCTCCTCTTGTCCTCCGTGGTCCGCTCTCTCCGCCACTCCTCCTGTTCTCTCTGGTCCGCTCTCTCCGCCGCTCCTCTTGTTCTCGCTGGTCCGCTCTCCCAGCCGCTCCTCTTGTTCTCCCTGGTCCACTCTCCCCGCCACTCCTCTTGTCCTCCCTGGTCCGCTCTCTCCGCCACTCCTCTTGTTCTCTCTGGTCCGCTCTCCCCGCCGCTCCTCTTGTTCTCCCTGGTCCACTCTCCCCGCCACTCCTCTTGTTCTCCCTGGTCCGCTCTCTCCGCCACTCCTCTTGTTCTCTCTGGTCCGCTCTCCCCGCCACTCCTCTTGTTCTCCCTGGTCCGCTCTCTCCGCCACTCCTCTTGTTCTCTCTGGTCCACTCTCCCCGCCACTCATCTTGTTCTCCCTGGTCCGCTGTCTCCGCCACTCCTCTTGTTCTCCCTGGTCCGCTCTCCCCGCCACTCCTCTTGTTCTCCCTGGTCCGCTCTCTCCGCCACTCCTCTTGTTCTCCCTGGTCCGCTCTCTCCGCCACTCCTCTTGTTCTCCCTGGTCCGCTCTCCCCGCCGCTCCTCTTGTTCTCCCTGGTCCGCTCTCCCCGCCACTCCTCTTGTTCTCCCTGGTCCGCTCTCTCCGCCACTCCTCTTGTTCTCCCTGGTCCGCTCTCCCCGCCGCTCCTCTTGTTCTCCCTGGTCCGCTCTCCCCGCCACTCCTCTTGTTCTCCCTGGTCCGCTCTCTCCGCCACTCCTCTTGTTCTCCCTGGTCCGCTCTCCCCGCCACTCCTCTTGTTCTCTCTGGTCTGCTCTCCCCGCCACTCCTCTTGTTCTCCCTGGTCCACTCTCTCCCCGCCGCTCCTCTTGTTCTCTCTGGTCTGCTCTCCCCGCCACTCCTCTTGTTCTCTCTGGTCCGCTCTCTCCACCACTCCTCTTGTTCTCCCTGGTCCGCTCTCCTCGCCGCTCCTCTTGTTCTCTCTGGTCCGCTCTCTCCGCCACTCCTCTTGTTCTCCCTGGTCCGCTCTCTCCGCCACTCCTCTTGTTCTCTCTGGTCCGCTCTCTCCGCCGCTCCTCTTGTTCTCCCTGGTCCGCTCTCTCCGCCACTCCTCTTGTTCGCTCTGGTCTGCTCTCCCCGCCACTCCTCTTGTTCTCCCTGGTCCGCTCTCCCCGCCACTCCTCTTGTTCTCTCTGGTCCGCTCTCTCTGCCGCTTTTCTTGTTCTCCCTGGTCCGCTCTCTCCGCCGCTCCTCTTGTTCTCCCTGGTCCGCTCTCTCCGCCACTCCTCCTGTTCTCTCTGGTCCGCTCTCCCCGCCACTCCTCTTGTTTTCTCTGGTCCGCTCTCCCCGCCACTCCTCTTGTTCTCCCTGGTCCACTCTCTCCGCCGCTCCTCTTGTTCTCTCTGGTCTGCTCTCTCCGCCACTCCTCTTGTTCTCCCTGGTCCGCTCTCCCCGCCACTCCTCTTGTTCTCCCTGGTCCACTCTCTCCGCCGCTCCTCTTGTTCTCTCTGGTCTGCTCTCTCCGCCACTCCTCTTGTTCTCTCTGGTCCGCTCTCTCCGCCACTCCTCTTGTTCTCCCTGGTCCGCTCTCCCCGCCGCTCCTCTTGTTCTCCCTGGTCCGCTCTCCCCGCCGCTCCTCTTGTTCTCCCTGGTCCGCTCTCTCCGCCGCTCCTCTTGTTCTCTCTGGTCCGCTCTCCCCGCCGCTCCTCTTGTTCTCCCTGGTCCGCTCTCCCCGCCACTCCTCTTGTTCTCCCTGGTCCACTCTCTCCGCCACTCCTCTTGTTCTCTCTGGTCCGCTCTCTCCACCACTCCTCTTGTTCTCTCTGGTCCGCTCTCTCCGCCACTCCTCTTGTTCTCTCTGGTCCGCTCTCCCCGCCGCTCCTCTTCTTCTCCCTGGTCCACTCTCTCCGCCACTCCTCTTGTTCTCCCTGGTCCGCTCTCCCCGCCGCTCCTCTTGTTCTCCCTGGTCCGCTCTCTCCGCCACTCCTCTTGTTCTCCCTGGTCCGCTCTCTCCGCCACTCCTCTTGTTCTCCCTGGTCCGCTCTCCCCGCCACTCCTCTTGTTCTCCCTGGTCCGCTCTCCTCGCCGCTCCTCTTGTTCTCTCTGGTCCGCTCTCCCCGCCACTCCTCTTGTTCTCTCTGGTCCGCTCTCTCCGCCGCTCCTCTTGTTCTCCCTGGTCCGCTCTCCCCGCCGCTCCTCTTGTTCTCTCTGGTCCGCTCTCTCCGCCACTCCTCTTGTTCTCTCTGGTCCGCTCTCTCCGCCACTCCTCTTGTTCTCCCTGGTCCGCTCTCCCCGCCACTCCTCTTGTCCTCCCTGGTCCGCTCTCTCCGCCACTCCTCTTGTTCTCCCTGGTCCGCTCTCTCCGCCACTCCTCTTGTTCTCCCTGGTCCGCTCTCCCCGCCACTCCTCTTGTTCTCCCTGGTCCACTCTCTCCGCCACTCCTCTTGTTCTCCCTGGTCCGCTCTCTCCGCCACTCCTCTTGTTCTCTCTGGTCCGCTCTCTCCGCCACTCCTCTTGTTCTCCCTGGTCCGCTCTCCCCGCCACTCCTCTTGTTCTCTCTGGTCCGCTCTCTCCGCCACTCCTCTTGTTCTCCCTGGTCCGCTCTCCCCGCCACTCCTCTTGTTCTCTCTGGTCCGCTCTCTCCGCCACTCCTCTTGTTCTCCCTGGTCCGCTCTCCCCGCCACTCCTCTTGTTCTCTCTGGTCCGCTCTCTCCGCCACTCCTCTTGTTCTCCCTGGTCCACTCTCTCCGCCACTCCTCTTGTTCTCCCTGGTCCGCTCTCCTCGCCACTCCTCTTGTTCTCCCTGGTCCGCTCTCTCCGCCACTCCTCTTGTTCTCCCTGGTCCGCTCTCTCCGCCACTCCTCTTGTTCTCCCTGGTCCGCTCTCCTCGCCACTCCTCTTGTTCTCCCTGGTCCGCTCTCTCCGCCACTCCTCTTGTTCTCCCTGGTCCGCTCTCTTCGCCACTCCTCTTGTTCTCTCTGGTCCGCTCTCTCCCCGCCGCTCCTCTTGTTCTCCCTGGTCCGCTCTCCTCGCCACTCCTCTTGTTCTCCCTGGTCCGCTCTCTCCGCCACTCCTCTTGTTCTCCCTGGTCCGCTCTCTCCGCCACTCCTCTTGTTCTCTCTGGTCCGCTCTCTCCCCGCCGCTCCTCTTGTTCTCCCTGGTCCACTCTCTCCGCCGCTCCTCTTGTTCTCCCTGGTCCGCTCTCTCCGCCACTCCTCTTGTTCTCTCTGGTCTGCTCTCCCCGCCACTCCTCTTGTTCTCCCTGGTCCGCTCTCCCCGCCACTCCTCTTGTTCTCTCTGGTCCGCTCTCTCTGCCGCTTTTCTTGTTCTCCCTGGTCCGCTCTCTCCGCCGCTCCTCTTGTTCTCCCTGGTCCGCTCTCTCCGCCACTCCTCTTGTTCTCCCTGGTCCGCTCTCCTCGCCACTCCTCTTGTTCTCCCTGGTCCGCTCTCTCCGCCACTCCTCTTGTTCTCTCTGGTCCGCTCTCCCCGCCACTCCTCTTGTTCTCCCTGGTCCACTCTCTCCGCCACTCCTCTTGTTCTCTCTGGTCCGCTCTCTCCACCACTCCTCTCGTTCTCTCTGGTCCGCTCTCTCCGCCACTCCTCTTGTTCTCTCTGGTCCGCTCTCCCCGCCGCTCCTCTTGTTCTCCCTGGTCCGCTCTCTCCGCCACTCCTCTTGTTCTCCCTGGTCCGCTCTCCCCGCCACTCCTCTTGTTCTCCCTGGTCCGCTCTCCTCGCCGCTCCTCTTGTTCTCTCTGGTCCGCTCTCCCCGCCACTCCTCTTGTTCTCTCTGGTCCGCTCTCTCCGCCGCTCCTCTTGTTCTCCCTGGTCCGCTCTCCCCGCCGCTCCTCTTGTTCTCTCTGGTCCGCTCTCTCCGCCACTCCTCTTGTTCTCTCTGGTCCGCTCTCTCCGCCACTCCTCTTGTTCTCCCTGGTCCGCTCTCCCCGCCACTCCTCTTGTCCTCCCTGGTCCGCTCTCTCCGCCACTCCTCTTGTTCTCCCTGGTCCACTCCCTCCGCCACTCCTCTTGTTCTCCCTGGTCCGCTCTCCCCGCCACTCCTCTTGTTCTCCCTGGTCCACTCTCTCCGCCACTCCTCTTGTTCTCCCTGGTCCGCTCTCTCCGCCACTCCTCTTGTTCTCTCTGGTCCGCTCTCTCCGCCACTCCTCTTGTTCTCCCTGGTCCGCTCTCCCCGCCACTCCTCTTGTTCTCTCTGGTCCGCTCTCTCCGCCACTCCTCTTGTTCTCCCTGGTCCGCTCTCCCCGCCACTCCTCTTGTTCTCTCTGGTCCGCTCTCTCCGCCACTCCTCTTGTTCTCCCTGGTCCACTCTCTCCGCCACTCCTCTTGTTCTCCCTGGTCCGCTCTCCCCGCCACTCCTCTTGTTCTCTCTGGTCCGCTCTCTCCGCCACTCCTCTTGTTCTCCCTGGTCCACTCTCCCCGCCACTCCTCTTGTTCTCCCTGGTCCGCTCTCCTCGCCACTCCTCTTGTTCTCCCTGGTCCGCTCTCTCCGCCACTCCTCTTGTTCTCCCTGGTCCGCTCTCTCCGCCACTCCTCTTGTTCTCCCTGGTCCGCTCTCCTCGCCACTCCTCTTGTTCTCCCTGGTCCGCTCTCTCCGCCACTCCTCTTGTTCTCCCTGGTCCGCTCTCTTCGCCACTCCTCTTGTTCTCTCTGGTCCGCTCTCTCCCCGCCGCTCCTCTTGTTCTCCCTGGTCCGCTCTCCTCGCCACACCTCTTGTTCTCCCTGGTCCGCTCTCTCCGCCACTCCTCTTGTTCTCCCTGGTCCGCTCTCTCCGCCACTCCTCTTGTTCTCTCTGGTCCGCTCTCTCCCCGCCGCTCCTCTTGTTCTCCCTGGTCCACTCTCTCCGCCGCTCCTCTTGTTCTCCCTGGTCCGCTCTCTCCGCCACTCCTCTTGTTCTCTCTGGTCTGCTCTCCCCGCCACTCCTCTTGTTCTCCCTGTTCCGCTCTCCCCGCCACTCCTCTTGTTCTCTCTGGTCCGCTCTCTCTGCCGCTTTTCTTGTTCTCCCTGGTCCGCTCTCTCCGCCGCTCCTCTTGTTCTCCCTGGTCCGCTCTCTCCGCCACTCCTCTTGTTCTCTCTGGTCTGCTCTCCCCGCCACTCCTCTTGTTCTCCCTGGTCCGCTCTCCCTGCCACTCCTCTTGTTCTCTCTGGTCCGCTCTCTCCGCCACTCCTCTTGTTCTCCCTGGTCCGCTCTCTCCGCCACTCCTCTTGTTCTCTCTGGTCTGCTCTCCCCGCCACTCCTCTTGTTCTCCCTGGTCCGCTCTCCCCGCCACTCCTCTTGTTCTCTCTGGTCCGCTCTCTCTGCCGCTTTTCTTGTTCTCCCTGGTCCGCTCTCTCCGCCGCTCCTCTTGTTCTCCCTGGTCCGCTCTCTCCCCGCCACTCCTCCTGTTCTCTCTGGTCCGCTCTCCCCGCCACTCCTCTTGTTTTCTCTGGTCCGCTCTCCCCGCCGCTCCTCTTGTTCTCCCTGGTCCGCTCTCCCCGCCGCTCCTCTTGTTTTCTCTGGTCCGCTCTCCCCGCCACTCCTCTTGTTCTCTCTGGTCCGCTCTCTCCGCCACTCCTCTTGTTCTCCCTGGTCCGCTCTCTCCGCCACTTCTCCTGTTCTCTCTGGTCCGCTCTCTCCGCCGCTCCTCTTGTTCTCCCTGGTCCGCTCTCTCCGCCACTCCTCATGTTCTCTCTGGTCCGCTCTCTCCGCCACTCCTCATGTTCTCTCTGGTCCGCTCTCCCCGCCACTCCTCTTGTTTTCTCTGGTCCGCTCTCCCCGCCACTCCTCTTGTTCTCCCTGGTCCACTCTCTCCGCCGCTCCTCTTGTTCTCTCTGGTCTGCTCTCCCCGCCACTCCTCTTGTTCTCCCTGGTCCGCTCTCCCCGCCACTCCTCTTGTTCTCCCTGGTCCACTCTCTCCGCCACTCCTCTTGTTCTCTCTGGTCCGCTCTCTCCACCACTCATCTTGTTCTCTCTGGTCCGCTCTCTCCGCCACTCCTCTTGTTCTCTCTGGTCCGCTCTCCCCGCCGCTCCTCTTGTTCTCCCTGGTCCACTCTCTCCGCCACTCCTCTTGTTCTCTCTGGTCCGCTCTCCCCGCCGCTCCTCTTGTTCTCCCTGGTCCGCTCTCTCCGCCACTCCTCTTGTTCTCCCTCGTCCGCTCTCTCCGCCACTCCTCTTGTTCTCCCTGGTCCGCTCTCCCCGCCACTCCTCTTGTTCTCCCTGGTCCGCTCTCCTCGCCGCTCCTCTTGTTCTCTCTGGTCCGCTCTCTCCGCCACTCCTCTTGTTCTCTCTGGTCCGCTCTCTCCGCCGCTCCTCTTGTTCTCCCTGGTCCGCTCTCCCCGCCGCTCCTCTTGTTCTCTCTGGTCCGCTCTCTCCGCCACTCCTCTTGTTCTCCCTGGTCCGCTCTCCCCGCCGCTCCTCTTGTTTTCTCTGGTCCGCTCTCCCCGCCACTCCTCTTGTTCTCTCTGGTCCGCTCTCTCCGCCGCTCCTCTTGTTCTCCCTGGTCCGCTCTCCCCGCCGCTCCTCTTGTTTTCTCTGGTCCGCTCTCCCCGCCACTCCTCTTGTTCTCCCTGGTCCACTCTCCCCGCCACTTCTCCTGTTCTCTCTGGTCCGCTCTCCCCGCCACTCCTCCTGTTCTCTCTGGTCTGCTCTCCCCGCCACTCCTCTTGTTCTCTCTGGTCTGCTCTCCCCGCCACTCCTCTTGTTCTCCCTGGTCCGCTCTCTCCGCCGCTCCTCTTGTTCTCCCTGGTCCGCTCTCTCCGCCACTCCTCTTGTTCTCTCTGGTCCGCTCTCTCCGCCGCTCCTCTTGTTCTCCCTGGTCCGCTCTCTCCGCCACTCCTCTTGTTCTCCCTGGTCCGCTCTCTCCGCCACTTCTCCTGTTCTCTCTGGTCCGCTCTCTCCGCCGCTCCTCTTGTTCTCCCTGGTCCGATCTCTCCGCCACTCCTCATGTTCTCTCTGGTCCGCTCTCTCCGCCACTCCTCATGTTCTCTCTGGTCCGCTCTCCCCGCCACTCCTCTTGTTTTCTCTGGTCCGCTCTCCCCGCCACTCCTCTTGTTCTCCCTGGTCCACTCTCTCCGCCGCTCCTCTTGTTCTCTCTGGTCTGCTCTCTCCGCCACTCCTCTTGTTCTCCCTGGTCCGCTCTCCCCGCCACTCCTCTTGTTCTCCCTGGTCCACTCTCTCCGCCGCTCCTCTTGTTCTCTCTGGTCTGCTCTCTCCGCCACTCTTCTTGTTCTCTCTGGTCCGCTCTCTCCGCCACTCCTCTTGTTCTCCCTGGTCCACTCTCCCCGCCGCTCCTCTTGTTCTCCCTGGTCCACTCTCTCCGCCACTCCTCTTGTTCTCTCTGGTCCGCTCTCTCCACCACTCCTCTTGTTCTCTCTGGTCCGCTCTCTCCACCACTCCTCTTGTTCTCCCTGGTCCACTCTCTCCGCCGCTCCTCTTGTTCTCTCTGGTCTGCTCTCCCCGCCACTCCTCTTGTTCTCCCTGGTCCGCTCTCCCCGCCACTCCTCTTGTTCTCCCTGGTCCACTCTCTCCGCCACTCCTCTTGTTCTCTCTGGTCCGCTCTCTCCACCACTCCTCTTGTTCTCTCTGGTCCGCTCTCTCCGCCACTCCTCTTGTTCTCTCTGGTCCGCTCTCCCCGCCGCTCCTCTTGTTCTCCCTGGTCCACTCTCTCCGCCACTCCTCTTGTTCTCCCTGGTCCGCTCTCCCCGCCGCTCCTCTTGTTCTCCCTGGTCCGCTCTCTCCGCCACTCCTCTTGTTCTCCCTCGTCCGCTCTCTCCGCCACTCCTCTTGTTCTCCCTGGTCCGCTCTCCCCGCCACTCCTCTTGTTCTCCCTGGTCCGCTCTCCTCGCCGCTCCTCTTGTTCTCTCTGGTCCGCTCTCTCCGCCACTCCTCTTGTTCTCTCTGGTCCGCTCTCTCCGCCGCTCCTCTTGTTCTCCCTGGTCTGCTCTCCCCGCCGCTCCTCTTGTTCTCTCTGGTCCGCTCTCTCCGCCACTCCTCTTGTTCTCTCTGGTCCGCTCTCTCCGCCACTCCTCTTGTTCTCCCTGGTCCGCTCTCCCCGCCACTCCTCTTGTCCTCCCTGGTCCTCTCTCTCCGCCACTCCTCTTGTTCTCCCTGGTCCACTCTCTCCGCCACTCCTCTTGTTCTCCCTGGTCCGCTCTCCCCGCCACTCCTCTTGTTCTCCCTGGTCCACTCTCTCCGCCACTCCTCTTGTTCTCCCTGGTCCGCTCTCTCCGCCACTCCTCTTGTTCTCTCTGGTCCGCTCTCTCCGCCACTCCTCTTGTTCTCCCTGGTCCGCTCTCCCCGCCACTCCTCTTGTTCTCTCTGGTCCGCTCTCTCCGCCACTCCTCTTGTTCTCCCTGGTCCGCTCTCCCCGCCACTCCTCTTGTTCTCTCTGGTCCGCTCTCTCCGCCACTCCTCTTGTTCTCACTGGTCCACTCTCTCCGCCACTCCTCTTGTTCTCCCTGGTCCGCTCTCCCCGCCACTCCTCTTGTTCTCTCTGGTCCGCTCTCTCCGCCACTCCTCTTGTTCTCCCTGGTCCACTCTCTCCGCCACTCCTCTTGTTCTCCCTGGTCCGCTCTCCTCGCCACTCCTCTTGTTCTCCCTGGTCCGCTCTCTCCGCCACTCCTCTTGTTCTCCCTGGTCCGCTCTCTCCGCCACTCGTCTTGTTCTCCCTGGTCCGCTCTCCTCGCCACTCCTCTTGTTCTCCCTGGTCCGCTCTCTCCGCCACTCCTCTTGTTCTCCCTGGTCCGCTCTCTCCGCCACTCCTCTTGTTCTCCCTGGTCCGCTCTCTCCGCCACTCCTCTTGTTCTCCCTGGTCCGCTCTCTCCCCGCCGCTCCTCTTGTTCTCCCTGGTCCGCTCTCCTCGCCACTCCTCTTGTTCTCCCTGGTCCGCGCTCTCCGCCACTCCTCTTGTTCTCCCTGGTCCGCTCTCTCCGCCACTCCTCTTGTTCTCTCTGGTCCGCTCTCTCCCCGCCGCTCCTCTTGTTCTCCCTGGTCCGCTCTCTCCGCCACTCCTCTTGTTCTCCCTGGTCCACTCTCTCCGCCGCTCCTCTTGTTCTCCCTGGTCCGCTCTCTCCGCCACTCCTCTTGTTCTCTCTGGTCTGCTCTCCCCGCCACTCCTCTTGTTCTCCCTGGTCCGCTCTCCCCGCCACTCCTCTTGTTCTCTCTGGTCCGCTCTCTCTGCCGCTTTTCTTGTTCTCCCTGGTCCGCTCTCTCCGCCACTCCTCTTGTTCTCCCTGGTCCACTCTCTCCACCACTCCTCTTGTTCTCCCTGGTCCGCTCTCTCCGCCGCTCCTCTTGTTCTCCCTGGTCCGCTCTCCCCGCCACTCCTCTTGTTCTCTCTTGTCCGCTCTCTCTGCCGCTTTTCTTGTTCTCCCTGGTCCGCTCTCTCCGCCGCTCCTCTTGTTCTCCCTGGTCCGCTCTCTCCCCGCCACTCCTCCTGTTCTCTCTGGTCCGCTCTCCCCGCCACTCCTCTTGTTTTCTCTGGTCCGCTCTCCCCGCCGCTCCTCTTGTTCTCCCTGGTCCGCTCTCCCCGCCGCTCCTCTTGTTTTCTCTGGTCCGCTCTCCCCGCCGCTCCTCTTGTTCTCCCTGGTCCACTCTCCCCGCCACTTCTCCTGTTCTCTCTGGTCCGCTCTCCCCGCCACTCCTCCTGTTCTCTCTGGTCTGCTCTCCCCGCCACTCCTCTTGTTCTCTCTGGTCTGCTCTCCCCGCCACTCCTCTTGTTCTCCCTGGTCCGCTCTCTCCGCCGCTCCTCTTGTTCTCCCTGGTCCGCTCTCTCCGCCACTCCTCTTGTTCTCTCTGGTCCGCTCTCTCCGCCGCTCCTCTTGTTCTCCCTGGTCCGCTCTCTCCGCCACTCCTCTTGTTCTCCCTGGTCCGCTCTCTCCGCCACTTCTCCTGTTCTCTCTGGTCCGCTCTCTCCGCCGCTCCTCTTGTTCTCCCTGGTGCGCTCTCTCCGCCGCTCCTCATGTTCTCTCTGGTCCGCTCTCTCCGCCACTCCTCATGTTCTCTCTGGTCCGCTCTCTCCGCCACTCCTCATGTTCTCTCTGGTCCGCTCTCTCCGCCACTCCTCATGTTCTCTCTGGTCCGCTCTCTCCGCCACTCCTCTCGTTCTCTCTGGTCCGCTCTCTCCGCCACTCCTCATGTTCTCTCTGGTCCGCTCTCTCCGCCACTCCTCTTGTTCTCCCTGGTCCGCTCTCCCCGCCGCTCCTCTTGTTCTCTCTGGTCCGCTCTCCCCGCCACTCCTCTCGTTCTCTCTGGTCCGCTCTCTCCGCCACTCCTCTTGTTCTCCCTGGTCCGCTCTCTCCGCCACTTCTCCTGTTCTCTCTGGTCCGCTCTCCCCGCCACTCCTCTCGTTCTCTCTGGTCCGCTCTCTCCGCCACTCCTCATGTTCTCTCTGGTCCGCTCTCTCCGCCACTCCTCATGTTCTCTCTGGTCCGCTCTCTCCGCCACTCCTCATGTTCTCTCTGGTCCGCTCTCTCGCCACTCCTCTCGTTCTCTCTGGTCCGCTCTCTCCGCCACTCCTCTTGTTCTCCCTGGTCCGCTCTCTCCGCCACTCCTCTTGTTCTCCCTGGTCCGCTCTCTCCGCCACTCCTCTTGTTCTCCCTGGTCCGCTCTCTCCCCGCCGCTCCTCTTGTTCTCCCTGGTCCGCTCTCCTCGCCACTCCTCTTGTTCTCCCTGGTCCGCTCTCTCCGCCACTCCTCTTGTTCTCCCTGGTCCGCTCTCTCCGCCACTCCTCTTGTTCTCTCTGGTCCGCTCTCTCCCCGCCGCTCCTCTTGTTCTCCCTGGTCCGCTCTCTCCGCCACTCCTCTTGTTCTCCCTGGTCCACTCTCTCCGCCGCTCCTCTTGTTCTCCCTGGTCCGCTCTCTCCGCCACTCCTCTTGTTCTCTCTGGTCTGCTCTCCCCGCCACTCCTCTTGTTCTCCCTGGTCCGCTCTCCCCGCCACTCCTCTTGTTCTCTCTGGTCCGCTCTCTCTGCCGCTTTTCTTGTTCTCCCTGGTCCGCTCTCTCCGCCACTCCTCTTGTTCTCCCTGGTCCACTCTCTCCACCACTCCTCTTGTTCTCCCTGGTCCGCTCTCTCCGCCGCTCCTCTTGTTCTCCCTGGTCCGCTCTCCCCGCCACTCCTCTTGTTCTCTCTTGTCCGCTCTCTCTGCCGCTTTTCTTGTTCTCCCTGGTCCGCTCTCTCCGCCGCTCCTCTTGTTCTCCCTGGTCCGCTCTCTCCCCGCCACTCCTCCTGTTCTCTCTGGTCCGCTCTCCCCGCCACTCCTCTTGTTTTCTCTGGTCCGCTCTCCCCGCCGCTCCTCTTGTTCTCCCTGGTCCGCTCTCCCCGCCGCTCCTCTTGTTTTCTCTGGTCCGCTCTCCCCGCCGCTCCTCTTGTTCTCCCTGGTCCACTCTCCCCGCCACTTCTCCTGTTCTCTCTGGTCCGCTCTCCCCGCCACTCCTCCTGTTCTCTCTGGTCTGCTCTCCCCGCCACTCCTCTTGTTCTCTCTGGTCTGCTCTCCCCGCCACTCCTCTTGTTCTCCCTGGTCCGCTCTCTCCGCCGCTCCTCTTGTTCTCCCTGGTCCGCTCTCTCCGCCACTCCTCTTGTTCTCTCTGGTCCGCTCTCTCCGCCGCTCCTCTTGTTCTCCCTGGTCCGCTCTCTCCGCCACTCCTCTTGTTCTCCCTGGTCCGCTCTCTCCGCCACTTCTCCTGTTCTCTCTGGTCCGCTCTCTCCGCCGCTCCTCTTGTTCTCCCTGGTGCGCTCTCTCCGCCGCTCCTCATGTTCTCTCTGGTCCGCTCTCTCCGCCACTCCTCATGTTCTCTCTGGTCCGCTCTCTCCGCCACTCCTCATGTTCTCTCTGGTCCGCTCTCTCCGCCACTCCTCATGTTCTCTCTGGTCCGCTCTCTCCGCCACTCCTCTCGTTCTCTCTGGTCCGCTCTCTCCGCCACTCCTCATGTTCTCTCTGGTCCGCTCTCTCCGCCACTCCTCTTGTTCTCCCTGGTCCGCTCTCCCCGCCGCTCCTCTTGTTCTCTCTGGTCCGCTCTCCCCGCCACTCCTCTCGTTCTCTCTGGTCCGCTCTCTCCGCCACTCCTCTTGTTCTCCCTGGTCCGCTCTCTCCGCCACTTCTCCTGTTCTCTCTGGTCCGCTCTCCCCGCCACTCCTCTCGTTCTCTCTGGTCCGCTCTCTCCGCCACTCCTCATGTTCTCTCTGGTCCGCTCTCTCCGCCACTCCTCATGTTCTCTCTGGTCCGCTCTCTCCGCCACTCCTCATGTTCTCTCTGGTCCGCTCTCTCGCCACTCCTCTCGTTCTCTCTGGTCCGCTCTCTCCGCCACTCCTCATGTTCTCTCTGGTCCGCTCTCTCTGCCACTCCTCTTGTTCTCCCTGGTCCGCTCTCCCCGCCGTTCCTCTTGTTCTCTCTGGTCCGCTCTCCCCGCCACTCCTCTTGTTCTCCCTGGTCCGCTCTCTCCGCCACTCCTCTTGTTCTCCCTGGTCCGCTCTCTCCGCCACTCCTCTTGTTCTCCCTGGTCCGCTCTATCCGCCACTCCTCTTGTTCTCCCTGGTCCGCTCTCTCCGCCACTCCTCTTGTTCTCCCTGGTCCGCTCTCTCCGCCACTCCTCTTGTTCTCCCTGGTCCGCTCTCTCCGCCACTCCTCTTGTTCTCCCTGGTCCGCTCTCTCCGCCACTCCTCTTCTTCTCACTGGTCCGCTCTCTCCGCCACTCCTCTTGTTCTCCCTGATCCGCTATCCTCGCCGCTCCTCTTGTTCTCCCTGGTCCGCTCTCCCCGCCACTCCTCTTGTTCTCCCTGGTCCGCTCTCCTCGCCGCTCCTCTTGTTCTCCCTGGTCCGCTCTCTCTACCACTCCTCTTGTTCTCCCTGGTCCGCTCTCTCCGCCACTCCTCTTGTTCTCTCTGGTCCGCTCTCCTCGCCGCTCCTCTTGTTCTCCCTGGTCCGCTCTCTCCGCCACTCCTCTTGTTCTCCCTGGTCCGCTCTCTCCGCCACTCCTCTTGTTCTCCCTGGTCCGCTCTCCTCGCCGCTCCTCTTGTTCTCCCTGGTCCGCTCTCTCCACCACTCCTCTTGTTCTCCCTGGTCCGCTCTCTCCGCCACTCCTCTTGTTCTCCCTGGTCCGCTCTCCCCGCCACTCCTCTTGTTCTCTCTGGTCCGCTCTCTCCACCACTCCTCTTGTTCTCCCTGGTCCGCTCTCCTCGCCACTCCTCTTGTTCTCCCTGGTCCGCTCTCTCCACCACTCCTCTTGTTCTCTCTGGTCCGCTCTCCTCGCCACTCCTCTTGTTCTCTCTGGTCCGCTCTCTCCGCCGCTCCTCTTGTTCTCCCTGGTCCGCTCTCTTCCACCACTCCTCTTGTTCTCCCTGGTCCGCTCTCCTCGCCGCTCCTCTTGTTCTCCCTGGTCCGCTCTCTCCACCACTCCTCTTGTTCTCTCTGGTCCGCTCTCTCCACCACTCCTCTTGTTCTCTCTGGTCCGCTCTCTCCGCCACTCCTCTTGTTCTCCCTGGTCCGCTCTCCTCGCCGCTCCTCTTGTTCTCCCTGGTCCGCTCTCTCCACCACTCCTCTTGTTCTCTCTGGTCCGCTCTCTCCACCACTCCTCTTGTTCTCCCTGGTCCGCTCTCCTCGCCACTCCTCTTGTTCTCCCTGGTCCGCTCTCTCCACCACTCCTCTTGTTCTCTCTGGTCCGCTCTCTTCCACCACTCCTCTTGTTCTCTCTGGTCCGCTCTCTCCGCCACTCCTCTTGTTCTCTCTGGTCCGCTCTCTCCGCCGCTCCTCTTGTTCTCCCTGGTCCGCTCTCTTCCACCACTCCTCTTTTTCTCCCTGGTCCGCTCTCTTCCACCACTCCTCTTGTTCTCTCTGGTCCGCTCTCTCCGCCACTCCTCTTGTTCTCCCTGGTCCGCTCTCTCCGCCGCTCCTCTTGTTCTCCCTGGTCCGCTCTCCCCGCCACTCCTCTTCTTCTCTCTGGTCCGCTCTCCCCGCCACTCCTCTTGTTCTCTCTGGTCCGCTCTCTCCGCCGCTCCTCTTGTTCTCCCTGGTCCGCTCTCTCCATCACTCCTCTTTTTCTCCCTGGTCCGCTCTCTCCGCCACTCCTCTTTTTCTCCCTGGTCCGCTCTCTCCGCCACTCCTCTTTTTCTCCCTGGTCCGCTCTCTCCGCCACTCCTCTTGTTCTCCCTGGTCCGCTCTCTCCGCCACTCCTCTTGTTCTCTCTGGTCCGCTCTCCCCGCCACTCCTCTTGTTCTCTCTGGTCCGCTCTCCCCGCCACTCCTCCTGTTCTCTCTGGTCCGCTCTCTCCGCCGCTCCTCTTGTTCTCCCTGGTCCGCTCTCTCCGCCACTCCTCTTGTTCTCCCTGGTCTGCTCTCCCCGCCACTCCTCTTGTTCTCCCTGGTCTGCTCTCCCCGCCACTCCTCTTGTTCTCTCTGGTCCGCTCTCCCCGCCACTCCTCCTGTTCTCTCTGGTCTGCTCTCCCCGCCACTCCTCTTGTTCTCTCTGGTCCGCTCTCTCTTCCGCTTTTCTTGTTCTCCCTGGTCCGCTCTCCTCGCCGCTCCTCTTGTTCTCCCTGGTCCACTCTCCCCGCCACTCCTCTTGTTCTCTCTGGTCCGCTCTCTCCGCCGCTCCTCTTGTTCTCCCTGGTCCACTCTCCCCGCCGCTCCTCTTGTTCTCTCTGGTCTGCTCTCCCCGCCACTCCTCTTGTTCTCTCTGGTCCGCTCTCCCCGCCACTCCTCTTGTTCTCCCTGGTCCGCTCTCCTCGCCACTCCTCTTGTTCTCCCTGGTCCGCTCTCCTCGCCACTCCTCTTGTTCTCCCTGGTCCGCTCTCTCCGCCACTCCTCATGTTCTCTCTGGTCCGCTCTCTCCGCCACTCCTCATGTTCTCTCTGGTCCGCTCTCTCCGCCACTCCTCATGTTCTCTCTGGTCCGCTCTCTCGCCACTCCTCTCGTTCTCTCTGGTCCGCTCTCTCCGCCACTCCTCATGTTCTCTCTGGTCCGCTCTCTCCGCCACTCCTCTTGTTCTCCCTGGTCCGCTCTCCCCGCCGCTCCTCTTGTTCTCTCTGGTCCGCTCTCCCCGCCACTCCTCTTGTTCTCCCTGGTCCGCTCTCTCCGCCACTCCTCTTGTTCTCCCTGGTCCGCTCTCTCCGCCACTCCTCTTGTTCTCCCTGGTCCGCTCTCTCCGCCACTCCTCTTGTTCTCCCTGGTCCGCTCTCTCCGCCACTCCTCTTGTTCTCCCTGGTCCGCTCTCTCCGCCACTCCTCTTGTTCTCCCTGGTCCGCTCTCTCCGCCACTCCTCTTGTTCTCCCTGGTCCGCTCTCTCCGCCACTCCTCTTGTTCTCCCTGGTCCGCTCTCTCCGCCACTCCTCTTGTTCTCTCTGGTCCGCTCTCTCCGCCACTCCTCTTGTTCTCCCTGGTCCGCTCTCTCCGCCACTCCTCTTGTTCTCCCTGGTCCGCTCTCCCCGCCGCTCCTCTTGTTCTCCCTGGTCCACTCTCTCCGCCACTTCTCTTGTTCTCTCTGGTCTGCTCTCCCCGCCGCTCCTCTTGTTCTCCCTGGTCCGCTCTCCCCGCCACTCCTCTTGTTCTCCCTGGTCCGCTCTCTCCGCCACTCCTCTTGTTCTCTCTGGTCCGCTCTCTCCGCCACTCCTCTTGTTCTCTCTGGTCCGCTCTCTCCGCCACTCCTCTTGTTCTCTCTGGTCCGCTCTCACCGCCACTCCTCTTGTTCTCCCTGGTCCGCTCTCTCCGCCACTCCTCTTGTTCTCCCTGATCCGCTCTCCTCGCCGCTCCTCTTGTTCTCCCTGGTCCGCTCTCCCCGCCACTCCTCTTGTTCTCCCTGGTCCGCTCTCTCCGCCACTCCTCTTGTTCTCCCTGGTCCACTCTCTCCGCCACTCCTCTTGTTCTCCCTGGTCCGCTCTCCTCGCCGCTCCTCTTGTTCTCCCTGGTCCGCTCTCTCCACCACTCCTCTTGTTCTCCCTGGTCCGCTCTCCCCGCCGCTCCTCTTGTTCTCTCTGGTCCACTCTCCCCGCCACTCCTCTTGTTCTCCCTGGTCCGCTCTCTCCGCCACTCCTCTTGTTCTCCCTGGTCCGCTCTCTCCGCCACTCCTCTTGTTCTCCCTGGTCCGCTCTCTCCGCCACTCCTCTTGTTCTCACTGGTCCGCTCTCTCCGCCACTCCTCTTGTTCTCCCTGATCCGCTATCCTCGCCGCTCCTCTTGTTCTCCCTGGTCCGCTCTCCCCGCCACTCCTCTTGTTCTCCCTGGTCCGCTCTCCTCGCCGCTCCTCTTGTTCTCCCTGGTCCGCTCTCTCTACCACTCCTCTTGTTCTCCCTGGTCCGCTCTCTCCGCCACTCCTCTTGTTCTCTCTGGTCCGCTCTCCTCGCCGCTCCTCTTGTTCTCCCTGGTCCGCTCTCTCCGCCACTCCTCTTGTTCTCCCTGGTCCGCTCTCTCCGCCACTCCTCTTGTTCTCCCTGGTCCGCTCTCCTCGCCGCTCCTCTTGTTCTCCCTGGTCCGCTCTCTCCACCACTCCTCTTGTTCTCCCTGGTCCGCTCTCTCCGCCACTCCTCTTGTTCTCCCTGGTCCGCTCTCCCCGCCACTCCTCTTGTTCTCTCTGGTCCGCTCTCTCCACCACTCCTCTTGTTCTCCCTGGTCCGCTCTCCTCGCCACTCCTCTTGTTCTCCCTGGTCCGCTCTCTCCACCACTCCTCTTGTTCTCTCTGGTCCGCTCTCCTCGCCACTCCTCTTGTTCTCTCTGGTCCGCTCTCTCCGCCGCTCCTCTTGTTCTCCCTGGTCCGCTCTCTTCCACCACTCCTCTTGTTCTCCCTGGTCCGCTCTCCTCGCCGCTCCTCTTGTTCTCCCTGGTCCGCTCTCTCCACCACTCCTCTTGTTCTCTCTGGTCCGCTCTCTCCACCACTCCTCTTGTTCTCTCTGGTCCGCTCTCTCCGCCACTCCTCTTGTTCTCCCTGGTCCGCTCTCCTCGCCGCTCCTCTTGTTCTCCCTGGTCCGCTCTCTCCACCACTCCTCTTGTTCTCTCTGGTCCGCTCTCTCCACCACTCCTCTTGTTCTCCCTGGTCCGCTCTCCTCGCCACTCCTCTTGTTCTCCCTGGTCCGCTCTCTCCACCACTCCTCTTGTTCTCTCTGGTCCGCTCTCTTCCACCACTCCTCTTGTTCTCCCTGGTCCGCTCTCTCCGCCACTCCTCTTGTTCTCTCTGGTCCGCTCTCCCCGCCACTCCTCTTGTTCTCTCTGGTCCGCTCTCCCCGCCACTCCTCCTGTTCTCTCTGGTCCGCTCTCTCCGCCGCTCCTCTTGTTCTCCCTGGTCCGCTCTCTCCGCCACTCCTCTTGTTCTCCCTGGTCTGCTCTCCCCGCCACTCCTCTTGTTCTCCCTGGTCTGCTCTCCCCGCCACTCCTCTTGTTCTCTCTGGTCCGCTCTCCCCGCCACTCCTCCTGTTCTCTCTGGTCTGCTCTCCCCGCCACTCCTCTTGTTCTCTCTGGTCCGCTCTCTCTTCCGCTTTTCTTGTTCTCCCTGGTCCGCTCTCCTCGCCGCTCCTCTTGTTCTCCCTGGTCCACTCTCCCCGCCACTCCTCTTGTTCTCTCTGGTCCGCTCTCTCCGCCGCTCCTCTTGTTCTCCCTGGTCCACTCTCCCCGCCGCTCCTCTTGTTCTCTCTGGTCTGCTCTCCCCGCCACTCCTCTTGTTCTCTCTGGTCCGCTCTCCCCGCCACTCCTCTTGTTCTCCCTGGTCCGCTCTCCTCGCCACTCCTCTTGTTCTCCCTGGTCCGCTCTCCTCGCCACTCCTCTTGTTCTCCCTGGTCCGCTCTCTCCGCCACTCCTCATGTTCTCTCTGGTCCGCTCTCTCCGCCACTCCTCATGTTCTCTCTGGTCCGCTCTCTCCGCCACTCCTCATGTTCTCTCTGGTCCGCTCTCTCGCCACTCCTCTCGTTCTCTCTGGTCCGCTCTCTCCGCCACTCCTCATGTTCTCTCTGGTCCGCTCTCTCCGCCACTCCTCTTGTTCTCCCTGGTCCGCTCTCCCCGCCGCTCCTCTTGTTCTCTCTGGTCCGCTCTCCCCGCCACTCCTCTTGTTCTCCCTGGTCCGCTCTCTCCGCCACTCCTCTTGTTCTCCCTGGTCCGCTCTCTCCGCCACTCCTCTTGTTCTCCCTGGTCCGCTCTCTCCGCCACTCCTCTTGTTCTCCCTGGTCCGCTCTCTCCGCCACTCCTCTTGTTCTCCCTGGTCCGCTCTCTCCGCCACTCCTCTTGTTCTCCCTGGTCCGCTCTCTCCGCCACTCCTCTTGTTCTCCCTGGTCCGCTCTCTCCGCCACTCCTCTTGTTCTCCCTGGTCCGCTCTCTCCGCCACTCCTCTTGTTCTCTCTGGTCCGCTCTCTCCGCCACTCCTCTTGTTCTCCCTGGTCCGCTCTCTCCGCCACTCCTCTTGTTCTCCCTGGTCCGCTCTCCCCGCCGCTCCTCTTGTTCTCCCTGGTCCACTCTCTCCGCCACTTCTCTTGTTCTCTCTGGTCTGCTCTCCCCGCCGCTCCTCTTGTTCTCCCTGGTCCGCTCTCCCCGCCACTCCTCTTGTTCTCCCTGGTCCGCTCTCTCCGCCACTCCTCTTGTTCTCTCTGGTCCGCTCTCTCCGCCACTCCTCTTGTTCTCTCTGGTCCGCTCTCTCCGCCACTCCTCTTGTTCTCTCTGGTCCGCTCTCTCCGCCACTCCTCTTGTTCTCCCTGGTCCGCTCTCTCCGCCACTCCTCTTGTTCTCCCTGATCCGCTCTCCTCGCCGCTCCTCTTGTTCTCCCTGGTCCGCTCTCCCCGCCACTCCTCTTGTTCTCCCTGGTCCGCTCTCTCCACCACTCCTCTTGTTCTCCCTGGTCCACTCTCTCCGCCACTCCTCTTGTTCTCCCTGGTCCGCTCTCCTCGCCGCTCCTCTTGTTCTCCCTGGTCCGCTCTCTCCACCACTCCTCTTGTTCTCCCTGGTCCGCTCTCCCCGCCGCTCCTCTTGTTCTCTCTGGTCCACTCTCCCCGCCACTCCTCTTGTTCTCTCTGGTCCGCTCTCTCCACCACTCCTCTTGTTCTCCCTGGTCCGCTCTCCTCGCCACTCCTCTTGTTCTCCCTGGTCCGCTCTCTCCACCACTCCTCTTGTTCTCCCTGGTCCGCTCTCCCCGCCGCTCCTCTTGTTCTCTCTGGTCCGCTCTCTCCGCCACTCCTCTTGTTCTCTCTGGTCCGCTCTCTCCGCCGCTCCTCTTGTTCTCCCTGGTCCGCTCTCTTCCACCACTCCTCTTTTTCTCCCTGGTCCGCTCTCTCCGCCACTCCTCTTTTTCTCCCTGGTCCGCTCTCTCCGCCACTGCTCTTGTTCTCCCTGGTCCGCTCTCTCCGCCACTCCTCTTGTTCTCCCTGGTCCGCTCTCTCCGCCACTTCTCCTGTTCTCTCTGGTCCGCTCTCCCCGCCACTCCTCTCGTTCTCTCTGGTCCGCTCTCTCCGCCACTCCTCATGTTCTCTCTGGTCCGCTCTCTCCGCCACTCCTCTCGTTCTCTCTGGTCCGCTCTCTCCGCCACTCCTCATGTTCTCTCTGGTCCGCTCTCTCCGCCACTCCTCTCGTTCTCTCTGGTCCGCTCTCTCCGCCACTCCTCTTGTTCTCCCTGGTCCGCTCTCTCCGCCACTTCTCCTGTTCTCTCTGGTCCGCTCTCCCCGCCACTCCTCTCGTTCTCTCTGGTCCGCTCTCTCCGCCACTCCTCATGTTCTCTCTGGTCCGCTCTCTCCGCCACTCCTCATGTTCTCTCTGGTCCGCTCTCTCCGCCACTCCTCATGTTCTCCCTGGTCCGCTCTCTCCGCCGCTCCTCTTGTTCTCCCTGGTCCGCTCTCCCCGCCGCTCCTCTTGTTCTCCCTGGTCTGCTCTCCCCGCCACTCCTCTTGTTCTCTCTGGTCCGCTCTCCCCGCCACTCCTCTTGTTCTCTCTGGTCCGCTCTCCCCGCCACTCCTCTTGTTCTCCCTGGTCCGCTCTCTCCACCACTCCTCTTTTTCTCCCTGGTCCGCTCTCTCCGCCACTCCTCTTTTTCTCCCTGGTCCGCTCTCTCCGCCACTCCTCTTTTTCTCCCTGGTCCGCTCTCTCCGCCACTCCTCTTGTTCTCCCTGGTCCGCTCTCTCCGCCACTCCTCTTGTTCTCTCTGGTCCGCTCTCCCCGCCACTCCTCTTGTTCTCTCTGGTCCGCTCTCCCCGCCACTCCTCCTGTTCTCTCTGGTCTGCTCTCTCCGCCACTCCTCTTGTTCTCCCTGGTCCGCTCTCCCCGCCGCTCCTCTTGTTCTCCCTGGTCCACTCTCTCCGCCACTTCTCTTGTTCTCTCTGGTCTGCTCTCCCCGCCGCTCCTCTTGTTCTCCCTGGTCCGCTCTCCCCGCCACTCCTCTTGTTCTCTCTGGTCCGCTCTCTCCGCCACTCCTCTTGTTCTCTCTGGTCCGCTCTCTCCGCCACTCCTCTTGTTCTCTCTGGTCCGCTCTCTCCGCCACTCCTCTTGTTCTCCCTGGTCCGCTCTCTCCGCCACTCCTCTTGTTCTCCCTGATCCGCTATCCTCGCCGCTCCTCTTGTTCTCCCTGGTCCGCTCTCCCCGCCACTGCTCTTGTTCTCCCTGGTCCGCTCTCCTCGCCGCTCCTCTTGTTCTCCCTGGTCCGCTCTCTACACCACTCCTCTTGTTCTCCCTGGTCCGCTCTCTCCGCCACTCCTCTTGTTCTCTCTGGTCCGCTCTCCTCGCCGCTCCTCTTGTTCTCCCTGGTCCGCTCTCTCCGCCACTCCTCTTGTTCTCCCTGGTCCGCTCTCTCCGCCACTCCTCTTGTTCTCCCTGGTCCGCTCTCCTCGCCGCTCCTCTTGTTCTCCCTGGTCCGCTCTCTCCACCACTCCTCTTGTTCTCCCTGGTCCGCTCTCTCCGCCACTCCTCTTGTTCTCCCTGGTCCGCTCTCCCCGCCACTCCTCTTGTTCTCTCTGGTCCGCTCTCTCCACCACTCCTCTTGTTCTCCCTGGTCCGCTCTCCTCGCCACTCCTCTTGTTCTCCCTGGTCCGCTCTCTCCACCACTCCTCTTGTTCTCTCTGGTCCGCTCTCCTCGCCACTCCTCTTGTTCTCTCTGGTCCGCTCTCTCCGCCGCTCCTCTTGTTCTCCCTGGTCCGCTCTCTTCCACCACTCCTCTTGTTCTCCCTGGTCCGCTCTCCTCGCCGCTCCTCTTGTTCTCCCTGGTCCGCTCTCTCCACCACTCCTCTTGTTCTCTCTGGTCCGCTCTCTCCGCCGCTCCTCTTGTTCTCCCTGGTCCGCTCTCTTCCACCACTCCTCTTGTTCTCCCTGGTCCGCTCTCCTCGCCACTCCTCTTGTTCTCCCTGGTCCGCTCTCTCCACCACTCCTCTTGTTCTCTCTGGTCCGCTCTCTTCCACCACTCCTCTTGTTCTCTCTGGTCCGCTCTCTCCGCCACTCCTCTTGTTCTCTCTGGTCCGCTCTCTCCGCCGCTCCTCTTGTTCTCCCTGGTCCGCTCTCTTCCACCACTCCTCTTTTTCTCCCTGGTCCGCTCTCTTCCACCACTCCTCTTGTTCTCTCTGGTCCGCTCTCTCCGCCACTCCTCTTTTTCTCCCTGGTCCGCTCTCTTCCACCACTCCTCTTGTTCTCCCTGGTCCGCTCTCTTCCACCACTCCTCTTTTTCTCCCTGGTCCGCTCTCTTCCACCACTCCTCTTGTTCTCTCTGGTGTGCTCTCTCCGCCACTCCTCTTGTTCTCTCTGGTCCGCTCTCTCCGCCACTCCTCTTGTTCTCCCTGGTCCGCTCTCTCCGCCGCTCCTCTTGTTCTCCCTGGTCCGCTCTCCCCGCCACTCCTCTTCTTCTCCCTGGTCTGCTCTCCCCGCCACTCCTCTTGTTCTCTCTGGTCCGCTCTCCCCGCCACTCCTCTTGTTCTCTCTGGTCCGCTCTCCCCGCCGCTCCTCTTGTTCTCCCTGGTCCGCTCTCTCCGCCGCTCCTCTTGTTCTCCCTGGTCCGCTCTCTCCACCACTCCTCTTTTTCTCCCTGGTCCGCTCTCTCCGCCACTCCTCTTTTTCTCCCTGGTCCGCTCTCTCCGCCACTCCTCTTTTTCTCCCTGGTCCGCTCTCTCCGCCACTCCTCTTGTTCTCCCTGGTCCGCTCTCTCCGCCACTCCTCTTGTTCTCTCTGGTCCGCTCTCCCCGCCACTCCTCTTGTTCTCTCTGGTCCGCTCTCCCCGCCACTCCTCCTGTTCTCTCTGGTCCGCTCTCTCCGCCGCTCCTCTTGTTCTCTCTGGTCTGCTCTCCCCGCCACTCCTCTTGTTCTCCCTGGTCTGCTCTCCCCGCCACTCCTCTTGTTCTCTCTGGTCCGCTCTCCCCGCCACTCCTCCTGTTCTCTCTGGTCTGCTCTCCCCGCCACTCCTCTTGTTCTCTCTGGTCCGCTCTCTCTTCCGCTTTTCTTGTTCTCCCTGGTCCGCTCTCCTCGCCGCTCCTCTTGTTCTCCCTGGTCCGCTCTCTCCGCCACTCCTCTTGTTCTCCCTGGTCCACTCTCTCCACCACTCCTCTTGTCTTCTCTGGTCCGCTCTCTCCGCCGCTCCTCTTGTTCTCCCTGGTCCACTCTCCCCGCCGCTCCTCTTGTTCTCTCTGGTCTGCTCTCCCCGCCACTCCTCTTGTTCTCCCTGGTCCGCTCTCCTCGCACTCCTCTTGTTCTCCCTGGTCCGCTCTCCTCGCCACTCCTCTTGTTCTCCCTGGTCCGCTCTCTCCGCCACTCCTCATGTTCTCTCTGGTCCGCTCTCTCCGCCACTCCTCATGTTCTCTCTGGTCCGCTCTCTCCGCCACTCCTCATGTTCTCTCTGGTCCGCTCTCTCCGCCACTCCTCTTGTTCTCCCTGGTCCGCTCTCTCCGCCACTCCTCTTGTTCTCCCTGGTCCGCTCTCTCCGCCACTCCTCTTGTTCTCCCTGGTCCGCTCTCTCCGCCACTCCTCTTGTTCTCCCTGGTCCGCTCTCTCCGCCACTCCTCTTGTTCTCCCTGGTCCGCTCTCTCCGCCACTCCTCTTGTTCTCCCTGGTCCGCTCTCTCCGCCACTCCTCTTGTTCTCCCTGGTCCGCTCTCTCCGCCACTCCTCTTGTTCTCTCTGGTCCGCTCTCTCCGCCACTCCTCTTGTTCTCCCTGGTCCGCTCTCTCCGCCACTCCTCTTGTTCTCCCTGGTCCGCTCTCCCCGCCGCTCCTCTTGTTCTCCCTGGTCCACTCTCTCCGCCACTTCTCTTGTTCTCTCTGGTCTGCTCTCCCCGCCGCTCCTCTTGTTCTCCCTGGTCCGCTCTCCCCGCCACTCCTCTTGTTCTCCCTGGTCCGCTCTCTCCGCCACTCCTCTTGTTCTCCCTGGTCCGCTCTCTCCGCCACTCCTCTTGTTCTCTCTGGTCCGCTCTCTCCGCCACTCCTCTTGTTCTCTCTGGTCCGCTCTCTCCGCCACTCCTCTTGTTCTCTCTGGTCCGCTCTCTCCGCCACTCCTCTTGTTCTCCCTGGTCCGCTCTCTCCGCCACTCCTCTTGTTCTCCCTGATCCGCTCTCCTCGCCGCTCCTCTTGTTCTCCCTGGTCCGCTCTCCCCGCCACTCCTCTTGTTCTCCCTGGTCCGCTCTCTCCGCCACTCCTCTTGTTCTCCCTGGTCCACTCTCTCCGCCACTCCTCTTGTTCTCCCTGGTCCGCTCTCCTCGCCGCTCCTCTTGTTCTCCCTGGTCCGCTCTCTCCACCACTCCTCTTGTTCTCCCTGGTCCGCTCTCCTCGCCACTCCTCTTGTTCTCCCTGGTCCGCTCTCTCCACCACTCCTCTTGTTCTCTCTGGTCCGCTCTCCTCGCCACTCCTCTTGTTCTCCCTGGTCCGCTCTCCCCGCCGCTCCTCTTGTTCTCTCTGGTCCGCTCTCTCCGCCACTCCTCTTGTTCTCTCTGGTCCGCTCTCTCCGCCGCTCCTCTTGTTCTCCCTGGTCCGCTCTCTTCCACCACTCCTCTTTTTCTCCCTGGTCCGCTCTCTCCGCCACTCCTCTTTTTCTCCCTGGTCCGCTCTCTCCGCCACTCCTCTTGTTCTCCCTGGTCCGCTCTCTCCGCCACTCCTCTTGTTCTCCCTGGTCCGCTCTCTCCGCCGCTCCTCTTGTTCTCCCTGGTCCGCTCTCCCCGCCGCTCCTCTTGTTCTCCCTGGTCTGCTCTCCCCGCCACTCCTCTTGTTCTCTCTGGTCCGCTCTCCCCGCCACTCCTCTTGTTCTCTCTGGTCCGCTCTCCCCGCCACTCCTCTTGTTCTCCCTGGTCCGCTCTCTCCACCACTCCTCTTTTTCTCCCTGGTCCGCTCTCTCCGCCACTCCTCTTTTTCTCCCTGGTCCGCTCTCTCCGCCACTCCTCTTTTTCTCCCTGGTCCGCTCTCTCCGCCACTCCTCTTGTTCTCCCTGGTCCGCTCTCTCCGCCACTCCTCTTGTTCTCTCTGGTCCGCTCTCCCCGCCACTCCTCTTGTTCTCTATTGTCCGCTCTCCCCGCCACTCCTCCTGTTCTCTCTGGTCCGCTCTCTCCGCCGCTCCTCTTGTTCTCCCTGGTCTGCTCTCGCCGCCACTCCTCTTGTTCTCCCTGGTCCGCTCTCTCTTCCGCTTTTCTTGTTCTCCCTGGTCCGCTCTCCTCGCCGCTCCACTTGTTCTCCCTGGTCCGCTCTCTCCGCCACTCCTCTTGTTCTCCCTGGTCCACTCTCTCCACCACTCCTCTTGTTCTCTCTGGTCCGCTCTCTCCGCCGCTCCTCTTGTTCTCTCTGGTCTGCTCTCCCCGCCACTCCTCTTGTTCTCTCTGGTCCGCTCTCTCCGCCCCTCCTCCTGTTCTCTCTGGTCTGCTCTCCCCACCACTCCTCTTGTTCTCTCTGGTCCGCTCTCCCCGCCGCTCCTCTTGTTCTCTCTGGTCTGCTCTCCCCGCCACTCCTCTTGTTCTCTCTGGTCCGCTCTCTCCGCCGCTCCTCTTGTTCTCCCTGGTCCACTCTCCCCGCCGCTCCTCTTGTTCTCTCTGGTCTGGTCTCCCCGCCACTCCTCTTGTTCTCTCTGGTCTGCTCTCCCCGCCACTCCTCTTGTTCTCTCTGGTCCGCTCTCTCCGCCGCTCCTCTTGTTCTCTCTGGTCTGGTCTCCCCGCCACTCCTCTTGTTCTCCCTGGTCCACTCTCCCCGCCGCTCCTCTTGTTCTCTCTGGTCTGGTCTCCCCGCCACTCCTCTTGTTCTCTCTGGTCTGCTCTCCCCGCCGCTCCTCTTGTTCTCTCTGGTCTGGTCTCCCCGCCACTCCTCTTGTTCTCCCTGGTCCGCTCTCTCCGCCACTCCTCTTGTTCTCCCTGGTCCGCTCTCCTCGCCACTCCTCTTGTTCTCCCTGGTCCGCTCTCTCCGCCACTCCTCTTTTTCTCCCTGGTCCGCTCTCTCCGCCACTCCTCTTGTTCTCTCTGGTCCGCTCTCTCCGCCGCTCCTCTTGTTCTCCCTGGTCCGCTCTCTTCCACCACTCCTCTTTTTCTCCCTGGTCCGCTCTCTTCCACCACTCCTCTTGTTCTCTCTGGTCCGCTCTCTCCGCCACTCCTCTTGTTCTCCCTGGTCCGCTCTCTCCGCCGCTCCTCTTGTTCTCCCTGGTCCGCTCTCCCCGCCACTCCTCTTGTTCTCCCTGGTCTGCTCTCTCCGCCACTCCTCTTTTTCTCCCTGGTCCGCTCTCTCCGCCACTCCTCTTTTTCTCCCTGGTCCGCTCTCTCCGCCACTCCTCTTGTTCTCTCTGGTCCGCTCTCCCCGCCACTCCTCTTGTTCTCTCTGGTCCGCTCTCCCCGCCACTCCTCCTGTTCTCTCTGGTCCGCTCTCTCCGCCGCTCCTCTTGTTCTCCCTGTTCCGCTCTCTCCGCCACTCCTCTTGTTCTCCCTGGTCTGCTCTCCCCGCCACTCCTCTTGTTCTCCCTGGTCTGCTCTCCCCGCCACTCCTCTTGTTCTCTCTGGTCCGCTCTCCCCGCCACTCCTCCTGTTCTCTCTGGTCTGCTCTCCCCGCCACTCCTCTTGTTCTCTCTGGTCCGCTCTCTCTTCCGCTTTTCTTGTTCTCACTGGTCCGCTCTCCTCGCCGCTCCTCTTGTTCTCCCTGGTCCGCTCTCTCCGCCACTCCTCTTGTTCTCCCTGGTCCACTCTCTCCACCACTCCTCTTGTTCTCTCTGGTCTGCTCTCCCCGCCACTCCTCTTGTTCTCCCTGGTCCGCTCTCTCCGCCACTCCTCTTGTTCTCCCTGGTCCACTCTCTCCACCACTCCTCTTGTTCTCTCTGGTCTGCTCTCCCCGCCACTCCTCTTGTTCTCTCTGGTCCGCTCTCCCCGCCACTCCTCTTGTTCTCCCTGGTCCGCTCTCCTCGCCACTCCTCTTGTTCTCCCTGGTCCGCTCTCCTCGCCACTCCTCTTGTTCTCCCTGGTCCGCTCTCTCCGCCACTCCTCATGTTCTCTCTGGTCCGCTCTCTCCGCCACTCCTCATGTTCTCTCTGGTCCGCTCTCTCCGCCACTCCTCATGTTCTCTCTGGTCCGCTCTCTCGCCACTCCTCTCGTTCTCTCTGGTCCGCTCTCTCCGCCACTCCTCATGTTCTCTCTGGTCCGCTCTCCCCGCCACTCCTCTTGTTCTCCCTGGTCCGCTCTCTCCGCCGCTCCTCTTGTTCTCCCTGGTCCGCTCTCTCCGCCGCTCCTCTTGTTCTCCCTGGTCCGCTCTCTCCGCCGCTCCTCTTGTTCTCCCTGGTCCGCTCTCTCCGCCACTCCTCTTGTTCTCCCTGGTCCGCTCTCTCCGCCACTCCTCTTGTTCTCCCTGGTCCGCTCTCTCCGCCACTCCTCTTGTTCTCCCTGGTCCGCTCTCTCCGCCACTCCTCTTGTTCTCCCTGGTCCGCTCTCTCCGCCACTCCTCTTGTTCTCTCTGGTCCGCTCTCTCCGCCACTCCTCTTGTTCTCCCTGGTCCGCTCTCTCCGCCACTCCTCTTGTTCTCCCTGGTCCGCTCTCCCCGCCGCTCCTCTTGTTCTCCCTGGTCCGCTCTCTCCGCCGCTCCTCTTGTTCTCCCTGGTCCGCTCTCTCCGCCACTCCTCTTGTTCTCCCTGGTCCGCTCTCTCCGCCGCTCCTCTTGTTCTCCCTGGTCCGCTCTCCCCGCCACTCCTCTTGTTCTCCCTGGTCCGCTCTCTCCGCCACTCCTCTTGTTCTCTCTGGTCCGCTCTCTCCGCCACTCCTCTTGTTCTCTCTGTTCCGCTCTCTCCGCCACTCCTCTTGTTCTCTCTGGTCCGCTCTCTCCGCCACTCCTCTTGTTCTCCCTGGTCCGCTCTCTCCGCCACTCCTCTTGTTCTCCCTGATCCGCTCTCCTCGCCGCTCCTCTTGTTCTCCCTGGTCCGCTCTCCCCGCCACTCCTCTTGTTCTCCCTGGTCCGCTCTCTCCGCCACTCCTCTTGTTCTCCCTGGTCCACTCTCTCCGCCACTCCTCTTGTTCTCCCTGGTCCGCTCTCCTCGCCGCTCCTCTTGTTCTCCCTGGTCCGCTCTCTCCACCACTCCTCTTGTTCTCCCTGGTCCGCTCTCTCCGCCGCTCCTCTTGTTCTCCCTGGTCCGCTCTCTTCCACCACTCCTCTTTTTCTCCCTGGTCCGCTCTCTTCCACCACTCCTCTTGTTCTCTCTGGTCCGCTCTCTCCGCCACTCCTCTTGTTCTCTCTGGTCCGCTCTCTCCACCACTCCTCTTTTTCTCCCTGGTCCGCTCTCTCCGCCACTCCTCTTTTTCTCCCTGGTCCGCTCTCTCCGCCACTCCTCTTGTTCTCCCTGGTCCGCTCTCTCCGCCACTCCTCTTGTTCTCCCTGGTCCGCTCTCCCCGCCACTCCTCTTGTTCTCCCTGGTCCGCTCTCCCCGCCACTCCTCTTGTTCTCTCTGGTCCGCTCTCCCCGCCACTCCTCTTGTTCTCTCTGGTCCGCTCTCCCCGCCACTCCTCTTGTTCTCCCTGGTCCGCTCTCTCCACCACTCCTCTTTTTCTCCCTGGTCCGCTCTCTCCGCCACTCCTCTTTTTCTCCCTGGTCCGCTCTCTCCGCCACTCCTCTTTTTCTCCCTGGTCCGCTCTCTCCGCCACTCCTCTTGTTCTCCCTGGTCCGCTCTCTCCGCCACTCCTCTTGTTCTCTCTGGTCCGCTCTCCCCGCCACTCCTCTTGTTCTCTCTGGTCCGCTCTCCCCGCCAATCCTCCTGTTCTCTCTGGTCCGCTCTCTCCGCCGCTCCTCTTGTTCTCCCTGGTCCGCTCTCTCCGCCACTCCTCTTGTTCTCCCTGGTCTGCTCTCCCCGCCACTCCTCTTGTTCTCCCTGGTCTGCTCTCCCCGCCACTCCTCTTGTTCTCTCTGGTCCGCTCTCCCCGCCACTCCTCCTGTTCTCTCTGGTCTGCTCTCCCCGCCACTCCTCTTGTTCTCTCTGGTCCGCTCTCTCTTCCGCTTTTCTTGTTCTCCCTGGTCCGCTCTCCTCGCCGCTCCTCTTGTTCTCTCTGGTCCGCTCTCCTCGCCGCTCCTCTTGTTCTCTCTGGTCCGCTCTCTCTTCCGCTTTTCTTGTTCTCCCTGGTCCGCTCTCCCCGCCACTCCTCTTGTTCTCTCTGGTCCGCTCTCTCTTCCGCTTTTCTTGTTCTCCCTGGTCCGCTCTCTCCGCCACTCCTCTTGTTCTCCCTGGTCCGCTCTCTCCGCCACTCCTCTTGTTCTCCCTGGTCCACTCTCTCCACCACTCCTCTTGTTCTCTCTGGTCCGCTCTCTCCGCCGCTCCTCTTGTTCTCTCTGGTCCGCTATCTCCGCCGGTCCTCTTGTTCTCCCTGGTCCACTCTCCCCGCCGCTCCTCTTGTTCTCTCTGGTCTGGTCTCCCCGCCACTCCTCTTGTTCTCTCTGGTCTGCTCTCCCCGCCACTCCTCTTGTTCTCTCTGGTCCGCTCTCCCCGCCACTCCTCTTGTTCTCCCTGGTCCGCTCTCCTCGCCACTCCTCTTGTTCTCCCTGGTCCGCTCTCCTCGCCACTCCTCTTGTTCTCCCTGGTCCGCTCTCCCCGCCGCTCCTCTTGTTCTCCCTGGTCCACTCTCTCCGCCACTCCTCTTGTTCTCCCTGGTCCGCTCTCTCCGCCGCTCCTCTTGTTCTCTCTGGTCCGCTCTCTCCGCCACTCCTCTTGTTCTCTCTGGTCCGCTCTCCCCGCCACTCCTCTTGTTCTCCCTGGTCCGCTCTCTCCGCCGCTCCTCTTGTTCTCTCTGGTCCGCTCTCTCCACCACTCCTCTTGTTCTCTCTGGTCCGCTCTCTCCGCCGCTCCTCTTGTTCTCCCTGGTCCGCTCTCTCCGCCGCTCCTCTTGTTCTCTCTGGTCCGCTCTCTCCGCCACTCCTCTTGTTCTCTCTGGTCCACTCTCTCCGCCGCTCCTCCTGTTCTCCCCGGTCCGCTCTCTCCGCCGCTCCTCTTGTTCTCTCTGGTCCGCTCTCTCCACCACTCCTCTTGTTCTCTCTGGTCCGCTCTCTCCGCCGCTCCTCTTGTTCTCCCTGGTCCGCTCTCTCCGCCGCTCCTCTTGTTCTCCCTGGTCCGCTCTCTCCGCCACTCCTCTTGTTCTCTCTGGTCCACTCTCTCCGCCGCTCCTCTTGTTCTCCCTGGTCCGCTCTCTCCGCCGCTCCTCTTGTTCTCTCTGGTCCGCTCTCTCCACCACTCCTCTTGTTCTCTCTGGTCCGCTCTCCCCGCCACTCCTCCTGTTCTCTCTGGTCCGCTCTCTCCGCCGCTCCTCTTGTTCTCTCTGGTCTGCTCTCCCCGCCACTCCTCTTGTTCTCTCTGGCCAGCTCTCCCCGCCGCTCCTCTTGTTCTCTCTGGTCCACTCTCCCCGCCACTCCTCTTGTTCTCTCTGGTCTGCTCTCCCCGCCGCTCCTCTTGTTCTCTCTGGTCCGCTCTCTCCGCCACTCCTCTTGTTCTCTCTGGTCCGCTCTCTCCGCCACTCCTCTTGTTCTCCCTGGTCCGCTCTCTCCGCCACTCCTCTTGTTCTCCCTGATCCGCTCTCCCCGCCACTCGTCTTGTTCTCTCTGGTCCGCTCTCACCGCCGCTCCTCTTGTTCTCCCTGGTCCGCTCTCCCCGCCACTCCTCTTGTTCTCCCTGGTCCGCTCTCTCCGCCACTCCTCTTGTTCTCCCTGGTCCGCTCTCCCCGCCACTCCTCTTGTTCTCCCTGGTCCGCTCTCTCCGCCACTCCTCTTGTTCTCTCTGGTCCGCTCTCTCCCCCGCTCCTCTTGTTCCCCCTGGTCCGCTCTCTCCGCCACTCCTCTTGTTCTCCCTGGTCCGCTCTCCTCGCCGCTCCTCTTGTTCTCCCTGGTCCGCTCTCTCCGCCACTCCTCTTGTTCTCTCTGGTCCGCTCTCTCCACCACTCCTCTTGTTCTCTCTGGTCTGCTCTCCCCGCCACTCCTCTTGTTCTCTCTGGTCTGCTCTCCCCGCCACTCCTCTTGTTCTCTCTGGTCTGCTCTCCCCGCCACGCCTCTTGTTCTCTCTGGTCCGCTCTCTCTTCCGCTCCTCTTGTTCTCTCTGGTCTGCTCTCCCCGCCACGCCTCTTGTTCTCCCTGGTCCGCTCTCCCCGCCACTCCTCTTGTTCTCTCTGGTCTGCTCTCCCCGCCACTCCTCTTGTTCTCTCTGGTCCGCTCTCTCTTCCGCTTTTCTTGTTCTCCCTGGTCCGCTCTCCTCGCCGCTCCTCTTGTTCTCTCTGGTCCGCTCTCCTCGCCGCTCCTCTTGTTCTCTCTGGTCCGCTCTCTCTTCCGCTTTTCTTGTTCTCCCTGGTCCGCTCTCCCCGCCACTCCTCTTGTTCTCTCTGGTCCGCTCTCTCTTCCGCTTTTCTTGTTCTCCCTGGTCCGCTCTCTCCGCCACTCCTCTTGTTCTCCCTGGTCCGCTCTCTCCGCCACTCCTCTTGTTCTCCCTGGTCCACTCTCTCCACCACTCCTCTTGTTCTCTCTGGTCCGCTATCTCCGCCGGTCCTCTTGTTCTCCCTGGTCCACTCTCCCCGCCGCTCCTCTTGTTCTCTCTGGTCTGGTCTCCCCGCCACTCCTCTTGTTCTCTCTGGTCTGCTCTCCCCGCCACTCCTCTTGTTCTCTCTGGTCCGCTCTCCCCGCCACTCCTCTTGTTCTCCCTGGTCCGCTCTCCTCGCCACTCCTCTTGTTCTCCCTGGTCCGCTCTCCTCGCCACTCCTCTTGTTCTCCCTGGTCCGCTCTCCCCGCCGCTCCTCTTGTTCTCCCTGGTCCACTCTCTCCGCCACTCCTCTTGTTCTCCCTGGTCCGCTCTCTCCGCCGCTCCTCTTGTTCTCTCTGGTCCGCTCTCTCCGCCACTCCTCTTGTTCTCTCTGGTCCGCTCTCCCCGCCACTCCTCTTGTTCTCCCTGGTCCGCTCTCTCCGCCGCTCCTCTTGTTCTCTCTGGTCCGCTCTCTCCACCACTCCTCTTGTTCTCTCTGGTCCGCTCTCTCCGCCGCTCCTCTTGTTCTCCCTGGTCCGCTCTCTCCGCCGCTCCTCTTGTTCTCTCTGGTCCGCTCTCTCCGCCACTCCTCTTGTTCTCTCTGGTCCACTCTCTCCGCCGCTCCTCTTGTTCTCTCTGGTCCGCTCTCTCCACCACTCCTCTTGTTCTCTCTGGTCCGCTCTCTCCGCCGCTCCTCTTGTTCTCCCTGGTCCGCTCTCTCCGCCGCTCCTCTTGTTCTCCCTGGTCCGCTCTCTCCGCCACTCCTCTTGTTCTCTCTGGTCCACTCTCTCCGCCGCTCCTCTTGTTCTCCCTGGTCCGCTCTCTCCGCCGCTCCTCTTGTTCTCTCTGGTCCGCTCTCTCCACCACTCCTCTTGTTCTCTCTGGTCCGCTCTCCCCGCCACTCCTCCTGTTCTCTCTGGTCTGCTCTCTCCGCCGCTCCTCTTGTTCTCTCTGGTCTGCTCTCCCCGCCACTCCTCTTGTTCTCTCTGGCCTGCTCTCCCCGCCGCTCCTCTTGTTCTCTCTGGTCCACTCTCCCCGCCACTCCTCTTGTTCTCTCTGGTCTGCTCTCCCCGCCGCTCCTCTTGTTCTCTCTGGTCCGCTCTCTCCGCCACTCCTCTTGTTCTCTCTGCTCCGCTCTCTCCGCCACTCCTCTTGTTCTCCCTGGTCCGCTCTCTCCGCCACTCCTCTTGTTCTCCCTGATCCGCTCTCCCCGCCACTCGTCTTGTTCTCTCTGGTCCGCTCTCACCGCCGCTCCTCTTGTTCTCCCTGGTCCGCTCTCCCCGCCACTCCTCTTGTTCTCCCTGGTCCGCTCTCTCCGCCACTCCTCTTGTTCTCCCTGGTCCGCTCTCCCCGCCACTCCTCTTGTTCTCCCTGGTCCGCTCTCTCCGCCACTCCTCTTGTTCTCTCTGGTCCGCTCTCTCCCCCGCTCCTCTTGTTCCCCCTGGTCCGCTCTCTCCGCCACTCCTCTTGTTCTCCCTGGTCCGCTCTCCTCGCCGCTCCTCTTGTTCTCCCTGGTCCGCTCTCTCCGCCACTCCTCTTGTTCTCTCTGGTCCGCTCTCTCCACCACTCCTCTTGTTCTCCCTGGTCCGCTCTCTCCGCCACTCCTCTTGTTCTCTCTGGTCCGCTCTCCCCGCCACTCCTCTTGTTCTCCCTGGTCCGCTCTCTCCGCCGCTCCTCTTGTTCTCCCTGGTCCGCTCTCTCCGCCGCTCCTCTTGTTCTCCCTGGTCCGCTCTCCCCGCCACTCCTCTTGTTCTCTCTGGTCTGCTCTCCCCGCCACTCCTCTTGTTCTCTCTGGTCTGCTCTCCCCGCCACTCCTCTTGTTCTCTCTGGTCTGCTCTCCCCGCCACGCCTCTTGTTCTCTCTGGTCCGCTCTCTCTTCCGCTCCTCTTGTTCTCTCTGGTCTGCTCTCCCCGCCACGCCTCTTGTTCTCCCTGGTCCGCTCTCCCCGCCACTCCTCTTGTTCTCCCTGGTCCGCTCTCTCCGCCACTCCTCTTGTTCTCCCTGGTCCACTCTCTCCGCCACTCCTCTTGTTCTCCCTGGTCCGCTCTCCTCGCCGCTCCTCTTGTTCTCCCTGGTCCGCTCTCTCCACCACTCCTCTTGTTCTCCCTGGTCCGCTCTCTCCGCCGCTCCTCTTGTTCTCCCTGGTCCGCTCTCTTCCACCACTCCTCTTTTTCTCCCTGGTCCGCTCTCTTCCACCACTCCTCTTGTTCTCTCTGGTCCGCTCTCTCCGCCACTCCTCTTGTTCTCTCTGGTCCGCTCTCTCCGCCGCTCCTCTTGTTCTCCCTGGTCCGCTCTCTTCCACCACTCCTCTTTTTCTCCCTGGTCCGCTCTCTCCGCCACTCCTCTTTTTCTCCCTGGTCCGCTCTCTCCGCCACTCCTCTTGTTCTCCCTGGTCCGCTCTCTCCGCCACTCCTCTTGTTCTCCCTGGTCCACTCTCCCCGCCACTCCTCTTGTTCTCCCTGGTCCGCTCTCCCCGCCACTCCTCTTGTTCTCTCTGGTCCGCTCTCCCCGCCACTCCTCTTGTTCTCTCTGGTCCGCTCTCCCCGCCACTCCTCTTGTTCTCCCTGGTCCGCTCTCTCCAACACTCCTCTTTTTCTCCCTGGTCCGCTCTCTCCGCCACTCCTCTTTTTCTCCCTGGTCCGCTCTCTCCGCCACTCCTCTTTTTCTCCCTGGTCCGCTCTCTCCGCCACTCCTCTTGTTCTCTCTGGTCCGCTCTCTCTTCCGCTTTTCTTGTTCTCTCTGGTCTGCTCTCTCCGCCGCTCCTCTTGTTCTCTCTGGTCTGCTGTCCCCGCCACGCCTCTTGTTCTCTCTGGTCCGCTCTCCCCGCCACTCCTCTTGTTCTCTCTGGTCCGCTCTCCCCGCCACGCCTCTTGTTCTCTCTGGTCTGCTCTCCCCGCCACTCCTCTTGTTCTCTCTGGTCCGCTCTCTCCGCCACTCCTCTTGTTCTCTCTGGTCCGCTCTCTCTTCCGCTCCTCCTGTTCTCTCTGGTCTGCTCTCCCCGCCACTCCTCTTGTTCTCTCTGGTCCGCTCTCTCCGCCACTCCTCTTGTTCTCTCTGGTCCGCTCTCTCTTCCGCTTTTCTTGTTCTCTCTGGTCTGCTCTCCCCGCCACGCCTCTTGTTCTCTCTGGTCTGCTCTCCCCGCCACTCCTCTTGTTCTCTCTGGTCCGCTCTCTCCGCCACTCCTCTTGTTCTCTCTGGTCCGCTCTCTCCGCCACTCCTCTTGTTCTCCCTGGTCCACTCTCTCCACCACTCCTCTTGTTCTCCCTGGTCCACTCTCCCCGCCGCTCCTCTTGTTCTCTCTGGTCTGGTCTCCCCGCCACTCCTCTTGTTCTCTCTGGTCTGCTCTCCCCGCCACTCCTCTTGTTCTCTCTGGTCTGCTCTCCCCGCCACTCCTCTTGTTCTCTCTGGTCCGCTCTCCCCGCCGCTCCTCTTGTTCTCTCTGGTCTGGTCTCCCCGCCACTCCTCTTGTTCTCTCTGGTCTGCTCTCCCCGCCACTCCTCTTGTTCTCTCTGGTCCGCTCTCCCCGCCACTCCTCTTGTTCTACCTGGTCCGCTCTCCTCGCCACTCCTCTTGTTCTCCCTGGTCCGCTCTCCTCGCCACTCCTCTTGTTCTCCCTGGTCCGCTCTCCTCGCCACTCCTCTTGTTCTCCCTGGTCCGCTCTCCCCGCCGCTCCTCTTGTTCTCCCTGGTCCGCTCTCTCCGCCGCTCCTCTTGTTCTCCCTGGTCCGCTCTCTCCGCCGCTCCTCTTGTTCTCTCTGGTCCGCTCTCTCCGCCACTCCTCTTGTTCTCTCTGGTCCGCTCTCCCCGCCGCTCCTCTTGTTCTCTCTGGTCCGCTCTCTCCACCACTCCTCTTGTTCTCTCTGGTCCGCTCTCTCCGCCGCTCCTCTTGTTCTCCCTGGTCCGCTCTCTCCGCCGCTCCTCTTGTTCTCCCTGGTCCGCTCTCTCCGCCACTCCTCTTGTTCTCTCTGGTCCACTCTCTCCGCCGCTCCTCCTGTTCTCCCCGGTCCGCTCTCTCCGCCGCTCCTCTTGTTCTCTCTGGTCCGCTCTCTCCACCACTCCTCTTGTTCTCTCTGGTCCGCGCTCTCCACCACTCCTCTTGTTCTCTCTGGTCCGCTCTCTCCACCACTCCTCTTGTTCTCCCTGGTCCGCTCTCTCCGCCGCTCCTCTTGTTCTCCCTGGTCCGCTCTCTCCGCCGCTCCTCTTGTTCTCCCTGGTCCGCTCTCTCCACCACTCCTCTTGTTCTCTCTGGTCCGCTCTCTCCACCACTCCTCTTGTTCTCCCTGGTCCGCTCTCTCCACCACTCCTCTTGTTCTCCCTGGTCCACTCTCCCCGCCGCTCCTCTTGTTCTCTCTGGTCTGGTCTCCCCGCCACTCCTCTTGTTCTCTCTGGTCCGCTCTCTCCACCGCTCCTCTTGTTCTCTCTGGTCCACTCTCCCCGCCACTCCTCTTGTTCTCTCTGGTCTGCTCTCCCCGCCACTCCTCTTGTTCTCTCTGGTCCGCTCTCCCCGCCACTCCTCTTGTTCTCCCTGGTCCGCTCTCCTCGCCACTCCTCTTGTTCTCCCTGGTCCGCTCTCCTCGCCACTCCTCTTGTTCTCCCTGGTCCGCTCTCCTCGCCACTCCTCTTGTTCTCCCTGGTCCGCTCTCCCCGCCGCTCCTCTTGTTCTCCCTGGTCCACTCTCTCCGCCACTCCTCTTGTTCTCCCTGGTCCGCTCTCTCCGCCGCTCCTCTTGTTCTCTCTGGTCCGCTCTCTCCGCCACTCCTCTTGTTCTCCCTGGTCCGCTCTCTCCGCCGCTCCTCTTGTTCTCTCTGGTCCGCTCTCCCCGCCGCTCCTCTTGTTCTCTCTGGTCCGCTCTCTCCACCACTCCTCTTGTTCTCCCTGGTCCGATCTCTCTGCCGCTCCTCTTGTTCTCCCTGGTCCGCTCTCTCCGCCGCTCCTCTTGTTCTCCCTGGTCCACTCTCTCCGCCGCTCCTCTTGTTCTCCCTGGTCCGCTCTCTCCGCCGCTCCTCTTGTTCTCCCTGGTCCGCTCTCTCCGCCACTCCTCTTGTTCTCTCTGGTCCACTCTCTCCGCCGCTCCTCTTGTTCTCCCTGGTCCGCTCTCTCCGCCGCTCCTCTTGTTCTCTCTGGTCCGCTCTCCCCGCCGCTCCTCCTGTTCTCTCTGGTCTGCTCTCTCCGCCGCTCCTCTTGTTCTCTCTGGTCTGCTCTCCCCGCCACTCCTCTTGTTCTCTCTGGTCCGCTCTCTCCGCCACTCCTCTTGTTCTCTCTGGTCCGCTCTCTCCGCCACTCCTCTTGTTCTCCCTGGTCCGCTCTCTCCGCCGCTCCTCTTGTTCTCCCTGGTCCGCTCTCTCCGCCGCTCCTCTTGTTCTCCCTGGTCCGCTCTCTCCGCCGCTCCTCTTGTTCTCCCTGGTCCGCTCTCTCCGCCACTCCTCTTGTTCTCCCTGGTCCGCTCTCCCCGCCACTCCTGTTGTTCTCTCTGGTCTGCTCTCCCCGCCACTCCTCTTGTTCTCTCTGGTCTGCTCTCCCCGCCACTCCTCTTGTTCTCTCTGGTCTGCTCTCCCCGCCACGCCTCTTGTTCTCTCTGGTCCGCTCTCTCTTCCGCTTTTCTTGTTCTCTCTGGTCTGCTCTCTCCGCCGCTCCTCTTGTTCTCTCTGGTCCGCTCTCCCCGCCACGCCTCTTGTTCTCTCTGGTCCGCTCTCCCCGCCACTCCTCTTGTTCTCTCTGGTCCGCTCTCCCCGCCACTCCTCTTGTTCTCTCTGGTCTGCTCTCCCCGCCACTCCTCTTGTTCTCTCTGGTCTGCTCTCCCCGCCACTCCTCTTGTTCTCTCTGGTCCGCTCTCTCTTCCGCTTTTCTTGTTCTCTCTGGTCTGCTGTCCCCGCCACGCCTCTTGTTCTCTCTGGTCTGCTCTCCCCGCCACTCCTCTTGTTCTCTCTGGTCCGCTCTCTCCGCCACTCCTCTTGTTCTCTCTGGTCCGCTCTCTCTTCCGCTTTTCTTGTTCTCTCTGGTCTGCTCTCCCCGCCACGCCTCTTGTTCTCTCTGGTCTGCTCTCCCCGCCACGCCTCTTGTTCTCCCTGGTCCGCTCTCTCCGCCACTCCTCTTGTTCTCTCTGGTCTGCTCTCCCCGCCACTCCTCTTGTTCTCTCTGGTCCACTCTCCCCGCCGCTCCTCTTGTTCTCCCTGGTCCGCTCTCTCCGCCACTCCTCTTGTTCTCCCTGGTCCGCTCTCCTCGCCGCTCCTCTTGTTCTCCCTGGTCTGCTCTCCCCGCCACTCCTCTTGTTTTCCCTGGTCCGCTCTCTCCGCCACTCCTCTTGTTCTCCCTGGTCCGCTCTCTCCGCCGCTCCTCTTGTTCTCCCTGGTCCGCTCTCTCCGCCACTCCTCTTGTTCTCTCTGGTCCGCTCTCCCCGCCACTCCTCTTGTTCTCTCTGGTCCACTCTCCCTGCCGCTCCTCTTGTTCTCCCTGGTCCGCTCTCCTCGCCGCTCCTCTTGTTCTCCCTTGTCTGCTCTCCCCGCCACTCCTCTTGTTCTCCCTGCTCTGCTCTCCCCGCCACTCCTCTTGTTCTCTCTGGTCCGCTCTCTCTGCCGCTTTTCTTGTTCTCCCTGGTCCACTCTCCCCGCCACTCCTCTTGTTCTCCCTGGTCCGCTCTCCCCACCACTCCTCTTGTTCTCTCTGATCCGCTCTCCCCACCACTCCTTTTGTTCTCTCTGGTCCGCTCTCCCCGCCACTCCTCTTGTTCTCTCTGGTCTGCTCTCCCCGCCACTCCTCTTGTTCTCTCTGGTCCGCTCTCTCCGCCGCTCCTCTTGTTCTCCCTGGTCCGCTCTCCCCGCCACTCCTCTTGTTCTCTCTGGTCCGCTCTCTCCGCCGCTCCTCTTGTTCTCTCTGGTCCGCTCTCCCCGCCACTCCTCTTGTTCTCCCTGGTCCGCTCTCTCCACCACTCCTCTTGTTCTCTCTGGTCTGCTCTCCCCGCCACTCCTCTTGTTCTCCCTGGTCCGCTCTCCCCGCCACTCGTCCTGTTCTCTCTGGTCCGCTCTCCCCGCCGCTCCTCTTGTTCTCCCTGGTCCGCTCTCTCCGCCACTCCTCTTGTTCTCCCTGGTCCGCTCTCTCCGCCACTCCTCTTGTTCTCTCTGGTCCGCTCTCTCCGCCACTCCTCCTGTTCTCTCTGGTCCGCTCTCCCCGCCACTCCTCTTGTTCTCTCTGGTCCGCTCTCTCCGCCACTCCTCTCGTTCTCTCTGGTCTGCTCTCCCCGCCACTCCTCTTGTTCTCTCTGGTCCGCTCTCTGCGCCGCTCCTCTTGTTCTCTCTGGTCCGCTCTCTCCGCCACTCCTCTTGTTCTCCCTGGTCCGCTCTCTCCGCCACTCCTCTCGTTCTCCCTGGTCCGCTCTCTCCGCCACTCCTCTTGTTCTCCCTGGTCCGCTCTCTCCGCCGCTCCTCTTGTTCTCCCTGGTCCGCTCTCCCCGCCACTCCTCTTGTTCTCTCTGGTCCGCTCTCTCCGCCGCTCCTCTTGTTCTGTCTGGTCCGCTCTCTCCGCCACTCCTCTTGTTCTCCCTGGTCCGCTCTCTCCGCCACTCCTCTCGTTCTCCCTGGTCCGCTCTCTCCGCCACTCCTCTTGTTCTCCCTGGTCCGCTCTCTCCGCCACTCCTCTTGTTCTCCCTGGTCCACTCTCCCCGCCGCTCCTCTTGTTCTCTCTGGTCTGCTCTCCCCGCCACTCCTCTTGTTCTCTCTGGTCCGCTCTCCCCGCCACTCCTCTTGTTCTCTCTGGTCCGCTCTCTCTTCCGCTTTTCTTGTTCTCTCTGGTCCGCTCTCCCCGCCACTCCTCTTGTTCTCTCTGGTCCGCTCTCTCTTCCGCTTTTCTTGTTCTCTCTGGTCCGCTCTCTCCGCCACTCCTCTTGTTCTCTCTGGTCCGCTCTCCCCGCCACTCCTCTTGTTCTCTCTGGTCTGCTCTCCCCGCCACTCCTCTTGTTCTCTCTGGTCCGCTCTCCCCGCCACTCCTCTTGTTCTCTCTGGTCTGCTCTCCCCGCCACTCCTCTTGTTCTCTCTGGTCCGCTCTCTCCGCCACTCCTCTTGTTCTCTCTGGTCTGCTCTCCCCGCCACTCCTCTTGTTCTCTCTGGTCCGCTCTCTCCGCCACTCCTCTTGTTCTCTCTGGTCCGCTCTCCCCGCCACTCCTCTTGTTCTCTCTGGTCCGCTCTCCCCGCCACTCCTCTTGTTCTCTCTGGTCCGCTCTCCCCGCCACGCCTCTTGTTCTCTCTGGTCTGCTCTCCCCGCCACTCCTCTTGTTCTCTCTGGTCCGCTCTCTCCGCCACTCCTCTTGTTCTCTCTGGTCCGCTCTCTCCGCCACTCCTCTTGTTCTCTCTGGTCTGCTCTCCCCGCCACTCCTCTTGTTCTCTCTGGTCCGCTCTCTCTTCCGCTTTTCTTGTTCTCCCTGGTCCGCTCTCTCCGCCGCTCCTTTTGTTCTCCCTGGTCCACTCTCCCCGCCACTCCTCTTGTTCTCCCTGGTCCACTCTCTCCGCCGCTCCTCTTGTTCTCCCTGGTCCGCTCTCTCCGCCACTCCTCTTGTTCTCTCTGGTCCGCTCTCTCCGCCGCTCCTCCTGTTCTCTCTGGTCCGCTCTCTCCGCCACTCCTCTTGTTCTCCCTGGTCCGCTCTCTCCGCCGCTCCTCCTGTTCTCTCTGGTCCGCTCTCCCCGCCGCTCCTCTTGTTCTCCCTGGTCCGCTCTCTCCGCCACTCATCTTGTTCTCCCTGGTCCGCTCTCTCCGCCACACCCCTTGTTCTCCCTGGTCTGCTCTCCCCGCCACTCCCCTTGTTCTCCCTGGTCCACTCTCCCCGCCACTCCTCTTGTTCTCCCTGGTCCGCTCTCCTCGCCACTCCTCTTGTTCTCCCTGGTCCGCTCTCCCCGCCACTCCTCTTGTTCTCCCTGGTCCGCTCTCTCCGCCACTCCCCTTGTTCTCCCTGGTCTGCTCTCCCCGCCACTCCCCTTGTTCTCCCTGGTCCACTCTCCCCGCCACTCCTCTTGTTCTCCCTGGTCCGCTCTCCTCGCCACTCCTCTTGTTCTCTCTGGTCCGCTCTCTCTGCCGCTTTTCTTGTTCTCCCTGGTCCACTCTCCCCGCCACTCCTCTTGTTCTCCCTGGTCCGCTCTCCCCGCCACTCCTCTTGTTCTCCCTGGTCCGCTCTCTCTGCCGCTTTTCTTGTTCTCCCTGGTCCACTCTCCCCGCCGCTCCTCTTGTTCTCTCTGGTCCGCTCTCTCCGCCACTCCTCTTGTTCTCTCTGGTCTGCTCTCCCCGCCACTCCTCTTGTTCTCTCTGGTCCGCTCTCCCCGCCACTCCTCTTGTTCTCTCTGGTCCGCTCTCCCCGCCGCTCCTCTTGTTCTCTCTGGTCCGCTCTCTCCGCCGCTCCTCTTGTTCTCTCTGGTCCGCTCTCTCCACCACTTCTCTTGTTCTCTCTGGTCCGCTCTCTCCGCCGCTCCTCTTGTTCTCTCTGATCCGCTCTCCCCACCACTCCTCTTGTTCTCCCTGGTCCGCTCTCTCCGCCGCTCCTCTTGTTCTCCCTGGTCCGCTCTCTCCGCCACTCCTCTTGTTCTCTCTGGTCCGCTCTCTCCGCCACTCCTCTTGTTCTCCCTGGTCCGCTCTCTCTGCCGCTTTTCTTGTTCTCCCTGGTCCGCTCTCTCCGCCGCTCCTCTTGTTCTCCCTGGTCCGCTCTCTCCGCCACTCCTCTTGTTCTCTCTGGTCCGCTCTCTCCGCCACTCCTCTTGTTCTCCCTGGTCCGCTCTCTCTGCCGCTTTTCTTGTTCTCCCTGGTCCGCTCTCTCCGCCACTCCTCTTGTTCTCCCTGGTCCGCTCTCTCCGCCACTCCTCTTGTTCTCCCTGATCCGCTCTCCCCGCCGCTCCTCTTGTTCTCTCTGGTCCGCTCTCCCCGCCACTCCTCCTGTTCTCTCTGGTCCGCTCTCTCCGCCGCTCCTCTTGTTCTCCCTGGTCCGCTCTCCCCGCCACTCCTCTTGTTCTCTCTGGTCCGCTCTCCCCGCCACTCCTCTTGTTCTCCCTGGTCCGCTCTCCCCGCCACTCCTCTTGTTCTCTCTGGTCCGCTCTCTCCGCCGCTCCTCTTGTTCTCCCTGGTCCGCTCTCTCCGCCGCTCCTCTTGTTCTCCCTGGTCCGCTCTCTCCGCCACTCCTCTTGTTCTCTCTGCTCCGCTCTCCTCGCCGCTCCTCTTGTTCTCCCTGGTCCGCTCTCTCCGCCACTCCTCTTGTTCTCTCTGGTCCGCTCTCTCTGCCGCTTTTCTTGTTCTCCCTGGTCCGCTCTCCCCGCCACTCCTCTTGTTCTCTCTGGTCCGCTCTCTCCGCCGCTCCTCTTGTTCTCCCTGGTCCGCTCTCTCCGCCACTCCTCTTGTTCTCTCTGGTCCGCTCTCTCTGCCGCTTTTCTTGTTCTCCCTGGTCCGCTCTCTCCGCCACTCCTCTTGTTCTCCCTGGTCTGCTCTCTCTGCCGCTTTTCTTGTTCTCTCTGGTCCGCTCTCTCCGCCACTCCTCTTGTTCTCTCTGGTCCGCTCTCTCTGCCGCTTTTCTTGTTCTCTCTGGTCCGCTCTCCCCACCACTCCTCTTGTTCTCCCTGGTCCGCTCTCTCCGCCACTCCTCTTGTTCTCCCTGGTCCGCTCTCTCCGCCACTCCTCTTGTTCTCTCTGGTCCGCTCTCTCCGCCACTCCTCTTGTTCTCCCTGGTCCACTCTCTCCACCACTTCTCCTGTTCTCTCTGGTCCGCTCTCCCCGCCACTCCTCTTGTTCTCTCTGGTCTGCTCTCCCCGCCACTCCTCTTGTTCTCCCTGGTCCACTCTCTCCGCCGCTCCTCTTGTTCTCCCTGGTCCGCTCTCTCCGCCACTCCTCCTGTTCTCTCTGGTCCGCTCTCCTCGCCGCTCCTCTTGTGCTCTCTGGTCCGCTCTCTCTTCCGCTTTTCTTGTTCTCCCTGGTCCGCTCTCTCCGCCACTCCTCTTGTTCTCCCTGGTCCACTCTCTCCACCACTTCTCCTGTTCTCTCTGGTCCGCTCTCCCCGCCACTCCTCTTGTTCTCTCTGGTCCGCTCTCTCCGCCACTCCTCTTGTTCTCTCTGGTCCGCTCTCCCCGCCACTCCTCTTGTTCTCTCTGGTCCGCTCTCTCCGCCACTCCTCTTGTTCTCCCTGGTCCACTCTCTCCACCACTCCTCTTGTTCTCTCTGGTCCGCTCTCTCCGCCACTCCTCTTGTTCTCTCTGGTCCGCTCTCTCCACCACTCCTCTTGTTCTCTCTGGTCCGCTCTCTCCGCCACTCCTCTTGTTCTCTCTGGTCCGCTCTCTCCGCCACTCCTCTTGTTCTCTCTGGTCCGCTCTCTCCGCCACTCCTCTTGTTCTCCCTGGTCCGCTCTCCCCGCCACTCCTCTTGTTCTCTCTGGTCCGCTCTCCTCGCCGCTCCTCTTGTTCTCTCTGGTCCACTCTCTCCGCCACTCCTCTTGTTCTCTCTGGTCCGCTCTCTCCGCCACTCCTCTTGTTCTCCCTGGTCCACTCTCCCCGCCACTCCTCTTGTTCTCCCTGGTCCACTCTCCCCGCCACTCCACTTGTTCTCTCTGGTCCGCTCTCCTCGCCGCTCCTCTTGTTCTCTCTGGTCCGCTCTCCCCGCCACTCCTCTTGTTCTCTCTGGTCCGCGCTCTCCGCCACTCCTCTTGTTCTCCCTGGTCCGCTCTCTCCGCCACTCCTCTTGTTCTCCCTGGTCCGCTCTCCCTGCCACTCCTCTTGTTCTCCCTGGTCCGCTCTCTCCGCCACTCCTCTTGTTCTCCCTGGTCCGCTCTCCCTGCCACTCCTCTTGTTCTCCCTGGTCCGCTCTCTCCGCCACTCCTCTTGTTCTCCCTGGTCCGCTCTCCTCGCCGCTCCTCTTGTTCTCTCTGGTCCGCTCTCTCTTCCGCTTTTCTTGTTCTCCCTGGTCCGCTCTCTCCGCCACTCCTCTTGTTCTCCCTGGTCCACTCTCTCCACCACTTCTCCTGTTCTCTCTGGTCCGCTCTCTCCGCCACTCCTCTTGTTCTCCCTGGTCCGCTCTCCCCGCCACTCCTCTTGTTCTCCCTGGTCCGCTCTCTCCGCCACTCCTCTTGTTCTCCCTGGTCCGCTCTCTCCGCCACTCCTCTTGTTCTCCCTGGTCCGCTCTCTCCGCCACTCCTCTTGTTCTCTCTGGTCCGCTCTCTCCGCCACTCCTCTTGTTCTCTCTGGTCCGCTCTCCTCGCCACTCCTCTTGTTCTCCCTGGTCCGCTCTCCTCGCCACTCCTCTTGTTCTCCCTGGTCCGCTCTCCTCGCCACTCCTCTTGTTCTCCCTGGTCCGCTCTCCTCGCCACTCCTCTTGTTCTCCCTGGTCCGCTCTCCCCGCCGCTCCTCTTGTTCTCCCTGGTCCACTCTCTCCGCCACTCCTCTTGTTCTCCCTGGTCCGCTCTCTCCGCCGCTCCTCTTGTTCTCTCTGGTCCGCTCTCTCCGCCACTCCTCTTGTTCTCCCTGGTCCGCTCTCTCCGCCGCTCCTCTTGTTCTCTCTGGTCCGCTCTCCCCGCCGCTCCTCTTGTTCTCTCTGGTCCGCTCTCTCCACCACTCCTCTTGTTCTCCCTGGTCCGATCTCTCTGCCGCTCCTCTTGTTCTCCCTGGTCCGCTCTCTCCGCCGCTCCTCTTGTTCTCCCTGGTCCACTCTCTCCGCCGCTCCTCTTGTTCTCCCTGGTCCGCTCTCTCCGCCGCTCCTCTTGTTCTCCCTGGTCCGCTCTCTCCGCCACTCCTCTTGTTCTCTCTGGTCCACTCTCTCCGCCGCTCCTCTTGTTCTCCCTGGTCCGCTCTCTCCGCCGCTCCTCTTGTTCTCTCTGGTCCGCTCTCCCCGCCACTCCTCCTGTTCTCTCTGGTCTGCTCTCTCCGCCGCTCCTCTTGTTCTCTCTGGTCTGCTCTCCCCGCCACTCCTCTTGTTCTCTCTGGTCCGCTCTCTCCGCCACTCCTCTTGTTCTCTCTGGTCCGCTCTCTCCGCCACTCCTCTTGTTCTCCCTGGTCCGCTCTCTCCGCCGCTCCTCTTGTTCTCCCTGGTCCGCTCTCTCCGCCGCTCCTCTTGTTCTCCCTGGTCCGCTCTCTCCGCCGCTCCTCTTGTTCTCCCTGGTCCGCTCTCTCCGCCACTCCTCTTGTTCTCCCTGGTCCGCTCTCCCCGCCACTCCTCTTGTTCTCTCTGGTCTGCTCTCCCCGCCACTCCTCTTGTTCTCTCTGGTCTGCTCTCCCCGCCACTCCTCTTGTTCTCTCTGGTCTGCTCTCCCCGCCACGCCTCTTGTTCTCTCTGGTCCGCTCTCTCTTCCGCTTTTCTTGTTCTCTCTGGTCTGCTCTCTCCGCCGCTCCTCTTGTTCTCTCTGGTCCGCTCTCCCCGCCACGCCTCTTGTTCTCTCTGGTCCGCTCTCCCCGCCACTCCTCTTGTTCTCTCTGGTCCGCTCTCCCCGCCACTCCTCTTGTTCTCTCTGGTCTGCTCTCCCCGCCACTCCTCTTGTTCTCTCTGGTCTGCTCTCCCCGCCACTCCTCTTGTTCTCTCTGGTCCGCTCTCTCTTCCGCTTTTCTTGTTCTCTCTGGTCTGCTGTCCCCGCCACGCCTCTTGTTCTCTCTGGTCTGCTCTCCCCGCCACTCCTCTTGTTCTCTCTGGTCCGCTCTCTCCGCCACTCCTCTTGTTCTCTCTGGTCCGCTCTCTCTTCCGCTTTTCTTGTTCTCTCTGGTCTGCTCTCCCCGCCACGCCTCTTGTTCTCTCTGGTCTGCTCTCCCCGCCACGCCTCTTGTTCTCCCTGGTCCGCTCTCTCCGCCACTCCTCTTGTTCTCTCTGGTCTGCTCTCCCCGCCACTCCTCTTGTTCTCTCTGGTCCACTCTCCCCGCCGCTCCTCTTGTTCTCCCTGGTCCGCTCTCTCCGCCACTCCTCTTGTTCTCCCTGGTCCGCTCTCCTCGCCGCTCCTCTTGTTCTCCCTGGTCTGCTCTCCCCGCCACTCCTCTTGTTTTCCCTGGTCCGCTCTCTCCGCCACTCCTCTTGTTCTCCCTGGTCCGCTCTCTCCGCCGCTCCTCTTGTTCTCCCTGGTCCGCTCTCTCCGCCACTCCTCTTGTTCTCTCTGGTCCGCTCTCCCCGCCACTCCTCTTGTTCTCTCTGGTCCACTCTCCCTGCCGCTCCTCTTGTTCTCCCTGGTCCGCTCTCCTCGCCGCTCCTCTTGTTCTCCCTTGTCTGCTCTCCCCGCCACTCCTCTTGTTCTCCCTGCTCTGCTCTCCCCGCCACTCCTCTTGTTCTCTCTGGTCCGCTCTCTCTGCCGCTTTTCTTGTTCTCCCTGGTCCACTCTCCCCGCCACTCCTCTTGTTCTCCCTGGTCCGCTCTCCCCACCACTCCTCTTGTTCTCTCTGATCCGCTCTCCCCACCACTCCTTTTGTTCTCTCTGGTCCGCTCTCCCCGCCACTCCTCTTGTTCTCTCTGGTCTGCTCTCCCCGCCACTCCTCTTGTTCTCTCTGGTCCGCTCTCTCCGCCGCTCCTCTTGTTCTCCCTGGTCCGCTCTCCCCGCCACTCCTCTTGTTCTCTCTGGTCCGCTCTCTCCGCCGCTCCTCTTGTTCTCTCTGGTCCGCTCTCCCCGCCACTCCTCTTGTTCTCCCTGGTCCGCTCTCTCCACCACTCCTCTTGTTCTCTCTGGTCTGCTCTCCCCGCCACTCCTCTTGTTCTCCCTGGTCCGCTCTCCCCGCCACTCGTCCTGTTCTCTCTGGTCCGCTCTCCCCGCCGCTCCTCTTGTTCTCCCTGGTCCGCTCTCTCCGCCACTCCTCTTGTTCTCCCTGGTCCGCTCTCTCCGCCACTCCTCTTGTTCTCTCTGGTCCGCTCTCTCCGCCACTCCTCCTGTTCTCTCTGGTCCGCTCTCCCCGCCACTCCTCTTGTTCTCTCTGGTCCGCTCTCTCCGCCACTCCTCTCGTTCTCTCTGGTCTGCTCTCCCCGCCACTCCTCTTGTTCTCTCTGGTCCGCTCTCTGCGCCGCTCCTCTTGTTCTCTCTGGTCCGCTCTCTCCGCCACTCCTCTTGTTCTCCCTGGTCCGCTCTCTCCGCCACTCCTCTCGTTCTCCCTGGTCCGCTCTCTCCGCCACTCCTCTTGTTCTCCCTGGTCCGCTCTCTCCGCCGCTCCTCTTGTTCTCCCTGGTCCGCTCTCCCCGCCACTCCTCTTGTTCTCTCTGGTCCGCTCTCTCCGCCGCTCCTCTTGTTCTGTCTGGTCCGCTCTCTCCGCCACTCCTCTTGTTCTCCCTGGTCCGCTCTCTCCGCCACTCCTCTCGTTCTCCCTGGTCCGCTCTCTCCGCCACTCCTCTTGTTCTCCCTGGTCCGCTCTCTCCGCCACTCCTCTTGTTCTCCCTGGTCCACTCTCCCCGCCGCTCCTCTTGTTCTCTCTGGTCTGCTCTCCCCGCCACTCCTCTTGTTCTCTCTGGTCCGCTCTCCCCGCCACTCCTCTTGTTCTCTCTGGTCCGCTCTCTCTTCCGCTTTTCTTGTTCTCTCTGGTCCGCTCTCCCCGCCACTCCTCTTGTTCTCTCTGGTCCGCTCTCTCTTCCGCTTTTCTTGTTCTCTCTGGTCCGCTCTCTCCGCCACTCCTCTTGTTCTCTCTGGTCCGCTCTCCCCGCCACTCCTCTTGTTCTCTCTGGTCTGCTCTCCCCGCCACTCCTCTTGTTCTCTCTGGTCCGCTCTCCCCGCCACTCCTCTTGTTCTCTCTGGTCTGCTCTCCCCGCCACTCCTCTTGTTCTCTCTGGTCCGCTCTCTCCGCCACTCCTCTTGTTCTCTCTGGTCTGCTCTCCCCGCCACTCCTCTTGTTCTCTCTGGTCCGCTCTCTCCGCCACTCCTCTTGTTCTCTCTGGTCCGCTCTCCCCGCCACTCCTCTTGTTCTCTCTGGTCCGCTCTCCCCGCCACTCCTCTTGTTCTCTCTGGTCCGCTCTCCCCGCCACGCCTCTTGTTCTCTCTGGTCTGCTCTCCCCGCCACTCCTCTTGTTCTCTCTGGTCCGCTCTCTCCGCCACTCCTCTTGTTCTCTCTGGTCCGCTCTCTCCGCCACTCCTCTTGTTCTCTCTGGTCTGCTCTCCCCGCCACTCCTCTTGTTCTCTCTGGTCCGCTCTCTCTTCCGCTTTTCTTGTTCTCCCTGGTCCGCTCTCTCCGCCGCTCCTTTTGTTCTCCCTGGTCCACTCTCCCCGCCACTCCTCTTGTTCTCCCTGGTCCACTCTCTCCGCCGCTCCTCTTGTTCTCCCTGGTCCGCTCTCTCCGCCACTCCTCTTGTTCTCTCTGGTCCGCTCTCTCCGCCGCTCCTCCTGTTCTCTCTGGTCCGCTCTCTCCGCCGCTCCTCCTGTTCTCTCTGGTCCGCTCTCCCCGCCGCTCCTCTTGTTCTCCCTGGTCCGCTCTCTCCGCCACTCATCTTGTTCTCCCTGGTCCGCTCTCTCCGCCACACCCCTTGTTCTCCCTGGTCTGCTCTCCCCGCCACTCCCCTTGTTCTCCCTGGTCCACTCTCCCCGCCACTCCTCTTGTTCTCCCTGGTCCGCTCTCCTCGCCACTCCTCTTGTTCTCCCTGGTCCGCTCTCCCCGCCACTCCTCTTGTTCTCCCTGGTCCGCTCTCTCCGCCACTCCCCTTGTTCTCCCTGGTCTGCTCTCCCCGCCACTCCCCTTGTTCTCCCTGGTCCACTCTCCCCGCCACTCCTCTTGTTCTCCCTGGTCCGCTCTCCTCGCCACTCCTCTTGTTCTCTCTGGTCCGCTCTCTCTGCCGCTTTTCTTGTTCTCCCTGGTCCACTCTCCCCGCCACTCCTCTTGTTCTCCCTGGTCCGCTCTCCCCGCCACTCCTCTTGTTCTCCCTGGTCCGCTCTCTCTGCCGCTTTTCTTGTTCTCCCTGGTCCACTCTCCCCGCCGCTCCTCTTGTTCTCTCTGGTCCGCTCTCTCCGCCACTCCTCTTGTTCTCTCTGGTCTGCTCTCCCCGCCACTCCTCTTGTTCTCTCTGGTCCGCTCTCCCCGCCACTCCTCTTGTTCTCTCTGGTCCGCTCTCCCCGCCGCTCCTCTTGTTCTCTCTGGTCCGCTCTCTCCGCCGCTCCTCTTGTTCTCTCTGGTCCGCTCTCTCCACCACGTCTCTTGTTCTCTCTGGTCCGCTCTCTCCGCCGCTCCTCTTGTTCTCTCTGATCCGCTCTCCCCACCGCTCCTCTTGTTCTCCCTGGTCCGCTCTCTCCGCCGCTCCTCTTGTTCTCCCTGGTCCGCTCTCTCCGCCACTCCTCTTGTTCTCTCTGGTCCGCTCTCTCCGCCACTCCTCTTGTTCTCCCTGGTCCGCTCTCTCTGCCGCTTTTCTTGTTCTCCCTGGTCCGCTCTCTCCGCCGCTCCTCTTGTTCTCCCTGGTCCGCTCTCTCCGCCACTCCTCTTGTTCTCTCTGGTCCGCTCTCTCCGCCACTCCTCTTGTTCTCCCTGGTCCGCTCTCTCTGCCGCTTTTCTTGTTCTCCCTGGTCCGCTCTCTCCGCCACTCCTCTTGTTCTCCCTGGTCCGCTCTCTCCGCCACTCCTCTTGTTCTCCCTGATCCGCTCTCCCCGCCGCTCCTCTTGTTCTCTCTGGTCCGCTCTCCCCGCCACTCCTCCTGTTCTCTCTGGTCCGCTCTCTCCGCCGCTCCTCTTGTTCTCCCTGGTCCGCTCTCCCCGCCACTCCTCTTGTTCTCTCTGGTCCGCTCTCCCCGCCACTCCTCTTGTTCTCCCTGGTCCGCTCTCCCCGCCACTCCTCTTGTTCTCTCTGGTCCGCTCTCTCCGCCGCTCCTCTTGTTCTCCCTGGTCCGCTCTCTCCGCCGCTCCTCTTGTTCTCCCTGGTCCGCTCTCTCCGCCACTCCTCTTGTTCTCTCTGCTCCGCTCTCCTCGCCGCTCCTCTTGTTCTCCCTGGTCCGCTCTCTCTGCCACTCCTCTTGTTCTCTCTGGTCCGCTCTCTCTGCCGCTTTTCTTGTTCTCCCTGGTCCGCTCTCCCCGCCACTCCTCTTGTTCTCTCTGGTCCGCTCTCTCCGCCGCTCCTCTTGTTCTCCCTGGTCCGCTCTCTCCGCCACTCCTCTTGTTCTCTCTGGTCCGCTCTCTCTGCCGCTTTTCTTGTTCTCCCTGGTCCGCTCTCTCCGCCACTCCTCTTGTTCTCCCTGGTCTGCTCTCTCTGCCGCTTTTCTTGTTCTCTCTGGTCCGCTCTCTCCGCCACTCCTCTTGTTCTCTCTGGTCCGCTCTCTCTGCCGCTTTTCTTGTTCTCTCTGGTCCGCTCTCCCCACCACTCCTCTTGTTCTCCCTGGTCCGCTCTCTCCGCCACTCCTCTTGTTCTCCCTGGTCCGCTCTCTCCGCCACTCCTCTTGTTCTCTCTGGTCCGCTCTCTCCGCCACTCCTCTTGTTCTCCCTGGTCCACTCTCTCCACCACTTCTCCTGTTCTCTCTGGTCCGCTCTCCCCGCCACTCCTCTTGTTCTCTCTGGTCTGCTCTCCCCGCCACTCCTCTTGTTCTCCCTGGTCCACTCTCTCCGCCGCTCCTCTTGTTCTCCCTGGTCCGCTCTCTCCGCCACTCCTCCTGTTCTCTCTGGTCCGCTCTCCTCGCCGCTCCTCTTGTGCTCTCTGGTCCGCTCTCTCTTCCGCTTTTCTTGTTCTCCCTGGTCCGCTCTCTCCGCCACTCCTCTTGTTCTCCCTGGTCCACTCTCTCCACCACTTCTCCTGTTCTCTCTGGTCCGCTCTCCCCGCCACTCCTCTTGTTCTCTCTGGTCCGCTCTCTCCGCCACTCCTCTTGTTCTCTCTGGTCCGCTCTCCCCGCCACTCCTCTTGTTCTCTCTGGTCCGCTCTCTCCGCCACTCCTCTTGTTCTCCCTGGTCCACTCTCTCCACCACTCCTCTTGTTCTCTCTGGTCCGCTCTCTCCGCCACTCCTCTTGTTCTCTCTGGTCCGCTCTCTCCACCACTCCTCTTGTTCTCTCTGGTCCGCTCTCTCCGCCACTCCTCTTGTTCTCTCTGGTCCGCTCTCTCCGCCACTCCTCTTGTTCTCTCTGGTCCGCTCTCTCCGCCACTCCTCTTGTTCTCCCTGGTCCGCTCTCCCCGCCACTCCTCTTGTTCTCTCTGGTCCGCTCTCCTCGCCGCTCCTCTTGTTCTCTCTGGTCCACTCTCTCCGCCACTCCTCTTGTTCTCTCTGGTCCGCTCTCTCCGCCACTCCTCTTGTTCTCCCTGGTCCACTCTCCCCGCCACTCCTCTTGTTCTCCCTGGTCCACTCTCCACGCCACTCCACTTGTTCTCTCTGGTCCGCTCTCCTCGCCGCTCCTCTTGTTCTCTCTGGTCCGCTCTCCCCGCCACTCCTCTTGTTCTCTCTGGTCCGCGCTCTCCGCCACTCCTCTTGTTCTCCCTGGTCCGCTCTCTCCGCCACTCCTCTTGTTCTCCCTGGTCCGCTCTCCCTGCCACTCCTCTTGTTCTCCCTGGTCCGCTCTCTCCGCCACTCCTCTTGTTCTCCCTGGTCCGCTCTCCCTGCCACTCCTCTTGTTCTCCCTGGTCCGCTCTCTCCGCCACTCCTCTTGTTCTCCCTGGTCCGCTCTCCTCGCCGCTCCTCTTGTTCTCTCTGGTCCGCTCTCTCTTCCGCTTTTCTTGTTCTCCCTGGTCCGCTCTCTCCGCCACTCCTCTTGTTCTCCCTGGTCCACTCTCTCCACCACTTCTCCTGTTCTCTCTGGTCCGCTCTCTCCGCCACTCCTCTTGTTCTCCCTGGTCCGCTCTCCCCGCCACTCCTCTTGTTCTCCCTGGTCCGCTCTCTCCGCCACTCCTCTTGTTCTCCCTGGTCCGCTCTCTCCGCCACTCCTCTTGTTCTCCCTGGTCCGCTCTCTCCGCCACTCCTCTTGTTCTCTCTGGTCCGCTCTCTCCGCCACTCCTCTTGTTCTCTCTGGTCCGCTCTCCTCGCCACTCCTCTTGTTCTCTCTGGTCCGCTCTCTCCGCCACTCCTCTTGTTCTCTCTGGTCCGCTCTCCTCGCCACTCCTCTTGTTCTCCCTGGTCCGCTCCCTCCGCCACTCCTCTTGTTCTCCCTGGTCCACTCTCTCCGCCACTCCTCTTGTTCTCCCTGATCCACTCTCCCCGCCACTCCTCTTGTTCTCCCTGGTCCGCTCTCTCTGCCGCTTTTCTTGTTCTCCCTGGTCCGCTCTCTCCGCCACTCCTCTTGTTCTCCCTGGTCCGCTCTCTCCGCCACTCCTCTTGTTCTCCCTGATCCGCTCTCCCCGCCGCTCCTCTTGTTCTCTCTGGTCCGCTCTCCCCGCCACTCCTCCTGTTCTCTCTGGTCCGCTCTCTCCGCCGCTCCTCTTGTTCTCCCTGGTCCGCTCTCCCCGCCACTCCTCTTGTTCTCTCTGGTCCGCTCTCCCCGCCACTCCTCTTGTTCTCCCTGGTCCGCTCTCCCCGCCACTCCTCTTGTTCTCTCTGGTCCGCTCTCTCCGCCGCTCCTCTTGTTCTCCCTGGTCCGCTCTCTCCGCCGCTCCTCTTGTTCTCCCTGGTCCGCTCTCTCCGCCACTCCTCTTGTTCTCTCTGCTCCGCTCTCCTCGCCGCTCCTCTTGTTCTCCCTGGTCCGCTCTCTCCGCCACTCCTCTTGTTCTCTCTGGTCCGCTCTCTCTGCCGCTTTTCTTGTTCTCCCTGGTCCGCTCTCCCCGCCACTCCTCTTGTTCTCTCTGGTCCGCTCTCTCCGCCGCTCCTCTTGTTCTCCCTGGTCCGCTCTCTCCGCCACTCCTCTTGTTCTCTCTGGTCCGCTCTCTCTGCCGCTTTTCTTGTTCTCCCTGGTCCGCTCTCTCCGCCACTCCTCTTGTTCTCCCTGGTCTGCTCTCTCTGCCGCTTTTCTTGTTCTCTCTGGTCCGCTCTCTCCGCCACTCCTCTTGTTCTCTCTGGTCCGCTCTCTCTGCCGCTTTTCTTGTTCTCTCTGGTCCGCTCTCCCCACCACTCCTCTTGTTCTCCCTGGTCCGCTCTCTCCGCCACTCCTCTTGTTCTCCCTGGTCCGCTCTCTCCGCCACTCCTCTTGTTCTCTCTGGTCCGCTCTCTCCGCCACTCCTCTTGTTCTCCCTGGTCCACTCTCTCCACCACTTCTCCTGTTCTCTCTGGTCCGCTCTCCCCGCCACTCCTCTTGTTCTCTCTGGTCTGCTCTCCCCGCCACTCCTCTTGTTCTCCCTGGTCCACTCTCTCCGCCGCTCCTCTTGTTCTCCCTGGTCCGCTCTCTCCGCCACTCCTCCTGTTCTCTCTGGTCCGCTCTCCTCGCCGCTCCTCTTGTTCTCTCTGGTCCGCTCTCTCTTCCGCTTTTCTTGTTCTCCCTGGTCCGCTCTCTCCGCCACTCCTCTTGTTCTCCCTGGTCCACTCTCTCCGCCACTCCTCTTGTTCTCTCTGGTCCGCTCTCTCCGCCACTCCTCTTGTTCTCTCTGGTCCGCTCTCTCCGCCACTCCTCTTGTTCTCTCTGGTCCGCTCTCTCCGCCACTCCTCTTGTTCTCCCTGGTCCACTCTCTCCACCACTCCTCTTGTTCTCTCTGGTCCGCTCTCTCCGCCACTCCTCTTGATCTCTCTGGTCCGCTCTCTCCACCACTCCTCTTGTTCTCTCTGGTCCGCTCTCTCCGCCACTCCTCTTGTTCTCTCTGGTCCGCTCTCTCCGCCACTCCTCTTGTTCTCTCTGGTCCGCTCTCTCCGCCACTCCTCTTGTTCTCCCTGGTCCGCTCTCCCCGCCACTCCTCTTGTTCTCTCTGGTCCGCTCTCCTCGCCGCTCCTCTTGTTCTCTCTGGTCCACTCTCTCCGCCACTCCTCTTGTTCTCTCTGGTCCGCTCTCTCCGCCACTCCTCTTGTTCTCCCTGGTCCACTCTCCCCGCCACTCCTCTTGTTCTCCCTGGTCCACTCTCCCCGCCACTCCACTTGTTCTCTCTGGTCCGCTCTCCTCGCCGCTCCTCTTGTTCTCTCTGGTCCGCTCTCCCCGCCACTCCTCTTGTTCTCTCTGGTCCGCGCTCTCCGCCACTCCTCTTGTTCTCCCTGGTCCGCTCTCTCCGCCACTCCTCTTGTTCTCCCTGGTCCGCTCTCCCTGCCACTCCTCTTGTTCTCCCTGGTCCGCTCTCTCCGCCACTCCTCTTGTTCTCCCTGGTCCGCTCTCCCTGCCACTCCTCTTGTTCTCCCTGGTCCGCTCTCTCCGCCACTCCTCTTGTTCTCCCTGGTCCGCTCTCCTCGCCGCTCCTCTTGTTCTCTCTGGTCCGCTCTCTCTTCCGCTTTTCTTGTTCTCCCTGGTCCGCTCTCTCCGCCACTCCTCTTGTTCTCCCTGGTCCACTCTCTCCACCACTTCTCCTGTTCTCTCTGGTCCGCTCTCTCCGCCACTCCTCTTGTTCTCCCTGGTCCACTCTCTCCACCACTCCTCTTGTTCTCCCTGGTCCGCTCTCCCCGCCACTCCTCTTGTTCTCCCTGGTCCGCTCTCTCCGCCACTCCTCTTGTTCTCCCTGGTCCGCTCTCTCCGCCACTCCTCTTGTTCTCCCTGGTCCGCTCTCTCCGCCACTCCTCTTGTTCTCCCTGGTCCGCTCTCTCCGCCACTCCTCTTGTTCTCTCTGGTCCGCTCTCCTCGCCACTCCTCTTGTTCTCTCTGGTCCGCTCTCTCCGCCACTCCTCTTGTTCTCTCTGGTCCGCTCTCCTCGCCACTCCTCTTGTTCTCCCTGGTCCGCTCCCTCCGCCACTCCTCTTGTTCTCCCTGGTCCACTCTCTCCGCCACTCCTCTTGTTCTCCCTGATCCACTCTCCCCGCCACTCCTCTTGTTCTCCCTGGTCCGCTCTCTCTGCCGCTTTTCTTGTTCTCCCTGGTCCGCTCTCTCCCCCACTCCTCTTGTTCTCTCTGGTCCGCTCTCCTCGCCACTCCTCTTGTTCTCTCTGGTCCGCTCTCTCCGCCACTCCTCTTGTTCTCTCTGGTCCGCTCTCCTCGCCACTCCTCTTGTTCTCCCTGGTCCGCTCCCTCCGCCACTCCTCTTGTTCTCCCTGGTCCACTCTCTCCGCCACTCCTCTTGTTCTCCCTGGTCCACTCTCCTCGCCGCTCCTCTTGTTCTCTCTGGTCCGCTCTCCCCGCCACTCCTCTTGTTCTCCCTGGTCCGCTCTCCTTGCCGCTCCTTTTGTTCTCTCTGGTCCGCTCTCCCCGCCGCTCCTCTTGTTCTCTCTGTTCTGCTCTCCTCGCCACTCCTCTTGTTCTCCCTGGTCCGCTCTCTCTGCCGCTTTTCTTGTTCTCCCTGGTCTGCTCTCTCCTCGCCACTCCTCTTGTTCTCCCTGGTCCGCTCTCTCCGCCACTCCTCTTGTTCTCTCTGGTTCGCTCTCCCCGCCACTCCTCTTGTTCTCTCTGGTCCGCTCTCCTTGCCACTCCTCTTGTTCTCCCTTGTCTGCTCTTCCACCACTGCTCTTGTTCTCTCTGGTTCGCTCTCCCCGCCACTCCTCTTGTTCTCTCTGGTCCGCTCTCCTTGCCGCTCCTCTTGTTCTCTCTTGTCCGCTCTCTCCTCCGCTCCTCTTGTCCTCCCTGGTCCGCTCTCCCCGCCACTCCTCTTGTTCTCTCTGGTCCGCTCTCCTTGCCGCTCCTCTTGTCCTCCCTGGTCCGCTCTCTCCGCCGCTCCTCTTGTTCTCCCTGGTCCGCTCTCCTTGCCGCTCCTCTTGTTCTCCCTGGTCCGCTCTCCTTGCCGCTCCTCTTGTTCTCCCTGGTCCGCTCTCTCCACCGCTCTTCTTGTTCTCCCTGGTCCGCTCTCCGCGCCACTCCTCCTGTTCTGGTTCATCTCTTTCAGCCAATTCCTTATCGACCTCCACTGCCTTAATCTCTTTGTAGCAGTGGAAATCTATTGCTAAAGACAGCAATATCTCCTCTCAATAAAGGGCAACCACTCTACAATCTACTGGGCAAGAAAGCAAACATTTCCTGGTGTTTTTCACGAATGTACAAATAAATATGAAAGTAACCGTCATAACCTGTTCTATAATATGCATGCCAATAATAGTTAGTGAACCTTAGAAAGGAGCTGTGTAGTGTTCTTTCATCGCAGTCATTGTGCATTAAGTAAATTGATAAATAACAAATATCCTTGATATACCAGATATCAAAACTTATACTTTTACTAAATGATCTTTGTAAATAGCCAGTCATTTGACCTAGAGTCTGAAATTTGCAAGTATCTTACAATTTGCCATTAAACCTTCCTTGAATTCACCCAGCATTTCTTCGACAGCAAAGAAATGCAAATCCCCTTCCGCAGCCCAATCAGACATTATCCATTATGAAGGATTTTGGACTTTTCAGTATCAGTTTTAAGGATTAATTATCTGCTAAAGGAGCTGAGTTTGGTTAAAAGGCTTTTGACAGGGTTCCAGATGGCAGACTGATCAGAAAAATAAAATCCCATGGGATCTAAGGGAAAGTGGCAAGTTGGATCCAGAATTGGCTCAGATGCAGGAAGCAAAGGGTAATGGTCAACTGGTGTTTTTGTGACTGGAAGGCTGTTTCCAGTGAGGTTCTGCAGGGCTCAGTACTAGGTCCATTGCTTTTTGTGGTATATGTCAATGATTTAGACTTAACTGTAGGGGGTATGATTAAGAAGTTTACAGATGATACTAAAATTGGCCATGTGGTTGATAGTGAGGAGGAAAGCTGTAGACTGCAGGAAAGTATCAATGGACTGGTCAGGTGGGCAGAAAAGTGGCAAATGAAATCCTATCCGGAGAAGTGTGAAGTAATTCATTTGCGGAGGGCAAACAAGGCAAGGGAATACACAATAAATGGTAGGATACTGAGAGGTGTAGAAGAACAGAGGGACCTTGGAGAGCATGTCCACAGATCCCTGAAGGTAGCAGGACAGGAAGATAAGGTGGTTAAGAAGGCATACGGGATACTTTCCTTTATTAGCCGAGGCATAGAATATAAAAGCAGGGAGGTTATGCTAGAATTGTCTTAAACACTAGTTAGGCCACAGCTCGAGTACTGCGTATAGTTCTAGTCACCACATTACAGGAAAGATTTATGAGGACGTTGCCAGGACTGGAGAATTTTAGCTATGAGGAGAGATTGGATCGGCTGGGGTTCTTTTCCTTGGAATAGAGGAGGCTGAGGGGAGATTTAATTGAGGTGTATAATATTATGAGAGGCCTGTTTTCCTTTGCAGAGAGGTCAAAAACAGGGGCAATACATTTAAAGTAATTGGTAGAAGCATTGGAGGGGACTTGAGGAGAAATCTTTTCACCCAGGGGGTAATGGGGTCTGGAACTTACTGCCTGAAAGTCTGGTAGAGGCAGAAACCCTCATCGCATTTAAAAAGTACCTGGATAGGCACTTGAAGTGCCGCAACCTACAAGGCTACGGACCAAGAGCTGGAAAGTGGGATTATGCTGGATGGCTCTTCTTCAGCTGGTACAGACACGATGGGCCGAATGGCCTCCTTCTGTGCCGTAAATTTCCATGATTCTATGAAAAGTATTAATTCAGCAAATGAACTGCGAAACTGACTGTCCAACAGCATGCTGGGATGGTTAACCACATTCGAAAAGTCTTTTTCAGCAGACTATCTAGAATGTTAAAGATAAGACAGCTGCTAGTCCTTGAAAGTCTGTGAGAAGCTGTTGTAAATTTCCCTGGGCATTATGTATAATGTGTGGGAGATTACACTATTGCAATGGGGTCATGAAAATGGGAAAGGGATGCACACCACTTCTGAAAAGAATCAGAAACAAATTTGTAAGCGATCTGCTCACACACAGTCAGGTCAGCGTTTTTTGATTGGTTCTAGAAAATAAAGTATTTTCCTAATCCACTGTAGATGAACAGAAAAATATATTTGTTTCCCACAGCAGCTGGTAAAGACCTAGAACACCAAATATGCAACTCTGTTCAGGGTGAAGATGTCTAGAGTGAGGGCAAAAGAAGTACAAAACTTAAAGAAAAGTTTCAGCTGATTTGTATCTGTTCTTTTTTACCAAATATGTCTGCAATGTTACTTAGTGTTAATACCATTTTCTGTTGTAATAAATATCTTTAAATTGAGAACTTATATGCAGAGACTTCTTAAAAACTTGAGTAATGGTGTCGTACTCCCAGGACTTGCTGCCTATACTAAGTTTTTTTTTCTGATTGCTTTGAGCTCTCTCAAACAAATTTTAATTTTAAAAAATGCAGCTGCTATAACCATTTAAAATATATTGCCAGATAGTCATAAAATTAAACAATACCAAATTTCCAAGTGCAATGTTTAATTTGACACAATGTAACAAGTTGGCCCAGTATTTGCTGTTAAAATAATGGAGAGTTAAAGGCACATGCCGTTATTAGTGTGTAAAAAAATCCAGCAATTTGTGGTGAGGAGTTGCCGTGAGTTGCAAATTGCCAGAAATTGCCGGATGAATTGAGCCATTCCACTGTTTGCTTCGCAAAAACCGGACCTCGCCATCAACTTCCCCGCGAGTTTCAAGAAATTACTGCATTTGCTCTGTAATTACAAATTAAACTCGCCACAGGAAGTTAGGGCTGGTACTTAACAACGTAAGGACCCTGTTAATAGGGTTATAGGAACATAGGAACAGGAATCGGCCATTCAGCCCCTCAAGCCTGTTCTGCCATTCAATTAGATCATGGCTGATCTGTACCTTAATTCCATTTGCCTGCCTTGGTTCAGTAACCTTTAATACCTTTGCCCAGGAAAAATCTATCAGTGGAAGGTCATTTCTGTTTCCATTGGCTTTCCACTTTGAAACCAGTTAGCAATTAAATGATAATTGTTCTGTACATGCTACATCAAGCACACAAACAGGATGCAAGTTAAACTGATTTGTTTAACTGATTAAACCGATTTGTTAAATTGATTTGTTATGGATTCTAGCTGAGCATAAAGTCAATGCTAAATTCATTTAAGCTTGTTAGGGTTACCCCCCCTCAATATATGTGGGTCCATTAATTTGCAAGTAACGAACAACCACCATGCTGATTCCACAAGTAACACATGCTTTGAATTGCTATAAAATATATAGCTTTCACGTGCGGGCAGCACTGATTTTGGTTCCTGAATTTCATGAATTAAAAAACAATCTGAACCCTGGGCAGGAAGTTGCTTTATTCATATGTTTATATGTCATGTTCCATAGGCAAAAAAACTTAGAACTACACATTTTCCTGCATGTAATTTGGTGATAAATTTCATTTAAATTATGATGTCCAAGCTGCCACTTCAGAACTTTGCTAACTGTTCAAATCCTTAAATTTCATAGGTTAAGGAGATAGACATCATTCACCAAAGTCCCAGATGCCCTGTTGACCTCACCGCACCGCCATCAATTCACACTTCCAGCAATTTGCGGCACAAAATTAATTACAGTTGAAAGGTGAGGATAAAATCTAACGGTGCTCAATGCGCGATGCCCCACTCCAGCTGGGCTGTTGTATTTGCCAGATGAACAACTCTTTGAATATACTAACTTTTTTTTAGCAAATTTACTTCAGAAAAAGTTGGAGTTCATCCTTGTTACGAAATTTATAACATTTCTTATACATTTTAGCATTTTCGTTTACAACTTTTTTTCCTTCGATAAGTTCCCCACTTTGGTCAGAGTTCCAGGTATTGGACAAAAGGAATTGTGAAAAAATATACATAATTATTTTAATTAGTCTGCCTTTTTAAAAATTAAAAATAACATCAACAAGTTCCATCCCACCATCAAGCTCACCATGGACTACTCCTCAGAATCAGTTTCTTTCTTGGACACACGAATCTCCATCAAAGACGGGCACCTCAGCACCTCATTCTACTGCAAGCCCACGGACAACCTCACGATGCTCCACTTTTCCAGCTTCCACCCTAACCACGTCAAAGAGGCCATCCCCTATGGACAGGCCCTGTGAATACACAGGGTCTGCTCAGACGAGGAGGAACGCGATGGACACCTACAGACGCTGAAAGACGCCCTAGTAAGAATGGGATATGATGCTCGACTCATTGATCGACAGTTCCGACGGGCCACAGCGAAAAATCGCGTAGACCTCCTCAGAAGACTAACACGGGACGCAACCAACAGAGTACCCTTCGTCGTCCAGTACTTCCCCGGAGCGGAGAAACTACGCCATGTTCTCCGCAGCCTTCAACATGTCATCAATGATGACGAACACCTCGCTACGGCCATCCCCACACCTCCACTACTCGCCTTTAAACAGCCACCCAACCTCAAACAAACCATCGTTCGCAGCAAATTACCCAGCCTTCAGGAGAACAGCGTCAATGACACCACACAACCATGCCACGGTAACCTCTGCAAGACATGCCAGATCATCGACACAGATACCACCATCACACGAGAGGACACCACCCACCAGGTGCACGGTTCATACTCCTGTGACTCGGCCAACGTTGTCTACCTCATACGTTGCAGGAAAGGATGCCCCAGAGCATGGTACATTGGCGAGACCATGCAGACGCTGCGACAACGGATGAACGGACACCGCGCAACAATCGCCAAACAGGAGGGTTCTCTCCCTGTCGGGGAACACTTCAGCAGTCATGGACATTCAGCCACCGACCTTCGGGTAAGCATACTCCAAGGCGGCCTTCGAGACACACGACAACGCAAAATCGTCGAGCAGAAATTGATAGCCAAGTTCCGCACCCATGAGGACGGCCTCAACCGGGATCTTGGGTTCATGTCACACTACACGTAACCCCACCAGCGAACAAATGTTATCTGTTTTTAATATAACGGGTCATTGACTGTCTTCCTTCTCTCTCTCTTTTTTTTGGGGGGGTTTGTATATTCGGTGGCCTTTTTAGGTGACACCTTTCTGTCTGCTCACTGTGATTGCCTTGGCAACGGGCAGTAATCACCAGGCATTGTTCTGTGATTTTAAAATGCGAAGGATTCGAAAATATCATTTCCACACCACCTGAGGAAGGAGGAAGCCTCCGAAAGCTTGTGGAATTAAAAATAAAATTGTTGGACTATAACTCGGTGTTATAAAATTGTTTACAATTTTTAAAAATTGTCCTCAGTAGTTTTTCATTTGAAGTTAATGTACCTGCTTGGTCTGGTTCTGAGTTAGGTGTTTGTCAATTGCAAATATGATGTAAAATTTGCAGAGAAAAGTGTGATGGGTAAAATCTGCACTCCATAAAAGACTCTGATTTAACATTGGTCCTGTAAAGTTACATTTATAACCATTCATACTTATAAACTCTATCCTATTTCTTGTGTCTCTGTTCTTACCCCTTTCCATCTCACTAGCCTCCACATTTGCTAGATCATTTCCACTATTTCAGCCACCTACAAGATGATCCCACCACGCACATGTAGCCCTGTTCTCTTCTCTTCCCTCTCCATTTTCCAGAGGGACCATTCCCTCTGTGGTACTTTTGCTCTCCCTTCCATCACCACCTCAGCCTTCAACCGCTCTTCCTCTGCCACGATCCCGTACAACCACAGCAGGTGTAACACCTCCTCTTACAGCACTGTCCAGGGGCCTAAATGCTCCTTAGATGTGAGACAGCAATTCAAATATACTTCTTCCAGTACACTGTATTTGCTGCAGTCTCTACATTGTGGAAACCAAACGCAGATTGCCATCTGTGCTTGTGACCCTGTGTTCCCTGGGCTTGCCACTTTAATTTCTTCACCCATTCCTGCTTTGACCTCTCTGTCTTTTCCATTGTACACTTTTGTGACCAAGCTCAAAACCAGCTTCGAGAGCAGTAACTTTTTCCTGGGCATGCTGCAGCCTTCTGGCCTGACACGATTCTTTTTTTTAATAATGTGGAGAGATTTGGTGAAGTGAACTTCACTTTTAAGTTTTTGACTTTTTTTTGGTTATTTTCTTCTTCCATCCCTCTCCTCTCCCCTCCTGAGTGTGTTGACTTCTTGTGAGTACAGTCCAGGTGCGGTAATTTATGTGCAAAGCTTAACGGTAATGTCAGCAGACAATGAGGCTGCGAGGGCCTGATCCTGCCCCCACCCAATGTCCAGTCCCTTTTTTTCTTCTTCCTCTATTTCACTGACTGGAAAGGAATTTGCTGCGTGTGGCTTGTTTACCTCCTATATTCAGTCTTTAATGTTTCTCGAATTTTTTCTCATGTGATGAGGCCTTTTTAAGCTCTGGGCTTTGCTTTCATTAATACATTTACGAAGAAGGTCCTTTGGCTTGTCCTCGTTGAAACATAAACATTCCTTCTCAAAAAAAATATCAAAAATTGTGCCCACTCATAATATGTAAGTTAATATTAATAAATCTGTTACAAACACTGCAATGTGCGGGGATATCATATGCATTGCTATGATTTAAACATTCACTTTACATTGCAAATTCTATCTTTTTTTTAAGTCAGCATTTTGGTTTAAGGTTGTGGCCAGTAATAAAATCTGATTGGATTCCAACTTCGGTCAATGGCAGTTTCAGGTTTTAAAATAATGGAAAATATCAACCAAATGTAATGTGACCCTTCTCCAAGAATAGGTTCAATTAACATCAGCTGACCAGTGGGGATCATTTACTTTCATGTTAAACCCATATCAAAAAATGAGTACCACCAGTAATGGTATTAAAAGTATCCTCACCGCCTGAAGGGTTATTTTTTGATGGAGGTTAAGCCGGCAGTAAAATTGCCACAGCTTGAAAATTCCCTCCATACTTTTTCAATAGAAAAATAACAGGCTAATTTTGGCTTATAAATTTTTATGCCCACTTATCACTATGTGAAAAATTGCAGCCCAGCTGTTAAGACTATTTGGAATATATTAATATTCAGTGTTGGTTTAACATGACGGTAAATGTTCTACACCAGAGATCTAAAACAGTGATTGAGCCCCATTATTAGGGATAGTTCCAATTAACTGATGTCATGTAGCACTGTAACCCCTCTTTAGCAAAGTTTTAATAATGCTAGCAATCTAGGTGGTTGAAGAAACCAAGCATGGTATTTGTGCCACATAGACAGACTGGTGAAATGGGCAGACACATGGCAGATGAAATTTAATGCAGAGAAGTCTGCAGTGATGCATTTTGCAAGGAAGATCGAGGAGAGGCAATATAAACTAAATGGTACAATTTTAAAGGGGCTGGGGTGTTAATTGTATCATGTGATTTATATCAATTAGTGTTAATTGTATTCAGGTGGTGTGTGTCAATTGGGGACTCTCTTGTATCCATTTTATGAGAGCTTATTTAGGGTGTGGTGTGTGTGTGTAAGGGGGAGCTCTGTGAATAAAGGCTTGGAAGCAACTGAAGACCTGGCTCTAGTATTCTATCCTTCACCACTTGGCTATCCAATTTATAACATGGGGGTTTACGTACACAAATCGTTGAAGGTGGCAGGTCAAGTTGATAAGGCAGTTAAAAAAGCATATGGGATCCTTGGCTTTATATATAGAGGCATGGAGTACAAAAGTGAGGAAGTTACGTTAAACATACGAACATACGAATTAAGATCAGGAGTAGGCCATTCGGCCCCTCGAGCCTGCTCTGCCATTTGATAAGATCATGGCTGATCTGATTTTGACCTCAACCCTACTTTCCCGTTTACCTACTATAACCTTTGACTCCCTTGTTAATCAGGAATCTATCCAACTCAGCCTTAAAAATATTCAATGACCCTGCCTCCACCGTTCTCTGGGGAAGGGAGTTCCACAGACTCACGACCCTTTGGGAGAAAAAATTTATCCTCATTTCCGTCTTAAATGGGAGACCCCTTATTTTTAAACTGTGGCCCCTAGTTCTATTCTCTCCCACAAGGGGAAACATCCTCTCGGCATCTACCCCTTCAAGTCCCCTCAGGATCTTATATGTTCATTCTTCTAAACTCCAATGTTTATCCTCATAAGATAACCCCCTCATCCCAGGAATCAGTCGTGTGAACCTTCTCTGAACCGCCTCTAAAGTAATTATGCCCTTTCTTAAATAAGGAGACCAAAACTGCACACAGTATTCTAGATGTGGTCTCACCAATGCCCTGTACAACTGTAGCAAAACATCTCTACTTTTATTGTCCATTCCCCTTGCAATAAATGACAACATTCCATTTGCCTTCCTCATCACTTGCTGTACCTTTATTAAGCACTGGTTAGGCCTCAACTGGAGTATTGTGTCCAAATCTGGGCACCACACTTCAGGAAGGATGTCAAGGCCTTAGAGAGGGTGCAGAAGAGATTTACCAGAATGGTACCAGGGATGAGGGACTTCAGTTATGTGGGGAGATTAGAGAAGCTGGGATTTTTCTCTTTAGTGTGAAGAAGGTTAGGGGAGATTTAATAGAAGTCTTCAAAATTTTGAGGAGTTTTGATAGAGTACGTAGAAAGAAACTGTTTCCAGTGGCAGGAGGCTCGGTAACCGGGGACACAGATTTAAGATAATTGGCAAAAGAACCAGGGGGGAGATGAGGAGAAATTTTTTTATGCAGCGAGTTGTTATGATCTGGAATGCACTGCCTAAAAGGGTGATGGAAGCAGATTCAATAGTAACTTTCAAAAGGGATTAGGATAAATACTTCAGAAGGAAAAATTTGCAGGGCCACGGGGACAGAGTACGGGAGTGGGACGAATTGGATAGCTCTTTCAAAGATTTAGCACAGGCACAATGGGCCGAATGGCCTCCTTCTGCGCTGTAAAATTTTATGGTTCTATGATTCTGCAATAATAGTACTGTCAGACAAGAGTGAGAAGAAAGTGAGATACAGTCATACTAAAGAAGTGCAATGAGGAAAACATTTAACTGTGGAGAGAATGTCGAAGCCTTTTTGAGAAGCAATGTATGGAGATTAATCTATGGAGGTATTATCTTGGGTATGTGTGTTACTATTAACTAACTTAAAGGGACCATAAAGAACACCAAATGTTCTCTTTATTTTCAGACTATTGGATGTCTTGAGGTTCCAGGAGATAAATTTGGGTATGGGGCAAGACACAGCTGTAGCCAAACGATGTCTTGTTCTTAAAATTAGAGCTCGGCCTCTTAGCAATGAAATTAGGAAGCACTTTTTCACACAAAAGGTAGTGGAAATCTGGAACTCTCTCCCCCAAAAGGCTGTGTATGCTGGGTCATTTTAAATTTTGAATAGATTTTTGTTAGGTGAGGGTATCAATAGATATGGAGCAGAGGCGAGGAATTGGAGTTGAGGTACAGATCAGCCATGATCTAATAGAAGGTTGGAATAGGATTGAGGGGCTGAATGGCCTACTCCTGTTTCTATGTACTGGAATGCTTTCAGGTTTGTTCCTTTCTATAGTACTGCAGAGAAACTGTACAACAATCTTATGCCATCATTGGCCTCCTTGAAATGTTGAGTGTGGCATACTGTATGAATGTGGAGATATGGAGGTCAGTGTTAACTAAGTGGTGCACGTATACCATAATTTTCTGTTCCCTCAGTAGGCAGATGATCTGCCATGACTGTAAAAAGATCCTCTAGATGTGCACAATAGGCCTAATGGATAAGACGTCTGACTTTGGGGCCAATCATGATGTTATCAGAAGATTGCTGATTCGAGTCCTTCTGGGATCGTTTTGCAATGTTAAACTTATGTAGTGTAAATTGGGTGTGAAGGCCAAAACTGATTCTGAAGTGAGATGGAATGAGACTCTCTTCTCCAATAAGTCTCAGTCCACTTTGCTCAGGTGACAGGTCAGGACTTAACTCCAGAGACAACTGCATTTATACAAACAGCAGTGTCGATGAAAAACACAATTGCTTTGCACCAAAAACTTGTCCATACTTTACAAAACTGTTTCAGAGCCTACAATTTATAATAGTTCCTGACCTGATAGGTACAGTAGTGTAGTGGCTATGTCATTAGACTAGTAATCCAGAGGCTTGGGTTAACAATCCATAGAGCGCAAGTTCAAATTCTACCATGGCAGTATGAGAATTTGAATACATTTTTTAAAAAAAATCTGGAAATAAATCAAAATTGATCTCTTTGTCAGAAAAACCCAATTGGTTCACTAATATCCTTTAGGGAAGGAAACCTGCTGCTCTTACCTGGTCTCCAGTCCCACACCAATGTGATTAAATCTTAACTGCCCTCTGAAGTGGCCTAGCAAGCCATACCGTTCAGGGCAACTGGGAATGGGCAATAAATGCCGGCCTTGCCACTGATGCCACAACCTAAGAATGAATTTTTAAAAAATACGGGGCTCAACACATTCTTTGTTCATCTTTAGCAAGTGCTCTTAGGTTTGTTTGAAAGGGTCATCCCAGGACAGCTTTTATAGTAATGGAACACCAGCCACCAATGCCAACAAAACAGTCCTGCACTATCGATTATGAAACAGATATTTGGCATCCTCAAATGATAAAATTACCTGGCTTGTTCAAAGGCTGCTTTGCAGTATAAACTATCCAAAGTTTGCAGATTCATTTTGATGTTTTATATACTCAAGTTCTTCAAAAGGGCATCTATGAGGAGCATCAATGAAGATTGAACCTATGACATGCCTACACTGAGGACGGATTCCAGGACATGATGGAGGCTCGTTTGCACCAATTTTACTTGGAGGAAGCTCTCATCACAGATCTGAAGGAAATCACCCAGATGCCTTACTCATTCCATGACCCACACAATCGCTCACCAAACATAAGGTGAATATTTGTGTCTCCATCTGAATGGGTCACCTGTTTTCTGGAATCCCTCCTATTAATATCCCATATCAGTTCCACATATGAATGACCACAAGATCTGTCTAACACCTAGTGGCTCATCTAGTTAAGGCCTTGAATAGCTAAACAAAACAGACCAGACAGGTTTAAGACTCAATCACTTAACTGCACTGAGTTTCCTGATCTCAGCCTGGGTAGGGATAGGGGCCCTACAGTTGGCTTCAGTCCCCCGAGGTTAAGGAGGGTAAGATCAGCAATTGTTCCAGCTCCCTGGTTATTATTTAAGTGAACCCCATTGGATGTTTGTAGAGGTGAATGTGAGGTGAGAATAGGATTGAACTTGCCTGTGAAACTCCTGGTGGTTGAATGGCTTGGGAACACTGACCGTCTAGGCTCACACATAAATAATGCGTGAGGTCCCAGGTCCTCATGGAACGCTACTGAAGCAAGAAGGCAGTACCTTGAGGAGGGAAGGAGAGGAGACAAAGTTAGTGGAAAAAGTAGCAAGAAAAAACATGATTACACCAGCAATTGACTAAATGTTTCTCAATAAAATGGGAGAAAATAGCTGGGGGAATCTCCCATGGTATTATTTAGAGGTGTTAGACAGGAGCAGAATCATAGGCCTTGGCCAGGGGCTCTGGAAATAAACTCAACATTTTCAATATGAGCTGAAATGGCCAGATATATGACTGGTGCTTTGCTTGTCACTGAAAATGTACACATGCTGAGTCCTGAAATGTTGCATATTTGTTGCATGGGGAGAAGACACTTCCATTTTCCTACTATGAGCCAAGGTGCTTTGCCTACCACACATTCCGTCCAGTAGCTTGTCTTTATTTTGTTTAGCACACAGCAAATCCTTTCCTCTTTCTTTCTCTCTCTCTCACTCACTCTTTTTCTCTCTTTGTTTCTGCCTTTTCTCTCTGACAGACATCATAGCCACTGGGTGTGGTGAAAATAATTGCATTTCACAGACATTCAGACAATAGTTACGAGTGGAGTTCCTCAGAAATCAGTTTCTAGAGCTTTGAATTTTGGATTTTCATTAACAACCTGTGGTAAAGAACTTTGGGGAGAGGTTCTAGCAGTGCATTTACACTATATTTGTAGCATTGGTGCAAAGCAGTTGTGTTTTTCATCGACACTGCTGTTTGTATAAATGCAGCTGTCTCTGGAGTTAAGTCCTGACCTGTCACCTGAGCAAAGTGGACTGAGACTTATTGGAGAAGAGAGTCTCATTCCACCTCACTTCAGAATCAGTTTTGGCCTTCACACCCAATTTACACTACATAAGTATAATGTTGGTGTGAAGCTGAAACCACTTCACACTGACGCTAATCTTATGGTGTAAATGCATCTAAGCTTGCTGATCGCAGAATTGTGTGAGATGATTTTCTGTGTCAGTATGGTGAAGGTTATGGAGAAGATTAACACACGAGCATATTGGCAAATGGAATTCCATGAAGATTAAAAAGTAACAAATGCATATTGAAACAATTGAAATGCACTGCCCAACTTCACCCTTCGCTACTTAGAAGCAGTTTTTTATATGAGAAATGGGCAGAATTTTAAATGCACTTCTGTCCCATAAGGAACTGATTAGCCACATGGGCTCCCAAGTAAGATTTTCATCAGCTTTCCATGAAGTATTGCACTGTACCATTCAAAATGATTGTAGTTCCTTCACATACTTCTTCCATTAGGTGAAACTCCTCCAATACATGTTTTGAGAACTTGCATTTTTAGAATGCCTTTCGTGTCTATAGGATATTCAAAAATGCTCCACAGCCAATAAACTACTTTTGAAGTGTATCCATTGTTATTTTGTAGGCAAATGCTGCAGCCAATTTGTGTACTGTAAGGTCCCAGAAACAGCAAATTAGATATATACTTTCACTGAGCTAAACTGACACTGGCAGTGCGTCTTCTACCTCATTTCCCAACCACAACTTGATAGAATGCGCGATACATGAAGGTTGACATTCCTCTCTTTTAAAGGCAAATAGCTCAAATGCCTCTTTGTTTGTTGAAGTTGAGGAACTGCATAGAATTACATAGAATGTACAGCACAGAAACAGGCCATTCGGCCCAACAGGTCTATGCCGGTGTTTATACTCCACATGAGCTTCTCCCTCCCTACTTCATCTAACCCTATCAGCATACGCTTCTATTCCTTTCTCTCATGTATTTAGCTTCCCCTTAAATGCATCTATGCTAGTCGCCTCAACTATTTCTTGTAGTTCCACATTCTAACCACTCTCTGGGTAAAGAAGTTTCTCCTGAATTCTGGTTCTGTTCTCCCCCGGTGACACAACTGATGACAGAAATGTGAGGACACATGTTTTGAAATGTGTCGTTCCTTGGTAATGCGATTTTATTAGAAGTAACTAAATCAATCAGCCAATCATGATGCGCCTGAATAATACATAGAATGTACAGCACAGAAACGGGCCATTCGGCCCAACTGGTCCATGCCGGTGTTCATGCTTCACATGAGCCTCCTCGCACCCCTCTTCATCTAACCCTATCAGCATATCCGTCTATTCCTTTCTCGGATGTCGGAAAGTTTGTTGGTCCAGCATTGGTCAATGCCAGTGGAGCAAATCATATTTTACCAACCAGGCCCTTGGAGAACTCAGCCATGGGACATCTTTGGTGGTGGAGGGCGGTCCCCAAATACGCAAAGATTGAAGCCAGAGTGGGAGCATTTAACAGTGTTGGTCACTCCTCTTCTAATCTATGAAAGGCGGTGGATAAAAGTGAGAAGAACAAATGCATGACTTAAAGTAGAACATAAAGATAAGACACAAATACTCCTGCAAAGCAAGAGCACAGAACATATATGCATGTTTTGGAATATTGTCTTCATAAACGATGCATGCAAATTAGCTGTACTGACGTGGAGAGACGTTAATAAGAATGCTGGAAGCCAGGTATTAGAAGTGAAAGTAGCCACATTATGCAAATTACATTATGCAGGCCATAAGAGATGAGAGACTCTCCATCTCTCACTCCTCAGTTCTCCTATGTTTAAAGGTAAAACTTACACATAATTGGGGTGGGTGGGGGTGGAGGTGGAGGTACAGGGTATAGCAGGTGACGAAGTCATAGACCATAAACTATGGATGCCCCATGAGAAAGCTGTTGATCTTTTCAGGAGGGAGAGATTGAAAGGAATGGGGTCTGTGTAGCTTGGAGGAGAATGCAGAGCTGGTGGTATGTACCACATGGTTCCGATCTTTTATTAATTGCATTGTATGTTCCTTGAAAGTGTCCACATACAGTGACCATGCCCCAGCATGTAATGGAGTGTCCCAAGGGTAGACTTTTTGGTACTGGTGGGGCCTGGACTCTGGGAGCACTGCTCACATTTTCATGGATTTCTGACCTTGTGTGGCTTCATAAAGTCAGCTAACTAACATGCGTCCTGTGAGCTCCCTGCACAGATTGGGACAGGCTCAGGGAGCTAGTTGATTGTGGAACAGGGTACCCGACACATCAGCACTTTAAAGGCTACTGCTGTCATTTAAGGGAGCACTGCAACAAGTGTATAACTGTTTGAAATTCAATCTTAACATCATGGAGGGGAGGAGACGGAGGAACAGCATTGCACCATTTTAAGATATTGTCCCCTTTGGGGATGCTGCGGTAGGAGGTGAAGTAAAAGAGCGAGGTCCTATTTGAGCCTGAAGGTACAGTTCCTGTGCACAACGCCTGGATGGAGTCGGCAGAGCAAATCAATGCTGCCTCCCACGTCTATGGGTTATGGAAGGAAATAAAGAAGAAAATTAGGGTTCTCAGGAAGATAGCTAAGGAAAGAGTATCCAGAATGCATCTACTCAGGGTATATAACTATATCAAAGTAATCTACAAAGAGCTTGCTTGCATCCTAGCGCAGCTTCATAACTGGAGCACATAGGAAGTACTTGTGAAACCTTTCTGGTCTTTTATATTTTCATGCCCATATTGCAACAGGGTGCACATTGTAGGTGACACTGAAGTATGCAGGTGTCATGGTACAAATAAAATTAAAGTTGCAGAAGTGCACTTTGAACACACAAGTGAGGATCTGCGGTGGTCACTGGGATGTTAGTGTCTCCATTCTTCATAGTTACAAACTTTATATGTTTTGCATCTGCTGACAGGAAATGGCAGCACACGAGAGACAGGAGGTAAGGTGGCCTCACAACACTCTGGTAATTCTAGGGTGGAAGGAGTGGGAGGTCAAAGTCGTGGGTGGTACCATCCTTTGCTTATTACTTTTTCACCCACTCACTGACAGCAGCATGTCCCTCCAGGTGGGGTCTTCTACTTTAGCAGAATCCCACCTACATATGGCAGGGCAGACGTTCTGCTGCCACTTGGTTCCAGTGCTGACCTCAGATGATTTCTCAGGATCAGACTAATTATAACAATATTGGTTGGCTCTTGATGACATACCCATCCGTCCCACGAGCCCCCTTTAGTGGTGGGAGGAAAATCGATGCTGCAGGCTTCAGACACCTGCATCAGCATAACTAGGTCGGCTGCCTCAGGGCTAGGTGAAGAGGGCTCAGGTTTTTGGTTAACTTTTTGAATTCAGTGGGGTCAAATTTTTAAATGTAGCAATTATTTACACTCCCTTGAGGAGATTTAAATGATGATTTCCCCATCTGCTGGATGTACTTGCTCCCCTAATGCCCTGTGCTGCTATGGCAGACATATTGCATGTGGAAAATCCTCAAAGTGATGGCAACCAGCAGGGAACTGGTGGAATAACTTCAAGGCAGATTTTCCCACATATCAACCTCAGATCCACCCAAAATTAGATCTATTTGACTGGAAGATCTTGCCATATAATTTCTGTTTGTAAGAGTATCTTGCTGCCAGCATTCTAACATGTATGTTCCTTTTCTGTTTCCATTGGTGTTCAGGAAGAGACTTACCCTGATGTCAGCATCCATCATAGGCCCAACAGCTCATAGCACCCTGTGTCATTCACATGACTATGGCCCACATCAGCACACATATATCCATTCTAAAGGGGCTCAGTTAGTAACGTACAGAAGGGAATATGAGTGAGGAGGAACAAGTAAAGGTGGCATTGGAGGAACAGGCACCAGCTGGCCAGAAGAACAAGTTGAATCCACCTTCAGTTGCTGAACCCAGGGATCATGGCCTCATGTGGCCTGATTACAAAAGACATCTGATATCTGGGCAGCACTGTTTCATGAGGTTGTTTGAGAATGTACACGTACCCTGCAAAGTCTGGCAGTGATGCATGTCAATATATTGGAAAGGAAGTCCAGTTTGGAGTGTGTGACAACTCCAACCATTAGCAGCGGAGCCCTCAGTGACTGACGTCCTAGTCTCGGCTGCCTAAAGATCTTACTGGGGCTAGAGAGACCTTATACTCCAATGCACAGAGTTGCCTCTTCTTGTATTCAGGAATGGATTGAGAGAACCTTGAGGCAGGATTCCACACACCTCATGGCTACGTAGTGGTCTACTCCCATGGCACTGGAAATGCTGTGGGAGTTCCACGAAGAGTGACAGAGAAGGAGATGGCATGGTTGAGCCAGGTGTCTGTCAAGTGACATCCCACCCAGCCACCCCACTCAAATGACTTCAGATGTGCCACATGGCGTGAAGGACCAAGCAACCACCACAGCATCAAAGCGCCAAGAGTTGCAGGGCCAAGTCAGAACCCAGCACAAGGAGGTACAGGAGCACTTCCATTCCAAAGAGGCATGCAATGACAACCCACTAGCTGTCAACCATACTTACTCCTCCCAATGTGGCTGCACTTAGAAGAAGTAGTAGAATAGGTTCTGGACATACCAAGGTGTAGCATCGGGTATAAAATACTCAACTCTTATGCATCTCTCACTAATAGGGGAAATAAAATGGTATCACTTTATTTCAACCTTGCCCAGAGCATTCATTTATGATGGTGTGGAATAAAGTAGCAGCAGATGAATGGAAGAGTGCTCATGGTTGTTGAGGCACGGTAGAGGATAATGATAACGACAGTGTATTGGGCCACAGCATTGTACAGATGTGAACGAAATTGTGTCTGCATCAGCAGTTCAGATACTTGGTTGAAGACCTTGTCAATTAGCGCCTGCTGTAAGACTCTTTCTGGCTGGATTTGGAGTTCTTCAGTTATTATTTCAGGCTCATTCTCAGTGCCCTCCCCTGCCAATGGTTATAGGTGGGCCTTCTCAACCACTTCCTGCATGATGACATCTCTCTTTATGGCAAAGTTGTGCAACACGCAACACACAACTATCATCTGTGAGGCCTCGGCAAGGCTAAACATTGACCACTCCCCTTCTGAACTGTCTAATGATCTGAAATTGTGTCATCACGGAGAAAATTGCAGATAAAGCTGCAAGCCAGCAGTTAAATCTGAGATGGATAACGTACAGGTTACATACATTATGACTAGAAGTCAAGGCGGGGAGGGGGAGGGGGTGGGGGTGGGGGGAGTGGCGTCAAACTCTGGGGTTCTGTGGATAAATGGAGAAGGTAACACAAACATGAGGCTTTAAAAAAGAAGCATCTGGTAAACATAGGGGGGTAGAGTTTTCGCTTTGGGCACAATTGGGAAATTGCACCCAAAATGCGCTCGAAATTGTGCTGGTTAGGTTACAGTTCAAGTTTCTGATAAAAACCATTTGTATAATCACAAACGTAAAATCGTGAACCAGCGCAATTGAGCAGCGTAATAGAGCTTAATTGTTTATTTTTTTCCATTAAAAACTAATCATTAACCTGGTCCACTTTTATTAATACAGCTGAAAATGGTTTTATCACAAAAAATAAAAGCAAGTCAGTCATGATGAACCTTTATAAAACTGGCTTGACCACAACTGGAGTATTGTGTCCAATTCTGGGCTCCGCACTTTAGGAAAGATGTGAAGGCCTTAGAGAGGGTGCAGAAAAGATTTACTAGAATGATTCCAGGGTTGAGGGACTTTAGTTACATGGGTAGACTGGAGAAGCTGGGGTTGTTCTCCTTGGAACAGAGAAGGTTGCGAGGAGATTTGATAGAGGTATTCAAAATCATGAAGGGCCTAGACAGAGTAGATACAGAGAAACTGTTCCCATTGGCGGAAGGGTCAAGAACCAGAGGACATAGATTTAAGGTGATTGGCAAAAGAACCAAAGGTGACATAAGGAAATTCTTTTTTATGCATCGAGTGGTTAGGATCTGGAATGCACTGCCAGGGTGGGTGGTGGAGGCAGATTCAATCGTGGCTTTTAAAAGGGAGCTGGATAAGTACTTGAAAGCAAAAAATTTGCAGGGTTATGGGGAAAGGGCGGTGGAGTGGGACTAGCTGGATTGCACTAGCATAGAACTGGCATGGACTCGATGGGCCCAATGGCCTCCTTCCATGCTGTAACCTTTCTATGATTCTATAAGCATTTTTAATAAGAGTGTCCAGTCTTCCACCTGTGAGATCATAGAATCATAGAAAGGTTACAGCAGGGAAGGAGGCCATTCGGCCCATCAAGTCCTGATTTGAAATCACTGAAACTTATTTTAAAAAACTATACTGAACCACTTACTACTTTCATTGATGTACACTACTCAGTTTCTTAATTAGTTAAATATTTTTTGATATGAAAATACTTTAAAAACATGCGCCTAAGAAAATGAGCACAATTTGAAGAGCCTTCCTGAACCAGCGGAATCTTGCAATTTTGACCTGGGAGCATGGCCATATTGTGGTCGGGGCCTGATCCGGCGAATTGAATCTTGAACCAGTGGAAAAGATCACGGAAAACGCCAACGTAAGTGGTTTTGGGCGTAACTCACTTACGTTTAAATTCCCCGATCTTTTGTGCTAGTTCAGCCGATTCTGCTCGGATTCCTCTGATGTTATTGGAATAAAGGAGCGGAAACTTGACCCCAGGAACAATAACATGACATGAATTGGAAATATAAAAGATTTAACAGGGAAGCAAAAAGGGAGATGAAGAAGGAGTGCAAAGGTGACTGGCAGTCAACATAAAGGCTTTCACAACCACATAAGTTAAAAGGATAGTCAATGAAGAGTGGGATCCTTTAAAGTTGAGGGAATGACGGAGATGTTTAATAAATATTTAGCCTTTACAGTTTTATAGAGCAAGGCTGAATGTGGGACTGTGGGATTATCTGAGGAGGATGTGGAAGAGTTACTGCTGGAGATGAATATTCAAAAAGGAAACAGGACTAAAAGTAGACAAGTGACCAAACCCAGATGTATGCAATACTGAGAGAGGTTAGGGAGGAGATAGGAGAGGCACTATATATAATTTTATAAATGTCTTTGGAAACAGGGATTGTGCCAGAGAGCTGGAGAAGGACATACATGACCGCTCTATTCAAGAAAGGGGATAAACCAGGAAGATGTAGGCAGGTAAGATTTAATTCTGTTGTGGGTAAACTTCTAATCTGTTACATGGGATAAAATTAGTGAACACGAAGAAAGACATAATCTAATCAGGGACTGTCACCGTGGATTTGTGAAAAGGAGGTTGTGCTTGATAACTTAAATTGAATTTTTTGAGGGAATTAGAGTGTATAGATTAAGAAAATACAGCAGAATTTCAGATGGCATTTCGTAAGGCACCACATACGAAGTTTGTTAAAAAAAAAATAAAGGCACATGAAGCATATGTAACTACATGGATAGAAAGATAGGTGAGGAACAGAGAGTAAACAGTAAGAGCAAAAGGCCATGATTCCAAGGGAAAGTGGCAAGTTGGATCCAAAATTGGCTCAGTGGCAGGAAGCAAAGGGTAATGGTTGACGGGTGTTTTTGTGACTGGAAGGCTGTTTCCAGTGGGGTACTGCAGGGCTCAGTACGAGGTCCCTCGCTTTTTGTGGTGTATATCAATGATTTAGACTTAAATGTAGGGGGCATGATTAAGAAGTTTGCAGATGATACAAAAATTGGCCATGTAGTTGATAGTGAGGAGGAAAGCTGTAGACTGCAGGAAAGTATCAATGGACTGGTCAGGTGGGCAGGAAAGTGGCAAATGAAATCCTATCCGGAGAAGTGTGAGGTAATGCATTTGCGGAGGGCAAACAAGGCAAGGGAGTACACAATAAATAGGAGGATACTGAGAGGTGTAGAGGAACAAAGGGACCTTGGAGTGCATGTCCACAGATCCCTGAAAGTAGCAGGACAGGTATATAAGGTGGTTAAGAAGGCATACGGGATACTTTCCTTTATTATCCCAGGGATAGAATATAAGAGCAGGGAGGTTATACTAGAACTGTATGAAACACTAGTTAGGCCACAGCTTGAGTACTGCGTATAGTTCTAGTCACCACATTACAGGAAAGATGTGATTGCGCTAGAGAGGGTGCAGAGGAGATTTATGAGGATGTTGCCAGGGCTGAAGAATGTTAGCTATGAAGAGAGATTGGATAGGCTGGGGTTGTTTTCTTTGTAACAGAGGAGGCTGAGGGGAGATTTAACTGAGGTGTGTAAAATTATGAGGGACTTAGATAGAGTGGATAATGAGAATCCCTACGTGGTCAGTTTTCGGTAAAATATTAAAATGCCTACGTGGCAAAGAAGCAGAATGCAAAATGGTTAGAAAGGGTTAATTAGTTAGTAACTGAGATTGGTACAGGTGGCCTGGCCTCCTGCTGGGCCATCTGTTTGCGTAGTCAGCAGGTTTGCATGGTCTTAGCAATGTAGAGTCTTTGATGTGATTCAAGGACTGGTCTGAATGTCTCCATGTTTATGGCAGATCAATATAGGTAACGAGCTTAGCCAAAGTTGAAAGACATTCCAGGTTGGGAGATAAGGAACAGAAGGGACAGGGAAGAACATTCCAAGTTGGAAGGTGAGGAAGTATCCCCTTTGATGTCTAACAGCAACATGGTCAGCACATGGACGATTTATGATTGGCCGGAAATAATGTAACCTCGCATGGCAACCTACGCCCGGCTTATGATTGGTGTTCACCCTCGTTAAGTATGTTCCAACCCCTATTGATTTGTATAAAAACGTGTGGATTTCTGTATGTTTCTTCTTCTTGCTCTGCTAGCATAGAGGGACTCTATCAGGAGTCCAAATCAATGCTGCAGACTAAGAACCCTGCTATTAAAGTTGTGTTGAACTTTAAAATGTATTCAACTTCAGTTTTTACTGAACCAGACTGAGGGGAAAGAATCCGAATCGTCATTATGAAGGACCTATTTCCCAAAGCAGAGTGTTCAATAACCAGGGAGCACAGATTTAAAGTGATTGGTAGATGGATTAGAGGGGAGCTGAGGAGAATTATTTTCCCCAGAGGGTGGTGGGGGTCTGGAACTCACTGCCTGAAAGGTTGGTAGAGACAGAAACCCTCATTGCATTTAAAAGTACTTGGATATGCACTTGAAGTGCCGTAACCTACAAGGTTACGGACCAAGAGCTGGAAAGTGTAATTAGGCTGGATAGCTCTTTTTTGGGAGGCACAGACACGATGTGCCGAATGGCCTCCTTCTGTACCATAAATTTGTATGATTCTATGATTCTAAATGGAGGTTTTTCAGATTGATGGGATCTGGGTAATGATGTGTTCCAGGAATTGGTACTGGAGCCTCTTTGGCACTTGTATAAACAATTCATGGCCCAAGAGGAAAGATGTTGAGGTTTGCTGATGAAACTACGTTAAGGGGTATGGCAAACTGTGAAGATGAATGCTGCAGATTCTCAGAGGACATAAAGAGATTGGTGGACTGGTGATGATATTTGGAAAATGAATTTCAATGCAGAGAAATGTGAAACAGTACATTTTGGGAAAGTGATAAATGAAAGGAAGTGTACCCAAAATGATCAGATCCTTAACAGAGTGGAGGAGCAAAGAGAACAAGGGGCGCAGATACAGAGATCTTTAAAAGTGGAAAAAGGCATCTAGAAATCAGATCGCGCCTAAACCTGGCATGCGGGGGGCAAAGCAGGAACAGTCACACCGGTTGTTATGGATGCAGGCAGCATGCAATATCCATGTTGCCCGCTAATTACAATCAATCGTGCATGCTGCCAGTGCTGCCCATGCTATTCATTGGCTGCATGCCTATTGGGGGTGGGGGTGAAATTGGGAGACCAGGATGCTACTGAAAGGCAGCCAGCACCTCTTAATGGGAGGAGGGGTACAGTCAGGCTGCAGAGACTGTGGAACATCTTGAAGAAGATATGGCTGAAGTTGGGAGCAAGCAGGCATCGAGGTTCTCCGATACTGAGCTGGAGGCCTTGGTGCAAGCAGTTGGGAGGAGGAGGGCCATCCTTTCTCCCCCAGGAGCAAGAAGCTCTCCAGACATCTACAGATGAGGCAGCAGGAAGAGATTGCTAAGTACGTCAATGCTAGGAGCATTGCACCATGAACATGGCTGCAATGCAGGTCAAATTTCAATGATTTAACGAGAGTTGTTAAGGTGAGAAGACTTCTAAAATACTTTTCCAATCACAGCCTCACTATTTACAAGACTCTGCCATCTTGGCTTTGAGAGCTGCTGTTGAGAGGAGCTGTCAGGGCATCAGATCACTCCTGCATTTTGTTCACCAACAGATCACTAGGATTGCTGAGGCACCGCCCCAGGAGAGTGGCCTTGGCTCCATGGAAGAGGTACCAGTTGTCCTCTCTGAGGATGAGAGCGCGTCCACTCCCTGCCAGACATTCCACCAGTGCCCATGCTGGTGCCAATCAGAATCATAGAATCACAGAAAATCATAGAAAATTTACGGCACAGAAGAAGGCCATTCGGCCCATCGTGTCCGCGCCGGCCGAAAATGAGCCGCCCAGCCTAATCCCACTTTCCAGCACTTGGTCGGTAAACTTGTAGGTTATGGCACTTCAGGTGCATCTCCACGTACTTTTTAAATGAGTTGAGTGTTTTTGCCTCTACCACCCTTTCAGGCAGTGAGTTCCAGACCCCTACCATCCTCTGGGTGAAAATCTTTTTCCTCTGATCCCCTTAATAAGAGCATAAGACCATAAGAGATAGGAGCAGGAGTAGGCCATTCGGCCCCTCAAGCCTACTCCGCCATTTAATGAGATCATGGCTGATCTGATTTTTACCTCAAATCCACTTTCCCGCCTTTCCCCATATCCTTTGACTCCCTTGCTGATCAAAAATTTGTCTAACTCAGCCTTGAATGTATTCAATGACTCAGCCTCCACAGCTTTTTGGGGAAAAGAATTCCAAAGATTCACGACCCTCTGGGAGAAGAAATTCCTCCTCATTTCCGTCTTAAATGGGCGACCCCTTATTCTGAGACTATGCCCCATAGTTTTAGATTCCCCCATGAGGGGTAACATCCTCTCAGCATCTACCCTATCGAGTCCCCTCAGAATCTTGTATGTTTCAATAAGATCTCCTCTCATTCTTCTAAACTCCAATGAGTATAGACCCATCCTGTTCAGTCTTTTCTCATAAGACAACCCTCCCATACCTGAAATCAATCTAGTGAACCTTCTCTGAACTGCCTCCAATGCAAGTAAGGGCATCAGAACTGTACACAGTACTCCAGGTGTGGTCTCACAAGCACCCTGTACAGTTGTAGCATGACTTCCCTGCTTTTATACTCCATCCCCCTAGAAATAAAGGCCAATATTCTGTTTGCCTTCCGGATTACCTGCTGCACCTGTAAGTTGACCTTTTGTGTTTCATGTACGAGGACACCCAGATCCCTCTGTACCGCAGCATTTTGTAATATTTCTCCATTCAAATATTTTGCTTTTTTATTTTTCCTCCCAAAGTGAATGTCTTCACATTTTCCCAGATTATATTCCATCTGCCAAATTTTTGCCCATTCGCTTAACCTGTCAATATCTCTTTGCAGACACTTTGTGTCCTCATCGTAACTTGCTTTTCCACCTCTCTTTGTATCATCAGCAAATTTAGCCACAAGACACTTTGTTCCTTTATCCAAGTCATTGATATATATTGTAAATAGTTGAGGCCCCAGCACTCATCCCTGCGACACCCCACTAGTTATAGATTGCCATTTTGAAAATGACCCTTTAATCCCGACTCTTTGTTTTCTGTTGTTAGCCAATCCTCTATCCATGCCAGTATATTACCCCCAACACCATGAGCTCTTATCTTGTGCAGTAATCTTTTATGTGGCACCTTATCGAATGCCTTTTGGAAATCCAAATATACTGCATCCCTTGGTTCCCCTTCATCCACCCTGCCTGTTACTTCCTCAAAGAACTCTAATAAATTTGTCAGACATGATTTCCCCTTCAAAAAACCATGTTGACTCTCCTTGATTGTAATATGAGTCTCCAAATGTCCTGCTACTACTTCCTTAATAATGGATTTTAGCATTTTCCCAATGACAGATGTTAGGCTAACTGGTCTATAGTTACCTGCTTTCTGTCTCATTCCCTTCTTGAATTGGGGTGTTACATTTACGGTTTTCCAATCCGCTGGGACCTTTCCAGAATCTAGTGAATTCTGGAAGATTACAACCAATGCATCTACTATCTCTGTAGCCACTTCCTTTAAGACCCTCGGATGCAAGCCATCAGGTCCAGGGGACTTGTCAGCCTTTAGACCCATTAGTTTACCTAGTACTTTTTCTCTAGTGATAGTGATTTTTTTTAGTTCCTCCCTCCCCTTTGCCCCTTGATTTTCTACTATTATTGGTATATTATTAGTGTCTTCTACTGTGAAGACAGATCCAAAATATCTGTTCAATTCCTCTGCCATTTCCTTGTTTTCCATTATTATTTCCCCAGTCTCATCCTCTAAGGGACCAATGTTTACTTTAGCTACCCTCTTCCTTTTTATATACTTGTAGAAGCTTTTACTGTCAGTTTTTATATTTCTTGCTAGTTTACTCTCATAATTTATTTTCTCCCTCTTTATTATTCTTTTAGTTATCCTTTGCTGGTTTTTAAAGTTTTCCTAATCTTCGGGGGTATTCTTGGGGGTAATATACTGGCATGGATAGAGGATTGGCTAACTAACAGAAAACAAAGAGTCGGGATAAAAGGGTCATTTTCAAAATGGCAATCTGTAACCAGTGGGGTGCCGCAGGGCTCAGTGCTGGGGCCTCAACTATTTACGATATATATCAATGATTTGGATGAAGGAACGAAGTGTCTTGTGGCTAAATTTGCTGATGATACAAAGATAGGTGGAAAAGCAAGTTGCGATGAGGACACAAAGTGTCTGCAAAGGGATATTGACAGGTTAAGCGAATGGGCAGAAATTTGGCAGATGGAATATAATGTGGGAAAATGTGAAGACATCCACTTTGGGAGGAAAAATAAAAAAGCAAAATATTATTCGAATGGAGAAATACTACAAAATGCTGTGGTACAGAGGGATCTGGGTGTCCTCGTACATGAAACACAAAAAGTCAACATACAGGTGCAGCAGGTAATCCGGAAGGCAAACGAAATATTGGCCTTTATTTTGAAGGGGATGGAGTATAAAAGCAGGGAAGTCATGCAACAACTGTACAGGGTACTGGTGAGACCACACCTGGAGTACTGTGTACAGTTCTGGTGCCCTTATTTAAGGAAGCACATACTTGCATTGGAGGCAGTTCAGAGAAGGTTCACCAGATTGATTTCAGGTATGGAAGGGTTGTCTTATGAGGAGAGATTGAACAGGTTGGGTCTATACTCATTGGAGTTTAGAAGAATGAGAGGAGATCTTATTGAAACATACAAGATTCTGAGGGGACTCGATAGGGTAGATGCTGAGAGGATGTTCCCCCTCATGGGGGAATCTAAAACTAGGGGTCATAGTCTCAGAATAAGGGGTCGCCCATTTAAGACGGAAATTAGGAGGAATTTCTTCTCCCAGAGGGTCGTGAATCTTTGGAATTCTTTTCCCCAAAAAGCTGTGGAGGCTGTCATTGAATACATTCAAGGCTGAGTTAGACAAATTTTTGATCAGCAAGGGAGTCAAAGGATATGGGGAAAGGCGGGAAAGTGGAGTTAAGGTAAAAATCAGATCAGCCACGATCTCATTGAATGGCAGAGCAGGCTCGGGGGGCCGAATGGCCTACTCCTGCTCCTATCTCTTATGGGCTTACCAGTAATCTTTGCAATGTTGTATGCCTTTTCTTTTAACCTGATACCATCCTTGACTTCCTTAGTTAGCCATGGTTGGTTCATCCTTTCTGTGGAGTTTTTCCTCCTCACAGGGATATATTTTTATTGCGAGTCATAAAATATCTTTTTAAATGTTTGCCACTGCTTATCCACCATCATACCATCTAATCAGCCAGCCAACCCAGACAACTTCGACCCACACTGAAATGGTGCAGTTTACAGCCGAGCTCTCAAGGCCCAGAGCTGCTCGAGGTCATTCTCCAAGGCCATCTGAAGTGTCCTCAATGGAAGCTCAACAGCCTTCAATCTCCCAAGCTGTAGCCACTGGGGAAGCACCTCGTAAGAGCACTAGGATAGGAAAATGAGAACACAAGACAGGCGCTAAGGACTTGCACAAGGGGGATTAGTACATTTTTTTGTCAATGCTGACTCGATTTGTTTGATAAATTTGTTTTTTTGTTATTGATTTGGTGTTAGTATTTATCTTTGTAGTGAAGTGAGGACTAGACCCAAAAGTTAGGGGTGAAGGAAGGCAATTAGATGGTGGTAGTAAGAAGAGTTGTAAGGATTGTGGAACTATTAGTGAATGGGGAATGGTAGAGCTGATTTAGTTGAAGTGCTCCTCGATGAGCTTGTCTCCGAGAGCTCGAGCAGATAGAGGCTCTGGTAGTCGATGCCTCTCCTCCTCCTCTTACTTCTCCTCTTCCTCTTCCTCTTCCTTCTCCTCTTCCTCCTCTTCTTCCTCCTCCTCTTCCTCCTCTTCTTGGGTGATCGAAAATGGAAAATGGATCCTGCAAGAAGCGCAGGAAACTAACGTTCATACATTATGCAGAGCTTAGAATATTACTGGCATGCAGGTCTTGCCACCAGCACGATCTTCTATAGCAATATGGTGGGTGGCGCATGTCGGGCCAGAAGTATGACACGCTTTCTTCCCGCCATATTCGGGGCTAAGTAGGCCACATATCGCACAAAAAGTGGGCACTGCGTGGCCAAATTTCTAGACCAGTGATGTTAAGGTAAACATTTGTCTTTAGTGCTCCTGGCACATAACTTTGCATGTCAGAAGTGCATATCAGAAATTTGGATGTGTGAACGATTTTCAGTTCATTAAGGCAACTGGGCTGGGATGAATAATGAAGCATATAAGGTTATTGCTTCACTGAATTTACTTTTGGGGAGCAGGGAGATATGTAATTAACCTTTCCTCAGGAGATTAAACGATTTGAATAGAATTCATGTCAGGCCATATTGTACATGGTCTATGGAAGGAATGGGTTTAGATGGGCTTTGCTCATTCTGCTCATGACCTGTTATGAGCAGTTGGAACCAGACAGATACATATTCATCATCAAAGCTGCAATGTACTCTCCTCTTTTCTCCATTAGACGACCAGGTTTTAAAAAATGAAATTAATCAGACTCATTTTCCTGTAGTGAAATTCCTCCCATCTCAACTAAATCACCAGCGGTCAGGTAGAAATTTTCTTAATTTGTCACAGATGGTGTGGAAATCTGTGAGAGGAAAGATAATGGGCAGAACCATAGTTTTTATTCTAAAAAACAGGTCAGCTGGATGGCCTTGCAGCCATGTAACACAATGGTGCTCCTACGTGCTGTGGCACAGAGTGGCAGATTTTGACTTCGTGATTGTTATTCTCCATGTATTAAATTCCGATGTCTGCCATGCTATTGTGGAGATGCACTGAGCAGAATCACCATCCATGGTAACACAGCAGCAATGTGAAAGGTTTGGTGGCAGGTCCTCTGCTTGCCCTCTTGAGCAGAGTGAATGGAGCAGGGGATGCAATAATGAATCACAGAAGAAAATTAAATGTGTCTTCATAGACCATGAATAACTTGCTGTTGTAGGTCTGACAAATGGAAAGAAAATGTCCAAATTGGATCAATTCATGGATTGATGTAATTAAGCTTTTGGGGTCCAATTTTCCAGTCCTGCTCGCTTCAGAGGCCAGAACGGATTGGGCGATTGGGGCCAGAAGATCAGGGAGAGTTCCATGTTGTTTTTCATCTAATGGAATCTTCTGTCCAGTATTTTGGGCTATTATAAAGTGCTGTTGCCAAAAATGAGCAAGGGCTTAATGATAATGGCCTGGAATTTCCTGGAATGGTACTATATAGGACACATGGCATAAATCAGGCAGTTGTGCTCTCCGATCGTTTTTCACTATACTTACATCTAAAACTGGTGGAAAATCGATTTGACTACAGCACAGTGAGCTCAATGATAAAGCAAGGACTTCGTTTGTGGCGCAGCCAATGGTTTACCTTGCAGACCTGTCACATGGCACTATAAAAGGCTGAAAGTGAGGCTCGTCATTGGGAGGTAAGTGAGGTGTCTATTCTGAAATCACCTTAAATCAATTTTAAAAAGTTAATTTTAGTTAAAAATTGTTGTATAACACTGTAAAAAGTAATTTCCAGCATCTGGACATCCCCTTTTCCACAGATATCTCGCAGAGTCAGGAAAAGGCAAAGAAAGGGACCAAGAACATTGGGGGTGAGGACCTGTGGGCCCTCCCTGATGAGGTTGAGCAGAGTCGAGACCAGCCATATTTAATGCAATTTGGATATCCAGCGGAAGAGGGCTTCAGCCACCTGTTGAACGTAGATCCTCACAGCTCCTTGGCTGCCTGAATGGAAGGAACCAGGGCCGTAGAAATTGAGGGCTGTTGCCACCTTCATGGCCAATGACAAGGCCTTGCAGGAGATGGACTTTGGCTTCAGGTCTTCATGGAGTGTCTCATAGTGGTGGCCAATTGCTTCCTTGGTGAAGCGTAGCCTGCACACGCACAGCTCCTCTGACAGTGCCTGGAATAACATTTGCTCCCCTTACATTGTCTGCGGGCACTAGTAATGAGTTTGTTGCAGTCTCCAGCTATGATGCCTCACATGACATGCCTCCTCCCTCTGCTCCTGCTCCAGATTCTCCATGATAATCAAGTACAGGGGAATTCCCACTGGATAGCTCATTGCAATACTTTCACCTTCTTAATGTGTGGAGAGGGGTGGAAGTATTTGTCTTCAGACACTCACAGGACTCTGGATTGAAAAACTGGCAAGAAAAGACTACCAAAACAGAGAATTAGAAAATGAAATCTGAGAACCATTTCAAGTCCGCAAGGATGAGGCTTCAGAACTTTAGTGGTTCCTTTGTTGTCCTCCCAGGCCAAGAGTGATGTGGAGGCCATAAATCACATCAATACCAGGTCACCCTCACCATTATTTTCCAGTCTAAGTGGCTGCAGCGATAAAACAGGCGTAACTCCAGCAAATTCGTGATTGCCATTGTTGGGCAGAGTTATAATAATGAACCGTTCTTGGTTTCGGCAAGGGTCTCGACGGAGCGACGCCAAAGTCCCAGAAAATTACAGCGCAGTGTAAATAACAACATAATTTGCTTCCACCGTTATTTCCTGGTACTTCTATGCTGGATTAATGGCGCATGTGGTTATGTCTTAAGTTTCCTGGAAATTCCGTGCTCCTATATTTTAAATTAAGCTAAGCATGATTCTCCATCTGCATTGGATGGGATCACCCTCAGTACTTTTTTTGCCTAACTGAAGTGGATCAAATGGAAGTTCTCTGTGCACTGCAGCTCTTAAAAGGACAGATGCATTTAGCCATTCTTTTTAATTTCCAGCTTTACAGTACTTTTTTAGTAGATTTTTGCTCTTAATTTTTGTAGCCTTTATGTTGCCATTTTTATGGCACCTTTAACCAACAGCACTGCCAATGGGGAACAAGATCAACACCACCCTCAATATTTCTGCTTTTGACTGCTTTCATGTTACCAGCCAATGTGTTGTTCACTTATAGAATCATACAGTGCAGAAGGAGGCCATTCGGCCCATCATGCCTGTGCCGGCTCTTTGAAAGAGCTATCCAATTAGTACCACTCCTCTGCTATTTCCCTATAGCCCTGCAATTTTCTCCCCTTCAAGTATTAATCCAATTCCTTTTGAAAGTTACTATTGAATCTGCTACCACCACCCTTTCAGGCAGTGCATTCCAGATCATAACATCTCGTTGCGTAAACAAATTTCTCCACATCTCATCTCTGGCTCTTTTGTCAAACATCTTGGGGGTGATTTTAAACCCCAAGAATGGGTGGGTTGGGGGCGGGTGGGAGTTGAAAACAGTTGTTTCTTTGGGTCGCAACCGCAAAATATTTGGACTTGGCATTCCCAGCGGGAAGACTGTAATTTTCCGCGCCGACGTTAAACCCGGAAATAAAGCCGGGTTGCAGTCGCGACCCAAAAAACAACTGTTTTCAATTCCCACCGGCCCCCAACCCACCCGTTCTTGGGGTTTAAAATCACCCCCCTTAAATTTGTGTCCTTCAGCCAGTGGAAACAGTTTCTCCTTATTTACTCTATCAAAACCCGTCATGATTTTGAACTCCTCTATTAAATCTCCCCTTAACCTTCTCTGCTGTAAGGAGAACAATCCCAGCTTCTCTAGTCTCTCCACGAAACTAAAGTCCCTTGTCCCTGGTACCATTCTGGTAAATCTCCTCTGCATCCGCTCCAAGGCCTTGACATCCTTCCTAAAACGTAGTGCCCAGAATTGGACACAATACACCAGATGAGGCCTAACCAGTGATTTATAAAGGTTTAGCGTAACTTTCTAGTTTTTGTATGCCACGCCTCTATTTATAAAGCCAAGGATCTCCTATGCTTTTTAACAGCCTTATCAACTTCTCCTGGCACCTTCAAAGATTTCTTCCTTCCGAAATGCAACACTTCACACATCTCTGCATTAAATTGAATCTGCCATGTGGCTGCCCCATTTGACAAGTCTGTCTATGTTCTCTTGAAGTCTGCTACTATCATCCTCACTGTTAATGTATCCAACAGGTGACTGAGGGCTTGGTCAGCCTGGCCTGCACCTTCATTCCCTTTCCCACTGAATTTGAATAGCAACATTCACACGACTGTCTGATGTCGCTACCCTATTTCTCAAAGTAGAGGGGTCTCTGCGGCCAGTTTTGTGGCCATTGAGCATCAGGTTCCTGCTTCTCCTCTGCCACCACCAGTTTGTCGTCGTCACCAGCTCCAGCTCCTTCAGCTCACTAACTGCACCATCCTGGATATATATATCTGTATTGGGGCTTGCAAATGTTGGTGGGAGGGATTCAGGATGCAGTGGGGTTCTGTCTGTTCTGAGCCACTGGCAGTGCTGTCAGGCTGCTTTTATAGGCCCTTAAGGAAGAAAAGGAACAAATGTTACAATATTGACTCCAAAATACACCTTCAAACAGAACATGCATTGCAATATATTGTGAGATGTGCGTGCGGTTGTCTGTATGTCTGTGTGGGAGTGAATGAGGAGGCGATCAAGACAAACTGGCTGATAATAGCCTTGAGTTTGGGGGAAGTCTGCAACTCCACTTGCCCCCCCCCCCCCCCCCCACCACCACCACCACCAATGCTCTTATATACAAGGATGTTCAGAGAGGCCTCCTTCAAGGCAATCACTGGCTTTTGATTTCTGAGGCCTCCTCCAGTTTGGGTCAATTCCCATGCATCATTTGCCATCCTGTCATGTAAGCAGAGAAGTAGCTTTGAGATATTGCAATTTGAAGAACCAGCGACAGTGAGTGTACAGCCTTTGAATTAGTAAGTTACCCCACCCAATGTATTAGTAAGTGACCATGCATCATGCAGCTAGGTTGTCTTAGAGTGATTTTATGTGTAAATACTATTGAAGTTGTGAGTGTGTCAAGGCTTTCAATTCTAAGCTCCAGTTAGATTATATGCTTGTTGGAGAATGGGGGCATGCATGAAAAACAATGAAAGAATTGTAGCATTATGTGTGATAACTTGACATCTACCACCAACAAATGTGGAACAGGTTGGCAACACTTTGTGACATGCATACTTGAGACATCAACTGGTAAATTGTCCTGTTGGATAGTTTTACCATGGCAGTTTTCTTGAGATGTACCATCTTCTTCAGTAGCTGTTTGCAGGTCTTGCATATATCTACATAGCACTGAGACCGACCACCACCTCCAGCCAGGAAGATGCTGCAGTGCTGTCCACTGGGGTGGGTGCTCTGGAGTGCCAAATAGGGCAACCCTCCTTGAACCCACCTCAAGCAGTAGTACCTCCACCTTGTCAACCATCACACTGCAGGTTCAGGTGCTGTGCTACCTCATCACTTGCTGACAGACTCTGTTCCTTGTCTCTATGTTTGTTCTACTGTCCCTTGTTTTTGCTAACCACTCTTTTCCCCACCTAACCACCATTGGAAAGGCTGAAAAATATATTTAAAATATTTGCAGCCTTTGGAAAAGCTGAAACTATTTTTGGTCCCATCTGTAGCCACTTAACTTTAAGTGGCTGCATCCCTTTAAATATTGCCTGCAGCCCTTTAAAGGCGGATGACTCAAACAATTTCTGCCATTGCCCCCACCCCTTTTGGTGAGGTTCTAGCATCCAAGACCAATCTGGGCTGAGAGCTCAATTTACGTGATTAATTAGGGCTAACCTTGGTTAATCTGACGCAGGCCAGTGGCAAAGTCGGTGAGTGCTACATTTTCTGGTTCTGGGTCTGCTTCTTTGGGACCAGGAGGTGAAGGTTCGCCATTTTTGGATTTGGAGTTCTGTACAGGCCTCAGCTCCATCTAATAATGTTGCCACTCTAGTTTTATGCATGTCTGAATATATAATTCTGGCCCCGATTTTAAATCTGGGCCAATTTTAGGCGGATGAGCCTAAATGAGGCAGATGAGGTGCCCACTACTCCAGAAATGGGGCTTGGGGCATTTTACCTCTCAGGCCTCAATTAATTCTCACTGGCCGACTTCCCACCAATTCCAGGCGGGAGGTGGTGGAAAATCGTGTTGCCCAGAGGCCACCCACCGAGACCAAATAAGTGATGGGATTAGCTGTCAGTGTTGCGTTGGGGGCAAGTTGGTAGCAGGGAAGGCTTAAGCTTTCCTTGTGGGTCCTGGAGGAGCACTTCTGCACCTTCTGGCCTCAGAAGGGAAGTTTTTTAAAGAGTTAGAGAACGTACCTTTTTGGGTCTCTTCCAGCCCCACTCTTCTTCTCCGCTTGGTTAACCAGGCGGGAAGCTCACTGTCACCTCAGGCCGCCAAGTTAAAACTGTAGAAGGATCCCGATGACATCTTCGGAACCCAATATGCATATGTTAAAAAGGACCCCACCGATTTTGGGCGGATGTCCTTGTCGCCTGCACAGAGAGCAAGTAAAAACCGCAACTGGTTGGCTCCTGGCAGCTCCAGGCCAAGTGAGTTACTGTGGAGATTTTAACTGTCGCCCCCCCCATCCCCCAGGCCCGGTTTCCGCAGGTGGGTAGGGTTAAAAACGGCCATTCTGTCTTGATATGATTTGAGTGGTGGGAATATATATTGCAAATGTATGAATAATATTGAGCCGGAACTTGCTCAGAGCAGCGAGGCAACGATCGCTGCAGCTCCTGCAAATTAAATTTATAAATGTACTTACTGCGGGCTCTGTGGCGTCAACTTGTGTGATTTTGAAGTTTTAAAAAAAATGTGCGCGATCAACCCAGCTTCTGAACAACATGGTTTGATTCGCATGGAGAATGAGTGTGAGACTAGAAGACACGCCCACAAAATCTGATAGGAAGAGAAGTCACGCCCACAAGAAGGCAAACAGACCTCATTATTTAAAGTAATATTCTGCAAATCATGGTAAATAAAAATGATATTTTTCTTCTAAAAAGGCAAAGAAATAATTGAATTAAGTTAAAGAGACAGAAGGGAAAAGAAAAAAAATTCAAAATGTTTAAATTTAATTTTTTTTTAATGACCAAAAACTATTAAAATAAGGAGTAAAATGAGACTCCACATATTTAAAATTAAATTTTTAATTGTTTGACAGTCATTAAGAGTTATTGCACTTTTGAAAATTAGTTTAGACCTGGTATTTTCAAACGTACCTTTAGGTGGCCTAATTAGTTATGTTCCAGCTGGGCAAATGAGCAAGTTTGCGATTTTTCAGTGATTTCTATGATTGTAGCGTGCGATGGCCCTTTAATTCGTAGCTGTCAAATCACCGGCGAACCAATTAGGAGCAAGTTCATGACTTCTGCATTTTACTGTGCATGTGCTAATGCGGCAACTTGCTCCTTCAATTCACCGTTAAAAACGGAGAGCGCTGTTGAGCTTTCTGTTATTTTGGGAGCAAGTTCTGCCCCGTTAGCTATTTTCTTGGCTATTGTCTCTGATTTTATAACCCTGCAATAAAAAATTTGTACACAGCCCAAAAATTTGCACATTTAACATTTGCACTTTAACATGACAGTTTAACTACAACACTGAGATATAAAACACAGATGTTACCTTCAGGTTAGCTTTGGTTTATAAATCTAAATTGTTTATGGTCTGGATTTTAAAAAAAAGTTGTTTATCCAGCAAAACGCATCTGTATTATAAGCACTGCCAGCGTGCCAAGGTTGTGGAAGAAAATTTTAAAAGTAGGTAGAAGCTACATTTGCTGGTATTGCTCTTTTCATATCTCTGCGATGACAGATTGGAAGCCAATTGAGAATAGGTTCTGTATACAGCTATGTGATAAGTTTGTCAGTTGTCAGCTCATGGGATTTGGAAGAGTGGGTGGGGGAGTGGGGTAGGAGGGGGAGTTGGTTTACTGTTGCAGACCTGACGAGTTTTATTTTAAGAGCCTGAGGGACACAGTGCCATGTTTCTCATACACTAGGACTTATTCTTTAGGCCAGTAATGCTCCAGTGAGTCTGTTGTCGTGTGTTGTAAGAAGATCTCCCTGTCTCTGCTGTGGTTTTACTGCTGCAATTGTCACAGTAAAAGTACATAAGACATCTCAGTGGACTGTGCATTGTTTACCTGCTAAATACCAACATTGCATTCATTGGTTGATATGATTCTTAATCTTACTTTATTAAGGATATGGGCTCCATCTGGTAAAATCCTGGCTTATGTTTGGAAAGAAACTGTTAATTTGCACTATGAGTCACTTCACTTGGTGTTCAGATCCCAAGCGTTATTGTATTTAAACTGCAGCAATGATGGTGAGAATGGTTTTATGTGACCCAGTTTTTCAGCACATGAAACCATCATCAAGAATCAACAGTCAAAAGGAAACACCTCCAGGTACCTTCTACCTCAGCTAATGAGATTTTTTTAATGCTTCAGTGAATCAGCTGTTGGCCTATAGATGAATACTGTTTTGCCCTCAATAGGGATTCTATCTGGCTTCACTGCAGGATAACAAAGGTCCATTCTGGTGAGTGCAAAAGAAAAAATGAGTGATGCCAACAAAGTCTCCAAAGTGCATGAATAAAATATCAACAGCGCTATACCTGATAATGGAGATGAAGCCCATCTTTGGTCAGGCTACAGAATTCGAGTGACCCTTTGCTGTAGGCATAGCTCACAAATATGGTACGCCTTAAAAGGAAGAAAATGTCAAGTGAGTGAAGCTGTTATCTCAAAGGCATATCATTTAAAGAGAAGGGCTTGTAACGCAGGACTACATGCATGCTCAACAGTGGAATCAGCATGCTATAGACAGAGATAAGCGATCCTACAACCAACGGATCAGATCAAAGCTCTGCAGTCCTGCCACATCTTGTCGTGAATGGTGGCGGACAATTAAACAACTAACGGGAGGAGGAGGCACCGTGAACATCCTCAACCTCAATGACGGCAGAGCCCAGCATGTGAGTGCAAAAGACAAGGCTGAAGCGTTTGCAACCATCTTCAGCCAGAAGTGCCGAGTGGATGATCCATGTCGGCCTCCTCCAAATATCCCCACCATCACAGAAGCGAGTCTTCAGCCAATTTGATTCACTCCACATGATATCAAGAAACGGCTGAGTGCACTGGATACAGCAAAGGCTATGGGCCATGACAACATTCTTCTTTTTTTTTACAACATGGAAGGAGGCCATTCAGCCCATTGAGTCCGCGCCGGCTCTATGCAAGAGCAATTCAGCTAGTCCCACTCCCCCGCCCTTTCCCCGTAGCCTTGCAATTTTTTTTCCTTTCAGGTACTTATCCAGTTCCCTTTTGAAGGCCATGATTGAATCTGCCTCCACCACCCCCTCGGGCAGTGCATTCCAGATGCGAACCACTTGCTGTGCAAAAAAATTTTTCCTCATGTCACTGTTGGTTCATTTGCCAATCACCTTTAATCTATGTCCTCTGGTTCATGACTCTTCTGCAATGGGAACGGTTTCTCTCTATCTACTCTGTCTAGACCCTTCATGATTTTGAATACATCTATCAAATCTCCTCGCAACTGTCTCTGTTCCAAGGAGAATAACCCCAGCTTCTCCACTCTATCCACGTAACTAAAGTCCCTCATCCCTGGAATCATTCGAGTAAATCTCTCCTGCACCCTCTCTAAGGTCTTCACATCTTTCCTAAAGTGCGGTACCCAGAACTGGATACAATACTCCAGTTTTATAAAGGTTCATCATAACTTCCATACTTCCATACTAGACAGTCATGAGACAGGTTAGTTTTACCCTACTGATGGTGTGTTGTTGCAATAGTAATCCTGCTCAGTAAGAGAGGAACCGCAGGTTCTATGCCTCTATTTATAAAGCTCAGGATCCCATATGCGTTTTTAACCGCTTTCTCAACCTGCCCTGCCACCTTCAACGATTTGTGCACATATATCCCCAGATCTCTCTGTTCCTGTACCCTTTTTAGAATTGTGCCGTCTAGTTTATATTGCCTCTCCTCGTTCTTCCTACTGAAATGTATTATTTCGCATTTTTCTGCGTTAAATTTTATCTGCTACGTATCCGCCCATGCCACCAGCCTGTCTACATCCTCTTGAAGTCTATCACTATCCTCATCACTGTTTACTACCCTTCCAAGTTTTGTGTCATCTGCAGATTTTGAAATTGTGCCCTGTACACCCAAGTCCAAGTCATTAATATATATCAAGAAAAGCAGTGATTCCAGCACTGACCCCTGAGGAACACCACTGTACACCTCCCTCCAGTCCGAAAGACAACCGTTCACCACTACACTCTGTTTCCTGTCCCTTATCCAATTCTGTATCCATGTTGCTACTGCCCCCTTTATTCCATGGGCCGCATTCTTGATTATAAGCCTACCGTGAGGCACTTTATCAAATGCCTTTTGAAAGTCCATATACACCACATCAACTGCATTGCACTCATCTACCCTCTCTGTTACCTCATCAAAAACTCTATCCAGTCAGTTAAACACAATTTGCCTTTAACAAATCCGTGCTGGCTTTCCCTCATCAATCTACTCTCATCCAAGTGACTGTTAATTCTGTCCCGGATTATCATTTCTAAAAGTTTCCCCACCACTGAGGTTAAACTGACTGGCCTATAGTTGCTGGGTTTATCCTTATACTCTTTTTTGAACAATGGTGTAACATTTGCAATTCTCCAGTCCTTTGGCATCACCCCTGCATCTACGGCTGTAGTGCTGAAGACTTGTGCTCCAGAATTAGCCATGCCTCGAGCCAAACTGTTCCAGTACAGATACAATGATGGCATTTACCCAACAAAGTGGAAAATTGCCCAGGTATGTCCTCTCCACAAAAAGAAGGACAAATCCAATCCAGCCAATTACCACCCCATCAGTCAACTTTCAGTCATCAGCAAAGTGATGGAAGGTGTCGTCGACAGTGCTATCAAGCGGCACTTACTCACCAATAACCTGCTCACCGATGCTCAGTTTGGGATCTGCCAGGACCACTCGGCTCCAGACCTCATTACAGCCTTGATCCAAACATGGACAAATGAGTTGAAGTCCAGAGGTGAGGTGAGAGTAACTGCCCTTGACATCAAGGCAGCTTTTGACCGAGTGTGGCATTAAGGCGCCCTAGTAAAATTGAAGTCAATGGGAATCAGGGGGAAAACTCTCCATTGGCTGGAGTCATACCTAGCACAAAGGAAGATGGTAGTGGTTGTCGAGGCCAATCATCTCAGCCCCAGGACATTGCTGCAGGAGTTCCTCAGGGCAGTGTCCTAGGCCCAACCATCTTCAGCTGCTTCATCAATGACCTTCCCTCCATCATAAGATCAGAAATGGGGATGTTCGCTGGTGATTGCACAGTGTTCAGTTCCATTCGCAACCCCTCAGATAATGAAGCAGTCCGTGCCCGCATGCAGCAAGACTTGGACAACATGCAGGCTTGGGCAAGTAACATTCGCGTCAGACAAGTGCCAGGCAATGACCATCTCCAACAAGAGAGAATATAACCACCTCCCCTTGACATTCAACGGCATTAACATCGCCGAATCCCCCACCATCAACATCCTGGGGGGTCACCATTGACCAGAAACTGAAGTGGACCAGCCATATGAATACTGTGGCTACAAGAGCAGGTCAGAGGCTAAGTATTCTGCAGCGAGTGACTCACCTCCTGACTCCCCAAAGCCTTTCCACCATCTACAAGGCGCAAGTCAGGAGTGTGATGGAATACTCTCCACTTGCTTGGATGAGTGCAGCTCCAACACTCAAGAAGCTCGACACCATCCAGGACAAAGCAGCCCGCTTGATTGGCACCCCATCCACCACCCTAAACATTCACTCCCTTCATCACCGGCGCACAGTGGCTGCAGTGTGTACCATCCACAGGATGCACTGCAGCAACTCACCAAGGCTTCTTTGACAGCACCTCCCAAACCTATGACCTCTACCACCTGAAGGACAAGGACAGCAAACATATGGGAACAACACCACCTGCATGTTTCCCTCCAAGTCATACACCATCCTGACTTGGAAATATATCGCCGTTCCTTCATCGTCGCTGGGTCAAAATCCTGGAACTCCCTACCTAACAGCACTGTGGGAGAACTTTTACCACACGGACTGCAGCGGTTCAAGAAGGCGGCTCACCACCACCTTCTCAAGGGCAATTAGGGATGGGCAATAAATGCTGGCCTTGCCAGTGACGCCCACATCCCATGAATGAATAAAAAAGAAGAATAAATCAGCATAAAAGCTATATTGCATATATGCAAGTATATAATTGTGTAAAGACAGTTCTACTTTGTAATATTACATGGCCAATGGGAATTTTAAATAATTAAATGGAACTTTGTAAGAAGTTCCAAGATGTCAAGCATCATGTGCATAAATAGCAAACATTTACCTAAATATATGCATGGTGTAATCTGTGGTATAATATACATCATATTTGTCTCTGCTTTTATGTTGACCATCACTGCTTGTTGAAGGCCAAGCTTGAGTCATAGGCAGCAACAAATGGGGGCTCGTTCTGACATAAAGAGCCACTCCCTTTGAAAGAGCATATGATGGAATTTATTGGTCAGGATACCCGATTCAGAGTTCACCCCTCAAGTATTAATTGGTCTCATTGTTCTTAAAATGCATGCAGGCACCTCCCATAAAAAGCAATTGTATTGCTATGATACTGTGTAAAAGCTAGCAAGTGTCTTATGCCTTCTGTCTACAGATGAAGGTACCCTTCGTCAACACAGGAGGCTTTTAATGACCTTGCAAAAGCAACATTAACCACCACTTTCACTTAAATTGAGCAAGTTTTATGGTCCTAGAAGCACAAGCATGCCACTTTCATAAGAGGTAGGATGACTCAATGAATATTACAGTGCACAATGCCAGGGCAGTCTCTGGAGAGGGCAGGAGACTCTGAAGATCCATGCGACCTACTCCCATTCCTGTCATGCTAAGGTGCTAAGGATGTGCACCACCTGTGCAAATCCTTTGGAGCAGATGATGCTGGAACTTGTGGGTGCTAGGTGTCCAATGTAGGTCTAGTTATTATGAAGGAGGACCTGACCTAAAAGTCCTCTATTATAGACTATGCTGGCTAACATAATGGAGTATCGGTTTTTCCAGAAGCATGGTGATATAGTGTAAGTTGTATCCTTAATTTTAGGGCCTATCTGTAAGCGTAGTATTCTTTTACACAGGTCCTTTGGATAAATTGAGTGTCAGGCTGCAAGAAGCTATCAAGATCAGTGTTAAATTTAAGAGAGTAGAGTTTGAGAGAAAATCTTGATACCTAGCCCAATGATAATATTTGGCAATACACCATCGCGACATTGGACAACCTTCACTGCACCTCCTCAAGTGATCAAAACAAAATTATTGTTTCAATGCTCCAAAACATTGTTCAGGAGCACTCTGGTTTTGGTTTCAGCCTCATTGTAGTGTTCCATTATCCTGTTTCTCACAGCGACTGATGTAATCATGCATGGTTGAAGAGGCAATAGAACTGCTCCTGTGGATCTCTGATATTAGTTGTTAGGGTTCTTTGGAGTCTGTACTCCCTTTCAGCCTTCCTGCCTCCTGTGTTGATGCAACAGACACAAACATACATTAGCAATGTTCATCATTCTGTATACTGCTGCACTCCAATTATTTCAACTCTAGTTGGCAGGCAATTGTATATTTGAGTCGGGAAAGCAGAGAGAAGCATTGGTTGAAGTGATCTGAACCAATTAGGGCTCAAGTGGCCTTCATTGCGTCTCTTGTAATGGGAGAAAAAAGTGAAAGATTACTGGACTAATTTGGAGCTGACAAAGAAGTCCAATTGCCACTGCAGCAGTATTTGCTGCTTCTAAATCAAATTTCTTTCACAACAACAAAGATAATCACTAACCCAAAGTCAGAGTGGAGACCAGGGCCTCAGATCTCAAATAGAACTGCCACATCTCCTTGAGTTATATGGTAGTTAAACTGTTCTGAAAACATTCATACTGTAGCTCTGAACTAGATCGCTGATCAAACGTTACATGGGTGATGATGTCACTGAGCCCCTCTTTGGCTGCTTCATGTGGAATAGGCAGTGCAAAGCAGGGCACTAAAGACTCCTGAGCTGCTGCCTGGACTTTTATTTGAAGTTCAAGAAGGCATATTTGAAGATGAAACAAGATTCTATTTTATGATGGCCAGACAATTTAGGTATTAATTATTACTAGCACTCAAGGAGGTGAGATGTGAACTGTAGACTCCAGATGGGTTTGTGTCTTGTATACATTAACAACTCAAATTGGATTGACCCAGACATTACATAATCTTCTGACACAATTAATTTATGAATATGTGCAACATCATCTAACGAGAGAAACTGATTGGGCCAGATGACCCCCGTGGAAAAACAAAATTTCTAGACAGTTTTGTTTTTTGGTTACTATTTGATGACCCAAATAAAAGAACCCGCTTTCAAAGATAGAGCTAATTTGAAGCCAATCTTTAATTCACATTACTCTGTCTATCTAAAGTCATATAAAATAGTTCTCTTTTAAAAGTTGGATATATCCAGTACTATGAATCGTGACTCTTCACCTTGATTTCTCAGCTTAAAAGAATAGTTCAGTCGTGGCACATTTCAGCCCATACAACTCACGTGTAAGTCTGCGGCTACACAGTTTTTGCAGCTAGTTACTTGGAACTGCTCGTCAATGAGAGCATTTTCATGGGGTCTTTCCACTTTAGTATCATAGTATCATAGTACGCACAGCGTGGGAAGAGACCATTTGGCCCATCGTGCCTGTGCCGGCTCTTTGAAAGAGCTATCCAATTAGTCCCATTCCTCTGCTCTTTCTCCATAGCCTTGTAATTTTTTTCCCTTCAAGTATTTATCCAATTCCCTTTTGAAAGTTACTATTGAATCTGCTTCCACCACCTTTTCAGGCAGTGCATTCCAGATCATAACAACTCACTGTGTGAAAAATGTTTCCTCATGTCGCCTCTAGCTCTTTTGCCAATCACCTTAAGTTTGTGTCCTTTGGTTACTGACCCCCCTGCCACTGAAAACAGTTTCTCCTTGATTACTCTGTCAAAACTATCAAATCTCCTCTCAACCTTCTCTATTCTAAGTAGAACAACCCCAGCTTCTCCAGTCTCTCCACATAAGTGAAGTCCCTCATCCCTGGCACCATTCTAGTAAATGTCTTCTGCACCCTCGCTAAGGCCTTGACATCCTTCCTAAAGTGTGGTGCCCAGAATTGAACACAATACTCCAGCTAAGGCCTAACCAGTGTTTTATAAAGGTTTAGCATAACTTCCTTGCTTTTATACTCTATGCCTCTATTAATAAAACCCAGGATGCCCATATGCTTTTTCAATAACCTCCTCAACTTGTCCTGCCACCTTCTCTCTGTTCCTGCATTCCCTTTAAAATTGTACCATTTTATTTATATTGCCTCTCCTCATTCTTCCTACCAAAATGCATCACTTCACACCTGTCTGCATTAAATTTCATCTGCCACCTGTGCCCATTTCAGCAGTCCATCTGTGTCCTCCTGAATTCTATCACTACATATCCGAGTTTTGTGTAATCTGCAAATTTTGAAATTATACCCTCTATACCCAAGTCCAGGTCATTTATATCAAAAAGAGCAGTGGTCCTAATACTGACCCCTGGGGAACACCACTGTAAACTTCCCTTCAGTCTGAAAAACAACCATTCACCACTACTCTGCTTTCTGCACCCTATCCAGTTTTCTGTCAACGTTGCCACTGTCCCTTTAATCCCATGGGCTTTAATTTTCCTAACACATCTATTGTGTGGTACTTTATCAAATGCCCTTTGAAAGTCCATGTACACAACATCAACCGCAATACCCTCATCAACCCTCTCCGTTACTTCATTAAAGAACTCAATCAAGTTAGTCAAACATGATTTTCCTTTAGCAAATCCAAGCTGACTTTCATTTATTAGCCCATGATTAAGTTAAGCTTGTATTTTCTGTTCGAGCAAAGCATAATGGTCCAGAAATTGCTATGAATGGCGAATAGACTTCGCCCATGTCTTGTAAGTAACTTACTCAAGCACAAACTTTTCATGGGCTTCTGAGCGCTAATTTGCCTTATTTGAGACCTGCAAGAAGTGCAGTGGTCTTTCCTGGACTTCTCTGAGCTGTGAGAGCGAGGAACGGCTCACTCTGTCCCCTCCACCAATCAGTTTGAAGCAAGCCACGCTGTGAGAACCAGGATCTGAAGCTCATTCACAAACCACGCAGACTAAGAACCAGGAAGTGTGAGATATGTTTAGTAAATGTATTATACAATCAGGTAACATGAAATAAAGAGAGGGCAAGATTAAAAGAATGAGATCAAAGAGACAGAAAAAAAAGTAAAAAAATTAAAATATTAAATTTAATTAAATTTTTTTTAAACGTCCAAAAACTATTGAAATCAGAGTCATGAGGCTGCACATTTTTAAAAGTCAATTTTCAGTACCAGACAGGTTGTTAGGTTGTTTGGCAGTCATGAATACCACGCTGTTAAAAGTTAGTTCAGTCCTGATGGGCTGGATTTTACAGGAAATTGCAGGTGCGTTGGGGGCAAGGTGGGGGGTGGTGGGGGCTGTGAAAATTGCAGAAATGCAAATCGGGTTCGAAAGCCACCTCCAACCCGCCGACATCCGAGTTCCCCATGGACGCGCCTGTGTGCGCGCGGGCGTCCTGAATCCTGAAGTCCCGCCGGCAATTAAAGCTGGCAGGAATATAGTTAAAGAGCCAAATCATAGAAGTTGCTTATAATAGAAGTTACAACATGGAAACAGGCCCTTCGGCCCAACATGTCCATGTCGCCCAGTTTATACCACTAAGCTAGTCCCAATTGCCTGCACTTGGCCCATATCCCTCGATACCCATCTTACCCATGTAACTGTCCAAATGCTTTTTAAAAGACAAAATTGTACCCGCCTCTACTACTGCCTCTGGCAGCTCGTTCCAGACACTCACCACCCTTTGAGTGAAAAAATTGCCCCTCTGGACCCTTTTGTATCTCTCCCCTCTCACCTTAAATCTATGCCCCCTCGTTATAGACTCCCCTACCTTTGGGAAAAGATTTTGACTATCGACCTTATCTATGCCCCTCATTATTTTATAGACTTCTATAAGATCACCCCTTAACCTCCTACTCTCCAGGGAAAAAAGTCCCAGTCTGTCTAACCTCTCCCTATAAGTCAAACCATCAAGTCCCGGTAGCATCCTAGTAAATCTTTTCTGCACTCTTTCTAGTTTAATAATATCCTTTCTATAATAGGGTGACCAGAACTGTACACAGTACTCCAAGTGTGGCCTCACCAATGCCCTGTACAACTTCAACAAGACATCCCAACTCCTGCATTCAATGTTCTGACCAATGAAACCAAGCATGCCGAATGCCTTCTTCACCACCCTATCCACCTGTGACTCCACTTTCAAGGAGCTATGAATCTGTACTCCTAGATCTCTTTGTTCTATAACTCTCCCCAACGCCCTACCATTAACGGAGTAGGTCCTGGCCCGATTCGATCTACCAAAATGCATCACCTCACATTTATCTAAATTAAACTCCATCTGCCATTCATTGGCCCACTGACCGAATTGATCAAGATCCCGTTGCAATCCCAGATAACCTTCTTCACTGTCCACAATGCCACCAATCTTGGTGTCATCTGCAAACTTACTAACCATGCCTCCTAAATTCTCATCCAAATCATTAATATAAATAACAAATAACAGCGGACCCAGCACCGATCCCTGAGGCACACCGCTGGACACAGGCATCCAGTTTGAAAAACAACCCTCTACAACCACCCTCTGTCTTCTGTCGTCAAGCCAATTTTGTATCCAATTGGCTACCTCACCTTGGATCCCATGAGATTTAACCTTATGTAACAACCTACCATGCGGTACCTTGTCAAATGCTTTGCTGAAGTCCATGTAGACCACGTCTACTGCACAGCCCTCATCTATCTTCTTGGTTACCCCTTCAAAAAACTCAATCAAATTCGTGAGACAGGATTTTCCTCTCACAAAACCATGCTGACTGTTCCCAATTAGTCCCTGCCTCTCCAAATGCCTGTAGATCCTGTCCCTCAGAATACCCTCTAACAACTTACCCACTGCAGATGTCAGGCTCACTGGTCTGTAGTTCCCAGGCTTTTCCCTGCCGCCCTTCTTAAACAAAGGCACAACATTTGCTACCCTCCAATCTTCAGGCACCTCACCTGTAGCGGTGGATGATTCAAATATCTCTGCTAGGGGGCCCGCAATTTCCTCCCTAACCTCCCATAACGTCCTGGGATACATTTCATCAGGTCCCGGAGATTTATCTACCTTGATGCGCGTTAAGACTTCCAGCACCTCCCTCTCTGTAATATGTACACTCCTCAAGACATCACTATTTATTTCCCCAAGTTCCCTAACATCCATGCCTTTCTCAACCGTAAATGTACCTCATTGAGGTACTTAAGGCATATTGTGACATATTAGGTAGTTAGAACTATTTATCTGAGCAGCTTTCCCACCGCTTCTGATTCATGCCTGGTTAAACCAGGCTTGAAGGGCCGGATCAGGCAAAAAGAAACAAAATAATTAAATAAAAAACCATTGCATGAAATTAAAACACAAAATCAACCTATCTTTCCACTCTGCTTCGATGTCCGTGTCTCCCTCTCCAATCTCCCCCTCTTCATCCCCACGAAGCCCCTCGATCTCCCCCTCTTCGCCCCCCCCGATGTCCCCCCATTTCACCCCTTCTTCACCCCCCCAATGTCCTCTGATCTTCCCCTCTCCACCCGATCTTCCCCTCTCCCCCCACGATCTTCCCCTCTTCCCCCACGATCTTCCCCTCTTCCCATCCCGATCTTTCCCTCTCCCCCCAATCTTCCCCTCTCCCCATCCCGATCTTCCACTCTCCCTCCCCCGATCTTCCACTCTCCCTCCCCCGATCTTCCACTCTCTCTCCCCCGATCTTCTATTCTTTCCCCCCCCCGACCTTCCCCTCTTCCCCCCCCCACCCCGATCTTCCACTCTCCCCTCCCTGATCTTCCGTTTCAGCGCTGGATGTTGTTTCGCTCTCTCTTTTTCTCTCCCACCCCTGTCAATCAGGCTGGCTGCCGGGCGCGAAACCCGGAGAGAACGTTAATCACCATTGATTACGATGCGATCGCGTTGGAAACGGTAAGTTTTGTTTCTTCGGGTTGGCCACGCGCACCTTCACCCCCCTGCTGCCAACCCACCACCATTTCAAAACTGAGCCTGATATAACTCAGCGTACCTTTTTTCTGGCGAGATTAGTTAGTTTGCAGCTGGGCAGGAAAGCAAATTCGCACTGGTGCATTGATTCCAGTTTGCGCTATTTCTTTAACGCGAAGCTGTCAGATCAGCAGGGAATCAGGAAGAGCAAATTCCGGATTTCCACGTTTGACTGCGCGCACACGCTCTCCGGAACTAACTCTTCCATTTGCCCTGAAATAATGGTGAGCCCTGATAGTCTCATTATTATTTCTTGAGCAATTTCTGGGCCAATATAGAATCCCTATATTCATACACATACATTTGGAGGCAAAAGGTTTAAGCAAGGAAAATAATTCTCCCAGTCATGAGGATACAATTAGTGTAAATGATGCATGATTAGTGGATTAGACGTCATGTAGTAGTGTCAGGCAGTGTCCTTTACCCTGCTGTGAGTAAAAGGACATTCCTTTCTGACAGCTTCTCTTGGTCACTTTCAAAATGAGATGCAGTATTCTATCCTCATCACTACTACCTCAACTAAGTTTATACTGTATTACTAGTTAAAAGAACATCCAATAAACCAATGAATATATATTTTACTGCTAATGAGCTGTACATGGCAATTACATGTAAATTTTACATTTTAAGAAAATGAAGGCATTAAATTCCTGTATGTTGAGAATGTGCTGCTCGAAGTAGTCAGCAATGATTGCTAACATCTTGACCACAGAAAATGTGGAGCTATTGGGAAATAAATAAAGGAAATCTGTGTATCCTCTCATTTTCCAATAACTTCAGAAAAGCTAAAAAAGTTCCATTAAAATAGAAATTAGACACATCTATTTTATCCCCCTCCCCTTTAAGTTCCCTTCTATTGCCAGACAGGATTATCTGACCAAAAGGCCAATAGGTAACTTGTCCCTCAGTCTCTTTAACTGCTACTTTGCAATTGGCTATCAAGATGTACACAACAGTAGGCCTGGTTGACTGTGCCTTTAGCTCTCTGCAAACAGGCTGGACCAGAAGCTTTTCTAATTGGAACTTCTATACCTTAATTTATTAAGGAAAATGTAATGATATCAGCTACAAACAAATACCATAAAATAGCAAAACTATTGTTAAAGATAAACAGTTAATTTACAACTGGCTTCCAATGAATTTACTTAGCAGAGCCGGTGGGGAGGGGAGATGCTGAAATCCATGGAGACTCCACCTTTAATGTATGGATAGCCTCACAGCTCTAAGTAGTCTGGTTGTCAGCCATGGCTCAATGGTAGCACTCCGAGATTTTAGATTCAAGTCCCACTCCAGGACTTGAGCACAAAAACTAGGCTGACACTACACTGCATACAAATGCTGTTAGAGGTGCCATCATTCAAATAAAACATTAAATCAAAGCACTCTCTGCCCTCTGAGTTAGATGTAAAAGATCCAATGGCACTATTTCACGAATAGTGTCCTGGCAAATATTTACCCCTCAACCAACATCACTAAAACAGATGATCTGGTCATTATCACATTGCTGTTGTGGAAATGTGCTGTGTGCAAATTGGCTGCCGCGTTTCCAACATTAAAACAGTGACGACACTTCAAAATAACTTAATTGGTTGTAAAGCACTTTGGGACATCCTGAAGTTGTGAAAGGCACCATATAAATGTAAGTTTTTTCTTTCTTGTTCTTGAATTCTTTGGAAGAGGCATTAGAATAATAGAAGAATCATTGAATGGTTACAGCACAGAAGGAGGCCATTTGGCCCATCGAGCTCATCCTGCCTCTTTGGAAGAGCAATCCAGTTAGTCCCATTCCCCTGCTCTTTCCTCGTAGCCCTGCAAATTTTTTCCCTTCAAGTATTTATCCAATTCCTTTTTGAAAGCAATGATTGAATCTGCTTCCAACACCCTTTCAGGCAGTGCATTCCAGATAATAACTACTCGCTGCACAAAAAAGTTTTTCCTCATGTTGTCTTTGGTTCTTTTGCCAATCACCTGAAATCTGTGTCCTCAGGTTCTCGACTCTTCTGCCAATGGGAACAATTCCTCTTCATTTACTCTTTCTGAATTCTTCATCATTTTGAACACTTCTAACAAATCTCCTCTCAACCTTCTCTGTTGAAGGAGAACAATTCCAGCCTCTCCAGTCTATCTACGTAAATGAAGTCCTTCATCTTTGGAAACATTCTAGTAAATCTTTTCTGCACCCTCTCTAAGGCCTTCACATCCTTCCTAAAGTGTGGTGCCCAGAATTGGACACAAGACTCCAGTTGCGGCCGAACCAGTGTTTTATAAAGGTTCAACATAACTTCCTTGCTTTTGTACTCTATGCCTCTATTTATAAAGCCCAGAATCCCATATGCTTTTTAACTGGTTTCTCAACCTCTCCTGCCACCTTCAAAGATTTGTGCACACATGCCCCAGGTCTCTCTGTTCCTGCATCCACTTTAGAATTGTACCATTTCGTTTATATTGCCTCTCCTCATTCTTCCTGCCAAAATGTATAATTTCATACAAACATAGAAACACAGCAAATAGGAGCAGGAGTAGGTCATTCGGCCCTTTGAGCCTGCCCGGCATTCAATATGATCATGGCTGATCCTCTATCTCAATGCCATATTCCTGCTCACTCCCCATACCCCTTGATGCCTTTTGTGTCCAGAAATCTATCTAGCTTCTTCTTAAATATATTCAGTGACTTGGCCTCCACAACCTTCAGTGGTAGAGAATTCCACAGGTTCACCACCCTCTGAGTGAAGAAATTTCTCCTCATCTCAGTCCTAAATGTCCTACCCGTATCCTGAGACTGTGACCCCCTCATTCTGGAGCCCCCCCAGCCAGGGGAAACATCTTCCCTGCATCCAGTCTGTCTAGCCCTGTCAGAATTTTATATGTTTCAATGAGATCCCCTCTCATTCTTCTAAACTCTAATGAATACAGGCCGAGTCGACCCAATCTCTCCTCATACGACAGTCCTGCCATCCCAGGAATCAGTCTGGTGAACCTTCGCTGAACTCCCTCCATGCCTAGTATATCCTTTCTTAGGCAAGGAGATCAAAACTGCACACAATACTCGAGGTGTGGTCTCACCAAAGCCCTGTATAACTGCAGTAAGACATCTTTGCTCCTGTACTCAAATCCTCTTGCAATGAAGGCCAACATACCGTTTGCCTTCCTAACTGCTTGCTGCACTTGCACGTTTGCTTTCAGTAACTGGTGTACAAGGCCACCCAGGTCCCTTTATACATCAACACTTCCCAATCTATCACCATTTAAATAATACACTGCCTTTCTGTTTTTCCTTCCGAAGTGGATAACTTCACATTTATCCACATTATACTGCATCTGCCATGTATTTGCCCACTCACTCAACTTGTCTAAATCGCCTTGAAGCCTCTTTGCATCCTCCTCACAACTCACAATCCCACCTAGTTTTGTGTCGTTAGTAAACTTGGAAATATTACATTTGGTTCCGTCATCCAAATCATTGATATATATTGTGAATAGCTGGGGCCCCAGCACTGATCCCTGCGGTAACCCACTGGTCACTGCCTGCCACCCCGAAAAAGACACATTTATTCCTACTCTCTGTTAACCAATTTTCAATCCATGCCAGTATATTACCTCCAATCCCATGTGCTTTAATTTTGCACATTAACCTCTTATGTGGGACTTTATCAAAGGCCAAATCTAAATAAACCCCATCCACTGGTGCTCCCTTATCTATTCTACCAGTTATTTCCTCAAAAAACTCCAGTAGGTTTGTGAAACATGATTTCCCTTTCATAAATCCATGTTGACTTTGTCTAATCCCGTTGATATTTTCTAAGTGTCCTGTTATCACATCCTTTATAATAGACTCTAGCATTTTCCCGACTACTGATGTTAGGCTAACTGGTCTGTAGTTCCCTGTTTTCTCTCTCCCTCCTTTTTTAAATAGTGGGGTTACATTTGCCACCCTCCAATCTGCAAGAACTGTTCCATAATCTATAGAATTTTGGAAGATGACAACTAATGCATCCACTATTTCTATGGCTACCTCCTTTAGTACTCTGGGATGCAGATTATCAGGCCCTGGGGACTTATAGGCTTTCAGTCCCATTAATTTCTCCAGCACTGTTTTTGTACTAATACTAATTTCCTTTAATTCCTCCTTCTCACTAGTCCCTTGGTTCCCTAGCATTTCTGGGAAGTTATCTGTGTCCTCTTCCTTGAAGACAGAACCAATGTATTTGTTTAATTGCTCTTCCATTTCCTTGTTCCCAATTATAAATTCTCCTGTTTCTGACTGTCAGGGACTTACATTTGACTTCACTAATCTTTTTCTTTTTACATACTTGTAGAAGCTTTCACAGTCCACCTTTATGTCCTTGCAAGTTTACTCTCATACTCTATTTTTCCCCTCTTACTCAATCTCTTGGTCCTTTTTTGCTCAATTCTAAAGTGTTCCCAATCCTCAGGCTTGCTATTTTTTCTGTCAACTTTATATGACTCCTCTTAGGATCTAATACTATCCTTAATTTATTTTGTCAGCAATGGTTGGGCCAGTTTTCCTTTTGTGTTTTTGTGCCAGATAGGAATGGATAATTGTTGCAATTCATGCATTCGTTCCTTAAATGTGAGCCATTTTTTTTATTCGTTCATGGGATGTGGGCGTCGCTAATTGCCCTTGAGAAGGTGGTGGTGAGCTGCCTTCTTGAACTGCTACAGTCCATGTGGTGAAGGTTCTCCCAAAGTGCTGCAAGGTAGGGAGTTCCAGGATTTTGACCCAGCGACGATGAAGGAACGGCGATATATTTCCAAGTCAGGATGGTTTGTGACCTGGAGGGGAACGTGCAGGTGGTATTGTTCCCATGAGCCTGCTGCCCTTGTCTGTCTAGTTGGTAGAGGTCATAGGTTTGGGAGGTGCTGTCGAAGAAGCCTTGGTAAGTTGCTGCAGTACACCCTGTGGATGGTACACACTGCAGCCACAGTGCGCCAGTGGTGAAGGGAATGAATGTTTAGGGTGGTGGATGGTGTGCCAATCAAGCGGGCTGCTTTGTCCTGGATGGTGTCGAGCTTCTTGAGTGTTGGAGCTGCACTCATCCAGGCAAGTGGAGGGTATTCCATCACACTCCTGACTTGTGCCTTGCAGATGGTGGAAAGGCTTTTGGGAGTCAGGAGGTGAGTCACTCGCCACAGAATACCCAGCCTCTGACCTGCTCTTGTAGCCACATTATTTATGTGGCTGAACCAGTTAAGTTTCTGGTCAATGGTGACCCCCAGGATGTTGATGGTGGGGGATTTGGCGATGGTAATGCCGTTGATTGTTAAGGGGAGGTGGTTAGATTCTCTCTTGTTGGAGATGGTCATTGCCTGGCACTTGTCAGGCGCAAATGTTACTTGCCACTTATGACCCCAAGCTTGGATGTTGTCCAGGTCTTGCTGTATGCGGGCACGGACTGCTTCATTATCTGAGGGGTTGCGAATGGAACTGAACACTGTGCAATCATCAGCGAACATCCCCATTTCTGATCTTATGATGGAGGGAAGGTCATTGATGAAGCAGCTGAAGATGGTTGGGCCTAGGACACTGCCCTGAGGAACTCCTGCAGCATTGTCCTGGGGCTGAGATGATTGGCCTCCAACAACCACTACCACCTTTCTTTGTGCTAGGTATGACTCCAGCCACTGGAGAGTTTTCGCCCTGATTCCCATTGACTTCAATTTTACTAGGGATCCTTCGTGCCACACTCGGTCAAATGCTGTCTTGATGTCAAGGGCAGTTACTCTCAACTCACCTCTGGAATTCAGCACTTTTGTCCATGTTTGGACCAAGGCTGTAATCAGGTCTGGAGCCGAGTGGTCCTGGCGGAACTCAAACTGAGCATCGGTGAGCAGGTTATTGTTGAGTAAGTGCCGCTTGGTAGCACTGTCGACAACATCTTCCATCACTTTGCTGATGATTGAGAGTAGACTGATGGGGCGGTAATTGGCCGGATTGGATTTGTCCTGCATTTTGTGGACAGGATATACTTGGGCAATTTCCCACATTGTCGGGTAGATGCCAGTGTTGCAGCTGTACTGGAACAGTTTGGCTGGAGGCGCGGCTAGTTCTGGAGCACAAGTCTCCAGCACTACAGCTGGGATGTTGTCAGGGCCAATAGCCTTTGTTGTGTCCAGTGCACTCAGCTGTTTCTTCATATCATGTGGAGTAAACGAATTGGCTGAAGACTGGCTTCTGTGATGGTGGGGATATCGGGAGGAGGCCGAGATGGATCATCCACTCGGCACTTCTGGCTGAAGATAGTTGCAAATGCTTCAGCCTTGTCTTTTGCACTCAATACTGGAATCTGCGATCATCCTCCCGTTAGTTGTTTAATTGTCCACCATCATTCACCACTGGATGTGGCAGGACTGCAGAGCTTTGATCTGATCCGTTGATTGTGGAATCGCTTAGCTCTGTCTACAGCATGTTGCTTCCACTGTTTAGCATGCATGTAGTCCTGAGTTGTAGCTTCACCAGGTTGGCACCTCATTTTTAGGTACGCCTGGTGCTGCTCCTGGCATGCTCTTCTACACTCCTCATTGAACCAGGGTTGATCCCCTGGCTTGTTGGTAATGGTAGAGTGAGGAATATGCCGGGCCATGAGGTTACAGATTGTGCTGGAATGCAATTCTGTTGCTGCTGATGGCCCACAGCGCCTCATGGATGCCCAGCTTTGAGCTGCTGGATCTGTTCTGAATCTATCCCATTTAGCACGGTGGTAGTGCCACACAACACGTTGAATGGTGCGAAGATAGGACTTCATCTGCACGAGGGCAGTGTGGTCGTCACTCCTACCATTACTGTCATGGACAGATGCATCTGCAACAGGTAGATTGGTGAGGACGAGGTCAAGTAAGTTTTTCCCTCGTGTTGGTTCGCTCACCACCTGCCACAGGCCCAGTCAGGCTGTTATGTCCTTCAGGACTTGGCCAGGTTGGTCAGTCGTGGTGCTACTGATCCACTCTTGGTGATGGACTTTGAAATCCCCCACCCAGAGTATATTCTGTGCCCTTGCTACCCTCAGTGCTTCCTCCAAGTGATGCTCAACATGGAGGAGGACTGATTCATCAGCTGAGTGAGGGCGGCCGGTCGTAATCAGCAGGAGGTTTCCTTGCCCATGTTTGACCTGATGCCATGAGATTTCATGTGGTCCGGAGTCAATGTTGAGGACTCCCAGGGACACTCTCTCCTGATTGTATTTCACTGTACTGCCACCTCTGGTCGGTCTGTCCTGCCGGTGGGACAGGACATACCCAGGGATGTTCCTGGAGGAGTCTGGGACATTTGCTGAAAGGCATGATTCTGTGAGCATAGCTATGTCAGGCTGTTGCTTGACTCGTCTGTGGGACAGCTCTCCCAATTTTGGCACAAGTCCCCAGATGTTAGTGAGGAGGACTTTGCAGGGTTGACTGGGCTTGGTTTGCCTTTGTCGTGTCCGGTGCCTAGTGGTCCGATGCCGGGTGATCCATCCGGTTTTATTCTTATGATGACTTTTTTAAGCGACATTTTACAACTGAGTGGCTTGCTAGGCCATTTCAGAGGGCGATTGAGAATCAACTACATTGCTGTGGGTCTGAAGTCACATATAGGCCAGACCGGGTGAGGACGGCAGGTTTCCTTCCCTAAAGGACATTGCCTCTCCATCGTCCTGCCTTTTAATGAAGCTTCCCAATCTATCATAGCCAACTCACTCCTCATATCTTCGTAGTTTCCTTTGTTTAGATTTAGGACCCTAGTTTTGGATTGGACTACTTCCCTTTCCATCTGAATGAAGAATTCTCTCATGTTATGGTCACTCTTCCCTAAAGGACCCTGCACAACAAGATTATTAATTAACCCCTTCTCATTGCACAATACCCAATCCAGGATAGCCTGTTCCCTGGTTGGTTCCTCAACATACTGGTCCAAAAGAAATCTCGTACACACTCCAGGAATTCATCCTCCACAGTATTATTGCTAATTTGGTTTGGCCAGTCCTGTTTGATGCCGCGTCTCTGCGTTAAATTTCATCTGCCATGAGTCTGCCCATTCCACCAGCCTGTCTATGTCCTCTTGAAGTCTATTACTATCCTCCTCACTGTTTATTACATTTCCAAATTTTGTGTCATCTGCAAATTTGGAAATTTTTCCCTGTACTCCCAAGTCCAAGTCATTAATATATATCAAAAAAAGCAGAGGTCCTAGTACAGACTCCTGGGGAATAACATTGGATACCTTCCTCCAGTCCAAAAAACAACCATTCATCACTACTCTCTGTTTCCTGTCACTTAGCCAATTTTGTATCCATGCTGCCACTGCCCTTTTTATTCCATGGGCAGCAATTTTGCTGACAAGCCTATTATGTGGCACTTTATCAAACGCCTTTTGAAAGTCCATATACACACCATCAACTGCATTGCCCTCATCAACCCTTTCTGATCCCTCATGAAAAAATTCATGTTGTCTTTCCTTTATCAATCCACACTTGTCCAAGTGACTCTTAATTTTGTCCCGGATTATCAGTTCTAAAAGTTTCCCCAACATCAGGGTTAAACTGACTGGCCTGTAGTTGTCGGGTTTATCCCTCTCACCTTTTTTGAACAATGGTGTAACATTTGCAATTGTCCAGTCCTCTGCCACCACCCCCATATCTAAGGAGGATTCAAGATTATGGCTAGAGCCTCTGCCATTTCCACCTTTACAATCTCAGCAACCTAGCATCCCATCCAGACCGGGTGACTTATCTATTGTGTTCCTTATTGAAGGCATTCCTTATTGAAACAAAAAGGAATGCATAACAATGAAAGCTGAATCTGATGTATAATGTGGACCATGGACAGGCTAGGCATAGATAGACTGTACAAAGGGAATTTTGGAAAATGATGATTGAGCGTTACATCTGATAGAAAACAAAAATGAAATGAAAACATAGTGATTTTATGTTTCTGTTTCAATTCTTATACCAAACACAGAACCCTAAAATATAATATGAATAGCTTTGGGATGTACTGTTATACTTAAGCTTGCAGCTGGCTCAAAAATAAAGCATTCTCAGAACTAGAAAACTGCAATAAAAATTAATAGAGTGTATATGAGCCAGAAATGACTGGGATCTGGTAAGAAATCGAGCTATAGATGCAAACCTTGCAAGGCAGAAATCCAGTCTGGATATCAAGATTTGCTCTCAACATCATAAGCCTTGTGGGTGAATAATATACAGTCTAGCTGTTTAGGGTGAGTACACAGTACCGATGAATAAGCTACTAGATAACTCCTAATATGAATGGAAGCCAAGTGAGGGCATAACATTTATATTCTTGAATAACTTTATCAATAAAAAATTGAGCAAGGCTCCAAAAAAAACCAAGATTTTGGTTCTGCTTGCTAAAATAAGTTGATGTCTGAAGCTAACATTCAGGGATGCAGAGGGCAAGTTTGGTAAGTCGGGAGTTTAAGGGTTAATCTCTTTTAAAATCTAGTGTTAATTGCTATTAACTTTTAAGTAAGATCAACTGCTTAAGTTCAATTTTAAACTTTAAATTTTTAAGTTTCTGTCAGGCTTAAGCAGAGACAAACAAGCAAGCTGCTGTAGTTAGTTAATTGGTTAGTGAGATTAAACTGGTTCCTGCAACAGTAGCAGAGCAGTGCTGCCTCATCTGAGTCTCAAACAGTAGAAATACAGGGGCCTGTGAGTGCAACCAGCACTGAGTGCAGCGGGCACAGAGTGAGAAACTTGAGAGTTTGGTAAGTGTCGGAGTTCAGTGAAGTGGGGGAAGGGGTGCTGCTTTGCTTTTCCTAACTTTTTCCTCAGAGCGGCGGCGGACCTGAGCAGCAGCAGACTGAGAACGGGGATAAAAGCAGCAGCAAACCTGCAACAAGAGAAAACTACAGTGGGACGTCACAAGTGAGGCAGGTAAGTGATTGGTAGTGACTGTGGGCTAAGTTTTAAGTTAACATATAGCATAAAACTAAATTTTAAAAACTAAACTTAATTTATTCTAATAAATTAACCAAGGTAAATAATTTGATTAACACTAAATTAATTCATTAAATAAATAAAATAATGGGAGAACAGGAGAAGTGTTGCTGCTGCAATATATGGGAGCGTGTGGACATTTTTGTCCAGGGCGACTATATATCTGCAGAAAGTGTCTGCGGCTCGAGGAACTTCGGCTCCGAGTTGAGGAGCTGGAGTCCGAGCTGTGGACATTGCGAGACATTAGGGAGGGAGAAAGCTACCTGGACATTTTGCTCCAGAGGCAGCCACACCCCTCAGATTAAATACTTTAGAAATGACACATAGTCAGGGACAGGACGGTGCGAGTGAGGCAGGTACGGGGATCCAGGAGGTAGTATTGCAGGAGCCTCAGTCCCTGTGCTTGTCCAATAGATTCGAGGTTCCTGCAACCCTTGTGGACAAGTGTGGGGACTGTGGGGAGGATGAGCAAACTGACCACAGCACCGTGGTACTGGAAGCCGTTCAAGTGGGGGGAGTAAAAAGGAAGATGATTGCAGTAGGTGACAGTACAGTTAGGGGGATAGACACTGCAGCCAGGAGCATGAGTCCCGAAGGCTATGTTGCCTACCTGGTGCCAGGGTTAAGGACATCTCCTTCGGGCTGGAGAAGAACTTGGAGTGGGAGGAGGAGGATCCAGTTGTCGTGGTCCATGTAGGTACCAATGACATAGGTAGGACTAAGAAAAAGGTTCTGCTGAGATAGTTTGAGCAGCTCGGGACTAAATTAAAAAGCAGAACCACAAAGGTAATAACCCCTGGATTATTACCTGGGCCACGAGCAAATTGGCACAGGGTCAATAGGATCAGGGAGATGATTGCGTGGCTCAAAGATTGGTGTGGGAGAAGTGGGTTTCAATTCGTGGGACACTAGAACCAGTACTGGGGAAAGATAGAGCTGTTCCGTTGGCACGGATTACACCCTCAACCATGCTGGGACCAGAGTTCGAGCAAATCAAATAACTAGGGAGGTAGATAGGGCTTTAAACTAAATAAGGGGGAGGGGGAGGGAGGGTCGGAATGTCCCGGTGGAGAGAAATCTAGAATGCTAAAGAGAAAAGACAAAGAAGCAGTGCAGGAAAGTGATTGGGGTAACGATAACCAGATTGTGTCAGGAAGAGACAGAGCGTACAAACAAAAGAATGCACTAAATAATAGGATCCGGGTAGGAAAAAATGGTAATAAGATAAATAGGGCCACAGTGCAAAAAAAATGTTAAGATGTCTAAAAATGTTAAAAACATAAATCTAAAGGCACTGTATCTGAATGCACGAAGCATTCGTAATAAGGTAGACGAATTAACAGCGCAAATAGATGTAAACAGATAAGACACAATTGTGATTACGGAGACATGGCTGCAGAGTGACCAAGGCTGGGAGCTGAATGTCCAAGGGTATTCGATATTTCGGAAGGACAGGCAAAAAGGAAAAGGGAGTGGCGTTGTTAGTAAAGGATGAAATCAGAGCAATAATGAGAAAGGATATTGGCTCAGAGAATCAAGATGTAGAATCGGTCTGGGTGGAGTTAAGAAGCACCAAGGGACAGAAAACAGTGGTGGGAGTTGTCTATAGGCCTCCAAACAGTAGTGGTAATGTAGGGGATGGCACCAAACAGGAAATTAGAGATGCATGTAACAAGGGTACTGCAGTAATCATGGGTGACTTTAATTTGCATATGGACTGGCCAAACCAAATTAGCAATAATACTGTGGAGGATGAATTCCTGGAGTGTGTACGAGATGGTTTTTTAGACAATTACATTGAGGAACCAACCAGGGAACAGGCTATCCTAGATTGGGTATTGTGCAATGAGAAGGAGTTAATTAGTAATCTTGTTGTGCAGGGTGCTTTAGGGAAGAGTGACCATAACATGATAGAATTCTTCATTAAGATGGAAAGGGAAGTCGTCCAATCCAAAACTAGGGTTCTAAATCTAAACAAAGGAAACTACGAAGGTATGAGGAGTGAGTTGGCTATGATAGATTGGGAAGCTTCATTAAAAGGCATGACGGTGGATAGGCAATGGCTAACATTTAAGGAACGAATGCATAAATTGCAACAATTGTACATTCCTTTCTGGCGCAAAAACACAAAAGGAAAAGTGGCCCAACCGTGGGTAACAAAAGAAATTAAGGACGGTATTAGATGCAAAGAGGAGTCATATAAAGTTGACAGAAAAAGGAGCAAGCTTGAGGATTGGGAGCAGTTTAGAATTCAGCAAAAAAGGACGAAGAGATTGATTAAGAGGGGAAAAATAGAGTATGAGAGTAAACTTGCAAGGAACATAAAAGTGAACTGTAAAAGCTTCTACAAGTATGTAAAAAGAATAAGATTAGTGAAGACAAATGTAGGTCCCTTACACTCAGAAACGGGAGAATTTATAATGAGGAGCAAGGAAATGGCAGAGCAATTGAACAAATACTTTGGTTCTGTCTTCACGGAAGAGGACACAAATAACTTTCCAGAAATGCTAGGCAACCAAGGGACTAGTGAGAAGGAGGAATTAAAGGAAATTAGTATTAGTAAAAAAATAGTGCTGGAGAAATTGATGGGACTGGAAGCTGATGAATCCCCAGGGCCTGATAATCTGCATCCCAGAGTACTAAAAGAAGTAGCCATGGAAATAGTGGATGCATTAGTTGTCATCTTCCAAAATTCTATCGATTATGGAACAGTTCCTGCAGGTTGGAGGGTGGCAAATGTAACCCCACTATTTAAAAAAGGAGGGAGAGAGAAAACAGTGAACTACAGACCAGTTAGCCTAACATCAGTAGTAGGGAAAATGCTAGAGTCTATTATAAAGGATGTGATGACAGGACACTTGGAAAATATCAACGGGATTAGACAAAGTCAACATGGATTTATGAAAAGGAAATCACGTTTGACAAACTTACTGGAGTTTTTTGAGGATGTAACTGATAGAATCGATAAGGGAGCACCAGTGGATGTGGTTTATTTGGATTTTCAGAAGGCCTTTGATAAAGTCCCACATAAGAGGTTAATGTGCAAAATTAAAGCACATGGGATTGGGGGTAATATACTGGCATGGAAATTGGTTGACAGACAGGAAACAGAGAGTTGGAATAAATGTGTCTTTTTTGGGGTGGCAGGCAATGACCAGCGGGGTACCGTAGCGATCAGTGCTTGGGCCCCAGCTAGTCACATTACATATCAATGATTTGGATGAGGGAACCAAATGTAATATTTCCAAGTTTGCTGACGACACAAAACTAGTTAATTTCGTATGTTGTGAGGAGGATGCAAAGAGGCTTCAAGGCAATTTAGACAAGTTGAGTGAGTGGGCAAATACATGGCAGATGCAGTATAATGTGGATAAATGTGAAGTTATCCACTTCGGAAGGAAAAACAGAAAGGCAGTGTATTATTTAAATGGTGATAGATTGGGAAATGTTGATGTACAAAGGGACCTGGGTGTTCTTGTACACCAGTCACTGAATGCAAACATACAGGTGCAGCAAGCAGTTAGGAAGGCAAATGGTATGTTGGCCTTCATTGTAAGAGGATTTGAGTACAGCAGCAAGGATGTCTTACTGCAGTTATACAGGGCCTTGGTGAGACCACACCTGGAGTATTGTTTGGAGTTTTGATCTCCTTGCCTAAGAAAGGATATACTTGCCATGGAGGGAGTGCAGTGAAGGTTCACCAGACTGAATCCTGGGATGGCAGGACTGTCGTATGAGGAGAGATTGGGTCGACTTGGCCTGTATTCACTCGAGTTTAGAAGAATGAGAGGGGAACTCATTGAAACATATAAAATTCTGACAGGGCTAGACAGACTGGATTCAGGGAGGATGTTTCCCCTGGCTGGGGGGTCCAGAACAAGGGGTCACAGTCTCAGGATACATGGTAGGACATTTAGGACTGAGATGAGGAGAAATTTGTTCACTCAGAGGGTGGTGAACCTGTGGAATTCTCTACCACAGAAGGCTGTGGAGGCCAAGTTATTGAACATATTTAAGATGGAGATAGATAGATTTCTGGACACAAAAGCCATCAAGGGGTATGGGGAGAGAGCGGGAATATGGTATTGAGATAGAGGATCAGCCATGATCATATTGAATGGCGGAGCAGGCTCGAAGGGCCGAATGACCTACTCCTCCTCCTATTTTCTATGTTTCTCTGATCCTGAGGAAATGAAGATCAGACAATGTAAATGCCAGGATAAGGCTAGTAGAATTCAATGTAACTTCAAACAGAGCCACCCTGCTGTGCTGCAGCTCCAGCAGATGGACCTCCAAAAGCTCATCTTAAGAAGTTGGAGTTTTCCATACATTCCTCCTTGATGCATTGTCTTCACCAGCATATAATTTCTTCCGGCAACAAAAAATAATTCCCGTTAACAGAAAGCAACTGCCCTAAAAGCACTGCTGTGTCACTGGATTTCCTGCTCTCTTCCCTGCTCCCTGTGCCCGCTTTCCATATGTAGGCAGCCTTTTAAAATTAAGTGGGATGAACTTCAGCGAGGCTGGCACAGTGCCAACCATACTATAGGTGATTGATTATTAGCAACTTCAGTGGATATTAAGAGTCAACCACATTCTCACCGCTGAGTCAGAAGATTGTCGTACAAAATCTGGGCTGACACTCCAGTGCAATTCTGAGGGAGTGCTGCACTGGGACATGAAACCAAGGCCCCATGTGCGCTCTCAGGTGGACGTAAAAGACCCCGTGGCACTATTCAAAGAAGTGCAGGGAAGTTCTCCCTGGTGTCCTGGCCAATATTTATCCCTCAACCAACATCACTAAAACATATTGGGGGTCAAATTGGGCCGTGTAGTACCCATTTTGTAGGCACTACTCGGACTCCTAAACCCCGAAAATAGCATCCGAGATGTGTGCACACACTTCTGACATGAAGTGCGCAGGATGCCATCTTGGTAAAGGTCGTTGCGCACGTGCACCTAATGAACGCAGGCAGCATGTAGAGCAGGGAGTTTATGACATAAATCAGTGTACAACACTGATTTGAAACAGCCCGGTGGCATTTTGGAACTCCACGCTCCAGCCAACACACTGTCTTAACTTCAGCTGAACAGGACTTAAACGGAATGAAGGCGCCCCCCATCACCACCACCTCTATTTAAAGAGATCATGCAGGAATTACAGGTTAGTTGCTGGATTCGTTACTCTGGCTGCTGGTGCAATTGTGGGTGTTTTTGGAAGTTTCCTATACTTGGTGAAAGTTGCAATATTCTATAGGGAGTGGTCTGGCTGGTCTTGCAGTAATGTTAGTGGCATTTAAAAAAGTGTGCGACCAAAACTGCTTCCAGATGTGAATGGCCTGATAGTGCTTCCTGTGGGAATTGAACATGATTGGGAGCATGCAGAAAGGCCACTCAGAGCAGGGCAAGCTGCCTGAAGAGGGAGGGAGAGGAGGAGGAAGTGGAGGAAGAGGCAGGGAGGCAACAATGTAGACAGGCCCTGTCTGCCAGGGTTCTGCATGATCCGATGATTAATGAGCGATACCAATAACCTCAACGACACCTCCCCATTCACCAACAGTCCCACACTCTTTATCTTTCCTCTCCTACATGACCATCAAATCATTCTCCTTATGATTATACATTGCTTCCTCCCTCAGTTCATTGCAGAAATGAAAACCAACACAAAATACAAATTCATAACCATATTTGTAGATTTACGCATGAAATGATTCAAACAAACTGATACTAATCACCCTTGTGCATTCCCTCAGTGCCTGTCGCTTATGTGCCTTTACCTTTCCTAGTGCTCCTATGAGGTGCATCCCCAGTGGCTGGAGTATGGGTGGTGGAAGACTGCTGACCTTCAATTGAGGAGAGTGCAGATAACCTTGGAGAACGACCTCGAGCAGCTCTGAGTAGGGAAGGCCCAGCTTCAGAATGCACCATCTCGGCCTTGGCTGCAGCAGGCTGGCCTGTGTGTGACCTGTGAGTTATGGGTGTTTGGCTTGCGAGAGTGGTAATTTGTGAGGGTGAGATGCAGCATCTGATTCGCAGCTTTGTGTACTGATTGAAAGAGTTTGTTGGTAGGTGGGTGATGGGGGGTGTAGTGCATGAAGCAGTGGATGAGGCCAGTGGTATTGTTGGTAGGAAATGCCACGTGACAGTTGAACTCACTCACCTTGACCACTCGTGTCAAATCATTTAACTTCTTCCTGTACTGCATCCATATGCGTGGTGCGATGCTCCTGGCATTGACCTCGTCCATCATAGTCTCCCGCTGCCTCTTCAGCATATATCTGGAGGGATTCCTGCCCCCCCCCTGCAGATATAGGATGACCCTCCGTCTGTCTACCTCTTCCACCAAGGCCTCTAGTATGCTGTCTGAGAACCTTGGTGCACGCTGTCTCACAAGCACAGCCATTTTTCATTATCTTCCAGCACAGAGTTATTCCCAAAGGACTTCCTGCATCCACAGTGCACCTCCCCCTTATGAGGTGTAGGCTGCCTTTAAGTGGTGCTAGCCACTCCCAATATCAGGACCCTCTGCTGGTACGTCAGCCAGTCAACAGCGTAGATGGCGCTGGCTGCCTGCAGCAATCAGTGAAATCACCAGGCAGCACTAACGCTACGACTGGGTGCAGGTTAATCGCGCACCGCGATCCCTACGCCCGTTTTCTGGGGTTATCCAATATAACTCCCATTATCTGGTCATTATCACATTGTTGTTTGTGAGAGTCAAATATAAGCCAGGCCGGGTAGGGGCAGGTTCCCTTCCTTGAAGGACGTTAGTGAGCCAAAGAGTAACAATCCACTTTCATGGTCATTTTTTATTGAATTCAATTTCACAACTTGCCATGGTGGAATTTGAAGTCCCAACCTCTGTGTGGGTAGCTAATCTCATAGTCTAACCACTTCACTACTGTTCATTATCTGAGTGGACAATTGTAAAGAATCTTACAACACCAGGTTATAGTCCAACAATTTTATTTTAAAATCACAAGCTTTCGGAGATTATCCCCTTCGTCAGGTGAGTGAATGAATAAGAGGTTCTCAAATCGCATATCTTATATTAGGCTGGGACACCATCACATCAATCAAAAGGTGTCGTTGATGTTCAGACAGGTTAGCCACGGAAAACAGTAGGTCTCAGTATGCTGAATACACATTGTGTCAAATTACACAGACAGAGAGAAAGAGACCTCAAAGGCAGAGAGAGGGAGAATATTAAAAACAGATAACTTTTTTTTCCCCTTGTTGGTGGGGTTACGTGTAGCATGACATGAACCCAAGATCCCGGTTGAGGCCGTCCTCATGGGTGCGGAACTTAGCTATCAATTTCTGCTCGACGATTTTGCGTTGTCGTGTGTCTCGAAGGACACCATGGAGAACGCTTACCCGAAGATCGGTGGCTGAATGTCCTTGACTGCTAAAGTGTTCCCCGACTGGGAGGGAACCCTCCTGTCTGGCGATTGTTGCGCGGTGTCCGTTCATCCGTTGTCGCAGTGTCTGCATGGTCTCGCCAATGTACCATGCTCCGGGGCATCCTTTCCTGCAACGTATGAGGTAGACAACGTTGGCCGAGTCACAGGAGTATGAACCATGTACCTGGTGGGTGGTGTCCTCTCGTGTGATGGTGGTATCCGTGTCGATGATCTGGCATGTCTTGCAGAGGTTACCGTGGCAGGGTTGCTTGGTGTCGTGGACGCTGTTCTCCTGAAAGCTGGGTAATTTGCTGCGAACGATGGTCTGTTTGAGGTTGGGTGGCTGTTTGAAGGCGAGTAGTGGAGGTATGGGGATGGCCTTAGTGAGGTATTCGCCATCATCGATGACATGTTGAAGGCCTCACTAAGGCAGCAAATTACCCAGCTTTCAGGAGAACAGCGTCCACGACACCAAGCAACCCTGCCACGGCAACCTCTGCAAGACGTGCCAGATCATCGACACGGATACCACCATCACACGAGAGGACATGCACTCACCTGACGAAGGGGATAATCTCCGAAAGCTTGTGATTTTAAAATAAAATTGTTGGACTATAACCTGGTGTTGTAAGATTCCTTACATTTGTCCACCCCAGTCCATCACCGGCATCTCCACATCATTATCTGAGTGGGTGTGTTCTGGTTTCCACAAAATACTTTCTGACCTGTAGAAATGTAAAGATCTCCTCTCAGGGTGAAGATGGAGAGAACAATTCTGAATGTATGGAGTGGATTTTTCCATTGTGTGATTTTTTGCAGTAGAAATGGTACAAAATGGACTTTGCACCCAACAATGTTCCATACATCGATTCATTCCGAGAGCTCAAATTCCTCTCATTATAATAGCTAGCGCGAGCTCCCAGTCTGAAACGTGTCACCTGTTGCAAGGTCACAAGAAAGACAGGAGGATTTGGGGACTGCTGCAGCAATTAAAGGGGACTGGGCACTTAAAGGCATGTGGCCAAATGTTGAAAATTAAAAATATATAAAGAAAAATTATTTGATGGTAAAAACAATTGGATAAAAGCAAGTATCTGTATGGAGGAAAACACAGTGGAGGAAACAAAAATGTGGAGTCGGGTAAGTAACAGAGAGTGCAGGATGTGAACCCATTTGATGGATAGCGATATATAGGTGATGCTGCATGAAGTGGGTACAAGGATGGTTGCCCTGTTTGGCACTCCCAAAATGATACCGCGACTTAGAGGGTTAAATTATGAGGGCAGATTGCATAAACTTGGATTGTATAGAAGATTGAGGGGTGATCCGATTGAGATGTTTAAAATGTTAAAAGGATTCAATAGGATAGATACAGAGAAATTATTTCCTCTGGTGGTGAATCAAGAATGTGGGGACATAATCTTAAAATTAAAGCTAGGCCATTTAGGAGGGAAATCAGGCAGCACTTTTTCACACAAAGGGTGCTAGAAATCTGGAATTTGCTCCCTAAAAGGCTATGGATGCTGGGACAACTGGAGCTGTGAAGACAGATGGATAGATATTTATTAGGTAAGGGAATGAGAGGATATGGAGCTAAGACAGGTCAATGGAGTTGAAGTAAATTGGCTGCCGAATCGCTGGAGTCAATTTTGCACTGCTGCCCAGCCCCACCGATCTTCATGCTCTGGTAGTGCAGCCAGACATTAAAGTTCCCATGATGCCATTTGCAGAAGAGCAGGAAGTTCTTCCACTGCATACCAAAAATAGTGGGGAACCAAAGGGCTAATGATAATGAGGAACTTAAAGCAATCAGTATCAGTAGAGAAAAAGTACTAGAGAAACTAATGGGACTAAAAGCCGACAAATCTCCTGGACCTGATGGCCAACATCCTAGGGTTCTAAAAGAGGTGGCTGCAGAGATAGTGGATGCAATGGTTATGATTTTCCAAAATTCCCTTGATTCTGGAAGGGTCCCAGCGGTTTGGAAGATGGCAAATGTAACACCACTATTCAAGAATGGAGGGAGAGAGAAAACAGGAAACTACAGGTCAGTCAGCCTGGCATCAGTCGTTGGGAAAATGTTGGAATCCATTATTAAGGAAGTGGTAACAGGACACTTAGAAAATCATAATGTGATTCGGCAGAATCAACATGGTTTTATGAAAGGGAAATCGTGTTTGAGAAATTTATTAGAGTTCTTTGAGGCTGTAACTAGAAGGGTAGATGAAGGGAAACTAGTGGATGTAGAAAATTTGGATTTTCAAAAGGCATTTGATAAGGTGCCACATAAAAGTTTTTACGCAAGATAAGGGCTCATGGGGTTGGGGGTAATATATTCGCATGGATAAAGGATTGGTTAATGGACAGAAAACAGAGTAGAGAGCTCGCACCTGTGATATGCTCCTCCTGCACTATGTGGGAAGTCATGGACACTACCGGTGTCCCTGGCGACCATGTGTGCAGGAAATGTGTTCAGCTGCAGCTACTGGCTAACCACATTTCGGAGCTGGAGCTGCGGGTGGATTCACTGTGGAGAATCTGCGATGCTGAGATTATCGTGGATCGCACATTCAGTGAGGTGGTCACACCGCAGGTAAAGATTACGCAGGCAGAAAGCAAATGGGTGATCGCCAGGCAGAGTAAAAGGACGAGGCAGGTAGAGCAGGAATCCCCTAGGGCCATCTCCCTCTCAAACAGATATTCTGCTTTGGATATTGTTGGGGGAGATGGCTTATCAGGGGAAAGCAGCAAGAGCCAAGACCGTGGCACCACGAGTGACTCAGCTGCACAGGAGGGAAGGAAAAAGAATGGGAGAGCAATAGTGATAGGGGATTCCATCGTAAGGGGAACAGATTGGCGTTTCTGTGGTCGCAAACGTGACTCCAGGATGGTATGTTGCCTCCCTGGTGCTAGGGCCAAGGATGTCATGGAGCGGCTGCAGGACATTCTAAAGTGGAAGGGTGAACAGCCAGAGGTCGTGGTCCATATCGGTACCAACGACGTCGGTAAAAAAAAAGGGATGAGGTCCTGCAAGCAGAATATAGGAAGTTAGAAAATAAATTAAAAAGTAGGACCTCTAAGGTAGTAATCTCAGGATTACTCCCAGTGCCACGTGCTAGCGGGAGCAGAAATAGGAGAATAGACCAGATGAATGCGTGGCTTGAGAGATGGTGTGGGAGGGAGGGATTTAAATTCCTGAGGCATTAGGACCGATTCTGGGAAAGGCGGGACATGTACAAGCTGGACGGGTTGCATCCAAGCAGAACTGGGACCAATATCCTCGCAGGGGCATTTGCTAGTTCTGTTGGGGAGGGTTTAAACTAGTATAGCAGGGGGGTGGGAACAAAAGGGCAGGTACAGATAGGACAAATTCAGACCAGGAAACGGGAAGCAGAAAAGCAGTTAGTGACGTAGTTAACAACTCAGAAAGGCAAAAGAAGCACAGGTTAAATAGTGTTCAGCCCAGGAATTTGATGGGGTTAAAGGGTATATACTTCAATGCAAGGAGTATTACAAACAAAGCAGATGAGCTAAGGGCACAGATAGACACATGGCAGCATGATATCATTGCTATAACAGAAACCTGGCTTAAAGAGGGGTATAATTGGCAGCTCAATATCCCTGGATATAGAGTTTTCAGGCAGGATAGAGTGGGTGATAAAAAAAGGGGGGGGGTAGCATTATTGGTTAAAGAATCAATTACAGTTGTGAGAAGGGATGATATGCTAAATGGATCATCAATCGAGGCCATATGGGTTGAGCTAAGAAATAAAAAAGGGGCAGTCACACTTCTAGGAGTGTACTATAGACCCCGAATAGCGAAAGGGAGATAGAAGAACAAATATGTAGGCAAATATCTGAGCGCAAAAATAAGGGGGCAATAATAGTAGGGGACTTCAACTACCGGAACATCAACTGGGATTCAAAGAGTGTGAGGGGCACAGAGGGCGCAAAATTCTTGATCGGTGTCCAAGAGAACTTTCTTAGCCAGTACGTGACAAGCCCAACAAGAGGGGATGCAATTCTAGATTTAGTCCTGAGAAATGAAGATGGGCAAGTGGGTGAAGTGACAGTGGGTGACCATATTGGGGATAATGACCACAATTCAGTTAGTTTTAGCATTATTATGGAAAAGGGCAGAGTTAGATCAGGAATAAACGTTTTAAATTGGGGGAAGGCAAATTTTACAGAACTAAGAGGTGATTTGGACCGGACACAACTACTTGAGGAGAAATCAGTGGCAAGCCAGTGGGAGGCACTAAATGTGAAATTCTACGGGTACAATGCAGACATTTCCCCTCAAAGAAAAAGGGTGGCACTGCCAAATTTGGAGCCTCCTGGTTGTCTAGAAGTATACGAGGCTAGATAAAGCAGAAAAAGAAAGCTTATGACTGTCACAGAAAACTAAATACTGCAGAAAGCCTAGAGGAGTATAAAAAGTACAGGGATGACGTAAAAAAGGAAATAAGGAAAGCAAAGAGAGGGCATGATAATATATTAGCTAGTAAGATTAAAGGAAGCCCAAAGATGTTTTATCAGTACATTAAGAACAAGAGGACAGCTAAGGAAAAGGTGGGACCTATCAGGGATGACATGGGTAACTTGTGTGTAGAAGCAGAGGATGTGGGTAGGGTTTTATATTAATATTTTGTCTCCGTATTCACAAAGGAAAGGTATGATCCGGACATAGTAGTTAAAGAGGAGAGGTGTGAAATATTGGATAAGGTAAACATAACGAGAGAGGAAGTACTATAGGGACTGGAGTCCTTGAAAGTTGATAAGTCACCAGGGCCGGATGGATTGTTTCCTAGGCGATTGAAGGAAGCCAGGGAGGAAATAACGGATGCTCTGAGGATCATTTTCCAATCATCGCCAGGTACAGGGGAGGTACCGGAGGACTGGAAGACTGCAAATGTAGTACCATTGTTTAAAAAAGGTACGAGGGAAAGGCCGAACAATTATAGGCCGGTCAGTCTTACCTCGGTGGTGGGCAAACTATTAGAATCAATACTGAGAGATAGGATAAACTGTCACTTGGAAAGGCATGGTTTAATCAGGGATAGTCAGCATGGATTTGTTCAGGGAAGGTCAGGCCTTACAAATGTGATAGAATTCTTTGAGCAAGTGACAAGGAGGATTGATGAGAGTAGTGCAGTGGATGCTGCCTACATGGATTTTAGTAAGGCATTTGACAAGGTCCCATGTGGCAGACTGGTCAGAAAGGTGAAAGCCCATGGGATACAGGGAAATGTGGTGAATTGGATCCAAAATTGGCTCAGTAACAGGAAACAAAGGGTAAAAGTCGATGGATGTCTTTGCGAATAGAAATCCATTTCCAGTGGTGTGCCACAGAGCTCAGTGTTGGGTCCCTTGCTGTTTGTGGTATATATTAATGAATTGAACTTGAATGTAGGGGGCATGATTGGCAAATTAGCAGATGACACAAAAATTGGCCATGTAGTTGATAGTGAAGAGGATAGCTGTAGACTCCAAGAAGATATCAATGGGTTGGTGGAGTGGGCGGAAAAGTGGCAAGTGGAGTTCAACCCGGAGAAGTGTGAGGTAATGCACTTAGAGAGGGCAAACAGTAAAAGGGAATACGCAGTAAACGGGAATATATTGAGAGGGGTAGAGGAAGTGAGAGACCTTAGAGTGCATGTGCACAGGTCCCTGAAGGTGGCAGTACAGGTAGATGAGGTTGTGAAGAAGGCATTCGGAATGCTCTCCGTTATTAGTCGAGGTATAGAATACAAAAGCAGGGATGTAATGATGGAACTGTATAAAATGCTGGTAAGGCCACAGCTGGAGTATTGTGCGCAGTTCTGGTCACCACATTACAGGAAGGACGGAATTGCTCTGGAGAGAGTGCAGAGAAGATTTACAAGAATGTTGCCAGGGCTTAAAAATTGCAGCTATGTGGAGAGATTGGATAGGCTGGGTTTGTTTTCCTTGGAGCAGAGGAGGCTGAGGGGTGACTTGATTGAGGTGTACAAAATTATGAGGGGCCCAGACAGAATAGACAGGAAGTACCTGTTTCCCCTAGCGGAGAGTTCAAGATCTAGAGGACATAGATTTAAGCTGATTGGTGGAAGGATTAGAGGGGACATGAGGAAAACCTATTTTACCCAGAGGGTGGTGGGTGTATGGAATTCGCTGCCCGAATTGGTGGTAGAGGCAGGGACCCTCAACTCTTTTAAAAAGTACCTGAACCTGCACCTAAAGTGCTGTAAGCTGCAGGGCGATGGACTGGGTGCTGGAAGGTGGGATTAGAATGGGCACCTGGTTGTTCTTCGGGCCGGCGCGGACACGATGGGCTGAATGGCCCCCTTCTGTGCAGTATCTTTTCTATGGTTTTATGATTCCAAATGGGTCATTTTCAATTTGGCAGGCTTTAACTAGTGGGGTGCCACAAGGATCAGTGCTTGGGCCTCGGCTATTTACAATCTATATCAATGACTTAGATGAAAAGACCGAGTGTAATGTATCCAAGTTTGCTGATGATACAAAGCTAGGTTACAATTGTACAGCTTGCTACAATTGTCCAGGTCTTTGGTGAGACCACACCTGGAGTGCTGTGCAAAGTTTTGGTCTCCTTATTTAAGGAAGGATATATTTGCCTTAGAGGTGGTCCAATGAAGGTTCACTAGATTGATTCCTGGGATGAGAGGGTTGTCCTATGATGAGAGATTGAGTAAAATGGGTCTATATTGTCTGGAGTTTAGAAGAATGAGATCCTGAGGGGGCTTGGCAGGATAGATGCTGAGATGTTATTTCCCCTGGTTGGAGAGTCTAGAAGGAGGGGGCATAGTCTCAGGATAAGGGGTTGGCCATTTAAGACTGAGATGAGAAGGAATTTCTTCACTTAGAGAGTTGTGAATCTTTGGAATTCTCTACCCTGAGGACTGTGGATGCTGAGTCGTTGAGTATATTCAAGGCTGAGATAGACAGATTTTTGGACTCTAGGTGAATCAAGGGATATGGGGATCGGTTGGGAAAGTGGAGTTGAGGTCAAAGATTAACCATGATCTTATTGAATGGCTGTATGGCCTACTCCTGTTTCTATTTCTTATGTTTCTTATGTTTCCCTGCCTTGGCCGGTATTGCTCCCTTGACTAAAAAATGGCCATCCATCTTATTGCTGTTTATGGGACCTTGCTGTGCACAAAATGGTTGCTCTGTTTGCTTACATAACAACAATCATTGAGCTCCAAAGCATGCAATGAGGCACTATGTAAACCTAAGTCTGTTTGTCTTTTGCATTGACTAAAACAGCAATATCGCATGACATTGAAAAACAAATCCTGCAGCATTTACAGAGATTTGGGAATCATGTTTTATAGCTTTAACTGTGCAGATTTTCACAAAATGTATCGATTGAAACAGGACAAAAAATTGTTTTAGATGTGTGATAGCAAATTACTTGTCGGTGTACTTCTTTTGACCTGTGAATTTGCGATGGAAATGCATGGTCAAAACTAAAAAAGTGACAAATCTCATCACTTGAAGCAGTAATGTATATGTTGTTAACCTACCCTTTATGTCGTGAACACTGGCAAACACATTGAACACAGTATTTTGCACCTATTTGCTGTTTTCTAACATTACAATCCGCATGGTATCTCAATCCTACAGGAAACTGATACTTCCCCAAGGTGTATTTGATGCTTTTTAACTGAGTCATCTGTATAATTTCTATTTAATTGGTAGGAATGCTCATCGTGTAGGAAACTGCAATGAAAGATAAGAACATAAGAACATAAGAAATAGGAGCAGGATTAGAATATACGGCCCCTCGAGCCTGCTCCATCATTCAATAAGATCATGGCTGATCTTTGATCTCAAATCCACTTTTCCACCTATCCCCATATCTATCAAATTGACCTATTTTATACAACAATTTTTTCCATATATAGTGAGCTGAGAATTAATCAAGGGACTTTAAAGGTGACGATCAGTAATCTTATCATGATTGACCATAAATTACATAACACAGACCAACATTCACAAAACAAGTCTGGTTAACAAATTAATCCTAGCTCCTATATATTTGAGAATAGATTCATAAATATGTGAGGTAACATAATTAGTAACTTCCTTATTTTAGAAGGTTACATAAAAACCCAATAAATTACATTGATTTAGAAGCCACATCTCCATATTTAAGACCTAAATACTTCCAATGCTTACGCAATAGATTTTGCAGTGATCTTGAACAAGGGACTTTCAAGGTGGCAGTCAGAAATTTGATCTTGAAGATGGTAATCAGTAATCTCTGGTAAGATGTGATAGACAATTTATAAGACCATTTGGAAGGAATGAAGTACCCTGGTGGTGGCAATAATACACATTAAATACCAGCAAAACTTAAATAATTATTTCATGATATTACTTGATTTCACATTTGTTGTATTAATAGAACGTAAAGCAAGAAGCCGTTGAAGATTCAGATTTCCAGCATCCGCAGTATTTTGCTTTTGAGTTGAAGATCCTGTTTGCCTACGTGATGTCCTTAAATCACTATCTCTTTATTTGCAAATTATCTCTTCCTTTTATCACTTAGAATAAACTGGATAATTTCTTATCCTCCATTGCATATCCTCCATGTGCAACATAGGTTACAAACTTTTTGAAGCAGGACTCAACCCTTCATGTTTTTATTTCAACAGTTACTTGCCCTGGACAAGGTAGCAACTGTCACATAGCAGAATATAACTCAAAAAGATGTGATGGAAGAATGGGTCTGGTTACTGTGCAGAAAGAATGAATACATTTGCATTTATATAGCATTTTTCATCTTCTCAATGCCCCAAAGCCATTCACTGCTGATAAAGTAGTTCTGAAGTGCAGTCATTTTGTAGGAAATGCAGCAGAAAATTTGAACACAGTAAAGTCCCATAAACAGCAAATTAGATAAGTGACAGTTAATGTGTTTTTGTTGATGTTGGACATCAGGAGAACTCTCCGCTCTTTTTCGAATAGTGCCACACATCCACCTAAACAGGCAGACGGGGCTTGGATTAAAGTCTAATCTAAAAAATAACACCTCTGACAATGCAGCAGTCCTTCAGTATTGCGCTTAAGTGTTGGCCTAGATTAAATACTAAAGCCCTGCTGTAGGGCTTGAACTCATAACCTTCTGACTCAAAGGAGTTCCAATTGAGCTACGGTGATACTTAACATGTAAGTGCATTCAAAAGCAAATAGTTGCAATCTGTGCTGAGTTAACTGACTTTTCCCTTCATAGAATCATATAAATTTACGGCACAGAAGGAGGCCAGTCAGCCCATCGTGTCTGTGCCGGCCGAAAAAAGAGATATCCAGCCTAATCCCACTTTCCAGCTCTTGGTCCGTAGCCTTGTAGGTTACGGCACCTCAAGTGCACATCCAAGTATCCTTTAAATGCGATGAGGCTTTCTGCCTCTACCAGCAAAGGCTATGGGCCCCGACAACATCCCGGCTGTAGTACTGAAGCCTTGTGCTCCAGAACTAGCTGCGCCTCTAGCCAAGCTGTTCCAGTACAGCTACAACACTGGCATCTACCCAACAATGTGGAAAATTGCCCAGGTATGTCCTGTCCACAAAAAGCAGGTCAAATCCAATCCGGCCAATTACCGCCCCATCAGTCTACTCTCGATCATCAGCAAAGTGATGGAAGGTGTCGTCGACAGCGCTATCAAGCGGCACTTACTCACCAATAACCTGCTCACCGATGCACAGTTTGGGTTCCGCCAGGACCACTCGGCTCCAGACCTCATTACAGCCTTGGTCCAAACATGGACAAAAGAGCTGAATTCCAGAGGTGAGGTGAGAGTGACTGCCCTTGACATCAAGGCAGCATTTGACCGAGTGTGGCACCAAGGAGCCCTAGTAAAATTGAAGTCAATGGGAATCAGGGGGAAAACTCTCCAGTGGCTGGAGTCATACCTAGCACAAAGGAAGATGTAGGGGTTGTTGGTGGCCAATCATCTCAGTCCCAGGACATTGCTGCAGGAGTTCCTCAGGGCAGTGTCCTAGGCCCAACCATCTTCAGCTGCTTCATCAATGACCTTCCCTCCATCATAAGGTCAGAAATGGGGATGTTCGCTGATGATTGCACAGTGTTCAGTTCCATTCGCAACCCCTCAAATAATGAAGCAGTCCGAGCCCGCATGCAGCAAGACCTGAACAACATCCAGGCTTGGGCTGATAAGTGGCAAGTAACATTCGCGCCAGACAAGTGCCAGGCAATGACCATCTCCAACAAGAGAGCGTCTAACCACCTCTCCTTGACATTCAACGGCATTACCATCGCCGAATCCCCCACCATCAACATCCTGGGGGGTCACCATTGACCAGAAACTTAACTGGACCAGCCATATAAATACTGTGGCCACAAGAGCAGGCCAGAGGCTGGGTATTCTGTGGCGAGTGACTCACCTCCTGACTCCCCAAAGCCTTTCCAACCTTTACAAGGCACAAGTCAGGATTGTGATGGAATACTCTCCACTTGCCTGGATGAGTGCATCTCCAACACTCAAGAAGCTCGACACCATCCAGGACAAAGCAGCCCGCTTGATTGGCACCCCATCCACCACCCTAAACATTCACTCCCTTCATCACCGGTGCACTGTGGCTGCAGTCTGTACCATCCACAGGATACACTGCAGCAACTCGCCAAGGCTTCTTCGACAGCACCTCCCAAACCCGCGATCTCTACCACCTAGAAGGACAAGAGCAGCAGGGTCATGGGAACACCACCACCTACACGTTCTCCTCCAAGTCACACACCATCCCGACTTGGAAATATATCGCCGTTCCTTCATCGTCGCTGGGTCAAAATCCTGGACCTCCCTTCCTAACAGCACTGTGGGAGAACCTTCACCTCACAGACTGCAGCGGTTCAAGAAGGCAGCTCACCACCACCTTCTCAAGGGCAATTAGGGATGGGCAATAAATGCCGGCCTCGCCAGCGATGCCCACATCCCATGAACGAATAAAAAAAAACCCTTTCAGGCAGAGAGTTCCAGACCCCCAACACCCTCTGGGTGAAAAAATACTCCTCAACTCCCCTCTAATCCTTCTACCACTTACTTTAAATCTATGCCCCCTGGCTATTAAACTCTGCAAAGGAAAATAAGACTTCTTATCCACTCTATCTAGGCCCCTCATAATTTTATACACATCAATTAAATCTCCCCTCAGCATCCTCTGTTCCAAAGAAAACAACCCCAGCCTATCCAATCTTTCCTCATAGCTCAATTTCTTCAGTCCTGGCAACATACATGTAAATCTCCTCTGTACCCTCTCTAGTGCAATCACACCTTTCCTGTAATGTGGTGACCAGAACTGTACGCAGAACTCTGGCTGTGGCCTAACTAGTGTTTTGTACAGTTCTAGCATAACCTCCCTGCTCTTAAATTCTGTGCCTCGGCTAATAAAGGAAAGTATCCCGTATGCCTTCTTAACCACTTTATCTACCTGTCCTGCTACCTTCAGGGATCTGTGGACATGCACTCCAAGGTCCCTCTGCTCTTCTACACTTCTCAGTATCCTACCATTAATTGTGTATTCCCTTGCCTTGCTTGCCCTCCCCAAATGCATTACCTCACACTTCTCTGGATTGAATTCCATTTGCCACTTTTCTGCCCACCTGACCAGTCCATTGACATTTCCCTGCAGTCTACACCTTCCTTCCTCACTATCAACCACACGGTTGCAAACTTCTCAATCATGCCCCCTACATTTAAGTCTAAATCATTGATATATACCACAAAAAGCAAGGGACCTAATACAGAGCTCTGTGGAAGCCCACTGGAAACAACCTTCCAGTCACAAAAACACCTGTTGACCTTTACCCTTTGCTTCCTACCACTGAGCCAATTTTGGATGCAACTTGCTACTTTACTTGGATCCCATGGGCTTTTACTTTTCTGACCAGTCTGCCATGTGGCCCCTTATCAAAAGCTTTGATAAAATCCATGTAGACTACATCAAATGTGTTACCCTCATGGTACCTCCTCAAAAAATTCAATCAAGTTAGTCAGACACGACCTTCCCATATCAAATCCATGCTGACTGTCCTTCATTAATCCGTGCCTTTCTAAATAACGATTAACACTGTCCCTCAGAATTTTTTCCAATAATTTGCCCACCACCGAGTTTAGGCCGACTGGCCTGTAATTACTCAGTCCATCCCTTTCTCTCTTCTTAAACAACGGTAAGCCCTTCTCCAGTCCTCTGGCATCACGCCTGTAGCCTGAGAGGCTTGGAAAATGATGGTCAGAGCCTCCACTATTTGCTCCCTTGCTTCCCTCAACAACCTGGGATACATTTCATCCGGGCCTGGCGATTTATCTACTTTCACAGATGCTAACCCCCTTAATATTTCCTCTCCCACTATGTTTATCCCATTTATCCCATCTAATATTTCACACTCCTCCTCCTTAACTACATGTCTGCATTGTCTCCCTCTTTCATGAAGACAGACGCAAAGTATTCATTAAGAACCATATCCATGTCTTCTGCCTCCACACACACCCTTTTGGTCTCTAATAGGCCCTACTCTTTCCTTAGTTATCCTCTTGCTCTTTATGTATTTATAAAACATTTTTGGGTTTTCCTTGATTTTACTCGCTAATATTTGTTCATGCCCTCTCTTTGCTTTCCTAATTTCCTTTTTAATTTCACCCCTGCACATGCTATACTCTCCTAGACTTTTTGCAGTATTGAGCTCTTGGTATCTGACATAAATTTCCCTTTTTTGCCTTATCCTACTCTGTATGCTCCTTGACATCCAGTGGGCTCTAGATTTGGGAGTCCCACCCTCTTTCTTTATGGGAACATATTTGCTCTGAACCCTCCCCAGCTCCTCCATGAATGCCTCCCACTGCTCTGACACTGATTTACCTTCAAGTAGCTGTTTCCAGTCCACTTTTGCCAAATCGCATCTCAGCTTCGTAAAATTGGCCTTTCCCTAATTGGGAACTTTTACTCCTGGTCTATCTTTGTTCTTTTCTATAACTATGCTAAATCTAACTGAATTATGATCACTACCACCAAAATGCTCTCCCACTGACACCCCTTCCACCTGCCCAGCTTCATTCCCTAAAACTAAGTCCAGAACTGCCCCCTCATTTGTTGGGCTTACCACATATTGGCTAAAAAAGTACTATACTTGTCACATAGATCAATTGCAGTGCCCCGGCCACTGCCCCATCTTAGAGGAGTTGACTCAGCACAGACCAGTGATTGAATCTGGTGCCTTTCTGACCGGTATGACTCAGTACAACTCTGAATGTTGCATTCAGATTCATTTAAAAACTTTTTTCCTTAAAATATTTGACAGATGATAAAATTACAAAATAGGAAGAGATCACATTTAAATCCCACCTTGGGCAAAAAAAAGTTTTGATTAATATGAATACACAGCTATAAAGGATTTTATTTCCCAATTTCTGATGACTTATCATGTAATGACTTCTGTGGAATTGACTATTCAATGCCAGGTATAAATATTCAGCAACACAAGACAAATTTGTGTCCAATGATTTTTATCTCGTCAATGAATTTACACAATCAAGAAGCATCACCGATAAAGCATTGTCGTCAGTGCTGTCATATGGGTTGTTTCTGATTAATCTCTCACTGGGAGGTTATTGCTTTTGCCAGAATGCGTTCTTTGTCATTATGCACAATTTAATGTTTCCTCCCTCGTAGGTAAAAATTTAGATTGCAGGAAATGCTGCCTGTAAGGATAAAGATGAATCAATTACATCTTGAGCAAATATGATTTCAGTGATCTCAATTTTATATATGATAAGAAAACACACATTGGAACTAGTAGGTTATTTCTGATTCTGCCCTCTGCAGTCGTGGGAGAGGAACTTGTCACAGAACAGTGATAATATTATTTAGAAAAGCATTTTTTTTAGATATGTCCTTAATCATATTCATCATTATTATGCTTGTGCCACTATTTTCCATTTCTGAATTATTTTCACATTGATTACTGTGCTTTTGACACATTTTCTGTGACAATATAGGTTGCATTGAGTGTTGTTTTGCAAAGTCCCAGTGATCACATATGTGGTTTCCTTTATACAATATGACGAATGAGGGTCCTATAGATATATGAACTTGTTCAGGGCAAGTTATGCTTTGGGATTTCAAAAATTGTCAACTGTTTATCTTGGAAAGCTGTGGAGCTAAGACATTGGTCAGTAGATGGGTTAAAGTTTTGGGATTAAACATAGCAGTACTATGTTAGTCTTAAATAACTGTCTCATAAATGTTACAGTTAGAATTTTGGCCTTAAAAGTCTGTATCTCCTTTTCCTGCATCCCTCTAAGCTCTTATTCTGCAATTAAAACAACTTTGAAATTAGTCACTGCCAAGAAAAGCAAACAAAAATGTCTCTTATTCGAAAAAAACCCTCAAGAATGCATCTTAAGCAACAAGGAAAGTCTCAAAAAGCAACAATAAAGGAACCCGAACACCATTTTTCTACCAAGTTGACCCAGTTTTGCGTGTAGAATGCTCTTCAAATTTTCTTTTCATTGAATGCCTTCATGTTTGAAATGAAATTGTTACTGATAATTGAGTTTTTGTTTTGTAGTATTCTGTTGGTAGACATGTAGATGTAGCTGAGATTGTCGATACAGTTATCCTCTGATTAGACAGGCTAGTGGTATTTTTTTTCCTTAAGGGGCACCTTCACATTCAGTGCTTTGTCTATCATCAGGCAAGGCTGGCAGCAATGTTGTAACAAGGTCAGCTACTGCTGACAGGTCCAGTGCAGGTGAGCAGAGCGTGTCAGAAAGTCCTTTTGTTTTCATTGCCAAATGTTTAAATGTATCCAAGCACATGACGAGAGACAAATCGATCGGAGATAAGAGGGTTTGTGCTTCAGCTGAGTGGATTCTTGCCTCATTCCTGCAGTTTCTCTGCAACAATAGCAAGTGCAATGATTATTTTATAAGTTTAATCGCAGCATCATATCTAATCTGCCTTTTATTCCTCACCAGTTTTTTCCTCTCTTCCTAAAAGTGTCGGGTACAGTTGCATGATTCTTGGTAGCCATGAGGTACCTTAATCAGATGGCCATTACTCAGTTTTGAGCCTTGACTATCACTGTTGGCAACCAAGCCCGATCCTGTCCCCACCTGTAGTTCATACACATACTTCATGCAGTCATGATGCATAGCAATCAAGTGTGGGAACGCTGGTCGATTTTCTCCTTGCTAACCCGTGGCATTGAGGCCAGTTGATAGCTTTCTTGCTTGTATGGTTTAGCCACTCAATGAGTGTGCTTGTTGACCCAATTGGGTACCTTCCATACAGTGTTAGTTCAGTAAATTACCATTTCAGTCTCAGTTTAGTATGACTTGTTTATCAAAAATTAATCTGACCTGTCTGCAACCCCAGCATTAAACGGGGAAACCTTGTGGGGACAATTTTAGAATACAGCATTAATTGGGTGGGTGGATGGGATGTGTGCTGCACCGCCTGAAGGAATTGGCATGGAGCCCATGTCATTTTATGATGGGGCTTCATTTGAATTAAATCAGTGAGCTACCAGCACAAAACTTGTTCCTGCCGATTGGGAGGGTGGGAAATCCGACAGGGCAGCCACCACTACACTGGGCGATAGGACTCCGATTAGCACATATTTATAAGGTGTCTGCATTAAAATCGCTGTGGGATGGTATCGAAGCAGGAAAAAGAAAATTGGTTGGGTTCTATCATGGGCGGGTGATTTGCTCCGCCAGTTTATTGCCCAAACGATATAGGTGAAAATTACCCCCTATTATCTCTTTATTAACCCAAGCTATTTATGAGTTGAAAGGCCTCACTTAAAACTTTATGAAGGCTTTTTGTAAATGTTGGCGATGCAACCAACTAAAGCAATGGGTAATTGATACAGACCATTACTGATGTCCTATATTTGCTCAAGTATTAGGCTGCATTGGCTTTCTGAGTCACCTCTGTCAGGGTCCCCTTTGAGATACAGAGATGAGATTGCATGGAGGGGGGAACATTATGAGCTCAACAATTATCCCTGGAGTACTTAAAGCTGATTCTAATCAATCGATGGGAACCAGTAAAAGAGCATTCCTCTCTTGCAAAAGGATGAAAAAGGAAATGAGTATGGATATTCAATCTTTTATAGAACCCAGTGGAGACAAGTTCATTGGCAAATAAAAATTCTTATCACATTACAGTCATCTATTTCTGAAGAAGGGTTTTCCTTTAATATTTGCTGTACACGTGTTAAATATTAATTCACCAAGGAAACATAATTAAGTAGCTTCCTAATAAGCTTTTGTTTTGCACCCAAATCAATATATGATAAATAAAAATACTGTTTCCTTCTCCAAGGTGAAATGAATGTTAAATCAATAACAGCTTTTAAAAAAAAAATGTTGATGACTAAAACTGATACAGCGAATGTATCAATAATCAGGAAGAAACTGCTTCACAATGCAGATATCTGAATCATCAGGATCAATCAAAACAGGCGTGACAGCAGACTTCGAGAGCAGATTTTGTATTTTGCAGCTTATTGTTGGCTGAGGTGAAAAATACCCGACAGCCTGAATAGGGTCGACTGGGATGAAATGAGATAGACAAATCAGAAATTTTTTCTTGAAGTTTTGGTTTGGTGATGTGAGTCAAAATCCCAAGACAATTTTCTTGATATAGTTGACTGATGTAAGTCAGGAGGAGATTGGTGTTAGTGGGCTGTGCAGTAAGACAGCATCTCGTGCAAGGCTTTGTCCTGTGAAAATCCTTGCATATAATTAGGAAAGTGAACAATTGGAGTGTGGATAATGGAGATTTCATTGTTTTTAAGACAACTGTGTAAGTTATCATTGATATTAGGGACACAATGATATCTTGATGTTAAACTTTTGACGTAGAAACAAATTTCTTCCACTGTAGAAACATTTATGCTGTGTGAAATTCAGTTTCTGTTTATTTCTTGAAGCCATTCTAAAGAAAATTCTATTCTACTGCTTCTTTTTTTGTTTTGTGCCCTCTTTTTAAACTCACAATTCTCCTTGAAGTGAAAGCTTTGCCTGCAGAATTATCTCCATCTTTGTAATAACTTGTAACTCGGAGGCCGTGTTCCTTTGTTTGTGCTGCTGGTTTGTCTTTCCTTTTGTCTTTCTCTCTCCTCTGTTACAAAATAATGGTGTAGGCTATTAGCATTGAAGTTATTTAGCTGCAGATTTGTAATTAAAATAAATGAGTGAATGAGATTCAAACAGATAGCATTCGTGGCTGAAGCTGCATCCCTTATGGCTAGATGGGTCTAGACGAAAAAGGCCCTTCAGCAGATTTTATCTCATCTTCCAGCATCTATTTGTTTCTTAAGTGAGTCCAGTGTCCTGGTTTCAGCCACTCCTCCAAGGAGCCTGTGTAAGGTTTGAATTTCACTTGTATTATTCATAACCTTATTACTCGTTTTCACCCTGAACGGAGACAACAACTACAGAAACCGGTGTTGAGATTATCAAGCACTTGCCGAATGACAATGCGGCAACAGTTAGAGATAATACTCACAACTGCGGAATACGGTTCAGAACACAAGCTTTTCAAGCCATTGTTCTGGGAGAACCAGAGAGTCCACTGAAGAGATACTTCTTTGTCCTCCTCTTGTGTGTCGATCTCAACACTCAGTGATCAGCTACTCCACTGAGTGCTTTTGCACCCTCCTGTTAGCAGTATCTAGCTTTTCCTTTTTATATAGGCTAAAAATTGAGAAAGAAGAGGTACTAGAAAGGCTAGCTGTACTTAAAATAGATAAGTCACCTGGTCCGGATGGGATGCATCCTCGGATGCTGAGACAAGTAAGGGGGGAAATTGCAGAGGTGCTGGCCATAATCTTCCAATCCTTAGATACGGGGGTGGTGACAGAGGACCGGAGAATTCCAAATGTTACACCCTTGTTCTAAAAAGGGAGTAAAGGTAAACCCAGCAACTATAGGCCAGTCAGTTTAACCTCGGTGGTGGGGAAACATTTGGAAAAAATAATCCGGGACAGAATTAACAGTCACTTGGACGAGTGTGGATTGATTAGGGAAAGCCAGCACGGATTTGTTAAAGGCAAATCGTGTTTAACCAACTTGATAGAGTGTTTTGATGAGGTAACAGAGAGGGTAGATGAGGGCAATGCTGTTGATGTGGTATATATGGATTTTTTAAAAGCGTTTGATAAAGTACCACATGGTAGGCTTGCTATTAAGATTGCGGCCCATGGAATAAAGGGGACAATAGCAACATGGATACAGAATTGGCTAAGTGACAGGAAACAGAGTAGTGGTGAACGGTTGTTTTTCGGACTGGAGGGAGGTGTGCAGTGGTGTTCCCCAGGGGTCGGTGCTGGGAACACTACTTTTCTTGATATATATTAATGATTGGACTCGGGAGTACAGGGCACAATTTCAAAATCATCGGAGGACACAAACTTTGGAAGGGTAGTGAACAGTGAGGAGGATAGCGATAGACTTCAAGAGGATAGAGACACTCTGGTGGCATGGGCGGACACGTGGCAGATGAAGTTTAATGCGGAAAAATGTGAGGTGATGCATTTCGGTAGGAAAAATGAGGAGAGGCAACATAAACTAGAGGGCACAATTCTAAAAAGGGTGGAGGAACAGAGGGATCTGGGAGTGTATGTGCATAAATCGTTGAAAGTGGCAGGGCAGGTTGAGAAAGTGGTTAAAAAAGCATACGGGGGCCTGGGCTTTATAAATAGAGGCATAGAGTACAAAAGCAAGGGAGTCATGATGCACCTTTATAAAGCACTGGTTCGGCCACAACTGGAGTATTGTGTCCAGTTCTGGACACCGTACTTTAGGAAGAATGTGAAGGCCTTAGAGTGAGTGCAGAGGAGATTTACTAGAATGATTCCAGGGATGAAGGACTTCAGTTACTTGGATAGACTGGAGAGGCTGGGATTGTTCTCCTTGGAACAGAGAAGGTCGAGAGGAGATTTGATAGATGCGTTCAAAATCATGAAGGGTCTAGACAGAGTGGATAGAGAGAAATTGTTCCCACTGGCAGAAGGGTCAAGAACCAGAGGGCATAAATTTAAGGTGATTGGCAAAAGAACCAAAGGTGATATGAGGAAAAACTTTTTTACACAGCGAGTGGTTTAAATCTGGAATGCACTGCCCGAGGGAGTGGTGGAGGCAGATTCAATCATGGCCTTCAAAAGGGAAGCAGATAAGTACTTGAAACAAAAAAATGTGCAGGGCTACAGGAATAGGGCAGGGGAGTGGGACTAGCTGGATTGCTCATGCATAGAGCTGGCACAGACTCGATGGGCCGATAGGCCTCTTTCCGTGCTATAACCTTCTATGATTCTATTCTATATGAATGGAAGCGAGCCTGATCGACACCCCATAAGGTGACATTCTTTGTCTCCCTCCTCTGGCTTCTTGCTGCCGTATATTTTTTTCTCCTTGCTAATTCTGCAGATATTGATAAAGTTCCAACTGCTGTGACCTTTGTTCTGCTTTTGTTTTCTTATATGATCAACTTTTAAAGGAGACAAAGTCCAAACGTTAATATGTTCTGTCATTGTGGTTTAGATGTTGATTTAGCTGGATCCTACACCTGTTCCAGCAGGTAAATTCCACACTCAGATCTTGGTGGACTGGGCCCTGGAAATCTGAAGAGCGTCCTGCTCTGAATTCAGACTTCGCCCTCTATGCTGAAGCGTGATCCATTTACTTCACCCCCTTGGGCAGGTTTCAGTAAGACTTGACTGTTCCAGCTGCACCTGCACCTTCTAATGTTTCACACTAAATATTATTGCTGCCAATTAGATTTTATTAAAGAGGAACTTTACCCCTGCAGTGAAGTCATTCCTGACATGACACTGATTTCTGTTCTATCCATTTAATTACTGTGACCGATTCGTAGTCTCTTACATATTGGTCTGCTCAAAGCTATGTAAAGTCATGAATTTGGGGTCATCTTGATTCCAATAACATTTCTTTCTGCTAAAAATCACAGGTAAATTATGTGACTGAGAACTCACTGATGTGCTGTGAATTGTTGTCATCCCTATCATGTCATCAATTTAATTAACGAGAGTGATGCAACCAGAGTTATTTCACCAGTCATGCTGGGTTTTCCTTTAAATTATATTGTAGCCTTTCTTTGCCTCTAGCATTTTTAAAGTTGTAAAACACTAATTAAAAGAGCTTTGCATTAATTTCAGTGAAAATGCAGTCAAAGGGATAAAATTACAATTCCAACCTGGTTAGACAGAACCTGAAGTCAATGGTATTTATGGGCAAGAAAATAAAGATGTGCAAATGAAAATATTTATTATGAGATCTCATTCACTGTTGTTGAAAGTGGACTGGTGTGTGAATAGTACCTACGGTTATCCCCAATAACACAAGATTTAACCTTTTTAGTTATAGAAAGCTGGTATTAGCTGGAAAACCTCTGCCTATAGTATTCAATACTCATTTGGGATATGCTTTAAGATTGATTTTTAGTGCATTATCTCTTTTTATGCTTGGGTTGGCAATGCTTAAGGAAAAATTTTGTGAGGCAAGTCATCTGGCATAGTCAGGAGTACAGATCGAAAAATTAGGTTTGCTGACCTCCGTACCCAATCCTCTGATCTGTGCTCTTCCTGTACCTAGTGTCACATGAGGCAATGCCATTTATTCCACTGTTGTTTGTCCAGAGCAAGATATTTGACTCAATCATCTTGTCTTGTATCCAGCATGTCATGGTGCTCCACAGTTGATATTTATATTTGCAAGTCTGTATTAGATTTCTCTTCTGGGTTGTTTCCATAACAAAAGACATTTTTAGGTAGACTGGTTGTTTGCCTAACAACCCCCTACAAAGGAGAACCAGCAGACTGCCTTTAATCGAGCTTCTAACTTTCGACCTGTCTGGCTTGGGTCACTCTACCAGGAGTTATACTCCTATCAGCATAGCTCTCGGGGTCATAGGAGCACACAAGCCTTCCCCCACATCAAGGTGCAGTCTCTAGGGAACGTCAAGTGTGTTACCTCACCTCACTTGGAAAACAGAATTAACAGATATACTCTAACAAGTTTGAAATCTATGACCTTGGACCCATAGCAACAATGGGTACTAGGAGTACACATCTGTTATGTCTGCTGGTCTGCCTCATCAGCCAAATAACCTGTTGACAGATGGGGGAACGACATTGCTGACCCTTTAATAATAAAAATACTTGTATTGTTGTATTTATGGGGCATCTTGTCATGTAGGAACATCTGATAGTGCTTCATACAATAAATTACTTCTGAAGTGCAGTTATTGTTATACAGACAAACGTGGCAGCCATTCTGTGCCACAGATGTCCCATAAACACCAATTAGACAAACAACCAGATAATATGGATTTTGGTGGTATTATTTAAAGAAGGGATGTTGACCAGGGCACCAGACAAACTCCCTCCTCTTCAAAAAGAAAGAGCTTGCAGCAGATATTTCTTTTGATGAACATGTGACAGACCAGTGGCAGGATTTACTGATTCTGTCATCTCTCAAATGTTATGGATCAATGACGTGCAATGTGCTCTAAGACTAGGATGGGGCAATGCATGACAGATTACAAGGCCTGGCTCATTTTTCAGATTTGTTGAACTTGCCTTGGTTTTCACTTAAAAAACTCCTTCAAAGTGAAGTAAATTTCACATGGTTTATGCATGCATATTAAATATTTATAACTTGTTCTGGTATGAATCAAAAGAAGGTACAGTACCTGCACTCTTAGAGAATTATAAGTGACTTGAAGTGTGCTTCAAGGCAGTAGCAATATCAAAGGGTTCAGATAGTGTCAGAAACCCAAGAGTGAAGGTTGAGTGCTCTTCTGTCAATAAACCTCAAGATAGTATTATAGTCTTGCAAATAAAATATGTAATTTGCTTCATTTGGGACAAAAAAAAGTCAATTATTTTTGGTGTAAAGGGGGTCACTTACAGTGATACAGGGAGAGAAGGTGAGATTTGTTTTCCATATGTTACTGAGGAATGTTAGATTATATTATAGTCCACTCTTTGCACTGCTGATTCTGCTTGCAGCTTATGCTGCTGGTTACATGTTTTATAGAAATTTGAAACTAAAACAAAGAAAAATATTGTTATAGAAAATTTTCATCAACAACTAATCTTTTAAAGAAAGTATAACTGAACTCTATTTTTTTCCCACCCAAAAAACTTGGACAAAGCCATAACAGTCAATATCTTCAGATTGAGACACGACATCCTTGCTATTGATTGAAAAGGACAGCCATTTCATTCAAGGGCTTTTGTTATTTCTGATCGGAATAAAAGTAGAGTTGACAGATGTGTGATTTTTGCAGTGTGAATTGTTTATTAAAACTCGGTAGTCAAATGAAATTGTGGTTATGTACTTACCGCTCCCGTACCGTTACCTCTGGAGTCCCCCAAGGATCTATCTTTGGCCCCTTCTGATTTCTCATCACCTCTTGGCAATATCATCTGAAAACACGACAGGTTCCACATGTACGCTGACGACACCCAGCTCCACCTCACCACCACCTCTCTCAACCCCTCCACCATCTCTGGTTTGTAACGTTGCTTGTCTGCAATTCAGTATTGGATGAGTAGAAATTTCCTCCAATTAATATTGGGAAGACCGAAACCATTGTTTTTGCTTGTCGTCATAAACTCCGTTCCCTAGCATCTGACATCATCTCGCTCCCTGGCCATTGTCTGAGGCTGAACCAGACCGTTTGCAATCTTGGCATTCTATTTGACCCTGGGCCGAGTTGTGGACCCCATAATCCTCTCCATCACCAAGACTGCCTACTTCCACCTCTGTAATATCGCCCTTCTCCACCCCTGTCTCAGCTCATCTGCTGCTGAAACCCTCATCCATGTCTTTGTTACCTCCAGACTCAACTATTCCAATGCTCTCTTGGCCAGCCTCCCACTTTCCGTCCTCCATAAACTTCAGCTCATCCAAAACTCTGCATACTGACTCGCACCAAATCGCGATCACCCATCACTCTTGTGCTCGCTGACCTACAATGGCTCCCAGTCAGGCTATGCCTCGAATTTAAAATTCTCATCCTTGTTTTCAAATCCCTTCACAGCCTTCTCCCTCCCTATCTCTGTAATCTCCTCCAGTCCTACAACTCTTTGAGATCTCTGCACTTCTCCAATCCTGGCTTCGTGCTCATCCCCAATTCCCATCGCCCCACAATGGGGGCCTGTGCTTTCAGCTGCCTAAGCCCTAAGTTCTGGAATTACCTCCTTAAACCTCTCCGCCTCACTACCTCTCCTCCTTTAAGATGCTTCTTAAAACTCACCTCTTCACCTGACCTAATATCTCTTTATGTGGCTCGGTGTGAAATTTTTGTTTGATAATGCTGCTGTGAAGCATCCTGGGACGTTTTACTACTTTAAAAGTGTTATATAAATGCAAGTTGTTATTGTTGGAGCAAATATAGTTTTTTTTGTGCTCTGGATGAAAAGATGTTCAATTACTGTTACAATCTAATTTGCTAAACTGACAAGGTAATTGAACTGAGCCTGGAATATCACATAAGGTGTGCAACCAAGAGTTCTGGCTTTGGACTCCAATTGCAATGCCACACACAACTTTATAGTGTATGATCATATTTGGCATTTTGGTTTCAATATACGAACATATTAAAATGACAGGCAAGAAAAGACCAGCTGGTCCATCAAACCTGCCCTACATTCATGATGCCTGGAGTATCATGACTAGGCACATCCTACCACCTCTGCTCCCCCATCCCCTGAAGCCATGTAATCTCCTGGGAAATGGAAAAAAAACAGGAAAAAAAACCCAGGACCAAAAAGGGAAAAAAATCTGGAAAATTCCTCTCTGACCCCCCCCCCCCCCCCCCCAACCCCACCACCCTCAGGCAATCGAAATCAATCCAGGAGACCACATGGACCAAGTATCATCTATAAAGAGACTTACCTTCTCTATGATGTGATCTCTGACCCAGCCAAGAACTGGTCCAGCTCTCTTTTGAAGGCATGCAGAGAGTCAGCACACACCGCATAAGCTGGCATCTTATTCTAAAGTTACTCTCTGGGAAAGGAAGAACCACCTAACATCTAGTCTATTCCTACTCTTGCGTAGCTTAAATGCATGACTCCTGGTCCTCCCCAATCTGTTCAACTGAAAACTTGACTCACAGATGGCAGCACTTTGCCCTTAGTGAAGCCTCCCTGCCTAACTATACCTTCCAGCACCAGCGCAGCCCAACTGTGATAGCCCGTATCACCTCTTGCTCGATTCCTCTGGCATCTTCACCTCCTTTGAGCGCCTCACTCTTCTACCTCTCTTGATCCTCTCTTTTAAAATCATCATTGTAAGTGCTTCTCTAGCCCCACTCTGAGTTTCTTATTGAGATATCCTCTCTTTTTTTACTCCTTCTGTCTCCGCTCCGAGCGGCTCCTCATTCTTGGTGATTTCACTCCCCTTCTCAACTTCACTTTGCCATCTTTCCTCCAAATTCACTGCTCTCTAATCCTCTCTAAGTTTAGCACTCAATATAACTTTCCTATCCATATTGACAGCCACCATCTCGACCTCATTACCTCCTATGTCCTATCTATTCTGGTTGTCTCAATCATTGACAAGACCATCTCCAACCACTTTCTTGTATCCTTCTTCACCCACACTCCCTGCCCTCTATTCAATCTCACTTCATTCTGTATTCCCTATGGCTAAGGCCATGGTACAATATCCTTCCTCATCCTCCGTACCTCTGCAGCCTTTGACATGGCTGATGACCCCATCCATCTCCATTGCCTCTCCTCCGTTGTCTAGCTCAGTGGGACTGTCCTTGCTAGGCTCCACTCTTACCTATCCAATCGCAACCACAGCATCTCTAGCAATTGTTTCTCTTTCCATCCCCACATCATCACCTTGGGAGTCTCCCCAGTTATCTACCTTTAGCTCCTTCAATTTCCTCACTGACATCATCATGCCTCTGTGCTGTCAGACTGCTTGTCTGATATCCAGTCTTGGAAGAGCTGTAATTTCCTCCAGCTAAACGTTGGAAATACTGAAGCCATTCTGACACCTGTCACAAACTCCATCACCCACCACCAGCTCCCTTCCCTGACCCCATATGCATTCTTTCACCAAGACCGCCTACGTCCACCTCCATAATATTTCTCGCCTCCATCCCTGCTTCAGCCCATTTGGCACTGAAACCCTCTTTATAATTATTTTGAATCCTCCAGACCCTGATTATTCCACTGCTCTGCTTGTTGGCTTCTCATTCTCCACCCTGTGTCAACTTCAGCTCATTACAAACTCGGCTGCCTGTACCTCACTCACCTTGACCACTCGTGTCAAAGCATTGAACTTCTTCCTGCATTGCATCCATGTTCGTGGTGCTGTGTGCCTGGCATTGACTTTGTCCCCTACTGCCCCACTGCCTCGGGAGCATATGTTTGGAGGGCTTCTTGCCCCCTCTGCGGATATAGGAAGCCCTTCCTTCTGTTCACCTCTTGCACCAAGGCTTCTAGTGCATCATCAGAGAACCTTGGTGCACGCTCTTTCACAGGCCTGATACAAACTCAGGTCGGCAGATTGGTGAGGTCTGGCGTGCAGATTGGAGGATGTGGGATTTAGTAGTGCACAACCTTTATTCAATGTTTTAACATAACTCAACAGTTTGTAAACATTCTAAACACAGGGATGGGACCTGCATCTGTGTTTTACGTGTGTGATGTCTGATCTCCGTTCAGACTCCGTGTGGACCAATTTCTTATATTTTGCATTTATAAGGTGCAGGCTGCCTTTAAGTGGTGCTAGCCACTCGCAATTTCGGGGCCCCCCTGCTGGTGAGCAGCCACTCAAAAGCGTAGCTGGGCTTGGCTGCTCGCAGTCATCAGGTAAATCACCAGGCAGCACGAATGTTACGTGCCACCTGCATCTCCACGACTGGGCGCGGGGTTAATCACGCACCACAATCCACGCACCCGGTTTCGGGGATTATCTAATATAACCCTGAATGTGTTTTGAGAATTGAGCTACTGTATAGGTTGTAAAAAAAAATGACCAGTTTTTACTTCCTTTGTGTTTTCTATTTGGTATCTAGAACTGCAAGTCAATCGGCAGTTAATTGTCAGTCAACTATAAGTAGGTCACTGGATATGTTAACTGGATACTGTGCAGTTGGGGGCTGACTAACAGAAACATTGGAACATAGGAACAGGAGTAGGTTATTTAGCCCCTCAAGCCTGTTCCGCCATTTGATGAGATCATGGCTGATCTGTATCCTAACTCCATCCACCTGTCTTGGATCCATATCCCTAGGCTAGCAAAAAATTATCAATCTCAAATTTAAAATTATTAATTGAGCTAGCATCTACTGCTTTTTGTGGGAGAGAGTTCCACACGAAGAAGTGTTTCCTAACTTCCCACCTGAATGACCTGGCTCTGATTTTAAGGTTATGTTCCCTTGTCCTAGACTCCCCCACCAGCGGAAAAAGTTTCTCTCTACCCTATCAATTCCTTTCAAAACCCTAAAAATCTCAATCAAATCAACCCTTAACCTTCTATATTGTAGGGAATACAAGCTTAGTTTATGTAATCTCTCCTCATAATCTAACTCTTGGAGTCCTGGTAACATTCTGGTGAATCTGTGCTGCACTCCTTCCAAGGTCAATATATCCTTTCTAAGGTGCGGTGCCCTGAACTGTACCCAGTCTCCAGATGTGGTCTAACGGGGGCTTTGTATAGCTGTAGCAAAACTTCCTCCCCTTTATATTCTAGCCCTCTAGTTATAAAGGCTAATATTCCATTAGCCTTTTTGATTATTTTTTTGTGCCTGACAACTACATTTTAGTGATCTGTGTACATGAACACCTAAATCTCTTTGGACCTCCACTGTTCCTAGCTTTTCACCATTTAAAAAATACTTGAATCTATCCTTTTTTGGTCCAAAATGGATGACCTCACACCTACCTGCATTGAAATACATTTGCCCCAGTTTGGCCAGAGCAACTTATGCTCTCAAATGGATCTGAAATTCTCTGATCTAGTGGAAAAAATAAGGACTCTGGGCAGGGCCATCAAATAAATATTAATGGTAATAACAAACAAGAGATGGCTTGGTGGGGATGGGGGGCAGGGGAAATCAGCAACTCAGCAGTACTGATAAGGGATTCAATAGTTAGAGGGGCGAACAGGATCTTCTGCATTCTAGACTGATAGTCCTGGAAGCTTTGTTGGCTCCCAGGTGCTGAGGTAAGGGATATACCGTATAGACTGGAAAAGATTTTGCAAGAGGAGGGAGAGGAACCAGTCATCATGGTCCATGTAGGAAACACTGATGTAGCAAAAGAAAGGCCCGAAGCTCTCTGAGATGAATTTAAGAGATTAGGAAACTAGTTTTGGCATCATGGGTGGTAATCTCAGGATTACGTCCCCAACCATGTGCTAGCATGAAGAAGGACAGGAAAATTAGAGAAATCAATGCACAGCTAAAGATGTGGTGTCAAGAAGAGGGGAGTAATTTAGCAAGGGTCGGCTACGTCTGAACAGTGTGGGTGTGAATGTACTTGCCAAATGGTTTTATAGGCAAGTGATGAAGTGTTTAAAGTAGGAAGGGGGGGCTGGGAAAATAAAATGAACCAGGATTAGCTAATAGTATAGGGAGAAATATATAAGGATATTCATGCAGAAAACAAGTTAGCAAGAGGGATATGGAATAAAGGAATAAAATCAAATGGACTAGTTGTAAACAGGGAAAGGACTGAAAGAAAGATAGGGGATAGCTTAAGACAAAAATAACATGGGAAAATAGTAGTAGCATTAAAAACAAAAAAAAATGCATGTATGGACAGGTTCAGAAATAAACTGGGGGAACTGGAAGTAATTATTTTACAGGAAGAACTACACTTAATAGCATTAACAGAAACCTGGCTGCAAACTGGACGTGAATGGAAAATAAATATAATGGGCGCTAAATTGGGCCGGGTAGCACCCGTTGTTTTGGCGCTACTCGGCCTCTCTGACATCCAAGATGGCGTCTTGGATGCACACGCACGTTTCCTGCGTGACGTGCGCCAGACGCCATCTTGGTATAGGAGTTAGCGCATGCGCTATTACTGGATGCTGGAAGCATGTAAAGTAGGGAGAAAATGGCTGCAATCAGTGTGCAACACTGATTTAAAGTGATACACACCATTTTCGACGTTAACGCTCAACTCAACGCACAGTCTTATCCCTGACTATCTAAAACTTTCTTACAGTGCCTGAAGGAACTCCCACCAGCACTATTTAAAGGGGCCATGCAGGTGTTGCAGGTTAGTTGCTGGAGGAGTAGGAAGTGTTTTTTGAAGCTCCCTATTCTTATTGAGAGTTCCTACACTACTTTTGAGAGTGCTTTGGCAGGTACTGCCTTACGGGTCGGAAAGTTACAACCCTGGTGGAACAACATTCCTGCCGACCATGGGCGGTCTGCTAGGGCTCCCGCTGGGCATTGAGCATGACTGGGAGTCCATGAGAGGCCACGCGCAGCAGGTCAAGATACGAGGAGACGGAGGACGAGGAGGCGCAGGGCACTGAGCAGGAGGCCCTACCCAATGAGGGCCTTCCGGGATCAATTCTCTTACCTCAACATGACCGAGGAGGATTGCATCCGATGCCTGAGGTTCACCAAGGAGGCTGTGACTGAGATCTGTCAACTGGTGCGGCCACAACTGCAGCCTCAGAGCAGGGTGAGGACAGCATTGCCTGTGGCTGTGAAGGTCATCGTGGCGCTGAATTTCTACGGCTCAGGATCATTTCAGGCCTCTGCTGGAGACATGTGCAACATCTCGCAGTATGCAGTGCACTGCTGTATAAGGGAGGTCACAGACACACTGTACCACATGAGGAACAGGTTCATCACCTTCCCTCTCCACAGAGACAATCAGAACGAGCGAGCACGGGGGTTCGCCCGCGTTGCTGGCTTCCCCATGGTGCAAGGTGCCATGCATTGCACACATATTGCCCTGCGTGCCCCACACATCAACTCGGCTGTCTCCCTCAACCGAAAGGGCTTCCACTCCCTCAATGTGCAGCTGGTGTGTGACCACACGCATCGCATTTTGGAGATCGATGCCCGCTAACCTGGGAGCAGTCACGACGCCTTCGTCATGCAGCAGTCCAACGTGCCAGCTATCTTTCACCCGACTTGGCAAGTCAAAGGCTGGTTACTGGGCGACAAGGGCTAACCCCTCACGAAATGGCTTATGACACCAATCAAAAACCCACGCACACGTGCAGAGCAGGCCTATAATGAGAGCCATGCTGCCACACGCAACATCGTGGAGCACACTATAGGCCTCCTCAAACAACGATTCCGCTGCCTGGACTGGTCTGGAGGAGCCCTGCAGTACTCCCCTGAGTGGGTGGGCAGATTTGTGGTGGTCTGCTGCATGCTCCACAACCTCGCCATCATGAGGGACCAGCCTTTGCCACCAATGATTGGAGAAGACCCTGAGCCAGAGGTGGAGGAGGAGGCGGAGGAGCAGGAAGAGGAAGAGGCTGAGGAGGAGGAGGAGGAGGAGGAGGGAATGGAGCCGGAAAAAGAAGCGGAGGAAGACGCAAGGGTGCAGCAGGAACCACAGGCCTTGTCTGCAAGGGCTGTGCGTGCTCGCCTGATCCGTGCCCACTATCAATAATTGGAACTACATCCCCCAACTCACCAACAGTCCTACATTCCCCACCTTTCCCCTCCCACAAGACAATCAAATCGCCCTCCATCTGATTACACATTGGTGTCCCTCTCAGCTCATTGCATAAATAAATCCATCACCAAATGCAAAATCAAACTCTCATTTATGGATGAATAAATTAAATTATGCCAACATAACAGAACTATTCACCCTTGCGCATTCCCTTAGTGCCTTTTGTTCGTGTGCCTTTACCTATCCTTGTGCTCCTACAAAGTGCTTCCCCAGTGGCTGGAGCATGGGTGGTGGGAGGCTGCTGGCCTTCAATGGAGGAACGTCCAGATGGCCTTGGAGGATGACCTCAAGCAGCTCTGGGCCGGGAGGGCCCGGCTTCAGACTGCACCATCTCAGCATGGGCTGCAGCAGTCTGGCCTGGCTGGCTGATAGGCAACAACAGGGGCACTGGCGGAGTGGCAGAGTTGGAAGCAGGAATGCTTTTGTCCTCAGAGAGGACAGCAGGTCCGACTGCCATGGTGCCACTGCCACTCTCCCGGGGCGGTGCCTCAGCAATCCTGGTAATCAGCTGGAGAACAGATTGCTGGAATGCTGTGATTCCCATGGAAGCCACGTTTCACTTTGGTCCCCAGGCCCACGTTAACAGCAGTCTGAGCTTCCAAGGCAGCAGTCTGAGCTGCAAATGCAGCAGTCAGACCTTGAATGGCAGATGTTTGTGCTGCAATGGATGCTGTGACATCAGTCATCAGACGCTGCATCATGGTGGGTTCCACAGGTGTGCTGATGGAGGTGACCACCCATTCCATGTTGGAAAGGATGGGCTCCAAGCTCTGCGCAAAGCTTTGCTCCAAGTTGGAGCTGGACTCCTCCATGTCCCTTCTCATTGTGCACAGGCTTTCTGGCAGGTTTTCCAGTGCCCCAAGCATTTGGTGGTGTACGTCCATCAGCCGTCTTCTGTAGCCTGGCCCATCAAAGTCCTCATCTGACTCCTCTGCAGCAGAACTAGTGAGCGACCTCGCCCTCTGGCGAGCTGGCACCTGTGGTATCCATTCCCCCCCACCCCGGCTCCTGTGCACTTGTGCTCGGTGTCTCACCACGTGCAGATCCCTCCTCTAACCTAACCTCTAAAGGACACGCAGTGTCAGTCACTGAGCTGGTGGAAGCAAGTGTCAGATCGTGTGATGGTGTGGCTTCAGTGTCCCCCTCCTCCTCCTCCTCCTCGGGTGCCGTCACGTGTTCTTGGGTATCTGAAATGACAAAGGGAAACAGGTTGAGTTGTGGAGTGGGGAGAGGAGCAAGTAAGAGGTGTGTGCCGACAGCATGTACAGCCCGTGAGTCAGAAAAGATTATGGGAGGAGGGAGATGTGGAAAAGGAGAAGGAGCATTAGATATGCAGAGACACCCTTCACCGGGACCTCCAGCATGGCACGTTGTGACTGCTGCAGCGATGGCCCGCCCAATGATCCGCAGCACCGTCTCCTCTAGAGAGGTGAGGATGTGCAGACGTGCCCGTCCAGCCTCAGGTCCCTCCTGCTGGCGGGTGTTATACGCCACCTTCTCCTGCAAGACAGAGGACAGTGTGTCAGTGAGTGTCCTGCAAGGTGTGTGGGTGATGTGCCTGCCATGGTAGAATAGCTGCCAGTTTGTGTGACTTGTGAGTGATTGTTGTGTGGCCTCCAAGTGTGGTACTATATGCGGGTGAGATGCAGCATTGCGAATGGATGGGCAGTATTTGTTGGTGGGAGGGTGGGTGACGGGAGGTGTCGTGCATGGAGCAGTGGTGCAGTTGGTAGGATGTGCCACTTGACACTTGTATTCACTCACCTTGACCACTCGTGTCAAATCATTAAACTTCTTCCGGCACCGCACCTCCTGCGCCACAGCCTGCCAATGCTTGTGCAGCTGTAGTCTGGAGGGTCTCCAGCCACCCTGTGGGTACATGCTGGCCCTCCTTTGATCCACACCTTCAACCAGGGCCTCCACAGCATCGTCTGAGAATCGTGGAGCTCTCTCTCTTGCCGTGCAGCTACTCGCAATGTCATTCTCCTAGTTGGCTGTGTACCTGCCATTGGAAATGTGCCTGCACCTTTAAGTAGTGCAGGTAGCTGATGGCATGCGCTGTCCACGCCCCATTTCCAACTTCCTCATTCTCTGTACAGCCTCTCAGCAGCGAGGGCTGTGCTTGCTGCATGGAGATTTCATGGTAAGTAGCAGGCAGCACGTGAACAGCACGCTACCATCGCCCAGAACGGACCCTTATCCAATTTTTCCCCCATTGTGAAATAATATATTCTGGAGGGATAGAAAAGATAACACAGGAGGCGGAGTGGCAATATTGGTAAAAGATGGAATACAGGCTGTAGAGAGGGTTGATGTAGACAAGGAAGTAGATAAGGCTAGAGGTTGCAAAAATAGTAAAAAGACAGCTCTAAAGGCTTTGTATCTGAATGTGCTTAGCATTCGTAACAAAATAGAAGAATTGACAGCTCAAATAGAAATAAATATGTACGATCTAATAGCCATTACAGAGACATTGGCTGCAAGATGACAAAGGCTGGAACCTGAATAGTCAAGGGTACTTGACATTTCAGAAGGACAGGAAGCTAGGAAAAGGTGGAGGGGTAGCACTGTTAATTAATGATAACATGAGTATAATAGAGAGAAATGACCTTAGTTCTAAAGATCAAGATATAGAATCAGTTTGGGTAGAGATAAGAAATAGTAAAGACAAGAAGTCACTTGTGGGAGTAGTTTATAGGCCCCCTAACAGTAGCCACACTGTAGGACAGGATATAGAGGAAGAAATAATGGGGGCTTGTGAGAAAGGAACAATGCTAATCATGGGTGATTTTAATCTACACAGAGATTGGAAGAATCTGATTGGAAAAGGTAGCCTGGAAGATGAGTTCATAGAGTGCTTTCAGGACAGTTTCTTAGAGCAGCATGTTCTACAGCCAACCAGAGAGCAGGTTATTCTAGATCTGGTAATGTGTAATGAGACGGGGCTAATTAATGACCTCATTGTAAAGGAGCCTCTAGGTAGCAGTGATCACAATATGATTGAATTTTGCATTCAATTTGAGGGAGAGAAGAGTAAGTCTAAGACTAGTGTTTTAAACTTAAATAAGGGCAATTATGAGGGCATGAAGACAGAACTGGCTAAAGTGAACTGGGAACTTAGGTTGAGGGATAGGTCAGTGGAGATGCAATGGCTGACATTTAATGAGATATTTCATCACACTCAGCAATGATTCATTCTAGTGAGAAAGAAAGACTCTAGGGGAAGAACGTACCGCCGTGGCTAACTAAGGAAGTTAAAGATAGTATCAAATTGAAAGAAAAAGCATACAATTCCGTGAAGATTAGTGACAGGTCAGAAGATTGGACAGAATATAAAAAACAGCAAAGAATGACTAAAATAATAATAAAGAGGGAGAAATTAGAGTACGAGAGAAAGCTAGCTAGAAATATAAAAACAGATAGTAAGAGTTTCTATAGGTATTTAAAAAGGAAAAGAGTAAGTAAAGTGAGCATTGGTCCTCCAGAGAGAGAGTCTGGGGAATTAATAATGGAGAATAAGGAAATGGCGGATGAATTGAACAGATATTTTGCAGCCGTCTTCACAGTAGAGGATATAAATAACATGCCAGAAATAATTGTGAATCAAGAGGTAAAAAGGAGGGAGGAACTTAAAACATTTACAATCACCAGAGGAAATCTGCAGTCAGATTAGAGAGATGTGGAGATGCCGGTGATGGACTGGGGAGACGAAGGAGATAATCTCCGAAAGCTTGTGATTTTCAAATAAAATTGTTGGACTATAACCTGGTGTTGTAAGATGCTTTAGATTAGAGAGATGAATAGGAATAACAAAATTATTGTTTTGGGAGGTTTTAATTATCCACTTATCGATTGGGACAGGGTAAATGGAGAAAAGAGAATGGAGTTCGTAAAATGTGTACAGGACTCCTTCCTCAAGCAATGTGTTAATTGACCCTGTTGAAAAAAGGGGAGAGGGATAAACCCAACAATTACAGGCCAGTCAGCCTAATGTCAGCGGTGGGGCAACTTTTGGAGACAACCAATAATTCAGGACAAAATAAATTGGCACTTGGAAAAGTATGGGCTAATAAATGAAAGTCAGCACGGATTTGTTAAAGGAAAATCATGTTTGACTAACTTGATTGAGTTCTTTGATGAAGTAATGGAGAGGGTTGATGTTGTGTTTAATGGACTTTCAAAAGACATTTGATAAAGTACCACATAATAGAATTGTTAGCAAAATTAAAGCCCATGGGATTAAAGGGACAGTGGCAGCAGAATTACCTCGATTTTAGAATTCTCATCCTTGTGTTCAAAATCCCTCCATGGCCTTGCCCCTCCCTATCTCTATAGCCTCCTCCAGCCCTATAATTCCTCCAGTTTTTGTCTCTTGCGCATCCCCAATTTTACTTGCTCCACCATTGGTGATTGTGCCTTCAGCTGCCTAGGCCTGAAGCTCTGAAATTCTCTCCCTAAACTTCTCCGCCTCTCTACCTCTCTCTCCTCCTTTAACACCCACCTTAAAACCTACGTCTTTGACTAAGCTTTTGGTTACCTCCTTCTGTGACTCGGTGTCAAATATTGTTTGATAATGCTCCTGTGAAGTGCCTTGGGTCATTTTACTATGTTGAAGGTGCTGTATAAATGCAAGTTGTTGATTGTGATACATTTTCCTCATAAAAATAACAGCAGTAATAATGGTCTAAATGGAAATAGGTTTGGTTGTGTGGAAGAGTAGAGGGATTTGGGGGTATAGGTTCACAGGACATTAAAGGCAGCACCTCAGGTTGATAAGACTGTAAAAAAAGCTAATGGAATTCTATGTTTTATCACAAGGTATTGAATATAAAAGCCAAGAAGTAATGAAGAGCCTGTATAAAACCCTAATCAGAATACTGTACAATATTGGGATGCGCATTATAGGAAGGATATTGAGGCTTAGAGAGGATAGAAAGTAGATTTACTAGGATACTGAAATAAAAACAAAATTGCTGAAAACACTCAGCGGGTCAGACAGCATCTGTGGAGAGAAAATCAAAGTTAACGTTTCAGGTCGAAGACCTTTCGAAAGGTCATCGATCTGAAACGTTAACTCTGTTTTTGTCTTCACCGATGCTGCCTGACCTGCTGAGCATTTCAAGCATTTTCTGTTTTTATTTCAGATTTCCTGTATCCGCAGTATTTTGCTTTTGTAACTAGGATACTGCCTGGTTTGAGAAAATATGAAGACATGAAAAATTGGGGCTTTTTTCACTGGAACAATGCAGTTTATGGGGTGACATGATAGAAGTGCTCAAAATTATGAAAGGATAAAAACGTAAGAAATATGAGCAGGAGTAATCCATATTACCCCTCGCGCCTGCTCCGCCATTCATTAAGATTATGGCTGATCTTCTACCTTAACTCCACTCTCCTGCCCTATCCCCATATCCTTTGATTCCCTTAGTGTCCAAAAATCTATAAATCTCAATCTTGAATGTACTCAACGGCTGAGCACCCACAGCCCTCTGGGATAGAGAATTCCAAAGATTCATAACCCTCCGAATGAAGAAATTTTTCCTCATCTCTGTCCTAAATGGTCGACCTCTTACCTTGAGGCTATGCCCCCTAGTGCTAGACTCTCCAGCCAGGGGAAACAGCATCTACCAAGTCCTCTAAGAATTTTATATGTTTCAATGAGCCCACCTCTCATTCACCAGAAAATATAGGCCCATTTTACTCTTCTCATAGGACAACTCTCTCATCTCAGGAATCAATCTAGTGAGTCTTTGTTGCACCCCCTCTAAGGCAAGTATATCCTTCCTTAAGTAAGGAGACCAAAACTGTACACAGTACTCCAGGTATAGTTTCACCAGAGCCCTATATAATTGCAGCAAGACCTCCTTACTCTTATATTCCAACCCCCTTGCAATAAAGGCTAACATACCATTTGCCTTCCTAATTGCTTGCTGTACCTGCATGTTAACTTTCTGTGATTCATGTACAAGGACACCCAAATCCCTGTGACTACCAACATTTTTTAGTCTCTCACCTTTTAAAAAATATTCTGTTTTTCTATTCTTCTACCAAAGTGGATAATTTCATATTTCCCCCCATTATACTCCCATCTGCCTCCTTCTCACCCACTCACTTAACCTGTCTATATCCCTTTCAGCCTCTTTGCGTCCTCCTCACAGCTTACTTTCCCACCTAGCTTTGTATCGTCAGCAAACTTGGATACATTACACTTGGTCTCTTCATCTAAGTCATTGATATATATTGTAAATAGCTGAGGCCCCTGCGCCGATCCTTGCGGCACGCCACTAGTTACAGCCTGCCAACCTGAAAATGACCCATTTATCCCTACTCTCTGTTTTCTGTCTGTTAACCAATCGTCAATCCATGCTAATATATTACCCCTGATCCCATGAGCCCTAATTTTGTGTAACAACCTCTTGTGTGGGTTGGGACAGGGTAGATAGAAGCAGCATACTTCCAGTAGTTAAGGATTCTAGAACAAACAGCCATAAACGCAAGATTAAATGTAAGAGATTTAGAACAGAGGGCAGGAGAAACTATTTTACACAGAGAGTTGTGAGGCTCCGGAATTCACTTCCAGGGCTAGTGGTTGAGGCAAAAACTATGTCAACATACAAGATTAGATTGGATAGGTGGAGGAAGGAAAAGGGGATAAAATAATATGGGAATAGGGTGGGTAAATGTGTTAATGCCTCCATTAGAATAGCAGACTAAGGAATAAGATAGGATTATAAGGTCCATTGCTAATATTCACACTGTAATTTCAAGGGCTAAATATTGTTGCTAACTGGGTCAGTTGGCAGCAGCTACAGTTCAATGCAGATAATGTAAAATAATTACAGTAGTTTGTAACCAAGGAGCAAAAAGGAGTACATGTTTTATAGAAAAAGTGGTATAACTTGATCAGGAAAGAGGGGTCATAGTAGATAAATTGAGGAAAGCTTTGGCACACAGTTTAACTGTAGTAAACAAGGCAACAAAGGTATTAGTTTGCATTAGCAGAATAGAGTACAAATCTGTAGAGGCCTGTATTGCTGTAAAAGGCATTGTTCAGACTTCATCTGGGGTGTTACACATAGTTCTGGTTTGTAATCGTAGGAAGGATATATTGTTTCCTTTTAGAAAGAATAGAAACAATCAGTAATCAGGAATTGAAGTTAAGAGGAAAGATTAAAGAAATTGTAAAAGAGATTGCAAAGTGATCTAATTGAAGAGAATTGACAAAATTGATCAATCTGATGAATGATACAAATACTAATGCACAAAGGTTAAAAATTGGGATTTTAGGAATAAGAAGGGAAGTTGGACTGAACTTTCACCCAAGGAGTAATAGAGACATTCATTAGTTACCAGGGAAGTTCGTGGAAGCAGACAGTATAAATGAGTTCAAGAGACAAGTGAATACTTTTCTGGAGAAGAAAGGGATTTAGGGATATGATGACAAGGTAGGCAGGTGGAGTTTATATGTGAAAATGCACAGCCTTGTTGATCCTAATGATCTTCTTTTGTGAAAGGTTCTTGTGTTCTATATATGTATATACACACATGCACACACACACAGTCTCCAATATATCCATCTACATGTCAATAACTCACACGACCTAATCCTTTGTCACTGTTGCTTTGTAACCATCCATTGCCAAGGTGTGTCAGAGCAGCCCTCTCTATAAGGGCAAAGAGCGGACCTTTTCCCACTGCTGCTTCTCCGGAATGGTCCATCTCAAATGAAGAATGAAATGGGGAATCATTTGTGATAACCCATACCCACCACTCCATGTGGTACCTCCTTGTGACCTTGAACTTTTTCCACATCAAATCTTCTGGAAAAATCTTGTGCTGGTAACAGAAATAGAACAAATGGATAAATAAACAGTTTGTCAGCTGTATGATTGCTAGAGGAAGATTGACAGGCTGATAGGAATGGATCAAACTAATCTTTGTTTTCTTGTGGAGAGTTAAATTATAAACGAAGTGAGGTTTTTTGTCAGATCTTGCATGTCTCAATTTATCCGAGCTAATTTACTAACTATTTTTCCAATTAGCTTCCAGCAGTACACAAAAAAACAATGCAGTAGCTGTGTTAAAAAATGTACTAATGCTACAGTACCTAATTGAGATGGAATAATAAAATTAATTTAAATTGTATTTTCCTTCTTTCACTAATTCTGGTGGAAGAGTAGGCATGAGTAAACAGTATTGCACTGCTGTGGAAAGACCTTATAGCTGGCAGAACATGGGCACTGCTGTGGAAAGACCTTATAGCTGGCAGAACATGGGCACTGCTGTGGAAAGACCTTATAGCTGGCAGAACATGGGCACTGCTGTGGAAAGACCTTATTGCTGGCAGAACATGGGCACTGCTGTGGAAAGACCTTATAGCGGGCAGAACATGGGCACTGCTGTGGAAAGACCTTATAGCGGGCAGAACATGGGCACTGCTGTGGAAAGATCTTATAGCGGGCAGAACATGGGCACTGCTGTGGAAAGATCTTATGGCTGGCAGAACATGGGCACTGCTGTGGAAAGACCTTATTGCTGGCAGAACATGGGCACTGCTGTGGAAAGACCTTATTGCTGGCAGAACATGGGCACTGCTGTGGAAAGACCTTATTGCTGGCAGAAAGTGCACAGTGCAATGGAAAGTATTTTTTGCTGGCAGAAACCGCACACTTAGGAATTGCTAGACAATAAAAGTCTAAGGTCGATCTGGTTCGCCTTTTACCATTCTGGTAGTCACATGATACAATAATAATGAAGTTTTGACTAATCCTGGCAATCAATCTCTATCAATTAGTCTACAACAGACCCAGATATGAAGTGAGGGAGACCCCCAGTTGTGGAAAACTTTGGGAACAATAGGTCCAAAGTCAACTGTTTTCCTAAGCATGCTACACTTACCATATGTCATGTCTCAAATTACTCATACACTGTACCCCAAGATATTATTTTCTGAAAGAAATCAATCTAGCTGCGTTTTATTGAAGCAATAGTATCTGCTTTCATTGTCTCCCTAGGGAGCCTGTTCCATAGATTGATCACTTGCTCACTGAAATATTGTTTCCGCAGATTAGCTTTGAATTTACCCCCTTCAAGTGCAGACTGTGTCCTCTGGTTCTGTTGTTCCGGACAAGGTGAAAAAGCTTGTCACAGTGTGTGTTGGACATGTTGGAGAGTTACAGGTTAATAACCGAACTAACCTATATAACTACAAATGGTCATGGAAACAACTGGCTTTCTAAGATAAACAGAAAACCAGAAGGGAACTGGGAGAAGAAATGAAGGATTATATGGTCTACTTCAAAGGTCTGATAACAATCTACAAGGGATGGGTGCAAAGAGATAGTGTTTGGGATGACATCGGCCATGAGTGCTTAAGGGATAACTTTAGGGACTATTGTAATAAACATCGGTAGAGGGATCAATTAACCATGGTATAGAGTGAATGTTAAGTAAATGAGCTGTAAATAAACTGTTCTTGATAGGTTCCGAGAACAAATAGTTTGTCAGGAAGTCTTATTTATGGAATGTACTCAATTAAGACTGTTTACATAAATAAGCTATTTTTGAAAGAATCAGATCAATCATGAAGTCTTATCTTTGAAGTAGACAAACTGAGGTGTATAAGAGGGCGTTTTTCCAGAGTTAGTTGGGAGAGCTTGAAAGAGAGAGGGACCCGAAGCTACTCCTGCATACAGAATAGATTGATCACCTGTACTGCATATGAATAAAGTCTGTTCCATATATTCCATTATCAAGTGTCTCGTACTTACTCGAGGCATGTTGTGGTGACTTTTAGAAGGACTGAGGTCAACTATTGGTTCCGTGAACCTGTCCAACAAATACGTGGATGGTGAGTATGATTTAGTTTCGACAGTGGGTATAACTAGTTCCTGGGAATCGTGATCTATGGATTAGGATTGAATGAGCCAAAATAAAATGTTTCTTGACCAAATTAGTTCCTTTGAAAATTTCTGATTGGATTAGAAGTAAAGGGAGACTCAATGGATTTTCCAAAGAAATTTTAAAAGGGAGCTGGGAGGCGATTGAGCAGGGACTGGAGAATGTGTGTCAACAGAAACAAGAAAACAGGGGACAGGAAATGTTCCTGTTGCAGCAGAGACAGAGAGATAGGAGACAAAAGTCATTCCTATTGCAGGGACTGTGTCTGGGAATAGGCGCCCTTTGGAGGCAGCATGATCAGACACAGGCTGAAATTAGAGTCTTGAAGGCAGAAATAGAGGAGTTTAAAAAAGATCAAGATGTGGTCAGAGTCCATGCTGCACAAGCTACCAATTCCTCCTGGCTAGTCTCAATGCTATGGAATGAATGTGTGATGAGGGAGAGGAGTTGGAAGATAAAGTACGCAGCTTAGAAGGTAATGTGGACAAATTACAGATAGAAAAGGCACTGGAAAAAGTGTGCCAGCAGAAACAAGAAGACACCGGCCCTGGGATGCAAAAGAAACTGACAAGATGGGAGAAACAAAAAGCTTGCTCAGAAGCACTTAAAATTTCTGCAGGAATGGGCTGTCTCAAAACTGATAAGGTGTTCAGTGAAAAGCTAAAATGTGGGAGTTGTAAGCTTGGTCTAAAGTGATGTGGAATCATAGAATCATAGAAAGGTTACAGCACGGAAGGAGGCCATTCGGCCCATTGAGTCCGTGCCGGTTCTATGCAAGAGCAATCCATCTCGTCCCAATCCCCTGCCCGATCCCCATAGCATTGCAATTTTTTTTCCTTTCAAGTACTTATTCAGTTCCCTTTTGAAATCCATGATTGAATCTGCCTCCACCACCCCCTCGGGCAGTGTATTCCAGATCCTCACCACACGCTGTGTAAAAATGTTTTTCCTCATATCACCTTTGGTTCTTTTGCCAATCACCTTAAATCTATGTCCTCTGGTTCTTGACCCTTCATCCAATTGGAACAGTTTCTCTCTATTTACTCTGTCTGGACCCTCCATGATTTTGAACACCTCTATCAAATCTCCTCTCAACCTTATCTGTTCCAAGGAGAACAGCCTCAGCTTCTCCAGTCTATCCATGTAACTAAAGTCCCTCATCCTTGGAATCATTCTAGTAAATATCCTCTGCACCCTTTCTAAGGCCTTCACATCTTTCCTAAAGTGCGGTGCCCAGAACTGGACACAATACTCCAGTTGTGGCTGAACCAGTGTTTTATAAAGGTTCATCATGACTTCCTTACTTTTGTACTCTATGACTCTATTTATAAAGTCCAGGGTCCCGTATGTGTTTTTAACCCCTTTCTCAACCTGCCCTGTCACCTTCAATGATTTGTGTACATATACCACAAGATCTCTCTGTTCCTGTACCCCTTTTAGAATTTTGGAATTGGAGTTGGAATATTGAAACCAGCAGTGAGAGGGTCAGTTATATAGGTTCCAGAGGGTGAACCGAGCAAAGTCTGGGACTCTCGACTGGATCTTCAACATCCCTTTCACGCTTTACTCTATGTCATTATACCCTCCCATACACCAACAGAGAAAAGTGTTAAGAATTGTGCAGGTAACAGGCTTGGGTGAGGACATGGACTGTGAGCTTGAGACTTTGAATTTAGTACAGAAAGTTACAAACATCAGAAATTGAAAATTGGTCTAAGTGAAAAAGGATAAATTAGTCTATGATAGAAGTGTTCAAAATCATGAAGAGTTTTGATAAAGTAAATAAAGAGAAACTGTTCCTATTGGCAGAAGGCTCAAGAACCAGAGGGCACAGATTTAAGGTGATTGGCAAAAGAACCAAAGGCGACATGAAGAAAAACTTCTTTACGCAGTGAATAGTTATGATCTGGAATGCGCTGCCTGAAAGGGTGGTGGAAGCAGATTCAATCATTGCTTTCAAAAAGGAATTGGATAAATACTTGAAGGAAAAAATTTGCAGAGCTATGGGGAAAGAGCAGGGGAATGGGACTAACTGGATTGCTCTTACAAAGAGCCGGCACAGGCTCGATGAGCTGAATGGCCTCCCTCTTTGCTGTAATCCTTCTATGATTCTGTGATGTTTCTATGATGAAATAAATAAGGAGAAAGTGCAAGATCCTTTCTCTTTTCTACTGTTCTACAGAAGTTATTTTGTTTTCAGTGTATTGCCTCTTCAAAAAGCCTGTGTGAATGTTACTGTCTCTTTCAAAAGCCTGTGTGAATGTTATTGTCTCTTTCAAACGCCTGTGTGAATGTTACTATCTCTTTCAAAACTCTGTGTGAATGTTATTGTCTCTTTCAAACGCCTGTGTGAATGTTACTGTCTCTTTCAAAAGCCTGTGTGAATGTTACTATCTCTTTCAAAACTCTGTGTGAATGTTACTGTCTCTTTCAAAAGCCTGTGTGAATGTTACTATCTCTTTCAAAACTCTGTGTGAATGTTACTGTCTCTTTCAAAAGCCTCTGTGAATGTTACTATCTCTTTCAAAACTCTGCGTGAATGTAATTGTCTCTTTCAAAAGCCTGTGTGAATGTTTCAGTGGTGTGGCTCCACCCTCTTATTCAATTTGTAAAAATGTTACAAAGATTTTGTTTAATTGTGAAAGTTAGCTTTTTCCTTCAGTTACATTCAGTGTTTTATAGTCATTTGACAGAGATGGTGTAATTTACTGGGTTTTAGTGAGCATGTGCTATTTTGATAATTTTATCTGCACTGTACTGTGTTCAGTTTAAGATATGGCTGAATGTAAATGGAATTCAGAGATAAAGGATAAATGATTTAAAACAGGAGAAATGGGAAAGGTTAGATACTGTCTTTCTTCTTCTGTTACAAGCAAGAGAATTTTTTCTTTAGTTTGAGTTTTTTTTTAGTCTCTGAAAGAATGTGAACGTCTGCTGCTGGCTCTGCTTTATTTAGAGAATCTTTGTGTTAAAACTTTTGTAAGCCACTGTAAATGCTATCTTTCTGCTTTGTTAAATACAAGGCACTAATGAAGTCATTTTGTTGATAGAACCCCCTTTGACCCTTTGGTCTTGAAAGTGAACAGAGATGTTATCAACTGATAATCTGTTTATCAGAAACTGCTGCTGTCTTAATAGATTTGTATTTCTAAAGGATGAAAACAAATTCTTTCAGGTTTTCTGGGGCTGTCTTCATTTCTTTTCTTTTCAGAGCTAAAAACAGTTCAACCTTCTCTAGTCCTGTATTTGATATTAGGAATACTTTAAGTATTTTTAATCATTGTGTTTTCCATAAGTATATTCTGTCTTCTGTTTGTTAATTGTTGTTACTATTTTTGAGATATTGAGTCCTTCTGTCTTTAATTTTGAACTGATTTGGAGTAATTGACAGATTGAATGTCTGATAAAATTATATTTCATTTTGTGTTTGTAACTATTACAAGGTCTTAATGATTTGAGGAGGAAAATACTTCTGAACTAGGAGTTATTGAGGTTAACTAACCTATTAAATTGTGACAACCGGACTTTTATTGTGGCCACGATGAAATTCTGGTTATTGTAATTTATGTGATAGTCTCTAATTCCAGGCATGAGATTGTCACATATAAAAATTGACATTTTGAATTTCTTAAATGCTTAATGAGAAGGAGTTAATGTGACCATGAATTGATGTGTTTGGAGTTCTGATGAGTATTGGTGAGCATGAGTTGACGTGTAAGGAGTTAATGTGTGTAACTGTGGTCGGTGAACGATATTTTGTTATTTAAGAAGACTAATTCAGTACAGGGTTTTAATTTTAAAAATGTTGAGCGAATCATCTTGGTTGTGGAATGTGATAGCTGTTAGCAAACTGTACCTTTGATCTTGTGATTGATTGGTCAAAACAAAGTGACTGTGAAGGGGGAAAAATGATGAAAGAATCTCTGCTATCTCTACAATAACAATGTGGAGACATCTTGGGCTCAATTTTGAAATGGTGGTGGGTTGGGAAGGGAGGGTGGGATGAAGTTGTGCCTGGCAAACCTGAATAAACAAACCTTACCGTTTCCGACACGATCGCATCCTAATTGATGGTGATTAACATGCTCTCTGGATTTCGAGCCCGGCAGCCAGCCCGATTGCTGCCATCAGGAGCTGCAACATGAGGGGGGAGTGGGTCGAGAAGGAGAGAGAGCGAGACGTCATCCGGCGCTGGAATGGAAGATCGGGAGGGGGGGTAGAGTGGAAGATCGGGGGGGGGGGAGAGGGGAAGATCGGGGGGAAGAGGGGGTGAAGAGGGGGAGAGGGGAAGATTGGGGGAGAGGGGGGTGATGAAGGGGGAAATCGGAGAGGGAAACATCGGACATCGGAGCAGGGTGGAAAGGTAGGTTGATTTTGTGTTTTAACTTCATGCAATGGTTTTTTATGTAATTTATTTTGTTTCTTTTTGCCTGATCCAGCCCTTCAAGTTTGCTTTCACCAGACATGAACCAGAAACCATGGGAAAGCTACCCAGGTAAGTTAAAAATCATTTTAAGTAGTAATCTGTCACAAGAAAAGTGCCTTAAGTACCTCAATGAGGTAAATTTGGCTCTTTAACTATCATGCTGGCAGGACTTCTGGATTTGGAATGCCCACATGCACACAGGTGTGTTGGTGGGGAACTCAGAAGTTGGTGGGACCCGAACGGGATTTCTGCGATTTTTGGAGCCCCCAACGCACCCGCATTTTCCCAGGAAAATTGAGCCCCTTGTAGTTGGATTGTATTACAGAATTGTTTCACAGAATGTTTAAAGTTAATAATGATGTTACCAATGATTTCTGCCATTTTAACAGATTTTCAATTCCTAAGGATAGATAAAAATTGGTAACATTTTTGTGCCTTCATGGCTCATGTTTTGAAAGTTGGAAGTCAAAGAGAAGCTGAAATTTATTTCCCAAAATGTAGTTGTATTAGGATCTTTGTGCAAGTTTTAAAGGCACAAAGACTTTGAAAAAAGTAAAGTGGAATTTTGTTCTTTTTCAAGTGGCAAAGTTTGTTTAAAAGTTTACTTGAAAGCTGTGAGAAGCTTTGTGACACTGAGTGATGATATCTGGGTCTGTCTTCTTTTTCTGCAAGGTAGTTAACCCTTCCACAAGCAGCTGTGTATTTTTTTGCTTTCTAGTATCTGATTAAATCTTGGAAACAGTCAGGAGAAGGATAAAAAGCTGGAGTAAGCGATGAAAACTTTGTTTCCTATTAGATAACCATTGATAATGAATCCCTGATAGTGAATCCAGCCATGATCTAAGGAGATGGAGAAAAAAGGATTGTGGTACAACCCTCTTGATGTGGCATGTTGTTGTCCATGGTGGCAGCAATATTGTTGGTATCTACTGGTACACAAAAAAGTTTTGTCGCTGAAACTTTCATTTCTGTTCCACCGAGCCCTGTTAAGCATGGGGCTGACTGGGTGGACGTGAAAATCACTATCATATCTCTGGGACTACTTTTACCGATGTGACCCAAAATGAGACTTTGTGATGGTAAAATGACTCGGTGAAATGTTTTGAGAATCAATGGATCAGTTGTGGACGGTAGACAAAAGATCCTTACAAGAATGGAATGCGGGGACGATATTACATTACTCTCATGTTTGCGGCAGGATGTTTACGGTGTAAATTAATTAATGATTCAGGCTTGATACGTCAACGAAGAAAGAAGAGTGCGTGTCGCAGGTACAATCTATTGTGTGGTGCAGTGATGAACGTAGGGGCGACTATGACTGGATACAATAAAACATCCATTCTAAGGTTGTTCACAAAAGGGGCTCGGCCTCCAGGTTAAGTGGCATCAGTGACCTGGTGTGAATGGCTGATGATGGAACCATCCTCAGTGTCTTGCTCACTGCTGCGTGGTGGCATGATAATGAAACCTCTTACACGTACACCTTTTCAACCAACAATGGAATATTGCTGTGAACATCTGTGCACACACTTCACATACGTGCACAGGCAATATTGGGAGGTTACATATAACACTGCCACTATCCTGACATGCTTGTGTGGGACAGCAGGTAACAGGATGTCAGCTTCTATAAGGGTGAACCCTTGGCCCTGCCCCAATGTACCAATCTTGTACAAACAAGTGGCACAGCAATGCCACCTGATCTGGGCTGCGCACACAACAATGCGTGCGCAGCCCAGATCAGGTCAGGTCCTATTGTTCCATCTGAATCGTACATTGTATCAAGTTATGAGTTGGAAAATAGTGTATGCTTCTTACCCATTTCCTTTGTTTGATGTGTCGCAGAAGTATAATAATTGTTCACAGTCCTTGTCCAGCGTCCAAATTAGGGTAAAATGTGACCTTCTAGGCACCGTTGTGGTTGAAGTAGGACTGGAAGTGGCATCCCTTCATGCTATGAGTAATGAGGTCCTAGCAAACAAACTACAAGCATTGGGTAAAGATGTACAAGCAATGGCCCACCCATTAAATGTGTGCTCAGGGCTGAATCAGGCATGGCTCATGAGCTTGTAAATATGGCAATTACTGCATCATAGGATTTATGATATAAAATGGAGATCATTTACTCCAGATTCTTTAAAAGTATCTTGGGCTGTGGTCTGGCTTGATATTCAAGCTATCATGGATGGCTACAAAATGTTGCTATGTGAACCAAAGGCACTCACCTATCCTATTGGGCTCAGAGTCTGCTTTCCAGTAATCTTAGCCAGTTTGCTAATGATAATTCACACTCCTGGGTCCTACTGTCCGGACTGTGCACTGAAATCGGATGCCGACAGTTCTGGTGAATTCCACAGGTTGTTACACGGGTAATACTTTACCCATCCATTAATGTGGGACTGATGATAGGGGGTTTCCGATATATTTTTAGAGACTGAAAAGGCTGGGGATCAAACTCTGATACCACAACAAACTGTTTTCTGTAGTATCATGTAGCGAGTTGCCTGGATAATGAGTTTGGATGGACATGCTTCTCACTCACTCAGCCTACTAGGGAGAATGTAACTCAGGTGATTATAATCTTTATACAGAAATGAATGTGTCCAATGTTATTTTGTGCTGGAGATGAACTTATGTTTTAGAATCAAGTGTAATAATGTAATGGTTGATATGATTGATTGTCAAACTATATCATATGTATTGTTTTGTGTACATGATGTTCGTTCCATAGTTGTATGTGAGGGTTCCTCGTTGGCTGCTCCACAATGGTATACTTGGGATAGTACTGTAGGAGAGGTTAACTATTAGATTAATAAAATAGATATGGGACTTAGTATCAAGAAAATTAGGCAATTAATAGATAATGAGCATGTGAAGAGGGAATTGAATAATTTAAATGATAGTGATTGAAAGTTACATTTGGAAATTAAAGACGACCTGGATCAGATACAGGTGATCCAAATGAGAATAGAACATGTCGTTACTAGGGTGGTCACCATCAGGCACTGGAGTTTTGAATATTACTTTGCACCCCATCATTTGTATCATGGCCTAACAGGTCCAGTTATTGATTATCATGTTAACCCTCTGTTGCTGGGTAAAGAAGATAATGTCGTTGACCCAACTGTCAGAAGAACAACTGAAACCTATATTGTATACACAGTCCACTTCGCTATGCGAGGATCCATAAGAAGAAATAAGAAGTGGTGGATATATTGGACATGTTGGAAAGTTAAGGGTTAACAATCAAACTAAGCTGTAAAACTACAAATGGTCATGGAAGCAACTGGCTTTCTGAGATAAACAGGAAACCAGAAGGGAACTGGGAGAAGAAACGACGGATTATGTGGCCTACTTCAAAAGTCTATTAATGATCTACAAGGGATGCGTGCAAAGAGATAGTGTTTGGGGTGAGGTGATCAAGAGTGATTAAGGTATAACTTTAAGGAGTAGTGCAATAAACATAGGTAGAGGGATCAATTAACCATGGTATAGAGAGTGAATGTTGAGTAAATGAGCTGCAAATAAACTGATTTTGGGAAGTTCCGAGAACAGATAGTTTGTCAGGAAGTCTTGTTTATGGAATGTACTCAACTAAGACTGTTTACGTAAATAAGCTATTTTTGAAAGAATCTAAGAACAGATCAATCATGAAGTACTATCTGTGAAGTTGTAAGAAATACGATTTTGAGACCAAAACATGATCATGTGTCCCATCCTGCAAAGCTTTAGACACTTGGCTAAAAAGTGAAGTGTGTAGGCCTTGCGTCTGTGAGAATACACAGGAAATGATATGCCCGACATCAGGCAAAGTATTTGGGGAATATAGCAGAGACAAAAGAAGTGTGAAACAGACACATTGAAGACCAATTGTCAGAAACAGATAACATGAAGTCCCAAGACATAATCAAAGACTTGGGACCTGGTCACAGACTAATCCTGTTATGTTAATTGCCGGAGCTTTGTTCAGATAATTAGGTAACCTTTGTGATTGGCATATATAGGATGAGACATCTTAAATGTCTGCATCTGAACAATCAAAATACACAGAAAGATAAGGGCATGTCCCTCCCCCATAAGATATGATGTGGAGATGCCGGTGATGGACTGGGGTGGACAAATGTAAGGAATCTTACAACACCAGGTGATAGTCCAACAGTTTTATTTTAAAATCACAAGCTTTCGGAGATTATCTCCTTCGTCAGGTGAGTGAGTGAAAGGTTCTCAAATCGCATATCTTATATTAGGCTGGGATAAGATAGATAGATAGAATTGAAAAGTTGCAAGCATTTTGAGCTTGACAAATATTAACACCAGTGACGTATCTGTATATTTGTTATATTTAATGTAAGATGTTTGTGTAAGAAGACACAAAAAGCATACCAAAAATAATGGGGAACTAAGGGGTAAATGAGAGTGAGGAACTTAAAAAAATTAATATGACTAGAAAAAAAGTACTGGACAAACAAATGGGTCTAAAAGCCGACAAATCCCTTGGACCTGACGGCCTACATCCGAGGATTCTAAAAGAGGTGACTGCAGAGATAGTAGATGCTTTGGTTGTAATCTTCCAAAATTCTTTAGATTCTGGAATGGTCCCAGTGGATTGGAAGGTAACAAATATTACCCCGCTATTCAAGGGAGGGAGAAAAAAAACAGGGAACTACAGGCCAGTTAGCCTGACATCGGTTGTCGGGAAAATGCTGGAATCCATTATTAAGGAAGTGGTAATGGGACACTTAGAAAATCATAATATGATTAGGCAGATTCAACATGGTTTTATGAAAGAGAAATTGTGTTTGACAAATTTATTAGAGTTTTTTGAGGCTGTAAGTAGCAGGGTAGATAAAGGAGAACTAGTGGATGGAATATATTTGGATTTTCAAAAGGCATTCGATAAGCCAATTAAAAGGTTGTTACACAAGGCTCATGGGGTTGGGGGTAATATATTAGCATGGATAGAGGATTGGTTAAAGGACAGAAAACAGAGAGTAGGGATAAACGAGCTGTTCTCAGGTTGGCAGGCTGTAACTAGTGGGGTGCCGCAAGGATCGGTGCTTGGGCCTCAACTATTTACAATCTATATTAATGACTGAGATGAAGGGACCGAGTGTAATGTATACAAAAGTTTGCTGATGATACAAAGCTAGGTGGGAAAGTAAGCTGTGAGGAGGACACAAAGAGTCTGCAAAGGATATAGACAGGTTAAGTGAGTGGGCAAGAAGGTGGCAGATGGAGTATAATGTGGGAAATGTGAGGTTAGTCACTTTGGTAGGAATAGAATAACAGAATATTTTTTAAATGGTGAGAAACTACTAAATGTTGCTGTTCAGAGAGACTTGGGTGTCCGTGTACAAGAAACACAAAAAGTTAGTATGCAGGTACAGCAGGCAATTAGGAAAGCAAATGGCATGTTGGCCTTTATTGCAAGGGGGTCGGAGTACAAGAGTAAGTAAGTCTTACTACACTTGTACGGGGCTTTGGTGAGACCTCACCTGGAGTAGTGTGTACAATTTGGGTCTCCATATCTAAGGAAGGATATACTTGCCTTGGAGGTAGTGCAATGAAGGTTCACTAGATTAATTCCTGGGTTGAGAGGGTTGTCCTACGAAGAGAGGTTGGGTAGATTGGGCCTATACTCTCTGGAGTTGGGCATAATCACAGGAATACAGGGTCAGCCATTCAAGACTGAGATGAGGAGGAGTTTCTTCATGCAGTGGGTTGTGAATCTTTGGAATTCTCTACCCCAGAGGACTGGGAATGCTGAATCATTGAATATATTCAAGGCTGAGATGGATAGATTTTTGGACTCGAGGGGAATCAAGGGAAATGGGATCGGGTGGAAAAGTGGAGTTGAGCTCAAAGATCAGCCGTGATCTGATTGATTGACGGAGCAGGCTCGAGGGGCCGTATGGTCTACTCCTCCTCCTATTTCTTATGTTCTTATGAAAACAATTAACACCATAGAATGGATATCTGAAAGATGTCTGGAACAATGGGCACCCTTGGGGCAAAAGATGTCCGGGACAGATGACATCATGGGACTAATATTGTTAAGCTACCAGAAGCAAATACACTTCAGAAAGCTATATAAATTGAGGCACAGTCACACTACAAGTCAGAAACAGCTTCTCAGGACTGGTGGAAGTCCACACACTCTACGAACCAGGCCTGATCGTCCTGAAATTTCCTGCAGGCAGGTTGTATCATCCTTATTTATTTGATATAACGGTATTAGAACGTTGTTGTATAAATATTTGTTGTTTGGTATAACCCGCATTAGAATGCTGTTCTTATGTCTATAATAAAGCTTGCATGTTCAGTCACACTGGGGCCTAAATCATCATGGAGGTTATTATTAAGGATGATTAACAACGCTTGGTAGCATTAATAATAGCATATTTCCAACAGAAGTATATTTTTGAAGTGGACAAACTGAAGTGTATAAAGAGGGTTTTTTTTCCCAGAGTTATTTGAGAGAGCTTGAAAGAGAGAGGGACCCGAAGCTACTCCTGTATATGGTATACTGTACTGTATATGAATAAAGTCTGTTCCATATATTCCACTATTAAGTGTCTTGTACTTACTGTGATGAACCTTAGAAGGAAGGAGGGTCAAAAGTCTACATTATCTAGTCCCTTTAGAATCTTAAAAGCAGCAACCACGTCACCTCTCAACCTTCTCTTTTCCAATGTGAACATGCCCAATTTATATAATCACTCCTTATAATCCAAATCCTCCATACCATCAATTATTCTGGTTGCTCTCGTCTATATTCTTTCAATAGCTGCAATATCCTTTTTGAACTGTGGCGACCAGAACTGTACACAGTATTCGAAATGTGGTTGCACCAATGATTTATAAAAAGGTAGTGTTACCTCACTATTTCAGCTCAATATTGATCTTTTAACACATCTCATCATCTAATTTGCTTCACTCACTGCCATTGAGCATTGTTGTAAAACTTCAATTTGTTTTCAATCAGGACCCTCATATCTCTTTCATTTTCCATATACATTATTTTCTTTCCATTTAAGTAATAATCCCTTCCTGGATTTTTGTTCCTCATATGCAGCACTTTGCATTTCTCTACATTTAATTTCATCTGCTACCAGTCTGCCTAATTCCCAAGTATATTCAAATCCCCCAGTAGCTTGTCCAGTTCAGCTTTGGAGTCTATTACCTTCATTAGATTTGTGTCATCTGTAAATTTAACCATTGTACTTGTACTTCCAAATCATTTATGATGATATTAAACAAACTGGGCGCTAAATTGGGCCGTGTAGTGCCCATTGTTTCCGCGTTACACGGCCCCTCCGACATCCAAGATGGCGTCTTGGATGTGCACGCACGTTTCCTGCGTGACGTGCGCCAGAAGCCATCTTGGTATAGGAATTGCGCTAACCCCGAATGCTGGAATCCTGTAAAGTAGGGAGAAAATGGCTTCAATCAGTGTGCAATGCTGATTTAAAGTGATGGACACAGTCATAACCTCGACCATCTGAACGTGTCTTAGAGTGCCTGGAGGACCCCCCACCGGCGCTATTTAAAGGGACCATGCAGGATTTACAGGTTAGTGGCTGGATTATTGCCTCTGGCTGCTGAGACATTTGTAACTGTTTTTGGAGGTCTCCTGGACTTCAATACAAGAACGCGGGGACATAGAATCATAGAATCATAGAATCATAGAAGTTACAACATGGAAACAGGCCCTTCGGCCCAACATGTCCATGTCGCCCAGTTTATACCACTAAGCTAGTCCCAATTGCCTGCACTTGGCCCATATCCCTCGATACCCATCTTACCCATGTAACTGTCCAAATGCTTTTTAAAAGACAAAATTGTACCCGCCTCTACTACTGCCTCTGGCAGCTCGTTCCAGACACTCACCACCCTTTGAGTGAAAAAATTGCCCCTCTGGATCCTTTTGTATCTCTCCCCTCTCACCTTAAATCTGTGCCCCCTCGTTATAGACTCCCCTACCTTTGGGAAAAGATTTTGACTATCGACCTTATCTATGCCCCTCATTATTTTATAGACTTCTATAAGATCACCCCTTAACCTCCTACTCTCCAGGGAATAAAGTCCCAGTCTGTCTAACCTCTCCCTGTAAGTCAAACCATCAAGTCCCGGTAGCATCCTAGTAAATCTTTTCTGCACTCTTTCTAGTTTAATAATATCCTTTCTATAATAGGGTGACCAGAACTGTACACAGTACTCCAAGTGTGGCCTCACCAATGCCCTGTACAACTTCAACAAGACATCCCAACTCCTGCATTCAATGTTCTGACCAATGAAACCAAGCATGCTGAATGCCTTCTTCACCACCCTATCCACCAGTGACTCCACTTTCAAGGAGCTATGAATCTGTACTCCTAGATCTCTTTGTTCTATAACTCTCCCCAACGCCCTACCATTAACGGAGTAGGTCCTGGCCCGATTCGATCTACCAAAATGCACCACCTCACATTTATCTAAATTAAACTCCATCTGCCATTCATCGGCCCACTGGCCCAATTTATCAAGATCCCGTTGCAATCCTAGATAACCTTCTTCACTGTCCACAATGCCACCAATCTTGGTGTCATCTGCAAACTTAGTAACCATGCCTCCTAAATTCTCATCCAAATCATTAATATAAATAACATTTAGAGCCCGGACGTGCAGGAGTGAAGTTAGGAAATGCTTCTACACGCAAAGGGTGGGAGACATTTGGAACGCTCTTCTGCAGAAGGCAGTTGATGCTAGTTCAATTGTGAATGTTAAATCCGAGATTGATAGATTTCTGTGAACCAAGGGTATTAAGGCATATGGGGCTAAGGCGGGTATATAGAGTTTGGTCACAGGTCCACCATGATCTCATTGAATGGTGGAACAGGCTCGAGGGGCTAAATGCCACTTCCACTTGCTGCCTCCTGATATGCGCCACCTTCTCCTGCAAGAAAGCAGGACGTGTGTTTGGGTGATATGCCTGTTATGGTTGAATAGCTGCCCGTGTGTGTGGCCTGTGAGTTGTGGGTGGGCAGCTTGAAACAGTGGTAATGTGTAAGGATGAGAGGAAGCATCTGATTGGAAGAGTTGAATACTGATGGAAAGAGTTTATTGGTATGTGGGTGATGGTGGGTGTAGTGTGTGGTGCAGTTGGTAGGAGATACCACTTGACAGTTGACCTCACTCACCTTGACCACTCATGTCAAAGCATTGAACTTCTTCCTGCACTGCATCCATGTTCATGATGCTGTGCACCTGGCATTGACTTCGTCCCCCGCTGCCTCCCACTGTCTTTTGAGTATATGTCTGGAGGGCCTCTTGCACCACCACCCCCCCCCCCCCCCACCACTGCGGATATAGGATGTCCCTCCTTCTGTCCACCTCTTGCACCCTCTTGCACTCTCGCAGGCCTGGTACCAACTCAGATCAGCAGATTGGTGAGGTCTGGTGTGCAGATTGGAGGATGTGGGATTTAGTAGTGCGCAACCTTTATTCAATATTTTAACATAACTCATCAGTGTGTAAAAATAGGGATGGGATCTGCATCTGTGTTTTATGTGTGCGATGTCTGATCTCTGTTCAGACTCCATGCAGACAGTGGACTGTTATTTTCATCAAATAATAGGTACAATCTACCTTCAAGAGATTTCTAAAAAGCATCCTCCCTTTCAGAGATGGAGTTCCGGTGGTGGAAAGTGCGAATTGCATTCATTCCACGTGCAAGGCCTGGAATGGAACGTCGGTTGCAGGTAAGTGCTCCCTGGGGACCAAACTTGCGTCCTGCCTGCCCAGGGTCCGTTCGGTGCGGGGTGTTAGCGCATCGAGCTACCATCGCCCAGAACGGACCCTTATCCAATTTTTCCCCCAATAGGTCCCAAAACTGACCCTTGTGGGACCACACTGGTAACATCCCCCCAGGTTGATGACAATCCCCGTATCACCGTCCTCTAGGTTCTATCGGACAACCAATCATATATCCATTGTAAAATATTTGCACTGATTCCTGCTTGGTTTATTTTCAGTACCAGTTTTTCTAGAGGAACTGTACCAAAGGCCTTACTGAAATCTAAGTACACTTACACCCACTGCCTTACCCTTATCAAGCTCCTTTGTCATACCCTCAAAGAAAACCAGCAAGTTGGATTGGCAAGACCTCCCCTTCATGCATCCATATCGCCTATCGTTTATGATTTTATTTCTATCCAGATGCTCCATGATCTTATCTTTAAAAAGGGTTTACATAACTTTATCCACAATGGCCATAAAACTCACTCCTTTCAAATAGGAGTGACATCTGCCTTTCTCCAGTCGCCAGGCACCTCTCCAGTATACAGTGATTTCTGGAAGATTTGTGCCAGAGTTTCTGCAATATCCTCTCTGATAACCTTAAGGATCCGGAGATTTATTTACCTTAAGGTTGCTGTTTGGCCACCGTGCTGGTAGTAATGTGAAGTATTACAATTTACCATTACAGCAACCTCTAGTTCCATTTCCAGATCAAATAAGTTACCTGTCTGCTGCTTGGTAAAGACTGAGGCAAAAAACATATTTAGCACTTTTGCAGCCGGTGTAGCATCACTTGTCCTGTCCTCACCTGATCCCACTTTCAGTGGCCCCACTCCATCCCTCGTTTTTCTTTTTCTCTTAATATAATTAAAAATCTTTTTATTACTATCCTTCACTTCTCTTGCCATATTCGATTCAAAATTTTTCTTTGCCATTCTGATGTGTTTTTATACTTCTGGCATTCCTTTTGGTATTGAATCTGTCTTAATTCTGTGCTATTTTTCTTCAAGGCCTTAAATGCCATTTTTCTTCTTAAGTTGCTTAGTGTTCAACCAGGCAGGTGTGCTTTTAAGGTTGGTATATTTGATTTGCATGGGTACAGATTGGTCCATTGCATTCAGAATCATCTCCTTGAAGCTCCTCCACTCCCTTAGCCATATTCAAACATTCCAGGCCCACTGTGACAAGACTTCTAAAACGCATTAAGTTGGTCCTCTTAAAATTTAGCAATTTGGTTTGAGTTTTAGTAACCTCTCCAATTCTTGTTTTGTCAAATGTGATCACATTATGATCACTGATTCTTAAAGCCTCATCCACCTTTCTGTTGGAGATTTGATCATCCCTATTACTCAGAATCAAATCCAGATGTTTTCTCCCCTTGTTGTTTCTTCTACAAACTGAGTCATAAAAGAGTCTTCCATTAACTTTAATAATTCCTTCCCTGTCTTACCAGTAGAGACGTTATTGTTGCAGTCAATTTCTGGTAAATTAAATCTCCAACTATTATGTTTGGTCGCTTACTAGTCGCCTTCCTTATCTCATCCCACATTTGCAGATCATGGCTTTCACCATGGCACGGGGGTCTATAGCATACCCCCAGCAATAATTTACCTCTGTAATCAGCTATTAATTCTAGCCAAAGTGATTCTGTGCCTGCCCTATCCTTTTTTTATATCCTCTCTCACTTGTGCCTCAATACTGGAGTTTATATATCCTGCCACACCACCTCCTTTTTTCCTGATACGTTCTCTTCTAAACAATTTATATCCTTCCAGATATGTATTCCATTAATTGGAATCATTCTACCTTGTCTCTGTAATACAATGATGTCCAATCTATAAACTCCTGCAAGACCTTCCAGATCACACATCTTATTTGTCAGACTTCTTGCATTAAAGCAAGCACAGCTCCATTGTGCTTTACCATTCCCATTTACTTTATTAACAGTTTTTCTCCCTTATTGTGGGAAAAATTGCAAAGCGTCTCTCACGTTTTCGGGATCCTAGAAAGGCGGGATGATTCCAATACAGCAGCGCGATGTTCCATACAGGAAGACCGGCTGAAGTGTTTAATGCTTTCGCAGAGGGTGTTTGTGGAGGACAAGAACTGTTTCACAGGATTCGCTTCTTCTCAATTACTGAACATGGGAATGCTACTGGGCTTACCGTTAAGGCTCTCAAATCAGGAAGAGGAGCAGCAGCAAGGAAGGCTGATGGTGTTGTCGTCCGTCCTCGTCCTCTTCTTCAATGTTGATGGTAGGTGCAGCTGCTTGTGGAGCGCATGGAACCTCATCCACCAGTAACCCTCTCTGTTGAGCGATGTTGTGCAGGAAGCAACACACGAGTAGTATTCTGCACATTCTCGCTGGTCAGTACTGAAGGGCTCCCCCAGATTGATCCAGGCACCGGAAGCACATCTTCAGCAGTCCTATGGCTTGCTCTATGACAGACCTGGTGGTTCTGTGACTGTCGTTGTATCACTTCTGTGCATTGCTGATGGGGTTCCTCACAGGTGTCATGAGCCACGTCTACAGGGGGTATCCTTTGTTTCCAAGGAGCCATCCCTTAAGTGTATCTTATGCTTGGAAGAGGGCAGGGATGTTGGATTCACGCAGAATGAAGGAATCATGGCAGCTGCCCGGAAATTTGGTACACATCTGCAGAAACCTCTTCCAGTGGTCGCAAACCAGCTGTGCATTGATGGAGTGATATCCCTTTTGGCTGATGAACAGTCCTGGCTCATGTGCAGGTCCTCTGATTGCTATGTGTGTGCAATCAATTGCACCCTGTACCCATGGGAAACCAGCCAGAGAGTGGAAACCCACTGACCTCTGTCTGGCTGATGTTGTCGATGGGGAAGTTGACGTAGTCGGATGCCCTGGCAAACAAGCCATCTGTGACCTGTCATATAGACTTATGGACAGACGACTGAGATCCTGGTGATGTCACCGGTGGTGCCCTAGAAGGATCCAGAGTCAAAGAAATTGAGCAGTGGTGACTTTAACTGTGGGCAATGAATGACTACTAGGCCCAGTGGCAGCAGCTGTTCCTGAAGGAGCCTGCAGATGTCTGTGACCACCTGGAAATTCAATCTGAGCCTTCGTAGGCACTGCTCCCCAGAGAGGTTCAGGAAGCTCAGCTTCTGCCTGTCAACCCTCATGAGGGTAATGCCTCCTGCAATGACGGGCCCTCTGTTCCCCTCTCTGCTCTTCTGTAGGTCCCTGTGGCGTACCTCAGTCTTGTGGAGCTGCAACTCCCAGAACTGCATGCTGTGCCTGGCGTGGATGGTGACGTGCCTTCTCCTCAGATGTAGTGCTGAATATATCCATTGCACCCCCCCATCCTGACGGTGTCAGTTTGAGAGGGTCCAAAATGCAGATATGCCTGTACAGAAGAATTCTGAGTGTGAACAAAGAAATCTCAGTCTAAACACTATAAACTCCCAGCCAAATGTTTGTCCAAGAGAACTACTTGCCCTGCTGCAAAAAACTCACCTTTTATCCCCATTTGTCAATCACTGGTTTAAATGTCCAAACGGCCGCCTCTGTTTCCATGACATGTTTGAGGCCACGGAAGGCATGTTCAGGCAGAGTTAAAATCGTTTGTCTGCCTCAATCCTCACAAATTTCAGTACTTAGAATCATAGAAAATTTACGGCACAGAAGGAGGCCATTCGGCCCATCGTGTCCACGCCGGCTGAGAAACGAGCCACCCAGCCTAATCCCACTTTCCTGCATTTGGTCCGTAGCCCTGCAGGTCACGGCTCTTCAGGTGCACATCCAGGTATTTTTTAAATGAGTTGAGTGAGGGATGGTTGCTTCAAAATGGAAGACGAAGCCAACTGGTCATGGTTGGAAAAGGTGGTGCAGTTGCTCATCATGTGAAGTGTGGCTGAGGAGCAGTGGCTGAAGTGGGGGCACTTAAATTGAAACTTCGAGAAATCAGTTTCACTGAGAAACCCCAGGAATGGGATCTTTGGACACCACTAGGGTTTGTTCACTATCATGTGGGATCGAGTGCCGGTATGCTCAGTGGAGAGTTCCACATCTAAAGACACTGATGTTGAAGGGAGTGCGTGGGGAAAGGATATGAGAAAAAACATAAGGAGGAAGAAATCCAAACATGCAACAGAGCTTGTTAAGCAGTGGAAAGAGGAAAAAGAAGCCTGCTCCAGACCAGAAAGCAGTTCATTTGGATACTCCTTCCCTTGGGCTTATCTTTGGTGGTCCATTGGATGAGCCTGCTGAGAAGACTATGCTCTGAGGGGATATGATTGCCAGCAGTCTCTTGAAAGAGTGCATTGCAAAAGAGACCAAATGGACTGAGCTTGGAAAGCCAGAGTGATGAATCCTTTGAGAAGGAGGCTGGAAAGGTGAATCTATCAGTAGGTCTGATCGCGTCCTTTCGCAAAAAGGTGGGTACACCAGAAATGCAAGGTGACAAACATGAGCGGGAAATTTCCACAGGGAAAATCTGGCATGAGGACTCCTGTGTACGGGGGCTGCTGGAGTCCGCATGGAAAGGCAGGAGCCTCGGACGCTGCATCAAATGCTGCCTTTGAATAGCCGAAGGGGCTGTCCATGGGGTGCGAAGGCCATTATTGGGCATGGAGCCGGGTCAGCTTGGGAATACTGCATACCTCGCGGTGCAGGCCGCTAGAGCCAATGGTTCTATGCTTGGACGGAGGATATTTAGCGAAGTAACTGAGGGCCTTGATCCCTGAGTAAGAGTGTGGCCCTTTAAGAAACCTCACCTTTTTAAGTAAATACTACTGGAGTAGGTGGAGACCTTCCCCAGTCAGGTGAGTTAAAAGGGTGAGGCACAAGAGAAACAGGGCTGCTGCTGGGACAGCTCCCTGAACACAGCCCAGTGTGGATTCTGGAAAACAGCTGGGCCGGTGCTGGCCTGGGCTCTGAGACCTGTGAAGAAGCTGAGATGAAAGAGCCTGGGCCTGGGTAAGTGTACTGGACATCGCCAAAGGTATGGTGCATTGGGAAAATGTACTAGGGGTTGCCAATGGTACTGTAGTGTGACTTTGTGTGGAGTGAATTAAAAGAAACGTGGTATGAAGTACGAATTGGTCAAGGATCTTCATTCTTCATAAGAAGGTTACGAGATGTAGGACTCTGACACTATATAAGAGAGGCTATTATTCCATAAATGTGCTAATGGAGTGTACCCCACTCAAAGTATTGCATTCGATACACTGTACAATGATACTTTTGTTCTAAGGTAATTGAGCGTGGCTCATCTCTTTTTGAAGGAGTATGGATGGATAGTTGACTCCTTGGAAATACGGTAGCTATGTTCTGCAACCATGGCTGATAACATCTCTGCAGTACCCATGCACCACAGATACAGTGAGGCACATGGGTGAGCCGATCCCTCCATTGTAACAACTTAGTTGGTAGCACTCTCGCCTCTGAGCCAGGAGGTTGTGGGTTCAAGCTTCACTTTGGACCTGAGCACATAGAGACTGACACTGCAGTGTTCTACTGAGTGTGCTGCATTGTCAGAGGTGCCATCTTTTGGATAAGACATTAAACCAAAGTCCCATGCACCTGCCCAGGTGGATGGACGTTGTCCCATGACATGTTTTGAAGGAGCAGGGGGTTCTTTGGGTGTACTGCCCAAAATTCCACCAATATCAAAATCAGATTATCTGGCCATTCATTCATTTTCTGTTGGAACTTGCTGTGCACAAATTGGCTGCTGTATTTGCCTTCCTAACAGTGGCTGCACTTCAAAAGGAATCCATTGGCTGTGGAGCATGGTGGGACTTCTTGATGTCATAATGCACTATACAAATGCAAGTTTGCTCTTTCGTTGAGCAAACATTTTGGATGTTTGGACCAGTTGAAAAAAGTAAGGCCTTGCGATATGCCACAAACGGTGTGCAAAGTGATAGCATAGGTCTCACCATGGACTTAGATGATGGATAGTGTAAGCCACAGAAGAGCAGGAGGATGATTGTGGAGCAATGTCCAGCAATAGCTCAGATACCACAGGCAGGGGAACAAGTTCAGGAGGAACTCATTGTCCAATTCTTCCACTTAACGTCTTCAATTGGCATTATTGGTCATATTTACAATCAGAATGTTGCAGCACAGAAACAGGCCATTTGGTGCATCAGTGTTTTTCTCAACTCGAATCGCAATCTCCTGCTCAATCACTATCTTTTTTAGTGTTTGTCAAACAACTGCTATGATGGAATAATCACCAACAACCTGGATGGGTGCAACTGCAACAACTCTTGAAGCTCAACATAATTGAAGACAGAGCAGTTTGTTTGATTGGTGACCCTGCCATTGGACTAACTATCCATTCCCTCCACCACCAGGACAGTGTGGCTATAGGGTACACTGCAGCTATTTGCAAAGCTTATTTCAATAGGGCCTCCTACCCTAGACTCAAGACTGCAACCACCAAGGAAGATAAGAGCAGCAAGATCACGAGACCACTAATACCTCCACATCACACATCCTGATGTGGCCATACACGGTTGTTCCTTCATCTTCAGTGGGTCAAATCCTGGAATTCCCTACTTGCTGCTCCCACATTGGCATTATCAGCACAAGGATTGCAGTAGTTCAAGGCGGCCCACAACCACTATCTGGAGGCAATAAAAGAAGCCTGGCCAACATTGCCCACATCTGTTGCAAAGGGGTTGGAATACAAGAGTAAGGAAGTCTTGCTGCAATTGTACAGGGCTTTGGTGAGACCAGACCTACAGTACTGTGTAAAGTTTTGGTCTCCTTACCTAAGGAAGATTATACTTGCCTTTAGAGGTGGTGCAATGAAGGTTCAGTAGATTAATTCCTGGGATGAGAGGGTTGTCTTACAAGGAAAGGTTGAGTAAAATGGGCCAATACTGTCTGGAGTTTAGAAGAATGAGAAGTGATCTCATTGAAACATACAAGATTCTGAGGGGGTTGACAAGGTGGATGCTCAGGATGTTTCCCTTGGCTGGAGAGTCTAGTCTCAGGATAAGGGGTTGGACATTTAGGACTGAGGGCCGAACATATTTGGAATTCTTTATGTGTAGAGGGCTGAGGATGCTGAGTCGTTGAGTATATTCAAGGCTGAGAGATTTTTGGACTCTAGGGGAAATCAAGGGATACAGGGATCGGGCGGGAAAGTGGAGTTGAGGTTGAAGATCAGCCATGATCTGATTGAATGGCGGAGCAGGCTCGAGGAGACGTACGGTCTACTCGTCCTCCTATTTATGTTCTTATCCTGAGAACAAAAATCCTTAAAATATGTGTGGTCATTGGTTCAACAGCAACAGGGAAGTCCACATTCTGATCAACATCAGTGTAAAGAATTTTTTTTCTAATCTCTCCTTTCATTATTTTTATGATTAGCTTAAATTTGTGCCTTCTGATTACCATCTCATTGACCAATAGAGATGATCTATCACTACCCATCATAACTCTTCATAATCTTGTAGACCTCTATCAGGTCACCTGCAACCTTCTCAGCTCCAGTTTTTTTTTTTAAAAAGCTCTAACTACATTATAATAAAGTCCTCATCCCTGGTAACACAGAAGTAAATCTATGCTGTTTTTTTATATCCTTCCTATAAAGGGGGTGACCAAAACTATACACAATACTCCAACTGCAGCCTGACAAGTTCAAATTGCCCCTATCTGGCCTCTGATTCAGTCCATGGTTGTCTGTAAGCATTCTCCAAGCAAGTTGAAGCTAACCAAGCCCGCTTCTTGGAGTTTGGATTCAAAACCTCCATAGTAGAAATGGGAGCATTCTTGAGATGAGCCTGCTCAATCTATGGCCTTCCTTTTTGAGGACATCACAGTGGAAATGAATTTAAGGCGGTTTCTAGAACGGGTGGCCAATCCACAATGCCATTGGCAGCAAGTTGAAAATCTAGCCCAGTACGTCCACGAATACCAATTGGATGATGAGGCCACGAAGAGTAAGCACTTATGATAACTGTAAATGGAAATTACTTGCTGCTATCGAGGGATGTTAGGATCTCTCTGGATGGATGAATTAATATAGGCCTGAATGGCCTTCCTCATTCATAATTATCTTGTGATGTACCACTTTATGCATTACAATAAATTAAACTTAAAGCTAAATTAAACTAAAATAATGACCATCTTCTGAAATACACTTCTGAAGTTGGCCATTCCAATGTGCACGAACTTTCACGGCCAACTCAGGTTCTTATGCATTCATTATTTATTTTGGCTGCTGACATTGTACTGTCAAGCCAGCCCATCAATAAACTACTGAACCAGTTTCTTCATTCTTATTAGTGTCAAGGAGATCGAGTAGTCAGAGATCTGCTGATTCTGCTCCTAGTTATATCCTTAAATAGCAGAAATGCTGCAACACTCTCTGTGGCAACACAGCCCATAAACTACCACAGGATCACTGGTACTGCTGTCTGAACTGTGGTTCACTGTGGATCAATTGGCAGTCAAACAGACACAAAAAGTTTATCTTCATGTTTATCCTCTTCATTGCCTTGCGTTACTGTAGCGCTAAATTCTAGATGTTGTCAGGAAATGAAATGATATTTTTGTGTACCCTGCAATTTAAAAATTGGGCTTTTCAACTCATTCCAATTCATCATGAATAAGGAAAGGAAGCACTTTCCCTTCATTATGCAATTTCTTTAAAAGTATAAATCAATTGGCACCACAGAGTGGCAGAATTCAAAGTCCCGCTACACATAAGTCACCAGGGCTGGATGGATTGTTTCCTAGGCTATTGAAGGAAGCCAGGGAGGAAATAACGGATGCTCTGAGGATCATTTTCCAATCCTCACTAGATACAGGGGAGGTACCGGAGGACTGGAAGACTGCAAATGTAGTACCATTGTTTAAAAAGGGTACGAGGGAAAGGCCGAACAATTGTAGGCCGGTCAGTCCTACCTCAGTGGTGGGCAAACTATTAGAATCAATACTAAGAGATAGGATAAACTGTCACTTGGAAAGGCATGGTTTAATCAGGGATAGTCACCATAGATTTGTTCGGGGAAGGTCATGCCTTACAAATCTGATTGAATTCTTGGAGGAAGTTACAAGGAGGATTGATAAGGGTAGTGCAGTGGATGTTGTCTGCATGGATTTTACAAGGTCCCACATGACAGACTGATCAGAAAGGTAAAAGCCCATGGGATACAGGGAAATGTGGCAAATTGGATCCAAAATTGGCTCAGTAACAGAAAACAAAGGGTAAAAGTCGATGGATGTCTTTGCGAATGGAAATCCGTTTCCAGTGGTGTATCACAGGGCTCAGTGTTGGGTCCCTTGCTGTTTGTGTTAATGATTATTGATGATTTGGATTTGAATGTAGGGGGCATGATTGGCAAATTTGCAGACGACACAAAAATTGGCCACGTAGTTGATAGTGAAGAGGAAGCTGTATATTCCAAGAAGATATCAATGGGTTGGTGGAGTGGGCGGAGAAGTGGCAAATGGAGTTCAACCCGGAGAAGTGTGAGGTAATGTACTTAAGGAGGGCAAACAGTAAAAGGGAATACGCAGTAAACGGGATTATATTGAGAGTGGTAGAGGAAGTGAGAGACCTTGGAGTGCATATGCACAGGTCGCTGAAGGTGACAGTACAGGTAGATAAGGTTGTGAAGAAGGCATACGGCATGCTCTCCGTTATTAGTCGAGGTATAGAATACAAAAGCAGGGATGTAATGATGGAACTGTATAAAACGCTGGTAAAGCCATAGCTGGAGTATTGTGCGCAGTTCTGGTCACCACATTACAGGAAGGACGTAATTGCTCTGGAGAGAGTGCAGAGAAGATTTACAAGAATGTTGCCAGGGCTTGAAAATTGCAGCTACAAGGAGAGATTGGATAGGCTGGGGTTATTTTCCTTGGAGCAGAGGAGGCTGAGGGGAGACTTGATTGAGGTGTACAAAATTATGAGGGGCTCAGATAGAGTAGACAGGAAGTACCTGTTTACCCTAATGAAGAGTTCAAGAACTAGAGGACATAGATTTAAGCTGATTGGCGGAAGGATTAGAGGGGACATGAGGAAAAACCTTTTTTGCCCAGAGGGTGGTGGGTGTATGGAATTCGCTGCTTGAATTGGTGGTAGAGGCAGGGACCCTCAACTCTTTTTAAAAGTACCTGGACCTGCACCTAAAGTGCTGTAAGCTGCAGGGCTATGGACCGGGTGCTGGAAGGTGGTGTTAGAATGGGCACCTGGTTGTTCTTCGAGCTGGCGCGGACACGATGGGCCGAATGGCCCCCTTCTGTGCTATATCTTTTCTATGGTTCTACTTAGTTGTTCTTAGTTGTGCTACTGTGAAGAAGTGCCAAGTCATGGCAGAGAGGAAAATTCAACAGGGGAATTATTAATGGATGTCTCCTAATGGCCAACCAAGGGTGGCATTAGCAGTAGGCTGAGAGCAGGTTGCCCACCTTGTCCTTCTGAGAAAACCAGGCATGAGAAAAAGATTCGCATTCATATAGCGCCTTTCATGCCCTCAGGATGTCTCAAAGCCAATACACAGGATGTAGGATGTATAAGTCAAGAGTTAACTTCTTGCATCTATCTGAAGAGCAGTGTAGCAGGAGGCTGTACTCTTCTTGGTAGGCAGCCACAGATCTCTGCAGCCTCCTGCAACAGGACTTGCTGTGTGCTGGCCTAGATGTCCATGCTTTGCCAGTGGTTGGAAAAGCAACCTTAACTTCTTTGCCACTGGCTCATTCCAGTCTGTTACAGTGGCCATATTGTCTTATAGCCAATGCAGTACTTTGAAGTGTAGTCACTGTTGTAATGTAGGAAACACAGCAGCCAATTTGCATACAGCAAGCTCCCACAAACAACATTGTGATAGCGACCAGATAATCCATTTTAGCGATGTTGGTTGAGAGATAAATATTGACCAGGGCACAGGTGAGAACTTCCCTGCTCTTCTTCGCAATAGTGCCATGGGATCTTTTACATCCACCTGAAAAACTGAGGCCCTGTCTGTTCTAACGTTTCATCTAAAAGACGGCACCTCCAACAGTGCAGCACACCCTCAGTGCAGTACTGAGTGTCAGCCTGGATTTCGTGCTCAAGTCTCTGGAGTGGGGCTTCAACCCACAATCTTCTGACTCAGGTGAGAGCGCTACCACTGAGCCACAGCTGCAAGTAAATGGTATTTACAGTTATTAGTCATAGAATTATAGATCGGAACCCTGATGACGGCAGGCTAGGTGGACCAATGCTCTGCTTCTGCCCAAACAGGACGTTACACAATGTGTGGTCTGATCAGAGAACTGTGCAGTTCTAATCTGACATGCCTTCTGTTGATTTAGCACTATTGTTCAGCATGCTATCTGTTTTGTTAATTGTTGCTCCACAGTAATTGAATCTGTTAAGCACTGAGGATGCTAACACCCTTGATGTTTTACAACTTTTGCATATTTTGTCTTTGCAAGAGATAAAGTGGTTTTGCAGTCTTGACACATACATCAACCAATGGCTTCAAATGGCTACCACATACAAGTGTGCTAGTTATTTAACTGACAAGAAACCAGTCTACTAACTATGGTCAATGAAGGGACAGAATCAATGTCTGTTTCAGTTAATGAATGAATGACCCTTTATTTCCCAATTGGTTTATGTTATCGTAATCTATATCACATCAGTCAGGATGCTGGACCACATTATGGCAAACTGCTTTTTTTAAAAAAAGGGAGGTCTTAACAGTGTAACATTAAAAGTACTGTCTGTAGTAGTGTTTGCCCCAGTGAGTGGACACTAGAATACAGTCTCTAAATACTAGGTTGACATCCAGTGGGCACTCGTGTCCGGACAAAGTGACCACTGTGGTAATTCCCTCCTGAGTCATAAGGGTTGGTTCCGGGCCCCAGTCCAGATGCAGATAAGTGGATCATTGGATGTGTGCTGTTTGGATTGTTAGTACAGTATCCAGCTTCCAGATTGGTCTTTTTTTCCCTGATAGTTTGCCTTAGTAAGCTCCAGCTGCTTATTACGGGTACTCTTACTGCTTTGGATGAAGAGGAGCAGCAGAAGCTGCTTCAGCAATCAGCACGAGCAGCTGCTGGTCCTATTAGACGCCCGATGAAAGGGGCTGCTCATAGGGGGCTATACCCAGCACACAGGATGTATAAGTAAAGAGTTAATTTCTTGCATCTCTCTGAAGAGCAGTGTAGCAGGAGGCTGTACTCTTCTTGGTAGGCAGCCACAGATCTCTGCAGCCTCCTGCAACAGGACTTGCTGTGTTCTGGCCTAGATGTCCATGCTTTGCCAGTGGCTGGAAAAGCAACCTTAACTTCTTTGCCACTGGCTCGTTCCAGTCTGTTACAGTGGCCATCTGCTGCATATCCCAGTCTGCAGTGCACAGTTGCATTAAGCAAGTTATCAAAGCCCTGTTCACCAGGGCTGATCAGTTCATCACGTTCCCCATTGACAGCAACAGTCAACAGGAGAGAGCTCACGGAATTGCAGCACTGGCCAGTTTCACTCGCATCCAGGGCGTCTTTGACTGCACACGTTGCCATCAGGACACCAGAATATCAGCCAGCAGCCTTCGTGAACAGGAAGGGCTACCACTCAATGCCCAGTTTGTCTCCAATCACAAACAGGATAATACAAGTGTGTGCAAGGTTCCCAGGCAGCTTCTTTTGTGCGACAATCAAAAATGCCTCCCAATATTTGACCTTTCCAAGAATGTGGCAAGATGGCTGCTGGGTGCAACCATGACAACCCTCCAAGCATAAGCAACACTTGTATAATCAGAGGCACGGGACCACTAGGATCATAATTGAGCACACCATAAAGGCTCTGGTGTCTGGCCGGGTCTAAGGGTGCCCTAAAATTGGCCCCACCTAGAGTCTCCCACATCATAGTGGGTGTGCTGCATCCTGCACAATCTTATCAAACAGGATGAAGGCAAGGAAGTAACAGAAGAAGGAGCCACCTCAACACCTTGCAACAAGAGATGTGAAGTATCAGTTAATTACACAGCAATTCCAGTGACCTGCTCATTCCTCTGCTCTGAAAACCCACAACCAAGCCCTGCTCTAGTAACAGTCCTTGTTACATCCTTCACCACTCTCAATCCTGCATTAAAGGACATTGAAACCATTCAGCCAACTTCTACATCAATGACACACTGAAAATACAGACTCGAAGCTGCTATAAAACCACACTGCAGACAGAGTGCTAAATGTGATGAATTTAATTCCCAGTGCAATTATTGCCTTGAATTCATTTCTCACCCAAGTGGCAACCCATGGTACCTTTTCTTAAAAGGTTTTTACTAACCTTATTCACCACATGCAGATCCCTCTACCTCAGAGTCTAACCCACATGAAGTACCATTGTCTGTACTGGCGCTTGGAGGGGATGGAGCACGTGGTGGTGCATTCTTCGGAAAATTTGTTCTCCTGAGTTGTCTTCTGCAGTGTCCAGATACTGAGAAGGATCTAGAGGAAATAGAAAAGGGACAAGAGTTGGGTTGCACTGAGGAACTGGGCATTAGCGACTGATAGTCTTCAGAATGAATCTTGAAGTTGAATATCTGCTGAGGTGAATGAAGGGGTAGAAGTAATGTGCAGGCACATTGCTCAGATATGCCTCCAGCCTCGCCTTCACCAATGCTCATGGCTTTACCTGGGCCACTAACCTCCAGGGCTTCCTGCTCCATTTGCAGAAAGGACCAGAGTGTGTCTTGAGAAGGAAAGTGGGGATGTGCATATTGTACATCTGCTGAGAGCTGGAGAATCAAGATGGGGAGGTGATAAATGGGAAGCCAGATGTGTGGAATGTGAAATGAAGGGGTTCTGGGAGGAGTTGATTGTGCAAGTGTCTGATTTGAAGAGAGCAAAGGAAGAGGTGAGTGTGTTTAGAATGAGAGGGGTGGTGCAGTGTGCCCATGTGATTGTATGCTGAAAGATGTGATGGAGGAGAGAGAATTTGAGTGTGCTGGGGGAGGGGCTTGGAAGGAATGCTAGTAGGTAGTGTTGAGTCTGCAGTGCATATTAAGCGAGGGCTAATCAGTTCATCACTTTCCCCATTGACAGCAAATCAACAGGAGACAGCTCAGGGAATTGCAGCACTGGCTGGTTTCACTCTCATCCAGGGCATCATTGACTGCACGCATGTTGTCATCAAGGTGCCAGAACACCAGCCAGAAGCCTCGTGAACAGGAAGGGCTACCACTCAATTAATGCTCACCTTATCTCCGATTACAAAAAAAGGATAATGCAAGTGTGTGCAAGGTTCCCAGGCAACTATCACTATGCTTCTTTCCTGTGACACTCAAACATGCCCCCCCCCACCCCACTTCAATATTTGACCTGTCCAAGAGCGTACCAGGATGGCTGCTGGTGCAAGGCTCATGCCACCCCCTGCAAGCCTATGCAACCTTATTTTCTCTTGGTTTTTCCTAATTTTCCTTTTTTTTTTTCTCAAGTTGGTTACTTACACTGGAAACAGTTACTCAAGCTGGGCTAAGGCTACACATTCCTGGGTATAATTACTCATGCTGAGGTATGGTTCCCCAGGCCGGAGTACGTCTGCTCACTCTGGGGTATGGTCACTCACAATGGCTTTTGGTTACTCCTGCCTGTGATGGGATTGCTTGTTCTTGGCTAGAGTTGATCAGACTTTGGGTGTAATATGCATGTCAACAGCATTCAGAGAACACAATTCTTCTTAAAAGATAAATGAGTCAGAACGTTCTAACTAATTAAGAATTGCAAGCCTGAAAATATGCTTTTTTATTACATAAATGAGAAAAAGCACCGCATGTGTCTTGTTACTTGACAAACACAGGTTTTCAAAACAGTCCAATTAGGGACATGAAACCTTTTCAGGAAACAAAATATTTTACTCAATGTATTCATTTTCCACCCAAGATGAGGGATGAATGTTACAAATGACATCCTTTGTGACTCTGAACATGGTGCATTCTCCCTCCTCATCCTCCTCAACCTCACAACCAGAAAATTACCCCTTAATTTTCTTGTGATTCAGCTGATTGACTGACTTGGGTACCTAACCTCACATTTCAGACAACTTTTCAAGAGAAATACTGTTTCAGCTACTCTTATCCACAGAGCTGTGACACGTGACTCTGTCCTTGTAGGGAGGCTATGAAGGGGAGCTAATGTTAGAAGCAGACTTGACTGTTCTACCCTCTTAGGCATTAAACATTTTTTTGAATATATAATAGGTGGCATAACAGAGTGCAGCCAGGAACACTTTTGTGAGAGAGACATATGCCTCATAAATGGACCTAGTGGTTACTTGGGAGCATAGGACTACTTGGAGAAATCTGTATTGGTTTACTAGGGGACAACCGATTTCTTGTATTGTTGCAGCAATCCTAGCTCAGCAAATGATTAACTCTGGATTCTGCTTTCAAAGGAGAGAGTTCAAGGTATTAACACCATCATACAAGCAGTGCCACAGGTAGGAAAAGCTATGCTGGGTTTTCATGATATATCACATTCTGTAGAATTTTTTTTGACTATTCACTATCTTCATTGTAAACTGCATCACATAACATAGCTTATTAACACACAGGCTGCACTGAAACCAAATCATAAAGGAATATAATGCCACATTAAATTTATCTTTTGAATCATTTTACCTAATTCTTTGCCTCATTAATTTTTAACATTTTGTATAAACAGAATAGCTAATGAGAACCTAAGGGCTGTGAATTATATTCTTTTGTGATGCTGACTATAAGTAACAAATGGCTTATCACATCCTTGGGATGTCCCAAAATGCAGATTACTTTTGAAGTGTAATAGATGTAGTTATATAGGCAAACATACCAGCCATGTTGCACTGAGCAAGGTTCCACAAACAGTAAAGGAATGAATTACCAAATAGTTTTTTTTTGGTAGTCTTAGTGAAAGAGGAATGTTGGCCAGGACCCCTGAAGAATACCTTACTGTCTCTGAAAAGTCATGGGACCTTTTTAGGTTCACCTGAGCTTTGGCTTCATGTCACATCTAAAAGTCAGCACCTCTGACAATGCAACAGTCCCTCAGTTCTGCACTAAAGCACATAATATAGGCTGACACTTTAGTCCACCACGTTCTGACTATCTTGGGTTAGCGTTCTACCAACTGAGCTAAGCTGATACATCAGTAAATCACTTCCCAGGGCCTGCGGAACATATCTTTCAATTAAACTTTCAAGTGTTGAGATAATACCAGCTCTCAAGCGCATTACTGGTCTATAATAGTCATATGATAGTTGAAGGCTAAGGGGTTGAAAATCCTAGGACACCCTCCACTGCCATAAGTGACCTCCCCGCTTGACACCACCCGTGTATCTAGTGTCAGGTTGTCTATTTTAAATATGTCTGGCGGTGCCTCTTGGTGCATCTTGGACACCCGCTGAGGAGGAGAGTGGGGGTGGAAGGGAAGGTGTGGCACCTGGCAGCTGCTTGAGAAGTGAGCCGGCTATGCTGGCTTAAAAGTTTTGTAAAAGTGGGTAATCAGCCACCTTTTTATAAGAGGGCCAACTTGGTATGATACTTCCAGACCTTTTCTGGGGTGTGCGGTCCAAGATACAGGTATGGACATTCCAATGGCCCTCACTTCCACCCCTCTAATGACCTAGGCTCCAGTGTCCAACCCACATGGCCTCTGGCAGGAGAGGTCATCCCACTGGCCCCGCCTCCTTCTGACGTCACGGGCCCTCTCTGGAGCGGGCGGAATTTCAGGCCGTCCCAGGGCCCAGTGGTGATTGCCATCAGGGTGCAACGTGATTCTCTGCCGTTGCCGTGCCTCTTCCAGCCCCATCACCCCAGGCTCCAAGAAAATTTGGGGCCAATCTTAACTGCCTACTTTTGCGATCAAACTGCTTAGGAAATATCTCTCTGTTCCAGAGGGAAGTTCGGGAATAACCAAATGGATATTTTAAACTAAAATAACAAAGCTTAAAAAAACTAATACATTTTATTCGGTTAAATGTTAAACACGTTCTAAGAATTCTATTCTCACCAAACTCGGAGACTCTGCTGTTCTGCATGGAGCAGGCAATTTAGGTAAGTGCCAGTACCAACCAGAGATTGCAATGCCGTCCATTACACCTCTGCTGACTCAATGACGGGGAAGGAGGCTTCTTCAAGACTGATGACTTTACAGTACATACCTGATAATATGCTTCAAGAAAGTCAGCAGCATTCCTGTCTGACTCATCTCCATGGAAATCAGATTGCCTATTTGTAGGCACGATAATTATTCATTCACCTTCACTATTCCCATATCCTGTTAATTCCATCTATATTCTCCCTTAATTTCCTCGCACTGAACTTTGAATACCCTCTGTAAAGAAATGTATGAACAATGAGATTGTAATTGACAGAGCTGTATTATCTGCTGGATTGCTCGGATAACAGTCTCACACTACAATAAATTACGACATATCAAGTTTCAGAGTTTTCACATCCAAAGTGCATAGACTCTCCGGTTTGGATATTGTGCCCACCACCCGCCTGAAACCAGTGCAAAAACGGCGGGCAGGGGTAGAAACTAAACCAGGGTCACATTTGTCTGCCGAGTTTACCCCACCCCATTGTATGAAACGCTCCTGAGGCCCACCAGCGGCGGGACATCATCTGCCATGACCCGTCACGCCGCCCGCAGGATGTGCTAGGATGGAACAGGTGGGCCCAACTCATGGGTTGTAAATCTTAGCAAAGGATGTTGGCAGGCACCAACATTAAACTTCTGTTTGAGATTTTGGTGCATTGTAAGGAGCGCGTTTATATTAGGAGAGAATTTATTGCTGCTGTCAGTTTGAGGTCTGAGCCTGCATCAAAAACAAGGTACAACATGAACTTTTCAACTTTTTCTGAGTGAGCTTTGAAAGCAAAAAAGGTGTACACTATAGATTAGTTGACCTCTCCTAAACACAATGGGGAAATAGAGTAAGCCCACCAAACATATATATTTCTTGGTGGTTTGCTCTTAAAACTCACGCTAAATAGATACACTATAAAAGCAAATCGCCAGGGACATTTTTTATTTATTTATCTACTGACAGTGGATAATAAATACTATAGATTTTATCTTCCAGGAATCAATCGATAAACATGGGGCCTCAAATTCTGATATGTTTTGGTTCAAAAGTGATGTAGTTCCGACATGGAGGGTTTGTGTTTGGATTGTAAGTAAGCTATGGCAAGTTTCACCTCTTCTAAAATATGGGTGGAGTTGGCGACTGGCAGAAGATGCACCCGTACACAAAGTGGTCCATGTCTGCAAAATGACAGGATGCTGAGAGACAAAGCTGCTGTCCATTTATACCAGAATTGCACCTGATCTAAGTTAAGCCTGTAGAAAAGAGGGATGACTTACCTGTAGAACCTATTGAGTTCAAAGGCTTTGTATGCCGACAAACTTTGTCCAAAATGCCAGCCTTGACTGAAAACATTTTCTGAGCTGCAGAGCTAAGGAAGGATTCTGCAAGCGGCCTTTCAGCAGCTTCAGGCACGGATATTGTTTTCTTCCCACCCTTACGTCATCGAACCCTTACCATGTGGTTCATTATGGGAATTCCTAATTATTTCCTTATAATAGATGCAAAACAGTACCAGGAAGAAGAGGAAATGACAGGCATGCTGGATAAGGCTACAGCAAGGGAGTACACAACCAACTAGGAGGTACCTTTCCATCAAACTGCCGCACCAGATCTCTGCCTCTCCTCCAGCTTTTTTTCCAGACCCCCCTCCACTCGCTCACTCCCCTGATGGATGGATAGGTTGGACAATTGATTGTGGAGATTATTAAATTGAATAACCAGCAAATTGAGAAGGTCGCAAATTGGATGCTCTGATCTTCTGAGTCCGATTGTCCGATCTGCTCTCACGCTGAGCAAGGTTCTGTGTTGGGAGGGCTAACGCAATCCATTTGAAATCAACGGGTAATGATGCAACAGTAATGGTAATGCTTAGTGTTCTGTCTTTCTCCAGAGCTGGCATTGTGATATCTGGCTGCTATTCTTACTTGCTCCAGAGGTGGTACCATAACCTGTCTCAGCCTGTTACACACACACACTAGTCGGTTTGCTGTGTTTGTTTTGTGTGTGTGCGTGTGTGTGTGATCTGTACAGAGAAACAGAGGATTAACGTTTCATGTCGGTAACCTTCCCAAGAAAAAGACATTTGTTAGCATGCCTGAGTAATTGAAAAAGCTCTCACTCCCATTAGTGTAAGAAAGTCTTGTGATCCTTTGATAAAACAACAGAGACAGGACATAGCCAAAGAAGGTTTATGAAACTGGAAGATTCTGAAGGCAGTCAGGCTTGCGAAGAGGAAAGCTATGAGGGCTTTCACTGAGGCAAAGAGGTTAGAAATGCCTGAGGATAGTTAGAACCCATTTTGCTCACGTTTAGTAAGCTGGCCCACTGCTGCTAGCCTATTGTGTTCTTTATTTTGTATTTTTGCACAAAGATAAGTTCTGTGGATTGAATTAAGTCTTAATAGCTACTCTGTATGTTCACCTTATTGTGAAATAAAGCAGGTTGACGATTTGTAGATGGTATCATTTCACCAACTGTTTGCTGAGTCTGCCTTCGGAGCGATTGAAGGATTACACATACGAAAGACACAACAGTCTGGTTCAGGTCACAGATTACTATTGTTACTCCGCCGGGCTAAACTTCCGTACGAGTAGGTGTGTGAGAGTCAAATCCCATAAAAGTAAAGTGCACAGATCACTTTCAGGAGTGACTGGCTGCTGAACCTTTGAAGGTGTTTATGTCGGGCCTGAATTTCTAACACTAAGTTATAACTACAGGTAGTAGAAAGCTGATTTTTCTCTTTATTTTTTAAAAAATGACTTTTTAGAAATTGAAATTAAAACATAATTTGAGGGGCATTTTTTTGGGGAAGGAAAGGAGCAACAATTCTATATTACCACAATACTGGTTTACTTTCCATCTGTGTTAACTGAATATGTTTGGAGTGCTGAAAAGGTTGAATCATTCAATCTAGCAATTGCCTGTTCTCAGACCTTCAGAATTTGACCAGTGCAACTGTGGAACTTTGTTGATGTTCTTTGACCAGATTTCTCCAGCATTTGAGAAATCATCAGGAAATATTTATCCAGTTTTTGGAGGCTGTTGCTGAGATAGTATTGGTTTTGGGATTCCTGTGTTTGTGGACAGCTTACACTGATAAAGAACAATGACTGTAGAGTGTTAAACACAGGCTCCTTGTCAGAACATTCAATCCATGAGAAAACTAAACATACTGAAATAAACACAACAGGAAGGGATATTTTCTGAAAGAATTTTCACATTTTGCCCAAATTGGAAGTATTCTCGTTTGTGACACGGTGCTACCCATCTGCTCTGGGCCATTTGCTTCCTTTGTCTGTTCTTTACAGATATCAGTGCTATTAGAACTGTGCCTGAGGTTTTTATTCCACTGTGCTTTGTGGGTTTCTCATGGGAATGACTTACAGGTAGTTCTTTCTCTGTAATTTTCCCCCTTTTTTGTTTTACATTTTCTGTTCCTGTCGATCTGAGTTGCCCAATCCCTGAGATGGTCAGTGAGTGTAACTTTATTGGCAGTATAGCCGTGGAGTCCATTCCCACGGTTGTCTGGTTGAGTGCCATCCATGTCATCTGTCCCTAAGTGGTTGGAGGATCTAATTATATGGCGACCTTCGGAAACCGTTTTCATGAACCTCGCATAGCATTTTATTCTGGACATGTAATTCAGTCCATCCATATTTCAGGTGGTCCAAGGTATGAAGCCTTATCCTGGAATTTATAGCTGGTGTGGAATATTGCTGAGGTCTCAGGAGACCATCCATTTTAACAAAGAACATTTAATACAGTTATGAAGATATGATCTCATTGGGGTGTAATATTAAAATGACTCCATTTAATGCATTAATTATTTAGTTGTGTTGATTGTAAATTATTGTAACATGGACAATTTTATGCTCTGAACTAATGTGAGTGACCAAACTCACATTAGGAAAGTCCTTTAACAGCTGAGTGAAAATTGGGTGGAGATTTCAAACCACCTGACACTTTAGTGCAATACTGAAGGAGTGCAGCACTGCCACCTTTCAGATGAGACATTAAACTAAGGTCCCATTTGCCTTATCAGCTGGATTTAAAAGATTCCATGGCACTATCTGAAGAAGAGCAGAGAGTTCTTCCAGTGTCCTGGTGAACATTTGTTCCTCAACCAACATCATTAAAAATGATTATCTGGTCCTTTATCTCACTGCTTGTGGGTCCTTGGCTTGCTGCATTTCATTACAACATTTCAAAAGTTCTTCACTTTGTTCTGACTATAAAACACTTTGGGACATCCTGAGTTTGTGAAGCACACTACAAAAATGCAAGTTCTTTCTCTTTTCACCTCTCAGCCCTGGGTTCAAACTGAATTCTCAAGTTTTTCCTTAAAACATGCTAAGCATAAATGATCTGGTTTAGGTAAATGTTTCATTTCTAGTTATGTTTTTTGATGGAAGAGAATGAGCTTTATAACCATTTGGCCTGGTTTAAAATACTTTACGTTTGATTGGATTTTAGAGATATGTACAGTTTCTGATGAGAAAAGTCTGGTTTGAATATGTTTGAGAAAATGTGTGTCTTTAATTTACAAATGCATTGATTTAAAGTGTGTTTTAGTTTCACAGAAATATAACAGCTTTGATATATAAGCTATTAAGTTATTTATTTTTAAGAAAAATGGATTTAGTGGCAAACTGAATTCAAGACTTAGATGTTTCTGAATAGGATCATTTAAGCTTTCTTTGTGATTCTTTGGCTTTATGTCAGATTAAATAGAAATGTTAGTGTCCTTGCAGTGGGGAGAAAATGCACACTGTAATTTTTGTTGTCCAGTGATGACACCATTCATGCACAGTACGTTAGCAATTTGAATTGTCAGATAAATCCCTATTATGGTTGAAGCTGGCATTGGCAGCTGATTTTAAATAATGAAAGATGTGTTATGTTTCCTCTGATATTATGAAACTATTTTCATACTCAGTTGTAAAATCTCGCTAAAAAAAGTCATAATAAGAATAAAACCGGACGGACCACCCGGCATCGGACCACTAGGCACCGGACACGACAACGGCAAAACACCAAGCCCAGTCGACCCTGCAAGGTCCTCCTTACTAACATCTGGGGACTTGTGCCAAAATTGGGAGAGCTGTCCCACAGACGAGTCAAGCAACAGCCTGACATAGCCATACTCACAGAATCATATCTTTCAGCCAACGTCCCAGACTCTTCCATCACCATCCCTGGGTATGTCCTGTCCCACCGGCAGGACAGACCCACCAGAGGTGGCGGTACAGTGATATACAGTCAGGAGGGAGTGGCCCTGGGAGTCCTCAACATTGACTCTGGACCCCATGAAATCTCATGGCATCAGGTCAAACATGGGCAAGGAAACCTCCTGCTGATTACCACCTACCGTCCTCCCTCAGCTGATGAATCAGTCCTCCTCCATGTTGAACACCACTTGGAGGAAGCACTGAGGGTAGCAAGGGCACAAAATGTACTCTGGGTGGGGGACTTCAATGTCCATCACCAAGAGTGGCTCGGTAGCACCACTACTGACCGAGCTGGCCGAGTCCTGAAGGACATAGCTGCTAGACTGGGCCTGCGGCAGGTGGTGAGCGAACCAACACGAGGGAAAAACTTACTTGACCTCGTCCTCACCAATCTACCTGTCGCAAATGCATCTGTCCATGACAGTATTGGTAGGAGTGACCACCGCACAGTCCTCATGGAGATGAAGTACCGTCTTCGCACTGAGGACACCATCCAACGTGTTGTGTGGCACTACCACCGTGCTAAATGGGATAGATTCAGAACAGATCTAGCAGCTCAAAACTGGGCATCCATGAGGCGCTGTGGGCCATCAGCAGCAGCAGAATTGTATTCCAGCACAATCTGTAACCTCATGGCCCGGCATATTCCTCACTCTACCATCACCAACAAGCCAGGGGATCAACCCTGGTTCAATGAGGAGTGTAGAAGAGCATGCCAGGAGCAGCACCAGGCGTACCTAAAAATGAGGTGCCAACCTGGTGAAGCTACAACTCAGGACTACATGCATGCTAAACAGCGGATTCAACATGCTATAGACAGAGCTAAGCGATTCCACAACCAACGGATCAGATCAAAGCTCTGCAGTCCTGCCACATCCAGTCGTGAATGGTGGTGGACAATTAAACAACTAACGGGAGGAGGAGGCTCTGCAAACATCCCCATTCTCAACGATGGCGGAGTCCAGCACGTGAGTGCAAAAGACAAGGCTGAAGCGTTTGCAACCATCTTCAGCCAGAAGTGCCGAGTGGATAATCCATCTCAGCCTCCTCCCGATATCCCCACCATCACGGAAGCCAGTCTTCGGCCAATTCGATTCACTCCACGTGATATCAAGAAACGGCTGAGTGCACTGGATTCAGCAAAGGCTATGGGCCCCGACAACATCCCAGCTGTAGTGCTGAAGACTTGTGCTCCAGAACTAGCTGCGCCTCTAGCCAAGCTGTTCCAGTACAGCTACAACACTGGCATCCACCCGACAATGTGGAAAATTGCCCAGGTATGTCCTGTCCACAAAAAGCAGGACAAATCCAATCCGGCCAATTACCGCCCCATCAGTCTACTCTCAATCATCAGCAAATTGATGGAAGGTGTCGTCGACAGTGCTATCAAGCGGCACTTACTCACCAATAACCTGCTCACCGATGCTCAGTTTGGGTTCCGCCAGGACCACTCGGCTCCAGACCTCATTACAGCCTTGGTCCAAACATGGACAAAAGAGCTGAATTCCAGAGGTGAGGTGAGAGTGACTGCCCTTGACATCAAGGCAGCATTTGACCGAGTGTGGCACCAAGGAGCCCTAGTAAAATTGAAGTCAATGGGAATCAGGGGGAAAACTCTCCAGTGGCTGGAGTCATACCTAGCACAAAGGAAGATGGTAGTGGTTGTTGGAGGCCAATCATCTCAGCCCCAGGGCATTGCTGCAGGAGTTCCTCAGGGCAGTGTCCTAGGCCCAACCATCTTCAGCTGCTTCATCAATGATCTTCCCTCCATCATAAGGTCAGAAATGGGGATGTTCGCTGATGACTCCACAGTGTTCAGTTCCATTCGCAACCCCTCAGATAATGAAGCAGTCCTAGCCCGCATGCAGCAAGACCTGGACAACATCCAGGCTTGGGCTGATAAGTGGCAAGTAACATTCGTGCCAGATAAGTGCCAGGCAATGACCATCTCCAACAAGAGAGAGTCTAACCACCTCCCCTTGACATTCAACGGCATTACCATCGCCGAATCCCCCACCATCAACATCCTGGGGGTCACCATTGACCAGAAACTGAACTGGACCAGCCATATAAATACTGTGGCTACGAGAGCAGGTCAGAGGCTGGGTATTCTGCGGCGAGTGACTCACCTCCTGACTCCCCAAAGCCTTTCCACCATCTACAAGGCACAAGTCAGGAGTGTGATGGAATACTCTCCACTTGCCTGGATGAGTGCAACTCCAACAACACTCAAGAAGCTCGACACCATCCAAGATAAAGCAGCCCGCTTGATTGGCACCCCATCCACCACCCTAAACATTCACTCCCTTCACCACCGGCGCACTGTGGCTGCAGTGTGCACCATCCACAGGATGCACTGCAGCAACTCGCCAAGGCTTCTTCGACAGCACCTCCCAAACCCGCGACCTCTACCAACTAGAAGGACAAGGGCAGCAGGCGCATGGGAACAACACCACCTGCACATTCCCCTCCAAGTCACACACCATCCCGACTTGGAAATATATCGCCGTTCCTTCATTGTCGCTGGGTCAAAATCCTGGAACTCCCTTCCTAACAGCACTGTGGGAGAACCGTCACCACACGGACCGCAGCGGTTCAAGAAGGTGGCTCACCACCACCTTCTCAAGGGCAATTAGGGATGGGCAATAAATGCCGGCCTTGCCAGCGACGCCCACATCCCGTGAACGAATTAAAAAAAAATATAACTATCAGGAAAGAATGAACAGGCTGGGACTCTTTTCTGTAGAAAAGGGAAAACTGAGAGATGACCTGATAGAGGTCTTTAAAATTATGAAGGGGTTCGATAGGAAAGACGTAGGGAAGATGTTTCCACTTATGAGGGGAGTCCAAAACTAGGGGCCATAAATATGATAGTCACCAATAAATCCAATAAGGAATTCAGGAGAAACTTCTTTACTCAGAGAGTGGTGAGAATGTGGAACTCACTACCACATGGAGTGGTTGATGTGAAAAGCATAGATGCATTTAAGGGGAAGCTAGATAAATACATGAGGGAGAAAGGAATAGAAGGATACGTTGATAGGGTGAGATGATGTAAGGTGAGAGGAGGCTCATGCGGAGCATAAGCACTGGCAAAGACCTGTTGGACTAAACAGCCTATTTCTGTGCTGTAAAATTCTATATACAACATAAGTTGTCCATGCATGATGTTTGATTTCTGGTGGCTGAATACATGTACCTTAATTGTGGAGGTCCTCTCAGGAGCAAATAGACACACAGCAGTGTTTTGCGATGAGGTGTTTAAAAAATGTACACATAAGAGTGGGGAGGAGGAAGGCCTCCTCCCGATATCCCCACCATCACAGAAGCCAGTCTTTTGCCAATTTGATTCACTCCACATGATATCAAGAATTGGCTGAGTGCACTGGATACAGAAAAGGCTATGGACCCCGACAACATCCCGGTTCTAGTGCTGAAGACTTGTGCTCCAGAACTAGCTGCGCCTCTAGCCAAGCTGTTCCAGTACAGCTACAACACTGGCACCTACCCAACAAAGTGGAAAATTGCCCAGGTATGTCCTGTCCACAAAAAGCAGGACAAATCCAATCCAGCCAATTACCGTCCCATCAGTCTACTCTCAATCATCAGCAAAGTGATGGAAGGTGTCTTCGACAGTGCTCTCAAGCGGCACTTACTCACCAAAAACCTGCTCACTGATGCTCAGTTTGGGTTCCGCCAGGATCACTCTGCTCCAGACCTCATTGTAGCCTTGGTCCAAACATGGACAAAAGAGCTGAATTCCAGAGGTGAGGTGAGAGTGACTGCCCTTGACATCAAGGCAGCATTTGACCGAGTGTGGCACCAAGGAGCCCTAGTAAAATTGAAGTCAACGGGAATCAGGGGGAAATCTCTCCAGTGGCTGGAGTCATACCAAGCACAAAGGTAGGTGTAGTGGTTGTTGGAGTCCAATCATCTCAGTCCCAGGACATAGCTGCAGGAGTTCCTCAGGGCAGTGACCCAGGCTCAACCATCTTCAGCTGCTTCATCAATGATCTTCCCTCCATCATAAGGTCAGAAATGGGGATGTTCGCTGATGATTGCACAGTGTTCAGTTCCATTTGCAACCCCTCAGATAATGAAGCAGTCCGAGCCCACATGTAGCAAGACCTGCACAACATCCAGGCTTGGGCTGATAAGTGGCAAATATCATTCGAGCCAGACAAGTGCCAGGCAATGACCATCTCCAACAAGAGAGAATCTAACCATCTCCCCTTGACATTCAACGGCATTACCATCGCCGAATCCCCCACCATCAACATCCTGGGGTCACCGTTGACCAGAAACTTAATTGGACCAGCCACATAAATACTGTGGCTAAAAGAGCAGGTCAGAGGCTGGGTATTCTGCAGCAAGTGACTCACCTCCTGACTCCCCAAAGCCTTTCCACCAACTACAAGGCACCAGTCAGGAGTGTGATGGAATACTCTCCACTTGCCTGGATGAGTGCAGCTCCAACAACACTCAAGAAGCTCGACACCATCCAGGACAAAGCAGTCCACTTGATTGGCACCCCATCCACCACCCTAAACATTCACTTCCTTCACCACCGGCGCACTGTGGCTGCAGTGTGTACCATCCACAGGATGTACTGCAGCAACTTACCAAGGCTTCTTCGACAGCACCTCCCAAACCTGCGACCTCTACCACCTAGAAGGACAAGGCAGCAGGCACATGGGAACAACACCACCTGCACGTTCCCCTCCAAGTCACACACCATCCTGACTTGGAAATATATCGCCTTTCCTTCATCGTCGCTGGGTCAAAATCCTGGAACTCCCTTCCTAACGCACTGTGGGAGAACCTTCACCACACGGACTGCAGCGGTTCAAGAAGATGGCTCATCACCACCTTCTCAAGGGCAATTAGGGATGGGCAATAAATGCTGGCCTTGCCAGTGATGCCCACATCCCATGAACGAATAAAAAAAAAGGTTGGTTGACTGGATTGCCTGATCTGACCAGGACCTGTCAAGACACAGGTAGAAAAAAAGGCCATTCAGCACCTCAAGCTTGTTCCGTCATTTTATTAGATCATGGCTGGTTGTTGCCTCAACTCCATTTACCCGCCATTGTTCCGTATCCCTTGATACCCTTACCCAACAAAAATCTTTCAAGCTCAGTGTTGAAAATTTCAATTGACTTAGCCTCCATAGCCTTTTGGGGGAGGAAGTTCCAGATTTCCACAATCCTTTGTGTGAAAAAGTGCTTCCTGATTTCACTCCTAGCTCTAATTTTAAGATTATGTCCCCTTGTTCTGGATTCCTCCACCAGAGGAAATGGGTTGAAGATAGGTTGTATTCGTGCTTCCAGGTGATTACATGTCCCAGCATTGATGATTGAAGGATGGCGTGTGTTTCTTTTGGTGTGCAGGAGTTGGGGGTGATACTTTCTGAAGCTGAAATCCCATGAATGTTCACCCCTAATATGGAGTTCAGATCAAACGTGTACTGAACAAGAATAAACTTGGTGAAAATCTACAGGTTTTAATTAAAATGTATTATGCGTTTTCTATTTTCTATGCAATTCTAACGTTTCACTGTGCTGCCAGCTAAAATTGCACTGAAGCGGAGTATTTGATCGTTGTGATTTTGTTGTCAGTGACTGAAACAGACAGGCTATTTTGGTGCTTAGTCTCAGAAGAGGCTCCCTGCTAGCCCCACTGTTGTTAGACCTGCATACGAGCTGCTTAGTAATTTAACAGGTTGCCAAACCGCCTTTTGAAGCAATGAAATGAAGCCATATTTTCAGCAAATCGGAAACACATTTTTCTTATATAATTTATCCCAATTTTGTCAAGGCAACATCAACAGCATGCAAAATATAGCTGCAAAAATCAGCCAGACTAGCCCCAGATTTATAACTGATCCATCACTGAATACAAAATCACTCCTTACATTCTGCATTCATTATGCCAGATGCCATTTTTTATTTGCTTTCCATTCAATTCTACATGCCAGGTTGCATCGGAAATTGTCACTGATTCTACGCAGAGGTGGCAATTTTACACAGTTGGTGCAAGATGAAAAGACAAGCTACCATTTTTCATTGTGCCTTGAGGCATTTTTTGAATCTTCGACTGTTCTGAGATCACAAACGATCTCTTTGATTTTTTTTTTCGGTCTTCAGCTGAGTTCTTTGTGGAAACATACTTGGGGAGAGGGAAGGATGGAAGAGAAGAAACAAAACCAAAGGTCAATGATTGGCTGCCCAAGTAGATCAGCCCCACTGACAATAGCATTGTGAAGCAGACAGGCCACAATGGGATCTTTGGGCCTGATATCACCTCACTGATATGATTACAAATATCCATGTTGATATTTGTGTGGATATGTCTTGAAGCAAAATTTAAACATAAAGGATGCTTATCCTTAGAGTTACCACCTTCTTTAAAGAGAGCATTGACTTAGCACAATGAAGTTTTTCCAGTTCAAATTTGCAATTACAGCTTACCTTTATGTGGTACCTTGAGCAATATGCATCACTGTTTGATCTCAAACCCAAGCAGGTGCAGGAGTAGATGTTAGCTGTGGTTCATTGGTCGTACTTTCGCCTCTGAGTCAGTAGGTCATAGGTTCAAGTCCCACTCCAGAAACTAGAGCACAAAATCTAGGCTAACACTCCAGTGCTGCACTGTCAGAGATGCCGTCTTTCAGTTGGATGTAAAAGATCCCATGGCACTATTTTGAAAAAGAGCAGTGAAGTTCTCCATGGCGTCCTGATCAATATTTATCCTTCAACCAACATCACTAAAATAGATGATCTGGTTACTATCACATGCTGTTTGCGCGCCCTTGCTGTATGCAAATTGGCTGCTGCGTTTCCAACACTACAACAGTGACGACGCTTCAAAAGTTACTTAATTGGCTATAAAGTGTTTTGGACTCTGTCCATACAATATAAAGTTTTCAGGTGTTGCCATATCTCACGAACATCATCAGATGACCTACAGAAAAGTGAATTAGTGTCCCACAAGAAACCGCAGCTCAGATGCCACTCAGATTACATAGATTTTACAGCACAGAAACAGGCCATTCAGCCCAACACTATGCCGGTGTATATGCTCCACAAGAGCCTCCTTCCACCCTATTTCATCTAACCCTATCGACATATCCTCCTATTCCTTTCTTCCTCATGTACTTATCTTGCTTCCCCTTAAATGCATCTGTTATTCGCCTCAACTACTCCATGTGGTAATGAGTTCCTTATTCTCACCACTCTGAGTAAAGATGTTGTGAAAGGTGCTGTATAAATGCAAGTCTTTTTCCTTTTATCTTTTTAGGAGAAGAATTTGAGGAGGTGGCCATGATGCGAGAGGTCGTTCACAGAACTGTAAACTTCTATTCTGCACAATCCTGAGAGTTTGTCTTCATTCAGCTTCAAAGGCCTTTTTTCTGTTGGTAATCTGTAGCCAAGCCTTTCAAGATATGCTGATTCAGGGATATTGTGAGTCAGCATCAAATAAATTGGCCTTATGCTGCATCATCTTAGCTACCAAATGTTTCAGACCATTTGTTTCTTCCTACGTGCAGAAAGCTCCTTGATTCCTCAGTCATGGTGCTTTTTAAAAAAAAACAGGCTTAAGTATCAGGGCAGACTGTTTATAATGCTAATTTCTACACAAAAATATAATGCGATTTGCAACCCACTTAAATCTTGCATGTGATTAGTCAGCACAAGAAATGTATCTATGTAAATTGCATTGACCTGGAGAATGGAATATCAAAGCTGCATCATAATGCAGATACAAAATGCATTAATGCAAAATGTGCACGGTGTGTTACTGAAGTGATGAGGAATAATAGTCAATCCAATATGATTTTGTTTTTTTCATTTTTTATATATCCCAGCAGCTATGAAAAATTAGTTTTTTTGAGGAAATTGTACCAGCAGAGCATTCTATAGAACTACCAGTAGAGTACTCAAAAATTATTTGATGGAAGATTATTAACAAGCCTCCAGAGGAGACCGTTAAAGTACAGTTGCTTCTATGAGTTGAAATAGTCAAACTCAATCCCCACAGGTGGAACTGGATACTCTAACTCTTACCCATGTAACAGAGTTTAGCTTTTCACTGTATTTATAAATGATTTGAATGAAGAACTGGAGAGCTGTAAATCTAAGTTTGCTGACGAAACTAGCTGGCACAGTAAATAATGTAGATGGGAGCATAAAGTTGCAAAGTAACATTGATAGATTAAATGAGTGGGCAAAACTGTGGCAGATGGAGTTCAATGTAGGAAAGTGTGAGGTCATCCACTTTGGACCTAAGAAAGATAAATCAGGGTATTTTCTAAATGCTGAGAAGCTAAGAACTGTGGATGAGATTTAAGGGTCCAAGTACAGAAATCACTAAAAGCTCGTGGATAGGTACAAAACACAATTTAAAAGGCTAATGGAATGATAGCCTTTATCTCAGAAGGGCTGGAATAGAAAGGGGCGGAAGTTATATTACAGCTATATAAAGCTCTGGTTAGACTCCATCTGGAGTACTGCATTCAATTCTGCGCACCGCACTTCAGGAAGGATATATTGACCTTGGAGGGGATACAGTGCAGATTCACCAGGGGCTAAAAGAGGACAAATTGCATTGATTAGGCTTGAATTCCCTTGAGTATAGAAGATTAAGGGGTGATCTAATTGAGGTGTTTAAGATGATGGGGTAGATACAGAAACTATTTCCTCTGGTGGGGGTGTCCAGAACAAGGGGGCATGTCCTTAAAATTAGAGCTAAGCAGGGGTGATGTCTGGAAGTACGTTTTCACACAAAGGGTAGTGGAAATCTGGAACACTCTCCCTTAAAAAGCTGTTGAGGCAAGGTCAATTGAAAATTTCAAAACTGAGATTGAGAGTTTTTTGTTAGGTAAGGGTATTAAGGGTTATAGAGTTAAGGTACAGATCAGCCATGATCTAATTGAATGGCGGAACAGACTTGAGGGGCTGAATGGCCTACTCCTGTTCCTATGTTCCAACGTGTGGCTTGCGTTTGTCTCTCTTGCTGCACCTCTTATGGTAGGGCCTCTAAGGAATTGTTATTAAATGAGGGAGTCTTTTTCACAGCCCTCATTACACACCATTTGCCAACCAAAGAATTGGATATCTCTTCACACCTAATGCTCTGCTTTAATGATGAGCAGCCCTTTGAGAGCTGCTGACTCTTCTAATTTTGTGACTCCTGACAAAAGACATGTGAGTCTGGGTCCCTGAGCATTTTTTCCACATGCAGGGAGCATATTGGACTGAAGGGAGTGACCTGCCTCTCAAAATTAAACAAGGTCAGCTCGCTCCACAGCTTATCTGAATACACCTGGTGAGTGCAGCCCCAGTTCTGACGTTCTTGCAAAATCAGGCCTTCCATGCTTGAGAAGATGACTGGGTGGAAGAGGAAGAAATAAAGATGTGGCTGCTCTATTATTCATGAACTGCAATAAGAACATAAGAACATAAGAAATAGGAGCAGGAGTAGGCCAATCGGCCCCTCGAGCCTGCTGCGCCATTCAATAAGATCATGGCTGATCTGATCCTAACCTCAAATCTAAATTCATGTCCAATTTCCTGCCCGCTCCCCGTAACCCCTAATTCCCTTTACTTCTAGGAAACTGTCTATTTCTGTTTTAAATTTATTTAATAACAAAACAATCCTTTTTATATAGTTATTTGCACTATTTACCTCAAAAAGTCCAAAGGCTCATGGCTGACATTGCTTTGAAGTTTTTATACTGAAAAAAAGAGTTATTTCACAGGCCTCTTGGTTTTCCTTTCACTGGACTGGGAGTGGGCAAAAGAATAAACCCCTCTGATGCTCTCTGAAAGTTCATTGGACGCAGAAGGGAATCATCTATAACTGCATTCTGTAGCCAGAAGCATTGGGTGGGAGCACTCTCAAGGGGGGCTGGGGTCTAACAGTAGAAGAATGGAGTCAGGGTTTACCAGTATTTTGAGGGTGTCCCAGGATTTGGGAGCACTGGAAAGAGGGCTCCTGTGGTCTGGCAGCATTAGGGAAGTTCTGGGATCAGGGAGCACTGGGAATGTGGCCTAGAGTATTGCAAACACTGAGACAGGTCCCAGGATCAAGGATTGGGGGATGTCTGGAGAGTGGGTCCTGGGGTCCAGCAGGACTGAGGGAGAGGGAAACAGAGGATGGCAGTATTGGGGATTTCTGATATCTGGGGAGAGGAGGAGCTAACAGTCTTTAGGGGATGGGAGCTCAACAGCTATCATTAGCTCCTTGTAAACCATCAAGCCCCAAGTCCCCACTGTGTTCCGACCATCAGCTTCCCGGACCTATCTGCAGCACCCTTTGCATTTTCAAGTCATCCCTTCCCCCAACCACCACTATCCCCAACATCAACTGGTTCCTGTCTTTATGTTCCTGTCTTAAAGCATTTAAGCATAAATTCTGTTTCATAAAATTAATAAATGGAAAATCAGAGGCTGTGGGAGTGTAATTTCTTGATATGTACACCCAGTGCAGAAGTGAAAAATTTAGGGGGCTATTAGTGAGTTTGCTGAGTTACACAGCCTTTACTAAGCATAAATTTCCATAAACAGACAGTATTTACCAAGACATTCAAAAGTTCAAAATTTATGCCGTTTACAAGTTTCTTGAGAAAGAGTTTAGGAGAGCAGGTTCTTTTAAATTAAATTTTCAGCAGCAATAAACAGCAATCCATTCACAAACAATTGCCTGGAATTCCCATTGGCGTTCTCCTGGTCTACTGCTATAATCTCAATGGAACATGGGTGGAACGCTGGAGAATTGGCTCAAATGGCTAAAAACAGGTATTTAGACCATTTCTCCAGGGATTCCACCAATCTTCTGCCCAGGTTAAGGCAGTAGATCAGGAGAACCATGCAGAATTTCAGAGCCAATCTCTTTGTTTTCTTTTCTGATCATCAACAAAGAAACCACAATAACCAGTTTTGCTATTCACATAAGCTTGTGTTCACAGTTTGTCTGTGAGGAATTCATCATGGAAAAGCACAATTATTAGTCCATTTATATAAATGCCAATACTTAAGAATTCAATCTCGAGTTTCTAACAAAGTCTTTGGAAAAAGCAAAGAAACTCTCACAGGATATGATGATGCATTGTTGTGCCCTTCAACTCCTGATGATGAATAGATGCATACTGGGAAATTCCACAAACTGCATATGCTCAGAATGCACATTTGTGATTGAAACTGTTAAAATGTCTAGTTGAAGCTGAGGATTTTGAGATAGGCTGAGAACAGGAAGTAAATTTTTTAATAAAGGTATTAAAAGACACAAGTCACCCGTTAGTGACTAGTAATAGTGAGAAGTTAGTGCTGTCAGTTAACATTGGAATTTCAATTGTAAATGTTTGCATTGCATGTTTCAGTGTAGTGCACACCCTGCAAAATATTCTTTAATCAGATATGTAAATAATTATAGATTATGTATATAACATTTTAACAAACCAGGATAGGTATGATGCATAACTATTTAATTATACTGATCTACTTCAAGCCTAAAAACTTATTATAAATTAAAATATAGTACATATCAAGTCATGAATCTTCGTGTCATAGGTACCCTTCATCATAATACAGTTTTGAATGTGGGGAAGGTCCTCAAAGCAGAAATAAAGCCAGGAATGGTGCAATGTTATCTAGCTCTCTGCAGGTCTTGTGTGCTAATGGAGTCAGGAATGCTGATGGCAACAGTAGGATGAATGGAAGGCTCAATTGGAGGTAGCCCCTATTGGCACTTGATCACAGTTGTACAAAGCAAGAATGGGTAAGCAGTTCAGAATTGACTTTCTGCTTTAAAGGCCAGAATTTTGAAAAAATTTTATACCAGGAAATTCTTGATACAGTTGTTCCATGCATGAACATTTGCATTGTTAGACGAGCCTGCTTTTACATGTCAAAGGCAGTGATGGACAGTTTGCTGTGAACTTGATAATGCACTTCATCCTAAGGATATGAAAATTCCGGTTTACAGTCTCTCAAAATCAAAAAGGGCCCAATGGGCTTGATTTTCGGACATCCGAGATGGCGGGTTCATGGCGGGGGGCTCCGAAAATTGGGGATTCCCGGGGCGGGTCCGGAGTCCGGCTCCAACCCGCCCACTTCCGGGTACCCCAGTGACGCGATTAGATGCGCGTGCAGCCCCTGCATGCGGGACTCCCGCCGACAATTAAAGCCGGTGGGATCCCACTTAAACCAATTAATTAGATAGTTCAGGTCGTTAGCAGACCTGATTTGTAGGATATTTTAGGAGGGGTGGGATTTTCAATTCAACTGAGCGTGTTTCCCGTACTGGGGGAAACACTCCCAGTTGAAATGGACATGTGGCAGCTGCAAAGGTCCATTTGAAAGATGCAGGGGGGAGACCCTCACTCATTGCAGGAGGCCACTCTGTCACTTTGGACAAAGTTTGGCCTCCACCACCCTCCTCCTATCAATAAAATTCACCAACTTGCAACCTCAACCCCGGTGTCCAGACACATTTACCTTCCTTGCGGACCCCCTCAAACGTACATCTTCCGGATGGGGGCCGTCATAGCTGCAGTCATGACCTCCTCGGAGGATGAACAGCATCACCAGCCTCGCCGGCCATGCCGTCCACCTCTGACATGTGGAGCTCCACAACACAGTGCTGTGACACATCCACCTGCACAGCAGGAGGGAGGGCAACCGCGGAGAGAGATGCAGAAGGCACTACCCTCGCCACCAGGTCTACAGACCGAGGCTCAGCTTCCTAGACCTCTCTGAGCAGCAGTGCACACAGAGGCTCAGAGTCACTCGACATGTAGTCATGGACATCTGCAGCCTCCTTCATGCCGAGCTGCTCCCGGCTGGCCCGAGCACCATCTTCTTACCTGTCGCTGTCAAAGTCACCGCTGCCCTCAACAACTTCTCCTCCGCATCCTTCCAAGGTGCCACCAGGGACATCGCCGACATCTCTCAGTCGTCTGCACAAAAGTGCCCTGCAAATACACCTACACCCACTCTGCAGTGACACAATGGGTGGCATCAGGTGTGGGTCTTCATTGTGATCCTCAGGAAAGGGCATTATTGCACAAACCAGACAAGATTTCCAAAGACGTGGCAGTAGTGGTGACAATATAATATGTAATATGAGTTGATCAGAAATCAAATATAATTAAAAACCATGACAAACCCTCAAACACCCTTGTGCATCGCCTTTATGCTCACGACACGTTTGTCTTACGCTTCCTACTACACATATGTGATGCATACCCTGTGGCTGCAGCACAGGTAGTGGCAGGTTGGGTGAGACTGATGGTGAAAGAGATGCATGAGAGGGTGAGTACGAGACGGAACCATGAGATTGTACGAGGATTGGGTTGAGTGGTAGTGGTGGGATGAGTACTGGCGAGGTGAGTAAGTGCAGGTAAGATGAGGATGAGCTTTGAGTGGGTATGAGGAGTGATGTGATAGAGTAGTGTTGGCAGTGCAGAAGGAGATGTGGGGTGGGGGCGGTGATGTGGCAGACGGAGTGTAGGGGAAAGAGTAAGTGTACTCACTTCGGCTGACCTACTTCGGTCATTGAAGCACCTCCTGCACTGTATGCAGGTGCGTGATATGTTGGTGGTGCTGGTGACCTCCTCTGCCACCTCGAGCCGGGCCTTCATGGTGGCCGAGGCAGGCCGCTTCCTCCCATCCGCTGGGGAGAAGATCTCTGTCCTCCCCCTCCTCCTCACCCCATCCAGTAGGACCTGGAGTGAGGTATCATTAAACCTAGGAGCAGCCTTCCCCCTGGGCTGCACCATGCTGTAATTTTGGCTCCTTTCTGCAGCATCAGTCAGTGGAGGACTGCCCCTTTAAATAGGGCTCCTCCAGCTGACAAACTATGATGCGGGTGCACAGTCCACCCGCTGCGCAGCTCTGGAACGGGAAACCTGGAAGCAATGGTAAGTGCCTTCAATTAGGCTGCGATCGCGTACGGAGCACCCCATGCGCCCAGTCGACCTCCCGCTGCCAACCCGCCTCCTCCTAAAATCGAGCCCAATGTGTTTATTACTAACTTTGATTTGAAAACAGTAAGGCTATGGGGTCCTAATGTACTGTAGGTGCAGGGCCTTGCACTTGAATAAGGGTGCAGAAGTGCTGTTAAAAAAGCATATGAGATCATTGGCTTTATAAATGGGGATATAGAGTACAAAAGCAAGGAAGTTATCAATCACTAGTTCGGCCTCAGCTGGAGTATTGTGTCCAATTCTGGGCACCACACTTTAGGGAGGATGGCAAGGCCTTGGAGAGGTTGCCGAGGAAATTTACTAGAATTGTTCCAGGGTTGAGGGACTTCAGTTATGTGGAGAGACTAGAGCAGCTGAGATTATTCTCCTTTCGAGCAGAGAAGGTTAAGGGGAGATTTAATAGAGGTGTTCAAAATTATGAAGGGTTTTGATAGAGTATACAGGGATAAACTTTTTCCACTGGCAGGATGGTCGGTAACTAGAGGACACAGATTTAAGGTAATTGGCAAAAGACCCAGAGGGGAAATGTGTCGAATTTTCTTTTTACGCAGCAAGTTGTTATGATCTGGAATGCATTGCCAGAAAGGGTGGTGGAAGCAGAATTAATAATAACTTTCAAAAGGGAATTGGATAAATACCTGAAGGGGAAAAAAATTGCAGCACTATGGGGAAAGAGCAGGGGAGTGGGACTAATTGGATAGCTCTTTCAAAGAGCTGGCAGAGGCACGATGGGCTGAATTACCACCTCCTGTGCTGTAAGATTCTACGAAATGCTACCACAGGTCTGAGAGACTTGCAGCAGTGGTAACGGCCATAGGCATCGGGGCCTTCAAAATAAAACATAAGCCAGAAGTCCTCCAGAGATGACCCATTTTTAGGGAGCCTAACATCTGTTATAGCGGGCTTGGTCAAAAATGGCAGCCGCCAAATGTCAGGCGCGGGGGCTTTGCTGAGTTGTTCCCTCCTTTTATGCCCAATAAATGGGCAAAGCAAAGTTAAATTTCTCCACCTCAGATTTTAGCGGTCACACCGAGAGGAGTATCGACAAGGTTATATTTTGCATTCCACGGAGGGAAAAAAATCAAAGGCTTTGACCATGTTTCCCCAAAACAAGTGAGCTTTGTTATAACTGGGCATAGAGTCATACATTTTGGAGAATCAGTGAAGTATTTGCCTAAACGAAACAATTGAATGGAATATAACGGCACAAAAGGTGTTATAGTTACAAAGAATGTATATACAGGAAGGAGCCATGCTTGAATGTTGTACAAAATACTAGATAGTATAGGAATGATATTGATATAGGAATTAATATTGCCAGACCCCAGACTGCCAGAACCCTCCCTAATTGCACCACCCAATGTTCCTACACCTCAAGACCCATCTTCTCAATTCTTCCAGAAAACTTGGATCACCCTCGTCAGCAGTATCCCCAGAATCCAAAACCATGTCCCCCCCTTCCAGGTTCCAAGTCTCCCCTCCTAATGCTCCCAGATCCCAACACCCGCTAACTGTACTCCCAGGAGCCACATAAGCCCCCTGCATTGTCCACAGAAAGACTCCTTTGAAGGGCAAAGTTGTGTTAGACACAGCAGACAACAATGATTTTCAACACCTTGGGTCTGACAAAACACCAAGGCAGCCAAAATGGAAGAAAAATGCTGGAGCTACTTGCAACAAGTCTACAAACAGAGATTCCACTTTCAGAGCAACAAACCCAACATGAGAGATGGAGTCTGTATGCAGCAACGATTTTATACAGGTGCTGAGCTTCTGGAACACACAGAATATGTTATGAGGCCTACCACTAATTTTTGTGTTTTTTCGGACCTTTAATGAGCCGAGCAAATGACAAGTATGCAGGCTCTCTGCACCACAGGCTCTTCTGGATTGCGCTGTAGTGCACGACATGCTCAATAGACCTCAGCCTCAGTGCCCTATAATATGGGGTGCTGGAACCAGATGTGCAGCTGCACCTTGGGTGCTGAACAATCCACTATTGACCCCAATATCATATGACTCACAACGAGCAATACCAGGGGAGGTCTGCTAGTTTAAATTCAAAAAGATTGCATTAAAGCGCCTCAAAGCATTTCATATAATGAATTACTTTCTGAAGCACAGTGACTGTTACCAGGTAGGCACTGATATTTAGTAAATACTGCGTCATAACATATATCCATATGGCTCAGGAAATGTAGCTGGTGCAGAATATCACATCTTTAGCTGAACTTTATTGGACTTTGACTTTTGCCTCAGAACACACCAGAGCAAAGTAATTCATCTAATGCTTCAAGCGTATTGAGTTGACTGTCCATAATTAGTGGATTTGATTTTCTAAGTGCTGAAGATTTTCTTTCAACATTGCTCTGCCTCACTAGTGATTTTAGCTGACTCATTGGCCTAGAAATTCAATGGTGCTGCACCCATTTTACAGGCATAAAACGGTCGCCTAAGGGTTCATTATGGCATGTGCCCATTCATTCTGCTCCTGAAGTGCGTTGCCCTCCATATTGGTGAGGTGTGCAGGGCCCCAATATGCATATGCAGTGGACCTAACGTATTTTTCAGGCCCCTTTGCCAAATTGGTCTGCGAATGATCGCAGCATGTACCATGCCATGCTGCATCAGTTTCTGCAGGTGTTCAGCAACCAAACCAGTGATCCTTAAAGGGACTGCTGGAGGCTGCCACCCGAACGGTAAGATTATCGTTTTTTACCTATTGTGGAGGTAGGAGGACCAGGAGTGCTGCTCCTGGCTCCACATTAAAACTGCAGGCCATTGTTTGCCACCGCTCCCCCCCTCCCAATTCCCTCCCCCTGACCCCGGACTCTCCTGAGGGCGCTGGCTGATCTTGTTGCCCCCCCACGACTGGCGAGCTGCCTCTGGGGCTGCAAATGGCACCCGCAGCCCACTGATACTATCCTAATGAGGCCGGCGGACCAATTTGCTTTGGTCCTGCCACCAGCCTCAAAAGGCACGTGTAGCATGCACCGCATTGCAATCTTAGCCCAATTCGGGTGCGAACCAATTTCAAGGCCGCAATCTGTGAACCAGTCTGTCCTGAGCTTTTTACTTTCCAAACTTGGCTTGCTATATTCTCTGAAGCATATGTGAAACTGGTCTAGGTATTTATATTGTGTGCTCTTCTATATTGCATATCATTAATATATAACACCATGGGCTCAATTTTAAAAGTAAAAAACAGGTGGGTTGGGGCAGGGGGGCATTGAAAATTGGCACCATTTCTGACCCGCCTCTAACCCACCCATTTCTGGTTTTCACAGGGGCGGGACGAGGGTCAGGCGGCCAACCCGCTCCCAGGAGGCAGGTCGGGCCTTAAAACTGTTCAAGGTGGCTCTATTTTTAACTAATTCCCGATTTCAACTCCGGGGGGGCCGGGATTCCGGGCATTCTGTTTCACGCCTCATGAAGAGAGGCGAGAAGGCCTGAGACTGCAGGTAAGTGCCTAGAAAGGCACAGCATGTTGGCCTGGAGGAGCAGCAGTGCTTCCTCCAGACCCAACAAGCCCACCTATACTGGATCCCCGCCACCCCCCCCCACCCCCGATCCCGGACCCCTGACCCCAACCCCCGACCCCGATCATCCGACCTCAACTCTCCGACCTCGATCCTTCGATCCCAACCATCTGACCCTGACCCCGATCCCGATCCTCCGACCCCGGCCCCGATCCTCCGATCTCCTGACCCTCCCCTTCAACAATCGCGGACCCCCACGATGACCCCCGAACCTGCCGCCCCCCCGTGACTGACCCCCGATCCCATCCCCATGACTCGCGACCCCCGTGCCCACCTGTGCCTCTTGCCCAACTGTGACCCTTGCCCACCCAAGCCCCCCGCCATGTGTTGTCCGCCCTCCCCCCCCATTCAAACAAAGACTTACCTGCAGACGTCCTCTCCCTGGCTGGTCTCCCGTTCGATTGAGACCAGCCTGTCAATCAGCCGATCAGTCGGACGGGAAACCGACAAAAAAAAATAAAAGTCGTCCTTACGTCAAAATTGTAAGGACGTCCGGGAAACCCGTACTAATGGGTTTCCTGACCTCAAATTGACCACCCTGCCCCCTCCCAGGCTCCATTTCAAAATTGAGCCCCATGATTTCTGTATTGATTCTAAGTGGTGTAAAGCTTGCTGCTCTGAAAACCCCCCACACAGTAGAGTGAGGTAATTTAGCGCATCTTTACAAAATGCGTGGCTACATGATTTATTTTCCATATGGTGAGAGGAAATATCTTTATATGAATGTATTTTGTTTATTGGTTTGTTCTTGGGTAACACTGGCAAGGCAGTATTTATTGCAGGGATTTAAGAGTGCCCCACATGGTGTTGTACTAGATTCATATGAAGGCCAGACCAGGTAGGGATGGCAGATTCCCTTCCTTGAAGGACACTAGTGAGCCAGTTGGGTTTTTATGCCAAACCAGCAGCTTTCATGATCATTTTCTGGTGCTAAGTTACCATATTTATTGAATTCAGTTTTACAACTTTCCAAGGTGGCATTTGAACTGCTGCCATTTGGGCTGCTAGTTTAGTAGCATAACAGGGGCTATGATGCCCCTATGTGTGAGAGTAACAGGATATTACTCTGCATAAATGTAATGTGCCACATAGTGCAGCTGGATGTACTAATGTTTACCTCAGGGACTGTTAGGCTCAGCATCATTGCTATTTAGTTTTCCCTTGCATGAAAAGTTGAAATGACAAGTGAAGGTTGAATTATTATAAGAATTTCCTTGAAATTACTGTAAATACACCTTGTAACCTGTGTTGCAAGCATTTATGGTATTTGAGTTATAGAGGAAAATCTATTTTATTATCAACCTAATTTGCATTTGGATATGTAAGAGATGTTTAATTAGCATTATTAACACGTTCTCCCTCTTAGAGCAGCAAATATATTCATCAATTTTCATAAAGGTAGGATTAGTTTCGCACACCATCCTTACACTTCTGCGACTAACTTATAAATCCAACACAACTGGATAGCTGTAAGGGTATTGTGTGAAATGAGCCCGAGCAATTTTATCCCAGTTCCTAGTGGGGTCAGACCCATGGCAGGAATTGGCAATAATTGCAATCTTATTTAAGGAGCTTTTGCATTACATTATTTTTCTTGTTGTGGTTTTGGGACAGTGACCTCTGTATGCTATGTGATTTTGGTGTCAGACTCACGATGGATAAAGAGAGTACATCGAAGACTTAATTTTAGAGAAGTGGACTTTGTGGGCATAAGGAAGCAGCTTATGAAGCTGAACCAGAATATATTGTTGGAGGGACAAAGCTTGGAGTATCGAGTTACATAGAGATACATCAAAACTACAGCTCAGAAACAGGCCATTGGTTTATGCTGGCGTTTATGCTTCATGCAAGCCTCCTTCCTCCATACTTCATCTAACCCTATCAGGATACCCATTTGTTCCTTTCTTCATCATTTCTGCTTATCTAGCTTCCCCTTAAATGCATTTATGCAATTTGTCTAAACTACTCCTTGTGGTAGCACGTTCCACATTCTTACCGCTCTTTGGGTAAAGAAGTTTCTCCTGAATTCCCTATTGGATTTATCAGTGAATAATTTATACTTATGACCTCCAGTTTTGGACTCTCCCACAAGTGGAAACATCTTCTCTACATCTACCCTCTCAAACCCTGTCATTATCTTAAAGACCTCTATCAGGTCATCCCACAGCTTTATCTTTTCTAGAGAAAAGAGCCCCATCCTTTTCAGCCTTTCCTGATAAGGATATCCTTTCAGTTCTGGTATAATCTTTCTGAAGCTTTTTTGCACCCTCTCCAAAGCCTCTATACCTTTCTATAATATGGAGACCAGAACTGTGCATAATACTTCAGATGTGGTCTAACCAAGGCTCTATACAAGTTTAACATAACTTCTTTGCTTTTCAGTTCTATCCCTCTAGAAACAAACCCGAATGCTCGATTTGCCATTTTGTTTGTTACTTTCTGTGATTTGTGTATCTGTACCTCTGGATCCCTTTGTTCCTCTATCCCATTTAGACTCTTATTATCCAAGCAGTATGTGGGCTCCTTATTCTTCTTACCAAAATGCACCATCTCACACTTATCTATATTGAAGTAAAAACAGAAAATACTGGAAATATGCAGCAAGTCAGGCAGCATCTGTGGAGAAAGAAACAGAGTTAACGTTTCAGGTCAAAGACCTTTCGTCAGAACTAGAATTATATTGAAATTCATTTGCCAGCTACGCGCCCATTCTGCAAGTTTATTAATGTCTTCTTGATCAAAAAGGGTGTAAGGATAAACCCAGCAACTACAGGCCAATCAGTTTAACCTCAGTGGTGGGGAAACTTTTAGAAACAATAATCCGAGACAAAATTAACAGTCACTTGGACAAGTGTGGATTAACTAAGGAAAGCCAGCATGGATTTGTTAAAGGCAAATCATGTTTAACTAACTTGGTTGAGTTTTTGGATGAGATAACAGAGAAGGTTGATGAGAGCAATGCGGTTGATGTGGTGTATATGGACTTCCAAAAGGCGTTTGCTAACAAGCCTATTATGTGGCACTTTATCAAAGTTGAAGCCCATGGAATAAAAGGGGCAGTGGCAGCATGGATACAAAATTGGCTAAGTGACAAGAAGCAGCGAGTAGTGGTGAACAGTTGTTTTTTGGACTGGAAGGAGGTATACAGCGGTGTTCCCCAGGGATCAGTACTAGGACCACTTCTTTTCTTGATGCATATCAATGACTTGGACTTGGGTATACAGAGCACAATTTCAAAATTTGCAGATGACACAAAACTTGGAAGTGTATTGAACAGTGAGGAGGATAGTGATAGACTTCAAGAGGACATAGACAGGCTGGTGGAATGGGCAGACACGTGGCAGGTGAAATTTAACACAGAAAAGTGCAAAGTGATACATTTTGATAGGAGGAATAAGAGGCAGTATAAACTAAATGGTACAATTCTAAAGTGGGTGCAGGAACAGAGAGACCTGGGGGTACATGTGCACAAATCTTTGAAGGTGGCAGGGCAGGTTGAGAAAGTGGTTAAAAAAGCATATGGTATCCTGGGCTCTATAAATAGAGGCATAGAGTACAAAAGCAAGGAAGTTATTTTGAACCTTTATAAAACACTGGTTCAGCCTCATCTGGAGTATTGTGTCTAATTCTGGGCACCACAATTTAGGAAGGATATGAAGGCCTTAGAGAGGGTGCAGAAAAGATTTACTAGAATGGTTCCAGGGATGAGGGACTTCAGTTACGTGGATAGACTGGAGAAGCTGGGGTTGTTCTTCTTAGAGCAGAGAAGGTTCTGTCCCTCAGAATTGATGCCAATAATTTGCCCACCACCGATGTTAGACTGACTGGCCTGTAATTACTCAGTCTATCCCTCGCTCCCTTTTTAAACAATGGTACAACATTAGCAGTCCTCTGGCACCATGCCTGTATCCAGTTAAGATTGTAAAATGATGCTTAGAGCCTCTGCTATTTCCTCCCTTGCTTCTTTTAACAGCCTGGGATACATTCGGCCCTGGTGAAGACATGTTCTATCTACCTGGTAAATACTGAGGCAAATTAATTATTCAATATTTCTGTCATTTCACTGTTGTTGCCTGTGAGTTTATCTTGTGCATCCCTTAGTGGTAATATCTCTATCCTGATTTTTCTATTGTTATTTATGTGTTTGTAGAATACTTCATTGTTTCTTTTTGTATTCCTTGATAATTTAATCTCTTTGTTCTCCTAATTGTTTCTTTGACTTCTTTCCTAACCTCTTCCTATTCCCTTTTCTCATCCTCTCCTTTATTGTCAATGTACTTAGAATACTCCTTTTTCTTTAGTTTCAATTTTACCCTTATCTCTTTATTTATTGGCTAGTTTGTTCTTGCTTTTTAGGGGAATATATTTCTCCCGAACTCTATTGATCACCGTTTTAAATATTACCCACTGCTGTTCTATCTCTTTGTCAATTTTTTTTTCAGTTTACCTGCCCTAGTTCCATTCTCATCCCCTCCAAAATTAGCTTTTATTGCAATCTACTACGTTGGTCTTTGTCTTACTTACGTCTTTCCAAATCATTATTTTAAACCTTAATATGTTATGATCGCTATTGCATAGATGTACTCCTATGCTTACCTCTCTTATCTATTCTGGTTCATTTCTCATTACTAGATCCATCAGTGATTCCTCTCCTAGCTATGCCTGCCTTTTTGTGGGATTCATGGAACATTCCTTGTTCCAGTCCTACTCAGGTTCCCTCCCTCACCTCTTTTTCTGGCACATTGATGACTGTATTGGTGCTGCTTTCTGCTCTCGCCCCGAACTAGAAAATTTCATCAAATTTGCTTCCAATTTCTACCCTTCCCTTGCCTTCATGTGGTCCATCTCTGACTCTTCCCTTCCTCGACTTCTCTAAATCCATTTCTGGGGATAGGCTGTCAACCAATATCTATTACAAGCCTACTGACTCCCACAGCTACCTTGATTACACTTCCTCCCACCCAGCTTCCTGTAAGGACTCCATTCCCTTCGCCCAGTTTCTCCGTCTCTGTCGCATCTGTTCTGACGATGCCACTTTCCACACGAGTGCTTCTGATATGTCTTCCTTTTTCCTCAACTGAGGATTCCCCTCCACTGTAGTTGACAGGGCCCTCGACCATGTCCGTCCTATTTCCCGCACTTCTGCCCTCACCCCTTCCCTTCCCTCCCAGAACCATGATAGGGTCCCCTTGTCTTCACATTCCACCCCACTAGCCTCTACATTCAATGTATCATCTTCCGCCACCTCCAGCGTGATCCCACCACCAAAAACATCTTCCCCTCCCCTCCCCATTCAGCATTCTGAAGGGACCGCTCCCTCCACGACACCCTGGTCCACTCTTCCAACACCTGCTCTCCTCCCCACCGCACCTTCCCGTGCGAGCACAGGAGATGCAACATCTGCCCCTTCACCTCCTCCCTTCCCACCGTCCAGGGCCCCAAACACTCCTTCCAGGTGAAACAGCGGTTTACTTGTACTACTTTCAATTTAGTATACTGTATTTGCTGCTCACAATGCGTCTCCTCTACATCGGGGAGACCAAATGCAGATTGGGCGATTGCTTTGCTGAACACCTCCACTCTGTCCGCAAGCGTGACCCTGACCTGCAGGTCGCTTGCCATTTTAATTCGCCGCTCTTTTGTTTCTTTATTTGTCCTGTTACCACCCTCCTTGCCTTGCACCTTGTTTTGTCATTTAATCACTCTTGCCCTCTACCCTATCACAGACCTTCCCTTTTGTTCTTTCCTCTCCTCCTCATTCTCCCCTCCTTTCCCTGGCTCTGTACTTGCTTAAAAACTTTAACTCTTTAACATCCTCCGCTTCGACCTGAAATGTTAACTCTGTTTCTTTCTCCACAGATGCTGCCTCACTTGCTGAGCTTTTCCAGCATTTTCTGTTTTTATTTCAGATTTTCAGCATCCACAGTATTTTGCTTTTGATTCCTCTCTTGTTGGGCTTCTCACATACTGGGTAAGAAAGGAATCCTGTACATACCATAAAAATTCCATTCCTTTTTCCTCTTTCCCTACCTTCTCTTGCCAGTTTATTTCGGGGTAGTTGAAATCTTCCACGATTATTATTTAATGTTTTTTACTCATTTCATAGATTTGTCTACATATTTCATTCTCCACTTTCCATCCACTCTTAGGTGGTCTGCAGAATAAACCTATTAACATGATTAATCCCTTCTTATCCTTTGTCTCCATCCTAATGGATTCTGTTTCTGTCTTAAAGTTACTTATGTCCCCGTTTTCTATTGCCATTATGTTGTCTCTAAATAGTACAGCTACTCCACACCCCCCTTCTTCCTTCCCTATTCTTTCCAAATACATTATATCCTACAATATTTAACTGCCAGTCCTGTTCCTTATGTAGCCATGTTTCAGTTATCCCTGCCTCATCTCACTCCTCGATATAAATTATTGCCTCCAGTTCCCCCGTTTTGTTTCGGATGCTGTGCACATTGCTGTAAAGGTAATTTAATTTGTTTTTAGTAATTGTTCCCCTCCCTTTATCTTTAACAGTCATTTTGCACTTATGTTCTATAACTGTATTTGTTCCCTGACTGTTTATATTACCCATATTCCTTAACTTGGTCTGACCTTTCTCTCATTTCCTATTTCTTTTTTCTTCTAACTTATGTTATCTTCCCCGGGTCCCTCCCCTCCATCTTCCTAGTTTAAAGTCCTATTGATAGCCCTATTTATCCTTTCCGATAGGATACTGGTCCCATTCCGGCTCAGGTGGAGCCTGTCCCAATGGTACAGCTCCTTCCTGTCCCAGTACTGGTGCCAGTATCCCATAAAGTGGAACCCGTCTTTCCCAAACCAGTCTTTAAGCCACGTGTTCACCTTCCTGATCTCTTTATCCCTTTTAGCATGTGGCTCGGGTAGCAATCCCGAGATTACCACCCGTGAGGTCCTGCTTTTTAAGTTAGTTCCTAACTTCTGTTATTCTTTTAGCAGGACCTCCTCCCTTTTCTTCCCTATGTCATTGGTCCCAACATGGATCATGGCAACTGGATCTTCTCCGTCACTTTCCAAGTTCCTCTCCAGTTGCTCCGAGATATCCTTTACCCTTGCACAAGGTAGGCAAAACACCCTCCTGGATTCTCGGTCACGGCTGCAGACAACGTTATTTATCCCCCTAATTATAGAATCCCCTATGACTACAACCTTTCTATTCTGCTCCTCCCCTGCCTTGGCCTGCCTCCTGCTCCACGGTGCCATGGTTAGCATTCTGGCTGTCCTCCCCACAGCCTGCATCCTTATCCTCACAGGTAGAAAGTAAACATCGTACCTGTTGGATAGTGTCTGCGGAACCTTCTTCTCTACCTCCCCTTTGTTCCCCTTACCCTACTTAGCTATGTGTCAGAGCGTGTCCAGCTCGCACTCCAGATCAAAGACTCTGAGTTGACTGTCTCAAGCCAGAGACATTTCCTGGAGATGCAATCCGGGACAGTCTCACTTAGCACAAAGTCCCACAAATCAATCCCCGTGCCTCTTTTATTCTCCCAGGTCTGCTCTCCCCGCACGTCTTTTATTCTCTCATAGGAACATAGAAACATAAGAACATAGGAACAGGAATAGGCCATTCAGCCTCTCGTGCCTGCTCTGCCATTTGATAAGATCATGGCTGATCTGTGATCTAACTCCATATACCTGTTTGGCCCATATCCCTTAATACCTTTGGTTGCCAAAAAGCTATCTATCTCACATTTAAATTTAGCAATTGAGCTAGTATCAATTGCCATTTGCGGAAGAGAGTTCCAAACTTCGACAACCCTTTGTGTGCAAAATGTTTTCTAATCTCGCTCCTGAAAGGTCTGGCTCTAATTTTTAGACTGTGCCCCCTACTCCGAGAATCCCCAACCAGCGGAAATAGTTTCTCTCTATCCACCCTATCTGTTCCCTTTAATATCTTATAAACTTCGATCAGATCACCCCTTAACCTTCGAAACTCTAGAGAATACAACCCCAATTTGTGTGATCTCTCCTTGTAACTTAACCCTTGAAGTCCGGGTATCATTCTAGTAAACCTACGCTGCACTCCCTCCAAGGCCAATATGTCCTTCCGAAGGTGCGGTGCCCAGAACTGCTCACAGTACTCCAGGTGCAGTCTAACCAGGGTTTTGTATAGCTGCAGCATAACTTCTGCCCCCTTGTACTCTAATCCTCTAGATATAAAGGCCAGCATTCCATTTGCCTTCTTGATTATTTTCTGCACTCGTTCATGACACTTCAATGATCTATGTACCTGAACCCCTAAGTCCCTTTGGACATCCACTGTTTTTAACTTTTTACCATTTAGAAAGTACCCTGTTCTATCCTTTTCTGATCCAAAGTGGATGACCTCACATTTGTCTACATTGAATTCCATTTGCCACAGTTTTGCCCATTCACCTAATCTATCAATATCGCTTTGTAATTTTATGTTTTCATCTACACTGCTTACAATGCCACCAATCTTTGTGTCATCGGCAAACTTAGATATGAGACTTTCTATGCCTTCATCTAAGTCGTTAATAAATATTGTGAATAATTGAGGCCCCAAGGCAGATCCCTGCGGGACTCCACTAGTCACATCCTGCCAATGTGAGTACTTTCCCATTAACCTTACTCTCCGTCGCCTTTTGCTCAGCCAACTTCCTAACCAAATCCGTACTTTTCCCTCGATTCCATGGGCTTCTATCTTAGCTAACAGTCTCTAATGTGAGACTTTATCAAATGCCTTCTGGAAGTCCATATAAATAACATCCATTGACATTCCCCTGTCCACTACTTTAGTCACCTCTTCAAAAAATTCAATCAGATTTGTCAGGCACGACCTACCTTTCACAAATCCATGCTGGTTCTCTCTGATTAACTGAAAATTCTCGAGGTGTTCAGTCACCCTATCCTTAATTATAGACTCCAGCATTTTCCCCACAACAGATGTTAGGCTAACTGGTCTATAATTTCCTGGTTTCCCTCTCTCTCCTTTCTTAAAAAGCGGAGTGACATGTGCAATTTTCCAATCTAGAGGGACAGTTCCTGAATCGAGAGAACTTTGAAACATTATAGTTAGGGCATCTGCAATGTGCTCACCTACTTCCTTTAAAACCCTGGGATGGAAACCATCTGGTCCTTGGGATTTGTCACTCTATCGTGCTATTATTTTCTTCATTACTGTTGCTTTACTTATATTAATTTTATCGAGTCCCTGTCCCCAGTTGAATATAAGTTTTCTTGGGATTTCCGGCATGCTATCCTCTTTTTTGACTGTAAATACTGACGCAAAGTAATTGTTCAACACGTCTGCCATTTCCCCATTGTCAATGACAATATCCCCAATTTCAGTTTTTAAGGGGCCAACACTGCTCCTGACCACCCTCTTTTTCCTGATATAATTATAAAAGTTCTTTGTATTGGTTTTGATATCCCTTGCGAGTTTCTTTTCATACTCTCTTTTTGTAGCTCTTACTATCTGTTTTGTGACCCTTTGTTGATCTTTGTATCTTTCCCATTCGCCAGGATCTGCACCATTTTTTGACTTTTTCTATGCCCTTTCCTTATGTCTTATACTGTCCCTTACCTCTTTAGTTGTCCATGGCTGTTTTTTTTTGGCAAGTAGAGTTCTTGCCCCTCAGAGGTATAAACCGATTCTGTATCACGTTAAATGTTTCTTTAAACATTTCCCACTGATCATCTGTCATTTTACCCATTAACAGATTTGCCCTTGTTTACTGTGGACAGTCTCTGTCTCATCCCATTGAAGTCGGCCTTGCCCAAGTCTAGAATTTTAGCAGCTGATTCACTTTTTTCCCTTTCAAACACGACATTGAACTCGATCATGTTATGATCGCTATTGGATAGATGTTCACGCACAGTTAAGCCTTTAACTAAATCTGATTCATTACTCATTACTAAATCTAGTAAGGCTTGCCCCCTTGTTGCCTCTCAGTTCTGCTCTCCCCGCGCCTCTTTTATTCTCCCAGGTCTGCTCTCGCTGCGCCTCTTTTGTTCTTGAAGTTGAAGTGGTCCTGCTGTAGGCTGGCTTGGTCTGCTTCATTATCTGAGGAGTTTTGAATGGGAGCTGATGACTGTGGAATTACAAGTCAATTTAAACCACTGGATAAGAAACACAATGTGGATAGAAGGAAACCTATATGGCACTAAGGAACAAGGGCAAAAGAAAAGGGCATTCCTCAAATATAGATTTTCAGGTTCCATGATAGATAGACAGGACTATTAGGACAGAGCAATGGTGTTAAAAACCTGGTTGAACAGGCAAAATAGGCAATGAGATTAGGATTGCAGAAACGTAAGGAACAACATAAATAGTTTTTAAAAGTACATTTGGATTCACGATAGTACTAGGGCTTTTGGAAGGCATTGAGGGGGATGTGCTATTGGAGAACCAGGAAGTGGAAGATTGACCAGTGATGCCAAGATAAGAAGTGCAAATTATGCAGAGGGATCTAGATAGATTCAGAGATGGGGTTGAGAAATTACAAATGAAGTTCAGCGTTGACAAGGGCAATGTGATGAGATTAGTGAAGAAGAATAAAGATTTGAACCTTAAATAAAATGGTGTTAGTGTATAGGACACAGCACAGGAAAAAGATTTGGGGATGTTGGTGGACAGGTAATTGAAACCATCTGCAGAGTGTGCAGCAGCAGTAAATAAGGCAAATAGGATGTTGGGCTGTATAGTGTATGGAATAGAACAGAAATAACAGGATCTGATACTGAGCCCATACAGGGTATTGTTTTGTCCTAATCTGAAATATCGTGTGCAGTTCTGGTCATCATACCACAGGAGGAACATCATGGTACTAGCTAAGAGCTACCTGATAACTGGCATCAGATGCCTGATAATTGGCATCAGATGCCTGAGAGAATAAAGAAGCTAAGTTTGTTACAACTCGAGAAGACTGAACACAGATCTTATTGAACTACTCAAGAACCTTTACCGTACTCCGTGAATAACAGTGAAAGGCCATGGGAATTCAGTTTCCTAGGTTAAAGGCATTAGATAAATGCTATGTTGTTGAGATGAAGTGGGAAGATGAATGGACAGATTAGATATAACTGTTTCACATAGAGGGTGAAGTACTACCCAGGAAGGTGATCGCGGTATTTTTTGAGACAATAAACCAAGGGATATCATAGAATCATAGAAATTTACAGCACAGAAGGAGGCCATTCGGCCCATCATGTCTGTGCCGGCCGAAAAAGAGCCATCCAGCCTAATCCCACTTTCCAGCTCTTGATCCGTAGTCTTGTAGGTTGCGGTACTTCAAGTGCATATCCAAGTAATTTTTAAACATGATGAAGGTTTCTGCCTCTACCACCCTTTCAGGCAGTGAGTTCCAGACCCCCAACACCCTCTGAGTGAAAACATTTCTCCTCAACTCCCCTCTAATCCTTCTACCAATTACTATAAATCTATGCCCTCTGGTTTTTGACCTCTCTGCTAAGGGAAATAGGTCCTTTCTATCCACTCCAGCTAGGCCCCTCATAATTTTATACACCTCAATTAAATCTCCCCTCAGCCTCCTCTGTTCCAAAGAAAACAACCCCAGCCTATCCAATCTTTCCTCATAGCTAAAATTCTCCAGTCCTGGCAACATCCTCGTAAATCTCCTCTGTACCCTCTCTAGTGCAATCACATCTTTCCTGTAATGTGATGACCAGAACTGTGCGCAGTACTCTAGCTGTGGCCTAACTAGTTTTATAGAGTTCTAGCATCATCTCCCTGCTCTTATATTCTTGCCTCGGCTAATAAAAGAAAGTATCCCGTATGCCTCCTTAACCACCTTATCTGCCTGATCTGCTACCTTCAGGGATCTGTGGACATGCACTCCAAGGTCCCTTTGTTCCTCTACACTTCTCAGTATCCTACCATTTATTGTGTATTCCCTTGCCTTGTTTACCCTCCCCAAATACGTTACCTCACAGGTCTCCGGATTTAATTCCATTTGCCACTTTTCTGCCCACCTGACCAGTCCATTGATATCTTCCAGCTTTCTTTCTCACTATCAACCACACAGCTAACTTTTGTATCATCTGCAAACTTCTTAATCATGTCCACTACGTTTAAGTCCAAATCATTGATATATACCACCAAAAGCAATGGACCTAGTGCTGAACCCCACTGGAAATAACCTTCCAGTCACAAAACACCCATCGACCATTACACTTTGCTTCATGCCACTGAGCCAATTTTGGATCCAACTTGCCACTTTCCCTTGGATCCCATGGGCTTTTACTTTTCTGACCATTCTACAATGTGGGACCTTGTCAAAAGCCTTGATAAAATCCATGTAGACTACATCAAACACACTACCTTCACCCTCCTTATTACCTTCTCAAAAAATTCAATCAGGTTAGTCAGACACGACCTTCCCTTAATAAATCCATGCTGACTGTCCTTGATTAATCCCTGCCTTTCTAAATGACGATTAATACCATCCCTCAGAATTTTTCCCAATTAATTGCCCACCACCGAGGTTAGGCTGACTGGCCTGTAATTACTCGGTCTATCCCTTTCTCCCTTTTTAACCAACGCTACGACATTAGCATTCCTCCAGTCCTCTAGTACCACACCTGTAGCCAGAAAGCATTGGAAAATGATGGTCAGAGCCTCCATTATTTCCTCCCTTGCTTCACTTAACAGCCTGGGATACATTTCATCCGAGCCTGGTGATTTATCTACTTTCAAAGATGCTGAACCCCTTAGTACTTCCTCTCTCATTATGTTTATCCCATCCAATATTTCACACTCCTCCTTAACTACAATGTCTGCATCGTCCCCCTCTTCTGTGAAGACAGATGCAAAGTATTCATTAAGAACCATATTGACGTCTTCTGCCTCCACACACTCTTTGGTCTCTAATAGGTCTTACTCTTTCCTTAGTTGTCCTCTTGCTCTTTATGTATTTCTAAAATATCTTTGGGTTTTCCTTGATTTTATTTGCCAATATTTTTTCACGCCCTTTCTTTGCTTTCCTTATTACCTTTTTAATTTCAACCCTGCACTTTCTTTTCACCTCTAGGCTTTCTGCAGTATTGAGCTCTCGGTATCTGACTTAAGCTTCCCATTTTTGCCTTATCCTACCCTGTATACTCCTTGACATCCAGGGGCTCTAGATTTGGGAGTCCCATCATTTTTCTTTGTGGGAACATATTTCATATGAACCTTCACTATGTCCTTCTTCAATGCCTCCCACTGCTCTGACACTAATTTACCTTCAAATAGCCAGACTGTTTCCAGTCCACATTTGCTAAATCAGCTTAGTGAAATTGGCCTTTCCCCAATTGATTTTTTATTCCTGGTCTATCTTTGTCCTTTTCCTTAACTATGCTAAATCTAACTGAATTATAATCAGTACCACCAAAATGCTCTCCCACTGATATTCCTTATACCTGCCCAGCTTCATTCCCTGAAACTAAGTCCAGAACTGTCCCCTCTCTTGTTGGGCTTGCTACATACTGGCTAAAAAAGTTCTCCTGAATGCATTTTAAGAATTCTGCACCCTCTATACCTTTTGCACTGATTGTATCCCAGTTAATATTAGGGTAGTCAAAATCCCCTACTATTACTGCCCTATTGTTTTTGCACTTCTCAGAAATATAGAATATAGGTAGTGAACTGAGTGTTCTGTTTTTGAATCTGGTGCCAGTCAAATGGATTGAACTGATCTTTTCTGGTCCTGTAATTTCCAATATGTTCTTTCAAGTTTATTCTGTCTCTTTGTTCTAAAGCTTCACGAGAGAATGTTTGAGAGTGCAGGCCTGGAGACTACATTCTGATTTGGATATGCTTTATCTTTGTGAATTGTAGGGAAGTCTTCTTGCCTTGATACAAGAAGAAGCAGTTCCAGGCACATCAGAGGGAAGCATTGGGAATACTTAACAACATTCCATCCAGGATACTGCAGGCCACGTAGTGAGGGCTTTAACAAAGCCATGCAGGAGTTATCCTGCTGAGAATTCAAATTCGAGAATGGCTTTCCATGTTTACTCTGTTGAAACAGGTAATCTTACCCTAATAACAGATTCATAGATCCAAATTTTCTTGGGCCCACATCCATAGATCTGGATGTTTCTGCTTAGGAGGGCAGCTGATGATTGGAGAACTGTACATCTGCAAGCAACAGAACCTCTATATAAATGAAAAACTGGCTGATGTGACACAAAGAAACACATCCACTGGTGGAGCAGAGGATGGGCCAGATTTTGACTTTTGCTTTATCTTATTAATCAATAAGTCCGACAGCAACTTTACTACTTTATTAAGAAATACAAGAATTAGCTTCTGCCTTATCTTATATTGACATATCAATCATAGTAAGCATGCAAGTGCCACGCATCCATGTACTTACATGAGGTCAGCCTGCTGGATGGAACCTTGGACTCCCTGAAGTTGATCTCCGATGTCTTAAGTTCAAACTGCACCACCTTGCACCAGTACACTCTCACTTTTATACCCTATCGTGATCCATCTATGTCATCTGACCCTTCTTTGTCTTGGGTCCTCTCTTATCTGTGATTTACAAGGACACATTCCTTGGTACCTAGCAGCATGGAGTTACTTTTCTTCAGTAATTCCCTCATTATCCCTAAACTAGCTTGCCTACTGTTAATTATGTTATTTCTTATCGTTTCACAATCACAGATAAACATCACTCGTTATAATTTAATCTTGTATTGTACTGTAGTTAATAACAGCCAAACCCCTGTTTTTCCTCCTTGTCTTGGTCCGGTCCCAGCTAGCTGGTCCAGAGGCATGTCTTATCATTGTTGCCTTGGCGACCTGTCTGCAGTGTAGAGCCTGTCTGTTCTGCAAAGAGATGCTGTACCCATGTTCTCTCACTCTTAATATATTCTCTATACTAGTTAACCTATGATGCTTTCTGCTCAAGTCAAGTTATCCTAACTTAGTCATTTTCTACTATCACCCCATAAACCTACAGGATGCAGTTCTGAAGTTGGGCTTATGGTACATTATTCGTACAGAGTGGAGACAGTGTTATTCTGCATTTATCCTGGTTGAGTGAGGTTGCAAGTTTTGTGCCAGTTCAGTGCTATGGTTTCATGCCCACAGGGAACAGCATCAAGACAGTCCAAACTCATCTCACATAAAGGCTAGCAATTACTGTTCATGATGTTATAGTGTGAATGCTTAGCACGCTCACATCAAATTTCTCGCTGCACTATTTTAATAGAGGCTAATGATAGCAATTTCCAGGCATTAGGGTCCTTTTCAGTGGTAAAGAATGGGGTAACTTTGATCCAATTGGGCTGTATGCAAACCCAGGACCCAGAGGTCAAAGGACAATGTGCCAATACATTGCATCAGCCTGTCTCCTCCTTCAATAAATGAATATAATCTGGAGGTTGTCTTAATATTTTTTGAGGCAGATTATACTTTGATTACCATTATTCCACATTCATTTAACAGACTTCAGGAGGACATAGACTGGTGAAATGGGCAGACACATGGTGGATGCAATTTAACGCAGAGTAGTGTGAAGTGAGGCATTTTGATAAGAAGAATGAGGAGAGGCAATATAAACTAACTTGTACAATTTTAAAGGGGGTGCAAAAACAAAGAGACCTGGGGTGTATGTACACAAACCTTTGAAGGTGGCAGGACAAATGAGAAAGCTGTTAAAAAAGCTACAGAATCCTTGGCTTTATAAACAGAAGCATAGAGTACAAAAGAAAGGAAGTTATGCTAAGCCTTTATAAATCACTGGTTAGGCTCCTGCTATTGTGTCTAATTCTGGGTACCACATTTTAGGATGGATGTCAAGACCTTAGAAAGGGTGCAAAGGAGATTTACTAGAATGGTACCGGGGATGCGGGACTTCAGTTAAGTGGATAGACTATCGAAGCAGGGGTTGTTTTCCTTAGAGCAGAGAAGGTTTACAGTGGCAGAAGGGTCGTTAACCAGAGGACATAGATTGAAGGTAATTGGCAAAAGAACAACAGGTGAGATGAGGAGAAATTTTTTATGTAGAGAGTTGTTATCATAGAATTATAGAAAGGTTACTGCACGGAAGGAGGCCATTCGGCCCATCGAGTCCGTGCCGGCTCCAAGCAAGAGCATTCCAGCTAGTCTCGATCTGCTGCCCTGAGCCCCACAATTCTTTTCCTTTCAAGTACTTATCCAGTTCCCTTTTGAAGGCCATGATTGAATCTGCATCCACCAACTCCTCGGGCAGTGCATTCCAGATCCTAACCACTTGCTGTGTAAAAAAGTTATTCCTCATGTCACCTTTGGTTCTTTTGCTAATCATCTTAAATTTATGTCCTCTGGTCCATGACCCTGCTGTCAATGGGAACGGTTTCTCTCTATCTACTCTGTCTGGACCCTTCATGATTTTTAATACCTCATTACAGCCTTGGTCCAATCATGGACAACAGAGCTGAATTCCAGAGGTGAGGTGAGAGTGACTGCCCTTGACATCAAGGCAGCATTTGACCGAGTGTGGCACCAAGGAGCCCTAGTAAAATTGAAGTCAATGGGAATCGGGGAAAACTCTCCAGTGGCTGGAGTCATAGCTAGCACAAAGGAAGATGGTAGTGGTTGTTGGAGGCCAATCATCTCAGCCCCAGGACATTGCTGCAGGAGTTCCTCAGGGCAGAGTCCTCGGCCCAACCATCTTCAGCTGCTTCATCAATGATCCTCCCTCCATCATAAGGTCAGAAATGGGGATGTTCGCTGACGATTGCACAGTGTTCAGTTCCATTTGCAAACCCTCAGATAATGAAGCAGTCCATGCCCGCATGCAGCAAGACCTGGATAACATCCAGGCTTGGGCTAATAAGTGGCAAGTAACATTCGCGCCAGACAAATGCCAGGCAATGACCATCTCCAACAAGAGAGTCTAACCACCTCCCCTTGACAATCAACAGCATTGCCATCACCTAATCCCCCACCATCAACATCCTGGGGGTCACCATTGACCAGAAACTTAACTGGACCATCCATATAAATACTGTGGCTACAAGAGTAGGTCAGAGGTTGGGTATTCTGCGGCGAGTGACTCACCTCCTGACTCCCCAAAGTCTTTCCACCATCGTCAAGGCACAAGTCAGGAGTGTGATGGAATACTCTCCACTTGCCTGGATGAGTGCAGCTCCAACAAGAAGCTCGACACCATCCAGGACAAAGCAGCCAGCTTGATTGCCACCCCACCCAAAACATTCACTTCATTCACCACCGGCGCACTGTGGCTGCAGTGTGTACCATCCACAGGATGCACTGCAGCAACTAACCAAGGCTTCTTCGACAGCACCTCCCAAACCCGTGACCTCTACCACCTAGAAGGACAAGGGTAGCCGGCACATGGGAACAACACCACCTGCACGTTCCCCTCCAAGTCACACACCATCCCGACTTGGAAATATATCGCCGTTCCTTCATCATCGCTGGGTCAAAATCCTGGAACTCACTACCTAACAGCACTGTGGGAGAACCTTCACCACACGGATTGCAGCGGTTCAAGAAGGCAGCTCATCACCACCCTCTCAAGGGCAATTAGGGATGGGCAGTAAATGATGGCCTTGCCAGTGATGCTCACATCCCATGAACGAATAAAAAAAAACATATACTCCCAGATCTCTCTGTTCCTGTACCCCTTTTAGAGTTGTGCCCTCTAGTTTTTATTGCCCCTTTTCGTTCTTCCTACCGAAATGTAGCACTTCGCATTTTTCTGCGTTAAATTTCATCTGCCACGTGTCTGCCCATGCCACCAGCGTCTCTATATCCTCTTGAAGTCTATCACTATCCTCCTCACTGTTTACTACCCTTCCAAGTTTTGTGTCATCTGCAAATTTTGAAATTGTGCCCTGTATACCCAAGTCCAAGTCATTAATATATATCAAGAAAAGCAGTGGTCCCAGCACCGACCCCTAGGGAACACCACAGTACACCTCCCTCCAGTCTGAAAAACAACTGCTCACCACTACTCTTTGTTCCCTGTCATTTAGCCAATTCTGTATCCATGTTGCTATTGCCCCCTTTATTCCATGGGCCGCAATCTTAATAGCAAGCCTACCATGTGGCACTTTATCAAACCCTTTTTGAAAATTCATATACACCACATCAACTGCATTGCCCTCATCTACCCTCTCTGTTACCTTATCAAAAAACTCTATCAAGTTGGTTAAACACGATTTGCCTTTAACAAATCCGTGCTGGCTTTCCCTAATCAATCCACACTCGTCCAAGTGACTGTTAATTCTGTCCCGGATTATCGTCTCCAAAAGTTTCCCCACCACAGAGATTAAACTGACTGGCCTATCGTTGCTGGGTGTATCTTTACACCCTTTTTTGAACAAGGGTGTAACATTTGCAATTCTCCAGTTTTCTGGCACTACCCCCATATCTAAGGATGTCTGGAAGATTATTGCCAGTACCTCTGCAATTTCCCCCCTTATTTCCCTCAGCAACCTAGGATGCATCCCATCCGGACCAGGTGTCTTAAGTACAGCGAGCCTTTCTGGTACCTCTTCTTTCTCAATTTTTAGCTCATCCAGTATCTTAACTATATCTTCTTTTACGGAGACTCTGGCAGCATCTTCGTCCTTGGTAAAGACCAATGCAAAGTACTCATTTAGTACCTCAGCCATGCCCACTGCCTCCATGAGCGGATCTCCTTTATTGTCCCTAATCGGCCCCACCCCTCCTCTTACCACCCGTTTACTGTTAACATGTCTGTAGATGACTTTTGGATTCCCTTTTATGTTGCTCGCTAGTCTATTCTCATACCCTTTCTTTGGCCCTCTTATTTCCTTTTTCACTTCCCCTCTGAACTTTCTATATTCTGCCTGGTTCTCACTTGTGTTATCAACCTGACATCTGTCATATGCCGCTTTTTTCTGCTTCATCTTATTCTCTATCGTCTTTCTCATCCAGGGAGCTCTGGCTTTAGTTGCCCTAGCTTTCTCCCTCGTTGGAATGTACCTTGTCTGTACCCAAACCATCTCCTCTCTAAGGCCGCCCACTGTTCAATTACAGTTTTGCCTGCCAATCTATGATTCCAATTTACCCGGGCCAGATCTGTTCTCATCCCACAAAACCAATTGAGTATTTTTACTTTAGAGTGGACAGAGTCCATAGCTATTCTAAACCTTATGATAATATGATCGCTGCTCCCTAAATGCTCTCCCACTGACACTTGTTCCACTTGGCCTGTCTCGTTCCCTAGAATCAAGTCCAGCAATGCCGCCTTCCTCGTTGGGCCAGAAACATACTGGTCGAGAAAGTTATCCTGAGCACATTTCAAAAATTCTTCCCCCTCTTGGCCCCTTATATTATTACTATTCCAGTCTATATTAGGATAGTTGAAATCCCCCGTTATCACTACTCTATGGCTTTTACACCTCTGTAATTTCCCTGCAAATTTGCTCCTCTATATACTTCCCACTAGTTGGTGGCCCATAGAATACTCCCATTAGTGTAATGGCACCTCTATTGTTCCTTAACTCTAGCCAAATCGATTCTGTCCTTGACCCCTCCAGGACATCCTCTCTCTCCAGCACTGCAATGCTCTCCTGAATCAATACTTTCACCACCCCCCACTACCCCCCGCCATCTTTCCTTCCCCATCTTTCCTGTACACATTGTATCCAGGAATATTTAATACCCAATCCTGCCCTTTTTTGAGCCAGGTCTCCGTTATTGTCACAACATTGTATGTGGCTATTTGTGCCTGCAGCTCACCAACCTTGTTTACCATGCTTCGTGCGTTCACACAAATGCACTGCAAACCCGTCTTAGACCTTCCTGTACTCTCTCTCGGTCTGACACCATCCAGAACCTTACGATCTTTTACTCTAGGTCTATTCTTCTCTCCTGATCCTTTGTGCCTCTTGTTTCCACTTTCCAATGCTACATCCTGGTGCCCACCCCCCTGCCAAATTAATTTAACTCCCCCCCCCCCCACCCCACCTTGAAGGGGAAAAATTTGCAGAGCTATGGGGAAAGGGCAGGGGAATGGGACTAATTGGATAGCTCTTTCAAAGAGCTGGCACAGACACAATGGGCCAAATGGCCTCCTTCTGTGCCGTATCATTCTAAGGTTCTGTGATTCTATATTACTTCAATGAATATCGCAAAAAAATTTCTCCAAGCTTTGTGAAGTCAGGAATTTTATATTTGAGCCACTATTGAAAATACATAAACCTTGGCTTTGCTCCCTTTCAACTCTTGGAACCGGCCCTGTTAAAAAGCAAAAGGATACAAGGAACGAGGAGAAGTGATACAAAATGAAAATGTGTTTGAAAGATGATTTCTTCATGGAGGTCATTGTTTTTAGAACTGAAAATGAAAGTAGCGTAATTGTCCTCTAACTATTTCAGTGCTTTGGGGCATTTTTGGATAAACATTTGAAACAAGGCATTTGCTTTTTTTCCCGATGAGATCATTTGTCTGAATTGCATGCACAGCTCACTCGAGCATGTGATGATCATCATGCTCACATCCCAGCGGCAGAACTGAGTGAAGGGATCACTGTGCAACTTGGGACATCTACATCTGCAAACACTTGCACACACATTGCTCCCCACGTTTTAATTAGCTGTGAATAAATGATCAGTGTAATCTAATGGCATAGACTGTGTTCCAAAGGCCTGCACTGGATCTCTTTTACTAGCCTGCAGATGCTGTATCAAGAGCGTCTGACAAGGCGTGATCTGAACCAAACCAGCTCAGTGTGAAATATGGTACAATCCTCTATGGGAAATATATGCTGGCCAATTTCTCGAAATTACTGAGTTCTCAAATCTTATACATTGTCAGAGACACTCACTGATTTTTATGCAGCCTTTTAGTGAGGGTTATTCAGATGACACCATGAAAGACAAGAGCAAAACTTCAGGCAGATTGTGAATGTCTGAACCCTGACATTGAATTACAGCTTTTAACTCATTCTTGGGGTCCTGCTGTTTTCTTTCCAGTTAATTAACAATACAACGGATGCCTAATGCCTTTTACACCAATTAGACTAATAATTAAGGGGCTGACCTGACTAAAATGAATCAATCTGCCATTCTCTGCAAATGGTTTTCTTACTAGATATGCACATCTGAAATAAAGTTTAATACCTCCCACTCTGTTGGACAAATGCTTAGTTACCAAACTTAATGCATTCCACTGCAAATAACAATGTTGTTTAATAGTGCTGCTGAATGAATTAACTAGCATGTGACAAGTTACCTTCAACATGCATAAAAATAAAGACATGTGGATCTAGAGGATAAAAATATGATGTGTACATTGGAACACTCCAAAATCTGGATGGGTAGGGCACAGAGCCAACTTACAGCATTCACTCACCCAGTATTTAATTTGAACAGCCTGCAGGAGAAACCTCTTTACACAGAGAATTGTGGGCTGTGGAATTCACTTCCAGGTTAGAGGTTGAGGCAGAAGCTATGTGAGCATACCATGTTAGATTCTATAGGTCGATGAAAGAAAAGGGGTTGAAGGGGTATGGGAACAGGATGGGTAAATGTGATTTGGACTGTTTGCTCATGTGGAGGGTAAATGCCGACATGGACTGGTTGGGATGAATGGCCTGTTTTCATGTTGTAATTTCTATAATTTTGAAATGGTAACTTGATTTCTGGAATTGAATAAAATGGGACTGAACATAGAAATGATGAAAAAATACTTCTTGTTTAAACATTTTCAGTAGAAAGGCAACAATTTATATTGCTATTTTACATTGTGAAAAGGTCTTTAACTTCTATTTTCTAAACGATGCTTAAAGTGGAAGTTTGGGAACAGGCATTAGATAAATGAGATTCCACAGGATCAGCTTCTGAATGGAAGGAATTCAAGGACGCCCAAGAGTACCAATAGGCTAACAATCAGAGGGCTGAGGAGGTCCGGCCAGTGCCATTAAGTAGTAGGAGCCATATTCTGCATCTTAACTTACTATATTATATGGAATTGCATAGAAATTACACCACGGGAACTGGCCATTCAGCCCAAGAAGTTTGTATTGGTGTTTATTCTCCACACGAGCAGTAGTCCTAATCCCATGTACCTGCCCTGGTCCCAGATACCTTGATCTCCCTTTCCTTCAACCACCTAGAGGAATAGGGAGGAACATAGGAACAGGAGTAGTCCATTCAATCCTCATGCCTGTTCCGCCATTCAATTACTGCTGATCTGTATCTTAACTCCATCTACCCACCTTGGTTCCGTAACCCTTAATACTCTTGCCTAACAAAAATCTATCAATCTCAGTTTGGAAATTTTCAATTGACCTAGCCTCAATAGCTTTTTGGGGGAGAGAGTTCCAGATTGTCACTATCCTTTATGTGAAGAAGTGCTTTCTGACATCACCCCTGAACAGCCTAGCTCTAATTTTAAGGTTATACCCCCTTGTTCTGGACTCCAGAACAAGGGGGTATAGTTTCTCTCTAAAGGATTTGATTGGGTAGATAATCATCTTAAACTCCTCAAATAGATCACCCCTTAATCTTCTATATTTAAACGAATACAAGCCCATACAACCTGTCCTCATAATTTAACCCTTTTAGCCCTGGTATGATTCTGGTGAATCTGCGCTGCACCCCCTCCAAGGCCAATATATCCTTCCTGAGATGTGGTACCCAGAACTGATTGCAGTACTCCAGATGTGGTTTAACCAGATCTCCGTGCAGCTGTAACATAAATTCCACCCCTTTGTATTCCAGTCCTCTTGAGATAAAGGCCAACATTCCATTAGCCTTTTAAATTATTTTTTGTACCTGTCCACTAGCTTTTAGTGATTTCTGTACCTAAATCTCTCTGCTGATCCACAGTTCCTAGCTTCTCGCCATTTAGGAAATACTCTGATCTAGCTTTCTTAGGTCCAAAGTGGATGATCTCACACTTTCCCATATTGAACTCCATCTCCCACAGTTTTGCCCACACACTTAATTTTGTCACTAACATGCGCTCTCATTTTTGTTAACAGTCTCTTATGTGGAACCTTGTCGAATGTCTTCTGGAGGTCCATATAAATAACATCTATGGACACTCCCACATCTACCACATTAGTTACCTCCTCAAAAAATTCAACTAGGTTTGTTAGACATGATCGACCCTTTACAAATCCATGCTGGCTCTCTCTGATCAGCTCATATTTGTCCAAATGCTCAGTCACTCTGTCCCTAATAACAGATTCTAGTAACTGTCGTAGCTGAATTCCAGAGGTGAGGTGAGAGTGACTACCCTTGACATCAAGGTAGCATTTGATCGAGTGTGTCATCAAGGAGCCCTAGTAAAATTGAAGTCAATGGGAATCAGGGGGAAAACTCTCCAGTGGCTGGAGTCATACATAGCACAAAGGAAGATGGGAGTGGTTGTTGGAGGCCAATCATCTCAGCCCCAGGACATTGCTGCAGGAGTTCCTCAGGGCAGTGTCCAAGGCCCAACCATCTTGAGCTGCTTCATCAATGACCTTCCCTCCATCATAAGGTCAGAAGTGGGGCTGTTCAGTGATAATTGCAGTGTTCAGCTCCATTTGTAACCCTTCAGATAATGAAGCAGTCTGGACAATATTCAGGCTTGGGTAGATAAGTGACAAGTAACATTCGTGCCAGGCAATGACCATCTCCAACAAGAGAGAGTCCAACCATCTCCCCTCGACATTCAACGGCATTACCATTACCAAATCCCCCACCATCAACATCCTGGGGGTCATCATTGACCAGAAACTTAACTGGACCAGCCACATAAATACTGTGGCTATAAGAGCAGGTCAGAGGCTGAGTATTCCGCAGTGAGTGACTCGCCTCCTGACTCCCCAAAGCCTTTCCACCATCTACAAGGCACAAGTCAGGAGTGTGATGGAATACTCTCCACTTGCCTGGATGAGTGCAGCTCCAACAACACTCAAGAAACTCAACACCATCCAGGGCAAAGCAGTCCGCTTGATTGGCACCCCATCCACCACCTTAAACATTCACTCCCTCCTCCATCGGCGCACCGTGGCTGCAGTGTGTACCATCTACAAGATGCACTGCAGCACCTTGCCAAGCCTTCTTCGACAGCACCTCCCAAACCCGTGACCTCTGCCACCTCGAAGGACAAGGGCATCAGTCGCACGTTCCCCTCCAAGTCACACACCATCCTAACTTGGATATATATTGCCCTTCTTTCATTGCCACTGGGTTAAAATCCTGGAACTCCCTACCTAACAGCACTGTGGGAGAACTGTCACCACATGGACTGCAGCAGTTCAAGAAGGCGGTTCACCACCACCTTCTCAAGGACAATTAGGGATGGGCAATAAATGCCGGCCTCGCCAGCGATGCCAACATCCCATGAATGTATAAAATGAAACTTCCCCTCAACTGACGTTAGACTAATAGGCCTATAATTTTCTAGTTTATCTCTCTTAACTTAAATCGTGGAGTGACATTGACAATTTTCCAATCCAGGGGGACAATTCCTGAATTGAAAGAGTTTTGGAAGATCATGCTTAATGCATCAACAATTTCCTCACCTTCTTTTAATACACTGGGGTGGAAACCATCGGAGATTTATCTATCTTTAATTTAGTTAGTGCCTCCATCACCATTTTGTTACTTATACTGAACCAAGTTAGTTCCTCCCTTTGATTTATTTTTAGTTTTCCCTTTATCTCTGGTAATTTATCCTCATCTTCTACTGTGAAGACTGATACAAAGTAGCTGTTTAGTAAGTCTACCGTTTCCTGATTTTCAATTACAATATCAGCTGCGTCAGTCGTGAAGGGGCCCGCATTACTCTTAGCTGCCCTCTTTCTCGTAATATAGTTGTAGAAACCTTTTGTGTTGTCCTTGATATCCTTGACAAGTTTTTTCTCGTATTCCCTTTTTGCAGCTCTTTCCACTTTCTTTGCTGTTCTTTATATCTCTCCCAGTCTACGGGATTTCTGCTGTTCTTTGCCTTCGTATAAGCACTTTCTTTTAGTTTTATATACCCCCACGGTTCTTGCATCTTGCACTGACAAGCCAAAAAATTCTTCGTCCTTACTAAGGGAAATAGACAGCTCACATGACATGGAAGAGTATTAAACTTTTAAGTGTTGACAATAGCCCCGATTAAATCTAAATTTAAGAATAGAAGGTTTCTGGTTTTATATAGTTAATTAAACATGTGTTGTATGTTCCCAGTAGTAAATAAAGAATGGTGCAATACAGAATTAGTTCCTAGTTCCCATCAGGAATCTGTGTAACTGACTCATTTCCCTGCGTTTGGTCCAACTACTACTAACCAGGAATCATTATGGCTGCAACAATCACTTGTTGTTACTAGGTGCAAGCAGTGCATTTGTACACAACCACTGCACTCTGAAAGGGAATTAGATATATTGCTGCCATAATAAATGGCTGCAGTTAGTTCCAAGGTAGTAATTAAATTGGGTGAGTCTGATAAGCTGGAGTGTGAAGCTTGAGATGTTTACAAATGTCAGCAGAACCAAATAATGGAATTACTGCCTTATCACTCATTGTCAGAGCTTTGTCCTTTGCATTATATTGAATCATAGTATCATAGTAGCACAGCACAGAAGGAGGCCATTCGGCCCGTCTTGCCTATGCTGGCTCTTCAAAATAGCTATCCAATTAGTCCCATTGCCTTGCCCTTTCCCCATAGCCATGTAAATTTTTTCCCTTCAAGTATTTATCTAATTCTCTTTTAAAAGTTACTATTGAATCTGCTTCCGCTACTCTTTCAGGCAGTGCATTCCAGATCATTGCAACTCGCTGCGTAAAAAATGTTTCCTTACGTCGCCTCTGGCTCTTTTGCTGATCACCGTAAATCTGTGTCCCCTGGTTACCGACCCTTCTGCCACTGGAAACAGTTTCTCCTTATTTACTCTACCAAAACAATTCGTGATCTGAACACCTCTATTAAATCCCCCCTTAACCTTCTCTGTTCTAAGGAGAACAACTCTAGCTTCTTCCATACAACTGAAGTCCCTCGTCCCTGGCACTATTCTGGTAAATCTCTTCTGCACCTTCTCTTAGGGTGCTTTTAAAGGATAAAATCCTTATTTTTGAGACATTTTTAAAACTATTTGGCTCAATGGTAGCACTCTGCGTCTGAATCAGTAAGTCATGAGTTCAAGCCCCACCATTTGACTTGAGCATGTAATTAAGGCCGTGCAATGCTGAGGGAGTGCTGCATTGTTAGAGATGCCATCTTGTGGTGAGACGCTAAATTTGCCTGCTCAGTTGGGTTTAAAAGATCCCTGGGCATTATTTAAGAAGAGTTCTCCCAGTGTCCTGGCTGACATTTATCCCTCAAGAACAGATTATCTGGTCATTTATCTCATTGCTGTTTTTGGGACCTTGCTCTCGGTAACTTAGTTGCTGCATTTTCCCACATTACAATAGTGACCGTAGTTCAAAAGTAACTTATTGACTGTGAAGCCCTTTTGGTGGGGCATTTTGAGGATTCGAAAGGTGCTATATAAATAAAACTGGTTTCTTCCATTAGAGGCATTTACGATAGTAAATGATATTTAGGGAAGGGTAAGCACAGTGGAAGAGGTGCAAAATAGGTAAAAAGATTATGGCCTAGAAATTGGACTGTGCAGCACCCATTTTTCAGGTGCTACTTGGACTTCTAAGGCTCCAATATAGCAGACGGGACGTGTGTGCACACTTCCGGCCAGAAGTGTGCTGCACGCCATATTAGGTAAGGATAAACACGAGGCAACCGTTATACATGCCTGAAGTAGGCGTTCGGCCCTCTGCAGATACAAATAAGTGGCTTAACGACAGCTTGAGGTCCCCGCTCCAACATTGGTTTGCCCTGAAGCAGTCAGCGCCATTATGGGCTGCACTTAGAGAAACCAGCTCTAGGGATCACCTGCAACAAAGAAGGCAAGTGACTTAATTGAATGTGGAGCCGGAAAGAGCAGGAGTGCAGCTCCGACCCCACATTAAAAGACCCAATCACCGCTTGTGATCCCCCCCTCCCCCATTGCTGCCGTTCTCAACCCCCTCCCCCCACGACTGCTGCTTCTGGCTCCCGCGATCCCTGGCCCAGATACCGACCTCGGGTCTTTTCCCCTATCCACGACCCCCAGTCCTGACCCTGACCTCTGGCCTCGCGTTGCGTCACCCTCCATCCCCACATTGCCTCGCCCCCCCACAATCCCCGACTCGACCTCCGGACTCATTAACCTGAGTGCCACTGCGACGAGATCTTTCACGAGTCTTCGCCAGCGGGCTTTCGGCTACACCGGCTCCATTATGATTTGGACTTTACCATTCTGGTTCAGGGTATGTAACCTGCACCCGCCGTGCACCCAAAAATAGATGCTCCTGAATTTCTGGGCCAGTAAGTTTCAGCTCAGCTCACTGGTAGCGCTGTTCGCTTTGAGTCAGAAGGCTGTGAATTCTAGCCGAACTGTGGACTTGAGCACGTAATCTAGGCTGAAACTTCAGTGCAGTGCTGAGGGAGTGCTGCAATGTCAGAAGTGCCATCTTTTGGATGAGATGGTAAATTGAGGTCTTGTTTGCTTGTTCAACTGGACCTAAAAGATCCCATAGCATTATTTAAAGAGCAGGGAGTTCTGGTGTCCTGGCCAGCATTCATCCCGCAACTAACATTACCAAAAACTGACCATTTGGTCAATCACTTTGTTTGTTGTGTGCAAATCGGCTGTTGCTTTTACCTGCATGAAAGCAGTGACTATGAAAGTAATTCATTGACTGTGAAACGCTTTGGAGCATCCTGAGGATTTGATGCGGTGCCTTGTAAAGGCAAGTTCTTTCTTTCTTTGAAGATCATTACGTAGAAGCCAAAGGTACATGGTGCCAGCTCTTTTGTCACAAGGTATTATTTCCAGTTTATTTCTGGCAATGATTGTAAGAAAATCATTCCATGTAATAAACACCAAATGTAGATAATACAGGTTGGAAACAGCCTAGTTTATGGAAAATAAACAACGATTGTGTACTCAAGCATACTAGTACTCCTGAGTTTTACTGGTTATGACCTAAGCAAATTCACTGTAATTTAACTATTCTTTGTTAATTTTATTTAAACAATAGAGATTGTTAGTTAAAACTAGTTTAGTTCCTTTTTTCCCATCATCTATACTATCTGATGTGGACTTAATGGGAGGCCTCAGTGACATGTACTATCTGCAGTGTCTTAAACTGCGTGAAAAATCATTGGATGTTTATTTAAACTTTCTCTTATTTTAAGACATGTTTAAATAAAGAGGAAATACATCAAGGAATGGCAGTTTACAAAAAGAAATTACATTGCTCCCGTTCCTCCACAGTATGTCCAATCACTGCGGAACAGTAATCAACAAAGTAAACAGAATGCTGAACTATATAGTCAAAACAGAAGAGTACAAGATAGGAACAGGTGTAGGCTATTCAGTCCCTCAAGTCTGTTCCGCCATTCAGTTAGATCATGGCTGATCTGTATTTTAACTCCATTTACCCGCTTTGGTTCCATACTCCTTAATATCCTTGCCTAACAAAAAAACTATCAATCTCGGTTTTGAAATTTTCAATTGACCTCGCCTCAATAGCTTTTTGGGGGAGAGTGTTCCAGATTTCACCCTTTGTGTGAAGAAGTGTTTTCTGACATCACTCCTCAATTTTAAGTCTTGTTCTGGACTTCCCCATCAGAGGAAATAATTTCTCTCTATCTACCTTATCAATTCCTTTGATCATCTTCACCCCTTAATTTTCTATATTCAAGGGAATAGGAACATAGGAACAGGAGTAGGCCATTCAGCCTCTCGTGCCTGCTCTGCCATTTGATAAGATCATGGCTGATCTGTGATTTAACTCCATATACCTGCCTTTGGCCCATATCCCTTAATACCTTTGGTTGCCAAAAAGCTATCTATCTCAGATTTAAATTTAGCAATTGAGCTAGTATCAATTAGCTCAATTGATGGAAGAGAGTTCCAAACTTCTACAACCCTTTGTGTGTGGAAATGTTTTCTAATCTCGCCCCTGAAAGGTCTGGCTCTAATTTTTAGACTGTGCCCCCTACTCCTAAAATCCCCAACCAGCGGAAATAGTTTCTCTCTATCCACCCTATCCGTTCCCCTTAATATCTTATAAACTTCAATCAGATCACCCCTTAACCTTCGAAACTCCAGAGAATGCAACCCCAATTTGTGTAATCTCTCCTCATAACTTAACCCTTGAAGTCCGGATATCATTCCAGTAAACCTACGCTGCACTCCCTCCAAGGCCAATATGTCCTTCCGAAGGTGCGGTGCCCAGAACTGCTCACAGTACTCCAGGTGTGGTCTAACCAGGGTTTTGTATTGCTGCAGCATAACTTCTGCCCCCTTGTACTCTAATCCTCTAGATATAAAGGCCAACATTCCATTTGCCTTCTTGATTATTTTCTGCACCTGTTCATGACACTTCAATGATCTATGTACCTGAACCCCTAAGTCCCTTTGGTCATCCACTGTTTTTAACTTTTTACCATTTAGAAAGTGCCCTGTTCTATCCTTTTTTGATCCAAAGTGGATGACCTCACAGTTGTCCACATTGAATTCCATTTGCCACAGTTTTGCCCATTCACCTAATCTATCAATATCGCTTTGTAATTTTATATTTTCATCTACACTGCCTACAATGCCACCAATCTTTGTGTCATCGGCAAACTTAGATATGAGACTTTCTATGCCTTCATCTAAGTCGTTAATAAATATTGTGAATAATTGAGGCCCCAAGACAGATCCCTGCGGGACTCCACTAGTCACATCCTGCAATTGTGAGTACCTTCCCATTATCCCTACTCTCTGTCGCCTTTTGCTCAGCCAACTTCCTAACCAAGTCTGTACTTTTCCCTCGATTCCATGGGCTTCTATCTTAGCTAACAGTCTCATGTGGGACCTTATCAAATGCCTTCTGGAAGTCCACACTCCCCTGTCCACTACTTTAGTCACCTCTTCAAAAAATTCAATCAGGTTTGTCAGGCACGACCTATCTTTCACAAATCCATGCTGGCTCTCTCTGATTAATTGAAAATTCTCGAGGTGTTCAGTCACCCTATCCTTAATTATAGACTCCAGAATACAAGGCTAATCTATGCAATCTGTCCTAATAATTTAACCCTTTTAGCCTCGGTATCATTCTGGTGAATCTGCACCCCCTCCAAGGCCAATATATCCTTCCTGAGGTGCAGTGCCCAGTACTTCAGTGGGGTATTTACAAGTCAGATCATGTTGTGCTTAAATTGTATAGTGCTTCATACAGTGCTCTGGTCAGACCCTTGAATACGGTGTCCAATTCTTGGCACTAGAACACAAGGAAGACCTTCAAGCTCTAAAGTAATTTCAGAGAAGAGCCACAAAATTAATCCCTATCATCAGAGGACTGAGTTATGAGGAAAAACTCAGGCAAGGGAGGTAACAGATCATAAATGGTATAGAAAAGGAAGATCCAAAACACCCGAACTAAATCATGAGAGTAGGACAATGGAGCTGGTTCAAAATAATAAAAGGTAAATGTCAGAATATTCTTCCTCACACAAACAGAGACACATGGAATGGACTCGCAGGTAAAGTAGTGGAGGCGATACCCTGGAATCATTTAACAAATAATTATATACTATGATGGGGGACTGTAGGGTCTTTCTGGATGAATGAACTAAGATGGCTCGAATGGGTCTTCCTGATCTGTATCTACCTTATTAAAAAAAAGTCTGATAGTGGTTCAGTGCAAGAATAAACCTCTCTGAATGTAAGACCCTGATCTGCACCAAATTGATGTTGGGTACATTGCAACAGGAAAAGAAGAAATATGGGAGGGTGAATCACCCTGGGTGTCTCCTTGCACCTTCTCTTGGGAATGGTTCCAACGTCGCATTGGCAGAGGCCTGAGCATAGCTTGTTGTGGTTTGTAGCACAGGACAGTCTAGAGAGGTGAAAGGCAAAAAATACCATTTAATAAAGATAGTTAAGACCAAAGAAAGGTCACTGTGCACATCTGGTCCATCCCCATATTGTCCTGATCTCTCTGTTTCAGTCATTTATTTCTCTCCTGTCCTTTCTGTGTGATCTACCTGTCAGTTTCAGTTCAGGTCAGTAGCACAAGCAGTGTTGAAATGAACCTCATGTAATCTGTAAGCTTGGTGTACCAGGCTTGACTTAAAAGCAGGCCTGTCACTGCAATAAAATGCAGTAACTTTGAAAAGAAAAATGAGAAGGAAATGCCATGGTGGTTTTGTTTTGTCAACCTGTCTCCTGAGAGCTGAGCAGCCAGAGCTAATATTACTTGGAACCCTTACGTGCCATCAAAGCGAAATGTCACACATGAAGGGCAGTATCTGAGACCACCCTCTTAGCACCCCTGAGTCACCTACCTCTTCTCACTCTGTTCAGTCAATAATATGATATAAAATTTCCCATGTGTTTTCCACATCACTGTCACCACCTCCTGTAAGCTCTATTGATCAATGACTTGATAAAAGCAGCCACTTTAAAGGGTAGATTCTGTAAATGTTAGCTTGAATTGAGATGCATCTAAAAGCTTACAATGATACCGTTGCCATGAAGGTCAGAAAATAAAAGAAATATTTTGTCCATATGAAATTACTGTGTTGGCCCCAGCAATTTGCTCTGATTCTCATAAGGTTTGAAATAAATTACTAAAATGGTCCCTAAAATTACAGTTAAAATCCAATTACAAAGGTTATAAGTTGTTAAATAGCTGTTGGTATATTTTAATTATTTCTGTTAATGAGACTGATAACAGTCATTTATATAGTATCCTCCAATGATTGCTTTAATCATGCATTAAAAATAATTAATCCATATGTGCAATTAACTTATTGCAAGAAAACAAATATTTTAGAATGGTAATGATTTTTTAAAATCTTGGGCACAAGCATAATAACAAATGCAAAATTAGAAACTCAAGTAAAAGCATGCCTGACTTGTATCCGGGCACAATTTTTTTTCCCTTTGTGTGCACTGAGCCAGTTACTCCTCCACAAAACCCAAGTACTAACTTCCAAGGACCTTGTATTCATGGGGCACCAGAATTCCAAGCTTAGTGTGTACCTTGTTTTGTGATTTTAAGACCTACTAATGCTTATTGTACTTAAATGAAGAAAATGCTAATTTGTGCTCATTAAAATGATGGATATCAATGCTGGGGAATTAAGTATTTTTAAGTTTAGCACCGAGAGTCAGAATCCTCCGGATGATCCCGTCACCAAACACATTTTTAACTCCCCTCCTTTCTCCGGATTCCGAAGGGACAATCCCCTCTGTGACACCCTGGTTCCCTCTTCCATTACCACCACCACCTGCTTTCCTTCCCCTGGCACCTTCCCATGTCAGTGCAGTAAAAGCAATACCTGCCCATTTACCTCCTCCCACACCATTGTCCAGGGCACAAAACACTCTTCTTGGGTGAGAGCAATGTATGTGTACTTCCTCGAACCTAGTATACTGTATTGTCTGTTCATGGTACAGTCTCCTGTACTTCAGAGCGTCCCACTCTCACTCTGACCTCTCTGTCTTTGACCTTCTACAACAATAACATCTTGCATTTATATAGTGCCTTTAATATAGGAAAATGTCCCCAAGCTGTTTCACAGGCGTGTAATCAGACAAAAATTGACACTGAGCCAAAAAGAAAGACTTGCATTTATATGGAGCCTTTCACAACCTCAGGATGCCCCAAAGCACTTTACAGCCAACGAAATACAGCCAAAGAAGGAGATATTAGGATATTAAGATGAGTGACTAAAAGCTTGGTCAAAGAGGTATGTTTTTGGTAGGGTCTCAAAGTTGGATAGAGAGGCGGAGAAGTTTAGAAAGGAAATTCTAGAGCTTAGAACTTTCATTATGAGTTCTGATGAAAGTTCATCGACCTGAAACGTTAACTCTGTTTCTCTCTCCACAAATGCTGCCTGATCTGCTGAGTGCCTCCAGCATTTTCTGTTTTTATTTCAGATTTCCAGCATCAGTAGTATTTTGCTTTTATTTTCCTATTTCTACTGTTCTGTTTACACTGCAAATCTAATCTTGTGATATAAGAAACAATGACATGGAAGATTTGAATTCTGGAAAGATGGGATCAATTGGGCCATAGAGCCATCATCTAATCTATTGCATGAGTAGGAAAACATGCCTGAAGGGGCAACAAGGTACAGTCATAGGAACAGGAGTAGTCCTTTCAGCCCCTCGAACCTGTTCCACCATTCAGTTAGATCATGGCGAATCTGTAACTCAACTCATTTACCCGCCTTAGTTGCATATCGCCTGATTCCCTTAGCCAGCAAAAATCTATCGATCGGTCTTGCAAGCTCCAGTTGTCCTAGCAACCACAGCCTTTTGCGAAAGAAAATTCCAGATTTCTACTACCTTTTGTGTGACAAAGTGCTTCCTGACATTACCCCTGAACGACCTAGCTCTAATTTTAAGATTATGCCTCCTTGTTCTGGACACCCCCACCAGAGGAAATAGTTTCTCTCTATCTACCCCATCATCTTAAACACCTCAATTAGATCACCCCTTAATCTTCTATATTCAAGGGAATACAAACCTATGCAACTTGTCCTCATAATTTAACCCTTTTAGCCCCGGTATCATTCTGGTGAATCTGCACTGTACCTCCATCAAAGCCAATATATCCTTCCTGAGGTGCTGTACCCAGAACTGAACACTACTCTAAACCACTACTCTGGTTTATATAAACAGAGCTTTATATAAATGTAACATAACTTCCACCCCTTTGTATTCCAGCCCCCTTGAGATAAAGGCCAACAGTTTATGAGCATTTAAAATTATTTTTTGTACCTGCCTAGCTTTTAGTGATTTCTGTACTTGGACCCCTAAATCTCTCTGCTCCTCCGCAGATCCTAGCTTTTCACCATTTAAAAAATACTCTGATCTATCTTTCTTAGGTCCAAAGTGGATGCCCTCACGCTTCCCCACATTGAAATCAATCTGCCACAGTTTTGGCCATTCACTTAGTCCATTTGCAACTTTCTGCTCCCATTTACACTATTTACCATGCAACCCAACTTAGTGTCATTAGCATATTTGGATATACGGTTCTCTATTCCTTCATCGAAGTCATTTATAAATATAGTGAAAAGCGGAAGCCCGAGTATAGATCCCTGGGGGACACCATTAGTCACATCCTGCCAATTTGAGAACATACCCATTATCCCTACTCCCTGTCTCCTACCTCCTAACCAATTCCCTACCCATGTCAATAAGTTGTCTCCAATTCCTTGTGATTCCATTTTTGTTAACAATCTCTTATGTGGAACCTTATTGACTGCCTTCTGGAAGTCCATATGTACAACATCCATAGACACTTCCTTATCCAGCACGTGCGTGCAAAAGACAAGGCTGAAGCGTTTGCAACCATCTTCAGCCAGAAGTGCCGAGTGGATGATCCATCTCGGCCGCCTCCCGATATCCCCACCATCACAAAAGCCAGCCTTCAGCCAATTCGATTCACTCCACGTGATATCAAGAAATGGCTGAGTGCACTGGATACAGCAAAGGCTATGGGCCCCGACAACATCCCGGCTGTAGTGCTGAAGACTTGTGCTCCAGAACTAGCTGCGCCTCTAGCCAAGCTGTTCCAGTACAGCTACAACACTGGCATCTACCCGACAATGTGGAAAATTGCCCAGGTATGTCCTGTCCACAAAAAGCAGGACAAATCCAATCCGGCCAATTACCGCCCCATCAGTCTACTCTCAATCATCAGCAAAGTGATGGAAGGTGTTGTCGACAGTGCTATCAAGCGACACTTACTCACCAATAACCTGCTCACCGATGCTCAGTTTGGCTTCTGCCAGGACCACTCGGCTCCAGACCTCATTACAGCCTTGGTCCAAACATGGACAAAAGAGCTGAATTCCAGAGGTGAGGTGAGAGTGACTGCCCTTGACATCAAGGCAGCATTTGACCGAGTGTGGCACCAAGGAGCCTTAGTAAAATTGAAAACAATGGGAATCAGGGGGAAAGCTCTCCAGTGGCTGGAGTCATACCGAGCACAAAGGAAGACGGTAGTGGTTGTTGGAGGCCAATCAACTCAGCCCCAGGACATTGCTGCAGGAGTTCCTCAAGGCCGTATCCTAGGCCCAACCATCTTCAGCTGCTTCATCAACGACCTTCCCTCCATCATAAAGTCAGAAATAGTGATGTTCGCTGATGATTGCACAGTGTTCAGTTCCATTCGCAACCCCTCAGATAATGAAGCAGTCCGAGCCAGCATGCAGCAAGACCTGGACAACATCAAGGCTTGGGCTCATAAGTGGCAAATAACATTCACGTCACACAAGTGCCAGATAATGACCATCTCCAACAAGAGAGAGTCTAACCACCTCCCCTTGACATTCAACGGCATTACCATTGCTGAATCCTCCACCATCAGCATCCTGGGGATCACCATTGACCAGAAACTTAACTGGACCAGCCATATAAATACTGTGGCTACAAGAGCAGGTCAGAGGCTGGGTATTCTGTGGCGAGTGACTTATCTCCTGACTCCCCGAAGCCTTTCCACCATCTACAAGGCACAAGTCAGGAGCGTGATGGAATACTCTCCACTTGCCTGGATGAGTGCAGCTCCAACAACACTCAAGAAGCTCGACACCATCCAGGACAAAGCAGCCCGCTTAATTGGCACCCCATCCACCACCCTAAACATTCACTCCTTTCACCACCGGCGCACTGTGGCTGCGATGTGTACCATCCACAGGATGCACTGCAGCAACTCGCCAAGGCTTCTTCGACAGCACCTCCCAAACCCGCGACCTCTACCACCTAGAAGGACAAGAGCAGTAGGCACATGGGAACAACACCACCTGCATGTTTCCCTCCAAGTCACATACCATCCCGACTTGGAATATATCGCCGTTCCTTCATCGTCGCTGGGTCAAAATCCTGGAACTCCCTACCTAACAGCACTGTGGGAGAACCTTCACCACATGGACTGCAGCGGTTCAAGAAGGCGGCTGATCACCACCTTCTCAAGGGCAATTAGGGATGGGCAATAAATGCTGGCCTCGCCAGCGACGCCCACATCCCATGAATGAATAAAAAAAAATCAGTAACAATCCAAACTGATTTCACTTGAGTTGAAAGACTCTATTCCAACCTACAACCCATGCTGTCTCTCAGCGACGTCATCCGAAAACATGTGAGATTCCACATGTACGCTGACGGCACCCAGTTCTAGCTCACGACCACCTTTCTTGACCCCTCCATTCTCTCTCATTTGTCACATTGCTTGTCCGCTGGATGATCAAAAATGTCCTCCAACTAAAAATTGGGAAGACCGAAGCCATTGGGCAGGATTTTAAATGGGAAAAACACGTGGGTTGGGGGTGGGGGGGGGGGCATTGAAAATTGCAACAATTTCAGACCCTCCCCCAACTCGCCTCCAACCCACTCATTTCCAGTTTTCACCGGGGCGGGATGAGGGACAGGCAACCAACCTGCTCTCAGGAGATGGGTTGGTCACTAAAACCTTTCAAGGGGGCTGTGGGCCTCCATTTTTTCAGGTTGCGATTCCAACTTCTGGGGGTCGGGATTCCCGGGCCTTCTCCACGTTGCGTGAGAGGAGACGAGAGGAGGCAGGTAAGTGCCTTTATAGCACAGCTTGTCAGCCCGGAGGAACAGGAGTGCTTCCCCCAGGCCCAACAAGCCTACTTGCAGCAACCCCCCCCACCCCACGATCGCCGACAACCCCCAATGATCTCGACCCCCCCAATGATCGTCACCCTCCCCCCAATGATCGTGACGCACCGACCCAATGATTGCGACCCCCCCCAACGATTGCAACCCCCCACAATGATCGCAACCCCCCTGTACAATCGTGACCCCCACAATGACCCCTGATCGCGACCCCCTCTTCGGTGACTGACTCCGCCCTCCCCCGATGACTGTCCCCTAATGATCAAACCCTCGCCCCTGGATGACTGACCCCCCCCCCCCCCCCCAACTGATGACTAATGCCCCTGTGCCTACCCATGCCCCCACCTCGATGTCCCCCCCCCATCCATACAATGTATGACTTATCTGTTCACTTACCTCTTCCTTGCTCTTCTCCCATCTGACTGAAACCAGCCTGTCAATCAGGCTGGCCTTTCGGACGGGAAACCGACAAAAAAAAATTCAAGACGTCCTTACGTCAAAATAATAACGACATCCAGGAAACCCGTACTTCCGAGTTTCCCGTCTGCGATTCGACCCCCACCCCCGCCCCCTTCCCGCTCCAGGCTAAAATTATGCCCATTGTCTTTGGTCCCCGCCGCAAACTCTGTTTCCTAGCTACTGACTCCATCCCTCTCCCTGGCCACTGTCTAAGGCTGAATCAAACCATTCGCTACCTTGGCGTCCTATTTGGCTCTGAGATGAGCTTCCGCCAAAATATCAGCTCCATCACCAAGATTGCCTACTTCCACCTCCGTAACATCGCCCGTCGCCACCCCTGCCCCAACTCATCTGCCTTTGTTACTTCTCCTCGCTGGCCTCCCATTTTCCACCCTCCATAAACTTGAACTCATTGAAAACTTTGCTGCCTGTATCCTAACTCGCACCAAGTCCTGTTCTCCCATCACCTCTGTGCACACTGATCTACATTGACTCCTGGTCCGGCAACGCCTTGATTTTAAAATTCTCATCCTTGTTTTCAAATCTCTCTGTGGCCTCGTCCTTCCCTATCTCTGTAATCTCCTCCAGCCCTACAACCTTCTGAGATCTCTGCGCTCCTCCAATTCTTGCCTCTTGCGTATCGACAATTTTAATCGCTCCGCCGTTGGCAGCCATGCTTTCAGCTGCTCGGCCCCAAGCTCTGAAATTCCCTCCCTAAACCTCTCCGCATCTCTATCTCTCTCCTCCTTTAAGACCCTCCTTAAAACCTACCTCTTTGACCAAGCTTTTGGTCACCTGTCCTAATATCTCCTTATGTGGCTCGATGTCAAATCTTGTTTAATAATGTTTCTATGAAGCGCTTTGGGACGTTTTACCACGTTAAAGGCGCTACAAATGCAAATTGTTGTTGTTAAATATACAGTGCACAACTTTTTAAAGGAGGGAATTGGGTAACAAGTGAACAACCCACTTATGAGATTGAGCAGATTTTCTGCATCAAACGAATGTACACTCAACCTAGTAGTTGAGAACAGGTTAGTTTTACAACATGATAGCTCTGTGCAGCAAGAGAATTATATTCATTAAGCAGTGCAGTGTACATCCCTGTACTTTTTAAATCTACAATGTTCAGTGTCAATCTTTCCAAAGCAATTCCAGGTTAAAGAACTGCCCATTGCCAGTTATCATCCAACTGTAAGGAATTAAGATTGAGCCCTTCAGAAATTGCAGTGTAATCTCTTTGGTTGTAACACGACTATCGCTGATAGTGGCCAAAATGAAATTGTCAGCAGAGTGGAAAATTTAAATGAGAACTTGATATTAATTGCAGTTATTTAATAGTGTGACCCTTTCATTGGGTAAAAGCTGCAACCCAGGCAAAAAATAACATTATTTGCAATAGCCATTGTAGTGGGCATCGAAGATGCTCAGCAGAATTATCAAGTAGTTTTTTTCTTTTAGTTTTTTCTGCTTTTCTGCATTCTGCTTTTTCTTTGATCTTTACTTTACCTTTAATTTAATTTAACTTCTTTACCCAAAGAGTGGTAAGAATGTGGAACTCGCTACCACAGAGTAGTTGAGGCGACTAGCATTTAAAGGGAAGCTGGATAAGCATATGAGGGAGAAAGGAATGGAAGGATAAAAAAAAGTAAGACTTGCATTTATAGAGCACCTTTCATGACCTCAGGATGTCCCAAAGCGCTTTACAGCCAATTAAGTACTTTTTTTGAAATGTAGTCACTATTGTAATGAAGGACATGCCTACATTACAATCTAAAACCCTCCCCCCTGCATCATGAGAATAGACTGTCGGCTAACATAAATGGGAATCCAAAAGTATTCTATATGCATGTGAACAGTAAACAGGTAGTAAAAGGAGGGGTGGAGCCGATCAGGGACTAAGACGGAGATCCACTCTGGAGGCAGAGGGCATGGCCAAGGTACTAAATGAGTACTTTGCATCTGCCTTTACCAAGGAAGAAGATGCTGTCAGTCTCAGTAAAAATGTAAGGAATCTTACAACACCAGCTTATAGTCCAACAGTTTTATTTGAAAATCACAAGCTTTCGGAGGCTTTCTCCTTCGTCAGGTGAGTGTCGAGACTCATTGAAAATTACCGCATATATAGTCATAGAACAATGCCTGGTGATTACAGACAATCTTTCCAACTGCCCGTTATCAAGGCCATCAAATTAATTGAATAGTGTTCAGACAGAGAAACCTTAAATACCCCAGACAACTGAATATACAAACGGCCAGAACCAAAGAAAGAGAGGGAGAGAGAGAGAGAGAGGGAAACATCCGAAAGGAAGAGAAAGAGAGAGAATGACCAGTTGTATTAAAGACAGATAACTTTTTTTCCCCTGGTGGGGTTACGTGTGGCGCGACATGAACCCAAGATCCCGGTTGAGGCCGTCCTCATGGGTGCGGAACTTGGCTATCAATTTCTGCTCGACGATTTTGCGTTGTCTTGTGTCTCGAAGGCGGCCTTGGAGAACGCTTACCCGAAGATCGGCGGCTGAATGTCCTTGACTGCTGAAGTGTTCCCCGACTGGGAGGGAACCCTCCTGTCTGGTGATTGTTGCGCGGTGTCCGTTCATCCGTTGTCGCAGTGTCTGCATGGTCTCGCCAATGTACCATGCTCCGGGGCATCCTTTCCTGCAACGTATGAGGTAGACAACGTTGGCCGAGTCACAGGAGTATGAACCATGCACCTGGTGGGTGGTGTCCTCTCGTGTGATGGTGGTATCTGTGTCGATGATCTGGCATGTCTTGCAGAGGTTGCCGTGGCAGGGTTGTGTGGTGTCGTGGACGCTGTTCTCCTGAAAGCTGGGTAATTTGCTGTGAACGATGGTCTGTTTGAGGTTGGGTGGCTGTTTGAAGGCGAGTAGTGGAGGCGTGGGGATGGCCTTAGCAAGGTGTTCGTCGTCATCGATGACATGTTGAAGGCTGCGGAGAACATGGCGCAGTTTCTCCGCTCCGGGGAAGTACTGGACGACGAAGGGTACTCTGTTGGTTGCGTCCTGTGTTTGTGTTCTGAGGAGGTCGATGCGATTTTTCGCTGTGGCCCGTCGGAACTGTCGATCGACGAGTCGAGCGTCATATCCCATTCTTACGAGGGCGTCTGTAGGTGTCCATCGCGTTCCTCCTCGTCTGAGCAGATCCTGTGTATTCGCAGGGCCTGTCCATAGGGGATGGCCTCTTTGACGTGGTTAAGGTGGTTAGGGTATAACTGGTGTTGTAAGTCTCAGTGAAGGAAGATGTAGTTGAGATACTGGATGGGCTAAAAATTGATAAAGAACAGGTACTAGAAAGGCTAGCTGTACTTAAAGTAGATAAGTCACCAGGTCTGGATGGGATGCATCCTCGGTTGCTGAGGGAAGTAAGGGAGGAAATTGCAGAGGTACTGGCCATAATCTTCCAATCATCCATAGATACCGGGGTGGTGCCAGAGGACAAAAAAGGGTGTAAGGATAAATCCAGCAGCTATTGGCCAGTCAGTTTAACCTCGGTGGTGGGGAAACTTTTAGAAATAATAATCCGGGACAGAATTAACAGTCACTTGGACACGTGTGGCTTGATTAGGGAAAGCCAACACAGATTTATTAGAGGCAAACCATGTTTAACTAACTTGATAGAGTTTTTTGATGAGGTAACAGAGAGGGTCGACGAGGGCACTGCAGTTAATGTGCTGTATATGGACCTTCAAAAGGCGTTTGATAAAGTGCCGCATGGTAGGCTTATCATCAAGATTGAAGCCCATGGAATAAAGGGGGCAGTAGCAGCATGGATATAAAATTGGCTAAGTAACAGGAAACAGAGAGTAGTGGTGAACGGTTGTTTTTCGGATTGGAGCAAGGTATACAGTGGTATTCCTCAGGTGTCTGTACTAGGACCACTGCTTTTCTTGATATATATTGATGAACTTGGACTTGGGTGTACAGACCACAATTTCCAAATTTGCAGATGACACAAAACTTGGAAGTGTAGTGAGCACTGAAGAGGACAGTGATAGACTTCAAGAGGTTATAGACAGGCTGGTGGAATGGGCGGACAGGTGGCAGGTGAAATTTAACGCAGAAAATTGCAAAGTGTTACATTTTGGTAGGAAGAACAAGGAGAGGCAATATAAACTAAAGGGCACAATTCTAAGAGGAGTACAGGAACGGAGAGATCTGGGGGTATATGTGCACAAATCGTTGAAGGTGGCAGGGCTGGTTGAGAAAGTGGTTAAAAAAGCATACTGGATCCTGGGCTTTATAAATAGAGCCATAGAGTACAAAAGCAAGGAAGTCATGATGAACCTTTATAAAACACTGGTTCGACCACAACTGGAGTATTGCCCAGTTCAGGGTACCGCACTTCAGGAAAGATGTGAAGGCCTTGGAGAGGGTGCAGAAAAGATTTACTAGAATGATTCCAAGGATGAGGGACTTTAGTTACTTGGATAGACTGGAGAAGATGGGATTGTTCTCCTTGGAACAGGGAAGGTTGAGAGGAGATTTGATAGAGATATTTAAAATCATGAAGGGTCTAGACAGAATAGATAGAGGGAAACTGCTCCCATCGGCGGAAGGGTAAAAAACCAGAGGACATAGATTTACGGTGATTGACAAAAGAACCAAAGGTGACATGAGGAAAAATCTTTTTACGCAGTGAGTGGTTAGGATCTGGAATGCACTGCAAAGTGGGGTGGTGGAGGCAAATTCAATCATGGCCTTCAAAAGGGAACTGGATAAGTATTTGAAAGGAAAAAAAATTGCAGGGCCACGGGGATAGGGTGGGGGAGTGGGACTATCTGGATTGTTCTTGCATAGAGCCGGCACGGACTCAATGGGTCAAATGGCCTCCTTCCATGCTGTAACCTTTCTATGATTCTATGATTCCATGCAATAGGTTTAGATGAAGAGGGTTGGGAGGAGGCTTGTGTGGAGCATAAATGCCAGAATAGACCAGTTGGGCTGTAAATTCTAAGTAATTCTATGTAAATTTATTTTATAAAATATAGGAGTTACATGTAAAATAAAGGATTTCAAATGTATTTTTTAAAAAAAATCTTGCTGCTGCTGTATTCAGTGTGTGATTATGCATTTTTAAAAAAAACAAAAACAATTATACGACAAATCATTTACTAGTGTGGTGGCAGATAAAATAATACTTTGACTTTATCGATACACAAATAGATCTTTTGTGGCATTGTACAAATGTCAGCTGTGGCTCAGTGGTAGTGTTCTCACCTCTGAGTCAGCAGGTTGTGGCTTCAAGTCTCACTCCAGAGACTTGAGAACATAATCTAGGCTGACACTCTAGTGCAGTGCTGAGGGAGTGCTGCACTATCAGAGGTGCCATCTTTCGGATGAGACATTAAATTGAGGCCCCGTCTGTCCTCTCAGGGGGGCGTAAAAGATCCCATGGCACTATTTCAGAGAAGAGCAGGTGAGTTCTTCCCAGTGTCCTGGCAAATATTTATCCCTCAACCAATATCACCAAAAACAGGTTGTCTGGTCATTATTGCACTGCTGTTTGTGGTAGTTTGCTGTGCGCAAATTCCTACATTACAACAGTGACTACATTTCAAAAGTATTTAATTGACTATAAAGTGCTTTGGGACTTCCTGAAGTCGTGAAAGGTGCTATAGAAATGCATCTTTTGTTCTTTTTTCAGTCTGGATTAAGGTTGTAATGTTTAGCTGCTGAACTGGCCCTCAACTTTTAAGGCCATTATCCATGGCACAATGGTCTAAATATGTCCTGGGGTCAATTAGAGCTTAATTGCTGCCTGGTTCCTTTGCATGTCGTCCGTTGCTTGTAATTTTCCAGCTTCAGGACAGGGGAAAAATAAACAAGTCTTTTCTCTTTTTTTAAAATACCTTTTTGAAGTGGTTATCAAACAGGATGTCGGCACACTCTCAAAACCTTTATTTATACAAAATAATATAAATCACTTTCACTTGTTTTCTCTGTTTATTTTTGGTTAATTATGTGCTCATTAAGAAGGGAGAAACAGCCCTAGAAAATGGAGTCTGTCCCATTTCTGGTAGTCAGCACCGAGTATTCCCAACTCATTAGATGCAGAGAAAAACCACTTCTACTCAACCCAACTCTGCGTCATAACCCTAGCCATAGAAGAGTACCCCTGCTGGCCCAGTGTAACTTGCTAAATTTTCCACACCGGTCATCCCATGAGTTAGATTGCCAATTTAGTGTCAGTTTTGTTATGGGCTCAAACTCATAAGGTTGACATTGCTCGTAGTCATTTCATATACAGCCAACAGGCATACCAGACTTTCATCCTGTTCAATCAAGTCTGGATTTGACGTCACGAAAGGCCAGTTCACTATTTGTTCATAAAACACAACGGGGAGAGTGATGCACTTAAAAAGTGACCATGAAGCTGTCATGTTGTTGTATAAACACAGCAGTTTCATTAATTAATTAGGGAATGAAACCTGCCATCCATACCTGGTCTGGCCTTTATGTGACTCCAGTCCCCCACCAACATGGTTGACTCTTAACTACCCTCTGAAGTAGCCCGTGCAAGCCACTTAATTGTATTAAACTGCTTACTTCACCACACGGACTGTAGCAGTTCAAGAAGAAGGCCCACCACCACCTTCCGTCCCGTCTGGGCCACTAAAACCAGAGCTCCCTGGATGACAAAAGAGATAGTAAGTAAGAAGAAATGGAAAAAAGGGGATGTCAGGTTGATAACACAAGTAAGAACCAGGCAGAATACAGAAAGTTCAGAGGGGAAGTGAAAAAGGAAATAAGAGGGACAGAGAGAGAGTATGAGAATAGACTGGCGGCCAACATAAAAGGGAATCCAAAAGTCTTCTACAGGTATGTAAACAGTAAAAGGGTAGTAGGAGGAGGGGTAGAGCCGATTAGGGACCATAAAGGAGATCTACTCATGGAGGCAGAGGGGATGGCCGAGGTACTAAATTAGTACTTTGCATCTGTCTTTACCAAGGAAGAAGATGTTGCCAGAGTCTCAGTGAAGGAAGTTATAGTTGAGATACTGGATGGGTTAAAAATTGATAAAGAAGAGGTACTTGAAAGGCTGGCTGTACTTAAATTAGATAAGTCACCCGGTCTGGATGGGATGCATCCTAGGTTGCTGAGCGAAGTAAGGGTGGAAATTGCAGAGGTACTGGCCATAATCTTCCAAACATCTGTAGATATGAGGGTGGTGCCAGAGGACTGGAGAATTGCAAATGTTACGGCCTTGTACAAAAAAGGATGTAAGGATAAACCCAGCAACTATAGGCCAGTCAGTTTAACCTCAGTTGTGAGGAAACTTTTAGAAATGATAATCCGGGACAGAATTAATAGTCACTTGGATGAGTGTGGATTGATTAGGGAAAGGTAGCATGGATTTGTTGAAGGCAAATCAAGTTTAACTAACCTGGTAGAGTTTTTTAATGAGGTAACAGAGAGGGTAGATAAGTGCAATGCAGTTGATGTGGTGTGTATGGACTTTCAAAAGACGTTTGATAAAGTGCCGCACGGTAGGCTTATCATCAAGATTGTGGTCCATGGAACAAAGGGGACAGTAGCAACATGGATACAGAATTGGTTAAGGGACAGGAAACAGAGAGTAGTGGTGAACGGTTGTTTTTCGGACTGGAGGGAGGTGTACAGTGGTGTTCCTGAGGGGTCAGTGCTGGGACCACTGCTTTTCTTGATATGTATTGATGACTTGGACTTGGGAGTACAGGGCACAATTTCAAAATTTGCAGATGACACAAAACTTGGAAGGGTTGTAAACAGTGAGGAGGATAGTGATAGACTTCAAGAGGATATAGACAGGCTGGTGGCATGGGCGGACACGTGGCAGATGAAATTTAACGCAGAAAAATGTGAAGTGATACATTTTGGTAGGAAGAACGAGAAGAGGCAATATAAACTAATGTGCACAATTCTAAAAGGAGTACAGGAACAGAGAGATCTGGGGGTATAAGTGCACAAATCATTGAAGGTGACAGGGCAGGTTGAGAAAGTGGTTAAAAAAGCATACGGGATCCTGGGCTTCATAAATAGAGGCATAGAGTACAGAAGTATGGAAGTCATGATGAATCTTTATAAAACACTGGTTCAGCCACAACTGGAGTATTGTGTCCAGTTCTAGGCACCACACTTCAGGAAAGATGTGAAGGCTTTAGAAAGGGTGCAGAAGAGATTTACTAGAATTATTCCAGGAATGAGGGACTTTAGTTACGTGGATAGACTGGAGAAGCTGGGGTTGTTCTCCTTGGAACAGAGACGGTTGTGAGGAGATTTGATAGAGGTATTCAAAATCATGAAGGGCCTAGACAGAATAGATAGAGAGAAACTTTTCCCATTGTCGGAAGGGTCAAAAACCAGAGGACATAGATTTAAGGTGATTGGCAAAAGAACCAAAGGTAACATGAGGAAAAACTTTTTTACACAGCGAGTTGTTAGGATCTGGAATGCACGAGGCTGATTCAATCATGGCCTTCAAAAGGGAACTGAATAAGTACTTGAAAGGAAAAAAATTGCAGGTCTACAGGCAAAGGGCCGGGTAATGGGACTAGCTAGATTGCTCAGGCATAGAGCCGACGCGGACTCGATGGGACGAATGGCCTCCTTCCGTGCTGTAACCTTTCCATGATTTTATGACTCTATGATTCTAGTCTCAAGGGCAAATAGGGATGGGCAATAAATGGCGGCCTTGCCAGCGATGCCCATATCCCAAGAACAAATAAAAAGATGAATAGATATCTACAATCTAGTTTCTATATTATTAATTTTAACAGCTCATTGATGGATTTTAGCACAAAGCCTTAAATTGCATTCACTCTAACCTGGGCCACATACAATTTTCCTACCATACCAGTTCTGCTGCAGCTAGTAATTTATTTTTTGGTAGAAAGCCTATCGTTTGAATTTTTTTTTGTAATCTAACAGTGAAATGCTCTGAACAGACTTTCTCACTTCACAGTGTGTGGTGTTTCAAATTTTTCAAAGAGCTAATGTATTATAATTTCACAGCAATTTTCAGAGGTCCTTAGGGGAAAATGTTTGAAAAAAAAGGACTATCAACTTTAAGTTCAAATCTATGTGAGGAAGACATAATTATGACTGCTAAGTGGAAATACAAAACTGATATATTAAAGGAAGTGCGTGATGAAGATGTTCATGTCTTGAAGGCAACAGTTGGTTGAGGAAGTCATGCTGTTACCTATGGTTGTAGTTGGAATAAAATGGTAAAATTAACATGTTAAGTTTGTTCAATTATTTAGAACCAATTAAATGGTTCCAGCTGTTACAGAAACACCAACCCAAAATGGACAATAATCAGTCGTGACATGAGATCCAGTTTGAAATCTAAGCTCAGGGTTTTCTATTGGGTCAAAATAATCAGGAATTGAATGGAATGTAATGGAGTTCCATTGATATTGTACCACTCTGGTTTGGATTCAAATACAATTAGATTCTGGCTAACTTAATCTCAAATTGAATGTAAGGGTTAAAAGCTAAGGGTTGGATTATCTCCTGCAGAAATTCACAAATAAATTTAATTAGGTTATCGCACACTTCTTTAAAGTGTGCTGTTGCTTTGTTGTTCTAACAAGAATTTAATTTAGAAGAAATAAACCATTATGTCCACTGCCCTTGAAGAATTGGCCAGTTTTAAATTGAGAGCTGTGTGCATGCTGATAGAATTTGGCAAACCTGCCCGAGCAAATTCTCCCATGCCTGAGGACACTCACTGAGACTAGGGAAATGAACTTGATTTTCCATATACTACATGATATAATCACAAGCCAACCATAATACATAATGTGGATTATGCAGTTAATGATTATTCTGTGACAAGCTAGTCCCAAACAAATAACCAAAGATTGACAATTAGCTACCGTCTTTGTGGATTTACATCACTCGAATCTATAAGAGCCACGGAAGCATGAATAACTTCTCTGACATCTTCATCTTTTTGAGACACAAAGGAGGTAATAAAACAAATTTATTCTGTTCACAGTACAAGAATAAAAAGGAACTATTGTAAATGAAGACAAGATGTTGCTCGCAACCATAGTGTTTATCAAGTGTGTCGGTGCTATTTATTGCCTTGTATGCTCAGGAATGTTATTGCTTAATTACAAAGCAGTGATTGTAATTTACAAGGTTTTCCTATAAAAGCAGCAAGCCCCCACCAACTGGGAAATGTACTAAGTATTGCCTGTGTTTTTCTAAACTGTTCAAACGTTTTGAGACAAAATTAGATTTCAGATACTTTTGCAATACAGGGGCGAGTGTGACGCTGAACATTGAGATTAATTAGCAATTTATGATTAAATAGCTTGAAGGAAAGTCTGGCAACATCAGTTGCAATGACTCCACCCCCAACATCCAGGAAGCTTGATTGCATCCCTCCTTCTGAACACATCCTAAGGAATGCGGCAAAAAATGAGGATGCTTCCTTCCATTAGATTGCTGTGACAAAAATGGATTTTTGTTGGTATTGAATCTTTACTTGTACACCTTTTAACTGCAAACAACGTGTTAGGGGCTAAAATCCCAAGGTCACCCAGTGCATTTCTCAGAGTGCTCAGAGTCCAGACAGGCTGGCTGCAGTAGCCTATACACAAGGTGTGAATTGCTAAGGAAAGCACAATGGCATATCTAAGATGAAAAATGGTGTTCTATGGCCACAGATTTCATAAATATGGCAAGCATCTTATATCACTATTAAAGTTGGTGATACGTTTAATATTGATAAGGGAAATGCAGTCTTTTGTTTCAGTGCAACTTTAGAGTGGTTTGGATTGTATTTCTGTGGGGAGCCTGTTTTAGCAAGGAGATTGAGTTTTCAGCTTTCCAGCCAGCAGAAGGGTTTCATGTTGTATGTTTCTTCAGGTCCAACAGGGAGGTCAGGCCAGTTTGAAACAGCAAAGAGGAAGTGATTATTTTATTTAATGAGATTAGTGAAGTATATAATTCACTGTTTTAAACTATGTACTGTTAATTTATCTATTTTAACTATTAGTTTCGAACCTGAGGGGGAGATTTTAAACCTACCTGCCTGGCAGATACAAGGTCGGTAGATGGTTAAAATCATCCAAGTTATTTACCTACCCTGGAGCTGCCGGAAGCTGACCATTCCCGAACTGATCATCCTGAATAAAAACTTTTTAGAAACTAATTAAATAAAACAAGGTTAGTTAGAGATGGCAGGGGAGGTAGTGTGTCGTAACTGCAGCTTGTGGGAGTTTGTGGAGGCCAGCGAAATCCCGAGCAACCACATCTGCAGTAAGTATCTGCAGCTCAAGGAACTTTGGCTCAGAGTTATTGAGCTGGTGTCCGAGCTGCAGACATTGCGATGCATCCGGGAGGGGGAAGAGTTATCTGGACACTTTGATCCAGGAGGCAGTCACACCACTTACGTTAGGTAGTAGTTTAGATTTGTTCAGAGATAAGGGTCAGGAGGATCAGGCTGGTATGGGGTCCCAGGATGTAGTGATGGAGGAGCCTCAGCCCTTGACCTTGTCCAACAGATATGAGATACTTGCTGCCTGTATGGATGAGAGCAAAGACTGCAGGGAGGATGGGCAAACTGACCATGGCACTGTGGTACAGGAGGCCATTCAAGTGGGGGAAGTAAAAAGGAATGTGGTAGTGGTAGGGGATAGTATAGTCAGGGGATCGACACTGTTCTCTGCAGCCGCGACTGAGAGTCCCGAAGGTCGTGTGCCTGCTCGGTGCCAGGATTAAGGATATCTCCTCACGGCAGGAAAAGAACTTGGAGCACGAGGGGGAGGATCCAGTTGTCGTGGTCCACGTTGGAACCAACTACATCGGTAGAACTAAGAAGGAAGATTTGCTGAGACAATTTGAGGAGCTAGGGTCTAAATTAATAAGCAGAATCTCAAAGGTAATAACCTCTGGATTACTACCTGAACAAGTGCAATTGGCATAGGGACAGATTAGAGAGTTAAATGCGTGGCTCAAAGAGTGGTGTGGGAGACAGGGGTTTTGATTCATGGGAGACTGATACCAATACTGGGGAAAGAGGAAGCTGTTCTGTTGGGACGGGCTCCACTTAAACCGGACTGGGACCAGTGTCCTGGCGAATCGAATAATTAGGGCTGTAGATAGGGATTTAAACTAAAAAAGAGGGGGGAGGGGTCAGGTGTGGGGAAATTTACAAATCTAAGGAGAAAAGAAGGCAACAGGGCGGTGTGGTGATTTGGGTAAAGATAAGCAGAGACAGGAAGGGACAGAGAGTTTAATGGTAATAGTGCATCAGCAAATAAGGTCAAAGCAGGGAAAAATGATAAAAAATTAAAATTAAAGGCTCTTTATCTGAATGCACGGAACATTCGTAATAAGACAGATGAATTAGATGCACAAATAGAGAAAAATGGGTTTGATCTAGTAGCCATTACAGAGACATGGTTGCAAAGTGACCAAGGTTGGGAGCTAATTATTCCAGGGTACTTGACATTTTGAAAAGACAGGCAGAGTGGAAAAGGAGAGGGTGTAGCCCTAATAATAAAGGATAACCTAAGGACAGTGGTGAGAAAGGATCTTGGCTCAGAAGATCAGGAAGTAGAATCAGTATGGGTGGAAATAAGAAATAACAAGGGGCAGAAAACACTGGTGGGAGTAGTTTATAGGCCCCTTAATAGTAGCTATACCGTTGGACAGAGTATTAATCATGAAATAATAGGAGCGTGTAAGAAAGGTAATGCAATAATCGTAGGGGACTTTAATCGAAAAACAGACTGGACAAATCAAGACAGTTTCCTAGAACAATACGTCATGGAACCAACCAGGGAACAGGCTATTTTAGATCTTGTACTGTGTAATGAGACAGGATTAATTAGTAATCTCACAGTAAAGGATCCCCTGGGGAAGAGGGATCAAAATATGATAGAATTTCACATTGAGTTTGAGAGTGACGTACTTAAGTCAGAAACTAGAGTCTTAAACATAAATAAAGCCAATTACATAGGTATGACGGGCGAGTTGACAAAGATAGATTGGGAAATTAGATTAAAGGGTATGACGGTAGATAAGCAATGGCAAACATTTAAAGAAATATTTCAACATTCTCAACGAATATACATTCCACTGAGAAATAAAAACTCCACGGGGAAAGTGATTCATCCGTGGCTAACTAAAGAAGTTAAGGATAGTATTAGATTAAAAGTAGAGGCCTATAATGTTGCCAAGAAGAATAGTAAGCCTGAGGAGAGTTTTAGAAATCAGCAAAGGATGATCAAAGAATTGATAAAAAGGGAGAAAATAGAATATGAAAGGAAGCTAGCAAGAAATATAAAAACGTATTGTAAGAGCTTCTACAAGTTTGTAAAAAGGAAGAGTAGCAAAAGTAAACGTTGGTCCCTTAGAGGCTGAGACAGGAGAAATTATAATGGGGAATGAGGAAATCGCAGCGATGTTAAACAAATATTTTGTATCTGTCTTCACAGTAGAAGACACAAAAAACAAACCAGAAATAATGGGGAACCAAGGGTCTAATGAGAGTGAGGAACTTAAAGTAATTAATATCAGTAGAGAAAAAGTATTGGAGAAACTAACAGGACTAAAAGCCAATAAATCCCCTGGACCTGATGGCCTACATCCTAGGGTTTTAAAGAGGTGGCTGCAGAGATAGTGGATGCATTGGTTGTGACCTTGCAAAATTCCTTAGATTCTAGAATGGTCCCAGTGGATTGGAAGGTAGCAAATGTAACCCCGCTATTCAAGAAAGGAAAGGGAGAGAAAACAAGGAATTATGGGCCAGTTAGCGTGACATCAGTCGTTGGGAAAATGCTGGAATCCATTATTAAGGAAATGGTAACAGGGCACTTAGAAAATCATAATATGATTAGGCAGAGTAAACATGGTTTTATGAAAGGGAAATCGTGTTTGACAAATTTATTAGAGCTTTTTGAGGATGTAACTGTCAGGTTAGATAAAGGGGAAACAGTGGATGTAGTATATTTCGATTTTCAAAAGGCATTTGATAAGGTGCCACATAAAAGGTGGTTACACAAGGCTCATGGGGTTGGGGGTAATATATTAACATGGATAGAGGATTGGTTAACAGACAGAAAAGAGAGAGTAGGGATAAACGGGTCATTTTCAGGTTGGCAGGCTATTGGGATGCCGGAAAGATCGGTACTTGGTCCTCAGCTATTTACAATCTAAATTAATGACTTAGATGAAGGGGCGGAGTGTAATGTATCCAAGATTGCTGACGATATAAAGCTAGATGGGAAAGTAAGCTGTAAGAAGGACACAAGAATCTGCAAAGGGATATGGACAGGTTAAGTGAGTGGGCAAGAAGGTGGCAGATGGAGTATAATGTGGGGAAATGTGAGGTTATTCACTTTGGTAGGAAGAATAGAAAAACAGAATATTTGTTAAATGATGAGGAACTATTAAATGTTGGTGTTCAGAGGGATTTAGGTGTCCTTGTACAAGAAACACAAAAAGTTAGCGTGCAAGTACAGCAAGCGATTAGGAAAGCAAAAGGCATGTTGGTCTTTATTGCAAGGGGGTTGGAGTATAAGAGTAAGGAAGTCTTGCTATAATTGTACAGGGCTTTGGTGAGACCTCACCTGGAGTACTGTGTATGGTTTTGGTCTCCTTATCAAAGGAAGGATATACTTGCCTTGGAGGCGGTGCGACAAATGTTCACTAGATGGATTCCTGGGATGAGAGGGTTGTCCTATGAGGAGAGATTGAGTAGAATGAGCCTATACTCTCTGGAATTTAGAAGAATGAGAGGTGATCTCATTGAAACATACAAGATCCTGAGGGGGCTTGACAGGGTAGATGCTGAGAGATTGATTCCCCTGGCTAGAGAGTCGAGAACTAGGAGGCATAGTCTCAGGATAAGGGGTGGGCCATTTAAGACTGAGATGAGGAGGAATTTCTTCACTCATAGCGTTGTGTGAATCTTTGGAATTCTCTACCCCAGAGGGCTGTGGATGCTGAGTCGTTGAATATGTTCAAGGCTGAGAGAGATAGATTTTTGGACTCTAGGGGAATCAAGGGATATGGGGATCGGGCAGGAAAGTGGAGTTGAGGTCGAAGATCAGCCATGATCTTATTGAATGGTGGAGCAGGCTTGAGGGGCCATATGGCCTAGTCCTGCTCCTATTTCTTATGTTCTTATTTTAACCATCGCGCCTGAGTAGGCGGCAAGGGCACCCACCCAAAAATGGCAGAATTCTTTTTTCCATATGCATGTTGGGCTGATAGATACATTTCAAGGGACGCAATCATTTAAAGCTGTTCTAAAGGCTGCTAATAATTTTGCTGTGTATTTCAGTCTTTGCATAGGTTGTTTGAGTTAAACAAAGGATAGTTTTTCACTCTTCCCACCAGACAGTGTTGCAGCACGCCTGGAAGGAGACAGAGGGAGCGAACTTGAGGGCACACTTGATCACTACTGCCACTAGCAGGGCCAGTCCTGTTGTGTGTGTTAGCTGCAGGTATCCTGGCAACAGATGGATGCCTGATGACCCAGAGCCTGAGTAGCCAGTTCCACATGGTTAGAGTCCAGATAGATGAACCTCTGCCTGTATATGCAGGTGTGAGGGTGACAAACGGTGGGTATAATCCACACTTGTTGCAGCCTGACCTGTTTTAAATTCCCCTATTGCTGTCCCTCTTCCAAAAATAATAATTTGGAGGGAATTCCCATTGGGAAACCCACTCTACCAATATCATGGATGTATGAAAAAATAGCTATACCAGAAACACTCACCACAAAGTCTGATGATCAACTAATTGGAAATGGGAAGAAAAGAAAATCTAATGAAATAGCCTCAAAATGTTGTCATGAATATACTTAAGAGTTCTTTAACTGTTCGTCCATAAACAATATACGTTAGTTCCCATAGTGCCCATTTTATATTGGCAGTAGATGATTGAGATGTACACCATTGGGAAATTGTGCAGACATCAGTGGCAGGTCAGAAGATTGGACAGTATATAAAAACCAGCAAAGAGTGACTAAAAGAATAATAAGGAGGAAGAAATTAGAGTACGAGAGAAAGCTAGCTAGAAATATAAAAACAGATAGTAAGAGTTTCTACAGGTATTTAAAAAGGAAAAGAGTAAGTAAAGTGAGCATTGGTCCTCTAGAGAATGAATCTGGGGAATTAATAATGGAGAATAAGGAAATGGCGGATGAATTGAACAGATATTTTGCGACCTTCTTCACTGAAGAGGATAAAAATAATATGCCAGAAATAATTGTGAATCAAGAGATGAAAGGGAGGGAGGAACTTAAAACATTTACAATCACCAGGGAAAGGATTTTAAAATTATTAGAACTAAAAGCTGACAAGTCCCCATTTCCTGATGGACTTCATCCTAGGGTCTTAAGAACATAAGAACATAAGAAATTGGAGCAGGAGTAGGCCAATCGGCCCCTCGAGCCTGCTCCGCCATTCAATAAGATCATGGCTGATCTAATCCCAACCACAAATCTAAAGAACACAAGAAGTCGGAGCAGGACCCGGCCACATAGCCCCTGGGCCCTCTCCGCCACCCACAGGGCATTGACCGATCCGAACTCAGCTTCATGTCCAATTTCCTGCCCGCTCCCCATAACCCCTAATTCCCTTTACTTCTAGGAAACTGTCTATTTCTGTTTTAAATTTATCTAATGATGTAGCTTCCACAGCTTCCTGGGGCAGCAAATTCCACAGACCTACCACCCTCTGAGTGAAGAAGTTTCTCCTCATCTCAGTTTTGAAAGAGCAGCCCCTTATTCTAAGATTATGCCCCCTAGTTCTAGTTTCACCCATCTTTGGGAACATCCTTACTGCATCCACCCGATCAAGACCCTTCACAATCTTATATGTTTCAATAAGATCGCCTCTCATTCTTCTGAACTCCAATGAGTAGAGTCCCAATCTACTCAACCTCTCCTCATATGTCCGCCCCCTCATCCCCGGGATTAACCGAGTGAACCTTCTTTGTACTGCCTCGAGAGCAAGTATGTCTTTTCTTAAGTATGGAGACCAAAACTGTATGCAGTATTCCAGGTGCGGTCTCACCAATACCTTATATAACTGCAGCAATACCTCCTTGTTTTTATATTCTATCCCCCTAGCAATAAAAGCCAACATTCCGTTGGCTTTCTTGATCACCTGCTGCACCTGCATACTAACTTTTTGATTTTCTTGCACTAGGACCCCCAGATCCCTTTGTACTGCAGTACTTTCCAGTCTCTCGCCATTAAGAAAATAACTTGCTCTCTGATTTTTCCTGCCAAAGTGCATAACCTCACATTTTCCAATATTATATTGCATCTGCCAAATCTCCGCCCACTCACCCAGCCTGTCTATATCCCCTTGCAGGTTTTTTATGTCCTCCTCACTCTCTACTTTCCCTCCCATCTTTGTATCATCTGCAAATTTTGATATGTTGCACTCGGTCCCCTCCTCCAAATCGTTAATATAGATTGTAAAGAGTTGGGGACCCAGCACCGACCCCTGTGGAACACCACTGGTTACTGGTTGCCAGTCCGAAAATGAACCATTTATCCCAACTCTCTGCTTCCTGTTCGATAACCAATCCTCCACCCATGCCAGAATATTACCCCCAATCCCGTGATTTTTTATCTTAAGTAATAATCTTTTATGTGGCACCTTGTCGAATGCCTTCTGGAAGTCTAAATACACTATGTCCACTGGTTCCCCTTTATCCACCCTATACGTTATATCCTCGAAGAACTCAAGCAAATTTGTCAGACATGACTTCCCCTTCATAAAGCCATGCTGACTTTGTCCTATTAAATTATGCTTATCTAAATGTTCCGTTACTGTCTCCTTAATAATAGACTCCAAAATTTTACCCACCACAGATGTTAAGCTAACTGGCCTATAATTTCCAGCCTTCTGCCTACTACCCTTTTTAAATAACGGTGTTACATTAGCAGTTTTCCAATCTGCCGGGACCTCTCCTGAGTCCAGGGAATTTTGGAAAACTATCACCAAAGCATCCACAATCCCTACTGCCACTTCCCTCAAGACCCTAGGATGGAAGCCATCAGGTCCAGGGGATTTATCCGCCTTGAGTCCCATTATTTTACTGAGTACCATCTCCTGAGTGATTTTAATCGTATTTAGCTCCTCCCCCCTGAGAGTCCCCTGTTTGTCCAGTGTTGGGATATTCTTAGTGTCCTCTACTGTAAAGACTGAAACAAAATATTTGTCTTAAAAGAAGTGGCTGCAGGGAAAGTAGATGCATTGGTATTAATTTTCCAAAATTCCCTAGATTCTGGAAGGGTTCCATCAGATTGGAAATTACAAATGTAACTCCTCTATTGAAGAAAGGAGGGAGACAGAAAGCAGGAAACTACAGGCCAGTTAGCTTAACATCTGCCATAGGGAAAATGCTAGAATCTATTATTAGGGAGATTATAGCAGGGCACTTAGAACAGTTCAATGCAATCAGGCAGAGTCAACACGTGAAAGGGAAATCGTTTTTGACTAATTTATTAGAGTTCTTTGAGGAAGTAACAAGCAACGTGGATAAAGGGGATCCTGTGGATGTGGTGTACTCGAATTTCCAGAAGGCTTTAGACAAGGTGCTACACCAAAGGCTACTACACAAAATAAGAGCTCATGGTTTGAGGGGGTCAACATATTAGCATGGATAAAGGATTGGTTAGCTAACAGGAAACAGAGAGTAGGCATAAATGGGTCATTTTCAGGTTGGCAAAATGTAACAAGTGGAGTGCCACAGGGATCCCTCAACTATTTACAATGTATACCAATGACTTGGATGAAGGGACCGAATGTATTGTTGCTAAATTTGCTGATTACACAAAGGTAGGTAGGAAAGTAAGTTGTGAAGAGGACATAAGGGGCTCGAAGTTAGCAGGGCTGTGGGTTCGCGGCGGGGGGGCTATTGGGCGTGTGGGTAACGCGCCCGGCGAAATCAGTCTGCCCCCCGCGCAATCGCAGCCTAATTGGAGCCACTTACCTGTTGTTCCGGGTTCCCCACTACTGAGCTGCGCGTCGGGCGGGCTGCGCATGCGCAGTAAGATCTGTCAGCTGGAGGAGCTCTATTTAAAGGGGCAGTCCTCCACTGACAGATGCTGCAACAAACAGAAAAAAAATCACAGCATGGAGCAGCCCAGGGGGAAGGCTGCTCCCAGTTTAATGATGCCTCACTCCAGGTATCATTAGATGGGGTGAGGAGGTGGGGGAGGACAGAGATCTTCCCCCCCGGTGGGCGGGAGGAAGTGGCCTGCCTCTGCCACCAGGAAGGCCTGGCTCGAGGTGGCAGAGGAGGTCACCTGCATCACCAACATATCGCCCACCTGCATACAGAAGGTGCTCCAATGACCCAAGTAGGTCAGCCAAAGTGAGTACACTTACTCTGTCGCCTACATTCCATCTGCCACATCACCGCCCCCACCCCACATCTCCTTCTGCACTGCCAACACTACTCTGTCACATCACCCCTCATACCCACTCAAAGCTCATCCTCATCTTACCTGCACTGACTCACCTCGCCAGTACTCATCCCGCCACTACCACTCAACCCAATCCACATATAGTCTCATGGCTCTGTCTCATATTCACCCTCTCGTGCATCTCTCTCACAGTCAGCCTCACTCAAACTGCCACTACCTGTGCTGCAACCACAGGGCATGCATCACATGTGTGCAGTAGGCAGCGTAAGGCAAATGTGTCGTGAGCATGAAGGGGATGCACAAGGGTGTTTGAGGGTTTGTCATGGTTTTTACTTATATTGAATTTCTGACCAACTCACATTACATATTATATTGGCACCACTACTGCCACGTCTTTGCGAATCTTGACTGGTTTGTGCAATAATGCCCTTTCCTGAGGATCACAATGAAGACCCACAACTGATGCCACCCATTGTGTCACTGCAGAGTGGTGTAGGTGTATTTGCAGGGCTCTTTTGTGGAGACGTCGGCGATGTCCCCGGTGGCACCCTGGAAGGATGCGGAGGAGAAGTTGTTGAGGGCAGTGGTGACTTTGACAGCGACAGGTAAGAAGATGGTGCTCGGGCCAACCGGGAGCAGCTCGGCATGAAGGAGGCTGTAGATGTCCACAACTACATGTCGAGTGACACTGAGCCTCCATGTGCACTGCTGCTCAGAGAGGTCCAGGAAGCTGAGCCTCGGTCTGTGGACCCTGTGGCGAGGGTAGTGCCCTCTGCGACGCATCTCTCTCTGCGGTTGCCCTCCCTCCTGCTGTGCAGGTGGATATGTCACAGCACTGTGTTGTGGAGCTCCACGTGTCAGAGGTGGATGGCGAGGCTGGAGAGGCTGGTGAGGCTGGTGATGCTGTTCGCCCTCCGAGGAGGGCATGACTGCAACCACGGCGGCCCCCATCCGCAAGATGTACATCTGAGGGGGTCTGCAAGGTAGGTACATGTCTCTGGACCCCGGGGTAAGTGAATTTTCTTGTCAGGAGGAGGGTGGTGGAGGCCAAACTTTGTCCCAAGTGACAGAGTGGCCTCCTGCAATGAGTGAGGGTCTCTCTCCCCCCCCGCCACCTGTCAAATGGACCTTTGCAGCTGCCACAGGCTGATAGCTGCAACACCTCCATTTGAACTGCGAGTTTTTCCCCCAGTATGGGAAACAGTCCCAGTTGTCTATAAAATCCCACCCCTCCTCACATATTCACTTAATTAGGTCAGTTAATGACCTGAAATACCTCAGTAAATACTTTTAAATGGCACCCCGCTGGCTTTAATTGCCTGCGGGATTCCCACATGTGGGGGCTGCGCGCGCACGTCGGCACGTCAGTGGGGAACCCGGAAGTCGGCGGGTTGGAGCCGGGCTCCGGACCCGCTCCGGGATTCCCCGATTTTCGCAGCCCCCCCCCCCGCCAGGAACGCACCCGATAGCGGGTGGTAAAATGAAGCCCAAGGAGTCTGCAAAGGAATATAGATAGGTTAAGTGAGTGGGCAAAAATTTGGCAGTTGGAGTGTAATGTGGGAAAAAGTGACCTTGTCCACTTTGGCAGGAGGAACAGAAAAGCAGTATATTATTTAAATGGCGAGAGATTGCAGAACTCTGAGATACAGAGGGATCTGGGTGTCCTAGCACATGAATCACAAAAAGTTAGTATGCAGGTACAGCAAGTGATTAGGAAGGCAAATAAAATGTTGTCATTTATTGCAAGAGGAATGGAATATAAAAGTAGAGATGTTTTGCTACATTTGTACAGGGCATTGGTGAGACCACATCTAGAATACTGTGTGCAATTTTGGTCTCCTTATTTAAGAAAGGACATAATTGCTTTAGAGGCGGTTCAGAGAAGATTCACTCGACTGATTCCTAGGATGAGGGGGTTATCTTATGAGGAAAGGTTGAACAATTTGGGCCTGTACACGCTGGAGTTTAGAAGAATGAGAGGTGATCTTATTGAAACATATAAGATCCTGAGGGGACTAGAAGGGGTAGATGCTGAGAGGATGTTTCCCCTTGTGGGAGAGACTAGAACTAGGGGACACAGTTTAAAAATAAGGGGTCTCCCATGTAAGATGGAGATGAGGAGAAATTTTTTCTCTCAGAGTCATGAGTTTGTGGAACTCCTTTCCCCAGAGAGCGGTGGAGGCAGGGTCATTGAATATTTTTAAGGCTGAATTAGATAGATTCCTGATTAACAAGGGAGACAAAGGTTATAGTAGGTAGATGGGAAAGTGGGGTTGAGGTCACAATTAGATCAGCCATGATCTTATCAAATGGCAGAGCAGGCTCGAGGGGCCGAATGGCCTACTCCTGCTCTTAATTCATATATTAGTATCTAAATGACATCATTGTTAATTGCAAGGTGGCAAGTGCTTCTGCGCCAGTACAAAATCTGAGCACAAAATTGGATGAGATTCTAGATAGGCATAAATTTGCTGAAATGGATGTGTGCCCATTTTTCTGATTGGGAGTAATTTTGACTTTGTATGAAAGTGTAAAACGGGCAATTTCGGATCAGCTGCCCGTTATACATCTCTCCTGACAATATCGCACGTTTTACACTATCACCCACAGTCAAAATTACCCCTATTGTGTTCATTTCATACCTGTTAATCGGGTGTAACCAATGAGAAAATCTACCCTGAAGTGCACTGTTTTCCTGCTAATCCTGCACTTTCCACATATGATTTTCTCGCCTCCTTTCTGTAAAATCACCAGTTCTATCTGCTACAACGTAAGTGTGTTGAGCTTTCCTTATATCACTGGAAGTCAGATTCATAAACAAGACTTGTTCAATTCTCCTCATCTCAAACCAGTCGTACCAAGAAAGAAATGCAGATTTTTTTTCCTGAGATACAGCCACCTGATTCAGACAAGATTTATAAAACAAAATTTCCAACCCTACATATTGATTTTCATAAGCAGCACTCCCTGCAGCATGGTGTGATAAAGAGATGGTACAAGTAGATTGATAAATGTCTATTCAGCGAGTTGCTTATCTAAACAGCTATTAGGAATCTGTGAATGATATTGAGTGGAAATTTAACAGCTTTCTTGAAAAAGGAACGGGCTGAATATGAATCCGGCAAAACTCATAAGGCTAGAGTGGCCAAATATTTTGATGAGACTCCATAAGTGGAACCTTTCTAGTGCTTTCTAGTGCTACCAGCATTTATCCTCATGCAGGTGCTGAGCTTTTCAGATTGTTCCTATGCTAGGTTAAAAGCTAGGCTCTTTGCATCCTTCCTCCCCCCGCCTTCCTTCACCAATTTTATATTTGGCAGAACTGGGCCGGGTGAAGTGCAGAAGGCAGAAGGTGGAGACATACTCGGCTGCAACCCCGCCTCTCTGCTGCTTTTCGCGGGCCAATTGTGACCTGAGAAACTGTGCTGGCCCATATGTGGGAGGGCCAATGAAATGCAAATGAGGGAATCCCGGCCTCTGCCGTGTTTTTCATCATTCACATTGAATACAGGAGTTGGGATGTCTTGTTAAAGTTGTACAAGACATTAGTAAGGCCACACTTGGAATACTGTGTACAGTTCTGGTCACCCTACTATAGAAAGGATATTATTAAACTAGAAAGAGTGCAGAAAAGATTTACTAGGATGCTACCGGGACTTGATGGTTTGACTTATAGGGAGAGGTTAGATAGACTGGGACTTTTTTCCCTGGAGAGTAGGAGGTTAAGGGGTGATCTTATAGAAGTCTATAAAATAATGAGGGGCATGGATAAGGTAGATAGTCAAAATCTTTTCCCAAAGGTAGGGGAGTCTATAACGAGGGGGCATAGATTTAAGGTGAGAGGGGAGAGATACAAAAGGGTCCAGAGGGGCAAATCTTTCACTCAAAGGGTGGTGAGTGTCTGGAACGAGCTGCCAGAGGCAGTAGTAGAGGCGGGTACAATTTTGTCTTTTAAAAAGCATTTGGACAGTTACATGGGTAAGATGGGTATAGAGGGATATGGGCCAAGTGCAGGCAATTGGGACTAGCTTAGTGGTATAAACTGGGCGACATGGACATGTTGGGCCGAAGGGCCTGTTTCCATGTTGTAAACTTCTATGATTCTATGGAAGAATGCTGGATGGAGGGACCGCCTGTTCAGCCCTCTCATCCAGCATTCCGAAGTCAGCAGACGGCTGACTATGCAAATGCCCTGAGAGCATAGCCCTGCACAGGCCTCAACAAGTAAGAGGGAGATTCCCATTAATTTTACAAAATATTATTGGCAGACAGCACACCTCTTTTTAGATGTCAGCCTTGGCTCAGTGGTAGGACTCTAGTCTTTGAATCTGAAGGTCATGGGTTCAAGCCCCACACCAGAGACTTGAGCACATAATCTAGGCTGACAGCTCAGTGCAGTATTGAGGGAGTTCTGCACTGTTGGAGGTGCAGTTTCAGATGAGACGTTAACCCGAGGCCCACCTGTCCTCTTAGCTGGATATAAAAGATCGCATGGCACTATTTGAAGTACACGGGAGTTCTCCCCAGTGACCTGGACAATATTTATCCCTCAACTGATATCACTAAAATAGAGAATCTGGTCATTATTTCATTGCTGTTTGTGGGACCTTGCTGTGAGCAAATTGGCTGCTGCTTTTCCCAATATTACACCTCAAAAAGTACTTTATTTGCTGTAAAGCACTTTGGGATGTCCTGAGGTTGTAAAAGGCACTATGAAAATGCAAGTAAAAACAGAAAATGCTGGAGAAGCTCAGCAAGTGAGGCAGCACCTGTGGAGAAAGAAGCAGAGTTAACGTTTCAGATCGAAGACCTTTCATCAGAACTGGAAGATGTTAAAGAGTTAAAGTTTTTAATCAAGTACAGAGCCTGGGAAAGGGGGGGGAGGGGATGGAGGGGAGGGGGGAAAGAACAAAAGGGAAGGTCTGTGATAGGGTGGAGGGCAAGAGTGATTAAATGACAAAACGGATGATGGTGCAAGGCAAGGAGGGTGGTAATGGAAAAAGTTAAGAAACAAAAGATCGGTCTAGAGTAGCTGTGAATGGCAACAGCAGAACCATTACCAGCAGCTGCAGGCCAAAAAAATAAATAAACGGGAGCAGTGGTTATGATCTGAAGTAATTGAAATCAATGTTGAATCCCGAAGGTTGTAAAATGCCTCAACAAAAGATGAGGTGCTGTTCCTCGAGCTTCCATTAAATTTCATTGGTGTAAGAGGGCAAGGACAGAGAGGTCAGAGTGGGAATGGGACGGGGAATTAAAATGTCAAGCTTGCGGAGTGAGCAGAGGTGTTCATCAAAGTGATCACCCAATCTGCATTTGGTCTCCCCAATGTAGAGGAGACCGCATTGTGAGCAGCGAATACAGAATACTAAATTGAAAGAAGTACAAGTAAACCGCTGTTTCACCTGGAAGGAGTGTTTGGGGCCCTGAAGGGAGGAGGTGAAAGGGCAGGTGTTGCATCAGTGGGCTTACAGCTGTGTTTTTGCCGCCAAACTGGCGCAAGCCTGGGGAGTCCACTTCTCATATGGTAAAGATCCTAGGGTAAGAAAACCAGCCGGGGCCAGGGCGCATCTCAGGGGCAGATGGAAGTTCCCACCTTCCTCCCTTCCACCAGTGCAAAAAGCTGAGCAGAAAGCCAATGCTTAAGATTATTACCCTAAATTAGATGTTTCCTCTGCTTGCACAGATGTGGTGCACTGTGCAACTCTGGAGAATGCTGTATTACAACCATAGATGCATGATGGCAAATTATGGTGCACAGTGCAAATAGCACTGATGTTCAATGGCAGTAATTTCAGCCCCTTATATTCAGCTGGGGTCTAAATGGGTATTGTACATTAAGGGGTTATTTTCCAATCCTTTGGGCTGGATTTATGCGCACTTTACGTCATACACAATTTTCTAGTTACTGAGAAATATGAGGCAGGAAGTGCCCTTCCAAAATAGGCAGGAACTTCATTTAAATATTGAGTGTGGGGCGGGCATGTCCTGCACACTATTTCCTGATATTTGTGTATGAAGAACATCGATTCATCGTCACACCAATGTGAAATGGATTTCCAGGGTTGCTAGATAACAGTATAGAGAAGTATGCAGTTTAAAGGACACAGTAATGCTGAGAAAGATATATTTTAGTTATTGCCTTCTTTCTTCTTTTCGTATGCTGGCACGTAACTTCTCATGAGCCTTTGTGCCAATTGTTCTGCAGTGCCTTCTGTTTTGCCATGAGCTCCATTACTTCCATCAGTGGCTTCTCCACCAATGGGAATTGCTCTTTCTCAGCATTTTAGAGGAAGAAGAGGAGAAGCAACAGTGGGATGCTAGGGAGGAGATCTCACCCCCACACAATCTTCTCCAGGAGAACAGACCTGGTTTTAGCAAAGGGTTCGTGCAGGTGGAGGCTCCTATTCCCACAGGGATCTGGGATTGGAGACCCAATGACCCCAGAAAAAATGGGAATGTCTGACTAAGCTTTCTCAGAAGCCCTCTAATCACGGTGTGTCATGCTTTCAGTGACATTGCATGAAAGAAGGCTTGCTGGGGTGATCACCAGCCACATTTAATATCCTTTCAATTGATCTTTGACTGTAATCCTCTCCTGTGTAGCCTCTGCAAAGGCGTCCAATAGATGAAAATTCCATGTGAGCCTTTCTTATGGCTGCAAGGATTTTGTTTCTCTGTTCTGAAACATCTGTTTAATTGTTTACATCAATTTAATTCTAACTTGTATGCGGTTTTCCATTCTTGCCACCGCTGTACCCCCTACATAGGTCCAAATCTGCACCTACAGCTATGGATAATTATGATAAATAGCCGTGCCATTGCACAATGTAAGTCGGAGGATATGGTCACTCTCTTACCTGTTTCTGCTGCCTTTGTGTTACTGTTTCTCTCTTTTTCTCTTCTCCTCTGCCTCTCTCCCCATATCTCTTTTTGCTTCTCTCTTTTTTTCTTGTTTCCTTTTGGATGAGAGACGATGGGTGTGGTGGTGTACTGTGGTGGGAGAATGAGCTGCCAATGGCTGAACGCTGCTTTTGAGATGGGGTTGTGAGGAAAATGTGCCCCACAGTGGCTCTCTTCCCACCCCCTTCTTCATTCACCCATGCTTCTCCCCACCTCTCTCTCTCATCATGCTTCCTCTCTTCACCTTTTCACACTTCCATCACCAACCTCAACCTCTTTCCTTTTGAGCTACCTGCTCAACTTTTGTATCCTGCCCCCCCACTTAATTCACTGTTACTCACATCACCCTTAACCCTCCATCCAGTCCCTCCCACTCTCACTTGCTCTCCCCAAAGGCAGGTAGTGTGAAAAGGCCCTGTCACCCTCCCCATCTGTTACCCTGAGACTTTCTTTGCTTTCATAATTGAGTTTTTTTTAATGTATCAAATTGGAATGAAGAAAGAGACTTTCTGTCTGCCTCTGTATCACTCTGTCAGTGTCATAGGTGTTAGCAGTTAGAACTTCTGCCTCATAGGTGTAAGCCATTAGCAATTATCTTTTCTATCAACAAAACACATGTGATAATTAGTTGGTTTCAAAAATCAACTTTTCTTTTGAAAATTGAACTATTAGCATGAAGAAAGACACACACTTTTACTTTTCCTCTCTGCCTCTCTCTACCTATCTCTCTTTTTAATACACTTTCAGTGTAACTGCAGCCTGTTGCAAAGCCACATTTTAAAAGTGTCCTTTCAGTTGAAACTTTATAAACTTACTTTTTTCTATTTTTAATGTTATGTTGTAAGCAGTGTTGCCTTCAGCTCTCTGCTAACATTAAAAGTGTTCACATCCACGCAGCTCCGTCATTGCTGACCTGCGTGTGACCTGCAGTGAGGTATAGGCGGCAGTGTAACTCGGGTCTGCCGATTGTACATCATGCTGCACTGATACTGATATCTTCAATATAGTGTCAACCTTAAATGCACGATGAGCACTGCATGTGACCAAGATGATTTAACCTAATAGCTTCATCGATAAAATGCTCAACATGAATTTGGAAATCAGACTCAACTGCATTTGAAATATGCCCAATATATAAGATTGTTTTAAATCAATAAAGCTTCTAACTAAACCAGATGATGACTTGGCATTAATGAAATCTGCAATGAACAGAATTAAGACATTGATAAAGAAATGATATTAATTTGCTATTTAATTATTCAGCTCCATAGAGAATAAATGATACCTGGGAGTGAACATAAGGTAACAAAATAAATGAGAATTTTAGATGCCATAAACTGTAAAAGCAATCTTAAGGCAGCTTATAACTATCTTCTGAACCCTGGAATTAGATTACTGCCTTGAATTTACCCCAGAGTTTGAATAAAATAAAACAATTTTATGGGTGGTTTAATTTAGATCAGTTTTTGTGCTAATTGTACATATGCCAATTGCCAATGGCTTGATGATATACACGAGGATTAAAAATACTTACATTATCACTGCAAATTTATGGAGAAATACTTTGTGATTGCTAGAAAAGTCTATGGCCCATATTTTACTGGTTTCAAAATAATATTTCTTATAAAGGCACAAAGTTCGATTCTAAAATAAGAATGCATTTGTGAAATAACCTCAGTGATTACTGTACCTATACAAGACAACATTCAATTTATTTTTATTTTTTCTCCTTCAATATAATAGTTATCAACATTATGGTCTCCATCTATTATTTTCACCATGTCATCAGAATGTGGAACTCGCTATCACATGGAGTGGTTGAGACGAATGGCATTGATGCATTTAAGAGGAAGCTAGATAAGTACATGAGGGAGAAAGGAATAGAAGGATATGTGATAGGGTGAGATGAAGTAAGGTGGGAGGAGGCTCATGTAGAGCATAAACACTGGCGTAGACCTATTGGGCTGAATGGCCTGTTTTTGTGCTGGAAAATTCAATGTAATTCCTGACCGGCTTTGGGTTCCATTTGATCAAATAACATGTTACTAAAGCCAAGTGCCTGCAATTTGTTAATGGGGTGACCCTGCTAGCTACTGGACTGCCAGTTTTGCCTGGGATGTGGTGAGTAATGCTCAGGAACGAGAGATGTTTTGAAGCCCCACAATAAAAATGGTGATTGAGCAGCGGAAAAGAGTGAGAAAATGTTCTTCATTGACAAAATAGACTATTGTTTGTGCATACACCAACTCTCCATGTTTTTTTGAAAAAACACAATATAAATTTTACTTGAATAAAGCCTTTGAAATTTGCCCTCCAGCTTTTCTTAATCTTGAAAAAAACAACTGAGCAGAAACTGCTAGATGCTGAAGAAAGATGTGCTGGCTGGTACTGATGAACCCTAGTTTCACTGACATGCTTAAACTGCACAATTCAAATTTAACTCACAGAGTCACAGCTCTGAGCAAAAATATCAGGCAGAACTTTCAACTTTTTCAGTGGGGGCGTAAGATGGACGGTAGCGGATCAACCATCCGTTATACACCCTGCTCAAGCTTCCTTCAACTTCAATGGAAATGAAAATCGGCAGTGGATTCGATACTGCCAGTTTCACACCTCCACCTAAGGTGAAAGTCACATCCATCTAGTCCAAGCCTAGAAACTTGGCAGAGCCTGAGGCCTTCAAGTAAAAACTCGAATGAAGACATCAAAAGACATAAAACACAAATCATACAATTGTGAAATATGTAATTCTTTCAATGTTTTATTTTGGATTTAAAAACTTCAGTTGCTGAGAAAAAAATACTGGATCAAGAATTTTTAATTGGAAAATACTATTATTATAAAATGACAATACTGAGACAGGCAGTCCTGACACCTTTAACATTGAAAACACCTAGCATAGCACCACCTACTGGTGTGACAGGTATTGTAGGTATTTCTAATGGTTTTTTTCCATAGGACCAAGGTTGACATAGGAAGTTTCAATGAATTGCAGGACCTGGATTCTGAATTTAATATATAATAGATGAGCTGACCATGGGAAATTAGATGTAAACAGCATACTTTGGATTAGTTTAATATTTGTTTCAAACTAATTAGGAGTAAGCTACATGCATATTGGAAAATTTAACCTACTGTCTTTTCAGCATTGCAACCTGCTTCCATTTTGCATATTATCGCTGTTGGTCGACATCTGTGGGGTTCAGGCTACATTTCCCAAACTAGGGTGGCAGTCTATTCAAGAAGTTAACTCTTAATTAGTTCTTACTCCGTAAGTTATGGTTAGCTTGCAGATTCCATAGTTTATAATTATGTCCCCTTCTTTCCTTACTTCAGATTCAGCACAAACAACTTCTCCACATTCACCTCACTGATTCTCTCTTGGACGATGTCTACCTTTATCTGATTTAATTCATCAAGGACAGATTTAATCCATGTTCCTTAACCAATGTTCCTTATATCCTTTTCACTGTCTGTATATAATGATGACATTACAATGGATACCATACTCCAGTAGTGATCTCACCAATACATTATACGATGTCAGTACCTTTGATTTACACTTCAGAGATCTAATTGTATGCTTAACTTTCAATTTACCATGGTAATTGCTGTCATACAATGTGAGAGTAGTCTCAATTTTTGCAATCACATGAGCTATCTTCCAATCTTTTGTTACTTCTCTGTGTTCAATGAATAATATTCCCACCGACACATCACCTAAGTTCACCCTCAGCTCTTTTAGCACTCTCGGGTGTGTTCCACCAGCTGTGCCTGGTGAATAATGGCCCTCCTGGTACTCAATTTTCTTAATGAACATTTCATTTTTGTCTAATATTTTCTCCTTGGCTTTAGACACATCCTTCACCACTTTACATAACTGGGAACTTGTGATGGTATCTACAGTGAAATCAGTTGTGGAAAAAAAGACATTTGCAACTTCTGTTGTTAATCTTCCCCTCCACCTTTCCTCTGTCATCCTTAAGGATTCCCATTTATTCTATAGGTCTTGCTTTGTCTGCAATGAATATCAAACAATAATTATATTTTTTGCCCCTGTATACCTATTTGTAATTTGTCCTTCTAATTTCCCCACTGACACCACTTCACTGTTTTTTCATCTTTTACTTATTTGGACATTTTTCTTTTGTTATCTCATTATACTCAATGAGCCATGTTCAATGCATAATATATCCACCAACAGATCCCCTCAATATACCCTCAGTGATGCATTTCCTATCATTACCAAATGGCAGAGTAATTTCCTTCTTTATTTTTAAAATTGTTTTAAAAACAATTTTGTTTTTTCTTTGTCATTATTATGAGAGCGCCATTTTCAATCTAGTTCCTCAGGAATGGAGTAATGGAGACATGGTGCAGCAGGTGGCCCTGACAAAGCTCACACCTCACAGCACACATCGTAGCCAAACATCTGCTTTTTGAGCAAACCTTCAGCGTTTTTTAGCCCCCTTTCATTCTGTTCATGTTGTGGCTCCTATTTTATTTGTTACTGTGATGTGTGTGATGCTGCCAAGGTCGCATTTATATCCCCTCCCTATTTGCTCTGAACTGCTGTAGTTGTTTTGGTAATGGTGCTCCCATGAAGATGTTAGCTAAGGAGCTGCAGGATTTTGACCCAGCAATGATGAAGGAATGGCGGTATACATCAACGTCAGGATTGTGTGTGATGGAGAGGAATTTGCAGTGATGGTGTTCCCATTACCTTGCTGCTGTTCTCTTTGTTGGCAGTTGGGAGGTGCTGTTGAAGTAAGCTTGGTGAGTTGCTGCAGTGCACCCTGTAGATAGTGCATAATGCCGCTACAGTGCGCCAATGGTGGAGGGGATGGATATTGAGCCCAGTGGCAGCGATGTCGATCAAGCAAACTGCTCTGACCTGGATGGTGTTAAGCTTCTTGAGTGCTGTTGCAGCTGTACCCATCCAAGTGAGTGGTGAGTATTCTATCCCACCGATGTGAGTCTTGTAAATGGTGGAGGGGCACTGAGGGGCTCGGAGATGAGTCACCATTGCACATTACCCAGTGTCTGCTCTGCTCTTGTAGCCATGGTGTTGATATGGCTGGTCCAGTTAAACTCTGGTCAGTGATGACTCCCAGGAGGTTGATGATGGGAGACTTGGTGATGGCGAACTTGTTGGAGGTTGGGGAAGGTGGCTGGACCTTCTCTTGTTGGAGATGGTCAGTGCCTAGCACTTGTGTGGGACGAACATTACTTGCCACTCATTACCAAGCCTGGATGTTGTCCAGGTCCTGCTGTCAGCTGGCATGGACTGCTTCATTATTGAAGGAGTTGTGAATGGAGCTGATTACAGTTGAAGCATCAGCAACAGCCTGACTCTTAACCTTGCGACAGAGGGAAGGCCATTGATGAAGTAGCACGAGGTGGTTGAGCCGAGAATTCTGCCCTGAGGAATTCCTGTAGTGATGTCCTAGGACTGTGATGATTGGTCTCCAACAACCATGACCATTTTCCTGTGGGTCAGGTATGACTGCAGCCTTTGGACGGTTTTCCCATTGAGCCCCATTGACCAGTTTTGGTTAGGGCTACTTCATGCCATTCTCGATTGAACACTGCCTGGATGTCAAGGGCCACTCCTCTCATCTTGTATCCATGTCTGGAGCTATCTGATTCTGGCGGCACCCAAACTGAGCATCAGTGAGCAAGTTATTGGTAAGTAGGTGTTGCTTGATGGCACTTTTGATGATTTTTTTCTATCATTTTGCAACTGATAGGCTGGTAATTGGCCAGGTTAGATTTGTCCCTGCTGTTTGTGGATAGGATGTACATGGGCAATTTTCCACATTGTCGTTGTACATTCACAGAAGAGGAAAGCCACTATACTTTATGGATCGTGAGTCAGCTAGAGCCACAAAAACTGTTTTAGGAGCTGCCACGCACAACAGGGTTGGCAGCTATGATGATCTCAACACCTCTCACTTGCCTGTGTGGATTACTCTGGCTTGATTCTGCCTTTGTCTTTCTAGTTTACACACGTACATAACCCTTGTCATTAACTGATGCATTTTCAGTAGAGTGACGGTTTTAATAGGAGCATCACTAGTGTGAGTTTGGGGGGTGGGGGAGGGCTGTAGAAAATACAGGTTGTTTTTGTTTTCCTTTTAATTTTTCTCCACTTTTTTTCCCTCACCTACTGCCTGTCCCTGTTGCTGTGGTTGAAATTTCGACTTGGTTTCTTTCTGGATGCTTCACAGAGTCAGAAGGTGTCAAGAAGAGCAAGAGAGCTGGTTTTAACTCTGAGACACATGCCATGAAAATAACTCTTCACTGTTTCTGTGACTTGAGAACGCAAAACATCTAGGAATCTGCAGCACACATTTAAAGGGGAAGAGAGCTGTGAAGCCTAGGAGCAGCTGAGTAAATTTGACTATTCCAGTATCTTAGAGATGATTGCAAGCAATTTTTGTCTGAAGCCTGAACATTAGTGTGGAAAAATAAATTTATAGAGTCACTAAACTTGTATTCCTCATTTCCCTCCTCAAAAAATAACAAATCAACGGATTAATGTAGTGCTCTCCTTGGTCTTCATGGTCACTTGCTGTAGTTCTGTCATTTTTGTTAGTTACGTATACTTCTCTTCATTCTGCCACATAGTCTTTCTGACCCTAACCCCTCAGAGTCCCCTTGCCAGAAGCTTGGTCCGAGCTGCTTGCATTAGATCTGCTCATCCACATGGCAATCCTGAAGCAACACGTGACAGATTATGATTTTGCGCCCCCATAATATGGAGCAACACACTTCATAGATAGAGTATTTCCTGTATTTAATTGTGGGATCAATAGACTGGCATTGCTAGAATCAGAAAATTCAAAACTTACCTCCCCAATGTTGAGTCTTGGTCAAATGTCCCTGCAGTTGCCCCATCCTAAATCCAACCTTCTTCATAATCAGTGCCGCATAGATCGATATGTCTATTGACAGGAGATTACTTGAATTACATAAGTTCCAATTCTTATGTTGTAATATTTATAGAGCTATTTGTCTACAATATGATTTGAGCCTAGGCTGAAGTTAGCCAGCGACACCCACATCCCATGAACGAATAATTTTTTTTTTAAAGAGGTAAGACTTTTTATGAAAATATCACTGAAACTGGCTTATTCCTCAATGTCACGTTCATAGTTATTTAGGGGGCCGTTGAATGCTGGCGAACTAAGAGAGTGATGCGTGTTTTTCAGATTTAGATGTAGAATTATTAGTAAAAATTCTGACATTCAGTATCATAAAAAAAAGAATTTGACTTATTCATTCAGCTTAAAGCAGTGGCCTTGGTCATAGACATTTATTCAGGGCCGTTTTTCAGTTGCATGTTGTTTGAATTGTCAGCTTTCTTTGGGGCTGTATCAGCTTTTCCAAGTTTTGTGGTTTGGCATGTATGCAGCATGTCCTTATCACCACCTCTGCCAAGTACCAGCAGAGTTACACATATCCTCGAGGATGCAGCTAGTGAGGTTGAGGATGAAGCACAGGGTCAGTCACAGCGTTCAGGCGAGAAAGACCAAGTTATGTTGGCTGCTCGAGGACAGGCACCTGCTGGCTGGAGGTTCAGCACATTTCTTGTCACTGGTACAGTGCCTAGAGATTCACCTAACAGAGCCTGCTTATAATCAGAGATTGCTATCTCATTAGGATCATCTGTATGAATCATAGAATCATAGAATCAAAGAAGTTTACAATATGGAAACAGGCCCTTCGGCCCAACATGTCCATGTCGCCCAGTTTATACCACTAAACTAGTCCCAATTGCCTGCACTTGGCCCATATCCCTCTATACCCATCTTACCCATGTAACTGTCCAAATGCTTTTTAAAAGACAAAATTGTACCCGCCTCTACTACTGCCTCTGGCAGCTCGTTCCAGACACTCACCACCCTTTGAGTGAAAAAATTGCCCCTTTGGACCCTTTTGTATCTCTCCCCTCTCACCTTAAATCTATGCCCCCTCGTTATAGACTCCCCTACCTTTGGGAAAAGATTTTGACTATCTACCTTATCTATGCCCCTCATTATTTTATAGACTTCTATAAGATCACCCCTTAACCTCCTACTCTCCAGGGAAAAAAGTCTCAGTCTATCCAACCTCTCCCTATAAGTCAAACCATCAAGTCCCAGTAGCATCCTAGTAAATCGTTTCTGCACTCTTTCTAGTTTAATAATATCCTTTCTATAATAGGGTGACCAGAACTGTACACAATATTCCAAGTGTGGCCTTACTAATGTCTTGTACAACTTCAACAAGACATCCCAACTCCTGTATTCAATGTTCTGACCAATGAAACCAAGCATGCTGAATGCCTTCTTCACCACCCTATCCACCTGTGACTCCACTTTCAAGGAGCTATGAACCTGTACTCCTAGATCTCTTTGTTCTATAACTCTCCCCAACGCCCTACCATTAACGGAGTAGGTCCTGGCCCGATTCGATCTACCAAAATGCATCACCTCACATTTATCTAAATTAAACTCCATCTGCCATTCATCGGCCCACTGGCCCAATTTATCAAGATCCCGTTGCAATCCTAGATAACCTTCTTCACTGTCCACAATGCCACCAATCTTGGTGTCATCTGCAAACTTACTAACCATGCCTCCTAAATTCTCATCCAAATCATTAATATAAATAACAAATAACAGCGGACCCAGCACCGATCCCTGAGGCACATCGCCGGTCACAGGCCTCCAGTTTCAAAAACAACCCTCTACAACCACCCTCTGTCTTCTGTCGTCAATCCAATTTTGTATCCAATTGGCTACCTCACCTTCGATCCCGTGAGATTTAACCTTATGTAACAACCTACCATGCGGTACCTTGTCAAAGGCTTTGCTAAAGTCCATGTAGACCACGTCTACTGCACAGCCCTCATCTTGTGTATGTTTAAAATACACGGCAAAGCCGGGGCGGGGGGGGGAGGGAATATGGGGTGCCCGCATATTGGATCTTCACAGTTTTGAATGAACAGTTGTCTGCCATGGAGCATGTGGTAATTTCTGTGACATCTGTACTGTAGTCCTCAGAGGCACGTGTCTCTCATAAATACTCAAACAGCTGTTGTAGAGGCCTTGGGCTCAAACTTCACGATGTATTCATGGTTAGCTTCATGTGCTTGGAGATAGGATGTAGAGAACACAGAGCCAGTTAGGTCAGACCATGCTGCAGCTGAAAGTTCTACTTTCATATGGATCAATGGACATTTTGAAGTAATGCCCAGCAGTAGGGAAATGCAAAATAAAAACAGAAAATGCTGGAAAAGCTCAGCAAGTGAGGCAACATCTGTGGAGAAATAAACAGAGTTAACGTTTCAGGTCGAAGGCCTTTTGTCAAAACTGGAAGATGTTAAAAGAGTTAAAATTTTTGAGCAAGTACAGAGCCTGGGAAAGTGGGGGGGAGGGAGGGGAGGAAAGAACAAAAGGGAAGGTCTGTGATAGGGTGGAGTGCACAAGTAATTAAATGATAAAAGGGATGATGGTGCAAGGCAAGGAGGGTGGTAATGGGACAGGTTAAGAAACAAAAGGATGGGTCTAGAGGAGCTGTAAATGGCAGCAGCAGAACCATTACCAGCACCAGCTGACCGAAAAAATGGGAGCAGTGGTTATGATCTGAAGTTATTGAAATCAATGTTGCGTTCGGAAGGTTGGAAAGTGCCTAAATGAAAGATGAGGTGCTGTTCCTCGAACTTACGTTGAGCTTCATTGGAACAGTGTAAGAGGCCGAGGACAGAGAGGTCTGAGTGGTAATGGGACGGGGAATTAAAATGGCAAGCGACCAGCAGGTCAGGGTCCCGCTTGTGGACAGAGCGAAGGTGTTCAGCAAAGCGATCACCCAGTCTGCGTTTGGTCTCCACAATGTAGAGGAGAACGCATTGTGTGCAGCAGGTTACAGTATACTAGATTGAAAGAAGTACATGTAAACATGAGATTTTCTAAGTGCCCTGCTATAACCTCCTTAATAATAGATTCTAGCATTTTCCCTATCCCAGATGTTAAGCTAACTGGCCTGTAGTTTCCTCCTTTCTTGAATAGAGGAATTACATTCGCTATTTTCCAATCTGATGGGACCCTTCCAGAATCTAGGGAATTTTTGAAAATTAATACCAATGCATCTACTATTTCTGCAGCCAGACCCTAGGGTGAAGTCCGTCAGGACCTGGGGACTTGTCAGCTTTTAGTTCTAATAATTTTTTCAAAATCCTTTCCCTGGTGATTGTAAATGTTTTAAGTTCCTCCCTCCCTTTCACCTCTTGATTCACAATTATTTCTGGCATGTTATTTGTATCCTCTACAGTGAAGACGGATGCAAAATGTCTATTCAATTCATCTGCCATTTCCTTATTCTCCATTATTAATTCCCCAGACTCACTCTCTAGAGGACCATTGCTCACTTTACTTACTCTTTTTCTTTTTAAATACCTGTAGAAACTCTTACTATCTGTTTTTATATTTCTAGCTAGCTTTCTCTCGTACTCTAATTTCTCCCTCAATATTCTTTTAGTCATTCTTTGCTGTTTTTTATATTCTGACCAATCTTCTGACCTGCCACTAATCTTCGCGGAATTGTATGCTTTTTCTTTCAATTTGATACTATCTTTAACTTCCTTAGTTAGCCACAGATGGAACGTCCTTCCCCTCGAGTCTTTCTTTCTCACTAGAATGAATCTTTGCTGAGTGTGATGAAATATCTCACTAAATGTCAGCCACTGCATCTCTACTGACATATCCCTTAACCTAAGTTCCCAGTTCACTTTAGCCAGCTCTGGCTTCATGCCCTCATAATTGCTCTTATTTAAGTTTAAAACACTAGTCTTAGACTTACTCTTCTCTCCCTCAAACTGAATGCGAAATTCAATCATATTGTGATCACTGCTACCGAGAGGCTCCTTTACAATGAGGTCATTAATTAGCCCTGTCTCATTGCACCTTACCTGATCTAGAATAGCCTGTTCTCTGGTTGGCTGTAGAATGTGCTGCTCTAAGAAACTGTCCCGAAAGCACTCTATGAACTCATCTTCCAGGCTACCTTTGCCAATCAGATTCTTCCAATCTCTGTGTAGATTAAAATCACCCATGATTAGCATTGTTCCTTTCTCACAAGCCCCCATTATTTCTTCCTCTATACCCTGTCCTACAGTGTGGCTACTGTTTGGGGGCCTATAAACTACTCCCACAAGTGACTTCTTGCCTTAACTATTTGGTTTCTCTACCCAAACTGATTCTACATCTTGGTCTTTAGAACTAAGGTCATTTCTCTCTATTATACTCATGTTATCATTAATTAACAGAGCCACTCCTCCACCTTTTCCTAGCTTTCTCTTCTTCCGAAATGTCAAGTACCCTTGAATATTCCGGTTCCAGCCTTTGCCATCTTGCAGTCATGTCTCTGTAATGGCTGTCAGACCTAATTGATGATGCAGTTTTTTCCCCTCTCAGGAGTGGTCAAAAATCCACCAAAGTTGCCATTCATCAATATGAGGGGTCTCAGTGTTGAAAATACAACAATTTTGGCACCCTAGAATCAGTGTGAAGAACTCCCAGGTTAGTCTTAGCGTGGGCTTGGTGCAGAGGAAGGCTCTCACTTTCTCCGTGCTGCTCCAACAATCAGCCTTGTCCACAATCTCTGAATGGCATCCTTTGCTCCTACATTTGTGGCCTGTCTGAAGTGAGGAAAATTATCAACTTACAATGAATCCGTGCTGAGTTCTGGGCAGTTTTGTATTATGGAATAAGCCCAGTAGGAACAAAGCTAAATATGGCCAAATCAATTTTAGGACACTTACAGCCAGTGGAACTTGTACCCTTTTCAGTATAGATTGGGTTTGACCCCATGTCCTTATCTACTGTATGTCCAGTTCTATTAAGCATTCCAAGATTATGCCAATCAAGTCCCAAAGTGTTGTTTATGGGCAAGGAAAGATCCCACAATTCTCCTCACTGAAGATCATTATGAAAAACCCATCATAAACTCTACCTGTTCTTCCCAGAGCCAGTCCCAATGTTTAGGAGTCCAATATGTCCTGACACCTTAAGGGTGAAATTGGACCTCGCTTCCCCTGTTTTTCAGGTGTGAAATGGGTCGACAACATACCAATTTCTAGGGTAGATTGCACCCGACTGAAACATACCAGAAGTGCGTCAGTCGCTGTATTGGTGCCTCTTAGGTATCCCAGGCGCCAGCCTAATTAAGCACGGAGCAAATTAAAATATTATAAAGAGGGACCTTGCACTGATTTAGGACCCATTTGGGAAATTGGTTTATGCCGGTGGCTGATTTGTCAGATCTTAAGCCTGCTTAGTAAATCATGACAGGAACAGTCAGGAAGCAGCCCACAAGCTCTGGTTGGTCATTTCAGGCTGCTAGAGTGCAGGTTGGGCTGGTTTTGGCCGATTTGGCTGAAATGGCAGTGCTTTAAAATGTTTTAAATCTTTTTGGAAGTGCAGCAGCTATTCTGTCTGTACATTTCTGCACAGCTTCTCCTGACATGGGTATTCTGCTGGGTCTGTCTTGGGGCTGCCAGATGAGGAGCAGCAGCACCAGGAAGAAGAGTCCACAGACCTGCAGTTAATTCAAGAAGAGGGAGAAGGCGGGGAGGCTGCAGCAGGCCACATGGGCCTTCAGGAACTGACTGTGCATGAGGTGCCTCAGCTTCACGAGGGGAGTGGTCATAGAGCTGTGTCACCTGTTGCACGAGAACTTGAGCCCCAAACCAGGACATGGACAGCACTGCCTGTGACAGTCAAGGTCACCATGGCCCTGAATTTCTATACCACAGGGTGGTTCCAGACTGAACAGGTGACATCAGCAATGTCAATACATATGCTGTGCACTGCTGCATCAAGGATGTCACCGAGGGTCTCTACTCCAGGAGGAATGACTTCATTTCCTCCAACATGGAGTCAGAAAAGCAGGACAAGAGAGCTAAAGCCTTCACCAAGATTGCAGGCTTCCCGCGATTGCAAGGAATAATTGATTGCATCCGCATTGCCTTGTGCGCTCCGTATCAAGACTCGGGCATGTATGTCAACAGGAAAGGATTCTACACCGTCAACGTGCAGGTGGTGTGTGACATCAGGCAGCACATCATGCAGGCCTGTGCCCAGTTTTCTGGCGGTAGTCATAACGCCTTCATCCTGCACCAGTCCTCAATAGCGCCCATACCATCGCGTGTCAGGCTGGCTGCTAGTAGACAGGGGATATGCCCTGAGCACGTGGCTCATGTCTCTTGTCAGCAACCCAAACACAGAACCACAGGAGAGCTACAATCGGAGCCATGGGTCCAGACCCATCACACCAGCTGCTAGAGCTGTCAGGCAGCAATTAATCAAGTAGAAGTTCACCTGAACAATCCCTCCACGCCCCTCTCCTCACTCCTATTTCACCAAGGTCCCTACACATACCACCTTAATGCCCTCAAAGTGCAAACTTTTTTTGGTCTCACCTTGCTATCAGTGTGAAATTTAAACCAGCACACAGTTAACAGAAGACGAAAAACACTAAGAAGAGTCATTCTTCATTTCATTATTCCACAAAATTGACAATAGAAAACTACAAGTCACACTTGTGCAAAGCTCTGGTGCCTGAGCTGTGCTCTTTTCCCTATTGTGGTGCTCCTATGAAGTGGTTCCCCTGTGGCTGCGGGTTGGGAGGTGGAAGGCTGCTGAACATCCACTGAGGGGACTTGAGATGGCCGTGGTGGCCGACCGAGACCTCGGGGCGAAGAAGGCCCATTGCAGACTATTGCATCTGGTCAGGGATGGCAGCACACCTGCTCCCCAGTAAGCCTCTCAACTATTGCCCTTGTTGGTATCAAACAGCCAGCTAGGCCAGGATTGGGAGAGTTTTAGAAACCAACAAAGGACCACCAAAAGATTGATAAAAAGGGAGAAAATAGAACATGAAAGTGAACTAGCAAGGAATATAAAAATGGATTGTAAGAGCTTCTACAAGTATGCAAAAAGGAAGAGAGTAGCAAAAGTAAACGCTGGTCCCTTAGAGGTTGAGACAGGAGAAACTATAATGGGGAATCAGGAGATGGCAGATGCGTTAAACAAATATTTTGTATCTGTCTTCACAGTAGAAGACACAAAAAGCATACCAAAAATAGTGGGGAAACATGGGGTATATGAGAGTGAGCAACTTAAAACAATTAATATCACTAAGAAAAAGTAGTGGAGAAACTAATGGGACTAAAAGCCGACAAATCCCTTGGACCTGATGGCCTACATCCGAGGGTTCTAAAAGAGGTGGCTGCAGAGATAGTGGATACATTGGTTATGATCTTCCAAAATTCTGTAGATTCTGGAACGGTCCCAGTGGATTGATGGCTGGGGAGTCCAGAACCAGAGGTCACAGTCTCAGGATACGGGGTATGCCATTTAGAACCGAGATGAGGAGAAATTTCTTCACTCAGAGGGTGGTGAACCTGTGGAATTCTCTACCACAGAAGGCAGTGGAGGCCAAGTCATTAGATGTATTCAAGAAGGAGATAAATATATTTCTTAATGCTAAAGGGATATGGGGAAAAAGTGGGAACAGGGTACTGAGTTAGACGATCAGCCATGATAATTTTGAATGGCGGACCAGGCCCAAAGGGCCGAATGGCCTACTCTTGCTCCTATTTTCTATGTTTCTATGATTGGAAGGTAACAAATGTTACCCCGCTCTTCAAGAAGGGAGGGAGAGAGAAAACAGGGAACTACAGGCCAGTTAGCCTGCCATCGGTCGTCAGGAAAATGCTGGAATCCATTATTAAGGAAGTGGTAATGGGCACTCAGAAAATCATAGTATGATTAGGCAGACCTCAACCTAGTTTTATGAAAGGGAAATCGTGTTTGACAAATTTGTTGGAGTTTTTTGAGGATGTAACTAGCAGGGTAGATAAAGGAGAACCAGTGAATGCAGTATATTTGGATTTTAAAAAGGCATTCGATAAGGTGCCAGATAAAAGGTTGTTACACAAGGTAAGGGCTCATGGGGTTGGGGTAATATATTAGCATGGATAGAGGATTGGTTAAAGGACAGAAAACAGAGAGTAGGGATAAATGGGTCATTCTCAGGTTGGCAGACTGTAACTAGTGGGGTGCTGTAAGGATCGGTGCTTGAGCCTCAGCTATTTACAATCTATGTTAAAGACTTAGATGAAGGACCGAGAGTAATGTATCCAAGTTTGCTGACGATACAAAGCTAGGTGGGAAGGAAAGCTGTGAGGAGGACAAAAGTGTCTGCAAAGGGATATAGACAGGTTAAGTGAGTGGGTAAGAAGGTGGCAGATGGAGTATAATGTGGGGAAATGTGATGTTACTCACTTTGGTAGAAAGAATAGAAAAACAGAATATTTTTTAAATGGTGAGAAACTATTAAATGCTGGTGTTCAGAGAGACTTGGTTGTCCTCGTACAAGAAACACAAAAAGTTAGTATGCAGGTAAAGCAAGCAATAAGGAATGCAAATGGCATGTTGGACTTTATTGCAAGGGGGTTGGAGTACAAGAGTAAGGAAGTCTTACTACAGTTGTACAGAGCATTGGTGAGACCTCACCTAAAGTACTGTGTGCAGTTTTGGTCTCTTTATCTAAGGAAGCATATATTTGCCTTAGAGGCAACGAAGGTTCACTAGATTAATTCCTGGGATGAGAAGGTTGTCCTTTGGAGAGAATTTGAGTAGAATGGGCCTATACTCTCTGGAGTTTAGAAGAATGAGAGGTGATCTCATTGAAACATGTAAGATTCTGAGGGGGCTTGACAGGGTAGATGCTGAGAGATTGTTTCCCCTAGCTAGAGTATAGAACTAGGAGGCATAATCACAGGATAAGGGGTCGGCCATTTAAGACTGAGATGAGGACGAATTTCTTCACTCAGAGGATTGTGAATCTTTGGAATTCTCTACCTCAGAGGGCTGTGGATGCTGAGTCATTGAATATATTCAAGGTTGAGATCGATAGATTTCGGACTCTAGGGGAATCAAGGGATATGGGGATCAGGCGGGAAAGTGGAGTTGAGGTCGAAGATCAGCCATGATCTATTGAATGGCGGAGCAGGCTCGAGGGGCGGTATGGCCTACTCCTGCTCCTATTTCTTATGTTCTTATGTTCATCTGTGCCCTCTGCAGCAGGGCTCATATGCGAGCTCTCCCTCAAGAGAGCTGCTTCCTGGGTCATCCGATTCCACTGCCCTTGCTCCAGCGCTCAAGTGGTGGGCACATCTCCCTGTGCGGACCCGTCCAACCTAGCCTTTGAGCTAAGGGTAGTGCCGGTATCTGAGCTGGTGCCTGCAAGGGTAAGGTCGAGTGACGCGTCTTCTTCGATAGTGCTGGCCTCCTCTACCTCTGCTCACCTAGGGCCCTGTACAGCTTCTGGACTTGAAATGGAGGAGAGGGACAGTTAGTGTCAAGGGTAAGCAGAGAGAGATGAATGGCTGATGACAGCAGCTGCACTTCGTCATGCAGCGTGTCGGGTGATGTTGGGAAGGGAAAAAGAGGGTGAGATGCACAAAAACCCTACGGAACACGTCCTCTAGTCTTGCCAGTGGCCACGGGCATGATTCACCCTCTGCCCATGATGTCCATGCTCTCCTCCTCTAGTGCAAGCAGGACATAGGTGTTGGACCTCCCTCCTCCTGTGCCTGCCTGCTCCCCTGTGTTATGCGCCAACTTGTCTTGTAAGAAAGAAGGGATTGTGTTAGTGGTATCCTAGTGAGATGTTTTGAGGATGTGCATGGTAGAATAGTGTGGATGTAGTGGAAAGGGTTGAAGAGGTATAGGGAAGTAATCGCGAGGAGAGTAGCAGTTGTGTGAGTAGTAGCAGAAGGAGGTGGAGTAAAATGTGGTACAGCGATTGCAGGAGAGTGAAGGGAAGCAGGGGAGGGAGGGCTTGTGAGTAGTGGGGCTACAAGTGGTGCAGAGCTGAGGAGAGAGTATTGTGAGATCTGAGTTACGAGTCTTATCTTAGCAACCCTTGAATTAATTGAACTTTTTGGGGCATTGCAGCCATGTCCTGGTGCAAGGCTCCTGACATTGACCTCATCTGCCACCTCTTGCCAATACTGACTGGCCACTTATCTGGAGACTGTTCCCCCCACCCCCCAACCCCCGGTGGGAATAGCATCTCACTCCTCCAGTCGACTGCCTCCATCAGAACCTTCAGTGTAGCATCTGAGAACCAGGGGCCCCTCACAGCAGCTGTTTTAGGTATGTCTGAAGTGTCCACGGCAGATTCCAGTGATCAGCACCCAAACTGCACCTCCCCTTTAAGAGACTGCCTTTAAATTGCGTCATGGGCAGGTCATAATCAGGCCCCCGATTAGGCGAGCTGCCAATGAACAGCCCGACTGGCGCCGGCAGCCTGCCTATTCAATGTTAATGTGGCACTGGGACCAAATTCTCTACTTAACAGCGCCCACGTGTTCAGGCATGGGCTGTGTGCGTAGCGCCGATTCGGTGCTCGAAAACGGGCGCGCACCAATCTCTACCCCCTCGTGTCTGTTATGGGTGTAACCTAAAAATGAGTTCCTATCCCACCACAGGGCATTTTTCTTGTTTCAACTTGGGGAGAGGATTTCCACCGTGCCCTAACTTTTCTAAATAGGTTTATGATTTCATTACACCTAGTGCACAGAGGAAATCTTCCTCCATTACTTTCCATTTAGTAATCCTCATCTGACCTTTATATTCAACCTTTCCCAATTCCTTATGTTGCTTGGAACTTCTATTCTTTGGCTATGCTTTTCTTTACCTCTCTCTTCATCATTGCACGTAATCCGACTGCTTCTCAGCAAAATACCTCTCAATTGAATCTCTTTTAATGTCTCTCTAAAAGAAAAAACAACCCATTTCTCTGTCGTTGTTTTATCTTATAATACAATCTCCCATTTAATCTTTCCCAGGTTCTCTCACGCTAGTACTGAGATTATTTTCTCTTCTGAAGTCCTACAGCCTAATTCAAACATGCTGGGCTCTACCCCCTCATCAAAATGTCAAATCTAATAACATTATGATTGCTGTGCTTAAATGTTTGTCCACTTCTAGGTTGCATGTAATTAATGATTTCCTGCTAAATATTAAATACTGTATCTGCGCTACTGCTGAGATGTACCTGCTGTATCAAAACATTGCTTTCAAGTACCTCAATCAATATATTTTCTCCACCAGTGCTGACTCCTGTACTTTATTACTGGTGGCTGACATCACCCTGGTTACTAGTCCTTGCTGGAAGCCTCACTTATTTGGCAGCACAGCTTTGGGTCAGCTTTTTGTCTCACGTAACTAGTTTTCTGCCCTTTCAATCGCAGAGCTCTGCCCCATTCAATTCAGACACCACGTTCAAGAATAGTTCTGCCCTCTGACTGTTAAATCTTTCCTGACCTGTAACACCTTCAATCCCTCCCTCTCTGCTTTCCCTTAGCCTTTCTGAAGATGACCAGATGGCCTCTACTGTGCCAATTAAAAAACAGCAGTAACACTTGGGGACTTGGCTCTCCTACAGTATATGTTTAAGAATCAGATGTATTGTTTTTACTTGTTATATTGAAAAGCTTTTAGTTCAAAAGATGAAATAATTATCCTTTCATATTCCAACATGGGTGCATTCTGATGAAATAAGGTCGGGGTGGTTAAAAAAAAAGCAGTTCATTTAATTCTCTTTTGTTAATAAAAACTTGATTTTTCTTGTCATTATTTATATCACCACACATAATACCATAATAAAATGCCATTTTTAATGCTTTTTGAACAACAGCACCTGCACTGTGATGTAACAATACACGGCAAGTTGTAAAATAAAAATGTAGTTCTGAACAGTATAATTACAAGTATCTGAAGAAGATGAGGCCTGATATTCTTCATTTAATTTTCACCAATCTGAAGTAAAACAACCTGACCAGGGCAGGCAAGGTAAACATTCTCTGGGCTTTAATTCAGAACTCAGCATTTTAATAGAGAACAATAATCAAAAGCTGTCTGTCTCTGTAACAATTTTTTTTAAAGAAAGGCTTGAGCTGGAATGGAGTTGTCCTTGAATTCAGGGGGGGGGGGCGGTGGGGAGGGTAGTCAGGTGATTTCAGGCTGCTGATGTGTTTGTTTACTCAGGTTAGAACCCAAAGGCAATTTAAAGTCATAAAAGTCTGTTGCCGGGGGAAACAGCATTTTCAGAGTAGGCAGCTGATGAATTTGACAGCTTTATGTCTCTGCTGAAGAAAACATTGCAATGCTTGCAATGTCCCCTGTCAGTTTGACACCTCCATCTCTCGCACACCAACTCACCTAACCTTTTGCCTGTGTTCTCCCCGCAGGGGAAATTGCCGCATAATTTGCGGGAGGGCATGGGAACCAAAGGAGGAACCCACTACTGCAAGGATCTTACTCGACAGGGGGAGAGGGCACTGTATGTGCAGCCACACAATAGTCCAGCGCCTGTGGTGAGATTGACGGCGTGTTGATGCCGCCAGGTGAATTTCACAGCCTCTTGCTTTGTCTCCTGTGCAGCAATCGACCATACTCCTGCATCGAAGCCCTGCTTCAGGCTGGATGTTGAGAAATAGTTTCCACTTGTGGGTGCCAACCTACTTGAAGAAGAAAAGGATAAGGACCTGCTGTTTGACTAATGTTGCTGAGTGGCTTTGGTTGCCTGCTATTCATTGAAGTAGCAAAACAGTTTGAGCTTGACAAATATTAACACTTGTGATGTATGTGTATATTTGTTATATTTAAGAGGAAATTAGAGTGGGAGGAGGCTCATGTGGCATGTAAACTCCGGCATAGACCGCTTGAGTCTAATTTCCATTTTCTGTGTTGTGCATTGAATGTAAAGCTATGTAATCCAAGGAATGAACATGCTGCACCATTGTAATGTTTTATTCTTCCTCCCAAGCTCCACACCAACCGGAAGCCATGAGGGCTGCAGAGGGCACTGAGGCGGAGACTGAGCGGGAGGAGGTAGACGACGCTCAGCGCCCTGGGTTTGTGGGGGGGGGGGGGGGAATGGCAGGAGAAGTGGCGTGGACACTCCACCTCCATGCCTCACCATGAGGGTGCTCGCAGGACCTGGCTGCTGAGGATCACCCTTCACTGTGCAGCCAACGGCAGCCCCATCACAGGGGGCAACTGCCAATAGTCAAAGCTCAACTCTTCCGAATGTCTCATCGGAACAGTTAAGAACAACCCTCCACAATTCCCGACTCCCTGATCCCCAACCAATACAAGGGACTCAGAGGTCCTAAATGTGGCACCGGGGAGAAGCACAGGGGCACTATGGAGTAGGGTAACCCCCTACTACTGCTCATTCTCATCCTCAGCTGTCCCTCAGGCAATTTAAAATTGCTGTTGTTCATAAGAAGTTATGTTGATATGTTTCATTGATATGATTTTGAATACTATGCACTACTTTTTAATTGACTACCTCAACTTAGTGTTACCACTGCTCCTGCCAAGTTCACAGGCAATGATGTGGACACGTTCGTTGTAGTGTAATCATTTACTACTTTTAAATACATTTGTACCTAAAATGTTGTAACAGAAAACTGTCCAATTTCTAATGCTATACACTACTTTTCTGACTATCTCAAAACAGTGTTACCATTGCTGGCCTTTAACTCCTCGGCCACCTCCTTGTTGCACCTGCTGCATTGCTGCCCTTCAATGCTGCTGCATGTAGATGGGCGTTGACCTTGCCTTTTTTTTTAAAGACAGTTCAATTTTCAGTTGTTGTCTCTTGTTGATTTTCCTGATGAGCGTTTTCTACTTTTTTGTTTTCATCTGCTTTTACACTGATGTTGTTTGCTGACTTTTGTTATCGTGCTGCTGCACTGAATAAAAGTTCACTTATTTGGTTCAGCCCTGCCCGTCCTTCTTTGTATTCGCATCACCATGGGGATCAGTCCTTGGAAAAATTGTTCCAGATTTCCTGATGGAGCTCCATTTGGCTGCAGGAACTTTGGGGGTTGGGGGAGACGGGCTGGGGTTGTCATCATGGTCCAAACACCTGAGCCATCAGCTGCTCTCTGGCTGCCGCCACCGAGCCCTCTTCCGGGAGGCTACCCTCCATAGGATTATGGACACGTGGGTTGAGATCACCTGGATCCACGGGCATCTCGTGGATAGGCCACTGCAATGCTTTCATCTTCTTAACAAGTAGAAAGGAATGGAGTTCCTGATAGTTATTGCCTTCAGAAACTAGCAGGACTCTGGATGAAAAAACTGGCAAGAAAAGACTGCCAAAACCGAGAGAATTAGAAAAGAAAAATCTGAGAACAATTTCCATACTGCTGGGGTGAGGCTCCGTTTGTTGGCCTCCCAAGCTGAGTCCTGTGAGAGCCATAAATCACACCAACACCAGGTAACCTGCACCATTATTTTTCAGTCTAAGTGGCTGTGGCATGAAAATGGGTGTAAATCCAGCAAATTTGTGATCACATTGATCACAATGGTGGGCGGAACTATGAAAGCGGACTTTTCTCGGTTTCGGTGAAGCTATTGGCGGAGTCCCTGAATATTTGCCGCAACGCAACTAATGGAATAGCTTGCTTACTCCATTATTTTCTGGAATTTTTTGTTTGAGCATTGACGCGCACCATTGATGCGTCATTACAATGGAGCAAGTTTCCAGAAAATGCCGGCCACACGTCTCTGAATTGTATATTCGAGTCAAAGAACAGAACAAAAAGATGCATTTGTTGGCACAGTACCAAAATTCCCTTCCAGGGAATGCAATCGAAAGGCTTGAGAATTATAGTCTGTTAAAGGAATCAAGTTGCACAAATTGTGATGATACAAAGCTCATTAACATTCAATGAATTGTTTATATGGAGTTTGAACAGTAAGAAAAAGGAATTGAGGCATTCACGATGAAAGATGGCAGCTGGCAGCACGCAACCCAAGAAAGTACAGGCAGGGGCCAAAAATAAAGTGACCGCAGATTTTCATCATCTGGCAAGTAAGCTAACAACTCCATTTACACATCAGATTCTGCTGAGCGATATATATTTGGGTGAGATGATGGTATGTGAATTACTGTTTCAGTGCTATCTGGATAGTCTGACTGTAAAATTATATTCAGATCATGGTCTTTTCAACATCAGTGAACATCTTTTTTTATGTCAATGCATATAGCTCATCTCTTTAAATATTTTTTCAGTGTTGTTAAAGACACATCAGGATTTTGGAGGAGGGTAAGTCACGGTGATGATACAGCTGGTGAAGCAGAAGGGATTCAGAGCCCATTCCAAAGAGCTTGTTGTCAAGTGGCAGGAGAGATATTGCAGCAGCAGCACGATCTGCTTCAGAGCCATCTGTAAATTGGACCATACAAGCTCTTGAGAGTGAAAACACATCAACTTCTTTGGACAGGCGCTGGCCCTTTAAAACACATTATAGATACATAAGGGGTTAATTTTCACCTTCACCACTGGAGTGGGTCACTCACCCGTTCTAGAATCCACCTGATTTTCACTTCCATGGAAATCAATGGGATGAAACTGGGGTGGATTCTACAACGGGTGGATGATCTGCTCCACCAGTATACTGCCCAATTGGTGAAGGTGAATATCACCCCCAAGGTAGAATGTATTAGCAACATTGGTTCAGCAACATTTTGAAATTGCAAGCTGTTCAGAAGTGCCCACTGAGAAAGAGTAGGTCGTACCATGTAATTGTAACAGGTTGTGACACATAGACTGTGCTAGAATACAGAACATGAACCTAATTGCATCAGAATTCATCATATTCTGTAACTGCAGTTTAAACAATCATCTGACACAAAAATGAAAATATAATAATTAGCAGTACAGGTGATACTAAAACCATTATAAGTATAAAACAGTCTACTCTTAACTCAAAGTCATTTACTTCGAATTATCTGATAATTCAATTTGTATGAATACTAAATTCCCATTTTGCTGTGATTTTACATTGCTTAATTTGAAATATTGGACAATTCAATTTTTTAGTGCAAAAAGCAACTTTGAATTTATTCTGAATGATGCAGGATTTCAGATATTTGAAAATGTCCAATTCAAATGTAATTTGCTCTCCGCCTCCCCCCACTCAAAAAAATTCACAAAAAATTGGTTTAGTTTTATGTTTAGTACATTACTAGCATCAGTTACCATGGTGATAAATTCTTGTTTGAAATGCAGTAATAACACTGCCAAAAGTATTGCTAAAATTATCATTTTCTGCTCGGTGGTAAACAGGCAGTTACATGCTGCATATCTGATAACTCTTTGCCCGAACACCCTAAATCTGCTGTTTAGATACTTGCTCCTCCTGGCCCCATAAAGAAAACACTATCACTTAGCTTCCAGGGCATCTGCTTCTTGCCCACCGGGTTTTACTGAGCAGTGTACCCATGGCAGATGTCCCGATTAGTAGGCCATTAAAATTGCTTCTGGGTCCTATCCAAATGCTAGGACCCATATTTGCATAAATTTATGAGATTCCCACCTGAGTCAGGCAGGCGCCTCAGCCGCCTAAAAATCAGCAGTGTTAAAATGGCCACAGGGAGGGAAATACACAGCTTCCTCTTTAAATCCCCCTTATATTTATAAGTTTGTGAAAGTCAGTTTCCTCCATAAGCCTTGCACTTGAAAATGTGTGTTTAAATCTATACGCTGTGAGAAATACATTTTTAATCTCGTGAGGACTAAGTATTTGCATTATCAGCATCTTTATGTTGTCTTTTGCTTCTGTATATTTATTTATCTTGTAAATAAATATGATTACAAGTTTTAGCCTGATGATATAGTTTGACACTGTGGTGTTTTCCACCTTTTAGAGAATATTTTGAGGGAGGAAGGGGAAGAGCCAGAAGTTGTGGTTCATGTGGAAACTAATGACATAGGAAGGAAAAGGGTTGAGGTCCTGCAGTCAGAGTTTCAGGAGCTAGGGAGGAAGTTTAAAAGCAGGACCTCAAACATAGTAATCCCTTGATTATTCCCAGTGCCACGTGCTAGTGAGTATAGGAATAGTAGGATAAGCCAGGTTAATGCGTGGCTGGAGTAATGGTGCAGGAGGGAGGGCTTCAGATTCCTGGGCCATTGGGACCAGTTCTGGGCAGGAGGGATCTGTTCAAGGTGGATGGGTTGCACCGCAACAGAGCTGGGACCAATGTCCTCGCGGGGAGGTTAACTAGTGCTGTGGGGGTGGGTTTAAACTAATTTGGCAGGGGGATGGGCACCAGGATGAAACATTAGAGAGGAAAAACAAGGTGCAGAGAGGCCTGGGAGGGACAAGTAGCATTAGAATAGTTCAGAAATAGGAGGGATCAGATGGGGGACAAATACGAGGCAGTGTAGGATCAGTTTAGAGTGCATGTGCGTAAACACGTAGCATGGTAAATAAGGTGGGTGAGCTGCAGGCTCAAGTCGCCACATGGGACTATGATATAGTGGCAATAACATGGCTCAAAGAAGGGGAGGATTGGGTACTTAATATTGCTGGCTACAAGGTATTCAGGAATGATAGGGAAGGAAAAAGAGGGGTGGGAGGGGTGGCAGTATTAATCAAAGAAACTGTTATAGTACCGGAAATGGAAGATGTCGTTGAGGGATCAAAGACAGAATCTATTTGATTAAAATGAAGGAACAATAGAGGAGCTGTTACGCTACTGGGTGTATAGTATAGGCCACTAAATAGTGGGGGGGTGGGGGGGGGGAAGAGATAGAGGATAACATTTGCAGGCAAATTATAGAAAGATACAAGAACTATAGAGTAGTGCTAACGGGGGACTTCAATTATCCCAATACAGACTGGGACAGTAAAAGTGTAAAGGGTAAAGAGGGGGAAGAACTCTGAAATGTTTTCAAGAGAACTTTCTGGAACTGTGGGGGAAAAATTGGATGGGGCCATTTTTGGGTGCAGGTGGTGTGATGTGCTATTACCCCGCGCCCAATGGCCCCTGCGCAGGCAGGATGCAAGTTTTGACCCACCCAAGGACTTACCTGCAATCAGCGTTCCTTTCCAGGCCTTGCATGTGGAATCAATGCAATTCGCACTTTCTGCCGCCAGAGGGAGCTCAATCTCTTAAAGGGAGGATGTTTGTTAGAAATCTCTTAAAGGTAGCTGGTACCTGTTATTTGCTGAAAATAACAGTCTGATGTCTGCACGGAGTCTGAACAGAGATCAGACATCGCATACGTAAAACACAGATGCAGGTCCCGTCCCTATGTTTACACACTGATGAGTTATGTTAAAACATTGAATAAAGGTTGCGCACTACTAAATCCCACATCCTCCAATCTGCACGCCAGACCTCACCAATCTGCCGATCTGAGTTGGTACCAGGTCTGCGAGAGTGCATGCACCAAGGTTCTCTGCTGATGGACAGAAGGAGGGACATCCTATATCCGCAGGGGGTGGGAGTGGAGGGGGCAAGAGGCCCTCCAGACATATACTCAAAAGACAGTGAGAGGCAGCTAGGGACAAAGTCAATGCCAGGCGCACAGCATCATGCATTGCAGGAAGAAGTTCAATGCTTTGACATGAGTGGTCAAGGTGAGTGAGGTCAACTGTCAAGTGGCGTCTCCTACCAACTGCACCACGCACTACACCCCCATCCCCCACATACCAATAAACTCTTTCCATCAGTACTCAACTCTGCCAGTCAGATGCTTCCTCTCACCCTTACACATTACCACTGTTTCAAGCCGCCCACCCACAAATCACAGGCAACACAAACTGGCAGCTATTCAACCATGACAGGCACATCACCCAGACACACGTCCCGCGTTTTTGCAGGATAAGGTGGCGCATATCAAGAGGCAGCAAGTGGCCGTGGCATTTAGCCCCTTGAGCTTGTTCCGCCATTCAATGAGATCATGGTGGACCTGTGACATAACTCCATATACCCGCCTTAGCCCCATATCCCTTAATACCCTTGGTTCACAGAAATCTATCAATTTCAGATTTAACTTTCACAATTGAGCTGGCATCAACCGCCGTCTGCAGAAGACCGTTCCAAACGTCTCCCACCCTTTGCTTGTAGAAGCATTTCCTAACTTCACTCCTGCATGTCCTGGCTCTAAATGTTAGGCTATTTCCCTATGTCGTAGTATTCAAGTCTAGGAGATCTCCAAAAACAGTTACAAATGTCTCGGCAGCCAGAAGCAATAATCCAGCAACTAACCTGTAAATCCTGCATGGTCCCTTTAAATAGCGCTGGTGGGGGGTCCTCCAGGCTCTCTAAGACATGATCAGATGGTCGGGGTTAAGACTATGTGTTGAATTGAGCATTAAGTCCTAAAATGGTGTCCATCACTTTAAATCAACGTTGCACAATTATTGAAGCCATTTTCTCCCTACTTTACATGATTCCAGCGTTCGTTATCTGCGCCTGCACTAACTGCTATACTAAGATGGCGTCTGGTGCACGTCATGCTGGAAACGTGCATGCGCATCCAAGACACTATCTTGGATGTCGGAGAGGCTGTGTAGCGCCGAAACAACGGGCGCTACATGGCCCAATTTAGCGCCCTGTGTGTTTCCAGCCCAACCAGGAAGGCAACAGTGCTGAATCTAGTTCTGGGGAATGACATGGAGCAGGTGGAGTACGTTTCAGTGAGGGAGCATTTTGGGGAAAAGTGATCATAAATATCATTAGGTTTAGAATAGTTATGGAAAAGGACAAGGAACAATCAAATGTGAAAATGCTTAACTGGTGGAGGGCAAATTTCAGTGAGTTGAAAAGGGATCTTGTCCAGGTGGATTGGAATCAAAAATTAGTTGGCAAAACAGTGATTGAACATTGGCAGGCCTTCAAGGAGGAGTTGGTTCAGATACAGAGTAGACACATCCCTACGAGAGGGAAAGGAAGGGCATTCAAAGCTTCCTGGATGACTAATGATATAGAGATTAAAATGAAACAGAAAAAGGAGGCTTCTAACAAATGTAAGGTTCATAATATGGTAGAGAATCAGGCTGAATACAGAAAGTACAGAGGAGATCCATATAAGGGAATAAGAGGGGCAAGGATAGTCAAAGGAAGGGTGGGACTGATTAGGGACAAAAGGGAGATCTTCTTGTGGAGGCAGAGGGTATGACTGAGGCACTGAATGAATACTTCACATCCGTCTTCACTAGAGAAGAGGATGCTGCCATTGTAGCAGTAAAGGAGGAGATAGTAGCGATATTGGATAGGATGAAAATAAATAAAGAGGAGGTACTTAAAGGATTGGCAATACTCAAAGTAGAAAGTCACCCGGTCCAGATGAGACTCATCCTAGTTTACTGAAGGAAGTAAGGGTGGAAATTGCAGAGGCTCTGGCCCCAATCTTCCAATCCTCCTTAGATATGGGGATGGTGCTGGAGGAATGGAGGATTGCAAATGTTACACCCATGATCAAAAAAGGGGAGGGGGGTAACCTGACAATTTCAGGCCAGTCAACCTAACGTTGGTGGTGGGGAAACTTTTAGAGATAATAATCTGGGACAAAATTAATTGGCACTTGGAAAAGTATGGGCTAATAAATGAAAGTCAGCACAGATTTGTTAAAGGAAAATCATGTTTGTCTAACTTGATTGAGCTCTTTGATGAAGTCATGGAGAGGGTTGATGAGGGCAGTGCGGTTGATGTTGTGTATCTAGACTTTCAAAAGGCATTTGAAAAGGTACCACATAATAGACTTGTTAGCGAAATTAAACCCATGGGATTAAAGGGACAGTTGCAGCTTGGATACAAAATTGAGTAGAGGACAGAAAGCAGAGAGTAGTGGTGAACGGTTGTTTTTCAGACTAGATGGAAGTGTACAGTGGTGTCCCCTTTTTGATATATATTCATAACCTGAACTTGGGCACAGAGGGTATAATTTTAAAGTTTGCAGACACGAAACTCGGAAATGTAATAAACAATGTCGATGATACTAACAGACTTCAGGAGGACATAGACAGACTGGTGAAATGGCAGACACATGGCTGATGAAATTTAAGGCAGAGTAGTGTGAAGTGATGCTTTTTGCTGTTGATGGCTGCAGCCGGGGTCCAGGGAGGAGGGAGGGAGGGAAAGATCACAGGGGGGAAGAGATTGTGGGGGGTGGTGGTGAGAGGCTGACAAGGGGTCACCACGTTTACCTGGGTATTGGGCATATAAAGTCAGTTCATTTTTAAAAAAATTGTTCTTGGGCTGTGGACGCCAACTGCAAAACAATGGCCCAGAATTTGCTGCAATCAGTCAACGAATGGCGCCTGCCATTATTTACACTTACCCTTGCCTGTTTAATTTCCACGAGATTTTGGACTACAAGTTGCTGGAAGTGCGAAATGGAAATGGTGCCTCAACAGGGCATCTGGGATCTGTGTGAACAGGGCAAGCAACTGTGCATCTCCTTAACCAATCAGATTGAAGGATTGTGAAATGAACAGCAGAGTCTGAACCAGGAAGTGTTATTCAGAATAGTGAATTCAATGTCAAATAAGGTACAGAAACAGAAATAAAGAGAGGGAAAGAATGATTGGATTAAAAGAGAGAGGAAAAAAGAGACGGAAAGAAAAAGTAAAAACATTTTAAAAATTTTTATTTAAAAAAAATCACCAACAATAATTAAAACCTGAAGGAATGAGCCTCCATAGTTGTAATAGTTAATTTTCAGTGCCAGTGAGGTTGTTTGGCAGTAATTAACGCTTATCATGTCATTCAAAAGGGTACTTAGACTGAAGTGGACAAGCCCTGATTTTCTGTGGCGAGTTTCGTTCGTATCTACCATGCAAGTACAGGAACCTCACGCCGTTCAATGCATTTGAAAGGTGAGTCAGACAGCGAGATGCCATTTTCGCAAAGCTAATGATGGAGCGGCACATCTCGGGCAGCAACTTCCGGATTTTCGCATTTAACCCCGTATCTGCCCTCGCCTGAAGTTGCTGTGCGATATGTGCATAAATAATAGTGAGCGCTGTTAGCCTCGCCGTTATTGTCACAGCAAATTCTGGGCGAGTATTTATTACCATGTGGGCATTAAGAGTCAACCACAAAATGTGGAACTGGAGCCACATGTCGGCCAGCCCAGAACATTAGTGATCCAGTTAGGTTTTGACCATAGCCTAGTAGGTTTTATGGTGACTTATCATGGTGCTAACCAACAAATTACCAGATTTATTGTATTCAATTTCATGACTTGATGAGATTTGAACCTACAACCTTTGGGTTGTGATCAAATACCATAACCTCTAGGCCATTGTATTCTGTTCATAGGTTTTTTTTATGGGAGAGGCCATTCAATCCAAATTATATATCCTGTGTAAAATCCTTAATGATAAGCATTAATCCTGCACCTAGATAAAAAGGAACTTTGCTAAGTTTGTAGAGAAGTTCACAATAATACATTTCCTCATGGCCCCAATTTGTACTTGCCACTGTAATATTTTCACCCCAAGTATTATTAAAAAATAAAATAGTCGACACACTGTTCCAGCAGCTTTACATTGTTCTGACAGACCATTTATTTTGAATAGGAGTTCAAACAAAGTAACAAAGCCAATTTATCCTGGCCTGGGTAACTCTTCCTGAGCTCTCTACATTTTTGGGTAAGATAGATGCTGTGACTCCAATCAAACATACAAACAGCATCCTCATACTGGAATGAAAGCAGATAAAATCATCTTATCACAAGCAGGCAAGAACAGTTCAAGGGGAAAATTATCCTCTATTAATTTCTCAAGGGGATTAGCCAATTTTCTATATTATGATGAAATCAGCATATTGCAGATAGAACCTGTAGATAATGTCAGAGTGGGAGATGCACTCTGAGCAGTCTTGCGCTTGCAGAATAATAAACCTGCTGTGCTTGCATTTACTGGCTTTCTTTGAAAAGGCCAACCAACTGTTGCATGGGCACGTTCCTATTATTGAAATATCATTCAAAGCTCATTACCGGGCTTTTTTGTATATGTATGCAATATCCTATAAAACTAAATATTTACTGAGTAGAATCCACATTGAATGTTGTTTTGGTTAGGGAATTAATTACTAAATATTAATTATTGAAGTGAAATTAAGTCTCAGAATTCTAATTAGTATACATGCAAAGAAGGTCTGGTAAAAAAAACTGAGAGAATTGTGTAAGGGGATGATGATTAAGTTCATCAAAGATTGATTCAGGTGATCATCTGCTGCTGCTTCCTCAACACTGGTTCCTTAGGTCACTGCTGTTTTGTAGACAAACATCACTGCCAATTTGCACACAGCAAGGTCTCAGAAACAACAAATGAGATGAATGACTTGGATAAACGGTTTTAGTGGATGAATGTTCGTCAGGAAACTGGGAGAATTCCTTGCTCTTCTTTGAATCATGCCACGGGATCTTTCACATCCACTAGAGTAGGCAGCCAAGGCCTGGATTCAACATTTCCTTCCCAGTCAGCATTTCTGACAATGCAGCACTCCCTCAGTGCTGCACTCAAATATCAGCCTGGATTATCAGCTCAAATCCTGGAGTGGTGCTAGACCCCAAAGCTTTTGACTGAGAGGGGAAAATGCTCCACTTAGAGAATATTTAATGTATTGCTCACTCAATATCCATTACAAATATTTCCTTAATGGACTGAGAGGGCAGACAGGCTTTCGATTTAACATCTCATCCAAAAGACAGCACCTCCAACTGTGCAGCACTCCCTCAGTAATGCACTGAATGGCCAGCCTTGATTAAGAGCTCAAGTCTCTGGAGTGGGGCTTGAACCTTTGATGAGATGACTCCGAGGCAAGAATGCTACCGCTGAGTCAAGGCTGACACCTGTGGTATAACATGCTTACCACAGACATGTGTTACACACCAACAACATACAGACCAGTGCTGACAGCTTCTCCTTTACATAGATAGGAGGATTGCAATTCTCTGACCACTTGTGGGATCTGCTATAATAGTTACCCAAATACTAAAGGTGAGGTTTAAGGTGTAAACCTTGGCTCAGTGGTAGCACTCAGCCTCTGAGTAAGAAGATCTGGATGCTGAGGGAGTGCTACAGTGGGCACTTTCCCACTGTCAGAGGTGCCACCTTTTAGATGAGAGGTTAGACCGAGGCCCCATGTGCCTTCTCAGGTCGATGTAAAAGATCCTGCGGTGCTATTCGAAGAAGAGCGGGGGAGTTTTCCCGGTGTCCTGGCCAATATTCAGTCCTCAAACAAAATCACTAAAATACATTATCTGGTCATTATCTCATTGCTGATCGTGGGACCGTTCTGTGAGCAAATTGGCTGCTCTATTTCCCTACATTACAACAGTGGCCACACTTAAAAAGTACATCCTGAGGGCGTGAAAGGCATTATATAAATGCAATGAATTAATTACTTAATTTTTCTTTCTTTCCTTTTTTTCCTTCTTTCTTTCTTTCTCTCTTTCTTCTTTTTACACCACGGCTGGGAGATTCCACTTACCAGCTCATCTGGGGAAAAAATTACTTTCCAGTATTGGTGAACTGAAACATGAAGCAATCCTCCAACTTGCCATTAATACCAACATCTCATCTCTTACTTTATGGCTTATTGCTGCTTTCCCCTACGATGTGTAAAAGGCTTATTACAATCTTTTTAAGAATTAATTTCATCTTGTTCATGGTGAAAAAAAAGTTGATTTGCTCCATTTCACAAAATAAATCTGCTTGTATAATGCTAGGAACCTTTTAAAACATTCTGTCAGCAATGGAATAACATATTAAATATTAAACTCCACAGCTAGTGAGGCAGTGCATTTTATAAATGGGTTATTCAGTGGCACTCTAATATCAAATGCAATGGCACACATAAGGCTTGACAGCATGCTTAGCACCGCAGTTATTATAGTATTGTTTTATTAAAAGGTGCAAAGAGTCAGTTCTCTATGCTGTGATTAACACTTTTTAATAGCGTTAAGTATAGCACACTAAACAAAGCCTGGCTGTCTCAAGAGAAATTTCAACTTTCAACTTTCAAAATGGTTGAATGTATTTTTTTTTGCTGTGGAGATATTGAGAAGGGCATCTTCCCAAAGGATGTAGAGGCATCAGATTAGTCTCATAGATTGATCTGATACTCAGGGGGAAAAATTGGATAAGGGTCCGTTCTGGGCGACGGTAGCGCGATGCGCCAGACGGGCCCTATTTACCATGAAGTCTCCGTGCAGCAAACGCAACCCTCGCTGCTGAGAGGCTGCACGGGGAATGAAGAAGTTGGAAATAGGGCATGCACAGCGCACGTCATCAGCAGCCTGCACTACTTAAAGGTGCAGGCACATTTCCAATGGCAGATACACAGTCAAGTAGGAGAAGGGAGAATGGCATCACGAGTAGCGGCACCGGCAAGAGAGCGGGCTCCACGATTCTCGGACGATGCTCTGGAGGCCCTGGTGGAAGGCGTGGACCAAAGGAGGGCAAGCATGTACCTGCAGGGTGGCCGGAGACCCTCCAGACTACAGCTGCACAGGCATTGGCAGGCTGTGGCGCAGGAGGTGAACGCGAGGAGCATTGCACAACGCACGTGGGTGCAGTGCCGGAAGAAGTTTAATGATTTGACACGAGTGGTCAAGGTGAGTGAATGCAAGTGTCAAGTGGCACATCCGACCAACTGCACCAATACTCCATGCACGACACCTCCCATCACCCACCCACCCACCAACAAACACTGCCCACCATACGCAATGCTGCATCTCACCCGCACATAGTACCACACTTGCAGGCCACACAACCACCACTCAAGTCACACAAACTGGCAGCTATTCAACCATGACAGGCACATCACCCACACACCTTGCAGGACACTCAATGACACACTGTCCTCTGTCTTGCAGGAGAAGGTGGCGTATAACACCCGCCAGCAGGAGGGACCTGAGGCTGGACAGGCATGTCTGCTCGTCTTCACCCCCCCTAGAGGAGACGGTGCTGCGGATCATTGGGCGGGCCTTCGCTGCAGCCGTCACAACGTGCCGCGCTGGAGGTCCCGGTCAAGGGGGTCTCTGCATATCTAATGCTCCTTCTCCTTTTCCACATCTCCCTCCTCCCATAATCTTTTGTGACTCATGTGCTGCACATGCTGTCAGCACACACATCTTACTTGCTCCTGTCCCCACTCCACAACTCAACCTGTTTCCCTTTGTCATTGCAGATACCCAAGAACACGTGACGGCACCGTCCGAGAGGGAGGAGGAGGAGGAGGAGGGGGACATTGAAGCCACACCGTCACTCGATCTGACACTTGCTTCCACCAGCTCAGAGACTGACACTGCGTGTCCTTTAGAGGTTAGGTTAGAGGAGGGATCTGCACGTGGTGAGACACCGAGCACAAATGTGCAGGAGCCGGGGTGGGGGGAATGGATAACACAGGTGCCAACTCGCTGGAGGTTGAGGTCGCTCACTAGTACTGCTGCAGAGGAGTCAGATGAGGACTTCGATGGACCAGGCTACAGAAGACGGCTGATGGACGTACACCAACAAATGCTTGGGGCACTGGAAAGCCTGCCAGAAAGCCTGCGCACAATGAGAAGGGACATGGAGGAGTCCAGCTCCAACTTGACGCAGGGCTTTGCACAGAGCTTGGAGCCCATCCTTTCCAACATGGAATGGGTGGTCACCTCCATCAGCACACCTGTGGAACCCACCATGATGCAACGTCTGATGACTGATGTCACAGCATCCATTGCAGCACAAACATCGGCATCCAAGGTCTGACTGCTGCCTTGGAAGCTCAGACTGCTGCTATCGTGGCTTTGGGGACCACTGTGGAACGGGGCTTCCAGGGCATCACGGCACTCCAGCAATCTGTTCTCCAGCTGATCACCAGGATTGCTGAGGCGCCGCTCCGGGAGAGTGGCAGTGGCACCATGGCAGTCGGACCTGCTGTCCTCTTTCAGGATGATAGCATTCCTGCTCCCACCCCTGCCACTCCGCCAGTACCCCTGTTGTTGCCTCTCGGCCAGCCAGGCCAGACTGCTGCAGCCCATGCTGAGATGGTGCAGTCTGAAGCAGTGCCCTCCCGGTCCAGAGCTGCTTGAGGTAGTCCTCCAAGGCCATCTGGACATTCCTCTGTTGAGGGCCAGCAGCCTTCCACCACCCATGCTCCAGCCACTGGGGAAGCACCTCATAGGAGCACTAAGATAGGTAAAGGCACACGACAACAGGCACGAAGGGAATGCACAAGGGTGAATAGTTCTATTATGTTTGCATAATTTCATTTATTAATCCATAAGTGAGAGTTTGATTTTGCATTTGGTGGTGGTATTCATTTATGCAATGAGCTGGGAGGGACACCAATGTGTAATCAGATGGAAGGCAATTTGATTGTCTTGTGGGAGGGGAAAGGTGGGGAGTAGGACTGTTGGTGAGTTGGGGGATGTGGTTCCAATTATTGATAGCGGGCACGGATCAGGCGAGCACGCACAGCCCTTGCAGACAAGGCCTGTGGTTCCTGCTTCACACTTGCGTCTTCCTCCACTTCCTCTTCGGGCTCCACCCCCTCCTCCGGCTCCTTCTCAGCCTCTTCCTCCTCCTGCTCCTCTGCCTCTTCCTCCTCAGCCTCCTCTTCCTTTACCTCTGGCTCAGGGTCTTCTCCAATCATTGGTGGCAAAGGCTGGTCCCTCATAATGGCGAGGTTGTGCAGCATGCAGCAGACCACCACAAATCTGCCCACCCACTCAGGGGAGTACTGCAGGGCTCCTCCAGACCGGTCTAGGCAGCAGAAGCCTTGTTTGAGGAGGCCTATGGTGTGCTCCATAATGTTGCGTATGGCAGCATGGCTCTCATTATAGGCCTGCTGTGCACGTGTGCATGGGGTCCTGACCGGTTTCATGAGCCACTTTGTGAGGGGATAGCCCTTGTCGCCCAGTAACCAGCCTTTGACTTGCCGAGTTGGGTGAAAGATAGCTGGCACGTTGGATTGCTGCATGACGAAGGCGTCGTGACTGCTGCCAGGGTAGCGGGCATCGATCTCCAAAATGCGATGCTTGTGGTCACACACCAGCTGCACGTTGAGGGAGTGGAAGCCCTTTTGGTTGAGGGAGACAGCCGAGTTGATGTGTGGGGCACGCAGGGCAATATTTGTGCAGTCAATGGCCCCCTGCACCATGGGGAAGCCAGCAATGCGGGCGAACCCCCGTGCTCGCTCGTTCTGATTGTCTCTGTGGAGAGGGAAGGTGATGAACCTGTTCCTCATGTGGTGCAGTGCCTCTGTGACCTCCCTTATGCAGCAGTGCACTGCATACTGCGAGATGTTGCACATGTCGCCAGCGGAGGCCTGAAATGCTCCTGAGCCGTAGAAATTCAGCGCCACGGTGACCTTCACAGCCACAGGCAATGCTGTCCTCACCCTGCTCTGAGGCTGCAGTTGTGGCCGCACCAGTTGACAGAACTCGGTGACGGCTTCCTTGGTGAACCTCAGACGTCGGATGCAATCCTCCTCGTTCATGTTGAGGTAAGAGAATTGATCCCGGAAAGCCCTCATTGGGTAGGGTCTCCTGCTCAGTGCCCTGCACCTCCTCGTCCTCCATCTCCTCGCAGCTTGACCTGCTGGGCGTGGCCTCTTTGCATGCTCCCAGTCATGTTCAATGCCCAGCGGGAGCCCTAGCAGACTACCCATGGTTGGCAGGAATGTTGTTCAACCAGGGTTGTAACTTTCCGACCCATAAGGCAGTACCTGCCAAAGCACTCTCAAAAGTAGTGTAGGAACTCTCAATAAGAATAGGGAGCTTCAAAAAACACTTCCTACTCCTCCAGCAGCCAGAAGCAATAATCCAGCAACTAACCTGCAACACCTGCATGGCCCCTTTAAATAGCGCTGGTGGGGGGTCCTTCAGGCAGGGAGGCTCACCCACTGGGAGCATGAAGTTGCAACTTAGCCCCTAATATATGGGCAATACAGAAATGAATGCAATGCACCTTTTTTTGTATTCGGAAAGCAATTTTTTTGGAGATTCCACCATATGAAATAGTAATTTCTTTGCCTAGAAATCTGAACTATTAAATTCTAAATATAAACCAGCAAAATACTTAATTTAATCACGTAATGAGCACAATAACAACATACAAAATGTGATTTCTTAGAATTAATATTTCTAGTCTATGTACAATAAAAGTAGATTTATTTTCTTTATTTGAAAATAAATTGGTCAACACACAGATATGAGAGCTTTCTAAGCACTCCCACCTCCAGCATTGGTGCTGTCCTCTTTTCCTTAGCAATTCAATGAATATTTTAACAAAATATGACAATTGCAGCTGTGAACGTGGATTAAACGTGTGTTGCTGCCTCACATAGATCTAAGACTCCTGCATAGGATCTAGTATCATTGGATCTGTACCTAGTGCCTTTTCACTGCCATTTTGGAGTTATTAAAGCAAAGCATAAGTGCCAGGAAACAGAATTGAAACATTACAAGGTGGCAATGCAAAAAATAGCTTCTCGTGGGATTGTAGCAGCATTGATATAAGCACCTCAGGGTGAAGAAATACTTTGCAAAATTCACAGGCCCTAGTCTGTCCAGCCTGAGCACATCATTAAACTGCCCATCTTGGTTTTTTATTTCATTGTTGGGGCTGGGTTATGCCAGACGAAAAACCAGTGGCAGTGAATCAACCAGAATATGTGAAGTAAGCACTAGAACTTAGACAGTGACCTAAATCCTCTGGCGACTGTAGATGGAATCTAGAGTTGTAGCATTGAGCTAGGATCAGGAACTCCAATCCCAGGAGTTTGAGCACATTTTTTTTTTATTCGTTCACTGGATGTGGGCATCCCTGGCAAGGTCAGCATTTATTGCTTATCCCTAATTGCCCTTAAGAAGGTGGTGGTGAGCCGCCTTCTTGAACCGCTGCAGTCTGTGTGGTGAAGATTCTCCCACAGTGCTGTTAGCAAGGGAGTTCCAGGATTTTGACCTAGCGACGATGAAGGAACGGCGATATATTTCCAAGTTGGGATGGTGTGTGACTTGGAGGGGAACGTGCAGGTAGTGTTCTTCCCATGTACCTGCTGCCCTTGTTCTTCTAGGTGGTAGAGGTCACAGGTTTGGGAGGCGCTGTCGAAGAAGCCTTGGCAAGTTTCTGCAGTACATCCTGTGGATGGTACACACTGCAGCTACGGCGTGCCGGTGGTGAAGGGAGTGAATGTTTAGGGTGGTGGATGGGGTGCCAATCAAGCGGGTTACTTTGTCCTGGATGGTGTCGAGCTTCTTGAGTGTTGTTGGAGTTGCACTCATCCAGGCAAGTGGAGAGTATTCCATCGCACTCCTGACTTGTGCCTTGTAGATGGTGGAAAGGCTTTGGTGAGTCAGGAGGTGAGTCACTCGCCACAGAATACCCAGTCTCTGACCTGCTCTTGTAGCCACAGTATTTATGTGGTCCAGTTAAGTTTCTGGTCAATGGTGACCCCCTGGATGTTGATTGTGGGGGATTTGGCGATGGTAATGCCATTGAATGTTAAGCGGAGGTGGTTAGATTCTCTCTTGTTGGAGATGGTCATTGCCTGGCACTTGTTTGGCACGAATGTTACTTGCCACTTATGAGCCCAAGCCTGGATGTTGTCCAGGTCTTGCTGCATGCGGGCACGGATAAGACTGTGCGTTGAGTTGAGAGTTAAGGTCGAAAATGGTGTGTATCACTTTAAATCAGCGTTGCCCATTGATTGCAGCCATTTTCTCCATACTTTTCATGCTTTCAGTTTCCGGTATTAGCATGTGCTAACTCCTATACCAAGATGGCATCTGGCGCACGTCACGCAGGAAACGTGCGTGAGCATCCAAGACGCCATCTTGGATGTCGGAGAGGCCGTGTAGCGCCGAACCAATTTGGCGTCCTCACTGTTTTCATAGTTTTAGATTTACTGAGCAGATGTTTATGGCCTCTGTAAAGAATTATAAGAGGATTTGGAGTGTCATGCTCAAACAATTTATATTCTGCTGGTGCCACTGAAAGTTCTATACCTCTGGAACCTTTCAGACCTTAGCTAGTTCAATCACGGGCACCAGTGTCAAACTGCAAGCTTTCCCTCCACCAAATATGTGGCTGAAGCACATGTGGGACATATCTAAATCAGAATTAGTTTGTTTTTTGGCCTCTGAAACTAAAGAATCACAAATAGCCTGGGACCCATTCTTGGAGGCTCACTTAGCACAATCCTCATGCCCTGGCACAAAGACTTGCTTATTGACAGGGAAGTTTGGAAATCTCTTCCACAAACGGCAGTAGATGCTAGCTCAATTGTTAATTGTAAATCTGAGATTGATAGATTTTTGTTAACCAAAGGTATTAAGGGATACGGGGCTAAGGCGGGTATATGGAGTTAGGTCACAGATCTGCCATGATCTCATTGAATAGCGGAGTAGGCTCGAAAGGCTCAAGAGACTAAATGACCTACTCCCGTTCCTATGTTCCTATGATCCCTATGTCTCAAATCACTCATGTACTGTATGCCAGTTAGTATTCTATATGTCATTGTAAATAAAAATTTTAATTTTTTTTGTAAAAAGCCAAAGAAATAATTGAATTCAATTAAAGAGACAGAAACATAGAACCATAGAAACGATACAGCACAGAAGGGGGCCATACGGCCCAGCGTGTCCGTGCCGGCTCGAAGAACAACCAGGTGCCCATTCTAATCCCACCTTCCAGCACCCGGTCCATAGCCCTGCAGCTTACAGCACTTTAGGTGCAGGTCCAGTAGACATAAGTAGACACAGGTGGGCATAGGTGGGCACAGGGCGCGAATCATGGGGGATGGGATCGGGGTCAGTCACGGGGGACGGGATCGGGGGTCATCACGGGGTCCGCGATCGTTGAGGGGGAGGGTCGGAGGATCGGCGTCAGGGGTCAGGGTTTCGGGGTTGAAAGATTGGAGTCGGAGATCGGGGTCGGAGGATCGGGGTTGGGGTCAGAGGATTGGGTCGGATGATCAGGGTCAGGGAGTCGGGGATCCGCAATCGGGGAAAGGGAGGTCCGCAATCGAGGGGGGAGGAGTCCGCGATTGTGGGGGGGCGGTGCAGGTAGGTTTGTTGGGCCTGGGGGAAGCACTCCTGCTCCTTCGGGCCCACAAGCTGTGCCTTTCTCGGTACTTACCTGCAGTCTCGGGCCTTCTCACCTCCTTTCACGAGGCGTAAAACAGAAGGCCCGGAAATCCCGGCCTCCCGGGGTTGAAATCGGGAACTATTTAAAAGGAGGCTTGATGCCTCCTTGAAAGGTTTTAAGGCCCGACTCGCCTCCTGGGAGTTGGTTGTCCACCCGCCCCTCGCCCCACCCCTGTGAAAACCGGAAATGGGTGGGTTGGAGGCGGATGGGGGGGGGGTCCGAAATGGTGGCAATTTTCAATGCCCCCCTGCCCCAATCCACCTGTTTTTTACTTTTAAAATCGAACCCCTAGACTCTCCAGCCAGGGGAAAAACCTCTCAGCATCTACCCTGTCAAGCCCCCTCAGAATCTTTCATGTTTCAATGAGATCACCTCTCATTCTTCTAAACTCCAGAGAGTATAGGCCCATTCTACTCAATCTCTCCTCAGAGGACAACCCTCTCATCCCGGGAATCAATTTAGTGAACCTTCATTGGACTGTTTCTAAGGCAACTATATCCTTCCTTAGATAAGGAGACCAAAACTGGACACAGTACTCCAGGTGAGATCTCATCAAAGCCCTGTACAATTATAGCAAGACTTCCTTACTCTCGTACTCCAACTCCCTTGCAATAAAGGCAAACATGCCATTTGCCTTCCTAATGGCTTGTTGTACCTGCATGCTAACTTTTTGTGTTTCTTGTAAGAGGACATCCAAATGTCTCTGAACACCAACATTTAATAGTTTCTCATCATTTACAAAATATTCTATTTTTCTATTCTTCCTACCAAAGTGAATAACCTCACATTTCCCTACATAATACTCTATCTGCCACCTTCTTGCCCACTCACTTAACCTGTCTATATCCTTTTGCAGACTCTTTGTGTCCTCCTTAATTTCCCACCTAGCTTTGTATCATCAGAAAGCTTGAATGCATTACACTCAGTCCCTTCATCTAAGACATTAATATAGATTGTAAACATCTGAGTCCAAAGTACTGATCCTTACAGCACCCCACTAGTTAGAGCCTGCCAACCTGAGAATGACCCATTTATCCCCACTCTCTGTTTTCTGTCCTTTAACCAATGCTCTATCCATGCTAATATATTACCCCCAACCCCAAGAGCCCTTATCTTGCGTAATCATCTTTTATGTGGCACCTTATCGAATGCCTTTTGAAAATCCAAATATATTACATCCACTGTTTCCCCTTTATCTATCCTGCTAGTTACATCCTCAAAAAACTCTAATAAATTTGTCAAACACGATTTCTCTTTCATAAAACCATGTTGACTTTGTCTAATCCTATTATGATTTTCTATGTGCCCTATTACCACTTCCTTAATAATGGATTCCAACATTTTCCTGATGACTGATGTCAGGCAAACTGGCCTGTAAATCCCTGTTTTCTCTCTCCCTCCTTTCTTGAATAGCGGGCTTACATTTGCTACCTTCCAATCCACGGGCACCATTCTTGAATCTAGGGAATTTTGGAAGATCACAACCAATGCATCCACTATCTGTGCAGCCATCTGTCTTAGAACCCTAGGATGTAGGCCATCAGGTCCAGGGGATTTATCGACTTTTACTCCCATTAGTTTCTCCTGTACTTTTTCACTACTGATGTTAATTACTTTAAGTTCCTCACTCTCATTGGCCCCTTGGTTCCCCATTATTTCTGGAATGCTTTTTGTGTCTTCTACTGTGAAGACAGATACAGATTATTTGTTTAACATCTCTGCCATTTCCTGATTCCCCATTATAATTTCTCCTGTCTCAGCCTCTAAGGGACCAACATTTACTTTTGCTACTCTCTTCCTTTTTATATACTTGTGGAAGCTTTTACAATCTGTTTTTATATTTCTTGCTAGTTTACTTTCATATTCTATTTTCTCCCTTTTTTTCAATATTTCAGACATCCTTGCTGGTTTCTAAAACTCTCCCAATTCTCAGGCTTAATACTCTTCTTTTGTACCATTAGAGGCCGCATCCTTTAATCTGATACTATCCTTAACTTCTTTAGTTAGCCACGGATGAATCACATTTCCTGTGGAGTTTTTATTTCTCAATGGAATGTATATGACAACCTTCTTCAAAAAAAGGGAATTCTAAATCAGTTGTCTCACTTCAGTTGTTGATAAGCTACTAGGCCCTGAAATTCTGTGGGGTTTCTATCAACCTCCCGCTGGAAACAGCTGTAAATTGCTGTTTACGCCATTTACCTGAGGGTTCTGCTGGTCTCCTGATGGACTTATGGCAGAAGACCAGTAGAACCCTATTAAATTTCAGAGTCCTAGAGTCTGTTTCACAGGATGAAATTACTAAGTACTTGGAAAAGCAAAAGTTAATCAGAGCTAGTCAGCATGGATTTCATGCTTGACCAACCTTATAGAATTCTTTTGAGGAAAGACAGATAAAGGAAATGAAGTGGGTGTGGTTTACATGGATTTTCAAAAAAACTTTTGATAAGATAGCATAAAAAAGTGATTTGGGCTTTGGAATTAAAGGAACAATATCAAAATTTGCAGATAATACCAAATTAGGGAGTATGACAAATTATGACAAGGGCTGTGAATGATTGGAAGAGGACATAGATAGGTAGGAGATGGGCTGATAGAAGGCAGATGCAGTTCAATGTAGAAAATGTGAAGTGATAGGTTTTGGAAGTAGGAATAGGAAAAGAAAGTACATCTTACATGGTAATGTTTAAAATTTAGAAGAGCATAGTGATAATAGTGTGATGAAGTACAGATTATTAAAGATGGATCTGCAAATTAATAAGGTCATAAAAAATGTAACTGGAATCCTTGATTTTGTACCTATGGACATAGAATACAAAAGCAAGGAGGAATCTTTAACTTGTACAAGACCTTAGTTGGATTGCAGTTAGAGTATTGTGCACAGTTTTGGGCATGCCATTATATGAAGAATATAAAAACAAATTACTGGGATGATGGAGTTACATTTATGAAGAGAGATGAGAAATTGGTGCTTCATTCAACAAAGCTGAAAAGGTTTAAGGGGTGACTTAATAGAAGCCCCAAGATTATGAAGGATTATGGTCAGGTAACTAGTGATAGATTGTCTCTGCTGGTTGGCAAGACAAAAAGAAGGAGGTGCAATTTCATGATGATCACAAAATGAATTAAAAAGGGAGTTTCAACATTTTTTAACACAGTGATTAGAACATGAAATAATATGCCAATAAACCATTATTAAAGCAGAATGCACAGGGTTTATTTTCTGATCTGGGTGCAGTCTACTCCTGAATGGTTAGAAATGAGTATTACACTTGCATGTGGTGAAGTGTACAGCTCATACCCAATTTTCCATGGTCAGCTCGTTATCAGAATTATGCGTAGCTTTAGGGATAGATATGGATGTGTGCAGAATGAAGAGGTACAGTACAATTGGCACAAAGGCTCAAGAGACCCTAAATGCCAGCCACAAAGAAGACAAAAATAAGTTGAAAAATGGCTAAAAAATGACATCACTTTAAATGAACTGCCATACACTCGCCATTACTTAACAAACTTGGGTGCACATTTCATATGGGCGTAATTATGAATAAAAGTTGGGAAATTTACTGCGGGCTACTGGGGGGCTAGTTTATATATGTTTATATATGTCTGTTTTAGGTCAGTGCTTCCTGCTGCTGATGTTTTATGCACCAGAAATAGGTGCGTGATGTAAAATAAGCAGAGATCTGATTAACGGATCTGGTGTAACAGTTCTTTGCCTCTTTTTCTGAATGCTTGTGTAAATGGGGAAAACCCCCTCTTAAATACATTTAAAAGTGAATTAGATAGTTCCTTGAAAAAGAGTTACATCAAAACTACAGCTCAGAAACATTTGGCTCATTCTGGCCTGTGGTGGTGTTTTGCTCCAGAAGAGCCTCTTCCCTCCTTACTTCATCTAACCCTATCAGGATACCCTTCTATTCCTTTCTTCCTCATCTGCTTATCTAGCTTCCCCTTAAATGCATATATGCTATTTGCCTCAACTACTCCTTGTAATAGCGCATTCCACATTCTTACCACTGTTTGGGTAAAGAAGTTTCTCCTGAATTCCCCTTTGGATTTATTAGTGACTATTTTATATTTATGACCTCTTGTTTTGCACTCCCCCACAAGCGTTTACCCGATCAAACTCTGTCATTGTCTTAAAGACCTCTGTCAGGTCACCCCTCAATCTTCTCTTTTCTAGAGAAAAAAGCCCAGGCCTGTTCAGTCCTTTCCTGATAAGTATATTCTCTCAGTTCTGGTATCATCCTTGTAAATCTTTTTTGCACCCTCTCCAATCGAGGGAAAAGTACGGACTTGGTTAGGAAGTTGGCTGAGCGAAAGGCGACAGAGAGTAGGGATAATGGGTAGGTACTCACATTGGCAGGATGTGACTACTGGAGTCCCACAGGGATCAGTCTTGGGGCCTCAATTATTCACAATATTTATTAACGACTTAGATGAAGGCATAGAAAGTCTCATATCTCATTTAGCCGATGACACAAAGATTGGTGGCATTGTAAGCAGTGTAGATGAAAATATAAAATTACAAAGCGATATTGATAGATTAGGTGAATGGGCAAAACTGTGGCAAATGGAATTCAATGTGGACAAATGTGAGGTCATCCATTTTGGATCAAAAATGGATAGAACAGGGTACTTTCTAAACGGTAAAAAGTTAAAAACAGTGGATGTCCAAAGGGACCTAAGGGTTCAGGTACATAGATCATTGAAGTGTCATGAACAGGTGCAGAAAATAATCAATAAGGCAAATGGAATGTTGGCCTTTATATCTAGAGGACTGGAGTACAAGGGGGCAGAAGTTATGCTGCAGCTATACAAAACCCTGGTTAGACCGCACCAGGAGTACTGTGGGCAGTTCTGGGCACCGCACCTTCGGAAGGACATATTGGCCTTGGAGGGAGTGCAGCGTAGGTTTACTAGAATGATACCCGGACTTCAAGAGTTAAGTTATGAGGAGAGATTACACAAATTGGGGTTGTATTCTCTGGAGTTTCGAAGGTTAAGGGGTGATCTGATCGAAGTTTATAAGATATTAAGGAGAACGGATAGGGTGGATAGAGAGAAACTATTTCCGCTGGTTGGGGATTTTAGGAGTAGGGGGCACAGTCTAAAAATTAGAGCCAACCTTTCAGGAGCGAGATTAGAAAACATTTCTACACACAATGGGTGGTAGAAGTTTGGAACTCTCTTCCCCAAACGGCAATTGATACTAGCTCAATTGCTGAATTAAATCTGAGATAGATAGCTTTTTGGCAATCAAAGGTATTAAGGGATATGGGCCAAAGGCAGGTATATGGAGTTAGATCACAGATCAGCCATGATCTTATCAAATGGCAGGGCAGGCACGAGGGGCTGAATGGCCTATTCCTGTTCCTATGTTTCAATACCTCTATATCCTTTCTATAATATCGAGATCAGAACTGTACACAATACTCCTTGCGTGTTCTAACCAAGGTTCCATTAAAGTTTAACATAACTTCTTTGCTTTTCAATTCTATCCCTCTAGAAATGAACCCCAGTGCTTGATTTGCCTTTTTTATGGCCTTATTAACCTGTGTCGCTACTTTTAGTGATTTGTGCATCTGTACCCCTAGATCCCTTTGCTCTTTTATCCCGTTTAGACTCTTGTTATCCAAGCATCATGTGGCCTCCTTGTTCTTCCTACCAAAATGCATCACCTCACACTTACCTATAAGTGGCATGGCCATGGAGGGATTTGAAAACAAGGATGAGAATTTTAAAGAGTAATATTCAAGACAGGGGAAGCAAGCAACAGCAACTTGCATTTATTTAGCACGTTTAACGTAGTAAATCACCCCAAGGCACTTCACAGGAGCATTATCAAACAAAATTTGACACCGAGCCATATAGGAGATATTAGGACAGGTGACCAAAAGCTTGGCCAAAGAAGTAGGTTTTAAGGAGCATCTTAAAGGAGGAACAGTGGTTTAGGAAATCCACAGCTTAGGGTCTAGACAGCTGAAGGCTTGGCCGCCAATGGTAGAGTGCTGCACAAGAGGCCAGAATTGGAGAAGCACAGAGGTCTTGGAGGGTTGTAAAGGAGGTTACAGAGATAGGGAGAGGCGAGGGCATGGAGGGATTTGAAAACAAGGATGAGAATTTTAAAAATTGAGGCGTTGCCAGACCAGGAGCTAATGTAGGTCATCAAGCAGAGGGGTGATGGATGAATGGGACTTGGGTGCGAGTTAGGATATGGACAGCAGAGTTTTAGATGAGCTCAAGTTTACAGAGGGTGGAAGATGGGAGGTCGGTCAGGAGAGCATTGGAATAGTCGAATCTAGAGATAACAAAGTCATGAATGAGGGTTTCAGCAGCAGATGAGCTGAGGCAGGAGCAGTAGAGTGGGATTAGATTAGTTGGCTCAGATGGAGCATCAATGTAGACTTAATGGCCTGTTTTTGTGCTGTAACATTCTATGGTTCTATAAATTGTGCTTGTTGTCTTTGGGATGGAGACAAATTTAACAAGTTTTCAAGATTACAGAGGGAATTGATAAAAATTAAGGCAGGGAAATTTTTCACCGGGAAACACCAGGAAACATAATAATTTAGGAGTAAGAAGGGAAATCAGGGAGAATAGAGTTGTGAAATGAGTTGCCAAAGCAGGCAGAGAGATGTAGAGAGTATAAATGAGGTCACAAGATAATTGGAAATGTTTAGGCAGAGAAAAGGGATTGGGGCTGCTTGCTCTTGTTACCACCAGCCTCGACTATTCCAATGCTCTCCTGGCCAGCCTCCTGTCTTCCACCCTCTGTAAACTTGAGCTCCAAAATTCTGCTGCCCAATTTTAACGCGCACCAAGTCCTGTTTACTCATCAGTCCTGTGCTTGCTGACCGACATTGGCTCCCAGTCCAGCAATGCCTCGAGTTGAAAATTCTTATCCTTGTGTTCAAGTCCTTTCATGGCTTTGCACCTCCCTATCTCTGTAACATCCTCCAGCTCTACAATCCTCTGAAAACTCTGCGTTCCTCTAATTCTGGCTTCTTGTGCACCCTGATTTCCTTCGCCCCACCATAGGCGGTTGTGCCTTCAGCTGTCTGGGCCTTAAGTTCAGGAATTCCTTCCCTAAACCTCTCCGCCTCTCTATCTCTCACTTCTTAAAAGCTACCTCTTTAACCAAGCTTTTGATCACCTGTCCTAATATCTCCTTTTGGACTTGGTGTCAAATTTTGTCCGATAATGCTCCTGTGAAGCTCCTTGGGACGTTTTACTACGTTACAGACACTATATAAATGCAAGTTGTAGTTGTTGTTGTTGAGAAGGCTGGCTGATTGGCTGGATCCATGAAAAAGGCTGGTCTTGTCAGGCCTGATGGCCTCTTCTTTTTCGGAAGAATTCTGATGTTCTCATTCACAGCTTTATTCCATTGAGTTATAATTCTTCTACAAGTAAGGCTAATGATGACAAGGAACAAACTGATTAGCTTTCTCTGTGAAGGGAAAGAGGTGCCTGTGGTGTTGCTTGAAATGATCTAATCACCATTGTAAAAATGAAACTAATGAGTTAATGCAAATCAGTATGCTGAAGGAGTTACGGCAGCTTTCAAACTCTGTATGTGTGTCAATGTTTCCAATCTTGGCGGGCCTGTTGGATTGCTAAAATGCAAAGAAAATGATTAAGAAAAACAAAAACAAACATTGGAGGGTGATTTTTGAATATGCAGCAATATTACCTCCTGCTTACAATTGAGTAGAAAATGGTTATTTTCCTGTTAATTGTACTTTTGGTGGTATCATATTTTCAATTCATGCTTACAAGAAAATAGGCTCCTATGTATTTTGTCGGTGTATTTTGATTTCTCCAATCGACTGAGATTAGCTTCTGACGTTGGTTTTGAGATTCAGATACAATTTATGACAGTGATCTGGACTTGAGTTCTCTCAATTGACTGACTGATTTAGATTTGTGGGGGATGTGTCCTGAAACTGCATCCTGTAATTTTATCCGTTCTTCTGTCACATTAAACTATGCTTGTGATTGGTTTACAATGCAGTCCATTGTAAGATTTCATATCATAAAATGTGGCTCTTTCATTATCTTACTCCTGTTCGCCAACAAGAAGTTAAAGAAAATGCACATATTTTGACAGGAAACAGTGTTATAGAATTTCTCTTGTATTGTGGCATGTATTTCATTGACATAACTCTACTGGCCATAAAGTGATGCCTGAATTGCCCCAATGTTATTTTAAAAATAGTGGCTTGCAGCAATGGCTTCTATGTACACATACACACCAAGTATTACATAAGCACTATAGAGGTAACTTTCAAATTTCGCATTTCTGGTGGGACAGACTTAACATTTCAGGTCGATGACCTTTCATGAGAATGAGTTCTGATGAAAGGTCATTGCCCTGAAACGTTGGCCCTGATATTAATGCAAAGATGGGTTCTGAGTTGGGTGGGGGGTGGTGGGAGTTGCGTCGGGGAAACCTGAAAGTAAAGTTAGCGGGACTGATTCTGCAATCTCAACTTGATTGAATGATTACATTTTTGCTTCCGGGTTTCATGTCTCCAAGCTGCGCAACAGGTGTGATGCGCACCTGCATGATGCGATCTGAAGTCCACTATTTAAAAGGCCAATGCAAAAATGGAATTTGGAGGAGTCAGGAGGTATTTACCATGGATTCACAAAGAGCAAGGCCAACACCCAGATTCAATGATGCTTCCCTTGAAGTACTGCTGGGTGCAGTGAGGAGCGGGAGGGACATCATTTTCCCCGGCAATGGGAGGAAGAATCCTGCTTCTCGTACCAAGAAGGCATGGCTGGGGGTAGCTGAAGAGATCAGCAGCAGGAGCATGGTGCCCTGTGCAGTGGATGCAGTACAAGAAGCGCTTTAATGACCTAAGCAGGTCAGGAAAAGTGAGTACAACTGCTGATTCACCTACATCCCTCTCACTCTGTCTTGCCGAGTGTACTCCATCACATCACTCCTCACACCCATTTAAGTTTCAGCAGCACCCATTCTTCACTTTCTATACATTTCCTCACCTCCCCATTTATCCATCCATTGCTGCCACTCACCCCAATCCTTATGCAGTGTGATGCATATGTCTGATAGTCACCCTCTGATGCATCTATCTGATAGTCAGCCTTACCCAATGCAATGCATCCATCGGGTGAATACATGACCTTCAATCACTCACAGGACTAGTCCTTGTAGGAGAAGAGAACACAAAACGTAAGGGAGAGGGAGAGGACTGGAGGTGGTTCTTCACAAATTGTGCGGCTCACTGCTTCAGAGGTGGATGCCATGGAGATAAGTGGCATGTCTGCGTCCCTCTCAATCGGAGATGAAGATACTGGGAACTCGCAGATTTTAACCTTCAACCATGCATATACCCGTTGCACATCTGCCCAATGAGTCCTGTCATGTATTGACACATGAACATCTGCACCAAGCTGCTCTCCAGCAGAGAGTGGTAGGAGTGATGTGGCACTGGCCCGGAAGCGGGATGATGGTGAAAGAGGACATGGAAGTGGAAACTCCACTCAAAGCGCTCCCACGTCTCATGTGGCAGAATTTTAAAAATCTCTGACATGCATGCTGATTTTATTTAATCAATGACTGAACTATAAGAAGCCTGAGTATGGTGATTGGCAAGATTGTTACTTTGCCAGAACTAATTCATATTGCTTTCCTTTGTCTTCCAGGGCCTTCATGCATAGAGCAAGAGTCTGCGGAGATGCATGTCTACGATTCCTCAGAGGACCACATTTCTCCTGAGGGGGCACCGTCACAAAACCTACAGCCATGCATCAACGCAAATACTTGCACTTCGGTGGGTCCTGTTAGACAGTTAGTTTGGTTTTCACCTGGTGATTCACAATTCACAAGTGAACACGAGCAGACACTGGTGGCAGGGGCAGCTGTGGAGTGTCTGTGTCGGAGGGCGCACTCCTCTCCAAACTCTGCTCAGCTGGACACAGATGCTGAACTCCAGGGGCCATCGTTGAGAATAAGAATGATAGAGGTACAGCTGCAACTTAGCGACGTACAGGCAAATGTGCCATGTACACTCCCCACAATAGCAGAGAGGATGGAAGAGTCCAACTCCAACAGCAGTGGATTGGTGTTGCAGGTAATTAGGAACATACGAACATAGGAACAGGAGTAGGCCATTCAGCCCCTCGTGCCTGCTCTGCCATTTGATAAGATCATGGCTGATCTGTGATCTAGTTCCATATACCCGCCTTTGGCCCACATCCCTTAATACCTTTGGTTGCCAAAAAGCTATCTATCTCAGATTTAAATTTAGCAAATGAGCTAGTATCAATTGCCGTTTGCGGAAGAGAGTTCCAAACTTCTACCACCCTTTGTGTGTAGAAATGTTTTCTAATCTCACTCCTGAAAGGTCTGGCTCTAATTTTTAGACTGTGCCCCCTACTCCTAGAATCCCCAACCAGTGGAAATAGTTTCTTTCTATCCATCCTATCTGTTCCCCTTAATATCTTATAAACTTTGATCAGATCATCCCTTAACCTTCTAAACTCTAGAGAATACAACCGAATTTGTGTAATCTCTCCTCGTAACTTAACCCTTGAAGTCCGGGTATCATTCTAGTAAACCTACGCTGCACTCCCTCCAAGGCCAATATGTCCTTCCGAAGGTGCGGTGCCCAGAACTGCTCACAGTACTCCAGATGTGGTCTAACCAGGGTTTTGTATAGATGCAGCATATCTTCTGCCCCCTTGTACTCTAGTCCTCTAGATATAAAGGCCAGCATTCCATTAGCCTTCTTGATTATTTTCTGCACCTGTTCTGAGAGTGTCGGCCATGCAGAGAATGACCGCCTCCGTGGAGCTTCAAGCAAGGCTCTCAAATGAGTCTATTCAGACCATGACCACAGCTGTGCAGGAGATGTCTGCCGCCTTAAACAGGATGACAGATGTCATCTGTGGCCTTACAACGTGTCACTGATCTGCACCAAGCTGCTCTTCAGCAGAGTGGTAGGAGTGATATGGCACTGGCCCAGGAGAGGGATGATGGTGAAAGGGGACATGGAAGTGGAAACTCCACTCAAAGCGCTCCCACGTCTCACCCATTGCCCCCCTCAACCAATACCCGACATGCTGCCTCCTTTCCCGATGGCCAAGTCTCCCTCTGCACTAGTGCAGATGGAGCAGACTTTGGGGGGCCTTCAGAGGCTCTAAAACCCAGAAATCATGGGCCAAAAGCATCTCAGCAGTCAGGGCAGGGATCTGAGCAACCTCTGCTGAAGCCGCAGGGGATGCGGCACGTAGAAGCGGTAGGAAGCATAAGTTCAAGCAATTATAATTCACCAAGAGTATGCACAAGGGTATTTGATAAAATGTTACATTGTGAAGTTTCCTTTTTTTATATTGGCACATAAAATTTATTGATTAACACCACTTCCATGTCTTGCCCATTATTGCGTCACTAGCTTCCAACTCACCCTTTCATTTACTTCATGATGAATGTTAATACATGACACGACTCATTGGCTGGCTGTACAATTGGTGTATGAGTGATTGAAGGTCTGTTTTGTCCAAAGGTTGGTGGTGGTGGGAGCAGGCCGGAGAATTTCAATTTTTATTTTTCCCAGTCTGTCTGACTAAGTGAACCTTTGAGATATGAGGGCATCCCAGGCAGCAATGTACGTGGGTGGTCTGGCGATGTGTGCTCCATCTTCATATTGCTCATCATCCTCTTCCTCCTCCTTCTCCTCCTCGTCTTCAATGTTGTTATCATCAGAAGATGATTGATGAGCGCCTTGGTTGTCCTCCACCTCTAATCCTCTCTGCTGCGCAAAGTTGTGCAGGATTCTGGACACCCTTGCTGGCGAGTACTGAAGGATGCCTCCAGACCTATCTAGGCACCTGAAGCACATCGTCAACATGCAGATGGCTTGCTCGATCATTCATCTGGTGATTTTTTTTTTTTTATATTCGTTCATGGGATGTGGGCATCGCTGGCAAGGCCGGCATTTATTGCCCATCCCTAATTGCCCTTGGGAAGGTGGTGATGAGCCGCCTTCTTGAACCGCTGCAGTCCATGTGGTGACGGTTCTCCCACAGTGCTGTTTGGAAGGGAGTTCCAGGATTTTGACCCAGCGACAATGAAGGAACAGCGATATATTTCCAAGTTGGGATGGTGTGTGACTTGGAGGGGAATGTGCAGGTGGTGTTGTTCCCATGTACCTGCTGCTCTTGTCCTTCTAGGTGGTTGAGGTCGCGGGTTTGGGAGGTGCTGTCAAAGAAGCCTTGGCGAGTTGCTGCAGTGCATCCTGTGGATGGTACACACTGCAGCCACTGTGCGCTGGTGGTGAAAGGAGTGCCAATCAAGCGGGCTGCTTTGTCCTGGATGGTGTTGAGCTTCTAGTGTAGTTGGAGCTGCACTCATCCAGGCAAGTGGAGAGTATTCCATCACACTCCTGACTTGTGCCTTGTAGATGGTGGAAAGGCTTTGGGGAGTTAGGAGGTGAGTCACTCGCCGCAGAATACCCAGCCTCTGACCTGCTCTTTTAGCCACAGTATTTATATGGCTGGTCCAGTTAAGTTTCTGGTCAGTGGTGACTTCCAGGATGTTGATGGTGGCGGATTCGGCGATGGTAATGCCGTTGAATGTCAAGGGGAGGTGGTTAGACTCTCTTTTCTTGGAGATGGTCATTGCCTGGCACTTGTCTGACGCGAATGTTACTTGTCACTTATGAGCCCAAGCCTGGATGTTGTCCAGGTCTTGCTGCATGCAGGCTCGGACTGCTTCATTATCCGAGGGGTTGCGAATTGTGATCACGTGGCTTTCGTTGTAGCATTCTTGCACCTCATTGGTGGGGTTCCTCACAGGTGTCATGAGCCAAGTTTGAAGGGGGTATCCCTCGGCTCCTACAAGCCAGCCCTTATGTCTGACTCCTGGTAAGAAGAGGTCTGGAATGTTGGATTGCATCATCACAGCTCCCGGGGAATCTGGCTCATACCTACATGAACCTCTTCTGTACACCAGCTGTACATTGATGGAGTGAAATCTCTTGTGCGTGATAAAATCTCCTGATTCATGTGGTGGTCCTCGGATTGGCACGTGTGTGCAATTGTTTGCACCCTGCACCTGTGGGAAGTCAGCCAGAGAGGCAAAACCGACTGCCCGCTCATTCTGGCAATTGTCATCGCGGGGGAAGTTCACATCAGTGGACCCCCTGGCAAACAATCCATTCGTTACCTGCTTTATACATTTAAGTCCAGCTGACTGAAAGACCCTGGAGATGTCCCCGGTAGCACACTGGAAAGAGCCAGAGGCAACGAAATTGAGGGCAGTGGTGACTTTTACTGTGACGAGCAATGTGTCCAGGTCCAGCAGGGAACACCTCTTCTTCAAGGAGGCTGCAGATGTCTGCGTCCACCTGCCGGCTCAATCTGAGCCTGCGTAGGCACTTCTCAAGAGATAGGTCCAGCAAGCTCAGCCTCTGCCTATAGACTCTCTCACAGGGGTAGTGTCTCCAGCGACCACGGCCCCTCTGTTGCTCCCCTTTCTGCAGTTCTCCACTCAGCTCTCCTCTTTGTTGTTCTCCATTCTGCTCTTCTCTTTGTTCTTCTCCAGATCTGTGTTGTGCACCTCTCTCTTATGTACCTCTGTCCAGTGCGCCTCTCTCTTGTGCACCTGCAGATCCCACCACAGCACAACATCGCTGCCGTGGATGGTCATTTTATTCCTCTTCCGATGCCTTATCGAATATAACCATGACGTCTCCCATCCTAAGCTTTGAAATAGCTGTATGATCACAAAAACTCTCTGCCAAATGTTTGCCAGAGGGAACTGAGACACTAACTATAATTACTGAGCTTTTATTCACATCGGGCAATCAGAATTTTAAAGACCACCATGAACTGCCTCTCAATCTCGCCTCTGTTTCACTGGCGAGTTTCCCGAGCCCCGGGAAACCCCTGCCGGATGTGTTAAATTCAAGTGCCTGTTAAATTCAATTTAATATTGCCTCATTACATCTGCTAATCATCTAAATGGCCGCGATAATTACCGACCCGCCTGTCCTAATGACCGACGTGCCTCCGGTGAGTAGGTTTCTCGCACGCAGCCAAACATGCCTCCGTTAAACCCGGAAGTGGCCGTGTTGGAGCCGGTCTGTGGCCGTGTTGGAGCCGGTCCGTGGTCGTGTTGGAGCCGGTCCGTGGTCGTGTTGGAGCCGGTCCGTGGCCGTGTTGGAGCCGGTCCGTGGCCGTGTTGGAGCCGGTCCGTGGCCGTGTTGGAGCCGGTCCGTGGCCGTGTTGGAGCCGGTCCGTGGCCGTGTTGGAGCCGGTCCGTGGTCGTGTTGGAGCCGGTCTGTGGTCGTGTTGGAGCCGGTCTGTGGCCGTGTTGGAGCCGGTCTGTGGCCGTGTTGGAGCCGGTCTGTGGTCGTGTTGGAGCCGGTCTGTGGCCGTGTTGGAGCCGGTCTGTGGCCGTGTTGGAGCCGGTCTGTGGCCGTGTTGGAGCCGGTCTGTGGTCGTGTTGGAGCCGGTCTGTGGCCGTGTTGGAGCCGGTCTGTGGCCGTGTTGGAGCCGGTCTGTGGTCGTGTTGGAGCCGGTCTGTGGCCGTGTTGGAGCCGGTCTGTGGCCGTGTTGGAGCCGGTCCGTGGCCGTGTTGGAGCCGGTCCGTGGTCGTGTTGGAGCCGGTCCGTGGTCGTGTTGGAGCCGGTCTGTGGTCGTGTTGGAGCCGGTCTGTGGTCGTGTTGGAGCCGGTCTGTGGCCGTGTTGGAGCCGGTCTGTGGTCGTGTTGGAGCCGGTCTGTGGTCGTGTTGGAGCCGGTCTGTGGCCGTGTTGGAGCCGGTCTGTGGTCGTGTTGGAGCCGGTCTGTGGTCGTGTTGGAGCCGGTCTGTGGCCGTGTTGGAGCCGGTCTGTGGTCGTGTTGGAGCCGGTCTGTGGCCGTGTTGGAGCCGGTCTGTGGCCGTGTTGGAGCCGGTCTGTGGTCGTGTTGGAGCCGGTCTGTGGTCGTGTTGGAGCCGGTCTGTGGCCGTGTTGGAGCCGGTCTGTGGCCGTGTTGGAGCCGGTCTGTGGTCGTGTTGGAGCCGGTCTGTGGCCGTGTTGGAGCCGGTCTGTGGTCGTGTTGGAGCCGGTCTGTGGTCGTGTTGGAGCCGGTCTGTGGCCGTGTTGGAGCCGGTCTGTGCTCGTGTTGGAGCCGGTCTGTGGTCGTGTTGGAGCCGGTCTGTGGCCGTGTTGGAGCCGGTCTGTGGTCGTGTTGGAGCCGGTCTGTGGCCGTGTTGGAGCCGGTCTGTGGTCGTGTTGGAGCCGGTCTGTGGTCGTGTTGGAGCCGGTCTGTGGCCGTGTTGGAGCCGGTCTGTGGCCGTGTTGGAGCCGGTCTGTGGCCGTGTTGGAGCCGGTCTGTGGTCGTGTTGGAGCCGGTCTGTGGCCGTGTTGGAGCCGGTCTGTGGTCGTGTTGGAGCCGGTCTGTGGCCGTGTTGGAGCCGGTCCGTGGCCGTGTTGGAGCCGGTCCGTGGTCGTGTTGGAGCCGGTCTGTGGCCGTGTTGGAGCCGGTCCGTGGCCGTGTTGGAGCCGGTCTGTGGTCGTGTTGGAGCCGGTCTGTGGTCGTGTTGGAGCCGGTCTGTGGTCGTGTTGGAGCCGGTCTGTGGCCGTGTTGGAGCCGGTCTGTGGTCGTGTTGGAGCCGGTCTGTGGCCGTGTTGGAGCCGGTCTGTGGTCGTGTTGGAGCCGGTCTGTGGTCGTGTTGGAGCCGGTCTGTGGTCGTGTTGGAGCCGGTCTGTGGCCGTGTTGGAGCCGGTCCGTGGCCGTGTTGGAGCCGGTCCGTGGTCGTGTTGGAGCCGGTCCGTGGCCGTGTTGGAGCCGGTCTGTGGTCGTGTTGGAGCCGGTCTGTGGTCGTGTTGGAGCCGGTCTGTGGCCGTGTTGGAGCCGGTCTGTGGTCGTGTTGGAGCCGGTCTGTGGTCGTGTTGGAGCCGGTCTGTGGCCGTGTTGGAGCCGGTCTGTGGTCGTGTTGGAGCCGGTCTGTGGCCGTGTTGGAGCCGGTCTGTGGTCGTGTTGGAGCCGGTCTGTGGTCGTGTTGGAGCCGGTCTGTGGCCGTGTTGGAGCCGGTCTGTGGTCGTGTTGGAGCCGGTCTGTGGCCGTGTTGGAGCCGGTCTGTGGTCGTGTTGGAGCCGGTCTGTGGCCGTGTTGGAGCCGGTCCGTGGCCGTGTTGGAGCCGGTCTGTGGTCGTGTTGGAGCCGGTCCGTGGCCGTGTTGGAGCCGGTCTGTGGTCGTGTTGGAGCCGGTCTGTGGCCGTGTTGGAGCCGGTCTGTGGCCGTGTTGGAGCCGGTCTGTGGCCGTGTTGGAGCCGGTCTGTGGTCGTGTTGGAGCCGGTCTGTGGCCGTGTTGGAGCCGGTCTGTGGCCGTGTTGGAGCCGGTCTGTGGCCGTGTTGGAGCCGGTCTGTGGCCGTGTTGGAGCCGGTCTGTGGCCGTGTTGGAGCCGGTCTGTGGTCGTGTTGGAGCCGGTCTGTGGTCGTGTTGGAGCCGGTCTGTGGTCGTGTTGGAGCCGGTCTGTGGTCGTGTTGGAGCCGGTCTGTGGTCGTGTTGGAGCCGGTCTGTGGCCGTGTTGGAGCCGGTCTGTGGCCGTGTTGGAGCCGGTCTGTGGTCGTGTTGGAGCCGGTCTGTGGCCGTGTTGGAGCCGGTCTGTGGTCGTGTTGGAGCCGGTCTGTGGTCGTGTTGGAGCCGGTCTGTGGCCGTGTTGGAGCCGGTCTGTGGTCGTGTTGGAGCCGGTCTGTGGTCGTGTTGGAGCCGGTCCGTGGTCGTGTTGGAGCCGGTCCGTGGCCGTGTTGGAGCCGGTCCGTGGCCGTGTTGGAGCCGGTCTGTGGTCGTGTTGGAGCCGGTCTGTGGTCGTGTTGGAGCCGGTCTGTGGCCGTGTTGGAGCCGGTCTGTGGTCGTGTTGGAGCCGGTCCGTGGCCGTGTTGGAGCCGGTCCGTGGCCGTGTTGGAGCCGGTCTGTGGTCGTGTTGGAGCCGGTCCGTGGCCGTGTTGGAGCCGGTCCGTGGCCGTGTTGGAGCCGGTCTGTGGCCGTGTTGGAGCCGGTCTGTGGTCGTGTTGGAGCCGGTCTGTGGTCGTGTTGGAGCCGGTCTGTGGCCGTGTTGGAGCCGGTCTGTGGCCGTGTTGGAGCCGGTCTGTGGCCGTGTTGGAGCCGGTCTGTGGTCGTGTTGGAGCCGGTCTGTGGCCGTGTTGGAGCCGGTCTGTGGTCGTGTTGGAGCCGGTCTGTGGTCGTGTTGGAGCCGGTCTGTGGTCGTGTTGGAGCCGGTCTGTGGTCGTGTTGGAGCCGGTCTGTGGCCGTGTTGGAGCCGGTCTGTGGTCGTGTTGGAGCCGGTCTGTGGTCGTGTTGGAGCCGGTCAGTGGTCGTGTTGGAGCCGGTCCGTGACCGTGTTGGAGCCGGTCTGTGGTCGTGTTGGAGCCGGTCTGTGGTCGTGTTGGAGCCGGTCTGTGGTCGTGTTGGAGCCGGTCCGTGACCGTGTTGGAGCCGGTCCGTGACCGTGTTGGAGCCGGTCTGTGGTCGTGTTGGAGCCGGTCTGTGGTCGTGTTGGAGCCGGTCTGTGGCCGTGTTGGAGCCGGTCTGTGGTCGTGTTGGAGCCGGTCTGTGGCCGTGTTGCAAATTTCTGCAAGTCTTACATCCCACACGATTCCAACCCACCCGTTCTTGGCGGTTAAAATTCCCCGTTAACTGTGTCTCTCTCCATAGATTCTCTCTTACCTGCTGAGTGTTTCCAACATTTTCTTTTTTTATTTCATATTTCTAGCATTCGCAGTATTTTGCTTTTGTTTATACCATAGTACTGCTCTGTGAATTTCAAATGCAGGACATACTTGGAAAGCTGATCTACTGATGTGTACAAGTCCTTGTTAGAAATACAGGCATGACACAATGAGAACATGTTAAAATGTGACCAAATGCACATAATCATTTAATGCAAATAAAATGTATTTATACCTTTTCAATAAAATATTATGGGCTCCCAGCATGATTAAGGCTGCAAATAATATCGGTGAATATTGAACTGTGGAATACCAAAGAAGTTCTCATATTTTTACATGTATTTTAGATCTCTTTATATATTTATCTCTCTCACCCCTGTTATACAGATGCATTAATTCCCTACTGGTTCCTGGCTCCAAATCCATGTGAGAGATCTTCCTGGGCTGTGACTGTTTCTTTGCCACTCACATTGAGAGCAGGAAGTGCCTACTGAATTCTATGCATGTACGCATACATGCATAGACCTTCTGGTCTGCTTTAACGCTAAGCTATCTACAAATGGCCAGCTTCAGTCTTTAAGAATTGGACAATAGTTCAGAAGTTTACAGTTTAAACATTAACTGCATTATGTCACGAGGCCTTGCTACATATAATAGGGCAGAACTTACGCAGCTCCCGCACCGTTCCTCAATGGCGTCCTGTCCAACCTCCGCCAAATCCACTGGAGCAAGTTTGCAAATGTGCACATGCGCATTAAGACCCTGAAATCGCGAACTTGCTCCGATTGGTTCGCCGCCGTTATAACAGTCCTGAATTAAAGGGCCAACTACGTCACAATCAATACAATCAAATACAATCACCAAACAATCATAAACTTATCCATCTGCCCAGCTGGAACGAAGATACTTATGCCATGAGAAGGTACGCTTGAAAATACCAACCCTACACCACTTTTTAAAAGTGCGATGATTTATAATGACTGCAAAACAACAAAAAAATAAATGTTAAAAGTGTGGAATGTCTAATTATACTTATTTTAATATTTTTTGATCATTAAAAAATTATTAAAAAATAAAAATATTGTTTTTTAAACTTTTAACTTCTGTACGTTTAAGTAAATTAAATAATTTCCTTGCACTTCTATAATAAGGTAAGTTAAATTTTTTATTTAGACTATCATAGGGAATGTCACTTTAAATTTACGAGTTTAACTTGCCTGCTTGTGGGCGGGGCTTGCAGTCCCACAGTGTTTCCATGTGCACATGGCCTGCACTGATATTGGAACGCATCACTGAGGAAGATCTCAGAATCCAGCAAATTTAAGTCGTGGACCATGCAGTAAGTGCATTCGTACTTTTTATCCGCATGATGTGCAGAGAGCCTTGCCACACTGGTCGAAGCAAGTTCCAGCCCTTTATATTGTTAGAGATACAGACATGGTATAAGGAAGAAATGGTATGTTTTTCCCATGTTAAAGGTGTTACATAAATGTAAGTTGTTGTTGTTGCTGTTAGATCCTGGAAAGAGCAGAAACTGGACTGACTGGGAGGAAGCAGCCACAGCAAAAGCGTGGCAGTACACCAGAAAACCTACTTTGAAGAGATGCAATCCTGGGACAGAAGATGACCCATTGTGAGAGTAATAGAAAGATGCTAGAGTGTTGAGAACAGTTACATTGAACAATAAGTAGCACAGAGGAAAAATGTGAGATAGTTCAGGGTCCAACATGTATGTAGATAAAAGGATAAACAAATAAAAAAAAGACTTGCATTTATATAACACCTTTCTCGACCTCAGGATGTCCCAAAGCGCTTGACAACCAATTGAGCATTTTTGAAAAGTAGTCACTGTTGTAATGTAGGAAACGCAGCAATTTGCGCACAGCAAGGTATCACAAATAGCAATGAAATAAATGACCAGATAATCTGTTTTAGGTGTTGGTTGAGTGATAAATGTTGGACAGGACACTGGGAGAACTCCCCTGCTCTTCTTTGAATAGTGCCATTGGATCAAGCATAAAACAAACATAAAACTACAGACAGGAATACGCCATTTGTTAAAATTTATAGTTAATAGATTTCTAAGAGAGGCAAGCATGAAGCAAGTGAAGTAAGTCACAAAGGCCAAAATGCATAGCAACGAGAAATAAAGAAGAGAACCTTGTACATTACTACAAAATAACATCCATAGACGTTATCTGTTTGGTCGATCAAAGATAGTGCCATGGCAAAACTAATGTGAAATTAAAATAACTTAGGAATTTATAGAAAAAATTAGGTGCCAAAAGCTGACTTTGTTTCAGAACTATCAAAATCTAAAGGATCTTAGAAGGTAGTGAAGGTTTGAATTTAATGCGAAGGAAAAGGCCCAGCAAAGCAAAAATATATTGTGCAGGAGGGTGAAAGATGGGGCAGTGCTTGAAAAACAAAATTATAAGAACAGAAAGGGAGAGGAAGAGGAAGATTCAATTGGAGAATCCTTAAGAAAATAAACAGCTGAAATAAATCTATGAAAGGCAGTCAAGGCAAAGGAATTAGGAAAATAAAAAAGTCAGAAATAGACTATAGAGTTATTTGAAAACCTAGAAATGTAATCTAATAAAGGGGAGAGTAAATTGAAGGGTAAAAGGACAACTTCCATCCCATGAATTTAGAAGGTACCAAGAGCAGCCAGAAAATGAAATAAAAATTGGGAGAGATGTAAAACAAGCTGCCGACATACAAGATCAAGTCTAAATCTACCCCAGAGTGTCTGGAAAGTCTGACATAGAAAACTGTAATATCTAAAGGAAAATTATGAAGGAAAAGGAAGGCTGGTGTGGTCCAGAAGAATGGCTCAGATACTCTTATTATTGCAGTATTATACTGTGAACGTGTTTCACTTTGGAATTGGGCTGAAACTGCCCAAAAGCATTTCACTTAGAGGGAAGAGATATTAATTTAGAATTACTTTGACCTGAGGTTTTACAGCTGAAAGGATAATTACCGAACCCACTATTTTATCCTATTTCTCATTGAATTAATTTCTTTTATTGATGATCCACCATTGCATTCAACACCGTTCAATCTACTAATTCAAAAATTCAAAGTAAGCTCAAGTTTTGTACAAATGTGAAGGCATGGTCTTCTTTTAATATCACACAAAACTTCCTGACACTAGGAGCTTATTGCTGTCAGAAAGACACGTACAGAATGACATTGCGAAACAATTAATTTGTGTTTTGGGCTATTGTCAAAAACTCCAATTTATCACAACCTTAAAAATAACTCTTTTTCCTTTGATGCATCTAATTAAAGGTAAGGGCTCCTTGATCCAGCTGAGTGTGTGAATCAAAACAGTTTTCAATAATTAAACATGTCGCCTGCCAAGATACTTACATTTATACAAGTGACAACCTGAAAAGAATTTAAATGGATTAATCAACGGGTTCTTAATATTTAAAACTCTATTGTCTTCCCTTGTTGGGCAGAATAGATGGTTCTTTCAAAAATTAGATTTACTAATGCTTAACAATCCATTGTCATATTTTAAAATGTTATTTTAATTATATTTTATGGGGTCCTGAGGGAAATGATGGCGCCATGATTTAATATAATCATAATGCGGTTTTAAAGGGCATTGCTTTTTCTGCAGAGATATGTTAGTGTTGAGCTGAACTGTAAAACTGTGTGCGTGTATTACAGAGAAGTCATACTTCAATCCCTCCCTGCGATTCACACAAAGAGTAGTAATGTCAATGCTAAGACATTTCGGACTAGTTTTTATCTGATGCTGTAACATTTCAATGCACTAATATGCGCACCAGTACCTCTTTGTGATGCCCAAAGGCGGAAGCTTGCAGTTGTATGTTCCTGCTAGAGCACTGGTCCAGGCAATTGTTAATCTGAAAATAGATTGCAAAGTAAGATGAATTTCAATAGGGTGTTAAAGCATAGACCACAGGTTTAAACCTCAGGAGAAGTTTTTATAGCCAGTACGTAGCAAGCCCAACAGGAGAGGGGGCAGTTCTGGAGTTACTTTTAGGAAATGAAGCTGGGCAGGTAGAAGGAGTAGCGGTGGGAGAGCATTTTGGTGGTAGTGATCATAATTCAGTTAGTTATAGAAAAGGACAAAGATAGAACAGGAGTTAAAGTTCTCAATTGGGGAAAGGCCAATTTTACTAAGGTAAGAAGAGATTTAGCAAAAATGGACTGGAAAAAGCTACTTTTTCAGTAAATCAATGTCAGAGCAGTGGGAGGCATTCAAGGGGAAAGATTTAGGTTTGCAGAGTAAACATGTTCCCACAAGGAAAATGGGTGGGACTACCAAATCTAGAGCCCCCTGGATGTCAAGGAGCATACAGGGTAAGATAAGGCAAAAAAGGAAACCTTATGTTTTTTTTTATTCGTTCACAGGATGTGGGCGTTGCTGGCGAGGCCGGCATTTATTGCCCATCCCTAATTGCCCTCAAGAAGGTGGTGGTGAGCCGCCTTCTTGAACCGCTGCAGTCTGTGTGGTGACGGTTCTCCCACAGTGCTGTTAGGAAGGGAGTTCTAGGATTTTGACCCAGCGACAATGAAGGAACAGCGATATATTTCCAAGTCGGGATGGTGTGTGACTTGGAGGGGAACGTGCAGGTGGTGTTGTTCCCATGTGCCTGCTGCTCTTGTCCTTCTAGGTGGTAGAGGTCGCGGGTTTGGGAGGTGCTGTCGAAGAAGCCTTGGTGAGTTGCTGCAGTGCATCCTGTGGATGGTGCACACTGCAGCCACAGTGCGCCGGTGGTGAAGGGAGTGAATGTTTAGGGTGGTGGATGGGGTGCCAATCAAGCGGGCTGCTTTATCTTGGATGGTGTCGAGCTTCTTGAGTGTTGTTGGAGCTAAACTCATCCAGGCAAGTGGAGAGTATTCCATCACACTCCTGACTTGTGCCTTGTAGATGGTGGAAAGGCTTTGCGGAGTCAGGAGGTGAGAAACTCGCCGCAGAATACCCAGCCTCTGACCTGCTCTCGTAGCCACAGTATTTATATGGCTGGTCCAGTTAAGTTTCTGGTCAATGGTGACCCCCAGGATGTTGATGGTGGGGGATTCGGCGATGGTAATGCCGTTGAATGTCAAGGGGAGGTGGTTAGACTCTCGTTGGAGATGGTCATTGCCTGGCACCTATCTGGCGCGAATGTTACTTGCCACTTATGAGCCCAAGCCTGGATGTTGTCCAGGTCTTGCTGCATGCGGACTGCTGATGGACTGCTTCATTATTTGAGGGGTTGCGAATGGAACTGAACACTGTGCAGTCATCAGCGAACATCCCCATTTCTGAACATATGATGGAGGGAAGGTCATTGATGAAGCAGCTGAAGATGGTTGGGCCTAGGACACTGCCCTGAGGAACTCTTGCAGCAATGTCCTGGGGCTGAGATGATTGGCCTCCAACAACCACTACCATCTTCCTTTGTGCTTGGTATGACTCCAGCCACTGGAGAGTTTTCCCCCTGATTCCCATGGACTTCAATTTTACTAAGGCTCCTTGGTGCCACACTCGGTCAAATGCTGCCTTGATGTCAAGGGCAGTCACTCTCACCTCACCTCTGGAATTCAGCTCTTTTGTCCATGTTTGGACCAAGGCTGTAATGAGGTCTGGAGCCGAGTGGTCCTGGCGGAACCCAAACTGAGCATCGGTGAGCAGGTTATTGGTGAGTAAGTGCCGCTTGATAGCACTGTCGACGACACCTTCCATCACTTTGCTGATGATTGAGAGTAGACTGATGGGGCGGTAATTGGCCGGATTGGATTTATCCTGCTTTTTGTGGACAGGACATACCTGGGCGATTTTCCACATTGTCAGGTAGATGCCAGTGTTGTAGCTGTACTGGAACAGCTTGGCTAGAGGCGCAGCTAGTTCTGGAGCACAAGTCTTCAGCACTACAGCTGGGATGTTGTCGGGGCCCATAGCCTTTGCTGTATCCAGTGCACTCAGCCGTTTCTTGATATCACGTGGAGTGAATCGAATTGGCCGAAGACTGGCTTCTGTGATGGTGGGGATATCGGGAGGAGGCTGAGATGGATCATCCACTCGGCACTTTTGGCTGAAGATGGTTGCAAACGCTTCAGCCTTGTCTTTTGCACTCACGTGCTGGACTCCACCATCATTGAGGATGGGGATGTTTGCAGAGCCATCTCCTCCTGTTAGTTGTTTAATTGTCCACCACCATTCACGACTGGATGTGGCAGGACTGCAGAGCTTTGATCTGATCCGTTGGTTGTGGAATCGCTTAGCTCTGTCTATAGCATGTTGCTTCCGCTGTTTAGCACGCATGTAGTCCTGAGTTGTAGCTTCACCAGGTTGGCACCTCATTTTTAGGTGCGCCTGCTGCTGCTCCTGGCATGCTCTTCTACACTCCTCATTGAACCAGGGTTGATCCCCTGGCTTGTTGGTGATGGTAGAGTGAGGAATATGCCGGGCCATGAGGTTACAGATTGTGCTGGAATACAATTCTGCTGCTGCTGATGGCCCACAGCGCCTCATGGATGCCCAGTTTTGAGCTGCTAGATCTGTTCTGAATCTATCCCATTTAGCACGGTGGTAGTGCCACACAACACGTTGGATGGTGTCCTCAGTGCGAAGACGGGACTTCATCTCCACGAGGACTGTGCGGTGGTCACTCCTACCAATACTGTCATGGACAGATGCATTTGCGACAGGTAGATTGGTGAGGACGAGGTCAAGTAAGTTTTTCCCTCGTGTTGGTTCGCTCACCACCTGCCGCAGACACCGAAAACTCAATACTGCAGAAAGCCTAGAGGAGTATAAAAAGTGCAGGGATGAAATTAAAATGGAAATTAGGAAAGCAAAGAGAAGGCATGAAAAAAATACTGGCAAGTAAAATCAAGGAAAACCCAAAGATGTTTTATAAATACATTAAGAGCAAGAGGATAACTAAGGAAACTGTAGGGCCTATTAGAGACCAAAAAGGTAACCTATGTGTTGAGACAGAAGATGTTGGTATGGTTCTTAATAAATACTTTGCATCTGTCTTCACAAAAGAGAGGGACGATGCAGATATTGCAGTTAAGGAGGAGGAATGTGAAATATTGGATGGGATAAACATAGTGAGACAGGAAGTATTATGGTGATTAGCATCTTTGAAAGTAGATAAATCACCAGGCCTGGATGAAATGTATCCCAGGCTGTTAAAAGAAGCAAGGGAGGAAATAGCAGAGGCTGTGACCATCATTTTCCAATCCTCCCTGGATTCAGGTGGGGTGCCGGAGGATTGGAGGACTGCCAACATTGTACAGTTGTTTTAAAAGGGTGCGAGGGATAGACCAAGTAATTACAGGCCAATCAGTCTAACCTCGGTGGTGGGCAAATAATTGGAATCAATTCTGAGGGACGGGATAAACCGTCACTTAGAAAGGCACGGAGTAATCAAGGGCAGTCAGCATGGATTTGTTTAGGGAAGTTTGTGTCTGACTAACTTGATTGAATTTTTTGACGCGGTAACAAGGAGGGTCGAAGAGGGTAGTGCGTTTGATGGAGTCTACATGGATTTTAGCAAGGCTTTTGACAAGGTCCCACATGGCAGACTGGTCAATAAAGTACAAGCCCATGGGATCCAAGGGAGAGTGGCAAGTTGGATCCAAAATTGGCTCAGTGGCAGGAAGCAAAGAGTAATGTCGACGGGTGTTTTTGTGATTGGAAGGTTGTTTCCAGTGGGGTTCCGCAGGGCTCAGTACTAGGTCTGTTGCTTTTTGTGGTATATATTAATGATTTGGTCTTAAATGTAGGGGGCATGATTAAGAAGTTTGCAGATGATACAAAAATTGACCATGTGGTTGATAGTGAGGAGAAATGCTGTAGACTGCAGGAAGATATCAATGGACTGTTCAGGTGGGCAGAAAAATGACAAATGGAATTTAATCCAGAGAAGTGTGAGCTAATACATTTGGGAGGGTAAACAAAGCAAGGGAATACATAATAAATGGGAGGATACTGAGAGGTGTAGAGGAAGTGGGGGACCTTGGAGTGCATATCCACATGTCCCTGAAGGTAGCAGGACAGGTTGATAAGATGGTTAAGAAGGCAAATGAGGTACTTTCCTTTATTAGCCGAGGCATAGAATATAAGAGCAGGGAGGTTATGCTGGAACTGTATAAAACACTAGTTAGGCCAGAGCTTGAGTACTGCGTACAGTTCTGGTCACCACATTACAGGAAGGATGTAATTGCACTAGAGATGGTACAGAGGAGATTTACAAGGATGTTGCCAGAATTTTAGCTGTGAGGAAAGATTGGATAGGCTGGCGTTGTTTTCTTTGGAACAGAGGAGGCTGAGAGATGATTTAATTGAGGTGTATAAAACTATGAGGGGCCGAGATAGATTGGATTGGAAGGACCTATTAGCAGAGAGGTCAATAGCCAGGGGGCATTGATTTAAAGTGATTGGTAGAAGGATTAGAGGGGAGCTGAGAAATACCTTTTTCACCCAGAGGGTGGTGGGGGTCTGGAACTCACTGCCTGAAAGGGTGGTAGAGGCAGAAACCCTCATCACATTTAAAAAGTACCTGGATATGCACCTGAAGTGCCACAACCTGCAGGGCTACGGCTCAAGTGCTGGAAAGTGGGATTAGACTGGATGGCTCATTTTCAGCCGATGCGGACATGATGGGTTGAATGGCCTCATTCTATGCCATAAATTTTCTATGATTCTATGATTCTACAACCACTGCAACAAAAATTAGCCTGAAGTACAGCCAAATTCAACACAACGTTTAACAGGGCATCTGATGGTGGGATGTGAGAAAATGGTGAAATGCTCTGACGTGGAATGGAAAAAGCAAAATACAAAAATCAAAAAAAAAAGTTGGCAGCTTTAAGAGGGAATTTACAACCAACCCACTCAACTCAGAAGGTTGACTAGAGTCAGTCGGTGGGAAATTGAATGGAGATACAATTCTCAGACAAGTCTGAGTCGAAGCTATGGAGGCAAAGATATATCTAATCCCGCTTGCTATTTTTAGTATGAAGTGCATTCCCATACATTCCTCAAGATCTTTTATTAGTATCGTGAACAGCCAGATTTTGCTGAGTGGCAAATGAATGGCACCAGCTGTTCATTGTACTTGCAGTTGCCCATAGACTTTCCATGGGGTTTTGCATGGCAAGTTGCTGTCAGCGGGAGCTCCAGACAGCGCAGTGCCCTCTACAGGGCATCTGGGACCCGTGTGAACAGGGCAAGCAACGGTGGTCATCTTAACCAATCAGATTGAAGAATCGATAATGAGCAGCACAGAGTCTGAACTAGGAACTGAAAGTTAGAATAGTGACTTCAATGTTAAATCCAATACAGTAAACAAAGTAAAGAGAGGGAAAGAAAGATTGGATTAAGAGAGATAAAAGAGACAGAAAGAAAAAGTAAAAAAAAATATTCAAAGTTTTTGTTTCTTTAAATCTCCAACAATAATTAAAAGCTGAAGGAATGAGACTCTACACTTGTAAAAGTTAATTTTCAGTGCCAGAGAGGTTGTTTGGCAGTAATTAAGATTTATCACGCTATTAAAAGGGTGCTTCGACTGGACACACGAATCTCCATCAAAGACGGGCACCTCAGCACCTCACTCTATCGCAAGCCCACGGACAACCTCACGATGCTCCACTTTTCCAGCTTCCACCCTAACCACGTCAAAGAGGCCATCCCCTATGGACAGGCCCTGCGAACACACAGGGTCTGCTCAGACGAGGAGGAACGCGATGGACACCTACAGACGCTGAAAGACGCCCTAGTAAGAACGGGATATGAAGCTCGACTCATCGATCGACAGTTCCGACAGGCCACAGCGAAAAATCGCGTTGACCTCCTCAGAAGACTAACACGGGACGCAACCAACAGAGTACCCTTCGTCGTCCAGTACTTCCCCGGAGCGGAGAAACTACGCCATGTTCTCCGCAGCCTTCAACATGTCATCAATGATGACAAACACCTCGCTATGGCCATCCCCACACCTCCACTACTCGCCTTTAAACATCCACCCAACCTCAAACAAACCATCGTTCGCAGCAAATTAACCAGCTTTCAGGAGAACAGCGTCCACGACACCACACAACCCTGCCACGGTAACCTCTGCAAGACATGCCAGATCATCGACACAGATACCACCATCACACGAGAGGACACCACCCACCAGGTGCACGGTTCATACTCCTGTGACTCGGCCAACGTTGTCTACCTCATACGTTGCAGGAAAGGATGCCCCAGAGCATGGTACATTGGCGAGACCATGCAGACGCTGCGACAACGGATGAACGGACACGGTGCAACAATCGCCAAACAGGAGGGTTCTCTCCCTGTCGGGGGACACTTCAGCAGTCATGGACATTCAGCCACCAACCTTCGGGTAAGCATACTCCAAGGCGGCCTTCGAGACACACGACAACGCAAAATCGTCGAGCAGAAATTGATAGCCAAGTTCCGCACCCATGAGGACGGCCTCAACCGGGATCTTGGGTTCATGTCACACTACACATAACCCCACCAGCGAACACATGTTATCTGTTTTTAATATAACGGGTCATTGACTGTCTTCCTTCTCTCTCTATCTCTTTTTTTTGGGGGGTTTGTATATTCGGTGGCCTTTTGGGTGACACCTTTCTGTCTGCTCACTGTGATTGCCTTGGCAACGGGCAGTAATCACCAGGCATTGTTCTGTGATTTTCAAATGCGAAGGATTCGAAAATTTCATTTCCACACCATTCACCTGAGGAAGGAGGAAGTCTCCGAAAGCTTGTGGAATTTAAAATAAATTTGTTGGACTATAACTTGGTGTTGTAAAATTGTTTACAATAGACTGGAATGGACAAGGCTTGGCTTTTTGTGGTGAGTTTAGTCCATAGCTACGACATTAGTACAGGAACTTCACACCGTTCAATACATTTGAATGGGGAGCCAGACGGCGAGATGCTGTTTTCATGCAGCTTATGGAAGAGCAGCGCATCTTGGGCAGCAACTTCCAGATTTTCGCCTTTAACTGCACATTTGCGCGCTCTGGATGTTGCTGTCTGATTTGCGCATTAATAACGGTGGGTGCTATCAGCCTCACTGTTACTTTGATAATAAAATCTGGCCTTTAGGGCCTACTAATTCCGTTGTATCTACAAGGAATTCCAACAAATCATAGATAGGTACAACCTGTCTTTTTGTAAATCCATATGGCTTGAAATTGATTCATTTGCTCTCTTTAATTATGCTTAAATTTATTTCTTTATTATAAATTCTAATGTTTTTCCGACATTAAGTTAACAGAAGATACTTCTAACTTCTTTTACTAAATCTGGAAAAACATTCGCCATCTTCCTCTTGCTATTTCTGTTGAAGTATAAATTGAAAATAATTTCAGCCACCGATCCATCCCTCAGCTCCATTCTACCTTTATCTCCTTATGCAATCTTTGATACATACATTTAGTGCCATTTCTTAATGAATATTCAAACACTTCAAAAACTACCTCATAGTTAATCTCTATTTTCCCCACAATCTCAATTGGTCCATCCCTCTAAGTAATGGGCATGGCATATCTCTGTTTTCGCTAGTGCAAATTAAAAAATCTGACACATTTATTTTCTTCTCCCACTATCTCGCCTCAATGCTTAAGGGGTCCCAATTGTTCTTTAATACTTTGCCTGTTAAGAACATTTCCAAAATGTCTTTATATTCCCCAAAGCATCGCCAGTAATTTCTTTTTCCAATTTTCTCTTTTCATCCTTTATTATCTTTTTTCAGACCAGTTTTTAATTTAGAACTTCTGATTGAATCTCCCTGCTTTCTTAAGTCTTTAAAACATTGCTGTTTCTCCACAGTACCATTTTTAGCTTCTCACTGTAGGCGGCAAGTGTGGAAAGTTGCGGAGGGTCAGGCCGCTGCCTGGGACCCACGGAAATAGTCCCCGGCAAGGTGAGTGAAGAAAGAGGTGGATTGGGATTGGGAAAGATCATAGTTTGGGGCAGAGAGTAGCCCAGGGGCAATGGAGGCCCTAGGTATCCTTGCACTCATGCTCTTCCTGGTCCACAAGGATTACATATAAAGATTATCTTTTCAAACTTACCGTGGCCTCTTCTGGCCACTCCATGGATTCCGCCATGGCTGAGATGTCAGATTGGTCCTGTGCTGGTCTTCCAAATACGGAGATTAAAATACTGTGGTGATTCCAATTTCATCATCGGGCCATGAATTTATATTCATTTTGTGGTGCTCCGGGCACAACAGAGAAAGTTTGGGCTGTTACTGCCCCGGGCTCCCACTTTCCCAGCTGCCAAACCCTCCCGCCTCAGTCCCCTATCCCCTGTGACTTACTTGACTGCAGGCAAGGTGGCCTCTGCGTCACCTGATCTTCATAGGCCTGAAACCAGTGAGCTGCTTCTAGACGTTCGATTCAGGTGAGCAGCTGATGTTAGTGAGATCCAGGCGTTAAAATGGATCGGCACTCCCACTGCAAGTCTCGGGCGGGTTGCCCGTGCAACCCACTGGCTTCCTGCCCAGATTACTCCTTAAGGTAAAATTACCGCTAAAGTTTATGTCTCAGACTGAGGACACCATGGCCCTGATATTAATGGGGAGGTGGGGAGGGGTGCAGGTGAGGCCGAAAACTGCTGAAGAACCCGGCAAGGCTGGGGAAGTGCAGGTCCTGCCGATCTTAATGGCGGGAGGGAACGCTAAGCCACAGCTGGGGACCCTTGGGGACGGTCCCAGGCAATTGGGAGGTTGGAAAGGTCGGTAATCACGACTGGGGGAGGGAGGTCGGTAATTGGGAGGAGGGATGATCGGCAATCGGGAGATCGACAATCGGGTAGGGGGGAGAGGCCTGCGATCGGGAGGGCTGGGGGGAGGCTGGAGATCGGGGTTGGGGGAGGCTGAATGCTTCCTTGAGGGGCCTGGGGAGAGCACTCCTTCTCCTCCTGGCCCACAGCGAGTGCTGAAACAGCTACTTACCTCGGGGAGGCGGTAGCTCCCCCCTCCGTTTCACTGCCTAGTTTCCCGACCTCGGGGAAACCAGTGCAGCAGCAGACAACTTCAAATTGTACTCCCAATTGCACTGTGGGAGCCTGATTTAAATATGTTAATTAAGCGTCCCGCCTCTCCATGACGGGACACTCGGACGCCCCGATATCTGCTGGCATGAAAATGGCGGCGGCCGTGTCCATGTGCGTGGTGGGTTGGGGTCACATTCTGCACATTTTATTTTTTAATCCCCCCCCCCCAACCACCAACCCTCTCCCGCTGGTCATATGGGGGTTAATATTTCACCACCTCGAGTGCATTTTATTGTGCATGTGATATTTTCAAAAGTCAATGGTTTATTTGAACTTATTATTTTGATGAATCTGGATAATTTCAACTTGCTTTTATGCCTGGCACCAGGAAAGTGGGGTCCGTAGCCAATGCACATTCATCAAGTGGATTAACGGATGCTTCCTTGGAAATAATGGCCGAGAATTTCCTGCAAATTTCACCATCTTGCACGCTGATCTCACTGATGCGAAATTCCTCTGAAATTTCCTGGATTTTTGATTAGAGTTTGCAGCAGCGAACATAGTGGCGCATCAGAAGCAGAGCAGCCAATGGCCAATACCTGCTAATGGCTAAGACTAGGAGAGTATACTCCACGTGTAAGAAATTGGTTTGAATGAGACTGAAGATCGCAAAACTCCATTGCATATAATACTTTTCAGCTGTAATCTATCAGAAAAATGTTATAATGCATGAAAACTAATAATAAACCAGATTAGTTTCAGCAAATATATAAAATCGGTATTTAAAATATAATCAGCGATCAAGAAGCATGTTACAAACAAACTGCTTCTTCGTATGACATGTGTGCATCTCAAAATGCATTGTTATTCGAGTTGGTTATGAATTAACCAGATGTTATCTGTTTTTTACCCCCTGCCTTCGCTGAATTTTAGACAGAAACAAAATAATTGTAAATCTACAATGAAATTATGGGAAGAATAACTGAAAGTATTTCTTTCTTGTTGTAGCTAAAGCACAAAATCAGTACAGCAATCTTCACAACCTATCTCCGTTTTGTAGAATTTAGAAGTGAAGTCTCTGAATAATCTTGGCTGAATCACCAATTCATGAGAATACGTCCGAGATGACTGGTAATTTAAACACCACTGTTATTCCGGAGTAATTCACAAAATCTCTTCCCAGCTCTCTGAGAGAAAGAGCGAGACATAGCAATATAATTATATTTGAATTGTACTTAGAAGTCTGCTGTAGCAATGGAAAGGAGAAACAAGGTGCATAAAGGATCGGGGGAGAAAGATAGCACTAGAGCAAGTAATAGTACAGTATTAGGTGGGATCAGACTAAGAGAGAGTACAAGTAAGTCTAAGTCTGGTTTGTAGTGCATGTGTGTAAACGCACAAAGTGTGGTAAACAAGGTTGGTGAGCTGCAGGCACAAATAGCCACATAGGAATACGATGTTGTGGCGATAATGGAGACCTGGCTCAAAAAAGGGCAGGATTGGGTACTAAATATTCCTGAATACAAAGCAGGAAAAATTGGATAAGGGCCGTCTTTGGGCGCGGGTAGCGTGATGCGGTATTACCCCTTGCCCAATGACCCCCGAGCAGGCAGGACGCGAGTTTCAGCTGGCTTGCGTACGAACCTGCAATCAGCATTCCACTCTGGGCCGTGCAAGTGGAATCAATGCAATTCACACTTTCCACCAGCAGGGGGAGCTCAATCTCTTAAAGGGAGGATGTTTCTTAGAAATCTCTTAAAGGTAGCTAGTACCTGTTATTTGCTAAAAATAACAGTCTACTGTCTGCACGGAGTCTGACCAGAGATTGGACATCGCACACGTAAAACACAGATGCAGGTGCCATCCCTATGTTTACACACTGTGTTAAAACATTGAATAAAGGTTGCGCACTAGAAAACCTCACATCCACCAATCTGCATGCCAGACCTCACCAATCTGCCGATCTCAGTTGTTACCAGGTCTGCGAGAGTGCGTGCACCAAGGTTCTCTGCTGATGCACTAGAGACCTTGGTGCAAGAGGTGGACAGATGGAGGGACATCCTATATCCGCAGGGGGCGTCGGGGGGAGGGGGCAAGAGGCCCTCCAGACATATAAAAAAAAACAGTGGGAGGCAGCAGGGGAAGTAGTCAATGCCAGGCTCACAGCATCAATGACCATGGATGCAGTGCAGGAAGAAGTTCAATGCTTTGACATGAGTGGTCAAGGTGAGTGAGGTCAACTGTCAAGTGGCGTCTCCTACCAACTGCACCATTAGCCGCATCCACTGCTTCACACACTATACCCCCCATCACCCACATACCAACAAACTCTTTCCATCAGTACTCAACTCTTCCAACCAGACACTTCCTCTCACCCTTACACGTTATCAATGTTGCAAGCTGCCCATCCATAACTCACAGGTCACGCACACTGGCAGCTATTCAACCATTACAGGCACATTACCCAGATACACGTCCCGCTTTCTTGCAGGAGAATGTGGCGCATATCAAGAGGCAGCAAGTGGCAGTGGTATTTCGGCCCTCGAGCCTGTTCCGCCATTCAATGAGATCATGGTGGACCTGTGATCTAATTCCATAGCCCCATATCCCTTAATACCCTTGGTTCACAGAAATCTATCAATCTCAGATTTAGAATTCACAAGTGAGCTAGCATCAACTGCCGTTTGCAGAAGAGCATTCCAAACTTCTCCCACCCTTTGCATGTAGAAGCATTCCCTAACTTCATTCCTGCACGTCCTGGCTCTAAATGTTCGGCTGTGGCCCCTAGTCCTAGTATTCAAGTATAATATTCTGACCTTCAAAAACAGTTACAAATGTCTCAGCAGCCAGAAGCAATAATCCAGCCATTTACCTGTAAATCCTGCATGGTCCCTTTAAATAGCGCTGATTGAAGTCTTCCAGGCACTCTAAGACATGTTCAGATGGTCAGGGTTAAGACTGTGCGTTGGGTTGAGCGTTATGTCCCAAAATGGTGTCTATCACTTTAAACCAGCGTTGCACACTCATTGTATCCATTTTCTCCCTATTTTACATGTTTCCAGTGTTCCTTATCTGCGCCTGCGCTAACTCCTATACCAAAATGGCATCCGGTGTACGTCACGCTGGAAAACCCATCTTGGATGTCGGAGAGGTCATGTAGCGCCAAGATAACGGGCGCTACCGGGCCCAATTTAGCGCCCAAGGTGTTCAGGAAAGATCGGGAGGGAAAGAAAGGAGGGGGGTGGTGGCAGCATTGATTAAGGAGAATATTGCAGTACTGGAGAGTGAGGATGTCCTGGAGGGGTCAAGGACAGAATCGATTTGGTTGGGCTTAAGAAATAAAAGAGGTGCCATTACATTACTGGGTGTATTCTATAGGCCACCAACCAGTAGGAAGGAGATAGAGGAGCAAATTTGCAGGAAACTACAGAGAGTTACAAAAGCTATAGAATAGTGAAAACTGGGAACTTCAACTATCCTAATATAAGGAATCTTACAACACCAGGTTATAGTCCAACAAATTTATTTTAAAATCACAAGCTTTCGGAGATTATCTCCTTCGTCAGATGAATGAATGAAAAGGTTCTCAAATCGCATGTCTTATACTATGTTGGGACAGCATCACACCAATCAAAAGGTGTCGTTGTTATTCAAACAGGCCAGTCACGGAGAACAGCACGTCCCAGTACACTAGATATACATTATGTCTATTACACAGGCAGGCAGAAAGAAACTCAAAATGGCAGAGAGAGAGAGAGAGAGAGAATTTTAAAAAACATATAATTTTTTTCCCCCTTTTTGCTGGTGGGGTTACGTGTAGCGTGACATGAACCCAAGATCCCGGTTGAGGCCGTCCTCATGGGTGCAGAACTTGGCTATCAACTTCTGCTCGACGATTTTGTGTTGTCGTGTGTCTCGAAGGCCGCCTTGGAGAACGCTTACCCGAAGATCGGTGGCTGAATGTCCTTGACTGCTAAAGTGTTCCCCGACTGGGAGGGAACCCTCCTGTTTGGCGATTGTTGCGCGGTGTCCGTTCATCCGTTGTCGCAGCGTCTGCATGGTCTCGCCAATGTACCTTGCTCCGGGGCATCCTTTCCTGCAACGTATGAGGTAAACAACGTTGGCCGAGTCACAGGAGTATGAACCATGTACCTGGTGGGTGGTGTCCTCTCGTGTGATGGTGGTATCCGTGTCGATGATCTGGCATGTCTTGCAGAGGTTGCCGTGGCAGGGTTGTGTGGTGTCGTGGACGCTGTTCTCCTGAAAACTGGGTAACTTGCTGCGACCGATGGTCTGTTTGAGGTTGGGTGACTGTTTAAAGGCGAGCAGTGGAGGCGTGGGGATGGCCTTAGCGAGGTGTTCGTCGTCATCGATGACATGTTGAAGGCTGCGGAGAACATGGTGTAGTTTCTCCGCTCCAGGGAAGTACTGGACGACGAAGGGTACTCTGTTGGTAGCGTCCCGTGTTTGTCTTCTGAGGAGGTCTATGCGATTCTTCGCTGTGGCCCGTCGGAACTGTCGATCGACAAGTCGAGCGTCATATCCCGTTCTTACAAGGGCGTCTTTCAGCGTCTGTAGGTGTCCATTGCGTTCCTCCTCGTCTGAGCAGATCCTGTGTATTCGTACGGCCTGTCCATAGGGGATGGCCTCTTTGACGTGGTTGGGGTGGAAGCTGGAAAAGTGGAGCATCGTGAGGTTGTCCGTGGGCTTGCTGTAGAGTGAGGTGCTGAGGTGCCCATCTTTGATGGAGATTTGTGTGTCCAAGAAAGAAACCGATTCTGAGGAGTAGTCCATGGTGAGTTTGATGGTGGGATGGAACTTGTTGATGTTATCGTGTAGTCTCTTCAGTGATTCTTCGCCGTGATGACTGGGATAACAATAATAATGTAAGGGGCAAAGAGGGGGAGGAATTTTTGAAATGTGTTCAGGATAACTTTGTTAACCAGTACGTTTCCAGCCCAACGAGGAAGGAGGCATTGCTGGACTTGGTACTAGGGAATGAGGTGGGCCAAGTGGAGTAGCATTTAGGGAGCAGCGATCATAGTATCATAAGGTTTAGAATAGCTATGGAAAAGGACACGGATCACTCTAAAGTAAAAAATACTCAATTGGAGGAGAGCCAATTTCAATGGGATGAGAACAGATCTGGCCCAGGTAAATTGGAATCAAAGATTGGCAGGCAAAACTGTAATAAAACAGTGTGTGGCCTTTAAGGAGGAGATGGTTCGGGTACAGTTTAGGCTCATTCCCACGTGGGAGAAACGTAGGGCAACTAAAGCCAGAACTCCCTGGATGATAAAAGAGTTAGTGAGTAAGATGAAACAGAAAAAGGGGCGTATGACAGGTGTCAGGTTGATAACACGAGTGAGAACCAGGCAGAATATAGAAAGTTCAGAGGGGAAGTGAGAAAGGAAATAAGAGGGGCAAAGAGAGAGTATGAGAATAGACTGGCGGCCAACATAAAAGGGAATCCAAAAGTCTTCTACAGGCATGTAAACAGTAAAAAGGTAGTAGGAGGAGGGGTGGGGCCGATTAAGGACCATAAAGGAGATCTGCTCATGGAGGCAGAGGGGATGGTCGAGGTACTAAATGAATACTTTGCATCTGTCTTTACCAAGGAAGAAGATGCTGCCACAGTCTCAGTAAATGAAGATATAGTTGAGATACTGGATGGGCTAAAAATTGATAAAGAAGAAGTACTTGAAAGGCTAACTGTACTTAAGTAGATCAGTCATCCAGTCCGAATGAGATGCATCCTAGGTTGCTGAGGGAAGTAAGGGTGGAAATTGCGGAGGTACTGGCCGTAATCTTCCAAACATCTGTTGATACGGGGGTGGTGCCAGAGGACTGGCCAGAGGACTGGCGAATTCCAAATGTTACACCCTTGTTCAAAAAAGAGTGTCAGGATAAACCCAGCAACTATGGGCCAGTCAGTTTAACCTCAGTGGTGGGGAAACTTTTAGAAACGATAATCCAGGACAGAATTAACAGTCACTTGGACGAGTGTGGATTGATTAGGGAAAGCCAGCATGGATTTGTTAAAGGCAAATCGTGTTTAACTAACCAGATAGAGTATTTTGATGAGTTAACAGAGAGGGTAGATGAGGGCAATGCAGTTGATGTGGTGTATATGGACTTTCAAAAAAGTTTTGATAAAGTGCCGCACGGTAGTCTTATCATCAAAATTGCGGCCCATGGAATAAAGGGAGCAGTAGCAACATAGATACAGAATTGGATAAGGGACAGGAAACAAAGAGTAGTGGTGAATGGTTGTTTTTTGGACTGGAGGGAGGTGTACAGTGGTGTTCCCCAGGGGTCAGTGCTGGGACCACTGCTTGTTTTGATATATATTAATGACTTGGACTTGGGTGTACAGGGCACAATTTCAAAATTTGCAGATGTCACAAAACTTGGAAGGGTACTAAACAGTGAGGAGGATAGTGATAGACTTCAAGAGGATGTAGACAGGCTGGTGGCATGGGCGGACACGTGGCAGATGAAAATTAACACAGAAAAATGCGAAGTAATACATTTGGGTAGGAAGAACGAGGAGAGGCAATATAAACTAGAGGGTACAACTTTAAAAAGGGGTAAAGGAACAGGGAGATCTGGGGATTTATGTGAACATAAAGTCAGCATGGCTTTATGAAGGGGAAGTCATGTCTGACAAATTTGCTTGAGTTCTTCGAGGATATAACGTATAGGGTGGATAAAGGGGAACCAGTGGACATAGTGTATTTAGACTTCCAGAAGGCATTCGACAAGGTGCCACATAAAAGATTATTACTTAAGATAAAAAATCACGGGATTGGGGGTAATATTCTGGCATGGGTGGAGGATTGGTTATCGAACAGGAAGCAGAGAGTTGGGATAAATGGTTCATTTTCGGACTGGCAACCAGTAACCAGTGGTGTTCCACAGGGGTCGGTGCTGGGTCCCCAACTCTTTACAATCTATATTAACGATTTGGAGGAGGGGACCGAGTGCAACATATCAAAATTTGCAGATGATACAAAGATGGGAGGGAAAGTAGAGAGTGAGGAGGACATAAAAAACCTGCAAGGGGATATAGACAGGCTGGGTGAGTGGGCGGAGATTTGGCAGATGCAATATAATATTGGAAAATGTGAGGTTATGCACTTTGGCAGGAAAAATCAGAGAGCAAGTTATTTTCTTAATGGCGAGAGACTGGAAAGTACTGCAGTACAAAGGGATCTGGGGGTCCTAGTGCAAGAAAATCAAAAAGTTGGTATGCAGGTGCAGCAGGTGATCAAGAAAGCCAACGGAATGTTGGCTTTTATTGCAAGGGGGATAGAATATAAAAACAAGGAGGTATTGCTGCAGTTATATAAGGTATTGGTGAGACCGCACCTGGAATACTGCATACAGTTTTGGTCTCCATACTTAAGAAAAGACATACTTGCTCTCGAGGCAGTACAAAGAAGGTTCACTCGGTTAATCCCGGGGATGAGGGGGCGGACATATGAGGAGAGGTTGAGTAGATTGGGACTCTACTCATTGGAGTTCAGAAGAATGAGAGGCAATCTTATTGAAACATATAAGATTGTGAAGGGTCTTGATCGGGTGGATGCAGTAAGGATGTTCCCAAAGATGGGTGAAACTAGAACTAGGGGGCATAATCTTAGAATAAGGGGCTGCTCTTTCAAAACTGAGATGAGGAGAAACTTCTTCACTCAGAGGGTGGTAGGTCTGTGGAATTTGCTGCCCCAGGAAGCTGTGGAAGCTACATCATTAGATAAATTTAAAACAGAAATAGACAGTTTCCTAGAAGTAAAGGGAATTAGGGGTTATGGGGAGCGGGCAGGAAATTGGACATGAAGCTGAGTTCGGATCGGTCAATGCCCTGTGGGTGGCGGAGAGGGCCCAGGGGCTGTGTGGCCGGGTCCTGCTCCTACTTCTTGTGTTCTTTAGATTTGTGGTTGGGATCAGATCAGCCATGATCTTATTGAATGGCGGAGCAGGCTCGAGGGGCCGATTGGCCTACTCCTGCTCCAATTTCTTATGTTCTTATGTTCTTATGTTCAAACGTTGAAGGTGACAGGGCAGGTTGAGAAAGTGGTTAAAAAAGCATACGGGATCCTGGGCTTTATAAATAGAGGCATAGAGTACAAAAATATGGAAGTCATGATGAATCTTTATGAAACACTGGTTCGACCACAACTGGAGTATTGTGTCCAGTTTTGGGCACCGCACTTTAGGAAGAATGTAAAGGCCTTAGAGAGGGTGCAGAAAAGATTTACTAGAATGATTCCAGGGATGAGGGACTTTAATTACATGGATAGACTGGAGAAGCTGGGGTTGTTCTCTTTGGAACAGAGAAGGTTGCGAGGAGATTTGATAGAGGTATTCAAAATCGTGAAGGGTCTAGACAGAGTAGATAGAGAGAAACTGTTCCCATTGGCGGAAGGGTCATGAACCAGAGGACATAGATTTAAGGTGATTGGCAAAAGAACCAAAGGTGACATGAGGAAAAACTTTTTTACAGAGCGAGTGGTTAGGATCTGGAATGCACTGCCAGAGGGGGTGGTGGAGGCAAATTCAATCATGGCCTTCAAAAGGGTACTGGATAGGTACTTGAAAGGAAAAAAATTGCAGGTCTACGGGGATAGGGCGGTGGAGAGGGACTAGCTAGATTGCTCTTGCACCGAGCTGGCGCAGACTCGGTGGGCTGAATGGTCTCCTTCCGTGTTGTAACCTTTCTATGAGTCTATGGGTGTCAGCCTTGGTTCGGTGGTAGCACTTTCGCCTCTGAGTCAGAATGCTGTGGGTTCAAGTTGCACTCAATAGACTTGAGCACATAATCTAAGCTGGTACTTCAGTGCAGTACTTAGGAAGTGCTGCAGTGTTGGAGGTGCCGTCTTTCGGATGAGATGTTAAACCTCTCAGCTGGACGTAAAGGATCTCATGACAATATTCAAAGATTGCAGGGGAGTTCTCCCTGGTGTCCTGGCCAATATTTATCCCTCCACCAACATCATTAAGACAGATTATCTAGCCATTATCTCATTGCTGTTTGTAGAACCTTGCTGTGCACAAATTGGCTGCCGAGTTTCCTACATTACAATAATGACTACACTTCAAAAGTACTTCATTGACTAGAAAGCGCATTGGGATGTTCTGAGGTCATGAAAGGCACAAGTCTTTCTTTCTTTCTAAAATACAAAGAATGTAAACATTTTTGTAGATCGAGGATGACATGGTGGCTGCTACCAGTATTCTCTTGATAAATCCAAAAGTGTCTGTCAATAAAAGATCTGTGTGATGGCTTGATTTGAAATGATGGAATTCTAAATTCGTGCTTGGGAGAGATGTGAGTCTTTAGGCCAGGATATCATTATACTCATGATACTTCTGCCCCTGGTATTGCACAATTATGTTACATATGTATGCAGAAGCTGTTATGACCAGAACAATATAAAATTTATATAAAAGGAGAGAGCTACGATCCTCAAAATCGGTTACGCCGTCTCTCAAGTTCAGCATCACTGTCATGCCCGCTGTTCAAGGGTATCACCTTGGCTCAGTGCTAGCACTCTTGCCTCTGAGTCAGAAGCAGGGGGTTTGATCTCACAACATTTTTATTCCTCACAACCTATTTTCATACGAATGTGACAGTGTTTGCAAAAATGTACAGGTGCTTAAAATTGAAACGGTGTGTGATGATTGTGATGGCCAATTTTATTAGTGCGTCCCCTCGTGAACCTTATTCAACTCATTCATGATTATGACAGCATTTCCATGCAAAATTAACAAATTACCCAACTAAATGTTTTGTCTAATTTGGATCCTATTGTGAATGTAACTCGGCACCTTTCCTTAGCTCCACATTTTAATATAAACATTACGTTAGCAAGTCTTAAATGTTAAGCACCAAGTATACAATATATCCCAGCAGCATGGCTTAATTTATATCCTTGCATTATCTTTTAAGTAGGAGAATAATCAGTCTGGATGTGCAGCACCAAAGTTCTGTGGTAGCCACTGGATTGTGTGAAATTATTTTTATAGTAACGATACTGAAATCGGTTTTACGGCATAAATCACAACATACAAAAAAATGTGAATGGTATAGAGGGCGCAGAATTCATAAATTGCATACGGGAGAATTTTTTTAGCCAGTATATAGCAAGCCCAACGAGGTGGGGGACAGTTCTGGATTTAGTTCTAGGAAATGAAGAGGGGCAGATGGGAGAAGTAGCAGTGGGAGAGCATTTTGGTGGCAGTGATCATAATAGTTAGTTTTAGCATAGTTATGGAAAAGGACAAAGACAGAGCAGGAGTTAAAGTTTTCAATTGGGGAAAGGCCAATTTTAGTAATCTGAGAAGTGATTCAGCAAAAGTAAACTGGAAACAGCTACTTGAAGGTAATTCAGTGTCAGAGCAGTGGGAGACATTCAAAGGGGTGATTCAAGGGGTTCAGGGTAAACATGTTCCCACAAAGAAAAAGGGAGGGGCTGCCAAATCTAGAGCCCCCTGGATGTCAAGAAGCAGTCAGTGTAAGATAAGGCAGAAAAAGAAAGCCTATGATAAACACCGGGAACTTAATACTACAGAAAGCATAGAGGGAGTATACAAAGTGCAGGAGTGAAGTTAAAAAGGAAATTAGGAAAGCAAAGAGAGGGCATGAAAAAATATTAGCAGGTAAAATCAAAGAAAACCCAAAGATGTTTTATAAATACATTAAGAGCAAGAGGATAACTAAAGAAAGAGTAGGGCCTATTAGAGACCAAAAAGTAAACTATGTGTGGAGGCGGAAGATGTGGGTATGGTTCTTAATGAACACTTTGCATCTGTCTTCACAAAAGAGAGGGATGATGCAGGGATTGAAGTTAAGGAGGAGGAGTGTGAAATGTTGGATGGGATAGTGAGAGAGGAAGTATTAAGGGGATTAGCATCTTTGAAAGTAGATAAATCACATAGGCCGGATGAAATGTATCCCAGGCTGTTAAAAGAAGCCAGGGAGGAAATAGCGAAGGCTTTAACAATCATTTTCCAAATTTCACTGGATACAGGCTTAGTGCTAGAGGATTGGAGGACTGCTAACATTGTACAGTTGTTTTAAAAGGGAGAGAGGGATAGACCGAGTAATTACAGACCAGTCAGCCTAACCTTGGTGGTGAGCAAATTATTGGACTCAATTCTGAGGGACAGGATAAACTGTCACTTAGAAAGGCCCAGACTGATCAAGGACAGTCATCACGGATTTGTTAAGGGGAGGTCGTGTCTGACTAACTTGATTGAATTTTTCGAGGCGGTGACAAGGAGGATCGATGAAGGTAGCGCAATTGATGTTGTCTACATGGATTTTAGCAAGGCTTTTGACAAGGTCCCACATGGAAGATTGGTCAAAAATTAAAGGTCCGTGGGATCCAAGGGAATGTGGCAAATTGGATCCAAAATTGGCTCAGTGGTAGCAAGCAAAGGGTAATGGGCGACGGGTGTTTTTGCAACTGGAAGGCTGTTTCCAGTGGGGTGCCGCAGGGCTCGGTACTAGGTCCTTTGCTTTTTGGGGAGTCCAGAGGTGAATCTCACGTCAGAAAACCATCGCGAACTAGAGATGAAAGAGGGAGATCGCGCAGTAGTTGTCCCTACAGACATAAAAGTGGAAGTAGAAGACATAGCTTGACCAGGACAGACAATGAAGCAAAGACCACAGAACAGTCCCGTAACAGAACTAGGAGCAAAAGTCTTCATGATCGTGAAGTTTTGGTGGCTGCCAATAAACTTGAGGATAAACGAGTAAGAGAGGGAAAACAAAGGGAGTTAGATAGTTGGAAAATGTTTGGAGTTTATTCTGAGGTAACAGATAAGGGTCAACCAGCTTTGTCACATAGATGGTTTGTACTGAATAAGTCATTGCAGATGGGACTCACAAGACTAAAGCGAAGTTGGAAGCTACGGATTTTGACAAGAAACTGGGTGATACAGATGTTTGAGTGGATTCTCCCACTGCTGGAAAGGTAATCTAAATATCTTTTTGGCTCTTTTGGCAGCATATTCATGATAGTGTTACTCCCGTCCCGGTGAACCGTACGAGGTCATCACAGAAAGGTGATATTATATTTAAAGAAGAGACAGAGCAATTATGAAGCTTGATTGGTCAGTTGAACTAGTTGTGCACTCAGACTAGACCAGATGCTAGTTTCGGTGTGTTGGAGTTAGGTACTTCAATGAAACACCCCACAGTAGAGAATGTTTTAAGAGCAAATAAAACAATACAAAAAAATATATAGATAAATGCATACCTAAGTTCCCAACCTTAGGTCACCCAAAGAAAAGGAAGCTAGTTATCTTTAGCTATGCTTCACATGCTAATCATCCTGGTGGATATTCTAGTGCAGCTGGTTTCATAGTGTTTCTTATGGGTGAGAATAGGAAATGTTGTCCTTTAGCTTGGGAAGTTAGGAAAATAAAAAGGGTTGTTAAAAGTACAAACACTGCTGAAACACTGGCTCTTGTCGATGCAGTGGATATGGGATTCTATTTGGCAAATGTTTTGAGTGACATCCTGTACAATGGGAGTACTGAAGATCGTATACCCATTGAATGTTTTGGTAGACAATCGTTCATTATGGGATAATGTACACTCCACGAAAAATGTGAGTGAGAAAAGATTACGGATTGGCCTTGTTGGCTTGAAATAAATGCTGGAGAGAAAGGAAATCTCTAAAATGGGTGGATTCAAGCCATCAACTGTCAGATTGTTTTACTAAAAGAAGTACATGTACGAAGAAATGATTCGGGGTCCTGGAGAAGGGTCGCCTCACAATGTAATGCTTTGAATAGTATAAGTTGTATAGGGTATTGAAGTTTTTGATTTTTGAAATTTTTGTTTGTATTGTATATATAAAGTTTAATTTTTTATTTAAAGAGAGAGAAGGGAATCTGTTAATTGTATCCATGTGATTTATATCAATTACTGTTAATTGTATTCAGGTGGTATGTATCAATTGGGAACTCTCTTGTATCCATTTATAAGAGAGCTGATCTAGGGTGTCGTGTGGGTATAATGTGGAGCTCTGTGAATAAAGGCTTGGAAACAACTGAAGACCAGGCTCTAGTATTCTATCCTTCACTACCCAGCTATTCAATTTAGAACAATGTTAACTCTGTTTCTTTCTCCACAGGTGCTGCCTGTCTTGCGGAGCTTTTCCAGCATTTTCTGTTTTTATTTCAGATTTCCAGCAAATGCAATATTTTGCTTTTGAGGTTCTGATGAAAGGTCATCGACCTGAAATGTGGGCCCACGATATTATGGGGAAGCAAGGAGAGTGCTGGTGAGGCCGAAAATGGATGAAGAAACCATCAAGACCGGGGATGCGGAGGTCCTGCCGATCTTAACGCAGGACCTCATTGACATCTTGTAGCTTTGCCTCCTGCCTGGCAGCCAGCCAAGTGGACAGCCTGGCTGATGGGTGGGAAGGAACACTAGCAGCAGGAGGTTGCAGCTGGGGACCCGGAGGGCGGGAGGTCAGCTTCTTTGAGGGGGCTGGGGGGACCATTCCTGGTCCTCTTGGCCCACAAAGACTGCTGGAACAGCCACTGGAGAACCTGCAGCTCCTGCCTCCATTTTACTGCCAAATTTCCTGATCTCTACAAGGCTGTGTTGCCTGCCCAGTGGCAGGGTTAAGGTCATCTCCTTGCGGCTGGAGAAGAACTTGAACCAGGATGGGGAGGATCCAATTGTTGTGGTCTACGAAGGAACCAATGACATTGGTAGAGGTTCTGCTGAGGGGGTTTGAGGAACCAGGGCCCAAATTGAGAAGCAGAACCTCAAAGGTAAGAATCTCTGGATTGCTAACTGAGCCACGTGCAAATTGGCATAGGGACAAACAAACCAGATGGGTAAATGCGTGGCTGAAAGAGTGGTGTGGGAAGCGGGGGTTTCAATTCATGGGGTACTGGCACCAGCACTGGGGAAAGAGGGAGCTGTTCCATTGGGACAGTCTCCAGTGTCCTGTAGAATCGAAAAACAAGGACGGTAGATAGGGTTTTAACTAATAAAAGACGGAGAGGGTTCAGGTAAGGGTAAATTTATAAGTCTAAAGAGAAAAGTCAAGACTGTAGAGCAGAGTAGAGATTTGGGTAAAAACAAGCAGAGTGTGTCAGGAAGGGCCAGAGAGTTTAATAAAGGTAATAGGGCATTACTGACTAAGGTCACATCACAGAAAAAAAGTAAAAAGTTAAAATTAAAGGTGTTATATCTGAATGCACAAAGCATTCGTAACAAGATAGATGAATTAATGGCACAAATAGAGATAAATGGGTTTGAAGTGGTAGCCATCACAGAGACATGGTTGCAGGGTGACCATGGTTGGGAATTAAATATTCCAGAGTACTTGACTTTTAGAAAAGAGTGTGTGTGTGTGGGTGGGGGGGTAGACCTGATAATAAAGGATGAGATAAAGGCAGTAGTGAGAAGGGATCTTAGCTCAGAAAGTAGGATATAGAATCAGAATGAATGGAACTAAGAAATAACAAGGGGCAGAAAACACTGGTGGGAGTAGTTTATAGGCCCCTTAACAGTAGTTATAATGTTGGACAGAGTATAAATCAGGAAATTAGAGGAGCATGTAAGAAGGGTAATGCAATAATCATGGGGGACTTTAATCTTCTTATAGACTGGGCAAACCAAATTGGCAAAAGTAATTTGGAGGATGAGCTCATGGAATGCATTTGAGACAGTTTTCTAGAACAATATGTCGAGAAACCAACTGGGGAACAGGCTATTTTAAATCTAGTATTGTGTAATGAGACAGAATTAATGAGTAATCTCATTGTTAAGAATCCTCTGGAACAGAGTGATCATAATAATATAGAATTTCATATTGAGTTTCAGAGTGATGTAGTTCAGTACGAAACCAGGGTCTTAAATTTAAACAAAGCCAATTACGTAGGTATGAGGGGCGAGTTGGCTAAGGTAGATTGGGAAATTAGATTAAAAGATTGGACGGTAGATAAGCAATGATGAATATTTGAAGAAATAATTCATAATTCTCAACAAATATACGTTCCCTTGAGGAATAAAAACTCCATGGGAAAAATTATCTAACCGTGGCTAACTAGAGAAGTTAAGGATAGTATTAGATTAAAAGAAGAGGCTTACAATGTTGCCAAAAAGAATAGTAAGCCTGAGGATTGGGAGGGTTTTAGAAATCAGCAAAGAATAACCAAGAAATGATAAAGAAGGAAAAAATTGAATATGGGAGTAAACTAGCAAGAAATATGAAAACAAATTGTAAGAGCTTCTAAAACTATGTAAATAGGAAGAGATTTGCGATAAACTCGGGTCCCCTAGAGGCAGAGACAAGAGAAATTATAATGGGGAATAAGAAAATGGCAGAGATGTTAAACACGTATTTTGTATCTGTCTTCACAGTAGAAGACACAAAAAACATATCGGAAATAGTGGGGAACCAAGGGTCAAATGAGAATGAGGAATGTAAAGTAATTAATATTAGTAAAGAAAAAGCACTGGAGAAATTATGGGGACTAAAAGCTGACAAATCCCCTGGACCTGATGACCTACATCCAAGGGTTTTAAAAAAGGTGACTGCAGAGATAGTGGCTGCATTGGTTTTGATCTTCCAGAAGTCCCTAAATTCTAGAGCAGTCCCTGTGGATTGGAAGGTAACAAATGTAACCCCGCTATTCAAGAAAGGAGGGAGAAAGAAAACAAGGAACTACAGACCAGTTCGCCTGACATCAGTAGTAGGGGAAATGCTCGAATCTATTATTAAGGAAGTAGTAACAGGACACTTAGAAAATCATAATATGATTAGGCAGAGTCAACACGGTTTTATGAAAGAAATATCATGTTTGACAAATCTATGAGTTATTTGAGGGTGTAACTCGCAGGGTAGATAAGGGGGAACCAGTGGATGTAGTATATTTGGATTTTCCAAAGGCATTCAATAAGGTGCCACACAAGAGGTTATTGCACAAGATTAAGGCTCATGGGATATTAGCATGGATTGAGGATTGGTTAATGGACAGAAAACAGCGGGTAGGAATAAACGGGCCATTTTCAGGTTGGCAGGTTGTAACTAGTGGGGTGCTGCAAGGATCAGTGCTTGGGCCTCAACTGTTTACAATCTATATAAATGACTTAGATGAAGGGACCGAATGCATTGTATCCAAGTTTGCTGATGGTACAAAGCTAGATGGGAAAATAAGCTGTGAGGAGGATGCAAAGAGGCTGCAAAGGGATATAAACAGGCTAAGTGAGTGGGCGAGAGGGTGGCAGATGGAGTATACAGTGGGGAAATGTGAAATTATCCACTTTGGTAGGAAAAATAGAAAAGCAGAATATTTTTTAAAAGGTGTGAGACTAAGTAATATTGGAAGGCAGAGGGATTTGAGTGTCCTTGTACATGAATCACAGAAATTTACCATACAGGTACAGGAAGCAATTAGGAAGGCAAATGGTGTGTTAGCCTTTATTGCAAGGGGGTTGGAGTATAAGAGTAAGGAGGTCTTGCTGCAATTATATAGGGCTCTAGTGAGACCACACCTGGAGTATTGTGTGCAGTTTTGGTTTCCTTATCTAAGGAAGGATATTCTTGCCTTAGAGGCGGCGCAATAAAAGTTCACTAGATTGATTCCAGGGATGAGAGGGTTGTCCCATGGGAGTGAGAAGAATGGGCCTATATTCTCTGGAGTTTAGAAGAATGAAAGGTGATCTCATTGAAACGTATAAAATTCTTAGACAGCTTGACAGAGTAGATGCTGAGAGGCTGTTTCCCCTGGCTGGAGAATCTAGAACTAGAGTTCATAATCTCAAGATGAAGAGTCAGCCATTTAGGACCGAGATGAGGCAAAATTTCTTCAGTCAGAGGTTTGTGAATCTTTGGAGTTCTCTACCCCAGGTAGCTGTGGATGCTCAGTCGTTGAGTATATTCAAGGCTGAGATCGATTGATATTTAGACACCAAGGGAATCAAGGGATATGGGGAAAGTGGAGTTGATGTAGAAGAGCAGCCATGATCTTATTGAATGGCGGAGTAGGCTTGCGGGGCCGTTTGGCCTAGTTCTGCTCCTATTTCTTTTGTTCTTATGTTCTTATGACCCGTGGGAAACCCGTGCGGCAGCAGTTAACTTCAAATCCGGCTCCCAACTGCAATGTAGGAGCCTGATTTAAATATGTTAATAAGCATCCTGCCTCTCCACGGCAGGGCACTCGGATGCCCCGGTAATTAATCCAGAGGTGTGGTGTCATGAGTTCTAATCCTGCCATGGCCGCTGGGGAATTTAAATTCAATTCATTAAATAAAATCTGGAATTAAAAAAAACTAGTATCAGTAATGGTGGCCATGAAACGACTGGATTGTTGCGAAAACCCATCTGGATCACTAATGTTCTTTAGGGAAGGAAACCTGCCGTGCAGAGGGCACAGAGTGAACAGCTTGAGAATTGGAGTGGGGGAAGGAGGTGCTGCCTTGCTTTTCCTAACTTTTTCCGCAGAGCGGTGGCGGACCTGGCCAGCAGAAGACCGAGACCGGGGATAAAAGCAGCAGCAGACCTGCAACAAGAGAAAATTGCAGTGGGACGTCACAGGTGAGGCAGGTAAATGATTGGTAGTGACTGTGGGCTAAGTTTTAAGTGAATATAAAGCTTATAACTAAATTTTAAAAACTAAACTTAATTAATCGAATTAAGGTAAATAATTTACCATAGGTAAATAATTTAATTAACACGAAATTGATTAATTAAATAAATAAATTAATGGGAGAACAGGAGAAGTGTTGCTGCTGCAACATGTGGGAGCTTGTGGACATTTTTGTCCAGGGCGACTATATATCTGCAGAAAGTGTCTGCGGCTCGAGGAACTTCGGCTCCGAGTTAAGGAACTGGAGTCCGAGCTGCGGACATTGCGAGACATCAGGGAGGGAGAAAGCTACCTGGACATTTTGCTCCAGGAGGCAGCCACACCCCTTAGATTAAATACTTTAGAATTGATACGTGGTCAGGGACAGGAGGGTGTGACTGCGAGTGAGGCAGGTACGGGGATCCAGGAGGTAGTATTGCAGGAGCCTCAGTCCCTGCGCTTGTCCAATAGATTTGAGGTTCTTGCAACCCTTGTGGACAAGTGTGGGGACTGTGGGGAGGACAAGCAAACTGACCACAGCACCGTGGTAAAGGATGCCGTTCAAGTGGGGGGAGTAAAAAGGAAGATGGTTTTTGTAGGTGACAGTATAGTTAGGGGGATAGACACTGTTTTCTGCAGCCAGGAGCATGAGTCCTGAAGACTATGTTGCCCACCCGGTGCCAGGGTTAAGGACATCTCCTCCGGGCTGGAGAAGAACTTGGAGTGGGAGGAGGAGGATCCAGTTGTCGACATAGGTAGGACTAAGAAAAAGGTTCTGCTGAGAGAGTTTGAGCAGCTCGGGACTAAATTAAAAAGCAGAACCAGAAAGGTAATAATCTCTGGATTATTACCTGGGCCACGAGCAAATTGGCATAGAGTCAATAGGATCAGGGAGATGAATGCGTGGCTCAAAGATTGGTGTGGGAGAAGTGGGTTTTGATTTGTGGGGCACTGGCACCAGTACTGGGGAAAGAGAGAGCTGTTCCGTTGGCACGGACAACACCCTCAACCATGCTGGGACCAGAGTTCTAGCGAATCGAATAATTAGGGAGGTAGAAACGCCTTTAAACTAAATAAGGGGGGGGGAGGGTCTCGGTGGAGAGAAATCTAGAATGTGAAAGAGAAAAGACAAAGAAGCAGTGCAGGAAAGTGATTGGAGTAAGGATAACCAGATTGTATCAGGAAGGGACAGAATGTATAAATAAAAGAATGCACTAACAAATAGGGTCCGGGTAAGAAAAAATGGTAATAAGGTAAATAGGGCCATAGTACAAAAAAATGTTGAAAAGACAAATCTAAAGGCAGTGTATCTGAATGCACAAAGCATTCATAATAAGGTAGACAAATTAATAGCGCAAATAGATGTAAACAGATATGATACAATAGCAATTACGGAGACATGACTGCAGGGTGACCAAGGCTGGGAGCTGAATATCCAAGGGTATTCGATATTTAGGAAGGATAGGCAAAAAGGAAAATGAGGTGGGGTGGCATTGTTAGTAAAGGATGAAATCAGAGCAATAGTGAGAATGGATATTGGCTCAGAAAATCAAGATGTAGAATCAGTCTGGGTGGAGTTAAGAAGCACCAAGGGACAGAAAACATTGGTGGGAGTTGTCGATAGGCCTCCAAACAGTAGTGGTAATGTAGGGGACGGCATCAAACAGGAAATAAGAGATGCATGTAACAAGGGTACTATAGTAATCATGGGTGAATTTTATCTATGTATAGACTGGCCAAACCAAATTAGCAATAATACTGTGGAGGATGAATTCCTGGAGTGTGTACGAGATGGTTTTTTAGACCAGTACGTTGAAGAGCCAACCAAGGAACAGGCTATCCTTGATTGGGTATTGTGCCATGAGAAGGGGTTAATTAATAATCTTGTTGTGCAGGGTCCTTTAGGGAAGAGTGACCATAACATGATAGAATTCTTCATTAAGATGGAAAGTGAAGCAGTCCAATCCAAAACTAGGGTTCTAAATCTAAACAAAGGAAACTATGAAGGTATGAGGAGAGAGTTGGCTGTGATAGATTGGGAAGCTTCATTAAAAGGCACGACGGTGACATAGAAACATAGAAAATAGGAGCAAGAGAAGGCCATTCGGCCCTTCGGGCCTGCTCCGCCGTTCAAAATGATCATGGCTGATCGTCGAACTCAGTACGCTGTTCCCATTGTTTCCCCATATCCCTTGATCCTTTTAGCATTAAGAAATATATCTATCTCCTTCTTGAATACATCTAATGATTTGGCCTCCACTGCCTTCTGTGGTAGAGAATTCCACAGGTTCATCACTCTCTGAGTGAAGAAATTTCCCCTCATCTTGGTTCTAAATGGCATACCCCGTATCCTGAGACTGTGACCCCTGGTTCTGGACTTCCCAGCCATCGGGAACATCCTCCCTGCATCTAGTCTGTCTAGTCCTGTTAGAATTTTATATGTTTCGATGAGATCACCTCTCATTCTTCTAAACTCTAGTGAATATAGTAAACAATTTTACAACACCAAGTTATAGTCCAAAAAATTAATTTTAAATTCCACAAGCTTTCGGAGGCTTCCTCCTTCCTCAGGTGAAGGAGGAATCCTCCGAAAGCTTGTGGAATTTAAAATAGATTTGTTGGACTATAACTTGGTGTTGTAAAATTGTTTACAATTGTCAACCCCAGTCCATCACCGGCATCTCCACATCGAGTGAATATAGGCCTAGTCAACCCAATCTCTCCTCATATGTCAGTCCTGCCATCCCAGGAATCAGTCTGGTAAACTTTTGTTGCACTCCCCCCATGGCAAGGACATCCTTCCTCAGATAAGGAGACCAAAACTACACACATTACTCCAGATGTAGTCTCACCAAGGCCCTGTATAACTGCAGTAAGACATCCCTGCTCCTGTACTCAAATTCTCTTGCAATGAAGGCCAACATACCATTTGCCTTTCTAACTGCTTGCTGCACCTGAATGCTCGCTTTCAGCGACTGGTTTTCAGGGACACCCGGGTCTCTTTGCACCTCCCCTTTTCCCAATCTATCACCATTCAGATAATAATCTGCCTTTCTGTTTTTACAACCAAAGTGGATAACCTCACATTTATCCATGTTATACTGCAGCTGCCATGTTCTTAGCCACTCACCTAATTTGTCTAAATCACATTGGAGCCTCTTTGCATCCTCCTCATAGCTCACATTCAACCGCAGCTTTGTGTCGTCTGCAAACTTGGAAATGTTACATTTAGTTCCCTCATCCAAATCATTGGTATGGCTAGCAATGGTTAACATTTAAGGAACAAATGCATGAATTGCAACAATTATACATTCCTTTCTGGCGCCAAAACACAAAAGGAAATGTGGCCCAACCATGGTTAACAAAACAAATTAAGGATAGTATTAGATCCAAAGAGGAGTCATATAAAGTTGCCAGAAAAAGTAGCAAGCCTGAGGATTGGGAGCAGTTTAGAATTCAGCAAAAAAGGACCGAGAGATTGAATAAGCAGGGGAAAATAGAATATGAAAGTAAACTTGCAAGGAACATAAAAGTGAACTGTAAAAGCTTCTACAAGTATGTAAAAAGAAAAAGATTAGTGAAGGCAAATGTAGGTCCTTTACAGTCAGAAATGGGAGAATTTATAATGGGGAACAAGGAAATGGCAGAGCAATTAAACAAATACTTTGGTTCTGTCTTCATGGAAGAGGACACAAATAACTTCCCAGAAATGCTAGGGAACCAAGGGACTAGTAAGAAGGAGGAATTAAAGGAAATTAGTATTAGTAAAAAAATAGTTCTGGAGAAATTAATGGGACTGAAAGCCAATAAATCCCCAGGACTTGATAATCTGCATCCCAGAGTACTAAAAAAGGTAGCCATGGAAATAGTGGATGCATTCGTTGTCATCTTCCAAAATTCTATAGATTATGGAACAGTTCCTGCAGATTGGAGGGTGGTGAATGTAACCCCTCTATTTAAAAAAGGAGGGAGGGAGAAAACAGGGAACTACAGACCGGTTAGCCTAACATTAGTAGTAGGGAAAATGCTAGACTCCATTATAAAGGATGTGATGACAGGACACTTAGAAAATATCAACGGGATTAGACAAAGACAACATGGATTTATGAAAGGGAAATCATGTTTGACAAACCTACTGGAGTTTTTTGAGGATGTAACTGGTAAAATAGATAAGAGAGAACCAGTGGATGTGGTTTATTTGGATTTTCAGAAGGCCTTTGAAAAAACCCACATAAGAGTTTAGTGTGCAAAATTAAAGAACATGGGATTGGGGGTAATATACTGGCATGGATTGAAAATTGGTTATCAGACAGGAAACAGAGAGTAGGAATAAATGGGTCTTTTTCCAGGTGGCAGGCAGTGACTTGTGGGGTACCACAGGGATCAGTGCTTGGGCCCCAGCTATTCACAATATATATCAATGATTTGGATGAGGGAACCAAATATAATATTTCCAAGTTTGCTGATGACACAAAACTAGGTGGGATTGTGAGTTGTGAGCAGGATGCAAAGAGGCTTCAGGGTGATTTAGACAATTTGAGTGAGTGGACAAATACATGGCAGATGCAGGAAAATGTGGATAAATGTGAAGTTATCCATTTCGGAAGGAAAAACAGAAGGGCAAAGTATTATTTAAATGGCGATAGTTTGGGGAACGTTGATGTACAAAGGGACCTGGGTGTCCTTGTACACCAGTCACTGAAAGCAAACATGAAGGTGCAGCAAGCAGTTCGGAAAGCAAATGGTATGTTGGCCTTCATTGCAAGAGGATTTGAGTATAGGAGCAAGGAAGTCTTACTGCAGTGATACAGGGCCTTGGTGAGACCACACCTGGAGTATTGTGTGCAGTTTTGGTCTCCTTACCGAAGGAAGGATATACTTGCCATCGAGGGCGTACAGTGAAGGTTCACCAGACTGATTCCTGGGATGGCAGGACTGACATATGATGATAGATTGGGTTGACTCAATCTGTATTCACTCGAGTTTAGAAGAATAAGAGGGGATCTCATTGAAATAAACAAAATTCTGACAGGGCGAGACAGACAGGGAGGATGCTTCCACTGGCTGGGGGTTCCAGAATGAGGGGTCACTGTCTCAGGATACGGGGTAGGACATTTAGGACTGAGATAAAGAGAAATTTCTTCACTCAGAGGGTGGTGAACCTGTGGAATTCTCCACCACAGAAGGCTGTGGAGGCCAAGTCACTGAATATATTTAAGAAGGGGCTAGGTAGATTTCTAGACACAAAAGGCATCAAGGGATATGGGGAGAGAGCAGGAATATGGTATTGAGATAAAGGATCAGCCATGATCATCTTAAATGGCAGAGCAGGCTCGAAGGGCCGAATGGCCTACTCCTGCTCGTATTTTCTATGTTTAGATATTTCTATGTCCTTACCCGGTCTGGCCTATATGTGACTCCAGACCCACAGCAATGTGGTTGATTCTTAATCGCCCTCTGAAATGGTCCAGCAAGCCACTCAGTTTTACAATCTCGCTACAAAAAATCATAATCAGAATTTAAACCGGACGGCATTGGACATGACAAAGGCCAAGCCCAGTCGGCCCTGAAAAGTCCTCCTCATTAACAAGTGAGGACTTGTTCCCAAATTGGGAGAGCTGTCCCACAGACTAGTCAAGCAACAGCCTGACATAGCCATACTCACAGATTCATAGCTTTCAGCCAATGTCCCAGACTCTTCCATCACCATCCCTGAGTATGTCCTGTCCCACCGCCAGGACATACCCACCAGGGGTGGTGGTAGAGTGATATACAGGCAGGACGGAGTGGCCCTGGGAGTCCTCAACATTGACTCTGGACCCCATGAAATCTCATGGCATCAGGTCAAACATGGGCAAGGAAACCTCCTGCTGATTACCATCTACTGCCCTCTCTCAGCTGATGAATCAGTCCTCCTCCATGTTGAGCACCACTTGGAGGAAGCACTGAGGGTAGCAAGGGCACAGAATGTACTCTGGGTGGGGGACTTCAATGTCCATCATCAAGAATGGCTCGGTAGCACCACTACTGACCGAGCTGGCCGAGTCCTGAAGGATATTGCTGCCGGACCGGGCCTGCGGCAGGTGGTGAGCGAACCAACACGAGGGAAAAACCAACTTGGCCTCGTCCTCACCAATCTACCTGTCACAGATGCATCTGTCCATGACAGTATTGGTAGGAATGACCACCGCACAGTCCTCGTGGAGACGAAGTCCCGTCTTCGCACTGAGGACACCATCCAACGTGTTGTGTGGCACTATCACCATGCTAAATGGGATAGATTCAGAACAGATCTAGCAGCTCAAAACTGGGCATCCATGAGGCGCTGTGGGCCATCAGCAGCAGCAGAATTGTATTCCAGCACAATCTGTAACCTCATGGCCTGGCATATTCCTCATTCTACCATTACCAACAAGCCAGGGGATCAACCCTGGTTCAATGAGGAGTGTAGAAGAGCATGCCAGGAGCAGCACCAGGCGTACCTAAAAATGAGGTGCCAAACTGGTGAAGCTACAACTCAGAACTACATGCATGCTAAACAGTGGAAGCAACATGCCATAGACAGAGCTAAGCGATTCCACAACCAACGGATCAGATCAAAGCTCTGCAGTCCTGCCACATCAGTCGTGAATGGTGGTGGACAATTAAACAACTAATGGGAGGAGGAGGCTCTGTAAATATCCCCATCCTCAATAAAGGCGGAGTCCAGCACATGAGTGCAAAAGACAAGGCTGAAGCGTTTGCAACCATCTTCAGCCAGAATTGCTGAGTGGATGATCCATCTCAGCCTCCTCCCGATATCCCCACCATCACAGAAGCCAGTCTTCAGCCAATTCGATTCACTCCACGTGATATCAAGAAACGGCTGAGCGCACTGGATACAAAAAAGGCTATGGTCCCCGATAACATCCCAGCTGTAGTGCTGAAGTCTTGTGCTCCAGAACTGTTCCAGTACAGCTACAACACTGGCATCTACCCGACAATGTGGAAAATTGCCCAGGTATGTCCTGTCCACAAAAAGCAGGACAAATCCAATCCGGCCAATTACCGCCCCATCAGTCTACTCTCAATCATCAGCAAAGCGATGGAAGGTGTCGTTCGACAGTGCTATCAAGCGGCACTTACTCATCAGTAACCTGCTCACCGATGCTCAGTTTGGGTTCCACCAGGACCTCTCGACTCCAGACTTCATTATAGCCTTGATCCAAACATGGACAAAAGAGCCGAATTCCAGAGGTGAGGTGAGAGTGACTGCCCTTGACATCAAGGCATTATTTGACCGAGTGTGGCACCAAGGAGCCCGAGTAAAATTGAAGTCAATGGGAATCGGGGGAAAGCTCTCCAGTGGCTGGAGTCATAGCTAGCACAAAGGAAGATAGTAGTGGTTGTTGGAGGCCAATCATCTCAGCCCCAGGACATTGCTGCAGGAGTTCCTCAGGGCAGTGTCTTAGGCCCAACCACCTTTAGCTGCTTCATCAATGACCTTCCCTCCATCATAAGGTCAGAAATGGGGATGTTCGCTGATGATTGCACAGTGTTCAGTTCCATTCGCAACCCCTCAGATAATGAAGCAGTCCGTGTCGGCATGCAGCAAAACCTGGACAACATCCAGGCTTGGGCTGATAAGTAGCAAGTAACATTCGCACCAGACAAGTGCCAGGCAATGACCATCTCCAACAAGAGAGAGTCTAACCACCTCCTCTTGACTTTCAACGGCATTACCATCGTTGAATCCCCCACCGTCAACATCCTGGAGGTCACCATTGACCAGAACCTTAACTGGACGAGCCACATAAATACTGCAGCTAAAAGAGCAGGTCAGAGGCTGGGTATTTTGTGGCGAGTGACTCACCTCCTAACTCCCCAAAGCCTTTCCACCATCTACAAGGCACAAGTCAGGAGTGTGATGGAATACTCTCCACTTGCCTGCACGAGTTTAGTTCCAACAACACTCAAGAAGCTCAACAACATCCAGGACAAAGCAGCCCACTTGATTGGCACCCCATCCACCACCCTAAACATTCACTCCCTTCACCATCGGCACACCGTGGCTGCAGTGTGTACCATCCACAGGATGCACTGCAGCAACTCACCAAGGCTTCTTCGACAGCTCCTCCCAAACCCGCGACCTCTACCACCTAGAAAGATAAGGGCAGCAGGCGCATGGGAACAACACCACCTGCACGTCCCCCTCCAAGTCACACACCATCCCGACTTGGAAATATATGACTGTTCCTTCATTGTCACTGGGTCAAAATCCTGGAACTCCCTTCCTAACAGCACAGGGCGAACCACACGGACTGCAGCGTTTCAAGAAGGCGGCTCACCACCACCTTCTCAAGGACAATTAGGGATGGGCAATAAATGCCGGCCTTGCCAGCAACACTCACATCCCATGAAAGAATAAAAAAAAATCACTTTTTACCACCCCCCCCCCCACCCCCCCCGGCTGCCGAGGCTGTTAACTTTGTTTCTCTCTTCACAGATGCTGCCTGACCTGCTGAGTGTTTCCAGCATTTTCTGTTTTTGTTTCAGATTTCCAGCATTCGCAATATTTTGCTTTTATTTCAGCTATCCTACTAGTTGTCCCTGAAATGTTTATAACACACAGCCTTGTGGCTGCTGGCTGTGAAAGTCACACACTAATTGCTCTTGGCTGGAGACTAGTTCCCAGTATAATTCTGTAATATGAGAACTCTGACCCCGAGGTGTCCATCACAGAAGGCTCCAGCCAATCAATGACTGTGCTCTTCTCTGAAGGACTCTGAACCAGTTGTCAATCAAAGTCACTATCTCAGGGTGGAGGCGATCATTTGGTCTGTGTCCTGGTGGTATAGGACCATCTCCACAGCCAGATTGAACAAAATCCCCAGTTGTAACTCTCATAATTACATTGAAACAAACCACTCATCAATATTAAATCTCAGATAATGGTAAAATCTTTGTGATTACAAGACCATAAGAGATAGGAGCAGGAGTAGGCCATTCGGCCCCTCGAGCCTGCTCCGCCATTTAAGGAGATCATGGCTGATCTGATTTTTACCTCAACTCCACTTTCCTGCCTTTTCTCCATATCCTTTGACTCCGTTGCTGATCAAAAATTTGTCTAACTCAGCCTTGAATGTGTTCAATGACTCAGCCTCCACAGCTTTTTGGGGTAAAGAATTCCAAAGATTCACAATCGTCTGGGAGAAGAAATTCCTCCTAATTTCCGTCTTAAACGGGCGACCCCTTATTCTGAGACTATGCCCCCTACTTTTAGATTCCCCCATGAGGGGGAACATCCTCTTCGCATCTACCTCATTCTTCTAAACTCCAATGAGTATAGACCCAACCTGTTCAATCTTTCCTCATAAGACAACCCTTCCATACCCGGAATCAACACAGTGAACCTTCTCTGAACTGCCTTCAATGCAAATATATCCTTCCTTAAATAAGGGCACCAGAACTGTACACAGTACTCCAGGTGTGGTCTTACCAGCACCCTGTACAGTTGTAGCATGACTTCCCTGCTTTTATACTCCATCCCCATAGAAATAAAGGCCAACATTCCGATTGCCTTCCGGATTACCTGCTGCACCTGTATGTTGACTTGTTGTGTTTCATGTACGAGGACACCCAGATCCCTCTGTACCGCAGCATTTTGTCGTATTTCTCCATTCAAATAATATTTTGCTATTTTATTTTTCTTCCCAAAGTGGATGACTTCACATTTTCCCACATTATATTCCATCTGCCAAATTTTTGCCCATTCGCTTAACCTGTCAATATCCCTTTGCAGACACTTTGTGTCCTCATCGCAACTTGCTTTTCCACCTATCTTTGTATCACCAGCAAATTTGGCCACAAGACACTCTGTTCCTTCATCCAAGTCCATAGAACCATAGAGCAATAGAAAAGATACTGCACTGAAGGGGGCCATTCGGCCCATCGTGTCCGTGCCGGCTCGAAGAACAACCAGGTGCCCATTCTAATCCCACCTTCCAGCACCCGGTCCATAGCCCTGCAGCTGACAGCACTTTAGATGCAGGTGCAGGTACTTTTTAAAAGAGTTGAGGGCCCCTGCCTCTACCACCAATTCGGACAGTGAATTCCATACACCCACCACCCTCTGGGTAGAAAAGTTTTTCCTCATGCCCCCTCTAATCCTTCCGCCAATCAGCTTAAATCTCTGTCCTCTAGTTTTTGAACTCTCCACTAGGGGAAACAGGTACTTCCTGTCTGTTCTATCTGGGCCCCTCATAATTTTGTACACCTCAATTAAGTCATCCCTCATTGTCATCAAGTCATCCCTGTGCCTCATTGATATATATTGTAAATAGTTGAGGCCCCAGCACTGATCCCTGCGGCACCCCACTAGTTACAGATTGCTATTTTGAAAATGACCCTTTTATTCCGACTCTTTGGGCCTGATTTTAGCAGGCCTGCGGGTTTCCGGCGGGTTGGGTTTCGGGAGCGTGGTCAACACGCTCGGTGAAATTAGTGGGTTGCCCACGCGATCGTAGAAGTCAAACCACTAATGGGATCCAATTACCTGCTCCTCTGGGCTCCGCGCTGCTGGTCTGCGCGTCGGGTGGGCTGCGCATGCGCAGTACGATCTGTCAGCTGGAGGCTCTCTAGTTAAAGGGGCAGTCCTGCACTGACAGATGCTGCAACCAATAGAACACATTACAGCATGGAGCAGCCCAGGGGGAAGGCTGCTCCTAGTTTAATGATGCCTTACCCCAGGTATCACCAGATGGGGTGAGGAGGAGGGGGAGGACAGAGATCTTCCACCCGGCGGGCGGGAGGAAGCGGCCTGCCTCTGCCACCAAGAAGGCCTGGCTCGAGGTGGCAGAGGAGGTCACCTGCACCACCAACATATCGTCCACCTGCATACAGTGCAGGAGGCGCTCCAATGACCGCAGTAGGTCAGCCACAGTGAGAACACGTAGTCTTTCCCCTACACTCCGTCTGCCACAACACTGCCCCCACCCCACATCTCCTTCGGCACTGCCAACACCACTCTGTCACATCACCCCTCATACCCACTCAAACCCCATCCTCATCTTACCTGCACCTACTCACCTCGCGAGTACTCACCCCGCCACTAACACGCAACCCAATCCTCATATAATCTCATGGCTCTATCCCATACTCACACTCTCGTGCATCTTCCTCACGGCCAGCCTCACTCAACCTGCCACCACCTGTGCTGCAGCCACAGGGCATGCATCACATATGTGCAGTAGGCAGCGTAAGGCAAACGTGTCGTGAGCATGAAGGGGATGCACAAGGGTGTTTGAGGGTTTGTCATGGGTGTTACCTATATTGAATTTCAGAACAACTCACATCACACATTATATTGGCACCACCACTGCCATGTCTCCGCGAATCCTGTCTGTTTTGTGCAATAATGCCCGCTCCTGGGTATCACTATGAGGACCCACCACTGATGCCACCCATTGTGTCACTGCAGGTGTATTTGCAGGGCTCTTCCGCGCAGACGACTGAGAGACATCGGCAGTGTACCCGGCTGCACCCTGGAAGGATGCGGAGGAGAAGTTGTGGAGGGCAGTGGTGACTTTGGCAGCGACAGGTAAGCAGATGGTGCACGGGCCAGCCAGGAGCAGCTCGGCATGAAAGAGGCTGCAGATCTCCACGACTACATGTCAAGTGAATCTGCGCCTCCGTGTGCACTGCTGCTCGGAGAGGTCCGGGGAGCTGAGCCTCGGTCTGTGGACCCTGTAGCGAGGGTAGTGCCCTCTGCGACGCGTCTCTCTCTGCGGTAGCCCTCCCTCCTGCTGTACAGGTGGATGTGTCACAGCACTCTGTTGTGGAGCTCCACGTGTCAGAGGTGGACGGCGTGGATGGCGAGGCTGGTGATGCTGTTCGCCCTCCGAGGGGGTCATGACTGCAGCTACGACGGCCCCCATCCGCAAGATGTACATCAGAGGGGGTCCGCAAGGTAGGCACATGTCTCCGGACCCCGGGGTGAGTGTGCAGGTTGGTGACTTTGACCGTCCGGAGGGGGGTGGTGGAGGCCACACTTTGTCCCAAGTGACAGAGCGGCCTCCTGCAATGGGTGAGGGTCTCCCCCCACCCCCACCCCCGAACTGTCTAATGGACCTTTGCAGCTGCCACAGGCTGACGGCTGCAACACGTCCAGTTCAACTAGGACTGTTTCCCCCAGTGTGTGAAACAGTCCCATGTTTCTCCAAAATCACACACAGTCCCTTAATCAGGTCAGTTAATGACCTGAACAAGCGAAATAAATACTGTCAAGTGGCATCCCGCTGGCTTTAATTGCCTGCGGGATTCCCACCAGCGGGGGCTACGCACGCACCCCCGCACGTCATCGGGGAACCCGGAAGTGGGCGGGATCGTGGCGCGATCCGGTCACGTGCCTGGAGATCGGGATTTTCGGGGCCCCCCCGCTGGAAACGCACAGGAAACCCGCCGGTAAAATCGAGCCCTTTGATTCTGTTGGTTAGCCAATCCTCTATCCATGTCAGTATATTATCCCCAACACCATGAGCACTTATCTTTTGCAGTAATCTTTTATGTGGCACCTTATCGAATGCCTTTTAGAAATCCAAATATACTGCATCTATTGGTTCCCCTTTATCCACCCTGCCCGTTACTTCCTCAAAGAACTCTAATAAATTTGTCAGAACCAATTAACACTTCGGATAATCAATATGTGGGCTATAAAATGCACACCTTTTGGAGTCTATCCAGACAACTTATCTGTTCTGAGCTGCTGTACTTTCAGCTGAAAAGATGCTTTGTGTGACCTTGGGTGTAAGCACCTTACATGCTGGCAGAACAAAATATCAATGAAAAATTGAAAACAGACAGAAAAAACAATTTTGTCACAGTCCCCTTCTTCACTACCCCTTATCTTAATGCTTTGACCCAATATTCCTCATCAGAATGCCCTGTTAGTGCCCATTTCTAGGATATTACAATGAGGAAAAAATCCGTATGCTGGGTCTCCACCCCAGCAGCGCTCAACATAGATTTTCAGCAATGCCATGGATGGGGACAGTGAAATGCTGTGTGGGTGCAGTGGGGGTTTAAAAGTGGAAGTGATGGTTTAACACCATCTGTATGACTTACATACTTCAATGCCAGGTGTGGGTCAGATGCCCATATAAAGTACGCCGTTTGAAAACATGAAGCAGTGTTTGAGAAGGGAAGCCATTTAATGGGCCAGGCAGCCATTCTTTCCAGTACAGGACTGAAGTAAGTACCAAAGCAGAATCCAACTGGAAGGTGTAAGGCAGCGGAATCGCTTCACTGTGGGAGGCAAGGGGATTCAGGGAAGAACTAGGGGGCCTATTTCTCACCTGCCATCACTGCACATACACAATCGGTGCCCCTTCTGCAACCCGCTGCACTTGTGCTACATGGGGGAAGATGGACAGGAGCCAGGGACTTGAGGTGACATCAGAGGAGGAGGGCACCTGCTCGCAGATACCCAGCCAACCAAATATATCCTGCCCATTGGAAATCTCAGGACCTTACAATGTCTTCACAAACACGTAGGGTGAAGGAATAGGGATTGTTGAACAAATCCTGAACTCTGGCCATCCTTCAAGCGGGAACTTGACTTTTTTCTGGCTGGGGCAGAGATCACCTCGTACAAAAGGTAGTGTTACTGAATAGAATTATTAGGACCAGTGTGATCTCCTGGACTAGTTTCGATTGCCTGAGGGGAGGATCAGAGAGGAATTTCCCAGATTTTTCCTCAAATTGCCCTGGGTTTTTATTTGATTTTCGCCTCTCCCAGGAGATCATCACGTGGTTTCGGGTGGGGTGGAGACTGTATATATTGTGATACACAATGTATCACAATTGTGTGGGACAGGCTGGATGGACAAGAGGGTCTTTCCCTATCCGTCATTGTTCCTATGTTCTTGATCTCCTGTTTCCTCATGCAAGTCATGGTCTTGAATTTGCAGGGCCTGTTTCTCTAATGTGCGCAGAGTTTTAATTGTTGCTTGTCCTCCTCTTCCTCCCCCTTTTGTTATATGCATCTTCTCTTATTGAAACACAGTTACTATTTGTGTTATATTTTCAAAGTTTACCCAGATGTCCAGGTACTCTGCTAATCCTAGTAGCTGGGATAGAATCATGTAGCATGCAGTTGCTGGGCATAGAAGGAATTGAAGGAGGCTTCTGATGTGTAATCTTTTAATGAAGGAGCTGGTGCTAGAAGACAGAGGTTGGGGAAAGAGAGGAGCACAATGTCCGTGGCCACCCAAAGGAAGCTAACACTTCAATTCGGGAATGCATGGGAGGAGAGAACAGTGCTGCACAGTTAATATGAGTAGTTTATTATTATGATGTTGAACTGTATCTCCCAGTCTTGCCACTCCTGGTAGAATCATTGAGTTTTTTGCAGCACTATACCCAAGTCCTTTTTGTGATGCTGTTGGTATTGATTGTGTCTACCACCTCCTGGTAGTGTTTTGTTTTTGTTACTCATGCAAACATTTAAATAAATACTACTTTTTAGCTTTTAGGTGTGTACCTCAGAAGCCAAATTCCAATTCATGTCAGTGAACTAACTTGGAATTTCCAGTTGACTGAGAGGACAAGCAATTGTAAGACTCAACCAATGGACTGGAATTCATTTAAACAAACTGGCTGCAATGTTATTGTCTGTTGCAATCAGCCTTTATGCAATCAGTCCTTATTGAAAGGCACAATTCATCAGTAAAATGTTGTGTTCGTGAAGGCTCGTGTATTTTTACCACATGTATTTGATGTAAAGTATTCTCAACTTGAGTCAAAAGATTGAGTTGCTTGAACTGCAAAGAACATAATGATGATCAGTGTGTCCTTTCACTCTGCCTTCAATCAGTCTGGTATTTTAATTGTGCCCAAATGTTGATTGATAAAAATGGAAATCATAGAATATGTTAAAAATGTGAAAGTACAGAAAATAAGGACTGATATTGGTAACTTTTATTTATCCATCTCTATTTAACCATATTTTCATGTTTTTATATTGAATAAAGCATTTTTGCTGAATGGAACCTGTAGGGCTATAAGTGGACTAATTTCAACTATCTGAATTTGAGCTAATCCAAGTTTTTAGTTCTTCTTTAAAAAAGAAGGCTGTTCACTGTTTATATAAAGTTACAAGTTGCCTTGCTGCCATGGCGATTGTTGGGTAATTCTGCTTTTGTCTATCACTCAAGTCACATGACAATGGTGGATGAAAGTATACAGTTGGATGGACAAACCTCCATCCAACGCCTGGCTGTCAGGCAATGAAATCAATAGATCCCTGCTCCTTTGCCTGGATGAAAACTCTCCATTTAAATGGTTTACACCTTCAGTAAGGAGTTTATGGGATCAAAGTATAAATGATGGATCTTTTTTCCTCAACCTCCTTTAGTATAGATAAAATTGTTCTATAAATTTACAAAGTGATTTCTCCAAGGTTATAGGATACAAGAAAGCCTTGTCACCATTTTGGCTTTCATACTATAGCTTTGAAATTCAAAAGACTCATATTTTGGACCCTCTATACCTATGTCTGAAATAGGAGTCTGAATTTATTAATTCATCCCAATCTCTCTGCAGGCTGTGTCAGCTGAGAGGATGGCCCAACATGGTGACTATTTCATAGTCATGAGTTTGCTGCTCCATGATTGGATGGTGGGAGGAAAGCTCATGGTATAGATTCAATGGACAATGTTCAATTTCTGATTTTCTTTTCCTCCCCCTAATGAACAACAATGACAATGACAACAACAACTTGCATTAATATAGGGCCTTTAACGTAGTAAAACGTCTCAAGGCGCTTCACAGGAGCGTTATCAGACAAAAATTGACACCAAGCCAAAGAGCGAGACATTAGGATAGGCTTGGTCGAAGAGGTAGGTTTTAAGGAGTGTCTTAAAGGAGGAGAGAGAGGTGGAGAGGTGTAAGGATCGAATTCCAGAGCTTAGGGCCTAGACGGCTGAAGGCATGGCCACCAATGGTGGGGTGAAGGAAGTGGGGGATGCACAAGAGGCCACAGAGTTGGAGAAATGCAGAGTTGTCAGAGGGTTGTAGGGCTGGAGGAGGTTACAAAGCGAGGCCATGGAGAGATTTGAACACGAGGATGAGAATTTTAAAATCGAGGTGTTGCTGGACTCTGAGCTAATGTAGGTCAGTGGGCACACGAGTTATGGGTGAACAGGACTTAGTGTGAGTTAGGATATGGGCAGCAGAGGTGACTATCTATTAAAACCTGCTGCATTTGTGGGAGATGGATTTGAGTTGCAGCTTATCTTGAAACATAACCATTTGGCTGGGAAGTGACTACCGACCTGCAAGTGTCTTTTGCTTATCATAAGGCTTTGTTTCTTCATTGTGATTCGGGAATTGGATCCTTTTGTGCGAATTTGTGTAAGATTTAAGACCTCTCAAACTGGAAGTGTTGTCTCTGAAAGTGTCAAGTTGCCACGAAAAGTGGTTTTGTTTTTAAAGCAATGCATCAAATAAATGGACAGCAGATAAAAGGCAAGCATCACAAGGTACTGGTGACAGAGATTAGTCAAAAGAAATGATCAATGATTCCGACAATCCACTGGTGAACACTAAAAGTCTAATATATTTACTGAGGGTCAAGGGGAATGCAGAGAGGTCAATGAGATCAGGCAGCAACAGCTCATGAATAGACTCTCTTAGGACTAATAAAGAGGATGTACACTTGTATTGTACAAGTAGTATACATGCTATCTTACAACCGTTTTTCCATAATCATGAAAAAAGGTGAAATGTAACAATGAAATAGGCTCCAATCTGCTGTATACTAAAACCATTCTCGAAACACTTCATGGATTCTCAGGGGAAATCGAACGGCCTGACACCAGTTAGAGAAAAACAAGTAAGATGTTAACATTAATTTTGAATGTTCAATCTCCTATCAGATGCTTTGCTTTCTTTCCTGATGCACAGCAATTAGTCTGATATTCAGTAAAGCTGTTAATGAAGCAGACCTTGAATTTTTCCGTTGTTGTGATGGCTGATGCTTGTACCATATGTTTGAAACTCACAAGTTAAATATTTAGTTGAAACCAACTCCTCAATTCAATCCAAATATGCACTTCAAATGATATATGTATAAACAAACTCCCAAATACAGGGTAGACAACAAATTAAAATTGACTGAAGTAGTTAGTGTCAGTATAAAGTGGGCTTTTGTCATGCTGATTTATTTGTTAATATTGAAAAATGGAGGCAAATAATCCCTCAGATTTCATTAACAGATATGTCAAATTAAATTTAATTCTAAAAACACCTTCACAATGATATATTCGGACTATTTTTATTTATTCGTTCCTCGTCGCTGGCGAGGCCAGCATTTATTGCCCATCCCTAATTGCCCTTGAGAAGGTGGTGGTGAGCTGCCTTCTTGAACCGCTGCAGTCCGTGTGGTGACGGTTCTCACACAGTGCTGTTAGGAAGGGAGTTCCAGGATTTTGACCCAGCGATGATGAAGGAACGGCGATAGATTTCCAAGTTGGGATGGTGTGTGACTTGGAGGGGAATGTGCAGGTGGTGTTGTTCCCATGTGCCTGCTGCTCTTGTCCTTCTAGATGGTAGAGGTCGCGGGTTTGGGAGGTGCTGTCAAAGAAGCCTTGGCGAGTTGCTGCAGTGCATCCTGTGGATGGTACACACTGCAGCCACTGTGCGCCGGTGGTGAAGGGAGTGAATGTTTAGGGTGGTGGATGGGGCGCCAATCAAGCGGGCTGCTTTATTTTGGATGATGTCGAGCTTCTTGAGTGTTGTTGGAGCTGCACTCATCCAGGCAAGTGGAGAGTATTCCATCACACTCCTGACTTGTGCCTTGTAGATGGTGGAAAGGCTTTGGGGAGTCAGGAGGTGAGTCACTCGCCGCAGAATACCCAGCCTCTGACCTGCTCTCGTAGCCACAGTATTTATATGGCTGGTCCAGTTAAGTTTCTCTTATTCATTAAGAGGATTTTGCCCACCAATTTCTTTCTGCATGAAAACCTTGTGCTTTGGAAATAAAATTTAGAAGTAAGCAATGGAATGTAATTAACCAACAGTGGAGTCTACAGTATGTGTTTATTAGACAGTAATGAATACAAAAGTATATTTATATGGGGGCTAATGCTTGTGTAGTATACACAGGCGCTAAAGTTGATTATGGGTTTAATCAACTGGAGGTGAAATATTTGAATACATAGGAATTCTTATTGAAATTAAATTTAAGCTGCAGTGAAAATTATAATTTTCAGAAGCAAAAATAAACACCAGCAGAAGGGCTCACAAGAAAATAAGGGATTTTGATGCAATGCTCTTATATGATTATACTGGTACTTTTATAATAGTGATTTAACCCTAAGTTTGATCTCAGAATCTAATTATTGGTTTAAACACACTGCAGTAACCAGTTCTACAACATGCATTGCTACACATACCAGAATATGTACACTAATATGCTCACAACAATAATAAACACAAGGCTCTGAATTCATTATTGTCCAAGCACGATAGAATGCCAGGAGGTTTTCATTAAAAAAAATCTGGGATGCAGAAAATCTAAATTTTTAAACATTCATGTCATGTCCCATGCTTTTTCATTGATAAACACTGTAACAGGGCAATGAAACTATATCTTGCTCTGGGTAGATTCAAGTTTTCAATGTAGTAGGGACACATTGATCCGAATCATGGCCACAATCCAATTATGTCATGAATAAAGGAGTTCCTGCTTCAAACATATTAAATACAAGCAAACATACAAATCTCACACCACTGGAAAACCTCCAAGATGTGCTATATAGAAATAGGGTGATATCAGCAGCAATGCTGGAAGTTTATGGTTTTCATAGAAAGATGGCTGAAGTTCAGAATGCAATCGCCAAAGCTCATAAAAATCCCAGAATCTCATGTAATAAAAAAGGTATTTGCTTTATTCAGTCTCTGTAAACCAGAGGACCTGATTATAGGGACGAGTAGCCATTTAGCGAAAAACAGATCTGATCCCTGACCTAGATTCCCAAACACTGGGAAAAACTCTGAAATCCCTGCACTATAAATAGAATTTAACTTTTTCAGTCACCATAAATGAAAAGTCTAATCATCAGTTCACAAAAAAACCCAAAAGGAATCCATAGTTAAGGAAACATCCAAGTTTCACTGTTTCATCTTTCCATTTGTTTTTACTTTCTACCTTTGCCAGAGTGACTCAAGTTATATAATCGTTTGAAAATAGACTGAAAATCGGCTGGTTGGCATTGACGTTAGTTATAAATTATAGCAAGGTTAAAATGGACATGTGTGTGCCACTTATCATGTACCTTGCAAATGAAATCTGCCTGTCATAAACCTGATGGTCTCACTTGGCCAGTGACATATGACATATACAAAGGGAGCACTGTTTCAAAGTTGTATTGTTTCAATGAAACATTGCTATTTTCAACTTGCTAGATGGAGTCATATATCTAGCAAAGTATGTTATATAATGTGGGGCAATTGATAAGCCCATGGAAAATTCCTGAGGGAAATATATTAGTTAGAACATGTATAGTTGAACCAGCTTATTATCAGCCAGTGTGTCAGAGAGTGCTACATTGTAGTACTGTTGTAAACAATTTTACAACACCAAGTTATAGTCCAGCAATTTTATTTTAAATTCACAAGCTTTCGGAGATTTTCTCCTTCCTCAGGCAAATGTTTCAAGATCTCCTTGAAGCCTACGCATTTATACATATAGAACAATACATGGTGTTTACAGACTGCCCCTGCAACTGCCCGTTGCCAAGGCAATCACCGTGTTCAGACAGAGAGGTGTCACCTGCAGAACCCCCGAATACACATTCAACAAAAAAACAAACAGGGAAAAAAAAACAGAGAAAAAAAACAGAGAGAGGCAGAAACATCCGGAAGGCAGAGAGAGCCAGCAAATGACCCATTATATTAAAAACAGATAACATTTGTTCGCTGGTGGGGTAACGTGTAGCGTGACATGAACCCAAGATCCCGGTTGAGGCCGTCCTCATGGGTGCGGAACTTGGCTATCAATTTCTGCTCGACGATTTTGCGTTGTCGTGTGTCTCGAAGGCCGCCTTGGAGTACGCTTACCCGAAGGTCGGTGGATGAATGTCCATGACTGCTGAAGTGTTCCCCGACTGGGAGGGAACCCTCCTGTTTGGCGATTGTTGCGCGGTGTCCGTTCATCCGTTGTCGCAGCGTCTGCATGGTCTCGCCAATGTACCATGCTCTGGGGCATCCTTTCCTGCAACGTATGAGGTAGACAACGTTGGCCGAGTCACAGGAGTATGAACCATGCACCTGGTGGGTGGTGTCCTCTCGTGTGATGGTGGTATCTGTGTCGATGATCTGGCATGTCTTGCAGAGGTTACCGTGGCAGGGTTGTGTGGCGTCGTGGACGCTGTTCTCTTGAAAGCTAGGTAGTTTGCTGCGAACGATGGTCTGTTTGAGGTTGGGTGGCTGTTTAAAGGCGAGTAGTGGAGGTGTGGGGATGGCCATAGCGAGGTGTTTGTCCTCATTGATGACATGTTGAAGGCTGCGGAGAACATGGCGTAGTTTCTCCGCTCCGGGGAAGTACTGGACGACAAAGGGTACTCTGTTGGTTGCGTCCCGTGTTAGTCTCCTGAGGAGGTCTATGCGATTTTTTGCTGTGGCCCGTCGGAACTGTCGATCGATGAGTCGAGCGTCATATCCCGTTCTTACTAGGGCGTCTTTCAGCGTCTGTAGGTGTCCATCGCGTTCCTCCTCGTCTGAGCAGACCCTGTGTATTCGCAGGGCCTGTCCATAGGGGATGGCCTCTTTGACGTGGTTAGGGTGGAAGCTGGAAAAGTGGAGCATCGTGAGGTTGTCCGTGGGCTTGCGGTAGAGTGAGGTGCTGAGGTGCCCGTCTTTGATGGAGATTCGTGTGTCCAAGAAAGAAACTGATTCTGAGGAGTAGTCCATGGTGAGCTTGATGGTGGGATGGAACTTGTTGATGTTATCGTGTAGTCTCTTTAGTGATTCCTTGCCGTGGGTCCATAGAAAGAAAATGTCGTCGATGTATCTGGTGTATAGTGTTGGTTGGAGGTCTTGTGCAGTGAAGAAGTCCTGCTCGAACTTGTGCATGAAAATGTTGGCGTATTGGGGTGCGAATTTGGTCCCCATGGCTGTTCCGTGTGTTTGGGTAAAGAACTGGTTATCGAAGGTGAAGACATTGTGATCCAGGATGAAGCGGATGAGTTGTAGGATGGCTTCCGGAGATTGGCTGTTGTTGGTGTTGAGTATTGATGCTGTCGCAGCGATGCCATCATCGTGGGGGATACTGGTGTATAGTGCCGAGACGTCCATCGTGGTGAGAAGTGTTCCTGGTTCAACTGGTCCGTGGGTACTGAGTTTTTGTAGGAAGTCTGTAGTGTCACGACAGAAGCTGGGGGTTCCCTGTACGATGGGTTTCAGGATGCCCTCGATGTATCCAGAGAGGTTCTCACACAGGGTTCCGTTGCCTGATACGATGGGACGTCCGGGTGTGTTGGCTTTGTGTATCTTTGGGAGGCAGTAGAAGTCTCCCACGCGGGGATTACGTGGGATGAGAATGCGTAGGATGCTTTGAAGGTCTGGATCGAAGGTCTTGATCAGTTTGTTGAGCTGTGTAGTACTGTGTGATGGTCTGTGTAAAGATACTGCAATTTCCCTTACAAAAAACATACCTTGGGGCAAATAACATTTCATTGAGAAACCAGGTGAAGGGCCAAAACCTAGAGTAAATACCACCAAGACTAACTAGAGTAAAAGACAACATAAATGAGTAAGTGATGATTAGGTGATGACAAACTTGGATTTTAAAAGCTTAAGCATTGTCGGAGCAGGTAAAGACTGATGGAGATAAGGACTCTCACAGTAATGAGGTGTTGGGGAAGAATCAGTTAGGGCAAGAGACTGTGGTAAGTCCCGATTTCAACACAGTGGAGATGCAGGGAAGAGGAAATGCCTCTAAGTCTGCTTATTTAGAGCTTATGTATTAGACTTAGCTCAATGGCAGCGTCTCACCTCTGAGCCAGAGGGTCATGGGTTCAAGCTCCACTCCACAGACTTGAGCACATAATCTAGGCTGACACTTCAGTGCAGTACTGATGGAATGTTGCACTGTCGAAGGTGCCGCCTTTTGGATGAGACATTAAATTGAAGTCTGCCTGCCTTCCGAGGTGGATGCAAAAGATTCCACGTCACTATTCGAAAAGGAGCAGGAGAGTTCTCCCATTGTCCTGGCCAACATTTATCCTCCAACCAACATCACTAAAACAGGTCATTTATCAAATTGCTATTTGAGGGGCGTTGCTGAGCACAAATTGGCTATCACGTTTCCCTGCACTACAACAGTGACTACACTTCTGAAGTATTTAATTGGCTGTGAAGAGCTTTGGAACGTCCTGTTGTCCTATTGAAATACGCTATATAAATAAAAGATCATTTTTTCTTCCTATCTTAGAAGGAACAGGAGAGGAGCACTGTTCTTAGTAATGATCCTCCTGTATTGTACCTACTATAATACTATGATATCAATAAACATTGTGACAGAAAGAGAATTTAGAGGCTGGAGGTGAGAGAATGATCACCACCCATTTTCATGTCTCCTGTCCAAGAGTGAGAGAGATACCAGAAGAATCTTACAGGTGTAGAAGCAGTATTCTAGTCCTGGATACACTTGTGCTTTATAGAGGTTTAAGGGGTGTTGAGGGGGCAAGAACTGTTTGGCATAAAAGCAGGCACTGAGCTTCTTGGAGGTAGCTTTAGCAATTGAGGAGAGGTGAAAGTTCTATTGAGATCAGAGGAGATAGTGAGGACAAGAATGGAAAAAAAAAGAATATTGATGGATAAAGAAGATGTAAGATTCATTAATACATGTCTCAGGCCTAAAGCTTCAAGCCCCTGTTAAGATTGGTATTCTTTTTTTTTTAAGGACCCAAGCATTCATTGAGATGGTTATGCTTAACTGAATGACCTGATATTCCAATGGGCATTATCAGAATACGATATATACTGGAATGTATATTTTATATCTAGAGTTTACTGTATGATACTGTATTTAGTTTGTCACATCATCCTAAATTCACTAATTAATATGAAGGAAATATTTTTCCAACTGCCTAAGTATAATACAGCATTGATTGCAAAATATTTAACTCTTGGCTAACCAGAGATCAAGAAATAAATGATGACAGCAAATCCTATCTCGAAAACTACTTTATTTTCCTAACTCTACACATACAAAGACAACATGGTTCTTAGAATGATCATCATAAAGAGCACATTAACTGAGTTTGGAAGTATAACAGAACTGCAATACTGGGTTCAGTTTAATGCAACATAACATATGGTTCAGTTTCAGAGGGGATGCAAATCGTAGTGGACAGCCACCTGTTATATGCCCGTCCAATTTTTCTTTCCATTAACTCTGCTTATGTGTGTAAACGGGCTTTCTGCTGCGCCTCTGGTGAAGTTACAATGACACAACGGTGGAAAGTTCAGGACCAATGTCTTTTTTATATTTGGCATCAAAAATTATCTGAGGAGATATTTATCTCATATCCTAAATTCAGGATTTTTGACTTTGGTTGTCCTCTTAACTTGTAAACAAAAAGCACTTTCCAGGCCTTTGTTGTGTCTGTTCGTGAAGCTGGTTGATGTGATCTAACCATTGTCACAAATTGCATTCAATGTAACCTGTCATTTTAACATTTTTTTTAACAGGAAATGTTTCCTTATGAAGGATGACCAGCCATTGACTTGGTTGAAAGATCGGAATACACATTCGGCTTAGAAATACACGTGGAAAATGGGCACATAAGGACTCAATATGGTGGGCGGTGTGCTCGTGCTCATTCCATGCCAGAAATGCGTCTCCCACCATATTGGAGCAGGTGCCTCCGTAGACTTTCAGGGCACATGCCAGAATCATTTCAAAGCCTCAATATCATATGTAGTTAATGATGCTACGCTTGTTGTGAAATTGGTCTGCCCAGGCACCTCGTGGTGCTAACAAGCAAGCAAGGACCCTCCAGCAGTGCTATTTAAAGGGCTCATCCCCTACATACAGGTTAGTTGCTGGTTTGTCCTTTTAGGCTGCTGGTTAACTTCTGGACTTTTTTTTTGTTGCCTATTTTCTGCGTTCCATAACTGATTTCTGACTTCTGCTAATAAGATTTTGCTGATGCTGGCCTGCTTTTGTCTTCCTTCAAAACAGTTCCACTGCAGTAACAGATATTCTGGCAGGTCTGCCTTTGGGGCTAGAGGAGGAGCAGCCAGGAAGACAGAAGAGAGCAAGAGCAGCTGGGAGAAGGGGGAAGAGGAGTGGACTCTGCAGGAGACCATACACACAGCGGAAATTCAGCGAGCACTTCTCATACCTCAACTTCACTGAAGAGCAATGTGTCAGGTGTGTTCGTTATACCAAAGAGGTTATCACAGAGCTATGTCACCGTCTGCAGCCACAACTTGAGCCTCAAACTAGAGCATGGACAGCCGTGCCTGTGGCTGTTAAGGTCACAGTGGCCCTTAACTTTTATGCCACGGGGTCATTCCAGACTGCAACCAGTGACATCAGCGACATATCCTAGTTTGCTGTTCACCATTATATCAGAGAGGTCACCAAGCCTCTACACCAGGAGGTAAAGCTACATTTCTTTCCCAATGGACAAAATGAAGCAAGACAAGGGAGCACTTGGCTTCACCCGTAATGCAGGCTTTCCCAGGGTGCAAGGAGTCATAGAATGCACACTTGTTGCCTTGTGTGCTCTCCCTTACCAGCCTGGCATCTTTCTGAATAGAAAGGGATTCCACTCCCTCAACGTCCAGCTTGTTTGCGTCCACAGCTGTGCATCATGCAGGTCTGTGCCCAGTTTCCTGGCAGAAGTCATGATTCATTCATCCTGCGCCAGTCCTCTGTGCTGCCTTTATTACAACTAGGCCGTCAGGTCACAGGCTGGCTATTGGGTGTCAAGGGCTAGCCCCTTCAGATATGGCTCTTTATTCCTAGCAGGAACCAGGGCACAGCTGCAGAGCTGGCCTATAACAAGAGCCATGCCACCACCAGCAACATCATAGAGCAGACAATCGGCGTGCTCAAGTAATGCTTCCACTGCCTGGACCATTCGGGATGAACTTTGCAGTACAGCCTTGACTGTATATCCAGATTTGTGGTCGTCTACTGCACGCTGCATAACATTGCGATAATGAGGAACCAGTCCTGACCACCATCTGGGCAGTAAGAAGTGCAGAAGGATGAGGAGGAGAATGAGCTGGATCAGGATCAGGATCAGGATCAAGAGCAAGAGGAGGAGGAGGAAAAGCAGCACAAAGAGGAGGAAGGGCAGCAGCAACATTGACCACTAGTGTCCCTAGCAACCAAAGCTCTTCGAGAGCAGCTCATCCATGAGCGCTTTATGTGAACCATCTCTCCCATCCCCAATACACCAACAGTCCTGCAATCCTTATCATTACTGTCCTTACTACCACCAATTGATTGCCTTCTTACAGCCCGGCCTTATGGATCTTGCCTCGCTTCACTATAAATATTAACACCAACACCAAATCCAGAACAAAAAAAAACCCAACAACTCAATTCCATCTGTCTATAATGTTTAACAAGAATATAATTACGAGTCAACCTTGTGAACTAAGAAGGGCACTGGCAGAGTGGGTGATGTTGGAGCAGCATACTGTCATCTTGAGATAGGACAGCGTGTGCCTCTCCCATGGAGCCAAGGCCACTGTCCTAGGACTACACCTTAGCACACCTGTGGCTCTGCGTGAGAACTTTCAACACAGGCCCCAGAGCCAATGTTGCAGCCATCTGAGCTTCCTTGGCAGCAGTGTGTTAGAGCTGTCAGCAGAGGCCCCAACACAGTTGGCACCACTGCCGTGTTCATGGAGCTGACCACTCACCATGTTATACAGAATGGTCTCCATGCTCTCTCAAGTCAGAGCTGGACTATTTCATTCTTTGAGCCATTGCACCAGCTTGCTGGCAGGCTGCCTAGTTTTAAGGACATTTCCAGTACCTAGTATTTCCTGGTGTATGTCCATCAGCTTTCTTTGGTAGCCTGGGCCCTTGAAGTCAGCATGAGTCCTCTGCAGCAGAGCTAGTATGTGATCTCGCCCTCTGATGAGCTGGTACCTGTGGCATCATATGCCTATGCCCTAGCTCCTGCATACTTGTGACCTTTGATTCATCAAATGAAGACCCCTCCTCTAGCCTACCCTCTTATGGATACATGGTGCCAGTCTCTGAGCTAGTGCTCGTTAGCATCAGATTGAGTGTAGCTGCGCCTTGTACATTGCAGCCACGTCCTGAGATCTAAGCGCAGGGCATTAACCTCTTCCAAAACCTCTTCGCACTAGTGATGGAGGTGTTGCCTGGAAGGATTTATGGCCTCTCGGGAGGAACAGGATGTCCCTCTTTGTTACAAAGTGATCGACGCTCTGCAAATAAAAGTTTGAGACCCAGGAGTCCGATTAACTTGACACATTTTATTAGGCAGCACACGTGAGCAATACAAGCAAGCTATACATCGATACACTTATCTGTAGAAGACTCATCAGGGACTTGGCGCAACACCAATTCAGGCTGTTCCTAGTGCTGTGTTCACCTAACAGAGGGTTTCATTCCATATTTATACCATTCTTGAAACACATCTACTTGTTTAGTTTCTTTGTCTGCAACTGTCACGTGACAGGTTCCAGTACAAAACTGTGTGTTCTAGGGCTCCCAATTCTTATCTATCCCAGTCCTCAAGGCTGCTGAATACTGCATTCCTAGCATTGTTATGTTGAATTCATCTCTCAATATTTGTGTAATGTTGTATTTACTTGACTAACTCTGGCACTATTTCTTCACATTATTCATTTTATGATTATCTAAACCTAATTCTTAGATTATCTAACATATTCTATCCTTATCGAACACTTATTTAGGTTAGTTATACTTAAGAAGCTAATTACACCCAATACCAGCGGTCCTTGTTCTGTTATATCTCAGCCTATCATGGTACACTGTCCTGCACTACTCCTGTCCACCACCTAGACCAGGGACTCCAATGCAGCATCAGAGAACCCAAGGGCCCGATCTTGCAGCCATTTCTTTCTTTCTTCTGACACCTTCTTTCCTGTCTGCAGCCAGAGTCCACCTCCCCTTTAAGAGGTGCTGGCAGCCTTTATGTGGTGTCAGAGAAGCCTGATTTCCCATGCCTCCAAACAGGCGTGTAGCCAATAGCCAATAAATAGTGTAGGTAGCACTAGGCTGATTTTTTGTTTTCAATGGCCCTGGAGGATTTCTGAAAAAAATCTCAACACCTGAAAAGCAAGACCCTCTGGCTCCTTTTGTTTTGCTGTTGGTGCAGGTTTGCAGTTTTCAAATCACAGAAACCCCTTACTTTAAAGGATTGCTTAGTATTAATTAACTTTTTCCTCCCTTTTGGTTTTGCTAAGCTAAGATAAGATATCTCGTGACCTGAAGAAGCTGTGCCTTTGAAAAATTGAAAGAAACAAGCTTTTCATTGCCTTATTGAAGGGGATGGGGGAGATCAAAGTTTAATATTCAGCCATTATACTGCAAAAGGATTAGAGGTTGTAAGCCTTGCGGGGATATGATTGGAAGGAAGTTTATGAATAGATAATGGTATTATCAGCAATACAATGGATAGGGTTAGAATGAGTGGATGAAGAAGTAATATGAAGAAGGTACAGAATGGGGGAGGATAAAACCCTGAGGAACCCTTGAATTAATGGAAAAGAATCAGAGATTGAGCCATCAACTACATTGAAGTGAATGGAAATAAAAATTGGGAGAGATGTAAAATGGGCTGCTGATTCGCTATCACCTGTTTTACACTATCGCACAAAATCAAAATTACCACCACTGTGTTCAACTTCCTTGGCAGCTATACCTCATTTTCAAAATGCCAAGAGATTTCTCGATTAGGTGCTAAGTCTCATTAAATTGTTCACCTGCTGCAGTTTGAGACTCTGAAATAGGTGCTCAAAGCTACAGAAACAATTGCTCAGCTTTTATGCTTTGCACCTAATTATACCGAATTACACCAGTCAAAATAATTCCAAGACTAATCCAATAATCTGCACCCCTTTAAAGATATGAAAATAGTAGATACAATTGGGCAGGAACAGTCTCCAATGTACCTTATTTAACAACCAGGGTCCTGAACAGATGTCAAGGCTTCTCTGATGGAATCCAGATCCCCCACATGATGAACACACACTCCTGGCTGCTTTCTAACAATGCCTTGCAGATACAGGAGGCACAGAAATAGGTTGGGATGTATATGTATAATGTGAATATGTAGGCCGGGATATTCCTTGGAGGTGCTCCCGCTCAGCCAGCGTCACTTCACTAGAAGTGCTACGGAAACCAGCTCTGAGGAATTTCCCAATCATAGTCTTATAAAATTGGGAGCTGTTGGTGGATTCAAACTTGACCATGAACACAGGCTGATTGTGATGGTTAGTAATAATTAAATCCATGTAATTACTTATATAAACACCTAATGGGAGGGAACCACAAATGACCTCCAAATGTCAAAATAGCATGCTAAAAGTCATAAAATATCGAATTCTAAAATACAGTACATCTGGTGCTTTATTTTAAAATGTTATTATATTTTCCTTTCATTTGAGATTCCGCCTTCTCTCTCAGCAGGGGGAGTGTTCTTCTGTGTACTATCAGTAATTAAATTATAAACCGATTTGTAAAGAATGATTTCATGATTCGCAGCACAGAGGATATCTTCTCCCAGCATTTGGCAGATGTCCTGTTCCAAAGCCTGTACCACTTGAGCTGGCTGGTAGGAGGTACACTAGAACAGCCTGAAGTGAATTCATCTCATTGTAGAAAGCATCTAGGCTGTGCTTGGGGTCTAGTTGAACAGCTAGGATTATGGAATTTTAACAGTACAACTACAATATGTATGTTGATGTCACTTAATAGACTCCCTGATATTTACGGGGAGTTGGGGAAGGTGCGGGTGAGGCTGAAGAACCCGGCAAGATAGGGGACGTGGAGGTCCTGGCGATCTTACCAGCAGGCCGTCATTAACATCTTGTAGCTCCACCTCCCACCCAGCAGCCGGCTAAATGGACAGCCTGGCCAGTGGGCAGGAGGGAACACCAGCAGCAGGAGGCTGCAGCCGGGGGCCATACGGGATGGCCTTCAGCAATCGGGAGGAGGGGAGGGTCGGCAACTGGGAGTGGGGTGGGGAGGGTCGGCAACTGGGGGTGGGGGGGTGAGAGGCCTGCAATCAGGAGGGCTGGGGGAAGGCTGGAGATCGGGACTGGTAGTGGGAGACTGACGGTCGGGGCTGGGGGAGGCCGAAGGCTTCCTTGAGGTGCCCGGGTGGAGCACTCTTGCTCCTCCTTTGTTTCACTGCCGAGTTTCTCGACCCCTGGGAAACTCGTGCAGCAGCAGTCAAATTCAAATCAGGCTCCCAACTGCACTGTCGGAGCCCGATTTAAATATGTTAATAAGTGTCCTGTCTCTCCACAGCGGGACACTTGGACGCCTTGATATCTTCCGCCATAAAAATGGCAGCGGGCATATGTACGTAGGGTTGGGGTCGCATTCCGCACAATTCACTTTTTAACCCACCCGCCCCCCGATCCTCTCCCACCTATTGGGGGTGGTGGGGCGGGGGGTTAATATCGAGGCCATTGATACAAAATGCAAATATGAACACAGACAAACCATTCAATATACTATCACTTAACAACAGTAACAGTCCAAACATCTAAATAGTACAAAGTTCAGGATGATAGCATTCACAACTGCAGAATATTAACATTACACAAGAAAATTGCTAACACACGTTCTAACTGCTACAAAATGTTCAAAGATAAAAGTAACTTCTGATATTAATTTGTCTATCCTCTTCAGCCAATCAACAATGGTTCAGCGGTTCATGCATTATTTCCTTGTGTTCTTTTTATTGAGAAACCTATGGTAAGAGAGCTAAGACCCAGAGTGCAGGAGCCTGTGTGACTGTGAGACTGGGTCACTGGTCTAAAAATTGGAAGCACATGCTGAAAGGTGACTATTATTATGCAGGTTTCTTTGTTCAAATGACTTCCTACTTTTACATTACAAGTAATTCAAACCACAAAGCAGATGATGTGGAGATGCCGGTGATGGACTGGGGTTGACAATTGTAAACAATTTTACAACACCAAGTTATAGTCCAACGATTTTATTTGAAATTTACAAGCTTTCGGAGGCTTCCTCCTTCCTCAGGTAAATGTCAGGAACTCCTCGAAGCCTACGCATTTATAAATCACAGAACAATACATGGTGATTACAGACAGTCTTTGCAACTGCCCGTTGCCAAGGCAATCACCGTGTTCAGACAGAGAGGTGTTACCTACAGAACCCACGAATATACATTCAACAAAAAAAACAAACAGGAAAAAAAACAGAGAGAGAGAGACAGAAACATCCGGAAGGCAGAGAAAGCCAGCAAATGACCCGTTATATTAAAAACAGATAGCTTTTGTTCGCTGGTGGGCTTACGTGTAGCGTGACATGAACCCAAGATCCCGGTTGAGGCCGTCCTCATGGGTGCGGAACGTGGCTATCAATTTCTGCTCGACGATTTTGCGTTGTCGTGTGTCTCGAAGGCTGCCTTGGAGTACGCTTACCCGAAGGTCGGTGGCTGAATGTCCCTGACTGCTGAAGTGTTCCCCGACTGGGAGGGAACCCTCCTGTCTGGCGATTGTTGCGCGGTATCCGTTCATCCGTTGTCGCAGTGTCTGCATGGTCTCGCCAATGTACCATGCTCCGGGGCATCCTTTCCTGCAACGTATGAGGTAGACAACGTTGGCCGAGTCACAGGAGTATGAACCATGCACCTGGTGGGTGGTGTCCTCTCGTGTGATGGTGGTATCTGTGTTGATGATCTGGCATGTCTTGCAGAGGTTACCGTGGCAGGGTTGTGTGGTGTCGTGGACGCTGTTCTCCTGAAAGCTGGGTAATTTGCTGCGAATGATTGTCTGTTTGAGGTTGGGTGGCTGTTTAAAGGCGAGTAGTGGAGGTGTGGGGATGGTCATAGCGAGGTGTTTGTCGTCATTGATGACATGTTGAAGGCTGCGGAGAACATGGCGTAGTTTCTCCGCTCCGGGGAAGTACTGGACGACAAAGGGTACTCTGTTGGTTGCGTCCCGTGTTAGTCTTCTGAGGAGATCTACGCGATTTTTCGCTGTGGCCCGTCGGAACTGTCGATCGATGAGTCGAGCGTCATATCCCGTTCTTACTAGGGCGTCTTTCAGCGTCTGTAGGTGTCCATCGCGTTCCTCCTCGTCTGAGCAGACCCTGTGTATTCGTAGGGCCTGTCCATAGGGGATGGCCTCTTTGACGTGGTTAGGGTGGAAGCTGGAAAAGTGGAGCATCGTGAGGTTGTCCGTGGGCTTGCGGTAGAGTGAGGTGCTGAGGTGCCCGTCTTTGATGGAGATTCGTGTGTCCAAGAAAGAAACTGATTCTGAGGAGTAGTCCATGGTGAGCTTGATGGTGGGATGGAACTTGTTGATGTTATCGTGTAGTCTCTTTCGTGATTCTTCGCCGTGGGTCCATAGAAAGAAAATGTCGTCGATGTATCTGGTGTATAGCGTTGGTTGGAGGTCCTGTGCAGTGAAGAAGTCGCGCTCGAACTTGTGCATGAAAATGTTGGCGTATTGGGGTGCAAATTTGGTCCCCATGGCTGTTCCGTGTGTTTGGGTAAAGAACTGGTTATCGAAGGTGAAGACATTGTGATCCAGGATAAAGCGGATGAGTTGTAGGATGGCGTCTGGAGATTGGCTGTTGTTGGTGTTGAGTATTGATGCTGTCGCAGCGATGCCGTCATCGTGGGGGATACTGGTGTAGAGTGCCGAGACGTCCATCGTGGTGAGAAGTGTTCCTGGTTCAACTGGTCCGTGGGTACTGAGTTTTTGTAGGAAGTCTGTAGTGTCGCGACAGAAGCTGGGGGTTCCCTGTACGATGGGTTTCAGGATGCCCTCGATGTATCCAGAGAGGTTCTTACACAGGGTTCCGTTGCCTGATACGATAGGACGTCCGGGTGTGTTGGCTTTGTGTATCTTTGGGAGGCAGTAGAAGTCTCCCACACGGGGAGAACGTGGGATGAGAGTGCATAGGATGCTTTGAAGGTCTGGATCGAAGGTCTTGATCAGTTTGTTGAGCTGGTGGGTGTGTTCTTTGGTCGGAGCTGCGGGTAACCGTCTGTAGTGTTCCTGGTTGTCCAGTTGTCGGTATGCTTCTTTGCAATATATTTATAAATAACACTATATTTATATATATAGTGTTATTTATAAATAATAATATTTATAAATAACTCCTGTGACTCGGCCAACGTTGTCTACCTCATACGTTGCAGGAAAGGATGCCCCAGAGCATGGTACATTGGCGAGACCATGCAGACACTGCGACAACGGATGAACGGACACCGCGCAACAATCGCCAGACAGGAGGGTTCCCTTCCAGTCGGGGAACACTTCAGCAGTCAGGGACATTCAGCCACCGACCTTCGGGTAAGCGTACTCCAAGGCGACCTTCGAGACACACGACAACGCAAAATCATCGAGCAGAAATTGATAGCCAAGTTCCGCACCCATGAGGACGGCCTCAACTGGGATCTTGGGTTCATGTCACGCTACACGTAAGCCCACCAGCGAACAAAAGCTATCTGTTTTTAATATAACGGGTCATTTGCTGGCTTTCTCTGCCTTCCGGATGTTTCTGCCTCTCTCTCTGTTTTTTTTTCCTGTTTGTTTGTTTTTTTTTGTTGAATGTATATTCGGGGGTTCTGTAGGTAACACCTCTCTGTCTGAACACGGTGATTGCCTTGGCAACGGGCAGTCACAAAGCAGAGATCATTTAAAGGTAGGAACCATGTTTAAAGTCTTTTCGAAACAGGAGCAAAGATTTCCTCTGTGGTTATGTGTAATGAATTGGGAAACCTGTTATTTATAAATATATTTCCAATTTTGCTACACTATGTCCACAGAGGACTCTCCCACCACCACCCCCCAAATTAAGAGAAATAAATGAACATTTGAAATTAGAAGCAGAATGGCAGTGTATTCCTGTGAACCTGGACTGCATCGCAGCTTCATTGGAACCGTAGAGTCCTTTTAAGTGTAAATTAACTGATGTTAATTGCAGTTCTGAGAAAAGACAAATTGTCTCTGTCCATGACAGATTGGTAAAACCAGATGGTGTAGTGATTTCAGTATTTGACTCGGATAATGTCCCTAGTTACTTATGATTCTGCTAGGCCAGGGCTTTACTGTTAACTTGTATCATGTCTACTTTAGCTGGGAAGTGAAAATATTAATTTCTTAACTTTAGCTTAGAATGCAAAATCAGTTCATTAAAATTATATTATTGACCACAGTTATATCTTTTTATTCAAAGCACCTTTCAATCTGCACACAAAAACTCTGCAATTGCTTGCATATTTGGTTATTTCAATAATATATGATATCTAATAAAGGAAGGTCTCAATCTACTACTTACAATATCTGAGATCTAATGAAGGAAGGTCTGACTGTGATATTTACACTATGTTTTATCTAATGAAGGCAGGAAGGATGGAAGATCTCACTATGTTTGAACACAACATAGAATCATAACAGCACACAAGGAGGCCATTCGATCTATCTAGCCTGTGCCGGCTCTTTGTAACAGCAATCCAGTTAGTCCCATTCCCACGCTCTTTCCCCATAGCCCTGCAAATTTTTTACCTTCATATGTTTATCTAATTCGTTTTTGAAAGCCACGATTGAATCTGAATCCACCACCCTTTCAGGCAATGCATTCCAGATCATAACTACTTGCTGCATAAAAAGTTTTTCCTTACGCCGCCTTTGGTTCTTTTGCCAATCACCTTAAATCTGTGTCCTCTGGTTCTCAATCCTTCCGTCAATGGGAACAGTTTCCCTATTTACTTTATCTAAACCCGTCATGATTTTGAACACTTCTATCAAATCTCTTCTTAAAATTCTCTGCTCGAAGGAGAACAACTCCAGCTTCTCCGTTCTATCCATGTAACTGAAGTCCCTCATCCCTGGAGCCATTCTAGTAAATCGTTTCTGCACCCTCTCCAAGGCCTTCATATCCTTCCTAAAGTGCGGTGTCCAGAATTGGACACAATACTCCAGTTGTGGCCAAACCAGTGTTTTATAAAGGTCCAACATAACTTCTTTGCTTTTGTACTCTATGCCTCTATTTATAAAACCCAGGATCCCGGATGCTTTTTTAACCACTTTCTCAACCTGTTCTGCCACCTTCAATGATTTGTGTACATATACCCCCAGGTCTCTCTGTTCCTGCGCTCCTTTTAGAATTGTACCATTTAGTTTATATTGCCTCTCTTCATTCTTCCTGCCAAAATGTATCACTTCACACTTCTCTGCATTAAATTTCATCTGACATGTGTCCTCCCATTCCACCAACCTGTCTACTACTATCCTTCTCACTGTTTATTACACTCCCAAGTTTTGGGTCATCTGCAAATTTTGAAATGGTGCCCTGTACACCCAAGTCCAAGTCATTAATATATATCAAAAAAGGCAGTGGTCATAGTACCAACCCTTGGGGAACACCACGGTACACCTTCCTCTAGTCCAAAAAACAAACATTCACCATTACTCTCTGTTTCCTGTCATTTAGCCAATTTTTTATCCAAGCTGCCACTTCCCCTTTTATTCCATGCACTTCAATTTTGATGATAAGCCGATTATGCAGCACTTTATCAAACACCTTTTGAAAGTTCATATACACATCAACCTCATTGCCCTCAACAGCCCTCTCTGATACGTCATCAAAAAACTCAATCAAGTTAGTTAAACATAATTTGCCTTTAACAATTCCGTGCTGGCTTTCCTTTATTAATCCACACTTGACCATGTAATTTATTCCGGGTCTCTCGGAGCTCTTCCTCCATGTTCACTGTCCTTCCCCTCAACACCGAGTTCCCACTCAGTTAATAATCCACACCATTCACTCTGTGCTTCAGCAGGCACCTTTTGAGAACAGTAGTTACAACTGCTCAATCAGTTTCCAGCTGACAGTAATTACCCTCTATTCAGACAAACACTTATAGTTGATTAACTGTTAACTGCCACTGTCTTACAGTTTTTGTTAACTGTCACCTAACTTGCAGTTTCTTTTAAAATTTTAACGTTCTATGTTAAATTTTAAACAAAATTTTAATTTCAATTCACCCACTAGTTTAACAGAGTCCTCCTCTCACCAATTGAAAAAGTGAACTCTGAGTGTCTAAATGACAGGATATTAAAATGCTTTGGGGTTAAATTCGATAACCCCTGAATCCGGGCGCGGGTGTCGTAGTGCGCGATTAACCCGTGCCCGGTCGTTCCGATGAAGGCAGCATGTGAGATTCGTGCTGCCTGCTCACTTACTTGATTCTAGCGTGAGCAGCCAGGCGTAGCTATGTTGTTCAATGACTTCTCACCAGCAGGGGACCCAGATATCACGTGAGTGGCTTGCACCTCTTAAAGGCAGCCTGCACTTCTTAATTAAAAAATAAGATACGGGTCCGCACGGAGTCCGAACGGAGTTCAGACATCGCACACGTAAAACACAGGTGGAGCTCCCGTCCCTATGTTTACAAACTGCTGAGTTATGTTAAAATGTTGAATAAAGAATAAATCCCACATCCTCCAATCTGCACGCCAGACCTCATCAATCTGCCGGTCTGAGTTTGTACCGGGCCTGCGACAGAGTGTGCACTAAGGTTCTCTGATGATGAAATAGAGGCCTTGGTGCAAGAGGTGGACAGAAGGAGGGACATCCTATATCCTCAGGGGGGCAAGAGGCCCTCCAGACATCTGCTTCTGAGGCAGTGGGAGGCAGTAGAAGACAAGGTCAATGCCAGGAGCATAGCACCGCAAACATGGATGCAGTGCAGGAAGAAGTTCAATGCTTTGACACGAGTGGTCAAGGTGCGTGAGTTCAACTGTCACGTGGCATCTCCAACCCATTGCACCACTAGCCACATCCACTGCTCCATGCACTACGCCCCCCATCACCCACATACCAACAAACTCTTCCAATCAGTACTCAACTCTTCCGATCAGATGCTTCCTCTCATCCTCACACATTACCACTGTTGCAAGCCGCACACCCACAACTCACAGGTCACACACACATTGGCAGCTATTCAACCTTGACAGGCACATCACCCAAGCATCCTGCAGGACACTCACCGACACACATCCTGCTTTCTTGCAAGAGAAGGTGGCGCATAACAGAAGGCAGTAAGTGGCAGTGGCACTTAGCCCCTAGAGTCTATTCTGCCATTCAATGAGATCATGATTGATCTGTGACCTAACTCCATATACCCACCTTAGCCCCATATCCCTTAAAACCCTTGGTTAATAAAAATCTATCACTCTTAGATTTAAAGTTCACAATTGATCTAGCATCAATTGCTGTTTGCAGAAGTGCATTTCAAACTTTTTTTTATTCGTTCATGGGATGTGGGCATCGCTGGCAAGGCCAACATTTATTGCCCATCCCTAATTGCCCTTGAGAAGGTGGTGGTGAGCCGCCTTCTTGAACCGCTGCAGTCCGTGTGGTGAAGGTTCTCCCACAGTGCTGTTAGGTAGGAGGTTCCAGGAATTTGACCCAGTGACGATGAAGGAACGGCAATATATATCCAAGTCGGAGTAGTGTGTGACTTGGAGGGGAACGTGCAGGTGGTGTTGTTCCCATGTGCCTGCTGCCCTTGTCCTTCTAGGTGGTAGCGGTTGCAGGTTTGGGAGGTGCTGTCGAAGAAGCCTTGGCGAGTTGCTGCAGGGCATCCTGTGGATGGTACACACTGCAGCCACAGTGCACCAGTGGTGAAGGGAGTGAATGTTTAGGGTGGTGGATGGGGTGCCAATCAAGCGGGCTGCTTTTTCCTGGATGGTGTTGAGCTTCTTGAGTATTGTTGGAGCTGCACTCATCCAGGCAAGTGGTGGAGTATTCCATCACACTCCTGACTTGTGCCTTGTAGATGGTGGAAAGTGTGTAGAAGTTTTTTCTAACTTCACTCCTGCAAGTCCTGGCTGTAATTTTTAGGCTATTTCCCCCAGTCCTAGTATTCAAGTATAGGAGACCACCAAAAACAGGTACAAACGCATCAGCAGCCAAAAGAAATAATCCAGCAACTAACCTATAAATCCTGCATGGTCACTTTAAATAGTGCTTTAAAAATACATTTTGTTTCTTTAATGTGACAACAAAAGAATGTATTATCAAATTACTTCATTCCTGCCACCCACTTCTCTCCACTACATTCTCTCAGTATAATTCTGTAGTCTTGTAAGGCAGATATAATATATTGGGGAATTTCTGCCCCCAATTAAATTTGTTACATGAGTGAAGTTTCAGCTTGATAGTGAGTCATCGAACTAAAAATCCATTCTCACCACACAACTCACTGTAAAACATAAAGCATTTGGAGCTTGTGTGGATATGCGAAATTAATACTTAAGTTTTGTGCAGGGGATTTTCGAAATGACAATTATCTATAGAAATATGGTGTGATGGGAAAGGTTAAAATCCCTTTCAAACTAAATACGATGCAAAAATTTGTAGTGAATTCTTTCATTATTTGAGGAACAACCATATTCATGCCATTGAAAGAATAACTTGGGGTAAAAATTCATCTTGACCAGTAGAGCTAAACGGCAGGCATCGTATTAGCCGCCCGTTATATACTCCCCACACAATATTAACTTCAATGGAACTAAATATCGGGCGGCCCATATATCGGACGGCTCATATATCAGGAGGCCCATATATCAGGCGGCCCATATATCAGGCGGCCCTTTATCAGCCAGCTCATATATTGGGTGGCCCAAGATGGATTTCTACCTCACAGTGTAAAATAATAGACCATCCATGGGTTAACTCAGGAAGACTGTTGACACTCATGTGGTCAGCAAGTTCCCCTCACTTACAGAGCTTGAGTGCAGAGGTTGGTAAGGATAGAGGATGAACTTCTAATGGAGTGAATTGCTAACAGAGTGGGGACTTTCAACTGGGAATTTAGTGAGTGTGGGAATTAGGTGCAAAGGAGGAAGGAGTTGCTAAGTGATTTAAACCAAAGAACAATGAACTAATCTATCAACTTTTAAAACTTAAATTAAAAAAAAATGCATAAAATAAAAAACGGTTAAGTAATTACTAAGTATTTCAAAATCAATCTAAATCCATTTACTAAATATAATCTAGATCTTAAGCGATTCTGTTAGTCCAGAAATAAACTGCTGATAATAAATAAATAAATAAAAACTTGAAATGGCAGTGCAGGCTGTGTGTCCGGACTGTAATATGTGGGAGTCTGTGGACAGCGAGACTGCCTCCGATTGCCACATGTGCTGTAAATGTCTCTGGCATGAGACACTCCAGTTCAGAGTCTTTGAGCTGGAGTGCGAGTCAGAGACATTTTGACGCATAAGGGAGGGTGATAATAGTCAACAGGGTGGTGGGAACCGAGGAGAGTTAGAAAAGTAGGTCCCGCAAACATTGGTCCTATCCAACAGGTATGAGGTACTTGATACCTGTGAGGATAAGGAGGGAGGATGCCCAGAATGTTAATCATGGAACAGTAAGCAGTCCAAGGGGTTGGTGGGTGGGGGGGGGGGGGGGGAGGGGGCAGGAAGGATCAGAATAGAAAGTTTGTAGTCATAGAGGATTCTATAATCGGGTATAGACGGTGTCCTCTGCAGTCACGATCGAGAGTCCAGGAGGATGTGTTGCTTACCTGATGCAAGGGTAAAGGACATTTTGGAGCAACTGGAGAGGAACTTGAAAAGTGAGAGGGAGGATCCAGTTGTTATGGTCCATGTTGTCATCAATAACATAAGGAAGAGCAAGAAGGAGGTCCTGCTAAGGGAATATCAGAAGCCAGGATCTAAATTAAAAAGCAGGACCTCACAAGTGGTAATCTCGGGATTATTACCTGTGCCACGCGCTAATTGGCATAGAGATAGGCAGATTAGAAAGTGAATGTGTGGCTGAAAGAGTGGTGTGGGAAGGAGGGGTTCCATTTCATGAGACTGGAAGGAGCTGTACCATTAGGACGGGCTCCACCTGAACTGGAATGGGACCAGAGTCCTAGTGGAAAGGATAAATAGGGCGGTGGCTAAGGCTTTAAACTAGCAAGATGGGGGGAGGGATCTGGTAGCAATAACGAAAACCTAAAGATAAAAGAAACAGGAGATGAGTGTAAAGGTCAGACTAGTGTAAGGAATAAAGATAACATAAATTGTCAAGGAACAAATACAGTTATAAAACAGAAGTGTAAAAGGACTGATAAAAATAAAGCAAAAGGAATAACTATATAGATGAATTAAACTGTCTGTACAACAATGTACACAGTGTCCAAAATAAAATGGGGGAACTGGAGGCAATAATCCCTAGCGAGGAACCAGATTTAGTAGGAATAACTGAAACATGGCTACATAAAGAACAAGGCTGGCAACTAAATATTGCAGGTTATAATATAATCAGAAAGGATAGGGAAGAAAGAAGGGGGTGGAGTAGCTGTACTAATTAGAGATAAAATGATGGCAGTAGAAAAAAGGGACAAAACTAACAGAAGGATAGAAACAAATTGAAATAAATGGTAAGAAGGGATCAATCAAATGAATAGGGATAGTCTACAGACCACCTAAAAATTGAAAGGAGGTGGAGGAAGAACTATGTAAGCAAATATGTGAAATGAGTAAAGGACATAAAATAATAATCATGGGAGATTTTAACTACCCCAAATAAACTGTCAAATAGAGGTAGGTAAAAGGGTACAGAGAATGAAGTTTTTACAATGTGTGCAGACCTCCTTTCTTCCCCAGTATGTGAGAAGTCCAACAAAAGAGGAAGCACTGCTGGATCTAGTAATGAGAAATGAACCAGAACAGATAAGAAAAGTAAATGTAGGGGAACATCTAGGCAATAGCGATCACAACATAATAAAGTTTAACGTAAAGATTGAGAAGGACATAAATAAGACAAAGACCAAAGTAATAAATTGGAAAAAAGTTGATGTTAAGGTGACGAGAATGGAAATAGGGAAAATAAACTGAAAAGATTTACTGACAAATAAAAATATAGAGCAGCAGTAGGAAACAATTAAAACAGTGATCAGTAGAGTCCAGGAGAAATATATCCCACTAAAAAGCAAAACAAACGATCACATTTCAAATGATACACCGTGGTTGAATAAAGAAATAAGGGCAAAATTGAAACTAAAGAAAATGAGATACACCAAGTACATAGAAAACAAAGGGGAGGATGACAAAAGAGAACATGAAAAGGTTAGGAAATAAGTAAAAAAACAATTAGGGAGGCAAAGAGAAACTTCAAAATTAAATTATCAAGGAATATAAAAAGAAATAGTAAAGTATTCTACACACACATAAATAACAAAAGAAAAATCAAGGATAGAGATAGGACCACTAAGGGCCACATGATAAACTCACAGGTAATGGCAGTGAAATGGCAGAAATATTAATTAATTACTTTGCCTCAGTATTTACCAGAAATACTAACATGGTGGGCATGACATTAGAAGAAGAGATCAAAAAAGATATTTAAAAAATTAAGATAGAAAGGGGGGAGATAATTGATAAACTAATCAAGCTTAGAGAGGATAAAACCTCATGTCTGGATGGATTGCATCCATTCATATTAAAAGAAGTTAGGGAAGAGATAGCAGAGGTACTATTAATACATATAAAAATTCATTCAGAAAGGGAATAGTGCCAGAGGACTGGCGGACAGCTAATGTGATTCCTATTTTTAAAAAGGGAGATAGAACAAGTCCAGGGAACTATAGACCAATTAGCTCAACGTCGGTGGTAGGACAGATAATGCGATCCTTACTCAAAGAGGTAATAGAGAAATATCTAGAAAATGAAAATATGGTAAAGAATAGTCAGCATGGATTTCCAAAGGGAAGATCATGCGTGACCAACCTTATTGAATTCTTTGAAGAAGTAACAGAAATATTAAACAAGGGTAGTGTAGTAGATGTAATATATTTGGATTTTCAAAAGGCCTTTGATAAGGTACCGCATAGTGGACTCATGACTAAGGTCAAAACAAGTGGAGTCGGGGTCAAGTAGCAGAATGGATAGCAAGCTAGCTACAAAACAGAAAACAGAGAGTAGGTGTTAAGGGTAGTTACTCAGACTGGCAAAAGGTGGAAAGTGGTGTTCCACAAGGATCAGTGCTGGGACCATTGTTGTTCAACATTTACATAAATGATTTGGTCTCGGGAATCGGAAGTACAATTTCAAAATTTGCAGACGACACCAAATTGGGGGGGTATAGATAATACTGAGAAGGACTGACAAAATACAGGAAGACATTATTAAGCTTGCAGAATGGGTGTGTAATTGGCAAATTAATTTCAATATAGATAAGTGTGAGGTGGTACATTTAGCTAGGAAGAATAAGGAGGTCACATATTCCTTGGAAAATAAGAGTCTAAATGGGGTAAAGGAGCAGAGGGATCTGTTGTTACAGATGCACAAATCACTAAAAGTGGCACAGGTTAATAAGGCCATAAAAAAAGCAAACAAAGCACTGAGGTTCATTTCTAGAGGGATAGAATTGAAATGCAGGGATATTATATTAAACTTGTATCGAAGCATGGTTAGACCACACATGGAGTATATATTATAAAAAGGGTATAGAGGCACTAGAGAAGGTGCAAAAAAGATTTACTAGGATGATACCAGAACTGAGAGATTGAATAGGCTGGAGCTCTTCTCTCTAGAAAAGAGAAGACTGAGAGGTGACCCGATAGAAGTCTTTAAGATTATGAGAGGGTTTGATTGAGTAGAAGTAGAGAAGATGTTTCCACTTGTGGGAAGACCAGAACTAGGGGCCATAAATATAAGATAGTCACTAATAAATCCATTAGAGAATTCAGGAGAAACATCTTTACCCAGAGAGTGGTTAGAATGTGGAAGTTGCTACCACTAGGAGTAGCTGAGGCGACTAGCATAGATGCATTTAAAGGGAAGCTGGATAAACACATACAGGAGAAAGGAATGGAAGGATATGTTGATAGGGTTAGATGAAGAAGGGTGGGAGGAGGCTCATGTGGATCATAAATACCGGCATTGACCTGTTGGGCCGAATGGCCTGTTTCTGTGCTGTATATTCCACGTAATCCTATGTAAAAGCAAACTAAATATCCTAGTGTTCACTGTGCATTCTCACCACACCTTCATTCCTATCTGTCACTAAAACGACCAAACTTCTGGGGTTATCTCAATCATTATGTACCCATTCGTAGGGAGCGGAAGATTCTGCAAAACTGCAAATCAAATGTGAATTCTCTCTGTTAAAACACAGACCCAGAATTATTCATGCGCTTTAACCAAGTATTTTTATCAGTAGTAATGGAAGACATCTGAAATTAAATTCATGCCAAGTCTATGCATTGCTAAGTTTTGATGTGGAGATGCCGGTGATGGACTGGGGTTGACAATTGTAAACAATTTTACAACACCAAGTTATAGTCCAGCAATTTTATTTTAAATTCACAAGCTTTCGGAGGCTTCCTCCTTCGTCAGGTAAATGTTTACCTGACGAAGGAGGAAGCCTCCGAAAGCTTGTGAATTTAAAATAAAATTGCTGGACTATAACTTGGTGTTGTAAAATTGTTTACAATTGCTAAGTTTTGTCAGTGCAGGGAATTCTATGATGCAAAAATACAAATGAATAACTTATGCTTTACAGACTATGTTTTAAACTATTTAATAAAGTATATTATCTTTGAAAAATGAGACGATGAGCAGAACTCCACTGCAATGTGGTCTATCATTGTGCCAGGTCTTTTGGTAGTTGGCAATTAGGTCTGTTTCACCATAATCCAGCTGACCTACATTCCAGCGTCTTGTGATATCAATAGATGAAGCTGAGTAGGTCTCATCTGTCTTGGTTCAAGGCATATTGATTTTGAAGGCTAAAAAAGACTCCGCCAATAAACTCTTGAGTCAAGGTATGATTTATTGAAAATGAAACAAAAAGAACGAGAATAGGAAAATATTCTACGAGCTACTGACATGAAACGTGTGGATGACCCCTGTCATTAGTACTGTGTACCACATCTAATGTTGTGATTTAAGAACTTTGTAAAAAGGGGAGAAGTAGTCAGATGACCTCGATATGGACGTTTCAGTTCAAATTTGTCTGCCTGAGACACCAGAAAACAAGTAAAATAAATACTACCAGAAACAATTCAATTCGTTCATTTGAACAAAAGTCAAGACAGGAGCTCACAGTAGAGGTCAAAAGAAAAACTGCTGAAAATCTGGTGAAAACAGAAAATGTTGGAGATGCTCAGCTGGTCTGTCAGCAGAAAAAAGAAATGTTAATGTTTTGGCTTGCGACCCTTTGGCAGGGCTCTTTCTGAAATATGAACCAATCTTTCATCTTTTCAAATGCTGACAGACCCGCTTTGTATTTCCAAAATTTTCTGTTTTTATTTCGCGACTGGACCATTAAATTTAAAAGAAAAAAACACATACAGTTGCCGCAATTTTCAATCTGTCAGCTCCACGGACATTAATAAAACAAAACTCGATATATCTAACACAAAAGCAAAATACTGCGGATGCAGGAAATCTGAAATAAAAACAGAAAATGCTGCAAAACACTCAGCAGGTCAGGCAGGATCTCTGGAGTGAGAAACAGAATTAATGTCCTTGATATTAACGTGGAGACGGGAACAGAATGGGTTGGGAACGATAGCGGCCGAAGAAAGCGCAACATCGTGGGCCGCATGGGAATGTCCGATTTCAAGAGGGATGCCTCATTATCATTTTACTTCTGGGTTTCGCGTCTCCAATGTGTGTGAGCAGGCATGATGTGGACCTGCATGACTCGATTTCACCTCGACTATTTAAAAGGCCAATTCACAGATGCAATGGCGGAGGACGTTTGGAATTTTATACATTTTGTTGAAAGATGTAGAAGCAGAGTTATGGAAGGTAGGAGGGCAAAGGCTGTGTTCAGGTTTCATGAGGCATCCCTGGATATACTGCTAGATGCAGTAAGGGCGAGAAAGAATGTTCTGTTTCCCAGCAATGGGAAAAACAAACCTGCAGCTACTACAAAGAAGGCGTGGCTGGAGGTGATGCAAGAAGCATCATATTAAGGATGTGGATATAGTGCTGGAAGCTTTTTAATGACCTAACCAGGTCAGGAATGGTGAGCAAAGTTGCAGATTTACCTATTACCTGTAGTGCACCAACCGCCCCCCACCCCCCCAACTCTGTCTTGTCAAGCGTACTCCATTCACATCACTTCTCACACCCACTTAAGTTTCAGCAGCACCCATCGTTCCATTCCAATGCACTTCCTCACCTTCTCCTTTCTCCATCCACCACTGCCACTCACCCCAATCCTTATGTAATCTGATACCACCTCAGTCAGCTCCCCCAATTCTCAACATACATCCTCAAATGGTACAGTCAACACATTCCTCAAATGTATGCCAGTGCAACTCATGATGCATCTGCCTTGATTGGCACCCTCACCGAATGCACTGCATCTATTGGATGCGCACATATCTTAGAGCCACTCATAGGTCTGTCATTTCCCCTTGCACAAGAACAGAACATAGAATACCAAGGAGAGAGTAAGGACCAGAGGCGGAGCCCCACAGATTGTGGAATTCACCACAGCAGAGCAGGCGGTGTTGGAAATAAGCAGCATCTCTACCTCCCTCAGCATCGAAGATGGCGAGACTGGTAGTTCATTGCTGCAGGATGACAGAATTAATCTCTCAAACCCACATCTTCTACAAGACAAAGTCAGCTTGACTTGATTTCAGCACTTAATGAAATATGATCACCTTAAACATGTGCATTTCAACATTTGTACAGTCCCATGACTAACTAATATCTGTCTCTTCCCTCCTCCAGGGCCATCAAGTAAAGAACAGCAGCCTCTGCCCTTTGATGAAGATGATTCCTCAGAGGAGCTCATTCCTGCTGAGGGTGCACCATCACAGGACACATGTGTGCCATGTGTACCAGCGCAGATACAAGCGCTTTGGTGGGTCCTCATAGAGAGTCAGGTGGGATGTCACCAGGTGAATCAGACTTCACAAGTGAGCACAAGCAGAGAGTGGTGGTAGGATCATCGGTGGAGAGTCCGCGTCAGAGGACGCAGTCCTCTCCGAGCGCTGATCAACTGGACAGAGATGCTGAAGCCGGGGGGCCATCAATGAAAAGGAGAATGATACAGGGTCAGCAGCAACTGTGCGAGGTACTTGCAGTTCTACCAGGCAGACTAAGTACAATGTCCCAGAGGATGGAGGAGTCCAGCTCGAACATATGTAGAGTGATGTCGTAGGCCCTTTCAAAGCTACAATCTTCTGTTGAGAGACTGGCCTCCTCTATGGAATTTGAATCATGACACACTAATGAGTCCCTACAGGCCCAGACGGCTGCCTTGCAAACTCTGATCGCCAACATGTCTGCCGACTTCCATATGCTGGCAGATAGAATAGTCGTGGGCTTCCAAGGCATCACTGATTTCCTCCAAGCTGCTCTCCCACAAACAGGCAGGAGTGGTGTGCCGCTGGCCTGGGCGAGGGACGATAGTGATAGGGGAGTTAAAGTGCAAACTCCTCTCAAAGTGTTTGCATGTTTCACCCATTGTTTCCCCCCCCACCAACTTTCAACCAGTACCCAACATACTGCCTCCTCTCCCACTGGCCCAGTCTGCCCCTGCACAGGTGCAGCTGGAGCTATCTTTGGCAGGGCCCTCACGGGCTCTAACACCCAGAGGTCGTCGGCCGCTAGTATCTCAGTAGTCACAGCAGGGATCAGAACCGTCTGCCACTACCTCTGCTGAAGCCACAGGGATTGGATCATGTAGACGTGCCAGAGAGAGAAAAAGAAAAACTTTATAGTTCACCAAGTGTACATGGGTGTTTTTGAAAATTTGTTCGTGTATTTAATTTATTAAGTCACATTACTAATTTGCACCATTTTCCTGTGTTCCCCATTCTTGAATGGCAAGTGCCAACACTGATTTTTATTTGCTTGGTGCTGAATATGAAGACATGGAATTGACTGAGACCAATTGGTGCATGTGCAATGAGTGAATGCATGGTTACAGGACTGCTTGTGTAAATAGTGGGGGCGGGGGAGGGAGGAGGGGGTGGGGAATGTTATAGCTACTTTGCTTCAATGTGAGTCACCAACTGAACCTTCAAGCAGCAATGTGATCAGCTGCTCTGGCATTGGGCGCCCCATTTTCCTCCTCCACCTCCTCACCATTGGAACCCTCATCAGATGAGGACTGCTGAGCGGCTTGTTCCTCCTCCACCTCTGGTCCTCGCTGCCACGCTATGTTGAGTAGAACACAACACACCGTGATTATCCTAGAGACCCTTGCTGGTGAGTACTGAAGGGCGCCTCCAGACCTTTCCAGGCACCTGAAATGCAACTTGAACATGCCAATGGCTTGCTCGATGACACATCTGGTTGTCATATGGCTCATGTTGTATCGCTCTTGCGGTTCATCGGTGGGGCTCTTCAGAGGTGTCATCAGCCAGGTTTGAAGGGGATATCCTTTGTCACCTAGCAGTCACCCTTTAAGTCTGGTTCCAGGTCTGAACATGTTGGGGATGTTGGACTGCTGCAGCATGAAAGCATCAAGGCAGCTCCCAGGGCATCAGGCACAGACCCGCATGAATCTTTTTTTTGTGGTTTCACACCAGCTGAACATAGATGGAATGAAATCGCTTGCAGTTGATGAGTGTTCCTGGTTCTGGTGCAGCACTTGCTGTCTGAGAAAATGGGAGTGGTGGTTAAGGTCTAACATCTTGATACATCTAAGTAGAGCACCACTGAGATGGAGGGAAAAACCTTGTATTAAAGGATTATTGACTGCTGAGAGAGAGAAAAAATATTTGGTCAGCAATGTGATAGCTCATTTCACTCTCCAATCTCCTGAACTTGTCCACACACTCTGAAATCCACAATGTGCTCCACTGTACCAGTCACATATTTGAGAGAAACCTTGACTAAGTCAAGTTATAGTCGGATCTGGCCTCACAATGCACAGGGAATGTTTGAACAGCTTCCTCCAAGCCCTAAAGTAATTAATTTTTTTTTTTGTCAGCTAGGTATCACCATGTTTAAGACCCTTCAAACCAAGCTATTAAAAAATCCGCACATTTATAGTTTCTGTCTATCCGTATGGAGTGTGCACACTATTCCCCTTAAGGACACATTTATCTAAGTCCAAGAGCTTATCTGCAGGTTGGCAGAACCAAGGCTTAGGGGCCGACCTATGTGTGCAGGGGGACTGCTGGAGGGCAACCAACTGAAACTGCACAGTAAGCACTGGTAAGCTTCCTGCTATTTGTCCAGTCAGGAACATCTTACCAGCACGGCACTGTCTTGCAGGATTACCTGGAGACAAGTGAGAAAAATCCCCATTCCCAGTTACAGGCCTGACCCTCTGAATTCCATTAATGAGCTAGGCTTGCTGCTCAATCATCAACTGTGCCCTGGAATACTGTGGTCATTCTTGGCATGGAAGACTGACTTCATTCTGCATTCCAAACCCAACCACTTCAATACCAAAAAGACCCCGGGAGAGGTTCGTTACTAGTTGCTCATTAGACAACTTTAAGGCATTGTTTTGATCTCTGGCCATGCACTAAATACCAATTTTCAAGTTAAGATTGATAGATTTTTGTTAGAGATATGGAGAAAGGGCATGTAAATGGAGTTGAGGTACAGATCAACCATCATCTAATAGAATGACAGAACAGGCACGAGGGACTGAATGGCCTGCTCCTGTTCCTATGTTCCTATAGACTGCAGCCCTCCAATCATTATAATTTTTTGCTACAGATCCACCTCAGAAGTTGGTAATGTGCCTTGCACACTGGGCTGGTGTAAACCATTCCATTTTGTGCCTAGGATTTCTGATTCCATGAAGTAGAACTGTTTGGGTACATATCTTGCACGCCACAAGCTTAGCCATAATTGTGACTTGGCTGTCATTGAAGAAAGATGACAATCCCATAGGAATGTGTCTAGGCTGAAGTTGGCATCTACCAAGACTCCCAGGAATCAATGTGAATTAACAACTGAGACAATCAGTTCTTTCAAAATGATCTCTTGAGCCACGGAAGGCATTAACGCTGGTGGCGTGACAAGAATGACACATTTGTCTATAATGTACAATTAAATTTTTGGCTATTTTTCTGTTGTGATATGTCTAATAAAAATGAAGTGTTTTTTTGTGTAGTTTTGATGGATGGCTTTTCCTTTAAATCCAGTCATAAAGAAGGATCCAGATATTCCTCCCCCTCCCCCACCCCCGCTCTGCAACCCCGGCCTTGCCTGGGCTCTGCACCTATCCAGGCCTCAGCGCACCTAAATTTGGTAGCGTGCATCATTTGCATCATCCGGCTATATACCTAGCACAGACCCACCTCCTGAAATGGCTGGAAAATGTGTTCGGAACACAGGTGCAGCTCCAAGCCTGAGAGACCTGCAGCTGTGAGACTGTCTTCTGGCCTCAGGGCTTTCTGGTTGCTATTGGAGAACAGCAGCCAGTAGGCCTCCAGGCCTGAAGATCCATGAACATGCTGCAAAAGAAGATAAGATTTAACGTCTCAGGCCACCCTTGCCTTGCTGCCTGTTCCCCTCAGACCCACGGACCTAAAGGTGTCTCAGGCACAATGCCCAATGCCAGATTCTTCAGTCGTCTCTGAAAATGGTTACCCTTTTGTTGGTCCAAGAGGAAAATGAGGTATGAGGGCTGGCAATGTCCGCCCCTGTCTCATTTACAGGACTATCCTAACTGCACCCATTGTAGGCACAGGCCCAGTTCTACCTTTCTGGAAGAAGTCCTGGAAATCCCAGGGTGACATAAAGAGAGCAAAAACATGAATTAAAAGGTCTCCGCCACTTTTTCCTCTCAGCAGAACCTGCCAACTGAGTAATTCTCTGGAGAGGAATATGGGGCCAAGAAGTTTAGCTCAATGCAAATGTTTCAACTCTAGTTCAATTATCTGGAAAGCCGATGGAGGAACCGAGCTACTTTCAAACAAACATGAACTGTATGATTTGTTCAGTTATATGTATGACAGCCACATAATTTTTCCACGTGGTCAATAGTTATTCAGAAAAAATGCAGACCATCCCAGTAACTTCCTGCATTGGGATATTTGAAGAGAATAGTAGGATAGAGCTGAGATTTTAGTTTGGCTGCATGAAGTCGAGAGAATCTGTATTGTATTCTAATCCTGTATCACCTCCTGAAGTAGCAAGAAATATAAGAAAGGAAACACTACACAGAGAATCATAAAATCATAGGTTACGGCACGGAAGGAGGCCATTCGACCCAGTGAGGTCGCGCCGGCTCTCTGCAAGAGCAATCCAGCTAGTTCCACTCCCCCGCCCTTTCACCGTAACGCTGCAAGTTTTTTCCTTTCAAGTACTTATCCAGTTCCCTTTTGAGGCCATGATTGAATCTGCCTCCACCATCCTCTCAGGCAGTGCATTCCAAAACCTAACCACTCGCTGTGTAAAAATATATTTCCTCGTGTCATCTTTGGTTGTTTTACCAATCACCTTAAATCTATGTCCTCTGGTCCTTGACCCTTCCGCTAATGGGAACAGTTTCTCTCTATCTGCTCCGTCTAGACCCTTCATGATTTTGAATACCTCTATCAAATCTCCTCGCAACCGTCTCTGTTCCAAGGAGAATAAGCCCAGCTTCTCCAGTCTATCCACGTAATTAAAATCCCTCGTCCCTGGAATCATTCTAGTAAATCTCTTCTGCACCCACTCTAAGGCCTTCAGATCTTTCCTGAAATGCAGAGTCCGGAACTGGACAGAATGCTCCAGTTGTGGCCAAACCAGTGTTTTATAAAGATTCATCATGACTTCCATACATTTGTACTCTATGCCTCTATTTATAAAGCCCAGGATCCCGTTTGCTTTTTTAACCACTTTCTCAACCTGCCCTGCCACCTTCAACGATTTGTGCACATATACATTCAGATCTCTCTGTTCCTGTACCCCTTGTAGAATTGCGCCCTTTAGTTTATATTGCCTCTCTTCATTCTTCCTACCAAAATGTATCACTTTCTGCCAGGTGCCCGCCGATGCCACCAGCCTGTCTACATCCTCTTGAAGTCTATTGCTATCCTCCTCACTGTTTACTACACTTCCAAGTTTTGTGTCATCTGCAAATTTTGAAATTGTGCCCTGTAAACACCCAAGTCCAAGTCATTAATATAAATCAAGAAAAGCAGTGGTCCCAGCACTGACCCCTGTGGAACGCCACTGTACACCTCCCTCCAGTCTAAAAAATAACTGTTCACCATTACTCTCTGTTTCCTGTCACTTAGCCAATTCTGTATCCATGTTGCTCCTGCCCCCTTTGTTCCATGGGCCGCAATTTTGATGATAAGCCTACTGTGCGGCACTTTATCAAATGCCTTTTGAAAGTCCATATACACCACATCAACTGCATTGCCCTCATCTATCCTCTTTGTTACCTCATCAAAAAACTCTATCAGGTTAGTTAAACACAATTTGCCTTTAACAAATCCGTGCTGGCTTTCCCTAATCAATCCACACTCGTCCAAGTGACTGTTAATTCTGTCCCAGATTATTGTTTCTAAAAGTTTCCCCACCACTGAGATTAAACTGACTGGCCTGTAGTTGCTGGGTTTATCCCTACACACTTTTTTGAACAAGGCTGTAACATTTGCAATTCTCCAGTCCTCTGGCACCACCCCCGTATCTATGGATGTTTGGAAGATTATGGCCAGTACCTCTGCAATTTACACCCTTACTTCCCTCAGCAACGTAGGATGCACCCAATCCAGACCGGGTGACTTATCTACTTTAAGTACAGCTAGCCTTTCAATTACATCTTCTTTATCAATTTTTAGCCCATCCAGTATCTCAAGTATATCTTCCTCTACTGAGACTCTGGCAGCATCTTCTTCCTTGGTAAAAACAGATGCAAAGTACTCATTTAGTATCTCAGCCATGCCCTCTGCATCCATGAGTAGATCTCCTTTATGATCCCGAATCAGCCCCACCCTTCCTCCAACTACCCGTTTACTATTTACAGTCCTGGAGAAGACTTTTCGATTCCATTTTATGTTGGCAGCTAGTCTATTCTCATACTCTCTCTTTGCCCCTCTTATTTTCTTTTTCACTTCCCCTCTTAACTTTCGATATTCTGCCTGGTTCTCACTTGTGTTATCAACCTGACATCTATCATACACCCCTTTTTTCCATTTCATCTTCCTCACTATCTCTTTTGTCATCCAGGGAGCTCTGTCTTTAGTTGCCCACCTTTCTGCTTTGTGGGAATGTGCCAAGACTGTATCCGAACCATCTCCTCCTTAAAGGCCACCCACTATTTAATTACAATTCTGCCTGTCAATCTTTGATTCCAATTTACCCGGGCCAGATCTATTCTCATCCCATTGAAATTGGCCCTCCTCCAATTAAGTATTTTTACTTTAGAGTGGTCCGTGTCCTTTTCCATAGCTATTCTAAACCTTATGATACTATGATCGCTGCTCCTAAATGCTCCCCCATTGACACTTACTCCACTTAGCCCACCTCATTCCCTAGAACCAAGTCCAGCAATGCCTCCTTCCTTGTTGGGCTGGAAATGTACTGGTTAAGAACGTTATCCTGAACACATTTCAAAAATTCCTCCCCCTCTGTGCCCCTTATATTATTATTGTTATCCCAGTCTATATTAGGATAGTTGAAGTCCCCAGTTATCACTACTCTATAACTTTTGTACCTCTTTGTAATTTCCCAGCAAATTTACTCCTCTATATCCTTCCCACTAGTTGGTAGCCTATGGAATACACTCAGTAGTGTAATGGAACCTCTTTTATTTCTTAACTCTAACCAAATAGATTCAGTCCTTGACCCCTCCAGGACATCCTCTCTCCAGTACTGCAATATTCTCCTTAATCAATAGTGCCATCCCTCCTCCTTTCTTTCCTATCTTTCCTGAACACCTTGTTATACATATATTAAAGTATTCTGAAGGAGAATCACCAAGCATTAGGTTCAACCTTTTATTGTTTTCATTTTGAAGAGATAGAATCATAGAATCTAATCTTACATCACAGAAGGAGGTCATTCGTCCCATTGTGCCTGTGCTGGCTCTTTGAAACAGCTATCCAATTAGTCTCACTCACTTTCTCTTTCCCCAAAGCCCTGAAATTTTTCCTTTTCAAGTATATATCTAATTCCCTTTTGATTCTGCTCCCACCACCCTTTCAGGCAGTGCATTAATAAAAACTCATCATAAAAACTCCCTGCGTAAAACAATTTCTCCTCATCTCCCCCTTGATTCTTTTGCCAATTATCCTAAATCTGCATCCTCTGGTTACCGACCCACCCACCATTGGAAACAATTTCTCCTTATTTACTCTATCAAAACCCCTCATAATTTTGAACACCTCTTTTAAATTTCCCTTAACCTTCTCTGCTCTAAGAATAATCCCAGCTCCTCTAGTCTCTCCACATAACTGAAATCCCTCATCTCCATCCCATAAATGTTTAGATGTGTATCACTGTTAGTTATCCACATATTCATCTTTGTAAGATATATTTCTTCAATAATTCAAACTTAAAACAAAGTCTGAAATTGTAATGCTCTATCATTCACTGTAGAGAGATCCAATTGGGGCATTGGATAATTCCAGTGGTTCAAAGCATTTAATAGAAAGGTCAATCTGTTCATTATCCTGGGTGCATTACCAAATGCTTGCCAAGATATTAAGGCAAATAAATTTACTCTTGAAGGCACAGGGAGTTGGGACTCATCCAAGAGTCTGATATAAGATATAAGAGCTGAAAAGCCTCAAGGAAGAAGGGTGGAAAAAAAACATAACAGTACTTATGGGGTTAAAAATCAAGCTTACTCACAGAAAATGACCCAGCTTCTTGTGATACGAGAGCCCCAGAAAAGCAATCCACCAGATTAATCTATATCTCTTCTGTCCATTATTCCCCTCTTTGGGGTCAAATTCCAAAATGTCTGTCGAGGAAAGACAACACAGCTAATGTAAAATGATGACCAGAAAATCCAAATCAGTGTGAAATTACAGCAAGACAAAACCTACATTGATTTTTTTCCCAATTGTAGATCTGAAACTGAAGGATTAATAGGTGAATTTTATAAACATTTCTGGACTGACCTTGCCCACAATTTCTTCTCAATTATTTACAGTCTTGGGCAGATTTTGGTCATCTTTGGATATTTTGTATGTAAAAGATGCTAAATAAATGCATACTGTTGCCTTGTTGTAGTCTTGTAAGATCCCTATTCCTTTGAATTGAAGTGCTTTGTTTCCAGTCATGCTTAGAGTGATGAAGCACAACTAAAATCATGGATTCTCAAAAGACAGATAGACCAAAAAATCATCAGTTGTTTCAGTATTCAATGGGCCACCTTACAATCTGAGATTGAATTATATCCAACACGTTCGTTATGTGTTATTTTACCAGAATAAATGGACAGATTAGAAAGGCAAAATGGTCGGCAAACTTCAAAAGGATCATTCCCAAAATGTTTACCCATCTTTAACTGCTTTTATTACTGTTCTTATATTTTGGATTCTGGGAGCCTGGCATCAGTAAACTGGCTCCTGAAATCTGAATTACGGGAGTAGCATAAAAGCAGCTTTTCACTTTCAGCTACACATTTTCTAATTTAATTTCAGATTTCCATGATGTGCAGTTTTTCTGTAAAGTGGTCACTTTAGGTTTTGAAACAGGACTTGGTTCACAGAATGAGCTGTGTGGACTGATTGGACTTTCCTTATTTCGATGTCCTAATGCTTCTCATTTCAATACCAGCACAGCTCATTAAGTGCAGCCATAAATGACCAGCCCTTCAATCAGCTGATTGCGTGGTTGCACTGTAACATTGAGAACAAAAAGGGTCTGCTTCACCATTGTATCTGTTAATACAGGTTTTGAGGAAAACCTTGTCCTCAACAAGGTTTATTATCAGCAAGAATCAAACAAGCTTTTATGAGGTTATTATGAAAGCCAGATAAAGATTCAATATTCATAGATAATTGGCAGTCAATTACAGGTTGATTTTAAAATTCTTGCTTAACGTGCAAATAGAATAAAATACTTCTCCATCAAGAGGTCTAGCAAAGAGCAATCTGATTATCTCAGAAATAGATGTAATAGTTCTTGATATATTCAATCATAGTAATTTAACGCTAATGGTTTCAGGTTATTTTTAGATTTCTAATGAACTTTTGATCATACTGAACATCACTTTGCATTTAAGACTAGAGCAATATCTGGTTTTATTAATGGTTTCTTAAATGTAATCAAACCCCTTTACAATAGAAATAATTGTTGTGTTTCTCTCAGTTCTGGCATCACACCAAGAATTACAATAGGGACGAGATTAGACAAGAATACACAATCTCTATATTATTTTATAATAGAAACATAGAAAATAGGAGCAGGAGTAGGCCATTCGGCCCTTCGAACCTGCTCCACCATTCAATATGATCATGGTTAATCTTCTATCTCAATACCATATTCCCGCTCTCTCCCCATACCCCTTGATGCCTTTTGTGTCTAGAAATCTATCTAGCTCCTTCTTAAATATACTCAGTGACTTGGCCTCCACAGCCTTCTGTGGTAGAGAATTCCACAGGTTCACCACCCTGAGTGAAGAAATTTCTCCTTATCTCAGTCCTAAATGTCCTACCCCGTATCCTGAGACTGTGACTGTGACTAAAAGGTCTTGAAGATGTGAAATAAAAAAATGGTGCAATTTATCAATTAGTAGATTACCTCATGCTTTTTTGGGGAAAAAAAGGTACGTTTCTCCAAAACTCTTAAAATGATCCCATTTTTCTTCAAAGCCTCTAGATTGACTATAAAAATGAATATCCACAATATTTATATTTTCAGAAGTCAAATATTAAGCAATAACTGTGATTAAAGATCAGTCATAAGTTCAAAAAAGGTAATTTTGCCACTAAAAAAAATGTAGAATGTTCTTTTACATTTTTGGCATCTCCAAGAACACTTCTAATAATATTAAATAATAAATAATTATTTCAGAGTTATACATTATGAATCATTTATTATTTAATGTTATTGTAAGTTTCTAATAATTATTCAAAAAATGTTTAAACTGCATTTAAATAAGATCGGGTGGTGACAGCCCTCTGTAATTTTAGAAAAAGCATCCGCATGATTACAAACCCTAACTCTGAACTCATGCTGACTTTTTCACTAAAAGTATCCTACTAAAAGTCGGAAATTCATCTCCAAGTTTTGCTCAGTTCAAATTAATATGGCAAGTTGAATGCCTTAGTCTCAATTTAATGTATATAGATTGATATTAAAAAGGGTCAGTACCGGCACTCTCACCTCTGAGTCAGAAGATCGTAAGATTAAAGCCTCACTCCAGGACTTGACCTTATAATCTAAGCTCACACTCCAGTGAGTACTGAGGGAGTGCTGCATTTTCAGAAGTATCACCTTTTGGGTGAGGCATTAGACAGAGGCTCCATCTGGCTGTTCAGGTGGCACTATTTGAAGAAGAGCTGGGGAATTCCCCTGGTATGCTTGCCAACATTTATCCTTCAACCAACACCATCAAAACAGACAAAGTCATGATTATCTCTTTGCTGTTTGTGGGACCTTGCTGTGTGCAAATTGGCTGCTGCTACATAACAACGACTTGTCTTCAAAATCAATTCATTGGCTGCAAAGCACTTTGAGTCATCCCGAGGATATGAAAGGTACCATATAAATGTAAGTTCTTTCTTTCTATTATTCTGTTTCGACTCCTCTCCCTGGATTTTTATGTGGTAGGCTTCTCTGTAACTAATTTAAAGGAACTATAATCTCATATTTTGGTTTGAATTCCCACAAATACACAATGCAATGTAAACTTTTTTTAAAAATTGTTTTAAAAATTGTTGTCAAGTATTTCTGCCACTCAATCAGAGTAATGATGGTAGACTAGTGGAATTATTGACTGACTGATATAAGGAAAGATAGCATTGACTGCTTTTAATATTAATAAGAGGAGTGCTCACCCCATTGGGTAGTACTGAGCTGTCCAGATCAACAAGATCCTACATTTTGTCCTTTATCTGTAATGAGTTGTCTGATCTCAACTTAGTTAAGGCAGGGACATTTGGTCTCAATGTCTTGGGACTACTGAGGGGGAAATAACCAAAGATCCTGATCCTGACCACTATCCCATGACCTATATTGGAATATGCATTTGTGTACTGGTTGGGTGAGGACAACCATGAGCTCGGCAATGATGCTGTCTGGGCAGGCAGAGCAGACTGATGCTGGATGCTCTCACCCTGACTCCTCCCAAGCAGCAACACATGTGATGGGCTCAGGATTACGTCCCAGAGTGAGATTCTCCCACAATCTCTGTTTCTCTGAGTTCCCTCTACACTTAAAAAAAACCCTTCCGTTCTCCATGTTTATAAGCGGTCTCCTCCAGTTTGTCTGCCTTTTTAAAATATTTGTTCTTGGGTGTGGGCGTCACTGTCAAGGCAGTATTTATTGTCCAGCCCTACAAGCATTAAGTGACAGCCACGTAGCGTGGGACTGGAGTCACATGCAGGCCAGTTGGCAGGTTCCCTTCATCAGAATGGGTATTTCTCCTTTATTCTTTGCTGCATGGCTTGCACTGGCCTGGCTTTGACCTAGTAACCAAGTTTTTCTCCTATGTTTGCCTTAAACTAACTTTATTTAGAGTGCATCCCTGCTGAACACACCGAGAAAGCCCAAAGATCTGATGGCATTTGTTGTACTCTCCAGAGATGTGAAAAGGATGGAGTCTGGTACTATGATGACCTGAAGGGGTCAGACTTTTCTAGTCTGCGAGGGTCAATAATGCTCCTTTTCCTTGGAAATGTGGGGCATTTGCCTGGCTTCCTCCAGGGTCGCATGATGCTGACGTGTTTTATTTTAATTTTTTCTTGGCTCTTCTACATTTCTGTATCTGTTCCTGTTTCTCTTTCCAGAAAATGCCTGATGTATTCATAGCAGAGGCCCTCCATTGTAATGAGAATATATGATGCTGACAGTGGTACAGCAAACGATAATTTTATAACCGGATGTTGGTTTAAGTTCCATGCATCTCCTACATTCCCCATCCCAGCTGGCCTTCTGATGTTGCAGTAATTCAGCGCCAATCCCACTTGTAGTCCTGTAAGTGAAATCAATGAAACATGTTTGACAATTATTCCAACCTCCGCAGAACAGTTACCGGGCATAATCCCCAAAACTGGTCTGCCTGGGTCAAAACTAAATGGGCATGAACTGCATGTGCAGGAGCATTAGATTTAGACAACTGGACGGTTGGCAGCAGGAACCTAGAAATGGTTGCCAGGAGGTTGGCACAAGTCTTCCCAGTGAAGTACTGAACGTGTTACCTGTTTCTCTTGGATAGCTGGTGATTTTTGGTACATATATAGCTCCAAATATTGAGTAAAAGAGGAAGTGTCCGCCATATGGGCTACTGAATACATATAATCAGATTGTAGATGTTTCCACTGACTTTTTTTCCATAAACCCTTATCATATCAGTGAGGAGGTGTCTGAAAATAATTAAAGTGACGTTTACAGGTATTTCAGTATCAGTACCGCAAATGCATCATAGTGAAAACGTATTGTGTAAATTACAATGGGCATAAGTTTGGATGGCTAGGTTAAATATATCTTTCTATATGCTGTTCAATCTCCTATTAGCTGTCACACCACAATAGCTCACATTACATGTAGTTGTCCGACATAACAACACTGTATGTGAAACACTTTAAGACGTTTCTGACAGACCTGATGAGATGTTCTGGAAGCGTTAGTTTTTCTTTTCTTTTACGTTTTGAAATAGTGAGTGATACATTGCTAAAAGGGTCCGAGAACTCACCATTGCCACGAAGCCCTGCTCTTTGGCCATGTCTGACTTTAAGTTGTGGGCAACGCACTTGCAGCTTCCCAACATGAGAGGTGGACTGGTGGGCGGGCTGTACTTGGAAAATGGAACCTAGAATACAAAAATAACTTACCACAATCTCCAATCTGACAATTAGCAACCCCTTCCCTCTAGTAAAGTTATTCCATTCTCTGCTTTGCAGGTCTGGGTGGTTTCCTATCATTTCATGTACACTTGCCCCTTGATCACAAGATTCATTAGCTCCCTCTCAAACTTTTACCATCGCACATTGTGATCTTGGGGGTGGGGGTGGGGTGTGAAATCCTCTCCGTGCCTTAGGTTACATGTAATTGCTCTACATATTGTTCTGTCTGCAGAATTAATTGTGCACAGATTAACTAAACTCTAACTACTTCAACACGTGTAGGAAGCAAAATCAGATTATATCTGAATTATGGCAGCAGAATATGAAAAATTAAAACTGCATTGCTTGAGATAATTCTGTTTAATTGGTGATTCCTCCATCATACCTTTAATTAATGTGGAGATCTCAATTTTGCATCAATCTATGATTCTTTGTTATCTGCTAGTAATAACCAGCTGAAGGAATTTTTCTAGTCATAATGATTTAACACTGAAGGGTGGAATAATATAATGGTGGTAGGCTAGTGGAATTATTGACTGAATGATGCCAGGAAAGATACCATTGTCTGCATTTACAATTAATGAGGAATGCTCCCCCCATCAAAGGCTGAGTTGTTAATAAACTGCATTGGGTCGGACTGAGCCATACAGACCAACAAAATCCTAGATGTTATCCTTTATTTGTAATGAGTTAGCTGATCTCAACTTAGTTAAGATAGGAACACTATGTTTGGCCTCAATGTCTTGGGGCTAGTGAGGTGGAAATAACCAGAGACCCTGCTCCTGGCCATATGCCATGACCTAAGTTGGAATGTGCATTTGTGTGGTGGTTGGGTGAGGATAACCCTGAGCTTGGCTACGATGCTGTTCCAATGTAGCCTTCCAACATTAACATACACTTTTCTTCTCCCCTGAAGGCCCTGATTCATGCTAGGCTACAGTTCCACAGGTGCTGGGAAACCTCTGATACTCAAGTCCCATTCTTGATGTGTGATTTTGAAGGAGGAGGAAGGAAACATTGAGATGAAAGGGCACAGAGCAAAGGCATCACCCAAATTCACTGAAGCATCCTTTGAGGTTCTGCTGGCTGGTGTGAGAAGCAGGAGGGAGGTGCTGCACCCAGCTGACATGAGGAAGAGACCTGCTTCTGCCACCAAGAAGGCACGGCTGGGGGTGGCAGAGGAGGTGAGTAGCAGGAACATGGGGCCCAGGTCTTGGCTGCAGTGCAGAAAGTGTTTAATGACCGAAACACAATCACTGCTGCTAGAATTCAGCATCCACCTGCTCAAGAGGAACTCCAGGGGCGTGATTTTAGCATGGCGGCTGGAACTCTGCGGTTGGGTAACTAGTCGCATGGGAAACCCGGAAATAATTTTAGCGCGTCAGATTGAATGATCGCAGGTCAGGAAAAGTGAGTACATTTTCTGATTCACCCACATCTTGTGTTGTTCAACACCCCACCCCGCACCACCGTCCCCCGCCCCCCCCCACCACTGCCGCCCATCATCACTCTGGGTACGATTTTAATAAGGGAGCGGGATGGCGGGGGGAGGTGGGCGAGCTCAAATGGCGTGCGGCAAACACGAATAATAAAAACTTACCCTACCCCACGTGATCGCGACTTAATTGATGACCATTAATCTTGTTTTCGGGTTTGCCGTCGGAAAGCTGTGCAGTGGGCGGACTGCACACCTGAATGACAGGCTGACAGCTGTAGCGTCGGGATTCAAATGGCCATTGTTCCAATGGATTTTGCTGGAGCAAGAAGACCCAATGGAGCAGCAGAGGGGTAAGGCTGATCCAAGATTCATCTTTTTTTATTCGTTCATGGGATGTGGGCGTTGCTGGCAAGGCCAGCATTTATTGCCCATCCCTAATTGCCCTTGAGAAGGTGGTGATGAGCCGCCTTCTTGAACCACTGCAGTCCGTGTGGTGAAGGTTCTCCCATGGTGCTGTTAGGAAGGGAGTTCCAGGATTTTGACCCAGCGACGATGAAGGAACGGCGATATATTTCCAAGTCGGGATGGTGTGTGACTTGGAGGGGAACGTGCAGGTGGTGTTGTTCCCATGTGCCTGCTGATCTTGTCCTTCTAGGTGGTAGAGGTCGCGGGTTTGGGAGGTGCTGTCGAAGAAGCCTTGGCGAGTTGCTGCAGTGCATCCTGTGGATGGTGCACACTGCAGCCACGGTGCGCCGGTGGTGAAGGGAATGAATGTTTAGGGTGGTGGATGGGGTGCCAATCAAGTGGGCTGCTTTGTCCTGGATGGTGTCGAGCTTCTCGGGTGTTCCTGGAGTTGCACTCATCCAGGCAAGTGGAGGTGCTACTGGCCGGGGTGAGGAGGAGGACGGAACTATTTTACCCATCCAACAGGAGGAAGCGCCCTGCCTCTGCTACCAAGAAGGCCTGGCTCGAGGTGGCAAAGGAGGTTACCAGCAAGAGCAACATCTGCTGCACCTGGGTCCAGTGCAGGAAGTGTTTCAATGACCTAACGAGGTCAGCAAAAGTGAGTAATTTACTGATTCTCCTGCATTCCATGGTGCACATCACCCCACCACCCCTCCAACTCATTCTGCACTGCCAAAACTACTCCATCACATCACTCCTCACACCCACTTAAGGCTCATCCTCAACTTAACTTCACCTTCCTGAGCACTTCCTCCCTCCCACCCCATTTGTAACCGCACCACGACCACTCACCCCAATCCTGATCCAATGCGATGTCTCTGTCTCATAATCACCCTCTGATGCATCTCTTTCACGGTCAGCCTCTCCCAAAGCAATGCATTCATCGGTTGACCACTTTACCCTCACTCACTCACACGTCTGCACTTTCTCCCCTTCTAGGAGAAGAGAGCACAAAATACATGCGAGAGGGTGAGCACTAGAGGGCGGCCACAACAAATAGTGGTCCTCACAGAGGCGGAGGAGGAGGCCTTGGAGATCAGTCGCACTCTCGAGTGCCTGTCCGTCGGGGACGCCAAAACTGGCACCCCACAAACGTCTGGTGACACAACTTTAACATTCATCGCACACAACATAAATTGATGATAACAATGATTGCCTTGTTGAACACCTCAGTATGCTCATCGCAACATGATGCTTAATATTGCCTTCTGTTTTCTTGCAGGCCCTTCAATGACCCACAGTGACGGGAGAGGACGATTCCTCAGAGGAGCTCCCGGCCTCTGAAGGCACATCGTCACATCTTAGTGAGCCATCCACCAGCGCAGATACTCACACTTTGGTCGGTCCTAGTAGACCGTTAGTTGGGTTGGTACCTGGTGAGTCACCTCACACAAGTGAGCACGAGCAGACACTGGTGACAGAGGCAGCTGTGGAGAGTCCGCGTCGGTGGGTGCACTCCTCTCCAGGCTCTGCTCAGCTGGACACAGATGCTGAATCCCGGGAACCATCTTTTTAAAGGAGAATGATCGAGGGACAGTCGCACATTTGCGAGGTACTGGAACAGGTGCCATACACACTCTCCACAATAGCGCAGAGGATGGAGGAGTCCAACTCCTGCATTAGTGGAATGGTGGCACTGGTACGAGAGGGAATCTCTGAGATAGTGTCGCAGGGACATGAGCAACTGTCTGAGATAGTGTCGCAGGTAACTGTGGAAATGTCTGCGATGGAGAGAAGGCTAGCCTCCATTGAGCTTCAAGCATGGCTCACAACTTAGTCCATTCAGGACCTGACAACGGCCATTTGGACTCAGGGGTGAACAACATTCTGCCGCCTTAAACAGGCAGACAGAAACTTTACAACTGGGCTTCGAAGGCATCATAGATGACCTCCAAACTGTTCTCCAGCCGGGTGGAAGGAGTGATATGGGCCTGGTCCAGGAGAGGGATGATGGTGAAAGGGGACATGGAAGTGGGGACACCACTCAAAGCGCTCCCACATCTCACCTGTTAACCCCTCTCAACCAGTACCCACAATGCTGCTTCCTCTCCAGGTGGCCGAGTCTGCCCCTGCACAGGTGCAGGTGGAGCAGTCTTTGGATGGGCCCTCACGGGCTCCAAAACCCAGAGGGCGTAGGCCCAAAGCACGTAAGCAGTCCGGGCATGAACATGAGCAATCGACTACTACCCCTGCTGAGCCAGAGGGAATGCACCACGTAGAAGTAGTAGGAAGAGAAAAGCTAAGGATTTGTGATCACGAAGGGTATGCACAAGGGTGTCTGACAGACTGTCATGACTTTCATTTATATTTTTGTTAAAGACACATGAAATGTTATCATTCTCACCACTATAGCCACGTCTTGCCCATTCTTGACTGCCTTTTGTGATCGCATCCTTTCATGTGCTTCATCATGAACGGCGACACTTGATTCCACTCAGTGGGAGCATTTACAATGGGTGTATGTGTAGTTGCAGGATTGTTTTGTGCAGGGCGGGGGTTGGCGGTGGGCAGGTTGGTGTTTGCACTGGTCTTTCCAAGTGGTGGGAGGACTGACATATCCTCACTTTCTGATCTTATGAGATCCGTTAACTTATTAGTATCTCCCTGGCCTCACGAGCAGCCAGGTGAGCCGCTGCTCTGCCCATGGGTTCGTCGTCCTCCTCCTTCTCCTCCTCCTTCTCCTGCTGTTGCTCCTGCTCCTCCTCAATGTTCGTTGCAGATGTGGGTGCTGGATGACGGCATGGCACCTCATCAACCGGTAACCCTCTCAATGGGATTATGCCATGTTGTGCAGAACACAACACACGACAATAATGCGACCCACTCTCGCTGGTGCGTATCGAAGCTTTCCCCTAGAATGATCGAGGCACCAAAATCGCATCTTCAGCAGCCCTATCGCATGTTCAATTACAGACCTGGTGGCGATGTGGCTGTTGTATCGATGCTGTTGCTCGCTGATGGGTTTCCTCAGAGGTGTTATCAGCCACGTGTGCAGGGGGTATCCCTTGTCCCCGAGGAGCCAGCCCACATGAAAGTACGCTATCATGAAAGGGTGTTCAGTGTGTGGAAGAGGTCCGGGATGGTGGATTCCCTCAGAATGAACTAATCGTGGCAGCTGCCAGGGAATCTGGCGCACACATGAAGGAATCTTTTGTGGTGATCACAAACGAGCTGAGTGTTGATGGAGTGATACCCCTTTCTGTTGATGAACAGTCCTGGCTCATGTAGAGGTGCTTAGTTTGCTATATGCATGCAATCGATTGCACCCTGTACACGTGGGAATCCAGCCACAGAGTGGAATCCCACTGCCCTCTCCATCTGGCTGGGTTGTCACAGGTGTCATGAGCCATGTCTGCAGGGGGTATCCCTTGTCTCCAACGAGCCAGCCCTTATGTCTGTCTTCTGCGTGGGAGAGGGCCGGGATGATGTCAAAATGAAGGAATCATGACCCCTGCCAGGGAATCTGGCACACACCTACAGAAATCTCTTTCGGTGGTCGCACACCAGCTGTGCATTGATGCAGTGATATCCCTTTCGGTTTATGAACAGTCCTGGCTCATGTAGAGGTCCCAGTATTGCTGCATGTGTGCAATCAATTGTGCCCTGCACCTGTGGGAAGCCAGCCAGAGAGTTGAAACCCGCTTCCCTCTCAGCCTGGCTGATGTCGTCGCGGGGGAATTTCACGTAGTCGGATGCCCTGGCAACAAGCCATCCATCACCTGTCGTATGCACTTATGTGCAGATGACTGAGAGATCCTGGAAGGATCCGGAGGTGAAGAAATTGAGGGCAATAGTGACTTTAACTTCAGTGGGCAATGCGTGGCCACCAGGTCCAGCCAGGATTAGCTATTCCTGAAGAAGGCTGCAGATGCTTGCGACCACCTGCCGACTCAATGTGAGTCTTCGTAGGCACGGCACTGCTGCTCAGAGAGGACTAGGAAGCTCAGTCATTGCCTGTAGACTCTCTCACGAGCGTAATGCTTCCGGCGACATCGGCCCTTCCGTTGTTCCCCTCTCTGCTCTTCTCCAGGTCCTTGTTGTGCACCTCTGTCTTGTGCACCTGCAAATCCCAGAAATTCACAACATGCCTGGTGGTGATCTGCCTCCTCCTCAGATGTATTGTGGAATAAGAACTTAAGAACATAAGAAGTACGAGCAGGAGTAGACCATACAGCCCCTCAAGCCTGCTCCGCCATTCAATAAGTTCATGCCTGATCTTCGACGTCAACTCCATTTTCCCGCCCTATCCCTGTATCCCTTGATTCCTTTAGAGTCCAGAAATCTATCGATCTCAGTCTTGAATATACTCAAGGGCTGAGCATCCATAGCCCTCTGGGGTAGAGAATTCCAAAGATTCACCACACTCTGAGTGAAGAAATTCCTCCTCATCTCGGTCCTCAATCACCCACCCCTTATCCTGAGACTTTGCCCCCTAGTTCTACTCGTTAGCCAGGGGAAACAACCACTCCGCTTCTGCCCTCTCAAGCCCTCTAAGAATTTTATACGTTTCAATGAGACCACCTCTCTTTCTTCTAAACTCCAGAGAGTATAGGCCCATTCTACTCAACCTCTCCTCACAGGACAACCCTCTCATCCCAGGAATCCATCTAGTGAGCCTTCGTTGCGCTGCCTCTAAGGCAAGTTTATCCTTCCTTAGATAAGGAGACCAAAACTACACACAGTACTTCAGGTAGGGTCTCACCAAAGCCCTGTACAATTGTAGCAAGACTTCCTTACTCTTGTACTCCAACCCTCTTGCAATAAAGGCTAACATACCATTTGTTTTCCTAATTGCTTGATGTGCCTGCATGCTAACTTTCTGTGTTTCTTGTACAAGGACACTCAAATCCCTCCTGAACATCAACATTTAATAGTTTCTCGCCATTTAAAAAATATTCTGTTTTTCTATTTTTCATACCAAAGTGAATAACCTCACATTTCCCCACATTATACTCCATCTGCCACTTTCTTGCCCACTCATTTAACCTGTCCGTGTCCCTTTGCAGACTCTTTGGCCCCGATTTTCAAAGGAAATTGAGGGTGCATTGGGGGCAGGGGGCTGCAAAAATCGGGGAAATCCCGAGCAGGTGAGGAAGCCGGCCCCAACCCACTGACTTCCGGGTTTCCCACAAACGCGCCTGTGTGCCCGCCCGTTTCCCAAATCCGGAAGTCCCACCGGCAATTAAAGCCAGCGGGATGATAGTTAACGAACCAAATGTACCTCACTGAGGTCCTAAAGTGCTTTATTTCTGACAGTAGATAGTTAAAAAGATTTTAAACTTACCTGGGTGGCTTTCCCACGGCTTCCACGGGGAAACCAGGCGTGAAGGGCCAGATCAGGAAAAAAAGAAATAAATGAAATAAAAAACCATTGCACAAAGTTAAAAAACAAAATAAACCGACCTTTCCACCCTGCTCCGAAGTCCGATGACCCCCTCTCTGATGTTCCTTTCCACCCCGACGTCTCCCTCTCTGATGTCCCTCTCAGACCCCGATGTCTCCCTCTCTGATCTCCCTCCCCCCAATCATTCCCTCTCCCCCCCCGATGTTCCCCTCCCCCCGATCTCTCCCTCTCCCCCTCCAATCTTCCCCTCTCCCCCACCCCCGATCTTCAGCGCCCTCGACTCTCTGTTCCAGCGCCAGATGATGTCTCTCTCTCTCCCGGCAGCCCCCCACCCCCGACTCCTCGGCGTTGCAGATCCTGTCAGCAGCCAGCCTGTCCATTAGGCTGGCTGCCGGGCGCGAAACCCGGAAACAACTTTAATCACCATCAATTACATCACGATCGCGTCGGAATAGGTAAGTTTTTTTTATTCAGGTTTGTCATGCACACCTTCACCAACCCGCTGCCAACCGCCACCATTTCAAAATTATGCCCTTTGTTTCCTCCTCACAGCTTACTTTCCCACCTAGCTTTGGATCATTAGCAAACTTGGATACATTACACTTGGTCACTTCATCTAAGTAATTAATGTAGATTGTAAATAGCTGAGGCCCAAGCACTGATCCTTGTGGCACTCCACTAAGTTACAGCCTGCCAAACTGAAAATGACCCATTTATTCCTACTCTCTGTTTTCTGTCCATTAACTAATTCTCTATCCATGCTAATATATTACCCCCAACCCTATGAGCCCTTTATTATGTAACAACCTTTTGTGTGGCACCTTATCAAATGCCTTTTGAAAATCTAAATATACTACATTCACTGGTTCCCCTCTATCAACCCTGCCAGTTACAGCCTCAAAAAACTCGAATAGATTTGTCAAACACAATTTCCCTTTCATAAAACCGTGTTGACTCTGCCTAATCATACTATGATTTTCTAAGTGCCCTGTTACCACTTTCCTTAATAATGGATAACAGCATTTTCCCAACGACTGATGTCAGGCTAACTGGCCTGTAGTTCCCTGTTTTCTCTCTCCCTCCTTTCTTGAGTAGCGGGGTTACATTTGTTACCTTCCAATCCACTGGGACTATTCTAGAATCTAGGGAATTTTGGAAGATCATAACCAATGCATCCACTATCTCTGCAGACACCTCTTTTCGAACCCTAAGATATAGCCCATCAGGTCCAGGGGATTTGTTGGCTTTTAGTCCCATTAATTTCTGCAGTACTTTTTCTTTACTAATATTAATCACTTTAAGTTCTTCATTCTCATTAGATCCTTGGTTCCCCATTATTTCTGGTATGCTTTTTGTGTCTTCTATTGTGAAGACAGATACAAAATATTTGTTTAATGTCTTTGCCATTTCCTTATTCCCCATTATAATTTCTCCTGTCTCAGCCTCTAAGGGACCTATGTTTACTTCCGCTACTCTCCTCCTTTTTACATACTTGTAGAAGCACTTACAATATGGTTTTTATATTTCTTGCTAGTTTACTCTCATTCTATTTTCTCCCTCTTTATCAGTTTTTTCATCATCCTTTGTTGGTTTCTAAAGCTGTCTCAATCCTCAGGCTTACTATTCTTTCTGGCAACATTATAAGCCTCTTCTTTTAATCTAATGCTCTCCTTAACTTCTTTAGTTAGCCATGGATGGATCACTTTTCCCCTGGTGTTTTTATTTCTCAATGGAATGTATGTTCATTGAGAATTATGGAATATTTCTTTAAATGTTTGCCATTGCTTATCTACTCTCATACCTTTTAATCTAATTTCCTAATCTACCTTTGCCAACTCGCCCCTCATACCTATGTAATTGGCTTTATTTAAGTATAAGACTCTGGTTTCTGACTTGAGTATGTTACTCTCGAGGTAAAATTCTATCATATTATGATCACTCTTCCCCAGAGGTTCCCTTACTATGAGATTACTAATTAACCCTGACTCATTACACAAGACAAGATCTAAAATAGCCTGTTCCCTGGTTGGTTCCACGACGCATTGTTCTAGTAAATTGACCCGAATGCATTCCATTAACTCATCCTCCAAACTACTTTTGCCAATTTGATTTGTCCAGTCCATATGAAGATTAACGACCCCCATGGTAATAAATCACCTTTGTTACAAGCTCCTATTATTTCTTGATTAATACTCTGTCCAACAGTATGGCTACTGTTAGGGGGCCCATAGGCTACTCGCACCAGTGTTTTCCGCCCCTTGTTATTTCTTATCTCCGCCCATACTGATTCTACTTCCTGATCTTCCGAGCCAAGATCCTTCCTCACTATTGTCCTTATGTCATCCTTTATTATCAGGGCTACACCTGCTCCTTTTCCATTTTGTCTGTCTTTTCGAAATGTTAAGTACCCTGGAATATTTAATTCCCAACTTTGGTCACCTTGCAACCACGTCTCTGTGGTGGCTATTAGATCAAACCCATTTATCTCTATTTGTGCCATTAATTTGTCTGTCTTATTATGAAAGCTTCATGTATTCAGATAAAGCGCCGTTAATTTTAACTTTTTTACCATTTTTACCATTGGCCTCATTCGCTGATGCACTATTATCGTTAAACCCTCTGTCCCTTCCTGTCACACTGCTTATCTTTACCCGAATCGCTATACTGCTCTAATGCCTTGACTTTTCTCTTTAGATTTTCTAAATTTCCCCTTACCTGGACCCTCCCCCCTCCTTTTTTAGTTTAAAGCCCTATCTACATCCCTAGTTATTCGATTCCATTATGCATCCATTGAGCCCCCATCCTGATCTTGTCAGTTTGAGGAGCTCCAAAATGTTGATTAATTTGTCTGAACACAAGTATTCTCAGTCTCAACAAAGAACTCTCAGTCTAAGCACAAAGAACTCCCAGTCAAAGGTTTGCCTGAGAGAACTGATTGCCCGGCTACAATACTTCACCTTTTATTGAGATGCGTCAGTCACTGGTTTAAAGGGCCAAATGAGCTTCGGCTGCAACTTGCCTCCGTTTTTATGGCATGTTTCAGAAACCATTGGTGTTCCATTCGGCAGAAGTTAAATCCGTTTCTGTTTCAGAATACACAGAAAGTTAAGTACCTCAAATGTTTAAAGTGAGTAAATTGCCCCTTTCTTATCGGCCCGCCGACTTTAAGTTAGGACGGGACTTCCGGGTGTCTGTCGCACGTGCGCATCCTAACGCACCTGAGTTAAACCCGAAAGTGGGCGCGTTGGAGCAGGGATGCGGTCCCACTCCAAAAAGCAACTATTTTTACTGTTCACCTGTCTCCAATCCACCCATTCCTGGGGATTAAAATTACCTTCCAGGCCTTGGACTGTTTAAACATTTGCTGCACAATATTCATTAATAGTTAGGACTTTTTTACGTTCCTTTTCCAGCCCCCTGGTAGACTAATTCTCTTTTGCTTGCTTTGTCATTATTTTTTTCTGATTTTAACGAAGGTTGATATTCTTAGGCCTGTGGTCAAAGGTCAGGAGGAAAGTGCTCCAACAAATGTTTCAGAAAACCAGGATGGTTAGTGACGGTAACTGGAACTGAAAAGAGCTTTCTCCCAGCTATTGTTCAGTTCCAAAGCTGAACTGCTTAAAACTGGGTCAATTTGGGCAGCTTTCCTTTTTAGAAGCTGTTTGTTTAGGCTAATTGTTTTGATTCAGCATTGTGTATCTTTGTTGCAAGTAAATTTACTCTTCTCTTCCGAATGTTTGCTAATTCAAAAGACCTTCATTATTTTACATGGTGAATTGATTGAGTTTGTGAGGGAGCATTTCTCAGGAGCTAATCAACCTAGAAAAAATTGGAGAAAAAAAAATTGCATTTTGATTAAATTTATGCAACCACCATCACAGAAATTAATATCATGAGACAACATTAATATACAATTTAAATAAATTTGCTACAGAGTTACTTTCTTAGTCTCATAATTATTATTAAAAGATTTCAATTTAAATATTGTAGCTTCGTGCATAGAAAATACCCCCTAGGTTTTTTTGAGTCCAGAGTTGACAGTCATAGAAAGTGAAGTTTCCCTTTCCAGTGCTCATCATGTGAATAGTAACAAGCAGTCCTTGTCTGAGAATACCACATGTCAGCAGCAATGCTTACAAAAAATACTATTCTATTTACAGGGCAATCTTCTTATTTTTCACCGGATTTAAGCCTTATTCTGCAAGAAGAAATAGTCAGCACACTTTGGACCATCTCCGCTCTTCTGAGCTTCCAATCAATGCCATAGTCTATTTTTTTCAAATGCTTCACATTTACATATATTGTGATGTTATGGACACTACATCACAATTTGATAGACTGAGTGCTCAATTTAGAATATGTTCTGTTGCTACTCTCTGTAACTCGAGTCACTCTACACACTTAGTAAAGCAGGGCGTTAGTTGTATTGTTCCAATAGCACCGAACATAGAGCACATTACACCATAAACAGATAATAATCTGAAGTTGGCATCAGTCCGACAATGCAATTGCTCTCCTTCAAATGGTGCCATGGGATTTTAAACATCCACCCGAACCACACAGCGACAAGATCTCCTTTAATGGCCAGCAGAAGGATGGCACCTTGACATTGCAACATTCCCTCAGTGCTACACTGAAGAGTCAGCCTTGATAATGTACTCAACTCCTGGAGTGGAACGTGAATCCATAGGGCTAAATTGGGCCGTGTAGCGCCCGTTGTTTCAGCGCTACACAATCTGTCTGACATCCAAGATGGCGTCTTAGCTGTGCACGCACGTTTTCAGCATGACGTGCGCTGGACACCATCTTGATTTAGGAGCTTGTGCATGCGCAAATACCGAACGCTGGAAGCATATAATGCAGGGAGAAAATGCGTGCAATCAGTGTGCCACTCAGAATTAAAGTGATAGATACCATTTTCGACCTTAACGCTCAACTCAACGCAAGGTCTTAACCCCGACCATCTGAACGTGTCTTACAGTGCCAGGAGGACCCCACACCAGCTCTATTTAAAGGGGCCATGCAGGTGTTGCAGGTTAGTTGCTGGATTATTGCTTCTGGCTTCTGGAAGTGTTTTTTGAAGCTTCCAATTCTTACTGAGAGTTCCTAGAGTACATTTGAGTGTGGTTTGGCAGGTACTGCCTTATGGTTCGGAAAGTCACAACAGTGGTTGAACAATATTCCTGGCTGAATATTCCTGCCTGGTAGACTAGGGCTCCCGTTGGGCATTGAGTATGACTGGAAGCATGCAGAGCGGCCACGCATAGCAGGTCAAGCTTTGAGGAGACGGAGGTCGAGGAGGCGCAAGGCACTGAGCAGGAGGCCCTACCCAATGAGGGCCTTCCGGGACCAATTCTCTTACCTCAACATGACTGAGGAGGATTGCATCTGACGCCTGAAGTTCACCAACGAAGCCGTGATTGAGATCTGTCAACTGGTGTGGCCACAACTGCAGCCTCAGAGCAGGGCGAGGACAGCATTGCCCTAGGCAGTGAAGGTCTCAATGGCGCTGAATTTCTATGGCTCAGGATCATTTCAGGCCTCTGCTGGCGACATGTGCAACATCTCGCAGTATGCAGTGCACTGCTGTATAAGGGAGGTCACAGACGCACGGTACCAGATGAGGAACAGGTTCATCACCTTCCCTCGCCACAGAGACAAGCAGAACGAGCAAGCACGGGGGTTCGCTCGCATTGCTAGCTTCCCCATGGTGCAGGGTGCCATTGACTGCACGCACATTGTCCTGCGTGCCCCGCACATCAACTCAGCCATCTTTGTCAACCAAAAGGGCTTTCACTCCCTCAACGTGCAGTTGGTGTGCAACCACACGCATCGAATCATGGAGGTCGATGCCCGCTACCCTGGGAGCAGTCATTATGCCTTTGTCATGCGGCAGTCCAACGTGCTAGCTATCTTTCACCTGACTCGGCAGGTCAAAGGTTGGCTACTGGGCGACAAGGGCTATCCCCTCACGCCGTGGCTCATGACACCGGTCAGGAACCCATGCATATGTGCACAGCAGGCCTATAATGAGAGCCATGCTGCCACACGCAACATCGTGGTGCACACCATAGGCCTCCTCAAACAACACTTCTGCTGCCTGGACCGGTCTGGAGGAGCCCTGCAGTACTCCCCTGAGTGGGTGGGCAGATTCGTGGTGGTCTGCTGCATGCTGGACAACCTCGCCATTATGAGGGACCAGCCTTTGCCACCAATGATTGGAGATGACCCTGAGCCAGAGGTGGAGGAGGAGGAGGCTGAGGAGGAGGAGGGGGTGGAGCCGGAAGAGGAAGTGGAGGAAGATGCAAGGGTGCAACAGGAACCACATGCCTCGTCTGCAAGGGCTCTGCATGCTCACCTGATCTGTGCCCTCTATCAATAATGTCAACTACATCCCCCAACTCACCAACAGTCCAACACTCCCCACCTTTCCTCTCCCACAAGACATTCAAATTGCCCTCCATCTCAACTCATCGCATAAACAAAAACCACCACCAAATGCAAAATCAAAGTCTCATTTATCAATGAATAAATGAAATTATGCATTAATAACAGAACTATTCACTCTTGTGCATTCCCTTAGCGCCTTTTATTCATGTGTCTTTACCTATCCTAGTGCTCCTACGAGGTGCTTCCCCAGTGGCTGGAGGATGTGTGGTGGGAGGCTGTTGGCCTTCAATGGAGGAGTGTGCAGATGGTCTTGGAGGGTGACCTCGAGCAGCTCTGGGCCTGGAGGGCCTGGCTTCAGACTGCACCATCTCAGCATAGGCTGCAGCAGTCTGGCCTGGCTGGCCGATAGACAACAACATGGGCGCCGGCGGAGAGGCAGTGGTGGGAGCAGGAAGGCTCTCGTCCTGAGAGAAGACAGCAGGTCCGACTGCCATGGCACCACTGCCACTCTCCCGGGGCGGCACCTCAGCAATCCTGGTGATCAGCTGGAGAACGGATTGCTGGAGTGCTGTGATGCCCTGCAAGCCCCGTTTCACAGTGGTCCCCAGATCCATGATAGCAGCAGTCTGAGCTTCCAAGACAGCAGTCAGACCTTGAATGGCAGATGTTTGTGCTGCAATGGAAGCTGTGACATCAGTCATCAGACGCTGCATCATGGTGGGTTCGACAGGTGGGCTGATGGAGGTGACCACCCATTCCATGTTGGAAAGGATGGGCTACAAGCTCTGCGCAAAGCCCTGCACCAAGTTGGAGCTGGACTCCTCCATGTCCCTTCTCATTGTGCACCGGCTCTCTGGCAGGCTTTCCAGTGCCCCAAGCATTTGTTGGTGTACGCCCATCAGCCGTCTTCTGTAGCCTGGCCCATCGAAGTCCTCATCTGACTCCTCTGCAGCAGAACTAGTGGGTGACCTCATCCTCTGGCGAGCTGGCCTCTGTGGTATCCGTTCCCCCCGCCCCGGCTCCTGCACACTTGTGCTCGGTGTCTCACCACGTGCAGATCCCTCCTCTAACCTAACCTCTAAAGGACGCGCAGTGTCAGTCTCTGAGCTGGTGGAAGCAAGTGTCAGATTGAGTGATGATATGGCTTCAGTGTCCTCCTCCTCCTCCTTCTCCTCCTCCCTCTCGGACGGTGCCGCCACGTGTTCTTGGGTATCTGCAATGACAAAGGGAAACGGGTTGAGCTGTGGAGTGGGGAGAGAAGCAAGTAAGAGGTGTGTGCCGACAGCATGTGCAGCACATGAGTCAGAAAAGATTATGGGAGGAGGGAGATGTGGAAAAGGAGAAGGAGCATTAGATATGCAGAGACCCCTTCATCGGGACCTCCAGCATGGCACGTTGTGACGGCTGCAGCGATGGCCTACCCAATGATCCGAAGCATTAACTTGTCTAGGGGGGTGAGGATGGTAAGCGTGGCCGTCCATCCTCAGGTCCCTCCTGCTGCCAGCTGTTATACGCCACCTTCTCCTACAAGACAGAGGACAGTGTGTCAGTGAGTATTTTGCAAGGTGTGCAGATGATGTGCCTGTTGTGGTTGAATAGCTGCCAGTGTATGTGGCCTGCAAGTGTGGTACTATGTGCAGGTGAGATGCAGCATGCTGAGTGCAGCATTGCGTATGGATGGGCGGTGTTTGTTGGTGGGTGGGTGACGGGGAATGTGATGAGTGCAGCAGTTGTGCAGTTGGTAGGATGTACCACTTGACACTTGCATTCACTCACCTCGACCACTCGTGTCAAATCATTGAACTTCTTTCGGTACTGCACCCACGTGTGTGGTGCAATGTCCTGGCGTTGGCTTCCTGCGCCACAGCCTGCCAATGCATGCAGAGCTGCAGTCTGGAGGGTCTCCTACCACCCTGCAGGTACATGTTGGCCCTCCTTTCATCCACCCATTCCACCAGGGCCTCCAGTGCATCATCAGAGATGATGCCGGTCCTGCTATTCTCGGGATTTCCCTTCTCCTAGTAAGCTGTGTACCTGCCATCTGAAATGTGCACCTTTAAGAGGTGCAGGCTGCTGATGACGTGCGCTGTGCAATTCTGACTTCTTCATTCTCTGTGCAGCCTCTCAGCAGCGCAGGTAGCGCTGGCTGCACAGAGATATCATGGTCAGTAGCAGGCTGCACAAAGTTCACATGCTGCCTGCGTAGGGGTCATCGGGCACAGGGTACTAGCACATCACACTACCCCCGCCCAAAAACGGCCCCTATCAAATTTCTTCCCATATAGACTTCTGTCTTGGAGGCAAGAATGCTACCAACTGAACCAAGCTTAGCATTTTGGCAGCTGACCCTAAAAATAATATAACCAGTAAAAACAAAAAAAATAACAGCACAATATAATATTATTATAGCTTGTATCTCATGCTGACCTGTCACTGTGGTAGGCACACATAAGGTGCTAATTCTCACCTATGACTCGTAGGGAATATAAGTATTTGTTCATTTGTTCACAATTGGAATGGATAAACATTGTTTTTATTATCATTTCCCCATCTCCAATTGTCTCTCTACCTCTCTTGCAGTTACTGACTTATGTTGAGGTATAGCGTCATGTGTACTAACAGCTCTCTGATACCTCTTCTAAGCAGCCATCCTTCATGTTCATGTTTAGACAGTGATTGGTACTGGTTACTCGACCTGTGAGATGTCACACCCAAGTCCTGTCCTCTACTCAGCCAAAGTTTACACACCTACTTTCCAGTAGGGATCACCAGGTAGCAATCAGAGTGTGATTGTGATGGCACTTGGCTAATTGTAGCCCTCCTACTGTTGTACCAGCTGAGATCAGTAATTTAGCAGAAACTGGGGATCAAACCTTCTGGTCATGGGAGGGGTTTAGGGGCATTTTGACTTTCTAGTACAAATCTGACCAGTTCTAATAGATATCCTGCACTGCTTTAGCATTTATTACTTTCCTTCCTCTACAGTCTCTCTTTCTCTCTCCCCATATATTTTATATATATAATATATATATTGCATATATATATATATCGCATGCACATTCTGTGCCTTGTGGGAACTCTGGAACACTTCATGTGTCCTGGAAAACAACATGTGCAGGAAGTGGCGGCAGCTGCTTGAGGCCTAGGTCATAGTTTCTGAATTTGAGGGGCGGCTGGCGTTACTACAGTGTATACGGGAAGCTGAGAGTTTCGTGGATAGCACGTTTCAGGAGGTGGTCTCACCGCAACTACAGAGAGGTCAGTTGGAGAGGGAGTGGGTGACCACCAGACAGACTAGGAGGAACAGGTAGGCACTGCAGGAATCCTCTGGGAGTGTGGCACTCACAAACTGGTAGGATGTTGACACCTCGGGGGAGTGCAGTCCGAAACAAATGCACGGCACCGTGGGAGACTTGGGTGTACGGGGGGGCAAAAGAATTTTTAAAATTCATTTATGGGATGTGGGCATCGCTGGCATGGCCAGAATTTCGTGCCCATCCCTAATTGCCCTTGAGAAGGTGGTGGTGAGCCGCCTTCTTGAACCGCTGCAGTCCGTGAGGTGAAGGTTCTCACACAGTGCTGTTAGGAAGGGAAGTCCAGGATTTTGACCCAGCAACGATGAAGGAATGGCGATATATTTCCAAGTCGGGATGGTGTGTGACTTGGAGGGGAACGTGCAGATGGTGTTATTCCCATGTGCCTGCTGCCCTTGTCCTTCGAGGTGATAGAGGTTGCGGGTTTGGAAGGTGCTATCGAAGATGCCTTGTCAAGTTGCTGCAGTGCATCTTGTAAATGCTACACACTGCAGCCACGGTGCGCTGATGGGGGAGAGAGTGAATGTTTAAGGTGGTGGATGCTGTGTCAATCAAGCGGGCTGCTTTGTCCTGGATGGTGTCGAGCTTCTTGACTGTTGTTGGAGCTGCACTCATCCAGACAAGTGGAGAGTATTTCATCACACTCCTGACTTGTGCCTTGTAGATGGTGGAAAGGCTTTGGGGAGTCAGGAGGTGAGTCACCCGCCGCAGAATACCCAGCCGTTGGGTTGCAGTTGTTATAGGGGATTCAATAGTCAGGGGGATAGACAGGTATTTCTGCAACCACAGACGTGAGTCTCGCATGGTGTGTCACCTCCGTGGTGCCAGAGTAAAGGGCATCACTGAGTGGACGCAGAATGTTTTGAGGGGGGGGAGGGGAACAGCCAGAAGTTGTGGTCCATGTGGGAATCAATGAAATAGGAAGGAAAAGGGTTGAGGTCCTGCAGTCAGAGTTTCAGGAGCCAGGGTGGAAGTTAAAAAGCAGGACCTCAAAGGTAGTAATTTCTGGTTTATTCCCAGTACCACACGCTAGTGAGTATAGGAATAGTAGGATAAGACAGGTTAATGCATGGCTGGAGAAATGGTGCAGGAGGGAGGGTTTCAGATTCCTAGGTCATTGGGACCAGTTCTGGGGCAGGAGGGACCTGTTCAAGACTGACAGGTTGCACCTCAACAGAGCTGGGACCAATGTCCTTGCGGTGAGGTTAACTAGTGCGGCGGGAGAGGGTTTAAACTAAATTGGCAGGAGGATGGGCAACAGGATGAAACATTAGAGAGGAGAAACAAGGTGCACAGAGGACTGAGAGGGACAAGCAGCATAGAGCAAAAAAAAGTTCAGAAATAGAGGGATCAGATGGGGGGCAAATGCGAGACAATTTAAGATGAGTTTAGAGTGCATGTGTCTGAATGCACATAGTGTGGTAAGTAAGTTTGGTGACCTGCAGGCTCAAGTCATCACATGGGACTATAACAGTGGCAATAACAGAGATCTGGCTCAAAGAAAGGGAGGATTGGTTACTTAATATTCATGGCTACAAGGCATTCAGGAAAGCTAGGGAAGGAATGAAAGGGCGGCGTGGCAGGGGGGAGGCAGTGGCAGTATTAATCAGAGAAACTATTACAACATTGGAATGGGATGATGTAGTTGAGGGGTCAAAAGCAAAATCTATTTCTTTAGAATTAAGGAACAATAGAGGAGCTATTGCATTAATTGGTGCATACTATAGACCAACAAATAGTCGGAAGGATAAAGAGGAGATAGAGGAAGATGCAAGAACTATAGAGTAGTGATAATGGGGAATTCAATTATCCCAATAGAGACTGGGACAGTAATAGTGTAAAGGGCACAGAGGAGGAGGATTTCCAGAAATGTGTACAAGAGAACTTTAGAAACATAGAAAAATTTAAGGCACAGAAGGAGGTCATTCAGCCCATCATATCTGTGCCGGTCGAAAAAGAGCTACCCAGCCTAATCCCACTTTCCAGCACTTGGTCCGTTGCCTTGTTGGTTATGGCACTTCAAGTGCATATCCAAGTACTGACTGAGGGTCTCTGCCACTACCACTGTTTCAGGCAGTGAGTTCCAGACCCCCACCACCCTCTAGGTGAATTTTTTTACTTGGCTCCCCTCCAATTCTTCTACCAATTACTTTAAATCTATGCCCCTTGGTTATTGACCCCTCTGCTAAGGGAAATAGGTCCTTACAATCCACTCTATCTCGGCCCCTCATAATTTTATACAACTCAATTAAATCACCCCTCAGCCTCCTCTGTTCCAAAGAAAACAACCCCAGCCTATCCAATCTTTCCTCATAGCTAAAATTCTCCAGTCCTGGCAACATCCTCATAAATCTCCTTTGTACCCTGTCCAGTGCAATCACATCTTTCCTGTAATGTGGTGACCAGAACTGTACACAGTACTCAAGCTGTGGCCTAACTGGTGTTTTATACAGTTCGAGCATAACCTCCCTGCTCTTATATTTTAGCATAACCTCCCTGCTCTTATATTCTATGCCTCGGCTAATAAAGGAAAGTATCCCGTATGCCTTCTTAACCACCTTATCTCCCTGTCCTGCTACCTTTAGGGATCTTTGGACATGCACTGCAAGGTCCCTTACTTCCTCTACACCTCTCAGTATCCTTCCATTTATTGTGTATTCCCTTGCCTCGTTTGACCGCCCCAAATGCATTACCTCACACTTCCCCACATTGAATTCCATTTGCCACTTTTCTGCCCACCTGACCAGTCCATTGATATCTTCCTGCAGTCTGCAACTTTCCTCCTCACTATCAACCACAAGGCCAATTTTTGTATCATCTGCAAATTTCTGAATCATGCCCCCTACATTTAAGTCAAAATCATTAATATATACCACAAAAAGCAAGGGACCCCACAAGAACTTTCTTGATCAGTGTGTTTCCAGACAATGAGGAAGGAAGCAGTGCTGGATCTAGTTCTGGGGAATGAAATGGGCTGGATGGAGCATGTTTCAGTGGGGGAGCATTTGGGGAATTTAGGGGAACATTTAGGGAACAGTGATCATAATATCATTAGGTTTAGAATAGTTATGGAAAAGGACAAAGAACAATGAAATGTTAAAATACTTAACTGGAGGAGGGCTAATTTCAGTGAGTTAAAAAGGGATCTTGCCCAGGTGGATTGGAATCAAAAATTGGTGGGCAAAACAGTAATTGAGAGGCCTTCAAAGAGGAGTTGGTTTGGGTACAAAGTAGACACATTCCTAGGAGGGGGAAAGGAAGGGCATCCAAAGCTAGAGCTCTCTGGATGACTAAAGATATAGGGCCAGAAATCATGCAGAGCAGCGAGGCAATGCTCACCGCAGCTCCTGCAAATTAAATTAACGAAAATATCTACTGTTGGGCTCTGTGGCATTGAAATGCTTGAATTTGAACTTTAAACAAAATGTGCGCTATCAACCCAGCCTCTGAGCAATGTGAGTTGCCGTGCGAATGGAAAAGCCTGTGAGGAGAAGACACGCCCACAAAATCTGTCAGGAAGAGAAGCCACACCCACAGATTCAGGCTGCACTGCTCAAGCAGGCAAGCAGACTTCATTCATTTAAAGTTAATATTCTGTATGTCATTGTAAATAAAAATGTTTTTTTTTCATAAAAAGCCAAATAAATAAATGAATTTAATAAAAGAGACAGGAGGGAAAAGTAAAGAAAAATTAAAATTTTTAATTTAATTTTTTTTTAATGCCCAAACACTATTAAAATAAGGAGTAATATGAGACTCCACGTTTTTAAAAGTTAATTTTTAGTTGTTTGACAGTCGTTAAAACTAACGGCGCTGTTAAAACTTCGTTTAGACCTTTTAATTTTAAGTGTATCTGTTTGGTGGCATAATTAGTTACTTTCCAGCTGGGCAGATAAGCAAGTTGCTGCTTTTTCAATGATTTCTCTGATTGCAGCGTGCGATGTCCCTTTAATTCGAAGCTGTCATTTCACGATTTCCACATTTTCACTGCGCATGTGCAAACACGGGAACTCGCTCCTTCAATTCACCACTAAAAACTGAGAGCGCTGTTGAGCTCCTCCATTATTTCGGGAGCGATTTGTGGCCCATTAGAGATTAAAATGAAACAGAAAAAGGAGGTTTATGATGAATGTAAGGTTCATAATACATTAGAGAACCAGACTGAACACAGAAAGTACAGAGGAGATCTAACAAAGGGAATAAGAAGGGCAAGGAGAGTATGAGAATAGATTAGCGGCTGACATAAGTGGGAACTCAAAAGTATTTTATAAACATATTAATAGTAAAAGGGTAGTCAAAGGAAGGGTGGGACTGATTAGGGTCTAAAAAGATCTTCTTGTGGAGGCTGAGGGTATGGCTGAGATACTAAATGAATACTTCACATCCGTCTTCACTAGAGAAGACAAAGCTGCCATTGTTGCAGTAAAGGAGGAGGAAGTAGTGATATTGGATAGGATAAAAATAGAGAAAGAGGAGGCACTTAAAAGATTGGTAGTACTCAAGTAGAAAAGTCATCTGGTCAGATGGGATGCATCCGAGGTTACTAGAGGAAGTAAGGATGGAAATTTCGGAGGCTCTGGCCACAATCTTCCAATCCTCCTTAGATATGGGGACGGTGCTGGAGGACTGGAGGATTGCAAATGTTATGCCCCTGTTCAAAAAAGGGGAGAGGGATAAACCCAACAATTACAGGCCAGTTAGCCTAACGTTGGTGGTGGGGAAACCTTTAGAAACAATAATCTGGGACAAAATTAATTGACGCTTGGAAAAGAATGGGCTAATAAATGAAAATCAGCACAGATTTGTTCAAGGAAAATCAATTTGACTAACTTGATTGAGTTCTTTGATGAAGTAACAGAGACGGTTGATGAGGGTAGTGCGGTTGATGTTGTGTGTATGGTCTTTCAAAAAGTACCACATAATAGACTTGATAGTAAAACTAAAGCCCATGGGATTGAAGGGACAGTGGCAGCATGGATACAAAATTAGCTAAGGGACAGAATGCAGAGAATAGTGGTGAACGGTTGTTTTTCAGACTGGAGGGAAGTGTACAGTGGTGTTCCCCAAGGGGTCACTATTAGGACCACTGTTCCTTTTGATATATATTAAATACTTGGACTTGGCTATAGAGGACATAATTTCAAAGTTTTCAGATGACATGAAACTCAGAAATGTAGTAAAAAAATGTGGAGGGTAGTAACAGACTTCAGGAGGACACAGACAGACTGGTGAAATGGGCAGATACATGGCAGATAAAATTTAATGCAGAGAAATATGAAGTGATACATTTTGGTCAGAAGAATGAGGAGAGGCAATATAAACTAAATGTTAAGATTTTAAAGGGTGTGCAGGAACAGAAAGATCTAGGGTAGCACATAGACAAATCTTTGAAGGTGGCAGGACAAGTTGAGAAGGCTGTTAAAAAAGCATATGGGATCCTGGGCTTTATTAATCGAGGCATAGGGGGTGATTTTAAACCCCAAGAATGGGTGGGTTGGGTGCGGGTGGGAGTTGAAAATAGTTTATTTCCGGGTTTAACGTCGGCGTGTAAAAGTACAGGCTTCCCACTGGGAATGCAAAGTCCAAAAATTTTGCGGTTGCGACCCAAAAAAACCCAACTATTTTTAATTTCCACCCGTCCCCAACCCACTCATTCTTGGGGTTTAAAATCACCCCGATAGAGTATAAAAGCAAGGAAGTTTTGCTAAAGCTTTATAAAACACTTGTTAAGCCTCAGCTGGAGTATTGTGCTCAGTTCTGGGCACCACACTTTAGGAAGGATGTCAATTCCTTAGAAATGGTGCAGAAGAGATTTTCTAGGATTGTACCATGGATGAGGGACTTCAGTCATGTCAAGAGATTGGAGAAGCTGGGGTTTCCTCCATAGAGCAGAGAAGATTATGGGGAGATTTGATAGAGGTGTTCAAAATCATGAACGGTTTTGATAGAGTAAATAAAGAGAAACTGTTTCCCCTGGCAGAAGGGTCGGTAACCAAAGGACACAGATTTAAGGTGATTGGCAAAAGAGCCGATATGAGGTAACAATTTTTTATGCAGCTAGTTGTAATGCACTGCCTGAAAAGGTGGAAGCAGATTCAATAGTAACTTTCAAAAGGGAATTGGATTAATACTTGAACGGAAAATGTTTACAGGGCTATGTGGAAAGAGCAAGGGAGTGTGACTAATTGGAGAGCTCTTTGAAAGAGCTGGCATGGGCAAGATGGGCCAAATGGCCTCCTCCTGTGCTGTACCTACTATGATACTATAATATGTATATACACACATCTTGCTTCTTTTGATCCATTGCTTCCTGTCTCCCTGTCTCCTCCTTGTTCTCATTTTTCTTTTTTTCCTTTCATTCCCTCTTATCTTTTCTCTTATTTTCTCTGAATCTTATTTCATCATTCCCTCTCTTCTTGTTCCCTTTATTCCCTCTCTCTTCCCTCCTTCCTCCTTTCACTTTCACCCACTCTCGCCATCCCTCGTTCTCTCATTCCTTCTCTTATTCCTTCTTTCTCCCACAATTACTAGCAGCAGTTCTTTGTTTCATAAATCCAGGTGGCACTCCTATTGCAAATAACACCATGTGGCTTCTTTTCTATTGCACAGGTGTCAGCTGAATGTACCAGTAAGCAACTTTTATTTAGTACTGAAGTGAATTCATAAAGTTGCTTGCAAAAATCAAACCAATAAATATGCAGAAAATTGCATTTTTTTTGAGAAACCAAAGGGGATAAATATTAAATAAGCTGCTGTAATATTTTTCCATGCATGTTTAGAGGTATAAAATATAATATTCTGAACAAAATGAATGCAAATTATGAATACCTGCCAGAGACAGTGAGCAAAATGATGTTGATTTACTAAAATCAAACACACATGCCAAAATGAAAGAAAATATTATACTAACCGGCAGCTTTTGTTCAATATTTCTTATAAGTGATCTTGCTCATGTGTCATGTCCACCTGCAGGACCATTTGTTCAGACTGTCTATCCTGAATTAATTGATGGGACAGTCCTTCCAGGATTTCCCTCCTTTATGTTAATCTTTTCTATGCTGTTATTAGTGTTTTCTTTCTTATACAAATCGAATCACAGAAAAGAGATACAACTACCCCAGTCACTTAGAGCACATGACAAAATTTTTAAAAATTGTAATATCAAATGCCTTCATTAATCACACATGGCTTGATTTTACACTGGGTAGTGCCTTTACCCACTGAGCCACAAACAGGTCGAAAGAAAATTAATGTCAGATAGGTGTGACATGATTTGTTCAAAACTAATGACCAAAATGAATAAACATATGAATCTAGAAGTAGCTGTAAAAAACCTTGCATTGGCTTTGATAGTTATGTCCTGAAATATCAGTACATTCATTGTATAATTAACTTTTTTCTCTCGACCGTTTTTTCCAAAAGTTACATCAGTATGGATGCGTGATTTCATGGCAGAGTGTTAATTGGATGAATCCAGCAGGGTGATCGGATGTGCACGTGGTGAGCTTCTAGCAGACTTGAGATGCTTTAATACAACAGTCTCAGGGTGGTATTCATTGCAGAATCAATTAGCTTGCTACGATGGAAAAGCTCAAGGATGACCAGCTTGGGCTGATAAGTGGCAAGTAACATTCGCGCCAGACAAGTGCCAGGCAATGACCATATCCAACAAGAGAGTGTCTAACCACCTTCCCTTGACATTCAATGGCATTACCATCGCCAAATCCACCACCATCAACATCCTGGGGGTCACCATTGACCAGAAACTTAACTGGACCAGCCATATAAATACTGTGGCTACAAGAGCAGGTCAGAGGCTGGGTATTCTGTGGCGAATGACTCATCTCCTGACTCCCCAAAGCCTTTCCACCATCTACAAGGCACAAGTCAGGAGTGCAATGGAATACTCTCCACTTGCCTGGATGAGTGCAGCTCCAACAACACTCAAGAAGCTCGACATCATCCAGGACAAAGCAGCCCGCTTGATTGGCACCCCATCCACCACCCTAAACATTCACTCCCTTCACCACCGGCGCACCGTGGCTGCAGTGTATACCATCCAGAGGATGCATTGCAGCAACTCACCAAGGCTTCTTCGACAGCACCTCCCAAACCCGCGACCTCTACCACCTAGAAGGACAAGGGCAGCAGGCACATGGGAACAACACCACCTGCACGTTCCCCTCCAAGTCACACACCATCCTGACTTGAAAATATATCGCCGTTCCTTCATCGTCGCTGGATCAAAATCCTGGAACTCCCTACCTAACAGCATTGTGGGAGAACCTTCACCTCACGGACTGCAGCGGTTCAAGAAGGCAGCTCACCACCACCTTCTCGAGGGCAATTAGGGATGGGCAATAAATGTTGACCTTGCCAGCGCACCCACATCCCATGAACGAATAAAAAAAACGGTATCTCACAAACTCGATCATGAGTTACTTCTTACCTAAGGATGATTTATAAAGTAAGATAAGTGAGCTTATCTGTTCATGTCTTTGTAGAATTAGTTTTGATTCACTTGATTTTACCTTGAAGGAGTCACCATATTCACACACAGCTACTAAAAAATAAACAGTTCTGGAGCCCAGCATGAAGCAAACCAAGAGCTTCATGTTGATACTGACACTCCCCTCTCCTCTCCTCCACTTCCTTCTCCTTGTCCACTTCTCCTCCTCTTCCGTCCATCCCTTTCTCCTCCTCCTTCCTTCCCTTCTCCTTCCAGTCCCGCATCTCTCCTTCTCCTCCTCTCCCATCCCTTCACCCATCCCTCTTCCTTACCTTTGCCCTTCCCTTTTCCATTCTGTTCTCCTACTTCCCAAATGTTTCTTCCTCCCTCCATTTTCTCCCTCCTACAAAAGTTCCACCTCTTCTGGTCTCCATTGTCATAGCTTTCCCTTGGCCTTTATCCAATTATCCCTGCCCTCTCACCCTGCTTGACCTGAAGACTGTGGTTGGTGTTGAATTTCCATCTACAGTGCCACAGGCAATCAACTTGTATTTAAAACTTGTGTCTCTTCATCAGGATACAATTGCTTGGTCCAATTCTTAAGCTTGGAAAGTTTAGCCACCCTTGGAACAGCAGAATGGATGAAAGTTAATATGGGAAGGATGGAACATTCCTGATTAGTTTTATCATATATGTTTCCAATTCATTCTCTTATATCCCTTTACCCTTGCCATTATATACCCCCACTTACTCCTACCTGAGTCCAGTGGCTAAATACACCAGATAGCTCCACTCCTTTCTTCGGGCTCCCAGTGCTAATGACTGAGACTACCACCCTCTGCAGAATTAAAGTGGGAGCTCTCCCCTTGCCATCCATTTTAGCCCCTCCCCTCCCCTCCCCATGCTATACATTGAGTTCCTACCTACACTATATGGAGGCAGCAATCCCAGCTATTAATGTTGAGGGCATGGCAAGAGAAAATGGAAGCCTGTCTGGTGCATTAGCTGAACTCAGGAGGAGCAGGATTGGGGGACGGAGGGTGGAGGCGGGGCTGGATGCATTGATTTTGTCAGAAAATGCTGAACTGCTGACTGAGCTCCCAGAAAGTTGACTGTCAGTGCTGACAGTTGGTCTGTATGAGTCCCCCCAGGGTAAACTGGGATTTTCTCAATTTTTCTATTGAGCAATTTGGCACAAATATTGTGCACTCCATAACTGGAATCCTGCATTTTTTTCATCTATGTGCTTGTCAGCCACTTGAGAAGGGTTAAAAGAAGATTAAATGGATAACATAGAATTTACAGCACAGGAACAGGCCATTCGGCCCAACTGGTCCATGCCGGTGTTTATGCTCCATATGAGCCTCCTCCTACCCCTCTTCATCTAACCTTATCAACAGAACCTTCTATTCCTTTCTCCCTCATGGGTTTATCTAGATTTCCCTTAAATTCATCCATGCTATTTGCCTCAACTACTCCTTGTGGTCGCGAGTTCCACATTCTAACCACAAAAGATTATTATACGCTTGTCATGATTGGCTGCTTTCTTTTTGTTGCAATTAAAGAAATTGAATTCTCAGGCAGCTTACAGTTGAAAAAGTTGTTGCAATTTCATTAGATCAAAAATTACAAAGAAAAATAAGGTTTGTTCACATTTTATCTAATCAGACAAAAATATAGCCCTTTACTTTGTTCAACCTTTTTCCTCACTTATCCTATATATCTTCAAGCAGCATTGCTTCTCTGACCTTACCTATAATTTGATCTTACCGTAATTATTGTTAAATTGATCTGCATGAAATGCTAAGCTACCTAATAATGTCAAAACTTAGCCAACCGATTGGTTGAAAGCTAGGTGCACAGTTCAGAATGCACTTTTCATAGTCCATATCTGAAGAATTGCCTCTGCCTCCCTTCTGCAGTGGATTTTATTGACATTGGAGTCTAGCCAAGCTTCTGAATTAGCTTGAAAGGTCTTCGAGTTTGATCGCCTCAGGCTGACACACATTTGTTAATTACATAGAACTTACAGAACAGACTTTCTTACTCTGGTCTCAACTGAATTTTTGCTTTTATTGCTCTCTTAGCGTGCCTATGTTTTCTTTTAACCAACTCCCTTCATGTACTTCTCCGCATAAAGAAAAAGTACTAGAGAAATTAAAGGGACTAAAAGTCGACAAAGCCCCCAGACCTGATGGCCTACATCCTAGGGTTCTAAAAGAGGTGGCTGCAGAGATAATGGATGCATTGGTTGCGATCTTTCAAAATTCCCCAACTTCCAGAATGGTCCCAGTGGATTGGAAGGTAGCAAATGTAACACTGCTACTCAAGAAAGGAGGGAGAGAGAAAACAGGGAAATACAGGCCAGTTAGCCTGACATCAGTCATCGGGAAAATGCTGGAATCCATTATTAAGGAAGTGGTAACAGGGACTTAGAAAATCATAATATGATTAGGCAGAGTCAACATGGTTTTATGAAAGGGAAATTGTGTTTGATAAATCTTTTAAGGATGTAACTAGCGGGGTAGATAAAGGGAAACCGGTGGATGCAGTATATTTGGATTTTCAAAAGACATTTGATAAGGGGCCACACAAGAGGTTGTTACACAAGAAGAGGACTCATGGGGTTGGGGGTAACATATTAGCATGGATAGAGGATTGGTTAACGGACAGAAAACAGAGAGTAGGAATAAACGGATCATTTCCAGGTTGGCAGACTGTAACTAGTGGGGTGCCGCAAGGATCGTTGCCGGGTGGGAAATCAAGCTGTGTGGAGGACACAAAGGGCTCAATTTTGAAATGGTGGCGGGTCGGCAGCGAGGGGGTGAAGGTGTGCGTGGCAAACCCGAATAAAAAAATCTTACCTTTTCCAACGCAGTTGTGATCTAATTGATGGTGATTAAAGTTGTTTCCGGGTTTTGCGCCAGCCTAATGGACAGGCTGGCTGCTGACAGGATTTGCAACGCCGGGGGGTGGGGGGGAGGGGGGGAGAGAAAGAGAGTGACGTCATCCGACACTGGAACTGAGAGGGGAGGGTACTGAAGATCGGGGGCAAGAGGGGAAGATCGGGGGGGGGGTGGGCAGAGGAAGAGATGGGGGGGAGAGGGAGATTGGAGAGGGACATCGGAGGGGGAGAGGGGGAGATCGGAGAGGGAGACATTGTGGTTTGAGAAGGACATCGGAGAGGGAGACATTGGGTGGAGAGGGGGAGATCATAGAGGGGGACATGGGACATCGGAGCAGGGTGGAAAGGTCGTTTTTTTTGTTTCTTTACTTTGTGCAATTGTTTTTTATTGAATTTATTTTGTTTATTTTTGCCTGATCCAGCCCTTTCAGGCGTGAATCGGAAACTGTGGGAAAGCCGCCCAGGTAAGTTTAAAATCGTTTTAACTATCTAGTACGTCAAAAATAAAGTACCTTAAGTACCTCAATGAGGTACATTTGGTTCGTTAGCTATCATCCTGCCGGCTTTAATTGCCGACTGGACTTCCGGATTCGTGAAGCGGGTGCACACACAGGTGCGTCCGTAGGAAACCCGGAAATCGGCGGGTTGGGGCCGGCTTCCTAACCCGCTCTGGATTTTCCCGATTTTCACAGCCCCCCTGCCCTCTACGCACTCACAATTTGATTTGAAAATTGAGACCAAAAAGTCTGCAAAGGGATACGGACAAGTGAATGGGCAAGAAGGTGGCAGATGGAGTATAATGTGGGGAAATGTGAGGTTATTCACTCTGGTAGAAAGAATAGAAAAACAGAATATTTTTAAATGGCGAGAAACTATTAAATGTTGGTGTTCAGAGAGATCTGAGTGTCTTTGTACACGTAACACAGAAAGTTAACATGCAGGTACATCAAGCAATTAGGAAAGCAAATGGTATGTTGGCCTTTATTACAAGGGGGTTGGAGCACAAGGGTAAGGAAGTCTTGCTATAATTGTACAGGGCTCTGGTGAAACCACACCTGGAGTACGGTGTACAGCTTTGATCTCCTTACCTAAGGAAGGATATACTTGCCTTAGAACCGGTGCAACAAAGGTTTGCTAGATAGATTCCTGGGATGAGAGGGTTGTCCTATGAGGACAGATGGAGTAGAATGGGCCTATACTCTCTGGAGATTAGAAGAATGAGTGGTGATCTCATTGAAACATACAAGATTCTGAGAGGGTTTGACAGGATAGATGTGGAAAAGCTGTTTCCCCTGGCTGGTGATTCTAGAACGAGGGAGCATAGTCTCAGGCTAAGGGGTCGGTCATTTCGGACTGAGATGAGGTGAAATTTCTTCGCTTATAGGGTTGTGAATCTTTGGAATTCTCTGCCCCAGAGGGCTGAGGATGCTCAGTCATTAAGTATATTCAAGGCTGAGATCGATAGATTTTTGGACTCTAGGGGAATCATGCGATATGGGGATCAGGCGGGAAAGTGGAGTTGAGGTTGAAGATCAACCATGATCTGATTGAATGGCGGAGCAGGGTCGAGGGGCGATATGGCCTTCTCCTGCTCCTATTTATTATGTTCTTATGTTCGTATGTCGATAAGGATATCTTCTTTCCATTTAACATTCAATTCAAAGTGCGAACGAATATTACAAAATCTTCTGAGGATAATGAATGGCATCAAAGTCCACTGATCAATTCAGTAAAACTTTACTGTTTCTCCTAAGCTTGTAGTGCATTACAATTACTGGAAAATGATATTATCCAAACTTATGGTTTCACCTATATCCCTTTTGTTTACACATTATAAGGTAGACATTCCTGATTGTTCATGAATCTGACTGGAATGGTGTGAAGTAAGAGAACTCACTAACTTTTGGTGCAGCAATTCCCACCAGATATTCACAATTTCGATATATTTTCCATTCCATACAAACTTTGGGACACAGTGGGCTGCCTGAAGAAGCTCGCTTGCACCAAACAGGAATTGTAAAGAAATCAACAACAACAACTTGTATTTATATAGCGCCTTTAATGTGGTAAAACGTCACAAGGTGCTTCCCAGGAGCATTATCAAACAAAATTTGACACTGAGCCACGTAAAGAGATAATGGGGAAGATTTTCACTCGGAGCCAGGTACCCCACGCATCCGTGGATATTCGTGTGGGAAACCCGGAAGTGAATTGAGTGCATCGCAATCTGCGATTGCAACTCAATTGAAGCATTTGTGTTTCCGGATTTCCCACGTGCCAGACAGCCAGATTGACAGGTTGGCTGCCTCTTGGCAGTGAAAGGAGCTGCAAATCAGAGAGGGCGGCGGGAGGGGGAGAGAGATCATCGGCACTGCAAAAATCAGAAGTGGGGTGGGGGGAATGTAATAAACTGGATATCCAGGTGATGAAGTATAGAATACTAGAGCCTAGTCTTCAGTTGCTTCCAAGCCTTTATTCACAGAGCTCCCCCTTACACACACACCAGAGCCTATATCATCTCTCCTATAAATGGATACAAGAGAATTCCTAATTGATACACACCACCTGGATACAATTAACACTATATGTTATAAATCACATGGATTCAATTAACAGGGAGATGGGGGTCGTGGATGACATCGGTGGTGGGGGGGGGTGGTTAGCTCGCATCGGAGATTGGAGGGATCAGCCAGCATCGGAGATCGGAGGGATCAGCCATCATCGGAGATCAGAGGGATCAGCCATCATCGGAGATTGGAGGGATCAGCCATCATCGGAGATTGGAGGGATCAGCCATCATCGGAGATCAGAGGGATCAGCCATCATCGGAGATTGGAGGGGTCAGCCAGCATCGGAGATCGGAGGGATCAGCCATCATCGGAGATCAGAGGGATCAGCCATCATCGGAGATTGGAGGGGTCAGCCAGCATCGGAGATCGGTGGGGATTCAGCCAGCGTCGGAGATCGGTGGGGATTCAGCCAGCGTCGGAGATCGGTGGGGATTCAGCCAGCGTCGGAGATCGGTGGGGATTCAGCCAGCGTCGGAGATCGGTGGGGATTCAGCCAGCGTCGGAGATCGGTGGGGATTCAGCCAGCAATGGAGATTGGGGCTTTCAGCCAGCATTGGAGATCGTGAGAGGGGGCTGGGATCCAGCATCCGGGGGTGGGGGGGGGCCACCATCGAGGATGGGGGGGTCGAACAATCGCTGGGGTTCCTTTTGGGCAGGTGAGCTTGTTGGGCCTGGATGAAGCACTCTTGCTCCTCCGGGCCCGCCAGCAGTGCAATAAAGGCACTCACCTCATGGATCCAGCCCTTCCCCTCTGTTTTCACCTGACATGAATCAAAAGTGATGGGAAACCCGAACCGGTAAGGTTAAATTCATTTACGTTTTCCAATACACAAAATATTAAGTACCTCTTTAAAAGTATCAGCCCGCCGGCTTTAAGTGGCGGGTGAGACTTCCTGATGTATGTTGTGCACACGCAGACAAACCTGCCTGGGTTAAACCCAGAAGTGGCTGCATTGGAGCTGGGATGCGGTCCTGCTCCAAAATGTTATTATTTTAACCTCCCATCTGCTCCCAACCCACCCATTCTTGGGAGTTAAAATTAACTCCATTAGGAGAGGTGACCAAAAGCTTGGTCAAAGCAGTATGTTTTAAGGAGCATCTTAAAGGAGGAAAGAGAGGTAGAGAGGCAGAGAGGTTTAGGGAGGGAATTCCAAAGCTTAGGGCCTAGGCAGCTGAAGGCACGGCCGCCAATGGTAGAGCGATTAAAATCGGTGATGCGCAAGAGGCCAGAATTGGAGGAGCGCAGAGATCATGGAGGATTGTAGGACTGGAGGAGGTTACAGAGATATAACTCCTATAACTAAAGGGCTTCCATCTGAAATGAGCACAGGGGAATGAGCTGCACACTATTTCATGGTCATATTTACAGACAGTGCCCTTTAGATGCTGCTGCTACACGCAGTAGGGTAAAGGATGGTTGGAACTCAAGACCACGGGCCATGGAGGAGAGCTGTCTGAAACCCCCAGTACGCGATAGCTGACATCAACAACAACAACAAATTGCATTTATATAGCACCTTTAACGTAGTAACATGTCCCAAAGTGGATGAAAGCTCTCTCTAGCATCTCACGTACCTGGCTGCAAATATGGAAGAAAATGGCAGACCTGAGGAAAGATGTCAAAGTAATGCTACCCAACAGTTTCCTGGTTGATTTGTTGAGTAAGGACGGGTCTGCTGGTGGATTTTATAAACTTCATTTATATTAAATGCAGGATGGAAAGATGACCGGAAATCTGTAGCTGCAGTTTGGAACAGAATCAGTTAACTCTTATCTATCACAGTGAGGATGAATTATAGGATCATTACAGCACAGAAGGAGGCCATTTGGCCCATCGAGCCCGTGCCCGTTCTTTGTAAGAGCAATCAGTTGGTCCCATTTCCCCGCTCTTTACCCAGAGCCAAGCAAATTGTTTCCCTTCAAGAATTTATCCAAATCCTTTTTGAAAGCCACGATTGAATTTGCTTCCACCACTCTTTCAGGCAGTGCATTCCAGATTATAACTACTTGGTGCATAAAAAAGTTTTTCCTCATGTCGCCTTTGGTTCTTTTGCCAATCACCTTAAATCTGTGTCCTCTGGTTCCCGACCCTTCCGCCAATGGGAACAGTTTCTCTTTATTTATTTCAGCTAAACCCTTCATGATTTTGAATACTTCTATCAAATCTCCTCTCAACCTCCTCTGCTCTAAAGAGAACAACCCCAGCTTCTCCAGTCTATCCATGTAACTGAAGTCCCTCATCCTTGGAACCATTCTAGTAAATCTTTTCTGCACTCTCTCTAAGGCCTTCGCATCCTTTTGAAAGTGCAGTGCCCAGAATTGGACACAATATTCTAGTTGTGGCCAAACCAGTGTCATATAAAGATTCAACATAATTTCCTTCCTTTTATACCCGATGCCTCTATTTATAAAGCCCAGGAACCTGTATGCTTTTTTAATCAATTCCTGTCCCGCCACCTTCAGTGATTTGTGTATATAAACCCCCAGGTCTCTCTGTTCCTGCACCCCCTTTAGAAATGTACCATTTAGTTTATATTGCCTCTCCTCGTTCTTCCTGCCAAAATGTATCTCTTTGCACTTCTCTGTGTTAAATTTCATCTGCCACGTGTCTGCCCATTTCACCAGCCTGTCTATGTCCTCTTGAAGTCTATTACTATCCTCCTTACTGTTCACTACACTTCCAAGTTTTGTGTCATCTGCAAATTTTGAAATTGTGCCCTGTACACCCAAGTCCAAGTTATTAATATATATCAAAAAGAGCAATGGTCCTCGTATCGACCCCTGGAGAACAGGGGCAGTGGCAGCGTGGATGTGAAATTAGCTAAGTGGCAGGAAACAGAGAGTAATGGTGAATGCTTGTTTTTCAGACTGGAGGAAGATATACAGTGGCGTTCCCCAGGGGTCAATATTGGACCATTGCTTTCCATGCTGTAACTATTCTTTGATTCTTTAAAAAAAACTCAATCAAGTTAGTTAAACACAATTTGCCTTTAACAAATCCGTGCTGGCTTTCCTTTATTAATCCACACTTGTCCAAGTGACTATTAATTTTGTCCCAGTTTATCATTTCTAAAAGCTTCCCCGCCACCAACATTAAACTGACCGGCCTGTAGTTGCCAGGTTTATCCTTATACCTTTTTTTGAACAAGGTTGAACAAGGCAGCACCCCCCGTATCTAAGGAGGATTGGAAGATCATGGCCAGCACCTCTGCAATTTCCACTCTTACTTCCCTCAGCAACCTAGGATACACCCCATCCGGCCGGGTGACTTATGTACTTTAAATCCAGCCAGCCTTTCCAGTACCTCTTCTTTATCAATTTTTAACCCCTCCAGTATCTCAATTACCTCCTCTTTTACTGTGATTTGGCAGCATCTTCTTCCTTGGTAAAGACAGATGAAAAGTACTCATTTAGTACCTCAGCTGTGCCCTCTGCCTCCATGTGTAGATCTCCTTTTTGGTCCCTGATTGGCCCGACCCCTCCTCTTACTATTTATATGCCTATAGACGACTTTTGGTTTCCCTTTTATGTTAGCTGCAAGTCTATTCTCATACTCTCTCTTGGCCCCTCTTATTTCCTTTCTCATTTCTCCTCTATATTCTCCTTTTCTATATTTAGCCTGGTTCTCACTTGTATTATCAACCTGATATCTGTCATACCCCCCCCCTTTTCAGCTTCATCTTACTCTCGATCTCTTTCAAAGCTCTGGCTTTGGTTGCCCTACCTTTCCCCCTCGTGGGAATGTATGTAGGCTGTATCCGAACCATCTCCTTTTTAAACGCCAACCATTGTTCAATTTCAGTTTTGCCTGACAATCTTTGATTCCAATTTACCCGGGTCAGATCTGTCCTCAACCCACTGAAATTGGCCCTCCTCCAATTAAATATGTTTACTCTAGATTGCTTCTTGTCCTTTTCCATAACTAATCTAAATCTTATGATACTATGATCACTGTTCCCTAAATGTTCCCCCACTGACACTTGCTCCACCTGACCCACCTCATTCCCCAGAACCAAATCCAGCAATGCCTCCTTCCTCGTTGGGACAGAAACAAGCTGCTCAAGAAAGTTCTCCTGAACACACTGCAAAAATTCCTCCCCCTCTTTGCCCTTTACACTATTACTTTCTCAGTCTATAATAGGATAGTCGAAGCCCCCTGGTATTATACTCTATAGTTCTTGCAACTCTCTGTAATTTTCCTGCAAATTTACTCCTCTATATCCTTCCCACTAGTAGGTGGCCAGTAGAATAAACTCAGTAGTGTAATGGCACCTCTATTGTTTCTTAACTCTAACCAAATAGATTCTGTCCTTGACCGCAAAGCATATCCTCTCTCTCCAGCACAGCAATATTCTCCCTAATCAATACTGCCACCAATCCCCTCCTTTTTTCCCTTCCCTGTCTTTCCTGAACACCTTGGGCATGATTTTAAAATGCTGTTGGGTTGGCAGTGGGGGGGGAGGAGGGGTTAATGGGCACACGGGTAACCCGAATGGTAAAACCTTACCATTCCCCACGCGATTATGACTTAATTAGGAGCCATTAATCTTGTTTCCAGGTTTGCCGTCCGACAGCTGTGCAGTGGGCGGACTGTGCACCCGCATGACCTGTTGTCAGCTGGAGCGTCTGGATTTAAAGGGCCATTACACCAAAGGCTTTCGCTGAAGCAAGGAGTAAGGAGACAGAATGGAGCAGCAGAGGGGCAAGATAGCTCCAAGATTCAGCGATGCCTCATTTGAGGTGCTACTGGCCGGGGTGAGGAGGAGGAGGAGGGAAATATTTTACCCGGTCGACAGGAGAAAGTGCCCTGCCTCTGCCACCAAGAAGATCTGGCTTGAGGTGGCAGAGGAGGTCACCAGCCAGGCAACATATCCCGCACATGGATACGGTGCAGGAAGCATTTCAATGACCTAACTAGGTCAGCAAAAGTGAGTACACTTACTGATTCTCCTGCATTCCGTGGTGCACATCACCTCCCCCACCAACTCATTCTGCACTGCCAAGACGATTCCATCACATCACTCCTCACACCCAATTAAGGCTCATCCTCAACTTACCTTCACGTCCTCAGCACTTCCTCATCTCACCATTTGAGATCCCACCACAACCACTCACCCCAATCATGATCCAATGTGATGTCTCTGTTTGATACTCACCCTCTGATGCACCTCTTTCAAGGTCAGCCTCTCTCAAAGCAATGCATTTGTCGGCTGACCACTTCAGCCTCACTCACTTACACGTCTGTACTTTCTCCCCTTCCGGGGGGCGGAGAGCGTAAAATGCACGCGAGTAGGCGAGAACTGGAGGGGGGCCACAACAAATAGTGATCCTCACAGAGGCAGAGGAGGAGGCCCTGGAGATCAGTCGCACTCTCGAGTGCCTGTCCGTCGGAGACGCCAAGACTGGCACCCCACAAACATCTGGTGACACAACTTTAACATTCATCACACACATGAATTGATGTTAACAATGATTAGCATGTTGAACACCTCAGTATGCTCATCGCAACATGACACATCTGTGATGATGCTCAATATTGCCTTCTGTTCTCTTACAGGCCCTTCAACGACCCACAGTTATGGGAGAGGGCGATTCCTCAGAGGAGCTCCTGGCCTTTAAGGGTGCACTGTCACATCTTAGTGAGCCATCCACTAGCACAGGTACTCACACCTCGGTGGGTCCTATTAGTCAGTTAGTTGGATTGGCACCTGAGTCACCACACACAAGTGAGCACGAGCAGAAACAGATGGCAGGGGCAGCTGCGGAGAGTCCGTGTCGGTGGGAGCACTCCTCTACAAGTTCTGCTCAGCTGGACGCAGATGCTGAACCCTGGGGGCCATCCTTTAAAACGAGAATGATCGAGGGGCAGCAGCACATTAGCGGGGTACTCGTGCATTAGTGGAATGGTGGCACAAGTACGTGTGGGAATATCTGAGATAGTGGTGCAGGTAAGTGCGGGAATGTCTGCGATGGAGAGAATGCTAGCCTCCATTGAGCTTCAAGCACGGCTCACAAATGAGGCCATTCAGGCTCTGACAATGGCCGTTCGGATTCATGGTGAACAACATTCTGCGGCCTTAAACGGGCTGATAGAAACTTTACAAATGGGCTTCCAAGACATCATACAAATTCTCCAAACTGTTCTCCAGCAGAGTGGTAGGAGTGATGTGGGCCTAGCCCAGGCGACGGATGATGGCAAAAGGGGACATGGAAGTGGGGACGCCACTCAAAGCGCTTCCATGTCTCATCCGTTGCCCCCCCTCAATCAGTACTCGCTATGCTGCCTCCTCTCCAGGTGGCCAAGTCTGCCCCTGCACAGGTGCAGGTGGAGCAGTCTTTGGCGGGGCCCTCACAGGCTCCAAAACCCAGAGGGCATCGGCCAAGAGCATCTAAGCAGTCAGGGCACGAACATGAGCACCCTGCCACTACCTCTGCTGTAGCCACAGGGGATGCACCATGTAGACGTAGTAGGAAGAGAAAGGCTAAGGATTTGTTATCACGCAGGATATGCACAAGGGCGTCTGACAGACTGTTATGTTTTTCATTTATATTTGATTTTTATTAAATTCACATTAAATATTATCATTCTCACCACGACTGCCACATCTTGTCCATTCTTGACTGCCTTTTGTGATAGGGCCCTTTCATGTGCTTCACAATGAATGGCGAGACTTGATGCCACCCAGTTGGTGGGTTCACAGTGGGTGTATGTGTAGCTGTAGGACTGTTTTGTGCAGGGTGTGGAGGGGGTGGGAACACTTTAGCAGTCAAGGACATTCAGCCACCGATCTTCGGGTCAGCGTTCTCCAAGGCGGCCTTCGAGACACACGACAACGCAAAATCGTCGAGCAGAAGTTGATAGCCAAGTTCCGCACCCATGAGGACGGCCTCAACCGGGATCTTGGGTTCATGTCACGCTACACGTAACCCCACCAGCAAAAAGGGAAAAAAAAAGTTATGTGTTTTAATATTCTCTCTCTCTCTCTGCCATTTGGGTCTCTTTCTTTCTGTCTGTGTAATAGACACAATGTATATCCAGTGTACTGGGACGTGCTGTTCTCCGTGACTGGCCTGTTTGAACAACAACGACACCTTTTGATTGGTGTGATGCTGTCCCAGCCTAATATAAGATATGCGATTTGAGAACCTTCCACTCATTCACCCGACGAAGGGGATCATCTCCGAAAGCTTGTGATTTTAAATTAAAATTGTTGGACTATAACTTGGTGTTGTAAGATTCCTTACATTTGTCCACCCCAGTCCATCACCGGCATCTCCACTCAATGTTGATGTCAGATGTGGATGCTGGATGAGGGCATGGGGCCTCATCAACCGGTAACCCTCTCTGTTGCGCCATGTTATGCAGGACACAACACACTACTATAATTCGACCAACTCTCGATGGTGCGTATTGAAGAGCTCCCCCAGAATGATCCAGGCACCAAAATCGCATCTTCAGTAGTCCTATAGCATGTTCAGTGACAGACCTGATGGAGGTGTGATTGTAGTTGTATCGACGCTGTTCCTCGCTGATGGGGTTCCTCAGAGATGTCATGAGTCATGTGTGCAGTGGGTATCCCTTGTCTCCAAGGAACCATTCCTTAAGGCTGTTTGCTGCGTGGAAGAGGGGCAGGATGTTGGATTCCCTCAGAATGAATGAATCATGGCAGCTGCCAGGGAATCTGGCGCAGACATGAAGGATTCTTTTCTGGTGGTCACAAACGAGTTGCGCGTTGATGGAATGATACCCCTTTCTGTTGATGAATAGTCCTGGCTCGCGTGGAGGTACTCAGGTTGCTATATGGGTGCAATCAATTGCACCCTGTACCTGTGGGAAGCCCTCCACAGAGTGGAAACCCACTGCCCTTTCTGTCTGGCTGAGGTCGTCCATGGGTAAGTTGACATATTGTGACGCCCTGCGAAACAAGCCGTCGGTGAACTGTCTTTTGCAGTTGTGTGCAGACCACTGAGAGACCCCGGCGATGTCACCGGTGGCACCCTGGAATGATCCGGAGGTGAAGAAGTTGAAGGCAGTCGTCACTTCAACTGCGAAGGGCAATGTCATGCCACCAGGCCCAGCCGGGAGCAGCTCGGCATGAAGGAGGCTGCAGATATCTGCGACCACCTGGCGACTCACTCTCTGCCTTCGTAGGCACTGCTCCCCAGAGAGGTCCAGGAAGCTCAGCACCGGTCTGTAGATCCTCAAACGAGGGTAGTGCCTCCTGCGACGTCGGTCCCTCTGTTGATTCCCTCTCTGCTCTTGTGTAGGTCCCTGTGGCGCACCTCTATGTGGTGGAGCTGCAAGTGGAGGAAGTGCACGCCGTGCCTGGCGAGGATGGTGATATCCCTCGTCCTCGGATATACTGGTGAATGCAGCCATCGCCCCCCCCCCCCCATCCTAATGTTGTCAGTTTGAGGGGTCCAAACAGTAGGTAAATATGTGTAAACAAAACAATTCTGAGTATAAACCAAAAATTTCAAGTCTAAACACAAATATCTCCCAGCCAAAAGTCTGTCTGAGTGAACCGAGTGCCCTGCTGCAATAACTCACCTTTTATCCCCATCTGTCAAACAGGGATTTAAATGTCCAAATATCTGTCGGCTGAAACCCAACGAGTTTCCATGTCGTGTTTCACACAGCACGGGAACCATGTTAAGGCTTGCCATCATTGTAAATTACAATGATGCACATTTCAAGTACTTTAAGTACTTGAATTGCTGGTTTAAATATCGTCCCACCAGCTTTAATTGCTGGCGGGACTTTCAGGTTCGGGAACAGTGTGTGCACCCAGATGGCTCTGGCTCGTGCACGTTTTTGGCGGGTTGGAGCCGGGATTCCTTCCCGTTTCCAGAAAATCCTAATTTTTCTTTGCCCCCCCCCCCTCCCCTGCCCCCAAAGCACTTGCACTTTGCTTTTAACATCATGCCCCTTGTATCCAGGAATATTTAGTACCCAATCCTGCCCTTTATTGAGCCAGGTCTCCGTTATCGCAACTACATCATATTCCCATGTGGCTATTTATGCCTGCAGCTCACCAACCTTGTTTACCACAGTTAATGCTTTTACAGACATACACTCTAAACCTATCTTGGACCTTCTTGTATTCTCTCTTAGTCTGATCCCACCTAATACTGTACTATATCTTACTCTAGTGCTATCTGTCTCTCCCAATCCTTTGTGCACCTTGTTTCTCTTTTCTAATGCTACATCCTGCTGCCCATCTCCTTGCCAAATTAGTTTAAACTCTCCCGCACAACACTAGTGACCCTCCCCGCAAGGACATTGGTTCCAGCTCTGTTGAGGTGCAACCTGTCCATCTTGAACAACCTCTGCCCCAGAACTGGTTCCAATGCCCCAAGAATCTGAAGCCCTCCCTCCTGCACATATCTCTAGCCATGCATTAACCTGCTTTATCCTACTATTCCTATACTCACTAGCGCATGAGACTGGGAGTAATCCAGAGATTACTTCCTTTGAGGTCCTGCTTTTTAACTTCCTCCCTAACTCCTGAAACTCTAGCCGTAGGATCTCATCCCTTTTCTTTTCTATGTCATTGGTACCCATACGGACCACGACTTCTGGCTGTTCCCCTCCACACTGCAGAATGTTCTGCACCCTCTCCGTGATGTGCTTTATCCTGACGCCAAGGAGGCAACACACCATGTGGGACTCACATCGACGGTCACAGAAACCCCTGTCTGTCCCCCTGACTATTGAATCCCCTATGACTGCTGCATTGCTACACTTCACTGTACCCCCATGTGCAGTCCTTTGCCCCATGGTCCCATTCTCAGGACTGCACTCATTTGAGTTGTCGTCACCATGAATACTGGTTTGAGAGTGCCACATACCTAGAAGATCCCTGCACTGCCTTCCTTTTCCTACCCTTTCGGATGGCCACCCACTTGCTATCCTGAACTCTCTGTGGCTGTGGGGTGACCGCCTCCTGGAACGTATGATCCAGGAAACCTTCAGCCTCCCTTATGCTCTGAATTGACTTTAGCCGTCCCTCAAGCTCAGAAACTCTCGGCTTGAGCTCGAGCAACTGGAGGCATTTCCTGTACATGTGGCCCTCCAGGAATTATGAAGTGTCCTGAAGTTCTCACATGGTTCAGGGATTGCAGGCAATGGGTCTCAGCTGCCCGTCCATTATATTTAGAAACCTTTTTTTCTAAACTCTCTTTAGATACTCGATTGTTATTAATTTACTTACTGTTTGCTTACCCCAATTAACCTACCCTTTTATTCCAGGTCTCTCAGAGCTCCTCCTCTCTGTTCACTGTCCTTCCCTGTCTACACCTAATTCCCCTCTCACTAAATTCGCAAGTTCCTACTCAATTCACAATTCACTCCTTTCGCAATGCACTCTGTGCTTCATCCCTCTGTGTTTCAGCAGATAACCTTTTGCTTTATACACCTCTGGAGAACAGCAATTACAACTGCTCAATCAGTTGATTCCTCAATGGGTGAAAATAATGAATGTTAGGGTAGTGGAGAAGGGTTGACAAATGAAGAAAGGAATGATAGGCAGGAGAGTAACTGCTGACCCAATGAAAAAAGGCAGGAATCCGACTCTTGAGCGAGATAAGAACTGGGAAAGACTGGTCAAGACAAAGAAAGAGAACTAATAGTCCTAAGACCTAATGAATAATTATAATGTATGCATTTCTGTACTAACTATAAATATGGGAGGCTTCTGAAGGGCTATGAAATCCCTATTCGAAGGAGCCTTGCAGCTACATGCGTAGAAGTTCCTAGCAGTGTGTCATTTCCACATGGGTTTCTCTCGGAGCCTCAATAAAAATCCCTTTTGTAAGTAAGTGGAGCAGACTTGCAAATGGTTGTTACTGAACTACTAATAAAGAGCTAAATGCTAATTAGCCTACTCTCAATGTCTGAATCTTGTTTGGAGTTATGAATTCCAACAGTGTGCATCCCACAAAGTGTGTCGTCAGAACCTGCTCACCCCTCCGAAGTTTGCATGCAATCCTACAGCCCTTTAAATGCTTCTCATGCATGATGACACATCAGCATGGCACAGATAAAGAAAGAGGCAACTTTATGTAACACCTGATCACATCTCTTTGGACATCCCAAAGTGCTTCATGTACAATTAAATTACTTTTGAGGTACAGTCACTGTTGCTATCTAGGTGAATGAGGCAGCCATTTTGTACAAGGAGGTCCCACAAAATGCTGTAAATGGGGTAAATAACCAGTTGAGCTGGAATTGGTTGAAAGAGAAACATTGGCTAAGACTCCTTGCTTTCTTCCAAATATTGCCATGGGATCTTTAAACGTCCACCTGAGTAGGCCAGAAGGAATATTGGTTTAATATTATAAATAAAAATCAAGAAACTGCAGATGTTGGAAATCTGAAGCAGAAAGAGGAAATTCATGAAACACCAAGCAAGCTAGTCAGCCCCCAGAGAGAATATACAAAGCAACAGTTCAGCTGTTAACCCTTTGTCGAACTGTTTGTTTTGTTCACTTCTCAAACTGTTACTGTTAGTAACCACCAGTGATTCTCTTAAACCTGTACAAGAATAGTTGTCTTGTTAGATTCCTTAAATCAAGATTAAATTGTTTTGCTACCAGCAGTTATTTATTTTTAAATTACAAATGATATTGATGTTGATATTTCATCAACACATTTGCTGCAGTGGGTATTTGAGGCAGTGTCCAAGCAGCCCCCTCACTCTCAACCTGGTTCCCTCTTACTGTCCCCCTCGTAATCTTCCTTCTTATATGTTTCCATCAGAAAGGCTTTGTTTGCTTTCAACATTCAACTTTGTTTTAATAAAAAGAACTCAAACGGAAGAAGGGTATGCTGTCTACTTCTCTCTCTTCCACATATTCATTCACTCTCCCTCTGGTGCTCACAATGCTAACAATCGATCTCTCAACTCGGCCAATGTTACCTTGCCCACTCCCCAGGCCCGAGCCCCAATTGCTCTCCTCCCCCGGCCACCGACTGACCCCACCACCCCCCCCAAGCCACTGATTACCCCCCTGGCCACCAACTGACCCTCCCCAGCCACCGATTGCCCCACTGACCACCGATTGCCCCACTGACCACCGATTGCCCCCCTTCCGTCCTCCGCCCACCTTTCCTCACTTACCTGAGGGATGCTGTGACGACAGCAGCGGGTCGATCATCAGTGACGATTTGCCAGCAGCTCTCCGCAGCTTGCCGGCTCCTGGAAGCAAGGCCCGAAGCCCAATATTGGGGCGTCTCGGGCATCACCCATCCAGGTGCAGTGAATGTACCCTGCACTCCCCACGCGTCCGAATATCTAAGCCATTTTGATATATTTCAGTATATCAATTACACGCAAGAGCTTTGTTCTGGGTTTGTTCACTATTTCTTTTAGAAGCATCTAAATGTTTGATGGTGTTCAGACAATAGGATGAATGACTGTGATGTCATTGCTGTAGGGTTTTAATAAATATGAGTTGACAACTGGAAAATTGAATATCCAGTATATATTAAACCATGGTCATACTGGAAACTGTATATCTCTATCTTAGCTTTATTTGGCATGGAAACTGTATTAAGGGGTGAACCTGAGGAAATAACAAAATTTACATCCTCCAAATTGTATAAGGCTGGTTTGCAAAAGTGGAAAAGCCTTCACTGAGATCAATAGAGGCTCCATTAGACTGAAAGAATGACAATACACTTTTAATCTGTCGCAGAATACTATATAGATAAATATCTTTGGATTTAATCATTTGGAACTAAAATATAATTAATTCTAGGAATAAATACTATTTATGCTGTAGTATGTTTGATCTGTGAGTATTTTTAAGCCAGAATCATCAGTGTGTCTATTGCATTTAATCCAATTTAAGTATAAATACAAAATTATTGTGTAACTATGGTTTCTTTCTTGACATTTTAAAAGCTGAGACTATGTCATTCGACATATGGAACGTAATCTCTTTCATCTTGAAATCTAATTGAACTCTGATAATCTAAAGAGAAATATGACTGAGAGGAACAATGAAATGTTATTATAGGCTTGCATACAACATCGTAAACATTTTCCAGTGTTGCAACAAAGCAGTTCAATATTGCGGTCATATGACGAGCATCTAGCAATTATCTCAGGGAGCCTTGCTTTGTTTGCTGCTGTTTGTGTTAATCCAAGTTTTCAGTTACTGTATATTGTAGTGCGAATCGAGTATTGATTGTAAGTATTTTCTGCAACAAAACATTGAATATTCCAAACACTGACTATTCCAATGTTCTCCTGGCTGGCCTCCCACCTTGTACCCTCTGTAAACTTGAGCTGATTCAAAACTCTGCTGCCCACATCCTAACTCGCATCAAGTTCCGTTCACTCATCACCCCTGTGCTCGCTGACCTACGTTGGCTCCCGGTCCAGCAAAACCTTAATTTTAAAATTCTCATCCTTGTTTTCAAATCCCTCCATAGCCTCACCCCTCCCTACCTCTGTAACCTCCTCCAGACCTACATCCCTCTGAGATCTCTGCACTCCTCCAATTCTGGCTTCATGCGCATCCCCGATTTTAATCGCTCTACCATTGGAGGCCGTGCCTTCAGCTACCCAGGCCCTAAGCTCTGAATTCCCTCCCTAAACCTCTCCACCTCTACTTCACTCTCCTTTAAGAGGGTCCTTAAAACCTACCTCTTTGACTAGGCTTTTGGTCACCTGTCCTAATATCTCCTATTATGGCACAGTGTGAATTTTATTTGAAAGCGCTCCCTTGAAGCACCTTGGGACATTTTACTACGTTAAAGGCGCTATATAAATGCAAGTTGTTGTTGTTTTTGTTGAATGTTTAATAGTGGTTGAAGTTGATGACTAGCGGTGACTTAAGAAGTTAAGGAAACATGTATGATTGTCTTCCTAAATTGAGGGTACATTGAACAACTGAAGAATGCGGCCGGAGGTTTGATAAGGTAGTATGCAGAAAAAGTGCATTGTTGCTGTTAAATGATTTAAAGCTACTTTATATTTGGGACATTGGTAGCTCAAGCTCGTGAGTGGTTGATTTCATACTAAAAGATTGAGGTGTTAAATTGAATAAGCTCCCAAAACAGGCGTAGGGATCGTGCCCTTAATCAGCGCTGTTTGTTGGCTGCACACCTCAGCAGGAGGCTGATATCGTGAGTAGCTAGCGCTACTAAAGGCAATCTGCACCTTTTAAATTGGAGATGCATTGTGGCTGATGGAATTGATGTCAGGAAGTGGATTGTTTTGGAAGAAGTTTTGTGAAGCTGTCTCAACCTGCGAGAGACCGTGCACCAAGGTTTTCTGATAATGAACTGGAAGCCTTGGTGCAAGAGATGGAGAGAAGAAGGGATATCCCATATCTGCAGGGGTGCAGGAGACCCTTCAGACATATGTTCAGGAGGCATTGAGAGGAAGTAGCGGTGGAGTAAAGCTCGAAGAAGATGGATGAAGTGCAGGAAGAACTTCAATGATCTGACACGAGTTGTCAAGGTGAGTGAGTTCAATCTTCAAGGCATATCCTACCAACTGCACCACTAGCCTCATCCACTGCTCCATACACTTCACCCCCCATCACCCACCTACCAACAATTTCTATCAATCAGTATACAACCATTCAATTCATATGCTTTAACTCACCCTCACATACTTAGCACTATTGCAAGCCTCATGCCCACAACTCACAGCTCACACACACTGGCAGCTATTCAACCATGGCAGCCACATCACTCAAACATATTGAAGGACACTCACCGACACACTTCACTCTTTCTTGCAGGAGAAGGTGGTGCATAACAGGAGGCAGCAGCAAAAAACTGGAGGAGGAAAGCGTGCCTGCACGTTTTAACCCTCATGGAGGAGGCAGTGCTGGCCACCATGGGAAGGAGCATCGCTGAGGCCGAGACCTCTGGAGGCGCTGGAGGGATCGATGATGAGGATCTCTGCATACCTAATCCTCCTTCTCTCTTCCCACTTCTCCCTCATCCCACAACCTTTTCTGACTCACGTGCTGCAGATGGTGTAAGCACGCACATCTTACTTTCTCCTCTCCCCTCACCACAACCCAACCTTTGTCCTTTTTACATTTCAGAAACCCAAGAACTGGAACCTTCCCAGTCAGAGGAGGAAGAGGAAGAAGACAGTGATCTTACACTTGCAGCCACCAGACCAGAGACTGTCACTGCGTGTACCTTAGTGGCTAGGATAGAGGAGGGATCTGCATGTGATGAGACACCAGGCACAAGTGCACAGGAGCCAGGGCGGGGGGAAATGATAACGCAGATGCCAGTTCGCTGGAAGGTGAGGTCGCACACTAGTCCTACTGCAGATGAGTCAGGTGAGGATTTTGATGGCCCAGGCTACAGAAGAAGGCTGATGGGCACACAACCAAATGCTTGGTGCACTGAAAAAACTACCAGAAAGCCTGTGCACAATGTCAAGGAGCATGGAGGAGTCCAACTCCAACTTGGCACGGGGTTTTGCACAGACCTTAGAGCCCATCCTTACCCACGTGGAATGGGTGGTCACCTCTGTCAACACACCTATGATGCAGCCTCTGATGACCGATGTCATAGCTTCCATCAAAGGTCTGATTGCTGCCTTGGAAGCTCAGGTCACTGCCATCATAGCTCTGTCTCCCACTGTTGAAAGGGGCTTCCAGGGCATCATAGCAGTCCAGCAATCTGTTCTCCAACAGATCACCAGGATTGCTAAGGCACCACCCTGGATGTGTGGCAGTGGCACCACGGAACAGGTGCCTGCTGTCCTCTCTCAGGATGGCAGCATTCCAGCTCCTACCCCTTCCACTCTGCCAGTGCCATTGTTGTTGCCTGTCAGGCAGCCAGCCCAGACTGCTGCAGCCCAGGCCGAGATGGTACAGTCTGAAGCCGGGCCCACTAGGCCCAGAGCTGCTCGAGGTCATCCTCCAAGGCCATCTGCAGTCTCCTTAATTGAAGGTCAGCAGCCTTCCATGCTCCAGCCATTGGGGAAGCACCTTGTAGGAGCACTAGGAAAGGTAAAGTTACACAGAAGACAAGCACTAAGGGAATGCACATGGGTGAATAGTTTGATTTTGTATGCATTATCTAATGAGTGAATTGATAAATTTGGATTTGAATTTGCATTTGGTGGTGATTTTCACTTCTGCAGTGAACTGAAGGAGGAATCAATATGTATTGTCAGAAAGAGGACAATGTGATGGTCAGTCATAGAGGAAAGGTAAGGAGTGTGGGACTGTTGGTGAATGAGGAGGTGCAGTTGAGGTTACTGGTATTGCCCATGAATGATCTGATCATGTAGAGCGCTGGCAGAAAGGGACTGTCTATGTTTTTGCCTCCCTTCCTCTTCCTCTTCCTCTTCCTCCACTTCACCTTGCACTTCCTCCTCTACTTCCTCCTCCACCTCCGCATCCTCCTTGTGTTCTTGCTCCTCAGCTTCTTGCTTGATATGTGGTGGCAAGGGTTGTTTCCTCAGAATGGCCAGGTTGTGCAGCATGCAGCATACAACCACGAATCTCGATACCCGCTGAGCTGAGTACTGCAGGGCTCCTCAGAGCAGTCCAGGCAGCAGAAGTGTTCCTTGAGGATGCCGATGATCCCTTGAAAATGTTCCTTGTGGCAGTATGGTTCTCAGTGTAGGCCTGCTGTGCACATGTTCGTGGGTTGCTGACCAGAATCATGAGCCATGTCATGAGGGGTTACCCTTGTCACCCAGTAGCCAGCCTTTGACTTGCCGTTCTGGTTTAAATACAGGTGGAACAGAGGACTGCCGCAGGATGAATGAATCATGACTATTGCCAGGATGGTGGGTATTCACCTACTTGATACCTGCGTTGCCTGTGGTCGCACACCAGCTGCACATTGAGGGAGTGGAATCCCTTTATGTTGATGAATACGGCCAAGTTCAGGTGAGGAGCATGCAAGGCAATGTGCGTGCAGTGAATGGCACCCTGCATCATGGGGAAGCCTACAATCCATGCGAAACCTCGTGCTCGCTCCTCCTGCTTGTCTCTGGCAAGAGGGAATGAGATGATTGTGTTTCTCATTGTATAGAGAGCCTCAGAGACCTCCCTTATACTGGCAGTGCACTGTAAACTGTGAGATGTTGTTTATATCTTCAGCAGCAGCCTGAAAGGAGCCAGTGGCATAAAACTTAAGAGCCACGGGCACCTTGACAGCCACAGGCAATGCTATCCTTGCCTGTTCTGAGGCTGCAGTTGTGGTTGCAGCAGTTGACAGATTTTGGTCACGACCTCTTTTGTGAACTGAAGGTGTCTCATGCACTGGTCATCGCTGCAGTTGAGGTAAGAGAATTACTCTCTGAAGACCCTTCGCAGATATGGCCTCCTGCTGAGTGCCCTGCTTCTCCTCCTCCTCCCTCTTCTAGCAGCTTGTCCTGCTCTGCGTGGCCTCTCTTCATTCTCTCAGTCAGGTTCAATTCCCAGAGGAAGCCGTATCAGGTCACCCAGGTCAGGAAGCAACTTTTCTCAGCACAATATTTTAAGTGACACAAGAAGTACTGCCAAACCAGCCAGACCAATCCCTGCAGATAACTTACTTACACTTTAGCCAAGCATAGGTAGCCTCCAAAAACACATACAATTGCAACAGCAATGAGAAGAAATAATCTAGCAACTAACCTGTAAGTACTTCATGATCCCTTTACATAGCACTTGTAGGGGGTCCTTCATGATCCCTTGACATAGCACTGGTAGGGGGTCCTTCATGATCCCTTTACATAGCACTGGTAGGGGGTCCATCATGATCCCTTTACATAGCACTTGTAGGGGGTCCTTCATGCCGTTTAACGTTGTGTTCAGCTGCTGGAATGTGGAGTTGCAAAATAGCAGCACTGGCTTCAAATCAGCTTTGCACACTGATTCGCATCATGATCTCCCTACTTGGCATGCTGCCGGTGGTCGCTAGACCCGCGCAAACCACTTTAGCAAGATGGCGTCTTGCGCACTTCCCATCGCAAGTGTACGCGCATATCTTGGACCCCATTTTCGAGTCTTAGTTAGCCTAAAAAATGGCACTACATGGCCCAATTTAACCCCCATGGACTTTGCTTTCCAGGACTATTTTTTTTTATTCGTTCATGGGATGTGGATGTCGCTGGCAAGGCCGGCATTTATTGCCCATCCCTAATTGTCCTTGAGAAGGTGGTGGTGAGCCAAGCTGGCCTGCTTCATTTGAGATCGTTTGTCCCTGGCTTCTAGAGGGAGTTTGACATTTATGACATAGATTAATAGATTTATTGAATTCAGTTTCCTAGCTTGGATTTGAACTCTCAACCTCTTGATTGCAAGTCCAGCAACGTAACTGTTACATTACCGTACCCATCATCATTCCTTTGATGAGGATGGGTTACCTTAGCAATATGGTGCTGGACTAGCAACCCAGAGGTTGTCAGCTGAAATCCCACCATGGCAAATTGTGAAATTGAATTTATTAAATCTTGTAGTTTGTGGGCTGTGACCCGATAAATTATCCATGTAAGGTGCCAAATTGTTGTAAAAACCCAACTAATTCACTAATATCCTTCAGGGATGGGATCTGCCACTCCTACCTGATCTGGCCTATGTGTGACTTCAGTTCCATGCTACATGGTTTACTTTAACACTGTCAGGTCAACTAGGAATAGGTCATAAAAATTCAGCCTTGCTAGTGTCACCTATATCACAACAACAAAGCTAAAAATGCTATTTTAAAACCTTATGAAGGGGGATTTTGAGTCAGATTGGTCAGATGGCCTGAAGTAAATGTGACATAATGAAGTATTTTTGCCTAATTTCAGATTTAAATTCAGTCACAATACCTAAATTCAATACAAGTATCGCGAAGGTGGTTCCAACTGGCTTTTGAACTGTAGGCTTGAAGGAAGGAGCCAAGTCACAATCAAACAAGACAATGTGATTTGAAATAAAAACAGAAAATGCTGGAAAAGCTCAGCAAGACAGGCAGCATCTGTGGAGATAGAAACAGAATTAACGTTTCAGGTCGGTGACCCTTCGTCAGAATGCTGACGAGTTCTGACAAAGGGTCATTGACCTGGATCGTTAACTCTGTTTCTTTCTCCACAGATGCTGCCTGACTTGCAGAGTATTTCCAGTATTTTCTGTTTTTTATTTCAGATTTCCAGCATCAGCAGTATTTTGCTTTAGAAGACAACGTGATTTGTTATAGAAACATAGAAAATAGGAGCAGGAGTAGGCCATTCGGCCCTTCGAGCCTGCTCCGCCATTCAATATGATCATGGCTGATCCTCTATCTCAATACCATATTCCCGCTCTCTCCCCATACCCCTTGATGCCTTTTGTGTCTAGAAATCTATCTAGCTCCTTCTTAAATATATTCAGTGACTTGGCCTTCACAGCCTTCTGTGGTAGAGAATTCCACAGGTTCACCACTCTCTGAGTGAAGAAATTTCTCCTCATCTCAGTCCTCAATGTCCTACCCCATATCCTGAGACTGTGACCCCTCTTTCTGGACCCCCCCAGCCAGGGGAAACATCCTCCCTGCATCCAGTCTGTCTAGCCCTGTTAGAATTTTATACGTTTCAATGAGATCCCCTCTCATTCTCCTAAACACGAGTGAATACAGGCCGAGTCGACCCAATCTCTCCTCATACGACAGTCCTGCCATCCCAGGAATCAGTCTGGTGAACCTAATGTGATTGGCAGTCAGTTATTTTTTAATCTAACTGTCAGTTAGCTCTTGGTGAAATATATGTACCTGCGGTGTTCAATAGGCTGAGTTGGGCTGAGTGGAATGGAGTTGAAAGGATGTGTTTCGAAGGTTCAAGCATTAAGCCAGGCTAGTTCAGTTTCCATGGTGGTGAGAAATATAAGCAGGAAAGAATCATTGTGAAGGTAAAATGTTAATTCAAAAGAATAGTAATTTAGTATAGATTGCAACCTTTAATTTGCTTTCAAGGAAATAGATAATATAACTTTTATAACCAATATATAGGTGATGCATGAGGGTGACTTATTTACATAATTATCTTTCTTTGAATAAATTTATTTGATAGTTTAACTTAAGAGTAATCAAAGATACAGAAGCCCAGAAAATGTAGAGTAACAAAGGTGGAAAAGACCCAAAAATATAACCGTAAAATTTCAGTTGTGTTAGCTTAAAGCATTTAAGTTTGAATATCTGTTGTTAGGAAGGAGGTTATATTAATAGCAGAGTGATTTATGAGGAATAATGGCAGAAGAAGGTTGACTGAAGTTAGAGGGATTTATAAATGAGAAAGGTTAGATGAGAAAGAGAAGACGTACAAGTGTCAGTATAGGAAGGACATGGTTTAGCCACCCCAGGACACTGCAGCCCGTGCACTGAATGAGGGAAACAAAAATAGAAACTGCTGGAGACAGTCAGCAGGTCAGGCAGCATCTGTCGAGAGAACACAAGTCAGTTGATGTTTCCATAAAACTGGAAGAAATCACAGATGAACAGCCTTTAAAAATAAACAGAATGGGGGAAGGGGAGAAGAAAAACAAACATACACACGAAGACTGCTCAGAGGAAAAAAAAGACTATAAATACGGCCACGCAGCATCTGTTTTTCGGGCACTAACCGGTCTACTAAGCCCCCAGTATAGGGTGCAGGAAGCGTGCACACATTTCCAGCCAGAAATGCACTGCCTGCCACATTGAGAAAGGACATTTTTTTTTTTGCAGTGCCCATTCTTGAAATAGGCATTAGCCCCTTTGCATATGCAATCAAGAGGCCTAATGCCTTTTTGAGGTTCCCACTGCAAGATTGCTTTGCCCTAAGGCAAATGTTCACCCAATCTGCAATTGGTCTCAGGATAACCAGACTTTGGGACTGCCTGCTGCCTACAAGGGAAGTTTTTGAAATATTGCAACAATGCTCATTTGCAGTGTGTAAAGCAAATCGGATGTTGGGACATATTGAAATTGCCTAGGGAGGAGTTCGTCTCCTGACCCCATATTTAAAGAACGCAGGCTGCCGCTACCCCTCTCCCCCACACCCTCCCGCCCCGGCCTCCTTTCTCCCTCCCCGGACGACGATGTCCCTTTCCGGCCTCCAATTTCCCTCCACCACCTCCATTTCCTTTCCCTGGCCTTCACTTACTTGAGGGCCGCTGAGACACTCAGCGGCCCAATCTTTGTTTACTCTTTGCCAGTTGGCTGTTCGCTCCATGCTGGCTCCAGTGAAATGAGACCCATTATCATGGGTGCCTCGGGCCTCACAATTCAGGTCCAGGGTATGTACCTGCGAATGGGCGCGCCTGAATTTCTACCGCGTGAAGGGCTTAGTTGGAGTGCAGGAGAAAATGGCAGAAATGATTTGTGTGGCAGACAAAAGGCCGCATAATGAGAGAAACAAGAGACAAATACAAGACAGGGTGTGAGAATAGCTAAAAGGGCATAGGTGAGCAGAATGGGAAGCTTAAATAACCAGCAAAGCATAGCAGGATTCAATGACCCAGAAGTCTGGTGGAAGGAAAACGCAGGTCGACAGCAAGAATGCAGACTATCCAGCCAACCCGGAGGGGTGGGTGGGGGGGATTCCTCACCCGAATCAGAAACCCACTCCCCTTCCCCATCCTGGAAATGTACTCCAGTGCCAGAGAAAAAATGGGAGCTATAGTTAAGGTCTGCAGTTATTAAAGTCAATATTAAGGCCAGTGGGCTGCAAAATGGCCAGTAGAACAATGAGGTGCTGTTCCTTGAACTTGTGTTGATCTTCATTGGAACAGTGTGGTAGAAGGCCAAAGTCAGAGAGATCAGAGTGGGAGTGGGGCGGAGAATTGAAGGGAAAGTGTCAGAGATCTCGGGGTCTCTGCGGACAGAACAGAGGTGTTCGGCAAATGATCACCCAATCTGCAATTGGTCTCCCAGATTTAGAGGACACCACATCGTGAACAGTGAATACATTATGCTAGTGTGGAGGAAGTAGAATGAGAGGGTTGATCATTCATCACCATCGCTGAGGGTCTGATCTATAGTGTGACCCTGTAATGTGTTTTTTTTTATTCGTTCACGGGATGTGGGCGTCGCTGGCGAGGCCAGCATTTATTGCCCATCCCTAATTGCCCTCGAGAAGGTGGTGGTGAGCCGCCTTCTTGAACCGCTGCAGTCCGTGTGGTGACGGTTCTCCCACAGTGCTGTTAGGAAGGGAGTTCCAGGATTTTGACCCAGCGACGATGAAGGAACGGCGATATATTTCCAAGTCGGGATGGTGTGTGACTTGGAGGGGAACGTGCAGGTGGTGTTGTTCCCATGTGCCTGCTGCTCTTGTCCTTCTAGGTGGTAGAGGTCGCGGGTTTGGGAGGTGCTGTCGAAGAAGCCTTGGCGAGTTGCTGCAGTGCATCCTGTGGATGGTACACACTGCAGCCACAGTGCGCCGGTGGTGAAGGGAGTGAATTTTTAGGGTGATGGATGGGGTGCCAATCAAGCGGGCTGCTTTATCTTGGATGGTGTCGAGCTTCTTGAGTGTTGTTGGAGCTGCACTCATCCAGGCAAGTGGAGAGTATTCCATCACACTCCTGACTTGTGCCTTGTAGATGGTGGAAAGGCTTTGGGGAGTCAGGAGGTGAGTCACTCGCCGCAGAATACCCAGCCTCTGACCTGCTCTTGTAGCCACAGTATTTATATGGCTGGTCCAGTTCAGTTTCTGGTCAATGGTGACCCCTAGGATGTTGATGGTGGGGGATTCGGCGATGGTAATGCCGTTGAATGTCAAGGGGAGGTGGTTAGACTTTCTCTTGTTGGAGATGGTCATTGCCTGGCACTTATCTGGCGCGAATGTTACTTGCCACTTATGAGCCCAAGACTGGATGTTGTCCAGGTCTTGCTGCATGCGGGCTCGGACTGCTTCATTATCTGAGGGGTTGCGAATGGAACTGAACACTGTGCAATCATCAGCGAACATCCCCATTTCTGACCTTATGATGGAGGGAAGGTCATTGATGAAGCAGCTGAAGATGGTTGGGCCTAGGACACTGCCCTGAGGAACTCCTGCAGCAATGCCCTGGGGCTGAGATGATTGGCCTCCAACAACCACTACCATCTTCCTTTGTGCTAGGTATGACTCCAGCCACTGGAGAGTTTTCCCCCTGATTCCCATGGACTTCAATTTTACTAGGGCTCCTTGGTGCCACACTCGGTCAAATGCTGCCTTGATGTCAAGGGCAGTCACCCTCACCTCACCTCTGGAATTCAGCTCTTTTGTCCATGTTTGGACCAAGGCTGTAATGAGGTCTGGAGCCGAGTGGTCCTGGCGGAACCCAAACTGAGCATCGGTGAGCAGGTTATTGGTGAGTAAGTGCCGCTTGATAGCACTGTCGACGACACCTTCCATCACTTTGCTGATGATTGAGAGTAGACTGATGGGGCGGTAATTGACCGGATTGGATATTTCCTGCTTTTTGTGGACAGGACATACCTGGGCAATTTTCCACATTGTCGGGTAGATGCCAGTGTTGTAGCTGTACTGGAACAGCTTTGGCTAGAGGCGCAGCTAGTTCTGGAGCACAAGTCTTCAGCACTACAGCTGGGATGTTGTCGGGGCCCATAGCCTTTGCTGTATCCAGTGCACTCAGCCGTTTCTTGATATCACGTGGAGTGAATCTAATTGGCCGAAGACTGGCTTCCGTGATGGTGGGGATATCGGGAGGAGGCTGAGATGGATCATCCACTCGGCACTTCTGGCTGAAGATGGTTGCAAACGTTTCAGCCTTGTCTTTTGCACTCACGTGCTGGACTCCGCCATCATTGAGAATGGGGATGTTTGCAGAGCCTCCTCCTCCCGTTCGTTGTTTAATTGTCCACCACCATTCACGACTGGATGTGGCAGGACTGCAGAGCTTTGATCTGATCCGTTGGTTGTGGAATCGCTTAGCTCTGTCTATAGCATGTTGCTTCTGCTGTTTAGCATGCATGTAGTCCTGAGTTGTAGCTTCACCAGGTTGGTACCTCATTTTTAGGTACGCCTGGTGCTGCTCCTGGCATGCTCTTCTACACTCCTCATTGAACCAGGGTTGATCCCCTGTCTTGTTGGTAATGGTAGAGTGAGGAATATGCCGGGCCATGAGGTTACAGATTGTGGTGGAATACAATTGTGACACCAACTTTGATTTACTTAGGTCATATACCTTTATTGTCATCTAAGTGTAAGTAATGCTGGAGACTATGAGGTAGAGTTTCTGTTTTGGGCGCAGTTGGGAAATTGCATCCAAAATGTGCTTGAAATTGTGCTGATTAGGTTACTGTTCAAGTTTCCGCTAAAATTCATTTGCATAACCACAAACGTAAAATCTTCCACGAGCCAACACAATCGGGCAGCGTTATAGAATTTAATTGTTTCTTTTTTTTCCATTAAAAAATATTCCTTGATGTATTTAAGAGCAGTAACCTGGCGTAGTTTTATTTAGACAGCTGAAAATGGGTTTATCACTAAAAATAAGCATATTGGGTGTCCAGAACTCTGCCTGTGAGTAACCAGATTTAAATTCACTGAAAATAACTTTAAAAAAAATATACTGCACCATTCAATAGTTTCACTGGTGTACACTAAGTCAGTTTCTCAGTAAATTAAATATTTTTTGATATGAAAAAAACATTTAAAACATGCCTACTAGTGCCCATACGCCTAAGAAAATGAATGCAATTGGAAGAGGCTTCCGGAACCAGCGCAATTGGCAACCTGGGGGTGTGGCCAGTTTTGTGGGCAGGGCTTGATTGGGGTGAATTGAATCTTGAACCAGTGTAATAGATCGCGTAAGTGGTTTTGTGCATAACTCATCTACGTTTTAAATTCTTTTGTGCTGGTTTGACCGATTCCGCCCAGATTGGGGTCCCCCAGGGGTTGGTATTAGGACCAATGCTTTTGTTGTTATATATAAATGACCTGGACTTGGGTATAGGGAGTACAATTTTGAAGATTGCAGATGATACAAAACTTGGCAACATGGTAAATAGTGAGCAGGATAGTAGCAGACTTGGAGGACATAGACAGACTGGTGAAATGGTCAGACACACGGCAGATGAAATTTAATGTGGACAAGTGTGAAGTGATGTACTTTGGGAGTTGTAAACAATTTTACAACACCAAGTCATAGTCCAGCAATTTTATTTTAAATTCACAAGCTTTCGGAGGCTTCCCCCTTCGTCAGGTGACGAAGGGGGAAGCCTCCGAAAGCTTGTGAATTTAAAATAAAATTGCTGGACTATAACTTGGTGTTGTAAAATTGTTTACAATTGTCAACCCCAGTCCATCACCGGCATCTCCACATCATGACTACTTTGGGAGGAACAGCATGGAGAGGCAGTATAATCTAATTCACCCCAATCAAGCCCTGCCCACAAAACTGGCCACACCCCCAGGTTGCCAATTGCGCTGGTTCCGGAAGCCTCTTCCAATTGCATTCATTTTCTTAGGCGCATGGGCACTAGTAGGCATGTTTTAAATGTTTTTTTCATATCAAAAAATATTTAATTTACTGAGAAACTGACTTAGTGTACACCAGTGAAACTATTAAATGGTGCAGTGTAGTATTTTTAAAGTTATTTTCAGTCAATTTAAATCTGGTTACTCACAGGCAGAGGACTGGACACACAATATGCCCATTTTGAGGGGGTTGTAAGAGCAAACGGATCGGGGGTGCATATTCACAAATCTTTGAAGGTGGCAGGGCAAGTTGATAAGGCTGTTAAGAAAGCGTATGGGATACTTGGCTTCATAAATAGGCATGATGTGGAGATGCTGGTGATGACCCTGCCACGGTAACCTCTGCAAGACATGCCAGATCATCGACACAGATACCACCATCACACGAGAGGACACCACCCACCAGGTGCACGGTTCATACTCCTGTGACTCGGCCAATGTTGTCTACCTCATACGTTGCAGGAAAGGATGCCCCAGAGCATGGTACATTGGCGAGACCATGCAGACGCTGCGACAACGGATGAACGGACACCGCGCAACAATCGCCAAACAGGAGGGTTCTCTCCCTGTCGGGGAACACTTCAGCAGTCATGGACATTCAGCCACCGACCTTCGGGTAAGCGTTCTCCAAGGCGGCCTTCGAGACACACGACAACGCAAAATCGTCGAGCAGAAATTGATAGCCAAGTTCCGCACCCATGAGGACGGCCTCAACCGGGATCTTGGGTTCATGTCACACTACACGTAACCCCACCAGCGAACAAATGTTATCTGTTTTTAATATAACGGGTCATTGACTGTCTTCCTTATCTCTCTCTCTCTCTTTTTTTTGGGGGTTTGTATATTCGGTGGCCTTTTTAGGTGACACCTTTCTGTCTGCTCACTGTGATTGCCTTGGCAACGGGCAGTAATCACCAGGCATTGTTCTGTGATCGAAAATGTCATTTCCACACCGCCTGAGGAAGGGGGAAGCCCCCGAAAGCTTGTGGGATTAAAAATAAAATTGTTGGACTATAACTTGGTGTTGTAAAATTGTTTACAATTCATAAATAGGGGCATTGGATACGAAAACAAGGAAGTCAAGCTAAACCTTTAAAAATCACTGTATAGGCCTCAACTGGACTATTGTGTACAATTTAGGAAGGATGTCGAGGTCTTGGAGAGGGTACAGAGGAGGTTTACCTGGGATGAAGGTCTTTAGATATGTGGAGAGATTGCAGAAGCTGGGATTGTTCTCCTTCGAGAGGTATTCCAAATTATGAGGGGTTTTGATGGAGCAAGTAGGGAGAAACAGTTTCCTCTGGTAATCAGAGGTCACAGATTTAAAATAATTGGCAACAGAACTAGAGGGGAAATGAGGAGAAATATTTTCACAGAGGGTTGTTAAGATCTGGCACCACCTGAAAGAATGTGGAAGCAGATTCCATAGAAACTTTCAAAAGGCAATTGAACATGTGCTTGAAGAGGACTAATTTGCAGGGTTATGGGGAAAAAGAAACAGAGTTAACGTTTCAGGTCGAAGACCTTTCGTCAAAACTGGAAGAAGTTAAAGATTTAACAGTTTTTAAGCAGGTACAGAGCCAGGGAAAGGAGGGGGGGGTGGTGGGTGGGAGGAAGGGGACGGGAGGAAAGAACAAAAGGGAAGGTCTGCGATAGGGTGGAGGACAGGAGTGATTAAATGACAAAAGATGGTGCAAGGCAAGGGAGGTGATAATGGGACAAACGAAGAAACAAAGACTGTATTGTTGCAGTGTATTTAAAAGTGGAAGTGCATTAGGTGCTGTGTCAGGTCCCTGAGGTCTTCCAAATGAACTAACCGTTAATAGTATCCTTTTTCAGTGCTGTATTATACATGCAATAGCTGTAATGGTTTCTTTACTTGAGTCATTGGGATCTATTTTCTAGTAGTGATCCTGAAGCAGCCCTCCCTAACTGTGCAACGTGAGCTCCAGGCCTGGATTGAGCCGGCAGGTAGAAAATAATACATGTCATCAGTTCTTAAAGGGGTTTCATGTCAGAGTTCAACATATGTGGCAAGTTAAAGGTAAGTGGCTGCATGTGGGGCAAAATTATTTTTCAGTTTTACCAAAGAAACTATGGGCCAAAAAAAAGTGGCTGGCAACAAACAGTGGTTGGCAAAACAAATATGGAGACAAGAAAATGAGTCTTTGGGCAAGTCATGGGTGGGTCAGCACCTGAAGCCTTTGCTTGTTGGCTGGTGAGGCACAAGTGTTGCTGCACGAGGTAGATCGGAGGAACGTTGTCTTGTTTGGCATTCCACAACAGTTCAGTAAACCTGACAGGAGATTGTGGCCAGGCGGACCACTAACATCAGTATCTGCAGGATTTGGGAACAGATGTGGAAGAAGATGGCATATCCTAAGAGAGTTGTCAAGATAAGACTATCTAACAGCACCATTTACCAGGTAATGATTCAAGTGTGCATCCCATAAAGTGTCACCTGCCCTCCTGTTTTACAATTATTGCTTACCCATGCCAAGCCCTTGCACAACCTTACAGCTTTTTCATTCTTTACTGTACATACCCATACTCTGGCAGGGCACAAATTCAAACTGCAAGAGGCTCTAATTCCCACCACTGGGAGAAACACCTGAAAGGAGCATTAGAATCATAGAGTCATAGAATGATACAGCACAGAAGGAGGCCATTTGGCCCATCGTGCCTGTGCCCTTCAGTTTTAGAACACATATACTGGGATCAAGCATTATCACATAGAAACATTCATCACCTTTAGAGCATAAAGTCTGATTATTTCACCTATGATCAGAGCACTTTCTTCTGATGGTACAGAATAAAACATCAATAGAGCAAAGAATGGCATCCAAGGTAATTCAGCTGGTGCAGAGGACAATGTTGCTGAAGGAGTTTTGGGCCACTGCATGACAATATTGGACAGCTCAGCCACTTAGGTAATTGTCTTGTTTATAAGAGAGTGACTTAGGATTCTCCCTGTCTGCAAAGGTATTTCAGCAACAATAGAGTCGATATTGACGCAAGGCCGGGATCTGAGCGGGGAGGGGGGCAGGGATGGGGGGGCAATAGCGGCCGTGAAACCTGGAAGATCATGGGATGCATAGGAATGTCCTATTTCAACAGAGATGCCTCATTATCATTCTACTTTCAGGTTTCGCATCTCCAGTGCGCGTGAGCGGGCATGATGCGCACCTGCATGATGCGATTTCACCTCGACTATTTAAAGGGCTAGTACGAAGATGGCATTTGGAGGAGTTGGGAGCATTGTAGGAGAGAGAGAAATATTTACAGATGGAGTCAGGAAGGGCAAAGGCTGCGCCCCATTTCAATGAGGCGTCACTTGATGTACTGCTGGGTGCAATGGCAAGAAGAAACCTGCTGCTGTGATGAAGAAGGCATGGTTAGAGGTGGCTGTGCAGGTCAGCAGCAGGAGTATTGTGCTTTGTACCTGGATCCAGTGCAGGAAGTGGCTTAATGACCTAACCAGGTCAGGAAAGGTGAGCACAGTTGCAGATTCACCTACATCCTGTAGTGCACCCCCCCACCCCCCTCACTCTGCCTTGCCAAACGCACTCCATCACATCACTCTACACACCCACTTAATTTTAAGTAGCACCCATTGTTCCATTTTAATGCACTTCCTCACCTCCCCCTTTTCCATCCAACACTGCCACTCACCTCTATCCTCATGTAATCTGATACCACCTCAAGTCAGCTCACGTGATTCTCAGCACACATCCTCAAATGGCACAGTCAACACATTCCTCAAATGTATGCCAGTGCCACTCGTGATGCATCTGCCTGATTATCACCCTCACCGAATGCATTGCATCCATCGAATTCACACATGCCTTAGAGCCGCTCATAGGTCTGTCGTTTCCCCTTGCAGGAGAAGAGAGGGCAAAATACAAGGGAGAAGGAGAGGACCGGAACTGGACCACCACAGATCTTCCAGTTGGCATCTGCAGAGGAGGGAGCCATGGAGATAAGTGAGAAATCAGCATCCTTAAGCATCATAGATGGCAAGACTCGAACATCACTGCTGCATGATCACAGCATTAAATATTTCCGACCCACATCTCATGCAAGACTAAGTCATGGTGACTTGATTTCAGCACCAAATTAAATATGATCTCTTTAATAATGCTGAATTTCAACATTTTTACATTCCCATGACTAAATCATATCCGTCTCTCTGTCCTCAAGGGTCATCATGCAAAGAACAGTTGCCCGTGCCCCTTGAACTGACATTTCCTCAGAGGAGCTGATTCCTTCTGAGGGTGCATTGTCTTAGGACACATGCTTACCAGGCACCAACACTGATACGAGCACTTCGTTGGGTCCTGTTAGAGAGTTAGGTGGGATCTCACTTGGTGAATGACACTTCATAAGTGAGCACGAGAGAGCAGTGGCAGGGACAGCTGTAGAGAGTCTACGTCAGAGGGCACAGTCCTGTCTAAGCTCTGATCAGCTGGACAAAGATGCTGAACCCGGAAGGCCATCAATGAAAAGGAGAATGATAGAGGATCAGCAGCAAATGTGCGAAGTATTGGCTGTCATGCCAGGATACATTTTCCACAATATTAGAGAGGATGGAGGAGTTCAGCTCAAACATTTGTGGATTGATGTTGCAGGCCATTGCGAAGATGTCTTCCATGGATAGAGTGGCCTCCCCTGTGGGACTTGAATCGCAGTACACTGAACAGTCCCTGCAAGATCTGATGATGGCCGTGGAAACTATGGATATCAATTTTTCTGCTGGCATAAACAGGATGACAGATACATTAGCCGTGGCCTTACAAGGCGTCACTGATGTGCTCCAAGCAGCACTCCCGCAGAGAGGTAGGAGAGATGTGCCGCTGGCCCAGGAAAGGGATGATGGAGAAAGGGGACATGGGAGTTGGGAACTCCATTCAAAGTGCTCCCATGTCTCACCCGTCGCCACCCCCCTCAACCAGTACCAGACATGCTGCCTCTTCTCCCGATGGCCAAGTCTGCCCCTGCACAGGTGCAGGTGGAGCAGTCTTTGGTAGGGCGTGTTCTCACTGGAAAAGGGAAGGTTGAGAGGGGATATGATTACTGTTTTTAGGATTCTAAAGGGACTAGATAATGTAGACCATGACAAGCTGTTTCACCCTGTGCAGAAGAGTGGAACCAGAGGTCACTGTCTGTGCTTGAAGGGGGGTAAATTCAAAACTAATCTGCAGAAACATTATTTCAGTGAGCAAGTGATCAATCTATGGAACATGCTGCCTAGGGAGATGGTGAAAGCAGATAGTATTGATTCATTCACATTCACAAATCATTAAAAAAGCAACACAAGTTAACAAGGCAATAAAAAATTCAAATAAAGCACTGGGTTCATTTCTAGAGGGATAGAATTGAAAAGCAGGGAGTTATATTAAACTTGTATAGAACCTCGGTTAGACCACACTTGGAGTATTGTGAACAGTTCTGGTCACCAAAAGGATATAGAGGCACAGGTGCAAGTAAGATTTTCAAAGATGATAGCAGAATGGAGAGGTTATAACTATCAGGAAAGACTAAAGAGGCTGGGGCTCTTTTCTCTGGAAAAGAGAAGGCCGAGGGGTGACCTAATAGAGGCCTTTAAAATTATGAAGGGTATTGTTAGGGTAGATGTAGAGAAGATGGGTTATTAATTCAGCCATTTTTTAGGCGCTACACGGCATCCTAAGGTCCCAAAATGGCGTCCGGAATGTGTGCGCACGTGCGCTGGATGGCATCTTGGCAAAGGCATTTGCGCATGCAGAGATAACGAGCGCCGGTACCATGTAAAGTAAGGAGAATATGCGTTGGATCAGTGTGCAGCGCTGATTTAAAGGGATAGATACCATTTTGGCACTCACCGCTCCAGCCAACTCATTGACTGAACCGCGAACAGCTGAACATGTCGTAGATGGCCTGGAGGATCCCCCACCATCGTTATTTAAAGGGACCGTGCAGGATTTACAGGTTAGTTGCTGGATTATTTCTTCTAGCTGCTGTTGCATTTGTACCTGTTTTTGGAGGCCTCCTGTACTTGAGTACTAGGACTAGGGGACTTAGCCTAAAATTTAGAGCTAGGACTTGCAGGAGTGAAGTTAGGAAACGCTTCTACACACAAAGGGGGTAGAAGTTTGGAACGCTCTTCTGCAAATGGCAGTTGATGCCAGCTCAGTTGTTAATTTTAAATCTGAGATCGATGGATTTTTGTTAACCAAAAGTATTAAGAGATATAGGGCTAAGGCGGGTATCTGGAGTTAGGTCACAGATCAGCCATGATCTCAATGAATGGCAGAACAGGCTCGAGGAGCTAAATGCCACTGCCACTTGCTGCTTCCTGTTATGTGCCACCTTCTCCGACAAGAAAGCGAGAGTGAGTGCCCTGCAGGATGTTTGGGTACTGTGCCTGTCATGTGAATAGCTGCCAGTGTGTGTGACCTTTGAGTTGTGGGTGTGCGACTTGCAACACTGATAACGTGTGAGGGTGAGAGGAAGCATCTGATTGGAAGAGTTGAGTACTGATTGAAAGAGATTGTTGGTAGGTGGGTGATGGGGGGGTGCAGCATGTGGAGCAGTGGACGAGGCTAATGGTGCAGTTGGTAGGCGCTGCCACTTGACAGTTGACCTCACTCACCTTGACCACTCGTGTCAAAGCATTGAACTTCTTCCTGCACTGCATCCATGTTCATGGTGCTATGCCCCTGGCATTGACTTCGTCCCCTACTGCCTCCTGCTGCTTCTTGAGCATATGTCTGGAGGGCCTCTTGCCTTCCTGCGGATATAGGATGCCCCTCCTTTGTCCACTCTTGCACCAAGGCCTCTAGTGCATCAGCAGAGAACCTTGGTGCATGCACTCTCGCAGGCCTGGTACAAACTCAGACTGACAGATTGGTGAGGTCTGGTGTGCAGATTGGAGGATGTGGGATCTAGTAGTTTGCAACCTTTATTCAATACTTTAAAATAACTCATCAGTTTGTAAACATAGGGATGGAACCTGCATCTGTGTTTTACGTGTGCATCATCTGATCTCCGTTCAGACTCCGTGCGGATCCGTATCTTATATTTTGCACATAAGAGGTGCAGGCTGCCTTTAAGAGGTGCGAGGCACTCACGCAATATCAGGCCCCCCTGCTGGTGAGAAGTCATTCAACATTGCAGGTAGGCCTGGCTGCTCATGCCGGAATCTGGTAAATGACCAGGCAGCACGAATCTCCTGCATCGGAACAACTGGGAACGGGTTAATCGTGACCACGACCCCCACACCTGGATTCGGGGGTTATCAAATTTCACCCCCAATGTTTCTACTTGTGAGGGAGTCCAAAACTAAGAGCCATAAATATAAGATAGTCACTGATAAATCCAATAAAGAATTCAGGGGGAACTTCTTTACCCAGAGAGTAGTTAGAATGAGGAACTTGCTACTACATGGAGTAGTTGAAGCAAATAGCATAGCCGCCTTTAAGGAGAAGCTAGATAAGTACATGAGGGAGAAAGGAATGGATGGGTATGCAGATAGGGTTAGATGAAGTAGGGTGGGAGGAGGCTCGTGTGGAGCATAAACACCGGCATAGAACAGATGGGCCAAATGGCCTGTTTCTGTGCTGTAAGTTCTATGTAATTCAATGTATTTCTATGTAAAATGCAAATTAGATAGATTTCTTGCAGAAAATAATATTTTGTGATGCAGTATATGAGTAATTTGAGTAATTACATATGATAAGTGTGGTATACCTGGGAGGAACAGGTTAGACCTATGGTTCCCAAAGATCTCCACCACTGGGGCTTTCCTCGGATCATGCTGTTGTAGATTAATTGATAGAGATTGATTGCTATGATTAGTCAACAACTCCATTATCATTGTATCATGCGACTGCCAGGATGGTGGAAGGTGAACTAGATGGACTTTGGTCTCTTTTCATCTTGCAATTCCTATATCTTATGATTATTAATTATCTTGGAGGCTGCACATGCCTGTTGAATCTTTCATAATATCATAGCCCTCTTCTTTTTATAGATACCCCTTAAATTTCTCTTTTATATCAGACCAAATACCTTTTTTTCTGTTCTTCAAAAATTTTACTTTTCTTCCACTTTTTAAATAGTTCAACTCCACAAATTGCAACAATTAATAAAAGGATATATTTTTATTGGTCTTTTTCTGTGAGTGGTAATGCATATATACATCTGCTATCTCCTCAACGTGTCATCCTGGTGTGCTTCCCATCACCTTTGAGTCATTCACTTCTGTGTAGTGGTGAGTACAGTTCTTGATTTTACCTGCATGCTCCCCTAGGCGAGGAGAGTCATTGGGTTGTCCAATGCTTCCAGAAACACCCCTAGAAGCCAAATATGTAGAGTTTGGTACTAATACAAAGCTTCTGATAGTATCTCAGTCACTTAGCTGCTCCTGTGCATGGAGTGCTTCTGAATTCTTTCCAAAATGATGTCAGTAACACCTTTATGACAGACTCCATACTGCAGGGTATTCTGGTAACCACTAGAGTCACGGGTACCAGACAATTATTCATTCATCTCCATATTTGGGAAACAGAGGGAAGAGATTTCTCTATGCTGCATAAACACTAAGCACTCCAGTCCACGAAGGTCTGGCATGTACAGCTAACATGATGGATTCTCACTTTGGGGACCCCGATCAGTCCCTACAACTCTTATGCCTTTAGTTCATTACTGGATGAGCAGAAATTTGCTCCAACTGAAAATTGGGAAGACCGAAACATTTTCTTCGGTCCCACCACAAACTGCATTCCCTAGCCACCGGCTCCATCCCTCTCTCTGGCCACTGTCTGAGGCTGAACCAGACCGTTCGCAACCTTGGCATCCTATTTGACCCTGAGATGAGCTTCCGACTACATATCTGCTCCATCACCAAGACTGCCTACTTCCACCTCCATAACATCTCCCGTCTCCACCCTGCCTCAATTCATCTGCTGCTGTAACCCTTATTCATGCCTTTGTTACCTCTACACTTGACTATTCCAATGCTCTCCTCGCCGGCCTCCCATCTTCCACCCTCCATTAACTTGAGCTCATCCAAAACTCTCATACCTGTATCCTAACTCGCACCAAGTTCCGTTCACCCATCACCCCTGTGCTCGCTGATCTACATTGACTCCTGGTCCGGCAATGGCCCGATTTTAAAATTCTCATCCTTGTTTTCAAATCTCTCCATGGCCACGCCCCTCCCTATCTCTGTAACATCCTCTAGCCCTACAACCCTCCGAGATCTCTGCGCTCCTCCAATTCTGACGTCTTGCACATCCCCGATTTTAATCGCTCCACCATTGGTGGCCGTGCCTTCAGCTGCCTAGGCCCTAAGCTCTGGAAATCCCTCCCCAAACCTCACTGCCTCTCTACCTCTCTCTCCTCCTTTAAGACGCTCCTACCTCTTTGACCAAGCTTTTGGTCACCTGTCCCAATATCTCCTTATGTGGCTCGGTGTCAAATTTTGTTTAATAACGCTCCTGTGACGTGCCTTGGGACGTTTTATTACATTAAAGGCGCTATATAAATGCAAGTTGTTGTTGTTATATTCATTCTTTAACACTATGCTGTGCAATATGCAGTGCTTCCTCCCTCCCCTCCATGTCTATGAATCCCAAGATACTAATACATGGTCTGGCACATAGTGCAAGTATAAATGGTGACACTGACTGCCATGGTGTAGTGTTCTATTCTAGTTCATGCGCTATCATCTGTAAAGAGGGCAGAAGGTACATTTATGAGTGCATTTACTTTGCCAATTCACCACTGCCTTTGGGAGAAATGTTGAATAAAACTAACGTTTTCCATGTGAAAGCATTGAGCCGAACATGTTAACTGTGCTGCAAATAAGGAGAAGGCAAAATAGATTTGGAATGTACCAACTGGCGAGCATTTCCTTGTCACCTCCAAACACAACAATATTTCACTCCCTCCATTTTGATGCAGGTCAGCATTCTTTGTTGAAAAATGGACAGGGGCTCTATTGTATTGCTGCACACTCTGGTATCACTGGGTACCGTATTGATATATGCCACCTTTTTCTGTGAAAGTGCCACGTCTAGACATTATTGCTAGGTTTAGCCATGTTGGGTTAGCTTTTTCTTTACAGTTATGCCATCGTAATGCAAATGTGTTGAGGGCACTTTTTCAAAAGAATTCTACCTTCATTTTGATACCTTTACACAATTGTATCATTGTCAGTACAGGGCCAAGTATGGCTTCTAATGACTAACACCTCAAGCCATCAAATTGAAATATATGCATTCGGTGAATAGTGACAGCTGCAGTTTAATTTCTGCATTGCCTTAGTAGCTATCTTTAAGTTGTGGCTCTTCTTCCTCACATTCATCCATGCCTTTGGATTCCTCAGGCATGTTGATGCACTCAACAATCTACATTAAGATAGCCAGGCCGAGGGAAAAAAATTAAGTAGCATGCCCCATTCAGTGCCTGTTATTAATGAGCAACCGGAGCACTGCTCAGGTATTCTAGCCACATTATAGGGAACAGCTAAATTTGAATAAGTTTTCGGGCCTTAATGAGCATAGTGCATTGTTGGTGCTCAGGCTCCTAGCACTCTGCGTACTAGCTGGCTGCATTGAAGTGTGTGGGACACATTGTGCATGGAGTAGACCTCAGGCCTCTGTGGCTGATAATATGGGGTGCTGACACCTGATGCTCTTCAGCACGATGAACGCCAGCTATTGCATTATAGACCTCACAGGCTGTATTCATCTTCATAAGTATTACGGATATAACACACAATTTTCATCCGTGTACACACCTTTAAAATCTAAAGCCTTTGAAGCAAAAGTCAAATTTAAGCTGATAAGCTGTTACTCATAAATTTATAAAACTTGAAGGATTATAATTGTTTGCTGAAGAAGAAGAATATTTTAATTTATCATGCTAATTAAATCTAATTAACATAATGTTCTCCATCTTTATCTGATAATTAGTCTGGTTGAAAGTAGACTATTGTTCAGCTATCAAAAATATAAATCCTTTCTTTATGAAACTTATAGGCTATATTTATGTTATCAGGGATATTATAATGACGAATTCTGCTAGTTCAGAGAAATGCAAATAAGCAAAACCAGGTTCATTGGAAGACATGTTGTCATGGTACTACTATAGTACATGCAACTACAATGAAATTTTTTGTAATATATTAAAAACCTTATGTTTGTACACACTTGCTGTCAGTGTTATTTGACTTCCTGCTGTGATGTTTTTGTTACACTTTTTGGTGTCAGCTTTTACCATTACACATTCACCTATATAATGGTAACTGGCTATGTAAACTCATCACAACAATTGCGTGTTAGAAATATGATTTCTATAACAAATCATAATCATGTATCCCATCATGCAAAGATTCAGGTGCTTGGCTAAAACGCGATGCTGTGGGAAGCGTAGACCCTGTGTCTGTATGACAAAGGGAGCCAACATTCCACAGGAAATGATAACTTTGATATTGCTGAGGCAGTTATGTCTGACAACATTAAGTCGAACACCAGGCACAGTGATTGGGAAGATTGCAGAGACAATAGAAGCATGGAACAGACACATTGAAGACCAGTTTTCAGAAGCAGATAATAGAAGTCCCAAGGCATAATCAAAGGCTCATGACATCGACAAAGACTAATCCTATTATGTTAATTGCAGGAGCTTTGTTCAGACAATTAGGTAACCTTCATGATTGGCATACACAGGATGAGACATCTTAAATGCCTGCATCAGAACAATCCAAATTAAGATTGTGGAGCAAGAACAGGAGATGCAGAGGCATGCCTACACAGAAAGTTAAGGGCATGCCCTCCCTCATAAGATAGGTAGAATTGACAACAGTTAACGCCATAGAAAAGGTGTCTGACAAACAGTTAACACCATAGAATGGATCCAAAAGATGCCTGGAACAATGGGCACCCTGGGGGAAGATATCAGGACAAGTGACATCATGGGGCTAATGTCGTTAAGCTACTAGAAGGAAATATGCTTCAGAAAGATATAAGAGCTGGGGCATTGTCCCACTAAAAGTTAGATGCTTCTCGAGACGGCGGAGGTCCACATGCCCTATGAATCAGGTCTGATCAGCCTGACATCTCCTAGGGATAAGCAGGTTGTACAATCCTTGTTTATTTGATATAACTGTATTAGAACATTGTTATATAAATACTTGTTGTTTGGTATACTGCTTTGTGTCTATACTAAAGCTTGCATGTTCTGTCACACTTGAGCCCAAATCATTGTGAAAGTTATTATTAAGAAGGATTAACAGCCCTTGGTAGCATTAATGGTAACATATTTCTAATACTGTGCAATTGTGAGTGACTGCAGCCGATTTCTGATCTGTCTGTGCAAGCTTGGCCATCATTACGGGTTATTCTTGAGTTATTTTTCCTAACGTGCAAGTTGCCTTTAAACTTCGAATTTCAAGTTTTAAATTGAAAGATTTTTGTTCCTCAGGATGAATACTAATAATAAAATTCTTGTCTGCAGGTCTTCTTGTGTTTGTTTTTTACATTGAAATCATATCTCTTGCTCCAGCACCTCTGACTCTCAACCCCTGCTGTTTAAGACCAGAATCTCTGCTCTGCCTCTTGCACGCCCAATCTCATCAAACCAGATGATGGCCCCCAATATTGCCTCATTGGTAATTGGTACATTTTATATATTTAATATTTTTATTAATTTAATTGGCCTTTATTGGCCATTATTGTTTATGTTGAATATAAAAATTGCTTCCCTTTCAGAAAATCTATCGGAAAATGGGGTCATACTAACCGATCTTACCAGAAGGATACATATTGCTACCGTGCTACCCAGTGATCAAGATAAGAAATTGCTTGGTTATTTGAAGTACCAGGATTGAGCTGTGGTTTCTCTTGTCACCGGTAATGTTATGTGACATCATTGTAATTACCTATCACAGCACCACCTATCACAGGCATTCCATCACTGCATTCCCAGTGGTATTCATGATTGCAAATAATAGAATTTACCTCTTATGTACTGCTGGAACTCAAACTTAAAGAAAGCATGTCACAGACCATTCTGAGTTCTCACATCCTGTATACCATATCACAGGCAGCACGTAGATGAGAAATAGGGAGCACTAAGGATAGGCCCTTGGGAGACTCCAAAGGTAATGATGCAGAAGCAGGAAGAGAAGTAATTGCAAGTGATTCTCTGGCTACGACTGGATCGATAGGAATGGAACTAAGTGAGGGCAGTCTCACCCAGCTGGACAATGGAGGAGAGACACTGGAGGGGGATGGCATGGTCCACCATTCCAAAGGCTGCAGACAGGTCGAGAAGGATGAGGAGGGATAGTTTACTATGCTCACAGTCGCATAGGATGTAATTTGTGACTTTGATAAAGGCCGTTTCAGTGCTGTGGGAGGGATGGAAACCTAATTGGAGGGGTTCAAACATGGAGTTGTGGGAAAGATGGGTACGGATTTGGGAGGCGACAACACATACAAGGACTTTGTAGAGGAAAGGGAGGTTGGAGTTGGGGCAGTAATTTGCAAGGACAGAGGGGTCAAGGGTGGATTTTTTGTGGAGGTGGTGATGATGGCAGATTTGAAGGGGAGGTGGCCAGTACCTGAGGATAGGGAACCGTTAACAATATCAGCTAATATGGAGGCCAGGAAGGGAAGTTGGGTGGTCAGCAGTTTGATGAGAATAGGCTCGAGGGAGCAAGTGATGGGTCTCATGCACAAGATGAGCTCGGAGAGGGCATGAGGGGAAATAGGAGAGAAACTTGAGAAAGATGCAATTCAGGGCTAGGCAGGGTGGATCCCTAGGGGAAGTTTGGCTTGATGGGCTAGGGGAAGGGAGGGAAGCAGCAGAGGCAGCTGAACGGATAGTCTCAATCTTAGTGACAAAGAAGTCCATGAGCTCCTCACACTTGTTATTGGTGGTGTGAGTGGAGGGGGCAGGGGAGAGGGGTTTAAGAAGATGGGGTTTGTAGTGGAGAAGAGAAGCCGTGGGTTATCCTTACATTCCAGGATGATTCAGGATTAGTGAACAGTTTTGGCAGAGGAGTGCTGGATCCGATAGTGCTTTATGTGGTCCAGCCACATAAACGCCCATTCTATGTATTGATTACTCCTTTGTATGATTAAGAATTTCCTAATAGCCCTAAAATTACCTTTTACTAGTTTGAACCCGTGTCCCCTAGTTCTACTTCCACAGTTTAATTTAAAGTAATATTTTGGGTTAACTTTTCCTAGACCCTTAACTATCTTCTGTACCTTTATAAGATCACCTCTCAGATGCCTCTTTGCCAGACTGAAAACCCAAGTCTCTCCAGTCTTACCGCATACCTCAGATCCCTGACACTGAGGATCAACCTCATGGCTCTTCTCTGCACTGCCCCAAGCACTTAAATGCCTTTCTTATTTCTTGGTGACCAGAACTGCTGTCTGACTAGAATGCTGTAAAGTTTGATTATGATCTCCTCTGACTTACATTTTATTGTTTTGCCTATGCAGTCTAGCATCCTACTGGCTTTGTTAATTGCTGCTCTGCATTGGTTCGACATGTTTAGTGTTGAGTCTACTAAGACACCTTGGACACTTTCAGCTGTATATTTAGATATTCCAATAGTTTCATGGAGTATGCGTGCTACATAGTTTTCCCTCCTATGTGTAGCATTTTACACTTTAGTATTATGTTTCACCTGGCATTCTCTTCCCACTTACATATTTTGTCCAACTCATTCTGTAATTTCTGAGCTGCCTCTTTCAATTCCACTGCCCCTTCCTAGTTTGGTATCATTTACAAATTTGATCACTTTGCACTGAATTCTGAATCCAGGTCACTTTATTCTTCTTGACACTTCGATCAATCTACCACTGCTATGGTAGTTCTATATTACATAGAGAAAATACAAAGTAATCCTATATTACACTGGCAAAGTGCTGTAGTGTTTCATTGCTTTCCTTTTTCTGATGATTCCTTGATGTAGATAAAAAACAAAACCTCTGTCATATTATGCTACCTGTGTGTATTTCCCCCTAGAGATTGTTTGCACAGGTATCAGTGAAGCTCTACCACATCTTCCAGAATACAATCTCCTTCCATCTGTCACTTAACAGCAGCAAATGACAAACCGATTTCTGTGAGCTCTCTCCACTCAGATGAACACTCTCCCATTAGGCCCAAAAGCAGAAGATGCTTCATGAAATATCCTCACCACCACAGTATAATCGGCAATAAATGATTCACTGGTCACCTCTGCTCAACTGATTTTGCCTGCTGACATTATCATATTTTATGTTGTTTTTCACAGTTTTAGGTCAGATAAACTGAACACCACGTTTTCTCTCAGCTCAAATACTGCTTTTGCCAATGGCCTCCGAATAAAGCAATGGGGAGTTGCAGCTTGAATTATTTACCTTGCACTTGCCTCTTCAGGAACACACTTTTATAGAACTGCTGCACAAATGATGTGCAATAAGGAGATACTCAATCCCATTCTAACTGAACTGTGACAAAGTATAGTACGGCACTAAGGCTCAAAAAGAATATGTGCAGATATCGGCCAAATTGTTTTGTAAATCTCAATTTTGCTTCCTTTGATTTAGTCAGAAATGAAATTTGCTTAAAAAAATTTGTTTCTAACTATTAAAATATCCTGCAAACGTTTTTTTTCCGAAAAAATGACATTTTGTGAAAGTTTTCTGTTGTGTTTGGAGGTTGTGACAGCAGTGTCATCATGTAATTGTTGTATTGACATGAACAAAAAATGGCAGCAGATGTCATGAGAACAGAATATTAAACATCCATCAAATGTGCAATGCATGAACATCTGCTAGGGAAATCTGCAGTACTGGCTGTGGGAGAAGGCTGGATTCTCCCTGGAAATGCTGCATCATCTGCATGTGAAGGCCAAGCCAACCACTGGAGAAAAGCAGAACGTCAGTTGAAGGAATAAAAGTGCAATCCCTCTAGAAAGCCTGTAACATGTGTCACAGGAAGCGTGGAGCAGTTATGAGGGACAGCTGGAAAACGGGCCATAATCGTCTGGAGGAAGTGTTTAGCTTGATGCCATCACAGGAGGAGCCTACATTTGCCATGAAATAATGGGGGTAAGTTTGGATACTGGGCTCTTTTATCCCTAGAATTTAATCTAAGGTGGGGGTTAGGAACTCTGATTGGCTGGAACTCAGGTACGGGTTAGGAACTGTGATTGGCTGGAACTAAGATGAAGGGGTCAGGAACACCGATGGAATTGAAGTGGAGGGTTTAGGAACTCTGAAGACTGGAACTAACTAATATCCATTAAATTTGGCGCTGCTTGAAATGTTTCCAAACCCTCCCTGCACTCTGGTGACAAATGCTTCAGACTTTCTGGAGGGGCTGCAACTTTATTCCTTCAGCTGATGTTCTGCTTTGATCCTTCTAGCCATTGTACACAGATGATGCAGGATTTCCAGGGAGAATTCAAGCTTCTCCCACAGCCAGTGCTCCAGGATTCCCTAACAGATGTTCATGCACTGCACTTTCGATGAATGTTTAGCACTCCTTTTCCCATAGCTCCCGTTGCCATTTTCTTTTGATACCAATACACAGATGATCCACAATTTCCAGGAGAATCCTGCCCTTTCCCATTTGCAATGCTCCAGGTTTACATCAGTCTCAGACTCTCGGCGAGCAGGATTCCACTTCCTCTAAGGTCATTTGCAAGGCTACACATCAGTCAGCTTCTTCAATTTCTTCAGTGTGTCACTCTAAATGGGGCCTGTTACGTTTACCAGAGCCTTAGGTGGAATTGTTTAAGCAAGTTTTCTTGCTTTAAACCTCAGACTGCAAGTTACTCTGGAAGTAGAGACTACATGATACAGAGGTGCAGAGCTTTGTACGATGAAAGTGTACATCAGGAATTTGAGCAAGGAGGTTCCACATTTTAAACACCCTCCTTGCAAAATAATTTTATTCTAATCTCTGATATATTTTTTGTGTCAGTCGTGGCTCAGTGGTAGCACTCTCACCTCTGAGACAGAAGGTCATGGGTTCTAGCCCCACTGCAGAGATTTAAGCACATAATCTAGGCTGAGATTTGGATGGGTACGATAGTGTAGAGGTTGTGTTACTGGATTAGTAATCCAGAGAACATGAGTCCAAATCCCAACATGGCAGTTTGAGAATTTAGTTTAAAAAAAATCTGCAAGTGTAAAGCTGGTATCAGTAAAAAAGTGACCACAGAGCCATCCGATTGTTGGAAAAACCAATGTGCTTCACTAATATCCTTCCTTTAGGGAAGGAAACCTGCCGTCCTTACCCAGTCTGGCATATATGTGACTCCAGTCCCACACCAATGTGGTTGACTCTTAACTGCCCTCTGAAGTGGCAAGCCACTCAGTTATATATATTTTTTTATTCGTTCACGGGATGTGGGCGTCGCTGGCAAGGCCGGCATTTATTGCCCGTCCCTAATTGCCCTTGCAAAGAATATAAACAGTGGCAGTTCAAAAAGGTGACCCACCACCACTTTCCCAGGGCACCTAGGGATGCCCATGAGAATCCCTACGTGGTCAGTTTTCAGTAAAATATTAAAATGCCTACGTGGCAAAGAAGCAGAATGCAAAATGGTTAGAAAGGGTTAATTAGTTAGTAACTGAGATTGATACAAGTGGCCTGGCCCTCCTGCTGGGCCATATGTTTGCTTAGTCAGCAGGCCTGCATTGTCTTATCAATGATAGGTCTTTGATGTGAGTCAAGGACTGGTCTGAATGTCTCCATGTTTATGGCAGATCAATATAGGTAACGAGCTTAGCCAAAGTTGAAAGACATTCCAGGTTGGGAGATAAGGAACAGAAGGAACAGGGAAGAACATTCCAAGTTGGAAAGTGAGGAAGTTATCCCCTTTGATGTCTCACAGCAGCATGATCAGCACATGGACGATCTATGATTGGCCGGCAATAATGTAACCTCGCATGGCAACCTATGCCCGGCTTATGATTGGTGTTGACCCTCGTTAAGTATGTTCCAACCCTATTGATTTGTATAAAAACGTGTGGATTTCTGTATGTTGTTGTTCTTGCTCTGCCAGCATAGAGGGACTCTATCAGGAGTCCAAATCAATGCTGCAGACTAAGAACCCTGCTATTAAAGATGTGTTGAATTTTAAAATGTATTCGACTTCAGTTATTACTGAACCAGACTGAGGGGAAAGAATCCGGATCGTCATTTGGTGGCAGCGGTGGGATCTTAACGGTCGTTCACCGAGAGTTCGCGGAGTAAGAGGCGGATTGTCTCAGACACGGAGGAAGGAAATGGCGCCCCGATGTAAGTAGTCTTCATTTACTACGTCGGTTTTCCTCCAATCCGTCAGTCTGACGACGAATCGTCCAATCGCTAACACTCGTGTGGCGTCCTTACAAGATTCAGGTCAGTCTGGCGAATACACAAAAATAGCAGGAGGAGGTCAGTGGTCGAATATCACTGAGGGAATAACTTGTAAGCGGTAGGTCAGTGGTTAATATCACTGAGGGTAGTCAGGGTTTAAGTTCCTGATGATTGGATATAAACAGGAACTATTGATAAAACTTAGATGCCGAAAAAAAGGCTCAGGAATTAATTTGGAAAAATAACAGAGGTACCTCAGCCAAAGAACTAATTGCTTTATGGAGACAGTACTGTAAGAAAAAAATGTGGATAGAATTAAGTGACTAGACAAATGTTTAAAAGACAGAGACCCGAAAAAGAAAGGTTCTGTTGTTTAAGTGTACTGTCCCTTTAAAAAGCCTGTCTTGATCAGTGTTTTTTTTGTCGGTGTTGTGGGCCACGCCCCCTTCTTACTGTGTCTTGTGTGTTTTCTTCCTTTGTGTAATGTATCTGTCTTGTCGTGTGTTTAATTCTGATACTGCCGAATTAAAATTGGAGTTATTGAGGTTAAGTGACCTATTAAATTCTGGTTCTTATAAAGTGTGGGCATGTTAAATTCCAGACATGGGATCTTCAAAAAATTGGCATTTTGAATGTTTATTTTGTGATTGGCTGTGGTTTAAAAAGAGGTTAAAAATTAACAGGATAGATTAAAAAAACTATCAGGATCATTGTGATAGGAAAAGTCGGAAAGCTGGAACAGCTCGGAGCGTTGATTATAATCACACCCACTAAAAGTATGTGAAAAAATAGTGTGCAAAAATATAGTATAAAGCAATCCACAAATGTGAGAAGTAAACAAATCAGTCAAACCTGTGTGAAGTTAAGTATGTTCCAACCCTATTGATTTGTATAAAAACGTGTGGATTTCTGTATGTTGTTCTTCTTGCTCTGCCAGCATAGAGGGACTCTATCAGGAGTCCAAATCAATGCTGCAGACTAAGAACCCTGCTATTAAAGATGTGTTGAATTTTAAAATGTATTCGACTTCAGTTATTACTGAACCAGACTGAGGGGAAAGAATCCGGATCGTCACCCATATCCCGAGAATGAATATAAAGAACTTCAGTAAAGGACTGAGGGAGTTCTGTATTCTCAGAGGTGTGGATGAGATGTTAAACCTAGGCCCTATCTGCCCTCTAAGGTGGACATAAATAAATTTGGAGAAGAGCAGGGGCATTCTCCTAGTGTCCTAGCCAATATTTATCCCTTAACCTACATCACTAAAACTGATTATCTGGTCGTTTGTCTTATTGCTATTTGTGGAAACTTGCTGTGTGCAAATTGGCTGCTGTGTTTTCCCTGCAATTTAGCACTGACTATATTTCATTGGTTGTGAAGTACTTTGGGATGTCCTGAGGTCCTGAAAGGCACTATATTTTTGTGATCATAAATTGCGTGCAACCAACTTCTATCCCGACGGCTCACTTCTAATTTTAGAGATTTCAATCTGAAGCCATTGAGCAGAGGCTTGTTCCTCTGTCTAAATATACATGTGTGGAGCTTACATTCCCTGACTTGAGTGGTGCAAATCACAGCTGCCTGATTACATCCTCTTCAAACAATGTTCTTAATATTGTGTAGCTTGGTGTAATATAACTGGAGCATAAACCTCTGTCACTGAGCAGAATTCTAGACTTCAGTTGGAGTATTGTCTATGAGTTTTGGCAACCTGATATAGGAAGGATAAATTTACCAGGATGTTGCCAGGAATAAGGGGTTACAGTTGTGAAGGGAAATTTGTGATGATAGGGATTTTTTCTTTCCAGCTAAAGTTAAAGAGTGACCTGACAGAGATCTTCAAGATTTTGATGGGTTATGATTGGGTTACTAGTGGTAGATTGTTTCCATGGCTCAGTTAAACAATCACAAGAAAGTGGAAATGGTGTGGACAGGGGTTTATGATGATGGGTGGGGACTTTGTGCCGTGCTCCCTATGTATTCTCACCTCCCACCATTTTAACTTACCTGAAATCAGGCAAGGGAATGCCGCCCACCCCAGAGGAGCGGAGGCCTAATTTAAATGACAAAGTTGTGTCCCAATGGCGTCATCGGGCTGCCACACCATTGTAACCGAGGGCCTGCTAAGTGCCGCCCAGTCTCAGACCTGCCAGCAAAAGCTGGCGACTGGCAGCCTCCTGGCCACGGGAGGCCCTGGAAAGTTTATTTATTTTTTTACTTTTTACAGGTTCAATGTGCTCCTTCTGGTCCCACAAGGATACCTTAGGCCTTTCCTGTCCTTGGCTTCCCCCCATCCCCGATCATGAACTTTTCGAACCCTCCCCCACTCGCCTGTTTACCTTGCTACAGACCATTTTCTTGGGTCCCCGATAGTTACCTGTCCCCTCCCATGAATTTCCACACCTGCCTGCCGGAGTTGACATCATTCCCGCCCGTCTCAGGCGGGAGTCAGTATCGAGACACACAACTAAGGCACGGGAGTTAAAATCTCCCGGCCTCAGGCTCGGGATCGGACAGATTGCTGGCCCCTTCAGCCCCCGTACACCCTATTCCCATCCCCATTTAAAATTGGGGCTAAAATCTTTGCTCAAGGGAATGGTTAGATGTTGAATTTTATGGAAACTATGTAGCGCTTTGGGTTAGACACTAGCCATCACCTCTGGGACCTGGGTTCAAATCTAGCCCATACTGATGAGATAAAAGTCTTCTCTGACAGATGTGAAATGAGTTTGGTCAGTCGCAGCCCAGTTCCTAGTGGACAAGGTTCTCCAGCATAAGACAGTCCCTAATTTGGATATGTCACTTAGTGAGTCCATAGGTTGGCTGGTGTGGGAAATAGGAAAAAAAATGTCACACTGTAGGTGGTGTTTTTATGAGGTTGGGGCTGACACATGTTGGGCCGGAGGAAGGTGGAGATCTGTGCTGCCCTGCCTGGACAAGATCTATGCCCTAAAGGTCTCCCCAGGGCTTCGACCTCCAGAAACTGGACTATCCATGCAGCCTCTGGAAACTGAACTGTCTGAGTCATCTTTAACAGCGAATACTGCATTTTTTTTTTATTTAGGTTCATCAGGTTCACTTAAAATTCTGCTTTTTACTGTAAAGTGTGCTTTTTATATTTTGTGCAGGCAGTGATCCATTAAACCCAATTTTACAACAAATGTGCAAACACCGTCTGGCTTTCAATTGCATAACACCAGCTGTTCTATCACTGTGTCTTTGCCTTTGATAAAACGTCTCCCAGGAGAGCACAGAATAAAACTATGCTTCAAACGAAATATGGACTTTCTGCTTAGCTGTTGAAAGCCCCCAGTGTTCTTTGCTGTATATTATTTTAACATAATAGCAGTCACATTATGAATTTTTCTCCTAAACTGTATATCATTCAAACTCATTTATCTTTTATTCATGAACCTCTATCTGAAGGAAATAGTGCATCATATGTTGATGTTTCACATGAATCATTTTTATAACAAGTATCAAATGCTTATTTATACACATAATATTTCACCCAGTCTCCATGGCCCAGAAATTGCTCCGAGCAGCGAACCAACACCAGATTTGTACTAACCCATTAACTTACCGTTGTCTTTACTGGGTGTACTACCTCTGACAGGAAGCGGAGAAAGCCCAGTGTTTGGTCCAGTGAAGCTAGGACCCATGGGAGAAGCGAGAGGATCATTCTCTCCCCTCAACCAATCAGATTGCAGCTTTCTTGACAAGCTGCAAAGCGTTTTCTGCAAGTTGGAAAATCCAGGAAGTGAAAGGTACGACACTAAAATCATTGGTAAAAACAGTTATAGACAGCGAAATAAGAGAGGGTAAGAAATAATCGAATTAAATAAAAGGGACAGAAGGGAATAGTAAAATTAAGGAGTAATGAGACTCCATATTTTAAAAGTTAATTTTTAGTTGTTTGGCAGTCATTAAGACTATTTAAACTTAGCTGAGACCTGAGTACCTGTTTTGTGGTGTTATTAGTTACTTTCCAGCTGCATAGATGAGCAAGTTGGTGCTGGTCCACTGTTTCCACTGATTCCAGCTGGCGATATTGCTTTAATATGAAGCTGTCATATCACCAGCGAAGCGGGAACAGCAAGTTCTGGATTTCCATGTTTCATTGTGCATGTGTGAATGCTGGAACTTGCTCCTCAATTTCGTCACTACCAACGGTGAGCACTGTTGAACTCACCATTCTTTTTTAAGCAATATCTGGGTCCATCTGCTTTCTTCCATTGCTTGCCATTATGTACCTCCTGTACTTTGGAGGGTTGGGCTAGGTACTGCTCTTAGACTGTCTTATCAGTGTTGCTCAGTGGCTGGCCAACAAAGTAAATAAGAAGGGAAAATAGGATAATGTCAATCTTTTCCTATCCAAGTCTCTGCCCACCCCACAACAATCAGCCAAGTTATCACACCTTGTTTCTACGTACAGCTCTACCCTATATGATGAATTCATTAAAGCCTGGGAGCTGATCTTTTATCCTTAAAGAAAGAAAGAACTTGCATTTATATAGCACCTTTCACAGCCTCAGGACGTCCCAAAGTGCTTTACAGCCAATTAAGTACATTTTGAAGTGTAGTCACTGTTGTAATTTAAGAAATGCAGAAGCCAAATTGCACACACCAAGGTCCCATAAACAGCAATGTGATAATGAACAGATAGTCTGTTTTAGTGATGTTGTTGAGGGATATTTATTAGCCAGGGCATCGGGAGAACTTCCTGCTCTTCTTCAAAATAGTGCCATAGGATCTTTTACATCCACCTTAGGGCAGACGAGACCTCGGTTTAATGTCTCATCATAAAGACGGCACCTCTGACAGTGCAGCTCTCTCTCAGTACTGCACTGGAGTGTTAACCTACATTATGCGCACAAATCCTGCAGTGACACTTGAACCCACGATCTTCTGACTCAGAGGCTAGAGTGCTACCACTGAGTCACAGCTGACACCTAATAGTGGGAAGACTGAAGCCATTGTCTTCAATCCCCACCACAGACTCTGTTCCCTAGCCACTGACTCCATCCCCCTCCCTGGCCAATATCTGAGACGGAACCAGACTGTTCATAACCTCATCATCCTATTTTACCCTGAGCTGAGCTTCCGACCCATCGCTAAGACTGCCTGCTTCCACCTCCGTCTCCGCCCGTCTCAGCCCCTGCCTCAGCTCATCTGCTGCTGAAACCCTTATCCATGCCTTCGTTACCCCATTATAAAGGATGTAATAACAGGACACTTAGAAAATATCAACAGAATTAGACAAAGTCAACATGGATTTATGAAAGGGAAATCATGTTTGACAAACCTACTGGAGTTTTTTGAGGATGTAACTGGTAGAATAGATAAGGGAGAACCAGTGGATGTGGTTTATTTGGATTTTCAGCAGCCCTTTGATAAAGTCCCACAGTAGAGGTTAGTATGCAAAATTAAAGTACATGGGATTGGTGGTATTATACTGGCATGGATTGAAAATTGGTTAATAGACAGGAAACAGAGAGTAGGAATAAATGGGACTTTTTCAGGGTGGCAGGCAGAGACTAGTGGGGCACCGCAGGGATCAGTGCTTGGGCCCCAGCTATTCACAATATATATCAATGATTTGGATGAGGGAATCAAATGTAATATTTCCAAGTTTGCTGATGACACAAAATTAGGTGGGATCGTGAGGAGGATGCAAAGAGGCTTCAAGGCGATTTAGACAAGTTGAGTGAATGGGCAAATACATGGCAGATGCAGTATAATGTGGATAAATGTGAAGTTATCCACTTCGGAAGGAAAAATAGAAAGGCAGAGTATTATTTAAATGGTGATAGATTGGGAAATGTTGATGTACAAAGGGACCTGGGTATCCTTGTACACCAGTCACTGAAAGCAAACATGCAGGTGCAGCAAGCAGTTAGGAAGACAAGTGATATGTTGACCTTCATTGCAAGAGGATTTGAGTACAGGAGCAAGGACATCTTACTGCAGTTATACAGGGTCTTGGTGAGACCACACCTGGAGTATTGTGTGCAGTTTTTGTCTCCTTACCTAAGAAAGGATATATTTGCCATAGAGGGAGTGCAGCGAAGGTTCACCAGACTGATTCCTGGGATGGCAGGACTGTCGTATGAGGAGAGATTGGGTTGACTCGGCCTGTATTCACTCGAGTTTAGAAGAATGAGAGGGGATCTCATTGAAACATATAAAATTCTGACAGGGCTAGACAGACTGGATGCAGGGAGGATGTTTCCCCTGGTTGGGGTGGGGTCCAGAACAAGGGGTCACAGTCTCAGGATACGGGGTAGGACATTTAAAACTGAGATGAGGAGAAATTTCTTCATTCAGAGGTGATGAACCTGTGGAATTCTCTACCACAGAAGGCTGTGGAGGCCAAGTCACTGAATATATTTAAGAAGGCGCTAGATAGATCTCTAGCCATAAAAGGCATCAAGGGGTATGGGGAGAGAGCGGTAATATGGTATTGAGATAGAGGATCAGCCGTGATCATATTGAATGGAGGAGCAGGCTTGAAGGGCCAAATGGCCTACTCCTGCTCCTAGTTTCTATGTTTCTATCAAACAGGGCCAACAGGGATGGACAATAAATGCTGACCTTGCCAGCTATGCCCACATCCTGAGAATTATTTTAAAAAGTAGACATAAGTCACGGGCTGGAAATGTGCACTTGTGCGTCATGTGCATGGTAGGAGTGTCACCCATGTACCAAATGTATGTTAGAGACCTGCTGGAAACAACAGTAAATAAAACAGAAAATGCTGGAAGTACGCTGCAGGTCCATCAGCATTCGAAAAGGGAAAATTAAAGTTAATGTTAACCTGTCTTGTTTCTTTTCAGATGCTGAAATACTTGCTGTGCATTTTCTGCTTTTATTTCAGATTTAAAGCATTTACGAACATACGAACAACGGCGGACAGGAAATGACCCTCTGGTCCATCTAACCTGAACCACAAAATTGTGATGCCTTGTGCACCTTGTGCAGCTTTTTTTTTAAATCTAGAAAGAATGGGCCATAATTTGCTTTGAGCAGAGCATCTCATGGCATCTGCCATTAGTTAGACTTGCCCTTGCCCATTTAGATTTTTAATTTTTTTACGTGGCAAGTTGCTAAAAGTGCGAGCTGATAACGTCACAGTGAGAGAAACAGGGCATCTGGGACCTGAGTGAACAGGGCAAACAACTGTGTATCTCTTTAACTGATCAGATTGAAGGATTGTGAAATTAACAGTGCAAGGACTGAGAAGGAAGTGTAAATTAGAGTGGGTGAATTCAATGTCAAATCAGGTACAGAAAGAGAAATAAAGAAAGGGAAAGACTGGATTAAGAGAGAAAAAAAAGACAAAAGGGAAAAGTAAAAAAAAATGTTTTCATTATAGATTTTAAAAATCTCCAACAACAATTAAAACCTGAAGGAGTGAGACTCCACACTTGGAATGGTTAATTTTCAGTGCTAGAGAGGTTGTTTGGTAGTAATTAACACTTGTTAAAAGGGTATTTAGACTTGAAATGGACAAGACTTAACATTCTGTGGTGAGTTTAGTTCGTAGCTACCGCGCAAATATAGTAACTTCACGCCGTTCAATGTATTTCAATGGTGGCAGACGGCGAGATAGCATTTTCAAGGAGCTAACGGCGGAACGGCACAACTGGGACAGCAACTTTTAGATTTCCGCGTTTAACCGCGCATCTGCCCCTCGCCTGAAGTTGCTGTACCATTTGTGCATAAATAACTGTGAGTGCCATTAGCCTCACCGTTATTTCGACAGCAAATCCTGGCCCAATATTAAACTGAAAATATTAAATCCAGCCAGTCCAAAGAGACAGTCATTTCCTTGGTCCTGCTAGTAGGTTATGCGGTAAAAATAAAGTTATTATTATGTACAGGCTAACAAACTTCCTTGTAATCAACTGCATATTATTTCTCACTAAATCACCAGTAATACTATGAAGGTCATAGTTCACAATTGTCAATTAGCAGTCGAGCTTTCAAGCCCAGATCAGCCTGGAAAATTGTCAGTTCAACTGAAAATAGTAAGAATTAGAAACTTAATTATATGCAAAACTTGCCAAGTGGTGGTACAGTGTGTTGGGACTCCAACATGTTGCTCGAGGTTTGTTTGAATGCAGTTTGTTTCGTTAGTTCCTCAAGCATTGAGTTGCAAATCACAACTGTGGAATTATCAATGTATATATATATGTGTTGGGTGGGGGGGAGGGGAGGAGGTTTGTTTGTCAATCTACAGGCACATCTGCACAGGAAAAAATGGAGGATGTCATTCCCTGGCCTCTCTCACATACCTCTTGGGAAGCTGGACACACACCAGCATTTGAGGCGTCCTAGAGACAATAGCCTAGAAATTTGATCATGCTGTACCCATTTTACATGCGTGAAACAGGAACATAAGGGACCAATATGGTGGGCGGCGTACGCACGCTCATTCCGCGATGCAAGTACACTGCCCACCATATTGGATCAGGATCCTCCATAGGCATTTAGGGCATGCACTGGCAGTATTAAAAACACTCATTACAATATTTAACTAAGGGTCCAACGTTTGTTGTAAGACTCTTTTGTGAAATTGGGCTACCCCAGCACCTGACCCGCCACGTGATAAAGTCAATCAGCAAATCATGCCACTAACAGGCAGCAAGGATCCTTCAGCAGTGCTATTTAAAGGGCTCATCCCCTCCATGCATTAATTGTGGTTTGTCCTTTCAGGCTGCTGGTTAACCTGGGTGCTTTTTCCTGCCTATTTTCTGCCTTCTACAACGGATTTCTGACTTCTGCTAACAACTTTTTGCAGGTGCTGGACTGCTTTTGTCTGCCTTCATTACAGTTGTGCTGCAGTCACAGTTGTTCTGGGAGCCTTTGGGGCTAGAGGACGAGGGGGGAGCAGCCAAGAAGACAGGACAGAGCAGGAGCAGCTGGGCGAAGAGGGAGGAGGAGGGTACTGTGCAGGAGGCCATGCACACAGCAGGATTCCAGGGAGCAGTTCTTCTACTTTAACTTCACTGAGGGGCAATGTGTCAAGTGGCATCGCACAAGGATGCTGTTGCTGTGCTGTGTCACCTGCTGCAGCCTGGAACCAGGGCATGGACAGCGCTGCCTCTGGCTTTCAAGGTCAATGTTACCCTTAGCTTTTATGTATCAGGACCTTTCCAGGCTGCAGCGACACCACCCAGTTTACTGTGCACTGCTGTTTCAGTGAGGTCACTGAGGTTCTCTACATCAGGAGGAAGACCTACATCTATTTCTCAATGGAGAGAGTGAAGCAGGATGAGAGAGCACTAGGCTTCGCCCATATTGCAGGATCCCCCAGGGTCCAAGGTACCATAGACTGCAATCACATTGCCTTACTTGCTCCCCATCACCAGCCTGGCATCTTTCTGAATAGAAAGCGATTCCACTCCCTCAACGTCCAGCTTGTTTGCGACCACAGGCAGTGCATCATGCAGGTCTGTGCCCAGTTTCCTAGCAGAAGTCATGATTCATTCATCCTGCGCAAGTCCTCTGTGCTGCCTTTATTACAACCAGGCTGTCAGGTTAGAGGTTGGGTACTGGGCGACAAGGGCTATCCCCTTCAGACATGGATCATAACTCCTGTCAAGAACCTGGGCACAGCTGCAGAGCTGGCCTACGACAAGAACCACGCTACCACCAGCAACATCATAGAGCAGACATTTGGCATGCTCAAGCAACGCTTCTTTGCCTGGACCTTTTGGGAGGAGCTTTGCAGGACACCCCTGAATGGGTATCCAGATTTGCGATCATGTGCTGCAAGCTGCATAACTTTGCGATAATGAGGGACCTGTTCCTGACCACCACCTGGGCAACAAGAAGTGGAGGATGAGGAGTAGGAGGTGGAGGAAGAGCATGAGCAGCAATAACCCCCAGTGCCCCTAGCTGCCAGACCTCTTAGAGAGCAACTCATCCAAGAACGATTTACGTAAACCTTCTCTCCTATCCCCAATACATCAACAGTATTGCAACCTTTATCACCACCACCCTTGCAACCACCATGCAATTGCTTACTTGGGTTTTGCCTTCACTTCACTATAAATATTAACACCAACACCAAATCCAGAAAAAATAATTTAATCCAACAACTCAATTCCATCTGTGTATAATATTTATGTTAAGCTTCACAGTCATGCAAATGGAGTTGAGGTACAGATCAGTCATGATCTCATTGAATGGTTGAACTGGCTCGAGGGGCTGAATGGCCTCCTCCTGTTCCTATGTTCCCCCAGTTCATGCTGGCACTTCCTTCTCTCTCGCTCCCCAGTTCACGATCGCCCTTCCCTTATTCAGTCCTCACCACTGATACTCGATAATGCTGCTCTCGGGTGGAGCTGTGCTGCACACTGTGAGCGGCAGTTCCTCATTTCACAAAACTATCGCCAGAATTACCGCAGAAAGCTGCTACACAGTTCGTTCCTCCCAAGCAGCAGCAGCAGCACCAATGAGGAGGGACAAGTCACGCAGCACAGCAGGCCAATTCTTCACAGATTCCACGATAAAAACACAGCTACAATCTTCCAGTAATCCTGTTCATAGGCTATATTCCTTCTACGCACCAAACCATTTCACACACTGCTTTATTTAATTAGAAATAGTGAAATACTGTTTAAAACCAAGTATAAAGTGCAAGGTGATATTTGGCGTGTCAAATCTACACAAGCCCAGTTTTATTTGATGCCATTGGGTGGCATCTGTCGGACAACATTGCAGGAAACTTAGTAACAAATTATTCATCACCATTCATCGGGATACTTTATATCATAAGTGCACCATAAACTTTGCACTGATTCTTGGTGACCCTTTTACAATTTTCCTTCCGCAGGATTCATTCACTTCTCTTTGGATCTTTTTAGCACATAGTTAGGAATCGTTAGTAATAAAATATATTTCCCTTAGGAGCCATTTTATGGCGATCTTGCACACAGAGTAAAAATAATTTGGAATGGGCTAATGAAAAGACAAATAAAAATGAGTCCATTATTTTTATTCAGTAACTACAGACTTATGGAGCCTATTACTCTGACTGTAAGCCCTTATTAGCGGAATAATCTAATGTAGTTGATACACATGAAGGCACTAGACTGTACCACAGAATTTTAATTGCTTTCTGGAAAGTATTTATTATTTGCAATTGAAAATTAACAGGCATTCAGTTAACTGGGATCTGTAAAATGGGTGTTGATAAATTTGTTTTTTTAACAAAATGATAAGTCATCATGTAGGTCTTTAAAACAATTAACAATGAGTGTTACAGAAGATGCACGTTGTGCATGTTGGATAATAGGCAACAATTCCTCCATTAGTGACAGCCATGTTAAGAATAGACAGACTGCAGAGCGAGCTCCTTGGTTTGCACCTTCCTAGCAGGTTGACTCCACTGAAGTAAATTAATACAGTGTCCATGAAGGAACTAGGAAACAGGGTTATTCAAGTCACACATTAATTAAAGTAAAAAATTACCTGGATCTTACCTAAGGGGTAAGAACGTACCATTCCTAATGATTACTATTGTTTAACAATTCATGTTCAATACAGATTAATAATACAGCTTGTAGCTTTAAGTGATTAAATTAAAATCCAGTGAATGTTTAAATTTTCTTAAAATCCTTGAATTGGAACAGTGCAGTGGAACCACATTTTGTTATTCTGATGCACTGTAGGATTGGTAGGATATGGACTTGACCTTTTAGTTTCCCACACAGTGGATCCCTAATCTTTGCCATGTCCATCAATCGAGGTGCCGAGTAGAGATCAGGGTTTTCCCTACAGAGCAAGAAAGAAGGAAAAAGCAGAGGTGAATTACCATGGATGCTTTTATGCACTTTCTACTGGTTATCATAGAAGGGTTACAGCACGGAAGGTGGCCATTCGGCCCATCGAGTCCGTGCCGGGTTGCCTCAAGAAATTTGTAAACATGTCCCTTGTCTCCTTTATTACTTGAAGAACATAGGATGTGGGAACCTAAAGGGGAAGAGAAATTTGGCTAATGTCAGCCATGGCTCAGCGGTTGCATCCTCACCCCTGAGTCAGAGTTTGTGCGTTCAAGTTCCACTCCAGTGACTTGAGCACAAAATCTAGGCTGACATTCCACTGCACTGAGAGAGTGCAGTACTGTCGGAGGTGCAATGGGACTATTTCGAAGAAGAGCAGGGGAGTTCTCCCCAGTGTCCTGGCCAATATTTATCCTGCATCCAACATCACAAAAGCAGATTTTCTAGTCATTATCTCATTGATGTTTGTGGGACCTTGCTGTGGGCAATTTGGCTGCCGCATTTCCTACATTACAACAGTGACTACACTTCAAAAATACTTCATTGGCTGGAAAGCGCTTTGGGACTTTCTGAGGTTGTGAAAAGTACTGTATAAATGCAAGTTCTTTCTTTCTTTCTTTCTTTAGAATGAGGAGCAGACATACATAGCTCAATGCAAGGCCCCTTACTTAGGTATTCCTTTCTTTATATCTCTATCAGATTTCGTATTTTCAATACTGGATGCTTTGTAATTGCAATTGTCATAAGAATATAAGAAATAGGAGCAGGAATAGGCTATATGGCCCTTTGAGCCTGCTTCTACGTTCGATAAGATCATGGCTGATCTTCTACCTCAAATCCACTCTTCTGTCCTATCCCCATATCCCTTGATTCCCTTAGTGTCCAAAAATCTATCGATTTCAGTCTTGAATATACTCAATGACTAAGCATCCACAGCACTCTGGGGTAAAGAATTCCAAAGATTCACAACCTTCTGAGTGTAGAAATTTCTCCTCAACTCGGTCCTAAATGACCAACCCATTATCTTGAGATTGGGGTTTGGGGTCTGGCAGTACTAGGATGGGGTTTCAGGGTCCAGCAATATTTTGAGGGGTTCTGACAGTACATGAAGGGGCTCCCACAGCTCCTGGAACACTGCAGAGAGAGGATGGGGCAGTTCTGGGATCTAGGATCATCGGGAGGGATCTCCTCATGATCTAAGATCATTGGGGGTGGTCCTAGAAGGAGAGAACAGTGGGAATGCAACCTATGGGGTTTGTGAGCATTGAGTGAGAGTCCTGGGATTTGGGAATGGGGGTGGTGGGGCGGTGTGGGGGTTAGTCTTAAGAGGAGGATCCTGTTGTCCAGCAGGACTGGGGAGGAGACTTCAGAGCATGGGGAACAGAGTTGCTTATATGTGCAATACCTTACATTCTCCTGCATTAAATTTCATCTGCCACTAATCTGCTTACATACTTATTTTGTCCGACGCACTGTAATTTTTGAGTGCTTTCTCCAATTCCACTGCCCCTCCCGTCAACAACTGAAGTGAAAAATTAATGTTTTGAGTGTGGATCTTTCATCAGAAATATTGTGTGTGCCATTCTGGTCTCCATAGTATAGAATTGATGTAGAGGCATTGGAGAGGATGCAAGAAAGATTCATAAGGATAATACCAGGACTGATAGGATGGGCTAGAAATTGGGCTGTGCAGCATCCATTTTTCAGGCGCCATGCGGCCTCCTAAGGTCCCAAAATGGCATCCGGAATGCCACGGCGCTAGACGCCATCTTGGTGAAGGCGTTTGCGCACGTGCAGATAATGAACATCGGCATCATGTAAAGTAAGGAGAATATGCACTTGATCAGTGTGCGACGCTGATTTAAAGTGATTGATGCCATTTAGGCACTCAATGCTGCAGCCAATGGATTGTCTTAACCACGAACAGCTGAACAGATCTTAGATTGCCTGGAGGACCCCCGACCAAAGCGATTTAAAGGGATCATGCAGGTGTTGCAGGTTAGTAGCTGGATTATTGCTTTCGGCTGCTAGTACATTTGGACGTGTTTGTTGAAGTTTCCTATATTTGGATAGAGTTGCTATAGCATATAGAGAGTGGTATGGCAGATCCTGCATTACTGTTGGTGTCACTTACAACAGTGTGCTGCACAAGATTTCTGGCAACCATGGGCGGCCTGCTAGAGCTCCTGCTGGGCATAGAATATGACTGGGAGCATTCAGGGAGGCCACACAGAGCAGCTCAAGCTGTGAGGAGAGGGAGGAGGAGGCGCAGGGCACTGAGCAGGTGACCATATCCTATGAGGGCCTTCAGGGAACAATACTCTTACCATAACATGAGCAAAGATCAGTGCATCCGATGGCTGTGGTTCACCAAAGAGGTTGTGACGGAGATATGTCAACTGCTGCAGCCACAACTGCAGCCTCAGAGCAGGGCATGGACAGCATTGCCTGTCGCTGTAAAGGTAACCGTGGCACTGAACCTTTAGGCTCTGGGTCCTTTCAGGCCTCTGCTGGCGATATGTGCATCATCACGCAGTTTGCAGTGCACTGCTGCATAAGGGAGGTTACGGAGGCACTGCATGAGCTGCGCAACAGGTTCATCATGTTCCCTCTTGACAGAAAGAAGCAGAACGAGTGAGCACGAGGGCTTGCTCGCATTGCAGGCTTCCCCATGATGCAGGGCGCCATTGACTGCACGCATATTGCCATGCAATGCTCCACATCTCAACTCGGCCATCTTCATGAATGGAAAGAGGTTCCACTCCCTCATTGTGCAGCTGGTGTGTGACCACACGCGGTGCATCATGGAGGTCAATGCCCACCACCCTGGCAGCAGTCTTGAAGCCTTCACTGTGTGGCAGTCCAACTTCCCAACTATCTTTACATTGGCTCGGCAAGTCAAAGGCTGGCTACTGGGGGTGACAAGGGCTATCCCCACATGAAGTGGCTCATGACACTGGTCAGGAATGCATGCACACGTGCAGAGCAGGCATACAACAAGAGCAATGTGGGCGCACGGATCGAGTACACCATAGCTCTCCTAAAGCAATGCTTCCACTGCCTGGACCATTCTGGTGGAGCCCTGCAGTACTCAGCTGAGAGGGTGTTTCGATTCGTCATGGTATGCTGCATGTTGCACAACCTCGCCCTTATAAGAGGGCAGCCCTCGCCACCGCCTATCCGGCTAGACCCTGAGCCAGAGGCAGAGGAAGAGGCCGAGGAGGAGGAGGAAGAGATGGAGGAAGAAGTGGAGGAAGACGCAAGGAGGCAATAAAGTTGACAGGCCGTGTCTGCCAGGGCTCTGCGTGTTCATCTTATTCGTGAGCGATATCAGTAGCCTCAATGACACCTCCCATGTCACCAACAGTCCTACATTCCTCACTTTCCTCTCCCACATGACCATTAAATCGCCCTCCTTATGATTACACATTGCTTCATCCTGCAGCACATCGCATAAATAAAAACCACCACCAACTGCGACTTTCCATACAAATTTATAACGTTACACATTAACTACAGTATTAAACATTACACTGTTCACCCTTGCGCATTCCATCAGTGCCTGTTGTTTGTGTGCCTTTGTATTTCCTAGTGCTCCCATGAGGTGCATCCCCAGTGGCTGCAGCATGGGTGGTGGAAGGCTGTTGGCCTTCAGCTGAGGAGCGTGCAGATGGCCCTGGGGGACGATCTCAAGCAGCTCTGGACTGGGAGGGCCCGGCTTCAAACTGCACCATCTGCAGCAGTCTGGCCTGGCTGGCTAAAATGGCAACAGCAAGGGCACTGGCTGAGTGGCAGGGGTGGGAGCAGGATTGCTGTCGTCCGGAGAGAGAGGACAGCAGGTTTGACTGCCAAGGTACCACTACCACTTGCACGGGACGGCCCCTCCGCATTCCTGGCGATCAGCTGGAGAACGGATTGCTGGACTGTCGTGACACCCTGGAAGCCTCGTTCCATAGTGATACCCAGAACCATGATAGCAGTAGTCCGTGCTTCTAAAGCAGCTGTCTGAGCTTCATCTGAAGCATGCAGACCATAGAACCATAGAACCACAGAAAAGATACAACACAGAAGGGGGACATTCGGCCTATCGTGTCCGCGCCGGCTCGAAGAACACCAGGTGCCCATTCTAATCCCACCTTCCAGCACCCGGTCCGTAGCCCTGTAGCTTACAGCACTTTAGGTGCAGGTCCAGGTACTTTTTAAAAGAGTTGAGGGTCCCTGCCTCTACCACCAATTCGGGCAGTGAATTTCATACACCCACCATCCTCTGGGTGGAAATGTTTTTCCTGATGTCCCCTCCAATCCTTCCGCCAATCAGCTTAAATCTATGCCCTCTAGTTCTTGAATGCTCCACTAGGGGAAACAGGTACTTCCTGTCTACTCTATCTGGGCCCCTCATAATTTTGTACACCTCAATCAAGTCACCCCTCAGACTCCTCTGCTCCAAGGAAAACAACCCCAGCCGATCCAATCTCTCCTCGTAGCTGCAATTTTCAAGCCCTGGCAACATTCTTGTAAATCTTCTCTGCACTCTCTCCAGAGCAATTATGTCCTTCCTGTAATGTGGTGACCAGAACTGCGCACAATACTTCAGCTGTGGCCTTACCAGCGTTTTATACAGTTCCATCATTACATCCCTGCTTTTGTATTCTATACCTCGGCTAATAACAGAGAACATTCCGTATGCCTTCTTCACAACCTTATCTACCTGTACTGCCACATTCAGGGACCTGTGCACATGCATTCCAAGGTCTCTCACTTCCTCTACCCCTCTCAATATAATCTCGTTTACTGCATATTCCCTTTTACTATTTGCCCTCCCTAAGTGCATTACCTCACACTTCTCCGGGTTGCATTCCATTTGTCACTTTTCTGCTCACTCCACCAACCCATTGATATCTTCTTGGAGCCTACAGCTATCCTCTTCACTATCAACTACACGGCCAATTTTTGTGTCGTCTGCAAATTTGCCAATCATGCCCCCTACATTCAAGTTCAATTCATTAATATATACCACAAACAGCAAGGGACCCAACACTGAGCTCTGTGGCACACCACTGGAAATTTGTGAATTTCCATTCGCAAAGACATCCATCGACTTTTACCCTTTGTTTCCTGTTACTGAGCCAATTTTGGATCCAATTCGCCACATTTCCCTGTATCCCATGGGCTTTTACCATTCTGATCAGTCTGCCATGTGGGACCTTGTCAAATGCCTTACTAAAATCCATGCAGACAACATCCACTGCACTCCCCTTATCAATCCTCTTTGTCACTTCCTCAAAGATATCAATCAGATTTGGAAGGCATGACCTTCCCTGAACCAATCCATGCTGATTATCCCTGATTAAACCATGCCTTTCCAAGTGACATAGTATCCAAGTATCCTATCTTTCAGTATTGATTCTAATAGTTTGCCCACTATCGAGGTAAGACTGACCGGCCGATAATTAGTTGGCCTTTCCCTTGTACCCTTTTTAAACAATGGTACTACGTTTGCAGTCTTCCAGTCCTCCGGTACCTCCTCTGTATCTAGTGAGGATTGGAAAATGATCCTCAGAGCATCCACTATTTCCTCCCTGGCTTCCTTCAATAGCCTAGGAAACAATCCATCCGGCCCTGGTGACTTAACAACTTTCAAGGATTCCAGTCCCTCTAGTACTTCTTCTCTCGTTATGTTTACCTTATCCAATATTTCACACCTCTCCTCTTTAACTACTACATCTGGATCATCCTTTCCCTTTGTGAATACGGAGACAAAATATTCATTTAAAACCCTACCCACATCCTCTGCTTCTGCACACAAGTTACCCTTATCATCCTGATAGGTCCCACCTTTTCCTTAGCTATCTTCTTGTTCTTAATGTACTGATAAAACATCTTTGGGTTTTCTTTAATCTTACTAACTAATACTTTTTCATGCCCTCTCTTTGCTTTCCTTATTTCCTTTTTTATGTCATCCCTGTACTTTCTATACTCCTCTAGGCTTTCTGCAGTATTTAGTTTTCTGTGACAGTCATAAGCTTTCTTTTTCTGCTTTATCTTGCCCCATATATTTCTAGACAACCAGGAGGCTCTAAATTTGGCAGTGCCACCCTTTTTCTTTGAGGGAACATGTCTGCATTGTACCCGTCGAATTTAATTTTTAGTGCCTCCCACTGGCTTGTAACTGATTTCTCCTCAAGTAGTTGTGTCCAGTCCACTTCTGCCAAATCAATTTTAGTTCTGTAAAATTTGCCTTCACCCAATTTAAAACATTTACTCTTGATTTAACTCTGTCCTTTTCCATAATAATGCTAAAACTAACTGAATTGTGGTCCTTTGATGACATCGCTTTGTGCTGCAATGGAAACCGCGACATCGGTCATTAGACGCTGCTTCATGGTGGGTTCCACAGGTGTGCTGATGGAGGTGACCACCCGTTCCATGTGGGTAAGGTTGGGCTCCAAGCTCTGTGCAAAGCCCTGTGCCAAGTTCGAGGTGGACTCCTCCATGCCCCTTGACATTATGTGCAGGCTTTCTGGCAGGCTTTCCAGTGCACCAAGCATTTGGTGGTGTATGCCCATCAGCCGTCTTCTGTAGCCTGGCCCATCGATGTCATCATCTGACACCTTGGCAGCAGAACCATTGTGCGACCTCGCCCTCCGGCGAGCTGGCACCTGTGGTATCCATTCCTTCTGCCCTGGCTGCTACGCACTTGTGCCCACTGTCTCACCACATGCAGATCCCTTCTCTTTCCTAGCCTCTACACTACATGCAGTGTAAGTCTTTGAGCTGGTGGCTGCGAGTGTCAGATCGAGTGACGGTGTGGCTTCATTGTCAGTGTCCTGCTCCTCCTCGTCCTCGGACGGTGCGGGCTCCAGTTCTTGGGTATCTGCAATGACAAAGGGAGACGAGTTGAGTTGTGGAGCGGGGAGAGGAGGAAGTAAGACTCGCATGCTGACACCATCTGCGGCACGTGAGTCAGAAAAGATTGTGGGATGAGGGAGATGTGGGAAATGAGAAGGAGGATTACACATGCAGAGACCCCACTTTGTCATGACCTCCAACGGCACCAGTGGTCACGGCCACAGCGACATCCACCCAGTGGTCCGCTGCATGGTCTCCTCCAGGGGGCTGAGGACGTGTAGGCATGCCTGTTCTCCCTCTGGTCTTTCGGGCTGCTGGCTGTTATGTGCAACCTTTTCCTGCAAGGCAGAGGGAAGTGTGTCAGTGAGTGTCCTGCAAGATGTTTGGGTGATGTGCCTGTCATGGTCAAATATCTTCTAGTGTGTGGGACCTGTGAGTAGTGGGTGTGTGGCTTGCAAGAGTGGCATCATGTTAGGGTAAGATGCAGCATTCAAAGTGCAGCGTTTGTTGGAGGGTGGATGACTGGGGGTGTCGTGCGTGGAACAATGGTGCAGTTGGTCGGATGTGCCACTTGACACTTGCATTCACTCACCTTGACCACTCGTGTCAAATCATTGAATTTTTTCCAGCACTGCATCCACACGCATGGTGCAATGCTCCTGGCATTCACCTCCATGGCCATTTCCTCCCACTGCCTCCGCAGCTGTGTCTGGAGGGTCTCCTGCCGCCCTGCAGGTACAGGATGGCTCTCCGTTCATCCATTCCCCCCACTGAGGCCTCCAGTGTGCTGTCGGAGAATCTCGGGGCATGCTCTCTTGCCACACCAGACATTCTGCCTGTCTTCCTGTACTGCTTCCATTGACAGTGCACCTCCCCTTTATAAGAGGTGCTGGCTGCCTTTAACTAGTGCTGGCCACACCCCATATCAGGCCTCCTGCTGGTGTGTGCTGCCACTCAAAGGCGCGGATAGTGCTGGCTGCTCACAGCAATCACAGAAATGAGGTTGCAGCACGAATCGGGATGCGCATCGCGACCCCCTCCCCCGGATTCAGGGGTTATTGAAATTAACCCCCTCTATCCTTATCAGGAAAGGCTGATCAGGCTGGGACTCTTTTCTCTTGAAAAGAGAAAGCTGAGGGGTGACCTGATAGAGGTCTAAGATGATGATAATCTTTGATAGGGTAGATGTAGAGAAAATGTTTCCACTTGTGGGGAATTCCAAAATTAGAGGTCATAAATATATAATAGTTCCTAATAAATCCTATAGGGAATTCACTTCTTTACCCAAAGAGTGGTAAGAATGTGGAACGCATTGCCACAAGTTGAGGCAAATAGCACAGATGCATTTAGGAGGAAGCTAGATAAGCACAAGAGGAAGAAAGGAATAGAAGGGTATCCTGATAGGGTTAGATGAAGTAGGGATGGAGGAGGCTCGTGTGGAGCATACATGCCAGTATAGACCAGTTGGATGGAATGGCCTGGTTCTGTGCTCTGGTTTTGATGTAACTCGATGTAACTCGATTTTAGAGGGCCGGATTTTGCTGTGAAAATAATGGTGAGTCTAACAGCGGTCACCGTTATTTATGTGCAAATTGGACAATAATTTCCGTCGAGTGCACATGTGGAGTTGGACACGAAAATCCAGTAGTTGCTGTCCGAGATGTGCTGACCCTCCATAAGCTACGCGAAAACGCCGTCTGGCTCCCCATTCAAATGCACTGAACGGCGTGAAGTTCCTGTACTGACGTCGTAGATACGGATTAAACTCACCACAAAAAGTTAGGGCTTGCACATTCCAGTCTCTGCACCCTTTTAAGAACATAAGAACATATCGAATGCCTTTTGAAAAATCCAAATATACTACATAAGGGTTTACCCTTATCTACCCTGCTAGTTATACCCTTAAAATACTCTAATAGATTTGTCAAACATGATTTCCTTATCATAAAACCATGTTGACTCTGCATAATCATATTATGATTTTCTAAGTGTCCTGTTACTACGTCCTTAATAATAGATTTTAGCATTTTCCCTACTACTGATGTCAGGCTAACTGGCCTGTAGTTCCCTGTTTTCTCTCTCCTCCTTTCTTGAATAGCGGGGTTACATTTGCTACCTTCCAATCCACGGGGACTGTTCTGGAATCTAGGGAATTCTGGAAGATCAAAACCAATGCATCCACTATCTCTGCAGCCGTCTCTTTTAAAACCCTAGGATGTAAGCCATCAGGTCCAAGGGATTTGTCGGCTTTTAGTCCCATTAATTTCTCCAGTACTTTTTCTTTACTAATCTTAAATACTTTAAGTTCCTCACTTTCATTAGACACTTGGATCCCCACTATAGTTTTTCTGCCTTCTACTGTGAAGACAGATACAAAATATTTGTTTAACATCTCTGCCATTTCCTTATTCCCCATTATACTTTCTCCTGCCTCTGCTTCTAAGGGACCCATGTTTACTGGTCTGACCATTTGGGAGCTGTCATGTTCTTTTTTTCATATTGATTGGTTTGGTTTGCAAGACTTGATGGTTAACTCAATTCTATTTTGAACATTATGAAAATCTTTAAATAAAAAGTTTTTTAAAAATAAGGTTAAGTGTTTCAAAAAACAATCCTATTTAATCAAAGGGTGTTAGAGCTGATGGCAGAACGTGGTTCGCAGTAATAGCAATGGCACTAGACATGCCTTTGGCCGAAGGTGAATTATGTTGTGTAGCTTGACAATGGCTATCATGAGGCATGTATGTAAATCAACATTCGTCCATGCAAGGGAGGCACCACAGAATCACAGCTTCCATGTTTGTCCGGCAATTAGGGTGAACAACTGTCAGTTTCGAGTTGGATATTACAGCTTCAGGTTTTGATAATCAGACATGGTGAATATTGAAAACCAGCCTGGTTTACCAATGTTGGAGTTTTATAAGAAAGGTTGTGTTAACCCATGACAATCTGTTTCATATTTGTGTATGTAGAACCCACTGCTTTGCCCGTGTACAATAAGCCCTCTTTTACCACGTGCAACACATGCCTGCATTTGTTTTTTAAATAAAAGCAGAAAATACTGGAAACCCTCAGCAGGTCAGGCAGCATCTGTGGAGAGAGAAACAAAGTTAACGTTTCAGGTCGATGACCTTTCGTCAGAACTGAAAGATATCAGAGATGAACAGCTTTTAAGCAGGTACAAAACCAGGGAAAAGGGTTCCAGGGAAAGTATAAAAGGGAGAGGTCCAGGGTAGGGTGGAGGGCAGGAGTGATTAAATGACAAAAGGGATGATGGTGCAAGGCAAAAGGACGTGATAATGAGAGAAGTATAGAAACAAAAGATGGGTCCAGAGGAGGTGTAAATGGTTGCAGCAGAATAGCAGAGGGGAGGATGCATGGAAAATCTGGCAAAGAGGAGAAGGCTCCCGTGGCCTGGGAATGTGGCGGAAGAAAGGCAGGTAGATCCCATGGGTGGGGACTATCCAGGGGATCCCCACCCCAAGCACCAGCCCATACCACCTCCACTCCCTGCTTTTTAAATGTCTGGTCCAGTTTTTGACTGATCAGATCGTGATCACCCAAACTATAATGCAAGCAAAGAATGGTTGTAAATGGCATTGGTTAGTAAATGGGCCATTTGTCCCCAAATGTATAAAAGAATAATTTTCAAAATAAATCCTGGGCATGATGTAAATATCGCTCAGTATCCTTCCCCTTCTGGGACAAGGGTTTTTATATGGTGGTATAAATGGGCCTATTACATTTCCCACAGTTACATTACAACAGTGACTACACTTCCAAAGTACTTCATTGGCTCACAAGCGCTTTGAGATGTCCTTCGGACGTGAAAGGAGCTATAGAAATGCAAGTTCCTATTTCAGTTCTCTATCTGGCACGTTAGAGGAAGCATTAATCCATTTAAAATGAGTGGGCTAATACCTGTGTTCACCTGCTAATATGACCAGCAATAATTATCAGGCTTGCATCTTTAAAACAGTTGAAAAACAAATAAAAAGTCAAAACAAAATGCAGCATATGTCCCATAACATTGGTCACTATGTGTTGGGCTATATTGTCAAGTGTCAGCCTCGGCTCAGTGGTAGCACTCTCATCTGTGAGTCAGGTTGTGGGTTCAAGTCCCATTGCAGAGATTTGAGCAGATAATCTAGACTGACACTTCAGTGCAGAATAGAGGGAGCACTGCACTGTCAGAGGTGCCGTCTTTCGGATGAGTCGTTAAACCGAGGCTCCGTCTGCCCTCTCAGGTGGACGTAGAAGATCCCCAGACACTATTCGATGAAGCGCCGGGGAATTCTCCCTGGTACTCTGGCCAATATTTATCCTTCAACCGAAATCACTAAAACAGACATTCTGGTCATTTAACTCATCGATACAACGTTTCCTACAGTACAGCAGTGACTACACTTCAAAAGTATATCATTGGCTATAAAGCGCTTTGGTACATCCTAAGGTCCTAAAAGGCACTCTTTAAATGCACGTTCTTTCTTTCTTATTGTACTGCATAATGACATGAGTGCCATACCATGTAACATATAATGTATTATCGTACTGCTAAATTGGAGCTGTGTTAATCTGGCCTAAACCTCTAAAGCTGCAAAGTCACATTGCTGTAAACATCCTAAAGTCAAATACAGGTTAATTACTTCGGTGATAGAAGCTTGCAGATTGCCAGATGCTTGTAAATTTTTGGCTCAAGATCAATCTGTAAACTTCCCTCAACAGCAGCAATTAACCTCGTTAACCTTAGTGTGATATAATTGGCCTTTCTTTTATATAAGTTACATTTTGAAGCATGACATCTGGAGGTAAATTTTAACAATGAGGTGGGATCTCAGCTGGGGGTCAATAAGTGGGTGGGAAACTTGGAAAAAAATTTTGTGCGTGCTTTTGAGCGATCGTGACTCAATTCTACTTCTGGGCTTCGCGTCTTGAAGCTGCGCAGCGGGCGTACTGTGCACCCGCATGATGCGATTTAAAACCCACTATTTAAAGAGCCAGTGCAACAATAGATTTTGATTCTACACGCCCTCACCGGTGAGTACTGAAGGGCTCCCCCAGATCCATCCAGGCACATGAAGCACATCTTGAGAATTCCTATGGCTTGTTCAATGACGGATCTGGCGGTGATGTGACTGCTGTAGGTAAGTATGTAAATATGTAAGAATTCTGAGTGTGAACAAAGAAATCTCAGTCTGAACACAAAGAACTCCTAGCCAAAGGTTTGCCTGAGAGAACTGATTGCCCTGCTGCAAAAACTCACCTGTTGTTCACATGTATTAATCACTTGTTTAAAGGTCCAAATGGGCGCTGGTTGCAACTCGCCTCCATTTCCATGGCGTCTTTCAGCGGCCACGGAGGACACATTAAGGAAAAGCTAAATATCGTTTGTCTGGCTGAATACCACAAAAATTTAATCCACTTAACTGCTTCAACAGTGTTAATTGGACCTTTAAATATTGGCAGAAGCGCGCACACAGATGCATCTGGGTCAAACCCGAAAGTCGACGGATTGGAGCCGGGATTCGGTCCCACTACCAAAACCAACAATTTTCATTTCTTACCTGCCCACAACCCACCCATTCTTGGGAGTTAAAATTTACCTCCTGAAGTCTGACATATGAAGTGTGACTGTCTCAAAACTTTTATATAGCTTCTGTGACATTGCTCATAGTAAATTGGATAGTACACAGTTCTATAAGCACATTTGCACACAGTATTACTCTGATAAGATGAAGTTATGTCATTTTAATTCCGCAAAGTCTTATTGTTGTTAAGTAAACGCAGGTTGAGGTCACTCAGAGTTTAATTGTTCTTCGGTCAGGGAATCTTACAGATTGAAAACTGCTCATCAGAGTTAGGCTACTGCTCAGAAGCAGCTTGTTAAGATTGTTTTTGCACCAGTAGCAAAGTGTGACATCTGGAGTGTAATGACTGGAGTGTAACATTGACATGTTCAGATGTATCATTTTTCATATATAAAGGTGAATCTCCTGTAGTGTTGCACATGGTAAGTCAGAGGTTGTGCTGTGTTGTGAGGATAGGAACATTGTACTATGTAAAGGGGTAGATTTCCGATGTGTCTTCAAACTGGCATTGTGGATTGGCCACTCGATAAAACCCCATTTGTGAAAATGAAAATTGGACGGTTGCTGTAATGGGCAGCTGATCTACAACATCATTTTTACGCACGGGGGCATGTATTATTTTGTGCCAAAGCATAGTTATTTTTCTCTTTAAGGCTGTAAAGTCTAATTTCTGTTAAGTAAACATTGGCTGAGTTAATACAGAGGTCAATTTAGAGGCTTCCTACATTCTGGCTCTGGTAGTTTGTGTTCCTGCAAATTTTTTTCATTATACTTTTCTTAAAGTGTGACACTGAGATTTGAGTATGACATGTAGGAGGTAATTTTAACCTAAGCCGCCTGACAGGAAACTGACGGAATGTAAAACAAGCAGCTGATCTGATCCTGTCATTTCCTGCCAGGCAAAGTAGGTTAAAATTACCCCCTTAAAGTTTGACAGACAGGAAATGTACACCAAATGTACAGCTTTTATAATATTACTGGCAGATAAATAGATTCTATTGATGATGCTTACCTGTTTCTCTGTTTTCGTACTTGTCTTTAGTTGATGGGGTAATTTAGTAATAATGTTGGGGAAGACTTTTTAATGCAATAGGGCCCTGAAATTATGCTGTGGGATGCGAGTATATGAATGCTAAACAATGTTTGTCTGAAATTCCTCTCTCCACTATTTTAGTGGAAGTGTCAACCTATTTAAAATAAACGGATTAACGCCTCCACTAAAATAATTTCAGACAAACTTGTTAAATGTTCATATGCCAATACTCTACATTGATTTCAGGGTTAAATAAAATCTTGTCCACCAGCTAAGTGTCAACTGCTGGATGTAGCTGAGACATTGGGCATGATTTTGACCCCAAGCCGGGAAGGGGGTGGGGGGATCCAAATTGCGGATGGGAAACCCAGAAGTACGGGTTTCCCGGAAGTCCTTACAATTTTGATGTAAGGACGTCTTTTATTTTTTTGTTGTTGGTTTGCCATCCGACTGATCGGCCTGATTGACAGGTTGGCCTCAGTCGGACGGGAGACCAGTCAGGGAGAGGACGTGTTCAGGTAAGTCTTCAGGTAAGTCTTTGTTTGTATGGATGGGCGGGGGCATAGGTGGGCATGGGGGACCTGGGTGGGCATAGGTTGGCATGGGGGCAGATGGGGCATGGGTCAGCATGGGGCATAGGTTGGCATAGGTTGGCATGGGTTGACACGGAGCATGGGTTGGCATGGGGGCCCCGGGGCATCAGTCATGGGGGGGGGGATCGGGGTCAGTAACGGGGGCGGGGGATGTCAGGATCGGGGGTCATTGCAGGAAAGTTCTCCTGCTGTCCTTGCCAAATTTATCCTTCACCAAACACAGATTAACCTGTTCAGGTGGACGTAAAAGATCCCACAGCACTACTTGAAGAAGACCAGGGGACTTCTCCTTGTGATTTGGCAACAATTATTGCCTACTGAAAAACAGATTAACTGGTCCTTTACCTGATTTACTGTTTGCCGGACTTTACTGTGCACAAATTGACTGTTGCATTTATCCATGAAACAACAGTGAATGCACTTTAAAATATATTAATTAGCTCTGAAATGCTTCAGGTTGTCCTGAGGTCATGAAAGCTGCAATATAAATGCAAGTTCTTTCTTTAGTAGTTTCTGGGAGTGCAAATATTATTGGAGAAGTTGTACTGGGGTATCAAGCAAGTTAGAGATTTCTCATAACCTAATACATATTGCATCAAGCCTGGCTGATCAAGAGGCGGTTAGTGATCTCTATGTTGAACTTCTTCATCAATTCAGATTATTTTTCAGAATATTGACATATGTTCTGGGTTCAAGAATTAAAAAACTGAATTATTAATGGTTTATTTTAAATGTGACCTGTAATGTTGGGAGTGCAATTTAGCCATAGATAAATCCCAATTAATTCACTTACCTGTTTCTTTTAAGCAATATACAGATGTATGGACCTAAAAGGTTCATCTAAATATGTGCCTTGTCATTTCGCCTATGCTGTGTAGAGACTGCCTTTCATGACTGGAGCTACAGCAACTCAGATACATATTTCTCATCTTGCTAATGTCGAATTCACACAATCTTCGATAGTTGGGTAGAGAGGTAATAGCTTTACCAGTAAAATCCAATTCAAAAAGTGGCAAATCTAGATTCAGATACAACTATGTGAATGGCGTAAATTTAGACTTTCAAAATTTTCAAATTTGAACTCAAAGTCTGGAGATTATGTATCTTTACCCACTGTCTTTTTGTACACATATTATGCATGTGCACTATCCTTCACACTGCGTGTACCACAAATCACCAGACTGGAGACTCCTTATAGGGTAGGGTTGAATAACTGGAAAGTCCTTGCAGTTTTAATTAAAAAGCCAAGCGATCCATCACATTTTGAATAAACACTAAACACTTATTTGCCAGTTAATCAATAATCAGAGATGTGTTTCATTATAAATATAGAGAAACTAATTACTCAGCTCAAATCTCTGCACTGATGTGGGTTTGTCAAATTAGAACGCATTACATAGTTACTTTAATCATGAATTTTGACTGTCAGCAGCACAACAACTCTTTCAAATTTCACTCGTTCCAGTATTACTTTGATGCCAAAAGTATAGCAAATAATACAATATCCATTCTTAGAGCATGCATATTTCATTATCCTCTTCCTGGAGGGAATTGAAGTATTGTAATCATTGTTTCCGTTCATCTATCTGTCTGGAACCATGATAGCTTCAGAATTTTTTAGTAGGCATCAACTGAACTCACTCAAAGGGTTTTGAGGAGTAATCCATCAAACAAGTTGGATATTGGGCTGGATCTAATGATATCATTATATAGTGCATGAGGATTTTAGTTTCCTTCATCATCTCTGTAAGTCAATAAATCTTTAATGGATTTGTAGCAAATTCACTAAGGGGACCCATGCATGGATTTTAGACAGGAAATTCAAGATGGAAGACAACATGATATTGTGCCTGTCATTTGGTGTTAAGAACAAAAGAAAGTATGGTATGTGAGAAGGTCAGTTAGCTTTTTGAACCCTTTCTTTACGGAGGGTTGCAATGAGATCTCGGTACCTTGAGTAATTGTGCCGAGTTTAATATGTAATCTTAGCTCATCGCTGTGGAGATTCAAAGCAAAACTCAGATTGTAGGGGTGAATCATTCCGGTGACTCTTACCCACAAGATATTACCTGGTTGTGCCTTTATGTGAAGGGGATGATGGAATGGGATGATAGTGGATGAACTATAAAGCTTCCTCAGAGAGAATGTGATAGTTGAAAAATAAAACTAAACTCAACTCTGATCATATTTTCTGTATCATGGTCGATTTTTGTGTTAAAAAAAGCAAGAAAATTCCATCATGCCAGAGATTAACAATGCTTTGTTATTATTTTTCATAAGTCCTAAAAGCAATCATCTCTGAATAATCTTATTTTTCACAAAGCCATCGGTGAGATTTATTGCGATTGACAGCTAATTTGGCCAATTAACAGGCTATCTGTGGAACCAGATTGCATAACAGAAGATGTGTTTGATGTTTTAAAATGGTGTCTTCATAAATTCATCAGAGCAGCACCATACAGTCCCAGTTTATATTTATTTTGAGTGACATGTGTGGAGTAGTGAACATTGTACCAAATTAAATGCATATTTAAAGAAGCTTTGTCTTCATCACTGTGTTTGTAACAAAATTGTGATGATATTTTCAATATTGTTATTTAATGAGATTAACATTATCCTGCTGTTTAATTGGTAAACAGATGAAAAGGAATTTACCAAAGTATATTTATGCAAAGTAAGTGCGCTATTACCATACACTATTTCAAAACTTTGGTGTACACTACATAACAGCAATTCCCCTTTCTTATTTATTCTTTCACTTCATTCACTTCACAAGTCACAGTAAAAGAGGAGGTAGTTGAAATACTGGATGGGCTAAAAATTGATAAAGAGGAGGTACTAGAAAGGCTGGCTGTACTTAAGTCACCAGGTCTGTATGGGATGCATCCTAGGTTGCTGAGGGAAGTAAGGGTGGAAATTGCAGAGGTACTGGCCATAATCTTCCAATCATCCTTAGATATAGGGGTGGTGCCAGAGGACTGGAGAATTGCAAATGTTACACCCTTGTTCAAAAAAGGGCATAAGGTAAACCCAGCAACTACAGAACAGTCATTTTAACCTAAGTGGTGGGGAAAGTTTTGGAAGCGATAATCCAGGACAAAATTAACAGTCACTTGGACAAGTGTGGATTAATTAAGGAAAGCCAGCACAGATTTGTTAAAGGCAAATCGTGTTTAACTAAGTTGATTGAGTTTTTTGATGAGGTAACAGAGAGGGTCGATGAAGGGAATGCAGTTGATGTGGTGTATATGGACTTGCAAAAGACGTTTAATAAAGTGCCACGTAATAGGCTTGTCAGCAATGTTGAAGTCCAAGGAATAAAAGGGGCAGTGGCAGCATGGATATGAAATTGACTAAGTGACAGGAAACAAAAAGTAGTGGTGAACGGTTGTTTTTCGGACTGGAGGGAGGTGTACAGTGGTGTTTCTATATTAATATATTACCCCTATATTAATATATTGATATATATCAATGACTTGGACTTGGGTGTACAGGGCACAATTTCGAAATTTGTAGATGACACAAAACTTGGAATTGTAGTGAACAGTGAGGAGGATAGTGATGGACTTCAAGAGGATATAGACAGGCTGGTGGAATAGGTAGACATATGGCAGATGAAATTCAATGCAGAATAGTGCAAAGTGATACATTTTGGTAGGAAGAATGAGGAGAGGCAATATAAACTAAAGGGTACAATTCTAAAGGGGGTGCAGGAACGGAGAGACCTGAGGGTATATGTGCACAAATCGTTGAAGGTGGCAGCGCAGGTTGAGAAAGCGGTTAAAAAAGCATACGTGATCCTGGGCTTTATAAATAGAGGTATAGAGTACAAAAGCAAGGAAGTTATGTTGCACCTTTATAAAACATTGGTTCAGCCACAGCTGGAGTATTGTGTCCAATTCGGAGCACCACTCTTTAGGAAGGAGGTGAAGGCCTTAGAGAGGGTGCAGAAAAGATTTACTAGAATGATTCCAGGGATGAAGGACTTCAGTTATGTGGATAGATTGGAGAAGCTGGGATTGTTGCCCTTAGAGCAGAGAAGGTTGAGAGGAGATTTGATAGATGTGTTCAAAATCATGCGGGGTCTGGACAGAATAGATAGAGAGAAACTGTTCCCACTGGCGGAAGGGTTGAGAGCCAGAGGAAAACATATTTAAGATGATTGGCAAACCAAAGGCGACATGAGGAAAACCTTTTTTATGCAGTGAGTGGTTATGATCTGGAATGCTCTGCCTGAGGGGGTGGTTGAGACAGATTCAATTATGGCTTTGAAAAGGGAATTGGATAAGTACTTGAAAGAAAAAAATTTGCAGGGCTACAGGAAAAGGGCGGAGTGTGGGACTAACTGGGTTGCTCTTACAGAGAGCCGGCATGGGCTCGACGGGCCGAATGACCTTCTTCTGTGCTGTAACCATTCTATGATTCTATAATTCTAGCTATTAAGTACAGTGAGTGCCAATTTTTTAATTCATTCCTGGGATATGGGCATCGCTTGCAAGGCTGGCATTAATCACCCATCTCTAGTTGTCCTGAAAAGGTGGTGGTGGGCCTGCTTCTTGAACCGTTGGTTGCAGTTTGATACAACTGAGTGGCTTGCTAGGCTACTTCAGAAGACAGTTAATTGTCAACCACCTTAGTGAGGGATGGGAGTCACATGGTAAGGATGGCAGGTTTCGTTCCCTTAAGGTCATTAGTGAACCAGTTGGGATTTTATGCCAAAAGTTGGGCCAGTTTTACTAGCTTTTAATTTTTTTAAACTGAATTCAAATTCTCAAATTACCATGGTGGGATTTGAACTCATATTCTCTGAATTTTTAATTCACACTTCTGGAATGCTATAACATAACTATTACACTACCATACCCAGATTAGGTTAAATCATTCAAAAAAGAAATGAACAAGCTATCAAACAGCAGATGAAGGAATGCAGCAACTAGAAAAGTTAACAGCAATTCACATTCAGTACTGATGAAAAGAATGTTGATCGAGAAGCAATGAATGAATGTTGTTTTAAAAGATGTTGACTATCGGGTACACAGGGCTTAACTGAAGTTAATAGGATGGAGCAATTCATACAGTTTTTCCAAATGCTTCACTATTCCAAACATTTCCGGCCCACCTGTTATTGGATCATTCCCTATGAAAATGAAATGTGGAGATCTAAGACAGTACAAATTGTGCATATTGAGAGGAACAGATTCAATTGGTTAAATGGGCTTTTCCTGTTCACCATTTGCTCTTTATTCATTTACTCTACTAAAGGAGATGAGTAAAACATCAGGACCAAGCTCTGCAATTATTCTGTGACCCCATGCAGTTAATCACATGCAAATTCCCAGATAGCAGTCTAAAATTATAATTTACATTAATGAGCCATGGCAGATTATAGTTTGCAAATGACATCCAATGTCTTCACTTGACATCCACACTTTCAATTTCCCCTTCGCCCCAGGGGCACCGAAGCCATCTTATACCTCACTGAAGCATCTCTACCTCACCTCAGCTGAGATCAGTTGATTTAGTACAGATCCGTGATCATTTTGATTTGCATGGCTCAGCTACACATTCTTCTTGAGGCACCGAGGAAACCTATGTTACCTCTTTCCATGGGATGCATGCCTGACATATGCCTGGTCCATTCTTGGTACTGTCTTGGAATTGTAGCACGTCCTACATGACTCAATTATTCTAACTCTTCTATTCATAACCTTTTTTCAACCTGATGAGACTTGCCTGATTTCCATTGTGTTCATTGAGCATCCATAGGATGTCTCAGAATCTGGATGTACAGATGTAACCTCTCAACTGTTACTGTACCTTGAAACATATTGAGCAGTGCTTGTGGTTGTCCTCTGGTCTCACGGTATATTGGACCTTACTTGTAGTATCCATCCAGGCTGCTACAATATCCTGGACCTATCTTCTGATTACAATCCAGCCTGCCAGTTATTTGAGGTTAATTAGCCCTTCCGGCTGGCTTGCTATTATAGTATGGAGCATGTTCAATCTTAATTCTTGTTTAGCTTTATACCAGATATTCCCTTTTACTTTACGATATGTGATCCCCTTCCTCTCACACTTCAGAAAATTAAGGAATAAATCATTTCAATCAATAAATACCAATGTGAATGTGAATAAATAAACACGCCAACCCAAAATCCTCATAGGATTCCCAATTGGTTATTTGCCCCCATTACAAGGCTAATAAATCAATTGGTTTGACATCCCTTAATAAGCTGCCTCTCAGAAGTACCCTGCCAGTCCAACCATCAGTTTACCCTTTATACTATGATAAATTAATTCCCACATAAATTAATTAAAAATACACAATGCTGCTGCTTCCCCAGAAATTCAGTCTCAACCCCATGTTTGATTTGATTCTAATTAATTCCCTACTGCTGCTTTCCTCATAGACTTTTACTAATACTTTCCATTTAGCTTCTCCTGGAGCCCATCATAAGTTATTGCTATGCCACAACAGTTCTCTGCTGGGATCTCTAGCACTATAACTTAACTTTGCCTAATAGCATAAGCTTCCTTCAACTGCTTGTAGGAAAAAATGTAATGGAAATTGAAGTTCCAAATTTCCTTAGAGCCAGAGCATAAGTTGGCCAGGAGTGGAGCAGTGGCTGTGCAAAATTAGGGGTGACCCAGATATGCCAGGTCTCAACCCAGCCAGCTAATCTCCAAGAGGCCCTGGGGCGGGTGAATCTCCAACCTATTTTATCATTGGGAGATGGACCAACAGGAGGATTTCCCATGCTGGGAATTTCCTTGGCCCTGGCCTCCTTCCCTTCCAGTGACCTGGATTTCAAAATGAACCCAGTGTTTGTGTCAGGTTAAGAGCAGACGTGGGACCTACTATGGTCTCCAGGCTGGGGAACTGGCCTGGAAGACCCTGGAAATGGAGGCAACATTTTTCCCTAGTTGGCCCTTTTATAAAGGGGGCTGATCATTGCTGTTTTCTGCACTTTTGGGAGGAATGGGGTTGCCAGTAACCCCCCTCAAGCAGTTAACTGGCGTTGCATTTCCCACACCTGCTCTAGCACACACATGAGATGCATCCACATTGGCACAGATGCCTGCTAATGGCAGGCAAATAGATTGATCCTGGGTAATCTGGCAAGGTCAGGTGCAGCAGTGCTGGCACACTGGAGGGGGGCCGAGGATTTTAAGCCCTTTGTTTAGAATGAGTCACTTTTGGCAAAGTTGTAAACCATGACTCGTAAGCACCCAGTTGGCCAAGAGGTCACTCTTCAGCACAGATAAAGGTTATCAATTATCTTTAACTGACCTTACAGATTTCAAGGACTGGGCATGACACACTTTGAAAAAATAAACTGTTTTATTTAACTTACTTATGTGGCATATTATAATAACACACATATCAACTTAATCATACATGAAACTCAACTAATAGGATTATAATGGCACAGCTCTAGCTGTGATCAACTTAAAAATATACACCAGGGGACAATTTCCTCTGTTGACTATCAGTGGAAATTATACATGAGTATCATGTATGATTTTGCTGCAATTAGTGAATAGTGGAAATGTGTCTGGAATTGACAGTAGGAACATAGGAACAGGAGTAGACCAGTTAGCCCAGCGAACCTGTTCCGCCAATCAATGAGATCATGGCTGACCTGTGACCGAACTCCATATACCCGCCTTAGCCTCATATCCTTTAATACTTTTGGTTAACAAAATCTATCAATCTCAGATTTAAAATGAACAATTGAGCTAGAATCAACTGCCATTTACGAAAGAAAGTTCCAAACTTCTACCACCTTTGCGTGTGGAAGTGTTTCCTAACTTCACTCCTGAAAGCCCTGGCTCTAATTTTTCGGCTGTGTCCCCTAGTCCTAAACTCCCCAGCCAGCGGACAAATTCTACAGTAGTAGAATAAATAACTGCCAATTATTAAACATTGTGAGACCAAAACATACAACATATTTCATCTGATTCAACAGATTAAACATTGAGTCGAACAATGCAGCAGGATTCAGGTGCCCTCTGGAAGTGTCAACCTGTGTCTCCAATAGCCCCAGAATCACTTTGTTTTTTTTGTTCCAAAGCGTCTTGTTTAATCATGTCTCCTCTGAGTTCTCAAGACATGTCATGGATGTTTGTTCTGTTGGAGCTTTGAAGTAGAATTGAGCATAAATTCAGACCTGCCCTTCTGGTCTGTTACCTTCTGATGTGATGACAAGTCTTCAGCTGACGTTAAGTGGCCTTCAAGTTGTTACTAACTTTGGCTCTCAATAGCTGACCATTTACTGTTCCTAAAAATCTGAGATAAAGACTATTTGGTCATTCACAGGTAAAGGATTATAGGGTAGAAATTCTTGTCAGCAGTTGAGGGGGGAGAGAGGGGCAGCAGAATTGCTGTGCAATTCTGGCAGGGGAGACCACAATTCAGGTAAGAAACTGGATCCACCAGATTCCTTAAGTTCTCTGTCAAATTGTGTTTTCTGGGGCGGGAGGGTTGCTTCTAAGGCTACTCTGGTTACATTGCTCTGGGGGCATGCCTGGAGAGCAGGTGTAGGTCCCGTTCCGGGCTTTAAAAGGTCCAATCAATGCAGGAAACAAAGGTAGTTGATCCTTTTGGGATTGATTACCTTTACTTAGTTGTCTCTCTGTTCTTTGAGGGGAATTTCAAAAATATTTTAGAAATGACTTATTGTCAGCCTGATTCTGGCTTTGGATGCCCTCTTTCGGAGTGGCAGGGTGCTGGTCCAAGTTCTGCCCTCACGGTGGGGTGGGTATCTACAGTGTGGATGCTTGCCCTAAATGTTCTAATGATCTTCTTCCCTGTATTTGCAACAGGGTCAGTGGCCCAGCTAAGTGGGCAGGTGGAAGTCGAGTGCCACCTCACTTCTGCCCCCTCAGTGGGTCCATGGCATTTTCAGACTCATAACTAAGTTTTGAGTAAATTGTTTTAATTATGTATTGCTAGCTTCTTAGGATTGATAAATGCTTTGATATAAAAACACGCAATGTTCAGAACAATGAGGAACTGACTCCCCTCCCTTTTGTGACCCCATTTACTCCTGGATCTGTCACTCGTTTATCCTCCCAGTTTCCTTTTGTCTCTGCTGTCACCCCATTCTCTGAACATTCCTGATTTCTCTCCGCTGTGACTGTTACATCAGTCCTCCTTTACTACCTCATTCTTTTTCCTTGTTTTCCTGTCAGCCCTTTTTATTCTCTGCACTTGCACTTTATCTTTGTGTATTTTCCCTGCCTGACGTCCATTCTTGTTCCTGCAGCCTGGGTGCCTCGAAGGCACCTGGTTCTTGTGCTGGGGTAAAAATTACCAATCAACCTTTTCTCTGCTAAGTTACTAGTCTAAAAACCTTGCCCATGTTGCACCTAACTTAATTAATTGGTTACAGGAAGGCCCCTGTACATTTGTCCTTCATTAAAATCGTAACCAATCTCCACAATCTAATCACCCTCCTTGCATGCCGCTCTACATCAATATTTTATCTGCAAGATCCAATATCCAGCACTTTCCCATCTCTTTTTATGCACAAATCTGCCTTCTGATAAATTATAGAAACGACGAAAGCTCACAAACACCCCCTCAACTCTGTGAAATGAAGGTTTGGGGAATGGCTCAAACAGCAGCTTAAATGTAGTGATGCCAAGGTAAAAACTCATGCAGAAATATCGTTGTAAAATTAAAATGGAACTCAATGCCTTTTAAAAATAGAAAACATTTTGCTGTGGCTTTCTGGATTTGTATGGCTTTAATAGGTTGTAACTGGTGATAATGGAGATTCACAATGGGGGCACATATCTAGCCGTTAAGGCAGCAGGAACATTCAGTTTGGGCCTGCCTGAGTTGGTTGACCCCAACAAACTCTCTGGGGTCAGGTCACATTGCATGTTCCCAGCCAATTCCCAGCATGTAATCTCCTGGCGATTGTCAGCTCGCACTTTCAGCAACAGGATTTCCAGTGCTGCTGAAGGCACTAAAGGCCTGCAGAACTATTTAAAGGAGGGGGGATCTTTTTGGTGCTAACAGGTCCATAACACTCGCTTAAAATTACAGATGTGACAATGTGGCTTTACAGAAGAGATGGTCCAGAATACCTGGGTGAAGTTGGCACACCACAAAGCTGCATCCAGCATCCAAAGGAATTGTTTCCAAAAAATAAATTTGCAAACCTGATAAGAACAGCCAAGGTAAGGCAACGCATCATTAAAGTATGCACAGCTGAAGTGTTTCTTCCACTCAGATTAGAGTCCTTTGAATGTTTACCATGCTTGCCTATTGTGCAGCAGGGCACATATTGCAACAACTTCACCTGAAATTGTTGGCACGTTGGCATTTTTAAAGGGGCTTCACTCAAAAAAATCTCTCTAACAATGTATGATGCATGTACATCTACTAACACTCACAAAGAGTTTTGGGCCAAACAGTTGAATGATCTCTTATGTGCTCCTGACACTTCCAGCATTTCAACCTAATTTTTCTGCTTGTAGGAGAATGCAGCATGGAACAGAAGGGAAAAGACACAAACGTGAAAAGGGTCCTACATGAGGAAATTCAATTATGAAGAGAGATTTGAAAAACTGGGGCTGCTTTCATCAGAACAACGAAGATTATGGGATGATTTGATAGAAGTGTTAAAATTACGAAGAGTAGATAGAAACAGATTGTTTCCAGTGTTTGAGGGATCTAGATTGAGAAGACATAGATTTAAAACTAAATGTAAGTGATTTAGCACAGATAACAGGAGAAACTTTTTTACACAGATCTTCGAGTGCTAGTGACACCCAATGGTTTTTCCACACATTCACAGCAGGCGTAAAGGTATGCTGCATGCAGAAGGCAGCTGTCAAAGGGACGTTTTCTTTCACCACTTCAATTTTAACTAGTTTTTTTTGTTTGGATCTTGAATAGTTTTTTAGGGAGCCTTTGGTTAGAGTTGCTTCTTAAATCAGAATATGCCAATTTAATATGATTACATGAAGTAGTCAATCGCTATTTCAAAATCTGCTTCAGTTATGGCTAGGCAGGAGGGAGGCTTGAGGTGGACAGGAAGTGGTCAGGCTGGCAATAACTGCATTTTTGGTGGTTATTTTCTCTTTCCTTCTCAAAAAGACTAATGGAATGGCCTTTACCTCAAGTGGATTGGAATTCAACAGTGAGGAAGTTATACAGAGCCTTGGTCAGACCCCATCTATAATATTGCATTCAGCTTTGGGCACCAAACCTCAGGAAAGATATATTGGCCTTGGAGGGGGGGTAGCAGCAGAATGATACCAGGGTTTAAAGCATTAAATTATGAGGTTGCATAAATATGATTTGTATTTCCTTGTGTTTAGAAGGTTGAGGGATGATATAACTTAGATCTTTAAAATGATAAAGGAATTCGATAGGGTAGATACAGATAAATTATTTCCTCTGGTGGGGGATTCCAGAACAAAGGAGTGTGATCTTAAAATTGGAGCAAAGGCGGGTAAACGGAGTTAAGGTACAGATCAGACATGACCTAATTGAATGGCAGAACAGGCTCAAGGGGTTGAATGGCCTTCTCCTGTTCCTATGTTCTGGTGAAGCTGCTTCTCATTTTAAAAGACGAAGTTTTACCACTAGGAAGGCAAACTTGCAGGAAGCCTGGTTCATTGCTTTAGCAATAAATGCCATCACTGTCACCTTGATGATGAATATTGTCGTTGTCTTCTGGGAAAAGAACCAGAGTAAGTTAACCTGTAGAAAAAACTTCACGAATTCTTTCTTCTTCCTTGATGCATTAGAAATCTGAATTGAATCAGTGCATCAGATTCAAGCTGGAAAGTCTGAACAGCTTAAAATGCCCGAACAGACTGGAGGTAGCAGTTGAAAGGAACTCCAATAATCACCAAGGCCAGAAAAGAATCAGGTGGAAACACTCTTAACTCAAAAGCTTTTACTCGTCTGGCACCAATCCATTTGTATTGGATAAAAGAAGACCAAAGAGCTCCACAAGCCATTAAAGATGGAGACCGATAGCAGAATTATTCATAAGGATTTGTGTTTATGTGATTGTATGTGTGTTTGGATGGGGTTATTGTGTGACCAGCACTACTGTTTATTATGTTTGCTGTAGTGTTTTCAGGTGGAGAGTGATATGTGGCGCTGGGAATAAATAAGCTCTGTGTGGTTTGTGCAATAGTGTAAAATGGGTGATAGCGAGTCGGCAGCCTCTCCCTCAATTTTTATTTCAAATCGGGAGAGATGTAAAATGGGCTGCTGAGTTGCTATCATCTGTTTTACACTATCACTTCCAATTCTGTTTATAATTTGATTATTGATCTGATGAAGTTTTGTCCGTAAGTTAACACAGGTGGGTGGCTGCATGGTAGAAATAGAAAATGATTTGTGCCTTAAATCCTTTATTCAGTGCAAAATTTACAACTGTTCTGCCTGAAAGAAATGAAATGTGACTGGGAGCTCAATTTTTCTTCTGCAATCTGAGCATATGTATTGTGCCTAATTTCTTAGGATGCATCAGTATTGTTCAGTCAGCTGTACTGATGAATATTTTTTCTTAAGCTTCTAAAACTTTCCACTAAGTAGCTTTCCCTCAGACAATTTTGGAAATGAGGACATAGTTCAAAAGCTTTTGAGGTAAAATTTATATTTGTTTTAAACAGAGAAGATATGTGTGTATGTGCATGTGAGTGAGAGAGATAGCAGAGTTCTAACTGTATAACTGTTAAAATGTTTCTATCAACCTCAGAAAGCACATTAAGCTGAGAGGGAGAAAGATAAAAAGAGAATTTTCATGTTAATGCTAGTTCAATTTTTTAAAAAGTTGAAAAAGCCAACTGATTATCTCACCTGTGTTTTGTTGAAAGAAAAGTTCAATTCTAACTTGTGAGTCCAAGATTCTAACTTCAAACACCAATGAGCCAGAGTTTTAATAAGGAATTTGCACCCCTGCTTTGGATTCTGGAATAGCCTCACCCCTTTCTCCATTGAAAGACAAGGAAAATCTCATTTGTGCCACTTAACATCTGCCGCCAGGTGGGATGTGAAGACAGAAACAGAAAATAAAGAGAGCTTAAAACACAGACAGAGAGGGAGTAAAAAAGACAGAGATCATAGAAGAAAGACAGAACGAAGAGAACAAAGGAAGAGAGAAAGAGAACAGCACAGGAGGATGGGAGGGAAGGTAATGATGTCTCATTTATACTGAATTGAAGGATGCAGAACTGGTTCTATTTTACAGCAATGCAATTGGGAGATAAATGGTCACTTCCTTCTCACAATGTTGTGAAGTTGTGGAAGGCAGATCCCCACATGCAAGTCAAACACATGTGGAGCACTGCGATTTTTATTTTATTTTTTATTTCTTCCTTTCCTTTTTCTGTTAACTTCCTACCCTCTCCTCCCTTCTTCCTCCCTTCCAGGTGTTACCCCCGAGTACCATGCCTAAGTGACCATTCTTCATGTTGAGGCTGGGCAGTGTGTGTGAGCAGGCTGTCCAACAGTGGATAACATCACAGTTGAGCCCTATCCTGAACAACTCACAGACAAACTTCCAGCAGGGGATCAGGAGTGTGAAGCCTGGATGATTTTCCCTCTCTAATGCAGAGGTGTGGAGGCTAATTGTAGCACCGCTGTCCCTGCTCAGATTGGCTGCGTGATTTTTAATGATCAAAAATGGCTGACAAGATAGTCATTTCTTTCAAGTCATTAAAATGTAAATGACGGTGCAGCATGTTACTAGCGTTTGTTTTAACTTTAAAAGTTAACCTTTTTGTTGGCAGGGCTTCACATTCGTTGCTTTTATAGTGCAGCCCATGGCCATCCTTCCCAGCATGAGATCACCTCGTCCAGCTGACTTCTGATAGCTGATTGGTTGAAAGTGCTTCTTGTAGTTACCAGGCGACATGACTAGTTTGCTCTCAAGATAACTGAAGAAAATCAGTGACTTGGAGCAACCACATCAGCAGTAATAGGACAGTGAACTCGGAGATTAAAAGACAGACAGTCCATCCCCTGTGACCTGCGTGATGGATGTAGCTTGCCGCTTTTAATCATATTTATGCTCCTGGCACAAGGTGATGCCTTGGGTATGCTGCTGACTTGTGACTGAAATTCTCACACCCAGGATTTATCCAATACTGACAGCTCTGTATAAGTATACACACAGCATTTATGTAAAAGCTTACTTCTTAGAAAGGTAAGAAATTATTCTGGCTTTTAATAAATATGTACTTAACAGCAGAATTGAGATTTTAAGCTTTACTAATGCTTATGCATGGCTTTCAATGTGTTTCTCCATGCTTTCAAAGGGGAACTGAATCCTATTTATAAATTTGTAAATATTTTACTCATATATGAAAGCCTTTGCTAACTGTGAAGAGAATGGAACGTTGGCCTATTTTTATCATTTTTCTGCCCTGCAGTGAATTCTGGGAAGTATGAGATCACTGTTGACAGCTTTATCTCTATAATTATGCTCTACTTCCTTCCACAATATTTAAGCTCATTATACATATATCTTTTTTGAATGAGATAAAACATTTTTCCCTCTCTCCCTTCCTGCCACCTGCCCTCCAGAAGGTGTCTGGGATACGGTTCCATAGATACCTATCACTCTCCAATGCCTTGCACAAGTATCCGAAGTTCACGCATCATCCTCGGCCACTGAGTCGATAAGCAATTCGACTGTGGAAAGCATCACTGTCTTCTGGGCTCTCATCCTTGGCTGAATCTCACACAAGAACATTCCCAGTGGGGTTCATTAACTTGTGACCAGGAGCAGGAGCCCTGCCTGTTTTTGTCAATCCTACTTTAAGAGCACTGATAACAATTTAAGTGTCCTGCCTGCTGCTTCATGTGGGATCAGCTTACTCAGCATAAATCAGAGATGGCACAGATTTCCTTCGAAGGTTTTGCACCACATCTACAGAATACTAAACGGTTATAATTGTGTTACCTTTTCCAGAATATATTGCCTGTCGTAGAACCAGTGGTGATTAAAAACATGAAGCATTTCAAGCTGGATTACTCTACGGCATAGTAACAAATGGCAGTTAATACTGTATGCGAGCCCTATTAATCATTTGCAATTCTTAAATAGAGTCAAATTCACTTTTGGCTCAAACAATTTGACAGACAAGCTCTTTAAAAAATGTAAAATTAAGGGGTAGTTTAATAGTGTGGTGAGTTAGGGAGTTGCTCAATCGCGATTGGGAGCATCACACTGATAGGTTGAATGTTTGTGTTCACAAATGAACAGGCAGCAAGTTGCTTTTTTTTTTCAGATGATCAAAAGCCACACAGAGGCCAATGTCTCCCCCACCCCACTCATTCTTATGCACTTCCTGGTGCTCAGTACAGAACCTGGGATTAGATTGTCCACTATCCAGTCCCATGGAGGCCTGCCATTTTAAGTTTTCATGCTCATCTACGACAATCAATGGGCACTTCCAAAGAAAATAATTCTACCTCCTTCCCTTGATGCTGATTGAGAGGTGCCAAAATCTAAACAGTTTGTACTGGCTGACTGCTGGTGTGTATCCAACCATCTACCGACTTGAAGCCTTCTGTCACAGCCAGGTCATTGATTTTTGTTTTAACCATTTGTTTTTCTTTCTTGGGGGCAGTACATAATATTTGATATGCTTTGTAAAAGTGGCTCAGTGCCAGCACACATTGAAGAAATAGCAGAGGCCACCCTGGAGTGATGGTGTGTGAATTTAGGAGTACGGACTAGATACTTCTCCACAGTGTGTGTGATGGTGGGGGAGGAGGGGGTTCTCAGGAGGAGAGGAGTTAGTGGGTGGGAGGAAGGGTGGTTGGCAGATGGGGGAAGATTTGAAGGAGGATCGTTTAGATCATCCTCAGATAGTTTGCAAATCTACACAACTTAAGGCTTTTCTTGCTTATTTTTGTGGTCAATGTCCAATCTTTTGGGTGTGTCACATGACCAAGAACGACCAGGAAAATGAAGGGAAATAAAAGCTTTAAAAGTCAAATGGTTGTACATGCACAAAACAATACTAACCCTGCACTTCACCTCTTACATTGTGCCTTGTTCGACAAAAGGTCTGTTAATTTTATTACTGAACATTCATCCAGTTCATTTAGTTGCATGAGTTCTGTGTTCTTTGTGCAAATAGATTAAAAATCATAAGGTTTCTGATTATGAACCAATATGAAATCTTAACCAAAATCTCACTGCAGAAAAACATTGCAAAGGAATTTTGGCAAAGAAAACTTAGATTTTTGCATCTGCTAATGACCTACATTCATGTGTTAACTACAGTTTTAATAGCAAGGAGAAGCCATCTGTTGTTGGTTCTTTGTTGAGAATTTTGGATCATTCACTTTGCAATTTGAAACATAGCAGTACACAAATTTGCTCTATCCCATGCAAATTTCATACTAATTACAATTTCACAGTCATCAAGCTGCTTGGGTGAAGTATTAAGCCATCTTTTATATCTATGTCTAGCTATATCTTTTCCACATGTATAAATATATATTATACACACAATCACCTGTGTAGCTATAAACCAAACTTTTCATCATCCCTCCTAATGTCTCCTTCCTTACACCTTGGTGAAGTGCCTTGGGATTTTTTTTATGTTATTAAATGTAATGTTATTGTTGTTTATATATTAATGATAAAACAAAAAGTATGAAAAAGGTAACCTTTTTAAATGGGGTACGTCACAGAAAAACTGTGCATTCTTAAACCCTGGGAGAAACAGTCTACTCAAACATACTTCTTCACAGGCTCAGGAGATTATGCACTCTTAAAACGATATCATGTTTGCAGCTCTTCCACTGTTTCTGGCTGCTCTGACTTCTACTGATACTCTGGAGAGTCTGGGAGTAATTTGAACCTCCCACGACGACGAGTTACTGGCGGGTGGGTAGGTTAAAATTTTTAAAATGTGAAACCTGGCTCCAACTCACCTCCAACATGTCGGTTTTAATGGAGGCGGCTTTGGGTGCAGCAAGTGACTTACTCTCAAGAGGTGGGTCTCTCAATGTAATATGTTGATTAGGGGACTTTCATGAGATTTTGAAATTAAAGCTTCCAGCAAGGGTTTCCCGAACTCGGGAAACTCGGCAGTAAAACGGAGGTGAGATTGAGCGGCAATTTTTGGGAATGGCTAAAGGTCAGGTGCCCCGATATGAATAAAGGCTCAGGGCTCACAGCTGCTTTCTCAGTTCCCTCTGGGAAATGGTTTGCTGAGAGTTCTTGTGGAGACAGACGTATTGGTAAAGTTTGGAGGTTTTCAAACAGAGAACATCAGGATGGGTGGTGCCATGGCTACTTTAGATTGGACCTCGGACAAGGAAGACAATCACCATCCACAACAGCAAGGTCGTGCTGTGGTGGGACAACAGAGAGGGGAGAAACGGTGGGACCGATTTCACAGGAGGTACTACCCTAACAGGATGTATAGCTTCCTTGACCTCTCTGAACAGCAGTTCTTCCGGAGACTTGGATTGACAAATCAGTTGGTCACAGACATCTGCAGCCTCCTAGAAGAAGACCTGCCGCCTGCTGGACCTGGTGGCCACTCATTACTAGTGGCTGTGAAAGTCACCACCGCCCTCAATTTTTTTGCCTCTGGCTCCTTCCAAGGCGCCAGCGAACACAGATCCAGGGTCGCTCAGTCGGGTTCACATAAATGCATAAGGCAGGTAAAGGATGGGTTATTTGCCAGGGCGTCCACTTATGTCTATTTCCCCTGTGACAACAATAGTCAGAATGAGCGGGCAGTCGGATTCACATCTCTGGCCGGCTTCTCACAAGCACAGGGCACTATCGATTGCACACACATGCCAATCCGAGGAGGAGGAAGATGAAGATGGGGCATCTGACACCAGTCCAGCCGCTCACATTGCTGCTCGGGATGCCAGGGATGCCCTAATAGCTCGAAGGTTGAGTTAGTCACTCACACTGGACCTAAATAATTATCACATCCCCGGCTCCTCACCACCCCTCCCACCCCCCTGCCCCCGCCACTCATACAAAGCAGACCTGTAACCAACCATCCACCCATTGCACATCCCCCAACTGCTTCCGTCAATTCATGTCTTCACTTTCATCACCAAGCAACTGAAAAGGAGAACTGCCACCCGACACGCAAGAATCGGCAACACGGGGAAGTGGTGCAAATTAATACATTTTATGTGCAGTAATAACCAGAGGAAACCTAATAACATAACATTTTCACAAACACCCATGTGCATACCCTTGGTGAATTACAATGTTTTTTCTTTTCCTTTGCCTACTGCTCCTACATGGTGCAATCCTTGTGGCTTCATCAGAGGTAGAGGCAGGCGGCTCAGATCCCTGCTCTGACTGCTGAAACGCTCTTGGCCGATGGCCTCTGGGTTTTGGAGCATGTGAGAACCACGTCAAAGACTGCTGCACCTGAACCTGTGCAGGGGCAGTCTCAGCCATTGGGCGATGAGGCAATATATCTGGTACTGGCTGAGGGGAGGGAGCAACGGGAGAGGCGTGGGAGCACTTTGAGTGGAGTTCCCAACTTCCAGCCTCCTTTTGCCAATCACCCCTCTCCTGGGCCAGCGGCGTATCACTCCTACCACTCTGCTGGAGAGCAGTTTGGAACAGATCAGTGACGCCTTGTAAGGCCATGGATAAGGTATCTGTCTTCCTGTTTAATGCAGCAGATATGTTTACATCCAAAGTTTGCATGGCCGTGGTCATGGCCCGCATTGACTGATTTGACTGCCGCAATTGATGTTCCACGGAGAAGGCCACTCTCTCCATGGCAGACATCCTCGCAATGGCCTGCGACATCAATCCACAAATGTTCGAGCTGGACAGCATCATCTTCTCTGGTATTGTAGAGAGTGTACATGGGATGTCTGCCAGTACCTTGCAAGCTTGCCGATGTCCCTCTATGATTCTTCTTTTCATCGATGGCCACTGGGGTTCAGCATCTATGTTCAGCTGAGTAGAGTTTGGAGAGGAGTACGCCCTCCAACGTGGACTCTCGACAGCTGCCCCTGCCTGCTCATGCTCACTTGTGAACTGTAAATTACCAGGTGAAAACCCAACTGACCGTCTAACTGGACCCACCGAAGTGCGAGTATCTTCGCTGATGCCTGGTAATAGGTCCTGTGATGGTGCACCCTCAGAAGGAATCAGGTCCTCTGAGGAATCATCGTCAAAAAAATCGACAGACTGCGATTCTACGCTTGAAAGCCTTGGAGAAGAGATGAAACGGATATGAATTAGTACTGGCAATGTAGCAATGTTGCCACTCAGCATAATTACGCTTATCATATTTCATTTGTTGCTGTATTCAAGTCAACATGACTGAGTCTTGTTTGCGATGTGGGTCAGAGATATTTTTAATTCTGTCACCAGGCACCTGCGAAGTCCCAGTCTCTCCATCTCTGATGGTCAGGGACGCAGCAATGCCACTGATCTCCATGACTTCGTCCTCTGATGGTGTCAGCTGCACAATCTGTGGCAGGCCACCTCCGGTCCTCTCCCTCGTGTTTTGTTCTCCCTTCTCCTGTAGCAGACCTATGAGTGACTGTAAGGCATATGTTCACCCGATGGAACCAGTGCATTGGGTGCGGGTGACTATCAGGCAGAAGCATCACATTGCATAAGGATTGGAGTGAGTGACAGTGGTGGGTGGACAAATGGGGAAGTGAGGAAGTGCATAGAAAGTGAACGACGAGTGCTCTTGAAACCTAAGTGGGTGTGAGGAGTGATGTGATGGAGTAGGTTTGACAAGATAGAGTGAGAGAGGGGGTGTTGTGCACCACAGGATGTAAATGAACCTGCTCACCTTTCCTGACCTGATTAGGTCATTAAAGCGCTTACTGCACTGGATCCAGGAATGGGCCATAATGCTGCTGTTGCTGACCTCCTCAGCCACCTCCAACCACGCCCCTCCAACCTCGTCTTCTTGGTGACAGAAGCAGGTTTCTTCTTCCTGTTGCTGGGGAAGATTATCTGCTTCCTTTTCCTTACTGCACCCAGCATTCCATCGAGTGAAGCTTCATTAAACTGGGGCGCAGCCTTTGGCCATCCTGAATCCATGATCAAACTTCTCCCTCTCTTTGTATGAACTCCCAGCTCCTCCGAATTCCATCTTTGGAGTGGCCCTTTAAATAGTTGAGTTGGGTTGGTATCACGCCTGCTGTCGTGCATCGGAGATATGAAACCCGGAAGTAGAATTACTTTCAGGTAGCCATGTTGAAATTGGACATTCCGATGCGCCAAAACTTCTTCAGGGTTTTGTGCCCGCTATCGCGTCCCGCACCCCCCCCCCGCCCCGCTCAGAAGCTGCTGCTGTGTTATTATCGGGCCCTCTCTCTCCATAGCAAAACCACCTGGGATAGATGCATTGCGAGCTCAGTGATGAATATTATGTTCTAAAGCACAAATAACCTACATTACACACTGGCTTGAAGTTACACCACGGAAGTTGTACCAACATCTTTAACAGTTCTGGTGTCACGCCCAATTAATGTCATTACCTGAGAGATTTTTTAGAATTACTCGATTGCTCATATAAGTCTTTAAGACTCGTTTTGTTTAGTCAATGGCCTGGAAAGTCAGTTGCACCCATATTTGGGCATGTGGGAGGATCAGGCCTGAATGGTGAGGCTCAAGGTGCCCCCGATATTGGGCCTCAAACCTCATTTCCATGGAGTCAGAGAGTTGCAGAGAGCAACAGGTGCGATGGAAGCGCAATGGAAGATCTGGATCCTCAGGTAAATGATGAAGGGGGACAACTGTGAAGGGGGGGGTGATTTGGTCGGAGGGGTAGCAGTGGCCGGGGGGAAGGTAGCGGTGGCTGAGAGGGAGGTAGCGGCGATTGGGTGGTGGTGGGGGTATCGGCGGTGACCGGATGGGAGGGGAATTATAGTGATTGGCGTTTGGGGGTGGGGTTAGTGATGTCTATCAGGGTGGAGCAGCGGTGATCGGGGGGAGGTAGCGGCGGTGATCAGGAGGGGAGGTAGCGGCGGTGATCAGGAGGGGAGGTAGCGGCGGTGATCAGGAGGGGAGGTAGCGGCGGTGATCAGGAGGGGAGGTAGCGGCGGTGATCAGGAGGGGAGGTAGCGGCGGTGATCAGGAGGGGAGGTAACGGCGGTGATCAGGAGGGGAGGTAGCGGCGGTGATCAGGAGGGGAGGTAGCGGCGGTGATCAGGAGGGGAGGTAGCGGCGGTGATCAGGAGGGGAGGTAGCGGCGATCAGGAGGGGAGGTAGCGGCGGTGATCAGGAGGGGAGGTAGCGGCGATCAGGAGGGGAGGTAACGGCGGTGATCAGGAGGGGAAGTAACGGCGGTGATCAGGAGGGGAGGTAGCGGCGGTGATCAGGAGGGGAGGTAACGGCGGTGATCAGGAGGGGAGGTAACGGCGGTGATCAGGAGGGGAGGTAGCGGCGGTGATCAGGAGGGGAGGTAGCGGCGGTGATCAGGAGGGGAGGTAGCAGTGATCAGGAGGGGAGGTAACGGCGGTGATCAGGAGGGGAGGTAACGGCGGCGATCAGGAGGGGAGGTAACGGCGGTGATCAGGAGGGGAGGTAACGGCGGTGATCAGGAGGGGAGGTAGCGGCGGTGATCAGGAGGGGAGGTAGCGGCGATCAGGAGGGGAGGTAACGGCGGTGATCAGGAGGGGAGGTAACGGCGGTGATCAGGAGGGGAGGTAGCGGCGGTGATCAGGAGGGGAGGTAGCGGCGGTGATCAGGTGAGGTAGCGGTGATGATCGGAGGGGAGGTAGCAGTGATCAGGAGGGGGGTAGCGGCGGTGATCGGAGGGGCAGTAGCGGTGATGATCGGAGGTAAGGTAGCGGTGATGATCGGAGGTGAGGTAGCGGTGATGATCGGAGGTGAGGTAGCGGTGATGATCGGAGGGGAGGTAGCGGTGATCAGGAGGGGAGGTAGCGGTGATCAGGAGGGGAGGTAGCGGTGATGATCGGAGGGGAGGTAGCGGTGATCAGGAGGGGAGGTAGCGGTGATCAGGAGGGGAGGTAGCGGTGATAATCGGAGGGGAGGTAGCGGTGATGATCAGAGGGGAGGTAGCGGTGATCAGGAGGGGAGGTAGCGGTGATCAGGAGGGGAGGTAGCGGTGATCAGGAGGGGAGGTAGCGGTGATAATCGGAGGGGCAGTAGCGGTGATGATCAGAGGGGCACGGTGACTAGCAGCGACCCACGATCTTTGAATGTAGGGTCAGGATGACCACTCCTGCTCCACATTCAGGTAAGTATATATTCAAAACTTACCAATTTGAAGTCTGCAGTGGACCGTTTCAGGATTGCCTGTTAAGCCACCTGTAGGCCTAGTTTTCCTGGTGCTGGAGCTGCTGCCTCAGGACAAACCAAACTTGCTGTGGGGGTTTCAAACAGGCGCTAGGCCCCTTATGTTCAGATGTGAATGAACTAACGCCTGTTTCAGGCGTCGGTACTGTACTCCGATCTTTTGGCCTTTACTATTATAGCAGATGGGGCAATCCGGCTTGTAATGAATGTGTGCTACCTGCTCGCCATATTGGAGGCTTGGGAAGTTGTTTAGCGCCTGAGAAACAGTCGTTGCGTGGCCTATATATGAACTACAGGCCTTGTGAGTGACTGTTCTGAGCCTCATATTGAATGCAATCCAGTCCTGCGCTTCCTAATCCGTCTACGGTTATGGTGCTTCCATTGTCAGACCCTTAGTGCAAGAGGTGTGGAATCACAAATTAAAAGCAGTTGCTTCAAGCTGACTTGTAGTTTTGTCGACTAATGGTGTATGAACCTTTTTTAATTGCACATGCTGTGTCTCTGTCAGGTGACCCTCTCTCTTCTTGAAGTGTCAGCCTTGGCTCAGTGGTAGCACTCTCAACTCTGAGTCAGTTTGTGGGTTCATGCCCCACTCCAGAGACTGGAGCATATAACCTAGGCTCACACTTCAGTGCAGTACTGAACGAGTGCTGCACTGTTGCCGTCTTTCAGATGAGACATTAAACCGAGGCCCTGTCTTCCCGCTCAGATGAACGTATAAGATCCCATGGCAGTATTTTTTTCTTTTTTATGATCATAAATTTATGCCCTCTCATTACTGATTTTGTAGAATAATGCTTCTGATTTTGCAGTTTGGCTTTGATAGTGATCTGAGCTGAAAACATTTGTTCTTATGTCACTCATATACGTATTGGCTGCTGGTGTGCTACCAACTTCTATCCCGTCAGGTCTTTTCTAATTTTAGAAATTTCAGTCTAAAGCCAGTAAGCAAAGTCTTGTTCCTCTGTTTAAATATGCATGTGTGGAGCTCACATTCCCTGACTTGCATGGTGCAAATCACCCTCCGCTCGAAACAACGAGGATGGTGAGTTTACGACGATTGCATCAGCCTCCGGTCGTTCAAGGAGGGCTTTAAAATAAAACTAGTTTTCTTAGGCGCAAAGATACCAATAGGCAAGATTTAAACACTTTAAATATTAAAAAATATTAATTTACAAAGAAACTGACTAATGTACACCAATAAAAGTAGTAAATACCTCAGTATAGTCTTTTTGAGTCATTTTCAGTGATGTTAAATCAGGTTAATCACAGGCAGCGGACTGCATACCTTTATTAAAAATGCATATTTTTAGTGATTTGCCCATTTTCAGCTGTATTAATAAAACTGCATAAGGTTACTACTCTAAATGCATCTCTTAAATACATCAATGAATATTTTATATTGCAAAAAAATAAATAAATGATTACGCTACGTTCAGCTGCCGAATTGCACTAATTCATGACAGATTTTACGTTTGTGATTACATTAATGCATTTTAGCGGAAACCCGGCAATTCTCGGCCTAAAATGCGCCAGCGCAAATTTCGGACGCAATTTGTGCCCAAATGCCGATTGTGCCCAAAGCGGAAACTCCAGGCTGTGATATTTGCACTGATAGGCTAGAAGTAGCTGGATATATAAAAATTGAAGACCTTGTTCACCTTGAAAGCCACTGGCAGTGCCGTTCCTATTTACGAGTTTGTCTGTAAGTCTTCCTGAAGCAGAAGACATAGATCTGTGACTGTCTCTCTACCAAACATCAACCTTCAGCAGTAGTGCTCCTCAGTCATTGCCAGGTCACTGTGCCTGGCCATGTATTTGCATAGAAGTAGGAACAGGAGCAGGATATTCAGGTGCTCAAGTCTGTTCTGCCATTAAATTACATCATGGCTATATGTACCTCAACTCCATTTCCCTGCCGTTGTTCCATATCCATCGATACCCATTCCCAACAAAAATCTATCGATCTTAGTCTGGAAAATTTCACTAGGCCCAGCATCTACAGTCTTTTGGGAGGTCTATAGACAACTTCTACCAGCGTCTTGCATCCTTTGCCTTTCCTTACCTCTACCCATGGGGGGTGATTTTAAACCCCAAGAACGGGTGGGTTAGGGGCGGGTGGGAGTTGAAAATAATTGTTTTTTTTGGGTCGTAACCACAAAATTTTCGGACTTTGCATTCCCAGTGGGAAGCCTGTATTTTTACTCACCGATGTTAAACCCGGAAATAAAGCCGGGATGCGGTCGTGACCCAAAAAACAACTGTTTTCAATTCCCACCCACCCCCAACCCACCTATTCTTGCGGTTTAAAATCACCCCCAGCGTGGTTCCACTGTCTGACCACCCTTACTGAAATCCTTTCTTTCCTCTGGGGTTAATTGTGTTTTTTTATCAATATTGCTACTCCCCCTCTTTTCCCAATTTCTCAGTCCTATTTAAAGATCCTATAGCCTGGAATAGTTAGCTCCCAATCATGCTCAGGATGTATCCATGTCTCTGCAATGGCTACTACATCATACCCTATAAGCTGAAATTTTGCTACTATCTCACTCGTGTTATTTCTTATGCTATGTCCATTCGTGTACAAAACTCTTATCTGGGTAACTGACCCCAGTTTGCCCAAATGTCCTGCTGGTCTTTTTCTCACACTTTTTGCCTTATAGTTTGGATTCCATCCCCATCCCCTTAACTAGTTTAAATATTTCCCCAATATTCCTATTTACCCTTTTTGCAAGAATACAAGCGCCTCTCCGGTTTAGATGAACACCATCCCATTTGTACAGCATTCCCTTTCCCCTAAATGTGGCCCCAGTTTCCCAGGAACCTGAAACCCTCCCTTCTACACCATCCTTCAAGCCTTACAGCATTAAGCCTTATGGGTGGCATTACAGCAGATCTGAACCGAAAGTGTTGGGTGTGATCTGACATCTCTTTTCTGTTTCTGCTAAGTCAAGTGCCAGGCAAATACTGAAAGCAATCCCTTTTTTAGTGAACTTTATATCAGCAGAGACTTAATGGAACAGCCTGAACTGTAGGTCCACATGGATGGAATTAGTGCACATGTGTTATCACACTTGCGATGTGTGAACATTAGAATTTTGTATCTCCCTCTTTAACAAGCAATAATCCTGGAAATAATAAGCATGATAAGTACCATAATAAGTGCCGCTGTGGTGCACAGCAAACTCAGCATGTAACAGGAATATCAGGACAGGAGAACATTGGATGGAATCATGGGCTCATCAAATTACTGCCCAGTAATGCTCAATGACCACAGGTCTAAACACTTACACTAACAGCACTTTCTGGGCTTAAATCACCTGCATATATTTAAAATTCATCATTTTTCTTTTGAGTTAAAATTATGTGTTAAGATAATGCCATTAATACATTTATTGAAATGCCATAAGTAATATATAAAATAGAGATGGAAGAGGCGGTGAGACACAAAAGCTGTTAAAACTATCCTTTGTGTATCGGGAGTAGTTTTTTCCTTAAAAATTGGGTTTTACTACTAATTTCAAATGTATTTTAGAATACATTAATGACTTGAAAAAATAGTAATGAGGAAATCTTCTTCCCAGCTTTTGAGGTTCGAGATCACAATTTATTATCAGACTATATAAATGTATGAAATCTCTACTCAATAAAACAGCAGTAAATCTAAATATAGGCTGGTGACTATGGGCTCGATTTTTGCACCCCTGAGCGGGTGCGTTCGTGGCGGGGGGGCTGCAAAATTCGGGGATTCCCGGGGCGGGTCTGAAGCCCGGCTCCAATCTGCCCGCTTCCGGGTTCCCCAGTGACGTGCTGACATGCGCGCGCAGCCCCCGCATGTGGGACTCCCGCCGGCAATTAAAGCCAGCGGGGTGCCACTTAAAGTAATCATGAAGGTATTTCAGGTCATTTAGAGACCTGATTATCATGACATTTTAGGAGGGGTGGGAATTTGCAAACAACTGGGACTGTTTCCCGTACTGGGGGAAACACTCCCAGTTCAAATGGACATGTTGCAGCCATCAGCCTGTGGCAGCTGCAAAGGTCCATTTGACAGGTCGGGGGGGAGACCCTCACTCATTGCAGGAGGCCACTCTGTCACTTTGGACAAAGTTTGGCCTCCACCACCCTCCTCCTAACAATCAAATTCACCAACTTGCACACTTACCCCGGGGTCCAGACACATGTACCTACCTTGCAGACCCCCTCAAATGTACATCTTCCAGATGGGGGCCACCGTAGCTGCAGTCATGACCTCCTCGGAGGACGAACAGCATCACCAGCCTCGCCGGCCACGCCGTCCACCTCTGACACGTGGAGCTCCACAACACAGTGCTGTGACACATCCACCTGCACAGCAGGAGGGAGGGCAATGGCAGAGAGAGATGCGTTGCAGAGGGCACTACCCTCGCCACAGGGTCTACCGACCATGGCTCAGCTTCCTGGACCTCTCTGAGCAGCAGTGCACACGGAGGCTCAGAGTCACTCGACATGTAGTCGTGGACATCTGCAGCCTCCTTGATGCCGAGCTGCTCCTGGCTGGCCCGAGCACCATCTTCTTACCTGTCGCTGTCAAAGTCACCACTGCCCTCAACAACTTCTCCTCCGCATCCTTCCAGGGTGCAACCGGGGACATCACCGACGTCTCTCAGTCGTCTGCACAAAAGAGCTCTGCAAATACACCTACACCCACTCTGCAGTGACACAATGGGTGGCATCAGTTGTGGGTCTTCATTGTGATCCTCAGGAAAGGGCATTATTACACAAACCAGACAAGATTCGCAAAGACGTGGCAGTAGTGGTGACAATATATGTTATGTGAGTTGCTCAGAAATTAAATATCGGTAAACACCATGACAAACCCTCAAACACCCTTGTGCATCCCCTTCAAGCTCGCGACACGTTTGCCTTACGCTTCCTACTACACATATCTGATGCATGCCCTGTGGCTGCAGCACAGGTAGTGGCAGGTTGAGTGAGGCTGACTGTGAAAGAAATGCATGAGATGATGAGTATGAGATAGAGCCATGAGATTGTATGAGGATTGGGTTGAGTGGTAGTGGCAGGATGAGTACTGGCGAGGTGAGTAAGTGCAGGTAAGATGAGGATGAGCTTTGAGTGGGTATGAGGAGTGATGTGATAGAGTATTGTTGGCAGTGCAGAAGGAGATGTGGGGTGGGGGCATTGAAGCGCCTCCTGCACTGTATGCAGGTGCGCGATATGTTGGTGGTGAAGGTGACCTCCTCTGCCACCTCGAGCCAGGCCTTCCTGGTGGCAGAGGCAGGCCGCTTCCGCCCGCCCGCCGGGGGGACGATCCCTGTCCTCCCCCTCCTCCTCAAGCCAATAATACCTGGAGTGAGGCATCATTAAACATGGGAGCAGCCTTCCCTCTGGGCTGCTCCATGCTGTAATTTTTCCTATTTCCTGCAGCATCTGTCAGTGGAGGAGTGCCCCTTTAAATAGGGCTCCTCCAGCTGACAGCCTATGCTGCGCATGCGCAGTCTGCCCGCCACGCAGCTTTCCAGTGCGAAACCCGGAAGCACAGGTAAGTGGCTCCAATTAGCCTGCGATTCCATGCGGAGCACCCCGATTTCACTGGGTGCATTACCCACGCGCCCTGTCGACCACTCGCTGCGAACCCGCCACCCTCCTAATAACGGGCCCTATATCTCACTCAATGTAGGAATTGTGAGCACAGCAGATTTTCAAAGGAGACCCCAGAGATGGGAGATTGAAATTTTAACTTGACTGAGTGTCCTTTTACTTTACCTCTGTATTTGTATACCTCTCTTTGAGAATGGACAAGACTGCAATTATCTACACTTTTACTTACATTCAAGTTATTTTCTTTCACAGGTCTTCACCAGTTGCAGTCTTTCTACTGCTCTTTTCCTCCTGATATCTGTGATAAATCCCTGCTCCTCTGCTCACTCCATTCCCCAGTTTAAGTCCTGGATGATAAAAAAGAGCCAAAAAGAGATGGAGGGAACAGTGTACGAACAGACTGTATAGCCTATATATACGGTCTACTTGCTAGTGTTAAATATCAGGATGAGGGCTAATTTTTGGAAATTTTGCTGCACACTTGGTTTTCCATCCATTTAAAATTTCCAGTATGTGCTTGCAGTGGGTGAAGCTCATGCCAGGAAGGAGAAGTCAGAACATTGTCGCAATAGAGTTGCTTTATGGTGAGCTGTGAGACTGACCTCTCAGCAAGTCGCTGGGATAGTAGCCCCAACCAAAATTAGTGAGTATCACTGCTCTAGGAGTACATGTCATTCCACTCACACATCTGCTATGGCTAGGATCAATAAATTCAGGAGTTTGAAATTTAATATAACCAAAAATTGATTTTCGATGAATGTCTTTTAATTTCTATTATTCCCTTTGTTCTTATTTATTCTTTTCTTGCTACTTTTCTTCCCTCGTCAAGGTATGGATTTCTTGTGATTTGAGTTCCACAGGTACCAATTAACCTTCAATATCTAATTCAAGTTGTCATTATTTATTTGTGAGCTTTGACAGTGAGTATTATTAGGCGCCTCCCAAACCTGGTCCTGTCTTCACCTGACGTCGACAGTTATATTGGTCATTGGATGGCAGTCAAGAATGGTCACTCTGGTCAATTGTTTCCTCCTTAGCTTGAGATGCTAAGGCCAATTGCATCACCTGTACTACTGACTTGCGGAGACCATCTAACTTAATGCAGACTGGGGATCAAACCTAGGATTTTCCTGGGCCACCATAGGATTTCGCTATTCCCCTTTTCATATACTGCATAATTCTGAGATCATGTGCTTCCAGCAGGGGTCGACGGTTAGATGATTGGGTCAACAATGTTGCAGCCTTATCTCTGATCCGTGCTTGCTTTCCCAGCTGGGGCCACGGAATCATTGATTAATCCTGTAATTTATTTTATGTGCTTGTGTATGCAAACCTGCAGGAGGAATAGAACAAATAATGCTTTAGGATTGTAGGCAGGTGCAGAATTAGTGAGCACTGTTCCCTCACTGTCCTGCCTTCTCTTGTGATGCACCCATAAACCTCCGCAAGATGCAGTAATGCCTATGGATTCCAGGGGCATATCTTAAAGCTGTAAAGTAATATAATAAATGTGATACAGTGCGAAACGGAACTTTGTTAATGTTCAAAAATCGGTAGGAAAATAGTTCTGTAGAGTGGCGGAACTTGATGATCTGCCTAAAAAAGCATGGAGTTATGTTAGGCATTTAACTCATGAGTCCGCAGAACAAGTGCATATTTGATTAACTTGTGCTTTTGTATTCTGTAAAACAGCGACCATTGTGCATCCTATTGAAATAATAGAGAACTGTGGTATCTTTCATTGGACATAAAAAGTGGACAGTTTTTGTCAGAATATGGGCAAATTTTAGCAAAGTGTTGGAAGAAAACTTGAGTGTGGTTATTAATAGAGGCCTGAAAACGGATGGACGGCCTGTCTGTTGGTGTGTGGGATTACCTCAGTTAAGCCCAAACATTCTTGGAATCTATCTGAGAAGATGTTCGTCAGGAGTGAGAAGAGCAACTATGGCTCTTAACGCATCATTAATATTGGGGCTGAATTTCCTCACAGCTTCTCTTGTTCCACCACTTAACTTCAATTGAAGTGTGGCGGAAACCCAGTTGACACACGTGAAACTGCTTTCCGCCACACTTTCATTAAAGTTACGATGGCAGGACCAGAGAAGTTCTGAGGAAATTCTGTTATTTCTCTTTTCTTCTGGTAACCTTCACCCCTTGGAATGTATGTTTGGAAGTAGAGACACTGTTCGTTGATGTACTTTATCTACTGCTGTTTGTGATTCATAAAGCAATGATATGTTTGACCGTATGACCATTAAAATAGAACATGAAAAAAGAGGTACACTGTACGCCAATGGTTGTAATATCTGGGAAAATCAAATAATTTGAATATTTTGAGAAACAGTATTTCCCATTAGAATGTTTGCTTACTAACAGTGAGTTATTTGATGTCATGTTATTTTAATAGCACACATTCTCTCTTTTTGGGATGACTCTGACCAAACTCGTTTATATAACAATCTAATGCAAGCCAAAAGAAACCAGTCATCTGTTAGAGGCACAGTAAGCAAAATTCAGATGATTGGGCAATCCTGTTCTATTGTGAGAAAAGGAATGCATCAAACTGCTTTTTGATTTATGTTCCTCAGTGTGCTCATACCCTAAGGAACCTGCTAACTTGTAACTGCTTTTGAAGGTGGCCATCAGCACTCATTGCTCTGTGACTAATTTGTTCTTGCAAAAATTTGCATACAATTTTAAGGATGAATGAACAAGTTTTTCTTTGAAATGAGAGATAAATTTCATAATTGAAAATCTTCAATCACTACTACAAATCCTAATGCTTAAAAAAAAAACTGACATCCAATCTGTATTGCTGGTCTTAATATGAACTGAGAAGACCATCAACCTTCAATCCAACATCCCATTATCTCCTATTTCTTTCCCATTGTCATCTATTAACATTTAACCAGAGCAACATGGTAACTCCTCTGAGGAGTTGTTGCCACCTGGGTTACTTTCACAAGTCAGTGGAGAAGCTGCATCATCGATATCATGGCTTGTAAGTAGATGACATAACCTTCATGTTTCATCCTCACCCATAGGTACTTCAACTCTGCAACCACAATTCCCAAACAAGGACAAATAATTGGATTGATCATAAAGCTCATTACTGGTCTAATTTAATCAATGTTTTTGGGCCCCACCCTTGTTTTCAGCTCCTTGATGTATTAGCTAAAGCAAAAAGTGTAAAGCAACTAAAAATGTGGCTTTGGATTATTGGCAGTAGCTTTCCAAAACAATTGAATGAAAACGATGATGCCTAATGGATCGTTGCAATACTGTAGCAGTCTGTCCTATTTTCAGGTAATTTTTCAGGACCAATTCCTCAGGAATGTACACATATCATTCTTAAATCTGTCAATGGTAACACATTTCTAGTTGTGCTGGCAGCATACAGCAGTCATTGGAGGAAAAATTGTTTAAGGGTCCGTTCTGGGCGATGCGCCAACACCCCATGCCCGACGGACCCTGGGCAGGCAAGACGCAAGTTTGGTCCCAAGGGAGCACATATCTGCAATCGGCATTCCTTCCCAGGCCTTGCACGTGGAATGAATGCAACTTGCACTTTCCACCACCAGGGGGAGCTCCACCTCTTAAAGGGAAGTTGTTTCTTAGAAATCTCTTAAAGGTAGCTGGTACGTGTTATTTGCTGAAAATAACAGTCTACTGTCTGCATGGAGTCTGAACAGAGATCAGACACCGCACACATAAAGCACATCCCTATGTTTACACACTGATGAGTTATGTTAAAACATTGAATAAAGGTTGCGCATTACTAAATCCCACTTCCTCCAAACTGCATACCAGACCTCAGCAATCTGCTGATCTGAGTTGGTACCAGGTCTGTGAGAGCACATGCACCAAGGTTCTATGCTGATGCATTAGAGACGTTGGGTGCAAGAGGTGGACAGAAGGAGGGACATCCTATATCCGCAGTGGGGGGTGGGGGGAGAAAGAGGCCCTCCAGATATATATCCAAAAGCCATTGGGAGGCAGCGGAGGAAGAAGTCAGTGCCAGGCGCTCAGCATCATGAACATGGATGCAGTGCAGGAAGAAGTTCAATGCTTTGACATGAGTGGTCAAGGTGAGTGAGGGCAACTGCACCACACACTACACCCCCCATCACCCACATACCAACAAACTCTTTCCATCAGTACTCAACTCTTCCAATCAGATGCTTCCTCCCGCCCTTACACATTACCACTGTTTCAAGCCGCCCACCCACAACTCACAGGCCACTGGCAGCTATTTAACCATGACAGGCACATCACCCAGGCACATGCCTTGCTTTCTTGCAGGAGAAGGTGGCACATATCAAGAGGCAGCAAGTGGCAGTGGCATTTAGCCCCTCGAGCCTGTTCCACCATTCAGTGAGATCATGGTGGACCTGAGACCTAACTCCATATACCCACCTTAGCCCCATATCCCTTAATACCCTTGGTTCACAGAAATCTATCAATCTCAGATTTAACATTCACAAGTGAGCTAGCATCAACTGCCGTCTGTAGAAGAGCGTTCCAAACATCTCCCAGCCTTTGCGTGTAGAAGCATTTCCTAACTTCACTCCTGCATGTCCTGGCTCTAAATGTTAGGCTAAGTCCCCGCGTTTTAGTATTGAAGTCTAGGAGACCTCCAAAAATGGTTACAATTGTCTCGGCTGCCAGAGGCAATAATCCAGCCACTAACCTGTAAATCCTGCATGGTCCCTTTAAATAGCACCGGTGGGGGGTCCTCCAGGCACTGTAAGACATGTTCAGATGGTCAGAGTTAAGACTGTGTGTTGAGTTGAGCGTTAAGTCCCAAAATGGTGTCTATCACTTTAAATCAGCGTTGCACACTGATTGAAGCCATTTTCTCCCTGCTTTTCATGATTCCAGCGCTTCTTATCTGCACCTGCGCAAACTCCTATACCAAGATGGCGTCTGGTGCTACACGGCCCAATTTAGCATCCACTATGTTTAACTTTTCCTTTAACAACTACCTTCCTTGAATGAATATATGAATTGGATGGTAACAACATCCTGTTATAGTTTATATACACAATAACCAAAATTTCACCAATTCTGAACAAGTACAAGATGGGCAGGATAAATTTCAGATATGACTGAGAGACTACAGAAATACACAACTGTTGAAGGATCAGCATGGCAACAACAACAGAATTGTTTTAGGTTACCCTTCGATGATGTTAGCAGCTGAACTTTTTATTGTTATCAGTCCAGTGTTAAATACCGGCAAGTATGGACTAAATACCTCCCTCAGCTAGAGCTCTGTAAACTGAGGAAAGTAATGCAAAGGGGAACTCTCAAGTGTGGAAAACCAAACTATGTTTCACACGAGAGTTCTGTGAAGCAAGCAGTCCATTTGGGAGAAAACTTTTATGCTTTAAAATCTCATGCTTTGAAATACAAACCATATATCCAAGGTTTCTTGTTATTTACATAATATAAGCCCAAATTTTAACTTGGAGCGTGTTCGGAGCAGGGGCGGTAAGGTGACTCCCACATACACCACGGTGTGAGGCCCAGATCATTTTTACTCCCAGACCTCATTTACATTTCTTGCCCAAGGTCAGCAGGAATGGTGTAAGGGCCGGCAGGCAGGAGCGAGAAATCGGACAGGAGTCTGATGCCGCCGGGGATCCAATTGTCCCTACTAAGCAAAGTGAGGGGGCAGAGCGAGGGGGAGGTGGTGTCCGGGTTGATCATGGCCAGAGAGGAGGGGAGGGAAAGCCTGAGGGAAAGGAGGCCCGGGGAACCCTTGTGGGCTATGAGGAGCACTCCTGCTCCTCCTGGGCCACAAGGAGCCTTAAGAAAATGTTAAAAAAAACATTTACCTGAGCCTCTTCTAGCCCGATGCTGATTGCTTCAATGTCGTGCAGGCCTTCCCTTCCCAGGAGTTAAAATTACATAGTGGTGCCAATGACGTCATTGGGCCGTGGCTTTGCCATTTTAATTGGGCCTCCGCTTCTCTGGGGCGGGCCACCTTCCCGTACCTGATTTTTGGTAAGTTAATGTGGAAACGTGGGGCAAACTCCCCCCTACCCCCCAACGTAAACCCCCACCTGCACAGTTCTCGTTAGCTGGGGGTGGGGGCAATGGGGTTAAAATACCCCCTATAGCTTCAGTGTCTAATGAACATCTGTAGATGTCTGCAATTAACTGTTGGCATATGACTGCACTTTTATCTAAAAAGCTGTAAAGTCTGACTGAACTTCTAACTTTCAAATACCAGTAATCCAGATGGCTATTGTATTTGATTTTGATGCAAATGTGAGGATGTTTCTCTGCACATTATTTTGTGGTGATTTTAATGAAATGAAAAGCTGCTCAGTTTTTTTTTTAACAACTGAACAATTAATGTTAATGTTAACTCAGCAAACAAAATTAACGCGACAGATATAAAGTTGTATATTTGTTATCGAGTGTCTACTCATTACAAGAATCACAGCTATGAATATAAGCTACAAACTTATAGGGAGACAACTTCTTTATTTAATATGATGATGGCCCGGAAGTAGCTTCAAAAATAACAGAGAACCGAAAAGGGCTCACCGTTATTTACGGGTAAATGGAAGAGCAACTTTTGGCGAGCGCACATGCGCAGTCAAACGGGGAAATCCAGAAGTTGTTCTTCGAGATGCCCTGCTCCTCCGTAAAGAGATCTCACTGGCTGGCTTTCCATTCAAATGAATGGAAAAGCATGAAGTTGCTTCATAGGTGCTGAAAGCACCCACTAAACTAAACAGAAAAAGTTAGAGCTTGTTTGAACTGACTCAAGGAGCCTATCCTGCTGCCGTTTAAATTTTGGGCATAATTAATGAAGAAAGGATTCAACCGGAGGGAACTTTTTTGCTGTTAAGCATGGACTCTTTAAAAAAAGCTCACAGCCAAATGACCTGATATTCTGCTTTATTGTTGAGATGGAAATCGACCTTTTAAATATAGAATCCAAAGATTAAAAAAATACTAGTGGACAGTTAAGAGATTGAGCTGTTGGGTTAGTTAACTGTTAAAAGATTGAACTAATCTAGAGACTTGTACAAAATATCTGTGAGAGCCAGGTGTCAGAATTTTTCAATTTTTTTGGAAAGCTTTGTGACATCAAACATTCCTGAAAGTGTTTAAAGAGGCCTGCATGGGAAAAAAATGCCTTTTCCACTCAGGGGCCTAATTTTTATTTATATACTGTACAGAAAGTTTTTAAAATTTCATTTACAATTACATAGAGTTACATTAAACTAACTTTCAATAGTTATCCGGTGATTTGAAGAATGTTTACTTCTTTAAATCCTGGCTGAATTGTTGGGCGTGTCTTCTCTCACAGACTTTTTCTTCCGTGTTAATTGATGCTGCTCAGACGCTGCTCAGATGCCCACTAGAGGACATTGCACTTTTTTCAGCTTCCCATTAGAGGAAGTGGCCGCACTAAAGCCCGTGGATTGATTGTGGGTAGGTTTAAACCTAATGAGCGGCAGGCACTGTGTGTTCGCCGCTTAGCCTGAATTCGGGGCCAATAAACACTATAGCATGTCGATACTAGAATAGGGGACAGAGCTAATTAAAGCATGAAGCACATCTGGGTTCCTTAATCTGATTGAGTTTTGCTATTCTGGGATAAAACATACTGGAACATTCATTACGACCATTATGAGAACTGATGAAAGAATGAGGCACAGTTGGGTGCTTTAATCTTCCTGAGGTTTACTATTTCAGCATAAAACATGTTGAAACATTCATTATGACCATTAGTAGATAAGTGAAATTAAATGGAGATGTAACTGCTGAGTGTTGGCAGCTGAATTAGCTTCAGGAATGTTTGATTTCGCTATGCATTTTAATGCCAATTCCTTTGGTCATTGCTCTACAATAATATATTTAATAACATGGCTTACAATTTAGTTCAGTACAGTGGTGATTAATATAGGACAGAAAGCATTTCTAATATCTCAGGCGTCAACTGTGGCTCAGTGGTACCACTCTCGTCTCTGAGTCAGAAGGTTGTGGGTTCAAGCTCCACTTGAGAGACTGGAGCACATAATCTAAACTAGCACTTCAGTGCAGTACTGCACTGTCAGGGGTGTTGTCTTTCAGATGAGATGTTAAACCGAGTCTGCCCTCTCAGGTGGATATAAAAGATCCTACAGTGCAATTCAAAGAAGAGCAGGGGAGTTTTCCCGGTGACCTGGCTAACATTTATCCCTCAATCAACATCACTAAAAACAGTTTATCTGGTCATTTATTTCATTGCTATTTGTGAGACCTTGCTGTGCGCAAATTAATTGCCGTGTTTCCTATATTACAACAGTGACTACACTTCAAATAGTACTTCATTTTCTGTAAAGTCCTTTGGAGTAAAGTCTTTATAAGACTAAAATCCTGAGGTCGTGAAAGGCGTTATGTAAATGCAAGTTTTTCTTTTATATAGAGATATATATATATATCTCTATATAAAATGAAACATACATAAATATACACACACAAACACAAGTCCTGCTGTCATATATAAAAATACCATAATCTGCATCTCAGGTGAAACTTCACTCACAAGTAAATGGACTTTAGGTGCAATTTTGTTGTCAACTTTTATGCAGTCACAGTGTCAATCAACATGATTTCCTTATCTAAACCATAGTTGGGGAGAAAGAGAGAAACTGAGAGATGGGAGAGTTTCAAAAAAACACTCCAACTTGTGAGGTGCTTTGTGATTGTATATATTTTTTTAAAGAAACATTTTTGCAAAGATTTTTGCAGTTTCTAGAGTTTTTACCTTGCTTTTTCTGCATCAATGGTGATTTTCAAACCATGGACTTCTAGAAATTATCAACTTATGGAAAAATAATGGGCTTGATTTTAAAAGTAAACTACAGGTGGGTTAAGGGCAGGGGGGGCATTGAAAATTGCCACCATATCAGACCCGCCCAAAACCCACCTCCAACCCGCCCACTTCCGGTTTTCATGGGGGCGGGACGAGGAGCAGGCGGCCAACCTGCCCCCAGGAGGCGGGTCGGGTCTTTAAACCTTTGAAGGAGGCTTCAGGCCTCCACTTTTAACTAATTCCCCATTTCAACCCTGGGGGGCTGGGATTCCCGGGCCTTCTGTTTTACGCCTCATGAAAGGAGGCGAGAAGGCCCGAGACTAACAGGGAAGTGCCTGGAAAGGCACAGCTTGTGGGCCCGGAGGGGCAGGAGTGCTTCCCCCAGGCCCAGCAAACTTACCTGCACCGACCCCCCCGCCCCCACCCCGATCACGAACCCCACCCCACCGATCGCGGACCCCCAACCCCGATCACCTGACCCCGATCCTCCCCCTTCAACCCCGACCCCGATCCTCCGAACCTGATCATCCGGCTCCGACCCTGATCCCCTGACCCCGATCATCCGACCCCGATCATCCAACCCCAATCCTCCGACCCCAATCCTCCGACCCCAATTCCCCGACCCCGACCTCGATCCTCCGACTCCGACCCCGATCCCCCAATCCCCGACCCTGATCCTCCGACCCCTGACCCTCCCCCTTAACGATTGCGGACCCCCGCGATGACCCCTGATTCTGTCCCCCCTTGAATGACCCCCGATCCCATCCGCCATGACTCGCGACCACCGTGCTCACCTATGCCCACCCATGCCCACCTGTGCCCCTTGCCCACCTATACCCCTTGCTCAACCATGCCCCCCCCCCCCATGAAAACAAAGACTTACCTGCAGACTTACCTGTAAACATAGGTTGAGGCCATACAGACTTTCTTTCCCATACTGAATTTTGAATAGCACCGTAGGATCTTTTACATCCACCTGAGAGGGCAGACAGGGCCTCGGTTTAATGTCTCATTTGAAAGACATTACCCCTGACAGTGCAGTACTGCACTGAAGTGCCAGTTTAGATTATGTGCTCCAGTCTCTCGAATGGAGCTTGAACCCGTCTTGGGGCTGATTTTCCTACTTTCTTCCCATACCCTTTTATATTCTTCCACCATTCGGTCATTGGCGGAACATCTGCGGAAACCGTGGAGAAACGATGTAACACTGTGTTCAGGGTCTCTGTGGCCGTGGAAGTTACTTCAGATGATCGAGGGAACCCCTAAGGTAATTGAACCCCTTTCTTCTTCATAGTAGAGTATCATAGTATGATGCAGCACAGAAGGAGGCCATTCGACCCATCATGCCTGCACCGGCTCTTAGGTAGAACTATTCAATTTGTCCCATTCCCCTGCGCTTTCCCTATAGCCCTGTAAATTATTTCCCTTCAAGTATTTATCAATTCCCTTTTGAAAGTTATTATTGAATCTGCATTCCACATCATATCAACTCTCTGCGTAAAAAAGTGTTTCTTCATGTCACCTCTCGTTCAATCACTTTAAATCCTTTGGTTACTGACCCTTCTGCCACTGGAAACAGTTTCTCCTTATTTATGTTAATAAAACTGTTCAATGATTTTGAACACCTCTATCAAATCTCCTCTTAACCTTCTCTGCTCTGAGCAGAACATTCCCAGCTTCTCCAGTCTCTCCACATGACTGAAATCCCTCATCCCAGGTACCATTCTAGTAAATCTCTTCTGCACCCTCTCTAAGGCCTTGACATCCTTCCTAAAGTGTGGTGCCCAGAATTAAACACAATACTCCACTGGGACCTAACCAGTGTTTTATAAAGGTTTCGCATAACTTTGTTGCTTTTGTAGCCTATGCCTCTACTAATAAAGACTAGAATCCCATATGCTTTTTTAACAGCCTTCTCAATTTGTCCTGCCACCTTCAAAGATTTGTGTACATATACCCCCAGGTCTCTTTGTTCCTGCACCCCCTTTAAATTTGAACCATTTAGTTTATATTGCCTCTCCTCATTCTTCCTACCAAAATGTGTCACTTCACATTTCTCTGCGTTAAATTTCATCTGCCATGTGTCTGCCCATTTCACCAGTCTGTTTATGCTCTACTGAAGTCTACTCCTATCCTTCACATTGTTTACTACATTTCTGAGTTTCGTGTCATCGGCAAACTTTGAAATTATACTCTGTATACCCAAATCCAGGTCATTAATATATATCAAAAGGAGCAGTGGTCCTAATACCGACTTCTGGGGAACACCACTGTATACTTCCCTTCAGTCTGAAAAACAACCGTTCACTTCTACTCTGTGCTTTCTGTCCCTTAGTCAATTTTGTATCCACGCTGCCACTGTCCCTTTAATCCCATGGGCTTTAATTTTGCTAACAAGTCTATTATGTGATACTTTATCAAATGCCTTTTGAAAGTCCACAACATCAACCGCACTGCCCTCAACAACCCTCTCCGTTACTTCATCAAAGAACTCAATCAAGTTAGTCGAATATGATATTCCTTTAACTAATCTGTGCTGACTTTCATTTATTAGCCCAAACATTTCCAACAGCCCCCATATCTAAGGAGGATTAGGAGATAGTGGCTAGAGCCTCCGCAATTTCTATCCTTACCTCCCTCAGTAACCTAGGATTATGACTTTTCTACTTTGAGTGCTGCCAACCTTTTAAGTACCTCTTTATCTATTTTTAACTCATCCAATATCACGCTACCCCCTCCCTGACTGCTACAATGGCAGCATCCTCTTCTCTAGTGAAGACTGATGCAAAGTATTCATTAAGTACCTCAGCCATACTGTTTGCCTCCACAAGAAGATCTCCTCTTTTGTCTCTCCTTGGTTCCACCCTTCCATTGACTACCCTTTTACTATTTATATGTTTATAAAAGACTTTTGAGTTTCCTTTAATGTTAGCCACTAATCTCTTCTTATACTCTCTCTATGCCCCTCTTATTCCCTTTTTTAGGTCTCCTTTAGGAGGAGAGATTACACAAATTGGGGTTGTATTCTCTAGAGTTTAGAAGGTTATGGGGTGATCTGATCGAAGTTTATAAGATATTAAGGGGAACAGATAGGGTGGATAGAGAGAAACTATTTCTGCTGGTTGGGGATTCTAGGAGTAGGGGGCACAGTCTAAAAATTAGAGCCAGACCTTTCAGGAGTGAGATTAGAAAACATTTCTACACACAAAGGGTGGTAGAAGTTTGGAACTCTCTTCTGCAAACAGCAATTGATACTAGCTCAATTGCTAAATTTAAATCTGAGATAGATAGCTTTTTGGCAACCAAAGGTATTAAGGGATATGGGCCAAAGGAAGGTATATGGAGTTAGATCGCAGATCAGCCATGATCTTATCAAATGGCGGAGCAGGCATGAGGGGCTGAATGGCCTACTCCTGTTCCTATGTTCCTATGTTCCTCTCTACTCTCTGTATTCAGCTTGGCTCTCTACTGTGTTATGAACCTTACATTTATCATAAGCCTCTTTATTCTGTTTCATTTTAATCTGTATATCTTTTGTCATCCAGGGAGTTCTAGCTTTGGATGCCCTTTCTTTACCCCTCGTGTCTAGTCTGTACCCAAACCATCTCCAATTTGAAGGCCTCCCATTGTTCAATTACTGTTTTGCCTACCAATTTTTGATTTCAATCCACCAGGGCAAGATCCCTTTTTAACTCATTGAAATTAGCTGTCCTCCAGTTAAGTATTTTTATGCTTGATTTTTCCTTTTCCTTTTCCATAACTATTCTAAGCTTAATGTTATTATGATTACTTTTATCCAAATGTTCCCCCACTGAAACATGCTCCACTTGCCCCACTTCATTCCCCAGAACTAGATCCAGCACTGCTTCCTTCCTCATTGGGCTGGAAACACACTGATCAAAATATTATCTTGTGTACATATCAGTAATTTTCCTCCTCCTCTTTGCCCTTTATACTGTGACTATCCCAGTCCATATTGGGTTAATTGAAGTCCCCCATTATCATTACACTATATTTCTTGCACCTTTCTGTATTTTGCCTGCAAATTTGCTCCTCTATCTCCTTCCCACTATTTGGTGGCCTATAATACACACCCAAGTAGTGTAATAGCTCCTCTATTGTTCTTTAATTCTAACCAAATAGATTCTGTCTTTGACCCCTCAATTACATCATCCCTTTCCAGTGCTATAATAGTTTCTCTGATCAATGCTGCCAACCTCCCTCCTTTCTTTCCTTCCCTATCTTTCCTGAATACTTTGTAGCCAGGAATATTAAGTACCCAATCTTCCCCTTTGAGCCAGGTCTCTATTATTGCCACTATATCATAGTCCCATGTGGCGATTTGTGCCTGCAGCTCACCAACCTTATTTATCACGCTATATGCATTTATGCACATGTACTCCAAACTCATCTTATGCTGCCTCGCATTTGCCCCCTGTTTCATCCCTCCTATTTCTGAACTATTCTTTACTCTAGAGCTATTTGTCTTTCCCTATCCTCTGTGCACCTTGTTTCTCCTCTCTCATGTTTCATTCTAGTGCCTATACCCCTGCCAAATTAGTTTAATCCCTCCCCCACAGCACTAGTTAACTTCCCCACAAGGACATTGGTCCCAGCTCTGCTGAGATGCAACACGTCCACCTTGATCAGATCTCTCCTGCCCCAGAACTGGTCCGAATGCCCCAGGAATCTGAAGCCCTCCCTCTTGCACCATTTCTCCAGCCACACATTAACCTGTCTTATCCTATTATTCCTATACTCACTAGCGCGTGGCACTGGGAGTAATCCAGAGATTACTACCTTTGAGATCCTGCTTTTTAACTTCCTCCCTAGCTCCTAAAACTCTGACTGCAGGAACTCAACTCTTTTCCTTCTTATGTCATTGGTTCCCACATGGACGACGACTTCTGGCTGTTTCCCTTCCCCCCTCAAAACGTTCTGCACTCTCTCAGTGATGTCCTTTACCGTGGCACCAGGGAGGCAACATATCATGAGGGACACATGTCTGTGGTTGCAGAGATGCCTGTCTGTCCCCCTGACCATTGACTCTCCTATAATCACTGCATTCCTACACTTTGTTGTGCCATCCTCCAGACTGCATTCCTTCGAGGTGTCATCATTCTCACTGGTATTCAATACTGAAAACCAGTTTATGAGCAACACATTCTTGGAGGAGTCCTGCACTGCCTGCCTCTTCCATCCCAGATGGATGGCCACCCACTTACTGGCCTGAGCTTTCTGTGGGGTGATTACCTCCTGAGGCATATGATCCAGGAAATTCTCAGCCTCCTGTATGCCCTGCAGTGATTCTAGCCACTCCTCCAGCTCAGAAACTCTGAGCTCGAGCTCAAGCATCCAGAGGTACTTCCTGCACACGTGGTTACCCAGGACAACTGAAGTATCCTAGAGATTCCACATGGCACAGGAATTGCAGGCAATGGGATTCAGCTGTCGCTCCATTCTATTTAGAGTTTACTTATATTATGTATATTTGCCTCATGTTATTTATATGTTTTATCTTTGTACCCCTTTGACTCCAATTATTTCTTTATTTATTTACCCTTTTTTAAGATAGTTATTTCTCAATGAATGATAACCAACTGCAATTAATATTATAGAGTGTATACTAAATTGACTTAAAGAAGAGCATCGGGAGAGCATAGAGCACATGGGCTCCTCTGCTACGTCTACTGTGACGCATTTTTGCAAATTTTCTCAGAGTTTGCTTTCCCTGCCCTCTTGCTCCTGTGGTGCACGTGCTCTCCTGATGCTCTGCTACTGCTCTGCTGCTTAGATACTTGGGGCCACTCCCGTGGTGCTCCGCACTCTCCCGATGCTCTTCGTTAAGTAATTATCTTGAATCTTTTCAAATACTTTAATGGATTTGGCATCGATAGTCATTTGTAGCAAAGCATTCCACATTCCAGTAACTCTGTGTGGAAACAGGGTCTTGTAATCTCCCCTCTTGGGTATCTGAACAGACATAAAAAAGATTTCTGTTTAGTGACAGTTACTATATCAGATAATGAATGATGTAGCCATGTTGTGCTGTATTACAGTTCACTACACTATCATTTTCATGCATGCTCTCAGGAGACAAATAAATTGGGAAAACACATACCCGAATCAGCGGAGGTGGCCTCTACCTTATATTTGACAACCTCTTCCAGGCTCAATAATTGAGCCACCCTCTTCTCAGTGTCTGTCAGCACTATTTCCACAAGGGGTCCATCTCCACTTGCTGTCTTAGAATGGAGAACACAGGCCCCGATAATAACTCCGAGGTAGGAAGAGAACGGGGTGGAGGGGGGGGGGGAGGTGAGATTTGCAGACAGGAAACCCGGAAGTAAGGGTTTCCCGCAAGTCCTGTCTCTTTTTACGGAAGGACCCGTTTTAAATTTTTTTCAAAAGGTTTCCCGCCCAACAGCCAGCCGGATTCACGGTGAGGGGGGGAGGGGGGTCGGCCGACATCAGGGTGGGGGATCGAACATCGTGGGGGGGTGATGGAAATCGAACATTATGGGGATCTGACATCGCGGGGGAATCAAACATTGTGGGGAGATCTTTTATTGAGGTGGGCACAAACATCATGGGGATCGAACATTGTTGGGGGGGGGGGGGGTCCATCGATCCCGCGGGGGACGGGGGGGGGGGGGGGGGCGACCGATCGTGGGCTGTTGAAAAGGTAAGCATGGTCGGCCGGTGGATGAAGCACACCTGCTCCTCCGGGCCCGCAAGCAGTGCAATAATGGCACTCACCTCATGGATCCGGCCCTCCTCGCCTCCTTTCATCTGCCGGGTTGCCTAACTCTCGGGAATCCTGGCCTGGGAGTGTTAAAAATAAAACATTAGTTAAAATGGAGGCACGCAGACTCCTTAAAATATTTAAGTGACCCATCCACCCCTCCTGAGAGCGGATTGGTCGCCGGGCCCCCAGTCCTCCTCCGTTAAAGCCGGAAGTGGCTGGGTTAGAGGCAGGTTGGGGTCGGGTTTCCCATTTTAAAATTTAAACCCCCCACCTGCCTCCCCCCCCCCCCCTACCCACCCTGGGGGATTAAAATTACTCCCACATTCTTTCCCTTAATAGTCTTGTTAACATCATTTAAAGAGCTTGCACATAAAGGCACAGGGAACATGATTAGAATGTTGAGAATCCTCAGCTAATGACAACTTACAGTGGAATTCTTCACACTTAGAGTTGTAAACTTGTGAAATAAATTACCATCCCTCCCATAGACGCCAAAAGCTGTTGATTTGTTCCAGGGGAACCTGACTATGTTCCTGATTAATGTTATGGAAACAGGTTTAGATCAGGAACAAGACGGGCCCATTGTAACACAAATCCACCCTTAATTTACCAGCCTTGATTTTTTTTTTAAATTCATATGTTGGCAATACATAACTCCCAGTTTATGTTTAAGGAAATATGACAAATTCCATCACTTGACAAAGAATAAAATACATGCACAACTAACTGTAATTCATTCAAATGAAGCTAAACAGCTATGACGTGCAGGAAGTGTTGCCCAGAAACAGATGCTTTAAATATCTTCCAATTTTCCACACTGTGGGAGTCAGGCAATATATAATGCATAAACATTGATCTCATTTCTCATCTAATTTAGAACATTTGTTATTTATATAACTTGGTTATTTCATGAACCTCAAGCTTCAGCTTTTCTCTTGTTGGATAAATTAGTTGGTACAAAATTTTCTTGACGGGTCAAAGCCTCCTCAATTGTTTTACACACCTTCGTAGAAATTAATTTCCTTAAGGAATTCCATTTTAGGGGAAAATTGATAGTCATTAAAATTAAAAAAGCATTTTATAGGCTACATGTACCTTGGTATTTTATTTTGTTTTTTAAAGAAATATATTTGACAGTGATCAACAGCATGACAGTGCCCAGGAGACATTGTGGGATTATTTGATTCATAGCTGTGAAAGTAGCCTCAAGTTAAAGTGGAGTACTAAAGCTCCCGAAACTTTAATTTAAATACCATATAATGTGCATACAGACAAATCAAATTCACAAGGGCTTCTTTAAAAAAAGTTGTGCTCATCAAGATGATGGATATGGTGCTGGGGATTGGAACCATCAAGTGGACCCAGATCAGATATAGCAGGGTTAGAGCAGACTGACATCCCCTTTGCTCTCCCCCCTCAATGTACTACAAATCCAATTTCGAAAAAGCACTTTCTATGGCACCAGTGTACCACCTTTCCACTTCTCACACCAGTCAACTTGTGGGCTCGCTGAGTGAGATTTCCAACTGACGCTTAATTGGAGGCAATTTTGTGCTGTTGGCCCACAGCCGCTAGGACCACAGGAGTTGCTAGACAAAAAAAGACCACGGTCCATCTGGTTTGCCTTCTACATTCCTGGTGCTCGCATGATATAACAATAATGAAGTTGTTTGCTAATTATGGCAATCAATCGCTATCGATTAGTCTACAAGAGACCCAGACTTGAGGCGAGGAAACCCCTCCCCCAGTGGTGGAACGCTTTGGGAACCATGGGCTCGATATTAGCAAGGCGGCGGGTTCTCAGTGGGCGGTCGACTGGGCGCGTGGGTAAAATATCAGGTCAATCAGGTCTGTAAACGACCTGAAGTACCTGTTTAAGTACTTTAAGTGGCACCCCGCCGGCTTTAATTGCCGGAGGGAGTCCCACATGCGGGGGCTGCGCGCGCATGTCAGCGCGTCACTGGGGAACCCGGAAGTGGGCGGGTTGGAGCCGGGCTCCAGACCCGCCCTGGAAATTCCGGATTTTTGCAACGCCCCCGCCATGAACGCACCTGATCGCGAGTGCGAAAATCGAGCCCCATAGGTCCAAAGTCACCTCCCAAGCATGCTACTCTTACCACATCCTGTCTCAAATTAATCACATATTGTATCTGAAAGAAATCTATCCACTTTGCAGTTGAACGAATTAACACTTTCTGCTTGCACCGCCGCACAAAGGAGCCTATTCCATAAATTTACCACTCGCTCACTGAAATAATGGCCCCGATATTTACAGGGAGGTGGGGACAGTGCTGGGGAGCATGGGGAAAACCAGTCGAGGCCGGGGATGTGGAGGTCCTGCTGAAATTAACATCAGGACCTCATTATAATTGGCCAAATTGACAGGCTGGCTGGCTGCTGGGCGGGAAATTCAACAGCAGGAGGCTGCAGCCGGGGACACTTGGAAACGGTCCCTGGCAATCAGGTAGAGCGAAGAAGCTAGAGATTGGGGCTTGGGGGAGAGGGAGGTCGCCAATCGAGGGAGGAAGGGAGCGAGAGGTTGGGGCTTAGGGGAGACGGTGGTCGCCGATCGAGGGAGGAAGGGAGCGAGAGGTTGGGGCCTAGGGGAGACGGTGGTCGCCGATCGAGGGAGGGAGGTGGAGATTGGGGATTGGGAGAAAGGGAGGTCGCTGATCGAGGGAGGGAGGGAGCTGGAGATTGGGGATTGGGAGAAAGGGAGGTCGCTGATCGAGGGAGGGAGGGAGCTGGAGATTGGGGATTGGGAGAAAGGGAGGTCGCTGATCGAGGGAGGGAGGGAGCTGGAGATTGGGGATTGGGAGAAAGGGAGGTCGCTGATCGAGGGAGGGAGGGAGCTGGAGATTGGGGATTGGGAGAAAGGGAGGTCGCTGATCGAGGGAGGGAGGGAGTTAGAGATTGGGGCTTGGGGAAGAGGGAGGTCGCTGATCGAGGGAGGGAGGGAGCTGGAGATTGGGGCTTGGGGAAGAGGGAGGTTGCCGATCGAGGGAGGGAGGCAGCTAGAGATTGGGGCTTGAGGAAGAGGGAGGTCGCTGATCGAGGAAGGGAGGGAGCTGGAGATTGGGGCTTGGTGGGGGGGAAAGTTGCTGATCGTGGCAGGAGGGAGAGAGAGGCCACGATCAGCAGAGGGGAGGCCAAAAGCACTGCTGCTCCTCCTGGCCCACAAGAAGTGCTGTAAAAAGCACTTGCCTTCTTAAGCTGGCAGCTCCCATGTACCAATTGCAGTGTGGGAGCCTGATTTAAATATGTTAATGAATATGTTAATGCCTCTCGAGGGCAGGACACTTGCACGACACAAAACCCGTCACCGTAAAAATGGCAACGGGCGCATACGTGGTGGGTTGGGGGCATGTTCTCTGTTTTAAATCTTTTAACACCCCCAACCCTCGCCCGCCCGTAATGGGGGTGTTAATATCGAGGCCAATGTTTCCACATATTAGTTTTGAATTTACCCCATTTTAAGTGCAGACCATGTCCTCTGCTTCTACTGTTCGGGACAAAATGAAGCAGCCTATCATAGTCTACTTTATCTAGTCCCTTTAGAATCCTAAAAACAGCAACCATATCACCTTCCAGTCTTCCCTGTTCCAGTGCGAGCATGCCCAATTTACATAATCACTCCTCATAAGCCAATCCCTCCATCACGAGGAGCGATTGCATAACAACTGGAAGGAGACACAATGGGATAAATTTAAACCCCGGAGAACAGGTGGTTTGAGGGAGGGTGGGCAGTGCCCACATGAGAAGGTCTACAGACAGAGGCTGAGCTTCCTGAACCTCTGTGAGGAGTAGTGCCTACATAGGCTCAGATTGAGTCACCAGGTGGTCGCAGGCATCTGCAGGCTTCTTCATGCAAGCTGCTCCCACCTGGGCCTGGTTGCCACGCATTGCCCATTGCAGTTAAAGTCACCACTGCCCTCAATTTCTTCAACCCTGGATCCTTCCAGGGTGCCACCGGTGACATCTCCAGGGTCTCTCAGTCGTCTGCACTTAAGTGTATAAGACAAGTGATGGATGGCTTGTTTGTCAGGGCATCAGACTACGTCAACTTCCCCTGCGACGACATCAGCCAGACTGAGAGGACAGTAGGTTTCCACTCTCTGGCTGGCTTCCCACGATGCAGAACACAATTCATTGCACACATGTAGCAATCCGAGGACCTGCACATGAGCCAGGACCGTTCATCAACCGAAAGGGATATCACTCCATCAATGCACAGCTGGTTTGCGACCAGCGGAATAGGTTTCTGCAGGTGTGTACCAAATTCCCTGGCAGCTGCCATGATTCCTTCATTTTGCGAGAGTCCAACATTCCAGTTCTCTTCCACGCAAAAGGCAGACTTAAGGAATGGCTCCTTGGAGCAAGGGTACCCCTGCGGTCGTGACTCAGGACAACTCTGAGAAATCCCACCGAGAGGCACAGCAGCGATACAATGATAGTCACATCACCACTAGGTCTGTCGTTGAACAAGCCATAGGAATGCTCAAGATGCCTTCAGGTGCCTGGATTGATCTGGAGGAGCCCTTCAGTATCACCGGCGCAGGTGTGTAGAATAATAGTCGTGTATTGCGTCCTGCAAACATCGCTCAACAGAGAGGATTACAGATGGATGAGGTCCCATGCGCTCATGAAGCATCCTCATCTGCCGGCAACATTGAAGAAAATGAGGAGGAGGAGGAGGACGATGGGCAACCCATCGGCAGAGCAGCGGCACACCTGGCTGCTCGTGACGCCAGGGAGTCACTCATATCTGGTAGATTCTCATAAGGAGATCTGCAAAGTGAAGATAGTCAAGTTCTCAAAACGCCTGGAATGACGACCACCAACACCATCACCAGCAACCCTCCCTCCTTGCACAAAACAGTTCTACAACCACACATACATCCATTGTAAACGCACCCAATGGGTGACATCAAGTCTTGCTGTTCATGATGAGGTACCTGCAAGGGCACTTTTACAAAAGGGACTCAAGAATGGACAAGAATTGGCAGTTTGGTGACAAATATGACATTTAATGTGAATGTAAAAAAAACAAAGAAAAATGAAAAACATGACAGTCCGTCAGACACCCTTGTGCGTACTCTTGGTGATCACAAAACCTTCGCCTTCCTCTTCCTACCACTTCTACGGGGTGCATCCCCTGTGGCTTCAGCAGAGGTAGAGGCAAGTTGCTCAGGTCCCTGCCCTGACTGATGAGATGCTTTGGGCCTACACCATCTGGGTTTTTGGAGCCCGTGAGGGCCCCGCCAAATACTGTTCCACTTGCACCTGTGCAGGGGCAGACTCGACCATCAGGAGAGGAGGCAGCATTGTGGGTACCGGTTGAGGAGGAGGCAACGGGAGAGACGTGGGAGCATTTTGAGTGGAGTTCCCACTTTCATGTCCCCATTCGTCATCATCCCTCTCCACGGCCATGGCCACGTCATTCCTACCACTGTGCTGGACAACAGCTTGGAGGACATCTGTGATGTCTTATAAGGCCATTGCTAAAGTATCTGTCTATCTGTTTAAGGCAGCAGAATATTCAGCAACCTGAGTCCGCAAGGTTGTTGTCAGGGCCTGAATGGACTCATTTGTGAGCTATGCTTGAAGCTCAATGGAAGTTGCCATCTCTCCATCTCAGACAATCCTGCACTTATCTGTGCCATCATTCCACTAATGCTGGAGGTGGACTCCTAGTCCTCTCCGCTATTGTGGAGAGTGTGCAAAGCACGTCTTCCAGTACAAAGGTGCATCCTTCTCAAGGATGGCCCCTAGGGTTCAGAATCTGCATCCAGCTAAGCAGAGACTGGAGAGGAGTGCGAATCCTCCACCGCTGCCCCTGCCACCAGTGTCTTGTGGCAGGGTCAACGGTGGTCACTTGTGAGCGGTGAATCACCAGGTGACAACCCAACTACCTCTCTAATAGGACCCACTGAGGTGTGAGTATCTGCGCTGGTGCATGGCTTACTGTAATGTGACAGTGCGCCCTCAGAGGCAGGGAGCTCCTCTAAGGAATCACCCTCATCCAGGTCTAGTGGTCCTTCAGCAATTCTTGAAGGCCATGGAAGAGGACATACAACAATATTAAGAATCATTGCAGAAATAATGTTGCGATGAGCGTACTGAGGTGTGCAACAGGTCAATCATTGATAACATCAATTCATGATGTGTGTGAGGGATGTTAAAGTTCTGTCACCAGATGTTTGCGGGGTGCCAGTCTCAGCATCTCCGACAGCCAGGTATTCGAGTGTTTGGCTGAGCTCGAAGGCCTCCTTCTCCGCTTCTGTGAGGGCCACTATTTGTGGTGGTCCCCCTCCAGTCCTTGTCCTTTCTTTTGCATTTTGCACTCTCTTCTACAATGGGAGAGAGTACAGACGTGTGAGTGACTGAGCCACCCGATGGATGCATTGCTCTGGGTCAGGCCGACAATGAAAGAGATGCATCAGAGGGTGAGTATCAGACAGATTCATGACATTGCATCAGTATTGGGGTGACTGGGAGTGGTGGGTTCGCAAATGGGGAGGTGAGGAAGCGCACAGAAAGTGAAGATAACTTGACGCTGAGCCTTAAGTGGGTGTGAGGAGTAATGTGATGGAGTAGGCTTGGCAGGGCAGAGTGTGGGTGGTGGGGGGGTGGGGTGGTGGTAATGTGCACCACAGAATGGAGATGAATCAGTAACTTTACTTACTTTTGCTGACCTGGTTAGGTCACTGAAGCGCTTCCTGCACGGCATCCACATCCTTGACACGGTGGTCCTGCTGCTCACCTCCTCTGCCACCTCGAGCCAAGCCTTCTTGATGGCAGAGGCGGTGAGTACCCTCCTGTCAGCTGGGTACAATGTTTCTCTTGTGTTCTTCACACCGGCTAATAGCAACTCCAGCGAAGAGTCAGTGAACCGGGGTGCTGGCCTCATCCTTTGCTGCTCCATATCTTCTGATTTATCCTTTCTCCCTCAAAATCCATGGTTGCAATGGCTCTTAGAATCATGAAATCATAGAAAGGTTACGGCATGGAAGGAGGCCATTTGGCCCATCGAGTCCGCGCTGGCTCTATGCAAGAGCAATCCAGCTAATTCCACTCCCACACCCTATCCCCGTAGCCTTGCAAATTTTTGCCTTTCAAGTATTTATCCAGTTCCCTTTTGAAGGCCATGATTGAATCTGCCTCCACCACCCCCTCGGACAGTGCATTCCAGATCCTAACCACTCGCAGTGTAAAAACGTTTTTCTTCATGTCACCTTTGGTTCTTTTGCCAATCACCTTAAATCTATGTTCTCTGGTCCTTGACCCTTCTGCCAATGGGAACAGTTTCTCTCTATCTACTCTGTCTGGACCCTTCAAGATTTTGAATATCTCTATCAAATCTCCTCGCAACTGTCTCTGTTCCAAGGAGAACAGCCCCAGCTTCTCCAGTCTATCCACGTAACTAAAGTCGCTCGTTCTGGAATCATTCTAGTAAATCTCTTCTGCATCCTCTCGAAGGCCTTCATATCTTTAAATAAACCAGCTCCCAGCCAGTCATTCGGGTGTGCAGTACGCCCGCTGCGCAGTTTGGAGGCGCAAAACCCGAATGTCACATTAAGGGCCTTCGATTGAGTCTCGATCGCTTGAGAAAATGCATGAAAATGTTTTCCAGGTTTCCCATGCGTGTATTGAACACCTCCTGAGATCCCACTGGTATGTTAAAATTTACCCCAATAGGTTTTAACCAGAAAAGCGAATGCAGTGATACCAGCTCCTTAGACCTCCAGATACCTTCTTTATTTTATATTTTTAGAAGAATAAACCCACAATTGTACAATAAAAGACATTTCATAATAATATTCACACACGTTATTGGAGGGGATAAAAAGTCGTGAGTGTTGGAAACTTGAAATTTACACGAAACATTTTGTAAATGCACAGAAGTCAGGCTTTGCTGCCCATGCATTTATTCACCTCCTTTCCGATTGAAAGGAACAGTAAACCTCTGACGTCCTTTCAGCTTCCTGGAGCAGTAGCTCCATGCTCACGTCATCAAAGGAGGGGGCCTGAATGTGGGACCCATTGCTTGAAGTCTTTCTTGTCACTTTCCAGAAAAAGTGAAAAAAGACACAGACTGAATCACTCCGCAGCAAATCTCACCCTCAACATCAGTATTTGAAAATTGCCAGAGCCCTCTCAATAGCTTCAGGTGTTGGGATGTATTTTTGTAATGATATAGCCAAATGCTGTAGTGCTCTGCTTATGTGCCAAGTATGAATTCGAAACACGGAGTCAAACACTTGGAGGTTTATTAAGGGTTAAATGAGCAAACGTGCTCACAGCCAACACCGAGATTACAATAGATGCTTGCTGCAGAAGAATGCACGTTACAGCTAGTTCAGCACAACCTTCTCTCCTCTCTCTCTCTTCTCTGCCTTCTAATTTTTTCCCAACCTCTCATTACAATGATCTCGCTTTTAAGCTCAGCTAAAAGGCCATGACATCACCTCCTCCATGACCTTTACTCTTCATTTTACATTGGGTATTATTAGCTCAACATACCACTCATGGTCTCAGGATATAACATAAACTACCTAATCCATTGAAATGTACAGAAAAGAATAAACATACTGGTGTATCCATGGGAAGATTGGATCTGTCCAAAGCTATTTTATTTGATGGCAGTTATAGTTTTACAGATTTGTTGACATTCTGCAGATATTGCCTATCAGCTGCATTTTTAGTTTTATGATTTTAACTATAGAGCTAATATAAAATGGAACCTAATATAAATGGATTCTTTTACTATCTCTTGATCTTGATTTCTAACACAGGCCTTTAAGGCTTATGCTGCCCAGCAATTTCCTGTGTTTCAGGAGACCGAGCCCGTGACCTGGCCCAGCACATGCTTGCCCAATGCTTCCCTCGTGTAAGCAAGGGTGCTGCTCAACACGTTTGGGTACAGTACATTTCTGGTGCACCTCTCCATTTGCATATAATGGTTACCCAGGAAGATAGAACCATAGAACCATAGAAAAGATACAGCACAGAAGGGGGCCATTTGCCCCATCGTGTCCCCACTGGCTCAAAGAACAACCGGGTGCCCGTTCTAACCCCACCTTCCAGCACCCGGTCCGTAGCCCTGCAGCTTACAGCACTTTAGGTGCAGGTCCAGGTACTTTTTAAAAGAGTTCAGGGTCCCTGCCGCTACCACCAATTCAAGCAGCGAATTCCATACACCCACCACCCTCTGGGTAAAAAAACTTTTCCTCATGTCCCCTCTAATCCTTCCATCAATCAACTTAAATCTATGTCCTCCAGTTCTTGAACTCTCGGCTAGGGGAAACAGGTACTTCCTGTCTACACTATCTAGGCCCCTCATAATTTTGTACACCTCAATCAAGTCTCCCCTCAGTCTCCTCTGCTCAAAGGAAAACAACCCCAGTCTATCCAATCTCTCCTCGTCGCTGCAATTTTCAAGCCCTGGCTACATTCTTGTAAATCTTCTCAGCACTCTCTTCAGAGCAATTACGTCTTTCCTGTAATGTGGTGACCAGAACTGCGCACAATACTCCAGCTGTGGCCATACCAGCATTTTATACAGTTCCATCATTACATCCCTGCTTTTATATTCTATACCTAGGCTAATAATGGAGACCATTCCGTATGCCTTCTTCACAACCTTATCTACCTGTACTGCCACCTTCAGGGACCTGTGCACATGCACTCCAAGGTCTCTCACTTCCTCTACCCCTCTCAATATATTCCCGTTTACTGTGTATTCCCTTTTACTGTTTGCCCTCCCTAAGTGCATTACCTCACACTTCTCCGGGTTGAACTCCATTTGCCACTTTTCCGCCGATTCCACCAACCCATTGATATCTTCTTGGAGTCTACAGCTATCCTCTTCACTGTCAACTACACGGCCAATTTTTGTGCCGTCTGCAAATTTGCCAATCATGCCCCCTACATTCAAGTCCAAATCATTAATATATACCACAAACAGCAAGGGACTCAACACTGAGCCCTGTGGCACACCACTGGAAACGGATTTCCATTCGCAAAGACATCCATCGACTTTTACCCTTTGTTTCCTGTTACTGAGCCAATTTTGGATCCAGTTCACCACATTTCCCTGTATCCCAGGGGCTTTTACCTTTCTGACCAGTCTGCCATGTGGGACCTTGTCAAATGCCTTACTAAAATCCATGTAGACAACATCCACTGCACTACCCTTATCAATCCTCTTTGTCACTTCCTCAAAGAAATCAATCAGATTTGTAAGGCATGACCTTCCCTGAACAAATCCATGCTGACTATCACTGATTAAACCATGCCTTTCCAAGTGACAGTTTATCCTATCTCTCAGTATTGATTCTAATAATTTGCCCACCACCGAGGTAAGACTGACCAGCCTATAATTGTTCGGCCTTTCCCTCGTACCCTTTTTAAAGAAGATCTACCCTTTTGTTTGCACTTTTTGGAATTAGGATTAAAAGTAAGATTTCTTGTGGGCCTTTGAAGGTGTATTCTTTTAAAAAACCTGGTAGGGATGAGACTTAGTCAAAAGATTATCCTAAATTGAATCTCCTCTAGGCATAACGTGCAACCAACACCTCATTTGCTTCTCTCCCAGACTTTCCAACACTTCGATTGTTGGGACTAAATTTTTCAGAAGTGTGATTGAATTCTCACCACTGATTTGGTAGGTACAGCGTTACAACACTCAAGAAGCTCGGCACCATTTGATTGTTGTCCCTGGATATCCACCCCCTCCATCACCGGCACATTGTGGCTGCAATATGTATGATCTACAGGAATGGACCTCTCTCCCCCACAACCTCTACCACTGAGAAGGACAAGAGCAACAACGTCGTAGGAACACTATCACCTCCAAGTTTCCCTCCAAGTCACACACTGCCCTGACTTGGGCATATATTACTGTTCCTTCATTGTCACTGGGTTGATAGCCTAGATCTCCCTACTTAACACCATTATGGGAGCACCATCGCTACACGGGCTGCAGTGGTTCAAGGAGAAGGCCCACCAGCACCCTCTCAGGGTAAACAGGGACGGGCAATAAATGTGGCCTTTCCAGCGTTACCCACATTCTGAGGACAAATAAATGCATTTATAAGTTTGTAATGTTTGTCTTTCTTTGCCTCAGCATTTTCTTCACCAGTGGTTTGAACCTCATTTTGCTTAAGATTTCTGGGAGAGAAACTGCACACCCTGTTGTTATAATTGTGGGATTGCAAATATGTCATCCAATTGTTTCTTTATCACACTCCAGATGAGTTCACTGATGGATTAAAATGCTCTTAACAGTGGGGGAAGGGTCAGAGGCATCATCTTAAAATATGATCAAACACCATCCTTATCGTGGCTCACCATCCCACAGTAACATTGGTTGATGCTACTTGATGTTTATCAACGCACCATAGCAACAATGGATTCTCAATGTAAAGGTGGACCGTGTCAGGTACCTCTCTGTCATTACGGAAGTGAGTATCCACAGTGAAATGATAGTTTTAATTACAATCAAATTTTAAGAAACACATAGATGTAAGTCAAAAGTGCTGTAATCTTCCTGCATTTCTGTGGTATAATTCACCTTCATTAAACATAAGTTCATCACATTTAAACCCTGGGACTCTCCCTGAGGCAAGTGCTTCTGAAGATGCCTCCAACTGTAAAAATATATACTTTTTATAAATGGAAATAATAAAAGTGCCAATACCTATTCATATATTCATGGCAGACTTGCTTGTGCCTGGTATAAACTGATTTTTCCACAATCTGTGATTTAGACACACAAGAACTTTGACACTTATATGTTATTTGATTGGAAAGGCTGATTATGAAAAGTCATGTCACAGTATCCTTCAGTGACTATCAATTGAAAAAAAATCGTCATTTTTTTCAAGCAATTTCCTGCGATACACAACAATTTATTTTCATAACACAAGGGATTCAATTCTGTAGTTCTGAGATCATTGCATTTGCATAGTAAATGATGGCCATCTGCATCAGAATAGATAATGTATTGTTTTTGTAATCAGTGAAAAAATGTGTTAGTGATTAGTTGAAAGTAATCTTTCACCCTTGTATGAAAACACTGATGAATAAGCATTTTCTTCTGATTTTTGATGCAGTATGTGTTTTTACCCTGATGAATAAGGTAATCAGTCATCAGGGTAAAAGCACATACAGCACCAAAAATCAGAAGAAAACACTTCCATTTTATTTGCTGCATTTTCCTGCACAGCTTTGTGGAATTCATGAAAGTTTGCAAATTAAATCAAATGTGAGCTGACTTTGCAATTCCCCTGCTGCAGTGGAAGTATTGAATTCTCTCCCCCAAAAGGCTGTGGATGCTGGGTCAATTGAAATTTTCAAGGCTGAGATCAACAGATTTTTGTTAGGTAAGGGTATTAAGCGATTTGGATTAAAGCCAGGTAAATGGAGTTGAGGATAAGATTAGCCATGATTTAATTGAATGGCAGAACAGGCTCGAGGGGCTGAATGGACTCCTTCTGCTCCTATGTTTGTATGCTGTTCTAAAGTTCAACATTTGAGCAAAGGCAAAAAGGTAAATAGGCTAGAAATGACTGACGGTGATGATAGCAGGCAAACCTTATTATATTCATACAACATTCCTTTTCCCATTATTTCAACAGTGATATCAATGCACTTAAATTAAACAGGCTAATGCTTCTGTTAAAATAGGGGACAAAAGAATGTCACACAGATGCATTAAATGTTTGTCCACTTTTTATCAACAACAGTTAATTCTAGTCCAGTGCCAGGGCAATGAATTTCCATGGGGGTTCTCCTGCTTGTCTCCCATAAGTTTGGTGGAAAAACTGCAAAAACCCCAGATTTTCTGGGACTTCCATGGCTCTACCGTTGATGTTCACCCCCTAGGTGGGGAGACTTGGATTTTCTGGTCTTGGTACTTGGCATGGAACTGGTGTACTGTGAGTTTTGCATTCACCCAAAATAGGAACTACCAAATCTGTTGGGGTTGGCCCGAATTAAATATGCAGAGAAAGCTCCCGGCCTGGATTGGATGTCCTACTGGAAGCTCACCAAAGGGGAAGGGATGAAATAGCAAGCGCTGCTGCAGCTCTTAAAGATCTGCATCTGGGATTTAAAGAGATATCGCCATTTAGATGTAAGTGCCCACATGGAGGAAAAAGTATTTGGCAGGCTTTCCATAGATTGTGTGAGCTCAACAGATTATTGGCCGTGTGGATCCAAAGAGGTGGCTGGCAAAACAAAGGCAGAGGCAGAAAATTTGAGGGCAGTGGTGACCTTGACAGTCACTGGCAGTTTTGCCCTCATGGTACAGATTGACTGCAGGTGTCCTAGTAACAGATGGCACAGCTCTGCAATCAGACTCATGCTGATGTGCAGCCTGCAGAGGCAGCCATCCTTGACATCGCAGGTTGGTGTGCTAGCGACTGTCGATACAGTCGGTGACATAATTCTAGGTGTGGGAAGACACTCTGGTGATTTGTGCACTCTCTGGCCAGCTTTTTGTCAATTTTTACAACTAAAACCTTTAAATACTGTATACCGAGCACATTAAATGCAACCTCCTCATTATTACATTTATATAGAATTACATAGAATTTTACAGCATGGAAACAGGCCATTCAGCCCAACCAGTCTATGAACATAGTACTAGAGGCTGCCACTGCCTGGAAGACATTAGGGAGGAGGTCTAAATTTAGCTTGGTTTGTCAACCAGCACAGACCTCTGTAGCTTACAATTGGATGCCTTGTCACTCCCTGAGCTGCAGTGACCATCTTGTATTGTAACAGCCACTTTCCCTATCCCTTCCTCTTTTGTACTCTTCTTGTTCCTCATTATTCTTGTAAATATGTCAATTGCAGTTGACTTTCCAGTGATTTCGCAGACAATAATCGGCTGTTTTTGTTTCAGCATGAACATTCCCAGCGTGCTCGGATACGAGAAAACACAAACCAGAGCTAAAAAACCACAGAAGAAAAATAAAATTAAAATAAAAAACAGACAAAGAAACAACTTCACTCTTTTAAGTGCTTCATTGCACATAGAGCTTATCTTTTCACTTGCTCCATATGGGAAAGCAGCATGATTGCAGCGTAAATGGATGGGAAATCACGCTAAAGGTGATTAAAATCTATTATATTAAAATGAAGCTTTTGCATAATTAGTGAGAGAGCATTTTCGGCTGCTAATCAAACAGGGGTCCAGCCAAAGGGATCACTGCCTGACTTCCCAGCCCTGGCCTGTGACCTCTCCTCTTCTCATGCAATGGGCAACTTCTCCTGGACTAATGTTCTTCGGGTGCTGTAAGCTTCTAGTACTATGTTCAAAGTGGCCATTCTTTATATATGCACCCAGATAGTGAAAGCCAGCAAGTACTTCACCAAGGGGAAAGGTATTGCAGCCAGGTTTGATCCTATTACATAGAATTACATAGAATGTGCAGCACAGAAACAGGCCATTCGGCCCAATTGGTCTATGCCTGTGTTTATGCTCCAGTTGAGCCTCGTCCCACCCCTCTTCATCTAACCCAATCAGCATAACCTGCTATTCCTTTCTCCCTCATGTGTTTATCTAGCTTCTCCTTAAATGCATCTATGCTATTCACCTCAACTACTCCATGTGGTAGCGAGTTCCACATTCTAACCATTCTCTAGGTAAAGAAGTTTCTCCCGAATTCTCTATTGGATTTATTAGTGATGATCTTATATTTATGGCCCCTAGGTTTGGTCTGTCCCACAAGTGGAAACATCTTCTCTACGTCTACCCTATTTCATAATCTAAGATTTCACAATCTTAAAGACCTCTATCAGGTAACCCCTCAGCCTTCTCTTTCCTAGAGAAAAGAGCCCCAGCCTGTTCAATCTTTTCAGATAGGTATAACCTCTCAGTTCTGGTATCCTCCCTGTAAATCTCTTTTGCACCTTATCCAGTACCTCTATATCCTTTTTTATAATATGGAAACCAGAACTGTGCACAGTACTCCAAGTGTGGTCTAACCAAGGTTCTATACATGTTTAACATAACTTCTCTGCTTTTCATTTCTATCCCTCTAGAAATGAACCCCAGTGCTTTGTTTGCTTTTTCTACGGCCTTATTAACCTGTGCCCTGTTAACCTGTGTTGCTACTTCTAGTGATTTGTGTATCTGTGCCCCTAAATTCTTCTGCTCCTCTACTCCATTTGGATTCTTATTTTCCAAGGAGTTTGTGACCTCCTTATTCTTCCTACCAAAATACACCACTTATCTATATTGAAATTCATTTACTAATTACATGCCCATTCTGCAAGTTAATTAATGTATTTTGTCGCAGTCTTCCTCAGTATTAACGATACTCCCCAATTTGGAGTCATCTGCAAATTTTGAAATTGTACTTCCGATTCCCGAGTCCAAGTCATTTATGTAAATGGTGAACAACTGTGGTCCCAGCATTGATCCATATGGAACACCACTTCCCACCTTTTGCCAGACTGATTAACTACCCTTAACCCCTACTCTCTGTTTTCTGTTTTGTAGCTAGCTTGCTATCCCTTCTACTACTTGTCTATTGACTCCACATACTCTGACCTTAGTCACGAGTCTACTATGCGGTACCTTATCGAAGGCCTTTTGAAAATCCAAATATATTACATCTATTGCATTACCCTTGTCTATTCTTTCTGTTGCTTCTTGAAAGAATTCAATAAGGTTGGTCAAGCATGACCTTCCCTTTTGAAATCCCCGCTGACTATTCTTTGTTATATTTTCGGTTTCTGGATGTTTTTCTATTACATCTTTCAGTAAAGATTCCATTATCTTACCTACCACTGATGTTACGCTAACTGGGCTATAGTTCCCTGGACTTGTTCTATCTCCCTTTTTAAATATCGGAATCACATTAGCTGCCCGCCAGTCCTGTCATACTATTCACTTTTCTAATGAATTTTTACATATTTGCAATAGTGCCTCTGCTATCTCTTTCTTAACTTACTTTAATATGCACAGATGCAAACCACCCGGACCAGAGGTTTTATCCTCTCAAAGTTTGATTAGTTTATCAATTATCTCCCCCCTTTCTATCTTAAATGTCGTTATATCTTTTTTGATTTCTTCTAATATCATGTCCCCCCTATTAGTCTCCCGGATAAATACTGAGGCAAAGTAACTATTCAATATTTCTGCCATTTCACTGTCATTACCTGTGAGTTTATCTTGTGCATCCCTTAGTGGCCATACTCCTATCCTGATTTTTCTTTTGTAATTTATGTGTGTGGAATATTTTACTATTTCTTTTTGTATTGCATGATAATTTAATTTTGTAGTTCCTCTTTGCCTTCCCAATTGTTTTGACTCCTTTCTTAACTCTTTGTATTCCCTTTTATTATCCTCTCCTTTATTGTCTCTTATCAGATCCGCATGTACAAGCACTTTTGAGGTAGGGACTATGGATAACAAACAGGAGTGGGAACGCTGGTTAAATTTTATTCTCTCAAGCTCAGGGATAATATGACTCCACTGTTGTCCTGCTGGCTCACTCGGTGCAGACCAAGGATTGAAATTCTTTGATGTATTTCACCTTCAAAATAACTGCCTTTTTACACCTCCTTCCAACATACCAATACATTGAAGAAAAATCCCATTATTGAAATTGTTTGCAACACCTTCTAATGATTTAAATAACAAATCTAATGGAGGCGCATCAAAGCTCACTCCTGATGTGTAAAATGGGCTGCCTTAGACCAATTTCACTCCCATGGTATCAAAATGCAACACTATCACATCGGTCCTGATGTTCTCCTGATCACCCGCTGTAACTTCGACAGAGCAATGGTACAAATGGCTGGTTTTAGTCATTTATAACATTTCTCTTGGGATTCTGCCAATCTCCCTGTGGAGAACCCTTGTGGAAATTCCAGGTGATCAACTCTTCAGCACCATGGGAGTAATTGTTTGGGTACACACTGGCGAGAACCTTATCTGCCCCAGAGAAAATCAGAAAATCATGGACATTGCACCTGTTATATTCCCACGTTGCTGGCTGTAGGTATGGTTCCTCTCCACTGGCCCATTCTTAGAAAAATTAGCATCAAATCCTATTCACTTATACAGCCTTGAATAATATAGGCCCCAGCATGAATGCTTATAGAAGCACTCTCAACGTTATGATATTCAAATAACTCTGAATCCAATGATCATATTTTGAACTGAGTTCTAACAAAGCTCCCTATAGCGTTCTTGTCCTACCTCCAACCCACAATCCTATCTAGCCAGGCTCCTCACTGGGAGGGAGGCCGGGAGGCCTCCTAAAAGTTAAACTAATACCTCACAGTTCACCATATTGAAGGCTTTTCTAGTTTGAATACTGACCAGAGTACTTCAGAAGTTACATACCATTTTAATGGGTTAAAAATAAGAAATTGTTTCTTTTTTTTCCTGCAATCATGTTGTGGTTGCACTGTTTTTGGATATATTATATCTTTGTCAGATATTGAACAGATTGGCTTTATGCAGAGTACACAGTGGTATGTATTTTGTAACCAAAAGTTATTTGCAAATATTATTAATAGTTCATACGGAGAGAATTGTTCATTTTGCATTTCCTCCCAATTAGTGTCCCTGACTTTCTGCCCTTTCTTCTTCCCTGAAGTTTGCTTTAGGAATGGCATCACTCCCTATATTGTGCTATTAGGTTGGTAAGCAGCCTGTTGAATATCATCCAATAATAGGCCTAGGTTGGGGATATGCTGTTGATGGGGTTGCTCGCTATTGGAAATTCCCAAGAACGGGGTACAGTTCTGAAAAACTTCTATTAGTTTAGCCTTAAGGAGTACACAGTTTAGTCAGATTGGACTATTTCCCTAATCTTTGACAATAGGGTTTGGATGAGAGTCGGGTTATCAATGAAATTCGCTATTATCCTGCAAGGAGAGGGAGCCCAGGAGTTTCCTCCAATCAGAACCTTAAGGGATTGCAATCGGTCTGTATGTTTGAATCTGTGCCTCTGATCTACTAGTTTTACCTGCATCTGTGATCAATTAGTTTTCCTTGTAAATAAAATGAGGCATTTCCTGTTGCAATATGTAATGAGTGCCTGTGTGTATCACTGAAATGTTTGGTGGTGCTCGAAGTCACCACTGAAAACAAAAGAAAGCTGATGAAATTGTTTTCAGTAAATAAGAGAGAAAAACAAGTAGAAGCTCAAGAAAGTCCATTGCAGCTTGAACACTGGCAGAATATCTCAAAATGTGAGTTAATAAACGAATTATGATATATGATGATGCTGCAATAGGTCCTCCAGTGAAATTTAAATTTTCTAAGTCTGAAGGATGACTGAGCTGGAAAAAATGCTCAATGTTATTGAATCATGTCAGTTCTAACAGAGCAAAAATTAGACTGGTAGATACACTGATTTACAGTATGGGTGATAAAGCAGAGGATATTCTTACATATTCAATTGGATAGATGATGAAAATGAAAAGCTTGACACAATGATGGAAAGGTTTGATGGGAATTTCAGTGTCAAGAAATTGTCATTCCTTAAAACAGGTAACCAACTCACTGTGAGCTATAACATAGCACATGCAATCGAGCATGCATACATGAAAATATAAGGAGAATTGTAATGGATGCAGATAACTACCACATAACAGGGATAATGGCCCAACTATTTATACGAAACACCATAAGTATAGGAAAAACAAACACTTCTCACTTCTTTGTTATTCAAGCAAAGGATATGTATTATGTGAGAAAGAATAAAGCAGTTTTGTCTTGTTTTATTTGCTGGAAGCTCCTTTGCTGCAGTCACTAGTTATCAGCAGTTTTTCTTTAAAAAAAATACTAGTAAACTCAGGATCTTGTCCCAAGCTTAACTCAGTACAAATATTGGAAGTTTCACTGGTTGTAAAGCTTGAAGGAAGAGTTCAAGATGGTATACAAAGATTAGAGTTTGTCATAGGGAAACTCGTTTGTGCTGCACCCAATATTTAATGTTGCACAGGGCTGCAGTCACCTTTCATTTAGATCACAAAGATGAATGAGGGAAGCCATTTGGCCCATCTGCTTATCCTTCCCTTGAAAGCTAAGATAACCTTGTGACAAAAATGAAGTGTGTGGTTTTTTTTGTATAGTTTTGCCTTGGTGGTTCTGCCTTCAAATCCAACAAAGGAAAAAGCAAAATGCTGCAGATGCTGGACTCTGAAAAAATGCCAAAGTAGTTTAAAAGCCAGTTACAACCAAAATCTTTTATCAAGCTTAACTCAATACAAATGTTTCAAGCTTTCTTCAGTTGTCTGCCAAGCTACTTTTGAACAAACATTGACAGCATGAAATTCTGTATATAAAAGTTACTTGCAAAAAATACCTTAGCATTTAGATTGGACCTTTTATTGATTTCCTTTTGAGCAACTAGATACAATAATTTTTACTGTGTGTGTGTGTGTTAATTATCTGCTTAATCATCTTTTGTTAAATTCACTTAATAGTTTAAACCTAAAATAATATTTGATGTTGTGATGCTCTACTGTTAATGGAGACAGGATAGAGAATCTACAGGATAATTCCAGTAGCTAAAATAAGTAAAATTTGGTCTCTTCATTATTCTGGACATTTAAGTGAAAGCTTAACTAAACATTAAGGATCGTGAAAATTTTCTTGGATGCACAGAAAGTAATTGAACATCTAGATTCAGAAGGCTAGAAAAGGCTCAAAAACAACAAAAAAAATCATGCATGATCTACCAAATGACTATGACCAAGGACAAGAATCTTTAAGCAAACTGTGCTTTAGTTCTCTCTTGAAAATAGGAACAGGACAAGGTAATGACAACTGGGTTGAGAGCATCACAGTTGGCAACACTAAAATCACTGGTACAACAGAAAATATCAGAACTTGGGAGCACCAAAACAAGATGCAGCTCGAAGATAATGTACAGAACAATTGTTTATTAATTTGGTAACTTTTACTAAATGAAGTGAGGCTAAACAAACAAAAAACCTATCTGTTCCCCAGCAGGGAAAAGTATATGTTTTGAATTTCCAAATGGTGAAATGTGACATTTACAGTGATTCTTCGTAAGGAAGCTTGTGTCAAACTAGGCCGGGTAATAAGAAATTTAAAGGTAGACAAAGTTACCAATACTTCACTTACAAACATACTCAATGAGCGCAGTGGTTCTGGTTGCATGTCAAATGATTCTCAGATGATGCTAAATCCAGAAGTCTATACATGTAGGAACAAACCCTTAGTGTTACATAGTAAAGAACTGGAGTGAATGGAGAAAACGGGTGTAATCAAAAAGCTTGTAGAGCCGTCACTCGAGCTGAGCTTCCTGGTCACGGTCAATAAGAAAAACTTTGATCACGTTTACAAATGTATCAATCTCATGGATCGAAACAAAGCAATCATGAGGGAATACCACCCTCTGCCAAAGCCTGAAGAAATTACACATAAATATGTCAATGCTTGAGTCTTCTCTGTCCTTGGTACAAAGTTAAGGGCCCAGAAATTGCACAGAGCGGCGAACAAATTTCGCCCATTGCTCATTAGTTATAAACTGACCCACAAACTATTCATGGGCTTCTGGGCGCCAACTTCAACTTGCTTCAATAGTGAGCTGCAAAAAGTGCACCTTCTGTGAGCTGAGAGCAGGGAAAGGATCCCTCACTCTCCTCAAGCATCTTTGATGGTCAGAACCAGGAAGTGAAAGCCGTGAATTAATTTTAAAATCAGTTAGAGGAAGCAAAATAAAGAGAGGGTGAGAAATATCAAATTAAAAGACAGAGATAAAAGAGACAGAAAGAAAAAGTAAAAAAAAAAATTACTTCTTAAAAAAAAAATGTCCGACAACAACTAAAATCAGAACTAATGAGACTCAGCGTTTTTAAAAGTTAATTTTCAGTGCCAGAGATGTTGTTTGGCAGTAATTAAGACTTACCATGTCGTTGAAAGCTAGTTTAGACCTAAAAAATCCCAATGCACCATTTTTAGAGAGAGATTAGCTTGTTTCCAGCTGGGCAGTGTACAAGTTCGCACTGGTCCATTCATTCAGCTGGCGAGCTTTCAAATGAGCAGGGCAAATGGTAGAGTGATTTCTGCGTTTGACTGCGCATGTGCATTCACCCGAATTTGCTCTCCCATTTGCCCTGAAATAACAGTGAGCCCTGTTGGCGTCACTGTTATTCCATGAGCAATTTCCGGGCCAAGATACTAGACAGTGGCTCTTGCTGAGGAAAACAGTAATCCAGCTATATTTAGAGTCCTCTAAAACCAGCTGTTACTGATTCTCATTAATAAATTCCTGGATTTTCCAGGTTGGTGGATCAGTTTAAAAAAGATGATTTCTATCAGATTTTGACCCACAAAAAGACAAATTATCTCTGGCCTTAGTGGAGATGTGCTTGTGTCATGTTAGTTATATTGTCATGTGTTTTGTGTGTTGATGTATGAATGTAACATGCACAATGGCGTCACTAATGCAATGCCCATGCATCTCAGGACCCAACTTTCAGTGCCAAATTCTGGAAGGGAGGTAAGTTTGTAAGGTGCCAGAAGTGTTTGAGAGCAAGTTTCGGTGCTGTTTCGTGCCTTCCACACTGGATCTGTAGCACCAAAATGAAAATGAAGGTGATATTCAAGGAGGCAGTGTTAATAGATTTGCTAACTTAATTGGCAACATTTGATTAGTGGCCACCCAAAGATCAGCCTGGAGTAAACCACTGAACAACCATCCAAGAGACTCATTAAGGCAAAGTAACCACTTTTATGAAGACACAAGAAAAAAGGAACAAAAATGAGTATCAAGGTGTATATCCATAAAGAGCTTTTATACTGTGGAATGATGATTGTCTATGAAGCAAAATGAAGAGCTTTGATAATGACGACAGTGACGCTGTTATCAAAATGTACAATGATCGCAATATACAGTTCATAAGAACATAAGAAGTAGGAGCAGGAGAAGACTATATGGCCCCTCAAGTCTGCTCCACCATTCAATAGGATCATGGCTGATCTTTGACCTCAACTCCAGTTTCCCGTCCGATCCCCTAGATTCCTTGATTCCCCTAGAGTCCAAAAATCTATCTATGTCAGCCTTGAATATACTCAGAGCTCAAAGCACATGCTGCAAGATTACAGGTTACCCTCAGCTATTTCACATTTCAGTCAGAGTTTAAAAATATTTGTGTCATAATACTATGGTGATAATGTGCTGCTTTTTAAAATAAATCATTCTTGGGATGTGGGCATCACTGGCAAAGCCATCCCTAGTTGCCCTGAACTGAGTGGCTTACTAGACAGAGGGCAATTAAAAGTCAAAAACATTGGTGTGGGACTGGACTCACAGATAGGCCAGACTGGGTAAGGATGACATGGTTTCCTTCCCTAAAGTACATTAGCAAACCAATAGTTTCATGGCCACTTTTATTGGTATCAGCTTTTTATCTAAAACGGAATTTAAATTCTCAAACTGCCATAGTGGGACTTGAATTCACATTGTCTGGATTAATAGTCCAGGGTTCTGGATTACTGATCCAGTAACATAACCACCACACTACTGTATCCATGTTTTAAACATACACTTTAACAATCAACATTTTGCAGCACACAGTCCATTCACAAATACTATTAATGTATTTTGCTGCTAAAATAGCATGACAGAATTTTGTGATCTTGAAACTTGTATCACACTGGAGCACATTTACACTCGTTTGGAACTGCATTTTAGTGATCAAAATAAAACTAATCTTTACTGATTTTCTCCAAATTACCCTGTTTTTCTTTGGGCTCTTTTTTTTCTCCCCATTGATTTTCTCCCATGGTTGTGATGTTAAAGATCCTTCACTATATTCAGTACTTTGTTTGGATGATAGAAATTCATGTGCATGCTAGTTGGAATTTCATTAGTGCAGGAAGTAGTCCAGCAAAATGTTCATCATGTCCCAGAAGGAATCGAGGTAATAGCCAGTGCTATTTTAGTGTTTGGAGCTTTGCAAAACGTATACAGCAAAAACCTCAGAGATCAGGGATTGTGGGAGGAATCTGAGGCTCAGTAAGGACCAAATGTAAGTCATAGTTCTGAAAGCATAAGCCCTGATTTTAACCTGGGGGGGGGGGGAATTGTGGGTGAGGGGGTCAAAGTTGGCGGTGAGCCGTTCGGTCCCCCTGGAGCTCATTTTAAACCCACCCACCCTTACTGACTCCTGCCCAAAGCTGGCGAGATTACATATATCCTGGCGGGCAGGAGCTGGAAATCGTGTGAATGCAGGCTGCCACCAGGGATCCAAGGAAATCCTCCTCGGCAGGTAAGTGTTGAGGGAGGAGGGGGGGGATTTAAGGATGACCGCAGCTGTGGGGAGAGGCCCAGGGCACAGGAGGTTCAATAGGCCTGGAGGAGCACTCCTGCTCCTCCTCGGCCATGAGGAACCTTGCCTTACCAAACCTTACCAGAATTTTTAAGAATAGTCATTACATGGGAACCTTCCGGCCCGATCCTGCTTGCCGCCAGCTTGTGCTGGTGACTCTGCGACTGTGCCCGATTTACACTCTTCCACATTAAAATTTTGTCCCTGTCCCAATTACATCATCGGGTGTCGATATTACAATATTTATAAGGCCCCTGCCCACCGCAGGCTTCACCTTCCCGAAAACCCAGGAGTTAAAATCGCGAGGGATGGGAACGATATGGGAATGCAGCAGGTTACGCCACGCCACCATTTTAACCCCCCGCAGGCACTGTTCCTGCCAAGTTGGGTTAAAATCAAACCTAATGTATTTTGGACACAAATATACTGTTAACAGTCTTCAAACAGATTCTAAAAAGGTCGAGGTTGTTTGACACACGAGGCCCCCTTAGACAAAGCAGAACTTAAAGCGATCACAGGTTTATTGAACAATCTCCCGAAGTTTGCTTCAAGCCAAACGCTGGTGACAGAACTGTTAGGTTATCTAATGAAATAGGATATACATTTTAAATGGAATGCCAACCTTGATAAAGCTTTCACAGAAACAAAGCAACTGATCATCAAAACTTCAGGATCAGAATATGGTATTTTGACACAAAGAAAGAGGTCACGCTGTAAGTTCACACGTAGAGACTGCAGGGGTGGAAGCAGATTTGCGGGGGGGTGGCGTCGGTAGATCGCGAAGGGGGAGTCAGATCGCGAAGGGGGAGGCTTCACGGGGGGGGGTTGGCAGATTGTGGGGAGGGAGGCAGGTCGCGGGAAGGGAGAGATTGCGGCAGAAGGTTTGCTTGAGGGGCCGGGGCAAGCATTCCTGCTCCTCCTGGCCCACAAACAGTGCTGGAAAAGCACGTACCTGCTGGAGCCAGTGATGGGGGTCGTGTTTCACATTTTTAACAATTTAACCAGCCCGACCTCTCCCGCCCATTGTAGGAGGTTAAAATTACTCCCACATACATCTCTATTGTGTCTTTTCTGTTTGTGAAAATGAAGAGAAGAACAGAAAATGTTAGGAAAACTCACTCAACGGGTCTGTCAGCATGTGTGGAGAGAGCAGATGATTTGACGTTTCTGTTTGTCAGAAGTGGAAGATATTACATATCAACATTTAAAAAAGAAATAGAACAAAGGGAAGGAAAGGTGGAGAAAAAAACACACTTGGAAATTTAAACTCTCCCCGATGGGTGGGAAAGGAATGGGAGAGCAGTTTAAAATGGAGCAGCTCCATTTCTTAAATAAAAACAGAAAATGCTGGAAATACTCAGCAAGTCAGGCAGCATCTGTGGAGAAAGAAACAGAGTTAACGTATCAGGTCGAAGAACCTTCGCCAGAACTCTGATAAAGGGTCATCGACTTGAAACGTTGGGATCAATTTTCGGATGGCCAAGCAGTGCGTTCGTGGCGGGGGGGGGGTTCCTAAAATTGGGGATTCCCGGAGCGGGTCCGGAGCCCGGCTCCAAACCGCCCACTTCCGGGTTCCCCAATGACGCGAATCGGTGCGCGCACAGCCTCCGCATGCAGGACTCCCACTGGCAATTAAAGCCAGCGGGATGACAGTTTAGATGGTTAGGGAGGTACTTGAGGTCATTGACAGACCTCATTGGGAAGAGATTTTAGCAGGGATGTAATTTTGGACTCTCCTCAGCATGTTTCCCATGCCGTGGGAAACATTCTCTGTTGTTGCAGACTTGTTTCAGTCAGCAGCCATTGGGAGATGCAAAGAATTCCTTGACAGTTGGGGGGGAATACCTCATTCATTGCAGCAGGGCACTCTGTCACCTCAGACAAAGTTTTGCCTGCCACACCATTGTCTCCACACTCAAAAGTATTGCATCATACCCTAAACTCTGCTGTCCAAACACATTTACCTACTTCGCGGACCCCCTCACATTCACACCATCAGGATTGGGGGGGTGGGGGGGGGGTCAATGGCTGCATTCATCACTCCATTGGAGGATGAGCAACATCACCAGCCTCACCAGGCACGCCGTCCACCTCCGCCACGTGGAGCTACACAACACAGTGCTGCACAATAGGCACCTGCACAAAGTAGTCGTGCAACTACACATACACCCACTGTAGGGTGACCCAATGGGTGGCACCAAGGGTGTTCATGAAGAACCTCATGATAGGGTGTTATTGCACAAGCCAGTCAAGAATGGCCAAGACGTGGCAGTAGTGGTGACAATATAATATGTAATGTGAGTTGATCAGAAATCAAATATAATTAAAAACCATGACAAACCCTCAAACACCCTTGTGCATCCCCTTCATGCTCACGACACGTTTGCCTTATGCTTCCTACTGCACATACGTGATGCATGCCCTGTGGCTGCAGCACGGGTAGTGGCAGGTGGGGTGAGGCTGACCATGAAAGAGATGCATGAGAGGGTGAGTATGAGACAGAGCCATGAGATTGTATGAGGATTGGGTTGAGTGGTAGTGGCGGGATGAGCACTGGCGAGGTGAGTAAGTGCAGGTAAGATGAGGATGAGCTTTGAGTGGGTGTGAGGAGTGATGTGATAGAGTAGTTTTGGCAGTGCAGAAGGAGATGTGGGGTGGGGGCGGTGACGTGTCAGACAGATTGTAGGGGAATCAGTAAGTGTACTCACTTCGGTTGACCTGGTTCAGTCATTGAAGTGCCTCCTGCACTGCATGCAGGTGCGTGATATGTTGGTGGTGCTGGTGACCTCCTCTGCCACCTCAAGTCAGGCCTTCGTGGTGGCAGAGGCAGGCCACTTCCTCCCGTCCGCCGGGTGGAAGATCTCTGTCCCCCCCTCCTCCTCACCCCATCCAGTAGCACCTGGAGTGAGGCATCATTAAACCTGGGAGCAGCCTTCCCCCTGGGCTGCTCCATGCTGTAATTTTGGCTCCTTTCTGCAGCATCAGTCAGTGGAGGACTGCCCCTTTAAATAGGGCTCCTCCAGCTGACAGCCTATGATGCGGGTGCGCAGTCCGCCCGCTGTGCAGCTTTCCAGCGCGAAACCCAGAAGCCAAGGTAAGTGACTTCAATTTACTTACGATCGCGTGCCAAACCCACCGATTTCACTGGGCGCGTTACTTTCGCCACAGATACTGCCTGACCTGCTGAGTATTTCTAGCATTTTCTGTTTTTATTTCAGATTCCCTGCATACGTGGTATTTTGCTTTTGATTCAACTTAATTTCTTCCTGCGTTTGCCAGTTACCTATTTTAATGCCGTTGGTTTTAGTGGTGGATGAGGGCACCCCCACTCCTCTGGTCCCATAAGAAATGTCTGGTCCTCTGCAGCCTTGGAGTCATCTAATTATAGAAAGGTTACAGCATGGAAGGAGGCCGTTCAGCCCATCGAGTTCGTGCCGGCTCTATGCAAGAGCAATCCAGCTAGTCCCACTCCCACACCCTATTCCCGTAGCCCTGCAATTTTTTTCCTTTCAAGTACGTATCCAGTTCCCTTTTGAAGGTCACGATTGAATCTGCCTCCACCACCCCTTCAGGCAGTGCATTCCAGATCCTAACCATTCGCTGTGTAAAAGGGTTTCTCCTCATGTCATCTTTGGTCCTTTTGCCAATCACCTTAAATCTATATCCTTTGGTTCTGCCAATGGGAACAGTTTCTCTCTATCTACTCTGTCTAGACCCTTCATGATTTTGAATACCTCCATCAAATTTCCTCTCAACATTCTCTGTTCCAAGGAGAACAACCCCAGCTTCTCCAGTCTATCCACAGAACTAAAGTCCCTCATCTCTGGAATCATTCTAGTAAATCTCTTCTGCACCCTCTCCAAGGCCTTCACATCTTTCCTAAAGTGCAGTGCCCAGAACTGGACACAATACTCCAGTTGTGGTTGAACCAGTGTTTTCTAAAGATTCATCATGACTTCCATACTTTTGTACTGTATGCCCCTATTTATAAAGCCCTGGATCCCGTATGCTCTTTTAACCGCTTTCTCAACCTGCCCTGCCACTTTCAACGATTTGTGCACATATAACCCCAGATCTTTCTGTTCCTGTACCCTTTTTAGAATCGTTCCCTCATGTTTATATTGCCTTTTCTCCGTTCTTCCTACCGAAATGTATCACTCCGCATTTTTCTGTGTTAAATTTCATCTGCCATGTGTCCGCCCATGCCACCAGCCTGTCTATATCCTCTTGAAGTCTATCACTATCCTCCTCACTGTTTATTACCCTTCCAATTTTGTGTCATCTGCAAATTTTGAAATTGTGCCCTGTACACCAAAGTCCAAGTCATTAATATATATCAAGAAAAGTAGTGGTCCCAGCACTGAACCCTGGGGAACACCACTGTGCACCTCCCTCCAGGCCGAGAAACAACTGTTCACCACTACTCTCTGTTTCCTGTCCCTTAGCCAGTTTTGTATCCATGCTGTTATTGCCTCCTTTATTCCATCGGCTTCAATCTTGATGATAAGCCTATCAGGCGGCACTTTATGAAACGTCTTTTGAAAGTCCATATATACCACATCAACCGCATTGCCCTCATCTACCCTCTCTGTTACCTCATCAAAAAACTCTATCAATCGATTTAAACACAATTTGTCTTTAACAGATCCATGCTGGCTTTCCCTAATCAATCCACACTTGTCCAAGTGACTGCTAATTCTGTCCCAGATTATCATTTCTAAAAGTTTCCCCACCACTGAGGTTAAACTGATTGGCCTATAATTGCTGGGTTTGTCCTTGCACCTTTTTTTGAACAAGGCTGTAATATTTGCAATTCTTCAGTCCTCTGGCACCACCCCCGTATCTAAAGATGTTTGGAAGATTATGGCCAGAACCTCCGCAATTTCCACTCTTACTTCTCTCAGCAACCTAAGATGCATCCTGTCCAGACCAGGTGACTTATCTACTTTACGTACAGCTAGGCTTTCCAGTACCTCCTCTGTCAATTTTTAGCCCATCCAGTATCTTAACTACATCTTCCTTTACTGAGACTTTGGCAGCATCTTCTTTCTTGATAAAGACAGATGCAAAGTACTCATTTAGTACCTTGGCCATGCCCTCTGCCGCCATTAGTACTCCCCACCCTTCCCAAAAGCCACAAGACGCTTGGAGCACTCCCTCTTGGATTTAACTCGCCGCCAGCAGCCTTCTCCCGGTGCCAGCGGGTGGCCACCCCAGACGCACCCAATCTTTGTTCCTATCCCCCACTAACCAGCTGCCACTTTCTGTCTGAAACACGCGAGCAACTGGCCAGTGCCATTAAAATGGGGCCCGGCAGTTAAAAGCTGTCGGGTCTCCAACAAAGATTTAAAATCGGTCCAATACAGACTCAGGAGTGAAGAAATAGAATGGGCCAGAATTTACTGTGAGCGGTGAACAGACGGTGCCAGCCATTGCCCATAGACTTTCCATGAACTGTAAGTTAGAGATCCAGACAGCACGGCGCCCTCTACAGGGCATCTGGGACCTGTGTGATTTGTGCGTAAGTAACGGTGAGCGCTGTTACCCTCACCGTTATTTTCACTGTAAATTCTGGGCCATTGACATGTAAAGTGCTTAAGTGGAAAACAGGTGCTGGTTAAATGGCTGACATGATATTAACATGAGACAATAATGAGAGAAATTCAAGACATTTACAAGACATCAAGAATATGTGAGTAGCTGGGGAGTAGGGGAGTAAGGCAGGTAGAAGTGGAAACAGAATCCAGTAACCCAAGAGATCTGGGGAATGGAGAAGAAATCAAAGATTGAAGCAGAGTCAAGATAGTCACCTAATTAAAACAGAACATGCTGGAAATACTCAGCAGGCCAGGCAGCAACTGTGCAGAGAGACTGTTCATCAGTATTTCCAGCAGATTCGTTTATTATTTCAGATTTCCAGCATCTGCAGTATTTTGCTTTTGATTTATAGTCCCCTAATTGCCTGCTTTAAAGACTGTAATCATTTGCGTATTGCATTTCTCTGGAGTTTAAAGTGATGCCAACATCACAGGGCTTAACGGCTTCTGGTCTAAATGAGTGCTCGAAGGGCAACACAAATTGCTAGTCTCGGTGATTTATTTGATTGATTTCTAGCTGTTTGCTTCTGCACTTCTTCCATCTTAGTTAGTTGAGCGTTTTCCATTATACTTGATTTCAAGTATATAAGCCCCCAAGTGGGAGATTCACAGATATTTGTTTCAAAATTTGTTTTTATAAAGGTTTTATAAAGTGTAAATGTACAGAATGGTTAAGATTGAACTTTGCACAGTTGGGTAACCAATAGTTACTGACTACAGCAGACAGGAACAGTACTGTGCACATTGTTTTTCCGTTAGTTTGAGCTTTACTTCATGGTGGAATCATTTTACAGTTCAAATTGTGCTAAAAACTGCAGGACCCTGATGTGATCCTGGTTTAATATAATCAGAGGCGCCCTATTGCTGGGACATAGAATGGTGTCAGATGCGTTATGTGTGAAAATAAAACCTAGCAGAAAGATTACAGTCCTGAGCAGCCATCGCGGGACGTGGGTGGGAACATAAAACATGTGGTATCGTATGGGTCACGCGTTAAATGCCCCGCCCTGCTCGATATTTAGTTCCATTAATGTCAACAGAACTGAATATCGAGTGTGTCCTATAACGGGCGGTAAAAGTAATTCAACCTGTTTTGCATTCCTGCCCATATCCAATTTTACTGTGCTCCTACTTCCCCACCCAAAAAAAACCTCTTTGGGATGACAGTAACCTGCTTACCAGATTTCTAAATGGATATTTGTTTTGAAAATGACCAACAGGTCTTCAGAACTGGTCATTTTTCAGATTCCCCAGTGTGGAATGTGACTGATACTGAAGTCTCGGTGAACTATTCATAACTCATCTGACACCATTCTATCTCCCAGCAATTGGGTGGCTTTCATTATATTAAACCAGGATCACATCAGGTCCTGCAGTTTTTAGGTGAGTTGTTCTATCCCAGTTGAGAGAAAAATATCAAGAAACCAATGTGGGAACCAATGACATGGGAAGGAAAAGGGTTGAGCTCCTGCAGTCAGAGTTTCAGGAGCTAGGGAGGAAGTTAAAAAGCAGGACCTCAAGGTAGTAATCTCTGGATTACTCCCAGTGCCACACGCAAGTGAGTATAGGAATAGTAGGATAAGACAGGTTAATGCATGGCTGGAGAAATGGTGCAGGAGAGAGGGCTTCAGATTCCTGGGTCATTGGGACCGGTTCTAGGGCAGGAGAGATCTGTTCAAGATGGACGGATTGCACCTCAACAGAGCTGGGACCCATGTCCTCGCTGAGGGGTTAAATGGTGCTGTAGGGGAAGGTTTAAACTAATTTAGCAGGGGGTTGGGCACCAGGATGAAACATTAGGGAGGAGACACGAGGTGCACCGAGGACATGGAGAGACAATTTGCACTAGAGTAAAGAATAGTTCAAAAATAGGTGGGATCAGACAGGGGCCAAATGCGAGGCAGTCCAAGATGAGTTTGGAGCGTAGGTGCATAAATGCACGCAGTGTGGTAAATAAGGTTGGTGAGCTGCAGGCACAAGTTGTCACATGGGACTATGATATAGTGGCAATAACAGAGACCTGGCTCAAAGAAGGGGAGGATTGGGTACTTAATATTCCTGGCTGCTAGGTATTCAGGATGGATAAGGAAGGAAAGAAAGGACGTGGGTGGCAGTATTGATCAATGAAACACAGAAACATAGAAAATAGGAGCAGGAGGAGGCCATTCGGCCCTTCGAGCCTGCTCCACCATTCAATATGATCATGGCTGATCCTCTATCTCAACACCATATTCCCGCTCTCTCCCCATACCCCTTGATGCCTTTTGTGTCTAGAAATCTATCTAGCTGCTTCTTAAATATATTCAGTGACTTGGCCTCCACAGCTTCTGTGGTAGAGAATTCCACAGGTTCACCAACTTCTGAGTGAAGAAATTTCTCCTCATCTCAGTCCTAAATGTCCAACCTCGTATCCTGAGACTGTGACCCCTCGTTCTGGACTCCCCCAGCCAGGGGAAACATCCTCCCTGCATCCCAATCTATCACCATTTAAATAATACTCTGCCTTTCTGTTTTTCCTTCCGAAGTGGATAACTTCACAGTTATCCCCATGTATTTGCCCATTCACTCAACTTGTCTAAATCGCCTTGAAGCCTCTTTGCATCCTCCTCACAACTCACGATCTCACCTAGTTTTGTGTCGTCAGCAAAGTTGGAAATATTACATTTGGTTCCCTCATCCAAATCATTGATATATATTGTGAATAGCTGGGGCCCAAGCACTGATCCCTGTGGTACCCCACTAGTCACTGCCTGCCACCCCGTAAAAGACCCGTTGATTCCTACTCTCTGTTTCCTATCTGTTAACCAATTTTCAATCCATGCCAATACATTACCACCAATCCCATGTGCTTTAATTTTGCACACTAACCTCTTATGTGGAACTTTATCAAAGGCCTTCTGAAAATCCAAATACACAACATCCACTGGTTCTCCCTTAACTATTCTACCAGTTACATCCTCAAAAAACTCCATTAGGTTTGTGAAACATGATTTCCCTTTCATAAATCCATGTTGACTTTGTCTAATCCTGTTGATATTTTCTAAGTGTCCTGTTATTACATCCTTTATAATAGACTCTGGTATTTTCCCTACTACTGATGTTAGGCTAACCGGTCTGTAGTTCTCTTTTTCTCTCCCTCCTTTTTTAAATAGTGGGGTTATATTTGCCACCCTCTGCAGGTACTGTTCCATAATCTATAGAATTTTGGAAGATGACAAGTAATGCATCCACTATTTCCATGGCTACCTCTTTTAGTACTCTGGGATGCAGATTATCAGTCCCATTAATTTCTCCAGCACTTTTTTTACTAATACTAATTTCCTTTAATTCCTCCTTCTCACTAGTCCCTTGGTTCCCTAGCATTTCTGGGAAGTTATTTGTGTCCTCTTCCGTGAAGACAGAACCAAAGTATTTGTTTAATTGCTCTGCCATTTCCTTGTTCCCCATTATAAATTCTCCCGTTTCTGACTCTAAGGGATCTACATTTGTCTTCAGTAATCTTTTTCTTTTTACATACTTGTAGAAGCTTTTACAGTCCACTTTTATGTTCCTTGCAAGTTTACTCTCATACTCTATTTTTCCCCTCTTAATCAATCTCTTGGCCCTTTTTTGCTGAATTCTAAACTGCTCCTAATCCTCAGGCTTGCTACTTTTTCTGGCAACTTTATATGACTCCTCTTTGGATCTAATATTATCCTTAATTTCTTTTGTTAGCCATGGTTGGGCTGCTTTTCCTTTTGTATTTTTGCACCAGAAAGGAATGTATATTCCTTTCCTATAAAGAAACTATTATAGCATTGGAAAGGGATGATGCAGTTGAGAGGTCAAAGACAGAATCTGTTTCTTTATAATAAGGAAATTAACTCACTGAAATTAGCTCTCCTCTAGTTCTTTTACGCTTGATTGTTCCTTGTCCTTTTCCATAGCAATGGAGGCACTATTACGCTACTGGGTGTATACAATAGGCCACCAAATAGTGGGAACGTGATAGAGGAGCAATTTTGCAGGCAAATTACAGAAAGATGCAATAATTATCTCAACATAGGCTGGGATAGTAACAGTGTAAAAGGCAAAGAGGGGGAGGAATTCCTGAAATGTGTACAAGAGAACTTTCTTCGTCAGTGTGTTTCCAGCCCAATGAGGAAGGAAGCAGTGCTGGATCTAGTTCTGTGGAATGAAATGGGGTAAGTGGAGCATGTTTCAGTGGGGGAGCATTTGGGGATCATATTATCATTCGGTTTAGAATTGCTATGGAAAAGGACAAGGAACAATCAAGCGTAAAAGAACTAGAGGAGAGCTAATTTCAGTGAGTTAAAAAGGGATCTTGCCCAGGTGGATTGGAATCATAAATTGGTAGGCAAAACAGTATTTGAACAATGGGAGGCCTTCAAGGAGGAGATGGTTCGGGCACACAGTAGACTTATTCCCACGAGGGAGAAAGGAAGGGCATCTAAAGTATTAGGCTGTGTATATGGTTTTTCAAAAGGCATTTGATAAAGTACCACATTATAGACTTGTTAGCAAAATTAAAGCCCATGGGGTTAAAGGGACAGTGGCTGTGTGGATGCAAAATTGGCTAAGGGACAGAAAGCAGAGAGTAGTGGGGAATGGTTGTTTTACAGACTGGAGGGAAGAATACTGTGGTGTTCCCCAGGGGTCGGTATTAGGACCACCGCTCTTTTTGATATATATTAATGACTTGGACTTGGGTATAGAGGGTATAATTTCAAAATTTGCAGATGACTCAAAATTCAGAAATGTAGTAAACAATGTGGACGATAGTAACAGACTTCAGGAGGACATAGACAGACTGGTGAAATGGCCAGACATATGGCAGATGAAATTTAATATTTTGGTAGGATGAATGAGAAGAAGCAATGTAAACTAAATGGTAGAATATTGAAAGAGGTGCGGGAACAGAGAGGCCTGTAGGTGTATGCACACAAATCTTTAAAGGTGGCAGGACAAATTGAGAAGGATGTTAATAAAAGAATACGGGATCCTGGGCTTTATTCAGAGGCATAGAGTACAAAAGCAAGGAAGTTATGCTAAACCTTAAAACACTGGTTAGGCCTCAACTGGAATATTGTGTTCACTTTAAGAACGATGATAAGGCCTTAGAGAGGGTACATAAGAACATTAGAGTAGGAGCAGGAGTAGGCCACATGGCCCCTCGAGCCTGCTCCGCCATTCAATAAGATCATGGCTGATCTTTGACCTCAACTCCACTTGCCTACCCGATCCCCATTACCCTTGATTCCCCTAGAGTCCAGAAATCTGTCTATCTCAGCCTTAAATATGTTCAACAACTCAGCATCCACAGCCCTCTGGGGTAAAGAATTGCAAAGATTCACAACCCTCTGAGTGAAGAAATTCCTCCTCATTTCGGTCTTAAATGGCCGACCCTTTATCACGTGACTATGCCCCTTAGTTCTAGACTCTACAACCATGGGAAACAACCTCTCAGCATCTACCCTGTCAAGCCCCCTCATAATCTTATATGTGTCAATGAGATCACCTCTCATTCCTCTAAACTCCAGAGAGTATAGGCCCATTCTACTCAATCTTGCCTCATAGGACAACCCTCTCATCCCAGGAATTAATCTAGTGAACCTTCATTGCACCGCCTCTAAGGCAAGTATATCCTTCCTTAGATAAAGAGACCAAAACTGTGTACAGTACTCCAGGTGTGGTCTCACCAAAGCCCTGTACATTTGTCGTAAGGCTTCCTTACTTTTGTACTCCAACCCCCTTGCAATAAAGGCCAACATTGCATTTGCTTTCCTAATTGCTTGTTTTCCCTAATGCTAACTTTTTGTGTTTCTTGTACGAGGACACCCAAATCTCTCTGAACACCAACATTTAATAGTTTCTCATCATTTAAAAAATATTCTGTTTTTGTATTCTTCCTCCCAAAGTGAATAACCTCACATTTCCCCACATTATACTCCATCTGCCACCTTCTTTCCCACTCACATAACCTGTCTATATCGCTTTGCAGACTCTTTAGGCCCAAGCACCCATCCTTGAGGCACTTCACTAGTTACAGCCTGACAGCCTGATAATGACCCGTTTATCCCTACTCTCTGTTTTCTGTCCATTAACCAATCCTCTATCCATGCTAACATGTTACCCCCAACCCCATGAGCCCTTATCTTGTGTAACAACCTTTTATGTGGCACCTTATCGAATGCATTTTGAAAATCCAAATATACAACATCTACTAGTTCCCCTTTATCTACCCTGCTAGTTACATCCTCAAAAAAACTCTAATAGGTTTGTCAAACACTATTTCCCTTTCATAAAACCATGTTGACTCTGCCTAATCATATTATGATTTTCTAAGTGCCCTGTTACCACTTCCTTAATAATGGATTCCAGCATTTTCCCAATGACTGATGTCAGGCTAACTGGCCTGTAGTTCCCTGTTTTCTCTCTCCCTCCTTTCTTAAATAGTGGGGTCACATTTTCTACCTTCCAATCCGCTGGAACCATTCAGAAGAGATTTGCTGGAATGGTACCAGGGATGAGGGACTTCATGTGGAGAGATTGGAGAAGCTGGGGTTGTTCTCCTTATAGCAGAGAAGGTTAAGAGGAGATTTGATAGAGGTGTTCAAAATCATGAACGGTTTTGATGGAGTAAATAAGGAGAAACTGTTTCCAGTGGCAAAAGCGTCAGTAACCAAAGGACACAGACATAAGGTGATTGGCAAAAGAACCAGAGGCGACGTGGAAATTTTTTTTACACAGGGAGTTGTTATGATCTGGAATGCGCTGCCTGAAAGGGTGGGGGAAGCAGATTCAATAATAACTTTCAAAAGGGAATTGGATAAATACTTGAAGGGAAACAATTTACAGGGCTATGGGGAAAGAGTAGGGGAGTGGGATTAACTGGATCGTCCTTTCAAAGAGCTGGCACAGGCATGATGGGCCGGATGGCCTCCTTCTGTGCTGTATCATAGTAAGAAGCTATGAAACTAAACATTTAAACGTTTCAACAATTGGACCTACTTGCTACATTTTCCTTTCTGGACAAAGCCAATGATTTAGACCTGAAACAAGTTGCATTTTAAGTTAGCATTGTAGGCAACATAATTATTATTGTTATTGCAATTCTGCCATCAAATTGTCTTTAAAATCTGGAGATTTTTTACAGTGAAATGGTTCAATTACTGTCCCAGACCCAAGTTATTAAGATTTACAATCCCCATGAGGGATCATTGAGCTAGTTTTAACTAAGCAACTCTGAAGCTTTCTAAAACAAAACAAGAATGTGCAATTGTGCAGTTAAAGAAGCTCTGGAGATTGGGTAGATATTGCTCATCTATTTACCATGACCATTTCCAATTCCCCCTATTTGAATTCCTAATTTTGTCTTTCAGTAGTTTTGCACCTTTTAATAACTGGTTTTAAACAGGGTTTCCACATTTTAGATGACAATGGAATTTAATCTTATTACAGGTTTTTTTGTGAGTATTTGCCTTCCTGAGGGTATTAGATTTTTTTCGGGTAGTGTACATGATAGAGTAAGTTATATGCTGTGTATTTTGTGCATTGTGGATGGATTGATTGCAATTTCCTCATTATTTATCAGCACTTAAAGCTATTGCATCCCTCAAAGGAGGAAACCTGTAGCATTTTTCAAGAATCATAGAAAGGTTACAGAACGGAAGGAGGCCATTCGGCCCATTGAGTCCACAATGGCTCTATGCAACAGCAATCCAGCTAGTCCCATTCTCCCGCCCTATCCCCATAGACCTGCAAATTTTTTCCTTTACAAGTACTTATCCAGTTCCCTTTGGAAGGTTATGATTGAATTTGCCTCCACCACCCCGTCGGGCAGTGCATTCCAGATCCTAACCATTTGCTGTGTAAATAAGTTTTTCCTCATGTCACCTTTGGTTGTTTTGCCAATCACCTTAAATCTATGCCCTCTAGTTCTTGATCTTTTTGCCAATGCGAACAGTTTCTCTCCATCTACTCTGTCTAGACCCTTCATGATTTTGAGTACCTCTGTTAAATCTTCTCGCAACTTTCTCTGTTCCAAGGAGAACAACCCCAGCTTCTCCAGTCTATCCACGTAACTAAAGTCCTTCATCCCTGGAATCATTCGAGTAAATCTCGACTACATTCTCTCTAAGGCCTTCACATCTTTCCTAAAGTGCGATGCCCAGAACTGGACACAATACTTCAGTTGTGGCCGAACCAGTGTTTTATAAAGGTTCATCATGACTTCCATACTTTTGTACTCTATGCCTCTATTTATAAAGCCCAGGATCATGTATGCTTTTTTAACCACTTTCTCAACCTGTCCTGCCTCCTTCAACGATTTGTGTACATATACACCCAGATCTCTCTGTTCCTGTACCACTTTTAGAATTGTGCCCTCTAGTTTATATTGCCTCTCCTCATTTTTCCTACCGAAATATATCACCTCGCATTTTTCTGCATTAAATTTCATCTGCCACGTGTCCACCCATGCCACCAGCCTGTCTATATCCTTTTGAAGTCTATCACTATCCTCCTCACTGTTTATTACACTTCCAAGATTTGTGTCATCTGCAAATTTGGAAATTGTGCCCTGTACACCCAAGTCCTAGTCATTAAAATGTATCAAGAAAAGTACCGACCCCTGGAGAACACCACTGTACACCTCCCTCCAGTCCGAAAAACAACCGTTCACCACTACTCTCTGTTCCCTGTTACTTAGCCAATTCTGCATCAATGCTGCCACTGCACCCTTTATTCCACGGGCTTCAAACTTTATGACAAGCCTATTATGTGGTACTTTATCAAATGTCTTTTGAAAGTCCATATGCACGACATCAACTGCATTGCCCTCATCTACCCTCTCTGTTACCTCATCAAAAAACTCTATCAAGTTGGTTAAAAAATGATTTGCCTTTAACAAATCTGTGCTCGCTTTCGCTAATCAATCCACACTTGCCCAAGTGACTGTTAATTTTGTCCCGGATTATCGTTTCTAAAAAGTTCCCCACCATCGAGGTTAAACTGACTGGCCTATAGTTGCTGGGTGTATCCTTACACCCTTTTTTGAACAAAGGTGTAACATTCGCAATTCTCCAGTCCTCTGGCACTACCCCCATATCTAAGGATGATTGGAAGATTATGGCCAGTACCTCCGCAATTTCCACCAATACTTCCCTCAGCAACCTAGGTTACATCCCATCCAGACGGGTGACTTATCTACTTTAAGCCGTTCAGTACCTCCTCTTTATCAATTTTTAGCCCATCCAGTATCTCAACTACCTTCCTTTACTGAGACTCTGGCAGCATTTTCTTCCTTGGTAAAGACAGATGCAAAGTACTCATTTAGTACCTCGGCCATGCCCTCTGCCTCCATGAGTAGATCTCCTTTTTGGTCCCTAATCAGCTCCACCCCTTTTCATACTACCCGTTTACTGTTTACATGCCTATAGAAGACTTTTGGATCCCCTTATATGTTGGCCGCCAGTCTATTCTCATACTCTCTCTTTGCCCCTCTTATTTTCTTTTTCACTTTCCCTTTGAACTTTCTATATTCTGCCTGGTTCTCATTTATGTTATCAACCTGACATCTGTCATACATCCCTTTTATCAGCTTCATCTTTCTCTCTATCTCTTTTGTTATCCAGGGAGCTCTGGCTTTAGTTTCCCTATCTTTCTCTCTTGTGGGAATGGACTTAGACTGTACCCGAACCATCTCCTCCTTTAAGGCCACCCATTGTTCAATTACAGTTTTGCCTGCCAATCTTTGATTCCAATTTACCCGGGTCAGATCTGTTCTCATCCGACTGAAATTGGCCCTCCTCCAATTGAGTATTTTTACTTTAGAGTGGTCCATGTCCTTTTCCATAGCTGTTCTTAACCTTATAAGACTATGATCGCTGTTCCCTAAATGCTCCCCCACTGACACTTGCTGCACTTGGCCTGCCTCATTCCCCCAAACCAAATCCAGTAATCCTTCCTCGTTGGGCCAGAAATGTACTGGTCAAGAAAGTTATCCTGAACATACTTCAAAAATTTCTCCCCCTCTTTGCCCCTTATGTTATTACCATCCAAGTCTATATCAGGTTAACAAGCCGAAGACTATATAAACATGACATTCACAGAACTGCTTTGTACCAATGGATCTCAGGCAAAGGGACACAAGGAAATTGAGTTCTACTAGGTCTGTGAGTGAGTAAAATAGTGCTTGGTTCACCACTGCACACAAAACTCGAGCAACCTACTATAGTTCGTCCATGTGTACACTAAGGACCTGTGAGTTAAGCAATAGTATACAAGCCATGCACTAGGTTTGTTGAATTCAGCAACAGAATCTATTGCACCTAAGGAGATGCCTAAACATACACCCACCCTATTAAGACTGAATTTGGATACAATTCAATATACTACCTGTGTGTGTTCCTTTCCCTTTTAATGTATATACCACCAACAACCTTCAGGTATTGCATAGATTTCGCACCTTATTTGACCCTAATTAGCAGTTTCACCTCTTTATGAGGGGAGAATCCATGCTTTTTGTACAATTAAATTGATGCCTTTCAGATTTAAAAGGTGCCCATGGGGTTCATGATCACTTTGTACACCAGGTTTCACTCTGCACTGGATTTACAGTTTTTGTGGATCTCACTCCACTTTGCTGTGAGGTCCTGACCCTAGATTTACATTATAAGTTTAGCATTCACCAATGATCGATTGCAGTGTAAATGTATTCTTAGTCTATCTATCTTAATTCTGATGCGAAGCGAAGCTCTGTGTATTGCATTGCGGATACGTTCCTACTCACTCTGACAGGATCCTTCATAAATTCCTTGACTTTTTTTTGCTCTATTTGTATTTGACAAGATTTTAGCACCCTTGCATTCTATAATCAGTGCCATTAGTTTTAGAGGACAATGCACTCATCTGTAAAGAAAGTGCAAACCAAACTGATTGATTGGAAGCCAGTAAATGGAACATATTGGAACCCTAGTTGATAAATAGGTTGTAAATTCATAAATGGTACCACCACAATAGGCACATAGCTCTGACAGGGATATCCTGCAGACTTGCGTGGTCTTGATCGTGCTTCTCGAGGCGACATCATCCGTAAACACAATGTCAGTTTCCACATTCACGCTGACGACACCCAGATCCATCTCACCACCACCTCTCTCGACCCATCCATTATCTCTGATTTGTTACGCTGAATGAGCAGAAATTTCCTCCAACGAAATATTGGGAAGACAAAGGCCATTGGGGGTAATTTTATCGCGAGGGTGGGGGAGGAGTAGGGGTTTAAAAATTTTAAAAATGAAAAACTCAACTCCAAACCGCCCATTTCCGGTTTTAACAGAGAAGGGTCGGGGTGGGTGGGTGACCAATCTGCTCTCGGGGTGAGTTGGTCACTAAAATACTTTAAGGATGCTGCGTGCCTCCAATTTAACTCAAGTTTTATTTTTAACGCCTTCAGACAACGATTACTGGGCCGCGGGAATCCCGGCAGATAAAAGGAGGCAAGAAGATCCGGATCCATGAAGCAAGTGTCTTTATTGCACTGCTTGTGTGCCAGGAGGAGCAGGAGTGCTTCCTTCCGGTGTGCCAAACTTACCCTTTAAACACCCCACGATCAAACCCCGCGACGGGACCCCCGTGATTTTTTTTTATTCGTTCACGGGATGTGGGCGTCGCTGGTGAGGCCAGAATTTATTGCCCATCCCTAATTGCCCTCGAGAAGGTGGTGGTGAGCCGCCTTCTTGAACCGCTGCAGTCCGTGTGGTGACGGTTCTCCCACAGTGCTGTTAGGAAGGGAGTTCCAGGATTTTCACCCAGCGACAATGAAGGAACGGCGATATATTTCCAAGTCGGGATGGTGTGTGACTTGGAGGGGAACGTGCAGGTGGTGTTGTTCCCATGTGCCTGCTGCTCTTGTCCTTCTAGGTGGTAGAGGTCGCGGGTTTGGGAGGTGCTGTCGAAGAAGCCTTGGCGAGTTGCTGCAGTGCATCCTGTGGATGGTACACACTGCAGCCACAGTGCGCCGGTGGTGAAGGGAGTGAATGTTTCGTGTGGTGGATGGGGTGCCAATCAAGCGGGCTGCTTTGTCTTGGATGGTGTCGAGCTTCTTGAGTGTTTTTGGAGCTGCACTCATCCAAGCAAGTGGAGAGTATTCCATCACACTCCTGACTTGTGCCTTGTAGATGGTGGAAATGCTTTGGGGAGTCAGGAGGTGAGTCACTCGCCGCAGAATACCCAGCCTCTGACCTGCTCTCGTAGCCACGGTATTTATATGGCTGGTCCAGTTAAGTTTCTGGTCAATGGTGACCCCCAGGATGTTGATGGTGGGGGATTCGGTGATGGTAATGCCGTTGAATGTCAGGGGGAGGTGGTTAGACTCTCTCTTGTTGGAGATGGTCATTGCCTGGCACTTATCTGGCGCGAATGTTACTTGCCACTTATCAGCCCAAGCCTGGATGTTGTCCAGGTCTTGCTGCATGCGGGCTCGGATTGCTTCATTATTTGAGGGGTTGCGAATGGAACTGAACACTGTGCAGTCTTCAGCGAACATCCCCATTTCTGACCTTATGATGGAGGGAAGGTCATTGATGAAGCAGCTGAAGATGGTTGGGCCTAGGACACTGCCCTGAGGAACTCCTGCAGCAATGTCCAGGGGCTGAGATGATTGGCCTCCAACAACCACTACCATCTTCCTTTGTGCTAGGTATGACTCCAGCCACTGGAGAGTTTTCCCCCTGATTCCCATTGACTTCAATTTTACTAGGGCTCCTTTGTGCCACACTCGGTCAAATGCTGCCTTGATGTCAAGGGCAGTCACTCTCACCTCACCTCTGGAATTCAGCTCTTTTGTCCATGTTTGGACCAAGGCTGTAATGAGGTCTGGAGCCGAGTGGTCCTGGCGGAACCCAAACTGAGCATCGGTGAGCAGGTTATTGGTGAGTAAGTGCCGCTTGATAGCACTGTCGCCGACACCTTCCATCACTTTGCTGATGATTGAGAGTAGACTGATGGGGCGGTAATTGGCCGGATTGGATTTATCCTGCTTTTTGTGGACAGGACATACCTGGGCAATTTTCCACATTGTCGGGTAGATGCCAGTGTTGTAGCTGTACTGGAACAGCTTGGCCAGAGGCGCAGCTAGTTCTGGAGCACAAGTCTTCAGCACTGCAGCTGGGATGTTGTCGGGGCCCATAGCCTTTGCTGTATCCAGTGCACTCAGCCGTTTCTTGATATCACGTGGAGTGAATCGAATTGGCCGAAGACTGGCTTCCGTGATGGTGGGGATATCGGGAGGAGGCTGAGATGGATCATCCACTCGGCACTTCTGGCTGAAGATGGTTGCAAACGCTTCAGCCTTGTCTTTTGCACTCACGTGCTGGACTCTGCCATCATTGAGGATGGGGATGTTTGCAGAGCCTCCTCCTCACGTTAGTTGTTTAATTGTCCACCACCATTCACGACTGGATGTGGCAGGACTGCAGAGCTTTGATCTGATCCGTTGGCTGTGGATTCGCTTAGCTCTGTCTATAGCATGTTGCTTCCGCTGTTTAGCATGCATGTAGTCCTGAGTTGTAGCTTCACCAGGTTGGCACCTCATTTTTAGGTACGCCTGGTGCTGCTCCTGGCATGCTCTTCTACACTCCTCATTGAACCAGGGTTGATCCCCTGGCTTGTTGGTAATGGTAGAGTGAGGAATATGCCGGGCCATGAGGTTACAGATTGTGCTGGAATACAATTCTGCTGCTGCTGATGGCCCACAGCGCCTCATGGATGCCCAGTTTTGAGCTGCTAGATCTGTTCTGAATCTATCCCATTTAGCACGGTGGTAGTGCCACACAACACGTTGGATGGTGTCCTTAGTGCGAAGGCGGGACTTTATCTCCACGAGGACTGTGCGGTGGTCACTCCTACCAATACTGTCATGGACAGATGCATTTGCGACAGGTAGATTGGTGAGGACGAGGTCAAGTCAGTTTTTCCCTCGTGTTGGTTCGCTCACCACCTGCCGCAGGCCCAGTCTAGCAGCTATGTCCTTCAGGACTCGGCCAGCTCGGTCAGTAGTGGTGCTACCGACCCACTCTTGGTAATGGACATTGAAGTCCCCCACCCAGAGTACATTTTGTGCCCTTGCTGCCCTCAGTGCTTCCTGCATCTGATCATCTGACCCCCACCCTTCCGCAATGTCCGATTCCCCTCTGCAATGTCTGACTCCCCCAACGTCCAACATCCACCCCCCATGATGTCCGACCCCCCCCGCCGCGTCCGACTCCCGCCCCCCTCCGCGGCGTCCAATGCCCGCCCCCCCCCCCGCGGCGTCCGATGCCCGCCACTCCCCGCGGCGTCCGACGCCCGCCCCCCCCCGCGACGTCCGACGCCCACCCCCCCACCCGCGGCGTCTGACCCCCTCCCCCGCGGCGTCCGACGCCCGCCCCCCCTCCCCGCGGCGTCCGACGCCCGCCCCCCCTCCCCCGCGGCGTCCGACGCCCGCCCCCCTCCCCCGCGGCGTCCGACGCCCGCCCCCCCCTGCTGGGACCGTTCCAGAATCTAGAGAATTCTGGAAGATCACAACCAATGCATCCACTATCTCTGCAGCCAGTTCTTTTAGAACCCTCGGATGTAGGCCATCAGGTCGGCTTTTACTTCCATTAGTTTCTCCAGTACTTTTTCTCTAATGATATTAATTGTTTTAAGTTCCACACTCTCATTTACCCCTTGGCTCCCCACTATTTTTGGTGTGCTGTTTGTGTCTTCTGCAGGTACAAAATATTTGTTTAACGTCTCTGCCATTTCGTGATTCCCCATTATAATTTCTCCTGTCTCAGCCTCTAAGGGACCAATGTTTACTTTTGCTACTCTCTTCCTTCTTACATACTTGTAGAAGCTCTTACAATCTGTTTTTATATTTCTTGCTAGTTTCCTTTCATATTCTATTTTCTCCCTTTTTGTCTTGTGTTCACGGTAAAAAGGCAGCTTCCTTAAATAAATCATGTTTTGTATGATCCAGAACAGAGCCTTTTAAACACTATGTATGGTATAACAGTCTCAGAATTAGAAATTGCCCCCTAATTGCCATATATAGTTTACCGGAGATCGCCCTGGGATGCCCATTATATTCGTGTGTCTCTCCTAAAAGGTGGAAAATACCATCACAATTGACAAATGCTTCTAAGCTAAAACTATTTGGTCTGATTTATTTACAGCTTAATTAATGCACAAAGGCCAAATGATACAACAAGATACTGAGAGTACAATACTTAAAAACAATGAAAATAGTCAGTCCACAAAGAATTAAAATACCTTTTTAAGAACATATTCTTTACACAACGACAGGACTTTTGGATGAAAGCCTCTTCTCTTTCCTTCATCCTACAATTTTGTACATGAATGATGCAAACTTCCAATCAACCCACGGAGTTCAAATCATTTGGCAGAAATAAAGTCTTTACGAGAATGCTTAAGTTCAAAAGCATCTGAAGTCAGAACTTTAAAATCAGTCATGATTAAAGAGGCAATTGTTGATGAAGAATTGTCATGGCAGCTGAAAAGGAGTTTCAAAGTTTTGTCTGAGGGATTTGATTGGTTGTTCGTTAGTGAATGAGAAATGTGAACACCCCATCGATACACTGGACGCTTTCTGCAGACAGTCGCTAGATGATAAACTTTTGCATACTATATATTTTACGAACATTTTTCACTACCACAATGCCATAATGTACGAGATGAGACTTTACATCATACAATTCTATATACACGATTCTTAGAAGCAGGTGTATGTAGTTGATACAAATAATTGGCCTGGAAATTGCTCTTCAAATACTGTTGAAGCTAACAGGGCTCACTGTTATTTCAGTGAAAATGGAAGAGCAAGTTCTGGAGAGTGCACATGCGCAGCGAACCGTGGAAATTGGAACGTGCTCTTCCTGATTTACCGGTGATATGAAAGCTTCGCATTAAAGGGACCTGCCGACTGCAATCAATGGACCAATGGCAACTTGCTCTCCTGCCCAGCTGGAAACGAACTAATCTCCCCACAAAAAGGTAGGCTGAGTTTTTTTTAGATCTAAACAAACTTTTAACGACGCAGTAAGTATTAATGACTGCCAAACAACCTCTCTGGCTCTGAAAATTAACTTTTAAAATGTGGAGACTCATTACTTCTGATTTTAATAATTTTTGGGCATTTTTTTTTTTTTCTTTTTCTTTCTGCCTCTTTTATCTCAGTCTTTTAATCTATATTTCGCTTTCTCTATCTCATATTATAGTACATTTACTAACCTTATCGGGCACTTCCTGGTTTTTAATCTGCATGGTTTGCCAATGAGTTTCACTTCCAGGTTCTCACAGTGTGGCTTGCTTCAAGCTGATTGGTTGAGGGGACATCTAGGTCCTGTCCCCGCTCACACAGCCCGGGAAAGAACCCTGCTGTTTTTTGAAGTCGCAGTTCAAAGAAGTTGCCGTCAATAAGAACGTGTTAACTTAGTGTATGAATTTAAATCTAATGAGTGGTGAGCACTGTTGGTTCGCCGCTCAGAGCAATTTATGGCAAAGCACGCTCACATCTTAAAATCCAATGGAAATATAAATGCTGTTTTAAAGTGAGATAGAGACTAATGCAAGACCCTGCCTTGGCAAGTATCTTATTTAACATAATAATGCAATTATGCATCTTAAGGCTATAGACAACCCCATCGCACATCATATGGGGCCTCTCATTACAAGTTTAACTTCAGTGCAAAGCAGCTTTGAATTTCATTTGATTCTCAACCTAAGAGTGTAAATCGGATGTTAAGGCCTGAACTGACTCAGAGGTAATGGGGAGTGAGACGCCCTCCATCTAGGGAATCTCGCCCAGCTTCATTCCAGATTCAGGTTCGGTCCTGCCTCAGGATTCAGGCTTCATTTACACTCTAAGTGCAGCGCTGATGAGATGCAAAACTGTTTTGCACAGAAGCTGCAACTGTAGTGTGAATGCACCCTTAAAGACATGAAGGTTTACTAATTGTGTTCTGAGCACCAGCAATAAATATCCAGACATATGATCGGTTTCATCTTGGCCACTTAGATTTTGCGATGTTTCCTCATAGTCTCGGCCTGACATGATGACATTTTCAATACATAGTCAGACTTGGACATTTTCCTTATCATCAAATAATGCCTCAAGACATTGTTTGAACATCTCAAAGTGATGGTGATTTATATCTATATTGTACAGCACCAGGACCCCTGTTGTTCTTTATGTTGCATGTTGCTGAAGGTCCCTTACAATATGTGAAGATGAATGGCCCATATATATTAGAGAAGATCTTTGCCTGGCAGAGAGGGAGGTAGTGCCTTATCTAATCAAACAGATATAACCTCTGACATTTCTTTCTCAACATATTAAGTATGTTATTTGAAGGTTAAAACAACATCAATCAATACCCAGTGATAATTTCGTAACTTTTGCCATCTCTAAAGTTTTGCCCTTAATTTTGCAAATAAACATTGAAACATCAATCTTAGTATAAAGTTTACAAGTTCTTTTTTTAATATGTTAAACCTGAGCTGGTTCAATTTGAACCATGTCAACGCTGCCTCCAGCTCAGTGCACAACTTCTTATTAACAGCTTTTGGGCTCTGCCCAGAACACAAAATGTAACAAATTTACATATAGATAGCATTGCATTGTAAAGCAAACTTTAAGGGGATCATTTATATCACCAGGAACAATATGAGCCATAATATGGTATCTTCGTCTCTCAGCCCATCAGGACTAACACCAACACTTTAATTCTAACACACTTTCTCCTGTCATTCAAATAACACATTTAATCGCGTTTTGACTTGCAATTAGGTCAACCTGCTACAGAGAATCTGACAGTTCAGTGTCACAATAGTATCTCTGAACAATAACAGGGCAGCATCTATTATTAAATTTCCATCTGGAGCTAGTATCGTTTTATCAGTTTTATATATATATATATATATATATAATATATATATATTTATAAATAAAACAGCCATTTTGGTCAAACAACTTGGGTGGACTGAGAAATCCCTTGCCAAGAGAAAATGACCACTGAGCTGGTCAGTTGCCCCCCTTCGAAAATGCTGATGCACCATAAAATTCAGTCGATAGATCACACTGGTGTACACGGTTGCCATTTTGGTAAAAATCCTCCACGGTGCACTGATCTATATGTCTCTGCCATATATTGAGGGAACATAAAAACATGCATCAAGGCACCAGTTATACATCATATTTTATACACCACTGCCTGGACTTGAAAAATAATTGTACTAATCATAGTATTATAGTATGCTGCAGCACAGAAGGAGGCCATTTAGCCCATCGTGTCTGTGCCAGCTCTTTGAAAGAGCTATCCAATTAGTCCCACTCTCCTGCTCTTTCCCAATAGACCTGTTTTCCTTTCAAGTATTTATCCAATACTCTTCTGAAATTTACTATTGAATCTGCTTCCACCATCCTTTCAGGCAGTGCATTCCAGATCGTAACCATTCGCTGCGTAAAAAATTGTTTCCTCATGTTGCCTCTGGTTCTTTTGCCAATCACCTTAAATCTGTGTCCTCCGGTTACTGACTCTTCTGCCACTGGAAACAGTTTCTCCTCATTTACTCTATCAAAATCCTTCATGATTTTGAACACCTCTATTAAATCTCCCCTAAACCTTCTCTGTTCAAAGGAGAACATTCCCAGCTTCTCCAGTCCCTTCATATATCTGAAGTCCCTCATCCCTGGCACCATTCTAGTAAATCTCTTCTGCACCCTCTCTAAGGCCTTGATATCCTTCCTAAAGTGTGGTGCCCAGAATTGAACACAATACTCCAGCTGAGGCTTAACCAGTATTTTATAAACATTTAACATAACTTCCTTGCTTTTGTACTCTATGCCACTATTAATAAAGCCCAGGATCCCATATGCTTTTTTTTTAACAGCCTACCAACTTGTTCTACCACCTTTAAAGATTTGTGTACTTACACCCCCAGGTCTCTCTGTTCCTTTGCCCCCTTTAAAATTGTACCATTTAGTTTATATTGCCTCTTCTCATTCTTCCTACCAAAATGTATGACTTCACACTTCTCTGCATTAAATTTCATCTGCCATGTGTCTGCCCATTTCACCAGTCTGTCTATGTCCTCTTGAAACCTGTTGCTGTCCTCCACATTGTTTACTACATTCCTGAGTTTCATGCCATCTGTAAACTTTTGAAATTATACCCTGTATACCCATGTCCAGGTCATTAATATCTATCGAAAAGAGCAGTGGTCCTAATACTGACTCCTGGCGAACACCACTTCCTTCTTATCTGAAAAACAACCATTAACTACTACTCTCTGCTTTCTGTCCCTTAGTTGATTTTGTATCCACGCAGCTTTATTTTTTTTTACAAGTCTATTATGTGGTACTTTATCAAATGCCTTTTGAAAGCCCACATACAGAACATCAACAGCACTACATTCATCAACCCTCCCCATTACTTCATCAAAGAACTCAATCAAGTTAGTCAAACATGATTTTCCTTTAACAAATCCATGCCAACTTTCATTTATTAGCCCAAATTTTCCAAGTGACAATTAATTTTGTCCCAGATTACTGTCTCTAAAAGTTTTCCCACCACCAACATTACGCTGAATGGCCTGTAATTTCCGAGTTTATCCCTCTCCCCTTTTAGAACAGGTGTGTAACATTTGCAATCCTCCAGTCCTCTGATACCACCCCCATATCTAAGGAGGATTGGAAGTTTGTGGCCGGAGCCTCCACAATTTCCACCCTTACTTCCCTCAGTAACCTAGGATGCATCCCACCTGGATGGGGTGACTTTGCTACTTTGAGTACTGCCAACCTTTTAAGTACCTCCTCTTTATCTATTTTTATCCTATACAATATCGCTCCTACCTCCTCCTTTACTGCTACATTGCATTCTCTAGTGATGATCGAAGCAAAGAATTCATTTAGTACCTTAGCTATAGCACTCTAGAGTAAAAATACTTAATTGGAGGAGGGCAAATTTCATTGGGTTGAGAACGGATCTGGCCCAGGTTAATTGAAATCAAAGACTGGCAGGCAAAACTGTAAATGAACAATGGTCGACCTTTAAAGAGGAGATGGGTCGGGTACAGTCCAGGTACATTACCATGAGGGGGAAAGGTGGGGTAACCAAAGCCAGAGCCTCTTGGATGACAAAAGAGATAGAAAGTAAGATGAAGCAGAGAAAGGGGTCATATGACAGATGTCAGGTTGATAATACAAGTGATAACCAGGCTGAATATAGAAAGTTCAGAGGGGAAGTGAGAAAGGAAATAAGAGAGGCATAGAGAGAATATGAGAATAGACTGGCAACTAACATAAAAGGGAATCTAAAAGTCTTCTATAGGCATATAAATAGTAAATGGGTAATAAGGAGGAGTGGGGCTGATTAGTGACCAAAAAGGAAACCTATGCATGGAGGAAGAGGGCACGGCTGAGGTACTAAATGAGTACTTTGCATCTGTCTTTACCAAGGAAGAAGGTGCTGCCAGAGTCACATTAAAAGAGGAGGTAGTTGAGATATTGGATGTAAAAATTGATAAAGAGAAGGTATTAGAAAGGCTGGCTGTAGATAAGTCAACCAGCCTGGATGGGATGCATCCTGGGTTGCTGAGGGAAGAAAGGGTGGAAATTGCGGCGGTACTGGCCATAATCTTCCAATCATCCTTCGATACGGGAGTGGTGCTAGAGGACTGGAGAGTTGCAAATCTTACACCCTTGTTCAAAAAAGGGTGTAAGGATAAACCCAGCAACTACAAGCCAATCAGTGTAACCTCGGTGGTGGGGAAACTTTTAGAAACAAAAATCTGGGACAAAATTAAAAATCACTTGGACAAGTGTGGATTAATAAAGGAAAGCCAGCACGGATTTGTTAAAGGCAAATCGTGTTTAACTAACTTGATTGAGTTTTTTGATGAGGTAACAGAGAGGGTTGATGAGGGCAATGCGGTTGATGTTGTATATATGGACTTCCAAAAGGCATTTGATAAAGTGTCAAATAATAGGCTTGTCAGCAAAGTTGAAGCCCATGGAATAAAAGGGGCAGTGGCAGCATAGATATGAAACTGGCTAAGTGACAGGAAACAGAGAGTGGTGGTGAATGGTTGTTTATCGGACTGGAGGAAGGTATATAGTGTGTTCTCCAGGGGTCGGTACTAGGACCACTGCTTTTCTTGATGTGTACTAATGACTTGGACTTGAGTGTACAAGGCACAATTTCAAAATTTGCAGATGACACAAAACTTGGAAGTGTAGTGAACAGTGAGGAGGATAGTCTTGGACTTCAAGAAGGTGCAGACAGGCTGGAGGAATGGGCGGACAGGTGGAAGATGAAATTTAACGCAGAGAAGTGCGAAGTGATACGTTTTGATAGGAAGAATGAGGAGCGGCAATATAAACTAAATTATACAATTCTAAAGGGGGTGCAGGAGCAGAGAGACCTGGGGTATTTGTGCACAAATTGTTGAAGATGGCAGGGCAGGTTGAGAAAGCAGTTAAAAAAGCATACAGGATCCTGGGCTTTATAAATAGAGGCACAGAGTACAAAAGCAAGGAAGTTATGATGAACCTTTGTAAAACGTTGGTTTGGCCACAACTGGAGTATTGTGTCCGCACTTTAGGAAGGATGCGAAAGCCTTAGAGAGAGTGTAGAAAAGATTTACTGAATGGTTCCGAGGGATGAAGGACTTCAGTTACATGGATAGACTGGAGAAGGTGGGTTTGTTCTCCTTAGAACAGAGAAGGTTGAGAGGAGATTTGATAGAGTTGTTCAAAATCATGAGTGGTCTAGACAGAGTTGATAGAGAGAAACTGTTTCCATTGGTGGAAGGGTCAAGAACCAGAGGACACAGATTTAAGGTGATTGGCAAAAGAACCAAAGGTGACATGAGGAAAAACTTTTTTACGCAGCGAGTGATTATGATTTGGTATACACTGCCTGACGGGATGGTGGAGGCAGATTCAATCATGGCTTTCAAATGGAAATTGGATAAGCACTTGAAGGGAAAAAATTTGCAGGGCTGCGGAGAAAGGGTGGGGGAGTGGGACTAGCTGGATTGCTCTTGCAGAGAGCCGGCACGGGTTCGATGGGCCATATGGCTTCCTTCTGTGCTGTAACCATTCTATGATTCCACCTCAAATTAAACAACTTTCTGACTATTAACATTAAAACCATTTTAAATACTCTAGAAAAGCCAACTGTTACTTCAACTGTGTTTTTTCCCTTAAAATTTCAACAGTCTTCTTGAATGTTTTGTTTATGAAAGATGATGTGGTGACACGATTCATCAAAACACGGTTTCTTGTCTCTTGCATGTGACACCAATCTGACAAGAATGATGCATAATGTGTCGAATGGCTGCCTCTTGTGCTATAAACTTCTATGGTCCTTTTTCCCCAAACAAAATGGGATTTGTCAAGCTTTATTTTAGAAGCTTCACTTCTTACCACAATGAAGGGAGAATGGCAAACGTTCGGTCCAACTCCTCCTCCAATGCTTGACAAGAAAGGGTTAACATTTTGTGCAGCTCTCATAGCATCACTTTCACCTTTTTACTTGCTCTTTGTTAGCAGGACTATTAAACCGATCCCAGATTTGTTTCTCCACTTTTCAGCTATTGCTTGCTCCTGAAATAGATACATTTTGTCACAGTTTTTTTTACTTGTTTCAATTATTCTCCCGAATCCTCATTTAAATGTGTTCCATTGTTTAATCCTGACAAGGATTCACACCGTAGGATTTCTTCAATAACTGTTTGCATTACCCTAGGCACATCTTTCACTTCATTGTTGGGCTGTTGCATTCACATGCCCCTTTATCTCAGCTCTCTGATACCTGATTAATACTGGTCTTCAGTCTATTTCCTTTCAACTTTCCTAATAGTTAGCAATTCAAATTTGTCCTTTTCCTGTTTTAATTTGTCAATCATAATGATCTGATGGTCACTCAATCATGTGACTATAACCTTACTCCAGAACAAACAATTGTTATTGTTAGAACAAATTACATCTGTTATGAAATTTATGTCCCTAGAAACCCCACCAGGAACAGTGCTGGAAGCAGAATTCATAATTGCTTTTAAAAGAGGAGTGGATAAATATCTGAAAAATAAAAATTTAATAGGACATGGGGATAGGGCAGGACTGAGTGGATAGCTCGACACAGGAGCAATGGTCCGAGTTGCCTCCTTCTGGGATGTACAATTCTATGATTCTTATACCTTGTAAGAGTTTTGAATTATTAATTCAGTGTTGAAGATGGATTTGAACGTCCTAAAGCATGGTTTGCCTAGTGCACCTTAAGGTCATTAAGCCAGTTTTCTGCCAATGAACCAGTTTTCTCATCAGTCTTTTCAGGTGACTAAAATATTTCACTGACAGGACGACATTTTGTTCTGTAGTACATAGAATTACATAGAATTTACAGCACAGAAACAGGCCATTCAGCCCAACTGGCCTGTGCCGGTGTTTATACTCCACACGAGCCTCCTCCCACCCTACTTCATCTAACCCTATTAGCATATCCTTCTATTCCTTTCTCCCTCCTGCACTTATTTAGCTTCTCCTTAAATGCTTCAAATAAATGTAGACCATTTTGTGGTAATTTTCTGTGCCAGGCTTATTTGAAGACAAAGGCAGACTTAAAGATAGATAATGAGATTCATGCACAAGCCATGGACACAAGCACCATGTAGATACAATGAGGCCTATGTACCTACCAAGATCATGATACAACATACCATTGATTTTTCAAAACAATGCTTCAGATGCCTGAACAGTTCAGAAAGCACATTATGGTAGAGCCCCACTCAAAGGTAATCATTGTCTTCTAACTTTGCAATACAAAGACACCTAACTGAAGTGGAGGAGGAGGTCGAACTGCAGTCAAGACCAGACCATGATTTAGAAAATGATGCCGAGAATGTTGCTACAAAAACACCTCTGTAGCCAGGAAGACTATTGTACCAGATTACTCAGGTAATTTTGTTTGAGTCAGAGAATCTGGACCATAGTGTTATAGTTCCACTTCAAATTCACATACACATCAAGCAAGACTCCACACTGGCAGTCAGAGCCTTGCAAAATTATTCCTCGTCAGCTAACTCTCCTGCCCTCAATCAAGTGTCCTAAAATACCATCCTCAACATTGCTGTCTACATTACAATCTATGCCCCTCCTTTAATGAGCTGCTACCTTATTCCGCACAATCCAAAAGAAACGCTGGACGAAGATTAAATAAACTGTAACAAATTTATTTCCCTATATTTTGTGTGATATGTATGTGGTTTCACTAGGGTTTCTTGGCCTCTTTATTTCTCTTAATGCATGTGTATTGTATGCACCATTTTACTCCTATTTGATACCAACTTTTCCTAAGTGACTCCCCAGTGGAAGGACTAAGTGAGGTGGTTAGCTGCTGCGTCTTGATGGGAACTGTTTGGGATTGAGGTCGCCCTGTACCACCATTTGCTGGCTCATGACATGGGCCTTCCGATTCCTTCTGTCACATTGGCTTGGTACATCTGGTCACTTCCTGGCACGTCATTTACGGTGGTGGGAGAGATGAGACCTTAGCTTTACGCACCAGGCTTGTTGTAGCCATGATTCCCTACCGAGAAAGGCAATCATTCTCACATTCACCTTGTGCACCAGGATGTTTGGTTCACCAGCAATGGAATGGGCTTATGTACTGCACTGCACTATCACATGTCACCAGACTTCATGGGCATGATTTTAACCCCGAAGAATGGGTGGATTGGGGATGGGGGGGGGGCGGGGGGGGGGGCCAGTAAAAATTTTAAAAGTTGGGAGCAGGAACAATTTCTGGCTCCAAAGCGCTGAAAAATGAGTTTCACCCAGGTGCATCTGGGTGCGCGCATGCCTCAGAATTCCGGAAGTCTTGCTGGCAATTAAAACCGATGGGATGACATTTAAAGCGGGAATTAAGATAGTTGAAATACTTAAATCAATTAAATTTGTGAGGATTGAGGCAGACAAACAATTTTCACTTTGCCTGAACGTGTCTCCCGTGGCCTCTGAAACGCGCCATGGAAACGGAGGCGAGTTGCAGCCGGCAGCCGTTTGGACATTTAAACCAGTGACTGTCAAATGGGGATAAAAGGTGAGTTTTTGCAGCAGGACAAGCAGATCTCTCAGACAAACCTTTGGCTGGGAGTTCTTAGTGCTTAGTCTCAGATTTCTTTGATCGCACTCAGAATTCTTCTGTTCAGACATATCTGCATTATGGACCCCCTCAAACTGACACCAACAGGATGGGGGACGCAATGGATGTATTCAGCACTACATCTGAGGAGGAGGCACATCACCATCCGCGGAAGGCACGGCCTGCAGTTCTGGGAGTTGCAGCTCCACAAGACAGAGGTGTACCACAGGGACCTGCAGAAGAGCAGAGAGGGGAACAACGGAGGCCCTGATGTTGCAGGAGGCAATGAAAGGGTCTACAGGCAAAGACTGAGCTTCTTGGACCTCTCTGATGAGCAGTGCCTACGAAGGCTCAGATTGAGTCACCAGGTGGTCGCAGACATCTGCAGGCTCCTTCAGGCAAAGCTGCTCCCGTCCGGGCCGTGCACTGCCCATTGCAGTTAAAGTCACCACTGCCCTCAAGTTCTTCGCCTCCGGATCTTTCCAGAGCACCACCGGTGACATCACTAGGATCTCTCAGTCATCTGTCCATGAGTGTATACGACAGGTCACGGATGGCTTGTTTGCCAGGGCATCCCACTACGTCAACTTCCCCATCGACAACATCAGCCAGACAGAGGTCAGTGGGTTTCCACTCTCTGACTGGTTTCCCATGGGTACAGGGTGCAATTGATTGCACACACATAGCAATCAGAGGACCTGCACATGAGCCAGGACTGTTCATCAGCCAAAAGGGATATCACTCCATCAATGCACAGCTGGTTTGTGACCACTGGAAGAGGTTTCTGCAGGTCTGTGCCAAATTCCTGGGCAGCTGCCATGATTCCTTCATTCTGCATGAATCCAACATCCCTGCCCTCTTCCAAGCATAAGATACACTTAAGGGATGGCTCCTTGGAAACAAGGGTTACCCCCTGTAGACGTGGCTCATGACACCTGTGAGGAACCCCACCAGCAATGCACAGAAGTGATACAACGACAGTCACAGAACCACCAGGTCTGTCATAGAGCAAGCCATAGGACTGCTGAAATGCGCTTCTGGTGCCTGGATCAATCTGGGGGAGCCCTTCAGTACTCACCAGCGAGGGTGTGTAGAATAATACTCATGTGTTGCATCCTGCATAATATCACTCAACAGAGAGGGTGACTGGTGGATGAGGTCCCATGCGCTCCACGAGCAGCCACACCTACCATCAACATTGAAGAAATGGACGACCACACCATCGGCGATGCAGTGTCTCACCTGGTTGCTTGTCATACCAGGGAGTCACTCATACATGAGATTTGCAGAGAGATCTGCAAAGTGACTACAGCCACTGTAATGACCATCACAACCACCCCCCAGGTTGCACAAAACAGTCATACAATGACACATACACCCATTGCAAACACACCCAGTGGGTGGCATCAAGTCTCGCCTTTCATGTGAGGGCACTTTCACAAAAGGGACTCGAGAATGGGCAAGACATGGCAGTGAGAATCAGAACATTTATTGTGATAACATAAACCAAATATAAATGAAAAACACGACAGTCCCTTGGTGATTACAAAACCTTCGACTTCCTCTTTCTACAGCTTCTACGTGGTGCATCCCCTAAGGCTGCAGCCAAGGTAGTGGCACGTTGCTCAGATTCATACCCAGGCTCCTTAGATGCTTTCGGCCTATGACCTCTGGGTTTTAGAGCCTGTGAGGGCCCCTCCAAAGACTGCTCCACCTGCACCTGTGCAGGGGCGGACTCGACCATCTGGAGAGGAGGCAGCATTTCAGGTACTGGTTGGGGGGTGGGGGGGCAATGGGTGAGACGTGGGAGCACTTTGAGTAGCGCACCCACTTCCATGTCTCCTTTCGCCATCATCCCTCTCCTGAGCCAAGGCCACGTCACTCCTACCACTCTGCTGGACAACTGTTTGGAGGACATGTGTGATGCCTTGTAAGACCAGTGCTAATGTATTTGTTTGCCTGTCCAAGGCAGCGGAATGTAGTTTGCCCTGAGTCCACACGGCCGTTGCCAGGGCCTGAATGGACTAATTTTTGAGCCGTGCTTGAAGCTCAATGGAGATTGCCATTCTCTCCATCGCAGACGTTGCCACACTTACTTGCGTCGCCAATCCACTAGCAATGGAGGTGGACTCCTCCACCATCTCCACTATTGTGGCGAGTGTGCATGACACGTTTTCCACTCCCTCGCAAATTTGCTCCTGTACCTCTTTCATTCTCCTTCTCAAAGATGGCCCCCGGAGTTCAACCTCTGTGCCAAGCTGAGCAGAGCTTGGAGAAGAGTGTGCCCATCGGTGCGGACTCTCCACCTGCCCCTGCCACCAGGGTCTGCTCTTGCTCAGTTGTGTGTGGTGACTCACCAGGTGACAACCCAACTACCTCTCTAATAGGACCCACTGAGGTGTGAGTATGGTGGATGGCTCACTAAGATGTGATGGTGCACCCTCAGAGGCAGGGAGCACCTCTGAGGAATCGCCCTCGACCACGTCTTCGGTCCGTGACACTCCTCGAAGAGAACAAAAAGCAAAATTAACAATCATTGCAGAAGTAATGTCAGATGAGCATACCGAGGTGTGCAACAGATCAATCATTGATAACATCAATCCACGTTGTGTGTGAGGGATGTTAAAGTTCTGTCACCAGACGTTTGTGGAGTGCCAATCTTGGTATCCCCGGCGGCCAGGCATTCAACCGTCTGGCTTATGTCCAACACCTCCTCCTGCGCCTCTGAGTGCCACGATTTGTGGAGGCCCCCCTCCAGTCCTCGTACTCTCCCTTGCATTTTGCACTCTCTTCTCCTACAAGGGGAGAAACTACAGACGTGTGAGTGAGTGAGGGTGACATGGTCACCCGATGGAAGCTTTGCTTTGGATCAGGATGACAATGAAGCAGATGCATCAGAGGGTGACTATCAGACAGATTGATCACATTGCATCAGGATTGGGGTGAGTGGGAGAAATGAGTGCACAACTGAGGGGGGTGAAGAAGTGCATAGAAAGTGAAGGTAAGTCGAGACTGAGTCTTAAGTGCATGTGAGGAGTGATGTGATGTGGTAGGCTTCGCAGGGCAATGTGAGGGGAGTACTGTTCAACATGGAATGCAGGTCAATCAGTAACTACTCACTTTTCCTGACCTGTTTAGGTCATTAAACCTCTTTCTGCATTGAAGTCACGACCGGAGCACTGTGCTTCTGCTGCCACCTCCAGCCACACCGCCTTCGTGACAGACCCAGATTTCTTGCTCCTGTTGGCTGGATAAAGCACTTCCCTCCTGCTTCTAACTGCACCCAGCAATATCTTCAGGGCGGCGGCAGAGAACCTGGGAGCTGGCTTGACTCTAGAACGTTGCATGGTGATTTTAGCCTCTTGTCTCCTTCAAACTGCATTATTGGAGTGGCCCATTAAATAGTGGGCTTTAAACGCATAATGTGGAGCACAGTCCACCCGCTGCGCAGCTTGAAGACACAAAATCCGAAAATTTAGTTAAATGGCTTCAATTTAGTCGCGATCGCTTGGGGAAACTGCACAGTTTTTTTTCTCTGGGTTTCCCACCCAACTATTGAACGGATATAAGATCATACCCCATATTGTGCCTTGACTTTGAGTTTCCTTTCATTTATTTGTGCCTGTCACTTCTTTTCCCAGTCTTCTCCTCCCTTCAGCCTTGGCAAAGGCTGCCAATGGGTTGAATTGCCTTTTAAACCTTGTTGAAAGCTGTAAGAATTCTAGTCCCCTGTGTGACTATTATATTTAAGTAGCCACAACACTTTAAATTTCACCAAAGCTGCAATTTAACAGACCCCCCCCCCTCCCCCATCCCCGGGCCAAAACCGCACTGGGAAATGTGAATAATGATGGAAACGAGCTCACCTACGAAAATTGTGTGCAGTCAGCACATTACACTTTTGGCTAGATTTACCCTGGAGCTTACTCATTCAAATGTCACAGGAACCAAAATTGGTGAAATTGGAAAAATATGGGCCAATCAAGGACAGTCAGAATGGATTTATTAAAAACAGGTTGTGCTTTATTAATTTAATGAAACTTTTCAAGGAAATCATAGTGTATAGATAAGGGGAACGTGGTTCATGTGTGTGTACAAAGAATTTCAGGTGTATGATAAGATGTCACAATAGAGACTAGTTCCGAACATTGAAGCACATGGTACACAGGGAATGTAACTGAATGGATAGATGGATGCCTCAGGACAGAAAGCAGAGAGTCAGGGTAAAAGGATGATTTTGGATTCGTGGGATGTGGATAGTAAGGAAGATCTTGTTTTTATTTAGCCCCTTATCATATCCCCAGGACATCGCAAAGTGCTTCACAACTAATGAATTAATTTTGAACTGCAACATTTTTTTATATATATTTTTAAAATATATCACATAGTCCTTTGTTATCCTGAATGACATCAAATAACTAATCAATTATCTACTCATATCCTTGATTTGCCCAGTAATTCATCCAACCTCCTAAACCTTTTCCTCACCTCTGATTCTATCTCTCAAACTATGCCTGTTTTGTCACTGCTGGACTCTTCGGGACAGAAAGCAGAGAGTCAGGTTAAAGGATGTTTTTGGATTAGTGGGATATGGGTGGTAAGGAAGAACTTGTTTTTATTTAGCCCCTTATCATATCCTCAGGACATCTCATATGGAACTTTGTCTCATATCTATCAGTGGAAAATTGGAAGCACTGTGAATCCGATGTCTGAGCCCAGTTCTTTGGTCCATGTTGGGTACGGAGCCTCACTTGATGAATCAGACAATCAGAAGAGGAGCCTTCCAAAATTTATTATAAAATTGGCTAACTGGGATGGTCTTTGAGACTGTCTCGCTGCTTTTCCCTGGTTCAAATGTTGCTTTTGCTCTTCTGTTCCTTGTGTCTGTGCCAGTGGAATAACTGATGTTACAACAGAAAAGCACAGATATAATGAGGCTCCTGCAAGTACAAGGATTGTCACTGAGCATATGATTGGAACTTGAAGCATCACTTCAGATATTTGGAACAACCAGAGGAGGCCTCAGAGTGTGACCACCAACAGGTCTTCAGAATCCTCGTTGTATGCTGCACAACTTCACTCTTCAAAGAGATCTCATCACGGAGAATGGTAACGAGGAGCCAGCTGCAATTCAAGCATTAATATGCACATGCAATGAAGAAGGTGTCAGCCTTAGCTCAGTGGTAGCATTCTTGTCTCTGAGCGAGAAGGTCCTGCATTTCAAGTCCACGTCAGAGACTTGAGCGCACAATCTATACTGACATTTCATTGCAATACTGAGAGAGTGTTGCACTGCCTTTTGCATGCAACATTAAACCAAGGCCCGATCAGTCCTCTCAGGTGGATGTAAATGATCCCGCATCACCAGTCAAAGAAGAGCCTGGTGTCTTGGCCAACATTTATTCCTCAACCAAAACCAACAAAAACAGATAATTTGGTCATTTATCTGATTGCTGTTTGTGGCACCTTTGTCTGCAAATTGGCTGCTGCATTTCCTTACACTAGAAAAATGACTACACTGCAAAAGTATTTCAATGGCTGTAATATACTTTGGGATGTTTGGGATGTTGTGAGGTCGTAAAATGTTCTTTCTTTCTTAAAAGATCTCTAAATTAGTTTGAATATTAGTTTTAGGCTGAATATTTTATGTTCAGCACACGGTGGACTACAGCTTAGATACGTTAATTAATGATTCTGAATAATAATTGGTGGTTACAACGCAACTTTTTTTGTGTGTTATGATTGGGACTTGGCACATCCATAAAATAATTTGTAAATTATTTGCTTTAATCTCCCTGAAGCTAGACCAAAATGCTTCTGCACCTCTCCTATTGAAGAGGATGTTGTTTGTTTATTCAAAAATAAATGTTTGTGCATTTGTCCACAATTTTATAAGGAGGAGGTGGGGAGAGGGGTGGAACTGAAGCGAATTTGATGGAAACACAAATATGACAACCTTCAGAGATCTGCAAAGAAAACAAGTTGAAAAAGGCCAAATTCCCAGCATTATTTGCACACATTTACATGATTTTATCATGTTAGGAACATATAAACAGGAGTAGGCCATTCAACCCCTCCATCCTGTTCCGCCATTCAATTAGATCACGGCTGATCTGTATCTTAACTCCATTTACCCGCCTCAGTTCCATGTCCCTTAATACCCTTACCTAACAAAAATCTATCAATCTCAGTTTTGAAATTTTCAATTGATCTAGCCTCAAGAGCTTTCTGGGGGAAAGAGTTCCAGATTTCTACTACCCTTTGTGTGAAGAAGTGCTTCCTGACATCACCCCTAAACCGCCTAATCCTAACTTTAAGGTTATACCCCTTCCTTGTCCTGGACTCCCCCACCAGAGTAAATTCTTTTTCTCTCTTTACCTCTCTATCCTTTAATCATCTTAAAAACCTCAATTAGTTAACCCCTTAATCTCCTATATTCGAGGGAATACAAGCCTAGTCCATGCAACCTGTCTTCATAATTTAACCTTCTAAGCCTTGGTATCATTCTGGTGAATCTGCACTGCACCCCCTCCAAGGCCAATATATCCTTCCTGAGGTGCAGTGCCCAGAACTGAATGCAGTACTCCAGATGGAGTCTAACCAGAGCCTTTAATAACTGTCGTATAACTTCCACCCCTTTGTATTCTAGCCCCCTTGAGATAAAGGCTATCATTCCATTAGCCTTTTAAATTATTTTTTGTACCTGTCCGCTTGTTATTAGTGATTTCTGTACATAGGCCCCTAAATCTCTCTGCTCCTCCACAGTTCCTAGCTTCTCACCATTTAGAAAATACTCTGATCTATCTTTTTTAAATCTAAAGTGGATGACCTCATACTTCCTCACATTGAACTCCGTCTGCCACAGTTTTGCCCATGCACTCAATCTATCAATGTCCCTTTGCAACTTTCTGGTCCCATCTACACTATTTACTGTACCACCTAACTTGGATATATGGCTCTCTATTCCTTCATCTAAGTCATTTATAAATATGGTGAAAAGCTGAGGCCCCAGTACAGATCCTTGGGGGCACCACTTGTCACATCCTGCCAATTGGAGTACATATTCATTATCCCTACTCTCTGCCTCCTGCCTTCTCACCAATTTCCTACTCAAGTTAAAGGGTTGCCTTCATTGTTAATTGTAATACTGACCAAAATTCTGGAGATTAAGTATTCCTAGCACTGGTAGAATGCATCTAATGTTTACCATTGTAGTTAGATTATATCTCAACTTTTGTTTTGAACCTTTCAGGCATGTGGGAATTCTGATTAAAAACACAATAGAAAATGATTCATTGCAGTCATAAAACTTCTTAGTAAAATTGATTTATAAATGCTGGTTATAGAGAGTTCTGTCAGTTTTTAGAGTGAATTTAGTCTTCAGAAACCTGTAGAACTGGTGTGACTCAACCCAGCGTAAGAAATCCAAGGGCCATCTTGTCAAAAGTGAAATAGCTCCCTCTAACAATCCATAGTAACAGTTTATTATGTGGACAATACTCAAGAGTTTACTGGAGGTAATCAGTAATGTGTACGGCTGCATTGCAGCACCCTTTCCTTTCTCTTGTGGTAGATGAGCAAAGGGATGAGGACTCTTGGCTCCATCAACAATGACATGGACAATCTGTTGCGGTGATTTGCATTGCACAGGTGATGGCTCAACTGCAGGAGCCCATTCAACAATTGACTACTGCCTTGCAATATCCAGTCGGTCCCCTGCAAGGGAATGATGAAGTAAAAGACAGGGTCCCCAAATTAATGGAAGGCTCACGCTTCTGCTCTTCAGGCCTTGGGAGACAGACTGGAGGGCGTGATGACTCGCGGTGTCAGTGTATCAATTAGATCTTGTGGGATGTGTTGGCTGCCATCGTTCAAGGGTGGTGGCTGAGCTTACAGTTCAGTTCCGCACTGGTGGATCGGCTCATGTGGTCCAAGTGGCCGATGGGTCCAAGTGGCCGATGAGTCCATGGGTGGCAGCACCATTCTGGACTCCAGCCTGACAGCAGCAGGCATGTTGTCAGTTGCACATGGCAGGCCGCATGAAGCAGCTCATGCTCTCAATCCTGGGACTGCAGCATCCCTGCTCCAGGAGTAGGTGGCTGTAAGAGCCGGCGAGGCACAGGCCCACCGCTCATCAGACCGGTGTCCTTCCACCACACCACAAGTAGCTGCACCATTCACGTCAGCTGGTAGACAGCGCTGTAGTGGGGGGGGGGGGAGCAGTAGGTAGAAGAGAGCACGAGGGCCAAGCTAGGTTCCTTGAGAGAGTAGGGGAGTTTAATTCCTGTCCCTACCACCTCTACTTTCTCCACTTTGTCGACGGGAGGGAGCGGGATGCTGCCAGGCCGCAGAATATTTATTAAAGTTGTTGTTGGAATTTCACAAATTTTTGAAGGGCTGTAAATATTTAAATTTTAATAAGCTTCTGGACAATTTTGTAATTTTGCATCATTGCACTATTGTTCATTTGAATTTGATACAATTGCACAAGTTTTGGATTTTATAAATCTTTGCACTCATGTTCATGTTTATATCGAATACTATTTTTGCATTATTGTTGAATTTGGTACATTTTTGCACTTTTGTTCATGTTTACATTTAATACAGTTTTTGACCAATTTTTGGAACTTGGGTAAGTCTTAGCACTCTTGCTCATATTTAAACGTTAAAGTTTAATACAGAGTTAGTAAAAAATTACCTTGTTTGGTCTTACAAATTGAAACAAGAAACATTTATACATAGTTATATCTTTAGGACTGCAAACAAAGTTTAATTTTCTATTCTATTTATTGCTAACAGTTGGAAATTTAAATTATTGTAAGAAATCTCTTTTTGTATTTGAACTGATCAGTGTCCGAGTCTCCTTCCTCTCGCAGCCCTGGGGGGAGGGCTCATTGTGTGAAAGCCTACTCCAGAAACTGTACTCTGACAGCCCTGCCCTGTCGGGCGCTTGTCTCCTGCGTAGGTTCAGCGTCCTTCTGCTCAGGTTCCCATGGCACTGCATTCGTCTCTATTGGTTTCTCTCCCAGGATGTCGAGGTCGAGACCTTGTTCCAATGCAAAGTTGTGCAGGGCGCAGCAAACCACCGCAATCCTAGCTATTCTCACAGGGGAATACTGCAGTATTCCCTCAGACCTGTCCAGACACCTGAAGCAGCTGTTCAGGTCCCTAGTGGCGCTCTCGATGACCTACCTGGTGGACACATGAGCCTCATTATACCGATAGAACCATAGAATCATAGAAAAGATACAGCACAGAAGGCGGCCATTCAGCCCATCGTGTCAGCGCCGGCTCGAAGAACAACCAGGTGCCTGTTCTAATCCTACCTTCCAGCACCCAGTCCGTAGCCCTGCAGCTTACAGCACTTTAGGTGCAGGTCCAGGTACTTTTTAAAAGAGTTGAGGGTCCTTGCCTCTACCACCAATTCGGGCAGCGAGTTCCATACAACCACCACCCTCTGGGTAAAAAAGTTTTCCTCATGTCCCCTCTAATTCTTCTGCCAATCAGCTTAAATCTATGTCCTCTAGTTCTTGAATGCTCCACTAGGGGAAACAGGTACTTCCTGTCTACTCTATCTGGGCCTCTCATAATTTTGTACACCTCAATCAAGTCTCCCCTCAACCTCCTCTGCTCCAAGGAATACATCTCCAGCCTATCCAATCTCTCCTCGTAGCTGCAATTTTCAAGCCCTGGCAACATTCTTGTTAATCTTCTCAGCACTCTCTCCAGAGCAATTACGCCCTTCCTGTAATGTGGTGACCAGAACTGCGCACAATACTCAAAACTGTGGCCTTACCAGCATTTTATACAGTTCCATCATTACATCCCTGCTTTTATATTCTATACCTCGGCTAATAACGGAGAGCATTCCGTATGCCTTCTTCACAACCTTATCTACCTGTACTGCCACCTTCAGGGACCTGTGCACATGCATTCCAAGGTCTCTCACTTCCTCTACCCCTCTCAATATATTCCCATTTACTGCATATTCCCTTTTACTGTTTGCCCTCCCTAAGTGCATTACCTCACACTTCTCCGGGTTGAACTCCATTTGCCACTATCTTTTTGGAGTCTACAGCTATCCTCTTCACTATCAACTACACGGCCAATTTTTGTGTCGTCTGCAAATTTGCCAATCATGCCCCCTACATTCAAGTCCAAATCATTAATGTATACCACAAACAGCAAGGGACCCAATACTGAGCTCTGTGGCACACCACTGGAAACGGATTTCCATTTGTAAAGACATCCATCGACTTTTACCCTTTGTTTCCTGTTACTGAGCCAATTTTGGATCCAATTCACCACATTTCCCTGTATCCCATGGGCTTTTACCTTTCTGACCAGTCTGCCATGTGGGACCTTGTCAAATGCCTTACTAAAATCCATGTAGACAACATCCACTGCACTACCCTCATCAATCCTCCTTGTCACTTCCTCAAAGAATTCAATCAGATTTGTAAGGCCTGACCTTCCCTGAACAAATCCATGCTGACTATCCCTGATTAAACCATGCCTTTCCAAGTGACAGTTTATCCTATCTCTCAGTGTTGATTCTAATAATTTGCCCACCACCGAGGTAAGACTGACCGGCCTATAATTGTGCGACCTTTCCCTCGTACCCTTTTTAAACAATGGCACTACGATTGCAGTCTTCCAGTCCTCTGGTACCTCCCCTGTATCTAGTGAGGATTGGAAAATGATCCTCAGAGCATCCGCTATTTCCTCCCTGGCTTCCTTCAATAGCCTAGGAAACAATCCATCCGGCCCTGGTGACTTATCAACTTTCAAGGATTCCAGTCCCTCTAGTACTTCCTCTCTCATTATGTTTACCTTATCCAATATTTCACACCTCTCCTCTTTAACTACTACATCTGGATCATCCTTTTCCTTTGTGAATACGGAGACAAAATATTCATTTAAAACCCTACCCACATCCTTTGCTTCTGCATACAAGTTACCCTTATAATCCCTGATACCTTTTCCTTAGCTATCCTCTTGTTCTTAATATACTGATAAAACATCTTTGGGTTTTCTTTAATCTTACTGGCTAATATTTTTTCATGCCTTTTTGCTTTCCTTATTTCCTTTTTTACATCATCCCTATACTTTCTATACTCCTCTAGGCTTTCTGCAGTATTTAGTTTTCTATGACAGTCATAAGCTTTCTTTTTCTGCTTTATCTTTCCCCATATACTTCTAGACAACCAGGGGGCTCTAAATTTGGCAGAGCCACCCTTTATCTTTGAGGGGACGTGTCTGCATTGTACCCGTAGAATTTCACTTTTTAGTGCCTCCCACTGGCTTGCCACTGATTTCTCCTCCAGTAGTTGTGTCCAGTCCACTTCTGCCAAATCACCTCTTAGTTCTGTAAAATTTGCCTTCCCCCAAATTAAAATGTTTACTCCTGATTTAACTCTGTTTCCGATTTAACTCTGATTTAACCTGTCCTCCACCTCGGTCTGTGCCCTTCGAAATGTTGTCATAAGGCATGGCAGCAGGGTGTATGCTTTGTCACCAATAAGCCAACCATTGGCTCAATCACCATCCCCGAACATGCGGGCTATAACCAAACTCCGCATGATGAACGCATCTTGACATGAAACCCGTGCTGAGCATTATCGTGCAGGATGTGCAGACAAGCACAACATACAATCTGCTCATTAAGGGACTGGAATCCCTACCTGTTCGTATAGCAATACGAGTCTTCAAGGGGAGCCTTCAGAGCCATGTGCGTCGCATCTATCGCTCCAAGCACCTTGGGGAAGCCAGCTCCATGATAGAAAGCAAGTGCTCTCTGCCAGTGACATATCAAATGAAATGAACTCGCCAGCCCTGTGGAACAGTGCGTCAGTCACCTGCCGGATGCTGTCCCTTACAGCCCCTTGACTGATTTGGCACAGGTTCCCTATGGATGCTTGGAATGAGCTGCACCCATAAAGGTTCACAGCTGTGGTTTCCTTCATCTTGACCATGATGGCCGTGCAGCTTGTGGAGTGAGGCTTGAGATCATCCTGCAGCAAGTCACAAAGTCGACCAATTGCACCTTTAGGGAGACACTGGCGGTGCACAACCAGCTCCTCTGACATCTCCACATAGCTCACATGCGGCCTGCGAGTGGGGTGCAGTCTTTTTCTGTGGCGCCTATCTCTTTGCGCCTCGACTCTCCAGGCCTCAAGCCTCCGGAACTTGCTTTCCGCTCCCTCCTCCTCCTCCTCTTCCTCCTCCAGCATCATAAAGTTGAGTGCGATGGTCAGGAAATGAGCCATTCTTCAGTTTTTTAAACTAAATGATGATTTCTGCAGCAGCAGGACAGACCTGCGGCTTCAGTTGAGTGCTGCTCACTGCTGGTCAGGTGATTAACGCTGGATTCATCCGACCATGGGTGTCTGTGCACCTGAGAATCTGGGCAAAACCTCCTCAACAAACACAATTTGTAGAAACTCACCTTTTGGTCCTGGGGGTGTGGCCAGTTTTGTGGGCGGGAAGTGGTTCGGGCAAAGTGTTCATTGAACGGACTTAAAAGATTGTGGATACTTGGCCAGAAGGCATAAATGTAACTCATTTACGCTTAAAATTCCGTGATCTTTTACGCTCTTTGACTTGGTTCCGCCCAGATTAAGCTGATTTCTGGGTGGAAATCAGGCAGAAACTCCAGGCCTTATTCTTTCTCAACCTGTAGAGGTAGTACAAGAGAGACATTAAATGGGATTGCTGGACAGTGTGGCTCGTTCCTCTCCCATATTTGGGAGAACCAATAAACCTAAAATTAAGTGGTTTCCCAACATATGCACAGAAGCAAAGGATTGGGTTAATGGTTGCTGCTAAATTTGGAGAAGTTGGAACTGATGTACCCAGTGTTATTTTTCACTTCTCTATCTCTCCTCCCTCTGTACAGTCACGGTAAAAAAATTTCCATAATCTGGCACAATTTGACACTAAATTGGCAACTTCGCTTTGGTTTTAAGCATGGCAAGTTTAAAAAATGGTAAAAGATTTAAGGAGGGGACCGAGTGTAACATATCAAAGTTTGCAGATGATACAAGGATGGGAGGGAAAGTAGAGAGTGAGGAGGACATAAAAAACCTACAAGGGGATATAGACAGGCTGGGTGAGTGGGCGGAGATTTGGCAGATGCAATACAATATTGGAAAATGTGAGGTTATGCACTTTGGCAGGAAAAATCAGAGAGCAAGTTATTATCTTAATGGTGAGAAACTGGAAAGTACTGCAGTGCAAAGGGATCTGGGGGTCGTAGTGCAAGAAAATCAAAAAGTTAGCATGCAGGTGCAGCAGGTGATCAAGAAGGCCAACGGAATGTTGGCGTTTATTGCTCGGGGGATAGAATATAAAAACAGGGAGGTATTGCTGCAGTTATATAAGGTATTGGTGAGACCGCACCTGGAATTATGCATACAGTTTTGGTGTCCATACTTAAGAAAAGACATACTTGCTCTCGAGGCAGTACAAAGAAGGTTCACTCGGTTAATCCCGGGGATGAGGGGGCGGACATATGAGGAGAGGTTGAGTAGATTGGGACTCTACTCATTGGAGTTCAGAAGAATGAGAGGCGATCTTATTGAAACATATAAGATTGTGAAGGGGCTTGATCGGGTGGATGCGGTAAGGATGTTCCCAAGGATGGGTGAAACTAGAACTAGGGGGCATAATCTTAGAATAAGGGGCTGCTCTTTCAAAACTGAGATGAGGAGAAACTTCTTCACTCAGAGGGTAGTAGGTCTATGGAATTTGCTGCCCCAGGAAGCTGTGGAAGCTACATCATTAAATAAATTTAAAACAGAAATCGATAGTTTCCTAGAAGTAAAGGGAATTAGGGGTTACGGGGAGCGGGCAGGAAATTGGACATGAATTTAGATTTGAGGTTAGGATCAGATCAGCCATGATCTTATTGAATGGCGGAGCAGGCTCGAGGGGCCAATTGGCCTATTCCTGCTCCTATTTCTTATGTTCTTAAGTGGGACTCAGGGCTGCTTTCAGTTGAACTTATGGCACATTGTTGTGACAGAGTAGAAAAAAGCATTTTTTTAAATTTCAAAATATACTTTATTTCATAAAATTTAAAGATGCCACAATTCCAAGGCAATACAATACAATGCCGATCATACACAATACAATTTCAATATTACAATTTAAAACACAGTACATATCTTATAATACATGCTGTACGATACAAGGTGGGGTGGCTTTACATGGTGACCTTTTCCCATAGAGCCTTTGCATAGTCGCACCTTGCCTCCCTGCGTACCGCAGCACGTACTCCTTGACCTTGGAGTGTGCCAGTCGGCAACACTCGATTGTGGGCAGCTCCTTCAGCTGGAAGACCAGCAGGTTTCGGGCGGACAAAAGGGCCTCCTTCACCAAGTTGATGGGCTTCCAGCAGCAGGTGATATCTGTCTTGGTGTGCGTACTGGGGATCAGCCCATGGAGGACAGCGTCCTGTGTTACCGAATTGTTGAGGATACACTGAGACAGATACCAATGCATCTCTTTCCACACCTTCTGCGCGAAGGGGCAGTCCATCAGGAGGTGGACTCCTCCCCACCGCGGAGGGCAGCTTGCAGTGGCGCTGAGATTCCGTGCGTGTTGGAAGGACCGCACTGGGAGGGCCCTTCTCAGCGGAGTAGAAAAAAGCATTACTCTACAGCCTGTTGAGCATCTGATCTGGAAGTACCTGATGCTGACACTGAGTGTTCCATTCCCTGGCACAGTAACAATCACCATTATGCATTGCCGACATAGTGAAAGTATTCTGATGGCAGTATACAGTGGATCAAAGTATATCACAGGGAGAGGAGAGAAGGAAAGACATCTAGATGGGTGGCAAACTTCAGGCCCTATGGAAAAACTCTTTGCAATTGTTTTTAAGATCAAAGAAAACACAAGGTTGGAGTCCTGCTCCATTGAGTCCAACTCCAGTATGTCTGTAGCGAGAGAAATAATTAAAGTAACAACAAAGTGTAGTGACTTGGGCTATCTGTTTGGTCTTAGCCTAATTTATTCAAATTGAAAACTGCACATTAGACTCTATTTAACAGTAAATTCCATGTTGGCCCGTCCATAATTATAGTGCAAACTTACCCACCACAAGTAAATCCAGCTCCCGCCTGGCCAATTTTAAACCAACTTTCTCTGTGCCTGCTCTCAGTTTGACACTGATCAAATAAAACAGGACGTTAACTATCAAACTTCAATTTCAATTCTTTGAAGTAGAAAGAACACAAATTTCTTACTGTTTCTTACAGCCATTATCCAGCTGACAGGCAGGCTAGTTTGTGGAGCTGGAATGGCAGCAAGTTGGCAGTTCTCAGTTTTTAATATTAATTGATATTTAGCTCATTCCAACGACTTTTGGGTTGAAGTTGCACTGTGCAATATTAATTTCAAATGTGTTAATGAGTCTGGATAAAATTCCTCTGTCTGCAATTATAATAAAGGTGTTAACTAGTCTAAAGTTCATTACATTGTGGGCATGGGTATTGTGGCCATATGTGTTTGCACAGTACAATTTAGTCCACTAATGTCCAAGTAGAAGAGACCTGTGTGCTATTTTTAGCTCACTGGCTAAATTGTTTCTATCATATTCCTGTGTGTGATAGTTTAACAGAGGCACTAACCCATTTAAGATGTATTAGTCTTAGCAGTTTGGTGAGCGATGACATCAATATTTCTTGTGGGCCCCGATTCTACAGACATATTTTGCACTTCAAAAGGTGATGTTGAAACCTCAAAAATGTAAGTGTTTATTCCCACTGACTGAAAGTTTACAGGTAACACAAGGTGCAGCTGCTCACATACAGGCTGTGCATCCAGTTCTTTAAGATTGCAGTTTGGGCACTGGACGTCATTGATTTATCTCCATGTCTCATCCTGACAAACATTGCTCTCGATTGATCAACAGTGACATAACAATTTATAAGACATCTTGTTAAGTCCATTTTGAAACATAATTATCCGAACGACGATTATCAACTCCACTGATGAGAAAACTGCCAAAACCAAAAAGGATGAAAGATACATCAGGTTTACTCGTGACCTGGTTTTCATCATGAAGCTACACAGTGAAGAGATACAGAGGACTTGTCATGGCTAGGAATGTGATAGGAGGAATACTGTCTCAAGTGAAACTGACCATAATCCACTAATGAGTTCAACATTTGTAAGTTAGTCTCACAGAGAAATTTATCATGTTGTAATGAAGTCTACCTTCCAGCAGAAGGCCACACAGAAATGGACGCATTAGATCCTGATTAACTGCGACACAGAATGGGACAGAGGCCACAGTCACTGCATCATTACCCAAGGCAATTTAGATGAACTAACTACAGAATCTAACCAATATATGTACTGTAAATGGTTTAGCCCTTTCCCCCTCTCCAATCAATCTCTTACAATTCCTTTAGCCCTTGTCATAGTCCAGAGAGCAAAGAGTGAAAAAAGAACGATTTTGCAACAAAATTAGAAGTTATAGTTCATGTGCTGACCTCAAGGCACCAATCAAGGTCGTCAGAACAACCCCTGCAAAGTTAATGCAGTCCCATTCTCAGTCGTAATTGAGCCATCCCTGGCTTACCCATTTATTGTTCAATTGCCTGCATATCAGCTCCCACTTTAGATGACTGCTGTATAGAGTTCAATGACTTTCTGATATTTGCTGATCAGTGTAAACATTGTTAAATCCATCTGTGGCCTTTTTGGGCAAACAGAAGATTGATGCTACATTCATTCCACAACTATAACATTGAAGCCTCACTTCAGCTTTACACTACAGCTTCATGGCATCAGTTGGAAAAAAAACTCTTTTTACCAACATTATAGTTGTAGTGTAAATGTTGCCTTAGGCAGCCATTTTGAAGTGCTGTATTTCTTACAAGTTCACAATTTAATTTTATTTTTGAAGCCATTATAATACTGTTGGGTCTTACCCACAAGAAAGGACGATTTAACCCGCATTCAATATGCAGTCATGGACTCTCCCTACTCTTATTTAATCTCAGCGGGAAGGATATGGAAATACTTAGACGTTCCAACATGGAAACAGACCATACAGCTCATTCAGTCCATGTCAGTACTTACCCTCCAAGAAAATAGCCCTAATGAGTTTTACCTGCCCATTTCCCATATCACTTTGTCCTCTTTTCCTTCTCCACCTATCAAACTAATGTTCATTCTGCCTCAACCACTAACACTGGAAGCGACTTCACAACTCTCTGTATGAAAAAGTTTCTCCTGCCCTCTGTTCTAAATCTATTACTTTACCCTTGTATCTAAGGCCTCTCATTCTAGGCTTCTCAACTACTGCAAACAGTCTGCTTCTATCTACCCTGGCCGTATATTGAGGTGAGGCCTGTGACAAATTCGGCACCGGGCCACATCTGCATTTAACCTATGAAGAGCAGGCACCAATCGGACATCCAGAAGCAGCTCATCGGTACCAAAGGCAGCACTTTGCACAGCCTGTAGTTGTTTTGTGGAGCCAGGAGGACCATTTTTACTCCTTCCAACTCCACAAATACAAACATTTTCAACATTTTTGGGCCTTTTTTCAGTGGGCCCCAATGGTCCCTTTAAGAAACGTTAGTTAGGCACCACTTAGTTGCTGTCCAATTTTGGTTAGGGTCCTATAACCAGAGAAGGATCCCGATTATGCAGAACCTAATCAGCTTGCCGCCTATTTCATGCGGGCGCTTGGGCGCCTAGAAGTTGCCTGATTCAATTTTGCGTGAGGCGCACTTCTGGGGTCAGTCGGGCGTGGGAGATTGCGAGCCAATTTTGGACCCCGTTTTTATGCCCGAGAAACTGGTGCATCGATGTCCAATCTACCTTCATCAGTGAAGACTCGAAGTAGAAGTTAGGTACCTCCTCATTTAGAAGGAAGGGAAATCAGGGGGAAAGATATCCTGAGCTAATGCTCCAAACTTCCTATTGGCAACTTTAAGCAAATTGGCATTTTGCAAATGCCTACTTATCCCCTTAGCTAACAAATAACTTAAAAGGTACGAAGAGAACAAATGCAAGCAGCAGAACTATCTCGGCACAGCCTTCAGAAAGTAAAGCTGAAATGAATAAGAAAGATGTGATGATTTTTCCCTAGTCACCAATGGGTTGTTTATCTGAACAAAAATGAAAATCATCTTTCTCATGATAATGTTCCCTGTGAAAATTAATAATTAAAAAGGTTGTATTTTAACACAAAACATAGGTTAGCTATATTTTGTGCGAGGTGAAAAACAAAGAGTATTTTTACTTATTTTTAATAATCTGTCAAGAGTTCTTGCATCTCCAACCTTATCCTTATGTTATACTCAACTAGAGCTTTGGAATAAATTGGCTGGAGTATCACAATATTACCCTACTGAGATTTATACTGTGCATTCATTTCCACTGGCAACAAAACTGGGACCAACGAACCTACTTCTTTTAACTCTCACTTGAATAATCTTCAACAAAATATTATAATCACTACCCTTTCTCGCCTGGAATTAAATGTAAGGTCTGAATTTCCAAGACTCCTCTGGAGGCTCAGAGCCTTGCTGGTGGCATGGGTTGGAAAATTAGGCTGCAGAGTACTGGCACCTAATTCATGGCGCGCTTAATATTCCAGTGCAAGGTTTGGGGGCAGAGTGAGGCTCTGAAAATAAAAGTTGACGTAAAAACAGTAATGAGGAAGAATCTTAGCTCAGAAGATCAGGAAGTAGGATCAGTGGAGATAAGAAATAACAAGAGGCAGAAAATACTGGTGGGAGTAATCTATAGGCCCCCTAATAGTAGCTATACTGTTGGACAGAGTATTAATCAAGAAATAATAGGAGCTTGTAACAAAGGCAATGCAATAATCGTGGGGGACTTTAATCTTCATATAGACTGGGTAGATCAAATTGACAAAAGTAGCTTGGACGACAAGTTTATGGAAAGCATTCGAGAAACTTTCCGAGAACAATACGTTGTGGAACAGGCTATTTTAGATTTTGTGCTGTGTAATGAGACAGGGTTAATTAGTAATCGCATAGTAAGGGATCCTCTGGGGAAGAGTGATCATAGTATGATAGAATTTCACATTGAGTTTGAGAGTGACATACTTAAGTCAAAAACTAGAGTCTTAAACTTAAATAAAGCCAATTAGATAGGTATGAGGGGCAAGTTGGCTAAGGTGGATTGGGAAATTAGATTAAAAGATATGACAGATAAGCAATGGCAATCATTTGAAGAAATATTTCATACTTCTCAACGAACATACATTCCATTGAGAAATTAAAAACTCCAGGGGAAAAGTGATCCATCCGTGGCTAACGTAAGAAGTTAAGGATAGTATTAGATTAAAAGAAGAGGCTTATAAGTTGCCAAGAGATTAGTAAGCCTAAGGATTGGGAGAGTTTTAGAAACCAGCAAAGGATGACCAAAAAATTGATAAAGAGGGAGAATATAGAATATGAGAGTAAACTAGCAAGAAATATAAAAACAGACTGTAAGAGCTTCTACAAGTATGTAAAAAGGAAGAGAGTAGTGAAAGTAAATGTGGGTCCCTTAGAGGCTGAGACAGGAGAAATTATAATGGGGAATAAGGAAATGGCAGAGACGTTAAACAAATATATTATATCTGTCTTTACTGTAGAAGGCACAAAAAGCATATCAGAAATAATGGGGAACCAAGGGTCTAATGAGAGTGAGGAACTTAAAGTACTTAATATTAGTAAAGAAAAAGTACTGAAGAAATTAATGGGACTAAAAGCCAACAAATTCCCTGAACCCAATGGGCTACATCCTAGGGTTCTAAAAGAGGTGGCTGCAGAGATAGTGGATGCATTGGTTTTGATCTTCCAAAATTCCTTAGATTCTAGAACAGTCCCAGTGGATTGGAAGGTAGCAAACATAACACCCTACTCAAGAAAGGAGGGAGAGAGAAAACAGGGAACTACAGGCCAGTTAGCCTGTCATCAGTCATCAGGAAAATGCTGGAATCCATTATTAAGGAAGTGGTAACAAGGCACTCAGAAAATCATAATAAGATTAGGCAGAGTCAATGTGGTTTTATGAAAGAAAATCATGTTTGCCAAATCTCTTTGAGTTTTTTGAGGATGTAACTAGTAGGGTAGATAAAGGGGAGCCAGTGGGTGTGGTATATTTGGATTTTCAAAAGGCATTCGATAAGGTGCCATACAAAAGGTTGTTATACAAGATAAGGACTCATGGGCTTGGGGGTAACATATTAGCAAGGATAGAGGATTAGTTAACAGACAGAAACCAGAGAGTAGGAATAAACGGGTCATTTTTGGGTTGGCAGGCTGTAACTAGTGGGGTGCCACAAGGATCAATGCTTTTGCCTCAGCTATTTACAATCCATATTAATGACTTAGATGAAGGGACCAAGTGTAATGTATCCAGGTTTGCTGATGATACAAAGCCAGGTGGGAAAGTAAGCTGTGAGAAGGACACAAAGAGTCTTCAAAGGGATATAGACAGGTTAAGTGAGCGGGCAAGAAGGTGGCAGATGGAGTATAATGTGGAGAAATGTGAGGTTATTCACTTTAGTAGGAAGAATAGAAAAACAAAATATTTTTTAAATGGTGAAAAACTAATAAATGTTGGTGTTCAGAGAGATTTGGGTGTCCTTGTCCATGGAACACAAGAAGTTAACATACAGCTACAGCAAGCAATTAGGAAAGCAAATGCTATGTCGGTCTTTATTGCAATGGGGTTGGAGTGCAAAATTAAGGATGTGTTGCTACAATTGTACAGGGCTTTGGTGAGACGACACCTGGAGTACTGTGTACAGTTTTGGTCTCCTTATCTAAGGAAGGATATATTTGCCTTGGATGAGAGGGTTGCCCTATAAGGAGAGATTAAATAGAATTGGCCTATACTCTCTTGCGTTTAGAAGAATGAGAGGTGATCTCATTGAAACATATAAGATTCTGAGGGGGCTTGATAGGGTAGATGCTGAGAGGTTGTTTACCCTGGCTGGAGAGTCTAGAACTAGGGGCGTAATTGCAGGATAAGGAATCGGCCATTTAAGACTGAGATGAGGAAAAATTTCTTCACCGGGAGGGTTTTGAATCTTTGGAATTCTCTACCCCTGAGGGCTGTGGATATTGAGTCATTGAGTATATTGAAGGTTGAGATAGATAGATTTTTGGACTCTAGGGGAATCAAGAGCTATGGGGATCAGGCAGGAAAGTGGAGTTGAGGCCAAAGATCAGCCATGATCTTACTGAATAGTGGAGCAGGCTCGAGGGGCTCCTATTTATTATGCTCTTATATTCTTATGTCTTGGTTAACAATCATCCCTTAACCAACACCACCAAATGTATTATCTGGCCATTCATCTCATCTGTTGTTTGTGGGACCTTGCTGTCTGTAAATTGGCTGTTGTTTGTCTACATATCAACACTGTCTGCTTCAAATTTAAAATAAAATTGCTGGACTATAACTTGGTGTTGTAAAATTGTTTACAATTGCTTCAAAATTAATTAATTATCTGTGAAGCATTTTGGGACGTCTTGAGGACATGATAGGCATTATGTAAATGCAAGTTCTTTAACCTTGGAAGAGGTAAATTGGAAATAAACATCTTTTAAACAAAAGATATTTTTGTGTATCCCAGAAGTGGTTTCTCTCCACTTGTGGTTTAAATTATTTTAATTATTTATAACTTCAGGATTGTGACCCAGCACAATATTAATTGCTTGTAATAAGGTGGTAATACCTAAACTTCAGTGGAGTGTCGACCCCCAACTCTTATTATGTGATTTCTCTTCCAAGACTATCTACCAAACTTGTCTGATTTTCCGAGTTCACAAGTTCACAGATCATGGGGTTATACCTCCAAAGTCTCCTGCAGAGAAGTAAAGACTTGTATTGTTAAAATTACTTGAATCGAAGCAAACACTTCTTTGAGTGTATATTCTGCTGGAATTGTAAACTCAGCTCTTTGTACCGTATGTTAGCTGGGATTGATACTTACTGAGCTGAAGGCTTTGTTTCCCTTTTTATTTAACTTGAATAGGGTGTTTTCACAAAAGAATTAAGTCCTCCACAATGCTAGTTTTTAAATTTTTCTTAAGGTTCAAATCCATCCAAAATTTAATTATATTGAAAGATCATATACCATTATAGGGGAATTTGGTGCTTTCACCAAGAGGTAACTGTTATAAGGAATTTCAGTCTTTAAATTGTTCACTTGTTTGTTTATAAAGGACTAGAGATAAAAATGCCTATTATAAAGGAGCAAACTGTGGGTGGTATGACATGATGGTGTTCCAATTCACTGTTCTGTGGAATGATAGGATGCAGACTTAGACCTGCAAATCCCTGCAGACACACTGTCTGATGTGGAAATGAGCAACACAGACTAGAAAGCTCCCAGATTCGATCCCTGGTCTCTGCTGAGTTAGCTGCTCTCAGTCAGGGTGTTGGAGGGGTCAAAGTAGGCCCCAGTGTCCCCGCGCAAAGAAGGGGAACAATCAGTCATAGCTTCTGATTGCTATTCAGCAACCACTGCCGGAAAGTGCTGTGGGGGGTAAGTTTAACTTTTGGCAATGATGTGGAACAAACAATATCGAATGGGTTGCCCATTATACCCACACATTTTTCTTTTCCATTGGATTTAATGGAATGGAAACTCAGGTGTGGTGTATAATGGGTGGCCCATCCAATATTGCCTGCTTTACACTATGACCAAAAGTTTAAACATCACCCCTTGTGTGGATATTGGGTGAGGACAGGATCTGGCTTGTCTGTGAATCTTTCCATGGTCAGATATCTTGCTGACAGTGACCAGGCACTTAATTGAAGAATGAGTACTTGGGTGAGGTACCATAGAGCAGCTGACATCTGTCAAACTGTATCTTAAGTACGAATCCATGTCTTGAGGATGAAAGATGGAAGGGAGAAAGAAAAAGTTGCAAAAAAAAGCCTTATCCGCTTTGGGGGCAAAATTGGATCTGCGCCCGAAACAGGTGGCAAGTCAATGGAGTGGTCTGTGCGCATCAATCCATTTTGACGTGAGGCCAATGTCAAATTTGGCACTGGGCTGCACCTGCATTTAACCGATGAGGTGCAGGCGCCAGTCTGGCATCCAGAAGTAGCTCATTGGTACCAACGGCAGCAGTTTGTAGGGCCAATAGTTATTTTGTGGAGCCAAGAGAACTATTCCTGCTCCTTTCGACTCCACAAATTCAAAAGTTTTCAACGTTTTTGGGCCTTTTTTCAGTGGGCCGCAATGGTCCCTTTAAGATCCGTTAGTTAGAGTCCGCCTAGTTTCTGTCCAATTTCATGTTGGGGTCCTGACAGCCAGCAAAGGGTGCCGATTTGCAAAACCGAATCAGCTTGCCTCCTGTTTCAAGCGGGCGCCCTGGGTGTCTAAAAGTTGCCTGATTCAATTTTGCATGAGCCGCGCACTTCCGGAGTTAGTCAGACGCAGGAGATCGCGACCCAATTTTGGACCCCGTTTTTACGCCAGAGAAACTGGCACATCAATGTCCAATCTACCTTCATCAGGGGAGATTCGAAGCAGAAGTTAGGTACCTCCTCATTTGGAAGGAAGGAAAATCAGGCGGAAAAACATCCTGAGCTTATGCTCCAAACTTCCTATTGGTGACCTTAAGCAGATTGGCATTTTGCAAATGCCTACCTATCCCCTTGGCTGACAAGTAAATTCAAAGGTACGAAGAGAACAAATGCAAACAGCAGAAGTATCTCGACAGAGTTTTCACTTGTTGTGAATAAGAAAGATGTGAAGGTTTTATCCTAGTCACCAATGAGTTGTTTGTCTGAACAAAAATGAAAACCATCTTTCTCATGATAATGTTCCCTGTGAAAATTAATAATTAAAAAGGCTGTATTTCATCTCCAACTTTATCCTTATGTTGTATTCAACTAGAGCTTTGGAGTAAATTGGCTAGAGTATCATAATATTATCCTACTGAGATTTATACTGTGCACTCATTTCCACTCATTTTAAAATAAAATTGTTGGACTATAACCTGGTGTGTAAGATTCCTCTCATTTCCACTGGCAACAAAACTGGGACCAACGAACCTACTTCTTTTAACTCTCACTTGAATAATCTTCAACAAAATATTATTACCATCATCCTTTCTGCCCTGGAATTAAAAGGTCTGAATTTCCGAGACTTCTCTGGAGGCTCAGAGCCTTGCTGGTGGTGGGCATGGGTTGGAAAATCAGGCTGCAGAGCACTGGCACCTAATTCATGGCGCGCTTAATATTCCATTGCATGGTTTGGGGGCAGAGTGAGGCTGTGCTACCGGCATGCGAAAGCCTCATTTAAATGGTGTATTTAGGAAAATTAGTTCTCAACTTCAGGGCAAGACTCCTATATAAAAAAAAGGTACATGACCAGGAAATTACCTGGTCTACTTTGGAGTATCTCTTCAAGCAAGATTGCAGCTTTTTCACTGAATGTTGAAGTCTGGTGCTTTTTTTTAAGCAGTGAGCTTTTGTCTATTTGTCCATTGAACATCTTGCATATTTTTATTTCCCTTTACATGCTTGTCTTTATGTTGAAGCCTTCAGTTTGCTACGACACACTTAAAACCAAATGGCTGATGTCATGTTTGTCAGTGGAAGAGAGGCATCAACTGGAGAGGGCATAGAAATGTTATCACCTGGCAGGCTCCCCAAGAACTCAGGATGGTACAAACGGAACCCATGTGGCCATCAACAACAACAACTTGCATTTATATAGCAACTTTAACATAGCAAAATGTCCAAAGGTGCATCACAGGAGTGTTATCAAACAAAATTTGACACAGAGCCACATAAGGAGATATTAGGATAGGTGATCAAAAGCTTGATCAAAGAGGTAGGTTAAAAGGAACGTATTAGAGAAGAGTAGAGAGGTGGAGAGGTTTAGGGAGGGAATTCCAGAGCTTAGGGCCTAGGCAGCTGAAGGCACGGCCGCCAATGGTGGAACGTGCACGAGGCCAGAATTGGAGGAACGCAGAGATCTCGGAGGGTTTAGAGCTGGCGGAGGTTACAGCGATAGGGAGGGCTGAGTCCATGGAGGGATTTGAGAACAAGAATGAGAATTTGAAAATCAAGGCATTGCTGGACCGGGAGCCAATGTAGGCCAGCGAGCACATGGATGATGGGTGCAACAGGCCTTGGTTCGAGTTAGAATATGGGCAGCAGACTTTTGGATGAGCTTAAGTTTGCAAAAGGTGCAAGATGGGAGGCCGGCCATGAGAGCATTGGAATAGTCGAGTGTAGAGGTACCAAAGGCATGGATGAGGATTTCAACAGCAGATGAGCTGAGGTACGGGCGGAGACCAGCGATGTTATGGATGTGGAAGTAGGAGATCTTTGGTGATGGACTGAATATGGGGTCGGAAGCTCAGCTCAGGATGCCACACATGTACCTCAATCAACAGGAATGAGTCCCACTCCGTAAATGTTCCACTAGTTTCAGACCTCAGTCTTTGGGTGCTAATGCTTACCATTCACAGGGCTTGCAAAATGCTTTACTATACAGAAGTGCATTTTTTGATGGCCCCCAAGAAAATAAATGGATTATTATTGGGAGACTAAAGCTAACTTTTGCAGCTGTAGCTGATGACCCCAAAAAAAAAAACACATCATGTAGATATAATGAGGCCCTAAGTTTCCATAGGTATACAGAAAGTATGGTCCCGTTGTTTGGACTGCTCAGGTGGAGTGCTCCTCTACAGTCCAAGCAAGGCCTCTAAAGTTGCCACGTACTGCACGAATGAGGAGTGAGCATGCAGCAGAATCAGGAGCAGGCTCAAGGGAAGAGGAAGAGATCAACATCAGCAGATAATATGCAAGCAGGAATGTTTCTAATTAACAAGTACTTCCAGTGATAAACACCTTTTGCCTCTCATCAACTTTATTTTTCCAAAGGATTCCCACACACTGCCGTCCAAGAACATGGTATACATTGCTTCCACTCAAGCTGGCCTGTCATCTTTCAACCCATCCACACTTATTATGTTTCCATCACTTTACTCAACAATCTACTGTCCCTACAAAGGATAAGATCAATATTTGTTCCATGATATTGTGCTAAGGTCTAAGCCCTACACTCATACTTGCACTTGATTACCTTAAAAAGTTTGCTTGTCCTACTTCATAACTTAAGAATGTTTTTGTGAGTAGGAGGAGCAACTCTGGTGGCTGGTTGAGGTTGACTGGTATGGCCTTAAACCTCTGGAGACATCTGACAATGCAGTGACTGCCAGTGCCTGTCCACTCTTGGGGATCATCGTCATTGCCTTTTCCAAATTAATTCTCAGTCTGTCATATTCAAAAGACTCCTGTAACTGGGTGACCAAGGTCTCTATATCACTAGCCACAGCATTTGTGCAAGAATGTTGTTCTAGTCTTGTTGGGCCTTCCCTGTAGATGACCATGATGGCATCACTTGCTCCATGGTGCCCTGCATTTGACTAAATCTCTCTGGCATTACTACAGTGATGTTTGAGGTCCATTATTGCACATTCCCCACCAACTCTTGCTGGCTGCTCGTAGCGGATTGAATGGATATCGCAGAAACCTTTTACTCCTGAATTCAGTCTGTCTGAGGGCATGATCAATAGGAAACTAATCCCTTGCCCATACTGTTGATATACGGCGTGGGCTCACAGCGCGGTCAGATCTTTCTTCGTCCTCTCCTGCCATCCCGTTTTGCTTCTCCTCACTCTTGACTTGTGATTCACCCAATACCCCTTCCTCAACCTCACTAACTATTCTCTGGTGTGCGACTGCTTGTGCTGAGTGGAGAACTTGACACAATGCATTGTGAAGTGCCTGGGTTGATTGTGCCACTTCTCCTGGCCTCCTTACCTTGAGAAGAAGTTAAATAGGAGAAAATAAGTCAAGTTTAGAATGCATCTCCCAGGCGATAGGTCAGATTATAAAGCTTGCAAAGGTGTTATGCGACAGCTTTGCAAATATATCCCTTGCTGTAAGGATTTAGAAAGGGAGTCAGTGTATGAAGAATCCTAAAATATGGAGAAATCACGGCACCACACCTCCAAACTCACCCTCACCAATGTCCTCTATAGATTCATGGCCAAAAAGGGTAAGGGTCACCTCCTCAAACTGGAACTGTTTTAGCATGGCTGGGCCACCACCTGTCCAGGTTCTCTCCTGATGGAGTAGCGATGGCCTGTAGGCAGAGCACATTTATGAAGATGTCAGCAAGTGCCTGAACACCCCAAGCAGTACCCCTGTATCCTGACAACCTCTTTCTCTATTCCAAGGGCTCTCACATTAACTTGCACGGTGTGTTTCCTCATGATACTATTTTAAAGGTAACCTCTGAAGTGCTATGAACATGGTATTATTGTTCCTCACTGAAAATGTGGTGTGAAGCATTTGTTGAATGAAGGAGTATTGTGGAAAGGGTTCTACTTATCTCCTTGAGGGTCCAGTGGGTGAACATTAGCATTGAACCTATGCCTTGTATGAAGGAAGGGTATATGTGTATGGAAAGGTGCCTACACTTATCTTGGCACTTCTGATGCCACTGAAATTTTTCCTGAGTTGCTTCCAGGTGCGGTAGACTTTGGGAGATTGCATTCACACACTGAGACCTCGATCCATTTAACTTGACCTGGGATTTTACAGGTGGTTGGGCCTGACACCAAGCAGTGCTGCATTTCCTCCACTAACTGCTCCAAGGAGTCATTAATGATGCCACTTTCATGCATATGATGCTTCCAAATCAGTTGTTCCCTTCAGCAGAGCAGTTGAAAATAATGCCTCTTTAAGGGAGATTTGCAGCCAACCAGCTTCCATTTCTGTTATGTCCAAGTAAACACTTGAATTAGTGTGGAAATAACTAGCTGCTTTTATTTGCAGACACTCTAAAATCTTCTTGTCAAAGAATAACATCGCTGATTGCTGGCAAACCACCTAGTTTCTGGATATTGGCTGGTATGAACTGGAAATCAAGATGAAATTGCCAGTCATATCACTGCTTACCCTTTGGATTGAACAATTTCCACTGCACTTCTTTGAATCCACAAACCACAGTCATCAGGACTATCTTTGATGCTGGTCTTGATGCTTTCACTTTCAGAAACAGTCTCTGAACCATTCTGCTCAGGTTTTACCACAGGCACGATCAGGCTTGCCCTTTCACTGTGGTCCATTTTCTTAATTATGTTCCTTACATAATATCCTATCCTTTGGAGCATAGGGTAATGTTCTGGCCCGAAATTTTTTTGGCTTCACCCCCGTCCTTCACATTAAGGTATATATGGATACTCTGCTGTACCAAGTTTCGAACTGACCGTCCATGAGTACATCCACGGGTCCTTATCTTATTAATATTAGCACAGTTTAGCACCAGGCAACAGAACCAATCTCAGCCCATCAATGAGGCACCTTTGCCCTTAACTACAATTACCAACAATTATTTCTATTGACTTTCGTATTTTACTTGGACGTTCATTTTCCTAAGGACTGACAATGGGGGCACGATTTTAAAAGAGTGGCAGGATGGCAGCAGAGGGATCAATGGGCGCGCAATAAACCCGAATAATAAAAACTTACAATTCCCCATGCGATTGCGACTTAATTGGTGCCCCTTAACCTTTTTTCCGGGTTTGCCGTGCGAAAGCTGCGCAGTGGGTGGACTGCGCACCCGCATGACAGGCTGTCAGCTGGAGCGTCTGGATTTAAAGGGCCTTTACTCCAATGGATTTTGCTGGAACAAGGAGCAAGAAGACCCAATGGAGCAGCACGGGGCAAGGCTGCTCCAAGATTCAGTGATGCCTCGCTTCAGGGGCTACTGGTCGGGGTGAGGAGGAGGAGGGAACTATTTTACCTGGCCAACAGGAGGATGCACCCTGCCTCTGCCACCGAGAAGGCCTGGCTTGAGATGGCAGAGGAAGTCACCAGCAGGAGCAACATATCCCGCACTTGGGTCCAGTGCAGGAAACATTTCAGTGACCTAACTAGGTCAGCAAAAGTGAGTACACTTACTGATTATCCTGCATTCCGTGTCGCACATCACCCCCCCAACTCATTCTGCATTGCCAAGACTATGCCATCGCATCACTCCTTACACCCCACTTAAGACTCATTTTCAACTTACGTTCACCTTCCTGAGCACTTCCTCACCTCCTCATTTGTGAACCCACCACTGTCACTCACCCCAATCCTGATCCAATGTGATGTCTCTGTCTCATACTCATGCTCTGATGGACCTCTTTCACGGTCAGCCTCACCCAAAGCAATGCATTCATTGGTTGAACACTTCACCATCACTCACTCACACGTCTGTACTTTCTCTCCTTCTAGGAGAAGAGAGCACAAAATGCACGCGAGAGGGTGAGGACTGGAGGGGGGGCAAAACAAATAGTGGTCCTCACAGAGGCAGAGGAGGAGGCCCTGGAGATGAGCCGCACCCTCAAGTGCCTGTCTGTCGGGGATGCCGAGACTGGCACCCCACAAACGTCTGGTGACACAACTTTAACATTCATCACACACAACATGAATTGATGTTAACAATGATTGGCATGTTGAACACCTCAGTGTGCTCATCACAACATGACACATCTGTGATGATGCTTAATATTGCCTTCTGTTCTCTTACAGGCAGTTCAATGTCCGCACGGCAGAGGGCGATTCCTCAGAGGAGCTCCCGGCCTCTGAGGGTGCACCGTCACATCTTAGTGAGCCATCCACCAGCACAGATACTCACACCACAGTGGGTCCAATACTCAGTTAGATGGGTTGGCACCTGGTGAGTCACCACACACAAGCGAGCACGAGCAGACACTGGTGGCAGGGGCAGCTATGGAGAGTCCGCATCGGTGGACACACTCCTCTCCAGACTCTGCTCAGCAGGACACAGATGCTGAACCCCCGGGGCCATCCTTTAAAAGGAGAATGATCAAGGGACAACAGCACATTTGCGAGGTACTGGAACAGGTGCCACGCGCACTCTCCATAATAGCCCAGATGATGGAGGAGTCCAACTCTTGCATTAGTGGAATGGTGGCGGAGGTACATGAGGGAATCTCTGTGACAGTGTCATAGGGGTGCAAGGAACTGTCTAAGATAGTGTCACATGTAACTGCGGAAATGTCTGAGATAATGTCGCAGGTAAGTGCGGGCATGTCTGCGATGGAGAGAAGGCTAGCCTCCATTGAGCTTCAAGCATGGCTCACAAATGAGTCCATTCAGGCCCTGACAATGGCCGTGCAGACTCAAGGAGTTCAACATTCTGCTGCTTTAAACAGGCAGACAGAAACTTTACAACTAGGCTTCCAAGGCATCATACATGTCCTCCAAACTGCTCTCCAGCAGGGTGGTAGGAGTGATGTGGGCCTGGTCCAGGAGAGGGATGATGACGAAAGGGGACATGGAAGTGGGGACACCACTCAAAGCGCTCCCACGTCTCACCCGTTGCCCCCCTCTCAACCAGCACCCATAATGCTGCCTCCTCTCCAGGTGGCCGAGTCTGCCCCTGCACAGGTGCAGGTGGAGCAGTCTTTGGAGGGGCCCTCAAGGGCTCCAAAACCCAGAGGGCGTAGGCCCAAAGCATCTCAGCAGTCTGGCCATGGACATGAGCAACCTACCACTACCTCTGCTGCAGCCACGGGGGTTGCACCACATAGAAGTAGTGGGAAGAGAAAGGCTAAGGATTTGTGATCACGAAGGGTATGCACAAGGGTGTCTGACAGACTGTCATGTTTTTTATTTATATTTGTTTTTTGTTAAAGTCACATTAAATGTTATCATTCTCATCACTACTGCCACGTCTTGCCCATTCTTGACTGGCTTTTGTGATAGGGCCCTTTCATGTGCTTCATCATGAGTGGCGACACTTAATGCCACCCAGTGGGTGACTTTACAGTGGATGTATGTGTAGTTGCAGGACTGTTTTGTGCAGGAGCGGGGGTTGGGGGGGAGGTGCTGGTGTTGGCGCTGATCTTTCCAGGTGTTGTGAGGACTGGACCAATCTCACTTTCTGATCTTACGAGAACCGTTCACATATGAGTGACTCTCTGGCCTCATGAGCAGCCAAGTGAGCCGTTGCTCTGCCCATGGGTTCGTCCTCCTCCTCCTGCTGCTGCTCCTTCTCAATGTGGGTGGCAGATGTGGATGCTGGATGAGGGCATAGGACCTCATCAGCCGGTACCCCTCTCTGTTGCGCCATGTTTTGCAGGACACAACACACTACTCACTTTAGGAGATTCGGGCTCCCCCTGCTGGTGGAAAGTGCGCATTTCCTTGAATCCTCGAGTCAGGCCTGGTTATTAAGACTGCTGTCAGCTATGTACTCAGGCTGGACGAATGCCTTGTTCTGTCTGCGCAAGAAGCACCGGGTGTGGGTTAGTCATGGATTGCGCTATCCACGCCCGATTATTGACCTTGTCTAATTTAACCCACAAAATAGATGAGGAATTGGGTGAAAGAACATCTGAGCCTGAAGCCACTCATTATTGTGGAACGGTTCAAGTTTAACCAGAGGAGGCAAAGAGATGATGAAAACATTTCTCAGTTTATGGCAGAACTGAGGAAACTGTCCAAAGCAGCAGCTTTGGTGGGTTTCACGATAGTGAAATGAGAGACCACTTTGTCCGTGGTTTGAAGGGAATATTGATACAGAGGAAACTTTTGGCAGAAGATAGACTCACAAATGCTAAAGCTCTCAAAATACCACTAGGGATAGAGACTGCTGCCAGGCATCCTAGTGAGTCACATGCCATAGTGTCCAAAAGCTCTGGAGTGAAGAGAGTCGCTCCACCATATCGGAGGTGCGATAAAATAAATTATTATCCAGACCTCATTTGGGTATCTGTTGCAAGCTCATTTACCTCAGAATAAAAATTAAGGCCTAGAACTATGGGCACGGTGTGCAGGGGGCACAGGGCACTTACCCTGTGACTGAATGGTGAGGCCTGAGGCATCCCTGATATTAGGCTTTGGGCCTCATTATAATGTAGTCAGCAAGGTGCAACAGCCTGAAGGTGAAGTGGACTGCAAGATCGGGCTGCCATTAGTGTCACAGCAGCCATCAGGTAAGTGGATCGGGGGTCAGGAGAGAACGCCGGGGAGGGGAGCATATTCGGGGGGCGGGAGAGGAGGCAGGGGAGGGTTGGGGGGGAGAGAATGGGAATTGGAATCGGAGTCGGGTCTGGGTATCGCAGGGGGCGGGGATCGCGGGGGGCCATCGGTGGTCAGGTCCAGGGATCGATGGTCAGGAGTGGCGGCGATGGAGGGGGGTGAAATTTTGTTAAATGAAAGGTTGGGAGAAGCACTCCTGCTCCTCCTGACTCCACATTCAGGTAAACAAATGGATAAAACCTGCCTTGTAGGTTGAAGGTGATCCCAAGTTCTGTTGTGGGCTGCCTCAGAGCAAATCAGTCTTGAAGTGGGGGCCTCAAACAGGTGTTAGGCCCCTTATTTGCATAAGCAAAGGGCCTAAAACCTGCTTCACCCATTGCTCAGTGGTAGCATTCTTGCTTCTGATTCAGAAGGTTATGGGTTTAAGTCCCACTCCAGAGCTTTAACCACAAAATCTAGTCTGAGGTTCCAGTTCAGTACTGAAGGGTGCTGCACTGTCAGAGATGCCGTCTATCGGATGAGATGTCTGCCCTTTCAGGAGGGCACTATTTCGAAGAAGAGCAGGACAGGTAGATAAGGTGGTTAAAAAGGCATACGGGATACTTTCCTTTATTAGCTGAGGCATAGAATATAAGAACAGGGAGGTTATGCTAGAACTGTATAAAACATTGGTTAGGCCACAGCTCGGGTACTGCGTATAGTTCTGGACACCACATTACAGGAAAGATGTGATTGCACTAGAGAGGGTACAGAGGAGATTTACAAGGATGTTGCCAGGGCTGGAGAATTTTAGCTATGAGAAAAGATTGGATAGGCTGGGGTTGTTTTCTTTGGAACAAAGGAGGCTGAGGGGAGATTTAATTGAGGGGTATAAAATTATGACGGGACTGGATAGAGTGGATAGGGTGAACCTAATTCCCTTTGCATAGGGGTCAATGACCAAGGGGCATAGATTTAAAGTAATTGGTAGAAGGATTAGAGGGGAGCTGAGGAGAACTTTATTCACCCAGAGGGTGGTGGGGATCTGGAGCTCACTGCCTGAAAGGGTGGTAGAGGCAGAAACCCTCAACTCAATTAAAAAGTACTTGGATGTGCACTTGAAATGCCATAGCCTACAGTGCTACGGACCAAGTGCTGGAAAGTGGGATTAAGCTGGATAGCTCCTTTTCAGTCGGCACGGACAGAGTGGGCCGAATGGCCTTTTTCTGTGCCGTAATTTTCTATGAGTCTATAATTCTATTTATAAGTTCTGGCCAATATTTATCCCTCAACCAAGACCACTAAAACAGACTAACTGGTCATTATCACATTGCTGTTTGTGGAATCTTGCTGTGTGCAATTTGGCTGTCATGTTTCCTACATTACAACAGTGACTACACTTCAAAAGTACTTCACTGGCTGTAAAGTGCTTTTGGGCATCCTAAGGTCATGAAAGGTGCTTTATAAATTCAAGCCTTTCTTTCAGGCAGGCTAAAGGATGCCTTATTTTTTCCTTTTCCAATATGGCGGGCGGCGCCCTTCCGGCTGGAAATTTGCGTCTGCTTCCTGTTACCCCACCAATGCTAGTGGCTATTTGGCAATTCCCTGCTCGTTGTTTCTTTCTGCAGGGGTGACTATTCCAATGAGGAAGTGGGGGCAGGGGGAGGGGGAATATTGTCTCACAAAATACAGTGAAGTCAGCCTGCCCTGCACCACAGGTGAGCACAGACCCAATTTTCTATGTCTCTGAAAATCAGGTCTGTAATTTCTGTAGCCTAAGAATTATTTTGGTGATATTATTGACAAATGCAAGGTCATTAGCCCATTTAAAATATTGGATAGAGGAATTTCATACAAATGTGCTAGGTATTCATCTACTGATATCACCAAAGTAATTACTAAAATAATAAATGTACATGAATGTTTTTTGTTACATGTGTTGTATTGCAGAAATTTCCAACTAACTCCCTGTTGTGGCTGTGATTTGAACAAGTGAACAAGCACAATCTACACAGATTTCTCAAAAGGAATATTGTCTCCTCAAACAGACATTGTGGGACACCCTTAACAGCAGGTGAGTGTTGATGTGCAAGCAGCTTAAAGGCACCCAGCTGAATGTTGCATTCTATTATTATAAACCTTTTGTGTCTATTTGGCTTTGGTTGACAGGAAGACTGTCTCCAACCTCTTTCTACTTCATTTAAACAGAGAGGAAAAAAATATGGATAACCGGATTACAATTAATGGCAACTTTCACTGAAATGCGCTTTCCCAAAATAATGACCTAAAGTACTTGGGAAATAATGAGGACCAGTCAGGTTCTACTTCTGAGAGAAAACTGACAGCGCTACAGGAGATGATTTTCAGACAGTGCCTGCAAGACAGCTGAGCTGACTTGATGCTGCAAAGATTTCATATCAGAGGAAGCTCAATGTCAGGAAAGCATCTTATGCCTACAATGTCAAGTGATGAGGAATTTGTATAACATTAGCAGCCAATGGGGACCATAACCAGGCTGAGCATCTCAAACTGCATGATGTGAGCTGCATTAAAACATCACTAGTCTCTTTAATTGTTGACTTTGATGGCTGATAAATTCAGCATTAAGTCATTTGAACCCATCCAAGAGTAGATTAGATAACATTTGTATCTTATTTTGGAAAGTGACATTTACAACTCTGTTAAGACAAGCACTTTCATTACGCTCCAGATTTCACTGTGTAACCTATCTAATATATGAAGTTAGGAATAAAAAAAATAATTGAATAATGTTCATTTTCTTGAAATGTTCTTTTAAATCATATGAAGGGGGTATTTAGTCTGTCAATCTTAAACTCTGCTCATTAAATTTTGCTTATGTTGTATGCAAAGTCTAGTTTAAACTATATCCGATTTAGTTTATTTTGTCACATATTGCCAGAGAAAACAAAAGTGGAGATCCTCAAACTTGAATGTCCTTGAAGTATTGTTGTCTTATTGTGTCAGGCCAAATTAAGTAGGCAGCTGTCATAAAGAATTTAGCTAATTGGATTTATATGTAGTGAAAAACATCTGCCCAGAGCTATTTACATCGGTCTGCAGACAATTGGATATAGTTATCCCAGTGCTTGTCTGATTGCTTACAATTGCCGTGGATGGGATGGAAGTTCATATCCACCTTAGGAACCTGTACTTTTCAGGAGAAAAGGTTATAAGTGGTGTGGAATGGCAGTTCAGATGTTAAGAATGGACTAAGGATTGGTATGGCAATTGACCATGATAAAATGAAACCATGATACCTTAAATCAAAAGAGAAAAAAAAATGGAAATCTAAAATGAGAACAGAAAATGCTGGAAATCCGATGTAGATCTGTGACTGGATGTAAAACAAAATGGGCCAGATTTTGCTGTGAGTTGCAAACTGAGGGCGCCAGCCATTCGTTAGACTTGCACTTGCCCATTGACTTTCTATGAACTGTAAGTTAGAGAGCCAAACAGCACGGCGCCCTCTACAGGGCATCTGGGACCTGTGTGAACAGAGCAAGCAGCTGTGTATCTCCATAACAAATCAGATTGAAGAATCGTTAATGAGCAATGCAGAGTCTGAATCAGGATGTGCAAATTAGAATAGTGAATTCAATGTCAAATCAAGTACAGAAAGAGAAATAAAGAGAGAAAAAGAAAGATTGGATTAAGAGAAAGAGATAAAAGAAACAGAAAGAAAAAGTTAAAAAAAAATTTCCATTTTTTTTAATCTCCGACAATAATTAAAATCTGAAGGAATGAGACTCTACACTGTAAAAGTTAATTTTCAGTGCCAGAGAGGTTGTTTGGCAGTAATTAAGATTTACCACGCTATTAAAAGAGTGCTTAGACTGGAATGGACAAGGCTTGGCTTTTTGTGGTGAGTTTAGTCCATATCTACGACGTCAGTACAGGAACTTCACACCGTTCAATACATTTGAATGGGGAGCCAGACGGCAAGATGTCGTTTTCATGCAGCTTACGGAGGGCAGTGCATCTTGGACAGCAACTTCCAGATTTTAGCTTTTAACTTTGCATGTGCACGTGCTGGAAGTTGCTGTCTTATTTGTGCATAAATAACAGTGAGCGCTGTTAGCCTCACTGTTATTTTCACAGCAAAATCCAGCCCTCCAAAATCGAGTTACATGGAAACTATAGCACAGAAACAGGCCATTCGGCCCAACCAGTCTATGTCAGCGTTTATGCTCCACACAAGCCTCCTCCCTCCCTACTTTATCTAACTATATCAGGATACCTTTCTCCCTCATATGCTTATCTAGCTTCCCCTTAAATGCATCTATGCTATTTGCCTCAACTACTCCTTGTGGTAGCAAGTTCCACATTCTTACCACTCTTTGGGTAAAGAAGTTTCTCCTGAATTCCCTATTGGATTTATTAGATTTTATATTGATGACCTCTAATTTTGGACTCCCCCACAGGTGGAAACATTTTCTCTACGTCTACCCTATCAATATCTTAAAGACTTCTATCAGGTCACCCCTCAGCTTTCTCTTTTTGAGAGAAAAGCATGGGCTCGATAGGCGAATGGCCTCCTTCTCTGCTGTAACCTTTCTAGTATAAACATAGTGAGAGAGAAAGTATTAAGGGGTTTAGCATCTTTGAAAGTGGATAAATCGCCAGGCCTGGATGAAATGTATCCCAGACTGTTAAGAGAAGCAAGGGAGGAAATAGCAGAGGCTCTGACCATGGTTTTCCGATCCTCCCTGGCTACAGAAGTGCTGCCAGAGGATTGGAGGACTGCTAATGTTGTACTGTTGTTTAAAAAGGGAGAAAGAGATAGACCGAGTAATTATAGGCCCGTCAGCCTAACCTCGGTGGTCGGCAAATTATTGGAATCAATTCTGAGGGATCGCATAAATCGTCATTTAGAAAGGCACGGGTTAATCAAGGACAGTCAGCATGGATTTGTTAAGGGAAGGTCATGTCTGACTAACTTGATTGAATTTTTTGAGGCGGTAACAAGGAGGGTCGATGAGGGTAACGCGTTTGATGTAGTGTACGTGGATTTTAGCATCAGATTCCACGATAAGAGTCCCAGCCTGTTCAGCCTTTCCTGATAAGGATATCCTCTCAGTTCTGGTATCATCCTTGTGAATCTTTTTTGCATCCTCTTCAATGCCTGTATGTCCTTTCTACAATATGAAGGCCAGAATATTTCTGATGAAAGATCCATATTACCAAAACATTAACTTTACACTTCAGTTGTTGATGGGAGGGGCAGTGGAATCGGAGGAAGCACTCAAAAATTACAGTGAGTCGGACAAAATAAGTATGTGAGTAGATTAATGGCAGATGAAATGTAATGCAGGGTAATTTAAGGTATTGCACATATAAGCAACTCTGCTCCCCATGCTCTGAAGTCTCCGCCCCAGTCCTGCTGGACAACAGGATCCTCCTCTTAAGACTAATCCCACCCCCTCCCCATTCCTAAATCCCAGGACTCTCACTCGGTGCTCACAAACCCATTAGGTTGTATTCCCTCCTTCCAGGACCACCCCCAATTATCTAAGATTGTGAGAAGATCCCTCCCAATGATCCCAGATCACAGGAGCTGCCCCAGTATTCCCTCCTCCCTCTGCAGTGTTCCAGGAACTGTGGGAGTCCCTTCCAGTACTGTCAACCCCCCTCGAAATATCACTGGGCCTGGAAACCCCATCCTAGTACTGCCAGACCCCAAACCCCTTTCCTGGGTGCTCCTATATCCAGGGCTTCACCTATGCTGATTAGTCAGTGTTCCTGGTAATATTACTTGGCATAACACCCAATCTGTATAAAATCCCTGACTCACTGTGAGCTGTGCCACATGAGATTAGCGTATCTATAATCTACAAATACTATACTGGGGCACATATCTTGCGACATAGGAAGTATGGCACATGCTCTCGCATCGCACTTATTGATTGGCTCAAATAAAAAGAACAACAAATCAAAACTCAGTTACTGTGCAGAGTCACATAAAACTCAACCAATCAAATCACTTAAAATGTTTTTTGGCAAATCTTTTGTCCATCATTTTTCTTCCTTAGAAACTGAGATATCCAGCTGCGAACATGACTTTTGTAACATAGTAAACAACATAAAAAATTTGATTTTTCACAAAAAGGGTTAACCTTACCAATTCAATTATATTTTCAACATCTTTTCTTCACAGGCCTCGGGCTCTTTCACAAACCTCCACCTATACTTTACACCCATTTTTTTTTCTGACAGACTCCTCCCCTTGTCTCTGCCATTTACTTATCTCTCCCAACTCAGCTTCCTGCACAAACTTATAGTGACCTCCTACCGCTTTTATAGTCTCTTTCTATCGTATTCCTTAACCATCCTTCCTCCTTACTGTTTCAAACTTCCCACGGTCCACCTGCCCAATATTGCTTCAGTCTCCACACCTGGAGCATGATCTGAGCCGGGAAGGGGGTGGTGGGAGGTGGGGAGGGGGACGGCGTGGAATTCCTGATGGGAAACCCGGATGTACATGATGTCCTTACGATTTTGACGTAAGGATGACGTTTTTTTTTGCCGGTTTCCCACCCGACAGGCTGGCCTAATTGACAGGCTGACTCTCAGTCAGACGGGAGAAGAGGAAGGAACGTGTTAGATTGGGTGGGGATCATCTGGGGGTGGGGGGTCAGGGGTTACTGAGGAGGGGGTCGGGGTGATCAGTATCGGGGGAGGTGGTCAGTCATCAGAGGGGTCAGTCGTCGGGAAGGCCGGGGTTGGAGATCGTGGCGGGGGGTCGAAGATAGTGGGGGGGGGGAGTTGGAGATTGTGGTGGGGGTTGCTGCAGGTTGGCTTGTTGGGCCTGGGGGAAGCACTCCTGCTCCTCCAGGCCCACAAGCTCTACTATCAATGCACTTACCTGCAGCTTCGGGCCTTCTCGCCTCCTCTCACGTGGTGTGAAGGAGAAGGCCCGGGAATCCCGGCCCCCAGGGGCTAAAATCAATAAAGCTTTGAAAATGGAGGCCCGCAGTCTCCTTAAAAGCTTTCAATGCCCGACCCACCTCCTTAGAGCGGGTTGGTTGCCCACCCCTCATCCCACCCCAGTGAAAACTGGAAATGGGCGGGTTGGAGGTGGGTTGGGGGCTGGTTTTAGATTTTTACTATTGTTACTGCCCCCCTGCCCCCAACCCACCCGTTTCTCCAGGCTAAAACCATGCCCCTGGAGTCTGTCTGCTCCCCTGCCAGTTAACCCCACTCTCTGTCTGATCTCCCACCTTCCTGTGCTCCAATCAAACCAGCACACCACCAGCCCATCAACAAGTATATCCTCAGTACTCCCTCTCCTCTTCCATTACACTCTTTTCATCCCTCAATATCTTCATTATCTCTTGACGCCAACTTTTCCTTCTCCACTCCACAACCTCTGACTTTTTTCCCCACTCCATTCGTACTTTTCTCTGCTCTTTCTGAATAAGCTCACCCCTGATTTCTTGTCCTCTATCACCACCCTTTGCATTCTGCCATACCACACTTACTCCTCTATTGTCCTCCCACCACTCCTTTCATCCTCCCTACTATTTTCCAATCTCTCGACAGTGTTCTGCATTCTTTCTTATATTATTGCACCTCACCTTAACACTCTTCCCAACTGCAATTCTCCCTCTACCTTATCACCACTGTTCCCCTAAACCCATGAATACAGTAGCAAAATAAACAGCTGAAGTAAATAAAGAGCTGAAAACTGGCTTAAGATGGGAAACAGGCTGGACATAGGTCTGACAGCTGTGGGGCAGATCAGGGAAGATTCTCCTTAGCCACTTCTAGCTGAATGCTGCCAGACCCTAAGACTCCCTAATCCAATGCTGCCAAATAGCAGGATCCCCTTCCCAGTGCAGCCAAAGCCTGAGAAATCCTTCTCAGTGCTGGCAAATCCCTAGAACCCACCTCTCCCCAATATTGCCACAGAAATCCCAGACCCCTAAAGAAGCATTTTTGAAGCATTTCAATAATGGCGACATTGTCAAAATTATGCAACATTTTGTGGTGTAGTCAAAAAGACTAAATGCCATAGATACTTCTTTTGCTTTTTGTGGGGACTTTTTATGCTGATCAAGGTGAGAGATATTAGCAACAGGAAATGGAATATTTGCCCATTTTTCAAATCCAGTGTTAAATGCTCACAAGTCAGCTACAAACTGCATTTTCATAATAAAGCTCTCCCTATTCTGAGGCCCAACAATGTGCTGCACTGCAGGGACATTTAATTTTCACACATTAGCTTTATTTATCACCTTGCTGCTTAAGATGGCCAATTTGTGGAGCATTTGCAGGGCTAACGAAGTTAGTTGGCACAGTAAATAGTGTAGTCGGAACAGAAAGTTGCAAAGGGACATTAATAGATTAAGTGAGTGGCCAAAACTGTGGTAGATGGAGTTCAATATGGGGAAGTGTGAGGTCATCCACTTTGGACCTAAGAAAGACACATCAGAGTGTTTTCTAAATGGTGAGAAGCTAGGAACTGTGGATGAGCAGAGAGATTTATGGGTCCAAGTACAGAAATCACTAAAAGCTAGTGGACAGGTACAAGGAAATTTTAAAAAGGCTAATGGAATGTTGACCTTTATCTCAAGCGGGCTGGAATACAAAGAGATGTAAGTTATGTTACAGTTATATAAAGCTCTGGTTAGACCATATTTAGAGTATTGTGTTCAGTTCTGGGCAATGCAGCTCAGGAAGGATATATTGGCCTTGGAGGGCGTGCAGTGCAGATTCAACAGAATAATACTGGGGCTAAAAGGGTTAAATTATGATGACGGGTTGCACATACTAGGCTTGTATTCCCTTCAGTATAGAAGCTTATGGGTGATTTAATTGAGGCCTTTAAGATGATTAAAGGAATTGATAGGGTATATAGACAGAAGATATTTCCACTGGTGGGGAAGTCCAGAACAAGGGGGCATAATATTAACAATAAAGCTAGGCCATTCAGGAGTGATGTCAAGAAGCAGTTCTACACACAAAGGTTAATGGAAAACTGGAATTCTCTACCTCAAAAAACTGTTGAGGCTAGGTCAATTGAAAATTTCAAAATTGAGATTGATAGATTTTTATTAGGTAAGGGTATTAAGGATTACGGAATGAAGGCAGCCAGATGGAGTTAAGATACAGGTCAGCCATGATCTAATTGAATGGCAGAACAGGCTGGAAGGACTGAATGGCCTACTACTGTTCCTATCTTCCTATGTTCTTATTGGGCAAGTGCAGGGGAGTGGGACTAATTGGATAGCTCTTTCAAAGAACTGGCACAGGCACGATGGGCCGAATGTCCTCCTTCTGTGCTGTAAGATTCTATGATTATGGGCATTTCTGTGCTGTGCCCATGACAAACTGGATTAAAAATGCAGTTAATTTTAATTTTATTGCTAATAGAGAGAGGAGACTTTAATTCAACCAGCCTGAGCTGGGGTTGTTAGGTCACATGGGTGCAAGCATAATTTTCGTACCACTGCACTTCCCAAATGATGTATCTGAAAAATGAGTATCATTAGGTTTGAACGCAATTAGTAGGAAACATGTTTGCTTTAATATCCTTTATCGCTACAGTAGTAGTGGTAGAGTCTGTTGCCAAATATGTTGCTTTCTATTACTGTGGGGCAGATTTAGCACATTTAGTAAAATAGCTTGGCTTGCTGGTAGCACTGTCACTTCTGAGTCAGAAGGTTGTGGGTTCAAGCCCCACTTCAGAAACTTGAGTGTAATACTGGAAAAAATGTTGTACTGTTGGAATGTTGTCTTTCAGATAAGACATGAAACTTTTCATTTGGACATAAAAGATCCTGTAGCACTATATGTAGTAGAGCGGGGGAGTTCCCCTGGTGTCCTGCCAGCACATATCCCTCAACCAATATCACGAAAACAGATGATCTCATTGCTATTTGTGGGACCTTGATGGGTGCTGTGTTTCCCTACAGAATATTAGTAACTACACTTCAAAAGTACTTCATTGGCTGTGAAGTTCATTTTTTTTTTGTCCACTTCTTTCTTTCTTTCTCTTTCTCCTTCTTTCTTTCTTTCTCTTTTTCTCTTTATAACTATAGCTAGACTTCAAGTATCAGCTTTGAATCTACCCTGGGAGTACATATTGATATTCTGTTAAACCAACTGAAGTATCATAAAGCAAGTAAACTTCCTGCGGAGTGCCATGTGGTGCATTGTGTAAGGGAAGTGCCCCCTGCTTGATCATGTGCTTGTTTTAATTATCTCCTTTTGGTCCCAACAATTACACGCTTCAACAACAGCTGTCGGGACCAAAAGCAGATATTAAAAAAAGCAGGCGGCATCAACTTAGCTTTTATATTCAACATAACCTGGAGGAAAGATTAGGTGGAACATAGCAGCTAAACTTATGATGTAAGCCTGCACATCCCCCCATGCCCCATTACAATCACGAGACTGAAACATAGCATCAAATTATGGGCGTTAACAGTCTGGTATTAATCTTGTTATTAATACACTGAGATTATTACTTAGTTTGTGACTTTTGATATTGGAGGATGGCTATCCAGAAAGCATTAAGATCAGCTGTAATTGCACCTGAAATAGATTTTGACTCCTGATGTGACACTGGTTAATGCCTAGATCGTAAATTGCATAGTGCTGTGACTCTTGGAAGTTCTTTTCTTAGAAACTACAACAGTTGACAGCCATGCCATCCCATAGCTAGGCTCGGTCTCTCTCATGTAGGGACAGAGCCACCTCTCGATTGTCTCATCACCGCCAAGTTTAGACTCAAACTGTACAATTCTTGGATGTGAGAATCAATGAAAGATAGTGATAGTTTACAATTTGCAGTCAGATTTCCATCTGTATTTTCCAAATAAATTTCATTGAGCCTTATCAGTCGATTCCTAAAATTGCCATTAAATCCAAAATTGCAATATTCAAATTTGGAGAAAACATAAATTCATAACGGGATGTCTGCTCCAGATATTGATGAAACATAAAAGATTTCTAGTATTTTATTAAGAAAGGTTGGTCTCTTGCAACAGTGTTTTGTTAATTATGAAATAATTCTTCCTTAGGGGAAATTATAAATGACATATTCACTGGATGACCTGAACACACTAAAACAGTCAATTACCTTGAGTGCCCTCCCAAAAGATATACAAACAGTGGTGCATTGAAATTAATTCAGGTCGCAAGATACATAAACATGTCAATGTGTCCTATCCAAGCCGTTTCAGAGAGAGGAGCATCAAATAACACTGGCATGTGGCTGCACTACCCAAAGTACAATCACTCACTCAATTCTCCTTATCCGTCCCATCATTCTCTTTCCCAATTCACTCCCATCATTCTCTTTCCCAATTCACTCTCATCATTCTCTTTCCCTTGTTTCCAACAATATTCTCTTTCCCTTGTCACTCTCATCTTTCTCTTCCCTTGTTTTTCACATTATTCTCTTTCCATTGTCCATCTCATCGTTCTCTTTACCTTGTTTCTCTCATCGTTTTCTTTCCCTTTTTTCTCCCATCATTCTCTTTCCACTGTCCCTCTCATCATTATCTTTCCGTTGTTTCTCACATTATTTGCTTTCCATTGCCCCCCTCATCATTCTCTTTCCCTTGTTTCTTCCATCATTCTCTTGCCCCTGTCCCTCTCATCATTCTCTTCCCTTGCTTCTCACATTATTCTCTTTCCATTGTCCCTTTCATCATTCTCTTTACCTTGTTTCGCCCATCATTCTCTTTCCCCTCTCCCACTCTTCATTCTCTTTCCCTTGTCACTCTCATAATCTTCTTCCCTTTGTTTCTCTCATCGTTCTCTTTCCCTTGTTTCTCCCATCATTCTCTTTCCCCTGTCACTCTCATCTTTCTCTTTGCTTTGTCCCTCACATCATTTTGTTTTGTCTGTTTCTCTCATTATTCTCTGTCGTTGTTTCTCACAATGTTCACTTTCCCGTGTCCCGCCAATCATTCTCTTTCTCCCCTCTCTCATCATTCTCTTTCCCTTGTTTCTCTCATCAATCTCTTTCCCTTGTCACTCCGATCATTCTCTTTCCTTTTTTCCCTCATCATTGACTTTTCCTTGTCCATCTCATCATTCTCTTTCTTTTGTTTCCAACAATATTCTCTTTCCCTTGTCCCTCTCATCATTATCTTTCCCTTGACCCTCTAGTCATTCATTTTCCCTTCCTTCTCACATCATTCTCTTTCCTTCGTCACTCTCAACATTTACTTTCCTTTGTTTTTCTCATAATTCTCTTTCCCCTGTCCCTCTCATCATTTTCTTTCCCTTATTTCTCATCATTCTCTTTCCCTTGTCGCTCTCATCATTCTCTGTCCCTTGTCCCTCTCATCATTCTCTTTCCCCTGTCTCTCTCATCATTCTCTGTCCCTTGTCCCTCTCATCATTCTCTTTCCCCTGTCTCTCTCATCATTCTCTGTCCCTTGTCCCTCTCATCATTCTCTGTCCCTTGTCCCTCTCATCATTCTCTGTCCCTTGTCCCTCTCATCATTCTCTTTCCCCTGTCTCTCTCATAATTCTCTTTCCCTTATTTCTCATCATTCTCTTTCCCTTGTCCCTCTCATCATTCTCTGTCCCTTGTCCCTCTCATCATTCTCTTTCCCCTGTCTCTCTCATCATTCTCTTTCCCTTGTCCCTCTCATCATTCTCTTTCCCCTGTCTCTCTCATCATTCTCTTTCCCCTGTCCCTCTCATCATTCTCTTTCCCTTATTTCTCATCATTCTCTTTCCCTTGTCCCTCTCATCATTCTCTTTCCCCTGTCCCTCTCATCATTCTCTTTCCCTTATTTCTCATCATTCTCTGTCCCTTGTCCCTCTCATCATTCTCTTTCCCCTGTCCCTCTCATCATTCTCTTTCCCTTATTTCTCATCATTCTCTTTCCCTTGTCCCTCTCATCGTTCTCTTTCCCCTGTCCCTCTCATCATTCTCTTTCCACTGTCTCTCTCATCATTCTCTTTCCCTTGTCCCTCTCATCATTCTCTGTCCCTTGTCCCTCTCATCATTCTCTTTCCCCTGTCTCTCTCATCATTCTCTGTCCCTTGTCCCTCTCATCATTCTCTGTCCCTTGTCCCTCTCATCATTCTCTGTCCCTTGTCCCTCTCATCATTCTCTTTCCCCTGTCTCTCTCATAATTCTCTTTCCCTTATTTCTCATCATTCTCTTTCCCTTGTCTCTCTCATCATTCTCTTTCCCTTGTCCCTCTCATCATTCTCTTTCCCCTGTCCCTCTCATCATTCTCTGTCCCTTGTCCCTCTCATCATTCTCTTTCCCCTGTCTCTCTCATAATTCTCTTTCCCTTATTTCTCATCATTCTCTTTCCCCTGTCTCTCTCATCATTCTCTGTCCCTTGTCCCTCTCATCATTCTCTGTCCCTTGTCCCTCTCATCATTCTCTGTCCCTTGTCCCTCTCATCATTCTCTTTCCCCTGTCTCTCTCATAATTCTCTTTCCCTTATTTCTCATCATTCTCTTTCCCTTGTCTCTCTCATCATTCTCTTTCCCTTGTCCCTCTCATCATTCTCTTTCCCCTGTCCCTCTCATCATTCTCTTTCCCTTATTTCTCATCATTCTCTTTCCCTTGTCCCTCTCATCATTCTCTTTCCCCTGTCCCTCTCATCATTCTCTTTCCCTTATTTCTCATCATTCTCTTTCCCTTGTCCCTCTCATCGTTCTCTTTCCCCTGTCCCTCTCATCATTCTCTTTCCACTGTCTCTCTCATCATTCTCTTTCCCTTGTCCCTCTCATCATTCTCTGTCCCTTGTCCCTCTCATCATTCTCTTTCCCTTGTCCCTCTCATCATTCTCTTTCCCCTGTCTCTCTCATCATTCTCTGTCCCTTGTCCCTCTCATCATTCTCTGTCCCTTGTCCCTCTCATCATTCTCTTTCCCCTGTCTCTCTCATCATTCTCTGTCCCTTGTCCCTCTCATCATTCTCTGTCCCTTGTCCCTCTCATCATTCTCTTTCCCCTGTCTCTCTCATAATTCTCTTTCCCTTATTTCTCATCATTCTCTGTCCCTTGTCCCTCTCATCATTCTCTGTCCCTTGTCCCTCTCATCATTCTCTTTCCCCTGTCTCTCTCATCATTCTCTTTCCCTTGTCCCTCTCATCATTCTCTGTCCCTTGTCCCTCTCATCATTCTCTTTCCCCTGTCTCTCTCATAATTCTCTTTCCCTTATTTCTCATCATTCTCTTTCCCTTGTCTCTCTCATCATTCTCTTTCCCTTGTCCCTCTCATCATTCTCTTTCCCTTGTCCCTCTCATCATTCTCTTTCCCCTGTCTCTCTCATCATTCTCTTTCCCCTGTCCCTCTCATCGTTCTCTTTCCCTTATTTCTCATCGTTCTCTTTCCCCTGTCCCTCTCATCATTCACTTTCCCCTGTCCCTCTCATCGTTCTCTGTCCCTTGTCCCTCTCATCATTCTCTTTCCCCTGTCTCTCTCATAATTCTCTTTCCCTTATTTCTCATCATTCTCTTTCCCTTGTCCCTCTCATCATTCTCTGTCCCTTGTCCCTCTCATCATTCTCTTTCCCCTGTCTCTCTCATCATTCTCTTTCCCCTGTCCCTCTCATCATTCTCTTTCCCCTGTCCCTCTCATCATTCTCTTTCCCCTGTCCCTCTCATCATTCTCTGTCCCTTGTCCCTCTCATCATTCTCTGTCCCTTGTCCCTCTCATCATTCTCTGTCCCTTGTCCCTCTCATCATTCTCTTTCCCCTGTCTCTCTCATCATTCTCTGTCCCTTGTCCCTCTCATCATTCTCTGTCCCTTGTCCCTCTCATCATTCACTTTCCCCTGTCTCTCTCATCATTCTCTGTCCCTTGTCCCTCTCATCATTCTCTGTCCCTTGTCCCTCTCATCATTCTCTTTCCCCTGTCTCTCTCATCATTCTCTGTCCCTTGTCCCTCTCATCATTCTCTGTCCCTTGTCCCTCTCATCATTCTCTTTCCCCTGTCTCTCTCATCATTCTCTTTCCCTTGTCCCTCTCATCATTCTCTTTCCCCTGTCTCTCTCATCATTCTCTTTCCCCTGTCCCTCTCATCGTTCTCTTTCCCTTATTTCTCATCGTTCTCTTTCCCCTGTCCCTCTCATCATTCACTTTCCCCTGTCCCTCTCATCGTTCTCTGTCCCTTGTCCCTCTCATCATTCTCTTTCCCCTGTCCCTCTCATCGTTCTCTTTCCCTTATTTCTCATCATTCTCTCTCCCCTGTCCCTCTCATCATTCTTGTTCCCTTGTCACTCTCACCATTCTCTTTTTCTTGTCCCTCTCATCATTCTCTTTCCCTTGTCCTGCTGTTTATTTTCTTTCCATTGATGCTCACATTATTTTCTTTCCATTGTTTCTCACATTATTCTCTTTCCCTTGTTTCTCTCATCATTCTCTTTCCCTTGTTTCTCTCATCAATCTCTTTCCCTTGTCACTCCGATCATTCTCTTTCCTTTTTTCCCTCATCATTGACTTTTCCTTGTCCATCTCATCATTCTCTTTCTTTTGTTTCCAACAATATTCTCTTTCCCTTGTCCCTCTCATCATTATCTTTCCCTTGACCCTCTAGTCATTCATTTTCCCTTCCTTCTCACATCATTCTCTTTCCTTCGTCACTCTCAACATTTACTTTCCTTTGTTTTTCTCATCATTCTCTTTCCCCTGTCCCTCTCATCATTCTCTTTCCCTTCTTTCTCTCATAATTCTCTTTCCCCTGTCCCTCTCATCATTCTCTTTCCCCTGTCTCTCTCATCATTCTCTGTCCCTTGTCCCTCTCATCATTCTCTTTCCCCTGTCCCTCTCATCATTCTCTTTCCCTTATTTCTCATCATTCTCTTTCCCTTGTCCCTCTCATCATTCTCTTTCCCCTGTCCCTCTCATCATTCTCTTTCCCTTGTCCCTCTCATCATTCTCTGTCCCTTGTCCCTCTCATCATTCTCTTTCCCCTGTCCCTCTCATCATTCTCTTTCCCTTGTCCCTCTCATCATTCTCTGTCCCTTGTCCCTCTCATCATTCTCTTTCCCTTGTCCCTCTCATCATTCTCTTTCCCCTGTCCCTCTCATCATTCTCTTTCCCTTGTCCCTCTCATCATTCTCTGTCCCTTGTCCCTCTCATCATTCTCTGTCCCTTGTCCCTCTCATCATTCTCTGTCCCTTGTCCCTCTCATAATTCTCTTTCCCCTGTCCCTCTCATCATTCTCTTTCCCTTATTTCTCATCATTCTCTTTCCCTTGTCCCTCTCATCATTCTCTTTCCCCTGTCTCTCTCATCATTCTCTTTCCCCTGTCTCTCTCATCATTCTCTTTCCCTTGTCCCTCTCATCATTCTCTTTCCCCTGTCTCTCTCATCATTCTCTTTCCCCTGTCTCTCTCATCATTCTCTGTCCCTTGTCCCTCTCATCATTCTCTTTCCCTTGTCCCTCTCATCATTCTCTGTCCCTTGTCCCTCTCATCATTCTCTGTCCCTTGTCCCTCTCATCATTCTCTTTCCCCTGTCTCTCTCATCATTCTCTTTCCCTTGTCCCTCTCATCATTCTCTTTCCCCTGTCCCTCTCATCATTCTCTTTCCCTTATTTCTCATCATTCTCTTTCCCTTGTCGCTCTCATCATTCTCTGTCCCTTGTCCCTCTCATCATTCTCTTTCCCCTGTCTCTCTCATCATTCTCTTTCCCCTGTCTCTCTCATCATTCTCTTTCCCTTGTCCCTCTCATCATTCTCTGTCCCTTGTCCCTCTCATCATTCTCTGTCCCTTGTCCCTCTCATCATTCTCTGTCCCTTGTCCCTCTCATCATTCTCTTTCCCTTATTTCTCATCATTCTCTGTCCCTTGTCCCTCTCATCATTCTCTTTCCCTTGTCCCTCTCATCATTCTCTGTCCCTTGTCCCTCTCATCATTCTCTGTCCCTTGTCCCTCTCATCATTCTCTTTCCCCTGTCTCTCTCATCATTCTCTTTCCCCTGTCTCTCTCATCATTCTCTGTCCCTTGTCCCTCTCATCATTCTCTTTCCCCTGTCCCTCTCATCATTCTCTTTCCCTTATTTCTCATCATTCTCTTTCCACTGTCTCTCTCATCATTCTCTTTCCCTTGTCCCTCTCATCATTCTCTTTCCCTTGTCCCTCTCATCATTCTCTTTCCCCTGTCCCTCTCATCATTCTCTTTCCCTTGTCCCTCTCATCATTCTCTGTCCCTTGTCCCTCTCATCATTCTCTTTCCCCTGTCCCTCTCATCATTCTCTTTCCCCTGTCCCTCTCATCATTCTCTTTCCCCTGTCCCTCTCATCATTCTCTTTCCCCTGTCCCTCTCATCATTCTCTTTCCCCTGTCCCTCTCATCATTCTCTTTCCCCTGTCCCTCTCATCATTCTCTTTCCCTTATTTCTCATCATTCTCTCTCCCCTGTCCCTCTCATCATTCTCTGTCCCCTGTCTCTCTCATCATTCTCTTTCCCCTGTCCCTCTCATCATTCTCTTTCCCCTGTCCCTCTCATCATTCTCTTTCCCCTGTCCCTCTCATAATTCTCTTTCCCCTGTCTCTCTCATCATTCTCTTTCCCTTATTTCTCATCATTCTCTCTCCCCTGTCCCTCTCATCATTCTCTGTCGCTTGTCCCTCTCATCATTCTCTGTCCCCTGTCTCTCTCATCATTCTCTTTCCCCTGTCCCTCTCATCATTCTCTTTCCCTTATTTCTCATCATTCTCTTTCCCCTGTCTCTCTCATCATTCTCTTTCCCCTGTCTCTCTCATCATTCTCTGTCCCTTGTCCCTCTCATCATTCTCTGTCCCTTGTCCCTCTCATCATTCTCTTTCCCCTGTCCCTCTCATCATTCTCTTTCCCCTGTCCCTCTCATCATTCTCTTTCCCCTGTCCCTCTCATCATTCTCTTTCCCCTGTCCCTCTCATCATTCTCTTTCCCTTGTCCCTCTCATCATTCTCTTTCCCCTGTCTCTCTCATCATTCTCTGTCCCTTGTCCCTCTCATCATTCTCTTTCCCCTGTCTCTCTCATCATTCTCTTTCCCCTGTCCCTCTCATCATTCTCTTTCCCTTATTTCTCATCATTCTCTTTCCCTTGTCCCTCTCATCATTCTCTTTCCCCTGTCCCTCTCATCATTCTCTTTCCCTTATTTCTCATCATTCTCTGTCCCTTGTCCCTCTCATCATTCTCTTTCCCCTGTCCCTCTCATCATTCTCTTTCCCTTATTTCTCATCATTCTCTTTCCCTTGTCCCTCTCATCGTTCTCTTTCCCCTGTCCCTCTCATCATTCTCTTTCCACTGTCTCTCTCATCATTCTCTTTCCCTTGTCCCTCTCATCATTCTCTGTCCCTTGTCCCTCTCATCATTCTCTTTCCCCTGTCTCTCTCATCATTCTCTGTCCCTTGTCCCTCTCATCATTCTCTGTCCCTTGTCCCTCTCATCATTCTCTGTCCCTTGTCCCTCTCATCATTCTCTTTCCCCTGTCTCTCTCATAATTCTCTTTCCCTTATTTCTCATCATTCTCTTTCCCTTGTCTCTCTCATCATTCTCTTTCCCTTGTCCCTCTCATCATTCTCTTTCCCCTGTCCCTCTCATCATTCTCTGTCCCTTGTCCCTCTCATCATTCTCTTTCCCCTGTCTCTCTCATAATTCTCTTTCCCTTATTTCTCATCATTCTCTTTCCCCTGTCTCTCTCATCATTCTCTGTCCCTTGTCCCTCTCATCATTCTCTGTCCCTTGTCCCTCTCATCATTCTCTGTCCCTTGTCCCTCTCATCATTCTCTTTCCCCTGTCTCTCTCATAATTCTCTTTCCCTTATTTCTCATCATTCTCTTTCCCTTGTCTCTCTCATCATTCTCTTTCCCTTGTCCCTCTCATCATTCTCTTTCCCCTGTCCCTCTCATCATTCTCTTTCCCTTATTTCTCATCATTCTCTTTCCCTTGTCCCTCTCATCATTCTCTTTCCCCTGTCCCTCTCATCATTCTCTTTCCCTTATTTCTCATCATTCTCTTTCCCTTGTCCCTCTCATCGTTCTCTTTCCCCTGTCCCTCTCATCATTCTCTTTCCACTGTCTCTCTCATCATTCTCTTTCCCTTGTCCCTCTCATCATTCTCTGTCCCTTGTCCCTCTCATCATTCTCTTTCCCTTGTCCCTCTCATCATTCTCTTTCCCCTGTCTCTCTCATCATTCTCTGTCCCTTGTCCCTCTCATCATTCTCTGTCCCTTGTCCCTCTCATCATTCTCTTTCCCCTGTCTCTCTCATCATTCTCTGTCCCTTGTCCCTCTCATCATTCTCTGTCCCTTGTCCCTCTCATCATTCTCTTTCCCCTGTCTCTCTCATAATTCTCTTTCCCTTATTTCTCATCATTCTCTGTCCCTTGTCCCTCTCATCATTCTCTGTCCCTTGTCCCTCTCATCATTCTCTTTCCCCTGTCTCTCTCATCATTCTCTTTCCCTTGTCCCTCTCATCATTCTCTGTCCCTTGTCCCTCTCATCATTCTCTTTCCCCTGTCTCTCTCATAATTCTCTTTCCCTTATTTCTCATCATTCTCTTTCCCTTGTCTCTCTCATCATTCTCTTTCCCTTGTCCCTCTCATCATTCTCTTTCCCTTGTCCCTCTCATCATTCTCTTTCCCCTGTCTCTCTCATCATTCTCTTTCCCCTGTCCCTCTCATCGTTCTCTTTCCCTTATTTCTCATCGTTCTCTTTCCCCTGTCCCTCTCATCATTCACTTTCCCCTGTCCCTCTCATCGTTCTCTGTCCCTTGTCCCTCTCATCATTCTCTTTCCCCTGTCTCTCTCATAATTCTCTTTCCCTTATTTCTCATCATTCTCTTTCCCTTGTCCCTCTCATCATTCTCTGTCCCTTGTCCCTCTCATCATTCTCTTTCCCCTGTCTCTCTCATCATTCTCTTTCCCCTGTCCCTCTCATCATTCTCTTTCCCCTGTCCCTCTCATCATTCTCTTTCCCCTGTCCCTCTCATCATTCTCTGTCCCTTGTCCCTCTCATCATTCTCTGTCCCTTGTCCCTCTCATCATTCTCTGTCCCTTGTCCCTCTCATCATTCTCTTTCCCCTGTCTCTCTCATCATTCTCTGTCCCTTGTCCCTCTCATCATTCTCTGTCCCTTGTCCCTCTCATCATTCACTTTCCCCTGTCTCTCTCATCATTCTCTGTCCCTTGTCCCTCTCATCATTCTCTGTCCCTTGTCCCTCTCATCATTCTCTTTCCCCTGTCTCTCTCATCATTCTCTGTCCCTTGTCCCTCTCATCATTCTCTGTCCCTTGTCCCTCTCATCATTCTCTTTCCCCTGTCTCTCTCATCATTCTCTTTCCCTTGTCCCTCTCATCATTCTCTTTCCCCTGTCTCTCTCATCATTCTCTTTCCCTTGTCCCTCTCATCATTCTCTTTCCCTTGTCCCTCTCATCATTCTCTTTCCCCTGTCCCTCTCATCGTTCTCTTTCCCTTATTTCTCATCGTTCTCTTTCCCCTGTCCCTCTCATCATTCACTTTCCCCTGTCCCTCTCATCGTTCTCTGTCCCTTGTCCCTCTCATCATTCTCTTTCCCCTGTCCCTCTCATCGTTCTCTTTCCCTTATTTCTCATCATTCTCTCTCCCCTGTCCCTCTCATCATTCTTGTTCCCTTGTCACTCTCACCATTCTCTTTTTCTTGTCCCTCTCATCATTCTCTTTCCCTTGTCCTGCTGTTTATTTTCTTTCCATTGATGCTCACATTATTTTCTTTCCATTGTTTCTCACATTATTCTCTTTCCCTTGTTTCTCTCATCATTCTCTTTCCCTTGTTTCTCTCATCAATCTCTTTCCCTTGTCACTCCGATCATTCTCTTTCCTTTTTTCCCTCATCATTGACTTTTCCTTGTCCATCTCATCATTCTCTTTCTTTTGTTTCCAACAATATTCTCTTTCCCTTGTCCCTCTCATCATTATCTTTCCCTTGACCCTCTAGTCATTCATTTTCCCTTCCTTCTCACATCATTCTCTTTCCTTCGTCACTCTCAACATTTACTTTCCTTTGTTTTTCTCATCATTCTCTTTCCCCTGTCCCTCTCATCATTCTCTTTCCCTTCTTTCTCTCATAATTCTCTTTCCCCTGTCCCTCTCATCATTCTCTTTCCCCTGTCTCTCTCATCATTCTCTGTCCCTTGTCCCTCTCATCATTCTCTTTCCCCTGTCCCTCTCATCATTCTCTTTCCCTTATTTCTCATCATTCTCTTTCCCTTGTCCCTCTCATCATTCTCTTTCCCCTGTCCCTCTCATCATTCTCTTTCCCTTGTCCCTCTCATCATTCTCTGTCCCTTGTCCCTCTCATCATTCTCTTTCCCCTGTCCCTCTCATCATTCTCTTTCCCTTGTCCCTCTCATCATTCTCTGTCCCTTGTCCCTCTCATCATTCTCTTTCCCTTGTCCCTCTCATCATTCTCTTTCCCCTGTCCCTCTCATCATTCTCTTTCCCTTGTCCCTCTCATCATTCTCTGTCCCTTGTCCCTCTCATCATTCTCTGTCCCTTGTCCCTCTCATCATTCTCTGTCCCTTGTCCCTCTCATAATTCTCTTTCCCCTGTCCCTCTCATCATTCTCTTTCCCTTATTTCTCATCATTCTCTTTCCCTTGTCCCTCTCATCATTCTCTTTCCCCTGTCTCTCTCATCATTCTCTTTCCCCTGTCTCTCTCATCATTCTCTTTCCCTTGTCCCTCTCATCATTCTCTTTCCCCTGTCTCTCTCATCATTCTCTTTCCCCTGTCTCTCTCATCATTCTCTGTCCCTTGTCCCTCTCATCATTCTCTTTCCCTTGTCCCTCTCATCATTCTCTGTCCCTTGTCCCTCTCATCATTCTCTGTCCCTTGTCCCTCTCATCATTCTCTTTCCCCTGTCTCTCTCATCATTCTCTTTCCCTTGTCCCTCTCATCATTCTCTTTCCCCTGTCCCTCTCATCATTCTCTTTCCCTTATTTCTCATCATTCTCTTTCCCTTGTCGCTCTCATCATTCTCTGTCCCTTGTCCCTCTCATCATTCTCTTTCCCCTGTCTCTCTCATCATTCTCTTTCCCCTGTCTCTCTCATCATTCTCTTTCCCTTGTCCCTCTCATCATTCTCTGTCCCTTGTCCCTCTCATCATTCTCTGTCCCTTGTCCCTCTCATCATTCTCTGTCCCTTGTCCCTCTCATCATTCTCTTTCCCTTATTTCTCATCATTCTCTGTCCCTTGTCCCTCTCATCATTCTCTTTCCCTTGTCCCTCTCATCATTCTCTGTCCCTTGTCCCTCTCATCATTCTCTGTCCCTTGTCCCTCTCATCATTCTCTTTCCCCTGTCTCTCTCATCATTCTCTTTCCCCTGTCTCTCTCATCATTCTCTGTCCCTTGTCCCTCTCATCATTCTCTTTCCCCTGTCCCTCTCATCATTCTCTTTCCCTTATTTCTCATCATTCTCTTTCCACTGTCTCTCTCATCATTCTCTTTCCCTTGTCGCTCTCATCATTCTCTGTCCCTTGTCCCTCTCATCATTCTCTTTCCCCTGTCTCTCTCATCATTCTCTTTCCCCTGTCCCTCTCATCATTCTCTTTCCCTTGTCCCTCTCATCATTCTCTTTCCCTTGTCCCTCTCATCATTCTCTTTCCCCTGTCCCTCTCATCATTCTCTTTCCCTTGTCCCTCTCATCATTCTCTGTCCCTTGTCCCTCTCATCATTCTCTTTCCCCTGTCCCTCTCATCATTCTCTTTCCCCTGTCCCTCTCATCATTCTCTTTCCCCTGTCCCTCTCATCATTCTCTTTCCCCTGTCCCTCTCATCATTCTCTTTCCCCTGTCCCTCTCATCATTCTCTTTCCCCTGTCCCTCTCATCATTCTCTTTCCCTTATTTCTCATCATTCTCTCTCCCCTGTCCCTCTCATCATTCTCTGTCCCCTGTCTCTCTCATCATTCTCTTTCCCCTGTCCCTCTCATCATTCTCTTTCCCCTGTCCCTCTCATCATTCTCTTTCCCCTGTCCCTCTCATAATTCTCTTTCCCCTGTCTCTCTCATCATTCTCTTTCCCTTATTTCTCATCATTCTCTCTCCCCTGTCCCTCTCATCATTCTCTGTCGCTTGTCCCTCTCATCATTCTCTGTCCCCTGTCTCTCTCATCATTCTCTTTCCCCTGTCCCTCTCATCATTCTCTTTCCCTTATTTCTCATCATTCTCTTTCCCCTGTCTCTCTCATCATTCTCTTTCCCCTGTCTCTCTCATCATTCTCTGTCCCTTGTCCCTCTCATCATTCTCTGTCCCTTGTCCCTCTCATCATTCTCTTTCCCCTGTCCCTCTCATCATTCTCTTTCCCCTGTCCCTCTCATCATTCTCTTTCCCCTGTCCCTCTCATCATTCTCTTTCCCCTGTCCCTCTCATCATTCTCTTTCCCTTGTCCCTCTCATCATTCTCTTTCCCCTGTCTCTCTCATCATTCTCTGTCCCTTGTCCCTCTCATCATTCTCTGTCCCTTGTCCCTCTCATCATTCTCTGTCCCTTGTCCCTCTCATCATTCTCTTTCCACTGTCTCTCTCATCATTCTCTTTCCCTTGTCCCTCTCATCATTCTCTTTCCCTTGTCCCTCTCATCATTCTCTTTCCCCTGTCCCTCTCATCATTCTCTTTCCCTTATTTCTCATCATTCTCTCTCCCCTGTCCCTCTCATCATTCTTGTTCCCTTGTCACTCTCACCATTCTCTTTTTCTTGTCCCTCTCATCATTCTCTTTCCCTTGTCCTGCTGTTTATTTTCTTTCCATTGATGCTCACATTATTTTCTTTCCATTGTTTCTCACATTATTCTCTTTCCCTTGTCCCTCTCTTCAATTTCTTTCCCTTGTTTCTCACTTTATTCTCTTTCCATTGTCCCTCTCATCATTCTCCTTCCCTTGTCACTCCCATCATTCTCTTTCCTTTGCTTCTCTCCTCATTCTTTTCCCCTTGTCTCTCACAAACTTCTCCTTCCATTGTCCCTCTCATCATTCACTTTCCCTTATTTCTCACATTATTCTTTTTCGCTTGTCCCTCTCATCAATCTCTGACCCCTCTCCCCCTCATCATTCTCTGTCCCTTGTCCCTCTCATCATTCTCTTTCCCCTGTCCCTCTCATCATTCTCTTTCCCCTGTCCCTCTCATCATTCTCTTTCCCCTGTCCCTCTCATCATTCTCTTTCCCCTGTCCCTCTCATCATTCTCTTTCCCCTGTCCCTCTCATCATTCTCTTTCCCTTGTCCCTCTCATCATTCTCTTTCCCTTGTCCCTCTCATCATTCTCTTTCCCCTGTCCCTCTCATCATTCTCTGTCCCCTGTCCCTCTCATCATTCTCTTTCCCCTGTCCCTCTCATCATTCTCTTTCCCCTGTCCCTCTCATCATTCTCTTTCCCTTGTCCCTCTCATCATTCTCTTTCCCTTGTCCCTCTCATCATTCTCTTTCCCCTGTCCCTCTCATCATTCTCTGTCCCCTGTCCCTCTCATCATTCTCTTTCCCCTGTCTCTCTCATCATTCTCTTTCACCTGTCTCTCTCATCATTCTCTTTCCCTTGTCCCTCTCATCATTCTCTTTCCCTTGTCCCTCTCATCATTCTCTTTCCCCTGTCCCTCTCATCATTCTCTTTCCCCTGTCCCTCTCATCATTCTCTGTCCCTTGTCCCTCTCATCATTCTCTTTCCCCTGTCCCTCTCATCATTCTCTGTCCCTTGTCCCTCTCATCATTCTCTGTCCCCTGTCCCTCTCATCATTCTCTGTCCCTTGTCCCTCTCATCATTCTCTGTCCCCTGTCCCTCTCATCATTCTCTTTCCCCTGTCTCTCTCATCATTCTCTTTCACCTGTCTCTCTCATCATTCTCTTTCCCTTGTCCCTCTCATCATTCTCTTTCCCTTGTCCCTCTCATCATTCTCTTTCCCCTGTCCCTCTCATCATTCTCTTTCCCCTGTCCCTCTCATCATTCTCTGTCCCTTGTCCCTCTCATCATTCTCTGTCCCCTGTCCCTCTCATCATTCTCTTTCCCCTGTCCCTCTCATCATTCTCTTTCCCCTGTCCCTCTCATCATTCTCTGTCCCTTGTCCCTCTCATCATTCTCTTTCCCCTGTCCCTCTCATCATTCTCTGTCCCTTGTCCCTCTCATCATTCTCTGTCCCCTGTCCCTCTCATCATTCTCTTTCCCCTGTCCCTCTCATCATTCTCTGTCCCTTGTCCCTCTCATCATTCTCTGTCCCTTGTCCCTCTCATCATTCTCTTTCCCTTTTTACTCTCATCAGACTCTTCCCATTGTACCTCTTATCATTCTCTCTCCCTTATTTCTCTCATCATTCTCTTTCCCTTGTTTCTCATCAATCTCTTTCTCTTGTTTCTCTCATCATTCTCTATCCTTTGTCCCTCTCAACAATCTCTTTCCCTTCTCCCTCTCCTCACTCTCTTTCCTTTGCCCCTGTAATCATTCATTTTCTCTTGTTTCTCACATTTTTCTCTTCCCCTTGTTTCTTTCATCATTCTCTCTCCCTTATTTCTCTCATCATTTTCTTTCCCTTGTTTCTCTCATCATTCTCTGTCCCTTGTCCCTCTCATCATTCTCTGTCCCTTGTCCCTCTCATCATTCTCTGTCCCTTGTCCCTCTCATAATTCTCTTTCCCTTGTCCCTCTCATCATTCTCTTTCCCTTGTCCCTCCCGTTATTCTCTGTCCCTTGTCCCTCATCATTCTCTTTCCCTTATACGTCTCATCATTCTCTTTCCCTTGTCCCTCCCATCATTCTCTTTACCTTATACATTTCATCATTCTGTTTCCCTTGAATCTTACATTATTCACCTTCCCTTGATCCTCTCAAAATTCTCTTTCCCTTGTTTTTCAAGTTATTCTCTTTCACTTGTCCCTCTCATCATTCTCGTTCCCTTTTCCCTGTCATCATTCACTTTCCCTTGTCACTCTCATCATTCTCTATCCCGTTTCCCTCTCATCATTCTCTTTGCTTGTTTCTCACATCATTCTCTTTCCCTTGTTTCTCTCATCCTTCCCTGTCCCTTGTCCCTCTCATCATTCTCTGTCCCTTGTCCCTCTCATCATTCTCTGTCCCTTGTCCCTCTCATCATTCTCTGTCCCTTGTCCCTCTCATCATTCTCTGTCCCTTGTCCCTCTCATCATTCTCTTTCCCTTTTCCCTGTCATCATTCTCTTTCCCTTCTTTCTCTCATCATTCTCTTTCCCTTGTCCCTCTCATCATTCTCTTTCCCTTTTCCCTGTCATCATTCTCTTTCCCTTCTTTCTCTCATCATTCTCTTTCCCTTGTCCCTCTCATCATTCTCTCCCTTTTTCCTCTCATGCAAAAATCATATAAGGGATAGTAATGGCACATTTAATCCTTGAGCAAGATGATGCCATTCAAGTGATTGTGCAACTCTGTCACATGCAGGACAAAAGCCATGAATGACAGTGAAGATTGGCAACAATCCCATGAATAATAATATTTTAATAAACTCTTGTTAACAAACATTGTCATTCTTTTCGATGGTTGCATTTATTGCCTCTTTGAAAATCTGACAGCTGTAAATTCTAATGTTTTATTAAGGACCATTGCCATCTGTAACACTTAAGGCTGTACAAACTGTTTAAACATTTGCAGAAGTTGTTTTTCCCTTCATGGAATATTTTGCATAATGCATCTTTGACATCCAAAATCTCACTGGGGTAATCCAATCATTACTGTCAAAGAAGTGTGACCCACCAGAGCAATTTTCAGGAAATTTCAAAACATTCAATATATCCTTTAGTATCTGGATTGCAGAAATAACCAGGATTAAAAATGATTCCCCACTTACTTGATGGCTCATTGAGCAATGAGCCAGGAAGGTCACATGTTTGATCCCTATTATTTGTGGATTTAGTTGATCTTGGCTTGGGCAACAGTAGAGGTGTTTTATTTGTCTGCAATGTCTCTGGGCAGGGCCCCTGTGCTTGAATGCTATCCAGAATCTGTTATTGGAAATATGTATGTGGATGTTGGATATGAGCTCGGCCGTAATGTAGTCGAATAGCCTGCTGATATTCACTGTCAAAGCTTACACGTGTGGCCACCAGTGAAGTATCAGACAGTAGAACCACACCTAAGCAATCATAAGTTAACCTTTTGGAAAGGAGGGGAGAGGGCTAATGTGGTAGAAAAAGACACAATTCGCATCACTAAATCTTCGGACAAAATGATAAGTTTGCAGACAAGAGGAGACATTTTACTTTTCACAAGATAATTATGGATGAGGAAGGCCATTCAGCCCATCTTAATTCATCCATCCAGAGTGATCCTAGCATTCTCCATTGTAGCGTCCAATTGTTTATTAAATGATTCCAGGGGTTTCTGGAAGTCTATTCCACATTATCTGGAAGTCTATTCCACACATTGATCACTCTTTGTATGACGAAGGATTAACCAATATCAGTCCTGAAATTATCTTTCACTAGTTTGCACCTGTGTCCTCTTGTTCTATTGCCACAGTTTATTTTAAAATAACATTCCAGGTTAACTTTTTCCAAACCCTTAACAATCTTCTATAGCTCTATAAAAGCATCTTTTAAGCACCTCCTTTCCAGGCTTGGTTCCCAGCCCGCCCCTCCCCCCACCCCACCCACAATACCTCCAATTTAAAATTCTAATTTTCATGTTTAAATCCTTAGATAATCCTCAATTTTAGTGTTGATAATTGATTCCATTATTTTACATAGAATGGTAGTAAGACTAATGGGTTTGTGGTGGCCTTTTGGGTAAACCTTACGCCTTCCTTCCTATTGGTTTGATATTTAGATTCACCTTGTCGATGTCTCTGGAGAATATTAAGAACTGTAGTATTTTAGTTGCATTTACCCAGAACTTTATAAGAAGTCACAATATTTTCTTGTATTTCGCAAGTTTGCAAGGAATGTGGGAAATGCACTTTACAGAAAACTGCAGTAGCTGGGTTCATAGAACAGCCGCACAGGAGCAGGAGAGTTTTTCATACCACAAAATGTTTCCTTCTAGTCTCTTAATATTTCAAAGACAGATCTATACCATTTGATGCAAAGCAACTGGCAGTAACCTGTTTGGTGGCGATTTGGATGCAGTAACATTTTTTGTGGAAAGATTTTCACCAGTAAGAAAAATACAAGATGAAGAATCTGCTTAAAATCTTTAGTTACATAAAAAAATTATTCTTTACTTGAGCGTTTGTACAAACAAGGTATAATAACCTCTCTAAAATATCACTTTTAATTTACACAGCAACTGATGTGTGTAATTATATCAATTCATCTATTAAATGTTTTCAATGTATTTTGTAATCTATCTAAAGACCATTTAATACCTACATATGATTTTTATCAGCAGCTCCTCTAAGTCTACTTCTGAATAGTCCATGAAATACATCTAATTTGATTAGGGATTGCACCTGATGTTCATATGTGAGGCCACTTATAATGTTGATTGATCTATAATTTCTGAATAAATCGCAACTATTAATGGAAATCTGTTCTTGAACTATTTTGCTTGACTGGATTGAAGGGATTTCCATATTTGCATTCATCCAAACATTATTTATTCTGGGTGAGTAGATGTCGAGGGCAGAGGCTAATGAAAAGAAAAGCAAAATCAGCCTCTCAGTATGCAAAAATGTAAATGACTGATCCCTTTTAACAATAACTATGAATAATGAAGGAATTGTATTTAATATTATCAATTTAATCAACATGCATTGTATTAGCAAAGAAAATAATTATCACTATCAGACACAGGAAACACTGCAAAATGATTGATTCTTAATTAGATGACTCTTTCAGATTAGGGAAAGCAAATGCCAGTTCGTTTAGAAACATACTAAAAATACAAACTCTGCCGACTCATCAGCACTGAATTCATAAATGTGATTTAAATAAATTTGTTCCACAGTGTCACCATTAATTTAAAAGAATGTTTCTAATAAATGGTTCCTTCAGTTACAGCTGGTTTGAAAGGTTTCCATAGTAAAAGACTGTTAACATGTCATTATTCGTGTCCTGCTAAGTTTATACCCATCATCCTCTGGGTCCATCTACAATGAGATTATCTTTAAAGCAGCAAAATTGAATAATTAGAAATTAGTTATCTCCAGAAAAATATCTTTTTTTCATTAAATTCTTGCCAACATATTTTAATTGTAGAAAAAGGATTACTTTCATGATATCATTAGTGATATCATTAGAATAGTCCTCACAGCAGGATGATGCCAGCTAACTTCTTAGTCACTCTGGATAAATGCCAACACAGAATGGGTTACTGCTGATCTGATTCTTATTCTCTCCAGCAAAAGGCATGGTTCATCAGTAGTATAGGTCAGTTTAGGGGAAACAAAAATCCCCAGTGCAACGTCAAAGACATACAATATTTTTTATTATTCTTAGCCACCCCTCTCCCCCTCCCCAAAATAAACTATCTAAAAATTGTTGGGGTTGTTCCAGTTTTGGCATGGATATGAGAGTCAGGCTGAGCATTTCATTTCTTGTTTTCAAATTTCAGTAGTGCATCTTCAATGTAAAGATGAGGCCAGTTTGCAACGCCCGGGAAGTAGCTTCCTGCCGTGAATGCTGGAAGTGGGTTGTCATGGTAAGGATGGCAAGATTGGCACAAGCGCTTTTTTGTGCTACCACCAGGTGCAAATTAATTTTATGGCAACACAGATACTATTTATTCTGGTGTGAATTCAAAGGGTTGTAAATTGAAAAGAAATAAACAATAAAATTACATGATACTGTGTCCGAGGGATGAGTGAAGCTATGTGAATTTAAATTTTTCTGCACAAGTCAAGACAATTTTTTGCCTTGGGCCCACTTTCAATAGTTACTTCGAGTGAGTGGGCGCTTTTGTTTATCTGCCATAAATAAAGTGAAATAGGTTTAGAAGGTTGGATTTGGAGTGGATATTTCATGCATTTTTGTAAGTATTGCTGTGATCTACTGTGCTCTGCCCACCATCTTGAACAGTGACATATATTATAGCACTCTATAATCCAAGAAGTGATCTCCAAAGCAACGACTGGAAAATACAGGGGCCATCTCTTCCAATTGTTGACTTATGTCGGAACCTGGGATCCTGGTGGATGTCAACTTAAGGCTGGATACAGGACTCTGCTGAGAAGAGCTGAAGGGCACTTTGGTCTTTTATCTTTTTTCAATGCCAGTAAAGTCCCACTGCAGGTTTCACTTGTGGCGTATAAGACATATGCCCAAACAATTCTCTTTCATGGTTCAGAACCCCTAGGCATGCAAGAGTTGGGCTTCCTCTGTCCCATGTACAAGATCCAGGACCAAGTTATGAGGTGGATCAGTGGCAAAAACGAGAAATGGCTGCAGGGAGGGAAAGCTCAGGCCTACACTGATCTGTCACTGTGCACAGTGGAGGAAAGACAAGCTTCACGGGTATGCATCTTTACCAAAGCTCCTCACATGAGGTCCTGAATTAAGCAGTTAGTCAGGAGCAAACCTGATACAAGACACTGGAATGATATAAAAACAACAGAAGTTTAAAGCACACAAGGAAGCCATTCATTCCATTTTGTCTGTGTTTACTCTTTGCTGATGCAATCCAAAACTAATCCCACTATCCAGCTCACTCGCTGTAGCCCTGTATCTTCCTCTGCTTCAAATATTTATCCAACTTTCCATTAAAAGATGCAATGCACTCTGCCTCAAATGTTCCTTGTGGCATGGCAGAGCATTCCATGCTCCAACAACCTTCTGCAGTGTCTTAAGTTTCTCCTGAAACTCTAGTTTCCTATCAGCCGGGTGAATCTATGCTGTTAACTCTCTCTGGCTTCATTGTCCTTTCTATAATGTGGTGCCCAAAATGGTACACAGTACTAGAATCATAGAATCACAGAAAGGTTACAGCACGGTAGGTGGCCATTCAGCCCATCGAGTCCGCGCCAGCTCTACGCAAGAGCAATCCAGCAAGTCCCATTCCCCCGCCCTTTCCCCGTAGCCATGCAATTTTTTTCCTTTCAAGTACTTATCCAGTTCCCTTTTGAAGGCCATGATTGAATCTGCCTCCACCACCCCCTCGGGCAGTGCATTCCAGATACTCACTGCGTAAAAAAGTTTTTCCTTATGTCACCTTTGGTTCTTTTGCCAATCACCTTAAATCTATGTCCTGTGGTTCTTGACCCTTCTGCCAATGGGAACATTTCCTCTCTATCTCGTCTGTCTAGACCCTTCATGATTTTGAATACCTCTATCAAATCTCCTCGCAATCAAGGAGAACAACCCCAGCTTCTCCAGTCTATCCACGTAACTAAAGTTCCTCATTCCTGGAATCATTCTAGTAAATCTTTTCTGCATCCTCTCTAAGGCCTTCACATCTTTCCAGAAGTGTGGTGCCCAGAACTGGACACAGTACTCCAGTTGTGGCCGAACCAGTGTTTTATAAAGGTTTATCATGACTTCCATACTTTTGTACTGTATGCCTCTATTTATTAAGCCCAGGATCCTGTATGCTTTTTTTAGCCGTTTTCTTAAACTGCCCTGCCATCTTCAATGGTTTGTGCACATATACTCCCAGATCTCTCTGTTCCTGTAACCCTTTTAGAGTTGTGCCCTCTGGTTTATATTGCCTCTCCTCGTTCTTCTTACTGAAATGTATCACTTCACATTTTTCTGCGTTAAATTTCATCTGCCACGTGTCCGCCCATGCCAGCAACCTGCCTATATCCTCCTGAAGTCTATCACTATCCTCCTTGCTGTTTACTACCCTTCCAATTTTGTGTCATCTGCAAATTTTGAAATTGTGCCCTGGACACCCAAGTCCAAGTCATTAATATATATCAAGAAAAGCAGTGGTCTCAGCACTGACCCCTGGGGAACATCACTGTACACCTCCCTCCAGTCCGAAAAACAACCGTTCACCACTACTCTCTGTTTCCTCTCCCTTAGCCAATTCTGTATCCATGTTGCTACTGCCCCCATTATTCCATGGGCCACAATCTTGATGATAAGCCTACCATGCAACACTTTATCAAACACTTTTTGAAAGTCAATATACATCACATCAACTGCATTGCCCTCATCTACCCTCTCTGTTACCTCATCAAAAAATTCTGTCAGGATAGTTAAACACGATTTCCCTTTAACAAATCCGTGCTGGCTTTCCCTAATCAATCCACAATCATCCAAGTGACTGCTAATTCTGTCCTGGATTATCGTTTCTGAAAGTTTCCCCACCACAGAGGTTAAACTGACTGGCCTATAGTTGCTGGGTTTATCCGTACACCCTTTTTTGAACAAGGCTGTAACATTTGCAATTCTCCAGTCCTCTGGCACCACCCCTGTATCTATGGATGTTTGACAGATTATGTCCAGTACCTCTGCAATTTCCACCCTTACTTCCCTCAGCAACCTCGGATGCATCCCATCCGGACCAGGTGACTTATCTACTTTAAGTCAGCTAGCCTTTCAAGTACCTCTTCTTTATCAATTTTTAGCCCATCCAGTATCTCAACTATATCTTCCTTTACTGAGGTTCTGGCAACATCTTCTTCCTTGGTAAAGACAGATGCAAAGTTCTCATTTAGTACCTCGGCCATCCCCTCTGCCTCCAAGACTAGATCTCCTTTATGGTCCCTAATCAGCCCCACCCCTCCTCTTACTACCCGTTAATTGTTTACATGCCTGTAGAAGACTTTTGGATTCCCTTTTATGTTGGCCACCAGTCTATTCTCATACTCTCTCTTTGCCCCTCTTATTTTCTTTTTCACTTCCCCTCTGAACTTTTTATATTCAGCCTGGTTCTCACTTGTGTTATCAACTTGACATCTGTCATACGCCCCTTTTTTCTGTTTCATCTTACTCACTATCTCTTTTGTCATCCAGGGAGCCCTGGCTTTAGTTGACCACCTTTCTCCCTCGTGGGAATGTGCCTAGACTGTACCCCAACCATCTCCTCCTTAAAGGCCACCCATTGTTCAATTACAGTTTTGCCTATCAATCTTTGATTCCAATTTACCCGGGCCAGATCTGTTCTCATCCCATTGAAATTGGCCCTCCTCCAATTGAGTATTTTTACTTTAGAATGGTCCGTATCCTTTTCCATATCTATTCTAAACCTCATGATACTATGATCGCTGCTCCCCCAATGACACTTGCTCCACTTGGCCCACCTCATTCCTTAGAACCAAGTCCAGCAATGCCTCCTTCCTCGTTGGGCTGGAAATGTACTGGTTAAGAAAGCTATCCTGAAGACATTTCAAAAATTCCTCCCCCTCTCTGCCCCTTATATCATTATTGTTATCCCAGTCTATATTAGGATAGTTGAAATCCCCAGTTATCACTAGCTTTTGCACCTCTTTGTAATTCTCTGTAATTTCCATGCAAATTTGCTCCTCTATATCCTTCCCATCAGTTGGTGGCCAATAGAATACACCCATTAGTGTAATGGCACCTCTTTTATTTCTTAACTCTAACCAAATAGATTCTGTCCTTGACCCCTCCAGGACACCCTCTCTCTCCAGTACTGCAATATTCTCCTTAATCAATACTGCCACCCACCCTCCTTTCTTTCCTTCCCTATATTTCCTGAGCACCTGTATGCAGGAATACTTACTACCCAATCTTGCCCTTTTTTGAGCCAGGTCTCCGTTATCATCACAACATCATATTCCTATGTGGATATTTGCGCCTTCGGCTCACCAACCTTGTTTACCATGCTTCGTGCATTTACACACATGCACTGTAAACCTATCTTAGACTTTCTTGTACCCTCTCTTAGTCTGATCCCACATAATACTGTACTATTACTTGCTCTAGTTCTATCTTTCTCCCCTGATCCTTTGTGCCCCTTGTTTCTCCTTTCCAATGCTATATCCTGGTGCCCATCCCCCTGCCACATTAGTTTAAACCTCCCTCCCCCCACAGCACTAGCGAACCTCCCCATGAGGACATTGGTCCCAACTCCGTTGAGGTGCAACCCGTCCGTCCTGTACAGGTCCCACCTTCTCCAGAACTGGTCCCAATGCCTCAGGAATCTAAAGCCCTCCCTACTGCACCATCTCTCCAGCTACGCATTCATCTGCTCTATCCTTCTATTTCTATGCTCAGTAGTGCGTGGCACCGGGAGTAATCCGGAGATTACTACCTTTGAGGTCCTGCTCCTTAATGCGGCCTAACTAATGTTTTGTACAACAGGTGACAGTTGTGGCTCACATTTCTGAGTCAGAAGGTTGTGGGTTCAAGGTCCACTCCAGAGATTTGAGCACAAAATCTAGGCTGTCACTTTAGTGCAGTACTGAGGGAGTGCTGCACTGTTGGGGGTGCCCTCTTTTGGATGAAATGTTAAACCGAGGCTCCGTCTTCCCTATCAGGTGGACGTAAAAGGTCCCACGGAACTTTTTCGATGAAGAACAGGGGAGTTCTTGCCGGTGTCTTGGTGGATATTTATCCCTCATCCAAAATCACTAAAACAGATTATTTGGTCATTATCGCTGTTTGTGGGACCTTGCTGTGCGCAGATTGGCTGTCGCATTTCCTACATTACAACAGTGACTGCACTTCAAAAGTATTTAATTGGCCGTTAAGTGCTTTGGGACGTCTTGCAGTTGTGAAAGTCACTATATAAATGCAAGTCTTTTTTATTGTTACGTTTTTACTCTTTTACTCTATGCACCTATTTAGAAAGTCTACAATGCTGTTGGCCTTTATTATGGCTTAATCTTTCTGCACTCGTACTTTCAGGGAATTGTGTATTGGAATCTCTAGATCTTTCTGCTCATCTATACACTTCAAGGTCTTTCCATTGAATGTATGCTCCCATTCCTTATTTTTTTCTTCCAAAATGCATTTGGTCACAAGAAGGTTGTCAGAGCAACAGGGAGTGGTTGAGGTCGAGGCCATTGCATCTTTTAAGGGAAAATTGAATAAGTATTTGAAACAGAGAAAGAGAGCTGGGCAGTTGGATTAGATTTGTATTGCTCAAGCAAAGAGCTGGTGCAGATGTGATAGGTCGAATGGCTTCCTTCTGTGCTGTAAACTTCTATGGGTTCAAATAGATTGTCAGCTAATATCTTTAAATCTGGAAATTGTTACTTTAAATTGTTACTTTTTTGAATGGATTTTCAGGACTGGAAGGACACAGTCCCTGACTGAAAAAGATAACAGCTGACTGGCAAAATGTTGGAGGGTGCAATGTCAATATTCATCCTGTGTTAACGGTAGATACATCTGTTAAGGTTTTTTGGGGGGGATTTGTGAATATGTCTGTAAATTGGATAAAGTTACAGATTTCAGCCATACAGCAGACTGTCAGTTCATTATTGTATTGTACATCTGAACCTTCAAATGCTTCACTCTGTCAAAACTCAAGGTCGATGCCTTTTTAGCTCAAGCCATCATTATAGTAACCTAGGAATTGCTTTTTAAATTGTAATTCTGTCGGAGATATGTGGTACTTGGAATGTGAATATTCATTATCTGAGCTCAGAGAACATTTCTTAGAATAATTCAATCTCTCTGAAATTATGGGAGTCGGTGCAGGGAACAAAGAATTAGACTCCTCCTATTGTTTCAAGGCCGTTCTAGGAAATGGGTTTCATTAAAACAAAATACCAATTGCATGAAATGGCCTCTTTGGTAATTTTGATGGGCAGACTTGACAAATAACAGGGTGAGCAAGCTGCTTTCCTCAGTGTTTCTTGCAGTTTCCTTGGAGGGAACAAAACAAGATCTATGAGTTTCTCTTTTTTGAGTGAGGTAATGTAGCTGTCTAAACCTTTGAACATTTAATTCTCCTGAGGCTAGACCCAAGGAGCAAAGACTTGGAGCTGGCAAGATGAGCGACTGAGAGAAAAATTCTTGGGGGTTAAATCGGATAACCTCCAAAAATGTGCTTGGGGTTTGCAATTCGCAATTAACCGCGCCCGTACATTGCGCTACAGGCAGTACATTAAATTGGTGCTGTCTGCCGTTTTAAATGATTGATGCGTGCAGCCAGTGCTACCTGTGCTGTTCATTGGCTGTGTGCATCAGCAGGGGGCCTGATATCGCGAGTAGCTAGTGCTCCTTAAAGTCAGCCTGCACCTCTTAAAGAGGAAGTGCATGGTGGCTGCAAGAAATGATGGAAGCCAATTGTGAAGTGAATCCGTGCTGTAATATAGTGAAGAATGGCTGAAAATGCGAGAGACCGTGCACCAAAGTTCTCTGATGATGCACTAGAGGCCTTGGTGCAAGAGGTGGAGAGAAGGAGGGACATCATGTATCCGCAGGGGGGCAGGAGGCACTCCAGACATATACTCAGGAGGCAGTGGGAGGAAGTAGCGGAGGAGGTCAGTGCCAGGAGCATAGCTCCAAGAACATGCAGTGCAGGAAGAAGTTCAAAGATTTGACATGAGTTGTCAAGGTGAGTGGATTCAATCTTCAAATGGCATATCCTACCAACTCCACCACTAGCCTCATCCACTGCTCAATTCACTACACCCCCATCACCCACCTACCAACAATCTCTATCAATCAGTACTCACCCCTTCAATTCATACGCCTTACCTCACCTGCACACACTTAGCACTGTTGCAAGCCTCACACCCACAACTCACAGCTGACACACACACACACACACACACACACACACACACACTGGTAGCTATTCAATCATGACAGCAACATCACCCAAGCATCTTGCAGAACACTCACTGACACACTTCTCTCTTTCTTGCAGGAGAAGGTGACGCATAACAGGAGGCAGCAACAAACAACTGGAGGAGACAGTGCAGGCCACCAAGGGAAGGGGCATTGCTGAGGTCGTGGCCACTGGTGGCACTGGAGGGATCGATGATGAGGGTCTCTGCATTCCTAATGCTCCTTCTCTCTTCCCACTTTTTCCTCATCCCACAATCTTTTCTGACTCACAAGCTGCAAATGGTGTAAGCACGCACTTCTTACTTTCTCCTTTCCCCTCACCACAACCCAACCCATGTCCCTTTTTCATTTCAGATACCCAAGAACTAGGACCTTCCCCGTCAGAGGAGCAGAGGAAGATGACAGCGATGATGAAGAGACACCATCACTCGATCTTACACTCGCAGCTACCAGCTCAGAGACTGACACTGAGGCTACATGTAGTGAGACACCAGGCACAAGTGCGCAGGAGCTAGGGTTGGGGGGAAAGGAAATCACAGGTGCCAGTTGACTGGAGGGCGAGGTCGCACACTAGCTCTACTGCAGAGGATTCAGATGAGGACTTCGATGGCCCAGCCTGCAGAAGAAGGCTGATGGGAATACACAACCTAACGCTTGGTACACTGGAAAGCCTGCCAGAAATCCAGTGCACAATGTCAAGGAACATGGAAGTGTCCAGCTCCAACTTGGCACAGGACTTTGCACAGAGCTTGGAGCCCATCCTTTCCAATATGGAAAGGGTGGTCACCTCAATCAGCACACCTGTGGAACCTACCATGACACAGCATCTGATGATGGATGGTCACGTGGAATGTGAGAAGCCTTTATATTATCTTTGTTTATGGCCTTCCATGCAGAGGTCGGCCCTTTCATTTCTATACACAGACATTGTTAATGGTTTTGATGTCTCCAATTCTAGTTGCTTCAATGGCTTCAAATCCGTTCCTTATACCATTTGCATTTATAGTATATCATATTCTGGATACAACACTCCGATGTTTTACGAATCCCAGTTTTATGAACAGGTTACCAAATAAGGATGAGAGGCCAATGGCTTTGTTGTAAACAATCTTCGATATATGCTCTTATAGCAACAACTCTTTCTCTTACATTGCCTCCTACTGTGATGAAAAGCTTGTGTTTTAAAAGCTTAACAACCCTTTAAGCTCAATATTATCCATCTAGGAACATAGGAATAGGAGTAGGCCATTTAGCCCGTTGAGCCTGTTCCTCCATTCAATGAGATCATGGCTGATCTGTGACCTAACTCCATATACCCACCTTAGCTCCTTATCCCTTTAAAACCTTTGGTTAACAAAAATCCATCAATCTCAGATTTAAAATTAACAACTGAGCTAGCATCAACTGGTGTTTGCGGAAGAGTGTTCCAAACTTCTATCACCCTTTGCGTGTAGAAGTGTTTCCTAACTTCACTCCTGAAAGTCCTGGCTCTAATTTTTAAGCTATATCCCCTAGTCCTAGACTCCCCAACCAGCAGAAATAGTTTCTCAGCATCAGTTCCCCTTAATATCTTTAAAATTTCAATCAAACAACCCGAGTTTGTGTAATCTCTCCTCGTAATTTAACCCTTGGAGTCCAGGTATCATTCTAGTAAATTTACACTGCACACCGTCCAAGGCCAATATATCCTTCCTAAGGTGCGGTGCCCAGAACTGAACACAGTACTTCCGTACTTCAGATGTGGTCTAACCAGGGCTTTGTATAGCTGTAGCATTTCTTTTACCCCCTTGTACTCTAGTCCTCTAGATATAAAGGCCAGCATTCCATTAGCCTTTTTGATTATTTTCTGTACCTGTCCATGACATTTTAATGATCTATGTACATGGACTTCTAAGTCTCTTTCGAGCTCCACTATTTTGAGCTTTTCATCGTTTAGAAAGTACTCTGATGTATCCTTTTTAGGTGCAAAGTGGATGACCTCACAGTTGCCTACATTGAAATCCATTTGCCACAGTTTTGACCATTTACTTAATCTATTAATATCCCTCTGTAATTTTATGCTTCCATCTACACTGCTTACAATCCTGCCTTACTGTGTGTCATCTGCAAACATGGATTCCAGTGAGAAAGAAAGACTCTAGGGGAAGGACGTTCCATCCGTGGCTAACTAAGGAAGTTAAAGATAGTATTGAATTGAAAGAAAAAGCATACAATTCCGTGAAGATTAGTGGCAGATCAGAAGATTGGTCAGAATATAAAAACCAGCAAAGAATGACTAAAAGAATAATAATGAGGGAGAAATTAGAGTACGAGAGAAAACTAGCTAGAAATATAAAACCAGATAGTAAGAGTTTCTACAGATATTTAAAAAGGAAAAGAGTAAGTAAAGTGAGCATTGGTCCTTTAGAGAATGAGTCTGGGGAATTAATAATGGAGAATAAGGAAATGGCGGATGAATTGAACAGATATTTTGCATCCGTCTTCACTGTAGAGGATACAAATAACATGCCAGAAATAATTGTGAATCAAGAGGTGAAAGGGAGGGAGGAATTTAAAACATTTACAATCACCAGGGATAGGGTTCTGAAAAAATATTAGAACTAAAAGCTGACAAGTCCCCAGGTTCTGACGGACTTGATCCTAGGGTCTTAGAAGAAGCGGCTGAAGAAATAATAGATGCATTGGTATTAATTTTCCAAAATTCCCTAGATTCTGGAAGGGTCCCATCAGATTGGAAAACAGCGAATGTAACTCCTCTATTCAAGAAAGGAGGGAGACAGAAAGAAGGAAGCTGCAGGCCAGTAAGCTTAACATCTGTCATGGGGAAAATGCTAGAATCTATTATTAAGGAGGTTATAGAAGGGCACTTAGAAGATCGCAATGCAATCAGGCAGAGTCAACACGGCTTTGTGAAAGGGAAATCCTGTTTGACTAATTTATTAGAGTTCTTTGAGGAAGTAACAAGCAACATGGATAAAGGGGATCCTGTGGATGTGGTGCACTTGGATTTCCAGAAGGCTTTTGACAAGGTGCCACATCAAAGGCTACTATACAAAATAAGAGCTCATGGTATAGGGGTTAACATATTAGCATGGATAAAGGATTGGTTAGCTGACAGGAAACAGCGAGTAGGCATAAATAGGTCATTTTCAGGTTGGCAAGATGTAATGAGTGGAGTCACAGGGATCAGTGCTTTGGCCTCAACTATTTACAATCTATATCAATGACTTGGATGAAGGGACCGAATGTATGGTTGCTAAATTTGCTGATGACACAAAGGTGGGTAGGAAAGTAAGTTGTGAAGAGGACATAAGGAGTCTGCAAAGGGATATAGATAGGTTAAGTGAGTGGGCAAAAATTTGGCAGATGGAGTATAATGTGGGAAAATGTGACCTTGTCCACTTTGGCTGGAGGAATAGAAAAGCAGTATATTATTTATATGGAGAGAGATTGCAGAACTCTGAGGTACAGAGGGATCTGGGTGTCCTAGTACATGAATCACAAAAAGTTAGTATGCAGGTACAGCAAGTGATTAGGAAGGCAAATGGAATGTTGTCCTTTATTGCAAGGGGAATGGAATATAAAAGTAGAGATGTTTTGCTACAGTTGTACAGGGCATTGGTGAGACCACATCTCGAATACTGTGTGCAGTTTTAGTCTCCTTATTTAAGAAAGGATAGAATTGCTTTGGAGGCGGTTCAGAGAAGGTTCACTCGACTGATTCCTGGGATGAGGGGGTTATCTTATGAGGAAAGGTTGGACAAGTTGTGCCTATATACATTGGAGTTTAGAAGAATGAGAGGTCATCTTATTGAAACATATTGGATCCTGAGGAGACTAGAAGGGGTAGATGCTGAGAGGGTGTTTTCCCTTGTTGGAGAGTCTAGAACTATGGGCCACAGTTTAAAAATAAGGGGTCTCCCATTTAAGATGGAGATGAGGAGAATTTTTTTCTCTCAGAGGGTCGTGAGTCTGTGGAACTCCCTTCCCCAGAGAGCAGTGGAGGCAGGGTCATTGAATATTTTTAAGGCTGAGTTAGATAGATTCCTGATTAACAAGGGAGTCAAAGGTTATAGTAGGTAGATGGGAAAGTAGGGTTGAGGTCACAATCAGATCAGCCATGATCTTATCAAATGGAAGAGCAGGCTCGAGGGGCCGAATGGCCTACTCCTGCTCTTAATTCGTATGTTTGTATGTTCATATGGATATGTGGCCCTCTATCCAGCCATCTAAATCATTAATAAATACAATGAATAGTTGAGGCCCCAACTCAGATCCCTGAGCGACACCACTAATCACTTCCTGCTAATTTGAGTACCTGCCCATTATTCCTCCTCTCTGTCTCCTGCCGCTCAGCCAATTTCCTAACCAGGTCAATAATTTGCTCTCAATTCCATGAGCTTCAACTTTAGTTAATAGTCTCTTATGAGGGACTTTATCGAATGCCTTCTGGAAGTCCATATAAACAATATTCATAGACATTCCCCTGCCCACTACTTTAGTCACCTCTTCAAAAAACTCAATCAGGTTCATTAAGCATGAGCTACCCTTTACAAATCCATGCTGGCGCTCTCTGATCAGCTGAAAATTTTCAAGGTGTTCATCACTCCTTAATTATAGACTCTAGTAATTCCCCGACAACAGATGTTAGGCTGACTGATCTATAATTCCTTGGTTTCTCTCTCTCTCAGCTTTCTTAAATAACAGAGTGACATGTGCAATTTTCCAATCAAGAGAACTTTGGAAGAATATAGTTAGGGCATCTGCAATGTTCTCACCTAAGTCCTTTAAAACCCTGTGATGGAAACCATCTGGTCATGGGGATTTGTCACTCTTTAGGACCATTATTTTCTTCATCACTGTTAATTTGCTTACATAAAAGAGTTAATCTAGGTTATTTATTTAATAACCTATATATATCCATCCACATAGTACAATGTCTTCAATTCTAAAACTCATCCTCTCCAATGTTATAAGTGTAATTGGGGGGAAAAAACAAGATTTGCGAGAACACAGTTTAAACCAATTCTGTCTACATTACTGTGTTGAAGTTTTTCAAATGCAACATGGCTTCAGAAAAAATAGGCCGTGTCTAACAAATTTGATGGAGTTTTTTGAGGAAGTTACTACAGTCGTGGATGAGGGTAATCTTGTAGACATTGTCCACCTGGACTTTCAGAAAGCCTTTGATAAAGCACCTCACACTAGGTTAATTCACAAGATAGAATCTTGAGGTATCAGTAGAAATTTGACAAGCTGGATGAGGAATTGGCTCCAATCCCACAGTCAAAAAGTTGTAGTTAACGGATGTGGTTCAGCTTGGAGACCTGTTACTTGTGGTGCCCCCCAGGGATCGACCCTAGGCCTGCTACTCTTCACGGTCTTTATTAATGACCTGGACAGCGGTTGTGGGGGTATGGTAAGTTTGGAGATGACACCAAAATCTGTGCAAGGGTCAAGACAATAGACAAGTGCAATCTAATCCAAAAAGATTTAGATGTGCTAGGGGAGTGGGCCACACATTGGCAAATAGCATTTAATTTAGGTAAATTTAGTGTCATGCATGTTGGTAGGGCCACCACAGAATACACGTATCATTTGCAGGGAACAATAATGAAAGAGGTTGAGCGACAAAAATATCTTGGTATTATTGTGTGCAGATCACAAAAGGTTCATGACCAATGTAGAGAAACTGTAGCTAAAGCTAACAAGGTATTGGATTGTATTAATAGAACCACACAGTATAAATCAAAGGAGACTATTTTGACACTATACAGTTTGTTGATCAGACTACATCTAGAGTACTGTGCCCAGTTTTGGTCCCCCCACATGGTAGGTGATATAACAGCTTTGGAAAAGGTCCGGAGGAGAGCTACTAGAATGATTCCTGGCTTAAAGAACCTTCAGCTACTCAAATAGGCTCAAGGACCTTGGTCCGTTTACTTCAGAGCAGCCTAGACTTAGAGGTGACCTGATAGAGATCTATAAAATAATTAAAGGGCTGGCTAACGTTCCCACTGATAGATTATTCCAGTTTAACTGATTGGGGAGGACCAGGGGACATGAGTTTAAACTATGTAAGAATAGGAATAGACTGGATGTTAGATGGTTCTTCTTTTCCCACAAAATTGTGAGCCTCTGGAATACATTGCCGGCTAGTGTGGTGGGTGCTGACTCTCTGCATACCTTCAAGAGGGAGCTGGACCGGTCCCTGACTGGGAGATATCGCATCATATAGAAGTTAAGTGCCTTTATAGATAATACTTGGTCTATGTGATCTCCTGGATTGGTTTTGATCGCATGAGGGGGTCAGAGAGGAATTTTCCAGAGTATTTTGTCTCTTATTGGCCCTGGGTTTTTTCTGTTTCTTGCCTCTCCCAGGAGATTATATGGCTGCGGGTTTGGGTGTGAGGATGGGAGGTCGAGGGATGGAAGAAGTAATTAGCCATGATGGTCTGGCCATCATGGTGTGGGGTAGGCTTGATGGACCAGCTGGTCTTGCCCTGCCCATCAATTTCATATGTTCTTATGTTCATAAAAGGGGCGCAGTTAACTCTTTCCTTCAAATATCTTTTGTTCCAGGTTTTTTTTTAACCCCATACCTCATGATGGCCAGGTTGTGTAACATACTACCACAAATCTCAATACCCACTGAGCTGAGTACTGCAGGGCTCCTCAGAGCAGTCCAGGCAGTGGAAGCATTGCTTGAGGACGCTGATGGTGTGCTCTACAATGTTCCTTTTGGCAGTATGGCTCTCATTATAGGCCTGCTGTGCATGTGTGCATGGGTTCCTGACTGGAGTCATGAGCCATGTCATGAGGGAATAACCCTTGTCGCCCAGTAGCCAGCCTTTGACTTGCCATTCTAGTTGAAATACAGGTGGAACAGAGGACTGCCGCAGAATGAATGAATCACGGCTGCTGCCAGGATAGTGGGCATTCACCTACATGATACTCTGCCTGTAGTCACACGCTAGCTGCACATTGAGGGAGTGGAATCCCTTTCTGTTGATGAATATGTCCGAGTTCAGGAGAGGAGCACAAAAGGCAGTGTGCATGCAGTCAATGGCACCCTGCACCATGGAGAAGCCTGCAATCAGAGCAAAACCTCATGCTTGTTCCTCCTGCTTGTCTCTGGCAAAAGCGAATGAGATGGATGAGATGGATGAAAGAGCCTCAGTGACCTCCTTTACACTGCAGAGCCCTGCAAACTGCGACATGTTGCTTATATCTCCAACAGCAGCCTGAAAGGAGCCAGAGGTATAAAAATTAAGAGCCATCATCACCTTAACAGCCACAGGCAATGCTGTCCTTGCCCTGCTTTGAGGGTGCAGTTGGGGCTGCAGCAGTTGACAAATTTCAGGCACGACCTCTTTCGTGAACCGAAGACATCTGATGCATTGGTCGTTGAGGTAAGAGAATTGCTCCCTGAAGACCCTCCGCGGATATGGCCTCCTGCTGAGTGTCCTGCTCCTCCTCCTCCCTCGTCTAGCAGCTTGTCCTGCTCTGCGTGGCCTCTCTTCATTCTTCCAGTTATGTTCAGTTCCCAGAGGAAGCCGTATCAGGTCACCTATATCTGGAAGCAACTTTTTTCAGCACTATACTTTAAATGCCACTAAAAGTCCTGTCAGACCAGCCAGACCACTCCCTGTAGAGTATTGAAACTTTAGTCAAGTAAGGAAACCTCCAAAAGCACATACAATTGTCCTAGCAGCCAGAAGAAAAAATCCAGCAACAACCCGTGAGTACTTCATGATCCCTTTAAATAACACTGGTGGGGGGTGGGGGGGGGGGGTCCTTCATGCCATTTAACGTCATGTTCAGATGTGCGAGTCTTAGTTGTCCGCATAGCACCTAAAAAAACGGGTGCTATGTGGTCTAATTTAACTGCCCTAGTCTTTGCTAATCTAGGTGAAAAGTAAGTGAAATGTGGGGCAATCCTGTTTTTTACTTAATCCGCTATCTCATTAGAATTGCGAAGGAAGGAATTTTGCCTTTATATTCTTGTCATGGAAAAATGAGTGCAAATATATGTTACACGGTGCATCATGTAAATAATAAGGCACAGTGTACCTGAACGCAGTACAATCTTACACAATACTCAAGCCTTATGCTGACTTGTACTTCTCGGGAGTAAGAATTCCTCCGGCCACTAATTTAGTTGCATCAAAAATACATATATAAATATTTGCTCTGTTCACTAAAATCATAATTGTGTTAGTTAAGTGCATTTTGTACAATTTTACTAGACGTAGTGAACAGAGGAAACTATCATCAATACATTTAAGACTGGAGTAATTATTACCCTATAATATTTCATTTCTGCATTAAACAAATGTTTTGGCAATGACGTACTGCTTGGAATATCTTAAACTATTTGTGCCAAAGCAAGGGGTGAGAAATTATATTGTTAATGCTTTGCACAGCATTGTGTATCTATAAATTGATAGCACTGCATGTAGCTAATTCAATAAACAAAGTGAATAACCTACTTTCCACGACTTTGAATAAACTACTTTGGTTTTGTACTATGAGTGCATCTAGCACTCTGACCAAATTTGGTCAGGGGAAGGATTGCTGTTAACACAAAAATTAAAAATGTAACACCAATCTTTCCTGTTGAAGAGAGAGAACAATCATTATTCTAGGACTAGTGACGTCTTAACAAATACCTAAAAGGCTGCTGGCTCCCAATTGAGAATAACTCTACTTGATGCCAAATTCTTCTTAATCTACTTTAAGATGATGGTCCTTAAGTATTGCATTGCTAAGGGAATTAATCAATGAATCTTCTTTGACCTCTCCCTTTCTGATCATAAGCCTTCTAGCAGCTATACAGGCTGCAGACTGCACAGGGTTTTTATTAATCTTGGGACTTCGCTTCTACACTGTTAACTCATTTCTTGCCAAGTTAATTCTGGCATCTCTGTATGTCTCAATTCACCACAGAAAGCTTGAAATGACATTTTTCCTTTGCTGAAGCTCTTGCTGATGATGGCAATCTGAAATGAATTCAAATAAGTGGCATGCAATTAAACGTAAGACAACAGTTCAAACATGTAATAAATGAAGACGTACATTACACGATGATACATAATTGAAATCAGATATACAAATAATGGATATTACTCCTCTGATTGCAGAAGATCTTTCAATTTGTAATTATTTGTCTTCCTGCTGAGTGTAAAGAAATTAAATGACAGGGAGTAATGATATTCTCCAAATCAATTCTATTTTGGTGAACCTATAACTCAACATGTTTCAGATAAGTAAAGCTGATTTTTGGATGAGCAATGAGTTTACCAAATATTTGTGCCTGACAGTGGCTGTTACAGCTCACATGCTTTATTCTGCTTACGGACCATAGACTGAACACGTCCTAAGAGTGTTTTCTTTAAATCAAGGCACGTCACCATGAAGTTATCCTGCAGCTTCAATTTCCCTTGTTAGGATAAATTCATATCTAACACTGATTTTTGAGTGCATGGAATACTTTTATTTTTCACAATAAAGTGTTGCCAAACTGCTTGGGGGATAACATTGGATAGGGGCCGTTTTTGGGTGTAGGTAGTGTGATGTGGTTTACCACGCGCCCAGTGACCCTTGCACAGGCAGGACGCAAGTTTCGGCCCACCCGAGGACTTTTCATTCCAGCGTTCCATTCCAGACCTTGCAAGTTGAATCAATGCAATTTTCACTTTCCACCACCAGGGGGAGCTCAATCTCTTAAAGGGAGGATGTTTCTTAGAAACCTCTTGAAGGTAGTTGGTACCTGTTATTTGCTGAAAATAACAGTCTACTGTCTGCACGGAGTCTGAACGGAGGTCAGACATTGCACATGTAAAACACAGATGCAAGTCCCATCCCTATGTTTACACATAGATGTGTTTTGTTAAAACATTGAATAAAAGTTGCGCACTGCTAAATCCCACATCCTCCAATCTGCACACCAGACCTCTCCAATCCGCCGATCTGAGTTGGTACCAGGCCTGCGAGAGTGCATGCACCAAGGTTCTCTGCTGATGCACCAGAGGCATTGGTGCAGGAGGTAGACAAAAGGAGGGACGTCCTATATCTGCAGGGGGTTGGGGGGCAGGGGGGGGGGGTAAGAAGTCCTCCAGACATATATCCAAAAGGCAGTGGGAGGCAGGAGGGGATGAAGTCAATGCCAGGCGCACAGCATCATGAACATGGATACAGTGCAGGAAGAAGTTCAATGCTTTGACATGAGTGGTCAAAGGTGAGTGAGCTCAACTGTCAAGTGGCGTCTCCTATCAACTGCACCATGCACTACACCCCCCATCCAACAAACTCACTCTTTTGACAGTACTCAACTCTTCCTCTCACCCTTACACATTACCACTGTTTCAAGCCGCCCACCCACAACTCACAGGCCACACACACTGGCAGCTATTCAACCATGACAGGCACATCACCCAGACACACGTCCTGCTTTCTTGCAGGAGAAGGTGGCACTTATCAGGCGGCAGCAAGTGGCAGTGGCATTTAGCCCCTCGAGCCTATTCCACCATTCAATGAGATCATGGTGGACCTGTGACCTAACTCCATATACCCGTCTTAGCCCCATACCCCTTAATACCCATGATTCACACAAATCTATCAATCTCAGATTTAACATTCACATGTGAGCTATCATCAACTGCCGTTTGCAGGAGATTGTTCCAAATGTCTCCCACCCTTTGCGTGTAGAAGCATTTCCTAACTTCACTCCTGCCGTCCTGGCTCTAAATGTTAGGCTATGTCCCTGTGTCCAAGTATTCAAAGTCGAGAAGACCTCCAAAAACAGTTACAAATGTCTCGGCAGCCTGAAGCAATAATCCAGCCACTAACCTGTAAATCCTGCATGGTCCCTTTAAATAGTGCTGGTGGGGGGTCCTCCGGGCACTCTAAGACACGTTCAGATGGTTGGGGTTAAGACTGTGCCTTGAGTTGAGTGTTAAGTCCCAAAATGGTGTCTATCACTTTAAATCAGCGTTGCAAACTGATTGAAGCCACTTTCTCCATACTTTACATGATTCCAGTGTTCGTTATCTGCGCCTGTGTTAACTCTATACCAAGATGGTGTCTGGCGCACGTCACAATGGAAATGTGCGTGCGCATCCAAGATGCCATGTTGGATGTCAGAGAGTCCATATAGCATTGAAACATTGGGTGCTACACGGCCCAATTTAGCACCCCTTGTGTCTTGCCCTAAGCAGGGCAAGGCATTGATTAGCTTCAACATTTTTAATCCTGGGCTATTTGTGTTGCTGCTGCTGTGATCCAAGATTTCAGGCACAAAATATTAGATTCTCTGAGTATTTACATGTATTGTATCATCGAGTGGAAATAACACCCATGGAGACCACACCTAGCGGTAAGACTTGGTGACAATCAGATTTGGTATTTTTCAAATTGCTTGTCTGTCTATCTATCTATCTATCTATCTATCTATCTATCTGTCTATATCTTTCTTTATCTATCTCTCTATTATTGAGTTTTACTATTATTGTTAAATTGTACATGATTTTAGATGCTTTCCCAGATCAGGGAGTTTAGGTCACATGGAGCAGGAAAGTGAGAGGGAAGAAGAGTAAGGGATCTTGGGCACTGGGTGGGGGCGGCACTTGATACCTATGGAAGGTGAGAGTGTTGGTGGAGGTTTGGATCTATCTGTTCAGTGGTTGAGCTAGATAACCCTTGGGATGGGTGGTAGTGAGCATGGAGTCAGAGCACCCATATCTATTGGTGTTTTCTTAGTGTCAGGCAAACCCTGTGCATCACTTGCCCTGATGGGTAGGTGACATAAAGCTGCTTCTTCATATATTTTCTGGGTGAGAGCATCAGATTGTTCCAGTGCTGAGGGGATGCACTTTCATATTGCTTAGGTGAGCATGTCGGGGTTCTTGTCCCACTGGTAGTTGAACAAATAGGGATGGGGTGGGGTCTCGGGCTTTTGTAATCCATTGCTGAGTTTCTGTGGATTTTCAGATAAAGTAACTTTGTTCTCTAGCATATCTGAAACAGATATAGAGGGGTCTGTAATATAGGAATTTCCACGTTTTAATGCTGGAGGAAGAATTCCACTGCTTGCTTTGCGCAGCAATATCATCATGAAGATTCTTCGTAAAAATATAAGCACGCTCTTTTATAAACTTGTTTACGGTTGCACTGGAAATTTTGAGCAAAAGAAATCTGCACAAATGTATTTCCGATATTGCTATACTTTGGCCTAGAAATTGCCCACCTCGCGGCGAGCACCTGAATTGATTTTTTATTTCACCCTTGAGATCGTTTTACTTTTGCACCACAAGTTAAACAAAGAAGCATAGAAAATAGGAGCAGGAGTAGGCCATTCAAACCTTCGAGCCTGCTCCACCATTCAATATGATCATGGCTGATCCTCTATCTCAATACCATATTCCCGCTCTCTCCCCATACCCCTTGATGCCTTTTGTGACCAGAAATCTATCTCGCTCCTTCTTAAATATATTCATGATGTGGAGATGCCGGTGATGGACTGGGGTGGACAAATGTAAGGAATCTTACAACACCAGGTTATAGTCCAACAATTTTATTTTAAAATCACAAGCTTTCGGAGATTATCTCCTTCATCAGGTGAGTGACTTGGCCTCCACAGCCTTCTGTGGTAAAGAATTCCACAGGTTCACCATCCTCTGAGTGAAGAAATTTCTCCTCATCTCAGTCCTAAATGTCCTACCCAGTATCCTGAGACTGTGACCCCTTGTTCTGGGCCCCCCAGCCAGGGGAAACATCCAGTCTGTCCAGCCCTGGCAGAATTTTATATGTTTCAATGAGATGCCCTCTCATTCTTCTAAACAGGCCGAGTCGACCCAATCTCTCCTCATACGACAGTCCTGCCATCCCAGGAATCAGTCTATGGCAAGTATATCCTTTCTTAGGTAAGGAGCTGGAAATATAAATTGATAGTGGCATGGCAATGTCAACGAGGCATCTGGGATCTCATGAACATCCAGTTCAATGGAGTATAAAACAGGCTAATTAAATAGCACTATAAATTGTCAAAAACAGACACCATCAACTCAGTTAAGATTTGTAAACAATTTTACAACACCAAGTTATAGTCCAGCAATTTTATTTTAAATTCACAAGCTTTCGGAGATTTCCTCCTTCCTCAGGCAAATGTTTCAAGAGCTCCTTGAAGCCTACGCATTTATACATATAGAACATGATGTGGAGATGCCGGTGATGGACTGGGGTTGACAATTGTAAACAATTTTACAACACCAAGTTATAGTCCAGCAATTTTATTTTAAATTCACAAGCTTTCGGAGATTTTCTCCTTCCTCAGGCAAATGTTTCAAGAGCTCCTTGAAGCCTACGCATTTATACATATTGAACAATACATGGTGTTTACAGACTGCCCCTGCAACTGCCCGTTGCCAAGGCAATCACCGTGTTCAGACAGAGAGGTGTCACCTGCAGAACCCTACAAAAATTCAGTACCCACGGACCAGTTGAACCAGGAACACTTCTCACCACGATGGACGTCTCGGCACTATACACCAGTATCCCCCACGATGACGGCATCGCTGCGACAGCATCAATACTCAACACCAACAACAGCCAATCTCCGGACGCCATCCTACAACTCATCCGCTTCATCCTGGATCACAATGTCTTCACCTTCGATAACCAGTTCTTTACCCAAACACACGGAACAGCCATGGGGACCAAATTCGCACCCCAATACGCCAACATTTTCATGCACAAGTTCGAGCAGGACTTCTTCACTGCACAAGACCTCCAACCAACACTATACACCAGATACATCGACGACATTTTCTTTCTATGGACCCACGGCAAGGAATCACTAAAGAGACTACACGATAACATCAACAAGTTCCATCCCACCATCAAGCTCACCATGGACTACTCCTCAGAATCAGTTTCTTTCTTGGACACACGAATCTCCATCAAAGACGGGCACCTCAGCACCTCACTCTACCGCAAGCCCACGGACAACCTCACGATGCTCCACTTTTCCAGCTTCCACCCTAACCACGTCAAAGAGGCCATCCCCTATGGACAGGCCCTGCGAATACACAGGGTCTGCTCAGACGAGGAGGAACGCGATGGACACCTACAGACGCTGAAAGACGCCCTAGTAAGAACGGGATATGACGCTCGACTCATCGATCGACAGTTCCGACGGGTCACAGCAAAAAATCGCATAGACCTCCTCAGGAGACTAACACGGGACGCAACCAACAGAGTACCCTTTGTCGTCCAGTACTTCCCCGGAGCGGAGAAACTACGCCATGTTCTCCGCAGCCTTCAACATGTCATCAATGAGGACAAACACCTCGCTATGGCCATCCCCACACCTCCACTACTCGCCTTTAAACAGCCACCCAACCTCAAACAGACCATCGTTCGCAGCAAACTACCTAGCTTTCAAGAGAACAGCGTCCACGACGCCACACAACCCTGCCACGGTAACCTCTGCAAGACATGCCAGATCATCGACACAGATACCACCATCACACGAGATGACACCACCCACCAGGTGCATGGTTCATACTCCTGTGACTCGGCCAACGTTGTCTACCTCATACGTTGCAGGAAAGGATGCCCCAGAGCATGGTACATTGGCGAGACCATGCAGACGCTGCGACAACGGATGAACGGACACCGCGCAACAATCGCCAAACAGGAGGGTTCCCTCCCAGTCGGGGAACACTTCAGCAGTCATGGACATTCATCCACCGACCTTCGGGTAAGCGTACTCCAAGGCGGCCTTCGAGACACACGACAACGCAAAATCGTCGAGCAGAAATTGATAGCCAAGTTCCGCACCCATGAGGACGGCCTCAACCGGGATCTTGGGTTCATGTCACGCTACACGTTACCCCACCAGCGAACAAATGTTATCTGTTTTTAATATAATGGGTCATTTGCTGGCTCTCTCTGCCTTCCGGATGTTTCTGCCTCTCTCTGTGTTTTTTTTTCTCTGTTTTTTTTCCCTGTTTGTTTTTTTGTTGAATGTGTATTCGGGGGTTCTGCAGGTGACACCTCTCTGTCTGAACACGGTGATTGCCTTGGCAACGGGCAGTTGCAGGGGCAGTCTGTAAACACCATGTATTGTTCAATATGTATAAATGCGTAGGCTTCAAGGAGCTCTTGAAACATTTGCCTGAGGAAGGAGGAAATCTCCGAAAGCTTGTGAATTTAAAATAAAATTGCTGGACTATAACTTGGTGTTGTAAAATTGTTTACATATAGAACAATACATGGTGTTTACAGACTGCCCCTGCAACTGCCCGTTGCCAAGGCAATCACCGTGTTCAGACAGAGAGGTGTCACCTGCAGAACCCCCGAATACACATTCAACAAAAAAACAAACAGGGAAAAAAAACAGGGAAAAAAAACAGAGAAAAAAAACAGAGAGAGGCAGAAACATCCGGAAGGCAGAGAGAGCCAGCAAATGACCCATTATATTAAAAACAGATAACATTTGTTCGCTGGTGGGGTAACGTGTAGCGTGACATGAACCCAAGATCCCGGTTGAGGCCGTCCTCATGGGTGCGGAACATGGCTATCAATTTCTGCTCGACGATTTTGCGTTGTCGTGTGTCTCGAAGGCCGCCTTGGAGTACGCTTACCCGAAGGTCGGTGGATGAATGTCCATGACTGCTGAAGTGTTCCCCGACTGGGAGGGAACCCTCCTGTTTGGCGATTGTTGCGCGGTGTCCGTTCATCCGTTGTCGCAGCGTCTGCATGGTCTCGCCAATGTACCATGCTCTGGGGCATCCTTTCCTGCAACGTATGAGGTAGACAACGTTGGCCGAGTCACAGGAGTATGAACCATGCACCTGGTGGGTGGTGTCCTCTCGTGTGAGATCGGCTCACAGTTAAGATTTGGCACTGAGAGGTGAGTGACCTGTAACTTTTGAAATGACCTAAAAATTAACTTTAAAAAGTTACTAAAATTTTAAAAAACTTCGTAAAAGCAGTAGAAAGTAATTAACAGTGGTTTGCATATACACTTCTTCACAGAAGAAAAGACAGGAGAATGGAAGAGACCTCACAATTTTGCTGATGATGACCTGTGGGCATTGTTAAGATGAGGTCAAGATGAGGCTTCGGTAGCTGCTGGGGAATGAGAGGTCCAGGGCTTCACGCAAAATAAGTATGGCTCCATGGAAGGAGGTGGCAGAGGCCTGCAGTCCATGTGTTACTTTATGCGGGACCAGGGAGTTTTTTTTACAAGTTGTTTGTGGAGGGTTGAATCCAAAGTCAAGTGAGTCGTAAAACTCAGTTAACATGGGAGACGGCTTTTCCAAAGTGATGAATTTCACACTTTTTTATCTCTGCTACAGAGAGAGCACATTTGAATGCATGGAAAGAGTCTCAACTAGCAGTCAGGAACTAATATGATGTTCTCATCATAAATATGGGTTAAAAAACGACAGACAGCATGGATTTGTTAAAGGCAAATCATGTTAGACAAACATGATTGAGTTTTTCGATGAAGTAACAGAGACGTTTGATGAAGGTAGTGCTGTTGATGTTGTATATATGAACTTTCAGAAGATGTTTGATAAAGTACCACATAATGGACTTGTTAGCAAAATTGAAGCCCATGGGATTAAAGGCGCAGTGGCAGCATGGATACAAAATTGGCTGAGAGATAGAAAGCATAGTCGTAGTGAATGGTTGTTTTTTAGACTGGAGGAAGGTATACAGTGGTGTTACAGGGGTCGGTATTAGAACTACTGTTCTTTTTGATATATATTAATGACCTGGACTTGGGTATAAGGGTCATCATTTCAAAGTTTGCGGATGACACAAACCTCGGAAATGTAGTAGGGAAGAGAATAGTAGCAGACTTCAGGGGGAAATAGACAGATTGGTGAAATGGGCAGATACATGGCAGGTGAAATTTAATGCGGAGAAGTGTAAAGTGCTGCATTTTGGAAGGTGACTGCAGACTCTTAGGGGGAAATTTTAACCTCCAGGATGGGCAGGACAATGGCTGGTGGGGTGGGGTGGTTAAATTCTTAAAAATTAGCAACCCGACCTTAACCTGCCACAAACGTGCCTGCCTCCAGGTTAACTGGGGCGCATGTGGGGTGGGCAAGTAGCCCACTCTCGAGAGGCGGATCGGTAATTGTAATATGTTAATGAGGCTCTGTGCCTCAGATTTTAGCAGCTGTTTGGATTTAACGGCTGCAGGCCAGGTTTCCTGGCACTCGGAAAACCCAGCAGCTAAAGGAAGGCGAGAATTGCCGGATCAAGAAGGGAAGTGCTTTTCCAGCACCACTTGTGCGCCAGGAGCAGCAGCAGTCCTTTCCCCCAGCCCCCAAGCAAACCTTCCGGCCCCCCTGCGATCTCTCCCCCCCAACAATCTCTACCCCCGCCCTGCCGAGCCACCCATGATCCGATGTCTCCCCATGCACGATCCGCTGTCTTCCCCCAACCCCCGGTCTCTCCCCCTGTGATCTGCTGACCCCTCCCACAATCTGCCGATCCTCCCACGATCCGATGTCTCCCCCGCATGATCTCTTCCCCCGCGATCTCTCCCCCTGCGATCGGCCGACCACCCCACCCCCACCCCCGGCGATCGGAGGTCTCCCCACGATCTTTCCCTCCTTCTCTCCTTCCTCTCCGATTGCCGGCTGCAGTGTTCCAGCACAGGCCTTCCCGCCTGACAGCCATCCTCTCAATCTGGCCAGCTGCCAGACGGGAAATGGAGAAAAACATTCTAATGAGGTCTTGCCGTTGAATTCTGCAGGATCTCCACCTTTCCTGTATTTCCGGGTTTCTGGCCACTGACAGTCTCCCCGCCTTGGGTCTTAGATTCTTATGATGTGATTGTGCTCCTGAGACATGTATAGCTGAAGACATTAGCCTGGAAAATACTGCTTTCTGATGAACATTGAACACACTGGTATCAAATTGCTCTCTTAGAATCATAGAATCATAGAAGTTTACAACATGGAAACAGGCCCTTCGGCCCAACATGTCCATGTCGCCCAGTTTATACCACTAAGCAGGTCCCAATTGCCTGCACTTGGCCCATATCCCTCTATACCCATCTTACCCATGTAACTGTCTTTGCTATTTTAAATGATGCACTGACCCATTTATTTTGAATGGATTTACATTTCTGTTATAATGGAGAGAAAAATTTGATATGAACGTGTTAAGTGTTAAAGAAAGAAAGAAAGACTTGCACTTATATAGTTCCTTTCACGAACTCAAGAAGCCCCAAAGGAATACTTTTGAAGTGTAGTCACTGTTGTAATGTAGGAAACATGACAGCCAATTTGCAAACAGCAAGGTCCCACAAACTGCAATGTGATAATGACCAGATAATCCGTTTTAGTGCTGTTGGTTGAGGGATGAATATTGGCCAGGACACTGGGGAGAATGCCCCCGCTCTTCTTTGAAATAGTGCCAAGGAATCTTTTATATTCACCTGAGAAGGCAGATGGGGCCTTGGTTTAACATCTCATCTTAAAGATGGCACCTCCGACAGTGCAGCACTCCCTCAGTACCACACTGGAGTGTTAGCCTAGAGACTCAGAAGCGAGATTGCCATCACTGAGCCATGGCTAACACCTGCTAAGTGTTCTTATAATAACATTGCCTATGTTCCAAATATACCATCCTACACATTCTTTCTGCTCCCTGTATTCTCACTGTGTTAAAATCAGGCCCTGTTCTAACTCATTCCTTCACAGGTCCTCAAACCTGTAGAATCCCTCACCTCCTTCAGCCTTTCCTTCCTCCTGACTCTACAGGATTTTGATACCCAAGTTTGACGTCAACTGATCATTAATTCAGGCTATTGGGCCTTCGACCCATTTTCTCACAGTAAACTATGGTAAATACTTTAGAGATTAAAAAAAACTGCAACTGTCTTGAAATTTGAAATAAAAACAGGAAATGGTGGAAAGATACAGCTGGTCAGTCAGGTTCTGACAAAGGGTCTACATTGGAAGCACTGTGTATTTATTTTTATTTTGGTAAATCCTTTACTAACTGCTCTAGAAAAATGCTGCTCATAAGATGCAAATATTTCGGTGTTGCAGTTGGTCTGTTTTTTAATCTGTTTATATAATCACTTTGTATTGACGTGAAAGCAATAACAAAAAGCTGTAGTTTCTTGTGAATCGATTGTAGAGTAAAGGAGCCAGTGCTAATTTCCAACTTCAGGGTTTCTGTACAAGAATACTTAATTGAAATTGGTCCTTAATTTGCTGGTGATATATTAAGTATGCTTCATCGGTTTTACATTCCACTTTGTAATACACTGATCACGAATCTTCAAAGGACATCTATTTTTTGATACACATGCAACATGCTCTACTTTTCTGAGTGGTTATATTTTGGGAAATAAGAATTATAAATTTATAGCTGATGCACAGATGCAGCAAACCAGTAAAAAAAGAAAAGACTTGCATTTATATAGTGCCTTTACCAAACTCAGGATGTCCCAAAGCGCTTTACAGCCAATGAAGTACTTTTGAAGTGTAGTCACTGTTGTAATGTAGGAAATGCCACAGCCAATCTGTGCACAGCAAAGTCCCACAAACAGCAGTGGGATAACAACAGAAAATCTGTTATAGTGATGTTGGTTGACAGATAAATATTGGCCGGACCACCAGGGTGAACTCCTCTGCACTTCTTCGAATATTGCCATGGGATCTTTTATGTCCACCTGAGAGGGCAGATTTAATGTCTCTTCTGAAAGACTTCATTCAATTATCATAGTGAAAAAAAACAGCATTGTACCTTCAGTGCAGTAAAATCACAACTAGTACTGATATAATGGTATAGACTGCAACTGACTGATCATAAAATTTAGCCCTTAATTGATCAATAGCAATTAACACACGGGGGAAATTTTAACCCCCCCCCCCTCACGCGGGAGACAGTTCAGTTGGGAGCCTGATTTAAAATATAATGGCTCCAGCCTGTTTTCTCATGGCTCAGGAAACACGGCAGCAAAATGGAGATGGGAGCATCCGGATCAAGCAGGTAAGTGCTTTTTATATCGCTGCTTGTGGACAGGAGTGCTCCCCCCGGCCTCTCAAGCAAATCTTCAGCCGCGATCGGCCAACCCCCCACTACAAACCCGCAATCGCAAGCCTGTCCCCTTTCCCTGTCGATTGCCAGTCCGATCTTTCTCGGTTGCCGGGGACCGTTGCCAACAGCTGCTGACCAGCCTGTCGATCTGTCCAGCTGCCGGACGAGAAACGGAATTAAAAAATGATAATGAATGAGGTCCTGCCGTTAAATTTGGGAGGGCCTCCACCTTCCTGGGATTTCCTGGATTGCCCCCTGCAAACACGCTCCCTGCTCCCTCCCCGCCTCCCCATAAATACCTGTTTCTCCTAAGTTCCACAAACACCATCCTGCACATTGGCCCCAATATTTACAGGGAAGGAGCAGGGGAGCGCAATAGCAGAGGGGAATACCTGGAAAGCCTGGGGATGCGGAGGCCCTGCTGATATTAACGGCCGGGCCTCACTATCATTTCCTTCTTCCATTGCCCGCCTGGCAGCCGGCCAAATTCACAGGCTGGGGACAGTCCCCGGCAATCAGGAGAGATCAGAGTTTGGTGGTGAATGGGAGGGACAGAGGTCGACAATTGGGAGAGAGGGATCGGGGCTCAGGGTCGGAGATTGGTAGGGGGGGGGGTCAGAGCCCAGCAATCAGGAGAGATGGAGAAATCAGAGTTTGGTGCGGTGGGGGGGGATACAGAACTCGGCAGGAGGCTCGAGATCGGGGCCTAGTGGGGGTGCTGCTGATCACAGCAACGAGGAGAAGCCGAGATTGGCAGAAGGGAGGCCACAGGCTTCCTTGAAGGGCCGGGCGGAGCACTCCTGCTTCTCCTGGCCCACAAAGAGCGATGAAAAAAGCACTTAAATGCTTGAGCCAGCAGCTCTGGCCTCCATCCCACTGCCGGGTTTCCCGAGCCCTCGGCAGCCGATAAATTTAAATCAGGCTTGCAACTACACTATGAGAGCCTGATTTAAGAACATAAGAACATTAGAAATAGGAGTAGGATTAGGCCATACAGCCCCTCGAGCCTGTTCCGCCATTCAATCAGATCATGGCTGATCTTCAACCTCAACTCCACTTTCCTGCCTGATCCCCATAGCCCTTGATTTCCCTAGAGTCCAAACATTTATCTATCTCAACCTTGAATATACTCAACAACTCAGCATTCACAGCCCTCTGGGGTAGAGAATTTCAAAGATTCGCAACCCTATGAGTGAAGAAATTCCTCCTCATCTCAGACTTAAATGGCCGACCCCTTATCCTGCCCTCTAGTTCTAGACTCTTGAGTCAATGGAAACAATCTGTCAGCATCTACCCTGTCAAGCCCCCTCAGAATCTTATATGTTTCAATGAGATCACCTCTCATTCTTCTAAACTCCAGAGAGTACAGGCCCATTCTACTCAATCTCTCCTCATTGGACAACCCTCTCATCCCAGGAATTAATCTAGTGAACCTTCGTTGCACTGCCTCTGAGGCAAGTATATCCTTCCTTAGATAAGGAGACCAAAACTGTACAAAGTACTCGAGGTGAGGTCTCACCAAAGCCCTGTACAATTGTAGTAAGTCTTCCTTACTCTTGTACTCCAACCCCCTTGCAATAAAGGCCAACATGCCATTTGCCTTCCTAATTGCTTGCTGTACCTGCATGCCAACTTTTTGTGTTTCTTGTACCAGGACACCCAAGTGTCTCTGGACACCAATATTTAATAGTTTCTCATCATTTAAAAAATATTCTGCTTTTCTATTCTTCCTACCAAAGTGAATAACCTCACATTTCCCCACATTCCCATCTGCCATTACTTCTTGCCCACTCATTTAACCTGTCTATATCCCTTTGCAGATTCTTTGTGTCCTCCTCACAGCTCACTTTCCCACCTAGCTTTGTATCATCAACAAACTTAGATACACTACACTCGGTCCCTTTAGCCAAGTCATTAATATAGATTGTAAATAGCTGAGGCCCAAGCACTGATCCTTGTGGTACCCCTCTAGTTACAGCCTGCCAACCTGAAAATGACCCGTTTATCCCTACTCTCTGTTTTCTGTCCTTTAACCAATCCTCTATCCATGTTAATATATTACCCCCAACCTCATGAGCCCTTATCTTGTGTAACAATCTTTTATTGGGCACCTTATCGAATGCCTTTTGAAAATCCAAATATACTACATCTACTGTTTCCCCTTTATCTACCCTGCTAGTTACAGCCTCAAAAAACTCTAATAGATCTGTCAAAAATGATTTCCCTTTCATAAGACCATGTTGACTCTGCCTAATCATATTATGATGTTCTAAGTGCCCTATTTCCACTTCCTTAATAATGGGTTCCAGCATTAAATATGATAATGAAGTGCCCCACCTCTCCAAGACAGTTCACACACACACCACACAACCCGCCATCGTGAAAATGGTGGCAGGCCCATATGCAGCGGGTTGGGGACGCGTTCCCCGATTTTTAATTTTAACCACACCCGACCCTCTCCTGCCTGTTGTGGGTGGGGCTAATATTGAGGCTTTACAAAAAAAATTCTAAAGACTATTTGACTGCAGTGCTAAATGGTTAGCAGAATTACAACTTCAACTCATAGTTGCCTTCACTGCAGGTAGGATCATTATGCATAGACACGTGGAGAACACAATTACAATTCTGAAATCAATGTTCAGTGAATGTACCAGGAGTTTTACAACACTGGGATAACTAATGTTAATGTTGTTATTGATTCTACAGTGATCCAATAATTCAGAATGCTTAAGTACGTATCAAGCCACAAGATCCCGAAAATGTGGCTTTTGTGAATTCTTCCTTTTAAACAAATAAATGCCTCATGTGTATTTTTGAACAGTAAGTGCGTTCAACACTCTATGCCATTCTATCTGATTAATATTTAAACTTAACATACCAATATTTCATTTGAATATATGGAGATCAAATGCACAATTGTGACTGGTTAGAAAGTTATTTCATGAGGACTAGATGGAGTGGTGCTTCAGCAACTGACCTTTGACCTCTGGGACCAGGGTTTGAATCCAGCCTGATACATCTCATAAGGGTCCCAGCATTTTGACAGTGTCGATCCAGATTCTGGGAGGCATAATTCCATGCTCAAACATGGCCACAGTTCAAGATTAATTGGCAGTAAATTTAAACCTGACTTTTAGAAGCTGTAAGGATGCCTGATGTGTGAAATGGTAATATAGCACTGATGCAGTGGTAGGTCTTTTGATCTTAGAGTTGAAGGGGGTTAAATTGGTTAACCCCAGGAAACGGGCGCTGGGATCGCGGTGCGTGATTACTGTGCATCCGTTGGTTGAGATATAGGCAACGCCTGGTAATCTCCATGATTTCTGCGTGCACCCAGCGCTACCTGCGCTGCTGAGTGGCCGCACACACCAGCAGGGGGCCCAATATGGGGCATGGCCAGCACTATTTAAAGGCAACCTGCACCTCTTAAAGGGTGGTTGCAGGAAGTGCATTGGCAATTAAATCTGTGCTGGAAGCTACGTAGTAATGGCTGGGCCTGCGAGAGAGCACGCACCAAGGTTCTCAGATGGTGCGCTAGAGGCCTTGGTGGACAAGGTGGACGAATGGAGGGCCATCCACTCGGCCTCCCTTATGCAACAGTGCACTGCATATATCACCAGCAGCAGCCTGAAAGGATCCAGAGCCGTAAAAGTTCAGCGCCACGGTTACCTTTACAGCCACAGGCAATACTGTCCTTACCCTGCTCTGAGGCTGCAGTTGTGAGTTGACAAATCTCCGTCACGACATCTTTCATGAACCGCAGCCGTTGGATGCACTGATCTTCGCTCAGGTTGAGGTAAGAGAATTGGTCCCTGAAAGCCCTCATTGGATGTGGCCTCCTGCTCAGTGTCCTGCGCCTCCTCCTTCTCCACCCTCTTCTAGCAGTTTGACCTACTCTGCCTGGCCTCTCAGCAGGCTCCCAGTCGTGTTTAATGCCCAGCGAGAGCCCTAGCAGGCCACCCATGTTTTAAATGCCACTGACAGTAATGCAGGACCTGCCAGACCACTCTCTATATAATATTGCAACTTTCTCTAAGTATAGGAAGCTTCAACATACATGCACAATTGTACCAGCAACCAAAATAACAAAGCCAGCCTCCTTGAGATAAAGGCTAACATTCCATAAGCCTTTTTGATTGTTTTTTTGTACCTGTCTACTAGCTTTTAATGATTTGTGAACTTGGACCCCTAAATCTCTTTGCTCATCTACAGTTCCTAGTTCCTCACCATTTAGAAAATACTCCAATTTATCTTTCTTAGAAGCAAAGTGGATGCCCTCACATTTGCTCTCATTGAATTTTGTTTGCCATAGTTTTGCCCACTCACTTAATCTATCTATGTCCCTTTGCAGATGGAAGCAGAAAGTTACACTGTCCCATCTAACTTAGTGTCATCTGCAAGCTTGGATATACAACATTCTATTCCTTCATTCAAGTCATTAATAAATATGGTGAAAAGTTCAGGCCGCAGATCAGGTTCCTGGGGAACACCACTTGTCACATCCTGCCAATCAGAGTACATATCTTTAATCCCCACTCTCTGTCTCCTACCTCCCAAACAATTTCCAACCCAAGTCAAAAAGCTACCCCCAATTCCCTGGGGTCTCATTTTTGCTCATAATCTCTTGTGTGGAACCTTATCGAATGCCATCTGGAAATCCAGATATATAACATTCATAGACAGGCCCTCATCTACCTTATTCGTGACCTCCTCAAAAAATGCAACTAGAATAGTCAGACTTAAGACTTACCCTTAACAAAGCCATGCTGGCTCTCTCTGATCAGCTCAAGAGCTCAGTCAATCCATCCCTAATGACAGATTCTAATAGTTTCCCTATAACTGATGTTTAACTGATAGACCTGTAGTTAAATGATTTCTCTCTCCTACTCTTCTTAAATAATGATTCGAGAATTGCGCCATTAGATTAGAAATTTGCTAATATCACTCCATTATTTAAGCAGGGTAGAAGATAGAAATCAGGTAACTACATGCCTATCAGTTTAATGTCAGTTATTTGTTTAATAAATCTGCTATCACCTTCTTGTCTATTACAGTATCATTTGCATCTGTCTTTAATGGGGCCACATCTCCCTTAGCCACTCTCTTACAACGACAACATCTTGCATTTATATAGCACCTTTAATGTAGTAAAAACATTCCTTGGCACTTCACAGGAGCGTAATCAGACAAAATTTTACACCGAGCTATTAGGACAGGTGACAAAACTTTTGGTCAAAGAGGTAGGTTTTAAGGATCAACTTAAAGGAGGAGAGAGAGGTAGAGATGTGTAGAGTTTTAGGGAGGGAATTCCAGAGCTTAGGGCTTAGGCAGCTGAAGACATGGCTACCAATGGTGGAGCGATGAAAATCGGGGCAGTGCAAGAGGCCAGAATTGGAAGAGCGCAGAGATCTCAGAGGGTGTAGGGCTGGATGAGATCACAGAGATAGGGAGGGGCAAGGCCTTGAAGAGATTTGAACATGAGGATGAGAATTTTAAAATTGAGGCGTTGCTGGACCGGGAGCCAATGTAGGTCAGCAAGCACATGGATCATGGGTGAACAGGACTTGGTGAGCATTAGAATAAGGGCAGCAGGGTTTTGGATGAGCTCAAGTTTACGGAGGGTGGAAGGTGGAAGGCCGGCCAGAAGAGCATTGGAAAAGTCAAGGCTGGAGGTTACAAAGGCATGGATAAGGGTTTCAGGAGCAACTTAGTCTTAATATATTTATGAAAACTTTTACTATTAGCCTTCATGTTACTTGTGAGTTTTTTTCGCAATCCCTTTTTGTAGTTCTTAATAATTTCTTTGTGTACCTTTGTTGCTTTCTATATTTCCCCCAGTCCGATGGATTACCACTTTTCATCATAGTATCATAATCATAGTAGGTACAGGACAGGAGGAGGCCATTCGGCCTATTGTGCCTTTGAAAGATCTATCCATTTAGTCCCATTCCCCTGCTCTTCCCCATAGCCCTGTAATTTTTTTCCCTTCAAGTATTTATCCAATTCCTTTTGAAAGCTACTACCAAATCTGCTTCCACCACCCTTTCAGGCAGTGCATTCCAGATCATTACAACTCGCTGTGTAAAAAAATGTTTTCTCATGTTGCCTCTGGTTCAATCATTTTAAATTTATGGCCTCTGGTTACCGATCCTTCTACCACTGGAAACGGTTTCTCCTTATTTAACAAAACCATTAATGATTTTGAACACCTCTATCAAATCTCTCCTTAACCATCTCTGTTCTTTTGAGAACAACACAGCTTCTCCAGTCTCTCCACATATCTGAAATCCCTCACCCTGGTGCCATTCTAGCACATCTCTTCTGCACCCTCTCTAAGGCCTTGACATCTTTCCTAAAGTGTGGTGACCAGAATTGAACACAGTACTCCAGCTGAGGCCTAACCGGTGTTTTAGAAAGGTTTAGCATAACTTTCTTGCTTTTGTACTCTATGCCTCTATTATCCCATATGCTTTTTTTTTTAACAGCCTTCTTAACATGTCCTGCCACTGTCAAAGATTTGTGTATGTGTACCCCCAGGTCTCTTTGTTCCTGCACCCCCTTTAAAATTGTACCATTTAGTTTATACTGCCTCGCCTCATTCTTCGCACCAAAATGCATCACTTCACACTTCTCTGCGTTAAATTTCATCTGCCATGTGTCTACCCATTTCACCAGTCTGTCTATGTCCTCCTGAAGTCTATTACTATCACATTGTTTACTACATTTCGGTGTCTCGTGTCACCTGCAAACTTTGAAATTGTACCTTCTATACCCAAGTCCAGGTCATTAATGTGTATCAAAAAGAACAGTGGTTCTAATACTGCCAGTTGGGCACACTACTGTATACTTCCCTCCAGTCTGAAAAACAACCATTCACCACTACTCTTTGCTTTCTGTCCCCTAGCCAATTTTGTATCCACACTGCCATTGTCCCTTTAGTCCGATGGGCTTTAATTTTCCTAACAAGTGTATTATGCGGTACTTTATCAAATGCCTTTTGAAAGTCCATGTACACAACATCAACCGCACTGCCCTCATCAACCCTTTCCGTTACTTCATCAAAGAACTCAATCAAGTTAGTCAAACACGATTTTCCTTTAACAAATCTGTGCTGACTTTCATTTATTAGCCCATTCTTTTCCAAATGCCAATTACTTTTGTCCCGGATTATTTTCTCAAAAACTTTCTCCACCACCGACGTTAGGCTGACTGGCCTGTAATCCCCGGGTTTATCCCTCTCCCCTTTTTTGAACAGTGGTGTAACATTTGCAATCCTCCAGTCCTCTAGCACCATCCCCATATCTAAGGAAGTTTGGAAGATTGTGGCCAGAGCCTCCGAAATTTCCACCCTTACTTCCTCCATAACCTAGGATGCATCTCATCTGAACCAGGTAATTTTCTACTTTGAGCACTGCCAATCTTATAAGTACCTCCTCTTTATCTATTTTTATCCTACCCAATAGCACTGCTACCTCCTCCTTTACTGCTACAATGGCACCATTGTCTTCTCTAGTGAAGACGGATGTGAAGTATTCATTTAGTGCCTCAGCCATGCCCCCTGCCTCCACAAGAAGATCTCCTTTTTTGTCCCTAGTTGGTCCCACTCTTCCTATGATTATCCTTTTACTATTTATATGTTTATAAAAAACTTTTGGGTTCCCTTTTATGTTGGCCGCTAATTCTCATACTCTCTCTTTGCCCCTCTTATTCCCTTTTTTTCATCTCCTCTGCACTTTCTGTATTCAGCCTGGCTCTCTACTGTATTATGAACCTTACATTCATCATAAGCCTCCTTTTTCTGTTTCATTTTAATCTCTATATCTTTAGTCATCCAGGGAGCTCTAGTTTTGAATGCCCTTCCTTTCCCCCTCATAGGAATGTGTCTACTCTGTACCTGAATCAACTCCTCCTTGAAGGCCTCCCATTGTTCAATTATTGTTTTGCCTACCAATTTGTGATTCACCTGGGCAAGATCCCTTTTTATCTCACTGAAATTTGCCCTCATTCAGTTAAGCGTTTTCACATTTGATTGTTCCTCGTCCTTTTCCACAACCATTCAAAACCTAATGATATTTTGATCACTTTTCCCCAAATGTTCTCCCATTGAAACATGCTCCACCTGCCCCACTTCATTCTCCAGAACTAGATTCCGCACTGTTTCCTTCCTGGTTGGACTGGAAACACACTGTTCCAGAAAGTTCTCTTGCACACAGTTCGAGAATTCATCCCCCTCTTTACCCTATACACTGTTATTGTCCCAGTCCTTATTAGAATAATTGAAGTCCCCATTATCACCATATAATTCGTGAACCTTTTTGTAATTTGCCTGCAAATGTTCTCCTCTATCTCCTTCCCACTATTTGGTGGCCTATAGTTTACACCCTGTCGTGCATTAGCTCCTCTATTGTTCCTTAATTCAACCAAATAGATTCTATCTTTGACCCCTCAACTACATCATCCCTTTCCAGTGCTATAATAGTTTCTTTGATCAATACTGCCAGGCCTCCTTTCTTTCCTTCCCTATCTTTCCTCAATACCTGTAGTCAGGAATATTAAGTACTCGATCCTCCCCTTCTTTGAGCCAGGTCTCTGTCATTGCCTCTATATCATAGTCCCATGTGGCATCTTCAGCCTACAGCTCACCAACCTTATTTACCACGCTACATGCATTTACGCACATGCATCCAATCTCATCTTAGATTCCCTCGCATTTGCCCCCTGTGTGATCCCTTCTATTTCTGAACTATTCTTTCCTCTAGTGCTACTTGACCTCCCCAGGCCTCTGTGCACCTTGTTTCTCCTCTGTAATGTTTTAACCTGGTACCCAACACCCTGCGAAATAAATTTAAACTCTCACCGACAGCAATAGTTAAACTTCCCGCGAGGATACTGGTCCAGCTCTGTTGGGGTGAAACCCGTCCATTTTGAACAGTTCCCTCCTGCCCTAGAACTGGTCCTAATACCCCAGGAATCTGAAGCCCTCCCTCCTGCACCATTTCTCCAGCCATGCATTAACCTGTCTTATCCTACTATTCCTATACTCACTCGCGCGTGGCACTGGGATTAATCCAGAGATTACTACCATTGAAGTCCTGCTTTTTAACTTCCTTCCTAGCTCCTGAATCTCTGACTGCAGGACCTTGACCCTTTTCCTTCCTATGTCATTGATTCCCACATGGACCATGACTTCTGGCTGTTCCCGTTCCCCCTCAAAATGTTCTGCACCCTCTCCGTGATGTCCTTTACCCTGGCACCAGGGAGGTAACACACCATGCGGGACTCACGTCGATGATTGCTGAAATGCCTGTCTGTCCCCCTGACTATCAAATGCCCTATAGTAACTGCATTTCTTTTGCCCCCCTGTGCAGCCGAGTCTCCCACGGTGCCGTGGATTTGCTCCTGACTGCACCCCCCCGAGGCGTCAACACCCTCACTGGTATTCAACATTGAATACCGTGTTTGAGAGTGCCACACTTCCAGGGGATTCCTGTACTGCTTGCCTGTTCCTACTAGTCTGTCTGGTGTTCACCCATTCCCTCTCCGCCTGAATTCTCTGTAGCTGCAGGGTAACCATCTCTGAAACATGCTATCCACAAAACTTTCATTCGTGGCATTTGTGTAATCCACTTCCTTTAGCTTTATGCTGCGTCTTACCTCATATATTGACAATGGTTGTTTGACTGCACAAATGGAACTTTTTGCTTCTTCGGGATATGTATTGGTCTTGTATTAAATACTCCCACTGTTTTTTCTGCAGGCTTACCTGTTAACACAACTGTTTAACATCTCAATGAAATCCATGAAAATTAATGGGAATGAGGAATGCTGGATGGAAATGTGAAGTGCATCTCTGTAATTTAAAAAGATTATTTGATAGTATCCCTACTTGATAGAGGTGTGTAAAGTTTAAATTTATTCTCCAACCTTTCCCTTCATTTTGGGTATCCAGGCTCGGCAGGGTTCTGCTCAGTAAATGTCTGTTCCCTCTCGAAGAAATTCTAGTACTAGCCAAGTACTTGACAGTCCGACCTGATGGAGAAAGCTCCAATATACACATGCCTTTAGGTTCATTGTTGTCTAATTAATCCAGTGTGAACCATGCTTTTTCAGTTTGCAGGAGGCCATCACTGCCATAGTTATTTTCTAGTGCCGGTGGGAAGCTTATTATTTTATTATTTACATTTTTTGTTTGTATTGTTTTTTGTGTCTGAAATTATGCATCTGGCCAGTGAGTAGGGAGGAAAGAATACTGGGCCCAGTCCAAAATGCATGCGAGAATTTTTTCTTTAAGCACAGCCCCTCCCCACCTTCCCGCCCCAGGCAGATGCCAAATGATATCGCTCCATTAAGGACTTATTTGAAGTCGAGAAAGTCCTTTTAAAATGTTTTTTTTTGTTTTTGTTGTCACTGATTCTGCTGCCACTTCCCCAGTCACCTTACTTCACCCAAATGGATAGACTAACAGTGTGAGAGCGTTGAGAGAAAAAGAGGTAAACCCACCATAAAATATTTGAGGGTAAATTTAATTTTTGGCAATAGTGTAAATGGAGCAATATCAGATCAGCCACTTGTTATACGCCTCTCCCGGGTGTTGTTGCCTGTACCCATGGCAAAGAGGTGGCTGCAATTTTGAGGCACCAGCCTTTTTTCTAATTCGTTCCTGGGATGTGGACGTCGCTGGCAAGGCCAACATTTATTGCCCATCCCTAATTGCCCTTGAGAAGGTGGTGATGAGCTGCCTTCATGAACCCCTGCAGTCCGTGTGGTGAAGGTTCTCCCACAGTGCTGTTAGGTAAGGAGCTCCAGGATTTTGACCCAGCAATGATGAAGGAACGGCGATTTATTTCCAAGTCGGGATGGTGTGTGACTTGGAGGGGAATGTACAGGTGGTGTTGTTCCCATGTACCTACTGCCCTTGTCCTTCAAGGTGGTAGAGGTCGCGGGTTTGGGAGGTACTGTCGAAGAAGCCTTGGCGAGTTGCTGCAGTGCATCGTGTGGATGGTACACACTGCAGCCAGTGTGCGCCGGTGGTGGAGGGAGTGAATGTTTAGGGTGGTGGATGGGGTGCCAATCAAGCGGGCTGCTTTGTCCTGGATGGTGTCGAGCTTCTTGAGTGTTGTTGGAGCTGCACTCAGCCATGCAAGTGGAGAGAATTCCATCACACTCCTGACTTGTGCCTTGTAGATGGTGGAAAGGCTTTGGGGAGTCAGGAGGTGAGTCACTTGCCGCAGAATACCCAGCCTCTGACCTGCTCTTGTAGCCACTGTATTTATGGGGCTGGTCTGGGTAAGTTTCTGGTCAATGGTGACCCCCAGGATGTTAATGGTGGGGGATCGGCAATGGTAATGCCGTTGAATGTCAAGGGGAGGTGATTAGACTCTCTCTTGTTGGAGATGGTCATTGCCTGGCACTTGTCTGGCACAAATGTTACTTGCCACTTATCAGCCCAAGTCTGGATGTTGTCCAGTCTTGCTGCATGCGGGCTCGGACTGCTTCATTATCTGAGGAGTTGCGAACATCCCCATTTCTTACCTTATGATGGAGTGAAGGTCATTGATGAAGCAGCTGAAGATGGTTGGGCCTAGGACACTGCCCTGAGGAACTCCTGCTGCAATGTCCTGGGCTGAGATGATTGGCCTTCAACAACCATTACCAACTTCCTCTGTGCTAGATATGACTCCAGCCACTGGAGAGTTTTACTGCTGATTTCCATTGACTTCAATAAGAGTGTGAACAAGCATCATTAACATTGGGCCGGCAAGCTACAGGATGTAACTCCCTGGATTGAGGCCTCCAAATATCAGGCCGCCCTGGCTGCCAACAAGTAAAGTACGGGGAGTGGCCAATTTTACTAAGCTGAGAAGCGATTTAGCAAAAATGTACTGGAAACAGCTCCTTGAAAGTAAATCATTGTCAGAACAGTGGGAAGCGTTCAAGGGGTTCAGAGTAAACATGTTCCCACAAAGTAAAAGGGTGGGACTGCCAATTCTAGAGCCCCCTGGATGTCAAGGATCACACCGGTTAAGGTTAGGCTGAAAAGGAAAGCGTATGTCAGACACCAAGAACTCGAACATACAAATACATGAATTAAGAGCAGGAGTAGGCCATTCGGCCCCTCGAGCCTGCTCTGCCATTTGATAAAATCGTGGCTGATCTGATTGGGACCTCAACCCTACTTTCCCGTCGACCTATTATAACCTTTGACTCCCTTGTTAATCAGGAATCTATCTAACTCAGCCTTAAAAATATTCAATGACCCTGCCTCTACTGCTCTCTGGGGAAGGGAGTTCCACAGACTCAGGACCCTTAGAGAGAAAAAACTTCTCCTCATCTCAGTCTTAAATGGGAGACCCCTTATTTTTAAACTGTGGCCCCTAGTTCTAATCTCTCCCACAAGGGGAAACATCCTCTCAGCATCTACCCCTTCTAGTCCCCTCAGGATCTTATATGTTTCAATAAGATCACCTCTCATTCTTCTAAACTCCAGTGTATACAGGCCCAACTAGTTCAACCTTTCCTCATAAGATAACCCCCTCATCCCAGGAATCAGTCGAGTGAACCTTCTCTGAGCTGCCTCCAAAGCATTTATGTCCTTTCTTAAATAAGGAGACCAAAACTGCTCACGGTATTCTAGATGTGGTCTCACCAATGCCCTGTACAACTGTAGTAAAACATCTCTACTTTTATATTCCATTCCCCTTGCAATAAATAACAACATTCCATTTGCCTTCCTAATCACTTGCTGTACCTGCATACTAACTTTTTGTGATTCATGTACTAGGACACCCAGATCCCTCTGTACCTCAGAGTTCTGCAATCTCTCTCCATTGAAATAATATATTGCTTTTCTATTCCTCCTGCAAAAAGTGGACAAGTTCACATTTTCCCACATTATACTCCATCTGTCAAATTTTTGCCCACTCACTTAACCTATCTATATCCCTTTGCAGACTCCTTGGCACCAATATTAGCGGGGAGGCGGGATGGCAGTGGGGGCGGGGGCGATTGGGCACGTGGGTAACCCGCCCAGTAAAATCCGTCTGTGCCTCGCGCGATCGCTTAAAGTGGCTTCCGAGTTTCCCGTTGGAAACCTGCACAACGGGCGGACTGCGCACCCGCATCACAGGCTGTCAGCTGGAGGAGCCCTATTTAAAGGGGCAGTCCTCCAATGGCTGCTCCTGGAGCAAATAAACAAATAACACAATGGAGCAGCCCAGGGGAAACGCTGCTCCTAGGATTCAGTGATGCTTCACTCCAGGTGCTACTGGGTGGGGTGAGGAGGAGGGATGTCTTTTACCTGGCGGACAGGAGGAAGTGGCCTGCCTCTGGCACCAAGAAGGCCTGGCTCGAGGTGGCAAAGGAGGTCACCAGCAGCAGTAACATCTCCCGTACCTGGATCCAATGCAGGAAGCACTTCAACGACATAACTAGGTCAGCCAAAGTGAGTACACTTACTCATTCTCCTACATTTTGTCTTCAACATCATCAACCCCACCCCCTAACTCATTCAACACTGCCAACACTACTCTAACACATCACTCCTCACATCCACTCAAAGCTCATGCTCAACTTACCTGCACTTCCTCACCACTTCCTCACCTCCCCAGTACTCAACCCACCACTACCACTCAACCCAATCCTCATACAATGTCATGGCTCTGTCTCATACTCACCCTCTGATGCATCTCTTTCACGGTCAGCTGCACCCAAACCAATGCATTCATGAGTTGGCCACGTCACCATCGCTCACTCATGCCTCTCTACTTTCTCCTTTTATAGGAGAAGAGAGCCCAGAATGCACGGGAGAGGGCAAGGATCGGAGGGGATCCGCAACAGGTAGTTGTGCTCACAGGCGCGGAGCAGAAGTCGCTGGAGCTGAGCCGTACCCTCGAGTGCCTGTCCATCGGGGACGCTGATACTGGCACCCTACAAACATCCGGTGACAGAACTTTAACATTCAGCACACACAATATGAATTGATGTTACCATGCCTTGCCATCTTCAACACCTCAACATCTGTAATCATGCTTAATATTGCCTTCTGTTCTCTTGAGGATTTGAGTATGGGAGCAAGGATGTCTTACTGCAGTTCTACAGGGCTTGGTGAGACCACATCTGGAGTATTGTGTGCAGTTTTGGTCTCCTTATCTGAGGAAGGATGTCCTTGCCATGGAGGGAGTGTAACGAAGGTTTACCAGACTGATTCCTGGGATGGCAGGACTGACGTATGAGGAGAGATTGGGTCGACTAGGCCTATATTCACTGGAGTTTAGAAGAACGAGAGGTGATCTCATCGAAACAGGACTAGACAGACTAGATGCAGGGAGGATGTTCCCAATGGCTGGGGAGTCCAGAACCAGGGGTCACAGTCTCAGGATACGGGGTATGCCATTTAGAACCGAGATGAGGAGAAATTTCTTCACTCAGAGGGTGGTGAACTTATGGAATTCTCTACCACAGAAGGCAGTGGAGGCCAAGTCATTAGATGTATTCAAGAAGGAGATAGATATATTTCTTAATGCTAAAGGGATCAAGGGATATGGGGAAAAAGCGGGAACAGGGTACTGAGTTAGACGATCAACCATGATAATTTTGAATGGCGGAGCAGGCCTGAAGGGCCGAATGGCCTACTCTTGCTCCTATTTTCTATGTTTCTATGTTTCTTACAGGGCCTTCAGCGACCGCTGTGATGGCAGAGGGCGATTCCTCAGAGGAATCTGAGAGGGCACCGTCACATCTGAGCGAGCTATCCACCAACGCAGATACACACGCCTCGGTGGGTCCCCGTTCTCAGTTAGTTGGGGTCACACATGGTGAGTCACCACACACATGTGAGCATAAGCAGATATTGGTAGCAGGGGCAGCTGTGGAGAGTCTGCGTTAATGGGAGCACTCTTCTCCATGCTCTGCTCAGCTGGACACAGATGCTGAACCCTGGGGCCAGCCATTAAAAGGAGAATGATCGAGGGGCAGCAGCACATTCCCGAGGTGCTGGAACAGGCGCCACGTGCATTTTCCACAATCGCTCAAAGGATGGAGGAGTCCAACTCCTGCATGAGTGGAATGGTGGCACAGGTACAGGAGGGAATCTTTGAGAAAGTGTCGTGAGTAAGTGCGAGAATGTCTGCGATGGGAGGGAAGGCTAGCCTCCATGGAGCTTCAAGCACAGCTCATAAATGAGTCCATTGAGGCCCTGACAACGGCCCTTCGGACTTAAGGTGAACAACATTCTGCTGCCTTAAACAGACAGGCAGATACTCTAGCACTGACCTTTCAAGGCTTCACACATGTCCTCCAAACTGTCGTCCAGCTGAGTGGTACGAGTGGTGCGGGCCTGGCCCAGGGGAGCGATGATGGTGAAAGGGGATATGGAAGTGGGGACGCCACTCAAAGCGCCCCCACGTCTCACCCATTGCCCCCCTCTCAACCAGTACCCGCAATACTGCCTCTTCGCCAGGTGGCCGAGTCTGCCCCTGCACAGGTGCAGGTGGAGCAGTCTTTGGAGGGGACCTCACGGGCACCGAAACGCAGAGGGCGTGGGGGAAAGCATCTAATCAGTCAGGGCATGAACAAGACCAACCTGCCACTACCTCTGCTGCAGCCACAGGGGAAGCACCACGTAGAAGTAGTCGGAATCGAAAGGCAAAGGATTTGTAAGCACGAAGGTGATGCACAAGGGTGTTTGACGCTTGGTCATGTTTTTTATTTATATTTGCTTTTTGTTAAACACACACTAAGTATTATTTTTGTCACCACTACTGCCACTTCTTGGCCATTCTTGACTGGTTTCTGTAATAGGGCCCTTTCATGAGGTTCACCATGAACGCCCACACTTGATGCCACCCATTGGGAAACTCTACAGTGGGTGTATGTGTAGTTGCAGAAATGTTTTGTGCAGGGGTGGGGGGGAGGAGCTGGTGTGGCCGTTGCTCTGTCCAGGCGGTGAGGACTGGACTCTTCACACTGTCTGATGTTAGGAGAACCTTTCACATATCAGTGACTCCCTGGCCTCACAAGCAGCCAGGTGAGCCACTGATCTGCCCATGGGTTGCTCCTCCTCCTCCTCCTCTGCCTCCTTCTCATCCTCCCCCTCCTCCACCTCCTCCTCCTCCTCAATGTGGGTGGCAGTTGTGGATGGGCCCATCTCTGTTGTGCCGTGTTCAGGGCATAATACATGACTATAATGCTTCCCACTCTGTCTGGTGCGTATTAAAGCACTCCCCCAGAACGATCAAGGCACTCGAAGCACATCTTGAGCAGAACTATAGCATGCTCAATTGTAGACCTGGTAGCAATGTGGCTGTCGTTACATCGACGCTGTTGCTCGGAGGTGGGGATCCTCAGAGATGTCATGAGCCACATGTGCAGGGGATGTCCCTGGTCCCCGAGGAGCCAGCCCTTGCGGGTGTTCGGTGCGTGGAAGAGGGGCGGGATGTTGGATGCCCGGAAGATGAAGGGATCGTGGCAGCTGCCAGGGTATCTGGCACACACGTGAAGGAATCTCTTGTGGTGGTCACAAATCAGCTTAGTGTTGATGGAGTGATAGCCCTTTCTGTTGATGAACAGTCCTGGCTTGTGTGGAGGTGCTCATATTGCTATATGGATGCAATCGATTACACCCTGCACCCATGGGAAGCCAGCCACAGCGTGGAATCCCACTGCCCTCTCCATCTGGATGAGGTCGTCCACGGGGAAGTTGATGTCGTGTGAGGCCCTGCGAAATAAGCCGTTGGTGACCTGCCTTATGCACTTGTGTGCAGACGACTGAGAGACCCTGGCGATGTCCCTGGTGACACTTTGGAATGATCCGGAGGCGAAGAAGTTGAGGCCAGTGGTGACTTTGACAGCAACAGGTAAGGAGATGCTGCTCAGCCCAGCTGGGAGCAGCTTGGCATGGAGGAGGCTGCAGATGTCTGCGACTACCTGGCGACTGACTCTGAGCCTCCGTATGCACTGCTCCTCAGAGAGGTCCAGGAAGCTGAGCCTCGGTCTGTAGACCCTGTTGTGAGGGTAGTGCCTCCTGCGAAGTTGCTCTCTCTGTTGTCACCCTCTGTGCTCTTGTGCAGGTGCCTGTGGCGCAGCAATGTGTTGTGGAGCTCCACGTGGCGGAGGTGGACGGCGTGCCTGGTGAGGCTGGTGATGTTGCCCGTCCTCGGATGAAGTGATGAATGCAGCCATGGCACCCCCCACCCTGACGGTGTGAGTTTGAGGGGATCCGCAAAGTAGGTAAATGTGTTTGCACAGTGGAGATTTGGGTGGAAAGTAAGAATTTTGAGTGAAAACACAAAGGTCTTGCCGCCAAAACTTTGTCTGAAGTGACAGAGTGCCCTCCTGCAATAAATGAGGTTTTCTCCCCACCTGTCAAATAATCATTTGCATCTCCCACTGGCTACTGGGTGAAACACGTCCGCTAGAACAGAGTGTTTCCCACAGCACGGAAAAAACGCTGAGGATCCTCCAAAATTGTACCCCTGCCAAAATGTCTCCTCAATGAGGTCTTTCAAGTATCTTAACTATCTGTCAAGTTATGTAAATCATCATCCCGCCGGCTGTAATTGCCAGTGGGAGTCCCGCATTCGAGAGTTGCACGCGCACCCGAACTCGTCACTGGGGAACCCGGAAGTCAGTGGGTTGGAGCCGGGCTCCGAACCCGCTCCGGATTTCTACAATTTTAGGAGACCCCGCCCCCAACGCACCCGCTCCGCCATCCAAAAATCGGCAACCTTGTGTCCTCTTCACAACTTACTTTCCTACCTACCTTTCTGTCATCAGCAAATTTGGCAACCATACATTCGGTCTATTCATCCAAGTCATTAATATAGATTGTAAATAGTTGAGGCACATGCACTGATCCGTGTGGCACTCGTTGCCAACCTGAAAATGACCCATTAATGCCAATACACAATACTGCAGAAAGCCTAAAGGAGTATAGAAAGTGCAAAGGTGAAATTAAAAAGGAAATTAGGAAAGCAAAGAGAGGGCATGAAAAAATATTGGCAAGTAAAATCAAGGAAAACCCAAAGATGTTTTATAAATACATTAAGAGCAAGAGGATAATTAAGGAAAGAGTAGGGCCTATTAGAGACCAAAAAGGTAAACTATGTGTGGAGGTGGAAGATGTTGATATGGTTCTTAATGAATGCTTAGCGTCTGACTTCACAAAAGAGAGGGATGATGCAGACATTGTAGTTAAGGAGGAGGAGTGTGAAATATTGGATGGGATAAACAGAGTGAAAGAGGAAGTATTAAGGGGATTAGCATCCTTGAAAGTAGATAAATTACCAGGGCCAGATGAAATGTATCCCCCGCTGTTAAAAGAAGCAAGGGAGGAAATAGCCGAGGCTCTGAGCATCATTTTCCAATCCTCACTGGATACTGGCATGGTGCTGGAGGATTGGAGGACTGCTAACATTGTACCGTTGTTTAAAAAGGGAGCAAGGGATAGACCGAGTAATTACGGGCCAGTCTGTCTAACATCGGTGGCGGGCAAATTATTGGAATCAATTCTGAGGGACAGGATAAACCGTCACTTAGAAAGGCACGGAGTAATCAAGGACAGTCAGCATGGATTTGTTAAGGGAAGTTTGTGTCTGACTAACTTGATTGAATTTTTTGAGGAGGATACAAGGAGGGTAGATGAGGGGAGTGCATTTGATGTAGTCTACATGGATTTCAGCAAGGCTTTTGACAAGGTCCCACATGGCATACTGTTCAGAAAAGTACAAGCCCATGGGATCCTAACGAGAAACTTAGAAACATAGAAAATAGAAGCAGGAGTAGGCCATTTGGCCCTTCGAGCCTGCTCTGCCATTCAATATGATCATGGTTGATTCGCTATCTCAATACCATGTTCCTGCTCTCTCCCCATACCCCTTGATACCTTTTGTGTCTAAAAATCTATCTAGCTCCTTCTTAAATATATTCAGTGACTTGGCCTCCACAGCCTTCTGTGGTAGAGAATTCCACAGGTTCACCACCCTCTGAGTGAAGAAATTTCTCCTCATCTCAGTCCTAAATGTCCTACCCCGTATCCTGAGACTGTGATCCCTCATTCCGGGCCCCCCAGCCAGGGGAAACATCCTCCCTGCATCCAGTCTGTCAGAATTTTATATGTTTCAATGAGATCCCCTTTCAATCTTCTAAACTCGAGTGAATACAGGCCGAGTTGACCCAATTTCTCCTCATACGACAGTCCTGCCATCCCAGGAATCAGTTTGCTGAACCTTCGCTGCACTCCCTCTATGGCAAGTATATCCTTTCTTAGGTAAGGAGACTAAAACTGCACACAATACTCCAGGTGTGGTCTCACTAAGGCCCTGTATAACCACAGTAAGACATCTTTGCTCCTGTACTCAAATCCTCTTGCAATGAAGGCCACATAACATTTGCCTTCCTAACTGCTTGCTGCACCTGCATGTTTGCTTTCAGTGACTGGTGTACAAGGACACCCAGGTCCCTTTGTACATCAACATTTCCCAATCTATCACCATTTAGATAAAACTCTGCCTTTCTGTTTTTCCTTCCGAAGCGGATAACACTGCATCTGCCATGTATTTGCCCACTCACTCAACTTATCTGAATCGACTGAAGCCTCTTTGCATCCTCCTCACAACTCACGAACCCACCTAGTTTTGTGTCGTCAGCAAACTCGGAAATATTACATTTGGTTCCCTCATCCAAATCATTGATATATATTGTGAATAGCTGGGGCCCAAGCTCTGATCCCTGCGCTACTCCACTAGTCACCGCCTGCCACCCCGAAAAAGACTCATTTATTCCTACTCTCTGTTTCCTGTCTGTTAACCAATTTTCAATCCATGCCAGTATATTACCCGCAATCCCATGTGCTTTAATTTTGCACACTAACCTCTTATGTGGGACTTTATCAAAGACCTTCTGAAAATCTAAAAAAAACACTTCCACTGGTTCTCCCTTACCATTTACATCCTCAAAAAACTCCAATAGGTTTGTCAAACATGATTTCCCTTTCATAAATCCGTATTGACTTTGTCTAATCCCGTTGATATTTTCTAAGTGTCCTGTTATCACATCCTTTATAATAGACTCGAGCATTTTCCCTACTATTGATGTTAGGCTAACCGGTCTGTAGTTCCCTGTTTTCTCTCTCCCTCCTTTTTTAAATAGTGGGGTTACATTTGCCACCCTCCAATCTGTAGGAACTGTTCCATCAACTGTAGAAATTTGGAAGATGACAACTAATGCATCCACTACTTCCATGGCTACCACTTTTAGTACTCTGGGATGCAGATTATCAGGCCCTGGGGACTTATCAGCTTTCAGTCCCATTAATTTCTCCAGCACTATTTTTTTACTAATACTAATTTCCTTTAATTCCTCCTTCTCACTAGTCCCTTGGTTCCCTCGAATGTCTTGGAAGTTATTTGTGTCCTCCTCCGTGAAGACAGAACCAAAGTATTTCTTTAATTGCTCTGCCATTTCCTTGTTCCCCTTTAAAAATTCTCCCATTTCTGATTGCAAGGAACCTGCATTTGTCTTCACTAATCTTTTTCTTTTTACATACTTGTAGAAGCTTTTACAGTTCACTTTTATGTTCCTTACAAGTTTATTCTCATAATCTATTTTTCCACTCTTAATCTATCTCTTGGTCTTTTTTTGCTGAATTCTAAACTGCTCCCAATCCTCAGGCTTGCTACTTTTTCTGGCAACTTTATATGACTGCTCTTTGGATCTAATACTATCCTTAATTTCTTTTGTTAGCCATGGTTGAGTCACTTTTCCTTTTGTGTTTTTGCACCAGAAAGGAATGTACAATTGTTGCAATTCATGCATTTGTTCCTTCAATGTTAGCCATTGCCTATCCACTGTCATGCCTTTTAATGAATCTTCCCAATCTATCACAGCCAACTCACTCCTCATACCTTTGTAGTTTCCTTTGTTTAGATTTAGTACTCTAGTTTCGGATTAGAATACTTCACTTTCCATCTTAATGAAGAATTCTATCATGTTATGGTCACTCTTCCCTAAAGGATCCTGCACAACAAGATTATTAATTAACCCCTTCTCATTGCACAATACCCAATCTAGGATAGCCTGTTCCCTGGTTGGCTCCTCAACGTACTGGTCTAAAAAACCATCTTGTACACACTCCAGGAATTCATCCTCCACAGTATTTTTGCTGATTTGATTTGGCCAGTCCATATGTGGATTAAAGTCACCCATGATTACTGCAGTACCCTTGTTACATGCATCTCTAATTTCCTGTTTGATACCATCCCCTACATTACCATTTCTTTTGGAGGCCTATAGACAACTCCCACCACTGTTTTCTGTCCCTTGGTGCTTCTTAACTCCACCCAGACTGATTTTACATTGTGATTTTCTGAGCCAATATCCTTTCTCACTATTGCTCTGATTTCATCCTTTACTAACAACGCCACCCCACCTCCTTTTCCTCTTTGCCTATCCTTCCTAAATATCGAATACCCTTCGATATTCAGCTCCCAGCCTTGGTCACCCTGCAGCCATGTCTCTGTATTGCAATTATATCGTATCAGTTTACATCTATTTGTGCTGTTAATTCGTCTACCTTATTACGAATGCTTCATGCATTCAGATGCAGTGCCTTTAGATTTGACTTCTTAATATTTTTAGACATCTTAACATTTTTTTTGTTCTCTGGCCCTATTTGTCTTATTACCATTTTTTCTTACCCGGACCCTATTTTTTAGTGCACTCTTTTGTGTGTACACTCTGTCCCTTCCTGACACAATCTGGTTATGGGAGAGTGGCAAGTTGGATCCAAAATTGGCTCAGTGGTAGGAAGCAAAGGGTATAAGCCAATGAGTGCTTTTGTGACTGGAAAAATGTTTCCAGTGGGGCTCTGCAGGGCTCAGTACTAGGTCCCTTGTTTTTTGTGATATATATTAATGATTTGGACTTAAATGTAGGGGGCATGATTAAGAAGTTTGCAGATGATACAAAAATTGGCCATGTGGTTGATAGTGAGGAGGAAAGCTGTAGACTGCAGGAAGATATCAATGGACTGGTCAGGTGGGCAGAAAAGTTGCAAATGGAATTTAATCGAGAGAAATGTGAGGTAATGTATTTGGGGAGGGCAAACAAGGCAAGGGAATACACAATAAATGGGCGGATACTGAGTGTTGTAGGGGAAGTGAGGGACCTTGGAGTGCATGTCCACAGATCCCTGAAGGTAGCAGGACAGGTAGATAAGGTGGTTGAGAAGGCATATGGAATATTTTCCTTTATTAGCTGAGGTATAGAATGTAAGAGCAGGGAGATTATGCTGGAATTGTATTAAACAGTAGTTAGCCCACAGCCTGAGTACTGTGTACAGTTCTCGTCACCACATTACAGTAAAGATGTGATTGCACTAAAGAGGGTACAGAGGAGATTTACGCGGATGTTGCCAGGGCTGGAGAATTTTAGCTAAGAGGAAAGATTGGTTAGGCTGGGGTTTGTTTTCCTTGGAAAAGAGGAGGCTGAGGGGTGACTTAATTGAGGTGTACAAAATTATGAAGGGCCCAGATAGAGTGGAGAGGAAGGACCTTTTCCCTTAGCAGAGAGTTCAATAACCAGGGGGCATAGATTTAAAGTAATTGGTAGCAGGATTAGAGGGGAGCTGTGGAGAATTTTTTTCACCCAATGAGTGGTGGGAGTCTGGAACTCGATATCTGAAATGGTGGTAGAGGCAGAAACGTTCAACTCATTTAAAAAGTACCTGGATGTGCACCTGAAGTGCCATAACCTACATGGCTAGAGACCAAGTGCTGGGAAGTGCGATTCGGCTGGATGGCTCATTTTCGGTCGGCACGGACACAATGGGCCGATGTCCTCCTTCTGTGCCGTAAATTTTCTATGATTCTACAGGGCAGGGTGGGTGGGGGGGGGGGGGGGGCGGTGTCATCGTCGCGGAGGGTGGAGATTCTGAGGTGGCAGTAGCCCAAAATATTTTTGTGGGGCTTTGGCTTGGCCTTTTTGGTTCCAGTGCCCGTGGAACTGGTCAGAGTGTGCAAGGTGCCTACTCCGACAAGTTCCAAACTAAAATGGCAATTGGAGTCCCAACATCCCAATTTGCATATTAAAAGGCGAGTGCTTTGGGCACCCAGCAGTATGCCCTTTTCAAAATGTCACTGGCCTCTTCGTTAATGGGCTGGTAAAGCTACTGACCCATTTTGAGGTCGCCAATGGCAGGCGATAGAAGTGAAAATTGACCCCTATGAACAGATGAGTTATGTTTTAGGAGAAAGTACCATAGTTGAGATAGATACTCCCATGAAAGCGACAAATGCAAATATGTTAGGAATAACTTAACAACGTTCGATCTTGACCAATCCATCACTGTACAATGCAGAAAACGATCAATTCAATATCTGCTGCAGGCTATACATCCGACATCTTTTGCATCTGTTTCAGCTTTATATTGTTAAAAAATATTTATCCATAATCTTGAAGCTGCCAAATTATGGAGTGCATTTCCTGGTCCTGTGCGGAGGTTATTAGATCGCCTGGGGAGCAGTGAAGACAGGAAATTTGGTGGGGAGGAGCACATCCCCCAACAGACTCCAACCAGATCCCCATCCACTATCTTACATGGAGTGAAGATCAGGCAGGCTTCCTTACAGGTGGGCACTGCTCGCTGCCTGCTTTTCCTGTATTCATTTCAACCAGGCCATCCAGTAACCCCAGGCACAGGACCAGGTTAATCTACCGCTATGAGTCCACCTTGAGAAGGTTATCTGTAATTCCTTTTAGCTTTGCATTCTACCTGCAACTGGTTAAAGTGCCATTTTCCGAGTTTCCATGTGAGGAGTGTGCTATTTTCCTTGGCCAGGGAGCGACGTAGAGACAGCAGAATAAGTTGGGTCTCAAACTGGTACTTGTGGTATGACTGCATTACATTGTTATTTCCATGCTTGACTTGTGATGCTTTCTGGAAATTACATTAAATACCATTTCTCAAAGAAATACAACCTTAAGATAAATTAAATAGGACCTAATGGTAAGGTTATAGTTCTAGACTATTTAGTGAAATAATCCAGAACTTTCTATAGGGAAACTTGTTTTCATCACATCACTCAAATGTAAGGGTGTCCTAGGGGATTATGTTAAGGCATAGTCTATATAGATGGAGTTAAGGAATAGGAAGGGAAATGGTACAGTTTTCAGTGTGCCTTACAAGCCACTGAACAAAAGAGATGAGATGGAGGGGGAGATCTGCAGACTGTTCAGTGAAATATGTAAGAAAAACAGGACATTTTTCAGTTTATCCAAAGTAATATCAAAATTGATAAACTACAGAAATATTCTTTTTTGAGTTATAAATGAGCCATCGTTCCATCAGATGGCCCTCACACACGAACCCAATTCTGTCCTCACTCAACATTACACACCATTGCATTTTCTCCAGCAATCACTGGATAGCAATCGGGAGTGGGGGTAATTTTAACCCCCAAGGATGGGTGTGTTGGGGGCAGGTGGAATGGTAAAAAATGTAAAAGCCGACCCCAACCCGCCTCTAACCCGCCCACTTCCGGTTTTAACAGAGATGGGTCGGGGAGCCGGTGACCAATCAACTCTCAGGAGGCGGGTCAGTCAGTAAAATCTTTTAAGGAGGCTGCGTGCCTCCATCTTAATAGCTTTTTTATTTTTAACTCCTGGGGGCCGAGATTCCCAGGCCTCACGATTCTCATCAGGTTAAAGGAGGCGAGACGGGTCAGATCAACAGGTAAGTGCCTTTATTGCACTGCTTGTGGGCCAGGAGGAGCAGGAGTGTTTCCTCAAGGCCCAACAAGCTCACCTGCCACGATCCGACACATGTGATTGGCCAACCACCCACCCCCCCCCATGTCTGACCCCATGATGTCTCTGACCCTCCTGATCTATTCACACCCAACCCCCCCAACCCTGATGTCTCCAACCCACGATGTCTCTGCCCCCCCCCCCACCCCACCCCATGCTGTCTGGCCTCAACCCCCCCCCCCCCCCCGGTATCCAACTTACCTGGCATTTGCTCCCCGGCTGCTTTCCCGTCTGACAGGCAGTCAGCCTGTTAATCTGGCTGGCTGTCACGGGGGAAAACCTGGTGAAAAAATGTAAAAGATGTCCTGACGCCAAAATCAGCAGTATGTCTGGGAAACCTGTACTTCTGGATTTCCCATCCAGAAATCCTCCCCCCACTCTCTCCACGGCTCTGGAGTAAAAATCCAGGAGTGGAACTCTAGTTGACTTTCTTCTTTCTACCAAAGGGAACTGAAGGAAAATCTACCATCTCAACATACTGGCTGTTAATGTGGGGTGTGATGTATGACAATTGCAGCTACCATATTCATCATTTTACAACAAGAACAACTTGCATTTATATAGCGCTTTGAACATAGTAAAACCTCCCAAGGCGCTTTTATTACAATTATTTTATTACAATCTGCATGATTGTAACCCTGAATGATTGTAACCCTGACCAGTGGGCAGTTAAAATAGCCGCAGTAACTCTCACCATTCCCCGTCCCCCCACCCCACAATCCCACTGGTTGCAATTTTAACCTATTCTTTTGAACAGGTGAGAGGAACACCCACTGGAAGGCAGCATGGCCCTTCTTTAAATATGCAGATCAGACTCCAATGACAATGGCTCTATTTGTTTGTTGTTAGTCTCATTCTATCAGGAAATGCTTAGGCATGAGATGAAGTTAAGTATGTGAAGGACCAGCAAAAAGCTTGTCTTTAGATTTATCGTACTAAACTGAATAAACTTGGAAATTAGAGTAATAACTATCTTTCATAGTAATTAATTAGATAAAATGTCCTTTGGTCTTGAATCTAAGTACTGCTCTTACATCTCATTAGTTGAACAGTTTGCAATTTGGTTTGGCAAAATTGAATCTCATAATATGTATTGGCAGTAGTTACTTCTCAGGTCATGGACTAATTGCAGGTTGTTTCTGTATACTTATATTTCAGAATTAGTCCTCCCCATCTGCTTTGCCTTAATAATTCAGTGGTTGTAATGGATGATACGTTTTTGTGCACCTTTTTTGTGAATGTTGTCGATCATCTTTATAAAACACTGGTTAGGCCTCAGCTGGAGTATCGGCCCAAAAATTGCTGACCAAACAAAGGGGTACCTCAATAGCATCCTCTGTCTCCGACGGCGAATCAAAGGAGCAAGTTCACGTACTTGCACATGTGCACTAAAACCCGGATACTGTGAACTAGCTCCTATTGGTTCGCCGGTGATTTGACAGCTGCGAATTAAAGGGGAATCACACGCCACAATCATTGAAATCATAAACTTGCCCATCAGCCCAGCTGGAACGTAACTACTAATGCCACCAAAAGGTATGCTGAAAAATACCAGGTCAACACTACATTTTTAAAAGCATGATGACTCTTAATGACTGTCAAATAACTACAAATTAAATTTTTAAAATGTGAAGTCTCATATTACTCCTTATTTTAATATATTTTGGTCATTTAAAAATGTTTTTAAAAATTAAAATGTTAAAATTTTTCTTTTGCTTTTCACTTCTGTCTCTTTAATTTAATTAAATTACTTTTTTGGCTTTTTATATTTAAAAAAATTATTTACAATGCAGGATATTACTTTAAATGAATGAAGTCTGTTTGCCTTCTTGTGGGCGTGACTTCTCTTCCTGACAGATTTTGTGGCCGTGTCTTCTATTCTCACAGACATTTCCCATGTGAATCAACCCAAGCTGTTCAGAAGCTGGGTTGATGTCGCACGTTTTTTGAAAACTTCCAAATCACGCAAGTCTACGCCACGGAGCCCGCAGTAAGTACTTTCGTAAATTTAATTCGCAGGAGCTGCTGTGAACGTTGCCACGCCGATCTGAGCAAGTTCCGGCTCATTATGTTCAATTCTGGGCACCGCACTTTAGGAAGGATGTCAAGTCTTTAGAGAGGGAGCAGAAGAGATTTACGAGAATGGTACCAGGGATGATGGACTTCAGTTATGCGGAGAGGCTGGAGAAGCTGGGGCTGTTCTCCTTAGAGTAGAGATGGTTAAGAGGAGATTTGATGGAGGTGTTCAAAATCATGAAGGGCTTTGATAGAGTAAATAAGGAGAAACTGTTTCCAGTGGCAGAAGGGTCGATAACCAGAGGACACAGATTTAAGGTAATTGGCAAAAGACCCAGAGTCGAGAGGAGGAAATATTTTTTTATGGAGAGTTGTAATGATCTGGAATGCACTGCCGGAAAGGGTGGTGGAAGCAGTTTTAATAATAACTTTCAAAAGGGAATTGAATAAATACTTGAAGGGAAAAAAATTACAGGGATGTGGGGAAAGAGCAGCGGAGTGGGACTAATTGGATAGCTCTTTCAAAGAGCCGGCACAGGCATGATGGGCCGAATGGCTTCCTTCTTGGGTGGGTTGGGGACGGGTGGAAGGTTAAAATAACAGCTTTTTGGAGCCGGACCTCATCCCGGGCTTCAACGTGCCCACTTCAGGGTTTAACCCAGGCAGGTTTGTCTGTGGTGGGTAAAATTTTGGAGTCTATTATTAAGGAGACAGTAGCGGAACATTTGGATAAACATAATTTAATAGGACAAAGTCAGCATGGCTTTACGAAGGGGAAGTCATATCTGAAAAATTTGCTTGAGTTCTTTGAGGATATAACGTACAGAGTGGATAAAGGGGAACCAGTGGATGTAGTGTATTTAGACTTCCAGAAGGCATTCGACAAGGTGCCACATAAAAGATTATTGCTCAAGATAAAGAATCACTGGATTGGGGGTAATATTCTGGCATGGGTGGAGGATTGGTTATCGAACAGGAAGCAGAGAGTTGGGATAAATGGTACATTCTCGGACTGGCAACCAGTAGCCAGTGGTGTTCCGCAGGGGTCGGTGCTGGGTCCCCAACTCTTTACAATCTATACTAACGATTTGGAGGAGGGGACCGAGTGTAACATATCAAAGTTTGCAGATGATACAAAGATGGGAGGGAAAGTAGAGAGTGAGGAGGACATAAAAAACCTACAAGGGGATATAGACAGGCTGGGTGAGTGGGCGGAGATTTGGCAGATGCAATACAATGTTGGAAAATGTGAGGTTATGCACTTTGGCAGGAAAAATCGGAGAGCAAGTTATTATCTCAATGGCGAGAAACTGGAAAGCACTGCAGTACAAAGGGATCTGGGGGAGCTTAGTGCAAGAAAATCAAAAGGTTAGTATGCAGGTGCAGCAGGTGATCAAGAAGGCCAACGGAATGTTGGTTTTTATTGCTAGGGGGATAGAATATAAAAACAGGGAGGTATTGCTGCAGTTATATAAGGCATTAGTGAGACCGCACCTGGAATACTGCATACAGTTTTGGTGTCCATACTTAAGAAAAGACATACTTGCTCTCGAGGCAGTACAAAGAAGGTTCACTCGGTTAATCCCGGGGATGAGGGGGCAGACATATGAGGAGAGGTTGAGTAGATTGGGACTCTACTCATTGGAGTTCAGAAGAATGAGAGGCGATCTTATTGAAACATATAAGATTGTGAAGGCGCTTGATCGGGTGGATGCGGTAAAGATGTTCCCAAGGATGGGTGAAACTAGAACTAGGGGGCATAATCTTAGAATAAGGGGTTGCTCTTTCAAAACTGAGATGAGGAGAAACTTCTTCACTCAGAGGGTGGTAGGTCTGTGGAATTTGCTGCCCCAGGAAGCTGTGGAAGCTACATCATTAAATAAATTTAAAACAGAAATAGACAGTTTCCTAGAAGTAAAGGGAATTAGGGGTTACGGGGAGCGGGCAGGAAATTGGACATGAATTTAGATTTGAGGTTAGGATCAGATCAGCCATGATCTTATTGAATGGCGGAGCAGGCTCGAGGGGCCGATTGGCCTACTCCTGCTCCTATTTCTTATGTTCTTATGTTCTTATGCGTGTGCACAACATATACCAGGAAGTCCTGCCCCCACTTAAAGCTGACGGTCTGATACTTAAAAGGACAATGTACCTTATTGAAATAGTTGAGGTACTTAATTCTTTGTGTATTCCAAAACTTAAACCTTACCTGTTCTGATTTCCCATCGCTTCCGATTCACGTCAGGTGAAAGCAGGCGGGAAGGGCCGGATCCATGAGGTGAGGGCCACTGCTTGTGGGCCCGGAGGAACAGGAATGCTTCATCCAGGCCCAACAAGCTCACCTGGCTGACAGGATCCGCGCGATAGGCCGACCCCCCCCACCCCACCCCACCCACTCCGTACCCACCCAAATGCAGGACCCCCGATGCTGGACCCCAATCTGGCTGGCTGGCCGTGGGAAACCCGAAAGCAGAAATACGATCACAGAATGCGACGCACTCAATTGGCTTCTGGGTTCCCCACGTGAATATCTACGGACATGCGAGATACATAAGAACATAAGAAATATAAGCAGGAGTAGTCCATACGGCCCCTCGAGCCAGCTCCACCATTCAATAAAATCATGGCTGACCTTCGACCTCAAATCTACCTTCCCGCCCGAACTCATATCCCTTGATTCCCCTAGAGTCCAAAAATCTATCTATCTCAGCCTTGAATATACTCAAAGGGCTCAGCATCCACAGCCCTCCGGGGTAGAGAATTCCAAAGATTCACAACCCTCTGAGTGAAGAAATTCCTCCTCATCTCAGTATTAAATGGCCGACTTCTTATCCAGAAACTAAGCCTGCTAGTTCTAGACTCTCCAACCAGGGAAAACAACCTCTCAGCATCTACCTTGTCAAGTCCCCTCAGAATCTTATATGTTTCAATGAGATCACTGCTCATTCTTCTAAAATCCAGAGAGTATAGGCCCATTCTACTCAATCTCCCCTCATAGGACAACCCGCTCATCCCAGGAATCAATCTTGTGAACCTTCATTGCACCTTCTCTAAGGCAAGTATATTCTTCCTTAGGTAAGGAGACCAAAACTGTACATAGTACTTCAGGTGAGGTTGCACCATAGCCTTGTACAATTGTAGTAAAACTTCTTTTCTCTTGTACTCCAACCCCCTTGCAATAAAGGCCAGCATGTCATTTACCTTCCTAATTGCTTGCTGTACCTGCATACTAAATTTTTCGTGTTTCTTGTACGAGGATACCCAAATCTCTCTGAACAACAACATTTAATAGTTTCTCACCATTTAAAAAATATTCTGTTTTTCATTCTTCCAACCAAAGTTTACATTTCCCCACATTATATTCCATCTGCCAACTTCTTGTCCATTCAATTAATCTGTCTTTATCCCTTTGCAGATTATTTGTGTCCTCCTCACAGCTTACTTTCCCACCTAGCTTTATATCATCAGCAAACTTGGATACATTACACTCAGTCCCCACATCTAAGTCATTAATATAGTTTGTTAATAGCTGAGGCCCAAGCACTGATCATTGAGGCACTCCACTAGTTACAGCCTGCCAACCTGAAAATGACCCGTTTATCCCTACTCTCCGTTTTCTGTCCGTTAATCAATCCTCTATCCATGCTAATATGTTACCCCCAAACTCATGAGCACTTATCTTGTGTAACAATCTTTTATGTGGCTTATCGAATGCCTTTTGAAAATCCAAATATATGATAACCACTTTATCTACCCTGCTAGTTACATCCTCAAAAAACTCTAATAAGTTTGTCAAACACGATTTACCTTTCATAAAACCATGTTGACTCTGCCTAATCATATTGTGATTTTCTAAGTGCCCTGTTACCACTTCCTTAATAATGGATTCCAGCATTTTCCTGATGACTGATGTCAGGCTAACTGACCTGTAGCTCCTTCCTTTCTTGAATAATGATGCTACATTTGGTACCTTCCAATCCACTGGGACCCTTCTAGAATCTAGGGAATTTTGGAAGATCATAACCAATGCATCCACTATCTCTGCAGCCACCTCTTTTAGAACCCTAGAATATAGGCCATCAGGTCCAGGGGATTTATTGGCTTTTCGTCCCATTAGTTTCTCCAGTACTTTTTCTCTAGTGATAATAATTACTTTAAGTTCCTCACTCTCATTAGACTCTTGGTTCCCCACTATTTCTGGTATGCGTTTTGTTTCTTCTTCTGTGAAGACAGATATAAAATATCTGTAACTACATAAGAACATAAGAAAATGAGAAATAGGTCATACGGCCCCTCGAGCTTGTTCCGCCATTCAATAAAATCATGGTTGATCTTCGACCTCAACATCACTTTGCCGCCCAATTCCCCATCCCTTGATTACCTTAGAGTTCAAAAATCTATCGATCTCAAACTTGAACATACTCAACGACTGAGCATCTACAGCCCTCTGGGGTAGAGAATTCCAAAGATTCACAACCCTCTGAGTGAAGAAATTTCTCTTCATCTCAGTCCTAATTCCTCATTCCGCTCAGAATTTTATATGCTTCAATGAGATCACCTCTCATTCTTCTAAACTCCAGGCCTATTCCACTCAATCTCTCCTCACAGGACAACCCTCTCATCCCAGAGACTTGAGCACAAAATCTAGGCTGGCCCTCCAGTGTCAGGACAACCCTCTCATCCTAGGAATCAATCTAGTGAACCTTTAAGGCAAGTATAATCCTTCCTTAGATAAGTAGACCAAAACTGTACCCAGTACTCCAGGTGAGGTCTCACCCAAGCTGACTCTGAGATAAAATCATACCCATGATCTCTCCCTTTCGCTCTATCTCTATATCTGTTTCTAACTTTGAATCTGCCATTCTCCCTCTCCCTTTCTGTCTGCACGTATTAGTGTGTTTGTTTCCCAGTGTAACTGTGTATCTATCTTTCCATGCCTCTCTCCCTCTTTATCTTTCTCTCTCTCTCTCTCTCTCTCTCACACACACACATACACACACAGACACACACTGTACAGGGATAGTTCTACAAAATGTAGTTACAGGATAGTAGCAGATTTTAGGAGGACATAGGCTGGTGAAATGGACAGACACATAGGAGATGAAATTTAATGCAGAGAAGTGTGAAGTGATGTTTTTTGGATGGAAGAATGAGGAAAGGCAATATATACTAAAGGGTACAATTATAAAGGGGGTGCAGGAGCAGACAGAACTGGGAGTGTATGTACACAAGTCTTTAAATGTGGCAGGACAGATTGATAAGGCTCATAAAAAAGCATTTGGGACCCTTGGGTTTTGTAAATAGATACACAGGGGTAAAGTTTAACCCCCAAGAATGGGTGGGTTGGAGGCGGGTGGGCAGTGAAAATTATGAGAATTCGGAGCAGGACCGCATCCCGGCTCCAATGCGCCCACTTCCAGGTTTGACCCAGATGCGTTTGGATGCACGTGCTGTTGACACCCTGAAACCTTGCCGGCACTTAAAGTCGGTGGGCTGATATTTAAAGGTCAAATTAACGTACTTCAAGCACTTAAGGGGATTAACTTTTTGTTTATTGAATTACATAAAAGATTTTAACTTTTCCTGAACATGTCTTCCGTGGCCTCTGAACCACGGCATGGAAATGGAGGTGAGTTGCAGCCGACCCTCATTTGGACCTTTAAATCATTGATTGACACATCTCAATAAAAGGTGAGATTTTGCAGCAGGATACTCAGTTCTCTCAGACAAACCTTTGGCTGGGAGTTCTTTGTGTTTAGACTGAGATGTCTTTGTTCAGACTGAGAATTCTTGTGTTCAGACATATTTACCTACATTTTGTACCCCCTCAAACTGACAACATCAGGATTGGGAGCACAATGGATTTATTCAAGAGTACATCTGAGGAGGAGGCACATCACCATCCGTGGCATGTACAGCATTCAGATCTGGGAGTTGCAGGTACACAAGACAGAGATGCACCACAAGGACCTGCAGAAGAGCAGAGAGGGGACCAATGGAGGGGCCGTGGTCACAGGAGGCACTACCCATGTGAGAGGGTGTACAGGCAGAGGCTGAGATTCCTGGACCTCCCTGAGAAGCAGTGCTTACACAGGCTCAGATTGAGTTGCCAGGTGGTCGCAGACATTCTTCATGCAGAGCTGCTCCTGGCTGGGCCTGGTGGCCATGCATTGCCCGTTGCCCTCAAAGTCACCACTGCCCTCAATTTCCTCACCTCCAGATCCTTCCAGGGCGCCACCGATGACATCTCCAGGATCTCTCAGTCGTCTGCACATAAGTAGCTTGTTTGTCGGGGCATCTGACTACGTCAACTTCCCCCGCGACAACATCAGCCAGACTGAGAGGGCAGTGAGTTTCAACTCCCTGACTGGCTTCCCACGGGTGCAGGGCACAATTGATTACACACACATAGCAAACCGAGGACCTCCACATGAAACAGGACTGTTCATAAACCGAAAGGGATATCACTCCATCAATGCACAGCTAGTGAACAAGTACCGGAGGACATCTCTGCAGGAGTGTGTCAAATTCCGTGGCAGCTGCCATGATTCCTTCATTTTGCGCGAGTCCAACATCCCGGCCCTCTTCCACGCACAAGACAGACTTAAGGGCTGGCTCCTTGGAGACAAGGTATACCCCCAGTAGATGTGGCTCATGACACCTGTGAGAATCCCCACCGCTGAGACACAGAAGCGGTACAACGACAGTCATGTCACCGTCAGGACTGTTATTGAACAAGCCATAGGGATCTGAAGATGCGTTTCAAGTGCCAGGATTGATCTGGGGGAGCCCTTCAGTACTCACCAGCGAGGATGTGCAGAGTAATAGTGGAGTGTTGCATCTTGCACAACACACAGCAGAGAGGGTTACAGGTTGAGGGGCTCGAATGAGCTCATGAAGCATCCTCATCTGCCGGCAACATTGAAGAAGACGATGAGAAGGAGGAGGAGGTGGAAAATAAGAAATAAGAAATAGGAGCAGGAGTAGGGTACATGACCCCTCGAGCCTGCTCCGCCACTCAATCAAATCATGGCTGATCTTCGATCTCAACTCCACTTTCCTTCCCGATCCCCATATTCCTTGATTCCCCTAGAGTCCAGAAATCTGTCTATCTCAGCGTTGGATATGTTCAACGACTCAGCATCCACAGCCCTCTGGGGTAGAGAATTGCAAAGATTCACAACCCTCTGAGTGAAGAAATTCCTCCTCATCTCAGTATTAAATGGCTGACCCCTTATCCAGAAACTATGCCTGCTAATTCTAGACTCTCCAGCCAGGGGAAACAACCTCTCAGCATCTATCCTGTCAAGCCCCCTCATGATCTTATATGTTTCAATGAGATCACCTCTCATTCTTCTAAACTCCAGAGAGTATAGGCCCATTCTACTCAACCTCACCTCATAGGACAACCCTCTCATCCCAGGAATTAATCTAGTGAATCTTCACTGCACCACCTCCAAGGCTAGTATATCCTTCCTTAGATAAGGAGACCAAAACTGTACACACTACTCCAGTTGAGGTCTCACCAACGCCCAGTACAATTGTAGTAAGACTTCCTTACTTTAGTACTCCAACCCCCTTGCAATAAAGGCCAACATTACATTTGCTTTCCTAATTGCTTGCTGTACCTGCATGCTAACTTTTTGTGTTTCTTGTATGAGGGCACCCAAATCTCTGTGAACACCAACATTTAATAGTTTCTCACTATTTAAAAAATATTCTGTTTTTCTATTCTTCTTACCAAAGTGAATAACCTCACATTTCCCCATATTATACTCATCTGCCACCTTCTTGTCCACTCGCTTAACCTGTCTCTATCCTTTTGCAGACTCTTTGGGGCAAAAATTGGATAAGGGTCCATTCTGGGCGATGGTAGAGTGATGCGCTTACACCCCACGCCTGATGGACCCTGAGCAGGCAAGATGCAAGTTTGGACCAAAGGGAGCACTTACCTGCAATCGGCGTTCCTTTCCAGGCCTTGCACGTGGAATCAATGCAATTTGTAATTTCCACCACTAGAGGGAGCTCCATCTCTTAAAGTGAGGATGTTTCTCAGAAATCTCTTAAAGGTAGCTTGTACCCGTTATTTACTGAAAATAACAATCTACTGTCTGCATGGAGTCTGAACAGAGATCAGACATCGCACACGTAAAACACAGAAGCTGGTTCCATTCCTATATTTACACACTCATGAGTTGTGGTAAAACATTGACTAAAGGTTGCGCACTGCTAAATCCCACATCCTCCAATCTGCACACCAGTCCTCACCAATCTGCCGATCTGAGTTGGTACCAGGCCTGTGAGAGTGCATGCACCATGGTTCTCTGCTGATGCACTAGAGAACTTGGGTGCAAGAGGTGGATAGAAGGTGGGACATTCTATATCCACGGGGTGGAGTGGGGGGGGGGGGGGGGTGCAAGAGGCCCTCCAGACATGTACTCAAAAGACAGTGGGAGGTAGCAGGGGACGAAGTCAATGCCAGGCGCACAGCATCTTGAACATGGATGCAGTGCAGGAAGAAGTTCAATGCTTTGACATGAGTGGTCAAGGTGAGTGAGATCAACTGGCAAGTGGCGTCTCCTACCAACTGCACCAGGCACTACTCTTTCCATCAGTACCCAACTCTTCCAATCAGATGCTTCCTCTCAACCTTACACATTACCACTGTTTCAAGCCGTCCACCCACAAATCACAGGCCACACTGGCAGCTATTCAACCATGACAGGCTCATCACCCAGACACATGTCCCGCTTTCTTACAGGAGAAGGTGGAGCATTTCAAGAGGCAGCAAGTGGCCGTGGCATTTAACACCTCGAGCCTGTTCCACCATTCAATGAGATCATGGTGGACCTGTGACCTAACTCCATATACCCGCCTTAGCCCCATATCCCTTAATACCCTTGGTTCACAGAAATCTATCAGTTTCGGATTTAACATTCACAAGTGAGCTAGCATCAACTGCCATCTGCAGAAGACTGTTCCAAATGTCTCCCACCCTTTGCGTGTAGAATCATTTCCTAACTTCACTCCTGCATGTCCTGGCTCTAAATGTTAGGCTATGTCCCCGCGTCCTAGTATTGAAGTCTAGGAGACCTCCAAAAACAGTTCGAAATGTCTCGGCAGTCAGAGGCAATAGAGCCACTAACCTGTAAATCCTGCATGGTCCCTTTAAATAGCACCGGTGGGGAGTCCTTCAGACACTCTAAGACACGTTCAGATGGTTGCGTTGAGTTGAGCGTCCCAAAAAGCTGTGTATCACTTTAAATCAGCGTTGCACACTGATTGAAGCCATTTTCTCCCTACTTTACATGATTCCAGCATTCCTTATCTGCGTGCGCGTTCAAGATGCCATCTTGGATGTTGGAGAGGCCGTGTAGCGCCGAAACAACGGGCGCTACACGGCCCAATTTAGCGCCCATCATGTCCTTCTCACAGCTTACTTTCCGACCTAGCTTTGTATCGTCAGCAAACTTGGATACATTTCACTCGGTCCCTTCATCTCAGTCATTAATGTTGATTTTAAATAACTGAGGCTCCAGCACCGATGCTTGCGGTACCTCATTAGTTACAGCCTGCCAGCCTGAAAATGACCCGTTTATTCCTACTCTCTGTTTTCTATCTGTTAACCAATCCTCTATCCATGCTAATATATTACCCCCAACCCCATGAGCCCATATCTTGTGTAATAATCTTTTATGCGGCACTTTATCGAATGCCTTTTGAAATTCCAAATATACGACAAGCATTGGTTCCCCTTTATCTACTCTGCGAGTTACATCCTCAAAAGACTCTAATAGGTTTGTCAAACACAATTTCCCTTTCATAAAACCATGTTGACTCTGCCTAATCATATTATGATTTCCTAAGTGCCCTGTTACCACTTTCTAAATAATAGATGCCAGCATTTTCCCGACAACTGATGAGGAGGAGGAAGAGGGGGAAGAAGAGGAGGCGGTCGAAGATGGGGAACCCATCGCCAGAGCAGCCGCGCACATGGCTGCTCGTGATGCAAGGGATTCACTCATATCTAATAGGTTCTCATAATGAGATCTGCAAGCTGAAGATAGTGAACTACGCAGACCACCTGGAACAACCACTACCACCACCAACACCAGCCCACCTCACCTCCGTTTGCACAAAACAGTCCTTCAACCATGCATACACCCATTATACCCATGAAAGGGTGATTTCACAAAAGGGGCTCAAGAATGAGCAAGTGGAGGTGATGATTATAACATTTAATGCACATTTAACAAAGATCAAATAGAAACGAAAAACATGACGTTCCGTCAGACACCCCGTGCATACCCTTGATGATCACAAAACCTTAGCCTTCCTCTTCCTGGCGCTTCCATGTGCTGCATCCCCTGTGGCTTCAACAGAGCTAGTGGCAGGTTGCTCAGATTGCTAAGGCGGCAGACACGTTGGCATGCACAGATTTATGCTGTGACTGCTGAGATGCTTTTGGCCTACGATCTCTGGGTTTTGGAACAAGTGACGGCCCCGCCAATGACTGTTCCACCTGCACCTGTGCAGGCGCAGACTTAGACATCGGGAGAGAAGGCACCATTGTGGGTACTGATTGGGGAGGGGTAACGGGTGAGACTTGGGAGCGCTTTGAGTGGAGTCCCCACTTCTATGTCCTCTTTCGTCATCGTCCCTCTCCCTGGCCGGCGCTGCATCACTCCCACCACTCTGCTGGTGAGAATATGTGACACTTTCTAAGGCCACAGATGAAGTTTCTGTCTGCCTGTTTCAGGTGGCAGACATGTTGGCATCCAGAGTCAGCACGACCATGGCCATGGCCTGCGTGGACTCATTTGATAGCTGTGTTTGAAGCTTAATGGAGGCGGCCACTCTCTTCATCGAAGGTATTCCTGCACTTGCCTGTGTCACCAATCCACTAGCGATGGAGTTGGACTCCTCCATCCTACCCGCTATTGTGGAGAGTGTGCGTGACACCTATTCCATTACCTCGCAAAGGTGGTGGTATACCTCGATCATTCTCACTCTCAATGATATCCCCTGGGGTTCAGCATCTGTGTCCAGCTGAGCAGAGGTTGGAGAGGAGAGCGCACCCCGACACAGACCCTCCACAGCTGCCTCTGCCACCAGTGTCTGCTCATGCACGCTTGTGAGTGTTGAATCACCAGGTGACAACCCAACTATCTGTGTAACATGACTCACCAAGGTGTGAGTATCAACGTTGGTGCATGGCTGGGTGTGATGTGACAGAGCGTCCTCGGGGGAATTGAGGTCCTCTGAGGAATCGCCTTCTTCCGTGGTGCCTGCCTTGTCATCAATCTGTGAAGGCCTTGGAAGAGAACATAAAGCAATATTAAAAATGATTGCAGAAGTTAGTTTGCAATGAGCGTACTGAGGTGTGCAACAGGTCAATCACTGATAACATCAATCATTGATACTATCAATGCATTTATATGGGTTATGGGGAGCGGGCAGGAAATTGGACATGAAGCTGAGTTCGGATCTGTCAATGCCCTGTGGGTGGCGGAGAGGGCCCAGGGGCTATGTGGCCGGGTCCTGCTCCGACTTCTTGTGTTCTTTAGATTTGTGGTTGGGATCAGATCAGCCATGATCTTATTGAATGGCGGAGCAGGCTCGAGGGGCCGATTGGCCTACTCCTGCTCCAATTTCTTATGTTCTTATGTTCTTATATAGTGCATTTTATTATATAGTGTCTTTTATGAACTCATGATGCCCAATTATAGCTAAGGAATTACTTTTTGAAGTGTAGTCACTGTTGTAATGCAAGGAAATGCAGCAGCCAATTTGCGCACAGCAAAGTTCTACAAAAAGCAGTGAGAAAAATGACAAGTTAATCTGTTTTTGGTGATGTTTGTTTGAGAGGCTAATATTGGCCTGAACACTGGGCAAACTCCTCTACTCTTCGAAAGTGCCATGCGACCTTTTATGTCCACCTGAACAGGCAGACAAGACAGGGTTTCAGTTTAACATCTCATCTGAAAGATGGTACATCAGACAATGCAACTGGGAAGGTATGACTTTAATTTTAGTGGCCAGTGAGGAAATATGCACCAGGTTCCTGATAGATGAGTGATGGACATACATCTAATGCCTTATAGTCGAGCAGCATTTTGCATTGGAATGCCTGATTATCTGGCTGAAGTATGTATTTGAGTCTCTTGGCATTGTAAGAGAAATAAGTGTCTCATACCTGCTCAATAATCACCCATTTTGGATAAACTCGCAGATATATTCCCATGTTTACTGATGGTCTTGGGATGAGTCTCTGTCAAATACCTGGAGGTTTTGTATGATTTCAATCCCTGGAAGCTTTGTGGTGACAAGTGCCTGGCCAACAGCAGTTTGGTAGTAGGTAGTATGTGTCTGAACCTAACAGTCCAACAGTGGTTTCATTTGATCTGTGGTACCTTGGTACTGTGATAACCATGCATCTAATTTTATGTGGTCGCATGGTCTTTGTAGTTTGCCATTTATAAAAGAAAAATCCCTGGTCACCCAATGGGCTGGATAACATGTAAAGCATTTTACCTTTAACATTTTTTAGTTAGATGTTGCTTTTGCTTCTGCTTGACTTGCCCCAGATGTCTCCAATGAAGCTGAGATTGATGTACTCTTGCAAATTTTGCCACATTACTTCAAGTTGAATGTTTCTTAAAGAAAACACAAATTCCACTTTCTCCTCAAGTGCACCAAAAACATCTTCATAATTCTGGCAAAAAATGCAAATAAACCTTTGAAGTTCATTGTGAATATATTTTAAAAGGTTTCAAATAAAAATATACTCTGATATCCCAAAATGACACCTTTTGGACCTGCATATTATCTTCCTGAATGGAAAACAAGAAAATATCCCATTGTCCAATGCTGTTATGCTGTTCCTCACCATAATGACCACATACAAAGGTCACTATTACAATAGTTTTATATTTATGTTATTTCTTTCACCAAGGTATTAAAACCAGCAGGTAGTTGCTTGTGTGGCAATTTATAGTAATTGTGTGAGTTATGACTTAATCTCTTTCTCTTTTAGATTATAAAGAACAACCAATCAGAGGTGCTCCATGCCCTCCATTATTAGTTCTGGTGCTGAAGTACCTGATAGAACCCAAACTACACTCATAACAAACTGGAGGAATTGCCAATTTGAGACTAAATACATTAAACATATTTCGATTGCCAAGTTCTATACTTTAGTCTTCCTTTCCTAGTTTGGTAACATTTTTTCTTCCTAACAAGGAACAAGATTGGGAAAAACATTTCAGTATTACGTTAGTGGCAAGCTAGGTCCTGTTTGGATGGGATCGCAAATATGTTTGATTTTTAAAAAATGATATTAAGCTTGTGATGTCCTTCAATCCGAGGAAATTACTTTCAACATGAAGAAGACTTCTGACAACTCACTTGTTTGCATCGTGGGAAAGGTAGATGTCATAAATACAGCAGCTGCATTTGTGGAAATTATGTAAACAATGTGATTCCTCTCGGGGTTTCAACCCATCTATTTTGGGCACTAGTCTTTAGTCTTACATAGGTAAGGCATAAAATATTTTAAGAAAATGTACCACAGCATGGCCAAGCAAAGCCTACTGAATTTTTGAAGTAATGCTGACATAAACTAGGCATAAGATTAATCTTGATTTGCATGTCCCTCATAGAATTCGGCCCATTGTGCCTGTGCTGTCTCTTAGAAAGAGCTATCCGATTAGTCCCACACCCCTGCTCTTTCCTTGTAGCCCTGCAAATCTTTCCTTTTCAAGTCAACTTTTGAAAGTTATCATTGAATCCACTTCCACCACTCTTTCAGGCAATGCATTCCAGAACATAACAACTCGCTGAGTAAAAAAAATTCCCCTCATGTCCCCACTGGCTTTTTTGCCAATTATCTTAAATCTGTGTGCTCTGCTTACTGACCCTCCTGCTAGTGGAAACAGTTTCTCCCTATCTACTCTCTTGCTAAATCTCCCCTTAACTTTATTTGTTCTAAGAAGAACATCCCCAGCTTCTCTAGTCTCTCCACATAGCTGAATTCTCTCATCCCTGGTACCATTCTGGTAAATCTCCTCTGCACCCTCTCCAAGGCCTTGACATCCTTTCTATTATTTTATTTCTATTATATTATCATTGCTGTTATTTTTATTACGCTGGGACGATGTAGGAACTGGGTGGCACAGTGTTGGACCTTGGTTTGAATACAAAGAGTATTTTTTCTCTCACTGTCCCCGTAAGCTTTCTATAGGAAATGAGCGAAGGCAGTATCAACTCGTTCCCAGATGGTCCAGAGCATAAAACTGATGTTAAGCTCTTGAGCACTTTCAAGGGCATCTGCATAAGATATGCAATAGAGTATTCAGCTTTCTAATTGCACGTATCTATCTAATCACTGGGCTGTGCATCCTTTATTGATTGCTTAATGAAATAATCTTTCCAGAGGTACCTCTGAGGAAGGACAAGAGAGCCATCCATCACACTAATAGCTTGACAGAGTTGTAAATACTTAGAGATCTTCATTTAAGAGATTAAATTCCCTCCTCAATTTGATAATAGATTTGAAATCTTCCTTATATAAATTCATCATTGAGTCTGCACCTTTATCATACATTGACTACCAATTGTAATAAATGTGCTGCACTAAAGAATAAACTGCCACAAGCTCATAGAAAATGTATTTTAATGAAATGTTAATAGTTTTTATTAAATGCCCCGCAGAACTATGTTAACCTTTTTTTGGTTAGACGGTACTGCAATCACCTTAACTAAATGCATCAGTATGAATAGAGGAGCCAGCCTGATGGTATCCTGGTGCATTCGAAAAGCCCTGTGGTACAATCAGGATTCTGAAGCCACCAACCCTCCTCTGTCCTTAGGAAGCCTCAGTGCAGTGAAACTGATTCCTGAGCTCTGATCCTTGCAAGTAAATAGATTGAGTTGTTTACACAATTAAAGGGAATCATGGGATTAGTCAACATAACCATGCATCAGAAATAGTTGATCAGGGAGCTTACATTCATTTTAAATTCCTGCCCTCTTTTCTACAATGATGTGAGTAAAGAAGATCAAATCATTGTAAAGATTTTATTGTAATGGTTGCCCATCTCATTAACTGTTACCTCTTTAGATATTGATGAGTGCAAGGTGGTCCAATACTTAATCCACGAGGTTCACCTAAAAGGGAAATTGTTTACCATTAATGGAACTATTAACTGGCATTAACCGTGAGTTTGATTTTGCTTACAAAAGTATTTAGAGAGACTGTATTAGAATCAGCACCTGATGTGTTTTTGTTTGTTTCGCGAGATTCAGAATATTTGTGGTGTGCAGCACTGGGGCTGATAATGTCCTACAGTCCCTATGAATTCTCTTATTATTTCTGACTGCAAGTAGTTCTAGCACCAATGTAGCACGTAGGGAGAATAGTGGATCACACTGATGTGTACTTATCTGGAAATCAGAGCTGTTGACAAATAATGTAATGGACAATAATCCAATTTAGAAAGCAAAGCCCCAAATATTGGAGAGTGTATAATGGGATATTTCACAGTCAAAAGTTTTTTTTGCATCAAGGAAGAGTGTCCAAATAATGCAAGTGGCTTATGAGCCTTATAGTCTCAGGCATGAACCTGCCTAGTCTGCGTGAATTAGTAAATAAAACTTTCCAGTCCATTGAAGATCTTGCAGTTCAGTTGAAGGAGAGATTTGGCATGTTCTAACACATTGACCTAAAAATTTGATCGCGTTCAAAAATGCAGGTGCTTCTTAGCATTGACTCAGGCACTACGTATAATGGTGCTACCTGCACATTATCTTCACTCTGACGTGCAACCATTGCTATTCATTGGCCGCATGCCTATTTGGAGAGGCTAGATATCAGGCCTCTCTGATACCATTTAAAGGCAGCCAGTACCTCTTAAAGGGAAGATGCACTTTGGCTGCAGTCACCAGGGAAACAATTGTTAATTGGAGAAAAGGCTGCTAAACCTGCAGACCATGGCCCCAAGTTTAGTAATGCTGCCTTGGAGGCCTTGGCCCAGGCAGTGGACAGGAGGTTGGACATCTTCTTTTCCCCCAGAGGCAGAAAGCCCTGCAGGCATCACCTCCATCACCAGTGGGAACAGATGGCAGAGCAAGTGAATGCCAGGAGCTTAATTCCCAGTATATGGCTGCAATGCTGGAAAAAGTTTAATGACCTCACCACAGCTGTCAAGGTAAGAATGCTCTCTTACTCTCTGCTTACATCTCTACAACCTCCAATACTCACAATGCTCTCCTCCCCAACTTCTACATACGAACATACAAATTAAGAGCAGGAGTAGGCCATTTGACCCCTCGAGCCTGCTCTGCCATTTGATAAGATCATGGCTGATCTTTTCACTTTTCATGCTCCTACAATCACTGCATCACAGTTCACTCCACCTCTTCCTCCTCATACTCACACACTCACCAAAATTGCAATCCTCACTTCCCCACAACTCACAACTGACGCACTGCATATCAGCTATTCCTCCATGCCTGACTCATTCTCTAAACAAAGACTGTCACTAACACAGTTCCTTCTTTCTTGCAAGAGAAAGTTGTACACAACTCCAGACAGCAGGCTGCCACTGGAGGAGAAGAACTGTCTGCAGATCCTCTCCACCGTCAAAGAAAGTGTGTTGACCATCACGGGCAGGGGAAGAGTGGTGCCCGTGGCGATTGGCAATGCTGGAGGAGACGTCATGCAGGGTTTCATCAAACCTTATCCTCTTTTTCCCTTTTTACTTCTATCTCACCCTATCCAATCTGCATTGACAAACTACAGCTACTTCCGCCAGCCACTCACCTCTCTTTTTGCTCTCCCTTCACACCGCAAGCTAATCCTCATTCCTCTCTTTCATTTCAGGTGCTGAAGATGTGGATGTCCCTTTGCCAGTGAAGGAAGAGGAGGCCAGCCTTCCTGATGATGCAGCATCACCCGACCTCGCCCTCGCAAGTACCAGCTCAGAGACTGGCACCACACGTACTTTAGAGGCCAGCCTAGAGGAGGAGTCTTCACTTGGTGAATCACCAGTACAAGCAGGAGCTAGAGCAGGGGATAGGATGCCACAGGTGCCAGCTTACCAAAGGGCAAGATCATATACTAGCTCCACTACAGAGGACTCAGATGCTGACTTGGAGGGCCCAGCCTACTAAAGAAGGCTGATGGACATACACCAGGAAATGCTAAGGGCATTTGCTTTTTGTTTTGGATTTGGTGTTGGTGTTTATATTTGTAGTAAAGTGAGGTCAAGATCTACAAGGCTGGACTGAAGGAACGCAATCGGATGGATGGTAGTAACAAGGGTAATGATAAAGATTGTGGGACTGTTAGTGAATTGAGGATGGGAGGGATGATTTAGATGAAATGCTCTTTGATGAGCTGCTCTCTGTGCGCTCCGGCAGTTAGGGGTGCTGGTGGTCTCCTACTCTTCCTCCTCTTCATGCTCGACCTCCTCCTTCTACTCCTCATCTACCTCCTCCTGCACTTCCCATTACCCTGGTGGTGGTAAGGGCTGGTTCCTCGTGATGGCTAAGTTATGGAGCGTGCAGCCGATGACTACAAATCTGGATACTTAGGGGTGTACTGCAAAGCTCCTCAGGAATGGTCTAGGCAACAGAAGCATTGCTTAAGCATGCTGATAGTTTGCTCGATCATGTTTCTCCTGATGGCATGGCTCTCATTGTAGGCCAATTCTGCATCTGTGTGTGGGTTCCAGACAGGAGTCATGAGCCATGTCCGTAGGAGATATCCCTTGTCACTCAGTAGCCTGCCTGTAACTTGATGATCTGGTTGGAATAAAGGTGGCATGGAGGACTGGTGCGGGATGAAAGAGTCATGACTGCTGCCAGGATAATGAGCACAGACCTGCTCATAGGGCGGCCTTTGGGCCTGGATGACGCAAACCAACTAAACATTAAGGGAATGGACTCCCTAATGACTAATAAAAATGCTAGGCTGCTTTTGCAGAGCACACACGACAATGTGCGTGCAGTCAATGGCACCTTACAATCTGGGGAAGCCTGCCACGTGGGAGAAGCTGAGTGCGCTCTCATTCTGCTTTGCTCTGTCCATGGGGATGAGATGTAAGTGCTCGTCCTGGTGTGGAGAGCCTTGATGACCTCCCTGATACAGTGGCAGATTGCGAACTGTAAGATGTCACTGATATCACCTGCTGCAGCCTAAAAGAAGGCCGTGGCATAAACGTTAAGTGCCACGGTGACCTTGACAGCCACAGGCAGTGCTGTCTATGTCCTGGTTCGAGGGTGCAGTTGTGGCTGCAGCACGTGACATGGCTCGGTGACAGCCTCCCTGGTGAAACGAAGGTGCCTGAACCATTTCTCCTCAGTAAAATTCATGTAGGAGAAGTGCTCCCTGAATACCTGCTGTGAGTATGGCCTCCCACGCCATGTCTTCCTGCCGCTCGCTCTTGTGGCGGCAGCTCCTGCTCTCTGCTGTCTTTTTTGCTGCTTCTCCTCGTCCTCCAGCCCTGAAGACTTCCCTATGAGGCACTCAGAAACACTACATTAGGTCACAATACGTATCAGTCACACAAAGTCACAAGAGGGAAGCAATGGGATGATACTCAATGCATTTAGAGTAACATAATTCTAGTGTGACTAGATTAGATAGTTATTATGCTTTTGCACATGGTATAACAGGTGACAGGGAGATATTTGGCAACTGATTAGGAGGTTAAAGTACTATAGGTGAAAGTGTATTTGTTGAGGTCATGGGGAGATGTAGAGAGGTCTGTTCATGCAAGAGATAGATGGTGGAGTCAGGGGAAGGCCTTGTCAAAGAGCACCTGGAGTACAACTTTAGCAGCCGGCCAATGGTGTGTCTTCAGCAGGTCTTAAAGTTCTTCCTTCTCGTCTTCATTGTGGCTAATTGGCTTCCCCCTCCAGGTGCCCCATGCTTATGTACCTTTGCAGCACAAGGTTATGGAGCATGCAGCAGACTATGACACTCTGTGAGATTTTAGCCAGATTGTATTGTAGGATACCACCTGACGAGCTGAGGCATCTGCTTCAACATGCCTTGATGATCATTCTGGTTGATGCATACATCTCATTGTACCTAAACTTGGCTGATGTCCATGTCTGGTATTTCCGAGTCCTGAGCCACGGCTCCAGAGAGATCGAAACTGCCTCTTTCTTCTGAGGGTAAAATATTGGCAGAGTGGTGGATTGCCATAGAATAAAGACACTATAACTGCTGCCTGGGAAGTTCACATTCACTTGCACCATGTGGTGCCAATGGTCACACATAAGCTGCATATCAAGAGAATGGAATCCCTTGTGATTTGTGCAAGCAGTGACATAGCTGAAAGGACCACAAAGGGCCACATTCGTGCAATCAATGACTCCCTGGACTTTCAGCTATTCTGAAAATGTGCAGTGTCCTCTCATGCTACTGCTGATTATCCATTGGGAAACTTCCAAAATTGCTTGCTCTAGCAAACAAGGCATCAGTAACCTGCTTTATACATCTACATAAAGCAGCTTGGCTAACGTTGCTTATGTTCCTGTAGCAGCTGTGAATGAGCCAAAAGCATGGAAATTGAGAGCTGAAGTGACCCATGCAGCCACTGGCAGCACTATGCCTATGGAGGAGCTTGGTTGCTAGTTGTGGCACAACCCTGTCACAAAGGTAGCTGCACCTTTGCGTGTACATGTAGGTGGGAGAGTAAGAACAGGTAGGTGCGGCCTGACTTGCCTGGTATTCCCCCATTGCTCCTCTTCCTCTTTCTCGCAGAAACATAAGTAAAGTGGCATTCTCATTGGAAATCCATTGTCCCAATTTTGAGAGCGTACGCAAACATAGTTTCGAAACCAGTCTTAAACAGCAGTCGTATTTGTTTTCCTCAAATAAGATACTGACAAATTCAGGATTATTGGGAACTCATTCGAATGGGAAATTCAAAATACAGCATGTGGGTTAATAAGAAATTTAAGTTAACATTGTGAGTGGGGCCCCACATAGGAGCAAAGGAACAGGAGTAGGCCATTCAACCCCTCGAGCCTGTTTCGTCATTCAATGAGATCATGGATGATCTGCATCCTAACTCCATCTACCTGCCATGGCTCCATATTCTTTAATACCCTTGGCTAGCAAAAATCGATCGATCTCAGATTTAATATTATTGATTGAGCTAGCATCTACTGCTTTTTGTGGGAGAGAGTTCCACACTTCTACCATCCTTTGTATGAAAAATTGTTTCCTTACTTCTCCCCTGAATGGCCTAGCTCTGATTTTAAGGTTACGTTCCCTTTTTCTAGACTCCCCACCAGCAAACAAAAGTTTCTCTCTATCTACCCTATCAATTCCTTTCAAAACCCTAAAAACCTCAATCAAATCACCCCCTAAATTTCTATATTCCAGGGAATACAAGCCTAGTTTATGTAATCTCTCCTCATAATCTTATCCTTGGAGCCCTGTAAACATTCTGGTGAATCTGTACTGCACTCCTTCCAAGGCCAAAATATCCTTTCTGAGGTGCGGTGCCCAGAACTGTACCCAATACTCCAGATGTGGTTTAACCAGGGCTTTGTATAGCTGCAGCAAAACTTACTTCCCTTTATAGTTTAGCCCTCTAGTTATGAAGGCTAATATTCCATTAGCCTTTTAAATTTTTTTTTTACCTGTCCGCTAGTTTTTAGAGATTTCTGTACTTGGATCCCTAAATCTTTATGGACCTCCAATTTTCCCAGCTTTTCACCATTTAAAAGATACTCAGATCGGTGGTTTTCTGGTCCAAAATGGATGACCTCACATTTACCTGCGTTGAAATCCATCTGCCACAGTTTTGCCCACTTGCTTCATCTATCAACGTCTCTTTGTAATCTTATGCTCCTGTCTACACTACTTACCATGCCACCAATCTTTGTGTCATCAGCAAAGGGCTCCCTATTGTGTTATCTAAGTCATTAATAAATATAGTGAATAGTTGAGGCATTAGCACAGGTCCTTGTAGGACACCATCCAAGTACATACCCATTATCCCTACTCTTTGTGTTCTATCGCCTAAACAATCTCCTAACCAGGTCAATAATTTACTTTCAATTCCATGAGCTTTAATTTTAGCTAACGATCTCTTATGTGGAACCTTATCAAATGCCTTCTGGTAATCCATATAAACTACATCCATAGACATTCCCCTGTCTATTATTTTCGATACTTCCTCAAAAACTTCAATTAGGTTCGTTAGGCATGACCTACACTTCACAAATCCAAGCTAGCTCTTTCCAATCAGCTCAAATTATTCGAAGTGCTCAGTCACCCTATCCTTAATTATAGATTCCAATATCTTCCCCACAACAAATGTTAGACGAACAGGTTTATAATTTCTTGATTTCTCTCTTGCACCTTTCTTAAATAATAGAGTTACATTTGCAGTTTTCCAATCTAAAGGGACAATTCCTCAATCGACAGGGCTTTGGAAGATTATGACTAAAGCATCTGCAATTTCTTCACCTTTTTTTTTTATTCGTTCATGGGATGTGGGCGTCGCTAGCAAGGCCGGCATTTATTGCCCATCCCTAATTGCTCTTGAGAAGGTGGTGGTGAGCCGCCTTCTTGAACCGCTGCAGTCCGTGAGGTGAAGGTTCTCCCACAGTGCTGTTAGGAAGGGAGTTCCAGGAATTTGACCCAGCGACGATGAAGGAACGGCGATATATTTCCAAGTCGGGATGGTGTGTGACTTGAGGGGAACGTGCAGGTGGTGTTGTTCCCATGTGCCTGCTGCCCTTGTCCTTCCAGGTGGTAGAGGTCGTGGGTTTGGGAGGTGCTGTCGAAGAAGCCTTGGCGAGTTGCTGCAGTGCATCCTGTGGATGGTACACACTGCAGCCACGGTGCGCCGGTGGTGAAGGGAGTGAATGTTTAGGGTGGTGGATGGGGTGCCAATCAAGCGGGCTGCTTTGTCCTGGATGGTGTCGAGCTTCTTGAGTGTTTTTGGAGCTGCACTCATCCAGGCAAGTGGAGAGTATTCCATCACACTCCTGATTTGTGCCTTCTAGATGGTGGAAAGGCTTTGGGGAGTCAGGAGGTGAGTCACACGCTGCAGAATACCCAGCCTCTGACCTGTTCTTGTAGCCACAGTATTTATATGGCTGGTCCAGTTAAGTTTCTGGTCAATGGTGACCCCCAGGGTGTTGATGGTGGGGGATTTGGCAATGGTAATACTGTTGAATGTCAAGGGGAGGTGGTTAGACCCTCTCTTTTTGGAGATGGTCATTGCCTAGCACTTGTCTGGCATGAATGTTACTTGCCACTTATGAGCCCAAGCCTGGATGTTGTCCAGGTCTTGCTGCATGCAGGCTCAGACTGCGTAATTATCTGAGGGGTTGCGAATGGAACTGAACACTGTGCAATCATCAGCGAGCATCCCCATTTCTGACCTTATGATGGAGGGAAGGTCATTGATGAAGCAACTGAAGATGGTTGGGTTTAGGACACTGCCCTGAGGAACTCCTGCAGCAATGCCCTGGGGCAGAGATGATTGGCCTCCAACAACCACTATCATCTTCCTTTGTGCTTGGTATGACTCCCGCCACTGGAGAGTTTTCCCCCTGATTCCCACTGACTTCAATTTTACGAGGGCTCCTTGGTGCCACACTCGGTCAAATGCTGCCTTGATGTCAAGGGCAGTCACTCTCACCTCACCTCTGGAATTCAGCTCTTTTGTCCATGTTTGGACCAAGGCTGTAATGAGGTCTGGAGCCAAGTGATCCTGGCGAAACCCAAACTGAGCATCAGTGAGCAGGTTATTGGTGAGTAAGTGCTGCTTGATAGCACTGTCGACCACACCTTCCATCACTTTGTTGATGATTGAGAGTGGACTGATGGGGCGGTAATTGGCCAGATTGGATTTGTCCTGCTTTTTGTGGACAGGACATACCTGGGCAATTTTCCACATTGTCGGGTAGATGCCAGTGTTGTAGCTGTACTGGAACAGCTTGGCTAGAGGCGCAGCTAGTTCTGGAGCACCAGTCTTCAGCACTACAGCCGGGATGTTGTTGGGGCCCATAGCCTTTGCTGTATCCAGTACATTCAGCCATTTCTTGATATCACGTGGAGTGAATCGAATTGGCTGAAGACTGGCTTCTCTGATGGTGGGGAAACCGGGAGGAGGCCGAGATGGATCATCCACTCGGCACTTCTGGCTGAAGATAGTTGCAAACGCTTCAGCCTTGTTTTTTGCACTCACGTGCTGGGCTCCGCCATCATTGAGGATGGGGATGTTTGCAGAGCCTCCTCCTCCCGTTAGTTGTTTAATTGTCCACCACCATTCACGACTGGATGTGGCAGGACTGCAGAGCTTTGATCCGATCCGTTGGCTATGGAATTGCTTAGCTCTTTATACAGCATGTTGCTTCCGCTGTTTAGCATGCATGTAGTCCTGAGTTGTAGCTTCACCAGGTTGGCACCTCATTTTTAGGTACGCCTGATGCTGCTCCTGGCATGTTCTTCTACACTCCTCATTGAACCAGGGTTGATCCTCTGGCTTGTTGGTAATGGTAGAGTGAGGAATATGCCGGGCCATGAGGTTACAGTTTGTGCTAGAATACAATTCTGCTGCTGCTGATGGCCCACAGCGCCTCATGGATGCCCAGTTTTGAGCTGTTAGATCTGTTCAGAAACTATCCCATTTAGCACGGTGGTAGTGCCACACGACACGTTGGATGGTGTCCTCAGTGCAAAGACGGGACTTCGTCTCCACGAGGACTTTGCGGTGGTCACTCCTACCAATACTGCCATGGACAGATGAATTTGTGACAGGGAGCTTGGTGAGGACGAGGTCAAGTAAGCTTTTCCCTCGTGTTGGTTCGCTCACCACCTGCCGTAGGCCCAGTCTGGCAGCTATGTCCTTCAGGACTCGGCCAGCTCGGTCAGTAGTGGTGCTACCGAGCCACTCTTGGTGATGGACATTGAAATCCCCACCCAGAGTACATTCTGTGCCATTGCTACCCTCAGTGCTTCCTCCAAGTGGTGTTCAACATGGAGGAGGACTGATTCATCAGCTGAGGAAGGGCGGTAGGTGTTAATCAGCAGGAGGTTTCCTTGCCCATGTTTGACCTGATGCCATGAGATTTCATGGGGTCCAGAGTCAATGTTGAGGACTCCCAGCGCCACTCCCTCTTGACTGTACATCACTTTACCGCCACCTCCGATCGGTCTGTCCTGCCGGTGGGACAGGACATACCCAGGGATGGTGATGGAAGAGTCTGGGACGTTGGCTGAAAGGTATGACTCTGTGAGTATGGCTATGTCAGGCTGTTGCTTGACTCGTCTGTGGGACAGCTCTCCCAATTTTGGCACAAGTCCCCAGATATTAGTGGAGGACTTTGCAGGGTCGACTGGGCTTGGTTTGCCTTTTTCGTGTCCGATGCCTAGTGGTCTGATGCCGGGTGGTTCTTCCAGTTTTATTCTTATTGTGACTTTTTTTAGCGAGATTTTGCAACTGAGTGGCTTGCCAGGCCATTTCAGAGGGCAATTTAGAATGAACCACATTGCTGTGGGTCTGGAGTCACATATAGACCTACTTCCTTTAAAACCCTGGGGTGGAAACCATCAGGTCCTGGGTATTTGTCAGTCTTTAGTGCCATTATTTTTTCTAATATTGTTTTGTTGCTTACATTAACTTTAGTGTGTTCCAGTCCTTGATTCATTATTAGTTTCCTTGGCATGTCAGGTATATTATCCTCTTCCCCTACTATAAAGACTGACATAAACTAATTATTCAACAAGTCTGCCATTTCCTTATTTTCATTTGCAATTTTACCTGCACCTGTTTTTAAAGGGCCCACATTACCCTTGACTACCTTTTTTCTTCTAATATAATTGTAAAAACTTTTTGTGTTAATGTTGATATCCCGTGCACGTTTTTTGATAGATTACTATTTATCAAACATAGATGTTTCAAATGAGACCCAGCATTAGGACAAACCCGCACACAAAAAAAGCCAACCTATCTTTCTCTTTCAAATGAAGACTAACCTGTTTCAATATTTTTGTTTTTATTTGAGGAAATAGAAATGCAGGTTTTGAAGATTAGGTTTTTGTTCTGTAGAAGGTGCTGAAGAAAATGTGTCAATGAGGCTATGAAATTGCAAGTTTATCTGTTTAACTGGTTCATAAACATTTTATTAGATCAATGGGGCCGTAAATATATTTATTGGACCAACCGAACCAGAACATATTTATGAGACCAATTGGCTCAGGAAACATAAGCGATGTTTGAAGCAGTTTTGTTATTTATGCAACAATCATAATTTACCATTTTTGAAACATGGGAAGGAGGTTGGAAAATGTTCCATTATAATGGAATATGAGGCCCTTAGCTGGGTTTATTTGAGGGGTGGGAAGTTGATAGGGAAATGAGAAGCTAAAAATTGAATTGGTCACCTTAGCGATGAAATTACTGAGGTCGGAGAGGGTTGTAAGAATGATTTCCACCGGGAATTTCACTTTTCTGGCCTCAGTAGCTATCAGTGGGCTTCATGCCAGCTCTTGGCATGTCTTTGTAAAGACCTCAAACCTTTACTAAATTAAAGTAATCAATTCTGGAGAGGATTGATTACCTTTAGTGTGCAGGGTCAATGGCTCTTCCGGGAGCTGAAGAATTTATAAAAAAAACTTTTGTCTTCAGCCCACAATGGCCTTGTGGCACCTCAGGTCAAATGGATGTGGGATGTCCTGCCTTCCAAGGTTGTGATGGGGTGGACGTCGCTGAAACCCCCTTGCAGATATGATGGGCCTGCTCCAGCCATGGAAATGACCTCAAGGAGTTTGGAACAGGGATTCAGTCTAAGGCAAACAGGGGTTTTGTTTCACTGCATTTGTATGGAAGGAACAGTCTCCCAGGAATTTTAATGCCAAGGGAGTTATTGCGTCGAAAAACTAGTGGAATACTGTCACTGCACCACATGAATGCGGATACTCCTGTTCTTGTCCTGCCCACTCTTTGCTAATGGAAAACAAAAGTCCTACACCACTGCTAATGGGAGCAATAGTTTGACACTCTGGGGATTAAATTGGATAACCCCCAAAAGCAAGCGCGGGGACCCCGGTGCGCAATTAACCCACGCCCGGTCGTTGAGATGCAGGCAGCACATAACATTCATGCTGCCTGCTGTTTTACATGATTGCTGCGTGCAGCCAGGCCTACCTGCGCTGTTGAGCGGCTGGTCACCAACAGGGGGCTCAGATGTCATGAGTGGCGAGCACCACTTAAAGGCAGCCTGCACATCTTAAAAGGAAGGCGCACCGTGGTTGTAGGAAGTGGTGGAAGTCAATGGTGGACTGAATCTGTGCTGCAAAATAGTGAAGCATAGTGATGATGGGAACTCTGGAATTTTAAATGAGCAACAACTTGGCTGTTCAAAGTTTGCGGGACTCTTATATTTTCAAAATATAAAATATGGGTCTGAACAGAGATCAGAAATCGCACACGTAAAGCACAGATTCAGGTCCTGTCCTTACATTTACAAACTGTTGAGTTCCTTCAAGACATTGAATAAAGGTTGCTCAGCACTACACCCCCATCACCCACCTACCAACAAACTCTTTCAATCAGTACTCAACTCTTCCGATCAGATGCTTCCTCTCACCCTCACACATTACCACTGTTGCAAGCCACACACCCACAACTCACAGGTCACACACACTGCCAGCTATTCAACCATGACTGTCACATCATCCAAACATCTTGCAGGACACTCACCGACACACATCCCGTTTTCTTGCAGGAGAAGGTGGCGCATAACAGGAGGCAGCAAGTGGCAGTAGCTCCATGGAACATGACACTGTTCTCTGTAGTCGCGACCCAGAGTCCTGAAGGCTGTGTTGCCTGTCCAGTGCCAGGGTTAAGGATATCTCCTCGTGGCTGGAAAAGAACTTGGAGCATGAGGGGGAGGATCCAGTTGTTGTGGTCCACGTAGGGACCAATGACATAGGTAGAACTAAGAATGGGGTTCTGCTGAGACAGTTTGAGGAGCTAGTGTCTAAATTAATAAACAGAACCTCAAAAGGAATAATCTCTGGATTACTACCTAAGCCATGTGCAAATTGGCCTAGGGACAAACAGATCAGAGAGCTGAATGTGTGGCTCAAAGAGTGGTGTTGGAGACAGGGGTTTCGATTCAAGGGGCACTGGCATCTGTACTGGGGAAAGAGGGAGCTGTTCTGTTGGGATGGGCTCCACATAAACCGGGCTGGGACCAGCATCCTGGTGAATTGAATAACTAGATAAGGCTTTAAACTAAAAAGGTGGGGAGGGGAAATTTAGAAATCTAATGAGAAAAGTCAAGGCAACAGAGCAGTGTAGTGATTTTGGTAAAGATAAGCAGAGTGTGGCAGGAAGGTCAGAGAGTTTACCGATAATAGAGCTTCAACAAGTAAGGTCAAAGCAGGAAAAAATGGTGAAAAGTCAAAATTAAAGGCTCTTTATCTGAATGCACGGAGCATTCGTAACAAGATAGATGAATTAGTTGCACAAATAGAGATAAATGGGTTTGATCTAATAGCCATTTCAGAGAAATGGTTGCAAAGTGACCAAGACTGGGAACTAAATATTCCAGGGTACATGACGTATAGAAAAGAGAGGCAGAATGGAAAAGGAGGGGGTGTAGCCCTAATAATAAAGGATGACATAAGGACAGTGGTGAGAAAGGATCTTGGTTCAGAAGATCAGGAAGTAGAATCAGTATGGGTGGAAATAAGAAATAACAAGGGGGGGAAAACACTGGTGGGAATAGTTTATAGGCCCCTTAATAGTAGCTATACCGTTGGATAGAGTGTTAATCATGAAATAATAGGAGCTGGTAACAAAGGCAATGCACTAATCATGGGGGACTTTAATCTGCATATAGACTGGGCAAATCAAATTGGCAAAGGTAGTTTGGAGGACGAGTTCATGGAATGCACTTGAGACAGTTTCCTAAATCAATACATCATGGAACCAACCAGGGAACAGGCTATTTTAGATCTTCTAATGTGTAATGAGAAAGAGTTAGATTAAAGGGTATGACAATAGATAAGCAATGGCAAACATTTAAAGAAATATTTCAACATTTTCAAAGAATATACATTCCATTGAGAAATAAAAACTCCGTGGCTAACTAAAGAAGTTAAGGATAGCATTAGATTAAAAGTAAAGGCCTCTAATGTTGCCAAGAAGAATAGTAAGCCTGAGGATTGGGAGAGTTTTAGAAACCAACAAAGGATGACCAAAAAAATTATAAAAAGGCAGAAAATAGAATATAAAACTAAACTAGCAAGAAATATGAAATTAGATTGTAAGAGCTTCTACAAGTATGTAAAAAGGAAGAGAGTAGCGAAAGTAAACGTGGGTACCCTAGAGGCTGAGATCGGAGAAATTATAATGGGGAATCAGGAAATGGCTGACATGTTAAACAAATATTTTGTATCTGTCTTCACAGTAGAAGATACAAAAAGCATACCAGAAATAGTGGGGAACCAAGGGGCTAATGAGAGTGAGGAACTTAAAGTAATTATTATCAGTAGAGAAAAAGTACTTGAGAAAATAATGGGACTAAAAGCGAATAAATCCCCTGGACCTGATGGCCTACATATATTTTTATTCGTTCATGGGATGTGGGCATCGCTGGCAAGGCCAGCATTTATTGCCCATCCCTAGCTGCCCTTGAGAAGGTGGTGATGAGCTGCCTTCTTGAACCGCTGCAGTCCGTGTGGTGAAGGTTCTCCCACAGTGCTGTTAGGTAGGGAGTTCCAGGATTTAGACCCAGCGACGATGAAGGAACAACGATATATTTCCAAGTCGGGATGGTGTGTGGCTTGGAGGGGAACGTGCAGGTGGTGTTGTTCCCATGTGCCTGCTGCCCTTGTCCTTCTAGGTGGTAGAGATTGAGGGTTTGGGAGGTGCTGTCGAAGAAGCCTTGGCAAATTGCTGCAGTGCATCCTGTGGATGGTACACACTGCAGCCACAGTGCGCCGGTGGTGAAGGGAGTGAATATTTAGGGTGGTGGATGGGGTGCCAATCTACTTTGTCCTGAATGGCGTCGAGCTTCTTGAGGTTTGTTGGAGCTGCACTCATCCAGGAAAGTATTCCATCACACTCCTGACTTGTGCCTTGTAGATGGTGGAAAGGCTTTGGGGAGTCAGGAGGTGAGTCACTCACCGCAGAATAACCAGCCTCTGACCTGCTTTTGTAGCCACAGTATTTATATGGCTGGTCCAGTTAAGTTTTTGGTCAATGGCGACTCCAAGGATGTTGATGGTGGGGGATTCGGCGATGGTAATGCCATTGAATGTCAAGGGGAGGTGGTTAGACTCTCTCTTATTGGAGATGGTCATTGCCTGGCACTTGTCTGGCGCGAATGTTACTGGCCACTTATCAGCCCAAGCCTGGATGTTGTCCAGGTCTTGCTGCATGCGGGCACGGATTGCTTCATTATCTCAGGCTTTGTGAATGGAACTGAACACTGTGCAATCATCAGCGAACATCCCCTTTTCTGACCTTATGATATATCTGATGATTCTAAAAGAGGTGGCTGCAGAGATAGTGGATGCATTATTTATGATCTTCCAAAATTCCCTAGATTCTAGAATGGTCCCAGTGGATTGGAAGGTAACAAATGTGACCCCGCTATTCAAGAAAGGAGGGGGAGAGAGAACAGTTAGCCAGACATCAGTCGTTGAGAAATGCTGGAATCCATTAAGGCAGTGGTAACAGGGCACTTAGACCATCATAATATGATTAGGCAGAGTCAACATGGTTTTATGGAAGGGAAATCGTGTTTGACAAATTTATTAGAGTATTTTGAGGATGTAACTTGCAGGGTAGATAAAGGGGAAACAGTGGATGTGGTATATTTGAATTTTCAAAAGGCATTCGATAAGGTGCCACATAAAGGTTGTTACGCAAGATAAGGGCTCATGGGGTTGGGGGTAATATATTAGCATGGATAGAGGATTGGTTAACGGACAGAAAACAGAGAGTATGGTTAAACGGGTCATTCTCAGGTTGGCAGACTGTAACTAGTGGGGTACCGCAAGGATTGGGGCTTGGGCTTCAGCTATTTACAATTTGTATTAAAGACTTGGAAAAAGGGTCCGAGTGTAATGTATCCAAGTTTGTGACAATACAAAGCTAGGTGGGAAATTAAGCTGTTTGGAGGACACAAAGAGTATGCAAAGGGATATAGATAGGTTAAGTGAGTGCAAGAAGGTGGCAGATGGAGTATAATATGGGGAAATGTGAGGTTATTCACTTTGGTAGGAAGAATAGAAAAGCAGAATGTTTTTTAAATGGTGAGAAACTATTAAATGTTGGTGTTCAGATGGACTTGGGTGTCCTGGTACTAAAAACACAAAACGTTAGCATGCAAGTACAGCAAGCAGTTAGGAAGGCAAATGTAATGTTGTCCTTTATTGCAAGGGGGTTGGAGTACAAGAGTAAGGAAGTCTTACTACAATTGTACAGGGCTTTGGTGAGGCCTCACCTCGAGTACTGCGTACAGTTTTGGTCTCCTTATCTAAGGAAGGATATATTTGCCTTAGAGGCGGTGCAGCAAAGGTTCATTGGATTAATTCCTGGGATGAGAGGGATGTCCTATGAGGAGACGTTGAGTGGAATGGACCTATACTCTCTGGAGTTTAGAAGAATGAGAGGTGATCTCATTGAAACATATAAATTTCTGAGAGGGCTTGACAAGGTAGAGGCTGAGAGGTTGATTCCCCAGGCTGGAGAGTCTGGAACTAGAGGGCATAGTCTCAGGATAAGGGGTCGGCCATTTAAGACTGAGATGAGGAGGAATTTCTTCACTCAGAGGGTTGTGAATCTTTGGAATTCTCTACCCCAGAGGGCTGTGGATGCTGAGTCATTATTTATATTCAAAGCTGGGAATGATAGGTTTTTGGACTCAGGGGGAATCAAGGGATATGGGGATCAGGTAGGAAAGTGGAGTTGAGGTTGAAGATCAGCCATGATCAGCCATGATCAGCCATGATCTGATTAAATGGTGGAGCAGGCTCAAGGGGCCATATGGCCTATTCCTGCTCCTATTTCTTATGTTCTTATGAACCTGTTATCCTCTCTCAGGATGACAGCATTCCTGTCCCACCCTGCCACTCCGCCAGTGCCCTTGCTGTTGCCTGTCAGCTAGCCAGCCCAGTCCCTGTAGAGTATTGAAACTTTACTATCGGAACATAGGAACATAGGAACAGGAGTAGGCCATTTACCCTATTGAGCCTGTTCCACCATTCAATCAGATCATGGCAGATCTGTGACCTAACTCCATTTCCCCAGCTTAGCCTCATATCCCTTAATACTGTTGGTTAACAACAATCTATCAATCTCAGATATAAAATTAACAATTGAGCTGGCATCAATTGCCATTTGCGGAAGACAGTTCTAAACTTCTACCACCCTTTGCATGTAGAAGTGTTCTCTAACTTCACTCCTGCAAGTCCTTTCTCTAATTTTAAGGCTATGTCCTCTAGTTCTAGTATTCAAGTATAGGAGACCTCCAAAAACAGGTACTACCAGCCAGAGGCAATAATCCAGCATCTAACCTGTAACTCCTGCATGACCCCTTTAAGTAGCACTGCTGGGAGGTCCTCCATGCCTCTTCAGCTGTTCAAGCTGTGCGTTGGCTGGAGCGTGGAGTTCCAAAATCGCATTTGTCCCTTTAAATCGGCTTTGCACACTGATCTACAGCATAATCTCCCTACTTTAAATGCTGCCACTGTTCATTATGTGCGCATGCGCAACCGCATTTACCAACATGGCGTCCTGCGTACATCACACCGGAAGTGTGCACATGCATCTTGGACTCCATTCAGGGTTCTTAAGAGTCCACGTAGCATGTACACAACTGGTTCTAAGCAGGCCAATTTAGCCCCCTCAAAGTTAAATTCTAACTGCTGGAGAATCATCTATTGGTTCAGTGGGTAAATTCACTGCCTGGTGTGATGCTGTGCTACAGAGGCAACAAATTTCCCAGAGCACCACCGCCTCCAAGTTTCCCTTCAAATCACACTCCATCTTGCCTTGGATATTTACCATTGTTCCTTCATCAACCTTGGGCCAAAATCCCAGAATTCCCTACCAAACACCTTAGTGGAGCATCGTCAGGACACGGACTGCAGTGGTTCAAGGGGAAGGTTCACCAACACTTTCTCAGGGCAATCAGTGATCGGCAGCAAATGCGGCTTTGCCAGCATCATCCACATCTGGAGAACAAAATAAAGACAACAACCCTGGCATTCGGAAAATGTCCTCATCAGAGAGGGGAATTACTAGAATAGTGCCAGGGATGAGGGACTTCAGTTATGTGGAGAAACTAGAGAAGCTGGGTTTGTTCTCTTTAGAGCAGAGAAGATTAAGGGGTGAATAATAGAGATGTTCAAAGTTATGAAGGGTTTTGATAGTTGACAGGGAGAAACTGTTTCCACTGGCAGGAGGTTCGGTAATCAGAGGACACAGATTTAAGATAATTGGCAAAAAAAACAGAAGGGAGATGAGGAGAATTTTTTTTACTCAGCGAGTTGTTATAATCTGGAATGCACTGATTGAAATAGTGGTGGAGGCAGATTCAATAGTAATTTTCAAAAGAGAATTGGATATAAACTTGATAAGGAAAAATATGCAGGGCTATGGGGAAAGCGCAGGGGAGTGGGACTAATTGGATAAGTCTTTCAAAGTGCTGGCACAGGCACGATGGGCTGAATAGCCCCCTTGTGAGCTGTAAGAATCTATGATTCTACACAACCTCTAGAACACAAATGTGCTGTAAGTTATGTTCAGGGTAATTGCAATCAGCTGAATGTTTGCTAACAGCATTGATCCACAACCTTAATCTTTGTAAATCCAAATTTAAAACTAATAAAGATGAGTAAATAAACATTTATTTGGTCTGTCAAATCACCCTGATCATATGCAACTAAAAACCAATAACAGGACCTTAAAATACCTTCTCATTTCGGAACCAATTCTTTGATTTAAAAGGACTGAAAATTCTAGCATTTGTCCTCTAAACACATGGCAGGATCTAACTTGCGCTATAGATTGACCTTGGCAGTTATTCCCATGAGGCATAACAATTTTTCTCTGTTTTCTATCTAATTTCAGACCAATTACCAAGGTCATCTTTCCCTCCAGACTCCAGTTTTGCTATGCTGATTCTGAACGCACACTAAGGCCTAAAAACACTGAATAAATTATTCAAACGGACAGAAAAATAACAAGAAATGCAAGAAATACACAGCTGGTCAATTGAGGAGCCATAAAAGTGTGGATTTTAGCCTCAGAGGACTTCGGTTTTAGAGGAGTTCAGTCGTGAGGTGCTGTTGAACAGGACTTTTTTTTTCTTTTTCCTAAAATTCTTACTTCCGTGAAGTGAGTAAGAGGAGTTTGATTCTTGTGAGTGCTTGGTGCTAGAGGGATCACAGGTTAACACTATCTATATTTTTTTAAGTTAGGCACAAAAGGATGGCAATTTAGGGAACCCTCTTGATGTATGTGGAGTGTGATATGTGGGCCATCATGGATCCTCAGTATATCCAGGAGCAGCTCATTTGTACTAAGTGTCAGAAAATTGAAGCCTCGATTTTAACTCGGGGCAGCAGTTGTGCGGGCAGGGGTCGAGATGGGCTGAAAATGAGTCAACAAACAACATCAGTGTAAAACTAGACGAGCACAAAAAAGCTGTAGACTCTCATCAGGAACACTCAACAAAAAGTAATGCATATTTTTATAAATAGTGCAAAACTGTTCAAGTTACAAGACTCTGTTAATAGTGGTAAACAAACACTCTCCAATGAACGTGTATATATCACTGCCTGTGAACTAAGCACTGTATTGAGGTAGTCAATTGAAAAATAGTGGTTAGTTTTATAAGTAGTGCAACATTTCTCCTGTAACAACACCTTTAAATGTAAATTTGTTCAACAGTATTAAACTATTTCAAAATAGCAAGAAATTCAAAACAATTTCTTATAAAATTATTAAACAATACCACCAAGAATAATAAATAACAACTAATAAATCCAATAGGGAATTCAGGAGAAACTTCTTTACCTAAAGAGTGGTAAGAATGTGAAACGTGCCACAACAAGGAGTAGTTGAGGCGAATAGCATAGATGCATTTAAGGGGAACTAGATAAGCATGTGAGGGAGAAAGGAATAGAAGGATACGCTGATAAGGTTAGATAAAGAGGGATGGGAGGAGGCTCGTGTGGAGCATAAATGCTAGCATAATCCAGCTGGATCAAGATGTACACAGATGAAAAAGGCAGGTTAACAGATGAAGGGTTTACTGATGAAGGGTTTTAATACGAAGTTAGAAGAGCTTCCTTGATGGATCATTTTGTAAATGCTGCTTGTCAATGAGCCATTCAGATTAGAAGTTCCCAGATTGAGTCCTTGGGCCATATTGAGTTTGTTGATCTCAATAAGGATGGCAGCAAGGGTGCTATAATTGACCTCAGTGCTTCTTAGCTAGGGAGGGACATGTCTCACTCTTGATTATTATCTAGTGACCTCGCTGGAATGTGTGTTATGGGCGAGGACAGGATCAACCTTAGCTGTGTTTGCTTCCATGGTTTAATAGCCTGTCCAGGCTCACTGATGAAGAATAACTACTTGCGCAAGATACTGGAGGGTGCACAACCCCTGTGCAACTGTGATCCAGCAGGAGTCAAAGGGCCACAAACTACTCACTCGAGGATATCGTATTGCAACAACGTCCTCTCCGACCACCAACAAATCGACGGAGTAAGTTCACGAAAGTGCACGTGCGCAGTAAAACCCCAAAATCATGAACTTGCTGTCATTGGTTCACCGGCGGTTTGACAGTTATGACTTAAAGGGCCATCTACGCTACAATCAAACACAATCAGGAAACATGAGTAAACTTACCCATATGCCCAGCTGGAACGAAGAAACTTACACCACCAAAAGGTACGCTGGAATATACCAGCCCTACATTACTTTTTGAAAGTGCAGTGACTGTTAATGACTGCGAAACAACAAAAAATTACATTTTAAAAATGTGGAATGTCAAATTACTCTTAGTTTAATATTTTTTGATCATTAAAAACGTTTTAAATGTTTTTTTAATTTTAGCTTCTGTAAGTTTCAATAGATTAAATCATTTCCTTGGCTTTTTATAAGATATATTGAATTTTTATTCACACTAACATAGAGAGGTTCACTTTAAATGAATGAGTTTTACTTGCCGACTTGTGGGCGGGGCTTCCATTCTCACAGCCATTTCCCATACGCATCAGCCCACGCTGTTCAAGGTTGGGCTTATCTCATGATTTCTTTCCAGCCTCTCAATTCAAGCAATTCCACGCCACGCATCCGAAGTAAGTTAATTCGTTCATTTTATTTGTAGGGGCTGCTGCGGAATTTGCCACGCCAATGTGAGCAATTTCTGGTCCAATGCTTTCAGGAGGGGAGAAATTTGGCAAAAAAGCTAGGGGACAGAAGCTTTAATGCAATTCATGACTGGACTCTCTTTCCTGTAACATGACTTATATAACCAAAATAACCCTGTTTCTCTGAAGTCAATTTTCCACAAAGGTAATTAAGAAATAAAACAAATTGCTTTCTGGTTTACTTCCACTGAGCATGAGTTTGCAATGCAACCTTAAGGCATTATTTTCAAAGGTGTGTAACTCCTCAAGGGTATTTAAGTTCCAATTGATCCAGAATTAGCTCTTGCTAAGTTTTTCAAATCCAGTGTATTTTGAGGAAGTGACTTATTTTGTCTCCTGCAAGCTTGGGGGAGATCTGCACAAGTCAGTCACAATCTCCTCTTATTTCCTTTTGCCAGCAACTCAATGGCCCAAATTTTGCTGCCAAAATAATGGCTAGTTTAAAGGCGTTGCCGTTATTAATGTGTAAATCATCCAGCAACTTGTGGCAAGGTGGAGATACACCGTGAATTGCAAATCTCCACAAGTTGCTGGATGATTTGCGCCGCTCTGCTGTGAGCTTCACGAAAACGACATCTCGCCTGTAACCTGTAACCTGTATGTTCCTGCAATGCCACTCAACTTCTTCGGCCTAGAAAAGGAACAATTGAAACTGTACAGTCTCATTGCTGCAGGTAGTAATTTATTGTTAGAGATTTTTAAAATTTAAAATTTAACATTTTTATATTGTTTTCTTACTGTTCCGTTCTGTCTCTTTTTGCTCTGTCTCTTAACCCAATCTTTGTTCCCCTCTATTTCTCTTTCTGTGCCTGATTTGACTCTAATTCACCCTATTTCCTTCTCTGTCATTCATCTGTTTCCTTCTCAATCCTTAAATCCTCAATAGACCGTTGGTGCCATCATTCACCGAGGTCCCAGATGCACCGTTATCAGCTTGCTCTTCCGGCAACTTGCAGGGCAACATTTTTTTCGAGCTGAAGGGTGAGGGAAAAAAGTCCAGCTAAAGGGGCAAGCCTCAAGGTGCCCTGTTCCAGAAAATTCTGGGCCAATGTTGCAACTAATTTTTTGTGTTTATTGACTATTTTCCAATTTTATTTAAAAGTTACAGCAAAACAAGGAACCCACAGAAAACTGAACAGTGCAAACACAATCGGAGTGTTTATGTTACGAAGCAGAACACTGGAAGGATTGAGAGAGGTGAAGCATACAGAGTGGGAAATGAAAATAACAAAATCATCACTGCTCAATCAAGGAGAACTAATGAAGGTAATGGAAGGAATGTAAGACTGCGAAGGATTGTACCCACCAACATAGTGAAGTGGGGGGGAGGGCGAAACAGAGCCTCCACCTCTTCTGCCAAACCAATGCATGCCTTGTCAAGGAGAGAAAAAGGTACTCTGAACCAGCGACGTAGCGAGGAATGGAAATTTAGGTGGGCAATGACCAAAGGCCTGACGTCACAGGAAATGATTTATGTTATATTGTACAAATAATTCAAGTTTCTGGTTTATTTTAAATGCTGCTCCCTCCCAATCATCCTAACGGACATAATGTTGGAATATTTTAGATCCAGATGCACAGAGTGGTAAATTAATAGGTTCACCCCACCTCTGCTCTTGTTATCTATCTCTTACCATTATTCCAATTGCCTTTCATGACGGCCTATCTCCCTCATAGCATATGTTTTAAGGTTGGACTTTGCTGCTCCGCTAGTGTCTAACTGCTAACTTGGGGGAATCTACGCTATGCTCCTCTGCTGCTGCATTCACACAGCCTCAGGTCTGGATGGGCCTGAGTGCTAATTGGGTGGGCTGTGGCCCACTCGGCCCACCCATGGCTACTCCCCTACACCCAACTGAAGTCGAAAGAAGGGGTTGACGAACAGTCATCAAATACAAATTGAAAGCATGAAGGAATTAAAGCAGTAAGCTAATGTAATGTTCCAGCTAAAAGGATAATAACTGGGAACAGAAATCTCCAGAGATGAAGAACGTTGGACCATTAGACAGCCTGGGCTCGATTTTGAAACAAAAGTGCATGTGCGTTGGGGGTGGGGCAAAGAAAATTGGGATTTCCAGGAGCAGGCAGAAATCCCGGCTCCAACATGCCTAATAACGCGCACAACCCAGATTAAAGCCAACGGGGCAATATTTAAAGCAGTAATTTAAGTACTTGAAATGTACATAAACCGAATTATGAATGAAGGCAAGTGATTTCAACACTGCCTCAGTGTGTTTCCCGTGTTGTGTGAAACACGCCATGGTGAAGTCTTGTTTTAGCCGGCAGCCATTTGGACATTTAAATCCCTGTTTGACAGATGGGGATAAAAGGTGAGTTATTGCAGCAGGGCACTCAGTTCACTCAGACAAACTTTTGGCTCGGAGATCTTTGTGTTTAGACTGAAAATTCTTGGTTTACACTCAGAATTGTTCTATTTACACATATTTACCAACTTTTCGGACCTCCTCAAACTACACCATCAGGATGTGGGGGGCGCGATGGCTGCACTCACCAGTACATCCGAGGACGAGGGATATCACCATCCTCACCAGGCACGGCGTGCACTTCCGCCACTTGGAGCTCCACAACACAGTGCTGCACCACAGGCACCTGCACAAGAGCACAGAGGGCAACAACAGAGGGAGTGACGTTACAGGAGGCACTACCCTCACCACAGGGTCTACAGACCAAGGTTCAGCTTCCTGGACCTCTCTGAGGAGCAGTGCATACCGAGGCTGAGAATGAGTCAACAGTTGGCTGCAGACATCTGCAGTCTCCTTTATGCCAAGCTGCTCCAGGCTGGGCATCACATTACCCGTCGCTGTTAAAGTCACCACTGCCCTCAACTTCTTCGCCTCCGGATCATTCCAGGGTATCACCAATGACATAGCTGGGGTCTCTCAGCCGTCTGCACACAAGTTCATAAGGCAGGTCATCAACGGTTTGTTTCACAGGGCCTCGCAATACGTCAACTACCCCCTTCCCCATGGAAGACCTCAGCCAGACGGAGAAGGCAGTGGGATTCCACTCTGTGGTTGGCTTCCCACGTGTACAGGCTGCAAATGATTGCACATGTATAGAAATTCGAGCACCTCCACACGAGCCAGGACTGTTCATCAACAGAAAGGGTTATCACTCCAACAACATTCAGGTCGTTTGTGACCACTGCAAAAAATTCCTTCACATGTGTGCCTGATTCCCTGGCAGCTGACATGATTCATTCATTCTGAGGGAATCCAACATGCCGGGCCTCTTCCACACACCAAACACCCTTAAGGGCTGGCTCCTCGAGGACAAGGGATACCCCCTGCACACGTGACTCATGAGACCTCTGAGAAATGCCATCAGCGAGCAACATCGTCGATACAACGACAGCCGCATCGCCACCAGGTCTATAATTGAACATGCGATAGGGCTGCTCAAGATGTGATTTTGGTGCCTCGATCGTTCTGGGGGAGCACTTCAATACGCACCATTGAGAGTGGGTCGCATTATGGTAGTGTGTTGTGTCCTGCACAACATGGCACTACAGAGAGGGGTACCGGTTGATGAGGCCCCATGCCCTCATCCACCATCCACATTGAGGAGCAGCAGCAGGAGGAGGATGATGAATCCATGGGCAGAGAAGCGGCTATCCTGGCTGCTCGTGAGATCAGAAAGTGGGATGAGTCCAGTCCTCAGACCACCTGGAAAGATCAGCGCCAATACCAGCACCACCCCCCACCGACCCCGACCCCACACAAAACAGTTCTGCAACTACACATACACCAACTGTAAAGTGGCCCAATGGGTGGCATCAAGTGTCGCCATTCATGGTGAAGCACATGAAAGGGCGCTATCACAAAAGCCAGTCAAGAATGGGCAAGATATGGCAATAGTGATGAGAATGATAAGATTTAATGTGACTTTAACAAGAACCGACTATAAATGAGAAACATGCCAGTCTGTCAGACACCCTTGTGCATACCCTTCGTGATCACAAAACCTTAGCCTTTCTCTTCCTACCGCTTCTACATAGTGCATCCCCTGTGGCTGCAGCAGAGGTAGTGGCAGTTTGCTCATGTTCATGCCCTGACTGATTAGATGCTTTGCGTGGATGCCCTTTGGGTTTTGGAGCCCGTGAGGGCCCCTCCAAAGACTGCTCCACCTGCACCTGTGCAGGGGCAGACTCGGCCACCTGGAGAGGAGGCAGCATTGCGGGTACTGGTTGAGAATGGGGTCACCGGTGAGACGTGGAAGCGCTTTGAATGGCGTCCCCACTTCCATGTCCCCTTTTGCCTTCATCCCTCTCCTGGACCAGGCCCACATCACTCCTACACTCTGCTGGAGAACAGTTTGGAGGGACATGTATGATGCCTTAGAAGCCCAGTTGTAAAGTTTCTGTCTGTCTGTTTAAGGCGGCAGAATGTTGTTCATCCTGAGTCCAAATAGCCATTGTCAGAGCCTGAATGGACTCATTAGTGAGTCAGGCTTGAAGCTCAATGGAGGCTAGCCTTCTCTCCATCGCAGACATTCCCGCACTATCCTCCGACACTATCTCAGACATTCCCACAGTTACGTGCGACACTATCTCAGACAGTTCCTCAATGACCTGTGACACTATCTCAGACAGTTCCTCAATGACCTGTGACACTATCTCAGACAGTTCCTCAATGACCTGTGACACTATCTCAGACAGTTCCTCAATGACCTGTGACACTATCTCAGACAGTTCCTCAATGACCTGTGACACTATCTCAGACAGTTCCTCAATGACCTGTGACACTATCTCAGACAGTTCCTCAATGACCTGTGACACTATCTCAGACAGTTCCTCAATGACCTGTGACACTATCTCAGACAGTTCCTCAATGACCTGTGACACTATCTCTGACAGTTCCTCACATCCCTGTGACACTATCTCAGAGATTCCCTCACGTACCTGTGCCACCATTCCACTAATGCAAGAGTTGGACTCCTCCATCCTCTGCGCTATTGTGGAGAGTGTACGTGGCACCTGTTCCAGCACCTCGCAAATGTGCTGCTGTCCCTCGATCATTCTCCTTTTAAAGGCTAAGCAGAGCCTGGAGAGGAGTGCGCCCACCGACGCGGACTCTTCACAGCTGCCCCTGCCACCAGTGTCTGCTCGTGCTCACTTGTGTGTGGTGACTCACCAAGTGCCAACCCAACTAACTGCCTACTAGGACTCACCGAGGTGTGAGTATCTGTGCTGGTAGATGACTCACTAAGATATGAAAGTGTGCCCTCAGAGGCTGGGAGCTCCTCTGAGGAATCACTCTCTGCCATCACTGTGATTGTTGAAGGGCCTGTAAGAGAACAGAAGGCTACATTAAGCATCATCTCAGGTGTGTCATATTGTGATGAATATACTGAGGTGTTCAACATGCCAATCATTGTTAACACCAATTCTTGTGTTTGATCATAGAATCATAGAAAGTTATGGCACAGAAGGAGGCCTTTCAGCCCATGGTGGCCGTGCCAGCCGAGAAAGAGCTATCCAGCTTAATCCCACTTTCCAGTAGTTGGTCCATATCCCTATAGGTTACTGCACTTCAAGTACACATCCAGGTACTTTTTAAATGTGTTGAGGGTTTTTGCCTCTACCACCCTTTCAGGCAGTGAGTTCCAGACCCCCACCACCCTCTGGGTGAAAACATTTCTCCTCAACTCCCTTCTAATCCATCTACCAATGACTTTAAATCTATGCCCCCTGCTCACTGACCACTGTGCTAAGGGAAATAGGTCCTCCCTGTCTACTCTATCTAGTCCCGTCATAATTTTAAACACCTCAATTAAATCTCCCCTCAGCCTTCTTTGTTGCAAAGAAAATAACCCCAGCCTATCCAATCTTTTCTCATAGCTAAACTTCTCCAGCCCTGGCAACAGCTTCGTAAATCTCCTCTGTACCCTCTCTGGTGCAATCACATCTTTCCTGTAATGTGGTGACCAAAACTGTACGCAGTACTGAAGCTGTGGTCTAACCAATGTTTTATACAGCTCTGGCATAACCTCCCTGCTCTTATATTCTATGCCTCGGCTAATAAAGGAAAGTATCCCGTATGCTTTTTTAACCACCTTATCCACCTGACCTGCTACCTTCAGGGATCTGTACTCCATGCTCTCCAAGGTCCCTTTGTTCCTCTACACCTCTCAGTATCCTTCCATTTATTGTGTACTCCCTTGCCTTGTTTGCCCTCCCCAAATGCATTACCTCACACCGCTCCGGATTGAATTCCATTTGTCACTTTTCTGCCCACCTGACTCCAGTCCATTGATATCTGTCTGCAGTCTACAGCTTTCCTCCTCGCCATCAACAAAAGGCCAATTTTTGTATCATCTGCAAACTTCTTGATCAAGCCCCCGACATTCAAGTCCAAATCATTAATATACACCACAAAAAGCAAACGGCCCAGTACTAAGCCTTGCGATACCCCACTGGAAACAGCCTTCAGTCACAAAAACACTTGTCAACTGTCACCCTTTGCTCCCTGCCACTGAGCCAATTTTGGATCCAATTATCCACTTTTCCTTGGATCCCATGGGTTTTTACTTTTTTGACCAGTCTGCCATGTGAGACGTTGTCAAAAGCCTTGCTAAAATCCATATACACTACATCAAACATGTTACTCTCATCGACCCTCCTTGTTAGCTGCTCAAAAAATTTAGTCAAGTTAGTCAGACATGACCTTCCCTTAACAAATCCATGCTGACTGTCCTTGATTAACATGTGCCTTTCTAAATGACTATTTATGCTGTCCCTCAGAATCGATTCCAATAATTTGCCCACCACCGAGGTTAGACTGACTGGCCTATAATTACTCGGCCTATCTCTTTCTCCTTTTTTAAACAACGGTACAACATTAGCAATCCTCCAATCCTCTGACACCATGCTTGTAGCCAGGAAAGATTGGAAAATGATGGTCAGAACCTCCGCTATTTCCTCCCTTCTTTTAACTGCCTGGGATACATTTCATCCGGGCCTGGAGATTTATCTACTTTCAAAGATGCTAAACCCTTTAATACTTCCGCTCTCACTATGTTAATCCCTTCCAATATTTCACACTCCTTCTTCTTAACTACAGTCTCTGCATCATCCCCCTCTTTTGATGAATGTTAAAGTTGCGTCACCAGACTTTTTTGGGATGCCAGTCTCGATGTCACCGATGGAGAGGCACTCGAGGATGCCGCTGATCTGCAGGGCCTCCTCGTCTGCCTCTGTGAGGACCACTATTTGTTGTGGCCCTCCTCCTGTCCTCGCCCTCTCGCATGAATTTTGCACTCTTCTCCTAGAAGGGGAGAAAGTACAGATGTGTGGGTGAGTTAGGGTGAAGTGGTCAGCCGATGAATGCGTTGGTTTGGGTGAGGCTGATCATGGAAGAGTTGCATCAGAGGCAGAATGTTGCTGCTGCTGGTGACCTCCTCTGCTGCCTCGAGCCAGGCCTTCTTGGTGGCAGAGGCAGGGCGCTTCCTCCTGTCGGCTGGTAAAATATTTCCCTCCTCCTCCTCAACCCAGCCAGCAGCACCTGAAGTGAGGCATCGCTGAATCTTGGAGCAGCCTTGCCCCTGTGCTGCTCCATTGGATCTTCTTGCTCTTTGCTCCAGCAAAATCCAGTGGAGCAATGGCCCTTTAAATCCAGATGCTCCAGCTGACAGCCTGTCATGCGGGTGTGCAGTCCACCCACTGCGCAGCTTTCAGACGGCAAACCCGGAAACAAGATTAAGGGGCATCCCAATTAAGTCCCAATCGCGTGGGGAACGATAAGTTTTTATCATTTGGGCGTGCTGCGCACCCATTGACCCCCCCCCCCCACCACCGCCGCCCTTTTAAAATCGAGCCCCTGTCTCTGTTTCAGGTTATTACCTGTTATGCCTCAGAATCAGGAACACTATCCCTTAATGTAATGTCCATGGCTTTCAATATCTCTTCCGCTCTCTGATTCCATTCTCCACTTAATTACTACAACTAATAAATAGGCTTTAAAGTAAGAAAATAAATGCACTTCGTGGTGCAATTAAGAGACCTTAAAGAAAGATTCAGAAGTTTTGAATCAAACAAAGGTACACATAAGGGGCAATTTTATTGTTATTATATTTGTAATGGTACTAAATCTGATTTTATTTATCACATTGCATAACACACGGGTTCAACATTGTTGAATTAAAATTTTAATTACATTTTAAATACCTTAACTCCATCAACTTCTACCTCAGGCTGAGTCAGGTCTAATGCTTGACCCTGAAGACAATTTTCTCCCCCACATTCACTCCAATATCAAGACCACTTCCCTGCATCTCTGCAAAACTGCTCATCTCAGCCCCCACCTCGCCCCCTCTACCACTGAAATCCTTGTCTATTCCATTATCAACATGTCTAACACTCTCCAAGCCAGACTTCAGTCTCATCTGTCTGCAAGCTTGAACTCATCCAAAATGCCACATCCTGTGTTGTCACCCACATTAAGTCTTGCACTTCCTCCCACTCCCCCTGCCCATGGAGGCTGAGGAACTGGAACTCTCGGTGTCCGAAGTCCCCCAAAGCTAATAGTAAAAGCTTTTAGAAATATATTAAGAGAAAGAGAGTGCCAATGGGAAATGTGGGCCCATTAAATACAGACTACAATGTAAGACTACAATGGACAATTAGGAAATGGCAGACTTGTTAAATGAATACTTTGTATCCATTTTCACAGGAAAGGAAGAGGAGAAAATGCCAGAGGTACAAGAGAACATAAAAATAAAAATGGAGAAAGTAGTGTTACTTAAGATAAACACATCTCCAGGACCTGATGGTTTGCACCCAGGGTATTAAAATAAATAGGTGAGGAAATTACAGATGCATTAGTCATAATTTTCCAAAGCTCTATAGACTCTGGAATTGGATTAGAAAATTGCAAATATCACTCCATTATTTAAGGAGGGAGAGGGGGAGGGACAAACCAGAAAAATAGAGGCCTGTCAGTTTAACATCAGTTGTGGGAAAGTTACTGGAATCTATCATTATGGACAGAGTGGCTGACCACTTGGACAAGTATGAGGTGATCAAAGAGAGACAGCATGCATTTCTGAAGGTCAGGTCAAGTCTGACTAATTTAGTTGATTTTTTTTGAGAAGGTTACTAACACGGTGGACAGGAGATGGATGTTATCTATATGGCCCTTCCAGATAAAGTTCTGCGTAAGAGGTTATTAATAAGAATAAAAGCACACAGAATTGGAGGTAGCCTTGTGACATGGGCTCGTAATTGGTTGGGAGGAAGGAGGCAGAGTGTAGGGATAAAGGGAATGTCTGCAGATTAACAGGATGTGACAAGTGGTGTTCCCCAAGTGAAGTTAAATGAAGTTAAATGGAGTTAAATCCATCAGGTAAAATGATAGGCAGACTTGGTCCTTATTTCTTGTCTTGCCTTTATTTCATTGTTACAGTGCGATAAGTAGGATACAATCAAGCCTAGGCATGAGCTCTTCAGACAGTATCACTTACACAGCCAAAGTGCGGTCTCTTTATGTTACCTTTTCCTCATTCTCTGGACATGCCTACCGAAACTTATTTAATACATATAGATTGTTTCGTATCTGTCTGCCATTCAAACACCACTTGAAACCAACTGGCTTTGGAACAGCCATTTCCTTACAAAGATTTTGTGCTTTTGTTCACCTCAATTAGGTGTGAGTTTTCTCCCATCAAAGCTTGATCTTGCACAGGCCATTGTGTCCTGTTTAGTGTGACGTGTGACTTCCCTGTATTTGACAGATCTTTGTTTCCTAGATTGACTGTCTCCGTTTGTCGTTCACCAATTCAAAGCTAATTATCTTATGTATATTTTTCCCAGGCTTTGAGTAATACCCAATTTACATCTGTACAATAGGAAGTCAACTGCTAGCGAGGACATGTCTTGACTTGTCTTTAGTTGGGTGGCTGTTCCACCCTATCAGTCTTCACACTGTTTCTTCCCCTAATCCATGTCTCAACACCAAGGATCTGAACTGAGGCCCCAGCTTTTCACTATGTATAACAATGACTTGGATGAAGGACTAGAGAGTTGTAGATCCAAGTTTGCAGATGACACCAATTAGGAGCCACGGTAATTTCAGTAGATGGGAGCAGGAAGTTGCAAAGGAACATAGGCAGATTAAGTGAGCGGGCAAAATTGTGGAAGATCAAGTTCAATGTGGGGAAGTTTAAGGTCATCTACATTAGATCCAAGAATGAAAAATCGGTATATTTTTTAAATGGTGAGAGACTAGGAACTGTGGAGGAGCAAAGGGATTTTCTGGTGCAAAGGTACAAAGTGTAATCAAAAGGGCTAATGGAATGCTGGCATTTATCTCAAGGTGGCTGGAATACAAAGAGGAGGAAGTTATGTTTCAGTAGTACAGAGCCTTGGTCAGACCCGATCTGGAGTACTGCATTCAATTTTGGGCACCATGAGCACGATTTTAACATTGAAAAACGGATGGGTTTGGGGCGGGAGGGGCATTCAAAATTGCAACCATTTCAGACCCGCTCCCAACCTGCCCCAACCCGTCTCCAATCTACCCATTTCTGGTTTTCACCGGGGCAGAATGAGGGGCGGGCGACCAACCCGCTCCAAGGAGGTGGGCTGGTGACTAAAACCTTTCAAGGAGGCTGCGGGCCTCCATTTTTGCAGAATTTGCAATTTCAACATCTGGGGGCCGGGATTCCCGAGCCTTCTCCTTCATGCCACATGAAAGGAAGCGAGAAGGCCCAAAACTTCAGGTAAGTGCCTTTCTGGCACAGCTTGTGGGCCCGGAGAAGCAGGAGTGCTTCCCCTAGGACCAACAATTTCGATCTGCAATGACCCCCCAATGATCGCAACCCCGCCCCCGATCTCCAACCCCGCCACAATGATCTCTGACCCTCCCAACGATCCCTGACCCCCCCCTCAACGATCACGCACTTCCGCGATGACCCCCAATCCCGACAACCTCCAATGGCTGACCCCCAATCCCGACAACCCCACATGACTGACCCCCAATCCCTCCCCCCATGCCCACCCGTGCCCCCATGCCCACCAGTGCCCTGTGCCAATCAGTGCCAACCCATGCCCATCAGTGCCCCAAACCCACCCTTGCCCCCGTGCCCACCCATGCCCCTCCCCCCATACATACAATCAAAGACTTACCTGTAGACTTACCTGAACATGTCCTCTCCTGGCTGTTCTCCTGTCTGACTGAGACCAGCCTGTCAATCAGGCTGGGCAGTCGGATGGCAAACCGACAAAAAAAATAAAAGAATTCCTCACGTCAAAATCGTAAGGACGTCCAGGAAATCCATACTTCCGGGTTTCCCATCCACAATTTGACCGCCTCGCCCCTTTCCCGGCTCAGCTTCAAAATGCCCCGTAATTCAGGAAAGATATATTGGCTTTGGAAGAGGTACAGTGCAGATTCACCAAAATAATACTTGGGCTAAATGGTTGAATTATGAGAACAGATTCCATAAACTTGCTTTGTGTTCCTTTAAGTTTAGAAGGTTGAAGGGTGATCCTGGAACTCCCGACCTAACAGCACTGTGGGAGAACCTTCACCACATGGACTGCAGCGGTTCAAGAAGGCGGCTCACCACCACCTTCTCAAGGGCAATTAGGGATGGGCAATAAATGCTGGCCTCGCCAGCAACGCCCACATCCCATGAACGAATAAAAAAAAACCAGGAGTTTAAAATGATAAAAGGATTTGATTGGGTAGATGCAGAGAATGTATTTCCTCTGGTGAGAGAATCCAGAGCAAGAGGACATAATCTTAAAATTAGAGGCAGGCCATTTAGAAGTGAAATCAGGAAGCACTTTTTCACAGAAAGGGAAGTGGAAATCTGGTACTCTCTTCCCCAGATGCCTGTGAATGCTGTGTCAATTGACATTTTCAAGACTGAGATCGATAGATTTTTGTTAGGTAAGGGTATCAAGGGAGCAAAGACAGGTGAATGGTTTGAGGTACATATCAGCCATGAATGGTGGAACAGGCTCGAGGGGCTGAATGGCCTACCCCTCCTATGTTCCCTCCCTCGGCAATCATTTGCTTTCTGAGGGGCAGATGGAGGTTCTATCCCCTACAAGGCAACCAATCAATCCCTGGAAATGGTGGAAACTCAATGCACTTGGCCTCTACATTTTCAGAAGGGTTCCGCCCGTCTCCCACCGGACTTACCGTGGGATACCAACGGAACTCCCAAGGAATTTTGGGCTTAGAATTCCAGTACGCAGGGCTTTGATGGCTGAAGAACAGCGGGAGGGTGGATACACAATAGTTCAGACCCAGAAGAGTGGAGAGTGAGAGAGCTGGGATATAGGGCTGGAGGTGTTTGCAGAGCGAGCTTAGATTGAGGCCATGGCACAGATGGCATTTGCCTTTCTTATTAACAATCTGGAATTAATTGCGATAAATATGGACAATTCCAAATCTGTCGGCTTTTCAATTCAGACTGATTTGGATTGAGTCATCCATAGAGTTGCGCAATTTTTGTTTTGCAATTGCACCTTTCTCCATCAAATTAAATCCCCAAACCATTGCGGAATGATATTTTATTTGTACATGCATGTACCAGCCCATCTGTTCAAGCTGTCTTACAGATTTGTGATTGGTAAACCTAGAAAACGGAACATTTTCCCCATCACAACTATTGGTAGTGTAAAATATTCAAGATGAGAAGTGATGTGTCACAGTATCGATCCTTTTCTTCTATTCTGCGACGGCTTCCCCTTACAGGCCTCGGGTTAAAATTGACATCATCGGAGTGTGATCTGCATATTTAAAGCAGGAGCCCACTGCCTTCCGGCAGGTATCCCCCTTGCCTGCTCAAAAGAGCAGGTTAACTTTACAACCCGTGGGAAGGCAGAGAGATCGGAGGGAGTAAGTCCCTGCGGCCATTTTAACTGCCCACCCGCCTGGTTTCCGCTAAGCAGGCAAGTTTAAAACCTGCCCTATAATTTCTAGAGACTCAGCGATTTCCTCCTTCTCTGTCTCAGGATTCTAGCATATCGCACCCTAATGCTTTGTTTACCGTTAGCCTAAATTTTCCTTTGCTTTCACAACATTGCTCATCTTGCTTTCAACCACTTTGTGTTTCACCTCATCTCTGATATCTGTTTCTTTAGCAAAACCGATACAAATACTCATTAAACACCTGCACCATTTTTTGATCATCATCTGCACATTGACAATTCTATCCTCTCAGTGGTCCCACCTCACTTCTTTCAATACTCTTTTTACTGATATACTCGTAAAATACTTTATTGTTTGATTTTTTAAAATTGTTTTCCTTATACTTCTCCATAACTTTCCTAATCCCACTCTTAATCTCTGTTCTTATCTTCTATTATTATTTTTCTTAGAGTTCTCATAGGCCCTTGTTTTCAATTTGAATTGGTCTAGCCTCTTTATTTATCCATTGCATCCTAAAACTGCTCATAGTTTCCATCTTTTTTAATGGGAGGTACTTATTCTGTAAATTAAAAACATCCCACTGTTGCTCCACAGTCCTATGTGTCACTTTTCCTTTCAGCTTATATCAGCTAGCTCGCTCCTCATCTTTCTAAAATCTTTCCTAATCCAATTTCATGTTCTAGTTTTTGGATTTACTTTTTCCCTTTCTGCTTGGACCTTAAACTTTGTCTCATTGTGGTCACTACTCCGAAGGTGCTCACCCACATTTAGCTCATCTAGTAGATCTATTTCATTACTCCTAACCAGATCTAGCAATCCCACTGCCCTTTTATTGTTTGAGGAGCCCTGTACACATTTTATGAATTCCATTCCCTTTCCTCCATTCGCTCTCTGTCCCAATCGATAAGTGGATAATTAAAATCTTCCAAAAGAATAATTTTGTTATTCCTACTCATCTCTCTAATCTGACTGCAGATTTCCTCTTCCAATTCCTTCCACAATTTGGAGGTCTGCAATACATCCCTACTGATGTAACAAGCACTTTATTTTAATCTTTGAGTTCCAGCCATATTTACTCTGTCTGTACCCCTTCCTTGTCTACATTGATTCTCTCTAGAGCCTATATTTCCTCTTTTACCAATTTTACCGCCTTCTTTCTTATTTTTTCTATCCCTCTTAAATATATTATATCTCAATATGTTTATTTTCCATTCTTTTCCAGTTTGCAACCAGGTTTCTGTTAATGCTATTAAGTCTAGACCTTCCTGTAAAATAATTTCTTCCAGTTCCCCCAGTTTATTCCTCACACTCTGCGCATTGTGTGTATTTTACATGCATTTTAACCATTTTTTTGCTTTAGACATCTAAAAAGAAGAGAAGAGAATGAGTCAAGGAGACCTTGATTCCTACCACCAGTGAGAGAGGATATTTATTTATCCTGCGTCTAAATTTTCCTTCAGAGTTGAGGAATAATATCTGAAGTGTAAGTACGATTCTTTTTCTGTGCAGCTGCATTGTGTGTTGTAGTGCTTGTAAATTATATAGAAATCGTCTTCAAAACTAATAGATGAGTTCATCAAAATGAGATTGCGGAACTACTTAAGACAGCACTTTATCTGCTCAAATATTAATGTAGTTTGCATGACTGGAACGGCACATTATGAAGCAGTTAAATTATTCATTGATCTGACAACAGCCTGGGCAGGTGACTTTCATTTCCTTTAAACCTCTATGGTCACAGTTACTCGGACAACAATGGCAAAGTTGTGTGACACATAGTTGAGCCCAATAAAACTGCACAATGGCTTCAGTACCATCCGACATCTGCCTGTGCCTTACAGTCTTAATAGGCTCCATTTGCATGAAAGAACTGATTAAACTGATATGACAAGCGAAAAGCTTACTGAATTAGAACACAATGTTTTTTAATTATTGATATTTCTGTTGGTGCTGCAGACCTTTGATGAAGAACAGGCTTTTCACTGCAACCATGTTTAATCGCCTTGGCTTGTACTACTTGCTAAAAATAAGCAAGATGATTACTTAAATTAATGACTTGCCAAATTTTAAGAACATGACTTTTAATGGGACATTTCAAGATACAGAGAGCAAATAATGGAAGAAAATTGGCTCCAAATTTCTGCAGTTTTCCTATGAAGCCAGGAACGTTGGTTTAAAGATGATTTACTTATTAAAGTAAATGCCTTGAGCAAATCATGACCTGCTTTCATCGGATCAGTTTAATGAATGTTAAATTTTATGACATCATTTTCAGTGTATTATTAATTCAAGTCGAAAAAATTTTGTTTTTATAACATTGTTGAGAACTTCATGATGATACCCGAACAGAATTACATAGTATAGACCAGCAAGAAAACAATTGATCCATTACACTAACCAACTAAATGAGACATTTGAATAGATTTGAATAGATTGCTACAGTAACCACTTCACAATACAGCAGCATTAAACCTTTTACTAACTTATATTAATCAACTGATTATGTCACCAGCAAAACCACTCCCTTCAGGTAGAAACTGATGCATTTATTCCTTGAATCATATGTGGAGCTAGTTCTTTGTTCCCACAGACAATCAGTTAAATGCTTTTAAGATTGAATGCATATTTAATGCAACTAAAGCAACTATGGAAGGTTTTTGCATTATTCTTAAATGCGTGAGTGAAAACACATCCTATTTTGTAACATGTTCCATGTCTCTTAAGTTGAGCAGTATTGAGGTCTTCACCAGTGTTAACAACAAAGATTTGAAAGAACTTCAGCATTGACTTGATAGAAATCAATCAATCACATTGGCCATCTAATAAGATGTTCGAATGTGCAATGTTCCTGCGATGTTGCCAAATAACATGTGACAAGCCCTTTGTGAGAAATGCAGATCTGCCATAGATGCCTGCTTGGCGTCAATCGCTCCTGTAAGCAGTCTGAGTATCTTTTATGGGAGTTGACTCACATTTCTCCTTGTACAAAAGCAGGAACCAGGTGTGTAACAATTCTGAACTGAACTGGATTGCCACATTTTTCACATGTGTACTTCTTCAATCTCTCTGAAAATGGACTGAGTTAACATTAGATGAGGCGAGGCATGGTTTTAGTTGTTAAACTGCTTTATTCCACAGTATGGTTAACACACAGACTAATACTTATGATCAGATTCATTTAGTTCAATTGATACAACTTATCTCCATGAATAACATGAAAATAAGCTATCCCACCTCCATGGATCAGCTGGTTTGACTTAAACAGGCTAACTCCTCTGCATCCTGACTTTTTGAGCCTGCTTTTTCTGGGATCGTTTTGCCTCACTTTTAGCTTTTCTTGCAAAAGCTAGACTGAATTTTTAGGTGCCTGATGTTCTACTTTATTCCAGACTGCTCACACGCAGACAAGATCTAAAACCTTCAAACACAATGGATGTGAGGTATTTATCAATTACAGAGACAAGCCGCTAAGTTGCTTATTATTTACAGAGGAAACAACATCAAGGGTAGCTTTTTAGCATGTTAACCACAAAAGTCTCAAAGCTTTCTTTTAATTTTCTTGCAGAAATATACTATGCTTGCAAAACATGTTAAAAGTAATTCCTTTTTCAAATAATTTCAGTGGAAAAATGGTCAAAAAATCCTGAAACTTGATATCCCAGTTAGAAACTTTTGTCACATATGTAGAATAACATAGAATGTTCAGCACAGAAACAGGCCATTCAGCCCAACAGGTTTATGCTCTACACGAGCCACCTCCCTCCCTACTTCATCAAATCCTATCAACATATCCAACTATTCCTTTCTCCCTCATGTTTATTTAGCTTCATCTTAAATGCATCTATGCTAGTCGCCTTAACTATTACTTGTGGTAGTGAGTTTCAGATTCCAACCACTCTCTGGGTAAAGAAGTTTCTCCTGAATTCCCAATTGGATTTATTAGTGACTATCTTATATTTATGGCCCCTAGTTCTGGTTTCCCCCACAAATGGAAACATCTTCTCGACTTCTATCCAATCAAACCCTTTCATAATCTTAAAGGCCTCTATCAGGTCATCCCTCAGTCTTCTCTTTTCTAGAAAGAAAAGCTCCAGCCTATTCAACCTTTCCTGATAGGTATAACCTCTCAGTTCTGGTATCATCCTAGTAAATCTTTTTTGTACCTTCTCCAGTGCCTCTATATCCTTTTTATAATATGGAGACCAGACCTGTTCACAGTAATCCAAGTGTGGTCAAACCAATACAAGTTTAATATAACTTCTCTGCTTTTCAATTCTATCCCTCTAGGAATGAACCCCAGAGCTTGGTTTGCTTTTTTATGCCCTTATTAACGTGTTACTTTTAGTGATTGGTGTATCTGAACCCCAGATTCCTCTGCTCCTCTACCCCATTTAGACTCTTATTATTCAAGCAGTATGTGGCCCCCTTATTTTTCTTACCAAAATGTAATACCTCACACTTATAGAATCATGATGTGGAGATGCCGGTGCTGGACTGGGGTTGACAATTGTAAACAATTTTACAACACCAAGTTATAGTCCAACAAATTTATTTTAAATTTCACAAGCTTTCGGAGGCTTCCTCCTTCCTCAGGTGAATGGTGTGGAAATGAAATTTTTCGAATCCTTCGCATTTGTAAATCACAGAACAATGCCTGGTGATTACTGCCCGTTGCCAAGGCAATCACAGTGAGCAGACAGAGAGGTGTCACCTAAAAGGCCACCGAATATACAAACCCCCCAAAAAAAAAGAGAGAGAGAGAGAGAGAGAAGGAAGACAGTCAATGACCCATTATATTAAAATACACGAATCTCCATCAAAGATGGGCACCTCAGCACCTCACTCTACTGCAAGCCCACGGACAACCTCACGATGCTCCACTTTTCCAGCTTCCACCCTAACCACGTCAAAGAGGCCATCCCCTATGGACAGGCCCTGCGAATACACAGGGTCTGCTCAGACGAGGAGGAACGTGATGGACACCTACAGACGCTGAAAGACGCCCTAGTAAGAACGGGATATGATGCTCGACTCATCGATCGACAGTTCCGACAGGCCACAGCGAAAAATCGCGTAGACTTCCTCAGAAGACTAACACGGGACGCAACCAACAGAGTACCGTTCGTCGTCCAGTACTTCCCCAGAGCGGAGAAACTACGCCATGTTCTCCGCAGCCTTCAACATGTCATCAATGATGACGAACACCTTGCTATGGCCATCCCCACACCTCCACTACTCGCCTTTAAACAGCCACCCAACCTCAAACAAACCATCGTTCGCAGCAAATTACCCAGTTTTCAGGGGAACAGTGTCCACGACACCACACAACCCTGCCACGGTAACCTCTGCAAGACATGCCAGATCATCGACACAGATACCACCATCACACAAGAGGACACCACCCACCAGGTGCACGGTTCATACTCCTGTGACTCGGCCAACGTTGTCTACCTCATACGTTGCAGGAAAGGATGCCCCAGAGCATGGTACATTGGCGAGACCATGCAGACGTTGCGAAAACGGATGAACGGACTCCACGCAACAATCGCCAGACAGGAGGGTTCTCTCCCTGTCGGGGAACACTTCAGCAGTCATGGACATTCAGCCACCGACCTTCGGGTAAGCATACTCCAAGGCGGCCTTCGAGACACACGACAACGCAAAATCGTCGAGCAGAAATTGATAGCCAAGTTCTGCACCCATGAGGACGGCCTCAACCGGGATCTTGGGTTCATGTCACACTACACGTAACCCCACCAGCGAACAAATGTTATCTGTTTTTAATATAACGGGTCATTGACTGTCTTCCTTCTCTCTCTCTTTTTTTCGGGGGGGTTTGTATATTCGGTGGCCTTTTAGGTGACACCTCTCTGTCTGCTCACTGTGATTGCCTTGGCAACGGGCAGTAATCACCAGGCATTGTTCTGTGATTTACAAATGCGAAGGATTCGAAAATTTCATTTCCACACCATTCACCTGAGGAAGGAGGAAGCCTCCGAAAGCTTGTGAAATTTAAAATAAATTTGTTGGACTATAACTTGGTGTTGTAAAATTGTTTACAATTATAGAATCATAGAATCATAGAAAGGTTACAGCACGGAAGGAGGCCATTTGGCCCATCGAGTCTGTGCCGGCTCAATGCAAGAGCAATCCAACTAGTCCCACTCCCCCACCCTTTCTCTGTAGCCCTGCAAATTTTTTCCTTTCAAGTACTTTTCCAGTTCCCTTTTGAAGGCCATGATTGAATCTGCCTCCACCACCCCCTCTGGCAGTGCATTCCAGATCCTAACCATTCGCTGCGCAAAAAAGTTTTTCCTCATGTCACCTTTGGTTCTTTTGCCAATCACCTTAAATCTATGTACTCTGGTTCGTGACCCTTCCGCCAATGGGAACAGATTCTCTCTATCTATTTTGTCTAAACCCTTCATGATTTTGAATACCTCTATCAAATCTCCTCTCAACCTTCTCTGTTCCAAGGAGAACAGCGCCAGCTTCTCCAGTCGATCCATGTAGCTAAAGTCCCTCATCCTTGGAATCATTCTAGTAAATCTCTTTTGCACTCTCTCTAAGGTCTTCGCATCTTTTCTGTGGTGCCCCAGGTTTGAACACAATGGGCCCGATATTAGGAGGGAGGCGAGTTGCCAGCGGGGTGGTCGACTGGGCGCGTGGGTAACCCGCCCAGTGAAATTGATGGGTTCCACACGCGATCGCAAGTAAATTGAAGCCACTTACCTTGGCTTCCGGGTTTCACGCTGGAAAGCTGTGCAGCGGGTGGACCGCGCACATACGTCATAAGCTGTCAGCTGGAGGAGCCCTATTTAAAGGGGCAGTCCTCCACTGACTGATGCTGCAGAATGGAGCCAAAATTACAGCATGGAGCAGCCCAGAGGGAAGGCTGCTCCCAGGTTTAATGATGCCTCACTCCAGGTCCTACTGGATGGGGTGAGGAGGAGGGGAAGGACAGAGGTCTTCTACCCGGTGGATGGGAAGAAGTGGCCTGCCACTGCCACCAGGAAGGCCTGGCTCAAGGTGGCAGAGGAGGTCACCAGCACCACCAACATATCGCCCACCTGCATACAGTGCAGGAGGCGCTTCAATGACCTAAATAGGTCAGTCGAAGTGAGTACACTTACTCGTTCCGCTACACTCTGTCTGCCACATCACCGCTCCCACCCCACATCTCCTTCTGCACTGCCAACACTACTCTGTCACATCACCCCTCACACCCACTCAAACCTCATCCTCATCTTACCTGCACTTACTCACCTCGCCAGTACTCATCCCACCACAACCACTCAACCCAATCCTCATACAATCTCATGGCTCTGTCTCATACTCATCCTCTCATGCATCTCTTTCATGGTCAGCCTCACCCCACCTGCCACTACCGGTGCTGCAGCCACAGGGCATGCATCACGTATGTATAGTAGGAAGCGTAAGGCAAATGTGTCGTGAGCATGAAGGGGATGCACAAGGGTGTTTGAGGGTTTATCATGGTTTTTACTTATATTTGATTTCTGATCAACTCATATTACATATTATATTGTCACCACTACTGCCACGTCTTGGCCATTCTTGACTGGCTTGTGCGATAATGCCCTTTCATGAGGTTCTCCATGAACACCCTTGGTGCCACCCATTGGGTGACCCTACAGTGGGTGTATGTGTAGTTGCACGATTACTTTGTGCAGGTGCCTGTTGCGCAGCACTGTGTTGTGTCGCTCCACGTGAAGGAGGTGGACGGTGTGCCTGTTGAGGCTGGTGAGTTGCTCGTCCTCCAATGGAGTGATGAATGCAGCAATGGACCCCCCCCCCACCCATCCTGATGGCGTGAGTGTGAGGGGGTCCACAAAGTAGGTAAATGTATTTGGACAGCAGAGTTTAGGGTATGATTTAATAATTTGGAGTGTGGAGACAACGGTGTGGCAGGCAAAACTTTGTCTGAGGTGACAGAGTGCCCTGAATGAATGAGGGTTTACCCCGCACCTGTTAAATGGATCTTTGTAGCTGCCACTGGCTGCTGGCTGCAACACATCTGTTTAAACAGGGAGTGCTTCCCCCAGCATGGGAAACACACTCTGGGTCGTCCAAAATCCGAATCCTCCTAAAATCTCCAACTAATGAGGTCTGTAAATGACCTCAAGTACCCAGATAATGACCTTAAGAGGGATCCCGCCGGCTTTGATTGCTGGTGGGAGTCCCGCGTGCGGGGGCTGCGCACGCACCGATTCACATCATTGGGGAACTCGGAAGTGGGCGGGTTGGAGCCGGGCTCCGGACCCGCTCCGGGAATCCCCAATTTTAGGAGCCCCCCCAGCGCTAACACACCCACTCGGCCACCCGAAAATTGACCACAATACTTCAGTTGTGGCCGAAACAGTCTTTTATAAAGGTTCATCATGACTTCCTTGCTTTGGTACTCTATGGGCTCGATTTTAGCGTCGGGTTTCCTGCGCGTTATCGGCGGGGCGGGCTCCAAAATGTCAATTTCCACGTGCGGGAGTGGATCGCGCCGAGATCCCGGCCACTTCCGGTTGCCGCGCTGACGTGCGGGGCTGCGTGCGCAGGCCCCGCTGGTGGGAATCCCGCAGGCAATTAAAGACTGCGGGTTTCCACTTGAGTGTACTTACCTTGCTTGTTGAGGTCATTAAATGAGCTGAAGCAGCTGTCAAAACAGGAAGTGTAGGATTGTACCTTCAACGCAGTGTGTTTCACACACTGGGGGAAACAGTCTCCCTTCAACCGGTCGTGTTCCAGCCAGCAGCCTGTAGCAGCTGCCAAGGTGCACTCCACAGCGGGTGGGAGAGCCCTCACCCACGCAGGAGGCCACCGCGTCACATAGGGCAACCCCTGCCCTCCACCACCCCCCGCCAAGCCAGAGGACAGACTGACGTGAAACCGCAGCCCCAGTGCGAGGAACCACCTACCTACCCTGCACAACCCCTCAGACCAACACCTGCCAGATGGGTGGTGCGTTGACATCCTCGGAGGACGAACATGATGACCAGCCCCAGCAGCCTCGCAGTCCACGCCGTCCGCCTCGGAGACGTGGAGCCCCCCAACACGGTGCTGTGGCACACCCACCTGCACAGCAGGAGGGAGGGCAACCACAGAGAGAGATGCGTCGCAGGAAGCACTACCCTCCGCACAGGGTGTACAGACCGAGGCTCAGCTTCATGGACCTCTCCGAGGAGCAGTGCATACGTCGGCTCAGAGTCAATCGCCAGGTAGTTGCCGACATCTGCAGCCTCCTGAACGACGAGCTGCTCCCTGATGGACCAAGCAGCATCTTCTTACCTGTCGCCGTCAAAGTCACCACTGCCCTCAACTTCTTTGCATCCCGATCCTTCCAGGGTGCCACCGGGGACATCACCGGGGTCTGTCAGTCGTCTGCACACAAGTGCATAAGGCAGGTCACCGATGGGTTGTTCCGCAGGGCCTCGCACTACATCAACTTCGCCATGGACGAGCGCAGCCAGATGGAGAGGGCGGTTGGATTCCATGCCATGGCCGGCTTCCCACGGGTACAGGGTGTAATCGACTGCACCCACATCGCAATACGGGCACCTCCGCATGAGCCAGGGCTGTTCATCAACAGGAAGGGGTATCACTCCATGAACGCCCAGCTCATCTGTGACCACCGCCAGAGATTCCTACACGTGTGCGCCAGATACCCCGGCAGCTGCCACGATGCCTTCGTCCTCAGGGAGTCCACCGTCCCGCCCATCCTCCAGGCACCCAACGCCGGCAACGGCTGGCTCCTCGGCGACAAGGCGTATCCCCTACACACGTGGCTCATGACGCCTCTGAGGAACCCCATCACCGAGCCGGAGCGTCGGTACAATGACAGCCACACTGCTACCAGGTCTACAATTGAGCAGACCATAGGGCTGCTCAAGATGCGCTTCAGGTGCCTTGATTGTTCTGGGGGAGCGCTCCAATACACACCATTCAGAGTGGGACGAATCATAGTTGTCTGCTGTGCCCTGCACAACATGGCACTACAGAGAGGGGTGCCGCTGGAGGAGGCCCAATCCACACCCGCCACCCACATTGAGGACGGCGATGAGGAAGAGGAGGAGGAGGAGGATGCGGACGCGCCAGAGGATGGTGGACGACCCATGCGCCGAACCACGACTCACCGGGATGCTCGCCGGGCCAGGGAGGCACTCTTATGTCAACGGTTCTCCTAGAGTCAGACAGTGCGAGGCGCTCGCATCACCTCACCTGCACATGCGAGCGGCCATACCAGCCCCCTCCACTGAAGAGTGTTGCCAGTATTCCTGCACCCACAGCAGTGTGCCCAATGGGCGGCAGCAGGTGTTCGCCGTCATGATGGGCTGCACGGAACGCACCTATTGCACAGGCCGCGGAAGAATGGACGAGAGGTGGCAGGAGTGGTGAGAATATAGTGTTTAATATGTACAATGTGAGATAATATAAACAAAAAGTGTACAAATTAACAGACACCCTGGTGCATTCCCTTTGTGCTTATAACGCCTTTGGATTTCTTTTGCGGGTACCCCTACGTGGTGCTACCCATGTGGCTCCAGCAGAGGTAGTGGCAGGTTGCTTGTGTTGTTGCCCTGACTGGGTAGATGCTTTGGGCGGACGGCCCCTGGGTTTCGGTGCCCGTGAGGGCACCTCCACAGACTGCTCCTCCTGCACCGGGGCAGGGGCAGACTCGGCCACCTGGAGAGGAGGCACCATTGCGGGTACTGGTTGAGAGGGGGGCAACGGGTGGGACGTGGGGGCGCCTTGAGAAGCGTCCCCGCTTCCATGTCCCCGGTCACCATCATCCCTCTCGTGGCCTCGGCCCACATCACCCCTTCCACCCTGCTGGACGGCAGTTTGGATTGCATGTGTGAGGCCTTGCAAGGCCACCCCCAGTGTATCCGTCAGCCTGTTTATGGCGGCGGAATGTTGCTCACCCTGAATCCGTACAGCCGTTGTCAGGGCCTGCACGGACTCGATGTGGAGCTGTGCGTGACGCTCGAGGGAGGCCAGCCTGTCCTCCACCGCAGACAGTCCCGCACCTACCCTCCTGTGCCTGCGCCACCAATGCCCTCATGCAGGAGTTGGACTCCTCCATCGCCTGCGCAATTGTGGACAATGCGCGCGGCACCTCTGCCAGTACCTCAGCAATTAGCTGGTGCCCCTCGACGACTCTCCTTTTCACTGGTGGCCCCCTGGGTTCAGCATCTGGGTCCGGCTGAGCAGAGCCTGGAGATGAGTGCTCCCACCGACGCGGACCCTCCGCGGCTGCCCCTGCCACCAGGGTCTGCTCATGCTCACTCGTGCGCGGTGAATCACCAAGTGCAGCCCCAACTAGTTGGCGAGGGGGACCCACCGAGGTGCGTGTCTCTGCGCTGGTGGATGGTTGGCTCAGATGTGACGATGCACCCTCAGAGACCGCCATGTCCTCTGAGGAATCGCCCTCCTCAATCGCAGCGCTCGCAGACGGCCCTGCAAGGGAACAGAGGGCACTATGAGGCATGTGCACCAACGTTACGGTGCGCCTGATGGCAGGTGATGATACGGTCACTCGCGATCATGGGTGTTGAGTGTCAGCTTTCCCTTACCGGCCGTTTCTGCAGCGACAGACTCGCCATCTGCGACCGACAGGCAATGTGGCGTGCGGGCGAGGTCGAGCGCCTCCACCTCTGCGTCGGTGAGCTCCACCACTTGCGGCGGGCCACCTCCGGTGCGGGCCCTTTCTCGGTTGTTCTTGCTCCTCTTCTCCTGTGAAGGCAAAACACAGATGTGTGAGTGGGTGCGTCTTGCATAGTGACACGCATCGAGCATCGGTGTGGGTGGGTTGAGCGTGGGGCAGATGGATGGGAGGATGCGTGTGCCACATGCCCATCCCATTGCATGGGGATTGGGGTGTGTGGTAGTGTTCGGGTGGGCATAGGGACGGTGGGTACTTGCGGGCACGGCGAGGATGGTGAGTGAGTTGCTTTGAGGATTGCTGCGGGAGCGCTGTAGTGGCTCTGCAGGAGGGGTTGTGATCTGTTTGGCGTGATGGTGGGGACGGGTTGTGGGAGGGTGCGTTGGTGTACTCACCTTGCCGGACCTAGTGAGGTCATTGAACCGCTTGCGGCACTGCTCCCAAGTCCTTGGGGTGTTGCCCCTGCTGCTGACCTCCGCCGCCACCTCTGCCCATGCCTTCCTGGTGGCGGCGGCAGGGAACTTGCGTCCATCCGCAGGGAAGAGCGTGTCCCTCCTCCTCCTCACGCCCTCCAGCATCAGCTGCAGCGCAAGGTCCGAAAAACGTGGCGCAGCCTTTCCCCTCGGGTGAGCCATCATCTGTAGCCTACTGATTGCAGCAGGAGGGGCTTTGGGAGACTACCCCTTTAAGTGGAGCTCCTACATCGAGTCGACGGTACTGCGCATGCGCAGCCCGCCGGCACGCAGCTGGGGAGCGGAGAACCCGGAAGCAGGGCTTAAGCAGTTCAATTATCCCACGATCGCGCGGGGGACGCACGCAATTAGCCGTCCGCGTTTTCCACGCTCCCGGAGGACCACCCGCTGGGAACCCGCAGGCCTGCTAAAATCAAGCCCTATGCCTCTATTTATAAAGCCCAGGAACCTGTATGTTTTTTTAATCGCTTTCTCAACGTGCCCTGCCATGTTCAACGATTGTGTACATAAATCCCCAGATCTCTCTGTTCCTTTCCCACTTTTAGAATTGTGCCCTCTACTTTTTATTGCCTCTCCTCATTCTTCCTACTGAAATGTATCACTTTGCGTTAAATTTCATCTGACATGTTTCCGGCCATGCCACCAGCCTGTCTATATCCTCTTGAAGCCTATCACTATCCTCCTCACTTTTCACTACACTTCCAAGTTTTGTGTCATCTGCAAATTTTGAAATTTTGCCCCGTACACCGAAGTCCAAGTCATTAATATATCAAGAAAAGCAGTGGTCCCAGCACTGACCCCTGGGGAACATCACTGCACACCTCCCTCCAGTCCGAAAAACAACCATTCACCACTACTCTGTTTCCTGTAACTTAACCAATTCTGAATCCATGTTGCTACTGCCCCCTTTATACCATGGGCCGCAATCTTGATGATAAGCCTACCGTGCGGCACTTTATCGAATGCCTTTTGAAAGTCCATATATACCACACCAACTGCATTGCCCTCATCTACCCTCTCTGTTACCTCATCAAAAAACTCTATCAGGTTAGTTAAACACGATTTGCCTTTAACAAATCCATGCTGGCTTTCTCTAATCAATTCACACTCGTCCAAGTGACTGTTAATTCTGTCCCGGATTTTTTTTAAATTCGTTCATGGGATGTGGGTGTCACTGGCGAGGCCGACATTTATTGCCCATCCCTAATTGCCCTTGAGAAGGTGGTGGTGAGCCGCCTTCTTGAACCAGTGAAGTCCCACAGTGCTATCATTTCTAAAAGTTTCCCCACCTTCGAGGTTAAACTGACTGGCCTATAGTTGTTGGGCTTATCCTTACATCCTGTTTTGAACAACGGTGTAACATTTCCAACTCTCCAGTCCTCTGGCACCACCCCCGTATCTATGGATGTTTTGAAGATTATGGCCAGTTCCTCTGCAATTTCCACCCTTCCTTCCCTCAGCAACCTAGGATGCATCCCATCTGGACCAGGTGACATATCTACTTTAACAGCTCGCCTTTCTAGTACCTCTTTATCAATTTTTAGCCCATCCAGTATCTCAACTACATCTTCCTTTACTGAGACTCCGGCAGCATCTTCTTCCCTGGTAAAGACAGATGCAAAGTACTCATTTAGTTCCTGAGTCATGCCCTCTGCCTCCATGAGTCGATCTCCTTTTTGGTCCCTAATTGGCCCCACCCTCCTCTTACTACCCGTTTACTGTTTACATGCCTATAAAAGACTTTTGGATTCCCTTTTACGTTGGCCACCAGTCTATTCTCATACCCTCTCTTTGCCCCTCTTATTTCCTTTTGCACTTCCCCTGTGAACTTTCTTTATTCAGCCTTGTTTTATCAACCTGACATCTGTCATATGCCCCTTTTTTCCTCTTCATCTTACTCTCTATCTCTTTTGTCATCCAGGGAGCTCTGGCTTTAGTTGCCCACCTTTCTCCCTCGTGGGAATGTATCCAAACTGTACCCGAACCATCTCCTCTTTAAAGGCTGCCCACTGTTCAATTACAGTTTTGCCTGCCAATCTTTGATTCCAATTTACCCGGGCCAGATCTGTTCTCATCCCACTGAAATTGGCCCTCCTCCAATTGAGTATTTTTACTTTAGAGTGGTTTGTGTCCTTTTCCATAACTATTTAAACCTTAAGATACTATGATCGCTGTTCCCTAAATGCTCCCCCACTGCCACTTGTTCCACTTAGCCCGCCTCATTCCCCAGAACAAAGTCCAGCAATGCCTCCTTCCTCATTGGGCTGGAATCGTGCTGGTTAAGAAAGTTATCCTGAACACATTTCAAAAATTCCTCCCCCTCTGTGCCCCTTATTTTATTATTATTATTATTATTATTATTATCCCAGTCTATATTAGGATAGTTGAAGTCCCCCGTTATCACTACTCTATGGCTTTTGCACCTCGCTGTAATTTCCCTGCAAATTTGCTCCTCTATCTCCTTCCTACTAGTTGGTGGCCTATAGAATACACCCAGTAGTGTAATGGCACCTCTATTGTTTCTTAACTCTAACCAAATAGATTCTGTCCTTGACCCCTCCAGGACACTCTCTCTCTCCAGCACTGCAATATTCTCCTTAATCAACACTGCCAACTCTCTCCTTTCTTTCTTTCCCTATTTTTCCCGAGCACCTTGTATCCAGAAATATTGATAAAGAGAATCCTCCCAAGAAGCAGGTTGGTTACTAAAACCTTTGAAGGAGTCTGCTGACCTCCATTTTGAAAGGTTTTGCAATTGCAACCCCAGGGGGCCGGAATTCCCGGGCCTTCTCCTTCACGCCGTGTGAGAGGAGGCGAGAAGGCCCAAAACTGCAGGTATGTGGCCTTTCTTGCACAGCTTGTGGGCCCAGAGGAGCAGGAGTGCTTCCCCCAGGACCAACATGCATACCTGCAGCGACCCCCTCCCCCGCCCAACGTTCGCGACCCTCCGCCCAACAATAGCGATTCCCCCCTCAACGATTGTGGGGCCCCGCCCAACGATCCCGGATCACCGCGATGACCCCTGATCCCGACCCCCCCCCCCCGAACCCGCCTCGGTGACTGACCCCCCCAGTGACTTAACCCCGATCACCCACTCCCAACCCCATGACTGACTCCCATGGTGACTGACTCCCGATGACTGACTTCCCCCCTCTCCACCCTGGTGACTGGCTCCCCCTCGTGACCCCCATGACCATCGATGCCCCCCCGGAGCCTTCATGACCATCAGTGCCCCATGCCCATTGGTGTCCCCATGCCCATTAATGCACTGATGCCCACTCATGGCCCACCATGCCCCCCCCATCCACACAATCTAAGACTTACCTGAAGACTTACCTTTTCACGTCCTCTTCCTTGCTCTGCTCCCATCCAATTGAGGCCAACCTGTCAATCAGGCCAGCCTGTCAGAAGGGAAACCGACAAAAAAAATAAAAGACGCCCTTATGTCAAAATCGTAAGGACATCTGGGAAACCCGTACTTCTGGGTTTCCCGTCCGCAATTTGACCCCTCTCCCCCGCTCCTTTCCTGGCTTCGAGTCAAAATCCTTGCCCAAACTCCAGTTGTGGCTTTTGTACTCCATGTCTCTCTTTAGAAAGCCCAGGATCCCGTATGCTTTTTTAACAGCTTTCCCAACCTGTCCTGACAACTTCAAAGATTTGTGCACATATACCCCCAGGTCTTTCTATTCCTGCATTCCCTTTAGAATTGTACCATTTTGTTTATATTTCCTCTCCTCGTTCTTCCTGCCAAAATGTATCACTTCACACTTCTCTACATTAATTTTCAGCTGCCTTGTGTCTGCCCATTTCACCAGCCAGTCCATGTCCTCTTGAAGTCTATCACTATCCTCCTCACTGTTCACTACACTTCCAAGTTTTGTGTCATCTGCAAATTTTGAAATTGTGCCCTGTATACCCAAGTCCAAGTCATAGACGAAGATATGGCAGAGCAGGTTGTGTGTCTGGACTGCAGTATGTGGGAGTTTGTTGACAGCAAGAGTGGAGAGTGTCCTGAGTGAACTCATCTGCAGTAGATGTCTCTGCCTCGAATCTCTCCAGCTCAGAGTCATTGAGCTGGAGTGCGAGTTGGAGACACTCCAACAAATAAGGGAGGGGGAGGAGTATTTGGACAATTTGCTCCAGACCTCAGTCACACCTCGTAGAGAGGTACAGGATCGGAACGGGGTTCGTGTGACTGATAGTGTATGGAATAAGGGGAACCCAGGTGAGATAGAGAACGAGGATCCGCAGAAACTGATCATATCCAACAGGTACAATGTACTTGCTACCTGTGAGGATAAGGAAAAAGACTGTATGAAGGACAGCCAGAAGGCTGATCATGGCACCCTGGAGCAGGGAGGAGGAGGAGGAGAAGCATGATGTGGTAGTTGTAGGGGATTCAATAATTAGGGGGACAGATAGCATCTTTTGTAAGCAGGATCGAGAGTACCACATGGTATGTTGTCTACCCGGTCCCAGGGTTCGGGACATCTCGAACCGGCTTGAAAGGATACTGGAGAGGAAGGGGGAGGAGCCGATTTCTGTGGTCCATGTTGGGACCAACAGCAAAGGAAAGAGTAGGCAAGAGGTCCTGTTCAGAGAGTACCAGGAGTTAGGAGCTAAATTAAAAAACAGGACTTCAAGGATTATAATCTCTGGATTATTGCTGAAGCTACGTGCAAAATCGCGTAGGGATAAGCAGATTAGGGAGGTGAACACGTGGCTGAAGGAATGGTGTGGGAAAGAGGAGTACCATTTCATGGGACACTTATGGCACCAGTACTGGGGCAGGAAGGAGCTGTACTATTTGGACAGATTCCACCTTAACCGGGCTGGGACCAGGGTCCTAGCAGAAATGATTAAAAGGGTGGTCACAAGGACTTAAACTAGTAATTGGGAGGGAGAGCTCAGGTGGAAAAGGTAGTATAAATAATAATTCTAAAACAAATGAAAAGGAAGAGAGTAGAGTAATAGTCAGAAATTATGCTTTAGGCACTACATAAAAGGGAAAACGAAAAGATTTAAAGTAATTAAATCAGGAGAGAGAAATAAGAAATGTGTGAGAAAAACAACACAATGAGCAGAAGGACAGGTCAGGGATCGTGGCCCAAATAATCATTCTTTATATAAACACAGAGTATAAGGAACAAATTAAATGAATTGCAGGCTCAAATTCAACTTAGAGTTTACGATATGGTAGCCATTACTGAGACATGGCTGCAAGATGTTCAGGACTGAATATACCAGGTTAGAAGGTATACAGGAAGGATAGGGAAAGTGGTAAAGGGGGAGGAGTAGCCTTAGTGATTAAGGATGAAATTACTTAAATGATAAGAAAGGATATGATGAAAGGTAAGTCGGCAGTGAAGACTTTGTGGGTAGAATTAAGAAATCGAAAAGGGTGACAAAACAGATAGTAAGAGCTACAAAAAGGGAATATGAAAAGAAACTCGCAAGGGATATCAAAATCAACACAAACATTTTTTACAATTATATTAGGAAAAAGAGGGTGGTCAAGAGCAATGTGGGCCCCTTAAAAACTGATAATGGTGATATTGTAAATAAAAATAAGGAAATGGTGGACATGTTAAATAATTACTTTGCATCAGTATTTATAGTAGAGGAAGAGGATAGCATGCCAGATACAACATAACTAACTTTAGCAAATTAACAGTAATGAAGAAAATAATGGCACTAGGGAGTGACAACTCCCCAAGACCAGATGGTTCCATCCCAGAGTTTAAAAGGAAGTAGATGAGAACATTGCAGATGCCCGAACTATAATCTTCCAAAGTTCTCTTGATTCAGGAACTGTTCCTTTGGATAGGAAAATTGCACGTTACTCCGCTATTTAAGAAAAGTGATAGTGGGAAACCAGGGAATTATAGACCAGTTAGCCTAACATCTGTTGTCGGGAAATTACTAGAGTCTATAATTAAGGATAGAGTGATTGAACACCATGAAAATTTTCATCTGATCAGAGAGAGCCAGTATGACGAAACTGATTGAATTTTTTGAAGACGTGACTGAAGTAATGGGAATGTCTGTGGATGTTATTTAAATAGACTTCTGGAAGGCATTCGATAAAGTCTCTCATAAGAGATTGTTAGCTAAAATTGAAGTTCATGGAATTGAGGGCAAATTACTGACCTGGTTATGAAATTGGCTGAGCAGCAGGAGAAAGGGAGAAGGGATAATGGGCAGGTAATCAAATTGGCAGGATGTAACCAGTGGTGTCCCACAGGGATCTGTGATAGGGCTTCAACTATTCACTGTATTTATTAATGACTTAGATGATGGGATAGAGAGCCACATATCCAAGTTTGCCGATGACGCAAAGATAGCCAGTAGTGTAGATACAAGTATAAAATTACAAAGAGATATTAATAGATTAAGTGAATGTGGAAAACTGTGGCAAATGGATTTCAATGTAGGCAAGTGTGAGGTCACCCACTTTGGATGTAAAAAGGATAGATCAGAGTACTTTCTAAATAGTGAAATGCTCGAAACAGAGGATGTCCAAAGAGACTTAGGGGTCCATGTACATAGATCATTAAAATGTCATGGACAGGTACAGAAAATAATCAAAAAGACTAATGGAATCCTTACCTTTATATCTAGTGGATAGAAAACAAAGGGGTAAAAGTTATGCTACAGCTATGCAAAGCCCCGGTTAGACCACACCTGGAGTACTGTGTTCAATTCTGGGCACCATGCCTTAAGAAGGATATATTGGCCTTGGAGGGAGTGCAGCATAGATTTACTGGAATAATACCTGGACTCCAAGGATTAAATTACGAGGAGAGATTACACAAACTAGGGTTGTATTCCCTGGAATTTAGAAGAATAAGGGGTGATTTGATCAAAGTTTTCAAGATATTAAGGGGAACTGATAGAGTAGATAGAGAGAAACTATTTCCGCTGGTTGGGGAGCCTAGGACTAGGGGACATACCCTAAAAATTAGAGCCAGGACTTTCAGGAGTGAAGTTAGGAAACACTTCTACACGAAAAAGGGTGGTAGAAATTTGGAACTCTCTTCCGCAAAGCATTGATGCTAGCTTAATTGTTCATTTTAAATCTGAGACTGATAGATTTTTGTTAATCAAAGGTATTTGGGGATATGGAGCTAAGGCGGGTATATGGAGTTAGGTCACAGATCAGCCATTATCTCTTTGAATGTCGGAACAGGCTCAAGGGGCTAAATGGCCTGCTCATGTTCCTATGCTCCTATGTTCCTATTTTCCGATGACCACTGCAGTTCATCTTTACATAAATTATTTGGACTTGGGAATCGGAAGTACAATATCAAAATTTGTGGACGCCGCCAAATTGGGGGTATAGTTAATACTGCGTCAAGATACAAGAAGACATTAACAAACTTGCAGAATGGGCATGTAAATAGCAAATGAATTTCAATATAGATTATGTATGAGGTGGTGCATTTTGGTGGGAAGAATATGGAGTCCACTTCTACAATTTAAATGGGGTAGAAGCGCAAAGGAATCTATGAGTACAGATTAACAAATCGTTAAAAGTTGGAACGCAGATTAACAAAGCCATAAAAAATGCAAAGAAAGCATTCAGGTTCATTTCTAGCAGAATAGAATTCAAAAGTAGAAAAGTTATGTTAAATTTATATAGAACCTTAATTAGACCACACTTAGAAGTACTGCGCACAATTCTGGTCTCCATATAACAAAAAGGATATAAAAGCACTGGAGAAAGTGCAAAAAAGATTTACAAGGATGATACCAGAACTGAGGGGGTTCAACTATCAAGAAAGATTGAACAGGCTGGGATACCTTTTCCAGAAAATAAGATTGAGAGGTGACCTGATACAGGTTTTTAAAACTATGAAAGGGTTTGATAGGGTAGACATAGAGAAGATGTTTCCCCTTATGGGGAATCCAAAACTAGGGGTCATAAATATAAGATAGTCACTAATAAACCCAATAAGGAATTCAGGAGAAACTTCTTTACCCAGAGAGTGGTTAGAATGTGGAACTTGCTACCACATGGAGTGGTTGACGCGAACAGCATAGAGGCATTTAAGGGGAAGCTAGATAAGGACATGGGGAGAAAGGAATAGAAGGATATGTCGATAGGGTTAGATGCAGTAAGGTGGGAGGAGGCTCGTGTGGAGCAAAAACACTGGCATAGACCAGTTGGGCCAAATGGTCTGTTTATGTGCTGTAAAATTCTATGCAATTCTGTGTAAGAGCGCTCAGAATGGCTGCCTGCAGGTGAAGATTGGGCAGCCGCTCTGAGCCCTCTGTCCTATCCGCTATTGTGGAGAGTGTGCGTGACACCTTTTCCATTACCTCGCAAAGGCGAAGCTGTGCCTCAATCATTCTCGCTCTCAACGATGTCCCCCGAGGTTCATCATCTGGGTCCAGCTGAGCAGAGCTTGAAGACAAGTGCGCCCCCCGATGCGAACTCTCTGCAGCTGGCCCTGCCACCAGTGTCTGCTCGTGCTCACTTGTGAGTGCTGAATCACCAGGTAACAAACCAACTTTCTGCCTAACAGGACCCACCAAAGTGCCAGTATCTGCGTTGGTGCATGGCTGGGTGTGAAGTGACAGAGCACCCTCGGGGGAATTGAGCTCCTCTGAGTAATCATTTTCTTCCATGGTGCCTGTTCGTCATTAATCCTTGAAGGCCCTGGATGTGAACATAAAGCAATATTAAAAAAATCATCGCAGAATTTTTTTTTGAAATTAACACACTGACGTGTGCATCAGGTCAATCATTGATAACATCAATTCATGATGTGTGTGAAAGATGTTAAAGTTCTGTCACCAGCCGTTTGCAGGTTGCCAGACTCGCCATCTCTGATGGCCAGGCATGCAACCGTGTGGCTGATGTCCAACGCTTCCTCCTCCGCATCCAGGGGCACTATTTGTGGTGGGCTCCCTCCAGTCCTACTCCTCTCCCATGCATTTTGCACTCTCATCTCCTACAAGGGGAGAAAGAACAGACACATGAGTGGGTGAAGATGACATTTTCACCCGATGGCTGCATTGCTTTGAGTGAGGCTGACAATGAAACAGATGCATCAGAGGGTGACTATCAGACAGATTCATCACATTGCATCATGATTGGGGTGAGTGGGAGTGGTGGGTTCACAAATGGGGAGGTGAGGAAATGCACAGAAAGTGAAGGGAAGTTGATGACGAGACTTAAATGGCTGTGAGGAGTGATGGAGTAGACTTGACAAGACAGAGTGAGGAAGGGGAGTATTGTACACCACAGGATGTAGGTGAATCAGTAACTGTACTCACTTTTCCTGACCTGGTTAGGTCATTAAAGCGCTTCCTGCAATGTACCCACGAGCTTGCCACCATGCTCCTGCTGCTAATCTCTTCTGCCATCTCCAGCCACTCCTTCTTGGTGGCAGAAGCCAGGTGCTTCTTCTGATCAACCGGGTATAGTATTTCCCTCCTGCTCCTGACATCAGCCAGTAGCAACTCAAAAGAGGAGTCGCTAAAGCGGGGTGCTGTCTTACACCTGTTTCTAATGTGCACTTTGCTTCCCAGCTGAGTGTTTTTTTCTTCATTTTCTACCCACAATAATCCTTTGCCTTTTGCTGAACACTAGAATTCCACTGGTCGAAAATTTAAATATTCAAAATATAGACTGAATCTGAAGTGCAAGATGGCCGCATGCCCTTGGTGCCTGATTATGTGAAAACCTCATTTATAACTAAAATATTCACTTTATTTTTTAAAAAACATAACAAAATGGCTGGCACTGTCTGACCCCTGGTGATGTAGTTTAAGAGCCAATGGGATAGGTGCAAACTGTGTGCAATCTCATGCTTTATGTTAATATTGGAATCTCTAATATTGTTACACCCTTGTAACACTGCAAACCATCAACATTATAATCATTTCAAAGCATGATTACTCTTCCTATTGACTCACAACAACAGACTTCTGGGTGAAATCCATGGTTTTCTGTGGCATTATTTGCTGGAAATTCAACCTCAGGCTCTGTAGATCAGTTTGGGAAGAAACCACATGGAGAGCAATCTTTGAAGGGAGTACATGGATGACAGGTACAAAACCATGCATTTGTTGCATTTTGTACAACCTGCTCCCTTTGGTATATTTAACTAAACAGCCGTAGGCAAAGTTTAAATTCAGCATATTGGAATTTTAGGCTTCAGTTATCATCAATGAAAAATATGTCTTTCTAATGAGGAGGAAGATTCATAAGAATTTCACTACTGACCATTTATTTCATATTCCTTATCAATATCTGTTCTAACAGAAGTACAATTCTTGTGCATCTAAATCAAATCCCTTCTGATTTATATAGTAATTTCTGAATCGCAGTGGGGTTGAAATCGTGCAGTGTGATAGTAGAAAGAAATGAAGAAAGGAATTTGCATTTATTTAGCACACTTCATATCCTCAGGACATCCCAAAGCTTGTTCACAGCCAATGATTTGCTTTTGAACTGTTGTCACTGTTGTTTTGTAGGCAAATGTGACAGCCAGTTTTGCGCATAACAAGTTCCCACAAAAAGCAAATCCAGGGAATGATAAGAAAAACTATTTTGATGATGTTGGTTGATGGATAAATGATGGCCAGGGCACTGGAAGAACTCCCCTGCTCTTCTTCAAATAGTGCCATGGGATCTTTTATGTCCACCTGAGCAGGTAGACATGGCCTCGGTCTAACGTCCGATCCTAAAGATGGCATCTCCAACTTCCTTAGTTTATGCTATCAAGTGTTTGAGTTGGTACTCAATTCCTCTAACCTTGGTAATAATAAGTTCCATGGATTTGTTTTAAAAAATCAGTTTGAAGTACTACCAACAATATATGTGGCAAGGATATATTCTCAGTTTACAATTAACAAAATAATGAAATTATTTATGTTCATCAAGATTAATTTTACAGCCATTGGAAAGAGGAGAGTCTTATTCCATCAGTCTGTGTGGGGTTTGAGCTCAGATCCCTGAGGTGAAGGAACAAAGTGTTAATTCACTCTGCTTCCACCTTAGTTTAAATTGCCCTCTCCACTATATCAGGGTTTTTCTTCTACAACGGTCTAGAATGCCGTTCCTAAATAGCAATGGGATGGTATTGATATAACTGTGGCCATGATAACACCCTGATGAGCATCAGTGTGACAGAGGGAACAGAGGAGATTTATGAGGATGTTGCCAGGGCTAGAGACAATACTTTTGATTGTTGTGAGTCTCGCTACATTGCAAACTCTAACACATTCTATTATGGTTGATAGAAGGATTTAAACCTCTATGAATTAATTTCCTGAGTTTGTGTTAATAAGATTAGACTGTACTTATAAATGAGCTTATGAAACCAAATCACTGTTCCTTTCCGGATGGTCCTGCTAATCCAATAAGAGTAACGAGATTTTCACATTAAGATTTACATTTGTTGGACATTTTTTTTACATGAAAGGCTCCATCATAAATATAGACAAAGGCAACAAAATCACTTACAGAACTACTGAAATTTCAGCACAGAAGGAGGCCATGTGCCCCATTATATCTGTGCTGGGAAGATTCCAAAACTCCAGCAAGATTTGAACTCTCAACCTCAGATTTATAAAACCAGTGCTATGAGCCTGAGCGATAGTCACCTAGCATATTGGCTCGCAAAAAGGCATATTCATATTTCACAAAAGTCAGCTGGCACAGGAGGAAGCGCGAGGTTGATATCGTTCTTAATATAGATGAAAAATAGAAGATGAAGGATATTTCATTTGCTTTTCTTTAAAGTTGTATCACCTGATGTCACAACTATCCTCTTTCTAGAAGCCAGAATGAACACAAGTGACTCCTCGTCAATTCATTGTTTCCCTTTATCCCAGTAGAGACTGTTTATTGTTTTTCTTCACATGATTTTTGATATAGAGATATCTTTGACTCTCCTTTGAGGCCGTGTTCACTCCCTCAACTCCTTAGGACTGTGTCATTCCTAGAAATACGCCCACTAATGCAGTTTTGAGCTGCCCTATAGTCCTCCTGGACTTGGAATAACACACTTGACACTCATTTTGGAAAAGACTTGGTATACTGAATATAGTTCACTTACTATTGTTGGCTTAAAAATTGTGCTTCCAAATTAAAACACAGTAGCATTATGCCAGCATATTAAAAAAAGTTGTGTATTTATTTATTTGTGTATTTTTGTATTGTGAGGTAATGCATTTGGGGAGGGCAAACAAGGCAAGGGAGTACACAAATGTAGAGGAACAGAGGGATCTTGAAGTGCATGTCCACAGATCCCTGAAGGTAGCAGGTCAAGTAGATAAGGTGGTTAAAAAGGCATACGGGATACTTTCCTTTATTAGCCAAGGCATAGAATATAAGACCATGCAGACGCTGCGACAACGGATGAACCGACACCGCGCAACAATCGCCAAACAGGAGGGTTCTCTCCCTGTCGGGGAACACTTCAGCAGTCATGGACATTCAGCCACCGACCTTCGGGTAAGCATACTCCAAGGCGGCCTTCGAGACACACGACAACGCAAAATCGTCGAGCAGAAATTGATAGCCAAGTTCCGCACCCATGAAGACGGCCTCAACCGGGATCTTGGGTTCATGTCACACTCCACATAACCCCACCAGCGAACACATGTTATCTGTTTTTAATATAACGGGTCATTGACTGTCTTCCTTCTCTCTCTCTCTCTTTTTTTGGGGGGGGTTTGTATTTTCGGTGGCCTTTTAGGTGACACCTCTCTGTCTGCTCACTGTGATTGCCTTGGCAACGGGCAGTAATCACCAGGCATTGTTCTGTGATTTACAAATGCGAAGGATTCGAAAATTTCATTTCCACACCATTCACCTGAGGAAGGAGGAAGCTTCCGAAAGCTTGTGAAATTTAAAATAAATTTGTTGGACTATAACTTGGTGTTGTAAAATTGTTTACAATTGTCAACCCCAGTCCATCACCGGCATCTCCACATCATAGAATATAAGAGCAGGGAGGTTATGCTAGAACTGTATAAAACATTGGTTAGGCCACAGCTTGAGTACTGCGTACAGTTCTGGTCACCACATTACAGGAAAGATGTGATTGCACTAGATAAGGTACAGAGGAGATTTACGAGGATGTTGCCAAGGCTGGAGAATTTTAGCTATGAGAAAAGATTGAATAGGCTGGGGTTGTTTTCTTTGGAACAAAGGAGGCTAAGGGGAGATTTAATTGAGGTATATAAAATTATGATGGGACTAGATATAGTAGACAGGGAGGACCTATTTCCCTTAGCAGAGGGGTCAGTGACCAGGGGGCATAGATTTAAAGTAATTGGTAGATGAATTAGAGGGGAGCTGAGGTGAATTTGTTTCACGATGGGCCGAATGGCCTCCTTCTGTGTTGTAACATTCAACGATTCTATAATTTTGTAAGATGTTCCACCTTACTTTCTCTCTGTGACCAGTCCCAGTGTCCAATTCCTGTCCAAGCCCTAAAATTCTAGTCTATTAGTTTCTATTGTTAGCAGTTTCAGAACTGGGCTGCTTCTAATAGTCCTTTCTAAGCTGAAGACCCTCTTGGGTTGTCCATCTCATTCCACTCACTGATGTAACCTCTAGCGTAAAATGCAAAGTTTGCTACTATTTATCTAAAATGATCTATTGTCCAGAAGTGCATTCATCTCGAGCAAACATTTTAATGTTTTGGCATAATCTTAGATGAAGAGGACTTAGTCATGCAAGATTTCGGTCACATTAAATGATTGTACTTCAAACGAATGCCCTGGCTAAGGTTTGATAGGCACGGTCAATTCCTCTGAATGAAATACAATGCAAGAAATCAACCTTATCATGTCCATGGTTAGTCTCATTCGTGCATATATTCTGTAAGTGTAAGTAGTCTGCGTCTCTCCTCGATTCCTGTCAGAGTTCAGATTGGGCTTTCAAGTCTTGTTCTTTAGCTTGTTTTGTAGGTTAGGCAATATAAACAATAGGTCAGAACAAAGCTGAGCAAAAAACTAAGTAGCCATAGTGTTGGCCTCAGTGACGACTCAGCCCACTGCACCAGTGACAGTGTCCAGGTCCCAGGGTAAGGAGGTTTCTCCTTCCAAAGTGAGAATATACAAGGGGCCGAGGTCCCCCGACACAATTTCTCACAAGGGGTACTCTATTAGGCAAACCTGGGTAATTTCAACTGCCTGTGCTGGCAGTGGCTCAGTGACCTTCATTAGAGAACACGTAAGCTCAGGAACTCCCAGCCCTAACCAGTGGGATGGTACACTGACCAGAACAGGCTTTTGGTCTGACATTATAATCAAAACCAGTTGACAGGAACCAGATGACTTTCAACAGGTAGGGCTGCTGTAGGTTATCAAAAGCAACAACAACTTGCACCATATAGCACTTTTAACATTGTATAAAGTACCAAGGCACTTCACAGCAGCATAACAAGACAAAAATTGACACCGAGCCAAAGAAGAAGATAGTGGAACGGGTGACTTAAAGCATGATGAAAGAGGCATGTTTTAAGGAGAGTCTTAAAGGAGGAGAGAGAGGTGGAGAGGTGGAAAGGTTTAGGGAGGGAATTCCAGAGCTTGGGGCTTAGATGGCTGAATGCATGGTCTTCAATGGTGGGGCCCAAGAAGCCAGAGTTGGATAAACGCAGAGTTCTTGGAGGGTTGAATGGCTGGCAGATTAAAGGTAGGCCATGTTTATTCCTCTTGCAAGACACAAGGTGTAAAATACACAAAGTATCTGTTAGAACATGGCTGAATTTTGTAGGATGTATGACCAACGTCACCATATGCCTAAACCAGGTAATCGCAACAAAATGAGATTGCAGTCTTATCAATTATTATCAAATATTTCAACAGAGTGGTCAGAAACATCACAGGCTCCATGACTGACCAGAATGGATTAAGGAAACAATGCACATTAATTACAGTGGACTATGCATTCAGATATCTAAATCTGTACCTTTCACGTCAATGGGCATAAATAAAAATGAAGTATTTGTTTAACTTTAGCTTCATTAACTAATGGTTCCTTTATTTCAGTTGCAGTACATTAAGAGGTAGAATTTCTGCAGATTTTCCCCAATCTCAAAATATACCTTTGGTGGATGATCGGCAGAAACCCTCGAGAAATAGCATAAACAGATATTAATGCTGTTTCTCCAAGGTTCCTGCTGATCTTCTGCTGGAGTTACTGTGGGGGATCGGGAGAATCCCTGCAGAAATTACTGGCGAAGGAATTTAAAGCCAATTGTATTCAGAATCCCAGTTCCAGATCAACTCCATACAAATGTTGCGAATGCTTTTGTTCAGTTGTCTCCAAGGCTTGAAGGAGGAGTCAAGCCACATTCAAACAGAAATTTACAGTGTAATATGTTCAGCCATGTGTATGACTGGCTGTTACTTTTGAATTTATCTGACAGTTATTCATATCCATTACTGTTTAATCTGTCAGTTTGGAACTTCGAAAAAAAATAAGTCGTGCCAGTTAGGTCTCTTGATAAGGATAGAAGAAGAAAAGATTAACTGTCTATAAAGAAGTTTATTATAAATTAATAGTTTTCAATAGAGATTGCAAACCATTGGTAATTTCCTGCCATTGAATGAATGAAGTATGATACCTATGGTAAATATATATACATTATGGTTATTTATTTGCTTGTTCTTCTATTGCTCAATAAATTCATTTGAGAGATGAAGCTTAAAACGAGATCTCATGTTGTGACACTCTCTCGCTTTTTGAAGACATGAGGAAGCTCCTGTGGAGGAACACGATAGATCCAGCTGTGTATTCCAAAAAGACTTTACATTTCTTATGCTGGATGCAATACTGATATCTCACCTCAATGAAGATGCTACCAAGGCTGTAGGGAGTTAAGACTCACCTATGAGAGTAATCTATAATATGGAAACTGAAAATCTAGAGTAGGGAGAGCAGAAAAGACCCAAAAACAAAACATGGATGTCATGGCTGACATAGTGTTAGAAATTTTGATTCATTATGGTTCCCAGAAGAGATTTTGTCTGGCCAGGTTTTATGTCTTAGCCAGTCACTCACCTGTGACAACAGTACCACCTTCCGAACTCAAGGATGATCACATGAAGGTATGCAATATAACTAGTAAGCTAAAATATAGCAACAAAGGTTTTCTGTTTGATCCCTCGGCACACCACAAAATATCTAGATATTGAGTAGGTAAAGGCATACTCCATAGGGATTGTGGACCCAACTAGTGGATATGGGGGCAGAGAAAAAAGTCTACACTAAAAAAAAACGTAACGAAGCAAGCAAAACAGAAACTGAAAATTGCAGGGTTACAGAAAATATGTTATTTGTGGCATTGTGGAAGAGAGTATTTATTGTATGAAATCATTTTCCATGGGTCAAATCACCCTGCCTTGATTACCACTGCTCTTATGTTTACATCGTTCACCTGACGAAGGAGGAAGCCTCCGAAAGCTTGTGAATTTAAAATAAAATTGCTGGACTATAACTTGGTGTTGTAAAATTGTTTACTTATGTTTAAAGGCTAAGCTTGCAGATAATCAGAGGTCACAGCTTGGAACACATGTTGGACACCCACTCCACTGTAGCTCACTCCACTGTATTTATGTTGTAGATCTATGCAAGAGGGAGAGCTTGGAAGACCATGCAGCTTGATTTTCAAATGGCGGCGGGAGGGGTCAATGAACGTGTGGCTAATCCGGATAATAAAATCTTACTGTTCCCCACTCAATCGCAAGTTAATTGGAGCCCCTTAATGTGGCTTCCAGGTTTGTTGTCCAAAAGCTGCACAGTGGGCGGACTGCGCACCCACATGACCTGCTGTCAGCTGGAGTGTGTCTATTAAAAGGGCCATTGCTCCAATGGCTTTTGCTGGAGCAAAGACCAAAACGACACAATGGAGCAATAGAGGGGCAAGGCTGCTCCAAGATTCAGCGATGCCTCACTTCAGCTGCGACTGGCCGGGGTGAGGAGGAGGAGGAGGAGGGAACTGTTATACTCAGCCGACAGGAGGAAGTGCTCTTCCTCTGTCACCAAGAAGGCCTGGCTCGAGGTGGCAGAGGAGGTCACCAGCAGGAGCAACATTCTGCCTCTGATGCATCTCTTTCACGGTCAGCCTCACCCAAAACAATGCATTCATTGGCTGACCACTTCACCCTCACTCACTCGCACGTCTGTACTTTCTCTCCTTCTAGGAGAAGAGAGCGCAAAATGCACACGAGAGGGCGAGGACTGGAGGGGGGCCAGGCCACAACAAGTAGTGTTCCTCACAGATGCGGAGCAGGAGGCCCTGCAGATCAGCCACGCCCTCGAGTGCCTGTCTGTTGGGGACGGTGAGACTGGCACCCCACAAATGTCTGGTGACACAACTTTAACATTCATCACACACAACGTGAATTGATGTTAACAATGCTTGGCGTGTTGAACACCTCAGTATGCTCATCGCAGCATGACACATCTGTGATGATGCTTAATATTGCCTTCTGTTCTCTTACAAGCCCATCAATGGCTGCAGTGATGGCAGAGTGTGATTCCTCAGAGGACCTGCCGGCCTCTGAGGGCGCACCGTCTCATCATAGTGAGCCATCCACCATCGCAGATATTGACATCTCGGTAGGTCCTAGTAATCAGTTAGTTGGGGTGGCACCTGGTGAGTCGCCACACACAAGTGAGCACGAGCAGACACTGGTGGCAGGGGCAGCTGTGGAGAGTCTTTGTCAGTGGGAGCACTCCTCACCAGGCTCTGCTCAGCTAGACGCAGATGCTGAACCCTGGGGGCCATCCTTTAAAAGGAGAATGATCGAAGGACAGCAGCACATTTGCGAGGTGCTGGAACAGGTGCCACGCACACTCTCCACAATAGCCCAGAGGATGGAGGAGTCCAACTCCTGCATTATTGGAATGGTGGCACAGGTATGTGAGGGAATCTCTGAGATATTGTCACAGGTAAGTGCGGGAATGTCTGTGATGGAGAGAAGGCTAGCCTCTGTTGAGCTTGAAGCATGTCTTACAAATGAGTCCATTCAGGCACTGACAATGGTCATTTGGACTCAGGGTGAACAACATTCTGCCGCCTTAAACAGGTCGGCAGACACCCTAGCACTGGCCTTACAAGGCATCACACATGTCCTCCAAACTGTTGTCCAGCAGAGTGGTAGGAGTGGTGTGGGCCTGGCCCAGGGGAGGGATGATGGTGAAAGGGGACATGGAAGTAGGGACACCACTCAAAGCGCTCCCATGTCTCACCCATTGCCCCCCTCTCAGCCAGTATCCGCAATGCTGCCTCCTCTCCAGGTGGCCGAGTCTGCCTCTGCACAGGTGCAGGTGGAGCAGTTTTTGGAGGGGCCCTCACTGACTCCAAAACCCAGAGGGCATAGGCTGAAAGCATCTAAGCAGTCAGGGCATGAACATGAACAACCTGCCACAACCTCCTCTACAGCCACAGAGGATGCACCACGTAGAAGTAGTCGTAAAAGAAAGGCTAAGGATTTGTGATCACGAAGGATATGCACAAGGGTGTCTGACAGACTGTCACGTTTTTCGTTTATATTTGGTTTTTGTTAACTTCACATTAAATGTTATCATTCTCACCACTACTGCCTCATCTTGCCCATTCTTGACTGGCTTTTGTGATAGCGCCTTTTCATGTGCTTCACTATGAACAGCGACACTTGATGCCACCCATTGGGTCACTTTACAGTGGGTGTATGTGTAATTGCAGGACTGTTCTGTGCGGGGCGGAGGGAGGGCGGCTGGTGTTGGCGCTTGTCTTTTCAGGTGGTCTGAGGACTGGACTCTTCTCACTTTCTGATCTTAAGAGAATCGTTCATAAATGAGTGACTCCCTGTCCTCACAATCAGCCAGGTTAGCCGTTGCTTTGCACATGGGTTCATCCTCCTCCTCCTCCTCCTTCTCCTCCTCCTCCTTCTCAATAGGGATGGCAGATGTGGATGGTGGATGAGGTGATAAGGCCTGCTCAACCGGTACCCGTCTCTGTAGTGCCATGTTGTGCAGAACACAACACACTACTATAATGCGACCCACTCTCACTGGTGCGTATTGAAGTGCTCCCCCAGAACGATCGAGGCACCAAAATCACATCTTGAGCAGCCCTATCGCATGTTCAATTATAGACCCGGTGGCGATGTGGCTGTCATTGTATCAACCCTGTTGCTCACTGATGGGATTCCTCAGAGGTGTCATGAGCCATGTCTGCAGGGGGTATTCCTTGCCCCAAGGTGCCAGCCCTTAAGGCTGTTTGGTCCGTGAAAGAGGCCTGGGATGTTGGATTCCCTCAGAATGAAGGAATCATGGCAGCTGCCAGGGAATCTGGCGCACACGTGAAAGAATCTTTTGCGGTGGTCACAAACGAGTTGAGTGTTGATGGAGTGATACCCCTTTCTGTTGATGAACAGTCCTGGCTCGTGTGGAGGTGCTCATATTGCTATATGGGTGTAATCAATCGCACCCTGTACCCGTGGGAAGCCAGCTACAGCGCGGAATCCCACTGCCCTCTCCGTCTGGCTGAGGTCGTCCATGGGGAAGTTGACGTAGTGCGAGGCCCTGCGAAACAAGCCGTCAGTGACCTGCGTTATGCACTTGTGTGCAGACGACTGTGACTCCGACGATGTCACCGGTGGCACCCTGGAACGATCTGGAGGCGAGGAAGTTGAGGGAGTGGTGACTTTAACAGCGACAGGTTATGAGATGCTGCTCGGGCCAGTCGGGAGCAGCTCGACATGAAGGAGGCTACAGATGTCTGCGACCACCTTGCGACTCACTCTCAGTCTCTGTATGGACTGCTCCTCAGAGAGGTCCAGGAAGCTGAGCCTCGATCTTTAGACCCTCTAACGAGGGTAGTGCCTCCTGCGATGTCACTCCCTCTGTTGTTGCCCTCTGTGCTCTTGTGCAGGTGCCTGTGGCACAGCCCTCTGTGTTGTGGAGCTGCAAGTGCCGGAAGTGCACGCCGTGCCTGGTGAGGATGGTGAAGTTCCTCGTCCTTAGATGTACTGGTGAATGCAGCCATCGCGCCCCCCCATCCTGATGGTGTCAGTTTGAGGGGGTCTGAAAAGTTGGTAAATATGCGTAAACAGAACAATTTTGAGTGGAAACCAAGAATTTTCAGTCTAAACACAAAGATCTCCTAGCCAAAAGTTTGTCTGAGTGAACTGAGTGCCCTGCTGCAATAACTCACCTTTATCCCCATCTGTCAAACAGGCATTTAAATGTCAAATTGGCTGTCGGCTGAAACACGGCTCCTTCACCATGGTATGTTTCACACAGCACGGGAAACACGGTGATGCTAAATGAAAATCGCTCACCTGCCTCAATCCCCATAAAATTAATAACTTCAGTAGTAGGGAAAATGCTAGAATCTATTATAAAGGATGTGATAACAGAACACTTAGAAAATAATAATAGGGTTTGGCAGAGTCAACATGGATTTATGTAAGGGAAATTATATTTGACAAAGCTATTGGAGTTCTTTGAGGATGTAACTGGTAGAATAGATAAGGGGGAACCAGTGGATGTGGTGTATTTGGATTTTCAGAAGGCTTTTGATAAGGTCCCACACAAGAGGTTGGTGAACAAAGTTATAGCACATGAAACAAGCATGGATTGAGAATTGATTAACAGACAGAAAACAGAGAGTAAGAATAAATTGTTCTTTTTCAGGTTGGCAGACTGTGACTAGTGGGGTACTGCAGTGCTTGGGTCCGAGCTATTCACACTCTACATTAATGATTTGGGTGAGGGGACCAAATGTAATATTTCCAAGTTTGTTGTTGACACAAAACTAGGAGGGAATGTGAGTTGTGAGGAGGATGCAAAGAGGCTTCAAGGGGATATAGACAGGCTAAGTGAATGGGCAAGAACATGGCAGATGGATTATAATGTGGAAAAATGCGAAGTTATTCACTTTGGTAGGAAAAACAGAAATGCAGAGTATTTTTTAAATGGTGAGAGATTGGGAAATGTTGATGTTCAAAAGGACCTAGGTGTCCTTGTGACGATCCGGATTCGGGCCAGGCCACTTGTATCAATCTCAGTTACTAACTAATTAACCCTTTCTAACCATTTTGCATTCTGCTTCTTTGCCACGTAGGCATTTTAATATTTTACCGAAAACTGACCATGTAGGGATTCTCACTTGTACATGAGTCACTGAAAGCTAACATGCAGGTGCAGCAAGCAATTAGGAAGGCAAATGGTATGTTGGCCTTTATTACAAGAGGATTTGAGTACAGGAGTAAAGATGTCATACTGCAATTATATAGGGCCTTGGTGAGACCACACCTGGAGTATTGTGTACAATTTTGGCCTCCTTATCTAGGGAGGATATACTTGCCATAGAGGGAGTGCAGCGAAGATTCACAGACGGATGGTGGGATTGTGGTATGAGGAGAGATTGAGTAGGCTAGGCCTGTATTCTCTAGAGTTTAGAAGAATGAGAGGTGATCTCATTGAAACATACAAAATTCTTACAGGGCTCGACAGGGTAGATGCAGGAAGGATGTTTCCCCTGGCTGGGGAATCTAGAACCAGAGGTCACAGTCTCAGAATAAAGTGGTGAATTTTTGGAATTCTCTACCCCGAAGGGCTGAGAAGGCTCAGTCATTGAGTACATTCAAAACAGAGATTGATAAATTTCTAGATATTAAAGGCATCAAGGGATATGGGGATAGTACGGGAAAATGGCGTTGAGGTAGAAGATTAGCTTTGATCTTGTTGAATGGCGGAGCAGGCTCGAGGGGCCGGATGGCCTACTCCTGCTCCTATTTCTTATGTTCTAATGAATATAACTTCAACAACTTGAAGGACCTTAATAAGTGCTTTAAATATCAGCCTTCCGGCTTTAATTGCCGGTTGGACTTCCGCGTTCCAGAACCACATGCGCACACAGTTGCGTCTGTGTGAGATGCAGAAATCGGTGAGTTGGAGCGGGCTTCCTTACCCCCTCGGGATTTTCCCGATTTTCCCAGCCCCCAACGGTCCCGCACTTTGATTTGAAAATCGAGCCCATGGGATTTCCAGAGATTGGAGGAGAACACAGGATATGTGGTAAGAAACATATTATTCAGATATTTTATTTGTATGATATGTTACATCAACATGCAGAGAGATTATGTACAAGTGTATGTAATAACTGCAGTACCCAAATGGATAAGGTCTGTAACAAAGACGAGACACAGAGGGCTGAATGACCTCCTTTTATGCTTTATTGAATATTATCACCAGTGGAATCATGATGCCAAAGCCACACTGGTGATCATAGATTAAGTGAGAACTTACATGGTGATGGATAGGTTGAGATTCCAGAACTAATGTTCGAGGCTAACAAAGCGATTAGAAGGGTAAGAGGAATCAGTCTTCTTAAGGATGGGATGAAAATGAGCATATTTTCAAGGAAAATAAAACAGCGGGAGGTAGAGTGAACAAAGAAATGACATATGCCTGGGGCAGGCTTCAGGAATGAACTACGTGAATTCATGAGCAGTTTCCTGCATGATTTAACAAATATAAATATTCACATTTATTTTCTAATACTATATAAAATATTACAAAATAACACAGCTTCAATATATGGCACTACTTTGATTCTGTATATATCTTAGGTCAATAAAAGGTTTGCTTTCTCTGGAATAAGAACCTAGTGCAGGTGTCTCTGTCATTTATTGCTGGTTAGTTCTTCTTAAATAGGCCATTTCAAAAAGGCATTTTTGAAACATCAGTAGCCTGTTGGGACTTTGCAGCTCTTTTAATATTTAATTCTTCGTTGTGCATATGTACAACCTACAAGTTCTGTAAATGTGTAGGTAATAGAAGTGCAACCAATATTGTGTTTAATGAAAGCATATGTGCTGACATTTCTGCAGGTCTATTTAGCTAAATCTTTAGTTACAAGGTTTTGGACACACCTGCCTCACATCTAAAGAACTGGTGTTCATCTCTTCAAATTATGCAGCAGTCGTACAACACCAAGTGCTGTAGTATGTGGTGCCATTAAGGTAACAGCTCACATCACCATTGACTAAAGGAACAGCAGTACTCTACACATGTGAAGGCAAATTTTCCTTTGCTCTGTACCTGGGCAATTCGTGCTCTTTTGGGCCAAGGCAGAGGAAAAAGGGGCAGGAATCCATAACATTAGGTCACTGTGCCCATTGTGTGGGCCCAGCGTAGATGGTATAATGAGGTAGGAGGTAGTGCTCCCACTCTCCCACCTCATTCTCCTGTGGTTGCACTCACCAGGCGATCCAGTGCAAGGGTGCCCAGTGAAACCTAGTGCTATGACCTGCCACTAGGAGGTCAGGTCAAAGACAAGCATGTAAGTTGTTTTCTTTAATAATTTTACAATCTCCCTCCCCCCCGGCCCCCAGCCCTCCTGCAAGATTTGAGCCATTCGGAGCCCCCTGGTTGCTGATTTCCACCAGCAGCCAGCGGCCTGAAGCTGTGGTTACATTTGCACCTGGTTTTAAGGTGCAAATCCCAAACAGGGGGCAGGCCTATGTCTGGATTTTCCTCGGGTCATGCAAGTAGGCCAGGGTTGGAAAGATTTGTGTACCTTCTTCCTCACAGGTGCAGTACACCTGAGGTACTCTATGCCTGTTGGGCATCTACCAGGCACCCAGAGAGGAAAATCTATCCTGTGAATTAATCTGAACTCTGTTTTCTGGGACAAATTTCTAGGCCAGCATCTTCAACAATACTGCACTGAAAGTGTCAACCCAGATTTTGTTATTAAGTCCTTAAGTGGGGCTTGAACCCATGACCTTCTACCACTGAGCCAAATTGACACTACGAATAAAAGTTTGTATCAGTATATAAAATCAAAATAACACACAGTGGAACTTCCAACAGTGTATATCTTGCTTTTTTATCAAAGTACCACTTAATATTTGAATAAACTAATCATGAATTTGTGATTTTTAACTAAAGTGAAGCTTAATAAGACTGACTCTATAATTTATTTTTGTGTTTTTATTATGGTCTGGTCACAACTGGATTACCAGATTAAATTATCATGGTTAAAAAAGACACAGAAGTGTTGCTAAATCATGACAACAGGAAGCAGGCATGACAATCAGGTAGTCTCAAGAATTTTATACAGAGAAGAGCTAATTCTTTTAACAATACATTTAGGGTAAAATTTTGACTTTGTGTGATAGTGTAAAATGGTTCCATTGGTGGAAATAAAAATCAGGAGAAATGAAAAATGGGTTGCTGATTCACTATCACCCATTTAGCATCACGATTTAGCAACACTTCTGTGACTCCAGTAATGGTTAGAGGTAATGACTAAAGTATAACAGTAATGCTTGCATCTACTTTTAATAAGTAACACTACCGCCTGCTATTCACTCATCCCACCACTAGCAATGCTGTGGAATGAGTCACTCAAGTCCATCCATCACTTTGTCTGGTCATAACAAACACAGTTAAAAGCTATACAATTTCTTTGAATGATACAGCACAGAAGGAGGCCACCATGTAGTTTTAACACTCTTACCTTCCTGCATATCTGTGAACTGAATTGACCAAGCATCAGATTTTGATGTAGCTGTCCTGGTGTTGTGCCTGTTCAGCTCCGATATCGGAATTGAACTGAGACAGACTGGGTAGATCTTGACTTTGTGCGATAGTGTGAAACGGGTGATAGCGAGTCAGCAGCCCGTTTTACATTTGTCCTGATTGACTTCAATGGAAATAAACATGGGGGGAGATGCTGACTCGCTATCTCCCGTTTTACACTGTCGCACAAAGTCAAGATCTACCCCACTGATTTTTAATGCTACATTTTTTTCAAGAAGACCAAGCATGTAAGCATTTCATTTTTGTTGTTAAAAACACATATATGTTTTGTGAATTGGCCTTAGCACCATGCAACAGCCAACACTGAGCTGTATGTTTTTAGTGGCAGTGACTAGGCTTTGAAATCACACAGCATATATTTTCAGGCTGGAAAACAGCAAAATCACACTTTATACTTTATGCTGATGCAAGAAAATCACTTTTAAAAAGTGTTAGGTTGTTGTGTGCAATCTTCAGATATTTTCTCCTTAACTTTCGCATAGCACAGTAACAGGAGATAGACCATGAGCCAGATCTGACTATGCACGGAATCATGACACTTGGTTTGAACAGTTAGATTTTTGGCTTAAAACTTTATGACTTGAATTGTGCTCTGAGTGATCAAGTTACTACACAGTTTTGAAGTGATTTCTTATTTGGCTCGTATCTCTACTATTAGGTAAAACAATTTCTCCCCTAGCGATAGTTGGTTACCACTAAAGAGGCAGAACAGGGCAGGTTAGGACAGGGATACAGAATTTCTGAACTATTTCCAATTTTACCTGGTTGTCAAATTTTACATTTTTAACATTTCCTTGTAAAATACCAAAGCTGAACTGCTAAAAACCAATACAGACACTGAAAAATACATATGTAGCAGAATTAACAGCCCCTATATTTATGGGGAGGCAGGGAAGGGGGGCAAAGTTTAGCAGGCAGGAAACCTGGAAATACGTGTTTCCCAGAGACCTTGCCGAATTTAACGGCAGGCCCTGATTTAAATTTATTAATCGGTTTCCCGGTTGCAGCCAGCCAGATTGAGAGGCTGGCTGAATGTCGGGCGGGTAGGCCTGTGGCTCCAATGAAGTACTTTTGAAGTATAGTTACAGTTGTAATGTAGGAAATGCGGCAGCCAATTTGTGCACAGAAAGATCCCACAAACAGCAATGTGATAATGGGCCAGGTAACCTGTATTAGTGATGGTGGTTGAGTGATAAATATTGGCCAGGACACTAGGGGAGTACTCCCCTACTCTTCTTTGAAATGGTACCATGGAATCTTTGATGTCCACCTAAGAGGGCAGATGGGGCCTTGGTTTAATGTCGCATCCAAAAGATGGCTCCTCCGACAGTGCAGCACTCCCTCAGCGCTGCACTGAAGTGTCAGCCTAAATTATGTGCTCAAATCTCCAGAGTGGGACTTGAATCCACAACCTTCTGACTCAGAGGCGAGAGTGCTACTACTGAGCCAAGGATGACACGTCAGTAAAAGAAAATTTGACTTATTGCAAATGTTGCCCAATTCCCCAATCTGGCAGGCTTCCCGTCTTTGGCTTCCTCTTGAAATAATTGACACACTGCTGGATAGACATTTTCATAGTGTAATCTGCTAGTTAGCAGCACAGAAGACAAAATGCTTAAAGCAATCAGTCGGCAAATTTACTGAAGATAACAATCCATTGATGCACGTGTTGTGTGCTTTTTAAAAGCATCTTATTGTCTCTAAAAACATATGACCCACTGTAAAAATAGTGTTAGTTGTTTGTGATGTACAATACAATGTACAATTTGCTCAAATAAAAATCTAGCAGAAAGTTCAATACCAAGTACTTCAAAAATAGATCTACTTTGACATTAAATTTAAACTCGATTAGTCCAATATCTAGGTTAAAATTGTAATGACATCAATATAAAAACGAACACAGCATTAATTTAATAATACTATAGTCAACACTGAATTATTTCAGGGACTCAGAAACTATTTCTGTGATGATCTGAAGGAATTTACCTGTGAAGAACCAATATCTTAAAATTTGAAATGTAGATTTGAATTTGGCAGTAGACATAAAGAGAAGGAGGGAGGGTGTGTTGTTCACAGGGTGTTATGGACCAGTGGAATGTAACATCGGGCAGAGGAAGCTCCCACCGAAAACAGATGGGAGCTTCATTGTCATATGCAAATGACACAATAGTACCTTTGTGATGCCTCCTGGGTCTTTTTTCCAAACTTGTTGCTTTTAAAGGATGCCCATGTAAATGGCTATCCAAGGTTGCTAGGTGCTGAGCAGTAGAGGGAAGTAAGTTTGAAAGGCCAAAAAGAGGAATAAGACAGCCATTTTGAAGGACTTTCTGGCCCATTTTCCTTATTTTTTTCTTAGCGGGATTAGCACTACTTCTTAACCAGCACTACATGAAAATTACATAGAATCTACAGCATAGAAACAGGCCAATCGGCCCAACTCGTCTATGCTGGTGTTTATACGCCATACGAGCCTCCTCCCACTCTGATTACCTCTTCCCACACTGCTCCTATATCCTTCTATTCCCTTCTCCCTTATATATACATCAAGCTTCCCCTTAAATGCATCAATGCTAAATGCTTCAACCACTCCATTTGGCAGCAAGTTCCACATTCTCACCACTCAGTATAAATAAATTCCTCCTAAACTCTTTATTTGTTCTGTTAGTGGCTATCTTACATTTATGCCCCTTGTTCTGGACTCAAGCACAGTGGAAACAGGTTCTCCATGTCCGCCATATTGAAACTCTTTATAATTTTAAAGACCTCCATCAGGTCACCTCGAGGTCTTCTCTTTTGCAGAGAAAAGAGCTCCAGCCTGCTCAATCTTTCCTGATAGTTGCTTCCTCTCAATTCTGGAAACATCCTTGTAAATCTTTCCCATACTTTCTCCAGTAGATGAGTTCAAATTCCTTGCTAGTTATGAAATTGGAATTCAATAAATCTAGTAACTTGAAAGCTCCTTGATATGAATACAATATTGTTTGTATATTATATGGCAGAATTGGAGGTCATGAAAGAGTAGTGTTGTCATTGAGATAATATTGTAACAATCATAATAGCAACGGCTAACTGTAATAACTGTCCCGGAAGATTGTGGTTAAATCCTCCCTTGACATATTCAGTTTAGGGTTTGAAGTTGCTGGTTACTATCATCGACTGCACTATTGATTGGGCCGATGTGGCTTATTTGGCAGGGTGAGGAGGTCATGTAAGTATTCAGCTATTGCATTGTATCTTAAATGTTTGAAATGAAAGCTTTTTCTGTTATGGTGACTCCAATCAAGTCAAATCGCACTCTCCCCGCCATCCCCCAATCTTCCAAAATAATAATAACCTGTTTGGGGTTCTTTAAGGTGCTCCAATATAAAAAGGAGACAATTGTCATTTTGTACTACACTTACAGCTATTGGCAAACCCAAGGGAATTCTCCAGTAAAAGTGTTGATTGTTGTTTATTCACCCGGTAAGACAGTGTCATTCAAACTGCCAGTCCATGGCACCAGTCAGCTTTGGTTCATTGGTGGACAATGGTGTGAAGATCAGGGCCTGAGACAGGAATGTGTTGGTTTGCTTTTAACAGTTTGTAAATTTGCAAAAGAAATACTGCCGACCAAAATATGAATCAAAAATGAAATAATTAAGCAAGCCATGAATCCCATTTATACTCTAAATTCGGTCTCCAGACCCATTGTATAATGATTGTGGTATATAACTTTATAAAAGCACGAGCATTCCAAGAATGGAAAATAGTAGCACAAATTCATTAACTTTCAAACTTTTGCCACTGGCCTCCAGTTCATATTTAAACACAGTTCACCATATACTTTGACAATCTTGTGGAGTTCCATGCAATTTTTTAAAAATTGCATGGAACTTAAGACTGGAAATTACGACTGACGATTAATATCGGAACAAACACTTAGGCCCCAATTTTAACTGCCTCCGCCTGGTGGAAACCTGGCAGAAAGGTTGTTAAAATAACGGATATCAGTTACCTCCAACAATCCTGCTTACTTCCCAGCTTGTCCCCATATTGACCTGATCATTTGAGGAGGTGGGCAGGACACCCGCAGGAAGGAAGCGGGGTCCTGCTTTAAATATGCAGATCAGGTCCAATGATGTCATCAGGACCCAATCTGCAATATTAACCAGAGGCCTGAGTGGGGGGAGGGAGAGGGGGAAACGGGACAGGGGGCAGTGTCGGCTTCCCCATCAGGCAAAGCCTGCCGGGAGTTGGGTCCTATGCCAGGAGAAGCCCAGCAGATAAGTTTAAAATTTATTTTTGAGATTTTCTTGTGGGCCAGGCAAGGCAGGAGTGCTCCTCTCGGCCTCACAAGGTAGCCTTAGGCCACCTTTTAACTGGGCTATGCCCCTCCTGAATGACTCCCCCACCAACCCTGATTGCTACAAGACCCCTCCCCAGGCCCCGACCACGGCATGACCATCCACGGCCCCGATTGCTAAAAGACCACACCCCAGGCCCAATCACGGCAAGACCATCCATGGCCCCGATCGCTACAAGACTGCACCCCCTCTGCCCCCAATTGCTACAAGACCCCCTCCCCCGGCCCCAATTGCTACAAGACCCCCAGCCTCGATTGTGACCCCAACCCCTCAGCTCCCAAATCCCTCCCCTCCCCTCGTGGTCCCAAGCTTTGAAACCCCATCAACTCCCCTCCCCATCGACCCCGGCTGTGGCCTCCTGCCACTTATTTGCGCTCCTGCCTATCGGCCAGGCTGTCAATCTGGCCGACTTCAGATGGGAGACTGCAGCATTTTATTTAAATAAGGCCCTGCTGTGAAGATCGGCAGGGTCGCTTTATCCCCAGCCTTGCCGGGTTCTTTGGCTGATTACAGCCTCCCTCTTAGTATTGGGGCCTTAGGGGGTGATTTTAACCCGACCCGGAAACTGGGTGAGTGGGCAGTTAAAATCGCCCAGGTTACTTACCCACTAGAAAATCGCCGGGAACTTACCGTTCTGAATTTTAACCTGCTCTGCGGAGCAGGTGGCAGGTGCACCAGACTAAAGCTGGCAGGATCCTTCTTTATATATGCATGTTGGGTCCCAAAACAGTACCAATGTTCTTGCATAGAGGGTAAATAGAGCAGTGGGGGGAGAAGATAAACTAACATGGCAGGGAGATGGGGAAAGTTTAGATTTGAGGGGAAGTCTAGATTTGAGTGGGATTAATAGAGATGCTGGAACAGAAACAAAAGGCAATAGCTCAAATACTATCAAACGTGAAAAGGAAAGAAACCAGTTTTATGACTGAGAGAGAAAAACACTATTGTGGAAGGAGCAAGGGATGTCAGAAAATTAAATGAGAAAACCAGGGTAAAAAATAAGGGTCAACTTAAAAGTCACAGTAAAAGAGGAGGTAGTTGAGATACTAGATGGGGTAAAAATTAATAAAGATGAGGTACTAGAAAGGCTGGCTGTACTTAAAGTAGATAAGTCACCCAGTCCGGATGGGATGCATCCTAGGTTGCTGAGGGGAGTAAGGGTAGAAATTGCAGAGTTGCTGGCCATAATCTTCCAATCATCCTTAAATACGGGATGGTGCCAGAGGACTGGAAAAATGCAAATGTTACACCCTTGTTCAAGAAAAGGAGTAAGGATAAATCCAGCAACTACAGTCCAGTCAGTTTAACCTCAGAGGTGGGGAAGCTCTTAGAAATGAGAATCCGGGACAAAATTAACAGTCACTTGGACAAGTGTGGATTAATAAAGGAATGCCAGCACGGATTTGTTGAAGGCAAATCATGTTTAACTAACTTGATTGAGTTTTTTGATGAGGTAACAGAGAGGGTTGATGAAGACAATACGGTTGATGTGGACTTTCAAAAGGCATTTGAGAAAGTGCCACACAATAGGCTTGTCAGCAAAATTGAAGACCATGGAATAAAAGGGGAAGTGGCAGCATGGATACAAAATTGGCTAAGTGACAGGAAACAGAAAGTAGTGGTGAACGGTTGTTTTTCGGACTGGAGGGAGGTGTACAGTGGTGTTCCCCAGGGGTCAGTATGAGGACCACTGCTTTTTTTGATATATATTAATGACTTGGACTTGGGTGTACAGGACACAATTTCAAAATTTGCAGATGACACAAAACTTGAAAGTGTAGTGAACAGTGAGGAGGATAGTAATAGACTTCAAGAGGACATAAACAGGCTGGTAGAATGGACGAATGGCAGATGAAATTTAATGCAGAGAAGTGCGAAGTGATACATTTTGGCAGGAAGAAGAGAGGCAATATAAACTAAATGGTACAATTCTAAAGTGGGTGCAGGAACAGAGAGGCCCAGGGGTTTAGGAGAACAAATCTTTGAAGGTGGCAGGGCAGGTTGAGAAAGTGTTTAAAAAAGCATACAGGTTCCTGGGCTTTATAAATAGAGGCATAGAGTACAAAAGCAAGGAAGTTATGTTGAACCTTTATAAAACACTGGTTCGGCCACAACTGGAGTATTGGGGTCAATTTTGGGCACCACATTTTAGGAAGGATGTGAATGCCTTAGAGAGGGTGCAGAAAAGATTTACCAGAATGGTTCCAGGGATGAGGAACTTTAGTTACGTGGATAGACTGGAGAAGCTGGGGTTGTTCTCCTTACAGCAGAGAAGGTTGAGTGGAGATTTGATAGAAGTGTTCAAAATCATCAAGGATTTAGATAAAGTAAATAAAGAGAAACTTTCCATTGGTGGAAGGGTCAAGACCAGAGGACACAGATTTAAGGTGATTGGCAAAAAAACCAAAGGCGACATGAGGAAAAGCTTTTTTATGCAGCGAGTGGTTATGATCTGGAATGCCCTGCCTGAAAGGATGGTAGGTGCAGATTCAATCACAGCATTCTAAAAGTAATTGGATAAATACTTGATTGGAAAAAATTTGCAGGGCTACGGGGAAAGAGCCAGGGAATGTGGCTAACTGGATTGCTCTTCCAAAGAGCCGGCATGGGCTTGATCGGCTGAATGGCCTCCTTCTGTACTGCAACCATTCTATGATTCTATGATTCTAACTTTTCAAAAAAAATTGGTATCAACATTGAATAGGCAAATGCATAAAGTATTGAAAATAAAATTGAAGAGTTAGAGGCATTAATAATTATAGAGGAATATGATGTAATGTCAGTAAAGGATTCTATCTCTACTCTAGAAGGTAAGGATCTTCCAGAGGGGCGATGGGTGGACAGGACTTGGTGCGAGTTAGGATATGGGCAGCAGAATTTTGGATGAACTCAAGTTTATTGAGGGTGGAAAATGGGAGGTCGTCCAGGAAAGCATTGGAATAGTCATGAGCTGAGCTGATGCAGGTGCGGAGGCGGGCCATGTTATGGAGGTGGAAGTCTTGGCGATGGTGCGGATACGGGGTCGGAAGCTCATCTCAGGGTCAAATAGGACACCAAGGTTCTGAATGATCTGGTTCAGCCTCAGACAGTGGCCAGGGAGCGAGATGGCGTCGGTGGCTAGGGAACGGAGCGTGGGACGGGGTCTGAAAATAATGGCTTCAGTTTTTAGTTGGAGGAAATTTCCTCTCATCCAGTACTGGATGTCGGACAAGCAGTGTGACAAATCAGAGACAGTGAACGGTTAAGCTCTCTTCTTCTGGACTCCACCACCAAGGGAAATAGTTTCTCTCTATCTATCCAACAACTCCTTTGATCATCTTAAATGCCTCAATTAGATCACCCCTTAATCTTCCATATTAAAAAGAATGGAAGCCTAGTCTATGCAACCTATCCTCACAATTTAACCCTTTTAGCCATGGTATCATTATGGTGAATTTGCACTGCAACCCCTTCAAGGCCAATATATCCTTCCTGAGTTGCGATGCCTAGAAATTAATGCAGTACTCCAGATGGAGTCTGACCAGAGCTCTGTACAGCTGTAACATTACTTCCATGCCTTTGTATTCCAGCACCCTAGAGATAAAGGCCAACATTCCATAGGTCTTTTTAATTACTGTTTAAACCTGTCCACTAGTTTTTAGTGATTTCTGTGCTTGGACCCCTAAACTTCACTGCTCATCCACAGTTCCTAGCTTCTCACCCTTAAGAAAATAATCTGATCCATTTTCTGAGGTCCAAAGTGCACGACCTCACACTTTCCCACGTTGAATGCCAGACTAGACAAGCAACAACCTGACATTGCCATACTCACAGAATCAGACATTTCAGCCAATGTCTCAGACTCTTCCATCACCATCCCTGAGTATGTTCTGTCCCACCAGCAGGACAGACCCACCAGAGGTGGTGGTACAGTGATATACAGGCAGGAGGGAGTGGCCCTGGGAGTCCTCAACATTGGCTCCGGACCCCATGAAACGTCATGACATCAGGTCAAACATGGGCAAGGAAACCTCCTGCTGATTACTACCTACTGCCCTGCCTCAGCTGATGAATCAGTCCTCCTCCATGTTGAGCACCACTTGGAGGAAGCACTGAGGGTAGCAAGGGCATAGAATGTACTCTGGGTGGGGGACTTCAATGTCCATCACCAAGAGTGGCTCGGTGTCATCACTACTGACTGGGCTGGCTGAGTCCTGAAGGACATAACTGCCAGACTGGGCCTGCGGCAGGTGGTGAGCGAACCAACATGAGGGAAAAACCTACTTGACCTCGTCCTCACCAAATCTACCTGTTGCAGATGTATCTGTCCATGACAGTATTGATAGGAGTGATGACCTCACAGTCCTTGTGGAGAAGAAGACCCGTCTTCACACTGAGGCCGCAATCCAACGGGTTGTGTGGCACAACCACCGCGCTAAATGGGATAGATTCAGAACAGATCTAGCAGCTCAAAACTGGGCATCCATGAGGTGCTGTGAGCCATCAGAAGCAGCAGAATTGTATTCCAGCACAATCTGCAACCAGATTGGCCCAGCATATTCCTCGCTTTATCATTACCAACAAACCAAGAGATCAATCCTGGTTCAATAAGGAGGTTTAAACCGTTTTTTGGAGGCACTTGATTGGCAGCTGAGAGCAACTTTTCCATTTCCAGGACTAATAAGGACATCTTTCATTACTGGCACGAAATATGTTCGGCTCTGAACTCCAAATAGCAAATACCAGGAGCAGCACCTGGTGTACCTAAAAATGAGGTGCCAACCTGGTGAAGCTACAGCATAGGACTACTAGACAGAGCTAAGCGATTCCACAACCAATGGATCAGATCAAAGCTCTGCAGTCCTGCCACATCCAGTCGTGAATGGTGGTGGACAATTAAACAACTAACGGGAGGAGGAGGCTCTGCAAACATCACCATCCTCAATGATGGCAGAGTAGAGCTCGTGAGTGCAAAAGACAAGGCTGAAGCATTTGCCAGAAGTGCTGAGTGGATGATCCATCTCGGCCTCCTCCCAACATCCCCACCATCACTGAAGCCAGTCTTCAGCCAATTCGATTCACTCCACGTGATATCAAGAAATGGCTGAGTGCACTGGATACAACAAAGGCTATGGGCCCCGACAACATCCCGGCTGTAGTGCTGAAGACTTGTGCTCCAGAACTAGCCGCGTCTCTAGTTAAACTGTTCCAGTACAGCTACAACACTGGCATCTACCCGAAAGTGGAAAATTGCCCAGGTATGTCCTGTCCACAAAAAGCAGGACAAATCCAATCCAGCCAAGTACCGCCCCATCAGTCTACTCTCAATCATCAGCAAACTAATGGAAGGTGTCGTTGACAGCGCTATCAAGCGGCACTTACTCACCAATAACCTGCTCACCGATGCTCAGTTTGAGTTCTGCCAGGACCACTCAGCTCCAGACCTCGTTACAGCCTTGGTCCAAACATGGACAAAAGAGCTGAATTCTAGACATGAGGTGAGAGTGATTGCCCTTGACATCAAGGCAGCATTTGACCGAGTGTGGCACCAAGGAGCCCTAGTAAAATTGAAATCAATGGGAATCGGGGCAAACTCTGCAGTAGCTGGAGTCATACCTAGCACAAAGGAAGATGGTAGTGGTTGTTGGAAGCCAATTATTTTAGCCCCAGGACATTGCTGCAGGAGTTCCTCAGGACATTGCCCTAGGCCCAACCATCTTCAGCTGCTTCATCAATGACCTTCCCTCCATCATAAGGTCAGAAACAGGGATGTTCGCTGATGATTGCAGTGTTCAGTTCCATTCACACCCCCTCATATAATGAAGCAGCCTGTGCCTGCATGCAGCAAGACCTGGACAACATCCAGGTTTGGGCTGATAAGTGGCAAGTAACATTCGCATCAGACAAGTGCCAGGCAATGACCATCTCCAACAAGAGAGAGTCTAACCACCTCCCCTTGACATTCAATGAGATTACCATTACTGAATCCCCCACCATCAACATCCTGGGGGTCACCATTGACCAGAAACTTAACTGGACTAGCCACTTAAACATTGTGGCTACAAGAGCAGGTCAGAGGCTGGGTATTCTGCGGTAAGTGACTCACCTCCTGACTCCTCAAAGCCTTTCCACCATCTGCAAGGCACAAGTCAGGATTGTGATGGAATACTCTCCACTTGCCTGGATGAGTGCAGCTCCAACAACACTCAAGAAGCTCGACACCATCCAGGACAAAGCAGCCCGCTTGATTGGCACCACATCCACCACCCTAAACATTCACTCCCTTCACCACCGGCGCACTGTGGCTGCAGTGTGTACCATCCCCAAAATGCACTGCATCAACTCGCCAAGGCTTCTTCGACAGCACCTCCAAAACCCACGACCTCTACCACCTAGAAGGACAAGGGCAGCAGGCACATGGGAACAACACCACCTGCACGTTCCCCTCCAAGTCACACACCATCCCGACTTGGAAATATATTGCCGTTCCTTATCATCACTGGGTCAAATTCCTGGAACTCCTGACCTAACAGCATTGTGGGAGAACCTTCACCACATGGACTGCAGCGGTTCAAGAAGGCGGCTCACCACCACCTTCTTAAGGGCAATTAGAGATGGGCAATAAATGCTGGCCTTGCCAGCGACGTCCACATCTCATGAACGAATAAAAAAAAGTGTCTAGCATAAATGTTGGCATAGACTAGTTGGGCCAAATGGCCTGTTTCAGTGCTATAGACTCTATCTAATTCTACGCAATTAAATGAACTCCATCTGCACCAGTTTTGTACGCTCACTTAATCTATCAATGTCCCTTTGCAACTTTCTGCTCCCATCTACACTATTTACTGTGCCACCTAACTTAGTATGATCTGCAAACTTAGATATACAGCACTCTATTCCTTCATCCAATTCATTTATAAATATAGTGAAAAGCTGAGGACCCTACTCTCTGTCTCCTACCCTCTAACCAATTCCCTCACCAATCCAATAGGTTACCTCCAATTCTATACGCCCTTATTTTTGTAAACAGTCTCTTACATGGAACCTTTTTGAATGTTTTCTGGAAGTTCATATAAATAACATCCGTAGACACTCCCTTATCTACCACGTTTGCTACCTCCTCAAAAAATTCAACTAGGTTCATGACTTACCCTTTGCAAATCCATGCTGGCTCTCCCTGATCAGTTCATATTTGTCCAAATGCTCAGTCACTCTGTCCCCAATAACAGATTCAAGTAACTTCCCCACAACTGATGTTAGACTTTTAGGCATATAATTTCCTAGTTTATCTCTCCTACCCTTCTTAAATATTCAAAGTGGGGAATCCTTTTTAGAATGCATGCTGAACTGTTTCCTAGCTCAATATGTTTCTAGCCTAAGAAGGAAAGATTAGTTCCGATTAATGAAATGGGGGAAATAGTTGATGTGAAAATAAGAGAACAATTGGGAAATAGTAATCACAACATATTAATGCTCAATGTAAGAATAGAAAAGGACAACAAAGAGTCTAAGATGAGGGTACTGGACTGGAAAAAGACGAAGTACAGTGAGATTAAAAAAGGAACTTGTCGCAAATTAACTGGGAAGAAAACAGGTTGACATTAACTTTGAGTATGAGATTCACATAAAGCAAAAAAGTGTGCATCGAAGAATAGAGTTCTGTGTATAAATAGAAACTAAAATTAAAATGGAATTTAAAAGTGAGGCACTTAAATCGAGTTACATTGAGTCTACAGCACAGAAACAGGCCATTTGGCCCAACTGGTCAATGCTGGCGTTTATGTGCCACACGAACTTTCTCCCTCCCTACTTTATCTAATCCTATCAGCATACCCTATTATTCCTTTCTTCCACATGTGTTTATCTAGTTTCCCTTTAAATGCATCTATGCTATTTGCCTCAATTACTCCTTGTGGTAACGAGTTCCACATTCTTACCGCTCTTTGGGTAAAGAAGTTTCAAACTTGATAAAGAGCGAGCATGGGGTAAAGCAAGGAATAATAATAAAGATAATTGTGAAGAATATAAAAAGTGTAGTAGGTAGATAAAAAGGTAGATTAGGACTAAAGGGAAATATGAAAAATAGATTGACAGATGAAATAAATGGAAATAGAAAGGGGCTTTACTAGCATATAAAAAGTAATAGAATTCTTAAATAGAGGGCAGGACCACTCAGGGATAAAGGAGAGAGTCTAATTGTAGAAGATGAAGGTATGACAGAGATATTGGGCCGGATATTGCTATAAAAATAATGGTGAGGCTAACAGCACTCACCGTTATTCATGTGCAAATTGGACAGTAACTTCCGATGACCGCACATGTGCAGTTAAATGCGGAAATCTGAAAGTTGCTGGCCGAGATGCGCTGCTCCTCCAAAAGCTGTCGAATACGGCAGCTCGCTGGCTGGCTCCCATTTCAAACCTATTGTCTTAATTACTGCCAAACAACCTCTCTGGCTCTGAAAATTAACTTTTACAAGTGTGGAGTCTCATTCCTTCAGACTTTAATCGTTGTTGGACATTTTAAAAAAATATAAATACATTTTCTTAGAATCACAGAATCATAGAAAGGTTACAACAGGGAAGGAGGCCATTCGGCCCATCGAGTCTGCGTCGGCTCTGTGTAAGAGCAATCCAACTAGTCCCCCTATACTTCCTATTGTTTCTTTCTATCTCTTTTATCTCTGTCTTTTAATTCAATCTTTCTTACCCTCTCTTTATTTTGCTTTCTGTACCTTTTTTGACATTGAATTCACTATTCTTACTTACACTTCCTGGTTTTGACTCTGTGCTGTTATTAATGATGCTTCAATCCGATTGGTTAAAGAGATACACAGTTACTTGCCCTGTTCACACAGGTCCCAGATGCCCTGCAGAGGGCACCGTGCTTTTTGGATCTCTAATTTAGAGGAAGTTGCCATGCAAAAGCTCACAGAAAGTCTATGGACAAGTGCAAATCTAACAAACAGCGGGTGCCGTTCGTTTGCTGCTCATAGCAAAATCCGGACCTTTAAATAAATATTTTGCAAATGATAGTGGAAGTGAGAATGTAGGTGTACGACTGGAGACTATGGAATATAGCTGAAGGAAAAGAATTGGTTCTGATAAAAGTAGCCAAATTCAAGATGGATGATTTATTGGGCTCTCCTAGCAGGCTGTTGAAATAAGTCAGAGATAGCAGAGGCTCTGGCCACAATTTTTCAATCCTTCTTAAATATGCAAATTGTGCTTTGGGATTCGAGAGGTAAAATAGGCTAAATACTGGAAGCATAGAAAGGTACAGGGCTATGGGGAGAGAGCAGAGCAATTGCATTATATTTGGATTGCTCCAGCAAAAATGGGCACAGACGCAATGGGCTGAATGGCCTTCTTCTGTGTTGTAAACCTCTGTGGCTCCATGGTTCTAAAAGTGGGCTCAGAATGGAAATCCCAACAACCTGCTCTTGGCCATCCTGTTCTGCCCAAATGAACAGCCAGAAAAGTAAGACATTTGAAAAATGCATGTACCAGATAATACCATTGTAAAAAGTTCAGAACGGTATGTAGTTTGCTGACGATACAAAGCTAGGTGGGAAAGTAAGCTGTGAGGAGGACACAAAGATTCTGCAAAAGGATATGGACAGGTGAAGTGAGTGGGCAAGAAGGTGGCAGATGGAGTATAATGTGGGGAAATGTGAGGTTATTCACTTTGGTAGGGAGAATAGAAAAATATTTTTAAATGGTGAGAAACTATTAAATGTTGGTGTTCAGAGAGACTTGGGTGTCCTCGTACAAGAAACACAAAATGTTAGCATGCAGGTACAGTAGGCAATTAGGAAAGCAAATGGAATGTTGGCCTTTATTGCAAGGTGTTTGGAGTACAAGAGTAAGGAAGTCTTATTACAATTTCACAGGGCTTTGGTGAGACCTCACCTGCAGTAGTGTGTACAGTTTTGGTCTCCTTATCTAAGGAAGGATATACTTGCCTTAGAGGCGGTGCAGCGAAGGTTCACTAGATTAATTCCTGGGATAAGAGGGTTGTCCTATGAGGCGAGGTTGAGTAGAATGGGCCTATACTCTCTGGAGTTTAGAAGAATGAGAGCTGATCTAATTGAAACATATAAGATTATGAGGGGGTTTGTGAGATGCTGAGAGGTGATTTCCCATGGCTGGAGAGTCTAGAACTAGGGGGCATAATCTAGGACAAGGGGTCAGCCATTTAAGACTGAGATGAGGAGGAATTTCTTCACTCAGAGGGTTGTGAATCTTTGGAATTCTCTACCCAACAGGGCTGTGGATGCTGAGTCATTGAATATATTCAAGGCTTGATGTGGAGATGCCGGTGATGGACTGGGGTTGACAATTGTAAACAATTTTACAACACCAAGTTATAGTCCAGCAATTTTATTTTAAATTCACAAGCTTTCGGAGGCTTCCTCCTTCGTCAGGTACCTGACGAAGGAGGAAGCCTCCGAAAGCTTGTGAATTTAAAATAAAATTGCTGGACTATAACTTGGTGTTGTAAAATTGTTTACAATATTCAAGGCTGACATAGACAGATTTCTGGAGTCTAGGAGAATCAAGGGATATAGAGATTGGGTAGGTAACTGGAGTGGAGGTCAAAGATCAGCCATGATCTGATTGAATAGCGGAGCAGGCTTAAGGGGCCATGTGGCCTACACCTGCTCCTATTTCTTATGTTCTTATGTATCTTCAGTTTTCAAGAAGCGACTTCTACAAAATTTATTTGATTAATTCCGCCATCATCGATGAGATGATGCTGAAGTGAATTTGTGGCCAATTTCATACATCGTGTATAATTTTATATGCTCATGCTTCCTTGTATGACTGTTGAAAGGTAGGTCGTGCCTGACAAATCTGATTGAATTTTTTGAAGAGGTGACTAAAGTAATGGACAGGGGAATGTCAATGGATGTTATTTATATGGACTTCCAGAAGGCATTTGATAAGGTCCCACATAAGAGACTGTTAGCTAAGATAGAAGCCCATGGAATTAAGGGAAAAGTACGGACTTGGTTAGGAAGTTGGCTGAGTGAAAGGCGACAGAGAGTAAGGATAATGGGTAGGTACTCACATTGGCAGGATGTGACTAGTGGAGTCCCACAGGGATCTGTCTTGGGGCCTCAATTATTCACAATATTTATTAACAACTTAGATGAAGGCATAGAAAGTCTCATACCTAAGTTTGCCGATAATACAAAGATTGGTGGTATTGTAAGCAGTGTAGATGAAAACATAAAATTACAAAGCGATATTGATAGATTAGGTGAATGGGCAGAACTGTGGCAAATGGAATTCAATGTAGACAAATGTGAGGTCATCCACTTTGGATCAAAAAAGGATACTTTTTAAAATACTTTCTAAATGGTAAAAAGTTAAAAACAGTGGATGTCCAAAGGGACTTAGGGGTTCAGGTACATAGATCATTGAAGTGTCATGAACAGGTGCAGAAAATAATCAAGAAGGCGAATGGAATGCTGGCCTTCATATCTAGAGGACTGGAGTACAAGGGGGCAGAAGTTATGCTGCAGCTATACAAAACCCTGGTTAGACCGCACCTGGAGTACTGTGAGCAGTTCTGGGCACCGCACCTTCGGAAGGACATATTGGCCTTGGAGGGAGTGCAGCGTAGGTTTACTAGAATGATACCCGGACTTCAAGGGTTAAGTTACGAGGAGAGATTGCACAAATTGGGGTTGTATTCTCTGGAGTTTCGAAGGTTAAGGGGTGATCTGATCGAAGTTGATAATATATTAAGGGGAATGCATTGGGTGGATAGAGATAAACTATTTCCACTGGTTGGGGATTCTAGTTGTAGGGGGCACAGTCTAAAAGTTAGAGCCAGACCTTTCAGGAGCGAGATTAGAAAACATTTCTATGCACAAAGGGTGATAGAAGTTTGGAACTCTCTTCCGCAAACGACAATTGATACTAGCTCAATTGCTAAATTTAAATCTGAGATAGATAGCATTTTGGCAATCAAAGATATTAAGGGATATGGGCCAAAGGCGGGTATATGGAGTTGGATCACAGATCAGCCATGTTCTTATCAAATGGCGGAGCAGGCACGAGGGGCTGAGTGGCCTACTCCTGTTCCTGTGTTCCTATGTTCCTATAATGTAACCTCATTTGATATTTTTATCACTAATATGCAACACCTTACACTTCTCAATTTCCAATTCATCTGGCCCATCACTGAGGGACTGTAGATATCTTTTCAAGATACACTTTTTTTTGGTTATCTTGCTTTTCCCAACAACATTATGTCATCTGAAGACTTGGATACTCTATTTATAATTTACTTCTCAAAGTCTTGGCTGGAAGTGAGTTTCTACAATTTCTGTTATCAGCCGGGTAATCTTGATTAAACTGGATCACTGAAGGAGAAGGTGCATGTGAGTTTTGGGGCCTGTTGCCTTTTTAACTGTGTCCTTGTCCTTTTTAAAAAAAAAATGCCACAAAAGCTAGAAGGATGACAGTAATGACTGTGATAGACACTGAGAAAAGCAGAGAAGACTTTTACACTGATTATTTTCCTCATAACTTTGTGCCGTTGTCAGCTTGTCCTTATGAGTGTCATGTTTAGAACCCATCCCGTCATCATCACCACTCTTCAGGATAAGAAGGCCTCAAGTGCCTTACTAATGTGCTTGTTTCCCAATTTGCTTTTCCCTTGCCTCAGTGGATAGTAATGATTGCTCTGAGTATGCAAAGAAGCTTTCAAGCCATCAAAAAAACATAAAATGAGCCAATTCCAGTTGACAACAGAATATGTATTGTTTGAAAATTCGCAAGAGGCTGGAAGTGCAGCATCTGCTAGCATTTCTGTGATATAATGACACTTGAAAATTAGGAATACATGCAGTGATAGTGATGGCAGGGGAATCAGCAGGACTGAAGGAGAGTGAAAGTGGGCCTGTCATAGGAACATTTGGAATTTGCACTCCAATTTTACTTGTTCTAGGATGAAAGTGGTATTCATTCATATATCGATGTAAAGCTTCCAATATAAATGCTAATTATTTCCAAATATCTTAATCATGGTATTATCTCTCAGTCCACAACAAAGGTACCGCATGAAATGGCGGTGTGCTTTATGTTGCTGCTACAGTCTGAGATAAAGATATGATATAATATAAAATATGTGCATTCTTGAGTCCTTTAAATGTGCAGTATTTGGTATTCAATCGATCTAAAGATAATTTTAGCACTCCCAGTCTCCCAATGGGCAGCCTGCTTGAAGGGATCATGAGCCAGAGGTAGGGCTAGAACACTGTACCAGTGAATCGCCAACCTCAGCTCCCTTTGAGCGTGGCTCCCCACTGGGAGCACAGGATCAGTGAATTCATACTGTGATGTTATAGTAAAGAAAAGACAGAAATACTTTTGTACAGGAATTCTTTTCTTGGTTGTGTGAGTTTGCAGTAAAAACAACAGCTGGTTCAGGAAAACATGCTGAACAGACGTGTGCTGAACCAGGAGGCCAGTTTACATCAATGCAATGGTGTCAATGACATCCGTGGGATATTCCTGTCATTAAGGATGCTCTTAATATAAAGGACTCGATCTCTGGAGAGCCAATAGCATTGCAGGCCCAGATTTCTGTTGGGTCTACACTTACAATTAGACACACACAATGTCAAAAGCCTCTCCAATTAGCTGTAAGAGTCATGAGTTTCAGTCCTCTAGTGGCTTTGATAGGAACATTGACAGGAAATAAGATAAATAGAGAGAGAGAGGCACACAGAGGTCACTTCTTGTTGCACCCCTTATGATGCTGTAAAAGCACCTAATGAAGAGCTTCACTGTGAATATGTAAGGCTAATGTTCCAAGTATGCCCAAAGTGCCCCAACATCAGTACCCACTCGGAAAATTACCCCTGTAACGTAAACTTCGGCCACCAAAAGTGAACTCAATTGGAATAGAAAAAATGCCTTCAGGCCACTCGTTAATGTAAACAGCCAATTGGAAGTGTGGGAAGAGGCCTAAATCTTCATGTATTAGTTACACAACTTCCATCGCTGCATTTCACTGCTGAGTAAAGGAATTCAACTGTGTCCTGAGAAGGGATAACTTGGAAATGTAAGTTGCAGCCTCTCTACCCCCATTAAATATCTGTACAACATGAATGATAGAATAGAAACACCTTGCACCAATCACATTAATAATATAGGATTTACATGTGAAGGCTGATTTATAAAATCGCCTCCAAATGGGAAATTTGTGCATGTGCTCCCCATGATGCAGTAGAGGTAATTTTGACTTTGGACGATAGTATAAAACGGGCGATATCGGATCGGCAGCCCATGATACATCTCTCCCGATTTTCACTTCCATTTCCATAATGCCCATTTTACACCAATGCCCAAAGTTAAAACTACCTTCAATGGTTGAATACCGAATTCCTGATACCATCTCGATGCCAGGAGTGCGATTTCATAAAGTCCGCTCTAGGATGTGTTCTTAACCTGGTGACTTTCACATATCTGCTTCAGAGGAATTAAGATAGTATGCTTGCAGTTTTTCACATCATAAGTCAATTGAAAACATGAGCTGTGCTTGTGCCTAAAATGTGACGTTTTATGGTTCGTTAAAGGTCAACCCCTAAAGTGCTTGTATACGGTCACACTTCAGCTGGAAAAGATCAGTGGTTTGGACAACTGATTTAGTCGATGGCTCACATTTTCTAACCTTTTCTCCCCTCCTCCTCTTTCTGAATGTGCTGGGTTTGGTTCCACATCTTCCAACTGCTCTGACACCTTGCTGAAATGGGCATTCTTCACTTGTGCTACAGTTAAAATTCATTTTCTTATTCTGTTAATTTAAAATAACATTTAAAAGTTTTTTTAACTTTCAAATATTGGAAAATCCTCCCTCCTTTTTACTTTGGGTTTCTTTTCAGCTAACTAATTTGACACTTAGGGCAAGGTATATTGTGCATCAATCTGTAATGTGATTGAAAATGTTCTACCCTAAAATTTATAAAGAAAGAATACAATAACTCCCACAAACACCACTCAACTTATACCTAAGTTGTGCCATTGTTTGTTGGAAATCCCTGCAACAGCTTTTTCTGGCATGGGCCTCCCCTCTCTCAAAGTTCTTGGCTTTGAGTTGGGCTCCATTCTGGGCACGTACCTCTTCCACCTCTCAGCAATGTCACTCCCTCTCCTGAGTGCTGTTCACATACCTGTAAATCTTTTCTCGCATTTTCTGTTTCTATTTCAGATTTCCAGTATCCGCAGTATTTTGCTTTTGTTATAGTGTTTAATTCACTGCCACTTCTCTTCCAGGAATTGGGACCTTGAAGAAGTTCGGCTCTTCTCTTCAACGGGATTTCCATTTGACTCTTTTACCTTGTTCACCTTCATTACTTTCTGTTTCCCTTCTTGTGTTATATGTCTGCTAAAACTCACTTTCACAGCCACATCTCTTTCCTCAGCAACTGTCTCGGGCTCTGATTTATTCCATTTGGATTTCAACTTAAATGCCTTCATGTTTCAGGATGTGGAGATGCCGGTGATGGACTGGGGTTGACAATTGTAAACAATTTTACAACACCAAGTTATAGTCCAACAATTTTATTTTAAAATTCACAAGCTTTCGGAGGCTTCCTCCTTCCTCAGGTGAATGTCAAGAAATCCTCGAACCTCTCGCATTTATAAATCACAGAACAATACCTGGTGATTACAGATAGTCATGTTTCAGATCCACCCTTGATCACAGATATCTTCATGATATTCAGCGTTTCTCGACCCATTGCTCTTGTTGCTTCCTGAGATCCACTCTCAAAGCCATGCACTGCCACATGCCTACCTTTTCATAAGATACATGGAACATCCTACTCAGCTCCTCTCCCTGAACTCTTTTTTTGGTACGTTGATGATTTTGTCAGTGCTGCTTCCTGCTTTTACCCTGAACTGGAAAATTTCATCTACTTTGCTATAAATTCCACCCCTCCATCGCCTTCACATGGTCCATCTCTGAGACTTCCCTTTCTTCCCTGACTTCTCTATCTCCATTTCCCAGGATAGGCTGTCCACCAATGTTGACTATAAGCCCACCGAATCCCACAGCTACATTGAATATGCTTCTTTCCACCCTGCTTCCTGGAAGGACTCTATTCCATTCTCCCATTTTCTCTGTTGTATCTGTTCTAATGATGCCACCTTCTACACCTTCCGAAATGCCTTCCTTTTTCCTCAGCTGAAGATTTCCCCATCACTGTGGTTGACAGGGCCCTCGACCGTCCGTCCCATTTTCCGCACTTCTGCCCTCACCCCTTTCCCTCCCTCCCAGAACCATGATAGGATCCCCCTTCTCCTCACCCTCCACCCCACCAGCCTCTACATTCAACGTATTGTCCTCCGCCATTTCCGCCACCTCCAGCACGATGCCACCACCAAACACATCTTCCCCTCCCCTCCCCTTTCAGCATTCCAAAGAGATCGTTCTCTCCGCGACACCCTGGTCCACTCTTCCATCACCCCCAACACCCGCTCTCCTTCCCCAGGACCTTCCCATGCAAGTGCAGGAGATGCAACACCTGCCATTTCACCTGTTCCCTTCCCACCGTCACATTCACTTGTGAACTGTGAATCACCAGGTGAAAACCCAACTAGCTGTCTAACTGGGCCCACCGAAGCGCAAGTATCTTTGCTGGTGCCTGGTAATATGTCCTGTGAGGGTGCACCCTCAGTAGGAATCAGGTCCTCTGAGAAATTGCCCTCAGGAAAGTGGACGGACTGCTGCTGTATGCGTGAAGGCCCTGGAGGAGAGAAGAAACGGATATGAATCAGTCCTGGCAATGTAACAATGTTGCCACTCAGCATAATTACGCTGATGAAATGTCACTCATTGCTGAAATCAAGTCACCATGACTGAGTCTTATATGAGATGTGGGTCAGAGATATTTTTAATTCTGTCACCAGGCAACTTCGAAGTCGCAGTCTCTCCATCTCCGATGGTCAGGGACGCAGAGATGCCACTAATCTCCCTTGCCTCTTCCTCTACACCTGTCAACTGCATAATCTGTGGCAGGCCGCCTCTGATCCTCTCCCTCTCCATTGTGTTTTGTGCTCTCTTCTTCTGCAACGGGGAAAAGAACAGACCTATGAGTGACTGTAAGGCATGTGTTTACCCGATGGATGCAGTGCATTGGGTGATGGTGACTATCAGGCAGATGCATCACATTGCATAAGGATTGGGGTGAGTGACAGTGATGGATGGATAAATGGGGAGGTGAGGAAGTGCATAGAAAGTGAACGACGAGTGCTCTTGAAAATTAAGTGGGTGTGAGGAGTGATGTGATGGAGTAGGCCTGACAAGGCAGACTGAGAGGGGGGTGTTGTACACCACAGGATGTGGGTGAATCTGCAACTGTACTCACCTTTCCTGACATGGTTAAGTCATTAAAGCGTGTCCTGCACTGGATCCAGAAACGGGCCACAATGCTCATGTTGCTGACCTCCGCAGCCACCTCCAACCACGTCTTCTTGGTGACAGCAGCAGGCTTCTTCCTCCCATTGCTGAGAAAGATCATCTCCTTCTTGCTCCTCATCAAGTGAAACGCCATTAAATCGAAGCCCTTGACCATCCAGAATCCATGTTCAAACTTCTCCCTTTCTTTGTATAAACTCCTAACTCCTCCAAATTCCATCTTTGGATTGGCCCTTTAAATAGTCGAGTTCAGATCGCGCAATGTGAGTTCGCATCACGTCCGCCGTTGAGCATCGGAGTCGTGAAACCCGAAAATAAAATTATTTTTAGGCAGCCAAAAATAGGACATTCTGATGCTCCAAAACTTCTTCTGAGTTTCACGTCCGCTATCGCCTCCCCCACTCAGAACCCGCCTCTGTGCTATTATCAGGCCAACTGTGTCTAATTTTGGGCACCACACTTTAGGATGTCAAGGCCTCAGAGAGAGTGAAGAGGAGAGTTACTAGGATGGTACCAGGGTTGCAGTTCTTCAGTTATGTGGAAAGACTAGAGGAGCTGGGGCTGTTCTCCTTTGAACAGAGAAGGTTAAGGGGAGATTCAATAGAGGTGTTCAAAATCATGAAGGATTTTGATAGAGTAAATAAGGAGAAACTCTTTCCAGTGGCAGAAGGGGTCAGTAACCAGATGACACAGATTTAAGGTAATTGGCACAAGAGTCAGAGGTGAGATGAGGAGAAATTTTTTTATGCAATGAGTTGTTATGATCTGGAATGCAATCCTGAAAGGGTGATGGAAGCAGATTCAATAATAACTTTCAAAAGGGAATTGGGTAAATAATTGAATGGGAAAAATTTGCATGGTTATGGGGAAAAGGTAGGGTAATAGGACTAATTGGATAGCTCTTCCAAAAAGCCGACAGGCACAATGGTTCGAATCACCTCCATTTGTGCTGTATCATTCTATCTTTCTATGATTCCATGTGCTTACAGATCCTAGTCTTCTATTGCTCCTCACCCTCAGTGCTCCTAGCTCAAAGTCCCCTCAAATCCATCTAGATTTCAATGCGTTCTTCATTCCTATACTCCCCCAAATGATCCCAATCTTCTACTCCTCCTCTTGTATAGTCTGCCAGCAGCACACCTTTCCAGTTACTCCAAGCCTGATATCCCACCCAGTGAGTGCTCCCACATTCCAAATCCGTCCAAACAAGTGATTCCAGTTTCCAGAATGCAACCCCATCTGAGTGCACCAAGAATCATAGAATCATCGAAGATTTACAGCACAGAAGGAGGCATTTCGGCCCATCGTGTCCATGCCGGCTGAAAATGAGCCATCCAGCCTAATCCCACTTTCCAGCACTTGGTCCGAAGCCTTGTAGGTCACGGCACTTTAGGTGCACATCCAGGTTCCTTTTAAATGAGTTGAGGGTTTCTGCCTCTACCAGCCTTTCAGGCAGCGAGTTCCAGACCCCTACCACCCTCTGGGTGAATTTTCTTTTTTCCTCAGCTCCCCCCTAATCCTTGTACCAATCACTTTAAATCTATGCTCCCTGGTTATTGAGCTCTCAGCTAAGGGAAATAGGCCCTTCCTATCCACTCTATCTCGGCCTCTCAAAATTTGGACACCTCAATTAAATCACCCCTCAGCCTCCTCTGTTACAAAGAGAACAACCCCAACCTATCCAGTTTTTCCTCATAGCTAAAATTTTTCAGTCCTGGCAACATCCTCGTAAATCTCCTCTGTATCCTCTCTAGTGCAATTACATATTTCCTGTAATGTGGTGACCAGAACTGTACATAATACTTGAGCTGTGGCCTAACTAGTGTTTTATACAGTTCCAGCATAACCTCCCTGCTCTTATATTCTATGCCTTGGTTAATAAAGGAAAGTATTCCATATGCCTTCTTAACCACCTTATCTACCTGTCCTGCTACCTTCAGGGATCTGTGGACATGCACTCCAAGGTCACTTTGTTCCTCTACACCTCTCAGTATCCTCCCATTTATTGTGTATTCCCTTGCTTTGTTTGCCCTCCCCAAAGGCATTACCTCACACTTCTCCAGATTGAATTCCATTTGCCACTTTTCTGCCCACCTGACCAGTCCATTGATATCTTCCTGCAGTCTACAGTTTTCCACCTCACTATCAACCACACGGCCAATTTTTGTATCATCTGCAAACTTCTTAATCATGCCCCCTACATTTAAGTCCTAATCATTAATATATACCACAAAAAGCAAAGGACCTAGTACTGAGCCCTGCGGAATCCCACTGGAAACAGCCTTCCAGTCACAAAACCACCTGTCGACCATTACCCTTTGCTTCCTGCCACTGAGCCAATTTTGGATCCAGCTTGCCATTTTCCCTTGGATCCCATGGGCTTGTACTTTTTTGTCCAGTCTGCCATATGGGACCTTGTCAAAAGCCTTGCTAAAATCCATGTAGACTCCATCAAATGCAGTACTCTCATCGACCCTCCTTGTTACCTCCTCAAAAAATTCAAACAAGTCGGACACGACTTTCCCTTAACAAATCCATGCTGACTGTCCATGAATAATCTGTGCCTTTCTAAATGACGGTTTATCCTTCAGAATTGATTCCAATAATTTGCCCACCACCCTTGTTAGACTGACTGGCCTGTAATTACTCGTCTATCCCTCGTTCCCTTTTTAAACAATGGTACAACGTCAGCAGTCTTCCAATCCCCAGCACCATGCCTGTACCCAGTGAGGATTGGAAAATGATGGTTAGAGCCTCCGCCATTTCCTCCCTTGCTTCTTTTAACAGCCTGGGATACATTTCATCCGGCCCTGTGATTTATCTACTTTCAAAGACGCTAATCTCCTTAATACTTCCTCTCTTCTCACTAAGTTTATCCCATCCAATATTTCACACTCATCCTCCTTAACTACAAAATCTGCATCGTCCCCCTCTTTTGTGAAGACAGATGCAAAGTATTCATTACGAACCATACCAATATCTTCCGCTTCCAAACATTGGTTACCTTTTTGGTCTCTAATAGGCTCCACAAGTCTCCACTTGTTTCCAGACACTAATTCCCCTTCTCCAGGTCCAGTAATGTTCCACTCCCTTGTGGATCCCTCCACCCACTCCCTCTCCCTTGGCAACTTTAACTGGTTGCTTTCTAGTGGCCACAGTTCCTCCCATTCCCTCCCAGCCTGCCCCTCCCCTTTCTCCATTTGTCTGTCACCCACTTTTTTTACAGTACCACTCAGACAGCTTCCCCTCACTCCATCCCAGCACCCACCTCCATCACATGTCACCACCCATCTCGCTGCATATCCAGACCTTTTTTTTCTATCAAGTTTAAGAGGTAAAAATGTATTACTTCATGTGTAAATAGCCACTTGGAGACACTGGCAGACTTACAGAAGAGTAAGGAGACAGATGGCACAAGATAATTTGAGAAAGAGTGAAAGGGAAAAAAATTAGAAAAAGTGTCAAGAACAAACAAAAAGATAGACACCGCAATGTGAAAAATGTATGAGATCCACATCAGCTCTCCAGTGGAACATAAACAGAAAAACAGAGAGGAGAATGCAAAAAATTACAGAGTAGGAAAGAAGTAGACAGATCTTTTCTTGTCAGTGAGCAATGTCACAGGAGATGGAGCAGTATTGTATATATTCCATAAATCTACATTGTAATCTATTCAGAGCAGAGAGCAGTCAATGAAACACAAGACCTCCTGTCTGTGCACCTTTTGGTTTCAGGCTTTTAACATCTGATGAAAGGAAAGAATAGAAATTTTAACACAGATATTTTAATACATTTAAAAGCAAGAGCTTCTGTCATTTAAACCTTCAAAGAACATTCACATTTGTATTCTGGGCTTCATTTTTAAAAATTCTTGTTGCTTCTAAGTGAACTCTGAGGCCTTGAACGTTGATGGCACCACACCCGTTTTTCAGGCACAAAACAGGCACCTAAGCATCCATTATGGCCAGCTCATTGCACACTGGAAATGTGGGCCCACCACTTTGGTGAAGGCAGAAGGAGAGGTATCCTGGGCCCATGCCTGAAATAGGCGTTAAGCCCTGTGCATGTGAATGAAAGTTTGTAGCCCCGTAGGCAAAATTATGTTGCCCTGAAATCCTGTGGCTTCGGGCCGATGACATTCAGGAAAACCAAGTCTACATGAGGCCTAACAGGCAACTCTTAAAGGGATTGCTGCAGGCCACCACCAAGCTGGTAAGTTTAAAAAAAGAATTACCTGAATGTGGAGTCGGCAGGTGCAGGAGTGCTCCTCCTGGCTCCACTGCAGTGCCGAAGACTCTTGCCAGCCCCTGATTAGCTCCCTCCCTCCCACTCTATCGCCTCCCCCCCGCTTCCAGGACCTGAGGGTCGCTGCTGGCAGCACAGCTACCCGAAATTGAAATCATATTCGCTGGCGATCTGCCTGGGGACACCCAGCAAGTATCTTCAGCTCGCTGGCCTCATGGAAATGAGGCCCGAAGCCCAGTATCGGGGGTGTCTCGGGTCTACCCATTCCCTGCACCCAGTTTGCACCAGCAGGCCATCGCAAAACAACTTTTAAGCTTAAATATCTGATTATTTTAAAAAGTCAGTTCAAAATTAGTTTACATTTTTGTGAAAAGGTAGAAGTCGATATTTGCAACCAAATGAAATTAATTCAGGAATAAAACTACGATTGTTTTGTGTCTTGTACACCATGTTTACAATTGGACAGTTCTGGTCTCCATATTATAAAAAGGATATGGACACATTGGAGAAGGTGCAAAAAAGATTTACAAGGATTATACCAGAACAGAGAGGTTATAACTGTCAGGAAAGACTGAACAGGCTGGGGCTCTTTAGGCTGAGAGGTGATCTGATAGAGGTCTTTAAAATTATGAAGATGTTCGATAGGGTCGATGCAGAGAAGATGTAACCACTTGTTGGAGAGTCTAAAACAAGGAGTCATAAGTATAAGATATTCCAATAAATCCAATAAGGAATTCAAGAGAAACTTCTTTACTCAAAGAGTGGTAAGAATGTGGAACTTGCTACCACATGGAGTTGTTGAGGCGAATAGCATAGATGCATTTAAGGGGATGTGAGATAGGTACATGAGGGAAAAAGGAATAGAAGGTTAACGTTGATAGGGTGAGATGAAGTAGGGTGGGAGGAGGCTTGGTTGGAGCATAAACACTGGCATATACCTGTTGGGCCGAATGGCCTGTTTCTGTGCTGTAATTTCTATGTAATTCTATATAATCTGCAGCTCTATAAAGTAGTTCAGGTGGAAGAATTTTTACTGAAAACTATTAAATGTGACACTGAAGTGGAGGCCGAGTTTGACTTTAGATTGACTTTTATTTTTTAAACTGCCGCAATGAAATAACTAAGAAACTAAACCAGGTCACATTTCAGCACAATTGTAATGATTTAATTGAAGGCAGAAATGTAACACAGCTTCTAAAACTATTATAGGAGTAGTGTTCAGAAAACATAATGGGGTGGAATTATTGCAATACATAACTGAAACACTTCTGAAGCTGAGCAAAAATAGTATCTACGTTTATAACATGGCTCTTAATTCATGAACTAGTTAATGTGCCATGCACAGTCATAAGCTTGGGTTTATGAGTAATGTTACAGGATTTGTATCTATTTCTGCAATAGATAAATTAGCTTTCTAAAGCAGTAAAACTCACATTACAGAATGACCCTATTTACACAAATCTACCAAAGTCACCTAATCTGTTACTCCAAGTAAAATTAATCCTCATCATATTATTCCAATCAAAACCCCTTTAAATGTATTGCCTTGTATATTAGATTTTTCTGGGGGGATTGTTAGTAGTCAAATTAAATTGACTTAATCTGACATCTCAGATAATCCTAAAAATAATTATACTTTGCATCTGTACTTGGCCCTTGGAACTTGGTTACGTCATTCGAGGATAAAAAAATCGACAGGAAGCTGCATATGTAATTCTGACATCCCAGTGACATTGCTTGCAGTGTGTTGGAGTGATGCTTTGCTTTATATATTTGTCCCAGCCACATCTTCATGTTATAAATAAAATGTATTTTGTTTTCAGGATGTGGGAAACACTGGTAAGGACGCATTCCTAGTTGTCCTGAGAAGGTGGTGGTGGGTCTTCTCCTTGAACCACTGCAGACCTTATGGTGATGGTACTGTCACAGTGGTGTTAGGTCGGGAATTTCAGGATATTGACCCAGTGAAGATGATGGAAGTGTTGGAAGGGAGCTGGGTAATGGGGTTGGGATGCACCACTACCTAGATTGGATGATCTTCTAATTGCGGTTGTGTTAGACGTTGAGCCACAATTCTGACTCGAACAAGGACATTTGGGAGCTACTGCAACACGTTGAGCATTGGGACAGAGAAGCCTTGGGGTGCAGCCTGGTGTTCAGATGGAGCAATGGATTGGGATATGGGCTAGGTAGGAGCAATGGCTTAGGGTTTGGGCTGGGAGAGAGATTGAGCTGAGACTGGTGGCCTGGGAGTGAGGGAAATACATAGAAGTTACAACAAGAAAACAGGCCATTTGCCCCAACAAGTCCATATTGGCATTTACCCTCCTTGCGAGCAAATACTCCTAATCATGCCTACTCACCCTGTGCCCAAATCCCTTCATTGCCTTTTTCTTCTTCCACCTATCCAATCTTGAACATTGACATAGTTTCTGCTTCAACCATTAACCCTAGAAGTGAATGCCACAGCCTCACAACTCTGTAAAGAGCTAGGATTTGCTAGGGTTAAACTGAATATTAAATCTTAAATATGCAGCGTCTGAAAGGGAGAATTCTTCAGTTACATTAATCAAAGTAAACTGTGAGCTCTCTGAAGAAGATTTCAGTGGATTGAAATATTTAAATTGGAGTCCTACGACATCAATAGGACCCAATGCCATGTTTGGGTTAAAGTGGGTGAAGTGTGTGCCATGCACACTCCTGGCAGTATCGGCTAGTGGCTGAACTGAAGAGACGCCAAAAGGATACGTTAATTTTTGTGGGGCTGGGAAGAGCACCAGTGCTCCTGCAGCCTCCATAAATCCATCCTGAGCTGCTGCCACTCTAGTTCCCTCCCCCCTTCCCTCCAAACATCGGGGGGTGCCCCCATCAGACCTACCTTTTTCGGTCGGAGGCTCCCCGATATTGTGGCGGCCCAGAGCCCAGTGGGGTGCTTTGGGGTGCTTGATCTCCAACTGCAGCCCACCGTCCTGATGCAAATGAAGCCCGGCCATCAAAATGGATTTGGCCTCCTGCTGGGACCACCTGGTGGACGGTCAGCACATTCTGCTGGCCAGCCGCCTGAAGTCCGCTTATAGGGCAGAAATGTCTCTTGCCAGAAAACCCAGTACTCCATTAGCTTTTTTAATGGCCTTATCCCACTTGAATGCAGAAGGCATTTGGCAGGATAACAAATGCATGGGTGATAGGGGGTCATTATGTGAATCAGATCTTGCCAGGCAGGTCTGACGGCTGGTAACTATTGTTTCCCAGAAGCCTTCTTAGCCTCCTCAATGTTGCGTGTGCCTTCCCCCTCAGTAAACTGAGGGATCTCTTTTGCTGGCAGCTCCATGTGTACTCCAAACGTCACAGCAATGTTGCAAAGCATACAGTGAACACTTTGATGCGTGACATTCTATCTGGGCTATGTGGAAGGAAGCGCCATGACCTGTCAAGGCATTGTAATCATTGGTGCGCTGGATGATGGCTCTTATGGAAGAATGGACCTCATTGTATCTGTGTTCAGCAAGTGTTTGTGGATGGCCATCAGATGTCATAAGCCAGTTAATTAGTTAGATAGAGTCTCCTGTGCTTAGTGGCACATGAAGCAACCCAACTCTGACACCGCTGTTTGTCCAGAGCAATTTATTTGACTCCAGCAGAGTATCATCTTGCCTTCCATCCAACATATCATGGTTCTCCACAATTGAACCTTATATTTGCAAGTCTGTAATAGATTTGTTTTGTCTCTGGGTTGTTTCCATACTGAAAGACACTTTTACATGGACAGGCTGTTAGCCTTACTCTCAACCCCTTTACCAGGAGGACCAGTGACCACTTTTGGTTTGGGTCCTGCCTTTTGATCTGTCTGGCTTGAGTGGCCCTACCAGGAGTTACGCTCCCACCAGCATAGCTCTCAGGGTCATAGAAGAATGTAAGCCTTCTCACCATGTCAAGGTGCAGTCCCTAGGAAAGGGTCATAAGCCAGACCAACACTGTGCAGACTTCGTCTCCAAGGAGACAACCTTGCACTTGTTATCCAACATCAAACAATGGGGGAATGGTGTAAGATAAAGACATCTTGGCAGCTTCCAAGCAAGTGGGCATTGATCTGTATGTCCTTTTGCAGACTAGCTGCACATTGAGGGAGTGAAAAGGGATCCCTTGTGATTTTTTTTTCGATCATGGGATGTGGGCGTCGCTGGTGAGGCCGGCATTTATTGCCCATCCCTAATTGCCCTTGAGAAGGTGGTGGTGAGCCTCCTTCTTGAACCGCTGCAGTCCGTGTGGTGAAGGTTCTCCTACAGTGCTGTTAGGAAGGGAGTTCCAGGATTTTGACCCAGCGACGATGAAGGAACGGCGATATATTTCCAAGTCGGGATGGTGTGTGACTTGGAGGGGAATGTGCAGGTGGTGTTGTTCCCATGTGCCTGCTGCTCTTGTCCTTCTATGTGGTAGAGGTCACGGGTTTGGGAGGTGCTGTTGAAGAAGCCTTGGCGCGTTACTGCAGTGCATCCTGTGGATGGTACACAACGCAGCCACAGTGCGCCGGTGGTGAAGGGAGTGAATGTTTGAGTGAATGATTAAAGCAGGTACTTCATTGACTCATTTTTTTTTGCTGCAGAGAGGACTTCTTGAATCTACATGTGAAGTGGGTTTGTAGAAGGGATTTTGCTGCAACTTTGTTGTAACCTGCCTAGCTTTTTGCAGTGTGCGAGTGTTGATGGAAATCCTACTTGACTTGGCATGGAGGAAGAGGCGTAAAACATTGCAGCATTGTGAATCAGAGCATGCAGGCAAACATGTCTACAATCTATGATGTCCTAGATTTGGAAGTTCTGCAATCTAAGCAAAGTTCCTGCTATTTCCAGATATCCTTCTTGGATGAACAACCTATTTAATACTGATATGGACTACAGGTTCGCTGATATTACTGAGCTTACCTGTAGATGTCTGGAAGAAACCAGAGACAAAATAAGTTCAGGGCTATAGTGGCCTTCAATTGCAACAGGCCGTGCTTGCCCTGGAGGTTGGCGGCAAATTATCTTGTAAACTGCGGCACAAGCTGTAACTGCCTTCCTGAAGAAGCAAAGCCTCTATGTGCATTGCTCTTCAGTTAAATGCAGGAATGTTATCCTTGGCTTGTACACTTGTTTCGGAAGGTATGGGTTGGTCTGTGCAATCCTCTTCCCATGTCTTGCATCTCTCGCAGCTTCCCCCTGATGTCAATCGCTCCTGTAAGCGGATGGCCTTTACAGAATTGACTCACACTGCCTAATATCTACTTATACAATAGCGTACTGTGAGGAATGGAACAACATGCCCCCCTTGATTAATGAACTGATATTGTGTCTGTAACATCGGCCCTCACATGAGTTTCTCTAATTTTTCATTCCGCAGACTGTTTATACTTTAGTGAATCAAAGCCAGAACTGAACATTAAGGTGTTTTATTTCTCAGACAGCAAATAAACAAACAGAGCAAGAGCTATGATCTGACTCACTTTCTTCAAGCAATATAAATTGTCCTATAATACAAAATAATGAACACAATGGGGTAGAAGTTTGTCTGGGCCCATTTTCGCCCGAACCAAGAGGCCCGAGGATCGTCAGGATTTGGTCCTCGGAACTCATATCTATGTAATCGGGGCGACCTGCTGGCAGTGATCGTGCCTCCACAGGCAGCTCGCCCCATGGGAAAAATCCATTTCAGGCCGCCTGCCTCACCAGTAGCAGCCCTCAGATAAGTTCCAGGAGCAGGGTTAGAGCAGGTAATTGGGGAGGGGTGGGGGGTACGGTTAGTGGGGTGTGAGCCAATTGCTAGCACTGTGGAGCGGGGTGGTGGGGGCCAGGGGGAGTACCCTTCCTTTATCCTAACATCTGAGTCTAGATAAATGTCTGCCTTACCAGCTTTCTGTTTAAAAACCTGACTGTCAATTTGTTACTGTCCCCAATTTACCTGCCAGTGCCGACAACCATAGGGAGGGCCTTTGCCAGGCAACCTCTGCCAAGCGCCTAGGACCAGGGACTTCCTAACACAGTGATTACTGAGATGGACTAATTGTTTATTGTTTTTGGGCTTTGGAGAAATAACTTCAATGCCTAGCTCGTTAGCATTTAAATTGTCATTTAGTGGTTTTTCTAAAAATTAACTTTAAAAGCCCAACATTTAAATGTAACTATTTTTCTTCTGTGGAAGGTCAGCCAAAAGCAATTCCCGTAACATGACCTTGATTTGATGTATGATGCCATTTTGTCATTGTTGTCTTATTTCTATGTGCCCACCTGTATTTGCGCTGGTGCTTCTGGCATCCGGCCATACAAATGAGCAGAGATCCAGTAAAAAGATACCTACCTACCAGAGTAATGCAGGAAAGCACATGCACCTCAGGAGGAAAGTTGTAGCTCTTGTGCCTGGCTTGTGAGTATTATTTATATATATTATATATGTTGATTGGCATCTCTTTTGGGGTTTTAAAAAGAGGATTTCTTAGTCTCTCTTGTCAAATCAATAGTTCTCCTAAAACCATCAGTAATAGATGGGCCAGAGAGACACCATAGACAGTCAGCAACATAAGGGGTAACATTTGGGGACTTTATGTCCAGTTTAGATTACATTGCAGTTCAGTGCAACAGATGCAACTGTTTTTCTATCTTTTAAGAAAGGATATTTAAATGTTGCTTAAATCAACAGCATGTCATTTCGACTGCTCACTTATCTATTTCCTGGTGGGTGTATCTGCTTGGCATTTTATAACCTAAACCATGGTCCAGTGAACTGTCTATTCTACTCCCTTCTGAAATCAAGGGAGATCACATGAGGTCATGATGTAACCAGTAGCCGAAATACAGTAACGAGGGGTTTCTGTTTGATCCTTTGGCTCACTCCATGGTATCATAGATTTTGGACACATTTGGGTCATGAGGGTGAAGGATTGTCTATGTGAATGGCCTAAGATACTGAACCTGGAAAAAATCTCAATGGTAAAAACAGCCCCTGCTTACTTATTCATCTTACTTGACCCAGAACATCCAATTGAAGAATGGCGGCATCCATGTCTATGTGTGAATATTCCCTCTTTCTGTTGATAATAATGCCATTGCAATTACACTTAGTGATATTGTGGTACAAATATTTAATGCATTCAGATCAGATTTCTCTATCAGCTTTTTAACAGAGTCTTTTTTAAAGGGGCTAACGTCTCACTTAAAACAGTGGACAAAGGAATTTAACACACGTGTTTTAAGCACCCATGCCATAATACAGCATTGTTTCCATGATGGTATCTTCATAACTAATTTACTGCTGGCCCTCACAATGTAATCACGGAATAAAAGTTTGGATCAGTAAATGAGTAGATTCAAAAAAGAAATGTAGCAATAGCTTTTTACCAATGGTGAAATGATATGTTGTTATGCAGTAGAGCAGAAAGTAATTTATATCTTTTCAGCTCCTCATATTTTCTTCACTAATTGAAGGATTTTATTATTAAAAGTATAATCTAGAATATGTATGTAAAAGCTTCAAGTGTAATGGCCTTTGAGCAATATTGTACCTTGGTGTCAGACAATTCATCATCCCAGTAAAGTTTGAAAGTCCTGATATGCCAAGTAAATTTATAGCCTCTATTTCTGATGAACAGGCCTTTCACTACCTGTGAGGTCTTTTGTGGAAGTGGTCATTGTGATTGCATTGTATATTAAATTTTTGTGATGAGTTATAGCAATTCATCTGCTTTGTACTGCATTTATTTTTTTGGATTGGTACAAAACCTGGCTTAAGATATACATCACTGAGCCTCAAGTGGTTTGGAAAAGAACATTCAATATTCAGCAGCAACAGTGTCGAGCAAATATAGATGAGCGTGATTTTGTCCATCGTACACCTCCCTACATGTCGCAGATTGTGCCATCAAGTGAGGCTCCAGTGTTGCAATAGATTGTTCACTGGGCTTTGGGGAAGGGGAAATAGGATTGACTCCATCTCTAGGAAAGGAGAGGAGCATAACTACTGTTAATCATCTCATTTTACCAAGCAACATTTTTCAGTGAGACTCAGCTAGTTAAAATGGATTACCTAAATGATGGGCACACAGCCAAGAGTTAAGGGGCTCAGTTAAATGAATTCTGGAAAATGTTTTGTCGTTAGTGGACTCAACTCTAAAAATGTCCAACCAATGCAGAGCAGCAATCAACAAAGCCAATAGGATGTTGAACTACATAACCAAAACAGTAGATTGTAAGTCAAAGGAGGTAGTGATCAAACTTTTATAGCGCTCTTGAGAATTGCACCTTGAATACTGCTTCCAGTTCTGGTCATCAAGAATCAAGAGAGATTCAAACTCAAATATCCAACAGTTGCTGTCCGAGTTGCGCCACTCCACCGTTAGCTTCACAAAAATGGCATCTCGCTGTCTGCCTCACCATTGAAACGCATTGAATGGAGTGAAGTTGCTGTATTTGAACATAAGAACATAAGAAATAGGAGCAGGAGTAGGCCATCCGGCCCCTCGAGCCTGCTCTGCCATTCAACAAGATCATGGCTGATCTTCTACCTCAAAGCCATTTTCCTGCACCATCCCCCTATCCCTTGATGCCTTTAATATCTAGAAATCTATCAATCTCTGTTTTGAATGTACTCAATGACTGAGCCTCCACAGCCCTCTGGGGTAGAGAATTCCAAAGACTCACCACCCTCTGAGTGAAGAAATTTCTCCTCATCTCAATCCTAAATGGCCTACCCTTTATTCTGAGACTGTGACCCCTGGTTCTAGATTCCCCAGCTAGGGGAAACATCCTTCCTGCATCTACCCTGTCGAGCCCTATAAGAATTTTGTATGTTTCAATAAGATCATCTCTCATTCTTCTAAACTCTAGAGAATACAGGCCTAGTCTACTCAATCTCTCCTCATACGACAATCCTGCCATCCCAGGAATCAGTCTGGTAAACCTTTGTTGCACTCCCTCTATGGCAAGTATATCCCTTCATAGGTAAGGAGATCAAAATTGTACACAATACCCTAAGTGCAGTCTCACCAAGGCCCTGTATAATTGCAGTAAGGCATCTTTCTCCTGTACTCAAATCCTCTTGTAATAAAGGCCAACATACAATTTGCCTTCCTAATTGCTTGCTGCACCTGCATGTTAGCTTTCAGTGACTCATGTACAAGGACACCCAGGTCCCTTTGAACATCAACATTTCCCAATCTCTTACCATTTAAAAAATACTCTGCATTTCTGTTTTTCCTACCAAATTGAATAACTTCACATTTTCCCTCATTATATTCTATCTGCCATGTTCTTGCCCACTCACTTAGCCTGTCGATATCCCCTTGAAGCCTCTTTGCAACCTCCTCACAACTCACATTCCCACCCAGTTTTGTGTCATCAGCAAATTTGGAAATATAACCTTCGGTCCCCTCATCCAAATCATTGATATAGATTGTGAATAGCTAGAACCCAAGCACCAATCCCTGCAGTACCCCACTAGTCACAGTCTGCCAACCTGAAAAAGACCCGTTTATTCCTACTCTCTGTTTTCTGTCTGTTAACCAATTCTCAATCCATGCCAGTATATTATCCACAATTCCATGTGCTATAACTTTGTTCACCAAGCTCTTGCGTGGGACCTTATTAAAAGCCTTCTGAAAATCCAAATACACCACATCCACTGGTTCCCCCTTATCTATTCTACTAGTTACATCCTCAAAGAACTCCAATAAGTTTATCAAACATGATTTCCCTTTCATAAATCCATGTTGACTCTGCCAAATCCTATTATTATTTTCTAAGTGTCCTGTTATCACATCCTTTATAATAGATTTTAGCATTTTCCCTACCACTGTTGTCAGGCTAACAGGTCTGTTGTTTCCTGTTTTCTCTGTCCCTTCTTTCTTAAATAGTGGGGTAACATTTGCTATCCTCCAATCTGCAGGAACCGTTCCAGAATCTATAGAATTTTGGAAGATGACAACCAATGTATCCATTATCTCTATTGCCGCCTCTTTCAAAACCCTGGGATGTAGATCATCAGGTCCTTGGGATTTATCGATTTTCAATCCCATTAATTTCACTAGTGCTATTTTTTTTACTAATACTAATTTCCTTCAGTTCCTCATTCTCACCAGACCCTTAGTTCTCTAGTATTTCTGGGAGGTTTTTTGTGCCTTCTTCCATGAAGACAGACACAAAGGCCCCGATATTACCAGGGAGGCGGGATGGCAGCGGTGAGGGGGAGGGCGACTGAGCGCGTGGATAACCCGCCAAGTGAAATCTGTCCGTTCCCCACCCGATCGCGGGTAAATTGAAGCCACTTAACATCGGTTGTTAGCTGAGGAGCTCTACATTAAGTTGCAGTCCTTCAATGCTGCTCCTGCAGCAAAGAACCAAAATTATAGAATGGAACAGCCCAGGGGAAAGGCTGCTCCCAGATTTACTGACGCCTCACTCCAGGTCTTACTGGATGGGGTGAGGAGAAGGAGGGATATTTTCTACCCGGCGGACGGGAGGAAGTGGCCTGTCTCTGCCACCAAGAAGGCCTGGCTCGAGGTAGCAGAGGAGATCACCAGCAGCAGCAACGTCTCCAGCACATGAATCCAGTGCAGGAAGCGCTTCAATGACCTAACTAGGTCAGCCAAAGTGACAAGGGCCCTTTGGACTCAGGGTGAGCAACTTTCTGCCACCTTAAACAGGCAGGCAGATACACTAGCACTGGCCTTAGTAGGCTTCACACATGTCCTCAAAACTGTCGTCCAGCAGGGTGGTAGGAGTGATGTGGGCCTGGCCCAGGAGACGGATGATGGCGAAAGGGGACATGATTTTTGTTAATGGCACATTATATATTATTATTGTCACCACTACAGCCACGTCTTGGCCATTCTTGACTGGCTTGTGTATTAAGTCCCTTTCATGAGGTTCACCATGAACATCCACACTTGATGCCACCCATTGGGTCACCCTACAGTGGGTGTATGTGTAGTTGCACGACTATTTTGTGCAGGTGCCTGTGGCACAGCACTGTGTTGTGGAGCTCCACGTGGCGGAGGTGGACGGCATGTCTGGCGAGGCTGGTGATATTGCTCGTCCTCGGATGAAGTGATGAAGTGATGCAGCTATGGCGCCCCCCCATCCTGACGGTGTGAGTTTGAGGGGGTCCGCAAAGTAGGTAAATGTGTTTGCACAGCAGAGTTTAGGGTATAAATTAATAATTTTGAGTGGAAAGACAAAGGTGTTGCAGCCAAAACTTTGTCTGAAGTGACAGAGTGCCCTGCTGCAATAAATGAGGTTTTCCCCCCACCTGTCAAACAATCCTTTGCATCTCCCACTGGCTGCTGGGTGAAACACGTCTGCTCCAACAGGGAGTGTTTCCCACAGCATGGGAAACACGCTGAGGATCCTTCAAAGTTGTGCCCCTGCCAAAATCTCCACTCAATGAGTTCTGTCAAGTACCTCAAAAAGCTAAATAAGTATCTAAATTATCATCCCGCTGGCTTTAATTGCCGGTGGGAGTCCCACAGCGGGAGCTGCGCACGCACCCAAACGCATCATTGGGGAACCCAGAAGTGAGCGGGTTGGAGCCGGGCTCCGAACCTGCTCCGGGATTCCGCCATTTTCGGAGACCCCCGCCCCCAGCGCACCAGCTCGGCCATCCGAAAATCGGCCCCAAAGTATTTGTTTAATTTCGCTGCCATTTCGTTAATCCCCATTATAAATTTTTCAGTCTCTATCTGTAGGGGACCCACATTTGCCTTTGCCAGTCTTTTCCTTTTTACATACCTATAGAAGCTTTAACAGTCTGTTTTTATGTTTGTCACTGGTTTACCCTGATTCTATTTTCCTTTTCTTCATCAATTTCTTGGTCCTCCTTTGCTGAATTTTAAAATTCTCCCATTGTTTCGACGATACACGGCCTCTCCAACACCCAAGATGGCATCTTGGATGCGCACGCATGTTTCCTGCGTGACATGTGCCAGACGCCATCTTGGTATAGGAGTTAGTGCAGGCGCAGATAAGGAATGCTGGCATCATGTCAAGTAGGGAGAAAATGGCTTCAATCAGTGTGCAACGCTGATTTAAAGTGATAGACACCACTTTGAGACTGAACGCTCAACTCAATGCACAGTCTTAACCCCGACCATCAGAACGTGCCTTAGAGAGCCTGGAGGACCCCCCACCAGTGCTATTTAAAGGGACCATGCAGGATTTACAGGTTAGTGGCTGGATTATTGCTTCTGGCTGCCGAGACATTTGTAACTGTTTTCGGAGGTCTCCTATACTTGAATACTAGGACACGGGGACATAGCCTAACATTTAGAACCAGGACGTGCAGGAGTGAAGTTAGGAAATGCTTCTACACGCAAAGGATGGGAGACGTTTGGAAAGCTCTTCTACAGACGGCAGTTGATGCTAGCTCACTTGTGAATGTTAGATCTGAGATTGATAGATTTCTGTGAACCAAGGGTATTAAGGGATATGGGGCTAGGGCGGGTATATGGAGTTAGGTCACAGGTCCACCATGATCTCATTGAATGGCAGAACAGGCTTGATGGGCTAAATGCCACTGCCACTTACTGCCTCTTGATATGTGCCACCTTCTCCTGCAAGAAAGTGGGACGTGTGTCTGGGTGATGTCCCGCTCATGGTTGAATAGCTGTCGGTGTTTAAGCCTGTGAGTTGTGGGTGCGCGGCTTGAAACAGTGGTAATGTGTAAGGGTGAGAGGAAGCATCTGATTGGAAGAGTTGAGTACTGATGGAAAGAGTATATTGGTGTGTGGGGGAAGGGGGGTGTTGTGCGTGGTGCAGTTGGTAGGAGACACCACTTGACAGTTGACCTCACTCACCTTGCCCACTCATGTCAAAGCATTGAGCTTCTTCCTGCACTGCATCCATGTTCATGATGATGTGCGCCTGGCATTGACATTGTCCCCCACTGCCTCCCACTGCCTTTTGGATATATGTCTGGAGAGCCTCTTGCCCCCCGCAGATATAGGATGTCCCTCCTTCTGTCCACCTCTTGCACCCAAGGTCTCTGGTGCATCAGCAGGTCTGGTACCAACTCAGGTAGGCAGATTGGTGAGGTCTGGCGTGCAGATTGGAGGATGTGGGATTTAGTAGTGCACAACTTTTATTCATTGTTTTAACATAACTCATCAGTGTGTAAACATAGGGATGGGACTTGCATCTGTGTTTTACGTGTGCGATGTCTGATCTCTGTTCAGACTCCGTGCAGACTCTTATTTTCAGCAAATAACAGGTACCAGTTACCTTTAAGAGATTTCTAAGAAACATCCTCCCTTTAAGAGATTGAGCTCCCTCAGATGGTGGATAGTGTGAATTGCATTGATTCCACGTGCAAGGCCTAAAAAAGAAGGCTGATTGCAGGTAAGTCCTCAGGTGTGTCGAAACCTGCGTCCTACCTGCGCAGGGGGCATTGGGTGTGTGGTAATAGCATATCATGCTACCTGCTTCCAAAAACGGCCCCTATTGAATTTTTCCCCCTATATGCCTCTTTGATTTAATACTATCTTTAATTTCTCTTGTTAGCCACAGTTGGACTACTTTTCCTGTTGGGTTATTGTGCCTTAAAGGAATGTTTATTTATTGCAAATTATGTATTAATTCTTTAAATGCTAGCCATTGCCTGTCTCCCATCATACCTTTTAATGTAGTTCCTCAATCAACCACAGCCAACTTGCGCCTCATACCTTCGTAGTTTCCTTTGTTTAGATTTAAGTCCCTAGTTTTGGATTAAGAACATAAGAACATAAGAAATTGGAGCAGGAGTAGGCCAATCGGCCCCTCGAGCCTGCTCCGCCATTCAATAAGATCATGGCTGATCTGATCCCAACCACAAATCTAAAGAACACAAGAAGTAGGAGCAGGACCCGGCCACACAGCCCCTGGGCCCTCTCCGCCACCCACAGGGCATTGACCGATCCGAACTCAGCTTCATGTCCAATTTCCTGCCCGCTCCCCATAACCCCTAATTCCCTTTACTTCTAGAAAACTGTCTATTTCTGTTTTAAATTTATCTAATGATGTAGCTTCCACAGCTTCCTGGGGCAGCAAATTCCACAGACCTACCACCCTCTGAGTGAAGAAGTTTCTCCTCATCTCAGTTTTGAAAGAGCAGCCCCTTATTCTAAGATTATGTCCCCGAGTTCTAGTTTCACCCATCTTTGGGAACATCCTTACTGCATCCACCCGATCAAGCCCCTTCACAATCTTATATGTTTCAATAAGATCGCCTCTCATTCTTCTGAACTCCAATGAGTAGAGTCCCAATCGACTCAACCTCTCCTCATATGTCCGCCCCCTCATCCCCGGGATTAACCGAGTGAACCTTCTTTGTACTGCCTCGAGAGCAAGTATGTCTTTTCTTAAGTATGGAGACCAAAACTGTATGCAGTATTCCAGGTGCGGTCTCACCAATACCCTATATAACTGCAGCAATACCTCCCTGTTTTTATATTCTATCCCCCTAGCAATAAAAGCCAACATTCCGTTGGCTTTCTTGATCACCTGCTACACCTGCATACCAACTTTTTGATTTTCTTGCACTAGGACCCCCAGATCCCTTTGTACTGCAGTACTTTCCAGTCTCTCGCCATTAAGAAAATAACTTGCTCTCTGATTTTTCCTGCCAAAGTGCATAACCTCACATTTTCCAATATTATATTGCATCTGCCAAATCTCCGCCCACTCACCCAGCTTGTCTATATCCCCCTGCAGGTTTTTTATGTCCTCCTCACTCTCTACTTTCCCTCCCATCTTTGTATCATCTGCAAATTTTGATATGTTGCACTCGGTCCCCTCCTCCAAATTGTTAATATAGATTGTAAAGAGTTGGGGACCCAGCACCGACCCCTGTGGAACACCACTGGTTACTGGTTGCCAGTCCGAAAATGAACCATTTATCCCAACTCTCTGCTTCCTGTTCGATAACCAATCCTCCACCCATGCCAGAATGTTACCCCCAATCCCGTGATTTTTTATCTTAAGTAATAATCTTTTATGTGGCACCTTGTCGAATGCCTTCTGGAAGTCTAAATACACTATGTCCACTGGTTCCCCTTTATCCACCCTGTACGTTATATCCTCAAAGAACTCAAGCAAATTTGTCAGACATGACTTCCCCTTCATAAAGCCATGCTGACTTTGTCCTATTAAATTATGCTTATCTAAATGTTCCGTAACTGTCTCCTTAATAATAGACACCAAAATTTTACCCACCACAGATGTTAAGCTAACTGGCCTATAATTTCCAGCCTTCTGCCTACTACCCTTTTTAAATAACGATGTTACATTAGCAGTTTTCCAATCTGCCGGGACCTCTCCTGAGTCCAGGGAATTTTGGAAAACTATCACCAAAGCATCCACAATCCCTACTGCCACTTCCCTCAAGACCCTAGGATGGAAGCCATCAGGTCCAGGGGATTTATCCGCTTTGAGTCCCATTATTTTACTGAGTACCATCTCCTGAGTGATTTTAATCGTATTTAGCTCCTCCCCCCGTAGAGTCCCCTGTTTGTCCAATGTTGGGATATTCTTAGTGTCCTCTACTGTAAAGACTGAAACAAAATATTTGTTCAGCATTTTTGCCATCTCCATGTTTCCCACCATTAATTTCCCGGTCTCATCCTCTAAGGGACCTACGTTTGCCTTAGCCACCCTTTTTCTTTTTATATAACTATAGAAACTCTTGCTATCTGTTTTTATATTTTTTGCTAATTTCTTTTCATAATCTAACTTCCCTTTCTTAATCAATCCTTTAGTTACTTTTTGCTGTCTTTTGAAGAATTCCCAATCTTCTATCCTCCCACTAAGTTTGGCTACCTTATATGTCCTTGTTTTTAGTCGGATACTATCCTTAATTTCTTTACTTAGCCACAGATGGCTGTCATTTCTTTTACACCCTTTTTTCCTCAGTGGAATATATTTATTTTGAAAGTTGTAAAATAACTCCCTAAATGAACACCACTGCTCATGTACCGTCTTACCCTTTAATCTATTTTCCCAGTCCACTTTAATCAATTCCGCTCTCATACCATCATAGTCTCCTTTATTCAAGCTCAGTACGCTTGTTTGAGAATCGACCTTCTCACCCTCTAATTGGATATGGAATTCAACCATGTTGTGGTCGCTCGTTCCAAGGGGATCCTTAACTAGGACATTATTAATTAATCCTGACTCATTACACAGGACCAGGTCCAAGGTTGCCTGCCCCCTAGTAGGATCAGTTACATACTGCTCAAGAAATCCATCCCTGATGCACTCAATGAACTCGTCCTCAAGGCTGCTCTGCCCAATTTGATTTGTCCAGTTAATATGATAATTAAAATCCCCCATAATTATAGCTGTTCCCTTATTACATGCCCCGACTATTTCCTGATTAATACTTCTTCCAGCAGAGTTGCAACTATTAGGAGGCCTATATACTACGCCCACTAATGTTTTTTTTCCCTTATTATTCCTTATCTCCACCCAAACTGTTTCATTATCTTGATGCTTTGTCCCAATATCATTTATCTGTATTACAGTGATTCCTTCCTTTATTAACATAGCCACCCCACCTCCCCTTCCTTCCTGCCTGTCCTTCCTGATTGTTAAATACCCTGGCATATTTAATTCCCAGTCGTTGTCACCCTGCAGCCATGTTTCTGTAATGGCCACAAGATCATACCCATACGTAGTTATTTGTGCCGTTAACTCGTCCATTTTGTTACGAATGCTACGTGCATTCAGATAAAGAACTTTCAAATCTGTTTTGTGACGCTTAGTTCCTGCTTTTTCCTTTTTTAACACTTTACCTATTACTCCATACCTTCGGTCCCTTCCTGTTACGCTTTCCTCTCTCTCCCTGCTCAGGTTCCCAACCCCCTGCCACTTTAGTTTAAACCCTCCCCAACAGCACTAGCAAACACTCCTCCTAGGACAGCGGTCCCGGCCCTGCCCAGGTGCAGACCGTCCGGTTTGTACTCGTCCCACCTCCCCCAGAACCGTTTCCAGTGTCCCAGGAATTTGAATCCTCCCCCTTGCACCATTCCTCTAGCCATGTATTCATTTGAAATATCCTCCTATTTCTACTCTGACTAGCACGTGGCACTGGCAGCAATCCTGAGATTACTACCTTTGAGGTCCTATTTTTTAATTTACCTCCTAACTCCCTATATTCTGCTTTTAGGACCTCATCCCCTTTTTTATATCGTTGGTGCCTATGTGCACCACGACAGCTGGCTGTTCGCCCTCCCCCTCCAAAATGTTCTGTAGCCGCTCCGAGACGTCCTTGATCCTTGCACCAGGGAGGCAACACACCATCCTGGAGTCTCGGTTGCGGCCGCAGAAACGCCTGTCTATTCCCCTTACAATTGAGTCCCCTATCACTATAGCTCTTTCACTCTTTTTCCTCCCAGCCTGTGCAGCAGAGCTACCCGTGGTGCCAGGAAGTTGGCTGCTGCTGCCTTCCCCTGATAAGTCATCCCCCACAACAGCATCCAAAGTGGCATATCTGTTTGAGAGGGGGATGGCCATAGGGGACCCCTGCACTACCTGCCTGCACCTCTTACTCTTCCTGGTGGTCACCCATTCACTTCCTGCCTGTATACCCTTTACCTGCGGTGTGACCAACTCGTGAAACGTGCTATCCACGAGTTTCTCTGCATCGCGGATGCTCCACAGTGAGTCCACCCGCAGCTCCAGCTCCGAGATACGATCGGTCAGTAGCTGCAGGTGGACACACTTCCCGCACACATGGTCATCAGGGACACTGGTAGTGTCCATGACTTCCCACATCTTGCAGGAGGAGCATATCACGGGTGCGAGGTCTGCTGCCATGACTTGCCTTAGCTGAGTTACCCCTTTTAAATTACGTTGAAATTAGAAAATGTTAACTATACTAGGGACCTAGGTTCACTAAAAAAAACCACTATCTGCTATAAAACCTGCAGACCTTCCCTTTCTTATTACTTTACTTACAGTAAAATGGTAGAAATACTCACCTGAACCTACTCACCAATCAGCTGCCTCCCCTGTGCCGCGTCACTTTCTGACTGGTGACGTCACCCCGAACTGCCGCTGGTCTCAGAGTCTCGCTCTCAGAGTAAGCTCTAGTCTCGCTCTCTCCCGCCGCTCACCGACTGAACTCTCGCTCTCTCAGCGCTGTTTTTATCCCCGCTCTGGTCTCGCTCTTTGCCGCCGCTCACCGACTGAACTCTCGCTCTCTCCGCGCTGTTTTTATCCCCGCTCTGGTCTCGCTCTTTGCCGCCGCTCACCGATTGAACTACATCACTTTCAAACTTAATGAAGAATTCTATCATATTATGGTCACTCTTCCCTAAGGGCTCCTTTACAACAAGATTATTAATTAATCCTTTCTTATTGCACAATGCTAGATCTAAAATAGCCTGTTCCCTAGTTGGTTCCTCAACATACTGATCTAGAAAACCATCTTGTATACATTCCAGGAATTCGTCCTCCACAGTATTAGTGCTAATTTGGTTTGCCCAATCTATATGTGGATTAAAGTCTCCCATGATTACTGTATTACCCTTGTTATTTGCTTGGTAGATAGGAATTAAACTCGCCACAGAAAGCTAAGTCAAGTCATTTCAAGTCTAAGTACCATTTTAATGACATGATAAGTGTTAATTACTGCCAAACAACCTCTCTGACATTGAAAATTAACAATTACAAATATGGAGTCTCATTCTTTCAGGTTTTAATTGTTGGAGATAGGGTAAATAAGGTCAAACTGTTTCCAATGGCAGAAGGGTCGATAACCAGAGGACATAGATTTAAGGTGATTGGCAAAAGAACTGAGACGATATGAGGAAATATTTTGTTACGCAGCGAGTTGTTATGATCTGCAATGTACTGTCTGAAAGGGTGGTGGAAACAGATTCAACAGTAACTTTTAAAAGGGAATTGAATAAATACTTGAAGGGAAAAAATTTACACGGCTTTGGGGAAAGAGCAGGGCAGTGGGACTAATTGGATAGCTCTTTCAAAGAGTCAGCACAGGCACGATGGGCCGGATGGTCTCCTTATGTGTTGTACCTACTATGATACTATAATACTACTAAGATTCTTTTAAAAAATTAAATCTCCAACAATAATTATAAGCTGAAGGAATGAGACTCCACACTTGTAAAAGTTAATTTTCAGTGCCAGAGAGATTGTTTGGCAGTAATTAAGACTTGCCACACTGTTAAAAGGGTATTTCGACTGGAATGGATGAACCCTAAATCTTTGTGGCGTGTTCAGTCCATATCTATGAAGTACAGGAACTTCTACAGGAACAGTATAAGATTCTAACTCTAGTTTACTTTTATGACGACTATTTCATATAAATCTGATCTTCTGACACTGCTCAAAATAAAAGTAAGAAATACTATAAATAATAACACAAAATACTGTGAGATCATAGAAGCATAGAATGATACAGTGCAGAAGGAGGCCATTCAGCCCATCGTGCTTGTGCCTGCTCTTTGAAAGAGCTATTGATTAGACCCATTCCCCTGTCCTTTCCTCATGGCCCTGCAAATTTTTTCCCCTCAAGTATTTATCCAATTCCCTTTTGAAAATTATTATTGAATCTGCTTCCACCACCTTTTCAGGCAGTGCATTCCAGCACATAACAATTCATTTCTCCTCACCTCGCCTCTGATTCTTTTGCCAATTTCCTTAAATCTGTGTCCTCAGGTTACTGACCCTTCTGCCACTGGAAACAGTTTCTCCTTATTTACTCTATCAAAACCCTTCATGATTTTGAACGCTTCTATTAAATCTCCCCTTAACCTTCCCTGCTCTAAGAGAATAACCCCAACTTCCCTAGTTTCTCCACATAACTGAAATATCGAATTCCTTGTACCATTCTAGGAAATTTCCTCTTCACTCTCTCTAAGACCTTGACATCCTTCCTAAAGTGTGGTGCCCAGAATTGGGCACAATACTCCAGCTGGGGCCTAATCAGTAATTTATAAAGGTTTAGTATAACTTCCCTGCTTTTGTACACTATGCCTTTGTTTATAAAGCCAAAGTTCCCATATGCTTTTCAAACATCTTGTGGATGTTGAGTACTTGGATTTCCAGAAGGCTTTTGACAAGGTGTCACATCAAAGGCTACTACACAAAATAAGAGCTCATGGTGTAGAGGGTAACATATTAGCATGGATAAAGGATTGGTTAGCTAACAGGAAACAGAAAGTAGGCATAAATGGGTCATTTTCAGGTTGGCAAGATGTAACGAGCAGAGTGCCACAGGGATCAGTGCTTGGGCCTCAACTATTTACAATCTATATCAATGACTTGGATGAAGGGGCCAAATGTATGGTTGCTAAATTTGCTGATGACACAAAGGTAGGTAGGAAAATAAGTTGTGAAGAGGACATAAGGAGTCTGCAAAGGGACATAGATAGGTTAAGTGAGTGGGCAAAAATTTGGCAGATGGAATATAATGTGGGGAAATGTGAACTTGACCACTTTTTGCAGGAGGAATAGAAAAGCAATATATTATTTAAATGGAGAGAGATTGCAGAACTCTGAGGTACAGAGGGATCTGGGTGTCCTCGTACATGAATCACAAAAAGTTAGTATGCAGGTACAGCAAGTGATTAGGAAGGCAAATGGAATGTTGTCATTTATTGCAAGGGGAATGGGTTAAAAAAGTAGAGATGTTTTGCTACAGTTGTCCAGGGCATTGGTGAGACCAAATCTAGAATACTGTAAGCAGTTTTGGTCTCCTTATTTAGGAAAGGACATAAATGCTTTGGAGGCAGTTCAGAGAAGGTTCACTCGACTGATTCTTGGGATGAGGGGGTTATCTTATGAGGAAAGGTTGAACAATTTGGGCCTGTATACATTGGAGTTTAGAAGAATGAGAGGTGATCTTATTGAAACATATAAGATCCTGAGGGGACTAGAAGGGATAGATGCTGAGAGGATGTTTCCCCTTGTGGGAGAGACTAGAACTAGGGGCCACAGTTTAAACATAAGAGGTCTCCCATTTAAGACGGAGATGAGGAGAATTTTTTTCTCTCAGAGGGTCGTGAGTCTGTGGAACTCCTTTCCCCAGAGAGCGGTAGAGGCAGGATCATTGAATATTTTTAGGGCTGAGTGAGATAGATTCCTGATTAACAAGGGAGTCAAAGATTATAGTAGGTAGATGGGAAAGTAGGTTTGAGGTGACAATCAGATCAGCCATGATCTTATCAAATGGCAGAGCAGGCTCGAGGGGCCCAATGGCCTACTCCTGCTCTTAATTCGTATGTTCGTATGTTCCTATGTTCCTACGTTTGTAATAGCCTTCTCAACTTGACCTGCCACCTTCAAAAATTTGTGTTCAAAATCTGCAGGTCTCTCTGTTTGTGCACTCCCTTTAAAATTATATCATTTAGTTTATATTGTCTCTCCTCATTCTTCCTACCAAAATGCATCACTTCACAATTCTCTGCATTAAATTGAATCTGCCATGTGTCTGCCCATTTCACCAGTCTGTCCATGTCCTCCTGAAGTCTATTACCATCCTCCTCATTGTCTGCTACATTTCTGAGTTTTATGTCATCTGCAAACTTTGAAATTATACCCTCTATACCCAAGTCCAGGTCATTAATATATATCAAAAAGAGCAGTGGTCCTAATACCGACCCCTGGGGGACACCACTATATACTTCCCTCCAGTCTGAAAAACAACCGTTCACCACTACTCTCTGCTTTCTGTCTCTTAGCTAATTTTGTATTCAAGCTGCCACTGTCCCTTTAATCCCATGAGCTTCAATTTTGCTAATAAGTCTATTATATGGTACTTTATCAAATGCCCTTTGAAAGTTTATATACACATCAACCGCACTACCTTCAACAACCCTCTCCCTTACTTCATCAAAGAACTCAATCTGACTAACTGACTTGACTTAATCAATTTAGTCAAACACAATTTGCCTTTAACAAATCTGTGCTGGCTGTCATTTATTAACCCATACTTTTCCAAGTGACAATTAATTTTGTCTCGGGTTATTGTCTCTAAAGTTTCCCCACCACAGATGTTAGGCTGACTGGCCTGTAATTACTGGGTTTATCCCTCTCCCCTTTTTTGAACAGGGATGTAACAATTGCAATCATCCAATCCTCTGGCACCACTCCCATATCTAAGGAGGATTGGAAGATTGTGGCCAGAGCCTCTGCTCTTCCTTCGGATGCATCTTATCCTCACTGGGTGACTTTTCTACTTTGAGCGCTGCCAACCTTTTAAGTACCTCCACTTTATCTATTTTTATTCTATCCAATTTCTCTACTACCTCCTCCTTTACTGTGATATTGGCAACATTCTCTTTTTTAATGAATACAGATGCCAGGTACTCATTTAGTACCTCAGCTTTGCCCTCTGCCTCCACAAGAAGATTTCCTTTTTGGTCCCTAATCAGCCTCACCCTTCTTTTGACTAACCTTTTACTATTTATATGTTTATAAAAGATTTTTGGGTTCCTTTTTATGTTACCCATTAATCTATTCTCATACACTCTCTTAGCCCCCTCTTATTTCCTTTTTCAGTTCTCCCCTTTGCTTTCCCTATTCAACTTGGTTGTCTATTGTATTATGAGCCTGACATTTATCGAAGGCTTCTTTTTCTGTTCATTTTAATCTCTATATCTTTAGTCATCCATGGAGCTCTTGCTGAGGTTAACTTTCCTTTCTCCCTCGTGGGAATGTGTCTAGTCTGTACCTGAACTATCTCCTCTTTGCAGGCCTCCCATTGCTTATTTACTGTTTTACCTGCCAATCTTTGATTCAATTCCAGCTGGGCCAGCTCCCCATTCAACTCTCTGGAATTTACCCTTCTCCGATTAAGTATTTTCACATTTGACTGCTTATTGTCATTTTCCATAGCTATTCTAAACCTAACGATATTGTGATCGCTGTTTCCCTAATGACTTCACTCGCCCCACTTCATTCCCCAGAACCAGATCCAGCACTGCTTCCTTCCTCGATGCTTTAGGAACTGCAAGTAACACAATAGACCAACCAAAATTTAAATTGTGCTCCAGAACCATAGCAAATACCAGCATAGTACTGGTTTACAAGATTTACCATTTAAAATTGCTTACAAATTTCAGAACCAATACCTATTGCTTCCTTTCATTCAGTTTTGACTGGCTACTGTAAACCGTCACACTTCAGCATTGGAGCCTGAAAGCTTTCTTTTGTGGAGAGACGGGGGATGTGGGGGTGGGGGTGGGGACATTAATTCTGGGGAATACGTCATTTTTCTATTTTTGGCATTCAGTGGAAGTATCAGGCATCCTCAGGTCAGATATAACACAATCCAAATGCAGAATGAGCATCCATCAACTTTTCGCCAACAGGGTACTTAGCCCTCAACCTTAGAAAAATATTTGCTTCTGTACGGGTGTGACATAGTTCCATTTCCTACATCAGTTATTGTTGAAGATCTTTCGAGAGAAGTAGCTAGTTTAGTGCAAATTATGGGCAGATTTGCATTGCGACGCTGTGCTCACTAGGAACTGGATTGAGACTCCACAAGCTCATTTCATGTAGAACCCTTATAGCTAATTGAGAGAAAGAGTTGAGGCTTTCATTCCATTTATCCATGTCCATGAGTCAGATGATGGAGGTGAAATGATAGTGCTCTCACCCATTATCCGTAGTTACATGAAGCAGAGTCATTGAAGTGTATTTTGCCCCTTTCATGTCCTCTCATCAGCTTTACTACTATCCTGCCAGACATTTTGGAACTATGGCATGTTCTGAGGGCCCTAGAACAGACTCTGTTGCTTCACTGCTGCAGGTGCATCATTGTTATATGTTACAGTTGGATTTCCACTTTATTTACATGTCACGTTTTGATGACCAGATCCACATGGTGTGCTAGTGCACAGTACATTTAACTGAGATATAAAATACCAAAATATATGGTTGCATAATTGGGTAGTGTGCTCCTTACATCCATTATCACAGATAAAACAGACCACTTTATTTGTGCAGTAAATTAATAAACTATATTGTGGGCTTAGGATTTTCTCACTGACAATAGCCAAGATAGTTATTACCTCTAGTGATAACTGGAGTTTATGGCTGGGTATTTGTGGTAAACTAAGAATATCAGCAGGCCTTTGATTGTTTCCTTGTCTCTGAGTATCAGCAGCTAGGGGGTATAGCTTGGTTTGAAGAATTGGGGAAGAAGGGAATTGCTGGCTTACGAGCAAGCAGGTGGAAGTCAAATCAACCCAGCACACATTTGTTTTTTGTTTTCTTTTACAGATGGCAGTGAAAAGGATAGTTAAAGCCAATCTTTCCCTGCTTTTCTTGAAGATTGTATCTTTCTGAGTGCCTATACTCATTGATACCTCGTTCTGTTAGGATAGGACTCCCGCCATCTGCTGTGGAACAATTTACAGCAAAAGAGAAAAAAGTTAATCTGAAGTACTTAATCCATGCAGCAGAATGTTGTTCTTTACATCCTGGCAGTGATCTAGAAAAGGATTGTTTCTTGACAAATATACAGTTCTTAAATGGAAGCAGATTTTCTGTTACCATCACTATTGCTCCCATCATGGGAGCATCCTACACAAAATATGTACTAAAAGTAATCTGTTATTCCCATAAATAGGTTGAATGGGAACCTATTTATGGGAATAACAGATTCCATTCTTGCAAATCCACTGCTTTGTAATTGCTTTTGAGTGTAGGTATGTCATCTGTTTACACATTTAACAGGAATGTGGCTTTAGAAAGAACCTGCCTAGTAAACTACTCAGACTTTTTTGAGGAAGTGACAACCCACGTGGACTGTGGTAAGTCTATCACATGGTGTACCTAGACTTTCAAAAGACTTTTGACAAAGCTCAAAGCTATTGGAATTCAGGGTAAATCTTGGGAATGGATAAGAAATTGTCCGAAGGGTACAAAACAATGGATAAAGGAGTTATATCAGGGTGGGATGGATGAGGGGGGAATGGAAGGTCTGAGCGGGAGCTCAATGGTGGGCCCACTAATGTTTTTAGTTTACATCAGTGACTTTGATTCAAATACTTAAAATGTTAATTAGTCAAATTAGGAGAGGCAGTGGAGTCAAAGCAGAAAGCTCAGAAATTGCAGGGTGAGTTGGATAAAATATGCATGTGGGCACAAAAATGGCAGATGAAATTTAATGCTGACAAGTGTGAAGTATTACACATTGGAAGGAAAAATGGGCGACACACGTATTCCATAAATGGCGCTGAAATAGTTAAGGAAGAAGTTGAAAGAGAGCCAGCAATCTTAGCATACTTGACACCCAACATGCCCAACCAATGCAGAGCAACAATCAACAAAGCCAACCGAATGTTTAATTACATTGCCAAAACAGTAGAATATAAGCTAAAGGAAGTTGTGATCAAACAGAGCAACCTCTGGTCAGACCACATTTTGAATATTGTTTTCAGTTCTGGTTGCTTTGAAACAAAGGAAGATCCACAAGACTGATCCCAAGAGGGTAATTTTAACCCCAAAGAACGGATGGGTTAGAGGCGGGTGGGTAGTAAAAAAAGTTGAATTCTTCACCAGGACCACATCGCGGCTCCAACAGGCCCACTTCCGGGTTTAACCCAGGTGTGTTAAGAGGCGTGCATGCAACAAAAACCCGGAAGTCCCGTCCTCACTTAAAGCCGGTGGGCCGATACTTAAAGGGGCAATGTACCTCATTGCGATAGTTGAGGCACTTAATTTTTTGTGTATTAGAAATATAAAACGAATTTAACCTTACCTATTTGGGTCTCCCATTACTTCTGATTCATGTCAGGTGAAAGCAGGTGGGAAGGGCTGGATCCATGAGGCGAGTTCCATTATTGCACTGCTTTTGGGCCAGGATGAGCAAGAGTGCTTCATCCAAGCCCAACAAGCTCACCTGGCACGATTAGACCCCTCCCCCCACCCCATGGTGGACCCCCCCGATGGAGGACCATCCCCATTTACGACCCCTCCCCAATGGCCAAGACCCCTCCACACCTCTGACTCCTCCTGACCACCAATCTTCTCTCGACAACCTCCGATCTTCTGGTGAATTCCGCCGATGTTCTGGTGACTTGATCACCGCCCCCCCCCCCCCCCCACCATTGTCCTCCATGGCCCAACACCACCCCCCCTCCCCCCCATCCCATGTCCTCCATGGCCCATGATGTCTCCTCCCTCCTCTCTGAATCCGGCCCGACAGCCAGCCAGCCTGTCAGTCAAAACCGGTAAGTAAAATTTATTGCCCTCATTAAGGTTGCGATTACAGATTGCACCCTGCCAACTTTACTTCCAGGTTTTGTGTCTGATTATCTTCCCACTCGCTTCCTTCTCGCCTCCATGTAAAAATGATGCCAGCAGTTATGAGGAAAGACTGGAGAAACGTGGGTTCTTCTGCCTAGAACGGAGGCACCTGAGAGGTGATCTTATAGAGGTATATAAAATAGTAAATGTTATAGAAAATGTCAATCCAGAATTTTAGTTGAAATTAAATTGATAGAGTAGGACAAGTGGATACGGGTTCAAAGTTGTAAATGGTAAATTTAAGACTGATATCAGGAAGAATTTCTTCACACAAACGGTGATCAACACATGGAATGGATTTCCAGGTAGAATAGTGAAGGTGAACACACTGGAATCATTTAAGAAACTTGGAGGCTGAAATGTTGGAGGTGCAGGGTTTTCCTGGATGGATGAATTAAGATGTGCCGAATCCATAATTATCTTCCAATCAATTGGAAACAACAGAATCAAATGACAGAAGGCAAGTCTTGAAAGCACTTGCATTTATATAGTGCCATATCATGTCCTCAAGATGTCCGAAAGCATTTCAGAGCAAATGGATTATTTTTGAACAGCAGTCACTGTTGTAATGTAATAAATACGACAGCCAATTTGCCCACAGCAAGGTTCTGCAAACAGCAAATGAAGGACCAGCTCATCTTTTTGTGCCGATTCAAAAATGTTGGACAAGACACAAGGAGAATTCCCTGCTCTCCATTTAATATTACTATGGAATTTTTACATCAACCTGACCAAGCAGACTGGGCTTTGGTTTAACATCTCATCCAAAAGGTGGCACCTTCAGACAATGCAGCACTCTCCTGGTATTGCACTGAAGAGCCAGCTCAGATCACGTGCTTGAACCAATAACTTTCTGACTCAGACTGCAACCAACTGTACCAAGCTAGTTTTTGGAGTAAGTAAAAATTGATGTTATCAACTGAAGAAATACAGTCCGAGAAAAATGTTTTGAGTTGTAGTAAGCCCTGAACCTCAAATGAATTGGCTCTTTTATGTCAATTCACAAATAACAAAATTATGCTCAAATTGGGCCATTTCAGAGCTAGGTTTGCGTACTTTAGAAAATAATGTACATCGAAAGTTTCTCTCTGCATCATTTCTGCTATTGAGTTGTAAGATTTCCTGCCTGAAAATGAAGATTCTGACCCGAAGTTGAAAGTGAATCTGAATCCTGTAGTAAATTGATTTTTTTTTGCCACTGATGTTAATACAAACAGAGATAACAGGGATTCTGTTAGCATATTATTGAGTAGAGTTGCATGTTTCAGACAGTCAATTCTTGCAAACTCCTTGAAACTTCACAAAAGTTTGGGGAAGGCAAGATTGATGTGTTCTACGTAAACCTATCGACATAGACCAAATCTTCTGAAATCAGGAACTCTGCAAAAAATTGTTTCTTTGAAAGTGTGCAACCCAAATGATGGGTCAATTTCTATAGAACATCCAAAGGATGCTTGGTGTTTAATTGGTTTTCCATAACTTCTAAAAGGGACAAGTAACTGTCCTGTTAACAAAATAATTCTGCCAACAAAGATGATCAGACAAAATTGAATTAGGTAGGGAGGTAAAGAAAGAAAGAACTTGCATTTATATAACATCTTTCATGACCTCAGGACACCTTGAAGTGCTTTACAGCCAATAAAGTACTTTTCAAGTTTAGTTGTAATGTAGGAAACTTGGCAGCCAATTTGTGCACAGCAAGGTCCCACAAACAGCAATGTGATAATGACCAAATAATCTGTTTCTTAGTGATGTTGGTTGAGGAAATGTTGACCAGGACACTGGGGGGAACTCCCCTACTCTCCGTCGAAATAGTTCCATGGGAACTTTTACGTGCACCTGAGAGGGCAGACGGGGCCTCGGTTTAATGTCTCATCCAAAAGACGGCACCTCCAACAGTGCAGCACTTCCTCAATATTGCATTGTAGTGTTAGCCTAGATTGTGTGCTCAAGTCTCTGTGAGACTTGAACCCACAACCTTCTGACTCAGAGGTGAAAGTGCTACCCCTGGTACACCATAGCTGATTGTTGCACCATCAGTCAGATTCTCAAGTATGAAATGGGGTTTTCAGAAAGAATTATCAAGGAATGTATTGATGAAGAACATAGGATCAATATGATCAAAGATAGAAAAATCAATGGTGGAAAGACATTTCAGTTTTGTCTATTCAACTGATGTAAGAAATAGGAACAGGAGTAGGCCATCCGGCCCCTCGAGACTGCTCCGCCATTCAATAAGATCATGGCTGATCTTCTACCTCAACGTCATTTTCCTGCAGTATTCCCATATCCCTTGATGCCTTTAATATCTAGAAATTTATCGATCTCTGTTTTGAATGTACTCACTGACTGAGCCTCCACAGCCCTCTGGGGTAGAGAATTCCAAAGATTCACCACCCTCTGAGTGAAGAAATTTCTCCTCATCTCAGTCCTAAATGGCCTACCCCTTATTCTGAGACTGTGACCCCTGGTTCTAGACTCCCCAGCCAGGGGAAACATCCTCCCTGCATCTACCCTGTTGAGCCCTATAAGAATGTTATATGTTTCAATGAGATCACCTCTCATTCTTCTAAACGCTAGAGAATACAGGCCTAGTCTACTCAATCTCTCCTCATACAACAGTCCTGCCATCCCAGGAATTAGTCTGGTAAACCTTCGTTGCACTCCCTCTATGGCAAGTATATCCTTTCTTAGATAAGGAGACCAAAATTGTACACAATACTCTGGGTGCAGTCTCACCAAGGCCCTATATAATTGCAGCGAGATATAAATAATTACATGTAAATAAGGCACTAGTCTTAAAGTTTAGTACAAATATTAGTAAGGAACCAATTACCTGGAAAATACAAAATCATACTGAAAATTAATAAAAAGGGATATGTCTTGCAAACCAATAAGTGATAGGATAAAAATCTTAAGGAAAGGAGCAGTAGCCCCATGGTTCCTATTACTGGATAGCTGTTATCAGATGAGCACAGGTTATAAATGTGACCAAGTGGAGTATTAGTTTTCACAAAGAACTCCTTAATCGGGCTGACAGGGATTTCTTAGAGCTTATGCTGAAATTAAGTTTCACATCAAATGCAGATTGAAATTGACATTTGTAAGAGATGTTGGCCTAGAAATTGGTTTGTGGCAATGGCGTGAACTGGGCGTAGGGATCAAGCCATGTGACGGAACAGGTAGGCCGGATGCACACACGATATTGCGCCTTGGGATTCATTTACATCAGGCTTGCGAGCTACAAATGCCTGCTGGGTGTCCCCAGGCAGCTCACTGGCGAAGAGGATTTCAATTTTGGATCGCTGTGTTGCCATCAGCGGCCCTCAGCTAGGTCCTGATAGAAGGGGAGAAGCTATCAGGAGGGAGGAGGGTGATCAAGAGGGAGGGAGTGGGCCAATTAGGGGCCGACAATGGTCTTCAGTGCTGTCGTGGAGCTGGGAGGAGCAATCTTTTTTAAAAACCTTATCTGTTTGGTGGTGGCCTGCAATTTTGCATTGGAGGCCTCAAATAGACATCATGGGCTCGATTTTAGGGTCGGGTTACCTGCGGGTTTCCAGCGGGGGGGCCCCGAAAATCCCGATCTCCGATCACGTGACCGGATTCGGACGAAATCCCGGCCACTTCCGGGTACCGCGCTGAAGTGCGGGGCTGCGCGCGCAAGCCCCGCTGGTGGGAATCCCGCAGGCAATTAAAGCCAGCGGGGTTCCACTTGAGAGTACTTAACTTGCTCGTTGTGGTCAGTTAATGAGCTGAAGCAGCTGTCAAAAGAGGAAGTGTGGGATTTTACATTCAAAGCAGTCAGTTTCCCACACTGGGGGAAACAGGACCCTTCAAACCAGGCGTGTTGCAGCCAGCAGCCTGTGGCAGGTGCCAAGGTGCGCTCCACGAGGGAGAGCCCTCACCCACGCAGGAGGCCACCGCGTCACATAGGGCAACCCCTGCCCCCCACCACCCCCCGGCCAAGCCAGAGGACAGACCGACACGAAACCGCAGCCCCAGTCCGAGGACCCACACACCTACCCTGCACAACCCCTCAGACCAACACCTGCCAGTTGGGTGGTGTGTGGACACCCTCGGAGGACGAAGAGCATGACCACCACCAGCAGCCTCGCAGTCCACGCCGTCCGCCGCAGAGACGTGGATCCCCCCAACACGGTGTGGTTGCACGCCCACCTGCACAGCAGGAGGGAGGGCTACCGCAGAGAGAGACGCGTCGCAGAGGGCACTACCCTCGCCACAGGGTCCACAGACCGAGGCGCAGCTCCCCGGACCTCTCCGAGCAGCAGTGCACAGGGAGGCGCAGATTCGCTCGACATGTAGTCGTGGAGATCTGCAGCCTCTTTCATGCCGAGCTGCTCCTGGCTGGCCCCAGCACCAACTGCTTACCTGTCACTGGCAAAGTCACCACTGTCCTCCACACCTTCTCCTCTGCATCCTTCCAGGGTGCAGCCGGCAACACCGCCGATGTCTCTCAGTTGTCTGCGCGGACGAGCCCTGCAAATACACCTGCACCTACTCTGCAGTAACACGATGGGTGGCATCAGTGGTGGGTCCTCATAGTGATACCCAGGAGCGGGCATTATTGGACACAATGGACAGGATTCGCGGAGACATGGCAGTGGTGGTGTCAATATAATGTGTGCTGTTTGTGGCTCTGAAATTCAATATGGGTAACACCCATGACAAACCCTCAGACACCCTTGTGCACCCCCTTCATGCTGACGAGACGTTTGCCTTACCCTGCCTACTGCACATATGTGATGCATGCCCTGTGGCTGCAGCACAGGTGGTGGCAGGTTGAGTGAGGCTGGCCGTGAGGGAGATGCACGAGAGGGTGAGTATGGGATGGAGCCATGAGATTGTATGAGGATTGGGTCGCGTGTTAGTGGCAGGATGAGTACTGGCGAGGTGAGTAGGTGGAGGTAAGATGAGGATGGGGTGTGAGTGGGCATGAAGGGTGATGTGACAGAATAGTGTTGGCGGTGCCGAAGGAGATTTGGGGTGGGGGCAGTGTTGTGGCAGACGGAGTGTAGGGGAAAGACTTCGTGTTCTCACTGTGGCTGACCTACTGCGGTCATTGCAGCGCCTCCTGCACTGTATGCAGGTGGGCGATATGTTGGTGGCGCAGGTGACCCCCTCTGCCACCTCGAGCCAGGCCTTCTTGGTGGCAGAGGCAGGCCGCTTCCTCCCGCCCGCCGGGGGGAAGATCTGTGTCCTCCCCCTCCTCCTCACCCCATCTGATGATACCTGGGGTGAGGCATCATTAAACTGGGAGCAGCCTTCCCCCTGGGCTGCTCCATGCTGCAATTTGTCCCATTGGTTGCAGCATCTGTCAGTGGAGGACTGCCCCTTTAACTAGAGAGCCTCCAGCTGACAGATCGTACTGCGCATGCGCAGCCCGCCCGACGCGCAGGCCAGCGCCGTGGACCCCGGAGGAGCAGGTAATTGGATCCTATTAGTGGATTGCCTGCTACGATCGCGTGGGCAACCCACTAATTTCGCCGTTCGCGTTTTCGACGCTCCCGGAGGACCACCCGCTGGGAACCCGCAGGCCTGCTAAATTTGAGCCCCATGTTCCTATCTGCATACACAAAGTTTCTAATGTATGTTTCCAACTTGGGCCCTGGACGTCTCTTTCTCTGCCTTTATAGCGCATTTTTGGCAGGTGATAAGTGAATGCATCCCGCCTGCTGCATTGTACGCTTGGGTGCCCGTTTTGCACCTGAAAAACGGGCATGGCACCATAGAATTTGTAGGCCACTTGATGGTATCAAAAGTGATGGTCAAAAGCAGCAAGATTAACATGGTGAAGTGGGGTCAATTAGTAACAGGTTTGATGAAACAGTTATTATTGACTACTCAGGTACAGAATGAACAAGGTTAGAGAACAAATGATGTGCCTAAACCACAATAAGGACATTGAGGCTTAGAGGAGTTTAGGCTCAAAAGCTGTTGTGTCAACTTTGCTCAGACCTCTAATTCAGAAAGTTTTGAGTTCAAGCTGCACTCCAGGATTTGAGGAACTAATGTAGGCTGAAACTTCAGTGCAGTAGTCAGGCTGGGCTGCATTATCAGAGACACTGTTCTTCAGATTTAATATCAGACTTCGGGTTGGCATTAAAGACACCTTGACAGGTGTACTGACCAACATTCCTCCCTCAAGCAAAACTACAGAAAATAAGTTAATTCAATCATAATGCTTTGTGTGAGACCTTGCAGTGTGCAAAATGGCTGCCTTGTTATAACAACAGTGACTACATATGTAAGATGCTTTAGGATGTTTTTCAGTGACCTGATAAGGAGTTATATCAAGTTCTTTCTTCACGATGAATTTGTGAAGGCCCTAATGTCCATTGCCGAGGTTGGGGGGGAGGGCGAGGTGGAACCCAACATGAATGCTTGGATGTGCCCACCCATGGCCCCCACTGCCGACCCTGCTGAAGTTTGTGAGGTTAAGGGAAAGGCAAGGAGGAATGGGCCTTTGGCAGTTTGGGAGGGTAGGGGGTTGGGGGGGGGGCAGCACCAAAGAGACTGGAAATAATTGCCAAAACTTGCCAGGTCCTGGGCTACCAGACCCTCCTGGAAAGCATCCTGCCCCCAGAGGTCCCCTTTGTCATGGAATCACTTTAGAAACAACAAAAGAAAAACTCTTGCCCTTGTTCTTCAGGGTCCAGGCCACAATTTCCCAAATTTTTCAGCTGTCGGCTACACCTGGTGTATCTGTGTTGACGTTACGCCGGCTCCCAACTGAGGGTTGGGCCATAGGAACTCCCAACTCTGGGAAAAGAGTGAATGAAGGGAGGCTGATGTGAAAGGTCTAAATGGTGAAACCACCATCCCTTACTTCTTGAGGCTTAAAAGAACAACAGATCAAGCTGCAAGAGATAGGAATGACAGCAAGAGTATTTAAAATGTTTAGCTGACTTGACCTCTACAGAGCAGTTAATCACATTTACAATGAAGATAATGGTAGCAGAAAGCCTGACGGAAAGTTCCAATAAATTGTGCTGGGTTTGAGCAGAAGAATCTCAGGAATGTATGAACAAACTCAGAAAAATGATCACTTTCCACAAATTTGGTATGTGGTCCAAAAGACCAAGTGGTGACAAGGAAGAGTCACAACATAATAAGGTTTAGGTTAATGAGACATAAGTAAGACAAAGACCAAAGTAATAGATAAAGCCGGGTTGCGGTCCCGACCCAAAAAACAACTGTTTTCAATTCTCACCTGCTCCCAACCCATCTGTTCTTGGGGTTAAAATCACCCCCCAGATGTCAGACAACATTCTGACAGTGCACAGGTAGTGGAGATGTTGAGAGAGGTGGTAGAGAAGTTGAGTTGGGTGTTATCAGTGTATGTTTGAAAGCTGACTTCAAGTCTGCAGATATTGTCCACTATGGGCAGAAGAGGAAGACAAGAGGGCCAAGGATTGGTGCTTGGGGGATTCCAGAATTGATGATGTAGGGGTAGGAAGGGAAGCCACTGCTAAAGTTTTCTTACAAAAAAGTAAAGCCAGTTATTATTTTCCAGATAACTCTGGATAGCACATAATCAGATCCATTTCCACAGTCTTCATTTTGTGTGCAGTTAGCTAAGGCAATATAAATCAAATAAATGTTTCCTTTTAAAAATGCCGACAGGATCCTTGGCTTTATAAATAGAGGCATAGAGTATAAAAGCAAGGAAGCTATTCTCAATCTTTACAAGTCACTGGTTAGACCTCAGCTAGAGTAATGTGTCCAATTCTGGGCACCACACTTTAGTAAGGATATCAAGGCCTCGGGGAGGGTTCAGAGGAAATTTAGTAAAATGGTACCAAGGATGAGGGGTTTTAGTTATATGGAGAGACTGGAAAAGCTGGCATTGTTCTCCTTAGAGCAGAGAAGGTTAAGGGGAGGTTTAATAGAGGTGTTCAAAATTATAATGGGATTTGATAGAGTAGATAGGGAGAAACGGTTTCCTCTGGCAGGAGGGTTGGTACCAGAGGACACAAATTTAAAATAATTGACAAAAAAGCCAGGGGAGATAAGGAGAAATGTTTTTACTCAGTGAGTTGTTATGATCTGGAATGCATTATCTGAAAAGGTGGTGGAAACAGATTCAGTAGTAACTTTCAAAAGGGAATTGGGTAAATACTTGAAGGGGAAAATTTTGCAGGGTTATGGGGAAAGGATAGGGTAATGGAACTAATTGGATAGCTCTTCATACTCAATACTTTCTAAATTGCTGAACCTCAAATGAACACGCATCTTTGCAGCCTGAAAGCACAGCTCACACGCCAAACTATTAAATGACACGTCCTTGATATTTGGTAACGGCAACAATATATCGCTAAATTGGGAGGAGTGCATTTTTGCCTTTTATGTCTAATTTCTGAGAAATTGGGTTATTTGTGTAGTCTAATCTGGATGTTGGAAGCTGGCATGCAAGTTTCTGTATTGGGTGAAGACCAATAGGACCTGGCCATCCTTTACTGGGGGAGGGAGGGTGGTGGTTCTCCTGCTTCTTCTGTTGCAGCTCTAGCAGGAGACTGGCAGAACCCCCAAGGGAATGGTGCAAACAGCCGGAAGAACCCCACAAAATTTCAGAGCCTATAGTGGGAATTTCAACCCCCTCTGTCTGGGTGGAGCACGAGTTGAGATCGAGCGAGTCTATTTGCCATTCCATTCCAGCCCAGCAGTAGGTTTCACCCGGCTGTTGCTTTCGGCAACTGAGACGTCCACCTGACTCAGGCGGGAGCCTCATTAATATAAGCTAATTAGGCTCCTATGACATAGAAAAGGTCCCGGTGGCATTTTAACGACATTCTGAATGCCCCCCCACAGAAAGAGTTGAGGCTGTAAAAAGTAAGTTTTAAACTTACCTTTGTGGAGCAAGGAGGAGCGGGAGTGCTCCTCTGAGCCCCACAAGGAAAGTCTGGGCCTCTGCTGCCTCAGGCTCAGCGACACCACCTCCTCCCCCCCAATATCCCGCAACTTACCCGAGTAGTAGCAGGCGTAAAGAAGCAGCAGGCCAGCGGTGATGTGAATGAGGCCTGGTCGTTGATACGGAAGCTCCCGAGTGGGTGGTTCACGCATCCTGTCGGCTTCCCGCCTGGTAGTTAAGATACCTCCTCATATTTTATTATGTTGAATTTCAGCTGAGGCAACATCTGATGACTGCAGTTTTAACTAGAAGTAATTGGTTTGAGAGAGAAATAAGGGAGAATACACAAACAATTACAAATTGAATTGAAACTGTTTAAATTGCTTACATCTGGACCATCACTGCAGGAAGTATAAGTGTTGGGGGAATTGCCATTCTGTGAGGCTTCATTTCTCATGTAAAGCTTTTTTCATCACGCACTCATTCAAAAATTACTGAAGAGAACAACTTGGACCATGGAACTTTTATTGTATTGGGAATGCACCACTGAAAGTTAAATATTGTATTGATTATTTTATCTGTTGCTCTAACTTGCTTCTGTATGTTTTATTTTTGTAATGAACAATTAGTAGTTTTAGACTGAGCTACACTGTCTGCCAGCATGATGTTTTGCTGCCTATTAAAGAGGCCGGGGAGCACAGTGGGAAGCCCATGTTATTTCCAGTAGATACCTCGGGGAGTATGAGGCTAGATTGTTTTCCCTGCAGCACACTATCTCATATTCATCATACATAAGGTCAATTTTCAGTTGATAGGCAGCTCAGGCTTGCCTATGGAAGTTGCCACTTGTGGCGAGTACTTATATTGGAAGAATATCCCAAATCGCAACAGTCTCCCTGCAAAATCGACCATAATTCAATTCCCCTGTGAGACTACCAGTAATCAGATGTCCTCTGCAATCCATCACCAGATACTTTATATTATTATTAATTTTGAGTTCAGAGTTTGTTCCATCACTCATTACTGTCAGATTGTAGTGCATTGCTGCACTGTACAGTTCTGGTCACCACAGTACAAAAAGGATATTGCAGGATACAGAAGAGAGCAACTAGAACGATTAAGGGGATGGAAGGATTGGATTATGAGGAGCAATTATGTAAATTGGGCGTGTTCTCACTGGAAAAGGAAAGGTTGAGAGGTGATATGATTGCTGTTTTTAGGATTCTAAATTGATTAAATCATGACAAGTCATTTCACCTTGTCCAGAACAGTAGAACCAGAGGACACGGCCTGCACTTGAAGTGGGTGGGTGGGAGGGAGGGAGGGGAGCATAGAATTGAAAACTAATCTATGGAAATAATATTTCAGTGAGTGAGTGGTCAATCTATGGAACAAGCTGCCTAGGTAGATGATGGAAGCAATTGGTATTGATTCATTCAAATGAAAATTAGATAGATTTCTTTCAGAAAGTAAAATTTTGGGATACAGTAAATTAGTAATTTGAGACATGACATGTGGTAAGAGTAGCAGACTTTTAACCTATGAGTCCCAAAGTTTTCCACCAATAGGGGTATCTTCGCCTCATGGCTGGGTCTGTTGTAGACTAATTGCTAGAGATTGATTGCTGTGATTAGTCAACAACTCCATTATCATTGTATCGTGCGACTAATGGATGGCAGAAGGCTAACAAGATGGGCCTTTTTTTTGTCTAGCAATTCCTATGTTCCAAATATTGCACTGTCCACTGAATATTTTCAAGTCACAAAGTGCCCATACTTAGATACGAAAAAAAAATCCATTCTCCAACACTATAATTCCTGTCATTTCAAGCCTAATTGCAATTACTGTGCAAACAAGGCAGTGCCCTTCAAAGGGGTCACATTCCAGCTATTTCAGTGAAGAAAGCAATGCAAACCTTCCATTAAAGTAACACGGTTGCTGTACTACATGAACAAAATATTGAACTCAAATTTTATTTAAGAATACTGGCCCCTATTTACAGTTTCCTTCCTAATAATTAATAAGCCAATCCTAACAGATCAAGTTCAATAACAACTAATTGGCCCTCACGGGAATACCTTATTAACCTAGCGAATGTGCTGAACTAGCAAATCACATCATGGGAAAATATCTCTATAAACAATTGAATGAGATAGAGAAGCAGGTTTAAATTGACCTTTTTAAAGAGGGAGTCTTGCCATCAAGATCCCTTTCAAAATTTTAATTAAAATTAACCTTTTATTTCTTTTAGGTCTTCGATATTTTTATTTCAACTATGAATACTGATGATATTAGGCATATTGGCTTGGAAGAGTTCCTGAGCCTGACAATGAACAGAGACTAAAATTAACTTATGCAGCTCATGCTGAATCATCTCTGCATGTATGACTGTAACTTCAAATAGCAATTGACATCCCTAATATTCTCTCCTGCAAGTCAAAATCCCAATCATGTCAACAGCGTTCATTGTTTCAGCAAAAAACCTTCCACAGATACAAGTGGAACAAAGAAGGAAAAGTTCACATTGATTATATTTTATTGTGACTGATTTAAAAAGATGTCCTAATGCACTTCCTGGTGTGGTGCTGGGCCATACAGACAAGGAAGGTCCGAGGTTTGATCCTTGCCCTGTTTGTGTTAGCTGATTTCAGTCATAACAAAGATGGGGGGAACTGGACTTATTTAAGATAAATTGAGGAATACTATGGAAAATTTACCCTTCAGTGTCTGCAGGCTGGGGAAGGGAAGAAAATTAGCCATTGTTTCCATTCCTGACCCTATCCAATGCTGTCTACTGGAGCGATGTCTGGGGAGAGAAGGATCGGGCTGGGGTGGCGATGTCTCCTTCAATCCAGTGAACTGCTGGCATTCATTGGGGGCAATTTTAACCTAACTTACCCACAACATCGGGGGCAATGCTAGTTTTACACCTTGCCCGATTTTACTCTTCATTGAAGTCAATGGTGTAAAACTGGTGTTCCACCCAATCCCGTGGGTTTCCTGTCCGGGGAGTTGGGTTAAAGTGATCCCCATTCTAGTAATTTAGACAAGGTATCAAAATGCCCTGACACCCACAATATCATATCCCAGCAAGAGTGAGTGCTTTTAGGAGAGATAAGGAGATAAATGGCAGTTTTTTCTGACACCGAGGTTACCTGTTTAAACATACACAGGGACTATAAATTACAAACATTTATTGTAATGCTGCAGCAAAGTTCTAGGATTCAGACATCTTTTCTTCCTCTCTACCCCGCAAACTAGACTACCAGATACAAGACACTACATTAGCAACTGCTAGGTACAAAGCAATGCCATTGCACCACTATCAATTTGGACAGTTCTTGTCTACCAGGGACCAGACCCCTCCCATATGCACAACAGGCCAGCAGAATGAACTGAAACAACTAAGACTATCCTGAAAAACTGAATGACAGGAACAAAAAACAACAACACATTCTTCACTGACATTCCCCTGGAATCTTTTGGTGCAATTATAAAATGACATTATGTGAGAAAATTGGTAAATTTTTATTTGAAGCGCGCCGACACAGTTCTGTGTGCCAGGCGTGTATGCCGGGAATTTGGGTAGGTACCCTGACTCATGGGCCCACAATCGTCTGCCCACTCATTAGCCCAAGGGCACTAAAGCCACTTGAGGTGCTCCAACTGAGATTAGCTAACTCAGTATAGACTACAGATCAACTCTGCAATCTTCCTGGTGTATACACATGCAAAACACTGAACAATTACCACAATTTTAAAGTGCATTTGAATCCACATTGGTCTATATTTGGTAGAATTTGGATTCTTCCAAAGATACTCTGAAAATATCTGTTCCAAAGTTGGCCTAATTCAGCTCATTTTGGTAGCACCTCAGATTTGATTTTTTTTTCTACAAGATAATGAATATCTTGTTAACTCACTGCAAAGTGGCTGGAGTCATACATAGCACAAAGGAAGATGGTAGTGGTTGTTGGAGGCCAATCATCTCAGCCCCAGGACATTGCTGCAGGAGTTCCTCAGGACAGTGTCCTAGGCCCAACCATCTTCAGCTGCTTCATCAATGACCTTCCCTCCATCATAAGATCAGAAATAGGGATGTTCGCTGATGATTGCACAGTGTTCATTTCCATTCGCAACCCCTCAAATAATGAAGCAGTCCGAGCCTGCATGCAGCAAGACCGGGACAACATCCAGGCTTGGGCTCATAAGTGGCAAGTAACATTCGCGCCAGATAAATGCCAGGCAATGACCATCTCCAAAAAGAGAGAGTCTAACCACCTCCCCTTGACATTCAACCGCATTACCATCACCGAATCCCCCACCATCAACATCCTGGGGGTCACCATTGACCAGAAACTTAACTGGACCAGCCACATAAATACTGTGGCTATGAGAGCAGGTCAGAGGCTGGGTATTCTGCGGCGAGTGACTCACCTCCTGACTCCCCAAAGCCTTTCCACCATCTACAAGGCACAAGTCAGAAGTGTGATGGAATACTCTCCACTTGCTTGGTTGAGTGCAGCTCCAACAACACTCAAAAAGCTCAACACCATCCAAGATAAAGCAGCCTGCTTGATTGGCACCCCATCCACCACCCTAAACATTCACTCCCTTCACCACCGGCGCACTGTGGCTGCAGTGTGTACCATCCACAGGATGCACTGCAGCAACTCGCCAAGGCTTCTTCGACAGCACCTCCCAAACCCGCGACCTCTACCACCTAGGAGGACAAGGGCAGCAGGCACATGGGAACAACACCACCTGCACGTTCCCCTCCAAGTCACACACCATCCCGACTTGGAAATATATCGCTGTTCCTTCATCACCTTACCTACCTGTCCTGGGTCAAAATCCTGGAACTCCCTTCCTAACAGCACTGTGAGAGAACCGTCACCACACGGACTGCAGCGGTTCAAGAAGGTGGCTCACCACCACCTTCTCAAGGGCAATTAGGGATGGGCAATAAATGCCGGCCTCGCCAGCAACGCCCACATCCCATGAACGAATTTTTAAAAAATCTATTGCTCTCTTCCTATCACATGACACAGTATCACAGATAACCCCATCATTTGTTTGTGGGCATCATCCTGCTTCCTGTCACATGATATAAAAATACAAGGGAAAGTTCCACAATGTGGGATAGAAGACAAGAGAACAGTAACATTTTAACAGGTTACTTTTGTCATGTGCCTGAGCAACAACCCCTTTGGACATTAAATGGCTCAGAATTTCCTGGAGACTTGCACGATTAGAATGGCACATCTACAGCGATAGGATCATTTAAACCTTAAAATCGCAGGAAATTATGACTTAAGTGAATTATGCCATTATTTATGTCGCGCCATAATTTCCGAGACTCTGCCGTTCAATCTATACACGGCAAAGGGTAGTGGTCGACAGGTGGTTTTGTAACTGGAAGGCTGTTTCCAGTGGGGTTCCACAGGGTTCAGTACCAGGTCCCTTGCTTTTGGTGGTATATATCAATGATTTAGACCTAAATGAAAGGGGCATGATTACGAAGTTTGCAGATGATACAAAAATTGGCCATGTGGTTGATAGTGAGGAGGAAAGCTGTAGACTGCAGAAAGATATCAATGGACTGGTCAGTTGGGCAGAAAAGTATCAATGGAATTCAATCCAAAGAAGTGTGATGTAATGCATTTGGGGAGGGCAAACAAGGCAAGGGAATACAGAATAAATGGGAGGATACTGAGAGGTGTAGAGGAAGAGAAGGACCTTGGAGTTCATGTCCACAGATCCCTGAAGGTAGCAGGACAAGTAGATAAGGTGGTTAAAAAGGCATACATTCCTTTATTAGTTGAGGCATAGACTATAAGAGCAGGGAGGTTATGCTAGAACTGTATAAAACACTGGTCAGGCCACAGCTTGAGTACGGCATACAGTTCTGGTCACCGCATTACAGGAAGGATGTGATTGCACTCGACAGGGTACAGAGGAGATTTACGAGGATGTTGCGAGGATTTACGAGGTTGTTTTCATTGGAACAGAGGAGGCTAAGGGGTCATATAATTGAGATGTATAAAATTATGACTGGAACTAGATAGAGTGGATAGGGAGGACTTATTCCCCTTAGCAGAGGGGTCAGAGAGCAGAGGGCATAGATGTAAAGTAATTGTTAGAAGGATTAGAGGGGAGCTGAGGAGAATTTTTTTCACCCAGAGGGTGGTGGAGGTCTGGAACTCACTGCCTGAAGGGTGGTAGAGGCAGAAACCCTCATTGCATTTAAAAAGCACTTGAATGTGCACTTGAAGTGCCGTAACCTACAGGGCTACAGACCAAGTGCTGGAAATTGGGATTAAGATGGATAGCTGTTTTTTGGTTGGCACGGACACGATGGGCCGAATGGCCTCCTTCTGTGCCGTAACTTTCTATGATTCCATGTTACCCTCATTGAAACCATGTAAAATTGATGATCATAGCACTACCCACTAGTTAAGTCAATGGCGATCGCAAATTTCCTTGATTATGCTAGTTTTCTCACCGCAGCCACTTAGACTGAAAAATAATGGCACAAGTGAATGTATCTAAATTCATGAGTTCAAAATAATTGATTAAAATAAAATAAATCTCTCTTCTTTCTTGATATTTTTAATTCTTAGCTAAAACCCATCAAAACACTTCATTGTGTGTTAGGTTCAGTGTATATTTGGTGCACAGTGTAGGGCACTCAATTGCTCATACTACTGATGAAAATGAGAGTGGGGGAGAAATTTTTTCAGGCTCGCTTGAAACTGAGCCAGAAGCCTGTAGCTCGCTTTAAACTGGGCATCATTTGAATAATTCTGTTAAGCTGCGGGCACTTGTCGGGTCTCCAGAGGCAGCTCCCCAGTTTCTTCTGGACAAATTTGGACCAACTGTAACACCGGCACGGGTCCTTAGGTAAGCAATGGGAGGCACTCCTGCCCCTCCTGGCTCCGCATTAAGATAAGTTAAAAAGAAAATAACTTACCTTTATCTTGGCAACCTCCAGCAGTGTATTTGAGGATGGCTGGTTAGTCCACAGAAGGAACTGGAAAAATTGATCAGAAAATGCTCTGTTCAGTTTCTGACCAATTTCAGAAAGGGGTGCATAAACAGGCCTTAAGCCCCTCATTACAGTATGCCAGCTAACGCTTGTTTAAGGCGGTGCCAGGGATGCCTGAATATCGCCCGATCCAATATAACAATGGATCTATTTAAGGCGCCCTTAGGGACATGCAACTGTCCATGACAGTATTGGAAGGAGTGACCACCGCACAGTCCTCGTGGAGACGAAGTCCCGTCTTCACACTGAGGACACCATCCAACGTGTTGTGAGGCACTACCACTGCACTAAATGGGATACATTCAGAACTGATCTAGCAGCTCAAAACTGGGCATCCATGCGGCGCTGTGGGCCATCAGCAGCAGCAGATTTGTATTCCAGCACAATTTGTAACCTCATGGCCTGGCATATTCCTCACAGTGCCATTACCAACAAGCCAGGGGATCAACCCTGGTTCAATGAGGAGTGTAGAAGAGCATGCCAGGAGCAGCACCAGGCGTATCTAAAAATGAGGTGCAAACCTGGTGAAGCTACAACACAGGACTACATGCATGCTAAACAGCGGAAGCAACATACTTTCGACAGAGCTAAGCGATTCCACAACTAACGGATCAGATCAAAGCTCTGCAGTCCTGCTACATCCAGTCATGAATGGTGGTGGACAATTAAACAACTAATGGGAGGAGGAGGCTCTGTAAACATCCCCAACCTCAATGATAACAGAGTCCAGCACGCGAGTGCAAAAGACAAGGCTGAAGCGTTTTCAACCATCTTCAGCCAGAAGTGCCGAGTAGATGATCCATCTCGGCCTCCTCCCAATATCCCACCATCACGGAAGCCAGTCTTCAGCCAATTCGATTCACTCCACGTGATATCAACAAATGACTGAGTGCACTGGATACAGCAAAGGCTATGGGCCCCGACAACATCCCGGCTGTAGTGCTGAAGACTTGTGCTACAGAACTAGCTGCGCCTCTAGCCCAGCTGTTCCAGCACAACTACAACACTGGCATCTACCCAACAATGTGGAAAATTGCCCAGGTATGTCCTGTCCACAAAAAGCAGGACAAATCCAATCCGGCCAATTACCACCCCATCAGTCTACTCTCAATCATCAGCAAAGTGATGGAAGGTGTCATCGACAGTGCTATCAAGCGGCACTTACTCACCAATAACCTGCTCACCGATGCTCAGTTTGGGTTCCGCCAGGACCACTCGGCTCCAGACCTCATTACAGCCTTGGTCCAAACATGGACAAAAGAGCTGAATTCAAGAGGTGAGGTGAGAGTGACTGCCCTTGACATCAAGGCAGCATTTGACCGAGTGTGGCACCAAGGAGCCCTAGTAAAATTGAAGTCAATGGGAATCAGGGGGAAAACTCTCCAGTAGCTGCAGTCATACCTCGCACAAAGGAAGATGGTAGTGGTTGTTGGAGGCCAATCATCTCAGCCCCAGGACATTGCTGCAGGAGTTCCTCAGGGCAGTGTCCTAGGCCCAACCATCTTCAGCTGCTTCATCAATGATCTACCCTCCATCATAAGGTCAGAAATGGGGATGTTCGCTAATGATTGCACAGTGTTCAGTTCCATTCGCAACCCCTCAGATAATGAAGCAGTCTGTGTCTGCATGTAGCAAGACCTGCACAACAGCCAGGCTTGGGCTGATAAGTGGCAAGTAACATTCGTGCCAGACAAGTGCCAGGCAATGATCATCTCCAACAAGAAAGAGTCTAATCACCTCCCCTTGACATTCAACGGCATAACCATTGCCAAATCCCCCACCATCAACATCCTGGGGTCACCATTGACCAAAAACTTAACTGAACCAGCCACATAAATATTGTGGCTACAAGAGCAGGTCAGGGGCTGGGTATTCTGCGGCGAGTGACTCACCTCCTGACTCCCCAAAGCCTTTCCACCATCTACAAGGCACAAGTCAGGAGTGTGATGGAATACACTCCACTTGCCTGGATGAGTGCAGCTCCAACAACACTCAAGAAGCTCGACATCATCCAGGACAAAGCAGCCCGCTTGATTGGCACCCCATCCAGCACCCTAAACATTCACTCCCTCCACCACCGGTGCTCAGTGGCTGCAGTGTGTACCATCCACAGGACGCACTGCAGCAATTCGCTAAGGCTTCTTCGACAGCACCTCCCAAACCCATGACCTCTACCACCTAGAAGGACAAGGGCAGCAGGCACATGAGAACAACACCACCTGCACGTTCCCCTCCAAGTCACACACCATCCCGACTTGGAACAATATCGCCGTTCCTTCATCGTCGCTGGGTCAAAATCCTGGAACTCCCTTCCTAACAGCACTGTGGGTGAACCTTCGCCACACGGACTGCAGCGGTTCAAGAAGGCGGCTCACCACCACCTTCTCAAGTGCAATTAGGGATGGGCAATAAATGCTGGTCTTGCCAGCGACGCCCACATCCCATGAATGAATGAAAAAAACATAGGCCCCCATTGCGACTTTTTTCCCCCATTTCACGCTCAAAAAATGGGTGAAACAATGTCCAATTTCCCCCCCCCCCCCCCCCGTTTGTTGAATCTGAGATTTTTTAGGTTGCTTAAATTACTAATGTCGACTTCTAAATATATGGTAAAAAAAATCTGTACCTGAAAACTGAATAGGGCAGTTGAGTGTGTCCAAAATTCAAACAACGATCAAACAAGTGAGCAAGTTCCGTGAAAGAGATTCGAATTTCAAATCCTGTGACTCGGGTCAAGTCAATATTGATCTGCTTAACTGATGTAGATGGGATAAGTCAACGGCTGCACGGTTTCAAGGTCCCTGATTTGCCATTATGCTCACTGCAGCGTATCCAAATTACTTTCCCAGGAAATTTTGGAGGCAGTTCAAAAGACGATTGGGGCACTAAACGGCGTAATTTACGACATAAGTCACAGAAGAGCCTAATTCTATGCCAATCTATTCTCTGCAGAGGCTTTACAAATTGGGGAATAAAAAAGAAACAAAATCAAATTCTAAAACAGTCTTCAAACTTTTTTTGTGTTTATTGCGGTTAATATTTTTAAGTTGTACTTTGCTATTATAGAATTGGTCATTGGAATTCTTAATTATTTGGGGAGACATTTTCTCAAAATGTGGTCTTTCTTTTAGGAACATAGGAGAAGGAGTAGCCATTCATCCCTTGAGCCTACTCCTCCATTCAATTAGATCATGGCTGATCTGTACCTCAAATCCATCTACCCACATTAGTTGCATATCCCTTGATTCCCTTAGCTAGCAAAAACCTATCAATCTGTGTTGAAAACTCCAGTTGCCCCAGCATCCACAGCCTTTTGGGAGAGAAAATTTCAGATTTCTACTACCCTTTGTCATAGAGTTGGAGTCATAGAGTTATACAGCACGGATAGAGGCCCTTCGGCCCATCGTGTCCGCGCGGGCCATCAAGCCCAGTCTAATCTAATCCCATATTCCAGCATTTGGTCCGTAGCCTTGTATGCTATGGCATTTCAAGTGCTCATCCAAATGCTTCTTTAATGTTGTGAGGGTTCCTACCTCTACAACCCTCCCAGGCAGTGAGTTCCAGACTCCAACCAGCCTCTGGGTGAAAAAGTTCTTTCTCAAATCCCCTCTAAACCTCCCGCCTTTTACCTTGAATCTATGCCCCCTTGTTATAGAACCCTCAACGAAGGGAAAAAGCTCCTTAGTATCCATCCTATCTATGCCCCTCATAATTTTGTACACCTCAATCATGTCCCCCCTCAGCCTCCTCTGCTCCAAGGAAAACAAACCCAATCTTCCCAGTCTCTCTTCATAGCTGAAGCGCTCCAGCCCTGGTAACATCCTGGTGAATCTCCTCTGCACCCTCTCCAAAGCGATCACATCCTTCCTGTAGTGCGGCGACCAGAACTGCACACAATACTCCAGCTGTGGCCTAACCAGTGTTTTATACAGCTCCATCATAACCTCCTTGCTCTTATATTCTATGCCTCGGCTAATAAAGGCAAGTATCCCATATGCCTTCTTTACCACCTTATCTACCTGTTCCGCCGCCTTCAGGGATCTGTGAACTTGCACACCAAGATCCCTCTGACCCTCTGTCTTGCCTAGGGTCCTCCCATTCATTGCGTATTCCCTTGCCTTGTTAGTCCCTCCAAAGTGCATCACCTCGCACTTTTCCGGGTTAAATTCCATTTGCCACTGTTCCGCCCATCTGACCAACCCATCTATATCGTCCTGCAGACTGAGGCTATCCTCCTCGCTATTTACCACCCTACCAATTTTTGTATCATCAGCGAACTTACTGATCATACCTTTTACATTCATACCCAAGTCGTTAATGTAGACCACAAACAGCAAGGGCCCCAGCACCGATCCCTGTGGTACCCCACTGGCCACAGGCTTCCAGTCACAAAAACAACCTTCGACCATCACCCTCTGCCTTCTGCCAGTAAGCCAGTTTTGTATCCAAAGTGCCAAGGCACCCTGGACTCCATGGGCTCGTACCTTCTTGACCAGCGTCCTGTGCGGGACTTTATCGAAGGCCTTACTGAAATCCATGTATACCACATCCAATGCGTTACCCTCATCCACATGCCTAGTCACCCCCTCAAAAAATTCAATCAAATTAGTCAGACATGATCTTCCCTTGACAAAGCCATGTTGACTATCCCTGATTAATCCTTGCTTCTCCAAGTGGAGACTAATTTTGTCCTTCAGAATTTTTTCCAATAATTTTCCTACCACTGATGTTAGGCTCACTGGCCTGTAGTTCCTCGGTTTTTCCCTACTCCCCTTCTTGAATAATGGTACTACATTAGCGGTTCTCCAGTCCTCTGGCACATCCCCTGTGGCCAGAGAGGTTCTGAATATATGTGTTAGAGCCCCCGCAATCTCCTCCTTTGCCTCACACAGTAGCCTCTAACCTTTTGGGGGGTGGAGGGAATTTAAAGGGTCGGTTTGTTTTTATATTTTGTTTTCAGCGACTTAACTCCTGGACCTAAGATAAATAAGAAGCAAAAAGTAATCCAAAGTGGGACGTCACCAAGGAAGAGGTAAGTGATTGGTTGGTGAGTATTTTCCTGCTGAATTTGTCTAAGTTTCGAGTTTGTGGATTCTAGGGTCTCTGTTGTGTAGTGGGAGATTGCTGTTCAGCAAGGGCCCTTGAGTAGACCTTTTAATTGAAGTGAAATTGGTGGGATTCATTTAATTTGAATTAATTAGTTAAAGGGTAAGTCATGTCAGGACAGCCCAGCCTCGTGTTATGCTCTTCCTGCTCTATGTGGGAAATCAGGGACCCTTCCGGTGTCCCTGACGACCACGTGTGCGGGAAATGTATCCAGCTGCAGCTACTGACAAACCGCATTGCGGCACTGAAGCTGCGGATGGATTCATTATGGAGCATTCGCGATGCTGAAAACGTCGTGGATAGCACGTTTAGTGAGATGGTCACGCCGCAGGTAAAGGTTGTACAGGCAGGAAGTAAGTGGGTGACCTCCAGGCAGAGTAAGAGGAGCAGGCAGGCAGTGCAGGGGTCCCCTGTGGCCGTCCCCCTCTCAAACAAATATACCGCTTTGGATATTGTTGAGGGGGATGACTTATCAGGGGAAGGCAGCAGCAGCCAACTTCCTGGCACCAGGGGTAGCTCTGCTGCACAGGCTGGGAGGAAAAAGAGTGGAAGAGCTATAGTGGTAGGGGATTCTATCGTAAGGGGAACAGACAGGCATTTCTGTGGCCGTAAACGTGACTCGAGGATGGTTTGTTGCCTCCCTGGTGCCAGGGTCATGGATGTCACTGAGCGGCTTCAGGGCATTCTCAAGGGGGAGGGTGAGCAGGCAGAGGTCGTGGTCCACATTGGGACCAACGACATAGGTAGGAAGGGAGATGAGGTCCTGCATCAAGAATTTAGGGAGCTAGGTAGCAGATTAAAGAGCAGGACCTCAAAGGTTGTAATCTCTGGATTACTCCCAGTGCCACGGGCTAGTGAGTATAGAAATAGGAGGATAGAACAGATGAATGCGTGGCTAAAGAGTTGGTGCAGGAGGGAGGGTTTCAGTTTCCTGGATCACTGGGCCTGCTTCTGGGGAAGGTGGGACTTGTACAAGTCGGACGGGTTGCATCTGAACCAGAGCGGGACAAATATCCTTGCGGGGAGGTTTGCTAGCACTGTTGGGGGGGGTTTAAACTAACTTGGCAGGGGGATGGGATACAGAGTGGAGCTACAATAGGGGGTGATGTGCAGCCAAATATTGAGAAAAAAACAAGTCAGCTTGGAAGACAGGGCAAATATGTAAGAGCAAGGCTGGATGGCATCTATTTTAATGCAAGGAGTCTTGCAAATAAGGTGGATGAACTGAAGGTGTTGATAAACACATGGGAGTATGATATTGTTGCTGTCACAGAGACATGGTTGAGGGAGGGGCAAGACTGGCAGCTCAATATTCCGGGGTACAGAATCTTCAGGCGAGACAGAGGGGGAGGTATAAGAGGAGGGGGGGTCGCAATATTAATTAAAGAATCAATTACTGCCATAAGGAGGGATGATATATTAGCAGGTTCCTCAAATGAGGCCATATGGGTGGAGCTTTAAAACAAAAAGGGGGCAAGCACTTTGATGGGAGTGTACTATAGACCCCCAAACAGTCAGGGGGAGATAGAGGAACAGATATGTAGGCAAATCTCAGAAAATTGTGCAAATAATAGGGTAATAATAGTGGGGGATTTCAACTTCCCCAATATTAACTGGGATACTCAGAGTGTAAAATGCTTAGAGGGTACAAAATTCTTAACGTGCATCCAGGAGAGCTTTTTGAGCCAGCATGTAGAAAGTCCTACAAGAGAGGGGGCGGTACTGGACCTAATTCTAGGGAATGTGGCCGGCCAAGTGGAAGAAGTGCTAGTAGGTGAGCACTTTGGTGACAGTGACCATAATTCAGTGAGATTTAAGGTGGTCATGGAAAAGGACAGGGAGGGGCTGGAAATAAAGGTTCTAAATTGGGGGAAGGCCGATTTTAATAGGATAAGGCAGGATCTGGCCAAAATGGACTGGGATCAGCTGCTTGTTGGAAAATCCGCATCGGAGCAATGGGAGTCTTTCAGAAGGGAGATTGAGACCATACAATGGCAACATGTTCCCGTAAAGGTCAAGGGTGGTTCCAAGAACTCCAGGGAACCTTGGATGTCAGGGGATATACGAGAATGGATTAGGAAAAAAAGGAAGGCTTTTGGCAGATACAAAAGGCTAAGGATGGAGGAAGCCCTAGAGGAGTACAAAAAGTGCAGGGGGATACTTAAAAAGGAAATTAGGAGATCAAGGAGGGGCCATGAAAAAACACTGGCGAGCAAAATAAAGGAAAATCCTAAGATGTTTTATAAGTATATTAAGGGTAAGAGGATAACTAGGGAAAAAATAGGGCCCATTGTGTGAAAAAATGCTTTCTGATTTCCCTCCTAAATGGCCTAGCTCTAATTTTAAGATTATGTCCCCTCGTTCCCCACCAGAGGAAATAGTTTCTCTTTATCTACCCTACCGAATCCTTTTAACATTTTATCCCATCAATCAGATCACCCCTCAATCTTCTATTTTCAAGGGATTCCAAGCCAAGTTTATGCTTCCTCATAATTTAACCCTCTAAGCCCCAGTATCGTTCTTATACTTTTCTTTATAATTGTTTGACTGTAAAATTAACACTTTACTCCAGGGACCCATTAATGGTGCACCCGGTAGAAATCTAGATTGCCCCATTATTTTGTTTTCTGACCTTGCAAAGATGTCATGAGGCTCTGACACACAAACACCTTTGCTAGCATTAATTCCAGCTCTCGCCTCGCTTGCACATTCCTTATGCATTACACTGCCAGTAGCATCACACCATGAATTATTCCTGAAAATGCAGTGGCATATTTTCCTCTGTTCACTATCAGTGGCAAAATAAAAGTGTGACTGTAATGCAGGGTTCCCTCACTTTATACTCACAGCTTTTCCACTAATGTCAGTTGATGGCAGTAATAATAACCAGTATTTGTTTTTTTGGTCTGAACATTCCAATGAGTCTCAGGAAATATTTCTGTGGCATTGCAGCAATGCAGAATGATTATGGATCACAGACAGATTGGGGGTAATTTTAATTTAGTGCAATAGTGTAAACGGGTGATAGTGAATCGGTAACCCATTTCCATTGAAGCATCGACTTCAATGGAAATAAGAATTGGGAGAGATGTAAAACAAGTTGCCAACTCATTATCACTCGTTCTACACAATCGCACAAGGTCAAAATCTATCCCATTGTCTTAAACATTTCTCCTTAACTTAGGTGACACTCAGCCAAAAATAATCGGGTAATTTCAGTGCCACTTTACTCCTGTCATGTCGGTAACTGACAGGGGTAGAACAGTAAGGCCTGCTGCTCTGATCTCTCAGAATTTACTTGAGTACGTAGCCTTGAATAACTGAAATTCGCCTAAAACAGTTGTAATAGAGTCAAGCTGGTTCTAGATGGTTTGTAAGTCTACTGTAAGAATTGCCAACTTTAGGGTCAATGTTATTCTAAAGCGTTACTTTGTCAGTAAATACAATATTCAAGTTCCTTGTGTGCCAGCCATGGCTCAGTGGTAACACTCTCAGGTCTGAGTCAGAAGTTGTGGGTTCCTATTGAGTTCAACTGCAAGGACTTAAGTACAAAATCTAGGCTGTCACTCCAGTGCAGTACTGATGGAGTGCTGCACTATTGGGTGTGCCGTCTTTCAGATGAGACGTTAAAAGATCCCATGATACTATTTTGAAGACGAGCAAGGGAGTTCTCTCTGGTGCCCTGCCCAATATTTATCCCTCAACCAACACGTAAAAAAAGAAAGCAGATTATCTGGTTATTATCACATTGCTGTTTGTGGGAGCTTGCTGTGGGTAAATTGGCAGCTGCATTTCCTACATTACAACAGTGATTACACTTCAAAAGCACTTCATTTGCTGTAAAGCGCTTTGGAATGTCCTGAGGTTGTAAAAGGCGCTATATAAATGCAAGTCTTTCTTTCTTTTGCTACACTGATTTTGTTTTTCTAAATGTTTTCCCTATGCGTTGACTGAGTCCCATCATTCTGCCGTTTCTCCACTCACTGATCATGCCAGCCCTTTGCAGTTTCCTGACAGTCTGTGCGAAGAAAGCAAACCTGGTGTAGGAGTTGCAGCAAGGGGATTAGTAATCTTTTTAGAGATTGTCAGACAAGGAGAAAAAATATTGATTTAACATTTTCCAATTTAAAATTTTGTTCTGTAATATTGTTTTTAGTATGGAAAGATCGCCTCATGGGAATGGTTACTTTCTCCCAGGCCAATAAACACTCAGTAGAACATTTTGATTGGAGAATGTAAAATAAATGTTTCTCCTTCTGTCTGATGATCCCTGAAATGATTGTGCACCATGGTACTGCAACTCCAATGCTGTGCTTTCCTTCGGCACAAAGATTGCCACGAAGTTGCAAAGGGACAGTGTTATCAGTGAGCTGCAGAATGACAGGAATCAGTAACCCTATGGGGAAGCATTTCCAAAAACAAATTACCCCAGGGATTTAAAATCTTTTATGTTCTGTCACACTATGAAAAGTATTCTTATTACATGGAGGCTAAATTAGCAATTCTGTTAAACAATCCAATCATGGCTGGAATCACAGGACAACGAAAACAATCAAACTGCTGCATCAGATACTTTGAAATAGCAGCTTTGGCTCCTGGACAATTTGAAGCAATGGTGCAATGCTCTCTTTTGAAACTGATAACCCATGTAAATGGAAAGCAGAGCCAATTAATCTCTGCATCTCCTAAACTACATATCTTAAGTCTACTGAGATGCTGTCAAATAATCTCATTACCAATGCCTTCAAGCCCATTGAATCCAAACTTGTGCTGACAGTCCATTCAAATGCTATTCTACATAACATGCATAAATAGAAACATCCAACCAAATGTAAGGCTTATTTGAGAAGATTCCAAATTGACATTTCGGATCGAGTGGTTTCTGATTCAAAGGAAACATAATGGGCCAGATTTTGCCTTGAGCGGTGAACGCCATTTGTTAGACTTGCACTTGCCTATAGACTTCCTGTGAGCTTTTGCACGGCAACTTCCTCTAAATTAGAGATCCAAAAAACACGGTGTCCTCTGCAGGGCATCTGGGACCTGTGTGAACAGGGCAAGTAACTGTGTGATTGTTAACCAATCAGATTGAAGCATCGTTAATATGCCATGCAGATACTGAACCAGGAAGTGTAAGTTAGAATATTAAATTCAATGTCAAATCAGGTACAGAAAGCAAAACAAAAACAGGGTAAGAAAGATTGAATTAAGAGACACAGATAAAAGAGACAGAAAGGAAAAGTAAAAAAATAAAAATTTTATTAAATTTTTTATAAAAAATATCCAACAACAATTAAAAGCTGAAAGGATGAGACTCCACACTTTGTTAAAGTTAATTCTCAGTGCCAGTGAGGTTGTTTGGCAGTCATTAAGACTTACCACGCCATTAAAAAGGTACTTACATCAGAATGGACAAACCCTAAAATCTTCTGGCGAGATTAGTCCATACCTACGACGTCAGTGCAGGAACCTCACACTGTTCCATTCATTTGAATGGGGAGCCAGATGGCGAGATGCCATTTTCGCGAAGCTTATGATAGAGGATCACATCTCATACAACAACCTCTGGATTTCCACGTTTAACTGCAGATGTCCAGTCGCCGGAAGATGCTGTCCGATTTGCGCATAAATAATGGTGAGCACTGTTAGCCTCACTGTTATTTATACAGCAAAACCCAGACCATTATGACTGCATGTAGGTGTTTTAATTTTTTTTGCATCCTGTCAATACTACACACTCTCTCTCTCTCACACACACTCTCTCTATCTCTATCTTCCACACACGCTCGCACACATACACTTTCTCTCTGTCTACCTCCCTCTCACACACATATGCACAATCATTTTCTCCTACTGCCCATGCATATACTTTAGATACTTTTTCCACCAATCGTGTGACAGATTGCCAAACATGCTATTGGTAGCTAAGGCCCCAGGACAAAAGGTGGTGTATTTTATAAAAAATGCAAGAGCAGTTATTATTTTTAAAAATTATAACTATCACTCCAGCAAGTAGGTTGTGATGGGTTGATTCAATTGCCAGATGTGCTGTGGTGTCTACCTCTAAACCTTGCCACTGTCAAAGTTTGCAGCTATATTCTTTCATAGTATATTTGGAGAATGTGTCTTGAGTTGCCTGAAGCTCTAATTCTCTTCTATTCAAACTTCACTATATGGCGGACCTCATGCAATATTGACCCTCTGCAAATAAAAGCATGCTTCTGCGGACCCCCATAAAATATTGACGCACAACTTGGGACGCCATGTCCTAACTTCCAAAAGACAGTTTCAGCTAACAAAGCAACACATGCAACCAGTGCAGAAAACATTTTTTATTCGTATACAGCAAGTGCTAATAAGTCAACAGATTCAGAAATCTGATGACCTTGGGGATTACATGGGATCGCCAAGAGATCTCAGTTTGAAAGCTTATGCTCCGGGCAGGCCTGTGAGATGACCTGTGGAATAAATGTGGCTTTGCCCTGGTCACTCACATCCCAAGAACTATAGGGAAAAAATAATTCTTCAGCTTTGATTTTGTTAATCATGATTCTTTAGATTCAAAGCTTCAAAACCTCTTTTTGTTTATTCACTTTTAGTACAGCATAGCTTCTCTCTTTAATTTCCCAATCTTCCTCCCTTTTTCTCTCCCTTTGAGGAAGAGACTTGCCTTTGCTCACCACCAGCCTCTGGTGGTCAGCAGAAATTGAACTGAAACTGTGGGAAATCATGGATGCCAAACCATGTCCTGTCTCATGATGGGCACTATGTTAAGAAGGTAATGGCCTGAACCCCCAGGTAGTCCTCTCATCAAATTATGCACTTTCATGTTCTTTCTGACTTGTTCTCTTAAAGTTTGTGAATGTCTGTGTTTTAAATTTTTTTTAAAAAGGTAAAACTTAAATATTTCTCAGTCCTCATCTTTACTGAAGGCAACGTGATTTATTTTTACATCCAAATGTAAAATAAGGCAAGAGCCCTTTACTGAGCTGACCCTGCCAACCCCCATGCTGCCTCCAAGTCAGGCACAGTACAGGACACCTCTCCTTATAGGTGATGCTGCCTGGGAAACAAGGTCCAGTCATGGGTGGGTGGGATTGCACCATATTTGTGCATTGTATTTGTCCAGATTGGCCGTGTTGAATATCCCTGGCGCAACAGCAGGATTGCCCCTCATTTAAGTGAAAGGTTGACTCAGTTTGATGTTTGTGTTTGGCCTGAAGATTCTGTTTGCTTCTGAAGCAAATTTTCAAAGTTTAGTTGTAAGCTTCTGTTCATTTTCTAAATCCTTGCCTGCTGTCTTGATTTCAAATTTAATTGATTTTTCAATACATTCAGTCAGAAAGCGCTAAGGATATATAATACACAGTATTATGTATTAATTCTGGCCAGTGAAGCAGAAACACACAGAAACAATTTCTTCTCTACCTCTTTAAGTCATGCTGCAGCATCTACCAATCCCTAGGTGAGAGAATTTGAGCATTCCACCATTGAATATGATCAATGGTAGGATAGAAGCTTATGTTGCCAATATTAGCAGATGACTGCTTAACACATTCAGAATCATAGAATTATTACAGCACAGAAGGAGGCCATTTGGCCCATCAAGCCCGTGCCATTCATATGATATTCCTCTGTCTGCTATGTTCACTCGCTTAAAACAGTTCTGCTTTCAGCATTGCCTCATCAGAAGAGTTATAAGGCATCAAAGTCACAACACTTGATGAATTTATTATACTTTTATTCCATTGTGTAAGAGAGGGCACAGCACTATAATTCAAGTACATTCAAAGTACAGTATTGTTTCACTGTTAGACAGGGAGCTACACTTGTCAGCTGCCAAAGATGCTAGCTTTGGTCAACCTTAAGCTTCATTTCAAGCTTGTTGTGGTGATTTTTTGCTGCTACTGTTTTAACAGTAGGAAGAAATACTGCACTGAGGAGTACAGCTAGGTTGAGCACAGCACTACTCAATTATTGTTGAAACAGAAAGAAGCTACAGGAAGATAGCCACATACCTATGATTCACAAAGCACCTTCAGACAGTCTGCCTGTTTTGGACAACAGACTCGACCCAGTCACTGTTGAGCATAAATACAAACTCGCTCAGCGAGGCCAAAAAGATGCCTTGTGTGGGAAGTGGAAATATCACACTGGCACAATGGAGGATACTCGACTGAATTTGCTGTCAAGGCAGGTGGTTGAGGCAGATCAAAGGGAGGTTTCCTTTCCATCTGCCCCAGGGTATACCTGATCTGGGAGTGCTTGATTTTGGTACTGACATTTCTTACAAGGCTCCCCGAAAAATGGCTGTACTGATTGCCGAGGAACTATTGTAAAACCAAAGAAACCAGTGTGGTTTCAGTTGTCTTTCAAATGCTTAACAGCTCTGCAGCTGGGCAGCTAATGATCATTGACAGCAAAGGAAAATAAAATAAAAATTTCAATCAAATGTGAACAAAAAAAATGTCACCCCCATAATCAGATGGCAACCATGGAACGTTTATGTTTTTATAGGGATTACAATAGCATGATCTGCTTTAGCATTCACCATTGATCTGAGCTAAAGTAATGTCTGAAATTCACAGTAAATGTGCACCTTCGCGTTCAATATTGCCCAAGCATAGGGCTGTAATCCAGGTCAAGCTAAGAATGCAGCTGTATTTTGTTGATATATATATATATATTTTTAACATCTATCTGAACAATATTGTCTGTCGGCCCACGGGAAATGGCAGGAAGGTTTTGTCCATTTAAAAGGAAGAAACAGCTACTGGAAACACATCATTATGCTTTGAATGGAGATGCAAGGACCATTTCTAATCAGCTTCATTTTTAATGAATCAGACAGCATTATCTGATATTTGTGTTCATTTTGTTTTTATTATGTTAGCGATGTTAGTGCTTTGGAATAGAACACTTTCTATTTTGGGCACTCAACTGTCACAGGCATATGAGCTTGGTTAGATGCACAGTAAAACTCCCTCTGCCACACACCCAACAATGTTTCTTCAGCCACAACTTCAGCAAAGCACTTCCCACTGTCCCACTGTGATACTTTTCCATTGCCCGCCACCTCTCAACCTGTTCCCTCTCTGAATACTTTCACCAATTTAGCACTAGAGTGGCAGCATCCTTGTGCTGCCATGAGGAACTGGGCTGAATCATCACAAACTCATTTCATGCAGGACAATTGCAGGCAGCAGAGAGAAGAAACTTCCATCAGACTAATTTGGGCTGGATTTGAACTCAGGGCCCAGGGGTGAGAGGGAACAGCTTTTAAACTGGAAAGCTTTAAGTGCCTTATGACACTGAGCGGTGATGTCTCTGCAATTTAATATAAAAGTCACACCAAGAGACATTCTGCCGTTTGTGCTTTTATTTTCTTTCTGGATTTTGTAGTATATTTTGGGCAACACACTTTAGGAAGGATGTCAAGACCTTGGAGAGGGTGCAGAGGAGATTTACCAGAATGATACCAAGGGTTTCAGTTTGAAGATTCAGTCATATGGGGAGACTAGAGAAGCTGGGATTGTTTTCAATACGGCAAATTTAATATAGGTGTTCAAAATTGAGGGGTTTTACTCAAATAAATAAGGAGAAACTGTTTCCAGTGGTAGGAGGGTCGGTAACCAGAGGACACAGATTTAAGATAATTGGCAAAATAACCAGCGGGGAGATGAGGAGAATTTTTTTTAAGCAGTGAGTTGTTATGATCTGGAATGCACTGCCTGAAAGGGTGATAGAAGCAGATTCAATAGTAACTTTCAAAAGGGAATTGGATACATACGTAAAAAGGAAAAATTTGCAGGGCTATGGAGAAAAAGCAGGGGAGCAGGATTAATTGGATAGCTCTTTCAAAGTGCCGGCCCCAGGCACGATGGGCCAAATGGCCTCCTTCTGTGTTGTACGATTCTATGATTCTATGGGCGCTAAATTGGGCCATGTAGTGCCCATTGTTTCCGGTGTAAAGTAAGGAGAAAATGGATACAATCAATGTGCAACACTGATTTAAAGTGATGGACACCATTTTGGGACTTAATGTTCAACTTAACGCACAGTCTTAAACCCGACCATCTGAAAGTGTCTTATACTGCCTCGAGGATCCCCACCTGTGCTACTTAAAGGGACCATGCAGGATTTACAGGTTAGTGGCTGGATTATTGCTTCTGGCTGCCGAGACATTTGTAATTGTATTTGGAGGTCTCCTATACTTGAATACTAGGACTAGGGGACATAACCTAACATTTAGAGCCAAGATGTGCAGGAGTGAAGTTATTTTTTTATTCGTTCAGGGGATGTGGGCGTCGCTGGCAAGGCCAGCATTTATTGCCCATCCCTAATTGCCCTTGAGAAGGTGGTGGTGAGCCGCCTTCCTGAACCGCTGCAGTCCGTGTGGCGAAGGTTCTCCCATAGTGCTGTTAGGTAGGGAGTTCAGGGATTTTGACCCAGCAACGATGAAGGAACAGCGATATATTTCCAAGTCGGGATGGTGTGTGACTTGGAGGGGAACATGTGGGTGGTTTTGTTCCCATGTGCCTTCTAGCCTTGTCCTTCTAGGTGGTAGAGGTCGTGGGTTTGGAAGGTGCTGTCGAAGAAGCCTTGGCAAGTTGCTGCAATGCATCCTGTGGATGGTACACACTGCAGCCACAGTGCGTCGATGGTGAAAGGAATGAATGTTGAGGCTGGTGGATGGGGTGCCAATCAAGCGGGCTGCTTTGTCCTGGATGGTGTTGAGCTTCTTAAGTGTTGTTGGAGCTGCACTCATCCAATATTCCATCACAGTCCTGACTTGTGCCATGTAGATGGTGGAATGACTTTATGGAGTCAGGAGGTGCAAGAGTGGAGAGAATACCCAGCCTCTGACCTGCTCTTGTAGCCACAGTATTTATGTGGCTGGTCCAGTTAAGTTTCTGGTCAATGGTGACCTCCAGGATGTTGATGGTGGGGGATTCGGTGATGGTAATGCCGTTGAATGTCAAGGGGAGGTGGTTAGACTCTCTCTTGTTGGAGATGGTCATTGCCTGGCACTTGTCTGGCGCGAATGTTACTTGCCTCTTATCAGCCCAAGCCTGGATGTTGTTCAGGTCTTGCTGCATGAGGGCATGGACTGCTTCATTATGTGAGAGGTTGCAAATGGAACTGAACACCGTGCAATCATCAGTGAACATCCCCTTTTCTGACCTCATGATGGAGGGAAGGTCTTTGATTAAGAAGCTGAAGATGGTTGTGTCTAGGACACTGCCCTGAGGAACCGCTGCAGCAATGTCCTGGGGCTGAGATGATTGGCCTCCAACAACCATGACCATCTTCCTTTGTGCGAGGTATGACTCCAGCCACTGGAGATTTTTCCCCGATTCCCATTGTCTTCAATTTTACTCGGCTTCCCTGCTGCCACACTCGGTCAAATGATGCCTTGATGTCAAGGGCAGTTACTCTCACCTCACTGCTGGAATTCACTTCTTTTGTCCATGTTTGGACCAAGGCTGTAATGAGGTCTGGAGCCAAGTGGTCTTGGTGGAACCCAAACTGAGCATCGTTGAGCAGGTTATTGGTGAGTAAGTGCCGCTTGATAGCACTGTTGACGACAGCTTCCATCACTTTGCTGACGATTGAGAGTAGACTGATGGGGCGGTAATTGGCCGGGTTGGATTTGTCCTGCTTTTTGTGGACAGGACATACCTGGGCAATTTTCCACATTGTCGGGTAGATGTACTGGAACAGTTTGGCTAGTGCCGTGGCTAGTTCTGGAGCACAAGTCTTCAGCAATACAGCCAGGATGTTGTCGGGGCCCATAGCCCCAGTTGTATCTAGTGCACTCAGCCATTTCTTGATATCATGTGGAGTGAATCGAATTGGCTGAATACTGGCTTCAGTGATGGTGGGGATATCGGAGGAGGCCGAGATGGATCATCCACTCGACACTTCTGGCTGAAGATGGTTGCAAACGCTTCAGCCTTGTCTTTTGCACTCACGTGCTGGACTCTGCCATCATTGAGGTTGGGGATGTTTACAGAGCCTCCTCCTCCCGTTAGTTGTTTAATTGTCCACCACCATTCACGACTGGATGTGGCAGGACTGCAGAGCTTTGATCTGATCTGTTGGTTGTGGAATCGCTTAGCTCTGTCTAAAGTATGTTGCTTCTGTTGCTTAGCATGCATGTGGTGCTGTGTTGTAGCTTCTCCAGTTTGGTACCTCATTTTTAGGTTTGCCTGTTGCTGCTCCTGGCATGCTCTTCTACACTTCTCATTGAACCAGGGTTGATCCCCTGGCTTGTTGTCATGGTAGAGTCAGGAATATGCCTGGCCATGAGTTTACAGATTGTGTGGAATACAATTCTGCTGCTGCTGATGGCCCACAGTGCCTCCCGGATGCCCAGTTTTGAGCTGCTAGATCTGTTCTGAATCTATCCCATTTAGCATAGTGGTAGTGCCACACAACACGTTGGATGGTGTCCTCAGTGTGAAGACAGGACTTCTTCTCCACAAGGACTGTCACTCCTACCAATACTGTCATGGACAGATGCATCTGTGACAGGTAGATTGGTGAGGACGAGTTCCAGTGTGTTTTTCCCTCATGTTGGTTCGCTCACCACCTGCCGCAGGCCCAGTCTGGCAGCTATGTCCTTCAGGACCCAGCCAGTTCAGTCAGTAGTGGTGCTACCGATCCACTCTTGGTGGTTGATTTGAAGACCCCCACCCAGTTATGAAATTCTTCTACATGCAAAGGGTGGGAGAAGTTTGGAACGCTCTTCTGCAAATGGCAGTTGATGCTAGCTCAATTGTGAATTCTAAATCTGATATTGATAGATTTCTGTGAACCAAGGGTATTAAGGGATATGGGGCTTAGGTGGGTATATGGAGTTAGGTCACAGGTCCACCATGATCTCATTGAATGGTGGAACAGGCTCGAGGGGCTAAATGCCACTGCCACTTGCTGCCTCTTGATATGCACCATCTTCTCCTGAAGAAAGCGGGATGTGTGTCTTGGTGATGTGCCTGTCATAGTTGAATAGCTACCAGTGTGTGCAGACTGTGAGTTGTAGGTGGGCAGCTTGCAACAGTGGTAATATGTAAGGGTGAGAGGAAGCATCTGATTGGGAGGGTTGAGCACTGATGTAAAGAGTTTGTTGGAATGTGGGTGATGGGGGTTGTAGTGCGTGGTGTAGTTGGTAGGAGACGCCACTTGACAGTTGACCTCACTTACCTTGACCACTTGGCAAATTATTGAACTTCTTCCTGCACTGCATCCATGCTCATGATGCTGTGTGTCTGCCTCCGACTGCTTTTTGGGTACATGTCTGGAGGGCCTCTTCCCCACTACCCCCTCCACCGCAGATAAAAGGATGTCCCTCCTGTCCAGCTCTTGCACCAAGGCCTCTAGTGCATTAGAAGAGAACCTTGGTGCATGCACTCCCGCAGGCCTGGTACCAACTCAGATCGGCAGATTGGTGAGGTCTGGCTTGCAGATTGGAGGGTGTGGGATTTAGTAGTGTGCAACCTTTATTCAATGTTTTAACATAACTCATCAGTTTGTAAACATAGGATTTGGAGTTGCATCTGTGTTTTGCATGAGCGATGTCTGATCTCCGTTCAAATTCCGTGCAGATAGCAGACTGTTATTTTCAGCAAATCACAGGCACCGGCTGCCTTTAAGAGATTGGGGCTCCCCCTGCTGGTGGAACGTGTGAATTGCATTGAATCCTCGTGTCAACGCTGATACGGAACATTGCTTGAAGGTAAGTCCTCAGGTCTCATGAAAGTCTCGCCCTGCCTGCACAGGGGCCATTGGGCGTGCGGTAATAGCGGACGGATCATGCTTCCCGCCCCCAACAATTTTTATTTTCCCCCCCTATATTTATTTTTTGCCCACAAGGATGAACATTGCATGGAAACTATATTAAAATAATAAATAATAGATTTCTCAGTACCTTCTCCTTTACTCATATACAGGAAAAAAAATCCATGCAAGGTTGTCTTTCTTGATGGAAAGAAATCTGGGCATAAGCAGTTTATGTCGTGTCGATTAAGTCATTATAAAATAAACTGGAGAAGTACTTGATTAGGAACAGGATTGAAGGTTCCAGGTGTGGCTATTGGAGGAGATGATTAAAAAAATGATGGTGACAATGATCTCTGTGCATGGAAACATCATTCTATATAAAGTTACTGGCTATTGATTAATAAACCAGATTGTAATGCCCAGATATGGTGGGGTTTTGCTTGATTGCCTTCAGGAGTAGAGAGCAACATTACAGAACCCTCTCCGTTTAGAAGATTAAATTAATTGAATTTTGTGCACGACAGGACAGTCTCTGGAAGGCAGTCTCTGGAAAAGGCTAGATGGACCGAATGGCCTTTTCACTGTGCTCTGATTTCTTGTATTGTATCTTTTTGCTTCCCAGTCTACACTTATTGCCATTTAATTTGTTTCACTTTTGTTACTTTTGGGTCTTATCACTTTGTCTTCTCAATTCCTACCCCAACCCCATCCAATGGACTTCCTGTTATCTTGCATAGCATTCTGTTCTAAAATATCTGCAGATATTCTGTAAGAAAATCTTTGAGGTTAAAATATCAACAAATCCATTAAGTCACATGATGTGTGTTTGAATGGTTCCAAACTACAGCCAGGTAAACATTTCCGCTTTAAATTAAGATATCTGGAGGATAGCTTTGCCCACGTACGGCTTTAGAACAGAAAGTGAAACTCACTGCAAGCTGCAGTGTTGTTGGTGTAGCACCATCTTCAGGCTGGTCACAGAAATGCAAAGTGATATTTTCGCTGGGCTGACATTTTGAGGAACATTGGAATTGTTTTCATGCACTGTTCACAGCAGATATTTTATAGACTTTGTATATCAAACAGTAGGTTTGTGCAATCGTAAGATCTCTAAACCTTAGTTACAAATATCTATAGCAAGCATTGTAAAAACACACTAAATTGCTCCTCTATTTAACAGTGTTCAAACTTCACATAAAAGAAACTGAAACAAAATATTAAAACTTATTAAATATATGTGTATATACCAATATGCTACATGGAATATGATACTGCTTTACATATTTCAGAGAGTGACCTATACACTCAATGATGAATTTGTCATTGGTGAGTTATGAGGTCATCTCCAGTAATGAGTATTATACAGTATTACACAGCTAAACCCATTACTTGTCCTCTATTAATGTGAAGCTGATGTCACAAGGAAAGAAATGTACTGTCACTGTCAGACTAGGCAGTGTAGTCTGCTACTGTAGATCAATAATGTCCTGACAGCACAATTTACTTTTGAATCCTTAATAATACCACAAGTTCTTTTTGGGAAAACGGACCTTGAAACTGTTCAGTGAGATGATTCGTAGCACAGCGATCCACAAGAGCTGTGGTGGGTTGTTGCTTTGCAGTAAATGTGGAATGTTTCTCAGCCTTTCGAGCTGAAATTTATTTCATAGCAATTAATTAAGCAGTAATAGATGAGCATGTGTGCGGTCCCAGGAAATGAACAATAAGCAAATCTATTCAGATCCTGGGCTGGAATGGTTTTCTTCAGCTGACCAGCTAATCCTCAATGTTCATCTGTAGTACATGCACAAGTGCACTATTGGTTTGCAATCCCCTTGTGTTTAGAAGATTGAGGGATGATCTAATTGAGATTTTGAAAATTATAAAAGGTTCGATAGAGCAGATACAGAGGGGTAGAAGTTGGTATGCTTTGTACCCATTTTTTCAGGCTTCAAACAGGTACAAAACATATCAATTTAGCAGTGGGGTGGCCTGCGCCCAATCTGCACACTCATTGGTCCAACTGCTAAATTCGTTGGGGTGCTTTTTTTTGGCATCTCGGGTGGACGCCTCTAAGAAGCATTAAGCACCTTAAATATGTAAATTAGGAGCATAAAGCCCTTTGAAGGACCCTATCCACATATTAGTCAGAGCTGAGCTGTTCGTCATCTTTCATTGATCCTTGGCCTTCTGGTTTCGGGCACGCCTGGTCGTGCAGCATCAAGTCTGGGCTTAAAAACCGCCCCAGACCAAAACCTATAGCAGAGAAACTATTTCCTCTGGTGAGGGAATCCAGAACTGGGAGCACAATCCTAAAATTAGAGCTAGGCCATTTAAAGGGTCAAATCAGGAAGCAATTTTTCACAAAGGGTAGTGGAAATGTGGAACTCTTTCCCCCAAAAGGCTGTGGACGCTGGATCAATTTAAATTTTCAAGACTGTGTTTGACAAATTTTTGTTGGGATATGGATCAAAGGTGGGTAAATGGAGTTGAAGTACAGATCAGCCATGATCTAATTGAATGGCGTAACAGACCAGAGGGGCTGAATGGCCTACTCCTGTTCCTATGTTCCTGTGTAATCCTTCATTCAAAATGCTGAGGAAATTCCCTTATAATCAGGTAACCGGGAATGTTTTTGTGTCATATTGCAGTAGTTTCTTCTCAGGCTGGGAACAGGACAACGCTAGCTACAGTGGCAGCCTCTCATAACAGCATCCTCAATCACATTAATGTAACCTCAACTGAGTGTGAAAGTATAGTCAAGAGCCAATTCACAATCAGGAGATTGACCACAAGTATAAGCAAATATTACTTTGTGGAAAGGATAATATACTCAACTAACAGAAATAGAAATGTGCAAGATTAACCTGCATCACCCAGGGGAACCAAGATGTTGGAAATATTTATTGCTACTGAAATCTCCCATCCTCCCATGCCAGTAAATCCAGAAAACTATCAACACAATGTTTAAATTTTTAAATTTTGCATTTTTAAAACAATTAAGTTCCTCCTTAGTTATTTCACAGATGAATTACCCCTCCTCCTAAAACCCTATTCCCAGTGCAATAATCCCTGGATATCTGTAATTGCAGAAGTAACTGAAAATGGTTAGAGTCAAAATATTTCTGTTTCCTGAATAATTTAATGCGAGAAAAATACAGGTTGCAGTTCAAACTAGAGTGGCCCTCTCCTTGGACCAGTTCTTAATTACCAAAGATAAGGTTATTTATAAGAGGTCCAATGAACTACACGGCAGAGGACATGATTTGTGGGCTGAGATGCCCCACACAGAGAACCCCTAGTAGTTAACACAAGAACTGCACTGGCAGGCTTGGGAGCAGGCTGTGAATGTATCTGCTCAGCTGGAGAATGGTGCAGGGAGACATTAAAAAGGGAGATAAAGAAACCGATTTTGCTAATGTACATAATAAATGCAGCATACGCACCTTTTTAAAATTCATTTTCGGGATGTGGGCATTGCTGTGGAGGCCAGCGTTTATTGCCCATCTCTAGTTGCCCTGGAGAAGGTGATGGTGGGCCTTCTTAAACCACAGTAGTTCATGTGGTGAAGGTGCTCCTAACACTGCTATTCGCTAAGGAGTTTCAGGGTTTTGACCTAGCAACAATTAAATCTAGTGAGATTTAATTAGTACTGCACAGTTTCTTTTTTAAATAATAAATCACTGCAAAAATCTACTCTTGATTGTCAGGCATTTGGCTCTGTTTATCCTGGTGAGCAATGGACAAAATCTAACCAAAAACAATTGTGTTTTGCCACATACATCAGAAGTAATATTGTTAGAATGTCTATTTTGTGCAGCCTACTTTTTTGTCTCATCTGAATTTACACATGGAAAAAAGTAATGAGGGGTAATTCTGCAATCAAACGCTCTCAGTAGGGAGCAGCACTCACGAGGGAGCATATTTTGTGCATCAAGGAATTTTTGAGATATGCTCCCTGTAAGCATTGTTCCTTTTGGGAGCAGGGAATTGTGAATCACCCTTATTGTACGCAGCTATTTATGTTCCTCATTGATAATTTAACTGGGGATGCTGCTAACAATACTGCCCTTCTCATACAATTTGTGGGTTCGGTGGTGTAGTGGTTATGTTACTGGTCTAGTAATCCAGGAAGTTAATTCAAATACCATCATGGCAGTTTGAGGATTTGAATTCAGTTCAAAACAAAATCTAGAAATAAAAAATTGGTGTCAGTAAAAAGTGACCATGAAGCTGTCAGATTGTTGTAAAATCCCAACTGGTTTATTAATGTCCTTTAGGGAAGAAAACCTGCTTCCTCACCCAGCCTGGCCTATATGTGTTTCCAGTGCCATACCAGTGTGGTTGACTCTCAACTCCCCTCTGAAGTAAGGACTTGCACAACACCAGGTTATAGTCCAACAGTTTTATTTTAAATCACAAGCTTTCGGAGCTTTCCTCCTTTGTCAGGTGACGAAGGAGGAAAGCTCCGAAAGCTTGTGATTTAAAATAAAACTGTTGGACTATAACCTGGTGTTGTGCAAGTCCTTACATTTGTCCACCCCAGTCCATCACCGGCATCTCCACATCACCCCTCTGAAGTGGCCTAGCAAGCCACTCAGTTGTATCAAAGCAGGCCCATCACCACCTTCTCAAGGCAACTAGGGATGGGCAATAAATGCCGGCCTTGCCAGTGACGCCAACATCCTGAGAATCAATTTTTAAAAATCCACTTCAAGGTGCCATTAATAACGTCTGTTTCCATCATTACATCTTAGATATGTACTGAACATGTACAAAGGAACTACAGGAAAAATATGGCAGAGTTTTATTCCTTTGATATGATGCAAAGGTAGAACAAAGAAATCAGAGGAGGCATTCTCCTATGTGGATAGTTTTCCCTAATCACTTGTTATTAGCTTAAATGCAAGAAGCATCTCCAGAGATTTTGATTCTCAAAGGAAACAGTTCTTTGACTTCTATCTAGAGTTGAGCATTGATCTAGAGACAGATTTTCTGTTGCAAATTGCTCCTACTACTTATATTTCTTGGACCTTTTAGGTTCCAGTAGATGCTATTATGATCTTCAGCCAGCCCACTGTAGATAATTATATGAGATAGAAAACAGTTCCTTTTCTTAAGACAGTAGACAGCTATGTCTGTTTTCCCGAGGCAAGCAAGTAAGAACAAAAAACTCAGTTAGATTTTAATGGCATGGCCACTTACAGGCAACAGTATGTACTAGATTATGCACTAAATACTTATACCTTCTTAAAGTATTCTATAATCCAAATGGAAGGAGCATTCTGTAATTCTGCAGATAGTCTGTGGCAAGCACAGCATCTTAATCCCAATTTCTCAGGATCTATTCAACATTTGCTCACTCTGCCCCAGATGTCACTTTGCAGGCACCTTGGGCATGATTTTAAGATGGTGGGTGAGTAGTCATGTGGGATACCTGGAAAACTTTTCTGTGCATTGGCTCAAGCAATTGTGACTAAATTGAAGGCCCTTAATATTACTTCCGGGTTTCGCATCACCAAGCTGAGCAGTGGGCGTACTGCGCACCCGAATAACGTGCTGGGAACTGGAGCATTGCAACCATGGATTTTGAAGGAGAAAGGAGGAAAGTAGAAAAATGCAGCATCACATGACTTCTCTCTTCAATTGCTACTGGCTAGTGTCAGAGGCAGGAGGGAAATACTATACCCAGCTGACAGGAGGAAGTGCCCTGCTACTGCCACCAAGAAGGCATGGCTGGAAGTGGCAGAGGAGCTGAGCAGCTGGAGCACGGTCGCAAGGTCGCAAGGTCATGGGTGCAATGTAGGAAGCGATTTAATGACCTAACCAGGTCAGGAAAAGTGAGTACAGTTATCGATTCGCCTACATCGTGTGGTGTACAATCCCACCCCCCCACCACCCCCTTTCTGTCTTGTCAAATCTACTCCATTACATCACTCCTCACACCCACTTAAGTCTCATCATCAACTTACCTTCACTTTCTGTGTGCTTCCTCACCTCCCCATTTGTGAACCAACCATTCCCACTCACCCCAATCCTGATGCAATGTGATGAATCTGTCTGATAGTCACCCTCTGATGCAGCTGTTTCATTGTCAGCCTCACTCAAAGCAATGCATCCATTGCGTGAAAAGGTCACCTTCACTCACTCACACTTCTGTTCTTTCTCCCCTTGTAGGAGAAGAGAGCGTAAAATGCATGGGAGAGGAATAGGACTGGAGGGGGCCCACCATAAATAGTGCCCCTGACAGATGCAGAGAAGGAGGCATTGGACATCAGCCACACAGTTGCATGCCTGGCAGTTGGAGATGGCGAGATATACAGGAAATCTAGTAGTTTAGGTAAGATGTAGTTCAGACAAGAGGGAAGAAAAAAAACATACAATTACAGTTGCCAAAAAAATTTGCATGTGAAATCCTACAGCCCCAATAGAAGTTGATTTCAAGTTTACTGAATGGTGAGCAATTCTCTGCAGTACAGCTCCTGAGAGGGACTCGAGAAATGGCCAGCACAGTGATTGCGAGTGAAGTGTTCCCATATAAATTCTGTACTCGCCATTTGTCACTCAGTATTCTGTTTATACCACATGTAGCGTAGAATATGTTAAAATAACCGGCAACCAGCTGGTGACAGAACTTTAACATCCTTCACACACATCATGAATTGATGTTATCAATGATTGACCTGCTGCCCACCTCAGTACGCACATTGCAAACGAACTTGGGCAATGATTTTTTAATATTGCTTTATGTTCTATTTCAGGGCCTTCAAGGATTGATGATGAGGCAGGTGCCATGGAAGAAGGCGATCCCTCAGAAGGGCTCAATTCTTCTGAGGACGCATCATCACATCACATCCAACCATGCACCAGCGCAGATACTCGCACTTCAGTGGGTCTGGTAGACAGATTGTTCGGTTGTCACCTGGTTTATTCAAAACTCACAAGTATGCGCGAGCAGACACTGGTGGCAGGAGCAGCTGTGGAGAGTCTACGTCGGGCAGGTGCACTTGTCTCCAAGCTCTGCTCAGCTGGACACAGATACTGAACCCCAGGGGACATTGTTGAGAGTGAGAATTATCGAGGTACAGCTCCATCTTTGCGAGGTAATGGAAAAGGTGTCACGCACACTCTCCAAAATAGCGGATAGGATGGAGGAGTCCAACTCCATCGCTAGTGGATTGGTGGCGCAGTTAAATTCAGGAATGTCTTCGATGGAGAGAGTCACAGCCTCCATTGAGCTTCAAGTACGGCTCTCAAATGAGTCCATGCAGGCCATGACAAGGCCATGTGGACTCTGGATGCCAACATGTCTGCCGCCATAAACAGGCAGACAGAAACTTCATCTGTGGCCTTAGAAAGTGTCACATATTCTCACCAGCCTGCTGTCCAGCAAAGGGATGGGAGTGATGCTGCACTGGCCCAGGAAAGGGAAGTGGCAAAAGGGGACAAAGAAGTGGAGACTCCACTCAAAGCACTCCTACATCTCACCCATTGCCCCTCCTCAACCAGTACCCACAATGCTGCCTTCTCTCCTGATGTCCGAGTCTGCCTCTGCACAGGTGCTGGTGGAGCAGCCTTTGGCGGGGCCCTCGCGGGCTCCAAAACCCAGAGATCGTAGGTCAAAAGCATCTCAGCAGTCAGGGCATGAATCTGATCAACCTGCCTCTACCTCTACTGAAGCCACAGGGGATGCACCACGTAGAAGCGCTAGAAAGAGAAAGGCTAAGGTTATGTAATTATCCAGGGTATGCACAAAGGTGTCTGACGAAATGTCATGTTTATCATTTCTATTTGTTTTTTGTTAAATGCACATTATATGTTATAATTGTCACCACCACTGCCACGTCTTGCCCATTCTCGAGTCCCTTTTGTGAAAGTGCCCTTTCATGTGCTTCATCATGAATAGCAAGACTTGATGCCACCCATTGGGTGCATTTACAATGGGTGTATGCGTGGTTGAAAGACTGTTTTGCGCAAATGGAATGGGGGGGGAGAGGCAAGTGCTGGTGGTGGTGATTGTTCCAGGTGGTCTGAGTAGTTCACTGCCTTCAGTTTGCAGATCTCATTATGAGAACCTGTTAGATATGAATGAATCCTTGGCATCATGAGCAGCAAGGTGCACCGCTGCTCTGGCAATGGGTTCCCCATTTTCGTCGTCCTCCTCCTCCTCATTCTCATCATTTTCTTCAATGTTGCCGGCTGATGAGGATGCTTCATGAGCACATTCAAGCTCCTCCACCTCTAACCCTCTCTGCTGAACGATGCTGTGCAGGACACAACACATGACTATTATTCTGCACACCCTCGCTGGTGAGTACTTAAGAGCTCCCCCAGATCGATCCGGGTACCTGAAGCACATCTTCAGCATTCCATTTGGCTTTGTTCAATAATAGACCCGGTGGTGGGGTTTCTCACAGGTGTCATGAGCCACGTCTACAGGGGGTATCCGTTGTCTCCAAGGAGCTAGCCCTTATGTCTGACTTGTGCATGGAAGAGGGCCGGGATGTTGGACTCACGCAAAATGAAGGAATCATGGCAGTTGCCAGGGAATTTGGCACAGACCTGTAGAAACCTCCTCCAGTGGTCGCAAACCAGCTGCGCATTGATGGAGTAATGTCCCTTTCGGTTGATGAACAGTCCTGGCTCATGTGGAGGTCCTCAGAGTGCTACGTGTGTGCAATCACTTGCATGTTGCACCTGTGGGAAGCCAGCCAAAGAGTTGAAAACCACTTCCCTCTCAGTATTGCTGATGTCGTCAGGGGGAAAGTTGGCATAGTTGGAAGCCCTGGCAAACAAGCCTACCGTCACCTCTCGCCTACACTTATGTGCAGACCACTGAGAGAGATGTCACCAGTGACACTCTGGAATGATCTGGAGGCGAAGAAATTGAGGGCAATGCTGACTTTAACTGCGACGTCCAATGCGTGGCCATCAGGCCCAGCTGGGGGCAGCTCTCCGTGAAGGAGCGCGCTGGTGTCTGCGACCACATGGCGACTCAATCTGAGCCTGCATAGGCACTGCTCCTCATAGAGGTCCAGGAAGCTTAGCCTCTGCCTGTACACCATCTCACGTGAGTAATGCCTCCTGTGACCTCGCCCTTCCGTTGGTCCCCTCTCTGCTCTTCTGCAGGTCCTCGTGGCGTACCTCTGTCTTGTGTACCTGCAACTTCCTGAACTGCACGTCATGTCTGCCATGGTTGGTGATGTGCCTCCCCCTCAGATGTACTGTGGAATAGATCCATTGCACCCCCCCCCCACCTTGATGTTGTCAGTTTGAGGTGATCCAAAATGTCGATAAATTTGTCTGAACAAAAAAATTCTCTGAGAACAAAGTCTAAACACAAAGAACTCCCAGCTTTGTCTGAGAGAACTGAGAGCCCTGCTGAAAAAACTCACCTTTTATTGAGATGTGTCAATCAATAGCTTAAAGACCCAAATGAGGGTCGGCTGCAACTCGCCCCTGTTTCCATGGCGTGTTTCAGAGGCCACAGGAGGCACGTTCATGGAAAGTCATAATGGGTTTGTGTGGCTCAACACACAAACATTTCATCTCCTTAAGTGGTTTAAATACATTAATTTGCCCTTTAAATATCAGCCCGCTGGCTTTACGTGCCGGTTGGACTTCTTGGCGTCAGTTGTATGCGCGCATCCAACCGCGTCTGTGTCAAACCCGGCAGTGGGTGCGTTGGAGCCGGGATGCAGCCCTGCTCTGATTTCTTGTTATTTTCACAGCCCACCCACCTCTAACCCACCCGTTCTTGGGGGTTAAAATTACCCCCCTTGTAACAAACAACAGTTGGTTGTTAGACGAAAGTTAGGTCAGATTGTATCAATGGCATACTGCTTTTACCTGCCCTAGCCTACTGAGTCATTTCTCCTAGCAGGGAAACACCGACCTTGGAATATCAGATGAATACTGCCTTCAGAAACTCCGCTTCTTTAGGGAGGCTGTGACGTAAGTTGTGTCCTGGAACCTGAACTCCAGCCAACCTCCACCACAGGGGTGGCACTGCCAGTAGCTGTCAAAGTTACCGTCGCCCTAAAGTATTAATCTTCAAACTTATTCCAAAACTGCTACAGGGGACATCAGCAGCATGAGTCCATCTGCAGTTCAAACATGCATAAATCAGATGACTACTATTTCAATCACCAGGGCAAACAATTTCATCACTTAGGTAGCAGTGCCAGGATTTCTTGATGAATAGGACAGAGAGCAAGTATAGCTTCTAGGAGCCCAAGGCTACCTTCTTCAGTCCTGGCTTGTGATACCATTGAGCAAACCATGAAGGGCAGATACTATGAAGCCCATGCAGCACTAAAGTCAATCCAGAACTAGCTGTGGCTCTAGCCGAACTGTTCCAGTACAGGTACAACACTGGTATCTGCTCAACAAAGTGGAACATTTCACGATGTATGTCCTGTCCCCAAAAGGAGGACAAATCCAATCCGGCCAATTACCGACCCATCAGTCTACTCTCAATCATCAGCAAAGTGATGGAAGGTGTCGTCGACAGTGCTATCAAGGGACACCTACTCACCAATAACCTGCTCACCGATGCTCAGTTTGGGTTCCGCCAGGACCACTCGGCTCCAGACCTCATTACAGCCTTGGTCCAAACATGGACAAAAGAACTGAATTCCAGAGGTGAGATGAGAGTGACTGCCCTTGACATCAAGGCAGCATTTGACTGAGTGTAGCACCAAGAAGCCCTTGTAAAATTGAAATCAATGGGAATCAGGGGGAAAACTCTCCAGTGGCTGGAGTCATACCTCACACAAAGGAAGATGGTAGTGGTTGTGGGAGGCCAATTATTTTAGCCCCAGGACATTGCTGTAGGAGTTCCTCAGGACAGTGCCCTAGGCCCAACCATCTTCAGCTGCTTCATCAATGATCTTCCCTCCATCATAAGGTCAGAAATGGGAATGTTCGCTGATGATTGCACAGTGTTCAGTTCCATTCGCAATCTCTCAAATAATGAAGCAGTTCGTGCCCGCACGCAGGAAGACCTGAACAACACCCAGGCTTGGGCTGATAAGTGGTAAGTAACATTCGTGCCAGACAAGTGCCAGGCAATGACCATCTGCAACAAGAAAGAGTCTAACCACCTCCCCTTCACATTCAACGGCATTACCATCGCTGAATCCCCCGCCATCAACATCCTGACCATTGACCAGAAACTTACTGGACCAGCCACATAAATACTTTGGCTACAAGAGCAGGTCAGAGGCTGGGTATTCTGTGGTGAGTGACTCACCTCCTGACTTCCCAAAGGCTTTCCACCATCTACAAGGCTCAAGTCAGGAGTGGATGGAATACTCTACACTTGCCTGGATGAGTGCAGCTCCAACAACAGTCAAGAAGCTCAACACCATCCATGACAATGCAGCCCGCTTGATTGGTACCCCATCCACCACCCTCAACATTCACTCCCTTCACCACTGGCGCACCGTGGCTGAAATGTGTACCATCCACAGGATGCACTGCAGCAACTCGCCAAGGCTTCCTCGACAGCACCCCCTAAACCAGCGAACTGTACCACCTAGAAGGACAAAAGCAGCAGGCACATGGGAACAACTCCACCTGCACATTCCCCTCCAAGTCACAAACCATCCTGACTTGGACATATATCGCCATTCCTTCATCGTCGCTGGGTCAAAATCCTGGAACTCCCAACCTAACAGCATTGTGGGACAACCTTCACCACACGGATTGCGGCAGTTCAGGAATGTGGCTCACCACCACCTTCTCAAGGGCAATTAGGGATGGGCAACAAATGCTGGCCTTGCCAGCAACGCCACATTCCGTGAATGAATTAAAAAAAACAAACACATGGTAAGCATCTTGAAGCTTCAAAAGTCTGGACACCTTGTGGGTGTCAGATCAGCTCAGGCAGAATCTCCAGGAGCATCATTGTTTACTACATGGTTCACAACTTTGCCAACAAAAGAAGCATAAGCATGGAGCACTTGGTGGAGGAGAGCATTAACAGATAAGAGCAGAGCAAGATGAAGACAAGGAAAACCTTTGCAGACATAAAGAGTCATACAGCACGCCCTCACTGACAAGACATTCACCTTGGTATCCCATCCATCGCATACATCAACGTGTGCACAATACAGTGGTTAATTGCATCCTAACCAACATTGGCCTCCATATTAAAAGAACAACCAAGGATCCCCTTCCTTTCATCCTCTATGATGTTATTTTAGACCATCCTAAGAAACTCTAATGACATATTTGAAATGAAGTGTAACCAAATTCTATACCCAATAAATGCTTAGTGTTTCTTGCCCTGGTGTGTTCCATTGGTAATAGTGCATACTTTAGGCATCTCGCTCTTAACCTAATACTTCTTCTCGGTGCTGTACCAATGGCAGGAGCCAGTGGGGTGCATAATTGCTGGGTATCTCTTGGGATTAACCTTCTACCTTCCGGTGCTAGTTCAGGAGAAGGTCTTGCTATAATAACTACCTAGCTCTGTGTGCTTTCTGCCATATGTACTGTCATTTGAGCGAGGTGTCTGCAGGGGCCAGCTGTGGCTTAGTGAGAAACATTAGTTTAATTTGTGCCTTCTCTAGCCATGCTCTTGTTGCCTCAGCTTTTCAGCTGACCTGTAGGAGAACGGACCTCTGGGCAGCTACGAGAATAGTGGGGTTCTACATAATAACTCTTTCCGTCGGATCCTCCAATTGGCTGAAGATAGATAACACAGCCTGCTGGAGACTGGAATCCAAGGCCTCTACACCAGCAATCTGTGCATTCATGAGAGGTGCTAATGTTGGGTAATGGACCTTTGTCACTGACAGGTCAATCAGATCTATGTCGTGTGAACATTTGTGCTGCTGCTACAGAGGCTTTTGGCTCTAATCTACAACAAGCTGCCATGTCTGGCTTCAGCATGTTGAGGGAATCTGATAGAAAGAGCTATTAAGCAGGGCTTCACTGCCCTCACAATTGCCCAGTAGTTTGCAATGGTGAAATACACTACAATCTTTGAGACCTCGGCAATGTGTATTGAACACCTTTGGATATATCCAAACTTTTGCACTTTTGTTTCAAAATGCTGATGGTATGTTCCAAAATGATCCCTGTAGCAGTGTGTGTCTCATTTTATCACCATTCACCTGTCCACGGCTGTCTCAACTGGTTCCTGAAGGAGGGCTGTGACGATCCGGATTCTTTCCCCTCAGTCTGGTTCAGTAATAACTGAAGTCGAATACATTTTAAAGTTCAACACATCTTTAATAGCAGGGTTCTTAGTCTGCAGCATTGATTTGGACTCCTGATAGAGTCCCTCTATGCTGGCAGAGCAAGAACAACAACATACAGAAATCCACACGTTTTTATACAAATCAATAGGGTTGGAACATACTTAACGAGGGTCAACACCAATCATAAGCCGGGCATAGGTTGCCATGCGAGGTTACATTATTTCCGGCCAATCATAGATCGTCCATGTGCTGACCATGTTGCTGTTAGACATCAAAGGGGATACTTCCTCATCTTCCAACTTGAAATGTTCTTCCCTGTCCCTTCTGTTCCTTATCTCCCAACCTGGAATGTCTTTCAACTTTGGCTAAGCTCGTTACCTATATTGATCTGCCATAAACATGGAGACATTCAGACCAGTCCTTGACTCACATCAAAGACCTATCATTGATAAGACAATGCAGGCCTGCTGACTACGCAAACATATGGCCCAGCAGGAGGGCAGGCCACCTGTATCAATCTCAGTTACTAACTAATTAACCCTTTCTAACCATTTTGCATTCTGCTTCTTTGCCACGTAGGCATTTTAATATTTTACCGAAAACTGACCACGTAGGGATTCTCATTCCCCCCTTTTATCATTTTATGATAACCAATTATTACGGTGCTCACTGGTTCTGCAGGTTCTGCAGCGCAGCAACATTTAAGTAAGCAATAAACTATAAGAATTATAACAATGAATATGACTAGCCCTTGAACTAGAGAAGTCCCAATAGAACACAGACATGTTTCATCAATACGCCTTTGTACTCTTATCTGTTCTCAGGAACAGACTCCTTCTAAACATCTCTCAAGTAGGCTGCGAATGTCCTTGGTCAGCTAAACCTATTCATGTTAGTTTGAAAAGGCTAACATAGTCAAATATCCCATGGTGATTTATATTTTGTTTCCAGCCTAACTAGACTGAATGGTACCTTTCAGACCATTTTACACCTGTGAATTGGTGCCCTCCCCATTATATCCCTTAATCCAAATTCTCCCTACAATATCCCGTTAGATGCTGTACCTCATCTTAACCAGGTTCCCTTCGTGTTGGCCACCAGTCCGGGTGGAAGAGAGGCAGAGCATCTGATAATCCTATCAAACTATAATTGTCTTCCCTTTTACATGCACCTTACCCCAGCGGGTGCTACTCCCGGTACCATTAAGATGTTTTCTTAGGTGAAACCACAGAGACAATGGGGACATTCTCACCCAGGCTCTGTTTTACTACCTTTGCCAAACCCTTCATCCTCTGCTTACATTTATTACATGCAATGAAAATCAAGAAGCACATTACAACAAACTGCACTACGACTAATACATATGAAACTAATCTAATCCAAAGATGGATCTGTATATTCAGTCCCAAATTCCAGAGGTCATTTCACCAGGTGGTGACTTTAATTTGGTCAATGTCATGCTTAATGTTGTCATTGTCCTGTTGTAGGTTATAATAAACCTTCTGGGAGAGGCGTATCTCCATTCGCAATGCTTTCAAGTATTTAGGCAACAGGGGTGTCAGATACCCAAATGTGTCCTGATATGCTTTTAAGTCCTTTCTGACATTCTCAGAAACTTGTACGGTGGTGAGGTTATGCCGATGTATCTCTACCAGTTCCTCGGATCCAATCCGAACCAGGACTTCAGAAATGGAGCAGAACTCTGGACTTAAAATATCACAAGTTAGATTGGCATATTTAAACGTTTTCAAATTAGTTGTAACACAGTATTCGCCCTCTCCGGCATATACCACTTAAGTGGGTTTTAGATCCGCCTCTAGGGCCTCCATGGTACAGTTGATATCCGGATTGGTACCGGTATTATTAAACCCACACTGTGCTTCTAGGCTGTGTCCAACACTATGTGGACACACAGTGACAGCATGTCTAGTAACACATCCCTTTAATTTTGTTCCAGCCAATCAGCTTAAATCTACGTCCTCTAGTTCTTGAACCCTCTGCTAGGGGAAACAGGTACTTCCTGTCTACTTTATCTGGGCCCCTCATAATCTTGTAATTTTTTATCCATCGTGCGGATATCTTCTAAATATTGTTTCTCCCAATTTTATTGTTAACTGATGGGAACCTAACCCTGAATTTTGGAAATCCAAATTACTGTGTCCCTCTTTACTTTAATTTCAGTCCTTTTGATTGATACCAGTGTTTCCTGACTGTTTCATTAATTAGTTGGTTTCTCTATGGACCATGTGTCAGTGCCTTGTTTAAAAGGATTTCTCAACTGGTTCCTGAAGGAGGGCTGAAGATTGTATCCTTGGTCACCTAGCAACCATCCATCGAGTTTTCCTCATTTAACTAATGCTGGCATGGTAGATTATGTAAATGATTTACATAATTTGGTGCACCTGACCATGGACCAGCTGAATGATGATGGAATATGGTCCCAGTCTGTTTCTGAAGGCAGTGGATTTATGGTGGGGCCCAGCTGGCTACATATATGCCAGCTATAACATTGTGCCACACAGAAAAAGTGTAGCCCTGTCTCACGCTGCTGGTGCCTTTCTATGGGGAAAGATATGAAAGAGTTCCACTTGGCAAACAATGCATCTGTTGCCGGTGCACTGCTGATTCACTGTTTTGACATATAACACTGAGGTAGCTTGGAATGATCTACTGGAATAAAAGGCTAAGCTGTCCCTTTTGTTAAGTGAAAGTTAGGCTGCAGTAGACTGCATAACTCCATGACTGCCTCCTTGGTTAAGCAGAATTGGTGAAAGCAGATCTCCTTTGGCACTGCCTTGGTCTATAAGCGTAGTTCTTTGGATAAGGACTGGTACAGGATGTCTATCTCTGAGGAAAATGGATCTGCCTCTCATCCCTCCTCTTCGTTTTTCAAAGAAAAATATTGCAGCCGTTCAATTGACTGATACTGATGCGTCCTGGGAAATTGGGTACACTACACATGCTCAGACTGTACAGAGCAAAAATATCAAGTCCAAGATCAGTTTTGGGAGAGGCTGAATCCACCAAGCGAAAACTTTAATGAAGACATGAAAAGACACAAAATATACATGTTAATGTGAAATATATAATTATTTGATTTTTCTCTTAATTTTGTTTAGAACCATATTTTGAACACAAGAAGTTTCAGTTACTGAGAAAAAAATCATAGATTTTTTCAGAAAGTAATTGAGTGATTTGTGGTATGACAGGGCATAGTTACAGGTTATGATTGCCACTTAAATTCAAATTAAGGTGTCACATTTTGGTATTACAAGGAGATATTACACATAAGAGTAACATGCAAGTGTGGATATGTTAACAATGTAATTCCTAAGGGAAATGTTTATAAAAATTTTCAATGACATACATAATCTACATATATACACACACACATATACATAAATACACACACACACACACATACATACAGCTACTAAATTCCCGTCCTCCATCTCAGCAACGATGATGGCGCCAAATGAATTCACTCCACTGTTGTCAGTTCTGAATTAACCTGGCCATTTCAACCATCTGTATCCCTTTCTGTATCTGTATCCCATGACAAGTCACTCTTGACATTGTCTATCCCGTGCTTCCTTGGTCTTCCTCGGCTTCTTGTTCCATGTACTTCTGTATGCAGGGCCATGAAAGGTATTCTAGCTGTTTTCATTTTTGAAACATGCCAAAACCATCGCAGTTGGATCGTCTGTATAGGCGTTGTTTCTTGTCCAAGCCATGTTCTTATTATATTGTTCTTGATTCTTTGCATCCTAGATACTCTCAACTAACTCATCTCTGTTGTTGGTATCTTTTGTTTGTCAACGTTTCAACGTTTCTCGTGTTCCAGCACTCAGATCCATATAATAATATGGGGATAGCCATCGCATCCTAAATACATGCTTTCGTTTGTAACAAAATATCTTTAGCCTTCCACATCCTTCTTAATCTTCCAAAAGCAGCAGAAGCAAGTCCGGTTCTTCTTTTGACGTCTTCTTCACAACTCCCATTCTCTGATACTAACCCATTAAGGTATACGAACTTTTCCACATGTTCAACTGCACTCCCTCCAACTGTAATATGTACATCTTGCTGATGCTTCCCTAATGACGTGGCCGTTGTCTTCTTTGTGTTAATCTGTAATCCAAATTTTCTACTCTCCACAAACAGTTAAGCGGTTAGTCTCTGCAAATGTGTTTTAGATGTTGCTATAAGGTCAATGTCATCAGCAAATCTGAGATTGTTTAAAGTCTTGCAACATAAGGAGACTGCTCCAATACCGTCATTTAGTGCAAGATTCATTACTGTTTCCAGTATTGGATTAAATAAATCAGGTGACAGTGTGTATCCTTGTCTCACCCCGACTGTTGATCTAAACCAATCTGTCGGTTTCTTATCCGCTCTAACAATGTTCAGGGACTTGTTATAGACATTTTCTATCAATCCGCAAGGATCAGTTCTTGGGCCTCAGCTGTTTACAATCTATATCAACGACTTAGATGAGGGGACTGAGTGTAATGTATCCAAGTTTGCTGACGATACAAAGCTAGGTGGGAAAGTAAGCTGTGAGGTGGAAGAGGCTGCAAAGGGATATAGACACGTTAAATAAGTGGGCAAGAAGATGGCAGATGGAGTATAATGTGGAGAAATGTGAAATTATCCACTTTGGTAGGAAGAATAGAAAAGCAGATTTTTGAAAAGGTGAGAGACTAAGAAATGTTAGTAGTCAAAGGGTTTTGGGTATCCTTGTACATGAATCACAGAAAGTTACTTTGCAGGTACAGCAAGCAATTAGGAAAGCAAATGGTATGTTAGCCTTTACTGAAAGGGGGTTGGAGTATAAGGGCTCGATTTTACAATGGTGGGGGGTTGGCAGCGGAGGGTGAAGGTGCATGTGGCAAATCCGCATGAACAAAACTTACCATTTCCGACCCGATTGCACATTGATCGATGGTGATTAACGCCCTCTCCGGGTTTTGCGCCCGGCAGCTAGCCTGATTGACAGGCTGGCTGCCGTCAGGAGTTGCAACGTGAGGGGGGGATGGGGGACGAGAAAGAGAGAGAACGAGAGGGCATCCGGCACTGGACTGGAAGACTGGGGTGGGGGGAGGGGGAGGGGGGGGAAGAGAAAAGGCGGACATCGGAGCGGGAGACATCGGAGCAGGTTGCAAAGGTAGATTCATTTAGTGTTTTCACTTCCTTCCATGTTTTTTTTATTTAATTTATTTAGTTTCTTTAAATCTGATCCGGTGTGAATCAGAAGCGATGGGCAAGCCGCCCAGGTAAGTTAAAAATCTTTCTAAGTATTTAATCTGTCACAGGTAAAGTGCCTTAAGTACCTCAATGAGGTACATTTGGATCTTTAACTGTCATAAAGCCGGCGGGACTTCCGTTTTCGGGTCGCCCGCACACACATAGGTGAGTCCCTGGGAAACTAGGAAGTCAGCGGGCTGGAGCCGGTTTCCGAACCCGAATGGGATTTCCGCAATTTTCGGAGCCCCCCGCCCCCAACGCACCCGCAATTGCCTCCTAAAATTGCCCCCTAAGAGTAAGGACGTCTTGCTGTAATTATATAGGGCTCTGGTGTTCTGCGTACAGTTTTGGTCTCCTTCCCTAAGGAAGGATATATTTGCCCTAGAGGGGTGCAATGAAGGTTCACGAGATTGATTCCTCGGATGAGAGGGTTGTCCTATGAGGAGAAATGGAGTGGAATGGGCCTATATTCTCCGGAGTTTAGAAGAATGAGAGGTGGTCTCATTGAAACATATAAAATTCTTAGAGGGCTTGACAGGGTAGATGCTGAGAGGCTGTTTCCACTGGCTGGAGAGTCTAGAACTAGAGGTCATAGTCTCAAAATAAGGGTCGGCCGTTCAGGACAGAGATGAGGAACGATTTCTTCACTCAGAGGGTTGTGAATCTTTGGAATTCTCTATCCCAGAGGTCTCAGTGGTTGAGTATGTTCAAGGTTAAGATTGATGGATATTTGGACACTAAGGGAATCAAGGGATATGAGGATAGGACGGGAAAATCGAGTTGAGGTAGAAGTTCAGCCATGATCTTATTGAATGGTAGTGCAGGCTCGGGGGGCCGTATGGCCTACTCCTGCTTCTATTTCTTATGTTCTTAATCTTATTTGTTTCTCAGGAATACCATATATCCTCACTTTAGAAGGGTCAGTTCCTTCATCCTGTAAAGATATGAGAGCTTGTTTCCAAAAGACTTTAAAAGCAACTGGAGATTTAATTCTCAGAGATTTTATTGCAGGCAAGCGATGAATTTGTATAACTATAATACATATATTAACCAACAACAAACAACCCACGATAACAGCTGTTATCACACATGCAGTCTCTCCCATGATAACAGTTCTTACTATTCACATACTAGCCCTCACGTGATAATGGCTGCTACTTTTTATCTGCTACCTTTAAACAAGTGTTGTTTCTCTCGGTGGAATTCATAACAGACAAGCATGTTCATATTATATTTATACAAATTCATCACTTGCCTGAAATGAAAGCTCTGAGGATTCAATCTCCAGTTTCTTTCAAAGCCTTTTAGAAAAAAGCAGAGAAACTTTCTGATCTTTACAGGCTGAGGGAACAGACCCTTTTATCTTTCATCTCCTGTTGATGCACGAAACCTGCAAACTGCACATATTCTGAATGCATGGATGTGATTGAAAGCCCCTTTCTTTTCTGCTCTGAGTTAAACTGTCCAATTCAAGCCCAAGCTTTTGAGGGAGGCAGAGGCCTTGAAGTAAATACTTTAATGCAAGTATTAAAAGACAGAAAAGACAATTTAGTAATTAATATATATATTTATTTATTGGCTTGTTCATCATTTTGCCTAGAAACAACAGTGACTATGCATTAAAGAGTAATTCATTGCCTGGAACATACTGAAAACGTGAAAATATTATATAAATGCAATTTATTTCCTTCCTTCCTTCCTCAAATAAAATGTAATCTCACATTCTAATGCTCCACTGCTTCTCGAAGATAGCAGAGAGGCACGGGATAATTCTAGTTGCTAAAATAATTAACAGAAAGGTTGTTCTGTTCATTATATGGGGCACGTTATTGAAAGCTTACTTAGATATCAAGGATATTGAAGATACTTAAACACAAAGGGAACTGAGATTCATCTATTGGAGTGATCTAAGATACAGGAGCCAAAAAAACCCAGAGTAAGAAGGGTAGAAAAGATCCAATGAGACACCTTAAGGTGTGATCTCCTGAAGGATGACACTTTTGAGGTCTGGTGCCTTTGAGGCCACACTGTCTGGTGTGACATCTTTCAAATATGATACAATTTACACACACTAGATGCAGGATTTTTATATAGATAGATTAGGACACTAGGTGCTACATGAATAGGATGGAGCCTAACTGAAAAAAAGAGCAGATGTTTTCTGATGTTTGCTTTTCTTATATTATAATGTAGCTTCTTTGGAGCCAAATTATTATTTTTTAAATGCATAATATGAGCAGCCTAAAAATGATGGTCTAGAAATTCAATGACACTGTGCCTAAGCATTCAATATGGTGAGCGGGGCATGCTCTTTACACGCAGGAGGTGTGCCATATTGAACTGGACTGCTCCATAGGCAACCAGGGCATTGTTGATTAAAATATTTAAATATGCTTGTTGTAGACATATGCTTTTGTGACATTGGGCTGCCCCAGTTCCTGACTCGTCACGTGATAAACTCACCCAGCAACTTGTGGAGCTAACAGACAGGTAGGACCCTTCAGCAGTGCTCATCTACTACATACTGGTTAGTTGCTAGTTTGTCATTTGAGCATACTGGTTAACTTCTGTGCCTTTTTTGTCCTGTTTTCTGACAGTGAAAACTTAATTCTGACTGCTGAGAAGAAGATTTTGCTGGTGCTGCATTGTTTTTGTCTGCCTTCACAATAGTTGTACTGTAGTCATGGATGGTCTGATGGAGCTGCATTTGGGGCTGGAGGAGGAAGGGGAGCAGCCAAGGAAGACGGGAGAGAGCAGCTGTAACAAGAGGGAGGAGGAGGCGACTGCGCAGGAGGACATACCTATAGCGGGTCTTCAGGGAGCACTTCTCCTATATGAACTTTTCACAGGAGCAGTGTCTAAGGCGCCTTCACTTCACAAAGGAGACTGTCACCAAGATAAGTCACTTGCTGCAGCCACAACTTGAGCCTTGGAATAGGGCACGGACAGCACTGCCTGTGATGGTCAAGGACCCTGTGACTCTTAACTTTTAGACTGAAGCAGGTGATATCAGCGACATCTCCCAGTTTGGAGTCCACCGTTATATCAGGGGAGTCACCGAGGCTCTGTACACCAGGAGGAATACCTACATCTCTTTCCTCATGGGCAGAGCGAAGCAGGATGAGAGGGCAGTAGGCTTCGCCCGCGTGGTGGGCTTCCTCAGGGTCCAAAGTGCCATAGACTGCACTTACATTGCCTTGAGTGGTGCCCACCACTAACCTGGCATCTTTGTCAATGTAAAGGGATTCCAGTCCCTCTACGTCGAGCTGCTTTGTGACTACAGGCAGCGCATCATGCAGGTCTGTGCCCGGTTTCCTGGCAGCAGTCATGACTCATCATGCATCAATCCTCTGTGCCACCTTTATTCTAATCAGGCCGCCAGGTCGTAGTAGCTACTTGGAGACAAGAGCTAATCCCTTCAGGCATGGCTCATGACTCTTGTCAGGACCCTAGGCACAGCTGCCAAGCAGGCCTACAACAGGAGCCATGCGTCCAACAGGAACATGATTGACAGTCGGTGTGCTCAAACAATGCATCCACTGCCTGAACCATTCCAGAGGCACTTTGCAGTACATCCTTGAAAAGGTATCCAGATTGGTCATATCTGCTAGATGCTCCATAACTTCATTATCACGACGGACCAGCCCTTACCACTATCTGAGCAGCATGAAGTGCAGCAGAAGAAGGATCAGTGGAGAAGCATAAAGAGGAGGAACAGCATTAGCAGCGTCAACCACCACTGCCTCTAGCTGCCAGAGCTCTCAGAGAGCAGCTCAACCAAGTTCACTTCACGTGAACCATTCCTCCCATCCCCAATACATCAACAGTTCTGCAATCTTTATCACCAGGAATAGAAAGAGGTGGAGTGAAGTGTGGTGCAGTGATTTTAGGAGAGTGAAGGGAAGCAAGGGATGGGACTGTTGCGAGTAGTGTGGCTGCTGATGGTGCAAGAGTGAGGTGAGAGTAAGGATTCTTACCTTGACAATTCTGGTGACGTCATTAAACTTCTTTCGGCATTGCAGCCATTTCTTGGAAGCTACATTTCTGGCAGTCACTTGTGCAGCCACCTCTTCTTATTGGTGGTGTAGATGTTGTCTGGAGGGCTTTCGACCCCTAGGGGGAAAAGGATCTCCCTCTTGCTGTCCACACACTAAGGTGGTATCAGAGAATCTGGGTGCCTTGTCAGTGCTTCTTCCAGCCATTTCTTTCTTCAGAAGCTTGCCTTCCTGGATGCAGCCAGAGTGCACCTCCCCTTTTCAAGGTGTTGGGAATCTTTAAGTGGCGTCATTCAAGCTTGATTTCGGACCCCCCTAAACAGGCGTGCAACCAATGAATAACCCTGGCTGCATGCCTGCCACGTTATAATGAAGTCTCAGCATCAATTTCATGTGCTAGCTGAGACCGGGCAAACAGGGGCAGAATCGTGAATCCCGCCCTCTGGTAGACAGTTTTAAGGCACAATTGAATTTCTAGGCCGATGTTTGAGTCCCTTTTAAACAACTGTGTCATATGATGGCATCAAATGGATGTTTTGCAAAAAGAAAACATTGCTTATTAAAATTAATTTGCATCGAGCATTGCATATTTTTTAAATGACAGTGAAGCACTATTGGAGAATGATTAATAGTGAATTAATATTTGTGCAGGAAAGTGTCAGTGGGAGGTGTTTAACCCACTTCCAATTTGACTTAAATAGCACATCTTCACTGCCATGCAAAGGGAATAGAATATACAAATCTAGTTGATCAAAAAGAGATTCACCCCCTAGTGATTGTCTTAATTGGTGCTTTAGTCAACTAATGCTACTCTATTAAAATTGTATATATTATGTGAATGATATGGAAAAACAGTAATGATCATGTGTCAGATTCCTGCCAGCAGTTTAATGGTAATAACTGTACAGTAACATTGTCCCACAAAGGAAGATCAAGGCATATGCGTTTTCATAAACTGAGATTGCCATTTTTTAAAAAACTATTATGTATTCCAATCTGGCTCAAATCAATGCATTCGCAAATAAGCTAAAAATGGCTCAATTTGGCACTCTCTAATTCTGGCTTAAGTGTGCTGTCAATTCTTAGGTATCTTCCACAGTGGTGATGTTAAGGGAAAGGATGACCAGGAGAAATTAGCTAAGTGATGGGAAACAGAGAATAGTGGTGAACGGTTGTTTTTTGGACTGGAGGGAGGTGTACAGTGGTGTTCCCCAGGGGTCAGTACGAGGAGCACTGCTTTTCTTGATATATATTAATGACTTTGACTTAGGTGTACAGGGCTCAATTTCAAAATTTGCAGATGACTCAAAACTTTGAAGGGTTGCGAACAGTGAGGAAGATAGTGATAGACTTCAAGAAGACATCGACAGGTTGGTGGAATGGGCAGACATGTGCCGGATGAAATTCAACGCAGAAAAGTGTGAAGTGATACATTTCGGTAGGAAGAATGAGGAGCGGCAATATAAACTAGAGGGCACAGTTCTATATGGGGTGCAGGAACAGAGAGATCCGGGGGTATATGTGCACAAATCGTTGAAGGTGGCAGGGCAGGTTGAGAAAGCGGTTAAAAAAGCATGCGGGATCCTGGGCTTCATAAATAGTGTACAAAGGCAAGGAGATTATGATGAACTTTTATAAAACACTGTTTTGGCTACAACTGGAGTACTGTGTCCAGTTCTGGGCACTGCTCTTTAGGAAGGATGTGAAGGCCGTAGAGAGGATGCAGAAGAGATTTACTAGAATGATTCCAGGGATGAGGGACTTCAGTTACGTGGATAGACTGGAGAAGCTGGGGTTGTTCTCCTTAGTTCTGAGAAGTTTGCGAGGAGATTTGAGAGAGGTATTTAAAATCATGAAGGGTCTGGACAGAGTAGATAGAGAGAAACTGTTCCCATTGGCAGAAGGGTCAAGAACCAGAGGACATAGATTTAAGGTGATTGGTTCTTTCCAAAGGTGACATGAGAATTTTTTTTTACACAGCGAGTGGTTAGGATCTGGAATGCACTGCTGGAGGGGGTGGTGGAGGAAGATTCAATCATGGCTTTCAAAAGGAAACTGGATAAGTACTTGAAGGGAAAAAAATTGCAAGGCTGCGGGGATAGGGTGGGGGAGTGGGACTAGCTGGATTGCTCTTGCAGAGAGCCGGTGCGGACTCGACGGGCAGAATGGCCTCCTTCCGTGCTATAACTATTCTATGAGATTAATGTTTTGTCATGAGCGTAACATCAAACTTTGAGAGAAACTTTTGCCTTGAACTGATTTCCATCCTATACAACGACCAGTAAAGTAGTGCTTTGTTTTACTGACTTGTTTTTGTACAGGTGAAAACAAAAAAATATTAAAAAAACAGCTAAAGATTTTATCCTTATTGTCAAATTAATACAGTATGAATTGAAATCCACAGGATTCCAATATAATACTGCTATATCCACAGTTAAATGACAGAATCATTCAACTGCAACATCAACTTGCATTTATATAGCAGCTTTAATCATAGAAAGGTTACAGCACAGAAGGATGCCATTCGGTGCATTGAGTCCTCGCCGGCTCTATGCAAGAGCAATCCAGCTAGTCGCACTCCCCTGCCCAATCCCCGTAACCTTGCAAATTTTAATCTTTCAATTACTAATTCAGTTCCCTTTTGAAGGCCATGATTGAATCTGCCTCCACCACCCCCTCAGGCAGTGCATTCCAGATCCTAGCAACTTACTGTGTAAAAAAATTTTTCCTCATTTCACCTTTGGTTCTTTTGCCAATCACCTTAAATCTATGTCCTCTGGTTCTTGACCCTTCTGCCAATGGGAACAGTTTCTCTCTATCTACTCTGTCTAGAACCTTCATGATTTTGAATTCCTCTATCAAATCTCCTCTCAACCTTCTCTGTTCCAAGGAGAATAACCCCAGCTTCTCCAGTCTTTCCACGTAACTAAAGTCCCTCATCCCTGGATTAATTCTAGTAAATCTCTTCAGCACCCTCTCTAAGGCCTTCACATCTTTCCTAAAGTGCAGTGCCCAGAACTGGACGCTGTACTCCAGTTGTGGCCGAACCAGTGTTTTATAAAGGTTCATCACGAATTCCTTATTTTTGTACTCTATGCCTCTATTTATAAAGCTTAGGATCCCGTATGCTTTTTTAACCACTTTCTTTTTTTAAAAATTGGTTCATGGGATGTGGGCGTCGCTGGCAAGGCCAGCATTTATTGCCCATCCCTAATTGACTTTGAGAAGATGGTGGTGAGCCGTCTTCTTGAACCACTGCAGTCTTTGTGGTGAAGGTTCTCCCACAGTGCTGTTAGGTAGGGAGTTCCAGCATTTTGACCCAATGACAATGAGGGAACGGCGATACATCTCCAAATCGGGTTGGTGTATGACTTGGAGGGGAACGTGCAGGTGGTGTTGTTACCATGTGCCTGCTGCCCTTGTCCTTCTGGGTGGTAGAGGTCGCGGGTTTGGGAGGTGCTGTCGAAGAAGCCTTGGCAAGTTGCTGCAGTGCATCCTGTAGACGGTACACACTGCAGCCACAGTGCGCCGGTGGTGAAGGGAGTGAATGTTTAGGGTGGTGGACGGGTGCCAATCAAGCCGGCTGCTTTGTCCTGGATGGTGTCGAGCTTCTTGAGTGTTGTTGGAGCTGCACTTATCCAGGCAAGTGGAGAGTATTCCATCACACTCCTGACTTGTGCCTTGTAGATGGTGGAAAGGCTTTGGGGAGTCAGGACGTGAGTCACATGCCGCAGAATACCCAACCTCTGACCCGCTCTTGTAGCCACAGTATTTATGTGGCTGGTCCAGTTAAGTTTCCGGTCAATGGTGACCCCCAGGATGTTGATGGTGGGGGATTTGGTGATGGTAATGCCGTTGAATGTCAAGGGGAGGTGGTTAGACTCTTTCTTGTTGGAAATGGTCATTGCCTGGCACTTGGCTGGCACAAATGTTATTTGCCACTTATCAGCCCAAGCCTGGACGTTGTCCAGGTCTTGCTGCATGAGGGCACAGACTGCTTCATGATCTGAGGGGTTTCGAATGAAACTGAACACTGTGCAATCATCAGCGACATCCCCATTTCTGACCTTATGATGGAGGGAAGGTCATTGATGAAGCAGTTGAAGATGGTTGGGCCTAGGACACTGCCTTGAGGAACTCCTGCTGCAACGTGCTGGGGCTGAGATGATTGGCCTCCAACAACCACTACCATCTTCCTTTGTGCGAGGTATGACTCCAGCCACTGGAGAGTTTTCCCCCTGATTCCCATTGACTTCAATTTTACTAGGACTCCTCTGTGCCACACTCGGTCAAATGCTGCCTTGATGTCAAGGGCAGTCACTCTCACCTCACCTCTGGAATTCAGCTCTTTTGTCCATGTTTGGACCAAGGCTGTAATGAGGTCTGGAGCTGAGCGGTCCTGGCGGAACCCAAACTGAGCATTTGGCTAGAAGCACGGCTAGTTCTGGAGCACAAGTCTTCAGCACCACAGCCGGATTTTGTCGGGGCCCATAGCCTTTGTTATATCCAGTGCATTCAAGCCGTTTCTTGATATCACGTGGAGTGAATCGAATTGGCTGAAGACTGGCTTCTGTTATGGTGGGGATATCAGGAGGAGGCCTAGATGGATCATCTACTTGGCACTTCTGGTTGAAGATGGTTGCAAATGCTTCAGCCTTGTCTTTTGCACTTACGTGTTGGACTCCGCCATCATTGAGGATGGGGATGTTCACAGAGCCTCCTCCTCCCGTTAGTTGTTTAATTGTCCACCACTATTCACGACTGGATGTGGCAGGACTGCAGAGCTTTGATCTGATCCATTGGTTGTGGAATCGCTTAGCTCTGTCGACCAGCCCTGCCACCTTCAACAATTTGTGCACATATACCCCCAGATCTCTCTGTTCCTGTACCCCTTTTATTGTTTTGCCCTCTAGTTTATATTGGCTCTCCTCGTTCTTCCTACCGAAATGTACCACTTTGCATTTTTCTGCATTTGATTTGCCATGTGTCCGCCCATGCCACCAGCATGTCTATATTCTCATGAAGTCTATCACTATCATCCTCACTGTTTACTACCGTTCAAAGTTTTGTGTCATCTGCAAATTTTGAAATTATGCCCTGTACACCCAAGTCCATGTCATTAATATATATCAAGAAAAGCTGTGGTCCCAGTACCGACCCCTGGGGAACACCACTGTACACCTCCCTCCAGTCCGAAAAGCAACCGTTCACCACTATTCTCTGTTTCCTGTCACTTAGCCCAATGTTGCAAAATGTACCAAGGTGCTTCACGGCAGCGACTGTCAAACAAAATTTGACAGGTGACCAAAAGCTTGGTCAAAGAGATAGGTTTTAAGGGTGTACCTTAAAGAAGGAGAAAGAGGTAGAGAGGTGGAGTGGTTTAGGGAGGAAATTCCAGACCTTAGAGCCTAGGCAGCTGTAGGCATGGCCGCCAAAGGTGGAGAGAAGAAAATCGAGGATGCACGAGTCCAGAATTGGAGGAGCGCAGAGATCTCGAAGGGTTGTAAGGCTGGAGGAAGTTACAAAGATAGGGAGGGGTGAGGCCATGGAGGGATTTGAAAACAAGGATGAGAATTTTAAAATCGATGCATTACCGGACTGGGAGCCAATGTAGGTCAGCGAGCACAGGGGTGATGGGCGAACGAGACTTGGTGCAAGTTAGGATATGAGCAGCAGAGTTTTGGATGAGCTCAAGTTTACGGAGGGTGCAAGGTGGGAGGCCAGCCAGGACAGCATTGGAATAGTCGAGTCTACAGGTAACAAAGGCATGGAAGGAGTCTATTTAGCCCATCGTAAGTGTGCTGGTTCTTTGATAGAGCTATCCAATCAGTCCCACTCCCCTGCTCTTTCCCAAGGCCTGCAAATTTTCCTTTTCAAGTATATATACAATTCCCTTCAGAAAGTTAAAAGTGAATCTACTCCACCACCATTTCAGGTAATGCATTTCAGATCATAACAACTCGCTGCATGAAATAATTTCTCCTCATCTTCCCTCTGGCTTTTTTGCCAATTATTTTAAATCTGTGCCTTCTAGCTACCAACCCAATGCCAGTGAAAACAGTTTATCCCTACCTACACTATCAAAACCCTTCATAATTTTGAAGACCTCTATTAAATCTTCCCTTAACCTTCTCTGCTCTAAGGAGAACAAACCCAGCTTTTCTGCTCTAAGGAGAACAATCCCAGCTTTTCTGCTCTAAGGAGAACAATCTCAGCTTTTCTACAATGGCTCTGTTGATCCTAAATGCTGTTGACACGGTTTCTCTGGGGTTTCTGTGGATCTTCTGCTGAAATTACGGCAGAAGATCAGGAGAAACCTTGCAGAAATTCAACCTCATTATGCTACAGCTTAGAAACAGCTCATTAAGTTTGCTGGTGTTTTCTCCACAAGAGGCAACTGGTCCAATCCCACTCTCCGACCCTGCCCTTTAATATTAAGAAAATATCCAATTCTCTTTTAAAAGGATTTGGGGATTCTGCTTCAACAGTTGTTTCTGGGAGAGAATTCCACATTCTAACCATTGGGGACGGTCTCTGACAATTGGGAAAGATTGGGTCTGGTTGGACCGGCAATCAGGAGGGAGGAAAATCCGGGAGAGAGAGCAGAGCAGAAGAGGGGTGTCACACTGGCAATCGGGGGTGGGGGGGGGAGGCGGGGGGGGCTGAGATAGATCGCGGGGCAGAAGTGGGGGGGTCCTACCGGCAATCAGGAGGGAGGGGGGACCGGGATAGATCGCGGGGCAGAAGTTGGGGGGTTCCGACCGGCAATCAGGAGGGAGGGGGGACTGGGATAGATCGCGGGGTAGAAGCGGGGGTCCGACAGGCAATCGGGAGGGAGGTGGGTATCGGCTCGGGATTGGGGTTTTGGAGTGGGGGGCTCGGCCGATCGCGGCTGAAGATTTGCTTGAGGGGCCAGGGGGAGCAGTCCAGCATCTCCTGGCCCACAAGCAGGGTTTTCCGTCTCCATTTTGCTGCTGGGTTTTCCGAGCCCTTGGAAACCCAGCCCGCAGCCATTAAATTTAAATCAGGCTCCCCGACTGCTTTGATTTAAATATTATAAATCCCAGAGCGGGACACATACACACCATGCAACCTGCCACTGTAAAAATGGAGGCAGGCGGGTACCTGGCAGCTTGGGGTCAGGTTACGTGATTTCTTTTATTTTTAACCCCCACCTGACCCCCTCCTGCTCATCGATGGTTGGGGGGCGGTGGTTGTGTGGTTAAAATTCACCCCCTTTTTTTTCTACCTCACTTTAGTTCTTTTTGAATTTGGCCTCACTGGTAATCTAATTCAGAGACTTTACAGGGATGGCTAATGTGAGGAATCTGAATCTGACACGAGCACAGCAGGGATGCACATTATCTTGGAGACAATGTACACTGAACACCGTACAGAGAGACTTCTTCTTTCTGATATGGTGCTGCTTGATACTGACACCTTGGGCAAAAAAATTTCCCAGTATTGACATCACTCACATTGAGCACAAAAAGGAACAACAAAATATTTACAAAGTACAGTTAAAAAAGGAAAGTGGTGGTCATGACACTGAATATAGAAAACTTTCTGCCACATTTTGTGTGTTCTACAATTTATTTCAACCACATGCATCGTCTTGACATGTTTGGGCAAGTTAAGACTTCAGATTGGGACTTGTCTTCAGAGACCCCCTCAAATGAAGTCTGAATGTTGAGGCTGTGGAGGTAAACGGAAACACAGCTTTTTGCCATGGAATCAAACGTGCATTTGGGGGCCTTAAATCCACAGGTTACAATCCCATTGTAATCACTGAGGTCGCAGTCCAGTGCTGATCCTGCTGAAATTTGTGGGATCAATGGGAGGGCACCTCATAACCATGGAGCTGGTGGGTGCAAGCGCCACTTCAGACGCTTCTCAGCCATGGCAACGGGAAACTCTGGCGCCCACCTATCCTTAGGGGTGGTAGCTCAGGCCCCTCCTGCGACTGGGCCATTGGTCCCTTCAGCCGCCTGAGCAAGCGGTGGAGGGCGAACATTTAAAAAATGTTCAAGAAAGGATTTCCCATGAGTGGGCCTCATGTCTACCCTTGGCTGGTATGCCTCACCTCACTCAGTGCACTGGTCTCCACTGAAATGCTGGGACTCTGTCCAGCCAAAGGAACGGGATGTCCCTGCACCTGGCCCACCCTCTTGCCATTCAAAAGGCCAAAACAGTTACCGATTACAGTATCTGACCGATACTGAGGGGGCGAGACTTCTGTCCACCCACGTGATGCTGTTGCTAACCTCACGTTTCCTGGACTGACCATCATTATCTTTGCGGGGATGGATGGCCGCAGTAAAACTGCTGTTGATTGGTTCACCGCCACGGAGAGGAAGTTCAGTGGTGCTGCATCATTTAAAATACTGCAGCTGGTTAAAGGGGCTCATGTTAAATATTTACGGCAGAATACTATAGCTTTATAAATTACCTGTACAGCACAGTTTATTGTTTTCTTTTATAATTACAATGTGCAATGTTGCTTAAGGACTGCTAAGCAATAATAGTTAATACAAATTGAGCTAGCCCTGATGTGTAATTCTCTGCATCTGTCACCCATCAACAGATACAATCTGATCTATCAAGCATCAAACGTAACAACCCAGTCAAAACGAACAGAGAAAATGATTGCTCAAGATGCAGCCAATTTAGCTAGCTGAAGCCTCTGTTAAGTCATTCCTTCTTTCACCTTTGTGCTGGGACGATTCTGGGATTTTTCATACTCACTTTAATAAATGCATGTGGCTCACTGGCCAAGATTCCAATAAGCTCCAGCAACTAAAAATAACCTGAGTGATAGCAAAGGTTCCTGTCGCCATACATCTGTATTGAGGTCATGTTCTTTTAGGAAATATAGCTAAATCTTGACTGAACTATTTAGAAGTATAGGTGTTTGTTAATATTTTTAATCTAGTACATAACATTTGTCAAACTCACATATACAGTATATTAAAGAAAAATATTTCAAGAAGTGCATTACTTACCTACCTTCATTTCAGCTTTGAAAGTTTCCATGTTTTTAAATAATTATATAAAATACAAGTATAGTTGAGCTCTGAGATATTTTGGGATTCCTCTCCCATTGGCGAGTTCGTGAGGGGACGAGTGCCTCTGTCCCCCCTCCATTTGATGCTGCTGCTAACCTCACATTTCCAGGAGTTGCCCTCATTATTTATGTGGGGAGGGATGGCAACAGTAAAACTGCTGCTGATTGGTTCACTGCCGCTGAAAGGGAGAGAATTTCAATAGAGCTGCATCATTTAAAATACTGCAGCTGATTAAAGGAGCACATGATTCTTTTGGCAGGGAGCAGCAGAAAGTGCAGCAATGAGTGAGAAAGGAGTAGCACAGTTGCTGGGAATGTGGGTGGGGGGAGAGGGTCAGTGGCACGAAGGGCTTGTCAATTTACTGATGCATCAGTGGATGTCCTTCTAGCAGAAATAAGGTCCAGACTCCTGGAGAATGAAGGCAGGAAGCCCCATAAGAGGGTGGGTCAGACTTTTTGGAAGGAGGTGGCAGAGACAGTGAGTACAACTTTCAGCACCCCATGAACTGCCACACAGTGCTGGAAGAGGTTTAATGACCTCACAAAGTTGGCTAATGTAAGTGAAGTTGCTTAAGGACTGCTAAGCAATAATAGTTAATACAAAGTGAGCTAGCCCTAATGTGTAATTCTCTGCATCTGTCATCCATCGACAGATACAATCTGATCTATCAAGCATCAAACGTAACAACCCATGCTTATTCTGTGCGAATGATGAAGGCATGACTCACCTCATTACCTCTCATGACTTCTTGCTCTCATTACCTGGTGACCGAAAAATTGACTATTCATAGGGACCCTTTGGAAACAATAATGCACCATGATAACTGTAAACCACTGTGAGAACTTATACTGCCTGTCACCATGCATTTTGGTCATCTTGAAGGAAATCTGTTTCAATTGATGCTCAACCTGCAAGTCTGACAACAATAGTGTGCATGCAAATATATTGGTGGCAAATGTCTATGCTAGTTAACTGCTTCCTCTCATTGCAAAGAAATAGGCAGTGGATAACCAGTGCCAAGGAACTGCTACTGCTTTGAGAGTCAGCCTGAAGATGATATTTTCACAGGGCTTTCAAGACTTGACTACGATTATTCAATTAGTAATGATATCAACCAGTAGCACACCTGAGCCTGCACCCCACAACAAAGGGCTGCAAGGAGTGGTAATAGATGTTGCCGTCTCTCATGATAGTGACAGTTACTTCTTGAAATCCCTCTCTAAGGCCAGCATCTGAGGGAGTTCAGACCTGGTCCCAGCTCCTCTTGACAATGCAAGAGAAAGGCAACCAAAGCAGGTCACTCAAGGACAGCAACATCACTGAGATGAGTCACCTCAGTCCTCAAAGGCTCCAGAGGAATCTCCCCAGTCACCCACCTCTCAATCTCACATCACTCAGGGAGCTTCTCACTGAAGTAGTAAATTAGGGGCTAGAGCAAGTAAGAGTAGCTGGCACAAAGGGTAGGAACGGTATAAGAAATAGTTCTACTTATAGTGTATTGGAATCTTTTGTTGAATTGTGTTGTGGAAAATAAAAATTCTTTGATCATAAAGACTTCAGAGTTCATTTCTGTGCAACTTAGTGGACTTGGATGATGATGTGTGGGAATGTTACTTCTATAATATGGAGGCAAGATACAGGACCCTCGAGGAATGCAGGTCTTCTAAGGCAGTTATAGACCAGCGACAGGGGTGGGTTGAGGGTGGGGGGGAAGGAAGACCAGATGTTGAAGGGATATTTGATTTAGTGAAAGCACCCAGCTATAAGATGCTGCCTTCTTTCTCTGGAAGCAGACTGATGGGTCTTTTGCTCCACATACTCTTCTTTCTGTGCACCCACCCTCCTCCTGATGTGGGGATTGGAAGTCTTCTCCCTTATCAACATTTCCAACATCATCCCCTTCAACTTCAGGCGCTATTAATTCTTTCTGCATCGTGATATTTTGTAGAATGCAGCAAACTAGAGTGATTCTGGAGACTCGTTCTGGACTGTACTATGGGCCTTTACCAGAGTTATCCAGACATCCAATACAAGACTTTAAAATCCTTATGGACTGGTCTGTTAAGATTCTTGTGGTCCCATGGGCCTCATTATACTTGTTCCCCCCTACCATCCCCCTCCCTGTTTCCCTGTGTGTTGATGCCTTACTAGAATCATAAGCCGTGACTGTGAGGGATATCCCTGATCACAAATTGACCATTCTGCTTTATGATTCTGAGCCATCAAGGCTGGTATAGTGGATTTTTGCATGATAAAAGGATCATGACAGCTTCCTAGGTAGCAGATGTTAATGTACAGCATTGCACACTAACTGGATGTTTAGTGAATAAAAGCCTTTCCTATTAATGAAATTTAAGGGGTTGTCATATGGAGCTTTAAATACCACATGTGTTCCATCAATTGTTCCTTGCATCTATGGGAACCCTGCCAATCTGTAGAGTTGGAATGCTCATTCTTCTTGTTTTGCAGGTTCCATGGAGAAGATAATAAACTGCAAGGGCAACCTATACAGAACATTATTGACCTTCTTTACACAATAGCGTACTGTCGTCTGACTAATGTGACAATGGTCACCCAAAGTTGCCTGGAATGACCCAGTGGCAAAACAAATTCACGGCACTGTTCACTTTTACTGCTACAGTTAATGCTGTTCTCATGGTGGAAGTGAGCTACAGGTCTTTCGCCAGCTGCCGGCTCAACTTTCCCACCACGTCTCGGGGGAAGTGCAGCTTTCTGAGGGAATGACGGGCTGAGAATTCTATAAGACCTCCTAGGTCCGTAAACTCTGTGGAGTAGCAAGTTACTTGTAAACAAACATAATTTGTGATGCTTCATTCCAAGAACCTTCAATCTAGCCTCTTCTATAATTGTATCCTCAACCTCTTCCGAGCACAGGAATGGAGAGATTCCCATTGGGAAATCCGCCTCCCCAGTTTAGAAATTTAAACCATCAGAAGTCTTCAGAGAAGTTCCGAAGTAATAACCGATGAAGGATCACGTGAAGGCAATGTCCCTGCATGCTTTGGTCAGGAAGTCAAAAATTGTCTCCTTCATGTGGTATCCATTTCAGGAATACCACCATGCCATGCAGTTCATGCCACCAATTCAATAATGACAGAGATTACAGAATTGGGGTGGATGTTGGGAAAATGACGTAGGAATGTTGGCTAATCCAACCCGACTCCAGTTACGTACAGTCGGTTCCATTTTGATCGGGTGGATCTGCAACTGATGGGTCTCCAGGAGGAGAATCTTGCTGCAACTTTTTGCAGTGGTATTCCGGCATGAGCCCATACTGCCCAATTTTATTGGTTTTAACGACCCAACACCATCCAAAAAAGGACAGTAAAAAGATGGAAAATCCAGCTGCTTATTCTACTAACATTTTTTAAGTTTAAAAAAAAATCACTCAACTATCTTTCCCCGACATTCTGTAAAAACAGACTGATGTTGTTGCCGAGGCAACAGCACCTTAGTGTCCAGTTTGCCAGTTGACTACCTGAAGCTAAACCTGACCTTAGGTGACTGAGCAGTGTAGAATCAATTGAACACTGACAGTGATAGATTATTTTAAAAGGCAGTATGTTCATAGTTGTTTGTGAAAAATAATAAAGAAAAGGCAATGTGATGTTTTGCTGCCTGAGAGGACAGAAAATCTGCCAAGTTCAACATTTAACTGATTAAAAATTGATACACGATGGAAAATAATGGAACAAATATCCAATTTATTCAATAAACAAGGCAGGCCATGTGTAAGAAGTGTTTGACCACAGTCATAGTGAAAAAGCCAAGCAGTAAATGAATCGGGAAAATTTTTTTTTAAAGAAATTAGAAAATACAGAAGCATGTTTGTATATGAAAATAAGGGAATTAGTCTAATAAAATAGTAATAACAAACATTAAAATAGAAAACAATATTAAACAATAAAGGCAAGAGCAAAAAATATTTTATTTTTCAAGGAAAAGCTGACCCCTCTTTTTCAAGTTATTTTCTATGGCATCGCAAAACTACATATCATCCCTGGCCGCAGCCTTGAACCAAACCCTAAATGGTGTTGAGGAATGGATGTGCTTTGATTTTTTTCCTCTTTCTCCTTGAGGAATCAACCAGCTTCTGCCCGGCACTTCCCCACAGTGATGTGGCTGAGAACAGCAACTGAGCATGTCCAGATTTACTGCGTCGTTCTCCGTTACTTCATCCTGTAAATCCTGTAGATAGTCAAAATCTTTTCCCAAAGGTAGGGGAGTCTATAACGAGGGGACAGAGATTTAAGGTGAGAGGGGAGAGATACAAAAGGGTCCAGAGGGGCAATTTTTTCACTCAAAGGGTGGTGAGTGTCTGGAACGAGCTGCCAGAGGCAGTAGTAGAGGCGGGTACAATTTTGTCTTTTAAAAAGCATTTGGACAGTTACATGGGTAAGATGGGTATAGAGGGATATGGGCCAAATGCAGGCAATTGGGACTAGCTTAGTGGTATAAACTGGGCGACATGGACATGTTGGGCTGAAGGGCCTGTTTCCATGTTGTAACTTCTATGATTCTATGATTCTTTGAAATGCACTCACATGAAAGATAGTTTGAACGATAGAGTCAAGAATTTTTTTAAATTGCTGAAGAGAAGGGAAAATTAAGGCAGGAATAAAAATAAAGCAACCAGAACAGATTAAAAAGGGAGAAGAATAAAAAAAATTCAAGAATGTAAAAGAAAATATGTAACTTCTAATTGAACTAATAAGAAATAAAAGCTGGGACCTAAAGGAAATGATAAACCAAAACCAAACAATCATGTAATCACTATCAACCCTCCCCTCCTCCTATTGCCAACATTTTTAATGGCTACGGTGCACACGTTGTGGTTTGATGCTTCCTAAATTTCATCTAAATGTCCACAATATTACATGTTTCCATAGTTATGCCCTTGTGGCATCACAGGGAATCAGGGAGGAGTACTGAAAATATATAGTTGGTTGAAGACAGGAGAAAATAGATGGCCTACAACAAAGGTAATGATCTCTGGATTATTTGCTGAGGCATGTGCTCATTGGCATAAGGACAAACAGATTAGATGGTAAAATGTGTGGCTGAAAGAGTGGTGTGGGAGGAAGGGGTTTCGATTCATGGGGCACTGGCACCAGTACTGGGGAAAGAGGGAGCTGTTTCGTTGGGACGGGCTCCACTTCACCCAGGCTGGGACCAGTGTCTTGGTGAATCATCTAACTAGGGCAGTAGATAGGGCTTCAAACTAATAAGAGGGGTGGGGAGGCTTCAGGTAAGGGTAAATTTATAATTCTAAAGCTAACAGTCAAGGCTGTACAGCGATTTGGGTAAAAACAAGCAGAGTGTGCCAAGAGAGACAGAGAGATTAACAAAGGTAATAGGGCATTAGTGACTAAAGTCACATCAGGAAAAAATAGTAAAAAGTTAAAAATAAAGGCATTAGATCTGAATGCACAAAGTATTCATAACAAGATAAATGAATTGATGACACAAATAGAGATAAATGGGTTTGATCTGGTAGCTATTACTGAAACGTGGTTGCAGGGTGACCAAGGTTGGGAACTAAATATTCCAGGGTACTTGACTTTTAGAAAAGACAGACAAAATGGAAAAGGAGGGGGGGTAGCCCTGATAATAAAGGATGAGATAGGATCTTAGCTCAGAAAATCAGGATGTAGAATCAGTATGGGTGGAGCTAAGAAATAACAAATAGCAGAAAACACTGATGGGACTAGTTTTTAGGCCCTCTAACAGTATTTATAATGTTGGACAGAGTATAAATCAAGGAATTAGAGGAGCATGTAAGAAGGGTAATGCAATAATTGTGGGGTACTTTAGCCTTCATATAGAATGGGCAAACCAAACTCGCAAAAATAGTTTGGAGAATGAGTTCATGGAATGCGTTCGAGACAGTTTTCCAGAACAATATGTCGAGGAACCAACTAGAGAACATGTTATTTTAGATCTGGTATTATGTAATGAGACAGGGTTAATTAGTAATCTTAAAGTTTAGGATCCTCTGAGGCAGAGTAGTCATAATATGATAGAACTTTATATTGAGTTTGAGAGTGGTATAGTTAAGGCTGAAACTAGGGTCTTAAATTTAATGAAAGCCAATTATGTAGGGCTGAGGGGCAAGTTGGCTAAGGTAGATTGGGAAATTAGATTAAAAGGTATGACAGTAGATAATCAATGGAGAACATTTAAAGAAATAATTCATAATTCTCAACAAACATACATTCCCTTGAGGAATAAAAACTCCACAGGAAAAATGATACAATTGTGGCTAACTAGAGAAGTTAAGGATAGTATTCGATTAAAGGAAGAGGCTTACAATGTTGCCAAAAAGAGTAGTAAGCCTAAGGATTGGGAGGGTTTTAGAAATTAGCAAAGGATGGCCAAGAAATTGATAAAGACGGAGAGAATTGAATATGACAGTAAACTAGCAAGAAATATAAAAACAGATTGTAAGAGCTTCTACAAGTATGTAAACAGGAAGAGATTAGCGAAAGTAAACGTTGGTCCATTACAGGCTGAGACAGGAGAAATTATAATGGGGAATAACGAAATGGCAGAGACGTTAAACAAATATTTTGTATCTGTCTTTATAGTAGAAGACACAAAAAACATACCAGAAGTAGTGGAGAACCAAGGATCTAATGAGAGTGAGGGACTTAAAGTAATTAAGATGAGTAAAGAAAAAGTACTGGAGAAATTAATGGGACTAAAAGCCAACAAATCCCCTGGACCTGATGGCCTACATCCTAGGATTTTAAAAGAGGTGACTGGAGAGATAGTGGATGCATTTTGATCTTCCAGAATTCCTTAGATACTAGAACGGTCCCGATGGATTGGAAGGTAGCAAATGCAACACCGCTATTCAAGAAAAGAGGGAGAGAGAAAACAGGGAACTATAGGCCAGTTAGCCTGACATCAGCAGTAGGGAAAATGCTAGAATCTATTATAAAGGACGTAGTAACAGGGCACTTAGAAAATCATAATATGATTAGGCAGAGTCAACTTGGTTTTATGAAAGGGAAATCGTATTTGGCAAATCTATTAGAGTTTTTTGAGGATGTAACTAGTAGGGTAGATAAAAGGGAACGAATGGATGTAGTATATTTGGATTTTCCAAAGGCATTCGATAAGGTGCCACTCAAGATTAGGGCTCATGGGTTTGGGAGTAATATATTAGCATGGATAGAGGGTTGGTTAATGGTCAGAAAACAGAGAGTAGGAATAAACAGGTCATTTTCGGGTTGGCAGGTTGTAACGAGTGAGGTGCCACAAGGATCAGTGCTTGGATCTCAGCTGTTTACAATATATATCAATGACTTAGATGAGGGGACCGAGTGTAATGTATCCAGGTTTGCTGATGACACAAAGCTAGGTGGGAAAGTAAGCTGTGAGGAGGACGCAGAGGCTGCAAGGTGATATAGACAGGTTAATGAATGGGCAAGAAGGTGGCAGATAGAGTATAATGTGGGGAAATGTGAAATTATCAGAAGGAAGAATAGAAAAGCAGAATATTTTTTAAAAGGTGAGAGACTAAGAAATGTTGGTAGTTAGATGGATTTGGGTATCCTTGTGCACGAATCATAGAAAGTTAATATTCAGGTTCAGCAAGCAATTAGGAAAGCAAGTGGTATGTTAGCCTTTATTGCAAGGGGGTTGGAGTATGTAAGGAGGTCTTGCTGCAATTATTTACGGCTCTGGTGAGACCATATCTGGAGTACTGTGGAAGGATATACTTGCCTTAAAGGGGGTGCAGCGAACGTTCACTAGATTGATTCCTGGGATGAGAGGGTTGTCCTATGAGGAGAGATTGAGTAGAATGGGACTATATTCTCTGGAGTTTAGAAGAATGAGAGGTGATCTCATTGAAATGTACAACATTCTTAGAGGGCCTGACAGGGTAGATGCTAAGAGATTGTTTCTTCTGCTGGAGAGTCTAGAACTAGAGGTCATAATCTCAAGATAAGCGGTCGACCATTTAGGACCGAGATGAAGAAAAATTTATTTACTCAGAGGAACCTTTGGAATTCTCTACCTCATAGGGCTGTGGATGCTCATTCATTGAGCATATTCAAGACTGAGATCGAAGGGTATTTGGATATAAAAGGAATTAAGGGATATGGGGGTAGGGCGGGAAAGTGGAGTTGAGGTCGAAGATCAGCTGTGAGCTTATTGAATGGTAGAGCAGGCTCGAGAGGCCATATGGCCTACTCCTGCTCCTATTTCTTATGTTCTTATGTTCTTAAATACAGTCAGTAATTACCAATGTACATTACAGCACCAAGATCACTCTGGTAAAAGTCACTGATGGTATCCTGAGTGAGGGGGAACGTGGCTTTTTGGGGTGCCAATTCCTTTGATCCCATTTTTGGCGGCGCGCTCCCCAACCAAGCCTGAGGCCAGCCCAAAATTGGGCCTCGGGCCTCATTTCAATAGGTTTGGTGAGTTGCCAGAACCTTTAGCACCTCCACAGGCAGCTAGCCCATTTCAGCATTTTGAATTTCGAGCCAATTGCTTTGATGGCAGCGGCCCTCAGGTAAGTCCCGGAGAGGGGGGCGGGGGTGGGGACGTGAAGCAGCAGCAGGTGGGCTGATCAAGATACCATGCTTCTAGGAGTCGGGAGGACCAATCCTGCTGCTACTGGCTCTACAGGAACGTTCTAATTTTAAAAAAAATTAATCAACTTACCTTTTGTTAGTGACTGCTGAGGAATCCTGAGCAGAGCAGGCCTGGCTCTTGCTCCACTCATCCCAAAGCAATTCCCGCCAGGCGGCCTAAGACATAAATAAATAAGGGGCCTAATGCCTGATTCAGGTGGCCACCAGGGACATCTGAAAAATGGCCCATCGCAATATTAGGTCAGACGTGTTTCAGGCATGTTTTGGTCCCCGAAATTGGCCCCTGTTGCACCTGTTTTATGTCCATAAAACAAGCACAACGAGGTCCAATTTCTATCCATTTGTTCCCCCACCTGCTCCTCGACCTCTCCGCTGGCTTTGGCAGTGTTGGCCACTCCATTGTCCATCACTGCCTTTCCTCCATGGTTCAAGTCCATGCATTGCTCTCTCGTGCCTTCACTTCTATCTGCCTTAATGCAGCTACTTCAGCTCCTTGATCAGCATTTCCTGCACACTCACCTATGAAGTGCTCCACTGCTCCATCGTTGGCCCCCTCTCCTTTATGACTCTTACATCTGCCACTACCACCAAATGCAAGGTTCTACATAATGGATGCTATGCAAGTGCAAGATGCTGTAGCCTTTTTTTCCCCAAAGTACAGATACTTTGCCATATAATTATACTTGTACCAACAAAGCAAGTTTCATTATCTGTACAATAATCTGTACATCTCCTTAATTCAAGGAAGCTGAGCAGCACTATATTGTGTGTCAGTACAAATCATAGAATCATAGAAAGATTACAGCATGAAAGGAGACCATTCGGCCCATCAAGTCTGTGCTGACTCTATGCCAGAGCAATCCAGCAAGTCCCTTTCTCCTGCCCTAGCCCGTAAGGTTCTTTTACAGATGGAGAGTAGGGTTGTAATGTCCATTTTTGATTTATTTGAGCTGAATAGTTCAGTATGGCTGATATTATGTGCATAACAACCTCTTGCTCACTTCTCACTCCTTTATATTGTCAATATTCTTCAGTGGTGGGAAACAAAAACACAGACCTAAAGGAGAATAATTAAAATGGCATACAGAAAGGGAGACATTCTCAAGAGTTTAGCAGTAAATGAAGATCTAATAGATGTGGAGGATTAGAGATCTCACAAGGGGGAAAATGAGCATCTGTAGAGAATGAACTGATGCTTTGCCACACAATTGCATATATTAAAGCACAGACTGAAATGTTGTTATAGCATATGTGTCAAAACAGTTTAGTTCAAGAGCAAAGAAACAAATCAATGTACAATGTAAATAGAAAATGGGCAGGGAGTAGATGATGGTTTGTGGAAGTTTGTGATGCTAAAGATGGTATTAGTAACTTACTGTATTCTCAAGGACATAAACACAAGTAGTGACTCAGTCTCAGGAATGCTTCAACATTTTGTATCGTAGAGTCATAGGGCATAGGTATGAGCACCTGACTTTTTACATGGTCAGCTCTTTTATTCAGCTGTGTTGGAGTAGAGACTTTCCAAGTGGTCCTTTCACTTGCTGCTGTAGCTGCTGTCATTGTTCTGCCTCCTAATATAATTCCCTTATTTTCTTGCACTGCACAGCAGGAGAAGGAAAGGGAAAAATATTGAGTCAGTGGGAGCTCTCGCACGGTTCAGTTCTGTGGGCTGCCAATGAAGGGTGATAGACACAAAGAAGAGCAGGTCTGCCAAAGGCCAAAAATGTGAGCCAGGTTAGCTAGAAGTTGGCCCTGGGCTGTGTTATGATTACTACTGCACTAAAAGCTTCAGAAAATCTTGGTTATAAACACAGCTGGGTAAATTTTACAAATGTCTGCCCCTGGACAGAAAATCACAGGGAATGGGTCTATAGTTTCTCAACATATGAGACTCTGTGCGGAGACCGTGCATTTGTAAAATTTACCTCAAAAAAACATCTTTTGAAGCTCACCTTGCCACAGACTGTGAGTCCAGCACAATTTCCACTCGATACAGTTAATTTTGTGCAAATGTTGGAATGCCTAAACTTTTCTAATCAATGATATTGAAAAGGTATCCACAGGAATTAAGCTTTGAACAATTTTAACACTAGCCCTGAAAATCCATGGGCTGTGATCCCAGCAGTTAGACCAGTATTGCACCCACCGGTGCCCTCCAGCATTGACCCCACCAAAGTGGGGGGGCATCTTATTTGCAATGAGGCCAACGGGTCCTGGCACCATGCAGCCAGAAGGACCAATGACTGCTTGCCATCAAGGGATGCCCAGAGCCTTTCCCCTCGAGACCCCTTCCAGCTTTCCTTTAGCCCCTGTGTATGGGTGGGTGATCCAAATTTATTTTTAAAAACTGTTTCTAGGAGTCCAGGCTGGTGGCCTCACCTAGACCCTCCTTTCCAGTAGGCCCCATTTGCACCCATCTGCCGGCTGGTACAATATACCTTTCTTGGCATACTATCACTAATAATGCACTGGTTCCCTGCTGAGCCAGACAAGCAGGAGCTTCCAGTGCAGGGAGTCCTTGCCCCTAGCCCCTTCTCTGCATCCTGCCCCTTGGCGTCATTGATCTTGGAAAGGGTGAGTTGAGTTTCAACCCCTTACAAGGCCAACTGGGAAGAGTTGGCAGAGATCCAGTGTAACTAGCAGCAGTTTGGAAAAGGGCAGCGACAGCTGATTTAGCAAGAGCAACGGCAGACAGTTTTAAGTTAAGCAGAATATACGCTGTTAAAGGTTATTGTTAAATGTTTTAAGATTGTGAGAATTGATAGTCTCTGTATGATTGTGAGAATTAGTACAAACATTTAGATTAGTGCATCCTCTGCATTCATAATGCACTTTCTTCTATTCTCAGGATACTCCAAAAGTCTTCGTAATCCAATGAATTACTTTTGAAGTGCAGCCACTGTTTTTATGTAGGCAAACAAAGCAGTAAATTTGCACACAGATAGATTCCACAAACAGCTAATGAGATGAATGACCGTCTGCCTTTGGGGGTTTTGGTTGAAGGAGGAATGTTGGTCAAGACACCATGAGAACTTGATGCTTTTCCTCAAATAGTACATTAGGATCATCTGAGCAAGCAGGTGGGGCCATGGTTTAATGTCTCATCTGAAGGACAGCACTTTGACAATGCAACTGTCCCTCATTACTGCACTAAAGTGTCAGCCTAGATTGTGGACTGACATACTGGACTGGGACTTAAACCCACAACCTTCAGACTCAGAAATTAGAGTTGCACCAACTGAACCAAGATGACAAAGACATGGAAAGTAAAATGAGAGCAATGGTTTGTGTGTACTGCAGTACATTTACAGACTGAGGATCTTAGTCAGTGTTCTTGTTCTAAACATTGTTTACTACTCAAGGAGCTGAAGGAGAAGACAATGAATTTGGAGAGTAAGGTTTGCATGTTTAAGGGACTGATGAATGTCAATGGCTCATATCTAATATGTGGCTGATACTGGACCTCGTTGGAGTGACAACTAAAGATGAGAACCTGAAGGTGGGGCACAAAGAGACGTTAGGGAAGCCATAATGGAGAAAAAGGCTGTCAAAGGATGCATCGATTCACTCGCAATAAAGGGAGCTGGCAAGAAAAACGGTAAGAACAACAGAATATCAGAAAACGACTGCCTCAAACACGTTTCAGTAACTGAACAACACTAAAGGGTGTACTTTACTTTGTTTGATATTTTTAGCATGAAAGTAGATGCAAATAGAAAGTAGGCTACCCTGCTTCCAAAAATTAGAGAATAATGTGAAATATACCCTGTGTTACTCAGGAAGAGGAAGGGAATTCAGGTTAAATCAGAGCAGCCTCGTGCAACAAGGGAGAAAGTTTTAATGAGGAAACGAGAGATTATATTATTAGAAGATTCAATGTTGTGATTTGCAGATCATTATTTTTGTTGTAAAGATACAGTTGATTTATTGGTAATTTGTCTACCGGGGACTAGAGTTGTGGATATGGAGAAGGTAGATGGGTCAATGCAGAATGTGGGAAAGAATATGGAGGAGGTTTTCCTTCGATTACTGATAGCACTCTCGCCTCTGAGTCAGAAGATTGTGGTTTTAAGGCCGACTTCAGAGACTTGAGCACATAATGTAGGCTGGCACTTCAGTGCAGTACTGTGGGAGTGCTGCACTGTCAGAGGTGCTATCTTTTGGATGAAACATTAAACCAAGGCTCCGTCTGCCTCCCCGGTGTCTTGCCCAATATTTATTCCTCAACCAACATCACTAAAAAGAAACAGATTAGCTGGTCATTATCTCGTTGCTGTTTGTGAGACCTTGCTGTGTGCAAATTGGCTGCCAAGTTTACTACATTATAACGGTGAATACACTTCAAAAGTATTTCCTTGGCTGTAAAGCATTTTGGGATGTCCTGAGGTCATAAAAGGCGCTATAAAAAGACAAACCAAGTCCAGTCAACCATGCAAAGTCCTCCTCACTAACATCTGGGGACTTGTGCCAAAATTGGGAGAGTTGTCCCACAGACTAGTCAAGCAACAGCCATAGCCATACTCACATAATCATACCTTTCAGCCAATGTCCCAGACTCTTCCATCACCATCCCTGGGTATGTCCTGTCCTACCGTCAGGAGAGACCCACCAGAGGTGGCGGTACAGTGGTATACAGTCAGGAAGGAGTGGCCCTGGGAGTCCTCAACATTGACTCTGGACCCCATGAAGTCTCATGGCGTCAGGTCAAACATGGACAAGGAAACCTCCTTCTGATTACCACCTACCGCCCTCCCTCAGCTGATGAATCAGTCCTCCTCCATGTTGAGCAACAATTGGAGGAAGCACTGAGGGTAGCAAGGGCACAAAATGTACTCTGGGTGGAGGATTTCAATGCTCATCACCAAGAGTGGCTCAGTAGCACCACTACTGACCGAGCTGGCTGGGTCCTGAAGGACATAACTGCCTGACTGGGCCTGCGGCAGGTGGTGAGCGAATCAACGCGAGGGAAAAATCTACTTGACCTCGTCCTCACCAATCTACCTGGTGCAGATACATCTGTCCATGACAGTATTGATAGGAGTGACCACCGCACAGTCCTCGTGGAGACGAAGTCCCGTCTTCGCACTGAGGACACCATCCAACGTGTTGTGTGGCACTACCACTGTGCTAAATGGGATAGATTCAGAACAGATATAGCAGCTCAAAACTGGGCATCCATGAGGTGCTGTGGGCCATCAGCAGCAGCAGAATTGTATTCAAGCACAATCTGTAACCTCAAGGCTCGGCATATTCCTCACTTTAACATTACCAACAAGTCAGGGGATCAACCCTGGTTCAATAAGGAGTGTAGAAGAGCATGCCAGGAGCAGCACCAGGCGTACCTAAAAATGAGGTGCCAATCTGGAGAAGCTAAATCACAGGATTTACATGCATGCTAAACAGCAGATGCAACATGCTACAGACAGAGCTAAGCGATTCCACAACCAACGGATTAAATCAAAGCTCTGCAGTCCTGGCACACCCAGTTGTGAATGGTGGTGGACAATTAAAGAACTAATGGGAGGAGGAGGCTCTGTGAACATCCCCATCCTCAATGATGGCAGAGCCCAGCAAGTGAATGCAAAAGACAAGGCTGTAACATTTGCAACCATCTTCAGCCAAAAGTGCCGAGTGGATGATCCATCTCGGCCTCTTCCCGATATCCCCACCATCACAGAAGCCAGTCTTCAGCCAATTCGGTTCACTCCACCTGATATCAAGAAACAGCTGAATGCACTCGATACAGCAAAGGCTATGGGCCCTGAAAATATCCCAGCTGTAATGCTGAAGACTTGTGCTCCAGAACTAGCCGCGCTTCGAGCCAAGCTGATCCAGTACAGCTACAACAGTGGCATCTACCCGACAATGTGGAAAATTGCCCAGGTATGTCCTGTCCACAAAAAGCAGGTCAAATCCAATCCGGCCAATTACCGTCCCATCAATCTACTCTCAATCATCAGCAAAGTGTTGGAAGGTGTCGTCGACAGTGCTATCAAGCAGCTCTAACTCACCAATAACCTGCTTAGCGATGCTCAGTTTGGGTTCCGCCGGGACCACTCGGCTCCAGACCTCATTACAGCCTTGGTCCAAACATGGACAAAAGAGCTGAATTCCAGAGGTGAGGTGAGAGTGACTGCCCTTGACATCAAGGCAGCATTTGACTGAGTGTGGCACCAAGGAGCCCTAGTAAAATTGAAGTCAATGGGAATCAGGGGGAAAACTCTCCAGTGGCTGGAGTCATACCTAGCACAAAGGAAGATGGTAGTGGTTGTTGAAGGCAATGTCATCTCAGCCCCAGGACACTGCTGCAGGAGTTCAAACATCTTCAGCTGCTTCATCAATGATCTCCCCTCCATCATAAGGTCAGAAATGGGGATGTTTGCTGATGATTGCACAGTGTTCAGTTCCATTTGCAACCACTCAGTCCTTGCCCGCATGCAGCAAGACCTGGACAACATCCAGGCTTGGGCTGATAAGTGGCAAATAACATTAGCACTAAACAAGCGGCAGGCAATGACCATCTCCAACACGAAAGAGTCTAACTGCCTCCCCTTGACATTCAATGGCATTACCATCACCGAATCCCCTACCATCAACATCCTGGGTGTCACCATTGATCAGAAACTTAACTGGACCAGCCACAAAAATACTGTGGCTACAAGAGCAGGTCAGAAGCTGGGCATTCTGCGGCGGTGAGTGACACACCTGCTGACTCCCCAATGCCTCTCCACCATCTGCAAGGCACAAGTCAGGAGTGCGATGGAATACTCTCCACTTGCCTGGATGAGTGCAGCTCCAACAACACTCCAGGACAAAGCTGCCCGCTTGATTGGCACCCCATCCACCACCCGAAACATTCACTCCCTTCACCACCGGCGCAATGTGGCTGCAGTGTGTACCATCCACAGGATGCACTGCAGCAACTCGCCAAGGCTTCTTCGACAGCACCTCCCAAACCCGCGACCTCTACCACCTAGAAGGACAAGAGCAGCAGGCTCATGGGAACACCACCACCTGCACGTTCCTGCACGTTCCCCTCCAAGTCACACCCCATCCCGACTTGGAAATATATCACCATTCCTTCATTGTCGCTGGGTCAAAATCCTGGAACTCCCTTCCTAACAGCACTGTGGGAGAACCTTCACCTCACGACTGCAGCAGTTCAAGAAGGCGGCTCACCACCAACTTCTCAAGGACAATTAGGGATGGGCAATAAATGCTGCCCTTGCCAGCGACGCCCACATCCCATCAATGAATAAAAAAATATATAAATGCAAGTTCGTTCTTTCTTTCTAATGGCACAGTAAAAGAAAAGACGGAGATACGTAAGGAGAGTGAAATAGTGAAGCTATGCACTCTGGGCTATTAACAGCCTCTGGAAAAAGAAGAGTCTACAAATAGAATTCATTTTTAATTTATTCTCAGGATTGAGCGTCACTGGCAAAACCAGCATTTATTGCCCTAGATGCCCTGAAAAGGTGCTGATTGGCCTTCTTCGCAGTTTCATACAACTGAATGGCTTGCTATGACACTTCAGAGGGCAGTTAAGAGTCAATCACGTTGGTTTTTGACTGGAGTCACATATAGGCCAGACTGGGTAAGGACAGCAGGTTTCTTGCCCTTAAGAACATTAGTGACCTAACTAGTTGGCACGAGTCATACGATGTTGACTTCATAAATAAGTGGTAATGAGCTGGAAATCGCACAGAGCGGCGTGGCATGGCTCTCTGCAGTTCCATCGAATTAAAAGAACAAAAGTACTTTCTGCGTCCACTTGCTCGATTTTGAAGTTTTGTGAGGTTGTGCACTGTCAATTCATCTTTTCAGAAGCGTAAGCTGATTCCTATGGGACAGTCTGTGGGAATGGAAGACACGCCAACAGATTCTGTCAGGAAGACAAGTCGTGCCCACAAATAGGCAAGCAGACTTCATTCATTTAAAATTACTATTCTGTATGGCATTGTAAATAAAAATTTAACATTTTGTTTAATAAAAAGCCAAGCAAATAATTGAATTAAATTAAAGAGACAGAAGTTAAACATAAAAAAATTTTTTTAATTTTTAATTTTTTTTTAATGATCAAAAAATATTACAATAAGGAGTAATATGAAATTTTTTTGTCTTTTGGCAGTCATTAAGAGTCATCTCGCTTTTAAAAAGTAGTGTAGACCTGATATTTTTCAGTGTACCTTTTGGTGGCCTAAGTAGTTACATTCCAGCTGGGCAGATGAGCAAGTTTACGATCTTTCAGTAATTTCCATGATTGCAGCTTGTGACGCCCCTTTAATTCGCAGCTGTCAAATCGCCAGTGAACCAATATGAGCAAGTTCACGATTTCCGGGTTTGAGTGCGCATGTGCAAATGCATGAACTTGCTCCTTCGCTTCACCGTTGGAGACAGAGGATGTCGTTGAGGTACCCATTGTTTGGTTAGCAATTTCTAGACCACTGTATTTTGAGGTAAACCAGGTTAGTCCGAGCTGCATTCAAACAGCTAAACTATTTATACAGAGGAAGGAATTGATGTTCATTTAATCAATGCAGATGCAAGGGTATAGCGCAGAAAGGATCTGTTCAGGATAACTTGGAAATTAAGGAAGTTGATTGAATATCCTGCAAACGACACAAAAAGAAATAGTCCGGCTAGTTGACAAGTGGTCAAAGGACAGGTAAACATTAAAGGGCTCATTTTAACTTTCAGAGTTGTTGGAAAAAGGGCAGTAGTAGATTGGTCGTCTGTTATACAGCCCGGCCGGTTTTCCTTTCCTTTGAAGTCAATTGAGAGGAAAATCGGGCAGGGTGTATTACCAGCTGCCCATCCACTTCTGCTCATTTTTCACCATCAACAAAAGTTAAAATCAGCCTTTAAGAGTTAGTTACCTGATCTGAGCCAAGATTTGCATGTAGGGTTACATCAATTGGCCTCAATGACATTGAGCTAAGAAGATGTCAAAAATCAGTCCAGATTCCTGCTTTTGATTGCTACCCAATGACTCCTGCTGAAATATTTGTGTTGTGAATGGTGGGTAAGAGCAGGACTGGACTTGGTTGAAATTCCTCAGGGATCCCACATGCCCTAAATTAAGCAGGAGACTGACAGAAGCCCCCTGGAAAAAGGTAGAAACCCAGGAATATCCAACCTACCCCTTACAATGTAAATTTTGTCGGTGTATCTCCAGACTGGTACGTCGAATGAGATGAGGTGTGCCAGCCTTCAGATGGGCGAAAGTGGGCTCCACTTTTTTTTTTAAAAAGCAGATTGGCCCCTTTCCCAAGTGGCCAGAGTCAGAGAGGGGCCTGGGTGACCCCTCTCCCACACGATGGCTGGCAGACTCCAGAAATTCTGGAAGGCAAGCACCATAGTAGCATCCCTAGTGGCATAGGCACCCATCCATCCCATACAAATTAGGTACCCTCCCACTGACCAGCAAACTCTGGCTGGATACGATCTTAAATAATTTTGATGCCACAGTGTCTAGGTTTGTACATGAAAAATGCTAAATGGATGAGGTACCGGAGGGCTTCTGATGTTTGTGTAACCATATCCTGGGTATGTCAACATCTTCAGGAGATGAGAGAACTTCAGGAAAAAATGAGGAAAATTGTAGGACTGACTACATCATCACTGACTGTGTAAAGAGTAACATTGAGACATGGGAAGAATCTCCATACTTCAGGAGTAGTTTTGTGTCAGGCCACTGAAAAGAAATAACCTGTCTATATTAAAATGTGATGATGCAGAAGGATTGGGTGGACACTAGCCTTTCTGGGTTCAAATCTAATTCAAACTGTTGGGATTAAACATGAAAGTTTGCAATATCTGTTTGCTTTAAGTGTGAAATCAGTTTGGACAGTCTCAATCTTGTTCCTAATGGCTGCGGACCCAAAACACAAAAATAGGACCCTAAATTTGGGAGTAACTAGTACTAAATTGGCAATCTCACTCAGAAAGAGCAAAGGATAACTAGTGTAGGAAATGGAGAATGTCACATTGGGACATTTTTTATCTCACTGTTGGAGATGCCGTCTTTCAGATGAGATGTTAAACCAAAGCCCCGTCTGCCCTCTCAGGTGGACGTATTTTGAAAATGAGCAGAGGAGATCCCCCTGGTGTCCTTCCCAATATTTATCGCTCAACCAACATCACTAAAAACAGATTATTATTAAAACTGGTCATTATCAAATTGCTGCTTGTGGGACCTTGCTGTGTGCAAATTGGCTGCTGCATTTTCTATATTACAACAATGATTATACTTCAAAAAGTAATTAATTGGCTGTAAAGTGCTTTGGGACGTCGTAAAAGGAACTGTATAAATGCAAGTCTTTCTTTCTAATAAAGTTATGCTAATTAATGTTAAAAGTAATCTCATCTTTTGACATGCATATTACAAAATATCTTTAGGCTAAGGCAAGGGTCAGGTGGAACAGAAAAGGTATGTTTGCATGTGTCAGTGAGGTAGTATAAGAATTACATGGAATTTACAGTGCAGAAACAGGCCATTCGGCCCAATAGGTCTCTGCCAGTGTTTATGTTCCACATACGCTTCCTTCCACCTTATTTCATCTCGCCCTATCACCATACCCTGTATTCTTTTCTCCCTCATGTACTTATCTAGCTTCCTCTTAAATGCAACTATGCTGTTCGCCTCAACCACGCCATGTGGTAGAGAATTCCAATTCTCACCATTCTCTGGGTAAAGAAATTTCTCCTGAATTCCTTATTGGATTTCTTAGTGACTATCTTATATTTATGGCCCCTAGTTTTAGACTACTTCATAAGTGGAAACATCTTCTCCACGTCTACCTTATCGAACCTGAATATAATTTTAAAGACCTCTGTCTGGTCACCTCTCAATCTTCTCTTTTCTTGAGAAAAGAGCCCCAGACTGTTCAGTCTTTCCTATTATCTACGATTGAATATAAAATGTAGGCTGACAGTTCAAATATTATTTGTAAAGCAGCAGCAAAAATGTTGCCAGCTATTTTATTTTCATGCCAAAAACATTTCTTCTCACAGAAAAATGACAGTAAAACCAGACGATGTTAACACATAACTGGATTTATTGATACATATAAAGAGAGAAAGTGGAATAATAGGGAAACAAGGTGTAAGACTACAAATATGGAAAATATTGTAAAAACACTGTAAAACTGCAAGACATTGATCAGGCTGCGAGATATGAAACAGTTAAACCCAGGTGCCAGTCAAAGAGACTCCAGCCCAGGATCAGTTTCAGAGACTCATTTACATCAAACAATGATCCCCTGGCGAAGACACATTAACATCGAGACAATGTATAATCAAACTGAGCCTCTGAGCCATGCTCAGTCTCGGACAAGAACGGAAGGCCTTTCACACCCAAACAATGCTGTGAGCCAAGGGCCTGTCACAGTGAGGAATACCACATTGTCCTGATGCTGTGCAGGTAACGGGGGAGGAGATAAGGAATTGTTTCACGACCTCACAGCTCTGCACAAGTAAGGAGTTTTGAATCACAGAGATGCCCAGATGAAGAGGTGTGAATGTCAAGCAATACAACAGATTGATGGCTGAAACCACGGATAAGGCCCAGGTGGGGGTTTGCATGACTGGAACACTTTAAGAAGGTACAACAGCAGCACGTGGAGGCTGCAGTCAGGTGAAGACGAACGGAGACCAGTCACCTCCAGATCCAGGCCTACAATCATGGGTGATTGTAAGTTCCAGGCAAACTACTCAGCGGTTTGCACTGCGGAGGCTGCAGTCAAGGGAAGAAGAACGGAAACCGGTCCTTTCCAGATCCAGGCCTACGATCAGCATCGGTAACGACTAGCCGCAGGGGTGATTGTAAGTTTCAGTCAAATCATAGAAGGGTTTGTACTGTTTTTTTTGGTCTAATAAACTAACAAGTTTGGGTTGAGCCAAAGCCTATTTGTTGCCTGCAATTTTGTTCATGTAATTCCGAGGTCCAAGAACTGGTGTAGGGCGGAATGGAATGGAACACCTTACAAAGGGTACATTTTTCCACTTTTGTGGTAATAGCTAAGCTTGGTAGAGGTGTTTTATGATATTTTGTGCCACGCCTATGGGAACTGAACATCCTGGGGTATTTAATATTTAGGAAGGACACGCAAAAAAGGAAAGGAGGTGGGGTAGCGTTGTTAGTAAAGGAGGAAATCAATGCGACAGTGAAGAAGGATATTGGCTCGGAAAATCACGATGTGGAATCTGTATGGTTGGAGCTAAGAAACACCAAGGGGCAGAAAATATTGGTGGGGGTTGTCTATAGGCCCCCAAACAGTAGTGGAGATGTAGGGGAGGGCATTAAACAGGAAATTAGAGACACATGCAAAAAGGGTGCAATTATAATCATGGGTGACTTTAATCTACATATAGATTGGTCAAACCAAATTAGCAATAATACTGTGGGGGAGGAATTCCTGGTGTGTGTACATGATGGATTTCTAGACCAATACGTTGAGGAACCAACTAGAGAACAGGTGATCCTAGACTGGGTACAGTGCAATGAGAAAGGATTAATTAACAATCTTGTTGTGCGGGGTCCCTTAGGGAAGAGCGACCATAACATGATAGAATTCCTCATTAAGGTGGAGCGTGAAGTAGTTGAATCCGAAACTAGGGTCCTGAATCTAAATAAAGTAAATTATGGAAGTATGAGGTGCGAGTTGGCTATGATAGATTGGGGAACTTTATTAAAAGGGATGACGGTGGATAGGCAATGACGAATATTTAAAGAACGTGTGCAGGAATTACAAAAATTATTCATTCTAAATTATTCAAAAATAAAACAGGAAAGGTGGCTCAATCGTGGCTTACAAAAGAAATTAGGGATAGTATTAGATCCAAAGAGGAGGCATATAAAATTGCCAGAAAAAGCGGCAAGCCTGAGGATTGGGAACAGTTTAGAATTCAGCAAAGGAGAACAAAGAGATTGATTAAGAGGGGAAAAACAGAGTATGAGAGTAAACTAACAGGGAACATAAAAACTGACTGTAAAAACTTCTATAAATATGTCAAGAGAAAAAGATTAGTGAAGACAAATGTAGGTCCCTTACAGTCAGAAATGGGGGAAATTATAATGGGAAACAAAGAAATAGCAGAACAATTAAACATATACTTTGGTTCTGTCTTCACAAAGGAGGACACAAATAACCTGCCAGAAATTTTAGGGAACCAAGGGTCTAGTGAGAGGGAGGGAGGAACTGAAGGAAACCAGTTTTCGTAAAAAAAATAGTGCTTGGGAAATTAATGGGACTAAAGGCTAACAAATCCCCAGGGCCTGATAATCTACATCCCAGAGTACTAAAGGAAGTGGCCCTGGAAATAATGGATGCATTGGTGATCATCTTCCAAAATTCTATAGACTCCGGAACAGTTCCTACAGATTGGAGGGTGGCAAATGTAACCCTACTATTTAAAAAAAGGAGGGAAAGAAAAAACAGGGAATTACAGACCAGTTAGCCTAACATCAGGAGTGGGGAAAATGTTAGAGTTTACTATAAAAGATGTGATAATAGAACACTTGGAGGGCATTAACGGGATTGAACAAAGTCAGCATGGGTTTATGAAAGAGAAAACATGCTTAACAAATCTACTGGAGTTTTTTGAGGATGAAATTAGTAGAATAGATAGGGGAGAACCAGTGGATGTGGCGTATTTGGATTTTCAGAAGGCTTTTGATAAGGTCCCACACAAGAGGTTAGTGTGCAAAATTAAAGCACATGAGATTGGGGGGAATATACTGGCATGGATTGAGAATTGATTGACAGACAGGAAACAGAGAGTAGGAATAAACGGGTCTTTTTCCGGTTGGCAGGCAGTGATTAGTGGGGTACTGCAGGGATCAGTGCTTGGGCCCCAGCTATTTACAATATATATCAATGATTTGGATGAGGGAACTAAATGTAACATTTCCAAGTTTGCAGATGACACAAGGCTGGGGTGGAATGTGAGCTGTGAGGAGGATGCAAAGAGGCTCCAATGTGATTTAGACAAGTTGGATGAGTGGGCAAGTACATGGCAGATGCAGGATAACGTGGATAAATGTGAGGTTATCCACTTTGGTTGTAAAAACAGAAAGGCAGATTATTATCTGAATGGTGATAGATTGGGAAAAGGGGAGGTGCAACGAGACCTGGGTGACCTTGTACACCAGTCACTGAAAGCGAGCATTCAGGTGCAGCAAGCAGTTAGGAAGGCGAATGGTTTGTTGGCCTTCATTGCAAGAGGATTTGAGTACAGGAGCAGGGATGTCTTACTGCACTTATGCAGGGCCTTGGTGAGACCGCATCTGGAGTATTGTGTGCAGTTTTGGTCTCCTTATTTGAGGAAGGATGTCCTTGGCATGGAGGGAGTGCAACGAAGGTTTAGCAGACTGATTCCTGGGATGGCAGGACTGACGTATGAGGAGAGATTGGGTCGACTAGGCCTATATTCACTCGAGTTTAGAAGAATGAGAGGTGATCTCATCGAAACATATAAAATTCTAACAGGACTAGACAGACTAGATGCAGGGAGGATGTTCCCGATGGCTGGGGAGTCCAGAACCAGGGGTCACAGTCTCAGGATACGGGGTATGCCATTTAGAACCGAGATAAGGGGAAATTTCTTCACTCAGAGGGTGGTGAACCTGTGGAATTCTCTACCTCAGAAAGCAGTGGATTCCAAGTCATTAGATGTATTCAAGAAGGAGATAGATATATTTCTTAATGCTAAAGGGATCAAGGGATATGGGGAAAAGCGGGAACATGGTATTGAGTTAGACGATCAGCCATGATAATTTTGAATGGTGAAGCAGGCCCGAAGGGCCGAATGGCCTACTCTTGCTCCTATTTTCTATGTTTCTTTGTTTCTATGTATAATTTGGCATTTTTAAAAAATGCTAGCAGACCTCCACTGGCATTGCTTATTGATTGTCTAGAGCCTGGAGTACAGTTTCTGATTTTTACTGTAGCTTCATTCTGAGATTGGAGATTTCCTGTTCCTGGTATGAAGCAGCCGCCGCACTGTTTTCAGATAGGCAGCTGAAAAGCAAGACCACATCTGCTTGTTCAAGCGTATAAAAGATCCTGTGCACTATTAAAGGAGAGCAAAGATTTCACCTGGTGTCCTGATCAACATTCCTCCCTCAATCAACTCCACCAAAGCAGATTAGTTGATCATTAATTGATTTTGCTGTTTGTATGCAAATTGTCTGCTGGATTTGCTTACAAATTAACACTGATTGCATTTCAAATGTAATTTGTTGGCTGTGAAGTGCTTTGAGAAATGCTGAGGACATAAAAGGCACATTATAAGTGGATGCTTTCTTTTTCATTGCTTTCCAACTCAGATGCCAGAATCCCTCTCCTGAGCAGTCCTGCAACCTGAATAAATGAAAAAGAAGAAAACTGGCAGATAATCAAGTAAGAAAACTGCAGAATTTGCAATCACAGACTGGAGTTATACTACAGCCAGTGCCAAGCCCAAGTGATGTGAGATGGGCTCCTGCCCCATATCTCTTGGCTGACGTGACTACAGAATTATACTGCCATTTTGGTGCCGCTGTATATCTGAAACCACTTTGCATCATTGCACACAGTCACCTGTGGCTCAGTGGTTGTGGGTTCAAGTCCCACTCCAGGGACTTGAGTACAGAATCTAGGCTGAAACTTTAGTGCAGCACTGAAGGAGTGCTGCCCTGTCAGAGGTGCTGTCTTTTGGACGAGATGTTAAACCAAGGCCCCGTCTGCGCTCTCATGTGGATGCAAAATATCCCATGGCACTATTTCCAAGAAGAGCAGGGGAGTTTTACCCAGTGTCTTGGCCAATATTTATTCCTCAACCAACATCACTAAAGAAACAGATTATCTGGTACCAAAGTATGTGTTTAATTGTTCTGCCATTTCTTTGTTCCCCATTATAATTTCCCTCATTGCTGTTTGTAGGACCTTGCTGCATGCAAATTGGCTGCCATGTTTCCTACATTACAGCAGTAAAGCACTTTGGGAAGTTCTGAGGTAGCGAAAGGCACTATATAAATGCAAGCCTTCCTTTCTTTCAAAGGTAACCATATAAGTGCAATCTTATAGTCATCTTCTGAAGTTACTGCTCACAAAGATCATTGGCAGATTTCCTTTGCATGCTATGTGTCATGAAATTGTTAACCTGTTCATTATAGATGGGCTAATGATTTAGTTACACACAGCACACTGAGGTAATCTTCCCTTAGTACTCCTTAATGCTTTTGTTTTCTAGTTTATTGATTTTAGGCTCCATATTCTTGGTATTATAGGAACATAGAAACATTAGGTACAGCAGTAGGACATGCAGCCCCTGGAGCCTGCTGTACCATTCAATTAGATCATGGCTGATCTGTACCTCAACTTCATTCACCCACCTTTGCTCCATATCACTTGATACCCTTACCTAACACAAATCTATCTATCTCCATCTAGAAAGCTCCAATTGTCCTAATATCCACAATCTTTTAGGGAAGAGAGTTCCAGACTTCTAATACCCTTTTACTATACTGTCTCTTTTTTTTCTAATTTCTTCTCCTCCAATAAAATAAATGTTTTAAAACCTTTGATTTATTTTCCTGAACTCTGACTTTCTCACTTCCAATCATTCTTTTCCTCCTTTATCTTTGTGCCAAGTCCCCCTCCCCCCAGATTAGTCCTATTGGTCAGTTCATTTTAGTCTGATTTCAATCTTGTCTCCAGCATCTTCAAACCTTTCACTGCCTGTATTGCTTACATTCCCAAAGTGTGAGGGTCGAGTCTGAGGGGTAGCAAGTAATTTGCTAAGATCTGGGAAAATAACAGGAAGATTGTGCAGACATAATGGTCCCAAAAACATCACAAAGGAAGGGCTAGGTCTTAAGAGGAGTTCTGGAGAGAGCAAAATGCAATATTGAATGATAAGTGAAGGGAGACCTGTGAAAGGGGTAGGAGAATTATGGAAGCAGGGAGTTAATAGCATGAGAGTGAATCAACACTTTCATTGTTCTTAAGCTAGTGGTCATGGGGGAGGGGTGGGTGAATGAGAAGAAAAGAAGTACACAGTTGTCATTGGCATCTAAAGAATTCTCACTTCTTTTTTGAATTGTAAACAATTTTACAACACCAAGTTATAGTCCAGCAATTTTATTTTAAATTCACAAGCTTTCGGAGATTTTCTCCTTCCTCAGGCAAATGTTTCAAGAGCTCCTTGAAGCCTACGCATTTATACATATTGAACAATACATGGTGTTTACAGACTGCCCCTGCAACTGCCCGTTGCCAAGGCAATCACCGTGTTCAGACAGAGAGGTGTCACCTGCAGAACCCCCGAATACACATTCAACAAAAAAACAAACAGGGAAAAAAAACAGAGAAAAAAAACACAGAGAGAGGCAGAAACATCCGGAAGGCAGAGAGAGCCAGCAAATGACCCATTATATTAAAAACAGATAACATTTGTTCGCTGGTGGGGTAACGTGTAGCGTGACATGAACCCAAGATCCCGGTTGAGGCCGTCCTCATGGGTGCGGAACTTGGCTATCAATTTCTGCTTGACGATTTTGCGTTGTCGTGTGTCTCGAAGGCCGCCTTGGAGTACGCTTACCCGAAGGTCGGTGGATGAATGTCCATGACTGCTGAAGTGTTCCCCGACTGGGAGGGAACCCTCCTTCTTTTTTGAAGGCTGCGATTATTTTTTATTGTGAATAGAAAGTTTTTGGAAATAGTGAGGTTGTGTGCATGTTTTACTAAGTGCTTTTTGATTGGCCTAAATTTCACAATTAAACAGCAAACAATCAGCATGCAGACAATTATCATGCAGAAATTAGACTTTGGCTCTAAACTAATAATTATACGGTGGAAAATGTGACTGATGATGAGCGTAGTGTGAAAAGTGAGCAAAAGGTAGACAGCCAAACAATAATGGTTTTAGTTTGTTTAGTGAAACAATTAGGCTGAGTTCCATCCTACCACACACCTCCCCTTTTGTTCTCTCCTCTCCCCATTTTCCCTGGCTGTATACTTGCTTGTAAACTGTTGGATCTCTGGCTTCTTCCAGCTCTGATGAGGGGTCGTTGACCTGGGACGTTGGTTCTGTTTCTTTCTCCACAGATGCTGAGTGTTTCCAGCATTTTCTGTTTTGATTTCAGATTTCCAGCAACTGCAGTTTTTTTGCTCTTGCGTTGGGCTGAATTCGTGTTGTACTCGAGTTCATGTTGGCCCACAATTTGCTGGTAAAACAACGGCGAGTTTAATGCGCACCCCATTATTAGGGTGTAAATAACCCAGCAATTTGTGGCAAGTAAGAGATATGCCATGAGTTGCGAATCGCCAAAAATTGCTGGACGATTTGCACTGCTCCGCCATTAGCCTCACAAAAAAGGGATCTTGCCATCAATTTCCCCGTGAGTGTCAAGAAATTGCTGCATTTGCGCTGTTAAAATGAATTAAACTCATCGTAGAAAGTTAGGGCTGGTACTTAAAGGCATAAGGAACCTTTTAATCACAAGATTTATGTTCCTATAAAGCTACTCAACCTCTCTGGCCCAAAAAGGGAACAATTGAAATTGTGGAGTCTCATTGCTACAGGTAGTAAATTGTTCCTTGAGGTTATAAAAATTTTAAATTAAAAAAACTTAATTTTCTTTTCGTTTTTTTTCTCTCTCTTCATCCAATCTTTCTTTCACTTTAGTTATTTCTCTTTCTGTATCTAATTTCACACTAATTCACCCTATTTCCTTCTCTGTTGTTCCTTTGCTTCTTTCTCTATCCTTAAATCTCATGGGTTAAGGAGAGAGATTGTTGGTCCTGCTGTTCATTAAGGTCCCAGATGTCCTGTTGACCTCGCCGTGCCATTATCAGCTCACACTTACAGTAATTTGCGGCTCAAAGATTTTTCGAGCTGTAGGATGATGAAAAAAAATCTAACAAATGGGCACAACATGAGATGTCCCTGTCCAACAGATTTTGGGCCATTGTTACAGACTATTGTCGAGAACTTTTTCTGGGTAGCACTTTGATCTAGTCTGTGCCGAAATATTGAACTCACAGTTACAGCATGAATATAGAGTTTTACAGAACATTATAGTATAGAGTTAAACCGTGGAGGTTGGCTTTATCAAGTATTTATAAATAAACTGGTTATGCTGATGAACTACTTTAATAAAGGGGCTGAATTCTAATTCCCTAATTGCAACTAAGACTGCAGTGTCTTCATTTGAAATGGAGCTTGAAACTGTTTCTGGAATCTTCCTGGCATTTGTTTTGAAATTCATTTCAAACTAGATGTCAACACCAAATAACTAGAATGCAGCGTGCCCAATTTAGGTTGTTATATGTTTGAACAGTTTCTAGTTTTCCAAAACCACATTTACTCCAGTGCTCTTCTGTCGAAGAATCATAAAATAAATACAATAAAATCAATATTTTATCTGCATTGGATTTCATTATTTTGTCTCAACTTTAACACATTAGTTATCATATTACACAATGTTTCCTTTGTGTTATGGGACTTAAATATAAAAAGAATGTCCTTGCAGGACATGCATGACCATGCGAACGTTGGTTTGTTTTATTTTAATTTATTTGTAAGCCTCCAGTTTACTGTGCTTCATTTACCCATCAAGCCCACTTCACAAGATTATGCACAAGAATTTCATGAATATAAAATGAAATAAAAGTAGTCATGGCACTACCAGCATTGCAGCTTGACAACAGCAGTAGGAAATATTAACAACATAACTTGATTTTATTGGACTGCTGCTTACTTTCAATGGGAAACTTCAGAGTGAATTTTACTTTCGGTGAAACATTTTTGTAGAACGCTAGTAAGCCTGCAGACATGTATTTAGTACATGTATTTAGTACACTTAAATATATAACTCATTTCACTTAATTTTAAATAGGCTGAATACAAGATGTAATCTCGAGAGCGTACCATGTAAATTATATTGTAACACCGTAACATAAATTAAAGGGATAGAAAAACATTATTGAGAATTCAGACCAACACTTTTATTTATCCAGTTTCATTAGCCACTAGCAAAGACTCTAAATTTAATTTTTTTAAAATAACAGTTGCAAATTGTGAGGGGAGTTTTGTGCTGTTTAGTTATGCTTTTTGTTAACTGCAATTAAACATGATTTACTCACACCACATTTAACAGCCATGAAAGAAGAGATACCTTCAGCTCATAACTCTCAGTCTGTTCCAAGCCAAAATCATAGAAGTGAGAAGAAAATGGCCTAGCCACTGTGCGATTCAAAACAATTAAAAAGTTTACCTTACAATAAAAAGACATGAAGATTCAAGAATTTAAGGGATAGATACATCAAAGGACATCAGCTCCATTTCGAAAATGCTAAAGCACATGTGCAGCAGAGTAAAATACTCCTCAATAGGTGGTGTCACCATTTTCTGTGTTCTCCCGTAGTTTCCAACTATTACAGCTGGCATTTTATTATTCGTTCATGGGATGTGGGCATTGCTGGCGAGGTCACCATTTATTGCCCATCCCAAATTGCCCTTGAGAAGGTGGTGGTGAGCTGCCTTCTTGAACCACTGCAGTTCTTCCACAGTGCTGTTAGGAAGGGAGTTCCAGGATTTTGACCCAGCGACGATGAAGGAACGGCGATATGTTTCCAAGTCGGGATGGTGTGTGACTTGGAGGGGAATGTGCAGGTGGTGTTGTTCCCATGTGCCTGCTGCTCTTGTCCTTCTAGGTGGTAGAGGTCACGGGTTTGGAATGTGCTGTCGAAGAAGCCTTGGCGAGTTGCTGCAGTGCATCCTGTGGATGGTACACACTGCAGCCACGTTGCGCCGGTGGTGAAGGGAGTGAATGTTTAGGGTGGTGGATGGGGTGCCAATCAAGCGGGCTGCTTTATCTTGGATGGTGTCGAGCTTCTTGAGTGTTGTTGGAGCTGCACTCATCCAGGCAAGTGGAGAGTATTCCATCACACTCCTGACTTGTGCCTTGTAGATGGTGGAAAGGCCTCAGGGAGTCAGGTGGTGAGTCACACGCCACAGAATACCCAGCCTCTGACCTACTCTTGTAGCCACAGTATATATGTGGCTGGTCCAGTTAAGTTTCTGGTCAATGGTGACCACCAGGATGTTGACTGTGGGGATTCGGCGATGGTAATGCCGTTGAATGTCAAGGGGAGGTGGTTAGACCGTCACTTGTTGGACATGGTCATTGCCTGGCACTTGTCTGGCGTGAATGTTACTTGCCACTTATCAGCCCAAGCCTGGATGTTGTCCAGGTCTTGCTGCATGTGGGCACGGACTGCTTCATTATCTGAGGGGTTGCGAATGGAACTGAACACTGTGCAAACATCAGCGAACATCCCCATTTCTGACCTCATGATGGAGGGAAGGTCATTGATGAAGCAGCTGAAGATGGTTGGGCCTAGGACACTGCCCTGAGGAACTCCTGCAGCAATGTCCTGGGGCTGAAATGATTAGCATCCAACAACCACTACCATCTTCCTTTGTGCTAGGTATGACTCCAGCCACTGGAGAGTTTTCCCCCTCATTTCCCCCTCAATTTTACTAGGGCTCCTTGGTGCCACACTCGGTCAAATGCTGCCTTGATGTCAAGGGCAGTCACTCTCACCTCACCTCTGGAATTCAGCTCTTTTGTCCATGTTTGGACCAAGGCTGTAATGAGGTCTGGAGCCGAGTGGTCCTGGCGGAACCCAAACTGAGCATCGTTGAGCAGGTTATTGGTGAGTAAGTGCCGCTTGATAACACTGTCGACAACACCTTCCATCACTTTGCTGATGATTGAGAGTAGGCTGATGGGGCAGTAATTGGCCGGATTGGATTTGTCCTGCTTTTTGTGAACAGGACATACTTGGGCAACTTTTCATATTGTTGGGTAGATGCCAGTGTTGTAGCTGTACTGGAACAGTTTGGCTGTAGACAAGGTGCTGCTACTGGTGCGAGGAGCTTGTGTTTTCTGGAACTTTCCCTGGCCGTCTAGTGGCAGAGTGGGCACATTTTACCTGGTGGTCTGACGTAATGGAGAGGTCTACTATTAGCAGAGGGTTGGCCCGTTTGCCTTGGCAGTCAAGTGGGAAAGCTGAGTCAATTTTCTGTTGCGTGGTGAAGATTTTCTTTGGTCACTATTTCTAGCAAAGTTGGTCAACCTGTTTCAAAAGAACTTGTTTATGGTTTTGCTAAAAATACTGAAGACAATGAATCTCTACAAATGTATTTATCATATTTTCAGCAACAGAAGTTCTTACTCTGTGTTGTTTCAAGGATTGATTGGTCAAAAGGTGATAATTGCATATGCAAGTGAGGAAGTATAATTTTCAACTATTGAATATAGGATGTAGACCGATTGTTGAAATATTATTTGTTGAGCAGCAGTGCAAATTGAGAGAATTGGGGTCAGTATTTTTTATAAATATATAATATGAAGACATATTTACATACAAAAATTAAAGTGAAATCAAAAGCACAACATGTTAGCACTTAAAAACAGAAAATGCTGGAAATACTCAGAAAAATTAACTCTGTTTCTTATCCACACAGATGCTGCCTGACTTGTTGGGTATTTCCAGCATTTTCTGTTTTTATTTCAGACTTCCAGCATCCACAGTATTTTGATTTTTGATGTTAGCACTTAACTGGGTTCATTGATACAGAAACATAGAGAAAGTGAAGCAATATCAATGTGGAGATAGATATATGGATATATTTCTGACCAGTGTACAACGGAGGAATGTGTCTTTCCTTCTCAAAGTTTCCTTCTTGTGCCAGACTCTGTGATCAGGGTTTTTTTTTGCTCCAATTTTACTTGCTGGAAAACGAAAGTTGAAGCTCAAAATCCTGATTATTCGTTTCCGCTAACTCACTGACGAAACTTTACACTGAATAATTAATTAATTATTATTTGGAAAGATAAAAATGTGGACCATTAACCTGACTGAAGTTCAGAGAACTGGTGACTTGAATATAAGCCCAGGAAGCCACAACCTAAAAATCATTTAAAGAGTCATTACTTCATCACATTTTGAGGTGTTCATTTACAGAATAGACACAGTTGCCTAAGACAGTGAACATGACCTTGGTGAAAGTATTTAACAGGTAAGAAGCAGATTATTGATTCAACGGGGAACAGAGGGACAAGAGCTTAGTATCAAATAAGCTGAGAGGGCCAGAAATCTTGGACGGGGGAAGGCGTAAAGCAATTTAAGGCTAAATTCAGGTCCACTACATTTTCACCCTGCTTAAATTTTGCCCAACATTCCAGTGGGGAGAGGAGATTGGGTGTCTTCCACCTCCTGACCCCCATGTCTTGGAGGTATGTCTGAGAGATCCCCCAGGCTACAATTGTTTGAAGGGGCTACTAGGTTAGTGGATGAAGGTATCCCATTAGACATTGGGATAAAAATTGGTCATTATTGTTCTCGTTTCCTGGGTGGAAAATGGGGGCATGAATGAACAATTTTGCTGGGCTATGCTCTATGCCCCAAGGACCCCTAAAAATGCCTGATGCTACATTGGCCTCGGATGATTTTCAGGCTTTTGGAGTAGCTGCCTATAACAGGCATCAAGCATTTGCATATTCCAATTAGGAGCTTAATGCCTGTTTTAGGACTCCTCTGAGAAATTGGGCTGTCCTGTGCCAAGTAGGGGCCGGGACTACTCCGCTCAGGTTTTCCTGGCATGGTTGCAGCCTAGGATCCAGCTGCCATCGAAAAGTTAAGTTTTAATATTTTCATTTGAAATTCCCGTGGAGCCAGGAGGCGCAAGAGTGTTCCTCCCAGCTCGAAAGCACACCTGCCGGCCACTGCCGACTGCCATCGGTCCCCATACCGTTGTTCTCCCCTTCCCTTCAGACCTTATCTATGGGCTACTGCCGATGAGGCAGGCGGCCCAAAATTTGTTCCTGCTCAAGGGCAAGCTGCCTGTGGAGGTGTGACAGATGCTGGCAGCTTGACTAGATTAAGCAAATAAGGCCTGAGGACCAATTCCTGGGTGACATTGGGTCTCCCAGTTGGGACGCGTTAAAACAGACCATAAACAATTTCCACCACATTGTCCACTTGGATTTTCGGAAAGCCTTTGATAAGACACTTCACAATAGGTTATTCTGCAAGACAGAATCTTGTAGTATTAGTAGAAAGTTCCTACAATGGATTAAGAATTGGCTGCAATCCCAAAGGTAGAAAGGTGTTAATAATGTGGATCTGCTTGGAGGCTGTATACCAGTGGTGTCCCACAGAGATTGATGTTAGGGCCATTGCTTTTTACTATCTTCATCAATGACCGAGATATAGATGTTGGGGGAGCGGTCTTCAAGTTCACAGATGATACGAAAATTTGTGCAACTATTAGGACTGTGGAGGAGAGCAAATTTCTGCAAACAGAGGAAATAGGCCAAACTCTGGCAAATGGCATTTACCTTAGATAAGTGCAGTGTTATGTATTTGGGCAGGACTTGCACTTTACATGGAACAAAACTGAAATCGTTTCAGAGAAAGAGATTTTGGCATTATAGTTGATAATTCTCTAAAGGTTCAGGATCAATGCCAAGGAGCCAAGCCAAAGCAAATAGGATATTAGGTAGTTTAACAGGACTATTCAATATAAATCACACCATTTTGTTCTTGTACAAGACCTTGGTTAGACCACATTATGAATACTGTGTCCTGGCTGGGGCGAAGATCACATTTTATCAAACGGAGGTGAAACAGCAGCAATATAAGCATGGTCAACGTGGTCTTCTCGATTAGCTTTGATCGTCTAAGGGGGTCGGAAAAGAATTTTCCAAATTATTTTTCCCTAATTGGTCTTGGGTTTTTGTCTATTTTTTGCCTCTCCTAGGAGATTACATGGCTGTTGGCAGGTAGGGGCGGAGGGTAGCGGAGCAGGTGGATCGAATCATGATGCTTCAGGCATCAATTTTATCCTCATTAAGCCCAACAGATCTCTTGTTGAGACTTAGCATGTGTTGCGCTGAGGACCAAGTAAAGGCTCCAAGACACAGGTAATCTTCAAAAAAATGCCCATTTGCTCCCTCAGCAGCAGAAGAAAATATAACTTCCCTTTCTCTTCAGTCCTTTCTGGGCCTCAGTCGCCACCATCTGGGCAGCATGGTGTCACTTTGACTTTCTTGCTGGCTGTTGAGGTGGGCACCTCTGTTGCACCCATACCCAAATTAAAGAGCAGAACCTCAAAGGTAATAATCTCTGGATTATTTACTGAGCCACAAGTGAATTGGCATAGGGTAAATAAGATTAGAGAGTTAAATTCGTGACTCAAAGATTGGTGTGGGAGAAATGGGTTTCGATTCATGGGGCATTGGCACCAGTACTGGGGAAACTGGGAGCTGTAGAACATAAGAACATAAGAAATAGGAGCAGGAGTAGGCCAATCGGCCCCTCGAGCCTGCTCCACCATTCAATAAGATCATGGCTGATCTGATCCTAACCTCAAATTTAAATTCATGTCCAATTTCCTGCCTGCTCCCCGTAACCCCTAATTCCCTTTACTTCTAGGAAACTGTCTATTTCTGTTTTTAATTTATTTAATGATGTATCTTCCTGGGGCAGCAAATTCCACAGACCGACTACCCTCTGAGTGAAGAAGTTTCTCCTCATCTCAGTTTTGAAAGAGCAGCCCCTTATTCTAAGATTATGCCCCCTAGTTCTAGTTTCACCCATTCTTGGGAACATCCTTACCGCATCCACCCGATCAAGCCCCTTCACAATCTTATATGTTTCAATAAGATCGCCTCTCATTCTTCTGAACTCCAATGAGTAGAGTCCCAATCTACTCAACCTCTCCTCATATGTCCACCCCCTCATCCCCGGGATTAACCGAGTAAACCTTCTTTGTACTGCCTCGAGAGCAAGTATGTCTTTTCTTAAGTATGGACACCAAAACTGTATGCAGTATTCCAGGTGCAGTCTCACCAATACCTTATATAACTGCAGCAATACCTCCCTGTTTTTATATTCTATCCCCCTAGCAATAAACGCCAACATTCCGTTGGCCTTCTTGATCACCTGCTGGCCTGCATACTAACTTTTTGATTTTCTTGCACTACGACCCCCAGATTCCTTTGTACTGCAGTACTTTCCAGTTTCTCGCCATTAAGATAATAATTTGCTCTCTGATTTTTCCTGCCAAAGTGCATAACCTCACATTTTCCAATATTGTATTGCATCTGCCAAATCTCCGCCCACTCACCCAGCCTATCTATATCCCCTTGTAGGTACCGTTGGGACGGGCTTGATCTGAACCGTGCTGGGACCAGTGTTCTGGCGAATCATATAACTAGGGCGGTAGAGAGGTGTTTATACTAAATAATGGGGGTGAAGGATCAAGTAAGGGAAGATGAATTAAAGAAAGAAGACAAGGCAAGAGAGCAAGGTAGCAGTAAGGGAAATGATAATCAGAGAATGGCAGGAAGGGACAGAGCATGTAAACTTAAGAGTGCGCCAGCAGATAAGGCTAGAGGTTACAAAAGTAGTAAAAAGACAGCACTGAAGGCTTTGTATCTGAATGAGTGTAGCATTCGTAACAAAATGGAAGAATTGACAGCTCAAATAGAAATAAATATGTACGATCTAATAGCCATTACAGAGACATGGCTGCAAGATAACAAAGGCTGGAACCTGAATAATCAAGCGTACTTGACATTTCGGAAGAACAGGAAGCTAGGAAAAGGTGGAGGGGTAGCTCTGTTAATTAAGCATGACATGAGTATAATAGAGAGAAATGACCTTAGTTCTAAAGACCAAGATGTCGAATCAGTTTGGGCAGAGATAAGAAATAGTAAAGGCAAGAAGTCACTTGTGGGAGTAGTTTATAGGCCCCCTAACAGTAACCACACTGTAGGACAGGATATACAGGAAGAAATAATGGGGGCTTGTGAGAAAGGAACAGCAATAATCATGGGTGATTTTAAACTACATATAGATTGGAAGAATCTGATTGGAAAAGGTAGCCTGGAAGATGAGTTCATAGAGTGCTTTCGGGACAGTTTCTTAGAGCAGCACATTCTACAGCCAACCAGAGAACAGGCTATTCTGGATCAGGTAAGGTGCAATGAGACAGGGCTAATTAATGACCTCATTGTAAAGGAGCCTCTAGGTAGCAGTGATCACAATATGATTGAATTTCGTATTCAATTTGAGGGAGAGAAGAGTAAGTCTAAGACTAGTGTTTTAAACTTAAATAAGGGCAATTATGAGGGCATGAAGACAGAGCTGGCTAAAGTGATCTGGGAAATTAGGTTGAGGGATAGGTCAGTAGAAATGTAGTGGCAGACATTTAATGAGATATTTCATAACACTCAGCAAAGATTCATTCTAGTGAGAAAGAAAGACTCTTTGGGAAGGACATACCGTCCGTGGCTAACTCAGGAAGTTAAAGATAGTATCAAATTGAAAGAAAAAGCTTACAATTCCGCGAAGATTAATGGCAGGTCAGAAGATTGGACAGAATATAAAAAACAGCAAAGAATGACCAAAAGAATAATAAGGAGGGAGAAATTAGAGTACGAGAGAAAGCTAGCTAGAAATATAAAAACAGATAGTAAGAGTTTCTACAGGTATTTAAAAAGAAAAAGAGTAAGTAAAGTGAGCGTTGGTCCTCCAGAGAGTGAGTCTGGGGAATTAATAATGGAGAATAAGGAAATGGCGGATGAATTGAACAGATATTTTGCGTCCACTGTAGAGGATACAAATAACATGCCAGAAATAATTATAAATCAAGAGGTGAAAGGGAGGGAGGAACTTAAAACATTTACAATCACCAGGGAAAGGGTTCTGAAAAACATATTAGAGCTAAAAGCTGACAAGTCCCATCAGATTGGAAAATAGTGAATGTAACTCCTCTATTCAAGAATAGTTGGGAGACAGAAAGCAGGAAACTACAGGCCAGTAAGCTTAACATCTGTCATAGGGAAAATGCTAGAATCTATTATTAAGGAGGTTATAGCAGGGCACTTAGAAAATCGCAATGCAATCAAGCAGTCAACACGGCTTTGTGAAAGGGAAATTGTGTTTGACTAATTTATGAGAGTTATTTGAGGAAGTAACAAGCAATGTGGATAAAGGGGATCCTGTGGATGTGGTGTACTTGGATTTCCAGAAGGCTTTAGACAAGGTGTCACATCAAAGGCTACTACACAAGAGCACATGGTGTAGGGGTAACATATTAGCATGGATAAAGGATTGTTTAGCTAACAGGAAACAGAGAGTAGGCATAAATGGGTAATTTTCAGGTTGGCAAGATGTAACAATGGAGTGCTACAGGGATCAGTGCTTGGGCCTCAACTATTTACAATCTATATCAATGACTTGGATGAAGGGACCGAATGTATGGTTGCTAAATTTGCTAATGACACAAAGGTAGGTAGGAAAGTAAGTTGTGAAGAGGACATAAGGAATCTGCAAAGGGATATCGATAGGTTAAGTGAGTGGGCAAACATTTGGCAGATGGAGGAGAATGTGGGAAAATGTGACCTTGTCCACTTTGGCAGGAGGAATAGAAAAGCAGTATATTATATAAATGGAGAGAGTTTGCAGAACTCTGAGGTACAGAGGGATTTGGGTGTCCTAGTACATGAATCACAAAAAGTTAGTATGCAGGTACAGCAAGTGGTTAGGAAGGCAAATGGAATGTTGTCATTTATTGCACAGGGAATGGAATATAAAAGTAAAGATGTTTTACTACAGTTGTACAGGACATTGGTGAGACCACATCTAGAATATTGTGTGCAGTTTTGGTCTCCTTATTTAAGAAAGGACATAATTGCTTTGGAGGCAGTTCAGAGAGGTTCACTCAAATGATTCCTGGGATGAGGGGTTTACCTTATGAGGAAAGGTTGGACAAGTTGGGCCTGTATACATTGGAGTTTAGAAGAATGAGAGGTGATCTTATTGAAACATATAAGATCCTGAAGGGGTAGGGCTTGAAAGGGTAGATGCTGAGAGGATGTTTCCCCTTGTGTGAGAGACTAGAAATAGGGGTCACAGTTTAAACATAAGGGGTCTCCTATTTAAGACGGAGATGAGGAGAATTTTTTTTCTCTGAGGGTCGTGAGTCTGTGGAACTCCCTTCCCCAGAGAACGGTGGAGGCAGGGTCATTGAATATTTTTAAGGCTGAGTTAGATAGATTCCTGATTATCAAGGGAGTCAAAGGTTATAGTAGTTAGATAGGAAAGTAGAGTTAAGGTCACAATCAGATCAGCCATGATCTTATCAATTGGCAGAGCAGGCTCGAGGGGCCAAATGGCCTACCCCTGCTCTTAATTTGTATGATGTGGAGATGCCGGTGATGGACTGGGGTGGACAAATGTAAGGAATCTTACAACACCAGGTTATAGTCCAACAAATTTATTTTAAAATCACAAGCTTTCGGAGATTATCTCCTTCGTCAGATGATTGAATGAAAAGGTTCTCAAATCGCATATCTTATACGATGTTGGGACAGCATCACACCAATCAAAAGGTGTCGTTGTTATTCAAACAGGCCAGTCACGGAGAACAGCACGTCCCAGTACACTCGATATACATTGTGTCTTTTACACAGGCAGGCAGAAAGAAACTCAAAATGGCAGAGAGAGAGAGAGAGAGAATTTTAAAAAACATATAAATTTTTTCCCCCTTTTTGCTGGTGGGGTTACGTGTAGCGTGACATGAACCCAAGATCCCGGTTGAGGCCGTCCTCATGGGTGCGGAACTTGGCTATCAACTTCTGCTCGACGATTTTGCGTTGTCGTGTGTCTCGAAGGCCGCCTTGGAGAACGCTTACCCGAAGATCAGTGGCTGAATGTCACTCAGCCACCGATCTTCGGGTAAGCGTTCTCCAAGACAACGCAAAATCGTCGAGCAGAAGTTGATAGCCAAGTTCCGTATCCATGAGGACGGCCTCAACCGGGATCTTGGGTTCATGTCACGCTACACATAACCCCACCAGCAAAAAGGGGGAAAAAATTTATATGTTTTTTAAAATTCTCTCTCTCTCTCTCTCTGCCATTTTGAGTTTCTTTCTGCCTGCCTGTGTAATAGACATAATGTATATCTAGTGTACTGGGACGTGCTGTTCTCCGTGACTGGCCTGTTTGAATAACAACGACACCTTTTGATTGGTGTGATGCTGTCCCAACATCGTATAAGATATGCGATTTGAGAACCTTTTCATTCAATCATCTGACGAAGGAGATAATCTCCGAAAGCTTGTGATTTTAAAATAAATTTGTTGGACTATAACCTGGTGTTGTAAGATTCCTTAATTTGTATGTTCGTATGTATGTAGGCATTTACTGTCCGTCCTGACTATTTAAGTGATCCCGTCTTCTTGATTTGGGATGGAGTCTACATTGTTTCTGCTGGCAGAGTGGGACTCCTGGAATTTCAGGCTCATAGTCTTGTATTCATTCTTGTTTTATAGTCCATGCTTTTATGCTTTGCAGAGCTAAATTTAATACAGTTAATACAGCTTTCATAGAATCATAGAAAGTTCCGGCCATTAAAGAAGGAGGTCATTCAGTCCATCATGTCCATGCCGGCCGAAAAAGAGCTATCCAGCTTAATCCCACTTTGCAGCACTTGGTCCATAGCCCTGTAGGTTATGCACTTGAAGCAACAGTTTTGTTGTGCATTGTTTGGTAGAAAGCTTTTTTGTGCTTTTTGAGTTGCTGGCGATTGCATTTGGTATTGTTGGTACTGTGTACATTCAAACATTGCCCTATTCAATGATATTGTTAATTTATTAACTAATTCAGAGATGCTAAACACCCCATTTCTATGTCACGAAGAAGTTGGGTAGCTGCAGCATTTTGTAATCGACTACACGAACTGCCACAATTGCATTGACACTCTGAAAAGGCGAAGAAAACGCTGGTTCTAAAACCAACATTTTATCAGTTGGTGTGACACACTGTCTTCGGAGTGACACCATGCTGTCTTAAAGATTTAAATTCACATAGGTGATGCTCCATGATATGTCAGGGGCTCAAAACATGGTTTGGAGTCTCTTAATCATGAAATATGCTGTATTATCAGTCCCAGTTGGCAGCAGGACTGGATGTATCAACTGTGCCCATGTACATATCCATTCACTTGCTCTGTAACAGGAAAAGTTTTACTTAATAAATGTTCAGGTATTACTAGGTTCGAGGATGTCAGGTATGATATGTGCGACAGTTATCGCAGTTGTAGCAGTCCACTTGATCGGTACCTGCAGCCTAAACATCCACCCCCTCCAAGGCTGTACCAAGGCTGCAGTGTGTACCATCTACAGGATACACTGCAGCAACTCGCCAAGGCTTCTTCAACAGCACCTCCCAAACCCGTGACCTCTACCACCTAGAAGCACAAGGGCAGCAGATGCATGGGAACACCATCACCTCCAAGTTTCCCTTCAAGTCACACAGCATCCTGACTTGGACATATATCGCCATTCCTTCAACAATGCTGAGTCAAAATCCTTGTACTCCATACCTAACAGCATTGTGGGAGCATCATCACCACATGGTTCAGACAGAAGGCCTGCCACCATCTTCTTAAGGGCAACTAGGGATGGGCAATAAATGCCGGCCTTGCCAGTGACGCCCACATCTGGAGAATGAATTTTTAAAAACTCGTTAAATTCTCACACACATTTATGGGGGAAAAGAATTGGCTGAAGGCTAATATTGGTGCCATTGTGTCGGGAGGGTGGGATGGGGTATACTTAATGTTAATCGACCTACCTCAGGGGACAGAGGCCTATCCGAAGCTGCTGTGCATGACTCTAAATGCCAAATCGGCAAACCATAGAAGAGATGTACAACTTGGGCAGACACACCCAAGAATTAGGGGTGATCTGATTGAATTTTATAAGATGATGAAAGGAATAGATTGAGTTCTAGTTAACAGTTTGTTCTAATTAAAAATGTTAGGGAGGACCAGGGGGTCACAATTTTAACTTGTACAAGATCAGATCCAGATTAGATGTCCGAAGGTGGTTCTTTTCCCAGATAATAGTGAACCTCTGAAACAAGCTGTCGACTCGTATGGTGGACGTTCACTGAATTCCTTCAAGCAGGAGCTGGACCAGTTTCTGGCTGGGGCAGAGATCACCTCTTACAAAAGGGAGGTAATTTAATGCATAGAATTATCAGGGCCAGAGTGATTTCCTGGACTGGTTTCGATCGCCAAAAGGGATTGGTGAAGAATTTCCCAGAATTCTTCCCCCATTTGGTTTTTATCTGTTTTTTTTTGCCTCTCCCAGGAGATCACACAGTGTGGGATGAGGAGTGTATATATTGTGATACACAAGGTATCACGATTGTGTGGGACAGGCTGGATGGACCAAAGAGTCTTTTCCTGTCCGTCATTGTTCGTATGTTCATATTCATTTGAATAGTGATAAAATTCATATTTAGGTTCCTTAAAATTAATTTTTTTGTAAATGTTGGCAAATTGTGAAATCATAATGGCAAATCAGGGTATCCCAGGCCTTTCCCAGAAATCCACATGTAGAAGTGAAGTGGATGGATTCATTAAATGAAATGAAGAAAATTTATCGATGGCTTCCTTTAGCTTCCTTTAGGTGTCAGCCATGGCTCAGAGGTAGCACTCTCATCTGAGTCAAAAGGTTGGGGTTCAAGAGACTTGAGCACCAAATCCAGTCTGACACTCCAGTGCAGTATTGATGGAGTGCTTCACCGTCTTTCAGATGAGACGTCTGTCCTCTCAGATGGACGTAAAAGATCCCATGGCACCATTTCGAAGCAGAGCAGAGGAGTTCTCCCCGATGTCCTGGTCAATATTCATTCCTCAACCAACAACACTAAAAACAGATTATCTGGTCATTATTGCATTACTGCTTGTGGGACCTTGCTGTGTGCAAATTGGCTGCCACGTTTCCTACATTACAACAGTATCTACACTTCAAAAGTACTTCATTGGTTGTAAAGTGCTTTGGGTCGTCCTGAGAACATGAAAGGCATTATATAAATGCAAGTCTTTCTTACTTTAACAGTGTAAGTAGAAAAGTTACATTTCTTGTGTGTGCACAGTATGCATCACATAGTGTTTGTATTAAGCATGCTGTGCTACACCAAGAAAATGTCAGATATATAAAAAAAAACTCAACAATGTTAGTTTTTAAACTCACTGTAATTGAGTAAGGTAATTTTTGTTCCTCACTTCAGAGTAATGATGCTCCTTGATTCCTTGGGCATATGCTGTTTACTTTCTCCTCCATTTTGTCAAGAACTCCTTCCAAAAGTTAAGATCTGCCTCTGTGTGCTTGAAGTTGCTTTCAAAGGGCAACTAGGGATAAAATGGAGAACAGATACTGTAGAGAATAACAGAATGATAACAAAAGTATGTGTTCCAATATGCCAATTGGTATTCTGTTCCCACTGTTCAGAGGCTATAGTCTGCTCCTACTCCCTGTTCGCAATATCTGACTATGTAACCAACGATCCTGAAGAAAAACATGGAGGTGTGACCAATGCCTGTGACTTTGCTCTTCCTCATCATTGAGGTTGTCATTCAACACCAAGATCATTGCAGTCCCTGACAGATTTATCAAAGTTCTCATTGGGTTTTGACATACTGGGCCCGATATTACATGGCGGCGGGTTCGTGGCGGGGAGTCGATTGCGCCCGGTGAAATCAGTCTGCTTCGCGCGCAATCGCAGGCTGATTGGATCCACTTACCTGTTCTTCCGGGTTCCCCACTGCTGATCTGCGCGGCGGGCGGGCTGCGCATGCGCAGTAAGGTCTGTCAGCTGGAGGAGCTCAATTTAAAGGGGCAGTCCTCCACTGACTGATGCTGTAAGAAATAGGAAACATTACAGCATGGAGCTGCCCAGGGGGAAGGCTGCTCCCAGGTTTAATGATGCCTCACTCCAGCTCTTATTGGATGGGGTGAGGAGGAGGGGGGAGGACAGAGATCATCCCCCCGGCGGGCAGGAGGAAGCGGCCTGACTCTGCCACCAAGAAAGCCTGGCTCGATGTGGCAGAGGAGGTCACCTGCACCACCAACATATCGCCCACCTGCATACAGTGCAGGAGGCGCTGCAATGACCTCAGTAGGTCAGCCAAAGTGAGTACACTTACTCATTCCCCTACACTCCGTCTGCCACATCACCGCCCCCACCCCACATCTCCTTCTGCACTGCCAACACTACTCTGTCACATCACCCCTCACACCCACTCAAACTTCATCCTCATCTTACCTGCACTTACTCACCTCGCCAGTACTCATCCCGCCACTACCACTCAACCCAATCCTCATACAATCTCATGGCTCTCTCTCATACTCACCCTCCCATGCATCTCTTTCACAGTCAGCCTCACTCAACCTGCCACTACCTGTGCTGCAGCCACAGGGCATGCATCACATATGTGCAGTAGGAAGCGTAAGGCAAACGTGTCGTGAGCATGAAGGGGATGCACAAGGGTGTTTGAGGGTTTGTCATGGTTTTTCCTTTATATTTAATTTCTGATCAACTCACATTACATATTATATTGGCACCACTACTGTCACGTCTTTGCGAATCTTGTCTGGTGTGTGCAATAATGCTCTTTCCTGAGGATCACAATGAAGACCCACACCTGATGCCACCCATTGTGTCACTGCAGAGTGGGTGTAGGTGTATTTGCAGAGCTCTTTTGTGCAGACGACTGAGAGACGGCGATGTCCCCGGTGGCACCCTGGAAGGATGCGGAGGAGAAGTTGTTGAGGGCAGTGGTGACTTTGACAGCGACAGGTAAGAAGATGGTGCTCGGGCCAGCCAGGAGCAGCTCGGCATGAAGGAGGCTGCAGATGTCCACGACTAATGTCGAGTGACTCTGAGCCTCCGTGTGCACTGCTGCTCAGAGAGGTCCAGGAATCTGAGCCTCGGTCTGTGGACTCTGTGGCGAGGGTAGTGCCCTCTGCAAAGCATCTCTCTCTGCGGTTGCCCTCCCTCCTGCTGTGCAGGTGGATGTGTCACAGCACTGTGTTGTGGAGCTCCACGTGTCAGAGGTGGACAGCATGGCCGGAGAGGCTGGTGATGCTGTTCGCCCTCCGAGGAGGTCATGACTGCAGCTACGGCGGCCCCCATCCGGAAGATGTACATCTGAGGGGGTCTGCAAGGTAGGTACATGTGTCTGGACCCCGGGGTAAGTGTGCAAGTTGGTGAATTTTCTTGTTAGGAGGAGGGTGGTGGAGGCCAAACTTTGTCCAAGGTGACAGAGTGGCCTCCTGCAATTAGTGAGGATCTCCCCCCACCCCCCCCCCCTCCCTGTCAAATGGACCTTTACAGCTGCCACAGGCTGATGGCTGCAACACGTCCATTTGAACTGGGAGTGTTTCCCCCAGTACGGGAAACAGTCCCAGTCAGTTGCAAAATCCCATCCCTGCTAAAATAACAAGTCAATCAGGTCTATAAACAACCTGAAGTACCTAATCAATTTCTTTAAGTGGTACCCCGCTGGCTTTAATTGCCGGCGGGAGTCGCATACGCGGGGGCTGCGCGCGCATGTCAATGCATCAGTGGGGAACCCGGAAACGGGGCGGGTTGGAGCCGGGCTCCCGACCCGCCGTGGGAATCCACGATTTTCGTAGCCCCCCCCGCCACAAACGCACCCAATAGCGGGTGCTATAATCGAGCCCACTGTGTAGGAATCAGAAAAAGAGATAATAGAATCTTTGTGGGGCTACTATACTCAAGATTTGCAGTATCATGTATGTTGCTGATGATACCTAACTCTATCACTCCACTACTACCTTGACTGCATGATTGTCACGGTGATATTCAACTGCCTCTCTGACACAAAGCCACAGATAAGTCAGAACTTTCTACAGTTCAGTGTTGTCAAGACTGAACCATCCTGTGTGGCCTTTACCAGATGTTACATGCCTCAGGTACTGATTTCATTCTCCTTCCCAGCTACTCACTATATTCTTATCACACTTGTCTCCATGACATCCATTTGCTCCCTATCAGCCAGCATGTTGAGTTTCAAATCTACCTCCTCATCTTCAAATCTCACCATAGCTTTGGTTCTCCCTCTCTCTGCAATGTTCTCCCACCCTACATCCCATCATGCATCATCCACTCCTCCAATTCTATTTTACCATGTAACTCCCTCCATACATTCCAATTCATTTAGTGGCACAGCTTTCAGCTACCAAGCCCCTGAATTCTGCAATTCTCTTCCAAAATGTCTCCACCGTTCCACCTCTCTCCCCAACTGCAAAATCCTCCTTAAATCCCTTTGGACACCTCCAATAACTTCTCTCTCTCTCTTTCTTTTTTGAACCCCTGATTTGCCTATGAAATGGCTTGCAGTGTTTTTTTAAATGAAAGGAGTTATCAGAGTCTGTGTTGTTGAGGTGGTGAGTTCAAATTTCATCATGGCAAGTTGTGACATTAAATTCAATAAATCTGGTAATCTATGGACTTGTATCAGAAAAGATCACCATGAAAGTTGCTGGATTATCATAAAAACCCAACTGGTTCACTAACGTCCTTCAGGGTAGGGAACTTAGCACTCATACTTGGTCTGGCCAACATGTAACTCTAATCCCACTTTATGTATCAAGGCAATTAGGGATGTGCAATAGTTACTGTCTTGCCAATGTCGCCCACATCCCAAAAACAAATAAAATAAAAACTACCACGCCTATTCTCTTAACTGTTCATTATCTTCTCTGCTGGCATCCCACATATGTATTTCAGTTATCAAATCCATGCTGTTCTATTGCAAGTCATGGTATTCCTTCTTCAAGGAAATTCACACCTGGGTTAAGTATACTACATGGAGTAGGAAAGCATGTCCTCCAAGTAGGCATCATGTAAGCACTGGGATGTGGGCCATGGAATCCCTAATGGTTTGTGAGCTCAGCAGCTACTGTATTGATGTTGTAGTTCCATGGACAAGGATAAAAACAAAGAATAGATTGTGTACATTTTGCTGGAGGATATTCATTTTGGGTTTTACTGTACTGAAACGTACATGTGCTAATACTTGCAAAACTTCACCCACCTGTGGATTGGGTATCTTAAGTCATTGAGCTGATCTGTATCAGTGTTGTGGCCTGTGACTGATGCTGCAGTGGCTCTCTCCCAATTTCAAAGAGGACGTGGCAGTCAATCTGAAAGTATGACATGCAACCAGGACATGCAGAGGAAAGATATTGTTTTCCCAAACCAAATAACATTGGGCCAGGTGTAACTGTAATTGTCGCAGACTATAACAATGAGTTTCTCCTCCTGAGTTTGATCATTTAGTAATTGGGATCCTTTTGTGAAATGAAGCTACATTTTTATTCGAATTAATTTGCCATTGCATATTCATATTCACTGCATGTCAATCCATGTGAGATGAAAGCAAGGACTTCCATTATGAGCACAATTTTAGTATTTTTGTGAATCTTACAGGACCGTGAGCCCCCCTTCCTCCCTTTTTGGGCCCACACATCAATCAATCTGCTGACTTCTGTACATTCCACAACAATACAGAAATGGACAACTAACTGTTTCCCATACCATGATCTTATAAACATGAGATAGAAAATGGAGAAAGGATGGCTCATGACATAATGAACCAAGGACAAAATAGTCAACAAGGTTAAGACAATCTCGAATACATGCAAACAATATCCAACGAAGACCTGTGAGAAAATATTGTTTCTTACACATGGCATGCAAATTTTTAAACAAAGAAAAGAGACATTATAGTCCTAAAAGCCCACAGCTGGTCTCCTGCCATAACCCTGCCTGGAAAATGGTGAAGAGTCGGATGTGCCAGGGCATCGCCAAGGGTGGACAATTGCTAAGCCGGGTGTTCTCACTGCTAAGCTTCAGCTGGGACCCATCATTATAGTGGTGGCTGGCATACTAAGTAGGTGAAGGTGCATCAACCTCCACAAGGAGATATGGGGTCTTTTTTGTTTCCAGTCATAGACTTCCGTGATTACGGAAATAAAAATAAGAAGGGATGAGATGAGGAAAAGGGGAAATTACACTTTTGCTGGTCTTGGATTCTTGCCATAATGGTGGCGCTATCAGATCCGGGGGCCTCCACTTTGTGTGAGTCTCAATGAGGTCTGTAAAAAGGCCCTAAGCCTTTATTAGGAATTGATTACCTTTATGAAGAGACCCGTTTGCTCCATTAGCAGCAGAAGATCTGAAGAAGAGTGTCTTGGTGGGTCTCCCGCCACATGTTGTCACTCTAACATTCACTGGCAAGTATGATGTGCCCACCATAACCATGCAAATGACCCCTTCCCCAAAGTGCAGATCTATAACAACGGGATGATATTAGTGTACTAGTGATCATATTTCTATCATCATGGCGTCAGAGAGCGAATGATTTTGTAGTCATTATATTCCTTGGCTTTGACCGGGACTGCTGTATCATTGCTAACGTATCTGATAGTGTCATTGCAGTGGCAAGCATTCAGTACCATCAAACGCTTATTATTTCTTCTCTCCCTCATCCCATCCAGTCTTATTTTTTTTCCTTTTGTAGTCACTGAAGTATATAACTGGAAAAAAAAATCCCAATTGACCTTGCAATAGTCAGTGAAATCCAAGTCCTAATTCTTTCATAATCATTTGATAGCTCTAGAGACAGTTTGTAAGTGAAGTGACTGTACTTGACCCACATGTCATGCACATTGTTGAAAATTGAAACTTCAAACGATTAGTAATACATTGCTTTCATGATTTACTTTTTTCAATTTCCGTTATTCCCCGCAACTGTCGGGTCAGATCAGATCTGCTGCAAGAAAGCTGGGAGGTGATTCTTTTCACATCTAATGTCTCTTTGGTCAGCTAAGTCTCTGACACACATGAAAACTCAACACTATATTTAATAGTGTCAAGATGAAGCAATTGAAAAATCCACACAGGTAGTTTCTTTTTGTCTGATAATGGTGCTCACTGTTTCCCCATCGGGAAATATTTCACTAATCTAAGTCCAGAGAGCTGAGACTGAAGTTGGCAGAACTAAGGTTTAGGGACCTCCAAGTGCAATTAGGGTTAACCACATTAAACCATTTTGGTAGGCCTTTTCCTGATGTTTCAGGTGGATGTTAAAGATCCCATGGTGCTATTTGAAGAAGAACAGGGAGCTCTCCCAGTTTGCTGGCCAGCATTCTCCCCTTAATCAACATCATTAAAAAAAACAGATTGTTCATCTTATTACTGCAATATTGTTCAAAATTGAGACAATAATTTTATTCTTTTATGAATGGACCCGTAAATTATCTGTTGCAAAGGCACAAATATGACAAAAGTCCTGTAAGATTTAAAACTTCAACAATGTACACAGGCCCCGATTTTAACTGCGGGCCAGTTTTCAGCGGGTGAGTTTTAGTGTCAATTCAAAATTCACCCACTGCTCCAAATATGAAGCCCGGGCCTCATTTAAATACTGCCGGCCAATTTCCCACCTGTCCTGGCTGGAAAGTCGAGGCAAAATCGTGAGGCTTGGGTGCCGCCTTCCGATTGCAGGTAAGTGGTGGAATTAGCTGCTCGGCCGTCCTGCGGGTATTCCCGTGATTGAGGGAGGGTGGCCGAGATCCTGGCAGGGCAGGCCTAAGCTTTCCTTGTAGGGTCTGGAGGTGCGCTCCTGCTCCTCCTGGCCCCACAAGGAAAGTAATAGAAAAAACTGAAAACTTATTTTTTGGGCCTCTTCTGGCCCCAATCCACTTCACCACTGGTTTGGCCTGGCGGGAAGCTCACTGCCGCTTCCCACTCAAGCCACCTAGTAAAAATTGCAGTCGGGTCTCCAAGGTATCATTGGGAGCTGATATGCATTAGATAAAAAGGACCTTGCCTGCTTTGGGCAGATGTCCTTGCTTCCTATTCAGGAGAGTAGGTGAAATCAGAACCTGTCAGCTCCTGGCGATGGTAAGTAACTTGGGCGATTTTAACTGCCCATCCACCTGGTTTCCACTGGGTGGGTAGGGTTAAAATCGCCCCCATTATTTTATATCTTCATTAAATCCCGCAGTAAAATCAGGAGTGACAAAGGTATCTTTGCATTGGAGTTGGAAAATTCCACTTGGCAGCCAACCTATGGTGAGTTACTTTCCAGTTTTGAATAGCTGAAAATCAAAGTAGGTTTGCAAACTAGTAAGTAAAATTAGTGTGTTTATCTCTTCACCTTGAATCGATTGAAAACTAGGTTGGCAATAGCATCCAGAAGGTGAAGATTAAAAACAATTGCTTTTGCCTGGGGCTAGTGACAACTGCAGGGCTCTGTTCTGGGTCCCTGTGTTTATGCGCAGTATGAACAAATGTGCGGAATGTATTTATAATGCATTTCTAAAATTAGCTGATAACACCAAGCTAATCAAGGATGTGATAAGTCTAAGGCAGATTGATAGCATTCAAGGTGATCTGCATCAGTTCAGCAGATGGACTATGGAGCAGCAGATGGATTTTAATGTGGATAGATGTAAGACAATGAATATTAGAACAAGAAACATGGAACATAGGCACAAAAGAATGCATGTGTTTCCATTACCAAGATTAAAAATGAAAAGGATTCATGTGTTATTATTACCTATTCACTGAAAGTATTTTGTTGTTGTGATGTTGTCATTAGTTGTCATTAGCAAGCCTAATCAAGCATCGGGAAGCATCTTGAGGACTTTTGATTAGAAATTCAAAGAGATTATTTTATCCCTGTTTAACTCAATGGTAAGATCGCTTTTAAAATAGAGCAAATTATACATGATCAATGTAGATCTTGATGAGCCGAATGACCTTTCTCATTTATGTACTTTTTTTATTTTCTTATTTTCAGCACTTATTTATTTGCTTTCTCTTTGTGGTCCGTTGCAACTGTTGTTTGTTGCACTCAGTAGCTTCTGTTCCGTATTTTATTAAATTTTAAGGTTCATCTTTGCTGGTTAAAGTTCATGTAAAAAGTTGGGCATTTCTATAATAAGGTTTCTTGTGGTGTTTTTCAGGTGCATTTGTGTGCTTACTGCCACTAGTGCAAACATCACATCATTTCCATGGGTCAAGTGGCTCATTCCCATGTTAATAAAGGCAGCTAAATTAGTGTGTTTATCCCTCCGCCTCAAATCGATTGAAAACTAGGTTATCAATTGCATCCAGAAGGTGAAGATTAAAAACAATTGCTTTTGCCTTAGGCTAGTGACAACTGCAGGGCTCTGTTCTGGGTCCCTGTGTTTATGTGCAGTATGAACAAATGCTTAAAGGCTTAAATTTCTACAAACAGCATGGTGAAATTTGTAGAAGTCAAAAGGAGGCATTATTGGTATGGGGTAAGGTGAATGGCGTTAATACCATGAAACCATAAAACGCTGCGAAAGAAGCAGAACTCTAAAACCCTGAACTATAAAATTCCTCTATTATATCATTTTTATGTCAAGTTGTTAGTGTTGTGAATTTAAAATGGAACTGTTCAATGCTTCCGAGATGAATTTGTTTACCTTTGCCTTGGAGTCTGAGTTTATCAATAAATAGTGTTGTTTGGACAATAGCTGTTAATTCAAGGAGAAGAGATTCACCTCTCAGGTGGATGTAAAAGATCCCATGGCATTATTTTGAAGAAGAGCAGGGGAGTTATCCCCAGTGTCCAGGCCAATATTTATCCCTCAATCAACATCACTAAAACAAATTATCTGGTCATTGTCACCTTGTTGTTTGTGGGACCTTGATCTGCGCAAATTGGCTGCCGTATCTCCTACATTACAACAGTGACTACACTTCAAAAGCACTTCATTGGCTGTAAAGCACTTTGGGACGTCCTGACGTGGTGAAAGATGGTATGTAAATGCAAATGTTTCTTTCTTTATTTGTTTGTCTCTATGACAAAGTCTCTGCATTCAGCTTTTCTTGGAGACATGGCTTCTCCAGAATTCCAGAATTAACCCTTTGGGTTTTCCCAGAATTCAGTAATATGGTTCAGCAGACCACTATCCTACAAACTCTTTCATGACCTTCCTTTGGTGGCTTGTGTCTTGATCGCTCATTTCACACGGAGGACTAATCCTAGCATTAAGGTTCACTCTGAATGGCTTAAGCCACTGCAGCTTTATGATTGGAAGCATAAATAATGCTAAGTTATGGTCAGCTTTGGAAGTATAACTTCTCTGCGCACACTTGGCAATGAGGAGGCAATTTTGTGAGACTCCAGTCCTTCATAAGAACATAAGAAATAGGAGCAGGAGTAGGCCAATCGGCCCCTCGAGCCTGCTTCGCCATTCAATAAGATCATGGCTGATCTGATCCTAACCTCAAATCTAAATTCATGTCCAATTTCCTGCCCGCTCCCCGTAACCCCTAATTCCCTTTACTTCTAGGAAACTGTCGATTTCTGTTTTAAATATGATCATAGAATGGTTACAGCACAGGAGGAGGCCATTCGGCCCGTCAAGCCCGTGCCGGCTCTCTGCAAGAGTAATCCAGCTAGTCCCACTCCCCCGCCCTTTCCCTGTAGCCCTGCGACTTCTTTCCCTTCAAGTACTTCTCCAATTCCCTTTTGAAAGCCACAATTGAATTTGCCTCCACCACCCTTTCAGGCAGTGGATTCCAGATCCTAACCTCTCGCTGCGTAAAGAAGTTTTACCTCATATCGCGTTTGGTTCTTTTGCCAATCACCTTAAATTTAAGTCGTCTGGTTCTCGACCCTTCTGCCAATGGGTTCAGTTTCTCTCTATTTACATTGTCAAAACCCCTCATGATTTTGAATACCTCTATCAAATCTCCTCTCAACCTTCTCTACTCTAAGAAAAACAACCCCAGCTTCTCCAGTCTATCCACATAGATGAAGTACCTCATCCCGGGCATCATTCTAGTAAATCTTTTCTGCACCCTCTCCAAGGCCTTCACATCCTTCCTAAAGTGCGGCGGCCAGAATTGGACACAATACTCCAGTTGTGGCAGGTACATCATAACCTCCTTGCTTTTGTACTCTATGCCTCAATTTATAAAGCCCAGGATCCCGTATATTTGTTTAACCGCTTTCTCAACCTGCCCTGCCACCTTCAACGACCTATGCACATATACCACCAGGTCTCTCTGTTCCTGCACCCCCTTTAGAATTGTATCCTTTAGTTTATATTGCCTCTCCTCCTAACAAAACGTATCACTTCGCATTTCCCTGCATTAAATTTAATCTGCCACGAGTCTGCCCATTCCACCAGCTTGCCTATATCCTCTTGAAGTCTATCACTATCCTCCTCACTGTTCACCACACTTCCAAATTTTAAAATTGTGCCCTGTACACCCAAGTCCAAGTCATTATTATATATCAAGAAAAGCAATGGTCGTAGTACCAGTGCCTGGTATACCTTCCTCTAGTCTGAAAAACAACTGTTTACCATTACTTTCTGTTTCCTGTCACTTAGCCAATTTTGTATCCATGCTGCCCTTTTATTCTATGGTGCCCCTTTTATTCCATGACACAGAGCCTCGCTAGTAGAATTTGCAAAATCAGGATAACAATGTTGTTGCCTTATCTCCCCTTGCACACTTACCGTTGCTAAGGCTCCACACCCCTGGATAGTTTGAGCTTGGCAAGGAGAAAAATGTAGCTGAACTGGAAGAGGTCACCTTAACAGACTCTAGAAACAGAAAGGAGAATCAGTGAGATGGCTACTCCTGATCCTTATTTTCCTAAGGAAATCCTTATATTAATCCTCCAAGGATCTATCCTTGGCCCCCTCCTATTTCCCATCTACACATGCTGTCCCTCACGACATCATCCAAAGACACAACGTCAGGTTCCACATGTATGTTGATGATACCCAGCTTTACCTCACCACCACCTCTCAGCCACACTGCAATATCTGAACCTCTGTGTTGCCAGACTGCTTGTCTGACATGCAATCCTGGTTGAGCCAAAATTTCCTCTTATTAAACATTGGGAAGACTGAAGCGATTGGGGGTGATTTTAACCCCTAAGAAAAGGTGGGTTGAGGGCGGGTGGGCAGTGAAAATAGCAAGAATTCAGAATGGGAACGCATCCCAGCTCCAAAGCACCCACTTTCGGGTTTAACCCAAACATGTTTGAATGCGCACACACGCTACTGAAACCCAGAAGTCCCACTGGCACTAAAAACCAGCGGGCCGATATTTAAAGGGCAAATTAATGTTGTTGAACCACTTAAGTTGATTAAATGTTTGTGTATTGAGCCACACAAACCATTTTAACTTTCCCTGAATGTGTCTCCCGTGGCCTCTGAAACACGCCATGGAAACAAAGGCGAGTTACAACTGACCCTCATTTGGACCTTTAAACAAGTGATTGATGCATTAGAATAAAAGGTGAATTTTTGCATCAGGGCACTCAGTTCTCTCAGGCAAATCTTTAGCTGGGAGTTCTTTGTGTTTAGACTGAGATTTCCTTGTTGAGACTGAGAATTTTTGTGTTCAGACAAATTTATCTACATTTTGGATCCCCTCAAACTGACAATATCAGGATGGGGTGGGTGGGATACAATAGATCTATTCCACAGTACATCTGAGGGGGAGGCACATCACCACCATCTGCGGTAGGCGTGGTGTGCAGTTCTGGGAAATGAAGGTGCACAAGACAGTGGTGCACCACAAGGACCTGCGGAAGAACAGAAAGGGGACCAACGGAGTGGCTGAGGTAGCAAGAGGCACTACCCACATAGGGGGTGTACAGGCAGAGGCTATGCTTCCTGTAACACTCTGAGGGGCAGTGCCTAGGCAGCCTCAGATTGAGTCGCCAGGTGGGCCTGGTGGCCACGCATTGCCCGTTGCAGTTAAAGTCATCACTACCCTCAATTTCTTTGCCTCCAGATCATTTCAGGGCGCCACTGGTGACATCACCGGGATCGCTCAGTTGTCTGCACATAAGTGTATACCACAGGTGATGGATTTTTTTTTTGTCAGGGCATCCAACTACGTCAACTTCCCCTGTGACTTCATCAGCCAGACTGAGAGGGCATTGGGTTTCACTCTCTGGCTGGCTTCCCACGGGTGCAGGGCGCAATTGATTGCACGCACGTAGCAATCCGAGGATCTCCACATGAGCCAGGACTATTCATCAACAGAAAGGATTATCACTCCATCAATGCGTAGCTGATTTGAGACCAGCGGAGAGGTTTCTACAGATCTGTGCCAGATCCCTGGCAGCTGCCATGATTCCTTCATTTTGGACGAGTCCAACATCCCGGCCCTCTTCCACGCAGAAGGCAGATTTAACGGTTGGGTCCTTGGAGACAAGGGCTACTCCCTGCAGATGTGCCTCATGACACTTATGAGAAACCCCATCAGTGAGATACAGCAGCGGTACAACGACAGTCACATCCCCATCAGATCTATCAATGAACAAGCCATAGGAATGCTGAAGATGTGCTTCAGGTGCCAGGATAGATCTGGGGGAGCCCTTCAGTACTTACCAGTGAGGGTGTGCAGAATAATAGTCGTGTGTTGCATCCTGAACAACATCACTCAGCAAAGAGGGTTACATGTTGGGGAGCTCGAATGCGCTCATGAAACATCCTCATTTGCCGGCAACATTAAAGAAGATGTTGAGGATGAGGAGGAGGAGGAGGAGGATGAAAATGGGGAACCCATTGCCAGACATGGCTGCTCGTGATGCCAAGGATTCATTCACATCTAACAAGTTCTCATAATGAGATCTGCAAACTGAAGATAGTGAACTACTCAGACCGTCTGGAACAACCTCCACCACCACCAGGACCCACCCACCGTTTGTACAAAACAGTCCTTCAACCACGCATACATCCATTGTACACATGCTCAATGGGTGGCATCAAGTCTTGGTATTCATAATGAAGCACATGAAAGGGTGCTTTCACAAAAGGTACTCCAGAATGGGCAAGTTGTGGCAGTGGTGGTGACAATTATAACATTTAATGTGTATTTAACAAAAATCAAATATGAATGAAAAATATGACATTTCATCAGACACCCTTGAACATACCCTTGGCGATTACAAAACCTTAACCTTCCTCTTCCTAACGTTTCTATGTGGTGCATCCCCTGTGGCATCAGCAAAGGTACTGGCAGGTTGATCAGATTCATGCCCTGACTGCTGAAATGCTTTTGGCCTACGGCCTCTGGGTTTTGGAGTTTGTGAGAGCTCCGCCAAAGACTGTTCCACCTGCACCTGTACAGGGGCAGACTCGGTCGTTGGGAGAGGAGGCAGTATTGTGGGTACTAGTTGGGGAGGGGTAATGGGTGAGATGTGAGAGCGATTTGAGTGGAGTCCCCACTTCCATGTACCCTTTCGCCATCATCCCTCTCCTGGGCTGGCGCAACATTACTCCCACCACTCTGCTGGACAGCAGGCTGGTGAGGAGATGTGGCACTTTCTAAGGCCACAGACAAAGTTTCTGTCTGCTTATTTAAGGCAGCAGACATGTTGGCATCCAGAGTCCGCACGGGCGTGGTCATGGCCTGCATGGACTTATTTGAGAGCCGTGCTTGAAGCTCAATGGAAGCTGTCACTCTCCATTAAAGACATGCCCGCACTTACATGCACCACCTGCCCACATATCTTTTTGCTCACTTATTCATCTGGGCTGGATCTTGATGGAAAAACAATACCATGTTAACGACACATGACTTTATTAATGCAAAAATTGGCCACTGCGTTCAGGGGATTAAGAGATACGCCATCAGTTGCGAATCTCCAGAGTTTGCTGGTTGATTTACGCAGCTCCGCTATTTGCTTTGCATAAACGGCATTTCGCCCTTAGCCTTCCCGTTATTTTTAAGAACTTGCTGGATTTGCACGTTAATTGCCCATTAAATTTGCAACAGAAAGTTGGGCTGGAATTTAACAGGGTAAGTACCTTTTTAAGAATGTGATAATTGTCAATGCAACGCCAATCACAAAGGAAACAATTGAAACTGTTGAGTCTCATTACTGCATGTAGTAAATTGTTGTTGGAGATTTTAAAAATGTCAAGTTTTAAATATTGTGGGGTTCAAAACCCCTTTCAAACAAGGACATTTGAAAACCTGCAAACACAGTAATGTGGTAAACTGTGTTCTCCCAAATCCTGTTTTTGCCTCAGTGATGGCATTGGTCTGAGTTTCAGGATCAAGGACATTGTACTGTGGATAGATCTCTAGATTATTAAGTAATTAAGCTAGATGGATCATATTGAGCTTAAAGAATTGGCATGCTTTCAAAACGCATTGGCTTTTGGAAACACAAACTTTTCAACATAGCGGGGGGTGGGGATTAGGGTACAAAAAGGCATACATCAAAGGCTTCAGATCGGGAAAGCAATGATAGGTGTGAAAAAAGCATAGGCCTCTCATTTCTATCTGTTAATCTGTTCAAAGAACTAGGATTTGTAAAACATCAAATAGGATTCCATCCAGCATATGGTCAAATGGTACAAGGGATGGATTTGAAACCATTGAAGCAATCAAAATTGGAGACGTCAGGACCATTCAAGAATGTCTGTGCATAGAAATGAAAGGGGCTATCTCCACATGAAAGGCCATAAACAGAGATAGTAAAGGGGCCTTGTACATTCCATGGTTCGAGCACATGGGGCTCGATTTTCTCGGGAAATTGCAGGTGTGTTGGGAGCGGGGGGGGCTTCGAAAATCAGGGAAATCCCCTTTGGGTTCGGAGCTCGGCTCCAACCCGCCGATGTCCGAGTTCACCACGGATGCACCGGTGTGCGCGCGAGCATCCCGAATCTGGAAGTCCTGCCGGCAATTAAAGCCGGCGGGATGATAGTTAAAGAGCTAAATGTACCTCGGGTACTTAAGGCAATTTACTTGTGACATATTACGTAGTTAGAATTATTTTTAACTTACCTGGGCAGCTTTCCCACGGCTTCTGATTTACGCCTGGTGAAACCAGACATGAAGGACTGGATCAGGGAAAAAGAAACTAAATAAATTAAATAAAAAAACATTTCACAAAGTTAAAACACAAAATCAACCTACCTTTCTACCTGCTCCGATGTCCGATGTCTCCCTCTCCGAACTGTCCCTCTTCACCCCCCTGATCTCCCCTTCTTCGTCCCCCCTGATCTCCCCTTCTTCGTCCCCCCCGATCTCCCCTTCTTCGTCCCCCCCGATCTCCCCTTCTTCGTCCCCCCCGATCTCCCCTTCTTCGTCCCCCCCGATCTCCACCTCTCCCCCACGATGTCTCCCCGATCTCCCTTCTTCCCCCCTCTGACGTCCCTCTGATCTTCCCCTCTCTTCCCCCCCACCCCCCCACCCCGATCTTCTATTCCAGCGCCGGATGATGTCTCGCTCTCTCTCTTTCTCTCCCCCCACCCTCGCGTTGCAGTTCCTGGTGGCAGCCAGCCTGTCAATCAGGCTGGCTGCCGGATGCGAAACCCAGAGAGCACGTTAATTAATTACGATGCGATCGCGTCGGAAACGGTAAGAATTGTTTGTTCAGGTTTGCCACACGCACCTTCACCACCTCCCCCCCCCCCCCCCCCGCGCTGCCAACCCGCCATCATTTCAAAATGAGCCCCTGGTCTTTTCTACATCAAAAGGGTGTCCAGTCACATGGTCAAAGCCTACACTGTCAATCATTGAGGTATGTTCATGATTTAGGCATAGCAACAGGGAGCGATTGGACAAAAAGAATGACCCTCCCCAATCCTACATCCTATTGGTAAAAAAATATATAAAAAGAAGACTTTGAGAGAAGAACAGCCTCTTCACCACCCAGCAGTCTCAAGGAACATGCAGTGCAGTTGAATATCAGGCAAGACGAAGAGGACCTCAAGGACTGAAGAGCTGATCAACCCTCAGGCCCGATGAGCAAAATCTTTGGTTTAAAGGTGGTATATGTATTGATGGTTTGCCTGATGTGTGTATGAGCTGTTATGTCATTACATAATAATGTTGTGAATTAGTAAGTGTATAATGAGATTTTATAAAGGAAAGTCATATGTATGGTTCATTAAATAATTACTTTTGATTAACAAAACTACCGTGAGTGAGGGTAACTTTCTTTGCTTGACTATTCGTCCAATGTCCAAGAATCACACAAAATAAGGAATTCCCTACATTTTAATTTTTTTCTTACTTTTCCCTTCTGCCTGTTTTTCTCTTTCTCAATCCAATCTTTCTTTCCCTCTCCTTATTTCTCTTTCTGTACCTGATTTGACTCTAATTCGCCCTCCTTCATCATTCCTCCGTTTCTTTCTCAATCCTTAGATCTCGTTGGTTAAGGAGATACACTGTTGGTCCTGTCCTAAGGTTCCAGATGCCCTGTTACCCTCGCCGCACCAGTATCAGCTCGCATTTCCAGCAAGTTAAGGTGCAAAATTTTTTCTAGCTGAAGGGTGCAGAAAAAAGTCTAACTAATGGCGCGTGCAGCGAGATACCCTGCTCCAGCAAGGTCTGGACCAATGTGTTCTTCTTTGGCTCGGTGTCAATCGTGTTGGTGTTTATATGATTTACCCACTACCCACGGTGGACGGTAAAACAAAGAAGGTAAGTAGCCAACATATTTTTTTAAAACAGGAAATCTCACCGAGCAACTGCATCTCCTAATTGTTAACTGTTGCACCCAGAATCTTATCACTAAAATAATCGCACTTTAACGAGGTGCAAACAACTAATTGAAACTGCTTAAAGTTCTGGCTTGGCCTGAAATCAGCAGAGCCTTTTAAATAGGTAAGTACAAGGTAAGCATTTATTGAACTGTCCGAAGTAGTCAACATGCTTAATTGGTTATAAGCAGTGCCTTTGTAAATGAATCCTATGGAAATAGCAAGCAGTTAGTGCTATTTGCCTCATATAGGTAACTGCCTGTGATAAGCATGGACGGTATAAGTGGTGGGGACTTTATTTAAAATAATGAGAGGATTAGATTCGGTCCACATGAAAAGGCAATTTGAGTTATGTAAGTTAGGGAGTTACCAGGGGACATGAGTATAGATTACTTAAGTATTGAAACTAGGTGAAATGTCAGGAGGTCTGTCTTTTCAGAGTGATCGACCACTGGAACAGGTTGCCAACTTGTGCAGCAAGTGTAGATATGCTGCAAACATTGAAAAGAGAGCTGACTGAGTTCCTAACGGTGGCCGATATTGATGTGAATAAAAGGAAGCTGGGGTATTGGAAGATGATTCCCCCAGTCACTGATCTCCTGGAAATTATTCCATCTCCTTCAGGTTTGGAAAGGAATTTCTCAGAATCTTTTTCCCTACTTTGGCCTATGTTTTTTTTTCTCTTTTCTTACCTCTCCCAGGAGATTGTATGGCTGGCTGGTGGGGCACAGACTGAGGTCATGGTGAACATAAGTTGTACCATGACAGTAAGAAACAGGCTTGATGGACCAGCTGGTCTTTTCCTTTCTGCCATGTTCATATGTTTGTATCTCATTTACTATTTGTGGGGCCTTGTGTGCAAATTGGCTGCTGTGTTAACAAAACTGTAACTACACTCCAGACATAATTCACTGGATGTGATGTGCTTTGTGCTTTGTGACATCCTGAGGATGTGATTAGCTGCTTTATAAATGCAAGTTGTTTTTTTCCTTTGAGCTGCCTTTCTGCTATTTTAATGAAGCCTTTTGAGTTAACTGTTTATGTACACCGGACAATGCAATTTTATACACACTCAGTACTAATATCGCCCAGGGAAAACTCAAATCCCAGACTCTGGTCCATGTTTGGCTTAATTGATATCAAAGGATATTACAATCCCAAACAAAGACCAGCATCAACACACCAGGTAACTGCCTGGCACATATAAATGCTCTGATAATATTATTACACCGTTTTTCAGAAAATACAATTTTAAATAACAAAAGTATCTAGTAAATCTTACATAGAATTTACAGCACAGATGCAGGCCATTTGGCTCAACTGGTCTGTACCAGTGTTTATGCTCCTGCCTCCCTACTTCATCTCACCCTATCAGCATATCCTTCTATTCCTTTCTCCCTCATGTACTTATGTAGCTCCCCCTTAAATGCATCTATGCTATTTGCCTCAACTACTCCATGTGGTAGCAAGTTCCACATTCTAACCATTCTCTGGGTAAAAATGTTTATCCTGAATTCCTTATTGTATTTATTAGTGACTCTCTCTTATATTTATGACCCCTAGTTTTAGACTCCCCCACAAGTGGAAACATCTTCTCTATCTATCCTAGCATACGCCATCATGATTTTAAAGACCTGTATCAGGCCACCTCTCAGCCATCTCTTTTCTAGACAAAAGAGCACCAACCTCTCAGTTATGGTATCATTCTTGTAAATCGTTTTTGCACCTTCTCCAGTGCTTCTATATCCTTTTGTAATAGGTTAACCAGAACAGTAAGTGTGGTCTAACCAAGGTTCTGTACAAGTTTAACATAACTTCTTTGCTTTTCAATTCTATTCTTCTAGAAATGAACCCTAATGCTTTGTTTGCAATTTTTATGGCCTTAACCTGCTTTGCTACTTTTAATGATTTGTGAATCTGTACCCCTGGATCTCTTTACTCCTCTATCCCATTCAGACTCTTATTTTCCAAGGAATATGTGGCCTCCTTATTCCTCCTACTTAAAAATCTTAATGCTGTTTTTAAAACTGTTGGTTTACTGTTAGAAAATATATCAAAGTCCAGGCTTATCACTATATTATTGTTCTTTATAGATTCTTAAACCCCATAAATAGTACGTTGGTAATGCTGGAGTAACAGCAACTTGTCATCTCTGTGTGATAACAGCAAGGTGATAAAGGGACTCCTCGGTGTGTTGCCCGGTTTACTAACATTGTTACGATCAACGGCTGGGACACTTCAAGCCATTTTAGAAATAATTACCGTTTTCTGAACAAACATGGAGAGGGTGAATTTCCTCTAAACAGAGACAGTGGACACGATTGTAAAAGAAATCTGCGGTGGGTTGGGGGCAGGGGGGCAAAGAAAATCATGTTTTGGAGGAGCGGGAAGAAATCCCGGCTCCAACACGCCTAAGAACATGCACGACCCAAAGCCATCTGGGTGCACGCGCTGTTCCTGAACCCGGAAGTCCCGCCAGCAATTAAAGCCAGCGGGACGGTATTTAAATCACTAAATCACCTAGTTGAATTAGTTTAAAAATGAATAAATGTTAATTTACAATGAAGGCAAGAGATTTCAATGCTGCCTCACCATACTTCCTGTGCTGTGTGAAACACGGCATTGAGACAGAGTCGTGTTTCAGCCAGCAGCCATTTGGACATTTAAATGCCTGTTTGACAGATGGGGATAAAAGATGAGTTATTGCAGCAGGGCACTCAGTTCTCTCAGACAAACTTTTGGCTAGGAGATCTTTGTGTTTAGACTGAAAATTCTTGGTTTCCACTCAAAATTGTTCTGTTTACACATATTTACCAACTTTTCGGACTCCCACAAACTGACACCATCAGGATTGGGGACGCGATGACTGCATTCACCAGTACATCCGAGGACGAACAACATCACCATCCTCGCCAGGCACGGCGTGCACTTCCACCACTTGGAGCTCCACAACACAGTGCTGCGCCACAGGCACCTGCACAAGAGCACGGGGAGAACAACAGAGGGAGCGACATTGCAGAAGGCACTACCATCGTTAGAGGGTCTACAGACCAAGGCTCAGCTTCCTGGACACCTCTGGAGAGCAGTGCATACAGAAGCTGAGAGTGAGTCACCAGGTGGTCGCAGACATCTGCAGCCTTCTTCATGCCAAGCTGCTCCCAGCTGGGCTTGGCGGCATCTCAGTACCTGTTGCAGTTAAAGTGACCACTGCACTCAACTTCTTCGCCTCCGGATCATTCCAGGGTGCCACCTGTGACATCGCCATGGTCTCAGTCGTCTGCACACAAGTGCATAAGGCAGGTCACCGACAGCTTTTTCGCAGGGCCTTGCAATACGTCAACTTCCCCATGGATGGCCTCAGCCAGATGGAGAGTGCAGTGGGATTCCACTCTGGCTGGCTTCCCACATGTACAGGGTGCAGTCGATTGCACACACATATCAATCCGAGCACCTCCATACGAGCCAGGACTGTTCATCAACAGAAAGGGGCATCACTCCATCAGCACTCAGCTTGTTTATGACCCCAAAAGATTTCTTCATGTGTGCACCAGATTCCCTGGCAGCTGCCACGATTCCTTCATTCTGAGAGAATCCAACATCCTGCCTCTCTTCCACGCACCAAACAGCCTTAAGGGCTGGCTCCTCGGGATCAAGGGATACCCCCTGCACACGTGGCTAATGACACCTCTGAGGAACGGCATCAGTGAGCAACAGCGTCAATACAACGACAGCGACATCGCCACCAGGTCTATAATTGAACATGCGATAGGGCTGCTCAAGATGCGATTTTGGTACCTCGATCGTTCTGGGGGAGCACTTCAATACGCACCAGTGAGAGTGGGTTGCATTATAGTGGTGTGTTGTGTCCTGCACAACATGGCACTACAGAGAGGGGTACCGGTTGATGAGGCTCCATGGCCTCATCTGCCATGCGTAAGGAGCAGCAAGAGCAGGAGGAGGAGGATGAACCCATGGGCAGAGCAGCGGCTCACCTGGCTGCTCGTGAGGCCAGGGAGTCACTCATATGTGAACGGTTCTCGTAAGATCAGAAAGTGAGGCTAGTCCAGTCCTCACACCACCTGGAAAGATCAGCGCCAACACCAGCCCCTCTCCCCCCTGCACAAAACAGTTCTGCAACTACACATACACCCATTGTAAAGTGGCCCAATGGGTGGCATCAAGTGTCACCATTCATGGTGAAGCACATGAAAGGGCCCTATCACAAGCCAGTCAAGAATGGGCAAGACGTGGCAGTAGTGATGAGAATGATAACATTTGATGTGAGTTTAACAGAAACCAAATAGAAATGAAAAACATGCCAGTCTATCAGACACCCTTGTCCATACCTTGCGTGCTCTCAAATCCTTAGCCTTTATCTTCCAATAGTTTCTACATAGTGCATCTCCTGTGGCTGCAGTAGGGATAGTGGCGGGTTGCTTATGTCCATGGCCGGACTGCTTAGATGCTTTTGGCCTCCGCCCTCTGGGGTTTGGAGCCCGTGAGGACCCCTCCAAAAACTGCTCCACCTGCACCTATGCAGGAGCAGACTCGGCCACCTGGAGAGGAGGCAGCATTGTGGGTATTGGTTGAGAGGGGGACAACGGGTGAGATGTGGGAGCGCTTTGAATGGCATCCCCACTTCCATGTCCCCTTTCGCCATCATTCCTCTCCTGGAACAGGCCCACATCACTCCTACCACCCTGCTGGAGAACAGTTTGGAGAACATGTATGATGCCTTGGAAACGCATGTTGGTGTCTGTCTGTTTATGGTGGCAGAATGTTGTTCACCGTGAGTCCGAACGGCCGTTGTCAGGGCCTGAATGGACCCATTTGTGAGCCATGCTTGAAGCTCAATGGAGGCTAGCCGTCTCTCCATCGCAGACATTCCCGCACTTACCTGTGACACTATCTCAAACATTTACGCAGTTACGTGCGACACTATCTCAGACAGTTGATCACGTCCCTGTGACACTATCTCAGAGATTCCCTCCTGTACCTGTGCCATGATTCCACTAATGCAGGAGTTGGACTCTTCCGTTCTCTGCGCTATTGTGGAGAGTGTGCGTGGCACCTGTTCCAGTACCTCGCAAATGTACAGTCCCTTGATCATTCTCCTTTTAATGGATGGCCTGTGGGGTTCAGCATCTGCATCCAGCTGAGCAGAGCCTGGAGAGGAGTGTGCCCACCGACACGGACTCTCCATAGCTGCCTCTGTCACCAGTGTCTGCTCGTGCTCACTTATGTGTGGCGACTCACCAGGTGCCAATCCAACTAACTCATGACTAGGACCCACCGCGGTGTGAGTATCTGTGGTGGTGGGTGGCTCACTCAGATGTGATGATGCGCCCTCATAGGCCGGCAGGTCCTCTGAGGAATCGCTCTCTGCCATCACTGTGGTCGTTGAATGGCCTGTAAGAGAACAGAAGGCAATATTAAGCATCATCACAGATGTGTTGTGTTGCAATGAGCATACTGAGGTGTTCAACATGGCGAGCATTGTTAACATCAATTCATGTGTGTGATGAATGTTAAAGTCGCCAGACGTTTGTTGGGTGCCAGTCTTGGTGTCTCCGATGGACAGGCACTCGAGAGTACGGCTGATCTGCAGGGCCTCCTCCTCCGCCTCTGTGAGGACCACTATTTGTTGTGGACCCTTATGTGCGTCTTGCTCTCTTCTCTTAGACGGGGAGAAAGTACAGACGTGTGAGTGATGGTGAACTGGCCAACCAATGAATGCATTGCTTTGGGTGAGGCTGACCATGAAAAAGATGCATCAGAGGGTGAATATGAGACAGAGACATCACATTGCATCGGGATTGGGGTGAGTGGTTGTGGTGGGATCACAAATGGGGAGGTGAGGACGTGCTGAGGAAGTGCAGGTAAGTTGAGGATGAGCCTTAAGTGGGTGTGAGGAGTGATGTGATTGAGTAGTCTTGGCAATACCGAATGAGTTGGGGGGGTGATATGCACCACGGAATGCAGGAGAATCAGTAAGTGTACTCACTTTTGCTGACCCAGTTATGTCATTGAATCGCTTTGTGCACTGGACCCAGGTGCGGGATACGTTGCTGCTTCTGGTAACCTCCTTTGCCACCACGAGCCAGGCCTTCTTGGTGGCAGAGGCAGGGCACTTCCTCCTGTCAGCCGTGTAAAATAGTTCCATCCTCCTCACCTTGGCCAGTAACAGCTGAAGTGAGGCATTGCTGAATCTTGGAGCAGCCTTGCACCTGTGTTGCTCCATTGTGTCTTCTTGCTCCTGCAAAATCCATTGCAGCAATAGCCCTTTAAATCCAGACACTGCAGCTGACAGCCTGTCATGCGGGTGTAGTCCGCCCACTGCACAGCTTTCGGACGGCAAACCCAGAAACAAGATTAATGGCCATCTATTAAATCGTGGGGAACGGTAAGTTTTTATTCTTCGGGTCTGCCCACATCCATTGACCCTCCCCACTGCCATCCCACCACCCTATTAAAATCAGGCCCAGTGTGTTAAGTGATAGTTACATATTTTTGCCCAATGTATTTAAGGCGCTCTCAGTAATGCCTGACGTCTAGAAGTGCGGATATGTTAGAGCGCACTAATAAGAATGCACAACTTAGCAGCCAATATAAAGGCACTGTAGTAATCTAGCTCAAATGGCTAGATAGCCACTTAACTGGTATAAGTAACTGGAACCATGGATTGTCCAATTTCTGGGCACAAACAAGGCACTGTGCAAAAGGTAGAAACCTAGATTTATTGGAAGATCTGCTGCTTATAGATAATGTGAAGGCATGGAGAAACATTTCTATTGTATGGAGGAATAACCCAACAATAATCAGAGGGCAAGGCAAGCATGGGAGGACATTGTCCGAGCTATAGATGCAAGATCACGTGACAGAGAAGCTGTCCGAACTCGATGAGTAATGAAGGCGACCATAAATAATTGTGGATTACCAAGTGTCAGTTTGTATCAGTTGGCAGCACTGTCATCTCTGTGGCAGAAGGTCATGGATTCAAGCCCCATTTTGGGACTTGAGGACTCAATGCAGGTTGACACTTCAGTGCAGTACTGAGGGTGTGCTGCGTTGTTGGAATGCTGTTTGTTTTTTGGATGAGATGTTGAACTGGCCTCTTGGTGGACATAAAAGATCCCATGGCACTTTGAAGACAAGCAAGGGTGTTCCCCAAGTGCCCCAGCCAATACTTATCCCTTAACCAATCTCACCAAAAGTGATAAATGAAGAGTTAATGTCAATGCTGTTTGTGGGACCTTGCTGAGTGCAAATTGGCAGCCATGTTTGCCTACATAACAACAGTGACTATACTTCAAAAGTAATTCATTTGCTGAAAAGCACTTTAGTTTGATTCCTGGGATGAATGGGTTGTCCAATGAGGAGAGATTAAGTAGAATGGGCCTATGGTCTGTGGAGTTTAGAAATATGAGAGGTGATCTCATTGAAACGTATAAAATTCTTAGAGGGCTTGACATGGTAGATGCTGAGAGGTTGTTCCCCCTGGCTGGAGAGTCTAGAACTAGGGGGCATAGTCTCAGTATAAGGGGTCGGCCATTTAAGACTGAGATGAGGAGGCATTTCTTCACTCAGAGGGTTGTGAATCTTTGTAATTCTCTAGCCCAGAAGACTGTGGATGCTCAGTTGTTGAGTATATTCAAGACTGAGATCAATAGATTTTTGGACTCCAAGGGATATGGGGATCGGACAGGAAAGTGAAATTGAGGTCGACGATCAGCCATGATCTTAATAATGGCGGAGCAGGCTCGAGGGCCCAAATGATCTACTCCTGCTCCTATTTCTTATGTTATGTTCTTATGGAATATCCTGAGGATGTGAAAATATATAGGTAAAATTATTTATGCCAATCCAAAAAGTTATAGGTGTCAAAACGTGTTTGCCTGAGTAGCTTAGCATACCTAATCTGAATTGATCGAGGAGTATACTGGAATTGCACTATGAAGGTAAATAATGAAGATTGTTTAGAACTAGTGGAGCAGGCCAAAACAATAGCCTGGAAAGATACAGGGGAGAAAGATTGAAGACTGTCATAATTCTCACACAACAACAAAGCAATTCATTTTATGCCAAGCACTTTGGAATGTTTCTGAGAGATGTAATAAGTTGCTAAAGAATTTCATTTTTTCTCCATTTCTTTCTCTTTTTCTTTCTCTCTCTAAATAGACAAGTGAAATCACTTGCCACAATCAATGAGTTTCAAATTTAGCTGTACCTGAGGATGATCCACAAGCTGGACAAAAGGAGCACTCCCAGTTTGCTCTGTGTTAATCACTTATCTCCAAATTTCTTTCAGCAGATGTGAAGCAGTGAATGTGCCATAAAATGTGCCATGAATTATCTGTGCAGCAAAAACATACTTAATAATGCCACGTGCTTAATAGGTGTCCTTCTCTTCTTGCTACTCACATGCCACAACCCTAATAGCAGCCATGATTTAATTGAATGGCGGAACAGGCTTGAGGGGTTGAATGGTCTGCTTATGTTCCTATGTTCCCAGCAACAAGCTTCATTATGGCAATCCGCATCTTCACCAGCCCAGGTACGCACGCTTGAGAGGGTTTTAGTGAGTTAGAAGAGGAAACACAGGATGAGCCACTTCTGAAAGGTGTTCAAGGGCAGAGATGGTGGCTGAAGGTGGGATGGCTTTTTGTGAATGGAGTCATAGCATGGTCACGAATCAATACCTCAACATGCCGTTGCTATGAATTGATGCACCAGTCATTTGCTTCCTTGCAGACAGTGCTGTAAGTTAAGTTTGCTACTGTTGTAGATTGTGCTAACCAGCTATGCTCTGCTATGAAGCCAGAGTTATGTGCTGTACAGGCAACCATTGATCACCATCAGTTGTATCACCAGGGAGATCTCAGGCACACAGATGGCGAGCAGGCTGAAGCATCTGTCAGGAATGTTCCCACTGATGTGGAGTCCAAATCCAAGACACAATAACAGCTGCCCTTCCCCCCTCCCCTCCAAAGCATGCAGGCCCTTCCAGCCACAGTAAAGAAACAGTGGCCTAGTGGCGGGCTAGCCACCCAGTGATCGTGAGGTCAAATCCCAGCACAGCAAGTTGTGACATTGAATTCAATAAATATGTTAATTTTCGGGCTAGTACTAGAAAAGTCTATCTAGTTCAGTGACATCCTTCAGGGAAGGTACCTGCCATCCTTACCTGCTCTGATCGACATGTGACTCCAGCCCCACACAGTGTGGTTGACTTTTAATGCTCTCAGGGCATCTAGGGATAGGCAATAAATACTGCCTTACCAGTGTCACCCTTATCCCAAGAACAAATTAAAATAAAGGCAGAGTAAGACAGACAATTCCTGGCACACAGGGAGGACCATGTGGGGCTGTAATGCGTCGAAGCAAGCAGCCACGGGAATCACTTGCTCGTTTTCAGAAGACCTCTCAGGAAGCTTCCACATCTATTCCTTTCTTACGAGGTTGAATGCGAACCACTTAGTCACTATTACCGAAATAAAATCACATCTCCTTAAACTTGACAGTCATTGGCCCCGTTATTTCCGGGGAGGCAGGGAGGGGACGAGGGAGTGCAGTTGCCAGGGGAGAAACCTGGAAATCCCGGGAACACGAAGTTTTCTGCCGAATTTAACGGCAGGACTTCATTATCATTTTTTAATTCAGTTTCCTGCCCGGCAGCTGGACAGATTGGCAGGCTGGCTGGCTGCCAGGTGGTAAAGCCAGCAGTAGATGTGATAGTTGAGGACGGTCCCTGGCAATCGGGAAAGATCAGGGCATGGTGGTTGGGGGTTGTGAGCTCGGCAAACGGGAGGGAGGGAGGCAAAGATTGGGGGTTGGAGAGGAGGAGAGGGTTGGCCGATCGTGGCAGCGAGGAGAGGCCACGATTGGCAGCAGGTTTACTTGAGGGGTCGGGGGAATCACTCCTGCTCCTCCAGACTCACAAGCAGTGCTACAAAAAACACTTACCTGCTTGATCCAACAGCTCCCGTCTTCATTTTGCTGCCAGGTTTCCTGAGCAACTGCACTGTGGGAGGCTGATTTAAATATTAGAATGAAGTGTCCCACCTCTTGAGAGCGGGACATAGACAAGCCACGCAACCTGCCGCAGTAAAAACACGACGGATTGGGGTCACCTTGTGTGATTTTAAATTTTTAACCCCCGACCCAGACTCTCTCCCGCCCTTCTTGGGGGGTTTAATATCAGCTCCATTATTTATTTTTTCAAAATTAATGTTTCCCGATAAAAGATAGTAACAAGGAATTAGTCATAAAGAGCAAATAATGTCCAAACAAATATAAAAGTAGCCCTCAAAGGAAGAACTCTTCAATCAGAATATGGTGACCACATGCTGCTTCCTGCAGTGGTTACTCTGCTTCTGCTAGCTTTTATCATTATATCTTCCTCTTCCTCCTATGCCAAGGCTTGTTGCAGCTCCTCATGTCTAAGCAGGTTTATATCTCTTTATCATTGCTAATATTGCAGCACACCACTTCTGCCAACTCTATCTGGGACATATTGCAGAACACCTCAGGTGTAATTCAGACATCAGAAACATTTTCTCAGGACACCAAATGTTGATGTTCTTACCACTCTCATGTGATTCAAGTGGGCTCTTTTCTGAGGGGCACAGAGTTGCATAGCTGTGTTACAAGTCATATTTCAAGTGGGTAACCCACATCTCTGAGGAGTAAACCGCTCATCTCTCTGTCCCTCTGGAACAAGTGGAGAACCCATGATTCCTTTAAGGTACAAGTGTTGTGGACATTTCTTGAGAACCATACTTTGACTAGTAGCAGTGCACACCATTTGAACATTTATAAAATAATGTACTTTTCTGTTAATCAATGTCTTAGGATGTTGCATAAATGCTTCAGTAGCCACATGGGTGCAGTTGATAGTGCTTTGTATCTTGGGAATGCCACATCTTTCATAAAATCCTCTGCGCCTCTCCTGTCCTTGCTGCATTCTGGTGCTTAATTTAATGCTATCGCCAGCATGTTCAAACAGGCATTTGTGCCTTTGGTTATGCATGGGTGCGATACAAAATGGCTCATCCTTACCAAGTTTCCTGCCATTTGGTTTTAAAAGAGTTTTTGGAGAATGCAGTTCCTTAGCTACAGTTCTGATTACCAGGAGACTGCACAAGTCATCTGTGACTTTCTTTCTGAAGCATAGTCTTCTCACATTTTTTCCTCAGTAAGGACAAGTAGCTCTATTACTGGAGGTAGACATACTGCTTGGAAGAGTAGCGAGTCCAAGTGATCCTCCTCCTGAGGCCTCCGACTTCCCTGGTGCCTCCTCTTCGATCTCCTCATCCAACATATCCAGCAATGTGAGAATGAAGTTGTTGAATTGCTCCTTGCAATGTCTCTTGCTCTGTTGCATAGTGTTCCTCTGCTGACGTAATAGTATTTTTGTGTGCATGTCATTAAAACACATGTTCTTAATGCCAAGCATGATGTAATTGAATCTTAAGAAGCCAAAAAAATGCTAGTACTGTGCAATAACTTGCATTAAACTGTATTACTCTCTGGAGGAATTTGAGGAACAGGAGCAAAAATTAGTGAACACTCCACTCATGCTAATGCATAAATTCCTTACACATTAATGCACATATAGCACGTATGTTTCATTAATGGGTCCACATCAATTTATTTACTTCATTTTCTCTTAAGCAACTTCATTAGCATGCATGGTGGCCAGCTTCCACATATAACCTGACTGACACCGAACTCCATCTCTCCAGCACCACTAATGATTTCACTCCTGTTGCTGTATTACTCGATTGCATTTCTTGCATGTGTCACTGGGGTACCAGTGCTCAACCTGTCCAATTAAAATCGCACCCTTCTGGTCCAGCAGAGGAGTCCACAAAGCACATTTGCCCTCTTTAGTGAGAGGTAGAAATTGGACCTATGCCTACACCAGTCAGTACAGGCAACAACGATCTTCCCTTGAGGTGTGGACTCGCAGAGGTGGCCACATTTCTGAACAATACTTAGAATCATAGAATCTTACAGCACAGAATGAGGCCATTCAGTCCTTCATACCTATGCCGGGCTTTGAAAGAGCTATCCAATTAGTCCCACTTTCCTGCTCTTTCCTCATAGCCCTGCAAACTTTTCCTTTTCGAGTATTTATCCAATTTCCTTTTGAAAGTTACTATCGAATCTGCTTCCACCACCCTTTCAAGCAGTGCATTCTGCTTAATGTGATGTCTTGATTCCAACTATATTTGAGTATTTAATTTACTAAACAAGTAAAGCATTGGTGCATGTTTATTAACTAGCAGATAAAGGGGAACTAGTGGATGTAGTATATTTGGATTTTCAAAAGGCATTGGATAGGGTGGCACACAAAGGTTGTTACACAAGATGAGGACTCGTGGGGTTAGAGGTAATATATCAGCATGGATAGAGGATTAGTTAACGGAGAGAAAACAGAGGGATACATTTTAACCCCACAAACAGGTGGGTTGGGGGCAGGTGGGAAGGTAAAAATTGTAAAAAAGTAAAACCTGACCCCAGCCAGCCTCCAACCCGCCCACTCCCAGTTTTAACGGATGGGCGACCAACCCACTCTCGGGAGACGGGCTCAGTTAGTAAAATCTTTTAAGGAGGCTGCGGGCCTCCATTTAAATTGTTTTTTTATTTTTAACTCCTGGGGGCCGGGATTCTCGGGCCTTCTGATTCACACCACGTTGGAGGAGGCAAGAAGGCCAGATCAACAGCTAAGTGCCTTTATTGTACTGCTTGTGGGGCAGGAGGAGCAGGAGTGCTTCCTCCAGGTCCAACAAGCCTACCTGCCGCGATCCAACACACGCGATCAGCCGACCCCCTCCCTTATGTCCAACCTCCCCATGATCTCTAAACCCCGCCACGATCTGCGAACCCCCCCACAAACTCAGACACCCCCCCACGATTTCTGAGGCCCCCCCCCACGACCTCCGAATGCCCCCCCCACGCTATTCAACACTCCCCCATGAGCTCCGACCACCTTGATGACAGATCCCCCCCCCCCCGCTCCCCCCTGATCTAAGACTTATCTGCTGGCAGCTGCTCCCTTGCTGCTCTCCCGTCCGACTGACAGCCAGCCTGTCAATGTGGCTGGCTGTCGAGCGGGAAAGCTACTGAAAAAAATTGAAAGACTTCCTCACATCAAAATCGCAAGGACGTCCGGGAAACCTATACTTCCGGGTTTCCCATCTGGAGATCCCTTCCCTCCTCCTCCCCGCTCTCTTCCTGGCTCCCCAATAAAATTTATTCCAGGGAGTAGGAATAAATGGGTCATTTTCAGGTTGGCAGGCTCTAACTAGTGGGGTGCCGCAAGGATCAGTGCTTGGGCCTCAGGTATTTACAATCTATATTAATGACTTAGATGAAGGGACTGAGTGTAATGTATCCAAGTTAGCTGACGATACAAAGCTAGGTGGGAAAGTAAGCTGTGGGGAGGACACAAAGAGTCTGCAAAGGATATAGACAGGTTAAGTGAGTGGGCAAGAAGGTGGCAGATGGAGTATAATGTGGGGAAATGTGAGGTTATTCAATATGGTAGGAAGAATAGAAAAACAGAATATTTTTAAATAGTGAGGAACAATTAAATCTTGGTGTTCAGAGGGATTTGGGTGTCCTTGTATAAGAAACACAGAAAGCTAACAAGCAGGTACAGCAAGCAATTAGGAAGGCAAATGGTATGTTGGTCTTTATTGCAAGAGGGTTGGAGTACAAGAGTAAGGAAGTCTTGCTGCAATTGTACAGGGCTTTGGTGAGACCACACCTGGAGTACTGTGTACAGTTTTAGTCTCCTTACCTAAGGAAGGATATACTTGCCTTAGAGGTGGTGTAACAAAGGTTCACTAGATTGATCCCTGAGATGAGAGGCTGGCCAATGAGGAGAGAGTGAGTAGAATGATCCTATACTCTCGAGTTTAGAAGAATGAGAGGTGATCTCATTGAAACATATAAGATTCTGAGAGGGCTTGACAGGGTAGATGCTGAGAGGTTGTTTCCCCTGGCTGTAAAGTCTAGAACTAGGGGGCATAGTCTCAGGATAAAGGGTCGGCCATTTAAGACTGAGATGAGGAGGAATTTCTTCACTGAGGGTGGTGAATCTTTGGCATTGTCTAACCCAGAGGGCTATGGATGCCCAGTCCTTGAGTATATTCAAGACTGAGATCGATAAATTTTTGGACTCTAACGGAATAAAGGGATATGGGGATTCGGCGAGAAAGAGGAGTTGAGGTCGAAGATCAGCCATGATCTTATTCAGTGGTGGAGCAGGCCCGAGGGGCCGTATGGCCTACTCCTGCTCCTATTTCTTATGTTCTTATGTTATGTTCTAACAGGGGTTACTTTGAGCATTAGGCTATGATAGATGCCCTAATCTAATGTTAAAGTCTATTACTTACCAACTTTGGTTTTATTATTGCTATCTAATGTAGTAAATCATCCAAGCTTTGTATAATATATAGTATTTGATAGCAATTGCATTATTGTGTGACTGCTTGCACTCACATTTTTTGTATTATAATCTATTCCCAGGTTGGTAATAATCTTTGCATTAGCACACACTTCACACATGAATGAGTATTTTGTCCATAATATTTTAATTTCCACACATTTGTCTTTCCATCATCCTGTCCCTATGGACATACTCTTATGTTTCCTCTGTTGCATGTAAATAATATTTTGAACAGATTTTTTATCTACAAATATGTTATTTCTGTTGCTCCTTCTGCTGGTGATAAGAAAAAAATGAGATGCATTTGTTTTCTCAGAATGATCTGTATGGAAATATTTACATTGGTGGCTCACTGCCCGTGATAGTGCTTGACGTTTATACATGTAGTACAGAGATTACTTCCTTGCTTAATGTGTGTTTTATCTATCAATAAATAGCAGTTGCTACTGTGGGGGTTCTGAAAATTACGTCCATGATACTTTAGTCTGTAGTGGAGCTGAAAATATATTTCCTCCGACTATTGGCCAGAAATTGCTGCAATGGCAGGTTTGGTGGTGAACGACATTAATTGGACTTTTATGCTCACCATTGACATCTCACTATATTTGCGCAGCAAATTGCTGGAATGTCAATCTGATAATGTTGCAGCGAGGTCAATGTCGTATCTGGAATCTCATGAACATCATGTCCAATGGTCCATCTCCTTGACCAATTAAATGAAAGGATAGAGAAAGAAACAGAGTGAATGATGGAGAAGGAAATAGGGTGAATTAGAGTCAAACAAAATATAGATAGAAAGAGGAATAAAGAGAGGGAAAGAAGGAGAGTGGATTAAGAGAGAGAGAAAAGAGACAGAAATGAAAAGTTTGAAAAAAATTTAAATGAACCAGCAGAAGAAGAAGACGTTGTCGACTAGTTGTGTTTGGGAATTGTTGTATTGGTCCTTGAGAAGTTAATGAGTGAATGGCAGAGTGTGTACAAACAGTCTTGACCCATGAAGTATAGAATCACCGGTCCCTTCCATCATAATCAGGAACAGTGGAACTGCTTTCATAGGAACATAGGAATTGCGAGATGAAAAAAGATTGAGATCCATCTAGTTCACCTTCTACCATCCTGGCAGTCGCATGATACAATGAAAACACAATTGTTGACTGATCATAGCAATCAATCTCTATCAATTAGTCTACAACGGATCCAGACATGAGGTGAGGAAAACCCCTATCCTGGGGAGCTTTGGGAACCATAGGTCCAAAGTCATCTTTTATCCTCGCAAGCATGCTGCACTTACCATGTCATGTCTTAAATTACTAATATACTGTATCCCAAAATGGTATTTTCTGAAAAAAATCGATGTAATTTGCATATGAATGAATGACCCTCTTCTGAGTGCCAAAACAGCTTTGCATCCTTTGCATTAAATTAATGCCTTCTGACACATGGCAAGACTGGCACAAAGACACTGCCAAAAAACAAATAAAAAGAATAAAAAGTCTCTAGGAACAATTGGTCACTGTTTAGCTTCATTGGTCCCTGTCTCTAGAAACAGAAACATGGCTTAAAGAGGGGCAGGAATGGCAGCTCAAAGTTCCTGGTTACAGGGTTTTCAGATGAAATAGAGAAGGGTATAAAAAAGAAGGGGGGGCAATTTTGGTTAACGAAACAATTACAGCTGTGACGAGGGATGATATGTTAGTAGGATTATCAAATGAGGCCATATGGGTTGAACTAAGGAACAAAAAAGGGGTAGTCACACTTTTGGGATTGTACTACTGACCCCCAAACAGTCAGAGGGAGATAGAAGAGCAAATATGTAGGCAAATTTCTGAGAAGTGCAAGAACAGTAGGGGATTTGAACTACCCTAATATTAACTGGGACACAAATAGTGTGAAGGGTATAGAGGGCAACAAAATTCTTAAATTGCATTCAGGAGAACCTTTTTTATTATTCATTCATGGGATGTGGGCATCGCTGGCGAGGCCAGCATTTATTGCCCATCCCTAATTGCCCTTGAGAAGGTGGTGGTGAGTCACCTTCTTGAACCGCTGCAGTCCAAATGGTGAAGGTTCTCCCACAGTGCTGTTAGGAAGGGAGTTCCAGGATTTTGACCCACTGACGATGAAAGAACGGCGATATATTTCGAAGTCGGAATGGTGTATGACTTGGAGGGGAACGTGCAGGTGGTGTTGTTCCCATGTGCCTGCTGCCCTTGTCCTTCTAGGTGGTAGAGGTCGCGGGTTTGGGAGGTGCTGTCGAACAAGCCTTAGCAAGTTGCTGCAGTGCATCCTGTGGATGGTACACACTGCAGCCACAATGCGTCGGTGGTGAAGGGAGTGAATATTTAGGGTGGTGGATGGGGTGCCAATCAAGTGGGCTGCTTTGTGCTGGATGGTGTTGAGCTTCTTGAGTGCTGTTGGAGCTGCACTCATCCAGGCAAGTGGAGAGTATTCCATCACACTCCTGACTTGTGCCTTGTAGATGGTGGAAAGGCTTTGGGGAGTCAGGAGATGAGTCACTCGCCACAGAATACCCAGCCTCTGACCTGCTCTTGTAGCCACAGTATTTATATGGCTTGTCCAGTTAAGTTTCTGGTCAATGGTGACCCCCAGGATGTTGATGGTGGGGGATTTGGTGATGGTAATGCCGTTGAATGTCATTGGGAGGTGGTTATACTCTCTCTTGTTGGAGATGGTCATTGCCTTGCACTTGTGTGGCGCGAATATTACTTGCCACTTATCAGCCCAAGCCTGGATGTTGTCCAGGTCTTGCTGCATGTGGGCATGGACTGCTTCATTATCTGAGGGGTTGTGAATGCAACTGAACACTGTGTAATCATCAGCGAACATCTCCATTTCTGACCTTATGATTGAGGGAAGGTCATTGATGAAGCAGCTGAAGATGGTTGGGCCGAGGACACTGCCCTGAGGAACTCCTGCAGCAATGTCCAGTACATAGCAAGCCCAACAAGAGAGGGGGCAGTTCTGGATTTAGTTTTTGGAAATGAGGCTAGACAGGTGGAAGTAGTATCAGTGGGAGAGCATTTTGATGGTAGTGATCATAATTCAGTTAGTTTTAACATAGTTATGGAAAAGGACAATGATAGAACAGGAGTTAAGTTCTCAATTGGGGAATGGCCAATTTTACTAAGCTAAGAAGTGATTTAGCAATAGTGGACTGGAATCAACTACTTGAAGATAAATCAATATCAGAGCAGTGGGAGGCATTCAAGTGGAAGATTCAAGGGATGCAGAGTAAACATGTTCCCACAAAGAAAAAGGATGGGACTGCCAAATCTAGAGCCCCCTGGATGTCAAGGAGCATACAGGGTAAGATAAGGCAAAAAAGGAACCTTATGTCACCTAGAACTAAATACTACAGAAAGCCTACAGGAGTATAAAAAGTGCAGAGGTGAAATTAAAAAGGAAATTAGAAAAGCATAGAGAGGGCATGAAAAAATATTGGCAAGTAAAATCAAGGAAAACCCAAAGATGTTTTATAAATACATTAAGAGCAAGAGGATAACTAAGGAAAGAGTAGGGCCTATTAGAGACCAAAGAGGTAACCTGTGTGTGGAGGCGGAAATTGTGGGTACGGTTCTTAAAGAATACTTTGCGTCTGTCTTCACAAAAGAGGGAGACAATGCAGAGATTATAGTTAAGGAGGAGGAATGTGAAATAATTGACAAGATAAACTTAGTGAGAGAGGAACTATTAAGGGGATTAGCATCTTTGAAAGTAGATAAATCACCAGGGCCGGATGAAATGTATCCCAGGCTGTTAAAAGAAGCAAGAGAGGAAATAGCGGAGGCTCTGACCATCATTTTCTAATCCTCACTGGATACAGTTGCGGTGCCGGAGGATTGGAGGACTACTAACATTGTATCAATGTTTAAAAAGGGAGCAAGAGATAATTACAGGCCAGTCAGTCTAACTTCAGCGGTGGGAAAATTATTGGAATCAATTCTGAGGGACAGGATAAACCGTCACTTAGAAAGGCATGGAGCATGGATTTGTTAAGGAAAAGTCATGTCTGATTGAATTGATTTTTTGAGGATGTAACAAGGAGGGTCGATGAGGGTAGTGCATTTGATGTAGTGTACATGGATTTTAGCAAGGCTTTTGACAAGGTCCCACATGGCAAACTGGTCAAAAAAGTACAAGCCCATGGGATGCAAGGGAAAATGGCAAGTTGGATCCAAAATTGGCTCAGTGGCAGGAAGCAAAGGGTAATGGCAATAGGGAAATCAGTTTACATTCGCAAAATCTTTTGTAAGTAACAAAAACAATTGATCATTCCTTCAAAAGGCTTAATACAGCACAGCATAGTACATCTGAATCACACACTGATTAGTGCGAATGCTGAAGCTGTGCTTAAGCCACTTGGGCTATCCTTCAGTTGACTACTGATCGAGTTATTGATGCATGCTCATACTTCCTTCATTTTTCTATGAACTGCAGAATGTCATAAACTGAGCTATTTGCTTCAGCATTCATACTGTGTCTTCTCATTGTCTTACACAATCTCTTAAATTCTGTGCTTTGTGCATCATCACTTTAATAATGTGCTAATTATATTCATTACATTGCATTTACAGCACAGAAGCAGGCCATTTGGCCCAACAGGCCAGTGTTTATGCTAGTGTTTATGTTCCACACGAACCTCCTCCCACCTTACTTCATATCACACCGTCAACATACCCTTCTATTCCTTGCTCCCTCATGTACTTATCTAGCTTCCCCTTAACTGCATCTATGCTATTCACCTCAACTATTCCACGTGGTAGTAAGTTCCATATTCTAACCACTCTGAGTAAAGGCATTTCTCCTGAATTCCTCATTGAATTTCTTTGTGACTATCTTATATTTATGGCCCCTTGTTTTGGACTCCCCCACAAGTGGAAACGTCTTCTCTACATCTAACCTATCAAACCACTTAATAATTTTAAAGACCTCTATCAGGTCACCTCTCAGTCTTCTCCTTTCTAGGAAAAAAAGCCACAATCTGTTCAATTGTTCCTGATAGTTATCATCCCTCTGGTATCATCCTTGTAAATCTTTTTTGCACCTTCTCCAGTGCCTCTATATCCTTTTTGTAATATGGAGACCCAAACTGTGCATAGTACTCTAACTGTGGTCTAACCAAAGTTCTATGTAAATTTAACATAACTTCTTTGCTTTTTAATTCTATTCCTCTCGAAATGAACCCCAGTGCTTTGTTTGTATTTGTATTGCTTTGTTAATTTGCATTGTTACTTTTGTGAAGTTCCTAGAAGGATTTTCAAGTTGGTGAGAGGGTTACAGAACCACAAATACATATCATGATAAATAATAAATACCATAAAGGTAAAGTGAGAATTATTTTCAAAATTAGATATTTAATTGAAATAAACAACTGCTTAATCACAAGTAAGTGCTATAGACCTATTATAAATTGTGAGATTACTTGATGTAGCAATTTATTAAAAAAATAATGCTGATACATAGTTACAAAGAATTTAATTGAATGAATAGCATAGAACTAGGGCATTCGGCACAACTGGTCCATGCCAGTATTTATACTTCACCCGAGCTTCCTCCCAACCCTCTAAATCTAATCCTATCAACACAACCTAATATTCCTATCTCCCTCATGTATTTATCTAGCTTCCCTTTAAATGCATCTATTCTATTCGCCTCAACTACTCCTTGTGGTAACAAGTTCCACATTCTAACCATTCTCTGGATAAAGACGTTTCTTCTGAATTCCTTATTGGAGCCTATCTTATATTTAGTTTTGGTCTCCCCACAAATGGAAACATCTCTACATCTACCCTATCAAACCCTTTCATAATCTTAAAGACCTCTATCAGGTCATCCCTAAGTCATCTCTTTTCTAGAGAAAAGAGCCCCAGCCTGTTATTTCCTATTTATTTCCTGATAGGCATAACTTCTCAGTTCTGGTATCATCCTTGTAAAACTTTTTTTGCACCTTCTGCAGTGCATCTATATCCTTTTTATAATATGGAGACCAGAACTGTGTTGAGTACTCCAAGTGTGGTCTAATCAAGGTTCTATACAAGTTTAAAATAACTTTTCTCTTTTTCAATTCTACTCCTCTAGAAATGAAATCCAGTATCCCTTTGCTCCTCTACCCCATTTGGACTCTTATTAACCAAGGAGCATGTGGCCTCCTTATTCTTCTTACCAAAATACAACACCTCACACTTATCTATATTGAAATGAATTTGCCAATTAAACGCCCATTCTGCAAGTTTATTAATGTCGTCTTGTATTTTGTCGCAGTCCTCCTCAGCATTAACTATATGCTCCAACTTGGTGTTGACTGCAAAATTTGAAATTTTACTTCCGATTCCAAATCATTTATGTAAATGGTGAACAACAGTGGCCCCAGCACCGATCCTTGTAGAACACCACCAGTTGCTAGTCTAAGTAACTACTCTTTACCCCTATTCTGTTTTGTAGCCAGCTTGCTATCCATTCTGCTACTTGTCCACTGATCCATATGCTCTGACCTTAATCATGAGTCTACAATGTGGTACCCTAACGAAGGCCATTGGAAAATCCAAATATATTACTTCTACTGCATTAAACTTGCCTATGCTTTTTGTTACTTCTTCAAAGAATTCAATAAGGTTGGTCATGCATGAAATTTATTCTTTATTATATTTTCGGTCTCTATATGTTTTTCTATTACATCTTTGAATAAAGATTCCATTATCTTTCCTGTCACCGATGTTAAGCTAACTGGTTTACATGTCCCTGGACGTGTTCTATCTCCCTTTTTAAATATAGGAATCACATCAGCTATCCTCCAGTCCTCTGGCACTATTCCTTTTAATATTATAGTAGGTACAGCACAGAAGGAGGCCATTCAGCCCATCGTGCCTGTGCTGCCTCTTTGAAAGAGCTATCCAATCAGTCCCATTATCCTACTCTTTCCCCATGGCCCTGTAAATTTTTTCCCTTCAAGTATTTATGCAATTTCCATTTGAAAGTTACTTTTGAATCTGCTTCCATCGCCCTTTCAGGCAGTGCATTCCAGGTCATTACAATTTGCTGCATAAAAAAATGTTTCCTCATGTTGCCTTTGGATCTTTTGCCAATCACCTTAAATTTGTGTCCTCTGGTTACCAACCTTTGTTTTATTCGTTCATGGGATGTGGGCATCACTGGCAAGGCCAGCATTTATTGCCCATCCCTAATTGCCCTTGAGAAGGTGGTGGTGAGCCGTCTTCTTGAACCGCTGCAGTCCATGTGGTGAAGGTTCTCCCACAGTGCTGTTAGGTAGGGAGTTCCAGGATTTTGACCCAGCGACGATGAAGGAACGGCGATATATTTCCAAGTTGGGATGGTGTGTGACTTGGAGGGGAACGTGCAGGTGGTGTTGTTCCCATGTACCTGCTGCCCTTATCCTTCTAGGTGGTCGAGGTCGTGGATTTGGAGGTGCTGTCGAAGAAGCCTTTGGCGAGTTGCTGCAGTGCATCCTGTGGATGGTACACACTGCAGCCACTTTACGCCAGTGGTGAAGGGAGTGAATGTTTAGGGTGGTGGATGAGGTGCCAATCAAGTGGGCTGCTTTGTTCTGGATGGTGTCGAGCTTCTTGAGTGTTGTTGGAGCTGCACTCACCCAGGCAAGTGGAGAGTATTCCATCACACTCCTGACTTGTGCCTTGTAGATGGTGGAAAGGCTTTGGGGGAGTCAGGAGATGAGTCACTCACCGCAGAATTCTCAGCCTCTGACCTGTTCTTGTAGCCAAAGTATTTATGTGGCTGGTCCAGTTAAGTTTCTGGTCAATGGTGAACCACAGGGTGTTGATGGTGGGGGTTTCGGCGATGATAATGCCGTTGAATGTCAAGGGGAGGTGGTTAGATTCTCTCTTGTTGGAGATGGTCATTGCCTGGCACTTGTCTAGCGCTGGAAACAGTTTCTTCTTATTTACTCTATCAATTCCGTTCATGATTTTGAAAACCTCTATCAAATCTCCCTTAACCTTCTCTGTTCTAAAGAGAACAACCCCAGCTTCTCCAGTCTCTCCACATAACTGAAGTCTCCCATCCCTGGTACCATTCTAGCAAATCTCTTATGCATCCGCTCTAAGGCCTTGACAGCTTTCCTAAAGTGTGGTGTCTAGAAGTGAGCACAATACTCCAGCTGCGGCCTAGCTGGTGTTTTATAAAGATTTAGCATTGCTTTTTTGTTTTTGTAAAGCCCAGGATCCCATATGCTTTAACAGCCTTCTCAACTTTCCTGTCACCTTCAAAGATTTGTGTACATACACCCCCAGCTCTCTCTGTTCCTGCACTCCCTTTAAAATTGTACCATTTAGTTTATATTGCGTCTCCTCATTCTTCCTACCAAAATGTACCACTTCACACTTGTGTGTTAAGTTTCATCTGCTATGTGTCTGCCCATTTCACCAGTCTGTCTATGTCCTCCTGAAGTCTGTTACTATCCTCCACATTGTTTACTACATTTCCAAGTTTTGTGTCATCGGCAAACTTTGAAATTATACTCTCTTCCCAAGTCCAGGTCATTAATATATATCAAAAAGAGCAGTGGTCCTAATACTGACCCCTGGGGAACACTACTGTGTACTTCCTTCCAGTCTGAAAAACAACCGTTCACCACTACTCTCATCTTTATGTCCTCCTGCTAATATTGTATCCACACTGCCACTGTCCCTTTAATCCCATGGGCGTTAATTTTTCTAACGAGTCTATTATGTAGTACTTTATCAAATGCCTTTTGAAAGTCTATATGCACATCATTAACCACACTACCCTCATTCAACCCTCTCCATTACACCATCAAAGAACTCAATCAAGTTAGTTCAAACATGATTTGCCTTTAACAAATCCGTACTAACTTTCATTTATTAGGCCATATTTTTCCAAGTGACAATTAATTTTGTCCTGAATTATTGTCTCTAATAGTTTCCTCTCCACCGATGTTAGGCTGACTGGCCTGTATTTGCCGAGATTATCAGTCTCCCATGTTTGGAACAGAGGTGTAACTTTTGAAATCCTCCAGTCCTCTGGCACCTTCCCCATATCTAAGGAGGATTCAAAGATTGTGGCCAGACCCTCTGCAATTTCCACCCTTACTTCCCTCAGTAATATAAGTTGCACCCCATCTGGACCGGATGACACTTCTACTTAGAGTAATGCCAATCTTTTAAGTAGCTCTCTTTATCTATTTTATCCTATCCAATATCGCTACTACCTCCTGCTTTATTATTACAATTGCAGCATCCTCTTCTCTAGTGAAGACAGATGCAAAGTATTAATTTAGTACCTCAGGCATATCCTCTGCTTCCACAAGAAGATCTCCATTTTTGGTCCCTAATCGGTCCCACTCTTCCTATGACTATCCTTTTACTATTTGTGTTTATAAAAGACTTTTGGGTTCCCTTTCATGTTATCTGCTAATCGATTCTCATACTCTCTCTTTGCCCCTCTTATTCCCTTTTTTAGATCTCTTCTGTACTTTCTGTATTCAGCCTGGCTCTCTACTGTATTATGAACCTCACATTTATCATAAGCCTTCTTGTTATGTTTCATTTTAATCTCTATATCTTTAGTCATCCCAGGAACTCTAGTTTTGGATTGCCTTCCTTTCCCCCTCGTGGGAATGTGTCTACTCTGTACCTGAATCAACTCCTCCTTGAAGGCCTCCCATTGTTCAGTTACTGTTTTGCCTAACAATTTTTGATTCCAATCCACACGGGCAAGATCCCCTTTTAACTCAATGAAACTAGCCCTCTTCCAGTTAAGTATTTTCACATTTGATTGTTCGTTTTCCTTTTCCATAACTATTCCAAATCTAATGATATTATAAGCACTGTTCCTTAAATGTTCCCCCACTGAAACATACTCCACTTACCCCACTTCATTCCCCAGAAATAGATGCAGCACTGTTTCCTTCCTTGTTGGGCTGGAAAAACACTGTTCGAGAAGTTCTCTTGTAAACATTTCAGGAATTCCTCCCCTTTTTTGCACTTTACACTGTTGCTGTCCCAGTCTATATTTGGATAATTGAAGTCCCCCATTACCACTGCTCTATAGTTCTTGCATCTTTCTTTAATTTGCCTGCAAATTTGCTCCTCTATCTCCTTCCCACTCTTTGGTGGTCTATAGCATACATCCAGTAGCGTAATAGCTTTTCGATTGTTCCTTAATTCTAACCAAGAATGAAACACCATGGATGAATAAAGAGATCAGGGTAAAATTGAAACTAAAGAAAAAGACATATCCTAAGTACATAGACAAAAAAAGGAAAGGATGACAAAAGGGAATACAAAGAGGTTAGGAAATAAGTAAAAATAAATTAGGAAAGCAAAGAGGAACTACAAAATTAAATTAAATCTTTGACCCCTCAACTACATCATCCCTTTCCAGTGCTGTAATAGTTTCTCTGATCAATACTGCCACCCTCCTCCTTTCTTTCCTTCCCTATCTTTCCTGAATACTTTGTAGCCGGGAGTATTAAGCACCCAATCCTCCACTTCTTTGAGCCAGGTCACTGTTATTGCCATTATATCATAGTCCCATGTGGTGACTTGAGCCTGCAGCTCACCAACCTTATTCACCACGCTATGTGCATTTATGCACATGCACTTCAAACTCATCTTAGACTGCCCTGCATTTGCCCTCGTCTGATCCCTCCTATTTCTGAATTCTTCTTTAATCTCAATCCTCTGTGCATCTTATTTCTCCTCTCTAATGTTTCATCCTGGTGCCCATCCCCCTGCCAAATTAGTGTAAACTCTCCCTCATAATAATTCATTTCTAATTAATTTATATATATATATATATATATATATATATATATATATATATGTATATGTATGTGTAATAGTGCCTCTGCTATCTTTTCCCTAACTTATTTTAATATGCACGAATGCAATCCATCCGGACCAGGGTTTTTATCCGCCCTAAGTTTGATTAGTTTATCTATTATCTCCCCCCTTTCTATCTTAAATGTCTTTATACCTTTTTTGATTTCTTCTTCTGTCATGTCCACATTGTTAGTCTCCCTGGTAAATATTGAGGCAAAGTAATTATTTACTATTTCTTCCATTTCACTGTCATTAGTCATGAGTTTCTCTTGAGCATCCAGTTTTTTTCTTTTGTTATTTATGTGTTTGCAGAATTTTTTTATATCCCTTGATAATTTAATTTCGTAGTTCCTCTTTGCTTTCCTAATTTATTTTTACTTATTTACTAACTTCTTTGTATTCCCTTTCGTCATGCTCTCCTTTTTTTGTCTATGTACTTGGGATATGTCTTTTTCTTTTGTTTCAATTTTACCCTTATCTCTTTATTCATCCATGGTATTTCATTGTTGGCTAGTTTGTTCTTGTTTTTTAGTGGAATATATTTATCCTGAACTCTATTGATCACCTTTTTAAATATTTCCCACTGCTGTTCTATCTTTTTGTCTGCCAAAATGTTTTTCCAATTTACCTTCCCTAGGTCTCATCCTCTCAACTTAGATTTTTTCCAATCTATTTGTTTGGTCTTAGAGTTAGTTATGTCTTTCTCAATCTTTATCTTAAACCTTATTATGTTGTGATCACTATTGCCTAGATATTCCCCTCCATTTACTTCTCTTATCTGCTCTGGTTCACTTCCTATGACTAGATCCAGCAGTTATTCTTCTATTGTTGGGTTTCTTGCATACAGGTAAGAAAGGAATCTTGAACACACTGTAAAAACTCTATTCCCTTTTCCCCTTTCCCTATCTCTTCTTGCCAGTTTTTTTGAGGGTAGTTGAAGTCTCCCATGATTATTATTCAATGTCTTTTATTCGTTTTATAGATTTGCTTACATATTTCTTCCTCCACTTCTCTTCCACTACTAAGTGGTCTGAAGAATACCCCTATTAGCATGATTAATTCCTTCTTAACCTTTATCTCAATACATATGGATTCTGTTTCTATCTTAATGCTGGTTATGTCCCTTTTACCTACTGCCATTATGTTATCTCTTATTAGTACATCTATTCCCCCCTCCTTCTTCCTTCTCTATCCTTTCTGATTATATTATAACCTGCAATATTTAATTGCCAGTCCTGTTCTTTATGCAGCCATGTTTCAGTTATCCCTATTACATCTGGCTCCTCACTGCAAATTATTGCCTCCAGTTCCCCTGTTTTGTTTTGGACACTGTACACATTGCTGTACGTGCAATTTAATTCATTTTTATTAATTGTTCCACTCACTTTATTTTTAACAGTCATTTTCTTCTTATGTTCTGTAACTGTATCTTTTCCCTGACCATTTGTGTTACACTTATTCCTTACCTAGATCTGACCTTTACTCTCAACTCCTTTTTCTTTCATCTTCAGGCTTATGTTATTTTCACCAGATGCCTCCCTCTGTCTTACTAGTTTAAAGTCTTATCCTTCCACTAGGAGTCTGGTCCCATTGCAGTTCAGGTGGAGGCCATCCCAATGGTACAGCTCCTTCCTGTTCCAATACTGGTGCTAATGTGCCATGAAATGGCACCCCTCCTTCCCACACCAGTCATTCAGCCACACAGTCACCTTCCTGATCTGTCTATCTCTATGCCAATTAGCACGTGGCTCGGGATGTACTCCCAAGATTATCACCCTGAGATCCTGTTTTTTAAATTTAGTTTGTAACTTGACATTCCCTTAGCAGGACCTCCTCCTGTTTCTTCCCTATGTCATTGGTCCTGACATGGACCACGATAATGGGATCTTCCCTCTCCCTTTCCTAGTTCCCCTCCAGTTACTCTGAGATATTCTTTACTCTTGCACCATGTTGGCAACACACCCTCCTGGATGCTCGGTCGCGACTGCAGAGAATGCTAGCTATCCCCCTAATTATCAAATTCCCCATGACTACAACCTTTCTGTTTCTATTTTGTTCCCCAGCTTAGACTGCCTTCTGCTCTACAGTGCCATGATTAGCATTCTGGCCATGCTCCCTGCAGCCTACATCCTTATCCTCACGGTAGCAAGTACGTTGTACCTGTTGGACAGGACCAGTGCCGGCGGGACCTCCTTCTCTGCCTCCCCTAGGTTCCCCCTACCCTGCTGACTGACAGTCATGCTCTCCCCTTCCTGCACCTGTGCTTTCCTCTGAGGTGTGACTGTCCTCTGGAGAAAGCTATCCAGATATTCCTCCCCCTCCCTTATGTGTGAGAGTGTCTCCACCTCCTACTCTAGCTCAATGACTCTGAGCTGAAGTATCTCACGGTGGAGATATGTCCTGCAGATGTGGCAATCCAGGACAGCCTTGCTGTCTGCAAACCCCCACATACTGCAGTCCCAACACACTGCCTGTGCTGCCGTTTCTAATCTTTATTTTTATTTTTTTATTTATTATTTAGTAGTAATTTATTTCTAGATTATGATTAGTAGATGGATTTTAGCTTAATATCAAATTAATTAGTAATTAATTACTCTGAATATTTATTTGCTTATTTAACTATTTATTTAAAATTGATTGGTTTATACTTAAATATAACGTTATGTATAGTAATTTAAAGACTTAGCTTAATTTCCTCATATTCCACCGCTCCTCCCTCTGTGCTAACTATGACGTCAATTTTTCGGACTTTTCCTTTTGTTTCTTTAATAGGCTCAGCTCAGCACTGCTCTCCCGCTCTTTATATAGGCCCCGCTCAGCACTGCTCTCCCGCTCTTTAAATACAAAACTTGGCAACATAGTAAATAGTAAGCAGGATAGTAGTAGACTTCAGGAGGACATAAACAGACTGGTGAAATGGGCAGACACATGGCAGATGGAAATTAATGTGGATAAGTGTGAAGTGATGTACTTTGGGAGGAACAGCATGGAGAGGCAGTATAATCTAAATGGTACTATTTTGAGGGGGGGTGCAAGAGCAGAGGGACCTGGGCAAGTTGATAAGGCAGTTAAGACAGTGTATGGGGTACTTGGCTTTGTAAATAGGGGCATTGGATACAAAAACAAGGAAGTCATGTTAAACCTTTAAAAATCACTGGTTAGGCTTCAGTTGGAGTATTGTGTACAATTCTGGGCACCACACTTTAGGAAGGATGTCAAGGTCTTGGAGAGGGTACAGAGGAGGTATACCAGCATGATGCCAGGGATGAGGGACTTGAGTTATGTGGGGAGATTGGAGAAGTTGCGATTGTTCTCCTTAGAGCAGCGAAGGTTAAGGGGAGACCTAATAAAATTCTGAGGGGTTTTGATAGAGTAAGTGGGGAGAAACTGTTTCCTCTGGCAAATATGTCAGTAACAAGAGGTCATAAGTTTAAAATAATTGGCAAGAGAACTAGAGAGGAAATGAGGAGAATTTTTTTTTCACACAGAGGGTTGTTAAGGTCTGGAATGCATTAGCTGAAAGAATGGTGGAAGCAGATTCTATATGAACTTTCAAAATGCAATTGGACATGTACCTGAAGAGGACTAATTTGCCGGGCTATGGGGAAAAAGCTGGGGTGTGGGACTAAATTCGACAGCTCTTTCAAAAAGCCGGCACAGGCACGATAGACTGAATGGCCTCCTTCTGTGGCATTAGATTATGATTCTATATGGGCACTGCTCGTGGCTGCTCTCATCTAGTCTCCGCTCAGCACTGCTCTCCCCCTCTTTATATAGTTTCCGCTCAGTGCTGCTGTTATATTATACTATATTTCAGGGTAAATGAATGATGAAGATGAGCTATTACAATAAGATAATGATGGTGATGATTTTAATAAGTTACCAATTCTTCACATCTCTTCACTTCAGTCAACCATGAAGGACCAGAAAGGAAAAACATCAGACTCTATTCTATACCTAATTGTAAATGCAGACACATAGAGCTTTGAGCAATTGACAATTCTCACACTACAAGAGGCATTTCTGAATTTAATTTCAGCTCTTTTCTCTTGTGTCAGCTTTATTCCCCTTTAGAAATAAAGCAAAGTTTATGTCTACAGCCTGGTTCAAGCTTATCCTACTCTTTTTTTAATTGGCAAAGTGTAAACTATTCACTAGATGCATTTAGAATAAAAAAGGTTATTTTGTGCCACCTGAGCTCATTTCTATTTCCATTTACTGCATAATATAGTTGAAAAGTATATGGCTGGTTGAATAATTACATTGACTGTCTCTTCAAGGACTTTCAACTCGATTACGACATGCTATTATTTCCGCTAAAGTTGTTGATATGAATTGAACCAAATCAACAGCCTATTTAGATTAAAGACCAGTAACTTTGTTCAAATAAATTTAGGGTGGATGAATTTAATTCTGAGTGAATCAGAGTTAAAACATCTAGGTTTGGGTAATGGTGTGTGAGCTATATTTATGTGCAAACAGGTTTGAAACCATAGTACAGCTAGTTTATATAAATCCATTTCATCAGAAATGAACAGGGCTGCACTGTGCATATTAATCTTGTGACAGATTAACCATAGTTTTCAGTTAGTATTGCTCTTTAGAAACCAGATCCCGGAATAGACTAGGAATTTTTCCAATTAGAGAACTTTCGGATTCCATTAACGATACAGTTTACCATCAAAAGAATATTTCATCTTAAATAATAAAACTTTTATTTAAACATTCATCATTTTAACCTTCAGGTGATCAGTGTGCATTGTAAATTGTACTTTGTACCTTCCAATCTGCCTCTCCCCTTGTTCCTTGAGTGTGGTGATTCAGGCTGGGGCACTGCACCATGGTCATTAATGGTCCTCCAGTACCTTAACCAGCTATTTTTCAAATGTGATCCTGGACACTGAGTATTGAGTCTGTTGGACTTTGGTGGGGGGGAATCACAGCAGAGCCTGATGCTAATCTTACCCATTATCCATGTATCTGTACTTTCCAGCAGGGATCATAAGTAGGAGAGGGAAGCCTGGCTGATATTTCTCTTTCTTGGCCAGGGCACAATGAGGTGAATGGAAATGCTCTCACTGGCATTCTATCTTACTTCACCATATTCAGCACAGAACAAAGGTCGAAAGCAAAACCTACCTAAACTGTATGACCAACTGCACTATTGGAAGAGCCTATTATATTTTGTTAAAGTATTATTTAGTCTTGTACATATCCAAACTATTAATCTTAGATATCAACCCAACAAAAACAAAATTGAGCAGCTGTGGTGTGATTGTAGATGATTTATATATCACGAGGACTAGCAACATCACTGTGAAAGAAATTAGATACTTGTCTAAAGAGAGAAAGCTGCTGTGAAGGAACTGCAAGAGAAGGAATGTTGGCAAGAATGTGAAAAGGGAAGCTGCTGCAAGGGGCCTAGATGAAGAGGGACCCAAAGTCATGCAGGGAACATGTCACGATGATCTAAGAAGGGAATTCTAATTCTGGGTGAGCAAAGATGCATTGGAAGAAGATGCACAAGAGCAAGCAATGAGATTAATATGTCATGCAAGCTCAAGCAATGTTGGAAGCAATGGGAATGACAAAATTCCATAAAAAGCTCCATTGCATAGTAACCAAAGCAGTTATATGAACAGAACTAGTATTGGTGAAGTATTTGCTCAAATTTACATTACTAATATACTACTTTTGAAAATGTTGGAGAATTATTAAATGGGTTAATTTCTCGAGGAATAGAATTGAAAAGCGGAGAGGTTATGCTGAACTTGTTTAGAACCTTGGTTAGACCACACTTCGAGTACTATGCACAGTTCTGGTCTCCATATTACAAAAAGGATATCGAGGCACTGGAGAAGATGCAAAAAAGATTTACACGAATGATAGCAGAACTGAGAGACTGAACAGGATGGGGGTCTTTTGTCTAGAAAAGAGGAGATTGAGGGGTGACCTGTTCGAGGTCTTTAACATTATGAATGGGTTTGATAGGGTAGACGTAGAGAAGATGTTTCCACTTGTGGGGGAGTTCAAAACTAGGGGCCATACATATAAGATAGTCACTAATAAATACAATAGGGAATTTAGGAGAAACTTCTTTACCCAGAGAGTGGTTAGAATGTGGAACTTGCCACCACATGGAGTGATTGAGGCGAACAGCATAGATGCATTTAAGGGGAAGCTAGATAAGTACATGAGGGAGAAAGGAATAGAAGGATATGCTAGTAGATTAGATGGAGTAGGGTGGGAGGAGTTTCGTGTGGAGCATAAACACCGGCATAGACCAGTTGAGCCGAATGGCCTGTTTCTGTGCTATAAAGTATATGTAAATCTTTGTAACCTATAGGCATTAAATAGAAAGCAATGGATCTTTGCATTTGTTTTCGACGCAACAAAATTTCACTCTGACGGATGCAATATTTTGTAATCAGACAATTAAATATCCTATATTTTTGTTGATTGTGAAATTCAGGATGTCTATTGGAAGCAATCACATTTGTAAGGCTAAATTATCAACTTATACAGTGAAAGCTACATACAGTGAATTTGTTTAGAGTGAAAATCCATTTATAGCGCAGAATTCCATGGTTTCGATTCAATTGCTGTGCACCTGAATAGAATAATAATCCTATTGAAGCCAAATTACTTTCTACTTATAATGAAAATCTAAGCAATAATCTTCCATTATTTAGCCCATTTGGAGCAGTGTAACACATCAGAAAGCTCAAAGGAAACCCTGCAGAGCTAGCAGTTAAACAGCAAAAGGGTGATTTTCAAAAATTCAATAGGTTCACTATTACACTGAACCAAGCGAGGAAAAGGGAGACAGATGCAGCTTGATTAGGTTATTAATTCCCAAATTATTTCAGTTTTCTTTTAAAAAAATTCTTCTCGTGAGAAATGAAGATAAATTAAATTAACACAAAATAGAAAATACCGGAGAAAAATTACCCTTTGAAAGGAACACATTTTCTCAACATTTAAACAGTCTGAAAGACAGATTTTGAGGACAATGGTAAGATCTTTAGATCAGCCTGAGTTATACATAATTAAAAGTTTGATGTCAGCTGTGTTTGCTATGCCTGTACAGTGTGAAGCACCCTGATTTGCTGAAATTTCACATTCATGAAACAGCAACCATTCAAAAAGCACTTAAACAGTTATTTCATTAACGCTTAAAGAATTTGCAGTCACAAAAACCAGAGTGCAATCTGGCTTAGCGACTGCTCCCTTTGGCTCAGTCATAGCCTCACTCTGTACCTCAGCTAACAGCTGTGACTGTTCCCTGTGCCAACCCCTCCCCCTCGCCTCCGCTAGCAACCGCAGACACTGTCTGTGTCTGAAGTGCCGCCCTGCAGTGTAAATCCAGGCCCCAAAGCCTCCACTTCAGTCCCACCCAGGCTTTATCCCTAAGTGCTCCCAAACTCCAGAACCCCCAAATGCTCCCAAACCCTACACTCCTCCCATATGCTTACAAGACCCTGATCCCAATTCCTCTGCCCAAATGTGCTCCCGGACCCTGCTCCCAACTTGCTTCCAAGCCCAATCTCCTGTGTCAACTCTCTTCCTCATGCCAACTCCAGGGCTCACCCTACCCCCACTGCCTCTGCCCCCATATTCACCTAGCTTAAGTTCCCAGTCCTTCACCTGCATATGTTTCAATAGCTCCCAGTCAGCCTCTCCCACCTGATCCTGGTACATAAGATAACACATGATAGCAGTTGGCTGCCATCTTGCTGCATATCCTGGGCTTTGGTAAAAGAGGTAGAAACTAAGTACATCAGTAAAGAAATGTGAGTGAAAGCAACAAAGAGAGATTCAGAAACATTTACAGAAAGAAGAGGCCTAGGGAAGGAAAGATTCACAGAACAAGTGAGTGAGAGAGAGAAATGGTGACTAAAATGGTCAAATACAAAGAGATGCCACAATGAAAAAAAGTGTGGGAGCCACACAGAGGGTGACAGACAGCCAGACAATTAGGAACACAAACAGAAATAGAGAGAGGGACAGAGAAAGAAATTAAGAATGGGAAGGATACATGGACAATTCCATTGGAGGTTAAACAGCTTTTCCCCTTTTCCCTTTTAATTGTAGATAATGCTCTCAAGTACAAAGTAACAAAGAACTTGGAAAAAATAGTCTTCAAAGCTTAAAATATAGAACATTTTGCAAATCTATCCACCTACAGGATTAACAATGTTCTACTGGTTTTAAAATGGGTTTTAAAATTTACAATAAAACTTTAAAAGAAAATTCTATAACAACATTAATCATGTAGAGAAAGTTTCATTAAAACTACAAAGATCAGCAGAACTATAAATAAAATCAACTCCTGGAGCAGCCTACATTATAGCATGCACTGAACTGAGACTATAGCTATCACAAATCTATGAAAGGGAGTTACAATATCTAAATACTTAGTGGTAAATAGCATTTTAGTGGATTGGAGTCAGTGCTAATACATCACTATGCTGAACAATAACCACTCTTTTGGAAGTAAGTCAGATGTTAGCACTTCAGAGACATTGCATAGTTTTATAGGTCTTCAGTGACAATGTGCAAATAGGAAGTGTTTGATTCCTCTCATTTGTCACAACTTAGCATCTTTGTCAATTATCTACGTGGTCTCTGTCATTTATGCTTTAGAAAATGTTCCCGTTACTAAGCGAACAAATATTTTAGAAATATTCCATGCCTGTTAGTCAACCAGGATCAGAGTTACAGAAGCTATGAAAGTATTTTTCCAGCACTTTATACTGTGGATTGCATTAAACAGCCCATAAGATAAGACGCATGAGACATAAATTTTTGCAGACCTATTTTCATTCAATGGGAAAACCAGAATGTCCTAACTTTTTCAATTCTTATCAGTTGTGTTTCCCTTCACTGGAGAAAATTGTGTGTTAAACAGCAAACATTTCCCTAACAGTCAAAAAGCAGTCGTAAACTAACTGATTAAAATAGTCCCTGCAGTTACAGATATGACAATAATGATTTTTTTTACCAACCTACATGTCACATCACTAGAATCCATAATAAATCCATTTCAGTTTTACTCTTATTTTCTGACCTGTTCTCAGCAGAGCAAATAGAAATATGGCATGAACTTGTTGGCATTTATCCAATGGAGAGAGCTGGCATTATTAGTTACATCCAGCAGGTGCCTCATCAGTATACAATTAGCCTCTTATGTTTTTATCGATGTCAGATTAAACTGAATTCAATATAAAATAAATTTATCAACTACTTGTTAAAACTTACATGTTTTGAATAATTACAGAGGCATCTCTCAAAGATCTTACTACTATATAACTACCACCATGGCTTAGGCTTGAACCTATCTCTAAAGTCAACCTTAAGTTTTCTCACTTTTAGTTCGAAGGTTGAAATTCCACTCCACAACTCAAGCACATAATCTAGATTGGCACTGCAGTACAGTGCTGCATTATCTGGGGTGCTGGCGTATGCTTGGGAAGTTAGCGTGAGGCCTTCGTCTGCCTACTTTGGCAAATGAAATAGATCCCCTGTCAATATTTGAAGAAGAGCAGAGGAGTTCTCCCCGCTGTCCTGATCAATATTTATCCCTCAACCAACACCACTAAAAAAAATAGATTATCGGGTCATTATCTCATTGCTGTTTGTGGGACCTTGCTGTGCGCAAATTGGCTGCCACGTTTCCTTACATTACAACAGTGACTACACATCAAAAAGTACTTCATTGACTGTAAAGCCCTTTGGGATGTCCTGAGGTTGTGAAAGGCACAATATAAATGCAAGTTCTTTCTTTTCTTTATTCAAAGAAAAGCAGGGAGTTTATCCTGGTGTCCTAGCCAACATTCCTCCCTCAATCAAAATCACCACAAAAGAACAGATTATTCAGCCTGTAAGAAAATTCGAATCTGACACCAAATATGATTGCAACTAGTCAGTTTATTGTGTGAAAACAAGTCTTAACATTGGTCTTTGTATACATAAAGTTCGATCAACAGCATACAAGAAAAGGAACGACAATTACCCCATTCGTTCTTCATGGATCCACGTTCTATACTTCGACAAAGATACAAGAGTCAGGTAAGCATGAGTGGATTGTTCACAGCTGTTGTCTCTTATCTTGTTTACCTAAGGCACTGGAATGTGAAGAGAATCTTGTATCTTGTTTTAGCGACCGCTAGATTTTCTCAGTTTCTCTTCCGAGGCTTCACAAAGATTTGTTGTAAAAAGAAGTTTTATATACTAAAAGAAAATCATGTAAAAGGCTTAATCTTACAGGCCTTTCATTCATTTGAATCAAAAGTATTTGATAGGGTAGATACAGAGAAACTATTTCCTCTGGTGGGGGAATCAAGCACGAGGGGACATAATCTCAACATTAGAGCTGGGCCATTCATGAGTGAAATCACAAAGCATCTTTTCACACAAAGGGTAGTAGAAATCTGGAATTCACTTCCCCAAAAAGCTGTGAATGCTGGGACAATTAGAGCTTTCAACACTGAGATTGATAGATTTTTGTTAGGTAAGGGTATCCAGGGATATAGAGCTAAGGCGGGTAAATGGAGTTGAGGTGCAGATCAACCGTGATCTAACTGAATGGCGGAGCAGGCTCGAGGGGTTAAATGGCCTACTCCTGTTCCTATGTTGTTTGTAGAACTTTGCATTGCGCAAATCAGCTGACACATTTGTCTACATAACAAGAGCGACTGCCTTCAAAAGTGCTCTTGGAAGTCCTGAGGATGTGATAAAGTGTTATGTAAATGCAAGTTCATTCTTCCTTCCTTATGGGAATGAACAGAGGGCAATTCCCACTGAATTCTCCACAATGAAGAGCACCGGATTTTTTAAGCTTTACCACCATTTACCCAGAGACCTATTGAACAAAATATATATTTTTGGTATTTCTGGGTCTTTGCCTCTAACATTCCCATTGGTCATCTTCCACACTGATGAGATACATTTTCTCTGCTTCTCATTACTTACAATTGAGGTTTAGTTTTGTTCAGCATCCCTGATGAACATTTAATCTAACTAAGCAGTGATCCAATTTTAATTATATTTTTCATTATGAATACTGTATGCCCGATAGAGCAGACAAACTTTAAAAACATCTCCAGCATAACACTGTTGAAGAAAATTAGTTACATAGTGAAAAGGCTGATCAAATTATAGTGATAATGGTGCACAGTTTGAATGGATTAAAATACCTGATCCCGTGTGTTTTTAAAAAAAAATTAGGACATTCTGAGGATCGTACCTGTCCTCACACTGTGTAACGTCTTTTTAAAAAAATGTATTCATGGGAGGTGGGCATTGCTGGCAAGGCCAGCATTTATTGCCCATCCTTAATTGCTCTTGAGAAGGTGGTGGTGAGCCGCCTTCTTGAACCGCTGCAGTCCGTGTGGTGAAGGTTCTCCTATAGTGCTGTTAGGAAGGGAGTTCCAGGATTTTGACCCAGTGAATTTGAAGGAACAGCGGTATATTTCCAAGTCGGGATGGTGTGTGACTTGGAGGGGAATGTGCTGGTGGTGTTGTTCCCATGTGCCTGCTGCCCTTGTCCTTCTAGGTGGTAGAGGTTGCAGGTTTGGGAGGTGCTGTCAAAGGAGCACCTTCCAAACTGACTAATAATCCAGAGGTCTGGACTAATAATCCAGAGACGTGAGTTCAAATCCTACCATGGCTGTTTGTTAATTTGAATTCAGTTTAAAAAAGAAATTGACTAAATTTGGAATAAATAGCTGGTATCAATAAAAGTAACCATAAAGCTGTTGGATTGTCATAGAAAACCAACTGGTTCATTACTATCCTTTAGGGAAGGAAACCTGCCATCCTTACCCGGTGTGGCCTGTGTGTGACTCCAGTCCCACACCAATGTCCTAGCAAGCTACTCAGTTGTATCAAACCGCTACAAAAAGGAATAAGAAGAATAAAACCGGACGGAATACTCGACTTTGGCCTAGGCATTGGATTCGGACATGATGAAGGCACACCTAGCCCAGTCAACCCTGCTGTGCCCTCGTCACTAACATCTGGGGACTTGTGCCAAAGTTGGGAGAGCTGTCCCACAGAGTAGTCAAGCAACAGCCTGATATAGTCATACGCACAAAACCATATCTATCAGCCAATGACCCAGACCTGGTTATGTCCTATCCCACTGGCAGGACAGACCCACCAGAGGTGGAGGGCACTGTGGTATGCAGTTGGGTGGGAATGGCACTGGGAGTCCTCAACACTGATTCCAGACCCCATGAAGTCTCATGGTTTCAGGTCAAACATGCGCAAGGCAACCTCCTGATTACCACATACTACCCTCCCTCAACTGATGAATCAGTTCTCCTCCATGTTGAGCACCACTTGGAGGAAGTACTGAGAGTAGCAAGGGCACAGAATGTACTCTGGGTGGGGGACTTCAATGTCCATCACCAAACGGGGCTCGGTAGCACCACTACTGACTGAGCTGGCCGAGTCCTGAAGGACATAGCTGGCAATCTGGGCTTGCGGCAGGTGGTGAGAGAATCAACACAAGGGAATAACCTACTTGACCTCATATTCACCAATCTATCTGTCGCAGATGCATCTGTCCATGACAGTATTGGTAGGAGTGACCACCGCACAGTCCTCAGGGAGACCAAGTCCGGTTTTCACACTGAGGACACTCTCCATCATGTCGTGTGGCACTACCATTGTGCTAAATGGAATATATTAAGAACAGATCTAGCATTTCAATCCTGGGCATTCATGAGGCGCTGTGGGCTATCAGCAGCAGCAGAATGTTATTCCACCACAATATGTGACCTCATGACCCAATACTTCCCTCATTCCCCTATCACCATCAAACCAGGCAACAAACCCTGGTTCAATGACAAGTGCAGAAGAGCATGCCAGGAGCAGCATAAGGTGCCAACCTGGTGAAGCTACAACACAGGACTACTTGCATGATAAACAGCAGAAGCAGCACGCTATAGGCAGAGCTATCGATCTCACAACCAAAGCTCTGTTATACTGCCATATCCAATCACGAATGGTGGTGGACAATTAAGCAACTTAAGCAACAAGTTACATTAGGAAAAAGAGGGTGGTCAGGAGCAGTGTTGGCCCCTTAAAAACTGAAAGTGGGGATATTGTCATTGACAATGGGGAAATGGCGGACATGTTGAACGATTACTTTGCTTCAGTATTTACAGTAGGTAAAGAGGATAGTATGCCGGAAATCCCAAGACAACTAATATTGAATCGGGGACAGGGACTCGATAAAATTAACATAAGTAAAGCAACAGTAATGAAGAAAATAATAGCACTAAAGAGTGACAAATCCCCAGGACCAGATGGTTTCCATCCCAGGGTTTTAAAGGAAGTAGGTGAGCAGATTGCAGATGCCCGAACTATAATCTTTCAAAGTTCTCTAGATTCAGGAACTGTCCCTCTAGATTGGAAAATTGCACATGTCACTCCACTTTTTAAGAAAGGAGAGAGAGGGAAACCAGGGAATGATAGACCAGTTAGCCTAACATCTGTTGTGGGGAAAATGCTGGAGTCTATAATTAAGGACAGGGTGACTGAACACCTCGAGAATTTTAATCAGAGAGAGCCAGCATGGATTTGTGAAAGGTAGGTCGTGCCTAACAAACCTGATTGAATTTTTTGAAGAGGTGACTAAAGTAACAGGGGAATGTCAATGGATGTTATTTATATGGACTTCCAGAAGGCATTTGATAAAGTCGCACATAAGAGACTGTTAGCTAAGATAGAAGCCGATGGAATCGAGGGAAAAGTACAGACTTGGTTAGGAAGTTGGCTGAGCGAAAGGCGACAGACAATAGGGATAATGGGTGGGTACTCACATTGGCAGGATGTGACTAGTGGAGTCCCGCAGGGATCTGTCTTGGGGCCTCAATTATTCACAATATTTATTAACGACTTAGATGAAGGCATAGAAAGTCTCGTATCTAAGTTTGCCGATGACACAAAGATTGGTGGCATTGTAAGCAGAGGAGATGAAAATATAAAATTACAAAGCGACATTGATAGATTAGGTGAATGGGCAAAACTGTGGCAAATGGAATTCAATGTAGACAAATGTGAGGTCATCCACTTTGGATCAAAAAAGGATAGAACAGGGTACTTTCTAAATGGTAAAAAGTTAAAAACAGTGGATGTCCAAGGGACTTAGAGGTTCAGGTACATAGATCATTGAAGTGTCATGAACAGGTGCAGAAAATAATCAATAAGGCTAATGGAATGCTGGCCTTTATATCTAGAGGACTAGAGTACAAGGGGGCAGAAGCTATGCTGCAGCTATACAAAACCCTGGTTAGACCGCACCTGGAGTACTGTGAGCTGTTCTGGGCACCGCACCTTCGGAAGGACATATTGGCCTTGGAGGGAGTGCAGTGTAGGTTTACTAGAATGATACCCAGACTTCAAGGGTTAAGTTACGAGGAGAGATTGGGGTTGTATTCTCTGGAGTTTCGAAGGTTAAGGGGTGATCTGATCGAAGTTTATAAGATATTAAGGGGAACGGATAGGGTGGATAGAGAGAAACTATTTCCACTGGTTGGGGATTCTAGGAGTAGGGGGCACAGTCTAAAAATTAGAGCTAGAACTTTCAGGAGCGAGATTAGAAAACATTTCTACACACAAAGGGTGGTAGAAGTTTGGAACTCTCTTCTGCAAACAGCAATTGAGACAAGCTCAATTGCTAAATTTAAATCTGAGATAGATAGCTTTTTGGCAATCAAAGGTATTAAGGGATATGGGCCAAAGGCAGGTATATGGAGCTAGATCACAGATCAGCCATGATCTTATCAAATGGCGGAGCAGGCACGAGGGGCTGAATGGCCTACTCCTGTTCCTATGTTCCTAACTAATGGGAGGAGGAGGCTCCATGAACATCCCCATCCACAGTGATGGTGGAACTCAGCATGTGAGTGCAAAAGACAAGGCTGGAGCATTTGCAACGTTCTTTAGCCAGGTGCTGACTGGATGATCCTTCTCGGCTTCTTCCTGAGGTCCCCCCCATCACAGATACCAGTCTTCAGCCAATTCGATTCACTCCATGTGATATCAAGAAATGGCTGAATATATTGGACACAGCAAAGGTTACAGGCCCCAACAACAACCCGGCTGTAGTGCTGAAGACCTCCAGAACTAGCCGCGCCTCTAGCCAAGCTATTCCAGTACAGCTACAACACAAGCAGCGATCCGACAATGTGGAAAATTCCCCAGGTATTTCCTGTACACAAAAAGCAGGACAAATCTAACCTGGCCAATTACGTCCCCATCAGTCTACTCTCAATCATCAGCAAAGTGATAGAAGGTATCGTGAACAGTGCTATCAAGCGGCACTTACTCACCAATAACTTGCTCACTGATGCACAGTTTGGGTTCCGCCAGGACCACTCGGCTCCAGACCTCATTACAGCCTTGAACCAAATATGGACACAAGAGCTGAATTCCAGAGGTGAGGCAAGAATGACTTCCCTTGACATCAAGGCAGCATTTGACTGAGTGTGGCATCAAGGAGCCCTAGTAAAACTGAAGTCACTGGGGATCAGGGGGGACACTCTCCAGTGGCCAGAGATATACCTAGCAGAAAGGAAGGTGGTGGTGGTTGTTGGAGGCCATTCAACTCAGCCCCAGGACATTGTAGCAGGAGTTCCTCAGGGAAGTGTCCTCGGCCCAACCATCTTCAACTGCTTCATCAATGACCTTCTCTCCATCATAAGGTCAGACGTGGGGATGTTCGCTGATGATTGCACAGTGTTCAGTTCCATTTGCAACCCCTCAGATAATGGAACAGTCGATGCCCGCATGCAGCAAGACCTGGATAACATCCAGGCTTGGGCTTATAAGTGGCAAGTAATAGTCGGGCCACACAAGTATCAGGCAATGACTATCTCCAACAAGAGAGAGTCTAACCACCTCCCCTTGACATTCAATGGCATTACCATCACCGAATCCCCCACCATCAACATCCTGGAGGTTACCATTTACCAGAAACTTAACTGGACCAGCCACATAAATACTGTGGCTACAAGAGCAGGTCAGAGGCTGGGTATTCTGCGGTGAGTGACTCACCTCTTGACTCCCCAAAGTCTTTCCACCATCTACAAGGCACAAGTCAAGAGTGTGATGGAATACTCTCCACTTGCCTGGATGAGTAAAGGTCCAACAACACTCAAGAAGCTCAACACCATCCAAGACAAGGCAATCTGCTTGATTACCAGCCTATCCACCACCTTAAACATCCACCTCCTCCACCATAGTCGCACTGGGCTGCAGTGTATCTCATCTACAGGATACACTGCAGCAACTGGCCAAAGCTTCTTCGACAGCACCTAGAAGGACAAGGGCAACAGAGTGCATGGGAGCACCATTGCCTCCAAGTTCCCCTCCAAGCCACACACCATCCTGACCTGGACGTACGTTCCTTCATTGTCATTGGATTAAAATCTTAGAACTCCCTGCCTAACAGCACTGTGGGAGAACCTTCACCACGCAGACTGCAGCCAACGGTTCAAGAAGGCGGCTCACCACCACCTTCTCAAGGGCAACTAGGGATGGGCAATAAATGCTGGCCTTGCTAGCAATGCCTATATCCCATGATTGAGTAAAAAATATATATATATTTTAACATACTTTCATACACAGTGCAAATATAGAATTACTAAACATCAACAGAAATTTCTGATCTGACATAAAAAGGGAAAGAAGAATTTCTTGTTTCTAAGAGCCCTGTTATGACTGATTACTACTGCAGTAATAATATAGCTACAATTTGAAAGCAGTATGCACTGCAGGCATAAAGTTATACAACTGGTTCCCTCTGTACACAGAGTAATCCAAACACTGTGCCCACGCAGTAGCTGTGAGAACCAACATCCAAGTGCTGACATTTTTTATGCCAGTAAAGAGCCTAATAACTTCTCAGCTCTTTACTAATATTGAAAACATAAGCTTTAAGTTTAAAAATAAAAATTGGCTTATAGTTCTTGGTGAAGCGAAGTTATTATGATGTGAAATTAACTCTTTGAAGTGATTTCACACCCAGAGTCAAAATCCTAACACTTGCTGTTTCACTGGATCCTGAGGTAAATGGAGGGAAATAAAAATCTTCTCCTTTTCAGCATAGAGGCTGTGATCCCCACCCCCTTAGATAATTTTGATGGTTTACACATATAACTATGTCTTCAACTTTGTTTCTGACAAAAAAAAGACCTCACTCAAAAATAAATATATTTGATGATCTCAGTGGGCAAGGATTTAAGTTGGGGAGAAGATAAAAAGAAAAACTGCAAATGCTAGAAATCTGAAATCCAAGTAGAAAATGTTGAAGGTGCACAGCAAGTGAACTCATGCCTGAAAAAAGACAGGTTCATGTTTGGCTTTCATTACGGCTCAAGATTTTAATCTGGTCACAATACATAACTGCTCAAGGCTGGAGAACAGAGTGGAGTTGAAATCATGCAGTTTGATATCAGCATTGAATGCTGTCACTATTTTAATGAAGGCTTCACCCCAATAAAATAAATGTGAGTTCAACCCCTATGTTTACAAATTGGATAGTGTGCGAGAGGCGCTAATGATTTCCGTGCATAGAAAAGATTGCAGGTTAAAAAAGATTGCAAAATGATTTAACATACATATCAACATGGCTACTTGAAGCAAATCTTATTGGGATTCAAGGCATGAGTAGGGGCACACTAAGTTAGCAAAAGGTTTATTTACATTGGGGTTCTGCAGTGAGATTTTAAAAAGATGAGATAAAAAGATAAAAGAAAACATATCATGGGAAGTACCTAACCAATTCAGAAAAACAACAGGCAGACCATGGATCTGACTTCCACTAGTTGTTTATATTAGCTGGGTATTGGATTGGATTTTCAATAGACCTTCGATAAGGTGGACTCATGACATAGTGGACTCATGACTAAGGCCAGAGCATGTGGAGTCAGGGGATAAGGAGCAGAATGGATAGTAAGCTGGCTACAAAACAGAAAACAGAGAGTAGGGGTTAAAGGTAGTTACTCAGACTGGCAAAAGGTGGGAAGTGGTGTTCCACAAGGATCGGTGCTGGGACCACTGTTGTTCACCATTTACATAAACGATTTGGACTCAGGAATCAAAAGCACTTTTTCAAAATTTGCTGACAACGCCAAATTAAGGAGTATAGTTATTACCGAGGAGGACTACGGCAAAATACAGGAAGATGTTAATAAGCTTGCAGAATAGGTGTGTAGTTGGCAAATTAATTTCAATATAGGTAAGTGTGAGGTACTGCATTTTGGTAGTAAGAATAAAGGGGCCGCATACTGCTTGAATAATAGGAGTCTAAATGGAGTAGAGGAGCAGAGGAATCTGGGATACAGATACACAAATCATTAAAAGTAGCAACACAGGTTAATAAGTTCATAAAAATAGCAAATAAAGCACTGTGATTCATTTCTAGAGGGATAGAACCGAAAAGCAGAGAAGTTATATTAAACTGGTATAGAACCTTGTTTAGACCATCCTTGAGTACTGTGAACATTTCTATTTTCCATATTATAAAAAGGATATAGAGGCACTGGAGAGGGTGCAAAAAAGATTTACTAGGATGATACCAGAACTGAGAGGTTATACCTATCAGGAAAGATTGAACAGGCTGGGGGTCTTTTCTCCAGAAAAGAGAAGACTGAGGGGTGACATGATAGAGGTCGTTAAGATTACGAAAGGGTTTGATAGGGTAGACATAGAGAAGACGTTTCCACTTGCGGGGGAGACCAGAACTAGGGGCCATAAATATAAGATAGTCTCTAATAAATCCAATAGGGAATTCAGGAGAAACTTCTTTATCTAGAGAATGGTTAGAATGTGGAACTCACTACTACAAGGAATAGTTGAGGCAAATACCATAGATGTATTTAAGAGGAAGCTAGATAAACACGAGGGAGGAAGGAATAGAAGGATATGCTGATAGGGTTAGATGAAGTAGGGAGAGAGGAGGCTTGTGTGGAGCATTAACACCGGCATGGACCTGTTGGGCCGAATGGCCTGTTTCTGTGCTGTACATTCTATGTAATTCTATGTAAAGCTAATTACTGTGGACAAATGAAAGGTTTGCATTATAAAAAATTAATTTTCCACTTTCCATGTCTTTGACTGCAATGGATGCTGCACTGCAGCCAATTAGAAAGTTGGACTGGTATAATCTGAATGGGACATTGCACTCATGTAAAGCCAACTATACTCTATTGCAAATGACATTTTTTTGGATAGATCGATTGATTGATTGTTCATTGCATAATAATTCTTATTTCCAGTGAACAAGAGTCTCGAAATAGAGAAAGAATTATATTACAAGAAAATCAGCTGAACTGAACTGAGTGAACAGGTAAGCTTAACTTAAGCTTAACTTTAGAAAAAACTGCCTAATACTTTGTCAACCAAATGACAACCAAGCAAAGTTATTCATTTATTTTTCATTATCAATGGCATTCATGTCTTGGAGGTCAAGTTGTTCAATGACATTAAGTCTTGGTGCAAATATGAGCACTTGTGCTGTGTTTGCACTAGAATTAACACTTGTGCCTTGGGAAAGAAAGAGCTGGGCCATTGAATACAACAATTTATCTGCAATCATTATTAATAATTCATTATTGTTAATGACTTGTTTGCATTTGATTCTTGGGAATTCAATGTTCTGTTTTGTATGATGATATTTTAATTAATTTTGTAATCTGTCTGTACATTTTATTTCTTTCTCCTTCACTTAACTTTTCAATTTGAAAAAAGTTGTTAAGATGCGCAGTAAATTAACCTTTGCCTGAGGCAGGGCTGATGATTTGAGGAAAGTGATTTCTTAGAAGTGAATAAATACTCTATGCAACCAAACTTACTTTGGAAAAACATCTCCCCTTGGATTTAGAGAACAGACTTCCTTAAATGGATTGAATCATAGAATCATAGAAAGGTTATAGAACGGAAGGAGGCCATTTGGCATGTTGAGTCCGTGCCATCTCCTTGCAAGAGCAATCCAGCTAGTCCCACTGCCCCATCCTATTCCTGCAAATATTTTCCCTTCAAGTGCTTATCCAATTCCATTTTGAAAGCCCCGATTGACTCTGCCTCCAACAACCCCTCAGGCAGTGCATTTCAGATCACAACTACTCGCTGTGTAAAAAAAATTTTGCTCTTGTTGCCTTTGGCCAATCACCTTAAATCTATGTCCTCTGGTTCTTGACTCTTCCGCCAATGGGAACAGTTTCTCTCGATCTATTCTGTCTAGACCATTCATGATTTTCAATACCTCTATCAAATTTTATTTTTTTATTCATTCATGGGATGCAGGCGTTGCTGGCAAGGCCAGCATTTATTGCCCATCCCTAACTGCCCTTGAGAAGGTGCCTTCTTGAACCACTGCAGTCCGTGTGATGAAGGTTCTCCCACAGTGCTGTTAGGTAGGGAGTTCCAGGATTTTGACCCAGCGACGATGAAGGAACGGCAATATATTTCCAAGTCGAGATGGTGTATGACTTGGAGGGTAACGTGCAGGTGGTGTTGTTCCCATGTGCCTGTTGCTATTGTCCTTCTAGGTGGTAGAGGTCGTGGGTTTGGGAGGTGCTGTTGAAGAAGCCTTGGCGAGTTGCTGCAGTACATCTGTAGATGGTACACACTGCAGCCATGGTGTGCCGGTGGTGAAGGGAGTGAATGTTTAGCATGGTGGATGGGGTGCCAATCAATCGGGCTGCTTTGTCCTGGATGGTGTCAAGCTTCTTGAGTGTTGTTGGAGCTGCACTCATCCAGGCAAGTGGGAGTATTCCATCATACTCATGACTTGTGCCTTGTGGATGATGGAAAGGGAAGTGAGGAGGTATGTCACTCACTGCAGAATACCCAGCCTCTGACCTGCTCTTTTAGCCACAGTATTTATGTGGCTGGTGCAGATAAGTTTCTGGTCAATATTGACCCCCAGGATGTATATGGTGGGGTATTCGGCGATGGTAATGCCGTTGAATGTCAAGGGGAGGTGGTTAGACTCTCTCCTGTTGGAGATGGTCATTGCCTGGCCCTTGTCCGGCGCGAATGTTAGTTGCTACTTATCAGCCCAAGCCTGGATGTTGTCCAGGTCTTGCTGCAATCGGGCAAGGATTGCTTCATTATCTGAGGGGTTGTGAATGGAACTGAACACTGTGCAATCATCAGCGAACATTCCCATTTCTGACCATATGATGGAGGGAAGGTCATTGATGAAGCAGCTGAAGATGGTTGGGCCGAGGTCACTGCCCTGAGGAAGTCCTGCAGCAATGTCCTGGGGCTGAGATGATTGGTCTGCAACAACCACTATCATCTTCCTTTGTGCTCGGTATGACTTTTCACCCTGATTCCCATTGACTTCAATTTTACTAGGGCTCCTTGGTGCCAACCTCGGTCAAATGCTACCTTGATGTCAAGGGCAGTCACCCTCACCTCATCTCTGGAATTCAGCTCTTTTGTCCATGTTTGGACCAAGACTGTAATGAGGTCTGGAGCCGAATGGTCCTGGCGGAACCCAAACTGAGCATGTTTGAGCAGGTTATTGGTGAGTAAGTGCCGCTTGATAGCACTGTCGACAACACCTTCCAACACTTTTGCTGATGGTTGAGAGTAGACTGATGGGGCGGTAATTGGCCGGATTGGATGTGTCCTGCTTTTTATGGACAGGACATACCTGGGCAATTTTCCACATTGTCAGGTAGATGTCAGTGTGGTAGCTGTACTGGAACAGCTTAGCTGGAGGCACGGCTAGTTCTAGAGCATAAGTCTTCAGCACTACAGCCCAGATGTTGTCGGGGCCCATAGCCTTTGCTATATCACGTGGAGTGAATCAAATTGGCTGAAGACTGGCTTCTGTGATGGTGGGATAATGGGAGGAGGCCGAGATGGATCACCCACTCGAGACTTCTGGCTGAAGATGGTTGCAAACGCTTCAGCCTTGTCTTTTGCACTCACATGCTGGATTCTGCCATCATTGAGGATGGAGATGTTCACGGAGCCTCCTCCTCCCATTAATTGTTTAATTGTCCACCACCATTCACGACTGGATGTGGCAGGACTGCAGAGCTTTGATCTGATCCATTGGTTGTGGAATCGCTTAGCTCTGTCTATAGCATGTTGCTTCCGCTGTTTAGCATGTATGCAGTCCTGTGTTGTAGCTTCACTAGGTTGGCACCTTATTTTTAGGTACGCCTTGTGCTGCTCCTGGCATGCTCTTCTACACTCCTCATTGAACCAGGGTTGATCCCCTGACTTGTTGGTAATGGTAGATTGAGGAATATGCTGGGCCATGAGGTTACAGATTGTGCTGTAATACAATTCTGCTGCTGCTGATGGCCCACAGCGCCTCATGGATGCCCAGTTTTGAGCTGCTAGATCTGTTCTGAATCTATCCCATTTAGCACTGTGGTAGTGCCACACAACATGTTGCATGGTGTCCTCAGTGCGAAGACGGGACTTTGTCTCCACAAGGACTGTGCGGTGGTCACTCCTACCAATGCTGTCATAGACAGATGCATCTGCGACAGGTAGATTGGTGAGGATGAGGTCAAGTAGATTTTTCCCTTGTGTTGGTTCGCTCACCACCTGCTGCAGGCCCAGTCTGGCAGCTATGTCCTTCAGGTCCTGAAGTGGCCCAGCAAGCCACTCAGTTGTACAATCTCGCTACAGAAAGTCACAATAAGAATAAAACCAGATGGACCACCCAGCATCGAACCACTAGGCACCGGACACAACAAAAGCATACCAAGCCCAGTCGACCCTGCAAAGTCCTCCAAAATTGGTGCTACCTTGATGATGGACATTGAAGTCCCCCACCCAGAATACATTCTGTGCCCTTGCTACCCTCAAGTTTTGCTCAACATGGAGGAGGACTGATTCATCAGCTGAGGGAGGGTGGTAGGTGATAATCAGCAGGAGGTTTCCTTGCCCATGTTTGACCTGATGCCATGAAATTTCATGAGGTCCAGAGTCTCAGGGCCACTCCCTCCTGACTGTATCCCACTGTACCACCACGTCTGGTTGGTCTGTCCTGCCAGTGGGACAGGGCATACCCAGGGATGGTGATGAAAGAGTCTGGGACATTGGCTGAAAGGTATGATTCTGTGAGTATGGCTCTATCAGGCTGTTGCTTGACTAGTTTGTGGGACAGCTCTCCTGATTTTAGCACAAGTCCCCAGATGTTAGTGAGGGTGACTTTGCAGGGTCAACTGGGCTTGGTTTGCCTTTTTTGTGTCTGGTGCCTAGTGGTCCATCCGGTTTTATTCTTATTGTGACTTTCTGTAGCAACTTTCTTGTGCAATTGTGTGACTTGCTGGGCCACTTCAGAGGGTGTTTAAGCATCAACCATATTGCTGATGGTCTGGAGTCACATATAGGCCAGACCGAATAAGGACATCAGGTTTCCTTCCCTAAAGGACATGATTGAACCAGATAGGTATTTATGACAAGCTGATAGTTTAACCATTACTGATGCTAGTTTTTTTTAAATTCCAGATTTTATTTAATTAATTTAATTTAAATACCATGGCAGGATTTGAACTCATGACTGTGGATTATTAGTACAGCTCTTTGGATTATTAGTCCAGTAACATAACCACTATGCTACTGTACCCAGTACTCTGCTCAACCTTCTCTGTTCCAAGGAGAACAACCCCAGCTTCTCCAGTCTATCCATGTAAATGAAGTCCCTCATCCCTGGAATCATTCTAGTAAATCTCTTCTGCACCTTCTCTGGGGCCTTCACATCCTTCCTAAGGTGTTAGACACAATACTCCAGTTGTGGCCGAACCAGTGTTTTATAAAGGTTCATCATAACCTCCTTCTTTTTGTACTCTATGTCTCTATTTTTAAAGCCCAGGATCCCATATGCTTTCTTAACCACTTTCTCAACTTGTCCTGCCACTTTCAACGATTTGTGCACATATACCCCCAGTTCTCTCTGTTACTTCACCTCTTTTCGAATTGTACCCTTTAGCTTATATTGCCTCTCCTCATTTTTCCTACCAAAATGTATCACTTCACCCTTTTCTGCATTGAATTTCATCTGCCACATATCCACCCATTCCACCAGCCTGTCTATGTCCTCTTGAAGTCTATCACTATGCTACTCACTGTTCACTACCCTTCTAAGTTTTGTGTCATCTGCAAATTTTGAAATTTTGCCCTGTACACCCAAGTCCAAGTCATTAATATATTATCAAAAAAAGCAATGGTCATAGTACCCACCCCTGGGGAACACCACTGTACACCTCCCTCCGGTCCGAAAAACAGCCATTCACCACTATTCTCTGTTTCCTATTACTTAGCTAATTTCATATCCATGCTGCCACTGCCCCCTTTATTCCATGGGCTTCAACTTTGATGACAGCCCTATTATGCAGCCCTTTATCAAACACCTTTTGGAAGTCCATGTACACCATATCAACCGCATTGCCCTCATCGACCCTCTCTGTTACCTCATCATAAAACCTCAATCAAGTTGGTTAAACATGATTTGCCTTTAACACAATTGTGCTGGCTTTCCTTAATTAATCCACACTTGTCTAAGTAACTGTTAATTTTGTCCTGGATTATCGTTTCTAAAAGTTTCCCCAACACCGAGGTTAAACTGACTGGCCTGTAGTTGCTAGGTTTATCCTTTTTGAACAAGGGTGTAACATTTGCAATTCTCCAGTCCTCTGGCACCACCCCCATACCTAAGGATGTTTGGAAGATTATGGCCAGCACCTCCGCAATTTCCACCCTTACTTCCCTCAGCAACCTAGGATGCATCCCATCCAGACCGGGTGACTTATCTACTTTAAGTACAGCTAGCCTTTCTAGTACCTCCTCTTTATCAATTTTTAGCCCATCCAGTATCTCAACTACAACTTCCTTTAATGAGACTCTGGGAGCACCTTCTTCCTTGGTAAAGACATATGCAAAGTATTCATTTAGTACCTAAGCCATGCCCTTTGCCTCCACGCATAAATCTCCTTTATGGTCCCTAATCGGTCCCACCCCTCCTCTTACTACCCTTTTACTGTTTGCATGCTTGTAGAAGACTTTTGGTTTCCCTTATATGTTAGCTGCCAGTCTATTCTCATTCTCTCTATTTCCTTTTTTGCCTCCCCTCTGAACTTGCTATATTCAGCCTGGTTCTCACTTGTATTATCAACCTGACTTCTGTCATATGCCTCTTTTTTCTGCGTCATCTTACTCTCTATCTATTTTGTCATCCAGGGAGCTCTGGTTTTAGTTGCCCTACCTTTCTCCCTCGTGGGAATAAGCCTAGACAGTACCTGAACCATCTCCTCTTTAAATCTGCATAGCTTAATTACAGTTTTGCTTGCCAATCTTTGATTCCAATTTACCCGGGCCAGATCCATTCTCATCCCATTGAAAATGGCTCTCCTCCAATTGAGTATTTTTTGCTTAAGAGTGGTCCTTGTCCTTTTCCATTGGTAATAGTAACTACAAATATTTGAGAGTGCAGATTGCTAATGCTAATTTCATTATACAAAGCTATTTATCTGATCATTTTGTGTTTAACTCATCCTGATTTAGTCTTTAGGAAAGCGCTGCAACCTTCATTCTAGACAGATCTATTGTGTCCACTACTTGATTTTTCTCTTTCTTTATTATTTCTCTATTTCTCATGCTTTTGTTGTACATGGACCACCCCTGTTGTTTTTCACCCTACCCCCAGTGTTTGCACATTCTTTTGTCCTTTCTGTATGCCTGCATTATCTCAATGTTGGTCCTTTATATCAATCTAACTGTTTTCTGTTTAGCAGTTTTCAGGTCATTTATAACATTAACTCCCTCACTGTGATTAGTGTATCTGTTGATTTTCTTCCCTTCTCTTTCCACCCTTTCTCTCTCTTTTTCTAATTTCACATAAAAATGTCTGTTTACCACTTAGCCTTCAGTCTGATAAAGAGTACATGCCCAAAACATCATAACTTGTATTCTCTTTACAAACACTAATTATCCTGCTGTATACTTCCAGCATTTCGGCCAAAAGTAGCCCCTTGTGAGGAGGTTGGATTAAGACTGTGGTTCACATTTACCATACCCCTATGTTGCTGACCCACTTGAGAACTTTAATGAGCCACCTCATTCTCTTTTACTGGACAACTATTATGCAAATTGCAGCTATATACATGGGATCACATGTAAATCAAATCCAGTATACTGCCCTCTGGGGCTGCCAGTGAATATACCTTTGGATCCTGTCAGGAGTCACCTTGCTGATTTGCTATTGTTTACTGCGCAGCATTGTTTACCAGCAATAGGACTCCGGGTGAGATTACTAACTAGAGCTGACTGGATTCACAGACAATATTCCACTTCAGAAAAAAACTTTGTCCCCAGTAAAAAGGACAAACTTTAGATTTGGGCCCATTTCCTGGAATGCTGTGTATGGGTCTCTCCGGGCACTGTCAAACTTCTTTAATGCTCTCTTGGTTGCACTGGAACTAAAGTTTTAAAGGATCTTTATATTAGGGGAACTATATTGTGCCTCTATCCCTACAAAGCCTTGTTAATCCCTTTTGCATTGCCTTATGATTAGTCCTGCTATGGCTTGGGAAAGTTTGTCATCAAGAGATGTCAATGATTATTTTAGTTCATGTTGTGAGTACACTGGTTCAGATGTCAAAAAGGTCTAATTTCGTAGTCATGTTGGATTCTTCAGTTCTGTACATGCTCAGTCAGTCTCCAGCCAGGAATTTCATGGGCCGATTTTCGGATGGCGGAGCGAGAGCGTTGGGGGTGGGGTCTCCTAAAATTGTAGAAATCCGGATTGGGTTTGGAGCCCGGCTTCAACCTGCTGACTTCCGGGTTCGGGTGCGCGCGCACCTCCTGAATGCAGGACTTCCATCGGCAATTAAAGTCGGCGGGATGAGTATTGACATACCTTGACAGATAGTTAAGGTACTTGAGAGACCTCATTGAGTAGACATTTTGGCAGGGGTGCAATTTTGAAGGATACTCAGCGTGTTTCCCGTGCTGTGGGAAACACTCCCTGTTCTAGCAGACGTGTTTCACCCAGCAGCCAGTGGGAGATGTAAATGATTATTTGACAGGTGAGTCGAAAACCTCATTTATTGCAGCAGGGCACTCTGTCACTTCAGACAAAGTTTTGGCTGCAAGATCTTTGTGTTTTCACTCAAAGTTCTTACTTTCCACAAGAGCTGCGCCACAAGAGCACGGAGGGCAACAACAGCGAGAGCAACGTCGCAGGAGACACTACCCTCGCAACAGGTTCTACAGACCAAGGCTCAGCTTCCTGGACCTCTCTGAGGAGCAGTGCAAACAGAGGCTCAGAGTCAGACACCAGGTAGTCGCAGACATCTGCAGCCTCTTTCATGCCGAGCTGCTCCCGGCTGGGCCGAGCAGCATCTCCTTACATGTCACTGTCAAAGTCACCACTGCCATCAACTTCTTTGCCTCCAGATCATTCCGGGGTGCCATCGGGGACATCGCTGGGTCTCTCAGTCGTCTGCACACAAGTGCATAAGGCAGGTCACCGATGGCTTGTTTCGCAGGGCCTCGCAGTATGTCAACTTCCCCATGTACGACCTCAGCAAGACGGAGAGGGCAGTGGGATTCCATGCTGTGGTTGGCTTCCCATGGGTGCAGGGTGTTATCGATTGCACCCATATAGCAATCCGAGCACCTCCACACGAGTCAGGACTGTTCATCAACAGGAAGGGCTATCACTCCATCAATACTCAGCTCATTTGTGACTACCAGAAAAGATTCCTTCACATGTGCGCCAGATAGCCTGGCAGCTGCCACGATTCCTTCATCCTCCGGGAGTCCAACATCCCGCCTCTCTTCCACGCACCGAACACCCGCAAGGGCTGGTTCCTCGGGGACAAGGGATATCCCCTGCACACGTGGCTCATGACACCTCTGAGCAACAGCGTTGATATAACAACAGCCACATCACTACTAGTTTTACAATTGAGCATGCTATAGGGCTGCTCAAGATGTGCTTCTGGTGCCTTGATCATTCTGGGGGAGCACCTCAATATGCACCAGGTAGAGTGGGACGCATTATAGTCGTGTGTCAACATGGCACAACAGAGAGGGCTGTCACTGGAGGAGGCCTCATCCACATCTGCCACCCACATTGAGGAGGAGGAGGAGGCAGAGGAGGAGGAGGAGGAACAACCCATGGGCAGAACAACGGCTCACCTGGCTGCTCATGAGGCCAGAGAGTCACTGATATGTGAACGGTTCTCCTAACATCAGACAGTGTGAAGAGTCCAGTCTTTACCGCCTGGACAGAGCAGCGGCCACACCACCAACCACCATCCCCCCCCCCCCCACCCATTCAAAACAGTCCTGCAACTACACATACACCCACTGTAGAGTGACCCAATGGGTGGCATCAAGTGTGGGTGTTCATGGTGAACCTCATGAAAGGGACTTATTACAGAAGCCAGTCAAGAATGGTCAAGACGTGGCAGTAGTGGTCACAATAATAATATTTAATGTGCATTTAACAAAAAGCAAATATAAATAAAAACATGACCAACTGTCAAACACCATTGTGCATCCCCTTTGTGCTTACAAAACCTTTGCCTTTCGCTTCCGACTACTTCTATTTGGTGCATCCCCTGTGGCTGCAGCAGAGATAGTGACAGGTTGCTCTTGTTCATACCCTGACTGATAGATGCTTTGGGCCTACGCCCTCTGGGTTTCGGTGCCCGTGAGGGCCCCTCCAAAGACTGCTCCACCTGCACCTGTGCAGGGGCAGACTCAACCATGGAGAGGAGGCAGCATTTCAGGTACTGGTTGAGAGGGGGGAAACTGGTGAGACATGGGGGTGCTTTGAGTGGCGTCTTCACTACCATGTCCCCTTTCGCCATCATCCCTCCCCTGGACTAGGCCCACACCACTCCTATGACAGTTTGAAGGACATTTGCAAAGCCTTGTCAGGCCAGTGCTAGAGTATCTGCCTTCCTGTTTAAGGTGGCAGAATGTTGTTCACCCTGAGTCTGAAGGGCATTGTCAGGGCCTGACTCATTTGTGAGCCATGCCTGAAGCTCCCTGGAGGCTAGCCTTCCCTCCTTCGCAGACATTCCCACACTTACTGCGACACTATCTCAGAGGTGCCCTCACGTTCCTGTGACAGTATCTCAGGGATGCCCTCCCTTACCTGTGCCACCATTCTACTCATGCAAGAGTTGCACTCCTCCATCCTCTGCACGATTGTGGAGAGGGCGCGTGGTACCTGTTCCAGCATCTCGCAAATGTGCTGCTGCCCCTCGATCATTCTCCTTTTAAAGAATGGCCCCCAGGTTTTCAGCTTCTGTTCCAGCTGAGCAGAGCCTGGAGAAGAGTGCTCCCACCGACGTAGACTCTCCACAGCTGCCCCTGCCACCAGTGTCTGCTCGTGCTCACGCGTGTGTGGTAACTCACCATGTGCGACCCCTACTAACTGTGGATGGGAACACACTGAGGTGTGTGTATCTGTGCTGGTGGATGGCTCACTCAGATGTGACGGTGCCCCCTTAGAGGCCGGCAGGTCCTCTGAGGAGTCACCGTCCACCATCACAACGGTCGCTGAAGGCCCTTTTAGAGAACAGAAGGCAATATTAAGCTTGATGACAGATGTTGAAGTGCTGAAGATGGCAAGGCATGTTAACGTCAATTGATATGGTGTGTACTGAATGTTAAAGTTCTGTCACCAGCCATTTGTCGGGTGCCAGTCTCGGCATCCCCGACGGACAGGCACTCGAGGGTACGGCTCAGCTCCAGCGCCTCCTGCTCCGCGTCTGTGAGCACGACTACCTGTTGCGGACCCCCTCCGGTCCTCGCCCTCTCCCGTGCATTCTGAGCTTTCTTCTCCTATAAGGGGAGAATGTAGAGACGTGTGAGTGAGTGATGGTGACGTGGCCAACCGCTGAATGCATTGGTTTGGGTGCGGCTGACTGAAAGAGATACATCAGAGGGTGAGTATGACACAGACCTATGACATTGTATGAGGATTGGGTTGAGTGGTAGTGGTGGGGTGACTAATGGGTGGGTGAGGAAGTGCAGGTAAGTTGAGGATGAGCTTTGAGTGGGTGTGAGGAGTGATGTGATAGAGTAGTGTTGGCAGTGCAGAATGAGTTGGGGGGGTGCGGGCAGTGATGTGGAAGACGGAATTTAGGAGAATCAGTAAGTGTACTTACTTTGACTGACCTAGTTAGGTCATTGAAGCGCTTCCTGCACTGGATCCAGATGCGGGAGATGTTACTGCTGCTGGTGACCTTCTCTGCCACCTCGAGCTAAGCCTTATTGGTGGCAGAGGCAGGCCACTTCCTCCCGTCTGCCGGGTAAAAGACATCCATCCTCCTGCTCACCCCATCCAGTAGCACCTGAATCTAGGAGCAGCCTTTCCCCTGGGCTGCTCCATTGTGTTATTTTGGTATTTCCTCCAGGAGCAGCCGTTGGAGGACTGCCCCTTTAAATAGGGCTCCTCCAGCTGACAGCCTGTGATGTGGTTGTGCAGTCCGCCCACTGCACAGGTTTCCGAGGGGAAACCCAGAAGCCACGTTAAGTGGCTTCAATTTACCCGCGATCACGTGGGGAATGGACGGATTTTACTGGGCGGGTTACCCACGCACCCAATCCCACCCCGCCCCGTTAATATCGGGGCAGTGCAAGTATTCTTGGCACCTTTATTGTTTTGTGATTCCATTATTATTCCCATTTGTTATCATACATACTAATTTCATTACTATTCATTTAAATCTGTGTTTCTAATGAAAATAATTGAATAAAAATAAATATTCAGGCAAAATTAGATTATTATAAATCATTGCAAAATATGGTTTGCAAATAATGCATAAAATGTTTGTACTAATGTTTTTTTTAAATTGTTTAATTTTGTTAACATTCTATCAGATAACATTTTATTCTTAATCTTGTTTTTCTTTTCAAATTGCTTTTTTATTTGTCTATCTATATAATTCTATTTTTTTCACAACATCCTGATTACTGTCTCCCACTATCAAACTGTCTCCTCTGGGTCACCAAGATAATCATAGATTTCTCAATGGCCACCAGCAATACTGTTCTATGACCTTCAAATAGAACTGATTCTACAAACTTTCACATCTCCTCATGTCACATGTGGCAGCCTAGAAGTAAGTTACTTTGTCTCGCAGGGAACTGAGTTTCAAATAATATGATGCCCCTGGATTCAGATTCATGCTGTATGAAGAGGTGGCCAGAATGCTGTCACTGGGGCATTTTTATTTCTGATTTTCCCTTTGTCCAAAGAAACTATTCCTTCAGCCAGGAGGTTGGGAAGCAGTGGGGTCCTCTGTACCATGATTGTCCAATAGAAGGTGTGCTTGCTTGCACTGTGTCAACTTTTCCTCTTCATCAAATGGATTTCTCTGATAATACGATAGCTTTAGGCCTTTCTTCATTTAGTGAGTAGCCCAATAACTCATTAAACTCACTTTCAATATGTGCTTGATAGGCAGGTGTTCAAAACCATATCTGTTTAGTTCATAGGCAGATGGCACAAAGGATCTGAGATATCCAGGAATTTCAATAATGAATCTGCTCATTGAGCTGCAGGTTTAAGTTCTAATGGCAGATCAGCTGTACAATACAATCTATGTAATGAATTACAGATTAAAAACTCCTCTGAACCAGTCAAATGAGCATAAAGAAATGCCAGCACTAAAAGCCTACCTGGCCACTAAATAGGAATAGCATGGATGGAGGGGAGATGGTACAAAAGGAGTATGGGAAAAGTATGCAGAAATTGTTATAGATGGATTCATGTTTAAAAAGGCCTTGCTTTTTAAGAGATAGCATTGGAATTGATTTCTGCATTGCAGCTTTGCTACTTTTCCATTTCTGTGATCAAACCAAAGTCAATAGCTACTAAAACACTAGATTTTTAGGGTCTTCCATTGCTTCCAGGGGTAGAATTCTGGATGTTCATCCTGGGAACCTGGCCTGAATCCCATTTTGAGTGTGATGTTTTGCTGATTCACAGTCAGGACACTAATTGGGACATTTGGTGGTGATGGAGCATCTCCATCTCAGAGGAGTAGAAATAGTCTACATTGAGACCCATCCCAGTAACCTTCTGTTTATTGATCGCCATACCTTGATGTTGATTGTGAAGAAGTCCACAGTCCACACTAATTTGCAATATTTTAACTTAAGACCTACAGCTGTCAGAGATTTGGACCCCATCAATTTAAATCCCAAACCCAGAGATGCTACTATGCAGTTCCTGGTATCTATACATTTTAAAGTACCCTGCTTCAGATTACTGTAACAATGGGTTGAAGTCTCAACTCATCAGACAAGTGTGTGATGGCAGTTGTCAGTCCTCAACTAGAATGCAAGGAAATTAAGGAAAGAGGTCATTATTATGTCCAGAAACAAACATCTTACCATTTAATGTTGACTAAGGATGAAGTGACAGAAGTAAGATTTATAGTCCAGAAATAAATGGATTAACACCTCCATTGAAAAACTGGATGGATAAATTTGGCACAAACATGTTAAGAGTTAATATCATAATATCGCACAGCATGATTTCTTGGCATAATGTAGAAAGCACATTTCTAGTATCATAGAAAAAGAAGTTTACATGTGAGTAAGGCCGATTAGCTTGATAACTGTATGGCACGGAGTGAAAAATCCTTGAATACATAAAATCCCAAGCACTAATCCCCAGAAAAAGCCATAAATCCTGCTTCAGCTCCCTTTACAAATACTGTAGTGCACTGTAACGGCAATATAATTAAAGGCCGATTTCCTCTAGATCACTTAATTTATTACAAAATGTAGCAATCATACATAATTACCATGCGTTTGTGCCAAAAGAAAAAGTTGATTTTAATTTTTAAAAATGCATAGAAAACTTGAACATAATACAACACAAAAGGTAAGTTCACCAATCCCATACCCGAATGGGAAGGGTTGGAGTCCTTTCTCCAACCCATTCTCCCTTCAAGTAGGAAATTAGGAACAGGAGTAGGCCATTCAGGCCCTCAAGCCTGTTCCATCATTCAATTAGACCATGGCTTAATTCCATTTATCCTCCTTGGTTCCATATCCCTTAATGTCCTTATCTATCAATCCCAGCTTTGAAATTTACAATTGACACTGGCTCAACAGCTTTTTGGGGGAGAGAATTGCAAATTTCCACTATCCTTTGTGTGAAGAAATGTTCCCTGACATCACCCCTGAGTGGTCGAGATCTAATTTTAAGATTATGTCCCCTTGTTCTGGAGTTCCCCACCAGAGGGAATAATTTCTCCATATCTACCCTATCAAATCCTTTAATCATCTTAAAAACCTCAATTAAATCACCCCTTAATCTTCGATACACAAGGGAATATGCAACCTGTTCTCATAATTTAACTCTTTTAGCCCCAGAATCATTCTGGCAAATCTGGGCTGCACTCCCTCCAAGGCCAATATATCCTTCCTGAGGTGCAGTGCCCAGAACTGAACACAGTACTCCAGATGGGGTCTAACCTGAGCTCTGTATAGCTGTAACATAACTTCCACCCCTTTGTATTCCAGTCCTCTTGAGATAAAGGCCAACATTCCATTAGCCTTTTAAATTATTTTTTGTATCTGTCCATTAGATTTTAATGATTTCTGTACATAGATCCTTAAATTTGTCTGCTCCTCTACAGTTCCTAGCTTCTTATCATTTAGAAAATACTCTGATCTATCTTTCTTAGGTCCAAAGTGGATGACCTCACATTCTCTCCTACTGAACTCCATCTGCCACATTTTTGCCCACTTACTTAATCTAACAATGTCCGTTTGCAACTTTCTGCTCCCATTACATTACTTACTGTCCCGCCTAACTTAGTGTCATCAACATACTTGGATATACAGCTCTCTATTCTTTCATCTAAGTCATTGATAAATATAGTGAAAAGCTGGGCCCCATCAGTTAAATCCTGCCAATTGGAGCATGGCTTCATGCTGGGAGTGATGAATTGAAGAATTAAAATATTAGAAAATGAAATTTTTAAATAAACCTATGGACTTGACACTATGCTGTCGAATCCTAGCATATGAACACTTAACTTGTTTGCCTGAAGTTCCTCCCTTCCTCATTTTAACAGAGGCGTAAAGCCATTTATTTTAAATGGGTTACTGTCTCCATTACAATGGTGAAGGGAAAAATTTCTTGTCAATCATTAATAGACGACTATCCAGTTACGTGATTTCAAAGACAAGATGGGGGTATGAATTTTCTGAGGGCCTTTCCCTCTTCACCACTAGATGCTCAGCATGAACATTGTTTTCACCGAACCTTCGCCAAAGTTATGATGGCACAGTGGGAAAAGCTCTGAGGAAATTCACGCCCTATGCTTCTAATGATTGTAAAAGGTAAGAAATCCTTAACTGTCAAGCCAATAAATCATCCTTTTACAGTTTAAGACAATGTAATAATTTAACATATTTCAAATTTTCTATAATAATGCCCATTGGTTATTCAACAACCTTCTTTATTCAGATGACTTAGCATTAGGTAAATGCAGTCAATCCACTGAATCATGATTTTATTCTGCTTCATCACTCTTTCTCATATTTGACATTGCCTTGTTTCCCTGGTTACCTATAATCCTCTTCAGGCCTTCATGCTTTTTTGTCCTCAGGTCGGACTTTCCTTGTAATTTTTGAAATTGAGAAAAAACTAATCTTGCAATGAAAGGAAAGGATGAATTTTTTAAAAAAAATTGAGCATAAATAGTTAAATGAAGTGATGAGGAAACTTGGCGCTGGCAATTTTAGTTTTAAATCAATATATCATCTTTAAGACAAATTGGTGTCAGTTTCCCAGGAGAGGTCAAATGCTCCCAGAGTATTTGGTTCCTGAGTTGAAATACTCTGTTCAAGACATGGCTGTAGCTCATCACAGCCAATTTGAGTGCCGTTCTCTGCTGGGGATTAACATTTGCTACTCCAATTATGTGAGGCGGGCATCTCAATTACTACCTATTCGCGAGAAGGACTTTCTTCTTAATGCTCAGTGCGTCTTGAAATTATGATCTGAAAATTGTTTGTTAAACTGAGGGCACTTTTTGGTTGTTGGATGGAAGTCTGGTGGAGCTTTATGAAGGCAGTCAGTATCATAATGCTGCACCAGACAGTCATCCAACAACTGAAAAATGCCCTAAGTTTAACAAACAATTAATTACAGTATGATTGTGGTGAAGTTACATTTATAACAGAAAATGTCATGGTGTGCATTTATCAAAGGGTTCAAAATTATGAGGACAGGTTGCATCGACTCGGCTTATATTCCCTTGAGATAGAAGATTAAGGGGTGATCCAATTGAAGTGTTTAAGTTGATTAAAGGAGTTGATAGGGTAGATAGAGAGAAACTATTTCCTCTGGTGCGGGTGTCCAAACAAGGGGGCATAAGCTTAAAATTAGAACTAGGCCATTCAGGGATGATGTCAGGAAGCACTTCTTCAGACAAAGGGTAGTGGAGATCCAGAACTCTCTCTCACAAAAAGCTGTTGAGGCTGGGCCAATTGAAAATTTCAAAACTGAGATTGATTGATTTTTGTTAGGTAAGGGCATTAAGGGTTACAGAACCAAGAAGGATAGATGGAGTTAAGATACAGATCAGCCATGATCTAATCGAATGGCGGAACAGGCTCGAGGGCTTGAATGGCCTACTTCTGTTCCTGTGGTCCTACCAAATCTGAATCAAAATGAACTTAATTAATAGCCACCCATGGCCATGTTGTCTGGGAATAGGGTAACATGAAGGCTCCAGTATAACAACTGGAGCTGACACACCGCCTCTGCAGTGTGTTTGTGTGTGTGTGTGTGTGTGTGTGTGTGTGTTGAGACTCTGCTGCACCTGCCCACCTCCAGAAGTATAGTCCCTCAGTTTACTAGACAGCGTGGCAAAAGCCTGGCATAACACGTGAACAGGTTAGACTCATCATGCACACTGGATGTTCCGGCTTCCTCGGAAACTCAGATCGTCACTGTTTATGCACTGGTAGCTATATAATAAGTGATACAGCGTATACAGATGGTATATCTACGCAGGTATTTAAAGTTTTGGAGAAATCCAAAGCAATTGATTGGGGCCAGTGTAACTTGGGCAGCAAAAGTCATTGGTCAGCATTGCTATTTAATATGCCTTACTTGGGCTTGCAAGGTTTTATATTATTCGTTCATGGGATGTGTGCGTCACTGGCAAGGCCAGCATTTATTGCCCATCCCTAATTGCCCTTGAGAAGGTGGTGGTGAGCCGCATTCTTGAACCGCTGCAGTCTGTGTGGTGAAGGTTCTCCCACAGTGCTGTTAGGAAAGGAGTTCCAGGATTTTGACCCAGCGACGATGAAGGAGATATATTTTCAAGTCGGGATGGTGTGTGACTTGGAGGGGAACGTGCAGGTGGTGTTGTTCCCATGTGCCTGCTGCCCTTGTCCTTCTAGGTGGTAGAGGTCATGGGTTTGGGAGGTGCTGTCGAAGAAGCCTTAGCGAATTGCTGCAGTGCATCCTGTGGATAGTGCACACTGCAGCCACTGAGCACCGGTGGTGGAGGGAGTGAATGTTTAGGGTGCTGGATGGGGTGCCAATCAAGCGGGCTGCTTTGTCCTGGATGGTGTTGAGCTTCTTGAGTGTTGTTGGAGCTGCACTCATCCAGGCAAATGGAGAGTATTCCATCACACTCCTGACTTGTGCCTTGTAGATGGTGGAAAGGCTTTGGGGAGTCAGGAGATAAGTCACTCGCCACAGAATACCCAACCTCTGACCTGGTCTCGTAGCCACAGTATTTATATTGCTAGTCCAGTTAAGTTTCTGGTCAATGGTGACCCCCAGGATGTTGATGGTGGGGGATTCGGTGATGGTAATGCCGTTGAATGTCATGGGGAGGTGGTTAGACTCTCTTTTGTTGGAGATGGTCATTGTCTAGCACTTGTCTGGCCCAAATGTTATTTGCTACTTATCAGCCCAAGCCTGGATATTGTCCAGGTCTTGCTGCATGCGGGCACGGACTGCTTCATTATCTGAAGGGTTGCAAATGGAACTGAACACTATGCAATCATCAGCGAACATCCCCATTTCTGATCTTATGATGGAGGGAAGTTCATTGATGAAGCAGCTGAAGATGGTTGGGCCTAGGACACTGCCCTGAGGAACTCCTGCAGCAATGTCCTGAGGCTGAGATGATTTGTCTCCAACAACCACTACCGTCTTCCTTTGTGCCACCACTGGAGAGTTTTCTCCCGATTCCCATTGACTTCAATTTTACTAGTGCTCCTTGGTGCCACACTCGGTCAAATGCTGCCTTGAAGTCAAAGGCAGTCACTCTCACGTCACCTCTGGAATTCAGCTCTTTTGTCCATGTTTGGACCAAGGCTGTAATGAGGTCTGGAGCCGAGTGGTCCTGACGGAACCCAAACTGAGCATCGGTGAGCAGGTTATTGGTGAGGTAGTGCCGCTTGATAGCACTGTCGACGACACCTTCCATCACTTTGCTGATGATTGAGAGTAGACTGATGGACCGGTAATTGGCTGGATTGGATTTGTCCTGCTTTTTGTGGACAGGACAAACCTGGGCAATTTTCCACATTGTCGGGTAGATGCCAGTGTTGTAGCTGTACTGGAACAGCTTGACTAGAGGCGCAGCTTGTTCTGGAGCACAAGTCTTCAGCACTACAGCCGGGATGTTGTCAGGGCCCATAGCCTTTGCTGTATCCAGTGCACTCAGCTGTTTCTTGATATCATGTGGAGTGAATCGAATTGGCTGAAGACTGGCTTCTGTTATGGTGGGGATATCGGAAGGAGGCCGAGATGGATCGTCCACTCGGCACTTCTGGCTGAAGATGGTTGCAAACGCTTCAGCCTTGTCTTTTGCACTCGTGCTGAACTCCACCATCATTGAGGATGGGAATGTTTCCAGAGCCTCCTCCTCCCGTTAGCTGTTTAATTGTCCATCGCCATTCACGACTGGATGTGGCAGGACTGCAGAGCTTTGATCTGATCCGTTGATTGTGGAATCGCTTAGCTCTCTCTATAGCATGTTGCTTCCGCTGTTTAGCATGCATGTCGTCCTGATGCTATAACAAGATTATAACAAGATTGATATAACAAGATTAGATTACTTGTGGCCCTGTGATGAGAGATAGGAGACGTCTGTGTCCTTTTCCCAAATTGGATTTGGAAATGATCCTCAAAGACCAAAGATCCTCACCAACTAATGTCAATTGTTTCGTTGTTACTATTAAACATAGAGTTTTACCTCTCTAAATATATCACTGAAATGTCACTAACAAGCCGCGATTCATGGTAAGGTTCTTAGTGAGGATCAGTTGATCCTATCTCTTCTAAAAAACTGGCGTAAAAAGATGAATTGACATTTTTTAAGGCTTACATTAAGGTCTTTATTCTTTAAATGGGTGTCAGAAGCAATAAACATTAATATTTTTTAAAAATTGTGCTGTGTGCGTCTACTGAATGCTATGAAAAAGTTGAACACTAGATGAGCATTATATTTGTTAAGGTGGCTTTCCCCTGCTTTGAACATGTGGGCCAGCAGTAGTCTGATCTGAAGTCATGAGCAGGCCTAGTGGGATGCTGAAATATCATGACATGATGCAGGGGTGAAGGAATTATTTATAGATTCTATGAAAAGTGAACCTTTTATGAAGTAGAGTAATTGTCTGGCAAGCGTAACAATATTGCACAACTGAGTAATAATTTGCCTGATCACCTTGACGCTATTACTGACTCAAGTTGCTTTTCAAAAAGATGTTACCTTACCTAAGGCTGATGCAATATTTCACACATTCCCCATAACCCTCTTTAAGTACATGTTCAATCACATTTTGAAAGTTCCTATGGAATCTGCTTCCATTTATTCTTGCTTTCCCTAAATGTTAAATACTTGGATTTTTTTCTCCTGTTCTTTTCCCTATTTAATCATCTTTCCCCCTTAAGTGTAAACCTTGCAATAGTCTGCAATTTAATTTTGTTGCCTTGTCACTCCTCCTTACCCTCTTCCTGTGCTTCCTCAACATGATTATGCTCGGAGAACAATTTTGTTTTGAAGAAGCTGCCCCCCACCACTTAACAGCAATTGGCAGACAGAATTAATGGCACCAGATGGAAATTCTTGTGCTTCATATTAAAATCAGTAGTGAAGATAGCAGCTAAAATGTTACATGGGGCAAAGCAGCAGCTGTTTGCTGAAGATAAAATGAGTGTGACTGTGAGCTCTGTTGAACTCACAGAGACAGACAGATATTCATTTCTGATTGATACCCTGTCAAAACTCTTTCAATTCTCTTCTCAATCTGACCTCACTTCAACCAGTCTGACAGACTTCCCCTGTCCTGTCTTTCTGCTGCCACAGATTCTCAAATTCCATATCTTCTAAAATCATAGAATTGATTCTACGGAAAATCGTACAATCTTACAGCACAGAAGGTGGCTATTCAGCCAACTCTTTGGAAGAGCTGTCCAATTTAGTCCCACACCCCTGCTATTTCCCCATAACCCTGCAAATTAGTCCTCCTTAAGTACATGTTCAATCACATTTTGAAAGTTCCTATGGAATCTGCTTCCATCACCTTTTCAGGTAGGGCGTTCTAGATCTTAGCAACCCTCAGTGTGGAAAAGCTTCTCCTAATTTTTTCTCTAGCTCTTTTGCCAATTATTTTAAATCTATGACCTTTGGTTACCGACCCACTTGCCAGAGGAAACAGTTTCTCCCAACTTTATCAAAACCCCTCATTACTTTGAATACCTCTATTGGGTCTCCCCTTAACCTTCTCTGCTCTGAGAACAATCCCAGCTTCTCCAATCTCTCCACATAACTGAAGTCCCTCATCCCTGGTATCATCCTGTTAAACCTCCTTTGTAGCCTCTCCAAAGCCTTGACATCCTTCCTAAAGTGTGGTGCCCAGAATTGAACACAATACTCCAGCTGAGGCCTAACCAGTGATTTGTAAAGGTTCAGCATGACTTCCTTGATTTTGTATTCAATGCCCCTATTTACAAAGCCAGGTATCCCATACACTGTCTTAACCGCTTTATCAATTTGCTCTGCCACCTTCAAAGATTTGTGACTATGCATCCCAGGTCCCTCTGCTTTTTAACCCCCTCAAAATAGTACCATTTAGATTACACTGCCTCTCCATGTTTTTCCTCCCAAAGTGTATCACTTCACAGTTATCCACATTAAATTGCATCTGCTATGTGACTGCCCATTTCACCAGTCTGTCTATGTCCTCCTGAAGTCTGCTACTATCCTGCTCACTATTTACTACATTGTCAAGTTTTATATCATCCTCAAACTTCAAAATTGTAGTCCCTCTCCCCAAGTCCAGGTCATGTCCTTTTCCCTCTTCCTAACAGAAGCAACACATTTCCATCTTCAAAATGTCAGCCTTTACTCTGCTTATTCACTTTGGAAATTATTAATCCTGACCGGAGATCAAGATTGATAATGCCAATGCCTTTCTCTGAGATGTTCAATTTTCAGCATACCATCCTGATTTTATGAGGCTATTTTGAGGATGTCCTGCAGTCCCGACATTGCAGTGCCAAATCCCAAATTTGCTGCTCTACATTAGTGCTATTTTTAAATTCTATTATAGCTGCCATTTCCTTGCTGAGTCAATGACTGGTGTGCAGCTGATGTCACTTTGGAATTACTGTCAAGCAAGCCACGGGCAAGAAAGTTGTTGTGGCAGCTTCCCTGGCCCAGACCTTTGTGTTTCTCAGATTCAATGATTAAAATAGTCCAAAAGAACAGATGCAGTGTTCCAGTTCTTTCAAAATATTTATGTTCTATGTACCCCAACTCCCAGCTTCTGCTCTGCCACCTGCCAGCTCTAGGCCCTCTTTCTCTCAACTCCTGCTAATCTTCACCCAGCTGATATCCAGTTTCCACCACTTTCTCTTCCAGCTTCTGCCACTCTCCACCTCCAAGTCCAATGCAAAAATGTACAAAGTTTTCACTATTTATTAAATTCAATATTATTATCGTTTACAAGAAAAAGATTTTGCCACAGATTTTGCAAAGTTTTGGTTAATAAATAGTCCATAAACACTTCCTTCTAAGTTTCTTCAACTCCTTTTAAAGTTATCTAGCCATCCATCAACTCAGACCCTTTCAGTAACCTCTTCAAGCTATGTAATGTCCTTTTTATTTTAAAATTAACAACAGGAAGTACACAAATAATTTTTTGTTCCCATGACATAAGGCTGCACAGCAGTTTTATGGTGAAGATTTCATACATTTGTAACCTGCACTTTATATCTTGACTAAATGTATGTCATTTTGTTTACTTAAACTAATTAGATCAACAGATCTCCTTTTCAAAAGTTAGCAACAGCTTAAAATAGGCAATCTCTCTTTTACCACAAAACAGGTTTATTAAAACTTTAAATGAAGGAATAGTGAGTGGCCACATCTGATCTCACATCATAATTATGGATACGGCAGGGCATGCAGCCAATCTTAATTCATCCATCCATTGAGATCCTAACACCCCTCAATTGTTTCTTGAATAATTCTAAGGTTTTTATCTCCATTACTCTAAAAGGGAGTTTATTTCATGAATTAAACACTTCTTGTATAAAGAATAATTTCATAATGTAAGTCCTAAAATTATCTTTTACTTGTTTGAACCTGTGTCCCCTCGTTCTACTCCTGCAGTTTAATTTAAAATAATATTTATTAGCTTTTTCTAGACCCATAACTATCTTGGTATTTATACCTCCATAAGATCACCTCTCAGATGCCTCCTTTCTAGGCTGAAAACCCAAGTCTCTCCAGTCTCTATACCTCAGATCCCCAACACTGAGGATCAGCCTTGTGGCTCTTCTCTGCACTGCCTCCAGCACTTAAATCCTCTTTTGTTTCTTGGCAAGAAGAACTGGGTGCAGTATTCAAGATGTAGTCTGACCAGGGCACTATACAGTTAGAACATTAGGGGTTATTTTAACTTTTGGAGATAGTTTAAAATGGTGATATCAGATCAGCTGCCTGTTATACATCTATCCCGATTTTTCTTTTCATTGACTTAAAAATATTGAATGTATGCTATGTAGTTCAACATCCTATTCACGGGGTGGCAGGCAGTGACTAGTGGGGTACTGCAGGGATCAGTGCTTGGGCCCCAGCGATTCACAATATATATCAATGATTTGGATTAGGGTACCAAATGTAATATTTCCAACTTTGCTGATGACACAAAACTAGGTGGGTTCGTATGTTGTGAGGAGGTTGCAAAGAGGCTTCAAGGCGATTTAGACAAGTTGAGTGAATGGGCAAATACATGGCAGATGCAGTATAATGTGGATAAATGTAAAGTTATCCACTTCGGAAGGAAAAACAGAAAGGCAGACTATTATTTAAATGCTGATAGATTGGGAAATGTTGATGTACAAAGGGACCTGGGTGTCCTTGTACACCAGTCACTGAAAGCAAACATGCATGTGCAGCAAGCAGATAGGAAGACAAATGGTATGTTGACCTTCATTGCAAGAGGATTTGAGTACAGGAGCAAGGATGTCTTACTGCATTATACAGGGCCTTGGTGAGACCACATCTGGAGTATTGTGTGCAGTTTTGGTCTCCTTACCTAAGAAAGGATATACTTGCCATTGAGGGAGTGCAGCGAAGGTTCACCAGATTGATTCTGAGGATGGCGGGACTATCGTATGAGGAGAGATTGGGTCGACTCGGCCTGTATTAACTCGAGTTTAGAAGAATGAGAGGGGATCTCATTGAAACATATAAAATTCTGAAAGGGCTAGACAGACTGGATGCAGGGAGGATGTTTCCCCTGGCTGGGGGGTCCAGAACAAGGGGTCACAGTCTCAGGATACGGGGTAGGACATTTAGGACTGAGATGAGGAGAAATTTCTTCACTCAGAGGGTGGTGAACCTGTGGAAATCTCTACCACAGAAGGCTGTGGAGGTCATGTTACTGAATATATTTAAGAAGGACCTAGATAGATTTCTAGGCACAAAAGGCATCAAGGGGTATGGGGAGAGAGCGGGAATATAGTATTGAGATAGAGGATCAGCCATGATCGTATTGAATGGCGGAGCAGGCTCGAAGGGCCGAATGGCCTACTCTTGCTCCTATTTTCTATGTTTCTATCCTATTCACTTTGTTGATTACTGCTCTGCATTGGTTGGACATGTTTAATGTTGAGTCTACTAAGACTCCTGGATCTAGTTCAGCTTCACCCTTAGCTATTTCAACAACATTCATGGGGGTAAATTTTAACCCCCAATAATGGATGGGTTGGAGGCGGGCGGGGAGTAAAAATCCTCACATTTTCAGAGGGGGACCGCACCCCGGCTCCAACTCGTCCACTTTTGGGTTTAACCGAGGCAGGTTTGTCTGCGGTGGTGTGCAGACACCAGGATGTCCTGCCCCCACTTAAAACCGGAGGGCCAATACATAAAAGCAATGTACCTCATTGCGATACTTGAGCTACTTAATATTTTGTGTATTGGAATAATAAAACAAATTTAACCATACATATTTGGGTTTTCCATTCACCTCACATGAAAGCAGGTGGGAAGGGCCAGATCCATGAAGTGAGCGCCTTTATTGCACTGCTTGTGCTTCATCCAGGGCCACAGGACCCCCACAATTGACCGACCCCCATCCTCCGGATGGTGGACCCCCCCCGCCATGGTGAACCCCTACCTACCTCCGACTCTTCACCCGACATCCAGTGACCTCCGATATTCTTCCTTGGCATCCCGATCGCTTCCTTGGCCCCCCGATCTTCTTCCCAGTCCCCTCCAATCTCTTCCCCGGCACCCTGATCCCCTCCCCAGCCCCCCTGAACTTCTCCCCGGCCTATGATCCCTCCCTCCAATCCCCGGCTCCAGCATGCTGCAGCAGGCCTTCCTGGCTGCCGGCCGCGAAACCCGGAAGTGAAGTTGTTCCCTTCCCAGCTCACAGATAAAATTTAGCCCATGGAGTACTTCCTAAATGTAGCATTTCACACTTGTCTGCATGAAATTTCATCGGCCATTCCTCTGTCCGCTTATATATATTGTCTAACTCATTCTGTAATTTCTTTGCTCCTTCTTTTAATTTCACTGGTCCTCCTAGTTTGATATCAGCTGCAAATGTGACCACTTTGCATTGAGCTTCTGAATCCAGGTCAACTGTGTAAATTAGAAACAATAGTGGTTCCAATAATGAGCCCTTAGGCACCGCACTTTCCCCCCACTCAGTACTTCTTCCCAATCGCACCAACATCTCTAACAAGTGCTCATTGTTTCCTGCCCTTCAGACAGTTTCTTATCCATTCCCAGGGTTACCCTGAATCGCCATGGCAGAGCTTACTTAATTACTTTTCACCTGGAACTCTGTCAAAAGCCTTTTGGAAGTTGAGGTACACCATGGCAAAGGGCTTTCCACAGTCCTCTTGGGTTGTCGAAGAGGTTGGTCAGGCAGGATCTTCCCCTTCTGAATCCATGCTGACTGCTGTTAACTAGGTTATTGTTGCACAATTTTCTGTGAGTGGGAGCCACGTGCCTCCTTTCAATAATACAGCTAGGACTCTATTGGCTCAGGAGTTGGGAAGGTCAAGTCTTCATCACTAATTGAGACAAGCTGACACCCCAGGGCTGGGGAGAAGAAAATAAACTTTGTGTACCCACTCCCGATTGCTAGCCAATGGTCTTTGCTGAAAAATGTACATCCATGGATGTCACATGAGGACAGGATCATGTTTGGTTGTGATGTCCTCCACATTCAAATAGCCTACAAACATTTACAGTCTCAGCTCACCCGTGAGGAATGGCCATGTGGGCATTCCAGTTAGCAATCCTGAGACCAGACCCCAGCAAGTGTGAGCACATTTAGGAAAGAAGGAAAGAAAAATTGGGAAAGTAAATAAAGCTAATAGATTGGAGATCCTGAACTTGTTTCAGGCTCCAAAAACAATAAGACCTTTGAAGGAATACTGCAGTTGGATGGGAATGAGGTAAGTGAAGACTTTGCAGAGCCTGCTTTTGTTCCCACCTGACATCAGTGGATTTATAGTTTCCAGAGGGTTTGCCTGACAGCAATCAACAGAGATTGATTGATCTCCCCCTCTATCCTTAGGTGTCAGCTTAGCTCAGTTGGTGGCAATCGTACGTGTGAGTCAGAAGCCTTCTTCGAAGACTTGAGCACTTAATCTAGGCTGACACTTCATTGTATTGCTGAGGGAATGATGCATTGTCAGAGGTGCTCTTCTCTAGATGAGATATTAATCCAAAACCCCAACTGCCTGTTCCTGTGGTTCAAGTCTCATTATACTAAGGGCAGGGTGTTCTCCTGGTATTCCTCCCTCAACTAAAAACAGATTCATCTCATTTCTGTTTTGTGAGCTAGAACCATAGAACCATAGAAAAGATACAGCACAGAAGGGGGCCGTTCTGCCCATCGTGTCCACGCTGGCTCGAAGAACAACTAGGTGCCCATTCTAATCCCACCGTCCAGCACCTGGTCCGTAGCCCTGCAGCTTACAACACTTTAGGTGCAGGTCCAGGTACTTTTTAAAAGAGTTGAGGGTCCCTGCCTCTACCACCAATTCGGGCAGCGAATTCCATACACCCACCACCCTCTGGGTAAAAAGGTTTTTCCTCATGTCTCCTCTAATCCTTCCGCCAATCGGCTTAAATCTATGCCCTCTAGTTCTTGAACTCTCCGCTAGGGGAAACAGGTACTCCCTGTCTACTCTATCTAGGCCCCTCATAATTTTGTACACCTCTATCAAGTCTCCCCTGAGCCTCCTCTGCTCCAAGGAAAACAACCCAGCCGATCCAATCTCTCCTCGTAGCTGCAATTTTCAAGCCCTGGCTACATTCTTGTAAATCTTCTCAGTACTCTCTCCAGAGCAATTATGTCCTTCCTGTAATGTGGTGACCAGAACTGTGCACAATACTCCAGCTGTGGCCTTACCAGCGTTTTATACAGTTCCATCATTACATCCCTGCTTTTCTATTCTATACCTTGACTAATAACGGAAAGCATTCCGTATGCCTTCTTCACAACCTTATCTACCTGTACTGCCACATTCAGGGACCTGTGCACATGCACTCCAAGGTCTCTCACTTCCTCTACCACTCTCAATGTATTCCCGTTTGCTGTGTATTCCCTTTTACTGTTTGCCCTCCCTAAATGCATTACCTCACACTTCTCCGGGTTGAACTCCATTTGCCACTTTTCCGCCCACTCCACCAACCCATTGATATCTTCTTGGAGTCTACAGCTATCCTCTTCACTGTCAACTACATGGCCAATTTTTGTGTCGTCTGCAAATTTGTCAATCATGCCCCCTACATTCAAGTCCAAATTATTAATATATACCACAAACAGCAAGGGACCCAACAATGAGCCCTGTGGTACACCACTGGAAATGGATTTCCATCGAGATCTTGCTGTGTGTAAAATGACTTCCATATTTGCCTACATAAGAGCATCATTGATTTTGAAAGTAGTTCATTGTAAGTGAAGCACCTGAGATATTTTGAGTGTGATGGGATCACTGGCCAAATCACTGTGTAAATTTAGATAAGGGTAAAACTAGCCTTGTATATAGATTTTCTTGTATCTGTGTAAATTAAAAGTAGGGTTATCTTGTAGCTGGAAACTGTGAAGTGGCCAACAGCTTGTCTGTTTTTCTGTAAATCCTCTTTGTTCCTGTTCCTTAGACTGGGTTTAACTTGCTAATTATATGAAGAGAGAGTTTTTGAGATGTGTACAACGCCATTCTGTGCTCAATTCACTTTGAAACAGGCATTGTCAGAGTGACGGATGAACATAGGAACAGGAGTAGCCATTCAGCCCCTTGAGCCTGTTCCACCAATCAATGAGATCATGGCTGATCTGTATCCTAACTCTATCCAACGCCTTGTATCCATATCCCTTAATACCCTTGGCTAGCAAAAATCTATCAATCTCAGATTTAAAATTATTCATTGAGCTAGCATCAACTGCTTTTTGTGGGAGAGAGTTCCACATGAAGAAGTGTTTCCTAACTTCTCTCCTGAATGACCTGGCTCTGATTTTAAGGTTATGTTCCCTTGTCCTGGACTCCTCCACCAGCAGAAAAAGTTTCTCTCTATCTACCCTATCAATTCCTTTCAAAATCCTAAAAACCTCAATCAAATCAACCCTTAACCTTTTATATTCCGAGGATACAAGCCTAGTTTATGAAATCTCTTCTCATAATCTAATGCTTGGAGTCCTGGTAACATTCTGGTGAATCTGCGCTGCACTCCTTCCAAGGTCAATATATCCTTTCTAAGGTGTGATGCCCAGAACTGTACCCAGTCTCCAGATGTGGCCTAACCAGGGCTTTGTATAGCTGTAGCAAAACTTCCTCCCCTTTATATTCTAGCCCTCTAATTATAAAGGCTAACATTCCATTCGCCTTTTTGATTATTTTTGTGCCTGACTACTACATTTTAGTGATCTGTGTTCATGGACACCTAAATCTCTTTGGGCCTTCACTGATCCTAGCTTTGCATCTTTTAAAAAATACTTGGATCTATCCTTTTTTGGTCCAAAATGGATGAACTCACAATTGCCTGCATTGAAATCCATTTGCCACAGTTTTGCCCACTCACTAAATCTATCAATGTCTCTTTGTAATTTTATGCTCTCGTCTACACTACCTACTATGCCACCAATCTTTGTGTCATTGACAAACTTGGATATGTGGGTCTCTATTGTGTTATCTAAGTCATTAATGAATAAAGTGAATAGTTGGGGCCCCAGCACAGACCCTTGTGGGACACCATAGAAACATAGAAAATTTACGGCACAGAAGGAGGCCATTCGGCCCATCGTGTCCGTGCCGGCCGAAAATGAGCCACCCAGCCTAATCCCACTTTCCAGCACTTGGCCCATAGCCCTATAGGTTACGGCACTTCAGGTGCACATTCAAGTACTTTTTAAATGAGTTGAGGGTTTCTGCCTCTACCACCCTTTCAGGGGGTGAGTTCCAGACCTCCACCACTAGTCACTTGCTTACAATTTGAGTACATACGCATTGACAAAAATTTTAACCCCGAAGAATGGATGGGTTGGTGGTGGGTGGGCAGTGAAAATTCTCTGATTTCGGAGCGGGACCGCATCCAGGCTCCAACGCACCGACTTCCGAGTTTGACGAGCATTTGGGTGCGCACGCGCTTCTGAAACTCAGAAGTCCCGCTGGCACTTAAATTCGGCGAGACGATGTTTAAAGGGCTAATTGAGGTATTTAAAGTACTTAAAGACGTTAAATTTTTGTGGTTTGACCTACACAAGCCATTTTAACTGCTTCTGCACCTGTCCCCCGCGGCCTCTGAAACGTGCCATGGAAACGGAGGCGAGTTGCAGCCGGCCCTCATTTGGGCCTTTAAACTAATGATTGACACATGTGAAGAAAAGGTGAGTTTTTGCAGCAGGGCAATCCGTTCTCTCAGACAAAACTTTGGTCGGGAGTTCTTTGTGTTTAGACTGAGATTTCTTGGTTCACATTCAGAATTCTTGTGTTCACACGTAATTACCTATATTTTGGACCCTCTCAAACAGACAACATCAGGATGGGGGGGGGGCGCAATGGATTTATTCTATAGTACATCTGAGAAGGAGATGCATCACCATCCGCGGTAGGCAAGACATGCAGTTTAGAGAGTTGCAAGACCGACGTGAAACAGAGGCTGAGCTGCCTGGACCTCTCTGAGGAGCAGTGCCTACGAAGGCTCAGATTGAATCGCCAGGTGGTAGCAGACATCTGCATGCTTCTTCATCCAGAGCTACTCCCGGCTGAGCCTGGTGGCCATGCGTTGCCCGTTGCAGTTAACGTCATCATTGCCCTTAATTTCTTTGCCTCCAGATCCTTCCAGGGTGCCTCTGGTGACATCATCGGGATCTCTCAGTCGCCTGCACATAAGTGCTTACCACGAGTGACAGATGGTTTGTGTGCCAAGGCATCTGACTATGTCAACTTCCCCTGCGATGAAATCAGCCAGACTGAGAGGGCAGTGGGTTTCCACTCTCTGGCTGGCTCCCCACGGATGCAGGGCGCAATTGATTGCACACACTTGGCAATCCGAGGAACTGCACATGAGGCAGGACTATTCATCAATGAAAGGGATATCACTCCATCAATGCACAGCTGGTATGCACCCACCAGAAGGGGTTTCTGAAGTTGTGTACCAAATTCCCTGGCAGCTGCCATGATTCTTTCATTTTGCACGAGTCCAACATCCCGGCCCTCTTCCACACACAAGACAGACTTAAGGGCTGGCTCCTTGGAGACCAGGGCTACCCCCTGCATAATGTGGCTCATGACACCTCTGAGAAACCCCACCAACAAGGCACAGCAGCGGTACGACAGTCACATCACCACCAGGTCTGTCATTGAACAAGCCGTTGGAATGGTCAAGATGCGCTTCAGGTGCCCAGATCGATCTGGGGGATCCCTTCAGTATTCACCAACGAGGGTGTGCAGAATAATAGTCGTGTGTTGCGTCCTGCACAACATCACTCAACAGAGAGGGTTATAGGTGGAGGAGGTCCCATGCGCTCATGAAGCATTCACGTCTGCCAGCAACATTGAGGAAGACAAGGAGGAGTAGGAGGATGATGACAATGACAACAGGTGCCCAGATGCCAGGGAGTCACTCACATTTGATAGATTCACATAAGGAGATCTGCAAAATGGAGATAGTCAAGTACTAAGACTGCCTGAAACAGCCACCAACAGCAGCCTCCCTCCGCTCCCCCCGCCTCCGCTTACACACAACAGTCCTAAAATCACACATATACCCATTGTACACACGCCCAACAGGTGGCATCAAGTCTTCTGTTCATGATGAAGGACACGCAAGGGCGCTTTTACAAAAGGGATTCAAGAATGGACAACCTGTGGCAGTGGTGGTCACAATTATAACATTTAATGTGAATGTAACAAAAGAGAAATGAAAAACATGACATTTAGTCAGACACCATGGGCTCGAATTTAGCAGGCCTGCGGGTTCCCAGCGGGTGGTCCTCCGGGAGCGTCGAAAACGCGGACGGGTAATTGTGTGCGTCCCCCACGCGATCGCGGGATAATTGGACCCATTAAGGCCTGCTTCCGGGTTCTGCGCTCCCCAGCTGCGAGCCGGCCGGCTGCGCATGCGCAGTACCGTCGACGCGATGTAGGAGCTCCAGTTAAAGGGGCAGTCTCCCAAAGCCCCTCCTGCTGCAAGCAAGAGGTCTGGGAGAATGGCTCAACCAAGGGGAAAGGCTGCGCCCCGTTTTTCAGATCTGGCACTGCAGCTGATGCTGGAGGGCGTGAGGAGGAGGAGGGAAACACTCTTCCCTGAGGATGGGCGCAAGTTCCCTGCCGCCGCAACCAGGAAGGCATGGGCAGAGGTGGCGGCGGAGGTGAGCAGCAGGGGCAACACCCCAAGGACTTGGGAGCAGTGCCGCAAGCGCTTCAATGACCTGACTAGGTCTGGCAAGGTGAGTACACCAACGCACCCTCCCACATCCCGTCCCCACCATCACGCCAAGCAGATCACAACCCCCTCCTGCACAGCCACCACTGCGCTCCATCAGCAATCCTCACAGCCACTCATTCACCATCCTCGCCGTGCACGCAAGTACCCACCGTCCCTGACCCCACCCGAACACTACCACACACCCCAATCCCCATGCAATGGGATGGGCACGTGGCCCACACTTCCTCCCATCCGTTCCGCGCCACGCTCAACCCAACCACACCGATGCTCGATGCGTCTCACGATGCAAGACGCACCCACTCACACATCTGTGTTTTGCCTTCACAGGAGAAGAGGAGCAAGAACAACCGCGAAAGGGCACGCACCGGAGGTGGGCCGCCGCAAGTGGTGGAGCTCACCGACGCAGAGGTGGAGGCGCTCGACCTCGCCCGCACGCGACATTGCCTGTCGGTGGCCGATGGCGAGTGTGTCGCGGCCGAAACGGCCGGAAAGGGAAAGCTGACACTCAACACCCATGATCGCGAGTGACCGTATCATCACCTGCCATCAGGCGCACTGTCAAGTTGGTCCACATGCCTCAAAGTGCCCTCTGTTCTCTTGCAGGTGCGTCTTTGGATCAAGCGAGCATGGAGGGCGATTCCTCAGAGGACATGGCGGTCTCTGAGGGTGCATCGTCACATCAGAGCCAACCATCCACCAGCGCAGAGACACGCACCTCGGTGGGTCCCCCTCGCCAACTAGTTGGGGTAGCACTTGGTGAGTCACTGCGCACGAGTGAGCATGAGCAGACCCTGGTGGCAGGGGCAGCCGCGGAGGGTCCGCGACGAAGGGAGCACTCATCTCCAGGCTCTGCGCAGCCGGACCCAGATGCTGAACCCAGGGGGCCACCAGAGAAAAGGAGAGTCGTCGAGGGCCACCAGCTAATTGCTGAGGTGCTGGCAGAGGTGCCGCGCGCATTGTCCACAATAGCGCAGACGATGGAGGAGTCCACCCCCTGCATGTGGGCATTGGTGGCGCAGGCACAGGAGGGTACCGGCGACACAGTGTCGCGGGTAGGTGCGGGACTGTCTGCGGTGGAGGACAGGCTGGCCTCCCTCGAGCGTCACGCACAGCTCCACTTCGAGTCCTTGCAGGCCCTCACAACGTCTGTACGGATTCAGGGTGAGCAACATTCCGACGCCACCAACAGGCTGAGGGATACACTAGGGGTGGCCTTGCAAGGCCTCACACATGCCATCCAAACTGCCGTCCAGCAGGGTGGAAGGGGTGATGTGGGCCGAGGCCAAGAGAGGGATGATGGTGACCGGGGACATGGAAGCGGGGACGCCTCTCAAGGCGTCCCCACGTCCCACCCGTCGCCCACCTCTCAACCAGCACCCGCAATGGTGCCTCCTCTCCAGGTGGCCGAGTCTGCCCCTGCCCCGGTGCAGGAGGAGCAGTCTGTGGAGGTGCCCTCACGGGCACCGAAACCCAGGGGCCGTCCGCCAAAAGCATCTACCCGGTCAAGGCAAGAAGACGAGCAACCTGCCACTACCTCTGCTGGAGCCACAGGGGTAGCACCACGTAGGGGTTCCCGGAGAAGAATTCCAAAGGCCTTATAATCACAAAGGGAATACACCAGGGTGTTTATTATTTTGTACTTTGTTTCTTAAATGATGTCACATTCCACATATTAAATAGTCTATTCTCACCACTCCTGCCACCTCTCGTCCATTCTTCCGCGGCTTGTGCAGTAGTTGCGTTCCGTGGAGGCCATCATGACGGCGAACACCTGCTGCCACCCATTGGGCACACTGCTGTGGGTGCAGGATTACTGGCAGCACTCTTCAGTGGAGGGGGCTGGTATGGCCGCTCGCATGTGCAGGTGAGGAGATGCGAGCACCTCGCAGTGTCTGACTCTAGGAGAACCGTTGACGTATGAGTGCGTCCCTGGCCCGGCGACCATCCCGGTGAGTCGCGGCTCGGCGCATGGGTCGTCCAACATCCTCGGGCGCGTCCTCCTCCTCCGCCTCCTCCGCCTCCGCCTCCTCCTCCTCCTCCTCCTCCTCCTCGCCCTCGCCTTCCTCAATGTGGGTGGCGGGTGTGGATGGGGCCTCCTCCAGCGGCACCCCTCTCTGTTGGGCCATGTTGTGCAGGGCACAGCAGACAACTATGATTCGTCCCACTCTGAATGGTGTGTATTGGAGCGCTCCCCCAGAACGATCAAGGCACCTGAAGCGCATCTTGAGAAGCCCTATGGTCTGCTCAATTGTAGACCTGGTAGCAGTGTGGCTGTCATTGTACCGACGCTCCGGCTCGGTGATGGGGTTCCTCAGAGGTGTCATGAGCCACGTGTGGAGGGGATACCCCTTGTCGCCGAGGAGCCAGCCGTTGCCGGCGTTGGGTGCCTGCAGGATGGGCGGGACGGCGGACTCCCTGAGGACAAAGGCATCGTGGCAGCTGCCGGGGTATCTGGCGCACACGTGTAGGAATCTCTGGCGGAGGTCACAGATGAGCTGGGCGTTCATGGAGTGATACCCCTTCCTGTTGATGAACAGCCCTGGCTCATGCGGAGGTGCCCGTATTGCGATGTGGGTGCAGTCGATTACACCCTGCACCCGTGGGAAGCCGGCCATGGCATGGAATCCAACCGCCCTCTCCATCTGGCTGCGCTCGTCCATGGCGAAGTTGATGTAGTGGGAGGCCCTGCGGAACAACCCATCGGTGACCTGCCTTATGCACTTGTGTGCAGAGGACTGACAGACCCCGGTGATGTCCCCGGTGGCACCCTGGAAGGAACCGGATGCGAAGAAGTTGAGGGCAGTGGTGACTTTGACGGCGACAGGTAAGAAGATGCTGCTTGGTCCATCAGGGAGCAGCTCGTCGTTAAGGAGGCTGCAGATGTCGGCGACTACCTGGCGATTGACTCTGAGCCTCCGTATGCACTGCTCCTCGGAGAGGTCCATGAAGCTGAGCCTCGCTCTGTACACCCTGTGCGGAGGGTAGTGCCTCCTGCGACGCATCTCTCTCTGCGGTTGCCCTCCCTCCTGCTGTGGGTGGGTGTGCCGCAGCACCGTGTTGGGGGGCCCCACGTCTCCGAGGCGGACGGCGTGGACTGCGAGGCTGCTGGTGCTGGTCATCCTGTTCGTCCTCCGACGATGTCAACGCACCACCCATCTGGCAGGTGTTGGTGTGAGGGGTTGTGCAGGGTAGGTGGGTGGGTCCTCGGACTGGGGCTGCGGTTTCGTGTCGGTCTGTCCTCTGGCTTGGCGGGGGTTGGTGGAGGGCAGGGGTTGCCCTATGTGACGCGGTGGCCTCCTGCGTGGGTGAGGGCGCTCCCCCGTGGAGCGCACCTTGGCACCTGGCACAGGCTGCTGGCTGCAACACGCCTGGTTTGAAGGGTCCTGTTTCCCCCAGTGTGGGAAACTGACTGCTTTGACCGTAAAATCCCACACTTCCTCTTTTGACAGCTGCTTCAGCTCATTAACTGACCACAACGAGCAAGTTAAGTACTCTCAAGTGGAACCCCGCTGGCTTTAATTGCCTGCGGGATTCCCACCAGCGGGGCTTGCGCGCGCAGCCCCGCACGTCAGCGCGGTACCCGGAAGTGGCCGGGATTTCGTCCGAATCCGGTCACGTGATCGGAGATCGGGATTTTCGGGGCCCCCCCGCTGGAAACCCGCAGGTAACCCGACCCTAAAATCGAGCCCCATGAGTACTAATTTTAGCTAATAGTGTCTAATGTGGAACCTTATCATATGCTTTCTGAAAGTCCGTATAAACGACATCCATAGAGATTCCCCTGTCTACTACTTTAGTTACTGCCTCAAAAAATTCAATTAGGTTCATTACATTTTTTCAAATTTTGTTTGATAACGCTCCTGTGAAGTGCCTTGGGTACGTTAAAGGCGTTATATAAGTGCACATTTTTGTTTTTTTTTTAGACATGACTTGCCCTTTACAAATCCATGTTGGCTCTCTCTAATCAGCTCAAATTTCTCTAAGTGCTCAGTCCCTCTGTCCTTAATTATAGGTTCCAATAACTTTCCCACAACAGATGTTAGATTAACAGGTCTATAAATTCCTGTTTTCTCTCTTCTTAAATAACAAAACATTGTATGACAGATCAACATTTTGCTATCTGATTTGAATTCACTGTGATCTCTGGGCATTCCGAAAATAAATTAGATATTTAAAATGAAAACAGAAAATGCTAGAAGTACACAGCAGGTCAGTCAACATCTATAAAGGGAAAAGACAGGTTTTGATATTTAGGGTGCGTAGGTTTTATCAGTGGAGCCATTGACTTAATGATGGCATTCCCGCCACTGAGTCAGAAAGTGAACGATTTGAGCCCCACTCCAGACAACCCCAGAATGGACACTAGAATATGGTCTCCAAATACTGTGCTGACATCCAGCAGCTACTCACAACTGGATGGGGTGACCACTGGCTCAGTGGTAGTATTCCTGCCTCTGAGTAAGAAGGTTGGGGTTTTGGACCAACTCCAGACAGCCCCAGTGAGCGGAGGCTCTGAATACTGGGTTAACATCCTCACTGGTATCTGATGGGTGCGGGTGGACTTCCCCAATAACAAAGGGTGTTGCCCACCTCAGAGAATATATTCTGAATAAAAAAAACCATGAGGAAAGCAATGGGAAACCACCTCAGCTACTCGTCCATAATTAAGTGGCACAAGAATCTCATGTGTGAGACTTGAGCTGGGACCTGCAATAGGGCAGAACACAACAGGCGGACCCTTCATCAGAACATATGAACACTGGACTTGGAGGCTGCGAGAGAGCACGAGAAAGAAATATAAATGCAAACAGGACTGACTTGCATGGGCTTTGAGGGTTTGATTGCTGGGGCTCAGCTAGATATTCTTGCCCTAGATCATTTCATGCTAAGAGACCTTTTCATACCATTGAGAGATTTTCTACTTTTAAAATCAGCCACCGTCAATTTAAACTCTCACAACTTTCATATATTTGAAGCTGACAAATTCTGAGACGTTGGGCTCGATATTGCCAGGGCTGCGGGTTCTCGGCGGGGGGTGCTATTGGGCGCATGGGTAACGCGTGCGGCGAAATCAGTCTTCCCCGCGCGTGATCGCAGCCTAATTGGATCCACTTACCTGTTCTTCAGGGTTCCCCACTGCTGATCTGCGCATCGGGCGGACTGCGCATGCGCAGTAAGGTCTGTCAGCTGGAGGAGCTCTATTTAAAGGGGCAGTCCTCCACTGACCGATGCTGCAACAAATAGGAAAAAATACAGCATGGAGCAGCCCAGGGGGAAGGCTGCTCCCAGGTTTAATGATGCCTCACTCCAGGTGTCATTAGATGGGGTGAGGAGGAGGGGGAGGACAGAGATCTTCCCCCCGGCGGGCGGGAGGAAGCGGCCTGCCTCTGCCACCAGGAAGGCCTGGCTTGAGGTGGCAGAGGAGGTCACCTGCACCACCAACATATTGCCCACCTGCATACAGTGCAGGAGGCGCTGCAATGACCTAAGTAGGTCAGCCAAAGTGAGTGCACTTACTCATTCCCCTACACTCCGTCTGCCACATCACCGCTCCCACCTCACATCTCCTTCTGCACTGCCAACACTACTCTGTCACATCACCCCTCACACTCACTCAAATCTCATCCTCATCTTACCTGCACTTACTCACCTCGCCAGTACTCATCCCGCCACTACCACTCAACCCAATTCTCATACAATCTCATGGCTCTATCTCATACTCACCCTCTCATGCATCTCTTTCACAGTCAGCCTCACTCAACCTGCCACTATCTGTGCTGCAGCCACAGGGCATGCATCACATATGTGCAGTAGGAAGTGTAAGGCAAACGTGTTGTGAGCATGAAGGGGATGCACAAGGGTGTTTGAGGGTTTGTCATGGTTGTTACTTATATTTAATTTCTGACCAACTCACATCACATTATATTGGCACCACTACTGCCACGTCTTTGTGAATCTTGTCTGGTTTGTGCAATAATGCCCTTTCCTGAGGATCACAATGAAGACCCACACCTGATGCCACCCATTGTGTCACTGCAGAGTGGGTGTAGGTGTATTTGCAGGGCTCTTTTGTGCAGATGACTGAGAGACGTCGGCGATGTCCCCGGTGGCACCCTGGAAGGATGCGGAGGAGAAGTTATTGAGGGCAGTGGTGACTTTGACAGCGACAGGTAAGAAGATGGTGCTCGGGCCAGCCGGGAGCAGCTCGGCATGAAGGAGGCTGCAGATGTCCACGACTACATGTCGAGTGACTCTGAGCCTCCGTATGCACTGCTGCTCAGAGAGGTCCAGGAAGCTGTGGCGAGGGTAGTGCCCCCTGCATCTCTCTCTGCGGTTGCCCTCCCTCCTGCTGTGCAGGTGGATGTGTCACAGCACTGTGTTGTGGAGCTCCACGTGTCAGAGGTGGATGGCTTGGCCGGTGAGGCTGGTGATGCTGTTCGCCCTCCGAGGAGGTCATGACTGCAGCTATGCCGGCCCCAATCCGGAAGATGTACATCTGAGGGGGTCCGCAAGGTAGGTACATGTCTCCGGACCCCGGGGTAAGTGTGCAAGTTGGTGAATTTGATTGTCAGGAGGAGGGTGGTGGAGGCCAAACTTTGTCCCAAGTGACAGAGTGGCCTCCTGCAATGACTGAGGGTCTCCCCCCCCCGCCCCACCTGTCAAATGGACCTTTGCAGCTGCCACAGGCTGATAGCTGCAACACGTCCATTTCTACTGGGAGTGTTTCCCCCAGTGTGGGAAACAGTCCCAGTTGTTTCTAAAATCCCACCCCTCCTCACATATTCCCTTAATCAGGTCTGTTAATGACCTGAAATACCAAGATTAATACTGTTAAGTGGCACCCCGCTGGCTTTAATTGCCTGCGGGAGTCCCACATGTGGAGGCTGCGCGCGCACGTCGGCGCGTCTGTGGGGAACCCGGAAGTGGGCAGGTTGGAACCGGGCTCCCGACCCACACCGGGATTCCCCGATTTTCGGAGCCCCCCGCCAGGAATGCACCCGATAGGGGGTGCTAAAATAGAGCCCTTTGTTTCACTGCCCCAGTTACTCCTGCATCCCCATCTCTCACTCCCATCATAACCCTACCCCTTCGCCTTCCTACCAGCCCTCATTCTCTTGCTCTTTCATTAGCGGCAGAGATCGATGGCTGGGAATCGGTTGGGGGGGGTGGGGGTGGGGGGCAGCGGCCTGCGTTTTTTTAACGTGGGGTTGGGAGGACCATTCCTGCTCCTCTGCACTTCACATTCAGGTAAGTGTATTTTAGAAATTTGCCTTATTGGTTGTGGAGGACTGGCTGTTCGGCCACATGTTCAACTGCTTTTCCTGAAGTCAGCCTCAGGGCAAACCATTCTTGAAATGGGAGCCTCAAACTCGAGTTAGGCCCCATATTTGTATATGCGAAGGGCCTAATGCCTTTTTCAGGATCGATTGGGCTTTACCAATGTGGCAGGTGGCACACTTTCTGCTCGAAAGCATGCGCTTCCCACCTGCCATATATTTTTTTTATTCGTTCATGGGATGTGGGCGTCGCTGGCAAGGCCAGCATTTATTGCCCATCCCTAATTGCCCCTGACAAGGTGGTGGTGAGCCGCCTTCTTGAACTGCTGCAGTCCGTGTGGTGAAGGTTCTCCCACAGTGCTGTTAAGAAGGGAGTTCCAGGATTTTGATCCAGCGATGATGACGGAACGGCGATATATTTCCAAGTCGGGATGGTGTGTGACTTGGAGGGGAACGTGCAGGTGGTGTTGTTCCCATCTGCCTGCTGCCCTTGTTCTTTGAGGTGGTAGAGGTTGCGGGTTTGGGAGATGCTGTAGAAGAAGCCTTCACGAGTTTCTGCAGTGCATCCTGTGGATGGTACACACTGCAGCCAAGGTGCGCCAATGGTGAAGGGAGTGAATGTTTAGGGTGGTGGATGGGGTGCCACTCAAGCGGGCTGCTTTGTCCTGGATGGTGTTGAGCTTCTTGAGTATTGTTGGAGCTGCACTCATCCAGGCAAGTGGAGAGTATTCCATCACACTCCTGACTTGTGCCTTGTAGATGGTGGAAAGGCTTTGGGGAGTCAGGAGGTGAGTCACTCGCCGCAGAATACCCATCCTCTGACCTGCTCTTGTAGCCACAGTATTTATGTGGCTGGTCCAGTTAAGTTTCTGGTCAATGGCAACCCCCAGGATGTAGATGATGGGGGATTCGGTGATAGGATTGGTGCCATAGGAGGCTATTTACAGTCCAAATAACAGGCACTGTGTGGCTGAATTTCTAGGTCACTAAATTTAATATATAATAGATGAATATTTTTAAAATCCTTGAAACATCACCAGTACATGGAAATGAGTGGGTAACAATGTAATGATAATGCCTGTTATTCTTACTTGCTCTAGAGGTGGCATTATAACCTCTCTCATTTTTTTTTCAGCCCCTCAAACGCATCTAAAAATCATACCAGTTCCTCCAAATAGGCACCTGCTACATCGTAAGAAACTCGCTAGTATAAGATAGAACATCTGCACACACTCCAGCCAAAGTGGGGAAAGATCTTCTCTGTTGACTATTTGTAGTGAAATTGTAAACATATTCTTTATACAAGTAGCCATGATTTTTCTACATATGGACAAACTCTACTGTATTTTCAAACATTACTGTATTTTCCTAGAGCAGGAGAAACTTCTTTACATATGGAGTTATGGAGTTCACTTCCAGCATTAGTGGTTCAGGCAGGAACTCTAGCCCCAACTTTCATCTAATCCGCCTGGCAGGAACGGGGCAGGTTTGGGTCAGACGCTTGTTTTACATGCCGCCCAATTTTACTCGCCATTGACTTCAATGCTAGGTTAAAACCTGGGCTTATTTCAACATTCAAAATTAGATTAGATATGTGGTTGAAGAAAAAGGGGATACAGGGATATGGGAACAAGGTGAGAAAATGTGACTGGGATTATTTGCTTGTGTGGAGGATAAATGCCCTGTACTGATTGGGCTGAATGGCCTGTTTCCATGTTGTAACTTCTCTGAATGTATTCCTATGCATTTACCCAGTATTTTTTAGAGACCACAATGTTTTCTTCACTGCATGCTCATCTACCCCAATCTTCGTCGCTTCCTACACTAGAACCCGATTACCCATATCAATAAGTTTTAGTTAATAACTTTTCATCTGACCACAATGTAAGTCTTGACAATACGCACTCTTCCTAATTATTACAAACCGATATACACAGTTTTTTTCCAGAACTACTATACACAGGCTTCTCTTCTATTGGTTTTAGCTGTCATTCAGAATTACTTTTGGCATTTATCCTTGCACTCATGTTCCTCATTCAGTTAACTGTTCCCTTATTGAGACCATTCAAACGCCAACAAGTTAAATCTCAAGATATGACAGCCTCATATATCTAATTGTGTTATTTAGTCAACTGTTGCAATAGTCAGAAGACCAGTTGGAAAAATACTAGCTTTCTTCTGTCCTGTTCTCAGCGACAGCTGATAAAGCATGTTATGGCTTTGTTAGGTTTTCCAGTGGCCTGGGTGTAATAAGTAGGCAGAAATAATGGGCAGGAATTTCAGAAAACATTTACCATCAAATGACAAGTTTTCACTCGATGAGCATATATAAGGGTTTTGTGACAAAGGTCAATGCGAGCCAACTCCTTTCTTCTGATTCAGAACGTCCCTTTATAATGTGTATATATTCCCCTTACTAACTCATGGGGGATGTTTTCTTCTTCACCGCCTGGGCAGTAATCAGGCAGAGTGGATTGCCTGCCCATTGTGGAACCAGCCTGATCTTTAACCCATTACAATCCATGAGATGAAAATCGAGTGGATTCTACAACGGATGGGCAATGCGCTTCACCAGATACCGCCCAGATGGTGGAAGTGAAAATCACTCGTTATTATTTGTACATTTAGGTTGTTTTATCAGGATTCATTCTGCTGTTAGGTCATCAGCTTTCCTAAGAATAGGCCCTATTTCTTAGAGACCCAATAACAGGTTGTGGGATGTTTCCAATATCTGGCAAACATGTAACCAAGTAATTATATTCATGAAGCCCTTACTTGCTCTCTCTCACAGTGTCCAAGTAAGTAATTGCTAACCTGCAGTATCAGAATATAGAAGTATAATTAACTAAAACATCCTGTCGCTGCAGGACTTGTTTATAGTTTTAGACAGTATCACACAGTTCATTACTATGGATATGTATAAACCAATTGTATTATGCCTGTGCTAAATCCCTGGTGATTGGAAAGCTGGCAAAAGAACTGAATTAAACCAAAGGACACACCAGAAAGGTATTGAGGAGAGGAAAAGTAAATGAACCAAAAAGTATGAAAACTAGCAAATAGATTATTTTCTTAATTAAGGATATATTTGGAGAGAGTTCAGAGGAAATTTACTAGAATGGTACCAGGGATGTAGGACTACAGTTACATGGCGAGATTAAAGAAGCTGGGATTGTTCTCCTTGGCAGAGAGAAGGTTAAGGGGAGAATTAATTGAGGTGTTCAAAATTATGAGAGGTTTTGATAGAGTAGGTAGGGAGAAACTGTTTCTACTGGTAGGATGGTTGGTAACCAGAGGATACAGGTTTAAGATAACTGGCAAAAGAGCCAGAGGGGAGATGAGAATTTTTTTTTAGCAGCAAATTATTATGATCTGGAATGCACTGCCTGAAAGGATGGTGGAAGCAGATTCAATCGTAACTTTCAGAAGGGAATTGGATAAATACTTGAAAATGAAATATTTGCAGTGTTATGGGGAAAGAACAGAGGAGTGCGACAAATTGGATAGCTCTTTTAAAGAACTGGCATAGGCACAATGGGCTGAATGGCCTCCTTCTGTGCTGTATGGTTGTATGATTTGCAACTTTTGGTAAATCTTAAAGGAACATGATTACCATTTGGAGGAAACAAGCACTCATCACAAAGATTCTTGCCACATGTTCGCTATGAATGGATGGGAAATGGAACCCACATGTGCCGATCGACATCAAGATGTTTTTGTGGCATAGTTACATTTTCGAACACAAATAATATCACAATCTAAATTATTGCCATGTTATCCACTTACAATACCTTATTACAGTAATAAAGAATTTTTGAAAATATGTAATACAGCATGTGAGCTGAAATCTTGGAAAACTGAACAGCCTAGGAGAAACAAAATTCCCAGGAACTGCCTGAAGTCTAAATATTGATTACCAAAAAACAGCATAAAATGTGTTTGGAAATTAATAAGAATAATTAGTCCATTTACCATTACAATTGCACTATCAAAATTAATTACCATGTAGAAAGCTGATAAATTCCTAGTTTGATCCTTATTGAAGTGGCAAAGCTGCTTTCAAAATGCTGACATTCACGACTAGTATGGAATAAATCCAAGAGATTACAGTGGTGAAAAAGTCTAAATGGCTGTGCTTGCACTGATCTTGAATGTGGGACAGAGTAGTTAGGGAGAGAAAGTAAATATATTCTAAAGGAGAGCGAAGTAAGTCTTTAGGGTCGTAGTGGAAGTTTAGTAGATCAGAAGAGCTGTCTAAGCTATGAAGGAATGATGAGACTGGACTTTGTGGAAGCCTATTTTGATGCAAAACCACAAATAGAGGATTTGTACCGAATTAATGTAACAGAGTGGAGGGATTAGTGTTAGAACTTACAGTATCTGAAAGGTCCTGATTGGTTGTTGTGCAGTTAACTGTAGCAACATTATAGGGCCAATCTTTTCATCCTGGCGTTGAAGCAATGGCACTGGAGTTCAGCGAGCTTTGCACTCTACGAAGTCGCACCAAGCCGACTTGTCCAGATTTTGCAAACTCAACCTCATTACGCATCCAGTGAGCGCTCCTTGTTGGCTGGCAAGAGCTCGCTGTGAGAAGGGGATGGCAACCATTTAAAGAGCTGTAGCTCTTTAATTTAAAGGGACTCTTTAATTATTGCAAACATGAAAATGGCAAGTCAAGGGTGCAGCACACCTCCATTTTCAGATGCTGCTTTGCAGGTGCTTCTGCAGGAAGTGCAGCAAAGAAGAGTGACCCTGTTTTGGCGACCTCAGAGCATCTTCCCCACAGGTATCCCATTCATTCTGCTTGGCAGATGCTGGCAGAAGAATACCAATGCTATGTCCAACAGCTCAAGGATGTGGAAGAAAATGAAGAAAACGTTTAATAGGCTGAAGTAGAGTCAAGTAAGACTGACATATATTTCCTATAGCAAGTAGATGGGCCTGGGTGGATGTTTCCTTGAGTAAATTCTCATGCAGGCAGTTTGTCTCTAGTGCAGTTGAGCCTGCTTCTCATTCCTACTTGAATCCTTTTCTTCGTCCTCCAAATAACACAAAGACAAGGAATCCCCTTTGAAATTCCCAGATCCAGAATTTTCTTTGTGGCTTTGATAAATTTTGCTGACCAATGTCAGTGGTAAAAATGTCCAAAAAACAAATAAATGTTGAAAAACGTGGCTGTCACGACAGCAAAGATAAAGATCACTTTCACATGTGAAAGGTCCAAGGCTCTTATCAAGCAAATTGAATTTCTGAAAAACAATTCACTTGCTCACCCATGACCAAGAACAATATTGTAACCGAACAATCACTGACAAACCTGAACTGGCTATCTTTTTACTTATTCGTTCCTGGGATGTGGGCCTCGCCGGCAAGGCCGGCATTTATTGCCCATCCCTAATTGCCCTTGAGAAGGTGGTGGTGAGCCGCCTTCTTGAACCGCTGTAGCCCTGGTGGTGAAGGTTCTCCCACAATGCTGTTAGGTAGAGCGTTCCAGGATTTTGACATAGCCACAATGAAGGAACGGCGATATATTTCCAAGTCGGAGTGGTGTGTGACTTGCAGGGGAACGTGCAGGTGGTGTTGGTACCATGTGACTGCTGCCCTTGTCTTTCTAGGTGGTAGAGATCACGGGTTTAGGAGGTGCTGTCAAAGAAGCCTTGGCGAGTTGCTGCAGTGCATCCTGTAGATGATACACACTGCAGCCACAGTGCGCCGGTGGTGAAGGGAGTGAATGTTTAGGGTGGTGGATGGGGTGTCAATCAAGCAGGCTGCTTTGTCCTGAATGGTGTCGAGCTTCTTGAGTGTTGCTGGAGCTGCACTCATCCAGGCAAGTGGAGAATATTCCATCACACTCCTGACTTGTGCCTAGTAGATGGTGGAAAGGCTTTGGGGGAGTCAGAATACTCAGCCTCTGACTTGCTCTTGTAGCCAAAGTACTTATGTGGCTGGTCCAGTTAAGTTTCTGGTCAATGGTGAACCACAGGATGTTGATGGTGGGAGATTCAGTGATGGTAATGCCGTTGAAAGACAAGAGGAGGTGGTTAGAATGTCTCTTGTTGGAGATGGTGATTGCCTGGCACTTGTCCAGCCCAAATGTTACTTGCCACTTATCAGCCCAAGCCTGGATGTTGTCCAGGTCTTGCTGTATGTGGGCACGGACTGCTTCATTATCTGAGGGGTTGCGAATGGAACGGAACACTGTGCAATCATCAGCGAACATCCCCTTTTCTGACCTTATGATGGAGGGAAGGTCATTGATGAAGCAGATGAAGATGATTGGGCCTAGGACACTGCCCTGAGGAACTCCTGCAGCAATGTCCTGGGGCTGAGATGATTGGCCTCCAACAACCACTACCATCTTCCTTTGTGCTAGGTATGACTCCAGACACTGGAGAGTTTTCCCCCTGATTCCCATTGACTTCAACATTACTAGGACTCCTTGGTGCCACACTCGGTCAAATGCTGCCTTGATGTCAAGGGCAGTTACTCTCACCTCACCTCTGGAATTTAGCTCTTCTTTCCATGTTTGGCTGTAATGAGGCTGTAATGAGGTCTGGAGCCAAGTGGTCCTGGCGGAACCCAAACTGAGCATCGGTAAGCAGGTTATTGGTGAGAAAGTGCCGCTTGATAGCACTGTCGACGACACCATCCATCACTTTGCTGATGATTGAGAGTAGACTGATGGGGCGGTAATTGGCTGGATTGGATTTGTCCTGGTTTTTGTGGACTGAACATACCTGGGCAATTTTCCACATTGTTGGGTAGATGCCAGTGTTGTAGCTGTACTGGAACAGTTTGGCTGCAGGCGGGGCTAGTTCTGGAGCACAAGACTTCAGCACTACAGCCGGGATGTTATCGGGGCCGATAGCCTTTGCTGTATCCAGTGCACTCAGCCGTTTCTTGATATCACGTGTATTATGTACGTGTTCCCCGACCTATACTTCTCTTATCTGCTCTGGTTCATTTCCCAATTTTAGATCCAGCAGTGATTTCTCTCTTGTTGGGTTTCTTACATACTGGGTAAGAAAAGAATCCTGTACACACTGTAAAAACTCCATTCCCCTTTCCCCTTTCTCTACCTCTACTTGCCAGTTTATTTGGGGGTCGCTGAAATCTCCCACAATTATTATTCAATGTTTTTTACTCATTGCATAGATTTCCCTACATATTTCATCCTCCACTTCTCTTCCACCGTTAGGTGGTTTGTTACCATCTTCCTTTGTGCCTGGTATAATAAATAATGAGGGTGAGCTCATTGCCTTATTCTGCAGAGATCTGTTTTGGGTCTCCTGCTATTTATACTATTCAATTAAGCATTATGGAAGAATGAGTGTAGTTCTTGTAATATTACCAGACTTGCTGATAGGACCAAGCTGTGTGGGCAAATAATGTCATTTGGGAAATGACGACACAAAGCAATCAAATGGATCTATTGTAGCATCTTTCAGCTACCATTTCTACTTGAAGTGTTTTTCACATTGTGAGTATTCTTTAAGTTTGATTATCTACTATAATAATATGAGCAGAACATAAAATGGAAGCATGTAGAATTTTCAAACATGCGTGTCTCCATGTTCATGTGTTTTTTTGACCAAACAATTATGAAACCATTTTGGACCTGTTTAAAAAAAAATTCTCATTTGTTTAAAACATTTTCAAGTCATTGACTTTCTCAGTGCCCTGATCTTTCTTTATTTTGTGTGTAACTTACATTCCTGGCTTCCTTATCTTGAGGTTTCTCTGAGTCACACAGCATTCCCCAGTTGAGCGAGCAGGCAGAAGACTTTCTCCTAGCCCTGTACCAATGCTTCACTGTAATAAACACAAATTCCAGTGCAGTACTGAGGGAGCACTGCACTGTCGGAGGTGTTGTCTTTCAGATGACACGTTAAACCGACTGCCCTCTCAGGTGGATGTAAAAGATCCCATGCATTATTTCGAAGAAGAGTAGCTGAGTTCTCCCGGTGTCCTGACCAATATTTGTCCCTTGATCAACATCACTAAAAGAACAGATTATCTGGTCATTATCACATTGCTGCTTGTGGGACCTTGCTGTGTGCAAGTTGGGTGCTGCCTTTCCTACATTACAATGATGACTGCACTTCAAAAACACTTCATTGGATGTCAAGAACGTTAAGATGTCCTGAGGTCATGAAAGGCTCTAAATAAATGCAATTTTTTTCTTTCTTTCTTTCTTACTGCTGGGAAGAAGGTGCAGGGAAAATGGTGCCAGCTTACTCAACTTCTCTTCTCCTTCCCTCCTGTGGGAAGTATCTAGCCTTTCCTAATGCTACTGAGATCATTGTACATAGAAAATAGCAGATGCGAACCTCCATGGATAAAACTCTGAAGATAAAAAAATCTCTGAAAGTTGCAAAACTGAAATTAAAAAAATACTGGAAATGTTCAGTAGGTTGATCATCATCAGAAAGAGAAATGCCAATTGGAGTTCTGATAAAGTTATATCTAAAATGTTGATCTCTTTCCAATATATGTGCACTCAAAACTGCTGCCTCCACCACGTTGGCTTGAAAATAAGGTTTATGTTTTGCAATAGAAAAAATATTTGAGAACCTTGCTGTAAATGTCTTATTTTAGTGAGCATTGCAGAAATCCTGTTATCTTTCTTGTTTTCATAGTGGAACCAAATCAGTGAAGTTTGCTGTGAAATGGGCAAGCACATTACAGTGATGTTTGTGATAAGATCCGTCCACCATGAATAAAATTGAAAAATAGAAATCATACTGAGCTGAATGTGCAATGAGTGGACAAAATGGATTGGATTCAAACCGTAACTGTGGGACAGAGGCCTCTGTGAGTATTCAGTGCATGAACACAACGTCAAGTCAATCTTCTGTCAAATTGTAGTCTCGCTTATGAAACACAATTTGGCTACTTGGAAGAGTGTAGTTCTAAAGGTGCCAAGCTCAGTGGCCAGATGACAAGTATTGAGGAGATGGGGACATGCATAGCATCCAAAATGGATGTAGCTCGTAGCTCCCATTCCTATTTCACCCGCTCGGTAATTTTTAGGCTGTGCTGGTCACAAAGGAGTTTCACAAGCACTCTGATAGCAAGCTTTCTGAACAGCCAACCAGCTGCAACCAATAAATTAGTTTTAGACACTCCAGAACCTGATATATGCATGCAACCCAACTTGGGTACTTCAGATACTGAACTAGTAATTCAGTGAATGTGAGTTCAAATCCCACCATAGCAGGTTGAGAATTTGGATTCAGTTGAAATCTAGAAATAAAAAGCTGATATCAGTTAAAATGACCATGAAGCTGTCGGTTTGTCTTAAAACCCAAACAGGTTCACTAATGTCCTTTAGGAAAGAAAATCTGCTGTCCTTACCCAGTCTGATCTATATGTGACTCCAGTCCCACGTGAGCGTGGTTAACTCTTAACTGCCCTACGAAGTGGTTTAGCAAGCCACTGGTCAGGTCAAGTTGGGATGGGCAATAAATACCAGCCTTGCCAGTGATGCCCACATCCGAAGGATGATTTTTTTAAAAAGATAAAAATAAGTTTTTCTTCTTCATCAGAACAGGGAAATGTACAATTGTGGCTTTGCTTTTCATCTTCTGATATTATAGACTGCTGTTGTGTACCTTCCTGGGATGTTTGTTACATTGCAAATGATTACCAAATGTGGGGACTCAGCTACCCACACCCGCAGACTTGCATCTCATTACATTTTTGGAGACTCTCAACCAGTTCACAGCTTAACAAATTCATTAATTCATTGGTATGCTTCATATTGTGGGGGGGGGGGGGGAGTTTAACAAATCTTATTTAGTTACACCATGATAAGTCAAAATTGAATGTGTATTGGAGTGCATGAATACAGCAAATGCACATTAAGTTTTTAAGTCCTAACTGTGCCTTTTTGAGTAATAATTGGTGCAATTCCACAGGCACATGCTCTGTTGAATATTTCACCTTCACTGCTGAAAGTCTAGATAATTAAAACACAAGTGAGCTAAAAAGTAATTTTCAGGTGTGCTGAACAGCATGGGGTTTTTCAAATACTCTTATGGCAAACCTTCTGAACAGCCAACATGCTGCGATTAATAAATTAGCTTTAGATACCTCACAACACATTAGAAAATTCTTTATTTGAGTCACACATCATGTAGCACAAGTAAGTGCCACATTATTACAACAAAGGACAAGCTACAGAAGTGACCACAGGTCATTAGCTGTAATATGTATCAATACCTACCCATGTATTGAAAAGTGAATGGTTGCAGAACAAAAAAGAAAATGACTTGTATTAGAATTGTTCGTGCAGGTATTTATGCAGGTCAACAGACTGTGTGGCTCCAATTTCTTCCTGTTCTACTGGGAGAAAACCTTGTTTGCCCTCAGACAAATCCTCTATTAGCACACATGCTGGGAAGTTACAACATGGCCTCATGGGAGGTATAAGTCCAAGAAAAAAAAGATGACACGATGGCAATGCAATTTCCCCTGCCTTAGCTGTAATATTTTATTTTCTGTAGTGCAAGACGAATTGTTGAGGCCATTATGTATAGCAACAGCGTAAATGCATTAAAAAAGAATGGGGGGTCATCTTAACTCTCAGCAAGGACGTAAAACGGGCGATTGTGGATTGGTTGCCCATCAAACACTTGGCCCGATTTTCCGTTTCAACCGTTTGTTTTTCACCCCAGCCGAACATTAACATTTATAACAAAAGCAAAATATTGCAGATACTGGAGATCTGAAATAAAAAAGAAAATGCTGGAAAACACTCAGCAGGTCAGGCAGCGTCTGTGGAGAACTGAGTTCTGCGTTCTGATGAAAGATCATTGATCTGTTTCTCTCCCCTCAGATGCTGCTTGACCTGCCGAGCATTTTCTAGCATTTTCTGGTTTTTAGTTAAAATTTATAATGTTGCTGCACAGACTGATCAAGGCAGTTTTCCAGGTTAGAGGGAAATTTGTACAGCAGCCCGTGTCAGGTCCTTTGACGCAAAATTCTGCATCTATGTTTGCTTTCAGAACTGGGAAAAAGCAGCTTTGTGGGGGTAATTTTCCGAGTTTACACTGGCAGGGGGAACCTCATCCACCGCAAGCAAGAATTGAAAATCGCAGCTGCACTGCCCACATTTTTCCATCCATTGCACGTACTTGGAAAATTGTTCCACAGGTGTCTTCCTCCACCAACATTAAAGGATGCTGATGAACCCACTGTCTATTTCCAGCATTTTCTGTTTTTACTACATCATCTTAAAAAGCACTAATATTTCAAGCACTCTGGTACTAGAAACCTATGTGAGACTGCAGATATCACATCATATTAAAGGGAAGTGCTTTAACAGTTAATGTACGGATGGTCAATGTGACCTCCTGGACTGGTTGTGATCGCTTGAGGCGGGCGGGGGGGGGGGCGGCGGTCGGAGAGGAATTTTCCAGATTTTTTTTCCCCTTATTGATCCTGGATTTTTTTTTCTGTTTTTTTGCCGCTCCCTGGAGATTACATGGATGCCATTGAGATAGGAAGTTTCATGAATTTAAGTCCTGAGGATAGGGAATGAGAAAGGCCCACACAGAGAAAAACAATGAATAAATGGGGAAAATTTCAGAGCAGGTTTGTCTGTACAGAGAAGAGAAAAGATAGGCCAACACTTCAGGCACAGAAACTCCTCCCGCAGCTAGAGCTATTTTCAGATGAAAGGGATGTGGTTGACCTTTCCAGTGTAGAGCATTCATCAGAAGATAATTCTGGTGAGGTAAGCTTTGCGCCCAAGTTTTAGCTCACCTTTTCTTTTTTTCAGGATTGGCAGATCTACTCTGTGTTGCTGGCATTTTCCGTTATCATTTCAGTTGTACTTTGACTATCTCAAAATGACTGCCAATGCTTCACAAATCTCCTCCCTTGTCTTTCTATGTACCCAAAGGTATAGTTCATTGATCCCAGGGGATTAATTGGTCTTCAGCTTTTTAGCCTGTCTTCATTTGCTTTATTAGCATCAAGGCCTTGGAGCACACAGGTTTGATATTTATTATAACAGTTAAAAGTAATAACTTTAAAAAGAATAATGATAGGCAGGATTTTAACTACCAAGTCCGGGTGGGTTCGGTCGGGGGGTGGGGGGGCAAACAAAATAACATTTTTATGCAGCGGGAGGGAACTCCGGCTCCAACCCGCCGAAAAACGCATACAACCCAGGCACATCTGGGTGCACATGGAACAGGAAGCTGGATGTCCCCCCAACAATTAAAGCCAGCGGGTCGATATTTAAACAGTGAATTAAGGCACTTAAAGTACTTTAACTAGTTTATATTTTGTGTATTGAGGCAGGAACATGATTTTAACCCTGCCTTAACGTGTTTCCCGTGGTGTCTGAAAGACGCCATGGAAACGAAGGCGGATTGCAGCCGGCAGCCATTTGGCCATTTAAATCATTGTTTGACAGTTGGGGACAAAAGCCGAGTCTTTGCAGCAGGGCAATCCGTTCTCTCAGACAAACCTTTGGCTGGGAGTTCTTTGTGTTTAGACTGAGATTTCTTTGTTAACTCTAAGAATTCTTGTGTTCAGACATATTTACCTACTTTTTGGACAACCTCAAATTGACAACATCAGGATGGTGGGCTCAATGACTGCATTCACCAGTACATCTGAGGAGGAGGAACATCAGCATCCTCGCCAGGCATGACGAGCAGTTCCGGCACTTGCAGCTCCACAAGACACAGGTGCGCCACAGGGACCTGCACAAGAGAAGAGAGGGGAACAACCGAGGGCCCGACATCACAGGAGGCACTACCCACCTAACAGGGTCTACAGACAGAGGCTCAGCTTCCTGGACTTCTCTGAGGACCAGTGCCAACAAAGGCTCAGATTGAGTCGCCAGGTGGTCACAGACACCTGCGTGCTTCTTCATGCAGAGCTGCTGGCGGCTGGGCCAGGTGGCATCACATTGCCCGTGGCAGTTAAAGTCACCACTGCCCTCAACTTCTTTGCCTCCAAAGCCTTCCAGGATGCCACCGGTGACATCGCTGGGATCTCTCAGTCGTCTGCTCACAAGTGTATACGACAGGTGATGGATGGATTGTTTCGCAGGGTGTCCCAATACGTCAACTTCCCCATGGACGATATCAGCCAGACTGAGAGGACAATTGGGTTCCACTCTTTGGCTGGCTTCCCACAGGTACAGGGTGTAATTGATTGCACACATGTAGCAATCTGAGCACCTCCACATGAGCCAGGACTATTCATCAACCGAAAGGGTTATCACTCCTTCAATGTGCAATTCGTTTGCGACCACCAGAAAAGATTTCTGCAGGTATGTGCCAGATTCCCTGGCAGCAGCCATGATTCCTTCATTCTGTGAGAATCCAACATCTCAGCCCTCTACCACTCACCAAACAGACTTAAGGGCTGGCTCCTTGGAGAAAAGGGATACCCCTTGCAGACATGGCTCATGACACCTCTGAGAAACCTCACCAGCGAGGCACAGCTGGGGTACAGTGACAGTCACATCACCACCAGATGTGTAATAGAACATGCTATAGGATTGCTCGAGATGCGGTTTCAGTGCCTGGATCGATCTGGGGGAGCCCTTCTGTACGCACCAGCGAGAGTGGATAGAATTATAGTCGCCTGTTACGTCCTGCATAACATCGCTCAAAGAAAGGGTAACCGGTGCTTGAGGGACCTTGCCCTCATGAAGCAGCAACATCTGCCATTAACATTGTGGAAGAGGCGGAGGAGGAGGCGGCGGCAGAGGAGAGGAGGAGAGGGAGGAGGAGGAGGAGGCGGCGGAGGAGGAGTTGGAGGCGGAGGAGGAGGAGAGGAGGAGAAGGAGGAAGAGGCGGCAGAGAAGGAGGAGTAGAAGGAACCCATCGGCAGCGGCTCACTTGGCTGCTCGGCATGGCAGGGAGGCAGAAACCACCCCCCCCACCGCACAAAATATTCCTACAACCACTGTGAACTCACCCACTGGGTGGCATCAAGGCTCGCTGTTCACGATGAAGCACATGAAAATGTGCTATCACCAAAGGACTCAAGAATGGGCAAGACGTGGCAGTGGTGGTGAGAATTATAAATTTAATGTGCATGGAACAAAAAAACAAAGAGAAATGAAAAACATGGCAATTTGTCAAACACCCTTGTGCATACCCCTTGTGATTACAAAAACTTCACCTTTCACTTCCTACTACTTCTACATGGTGCCTCCCCTGTGCCTGCAGCAGAGGTAGTAGCAGGTTGCTCATGTTTATGCCCTGACTATTGAGATGATTTGGGTCTACACCCTTTAGGTTTTGGCCTACGCTGTCTGGGTTTTGGAGCCTGTGAGGGCCCCACCAAAGACTGCTCCACCTGCACCTGTGCAGGAACAGACTCGGCCACCTGGAGAGGGCATGTGTTGAGGGGGGGTGGGGGGGCAACGCGTGAGACGTGGGAGCGCTTTGAGTGGCGTTCCCACCTCCATGTCCCCTTTCGCAATCATCCCTCTCCTGGGCCAGGGCCACATCACTCCTACCACCCTGCTGGACAGTAGTTTGGAGGACATGTGTGATGCCTTGTAAGGACACTTCTAAAGTATCAGCCTGTTGTTCACCCTGAGTCAGCACGGCCATTATCACGGCCTGAATGGACTCATTTGTGAGCTGTGCTTGAAGCTCAATGGAGGCTAGCCTTCTCTCCATCGCTGATATTCCCTCACTTACCTGTGCCACCAGTCCACTAATGCTGGAGTTGGACTTCTCCATCCTCTCCGCTATTGTGGAGAGTGTGCATGGCACCTGTTCCAGTACCTCACAAATGTGCTGCTCTCCCTCAATCATTTTTCTTTTAAAGGATGGCCCCCAGAGCTCAGCATCTGAGTCCAGCTAAGCAGACCCTGGAGAGGAGTGCGCCCACCGACACGGACTCTCCACAGCTGCCCCTGCCACTAGTGTCTGCTCAAGCTCACTTGTGTGTGTTGACTGGCCAGTTGACAACGCAACTAACTGACTAGTGGGCGTGAATATCTGCGCTGCTGCATGGTTTACTAAGATGTGATGGTCCGCCCTCAGACGCAGGGAGCTCCTCTGAGGAATCGCCCTCTTCCATCACTTCAGTCCTTGAAGGGCCTGGAGGAGAACAGAAGACAATATTAAGAATCATCACGGGTGTAATGTTGCGATGAGCATACTAAGGTGTGCAATATGTCAATCATTAATAACGTCAATTCATGTTGTGTGTGATGAATATTATAGTTCTGTCATCTGATGTTTGTGGGGTGTCAGTCTCGGTATCCCCGAGCGACAGGCACTCGACCATACGGGAAAGTTCCAAGGCCTCCGCCTCTGCCTCTGTGAGGACCACTATTTGTTGTGGCCCCCCCCGCCTCCCTCTGCTCCTCCATAGAACCATAGAAAAGGTACAGCACGGAAGGGGGTCATTCGGCCCATCGTGTCTGCGCCGGCTCGAAGAACAACCAGGTACCCATTCTAATCCCACCTTCCAGCTCCCGATCCATAGCCCTGCAGCTTACAGCACTTTAGGTGCAGGTCCTGGTACTTTTTAAAAGAGTTAAGGGTCCCTGCCTCTACCACCAATTCGGGCAGCGAATTCCATACACCCACCACCCTCTGGGTAAAAAAGTTTTTCCTCATGCCCCCTCTAATCCTTCCGCCAATCAGCTTAAATCTATGCCCTCTAGTTCTTGAACTCTCCGCTAGTGGAAACAGGTACTCCCTGTCCTCGCCCTCTCCCATGCATTCTGAACTCTCTTCTACAAGAGGAGTAAGTATAGACGTGTGAGTGAGTGAGGGTGAAGTGGTCAGCCGATGGATGAATTGCTTTGGGTGAGGCTGACAATGAGAAAGAGATGCATCACAGGGTGACTATCAGGCAGATACATCACATTTCTTTAGAATTGGGGTGAGTGGTAGTGGTGAGTGCACAAATGGGAAGGTGAGGAAGTGCTCCGAATGTGAAGGTAAGATGATGAGGAGCTTTAAGTGGGTTTGAGGAGTGATGTGATGTAGTAGGCTTCGCAGGGCAGAGTGGGGGGGAGTTGGTGTTGAAGTACACCATGGAATGCAGGTGAATCAGTAAGTGTACTCACTTTTGCTGACCTGGTTAGGTCATTGAAGCACATCCTGCACTTCACCCAACCACGGGAGACATTGCCATTGCTGGTCACCTCCTCTGCCACCTCGAGCCAGGCCCACATGGTGGCAGTGGCAGGGCGCTTCCTCCTGTCCTCCGGGTAGAATATTTCCCTCCTCCTCCTCCTCACCCCGGCCAACAGCACCTCAAGTGAGGAGTGACTAAATTTGGGGGCACCTTGCTCCTATGATTCTCCATTACTTGCAAATGCTCCTTTCTCCAACAAAAGCCATTGCATCAATGGCCCTTTAAATATTCCAGCTGACAGCAGGTCATGCGGGTGCACAGTCCGCCCGCTGTGCAGCTTTCAGACGGCAAACGCGGAAGCCACTTTAAGGGTTGCCAATGAGGTTGCGATCGCGTGGGGAAAGGTAGGCATTTTTTTGGGGGTTTCCCATGTTCCCATTGACCCCCACCCCACCCGCCACCTCTGACGTCCCGTCGGCATGATAAAATCTTGGACAATCGTTTTAATGGAGTTGGTTATAAATGTAACAAATATGAAGAATGATATTGGCTGGTGTTGGACGGTTCTGAAGGGGATTCATCGAATGCTGTTTTGTGGACAAAGTAGTTCAGAAAAATATAAATGGTTTTGCGTTAATAACCAATACTGTCCCACACTCCTGGGTGTCATTCATGATAGTCTGTCTTGCTTTTAACATCCAGCTAAAGAGATGAGAAGCCTCCTGCTTAACCAATTATTTTGTACCCAAAAATCAATCTGAGAGGAAAATGAATCCAACTTTTCATAGCTGACTGAAAACTAATGCATTGTGCCAAGTGTAAAACTGGGGGCACCTACTTCATCTCCATCCAGCTAACCACATTAGGCAACACCCAAACTTGCATTGTTTAGGTACCAATATACAGGTGCAGGCACAATTGCCTATAAAGGTATATAATTTCATGCTGAATTGTTTCAATGTACCGAGATGACAAAGAAGGGGAGTATTTTACAGAAACTCATAAAGATTTGCAAAGATTTAAGAGTATGAACAATCTTGCACATGTATTTAGGAGAGGCTGTAGAAAAGAATAATAATAAATTAAAAAGTTCAATGAAAAATCTGTACTTTCAAATGAATTATTCTCAGTGAATATAAAATTGCTGTAATCTTGTTTTCTTCAGCTGCTTTTCTTCATTCATGGTTTTAGATAATTATGGGGTCAGTACTCACAGAGCTCAGAACATTCACTTGAGACGTCAAGCAGCTGAGATTTAAAGAGCCACTGTCTTCAGGGTAAAATGTTCAGCAAACTTTTTCTGTTTGTCCTCAAATGGGATCTTGATTTGAGAGATAAGTGATGATTCTATGATCCAGTGCCCACAATTTCCCAAGCACCACCAAGAGCGAGAACCGATCCCTGCTACAGGGTGCTGAATTCTTCGATAATTCATGGACTGCTTTCTTTACTGAAGATGCGTATTCATTCAAAATTTTAATAATTAATGCTTTCATTTTAAATGGAAGTAACTGAAAAAATTTGGAAAGAAGTTTGTAAGAGATCTCCTTAGAGCCAGGTAACTAATTGTTTTATTTTATTTTGTTCTTTTTAATTAAAGTGTCTTCCTTATTCGCTGCAGGGAGATAAATACATTTCTTTTCCTGCCATACCACACTCACCACAAATAAATAAACCCTGCATTTAACAGGGGGCAGCAGCTCTTTATCCTTACCGTCAATCTATTTACATTCGCCTCGAATTTGCTGCCAAAATAACGGCGGGTTTAATGCTGCTCACTGTTATTGTTGTGTAAATTGTCCAGCAATTTGTGGTGAGGAAGAGATACCCCATGAATTGCAAATTGCCAGAAGCTGCTGGATTATTTGCGCCAATACTCCATTAGCAATTAAGGATGGGCAATAAACGCTGGCCTTGCCAGCGACGCCCACATCCCATGAACGAATATTTTTTAAAAATGGCAGCTCGCCCTGAACCTCCCTGTGAATTTCGTTAAGTTGCTGCATTTGTATATTAATTGCAAGATGCCCTGCTCCAGCAAATTCAGGGCCAATGGTGAGTTTTCCTTCTTTACCAAATCTCTCTGGTACCGTAATTAATGTTATTAAACTGCTTTGGTTTCCTCACCTTTAAGTGACCGTTATTCAGAGCTTTTTGTGACAAAAATGAAACATACATGGTGTAGTATAATATTTGTTTCTTCCTATCATATTGTGATTCCTTTGGGGTTAAAACCAAGTTCAATTAAAGAAACAAACTAGCCTGACTGGTACACATCTGTGCAAAACCAGGCAGTGCATATATAAGCTGCTACAATGAAACAGGAGGTGGTTTTAATTTGTTATTGCCTGTAATTAATATGCAACAGTCCACATTCCTTTCTGGCGCAAAAGCACAAAAGGAAAAGTGGTCCAATCATGGCTAACAAAAGAAATTAAGGATGTGATAAGGGGACACTTAGAAAATATCAACGGGATTGGACAAAGTCAACATGGATTTATGAAAGGGAAATAGTGTTTAACAAATCTACAGGAGTTTTTTGAGGATGTAACTAGGAGACTAGATTAGGCAGAATCAGTGGATGTTGTGTATTTGGATTTTCAGAAGGCCTTTGATAAAGTCCCACATAAGAGGTTATTATGCAAAATTAAAGCATATGGGATTGGTGGTCATATACTGGCATAGATTGAAAATTGGTTAACAGACAGGAAACAGAGAGTAGGAATAAATGGGTCTTTTTCGGAGTGGCAGACAGTGACTAGTGGGGTACCGCAGGGATCAGTGCTCGGACCCAGCTATTCACAATATATATCAATGATTTGGATGAGGGAACCAAATGTAATATTTCCAAGTTTGCTGACGACACAAAACTAGGTGGGATTGTGAGTTGTGAGGAGGATGCAAAGAGGCTTCAGGGTGATTTAGACAAGTTGAGCGAGTGGGCCAATACATGGCAGATGCAGTATAATACAGATAAATGTGAAGTTATCCACTTTGGAAGGAAAAACAGAAAAGCAGAGTATTATTTAAATGGTGATAGATTGGGAAATGTTGATGTACAAAGGGACCTGGTGTCCTTGTACACCAATCACTGAAAGCAAACGTGCAGGTGCAGTAAGTAGATAGGAAGGCAAATGGTATGTTGGCCTTCATTGCAAGAGGATTTGAGTACAGGAGCAAGGATGTCTTACTGCAGTTATACAGGGCCTTGGTGAGACCACACCTGGAGTATTATGTGCAGTTTTAGTCTTCTTACCTAAGAAAGGAATAACTTGCCATAGGGGGAGTGCAGCGAAGGTTCACCAGACTCATTCCTGGGATGGCAGGACTGTCATATGAGATTCGGCCTGTATTCACTCGAGTTTAGAAGAATGAGAGGGGATCTCATTGAAACGTATAAAATTCTGACAGGGCTAGACAGACTGGATGCAGGGAGGATGTTTCCCCTGGCTGGGGGGTCCAGAGCGAGGGGGTCACAGTCTCAGGATACGGGGTAGGACATTTAGGACTGAGATGAGGAGAAATTTCTTTACTCAGAGGGCGGTGAACCTGTGGAATTCTCTACCATAGAAGGCTTGGAGGCCAAGTCACTGAATATTTTTAAGAAGGAGCTAGATAGATTTCTATACACAGAAGGCATCAAGGAGTATGGGGAGAGAGCGGGAATATGGTATTGAGATAGAGGATCATATTGAATAGTGGAGCAGGCTCAAAGGGCTGAATGGCCTACTCCTGCTACTATTTTCTATGTTTCTATATTTCTATGTAAAGTTCAAAGCCATTAGGATTGCTCTGTCCGAAGCATCCCTGTATCTATTTGTACAACTGTTGGTGTCCTGCATCACAAATATGTATTTCAATGGGTAAAAAACATTGCCATGGATAGCAAACAACCTTGTGTTTGGCATCCTGTGAATGTCTAACACCCTGTGCAATCATGAGAGATAGATATTTAATTTCCTTTGTTTTGGTTGGAACATTAAAGAGATTCTTAAGTATATCACAGGATGACTTGTCCTAGTTCGGCTGAGAGGAAGACAGGAAGCTCCAGGGATGTTTAGCAGTAACCCCCAGATGAAGTTATGGTCAAAGCCTTGTTTCAGGTCCAATTGTACTGTGAGGTTCATGCTAAAGACGTAACTGTTTTTATTTTCTATATTCTGAGGAATAGCAAAGTTATACATATTACAACTGTATAAAAACTGTTTGTTTCTGGTACTGTTCACTTCTCTATTTATCATCAATAAACCTGATTGATAATTTATAGCCTAAACCTAAGTCTAGCAGAGTTTATTCTACTGCCCTCCAAAGTCAAGGAGATTATGGGCCCGATATTAGGAGGGAGGCGGGTTGCCAGTGGGGGGGTTGACTGTCATGTGGGTAACCCGCCCAGTAAAATCGGTGGGTTCCCCACGCGATCGTAAGTAAATTGAAGCCACTTAACTTTGCTTCCAGATTTCGCACCGGAAAGCTGTGCAGCGGGCGGACTGCGCACCCGCATCATCGGCTGTCAGCTGGAGGAGCCCTATTTAAAGGGGCAGTCCTCCACTGACTGATGCTGCAGAAAGGAGCCAAAATTACAGCATGGAGCAGCCCAGGGGGAAGGCTGCTCCCAGGTTTAATGATGCCTCACTCCAGGTCCTACTGGATGGGGTGAGGAGGAGGGGGAGGACAGTGGTCTTCTCCCCGACGGACAGGATGAAGTGGCCTGCCTCTGCCACTACAAAGGCCTGGCTCAAGGTGGCAGAGGAGGTCACCAGCACCACCAACATATCACACACCTGCATACAGTGCACGAGGCACTTCAATGACCTAAGTAGGTCAGCCGAAGTGAGTACACTTACTCATTCCCCTACACTTCGTCCGCCACATCACCGCCCCCACCCACATCTCCTTCTGCACTGCCAACACTACTCTATCACATCATTCCTCACACCCACTCAAAGCTCATCCTCATCTTACCTGCACTTACTCACCTCGCCAGTACTCATCCCGCCACTACCACTCAACCCAATCCTCATACAATCTCATGGCTCTCTCTCATACTCACCCTCTCATGCATCTCTTTCACGGTCAGCCTCACCCCACCTGCCACTACCTGTGCTGCAGCCACAGGGCATGCATCATGTATGTATAGTAGAAAGTGTAAGGCAAACGTGTCGTGAGCATGAAAGGGATGCACAAGGGTGTTTGAGGCTTTGTCATGGTTTTTACTTATATTTGATATCTGATCAACTCACATTACATATTATATTGTCACCACTACTGCCACATCTTGGCCATTCTTGACTGGCTTGTGCGATAATGCCCTTTCATGAGGTTCTCCACAAACACTCTTGATGCCACCCATTGGGTCACCCTACAGTGGGTGTATGTATAGTTGCACGACATCTTTGTGCAGGTGCCTTTGCGCAGCACTGCGTTGTGTAGCTCCACGTGGCAGAGGTTGACGGCATGCCTGGTGAGGCTGGTGATGTTACGCGTCCTCCAATGGAGTGATGAATGCACCCATCCTGACGGTATGAGAGTGAGGGGGTCCACAAAGTAGGTAAATGTGTTTGGACAGCAGAGTTTAGGGTATGATTTAATAATTTGGAGTGTGGAGACAACGGTGTTTGCAGGCAAAACTTTGTCTGAGGTGACAGAGTGCCCTGCTGCAATGAATGAGGGTTTACCCTGCACCTGTTAAATGGACCTTTGCAGCTGCTGGCTGCAACACGTCTGTTTAAACAGGGAGTGCTCCCCCAGCATGGGAATCATGCTCTGGGTAGTCCAAAATCCGAATTTTCCTAAAATCCGAATTTTCCAACTAATTCTGTCAATGACCTCAAGTACCCAGATAATGACCTTAAATGGGATCCCGCCGGCTTTGATTGCCTGTGGGAGTCCCGCATGCGGGGGCTGCGCGCGCACCGATTCACGTTATTGGGGAAGCCGGAAGTGGGCGGGTTGGAGCTGGACTCCGGACCCGGTCCGGGAATCCCCAATTTTAGGAGCCTCCCGCCACGAACGCACCCGCTCGGCCATCCGAAAATTGACCCTTATGTGTGGGCATGTGATAAATCCAGTAAACTGCATACAGTGACAGAGATTTTTGTTTTACCTGTGGGCTTGTCACAATTACTCAGATCTCAGCTATTGGCATGTAAAGGAAAACTCTGTGCGAGTGAGATTACAAGGACTTTCTTTACAAAGCCTTGCTTTTTGGTAGTGGTCCTTTACCCTGATCATGAGGAAAAAATCTGGGTAAAGAAACCAAAAAGGTATCACCTTCCCTCCAAACTTGAAGGATACAAGCCTTCGAGAATTTCTGCTGTTTATATATTAATCATTTTGATTTTTTTTTTATGAGTTCTGAGAAAAGATATAAACAAATGAAATACTGCTCAGCATTTAGAGTACATTACAAAATACAAAGATTTATAAATGCCAAATTTCAATGTGGAAATTTTAATTCATCAAACAGGCTGTGAACAACCCCTTGAACATAGTAACATACCTTGTTTTTCAGGAAAATTGCCTTAGAAAAAGTTTTGACATTTTATCCAGTACATGATACAAATTGTAATTACTTTCACTGCTCTTAAAGTGGTTTCCCTTGCTGTTATTCCTGTCAGTGCTTCTCCATCACTGCATGGGATAACGGGGCTTGAGTAAAAGGGGGCAGGACATACAAACAGTAAGACTTATCACAATCTGGGCATGGCCCACTTGCTGGTAATCAAATTCTGAGATGAACAGGCTCAGTTGCATGCTGGGAGATTAAGTCTGCTTGAGTCGCCACAGCTGACAGAATGATCAGGGTCTGAGAACCACCATGAATTCAAGCCCTATGCTTTTGAGAGAGGTAAGGCCTTCAATGGAGACTGTTGATGAAGGCATTTAAACTGCACAAAATATTGATGTATAGGTAAGTTTACTTATGATTTTCTTGTAAATTTTGTAATTTGTTATGTTATTAGCCTTATTTCCAGGACTGTTTCTTAACAAGTGAAAATTCAAGATAGTGACTGAAAGGATTTTCAAAAAAATATTTGGAATGATTTCATTGATTGACCTGTGTCTGGATCAAGGCTAGGACAAAGTCTGGAGCTATTTGGTTCTGGTGGCACCTGAACTAAGCTTTGGCAAGCAGCTTAGTGGTGAGTAGGTTCCACTTGATGGGACTATTGATGATTCCTTTCATCACTTCACTAATGATTGGGAGGAGGTTGTTAAGGTGGTAATAGGTCAAGTCGATTTATCCTATTTTTTTGTGGATAGGACATGGCTGGGCAATCTTTTGTATTGTCAGGTAGATAAGAGTGTTATAGCCATATTAGAACAGATAAGCTAAGGGGGTGGATAGGTCTGGCTCACAGATTTTCAGCACTATAGCCGGAATGTTGTCAGAATCCATAACCTTCCTTATGTTGAATCCACTCAGCCGTTTCTTAATGTAATGTGGAGTGAATTTAATTGGCTGGACACTGACATCTATGATGGTGAGGACCTCAGGAGAAGCTTAAATGTGATCAACCACGTCACACTTTTAGCTGAAGATGCTTGCAGAATCACAATCCCTGTCTCCTGCATTCACATGCTGGGCTCCACCACAGTTGAGGATAATGATGATGATGGTAATGGAGTCTCCTAGAAAATCACACGTTGCATGGGTCTGAATACCTGATATACATTCCTAGCAGGTGAGGCTCCCAGTCGGGTGCACAAATCCATAGAAATACCCCCTGTAATGCTCAGAAAACTATTTTCCATGGTGTGCTCCACTGCAAACTCAAATTGTCCATACAATACAATATCTTCAATTGAGATTTGTCCACAGATTACCTATGCATTCTGATGGAGTCTGTGCTTTGAATTTTGTGTGCACTAAGAGATCCCCTATGGTGTTGCTCATTTACCAAAAAAAATGTTTCTCTCTTCTTGCAACAGTTATTCTCTTTTGTTACCCACTCCCTAATTCATCTGTGCCCTTCTTTCCAGGGTAAATTTGCTGATATGGTTACAGTTAACTGCTGAATGAATAGAAGCAGGGGTAAAACTCACACAAAGTCAAGTTTGCATGCAATTTTTCATTATCATAATTATGCATAAATCCAGGTGAAGATGATGACTTGTGTTATCGGGTGCAAGTCTAGACTCATTGGTGCAAATACAGTGCAATGTGTATGCATTTTCAGGGCCTTTGCGTCCAACTCTTTCTCTCGTTCTTTCTTTAATTCTCTCTTTCCCTCTGTTTCATGTCTTTTTTGTCTCTGTGTGACTATCACAGTTGTCCCCACTGTTTTGAATTTCTATGTCCTATCTTATTAAAACTCAGGGAATGTACCAAATTGACAAATAATATGTACCGGCCGGAGATGGCCACTGGGATGGAGACGGTGGCGGTGTCGGGGCGTGACCGGGGGGTGGTGGTGGGGGCGGTGGAGAAGTAGGGGGCGGACAAAGAGGCTGTCAATGAGCAGTTGCAACCTGTGAATGACAAGTGAAGAAGCAACTGCGCTGTTGGGGTTGTGGTTTGAGCCTAGAAGGGAGTGTCCAGCTCTGGGGATTGGAGTAAGCACATGGAATGGAGTGAGCAAAGGGCTGACTGGAAGTGGGTGGCCTAGGACTTAGGTCAGCTTGAGAGCAGAGTGAAAGTCCTGGCTCGTAGGGGCATTGAGCAGGCCCTTTGAGCACTTGGTTGCCAGGGCCTGACAGGATGCAGCAAAAAGCAGATGTGGCCTGAGAGGAAGAAGAAAATAAACTAAAATATACTTACTGTCTTTGACATACTCCATATATCCCAAAGTGCTTCACATCCAAAGGGCAGTGCAATTTTGAAGTGCAGCCACTGTTATTATGTAGACAAATGCAGCAACCAATTTGTGCACAGTAAGATCCTGCAAATGAGATGAATGAACAGTTAATCTGTTTTTAGTGGTGTTGGTTGAGGGATAAATGTTGGAAAGACACCAGAAGTCCTCCCATGCTTTTCTTTGAATAGTGCCATGAGATCTTTTATAGCCACCTGAACAAATAGGCAGGGCCTCGGTTTAACATTTCATCTGATCAACAACACCTCTGATGATGCAGCACCCCCTCAGTACTGCACTCATGTGTCAGCCTGGATTGTGCATTTAAATCCTGGGTTGGATACACGGTGCACGGGCAACACTTGGGGGAAGGTGGGGGCGGTGGGGGGGGGGGGGGGGTGGAGCTGGAATCTTGCAGCACTCGGAGTGTTGTGCCCTGGAAGCACTGATAGGGCCTGGCAGCATTTTGGGGGTTGGAGGTCTTGGTTTGTAAGCACCGGAATATGGTAGCATTCAGATGGTTCTGCAATCTGGCAGCCTTCAGTGTTGTGGGCAGGATCTGAGTTTTGGCTTGGTATCCTATCTGCAAACAATAAGAATGATTGGGTATAAATTATTGCTGCAAACTCCAAATCCAAACACATTACAAACAATAAAAGCAACATTTGGCAGAAGCTCATTACCATTGAATAAAAAAATTCCTCCCTTCTCTATGAGAAATTTTTCTTGTTGCAAGCTCCTTACTTCTTATCCTCGTTCTTTTAAAGCAAGACCCTCTCGTTGGTGCAGGAAAGAAGTGTTACTTGGGAGATCGCTGCTCTGTAAGTCAACGTAGACTCGTCACTGCAACGTGAAACAAACCACTGCTTTGGTCCCTTTTTCTTTTGGGCAAGTGAAAATGCTGGAAGGAGTCGGGGGGTGGTGACTTGAGGATAAAATGTTAGCAAAGGTTCAAAATGAAATTGGAGTTGTTGCTTTTGAATGAACCAAAGAAGAACAAAGGCTTAATGATTGCTGTTGGTTGACACAGGTCTCCCTGGATAAGTATAGAGTAAAATTCATCCTCTATCACCCCAGTACCTCAGGGTTCCTTAACCCCAATTTCAGAAGTGCTTAATTGCAGCAATCTAGATTTTCCTTTCATACGTCAGTCGTAACCATAACTTCTAAGAACATAAGTACTTAAGAAATAGAAGCAGGAGTAGGCCATACGGCCTCTCAAGCCTGCTCCGCCATTCAATAAGATCATGGCTGATCTTCTACCTCAACTCCACTTTCCCGCCCTATCCCCATATCCCTTGATTCCCTTAGTATCCAAAAATCTATTGATCTCAATCTTGAATATACTCAACGAATGAGCATCCACAGCCCTGTGGGGTAGAGAATTCCAAAGGTTCACAACCCTCTGAGTGAAGAAATTTTTCCTCATCTCAGTCTTAAATGGCCGACCTCTTATCTTGAGACTATGATCCCTAGTTCTAGACTTTCCAGACTTCTCTAAGTGAAATGTGGATGTAAAGAATGGACAACAAAGAATGGTGCTGGCTGTTACACCACCTAAAAACATGTCGAGAGGAGGGATAAAGGAAAAATCAGAGGAAAAATTGGAAGAGAAATGTAAATTGAAAAATAATACAATTTCAATTTTTATAGTCAGAAGTTAGTCACTATTCATTTGTATCGTTACACCCATTGGATATTAATTTTGCTGTTACTATTTTAATCTCATTTAGGTGCAAGCAACTGAGATTCATTAATTAAATTTCCCAATAAATATGCCAACAGTCCCTATTAGTCACTACAACCCCATGTATCACACAAAGCATATCCTTTCCCTATGCACGAAATAGTGGGCAGTGGTATCAGTGCAAAAACCATCAAAGTTCTTCTGCCTCCAACATAAATGCTTAAGAGAGTGTCACTAAAACAAATGTAGTTTCAACTTAAATTTTGGCCTCAACGTTCCAAAGTTTATCCTTTAAAGAAGTAAAATGAGGAGCTGTCACACTGAAGTGAAACTATACTTGCATTACTTGTCCACACCACAAAAAAATATTAACAGGCACAAATATCAGAAGATATCATCTGATTTGCTGTCAGCAACGGCACAGATCCACAAGTATGCAAACAGGGGACACACCACGTTACTTGACGAAAAACAAGAACACCTCTACAAAAGTAAAACAGGGATATATCGCAATGGATATGAATCAACAAAATTGGATCACTTCTAGAACAATACTTGTGCTTTGTTGCTCTTGTCATGAAGCATAGATAATTCATTGTTGAATCATGGGGACCGATAATGTGGTGTTGGGCCCCTGATGAGCTAAAGCGCATCAACCACCCTTCCCCCATACTATTGGGCACAGAGGCTTGAGGCCTTCAACAAGCTCAAGGTGCACTCTGGATCACAAAGCAGCTGGCCAGCATAGAGGGAGCTGGACGACTGCACACAGGGCCCCAAAAATATTTAAATTAGGGGGCCTCCTCATATTGGCACTCCAGTCACACAGCGAAAGTTTTTAATGGGCAATGAAGAGGAGACCTATTTAAAAAATATTTATTTTTCTCTCCACAGTGACCATCTTCCCCTTCCTTACCTCCCCTCTCTCTTTCACCTTTCCCTCTCTCCCCTCAGGAAAAAGTGCCTGTACTGCACAGGCAGCCAGCAGCCCTCCACTGGCTGCTGGCAGAGTCTGGGGGGGGGGTGGTGGTCATGCCCCCACCCCGATTGTTTTGAAGACCGTCTCCATTTCGCTCCCAGGAACCTGTCATTCATCTTCGGCCTCCAGGTTCGGCCTGCCAGCCTTTGCAGTTCCTGACTCGGCCTTTGGACTAGATATATCAGCATTCCCCAGTTCCCAGATCAGTCCTTTTCCTGGCAAGTCGACAAAATCTCGAGTTTGACCTCCCCGCCCACCCTCCCCCTCCCAAGCTCAGCTAAACCTAGCTCCGCCTCTACTGGCACTTGTAATTCTGATCTCCATTCCCTGGTGCATTCAGGGCATCAGAAGCTATGTACTGGGAGCAGCATGAAATGATTTAAATTAACTCATTGGTAAGATTAGCTCATTTGCTGCACATGCATTATCAGGCCCATAGTATTAAACTGGGACCCATGCAGTGTCTTTTTCATGGACGCTGTCATGCCTGGAATTTGCTGTGGGTGTAATTCCAAATGCACTCAATATTGTCAAATCCATCCATAGGAATCTAATGCAAAGTCAGTTGTCTCATCTGACTTCAGCCCAATAATCAATCTAACCTGTTGTCTGAGATACTGAAAACCTACTGAGCCGAGGAAAGTAAGTTTGACAGAAAGCTGTGGACCTTTTCTTCCTCATTACAAAGGTTTCCTTAACAGGGTCATCATAATTGAACCTCCAAAATCGCATACTAGAATCTCGTATTACTGTGAATTATTTGAAAGACATCCACAGATATGTTCTTTGAAATGCTTGAGATTGCAGTCTACCAGAAAGAAAATAAATTCAGCATGACTGTAATAGTGAAAGGCCTGCAGTTCTCGTTCTTGATAGAGAATTTGTTCACTGATTCATTCTGAGACAGCTCGAAGTTGATCTGGGAAAAGCTCTGCGTGAGGATTACCACTAAAATAGTATTTATTTAATCCAAAGAAAAATGTGTGATCTGCTTTTCCAGGTTTAGGTTTGGCTACTTACCTTTAAAATTTAGATATTCATGAAATGAAAAGGTAATACCAAGCCAGATTCCAAACCTGTTTAGATTTTCACTGATTTTTTTTAGGAATGAAGGAATGTGTTCAACAAATATCTAATCAACTGATCAACGTACCTGCATCATTTCCACTAGGAAAAATGGAGCTCCGTTTTTGTGTTGGTGGCATGTTGGATAGGCAATGGGCAGGGCAGGGTGACTGCTCCACTCACCCTCTGATATCAGTAGGAGGCCCAATCAATTTTTATGGTTGGGCCTCATTTAAATGTAACAGGCAAGCTGTCTGCGCTAATAACGTTACTTATAGGCAACTCACCATTTGGAAGGGTGGGAAATCTGGCATGGCAGATGCTGATGGATGTTGATGGATGGGTCCTAAAGGGGACGGTTGAAAAGATCGATGGGGGGGGTCAATTGCGCAGCAGATTAAAGCGGCAGGGAAATCTTTCGTGCCCTCACACCAGAAAGGAAGATGAACTTAAGGAAGCCTTTAAGGCTCAAAATTCCCCCAAAAAATCAAGAAAATATCGGTTGCCAATCCTGCTTCCAGGATACACAGACTGCAGCTAATGATCCCTTTAAGTAGCGTTGAAAATGACCACCTCTTGACCTGTGATTTATAGATGAGTTGAGAAAGCTTTGGTGGCAGCGCTGATTGACATCAAAATATTGCTGGGGGTCCTGACAATATCAGTTGACCCCAATTGAGACCATAAGAGATAGGAGCAGGAGCAGGCCATCCGGCCGCTCGAGCCTGCTCCGCCATTTAATGAGATCATGGCTGATCTGATTTTTACCTCAACTCCACTTTCCCGCCCTTTCCCCATATCCTTTGACTCCTTTTCTGATCAAAAATTTGTCTAACTCGGCCTTGAATGTATTCAATGACTCAGCCTCCACAGCTTTTTGGGGTAAAGAATTCCAAAGATTCATGACCCTCTGGGAGAAGAAATTCCTCCTAATTTCCGTCTTAAACGGGCGACCCCTTATTCTGAGACTATGCCCCCTAGTTTTAGATTCCCCCATGAGGGGTAACATCCTCTCAGCAGCTACCCTATCGAGTCCCCTCAGAATCTTTTTTGTTTCAATAAGATCTCCTCTCATTCTTCTAAACTCCAATGAGTATAGATCCAACCTGTTCAATCTTTCCTCATAAGACAACCCTCCCATACTCGGAATCAAACGAGTGAACCTTCTCTGAACTGCCTCCAATGCAAGTATGTCCTTCCTTAAATAAGGGCACCACAACTGTATGCAGTACTCCAGGTGTGGTCTCACCAGTACCCTGTACAGTTGTAGCATAACTTCCCTGCTTTTATACTCCATCCCCCTCGAAATAAAGGCCAATATTCGGTTTGCCTTCCGGATTACTTGCTGCACCTGTATGTTGACTTTTTGGGCCCGATTTTAGCACCCGGTTCCGGGTGCGTTCTCGGCGGGGGGGCCTCTAAAATCCCGGTTTCGAGGAGCGGGACCGGATCGCGCCTCGATCCCGCCCACTTCCTGGTTGCGCGCTGACGTGCGGGGGTGCGTGCGTTGGCCCCGCTGGTGGGAATCCCGCAGGCAATTAAAGCCAGCGGGGTTCCACTTGAGTGTATTTATCTTGGTATTTCAGGTCATTAAATGACCTGATTGAGCTGTTTATTTAACAGGTGTCGGATTTTACAGTGAAATGAGACTGTTTCCCATACTGGGGGAAACACTCACACTCTCAACGGACGTGTTGCAGCCAGCAGCCTGTGGCAGCTGCCAAGGTGCATTCCACAGGTGGGGGGGGAAGAGCCTTCACCAACGCAGGAGGACACTCCGTAACATTGGGCAACGCCTGCCCTCCACCACCCTCCTCCAAGCAAGAAGATTCACCGGCGTGGAAGTCCAACCCCTGTGCGAGGACACACTTTTCTAGCGTGCACAACCCCGCAAACCTACACCTGCCAGATGGGTGCTGCGTTGACATCCTCGGAGGACGAACAGCATGACCAGCCTCAGCAGCCTCGCAGTCCACGCCGTCCGCCTCAGAGACATGCATCCCCACAACACGGTGCTGCGGCACATCCACCTGCACAGCAGGATGGAGGGCATCCGCAGAGAGAGATGCGTCGCAGGAGGCACTACCCTCCGCACAGGGTCTACAGACCGAGGCTCAGCTTCATGGACCTCTCTGAGCAGCAGTGCATATGGAGGCTCAGAGTCACTCGCCAGGTAGTCGCCGACATCTGCAGCCTCCTCAATGACGAGCTGCTCCCGGATGGACCAAGCAGCATCTTCTTACCCGTCGCCGTCAAAGTCACCACTGCCCTCAACTTCTTCGCCTCCGGATCCTTCCAGGGTGCCACGGGGGACATCACCGGGGTCTGTCAGTCGTCTGCACACAAGTGCATAAGGCAAGTCACCGATGGGTTGTTCCGCAGGGCCTCGACCTACATCAACTTCGCCATGGATGAGCGCAGCCAGACGGAGAGGGCGGTTGGATTCCATGCTGTGGCTGGCTTCCCACGGGTGCAGGGTGTAATCGATTGCACCCATATAGCAATACGGGCACCTCCACATGAGCCAGGGCTGTTTATCAACAGGAAAGGGTATCACTCCATGAACGCCCAGCTCATTTGTGACCACCGCCAGAGATTCCTACACGTGTGCGCCAGATACCCTGGCAGCTGCCACGATGCCTTCGTCCTCAGGGAGTCCACCGTCCCGCCCCTCTTCCACGCACCCAACGCCGGCAACGGCTGGCTCCTCGGCGACAAGGGATATCCCCTGCACACGTGGCTTATGACACCTCTGAGGAACCCCATTACCGAGCCACAGCGTCGGTATAATGACAGCCACATTGCTACCAGGTCTACAATTGAGCAGGCTATAGGGCTGCTCAAGATGCGCTTCAGGTGCCTTGATCGTTCCGGGGGAGCGCTCCAATACACGCCACTCCGAGTGGGACGAATTATAGTTGTCTGCTGTGCCCTGCATAACATGGCACTACAGAGAGGGGTGCCGCTGGAGGAGGCCCCATGCACACCCGCCACCCACATTGAGGACGACAATGAGGAGGAGGTGGAGGAGGAAGAGGAGGAGGAGGAAGAGGGAGAGGAGGAGGAACGACCCATGCGCCGAACACCGGCTCACCTGCGTGCTCGTCAGGCCAGGGAGGCACTCATATGCCAACGGTTCTCCTAACATCACACTGTGTGAGGCGTTCACATGTCATAACGTGCACAGACGAGGGTCCATACAGGCTCCCTCCACAGAAGAGTGGTGCCTGTACACCTGCACCCACTGGATTATGCTCAATGGGTGGGACGGGGTGGTCGTCGTCATGATGAGGCGCACGGAAGGGACATATTGCACAAGCCGCAGAATTATGGACAAGAGGTGGCAGCATTGGTGAGAAAAAGTGAGTTTATTTTGTGGTGACATTCAAAGAGTAGAAAATTAAAAAAAAACGACAAACACCCTGGTGCAATCCCTGTGTGCTCACGGAACTTTAGGCGTTCGTTTTCGGGACCCCCTACGTGGTGCTACCCCTGTGGCTCCAGCAGAGGTGGTGGCAGGTTGCTCCTGTTCGTGCCCTGACCGGGTAGATGCTTTGGGCCGACGCCCCCTGGGTTTCGGTGCCCGTGAGGGCACCTCCACAGACTGCTCCTCCTGCACCTGTGCAGGGGCAGACTCGGCCACCTGGAGAGGATGGACTATTGCGGGCACTGGTTGAGAGGGGGGCAACGGGTGAGACTTGGGGGCGCCTTGAGTAGCGTCCACACTTCCATTTCCCCGTTCACCATCTTCCCTCTCATGGCCAAGGCCCACATCACCCCTTCCACCCTGCTGGACGGCAGTTTGGATGACGTGGGTGAGACCTTGCAAGGCCACCTCCAATGTATCTGTCAACCTGTTGATGGCGGCAGAATGTTGTTCACCCTGAATCCGAACAGCCGTTGTGAGGGCCTGGATGGACTCATTGGTGAGCTGTGCGTGACGCTCGAGGGAGGCTAGCCTGTCCTCCACCGCAGACGTTCCCACACCTACCCGCGACACTATCTCAGAGATGCCTTCACGTCCCTGCGACACTATCTCGGCGATACCCTCCTGCACCTGTGCCACCATTCCCCTCATGCAGGAGTTGGACTCCTCCATCCTCCGTGCGATTGTGGAGAGTGCGCGTGGCACCTCTCCCAGTACCTCAGCAATGTTCTGGTGCCCCTCGACGACTCTCCTTTTGACAGGTGGCCCCCTGGGTTCAGCATCTGGGTCCGGCTGAGCAAAGCCTGGAGAAGAGTGCTCCCACCGACGCGGACCCTCCGCGGCTGACCCTGCCACCAGGGTCTGCTCATGCTCATGTGTGCGCGGTGACTCACCATGTGCAATCCCAACTAGCTGAGGGGGGGGACCCACCGAGGTGTGTATATCTGCGCTGGTGGATGCAAGGCTCATGTGTGACGATGCACCCTCAGAGACGGGCATGTCCTCTGAGGAATCGCCCTCAACCGAGACGTCGATCGCAGACGGTCCTGGAAGAGAACAGAGGGAAATATCAGGCATGTGACCAAATGTGGCGGTGCGGCATATGCCATGTGATGCTACGATCATTCACGATCATGAGTGATGAGTGCCAGCTTTCCCTTACCGGCCGTTTCGCCAGAACCAGACTCGCCATCCGCCATCGACAGGCAATGCAGCGTGCGGCTGATCTCCAGTGCCTCAACCTCGGCGTCTGTCAGGGCCATCTCGTGTGGCGGGCCCCCTCCGGTGCATGCCCTATCGCGTGCGTTCCTGGCCCTCTTCTCCTGTGAGGGCAAAACACAAAAACGTTATTGAGTGATGATTACAATGTGAGACGCTTCAAGCATTGGTGTGATTGGGTTGAACGTGTGCCAGATGGATGGGAGGATGCGTGTGCCACATGGCCATCCCATTGTATGGGCATTGGGGTGTGTGGTAGTGGTCGAGTGGGGACAGGGACGGTGGGTACGTGCAGGCACTGTGAGGATGATAGTTGGGTGGCTGTGAGGATTGGTGCGGGAGCGCAGTACTGTCAGTGGAGATGGGGTTGTGAGGTGTTTGAGGTGATGTGGAAGACGGAGTGATGCAGAATGCGTTAGTGTACTCACTTTTCCGGACCTGGTGAGGTCATTGAATCTCTTGCGGCACTGAATCCAAGTGCGGGTGGTGTTTCCCCTGCTTGTGACCTCCGCGGCCACCTCCTCCCATGCCCTCTTGGTGGCGCTGGCAGGGCACCTCCTTCCATCCGTGGGGAACAGCGTCTCCCCCCTCATGCGGACCCCGTCCAGCAGCACCTGGAGGGCGTGGTCCGTGAAACGGGGAGCAGCCTTACCCCTGTGCTCCTCCATCCTTGATGGAGTGTAGTTTGTGGCTGGAGGGGCTTTGGTGGACTGCCCCTTTAAATAGAGCGCAACCATCGCTCAGACGTCAATGCGCATGCGCAGGCCGCCGGCACGCAGCTGAGAAGCGCGGAACCCGTAACTGCCGGCTAATCACATCAATCATCCCGCGATCGCGTGCGCAACGCACTCAATTTGGCCGGCGCGTTTTCCTCGAGCCCGCCCGACCACCCGCTGCCAACCCGCACCCCTGGTAAAATCGGGCCCTTTGTGTTTCATGTTCGAGGACATCCAGATCCCTCTGTACCGCAGCATTTTGTAATATTTCTCAATTCAAATAATATTTTGCTTTTTTATTTTTCTCCCAAAGTGGATGACTTCACATTTTCCCGCATTATATTCCATCTGCCAAATTTTTGCCCATTCGCTTAACCTGTCAATATCCCTTTGCAGACACAATGGGCAGCATTTTAGCACCCGCTATCGGGTGCGTTCCTGGCCGGGGGGCCCCGAAAATCGGGAAATCCCAGAGCGGGACCGGAGCCTGCCTCGAACCCGCGCACTTCCGGGTTCCCAACTGACGCGCCAGCGTGCATGCGCAGCCCCCGCTGGTGGAAATCCCGCAGGCAATTAAAGCCAGCGGGGTTCCACTTGAATGTATTTATTTTGCTTGTTCAGGTCATTAACTGACCTGATTAAGGGATTATGTGAGGAGGGGTGGGATTTTAGAGCAAACCGGGACTGTTTCCCACACTGGGGGAAACACTCCCAGTTCAAATGGACGTGTTGCAGCTGTCAGCCTGTGGCAGCTGCAAAGGTCCATTTGACAGGTGGGGTGGGGGGAGACCCTCATCTCATTGCAGGAGGCCACTCTGACACTTGGGACAAAGTTTGGCCTCCACCACCCTCCTTCTGACAATCAAAGTCACCAACTTGCACACTTACCCCGGGGTCCAAAGACATGTCCCGACCTCGCGGACCCCCTCAGATGTACATCTTCTGGATGGGGGCCGCCGCAGCTGCAGTCATGACCTCCTCGGAGGGCGAACAGCATCACCAGCCTCGCCATCCACGCCGTCCACCTCTGACACGTGGAGCTTCACAACAGAGTGCTGTGACACATCCACCTGCACAGCAGAAGGGAGGGCAACCGCAGAGAGAGATGCGTCGCAGAGGGCACTACCCTCGCCACAGGGTCCACAGACCGAGGCTCAGCCTCCTGGACCTCTCTGAGCAGCAGTGCACACGGAGGCTCAGAGTCACTCCACATGTAGTCGTGGACATCTGCAGCCTCCTTCATGCCGAGCTGCTCCCGGCTGGCCCGAGCACCATCTTCTTACCTGTCGCTGTCAAAGTCACCACTGCCCTCAACAACTTCTCCTCCGCATCCTTCCAGGGTGCCACCGGGGACATTGCCGACGTCTCTCAGCCATCTGCACAAAAGAGCCCTGCAAATACACTTACACCCACTCTGCAGTGACACAATGGGTGGCATCAGTTGTGGGTCTTCATAGTGATCCTCAGGAAAGGACATTATTGCACAAACCAGACAAGATTCGCGAAGACGTGGCAGTAGTGGTGCGAATATAATATGTAATGTGAGTTGGTCAGAAATTCGATATAAGTAACAACCATGACAAACCCTCAAACACCTTTGTGCATCCCCTTCATGCTCACGACACATTTGCCTTACGCTGCCTACTGCACATATGTGATGCATGCCCTGTGGCTGCAGCACAGGTAGTGGCAGGTTGAGTGAGACTGACTGTGAAAGAGATGCACGAGAGGGTGAGTATGAGATAGAGCCATGAGATTGTATGAGGATTGGGTTGAGTGGTAGTGGCGGGATGAGTACTGGCGAGGTGAGTAGGTGCAGGTAAGATGAGGATGAGGTTTGAGTGCGTATGAGGGGTAATGTGACAGAGTAGTGTTGGCAGTGCCGAAGGAGATGTGGGTTGGGGGCGGTGATGTGGCAGACGGAGTGTAGGGGAATGAGTAAGTGTACTCACTTTGGCTGACCTGCTGAGGTCATTGGAGCGCCTCCTGCACTGTATGCAGGTGGGCGATATGTTGGAGGTGCTGGTGACCCCCTCTGCCACCTCGAGCCAGGCCTTCCTGGTGGCAGAGGCAGGCCACTTCCTCCCGCCCGCCGGGGGGAAGATCTCTGTCCTCCCCCTCCTCCTCACCCCATCTAATGATACCTGGAGTGAGGCATCATTAAACTGGGAGCAGCCTTCCCCCTGGGCTGCTCCATGTTGTAATTTTTTCTGTTTGTTGCAGCATCTGTCAGTGGAGGACTGCCCCTTTAAATAGAGCTCCTCCAGCTGACAGATCTTACTGCGCATGCGCAGCCTGCCCGACGCGCAGATCAGCAGCGGGGAACCCGGAAGAGAAGGTAAGTGGATCCAATTGGGCTACGATCGCGCGGGTGGGTGACTGATTTCGCCGGGCACGTTACCCACGCGCCCGATAGCTCCCCCCCCCGCCGAGAACCCGCAGCCCTGGTAACATCGGGCCCTATGTGTCCTCATCGCAATTTGCTTTTACACCTACCTTTGTATCATCAGCAAATTTGGCCACAAGACACTCTGTTCCTTCATCCAAGTCATTGATATATAGTGTAAATAGTTGAGGCCCCAGCACTGATCCCTGCGGCACCCCACTAGCTAAGATTGCCATTTTGAAAATGACCCTTTTATCCCGACTCTTTGTTTTCTGTTAGTTAGCCAATCCTCTATCCATGCCAGTATATTACCCCCAACACCATGAGCTCTTATCTTATGCAGTAATCTTTTACATGGCACCTTATCGAATGCCTTGTGGAAATCCAAATATACTGCATCCCTTGGTTCCCCTTCATCCACCCTGCCCGTTACTTCCTCAAAGAACTCTAGTAAATTTGTCAGACATGATTTCCCCTTCATAAAACCATGTTGACTCTCCTTGATTGTACTATGAGTGTCCAAATATCCTGCTACTGCTTCCATAATAACGGATTCTAGCATTTTAGCAATGATGGATGTTAGGCTAACTGGTCTACAGTTACCTGCTTTCTGTCTCACTTCCTTCTTGAATAGGGGTGTTACATTTGCGGTTTTCCAATCCGCTGGGACCTTTCCAGAATCTTGTGAATTCTGGAAGATTACAACCAATGCATCTACTATCTCTGTAGCCACTGACTTAAAGACCCTCGGATGCAAGCCATCAGGTTAAATATTTGAAATATTTGAATATTTGTTTCTGACAGGAGCACTAGCCTAAATCGATGCACAACTGAAAATCAGAACGGGCGGACCTCCAGTGGTAGATTGGCAATTTCTATGTATATTTTTTTAATTTTTGCCCTGTTATCGTCCTATTTACCTAAAAATGGGGCAATAGCGAGACAAAAATCATACTCCTGACCAGGATTATATAAAACCCTTCTTGGTACATCAGAGTACCAGGTTTAACAATTAAGAAAAAACAGATATCTATCTACGTTACTGTGGCTCAGAACTCACACTGGAATTCATAGCATCCTAGAATCATACAGCACAGAAGGAGGCCATTCAGCCCATCGTGTCTGTGCTGGCTTTTTGCAAGAACTATCAAATTAGTCCCTTTCCCCTGATCTTTCTCAATAGCCCTGCCCTGCAATTTATTCACTTTCAAGTATTTATCCAATTCCCATTTAAAAGTTACTATTGAAACTGCTTCCATCACCCTTTCAGGCTGTGCATTCCAGACCGTAACAACTCGCTGCATAAAAAACTTCACTTCATTTCCACCCTGGATTTGTTGTCAATTATCTTAAATCTATGTCCTCTGGTTACCGACCATCCTGCCAGTGAAAACAGTTTCCCCCATTCTACTCTGTCAAACCCTCTCATAATTTTGAACACCTCAATTAAATCTCCCCTTAACCTTCTCTGTTCTTAGGAGAACAACCCCAGCTTCTCCAGTCTCTCCACATGACTGAAGCCCCTCACCCCTGAGAAATTCTGGCAAATCTCCTCTGCACCCTCTTCAAGGCCTTGACATCCTTTCTAAAGTGTCGTTCCCATAATTGGACACAATAGTCCAGCTGGGGCCTAACCAGTGTTTTATAAAGGTTGAGCATAACTTCCTTGCTTTTGTACTCTATGGGCCCGATGTTACCAGGGCTGCGGGTTCATGGCGGGGGGGCTATCGGGCGCATGGGCAACGCGCCTGGTGAAATTAGTCAGCCCTCCGCGCGATCGCAGCCCAATTGGATCCACTTACCTTCTCTTCCGGGTTCCCCACTGCTGATCTGCGCGTCGGGCGGGCTGCGCATGCGCAGTAAGATCTGTCAGCTGGAGGAGCTCTATTTAAAGGGGCAGTCCTCCACTGACAGATGCTGCAACAAATAGGAAAAATTACAGCATGGAGCAGCCCAGGGGGAAGGCTGCTCCCAGTTTAATGATGCCTCACTCCAAGTATCAATACATGGGGTGAGGAAGAGGAGGAGGACAGAGATCTTCCCCCCGGCGGGCGGGAGGAAGCGGCCTGCCTCTGCCACCAGGAAGGCCTGGCTCGAGGTGGCAGAGGAGGTCACCTGCACCACCAACATATCGCCCACCTGCATACAGTGCAGGAGGTGCTCCAATGACCTCAGTAGGTCAGCCAAAGTGAGTACACTTACTCTTTCCCCTACACTCCATCTGCCACATCACCGCCCCCACCCTACACCTCCTTCTGCACTGCCAACACCCACTCAAACCTCATCCTCATCTTACCTGCACTTACTCACCTCGCCAGTACTCATCCCGCCACTACCACTCAACCCAATCCTCAAACAATCTCATGGCTCTATCTCATACTCACCCTCTCGTGCATCTCTGTCACGGTCAGCCTCACTCAACCTGCCACTACCTGTGCTGCAGCCTCAGGGCATGCATCACATATGTGCAGTAGGCAGCGTAAGGCAAATGTGTCGTGAGCATGAAGGGGATGCACAAGGGTGTTTGAGGGTTTGTCATGATTGTTACTTATATTGAATTTCTGATCAACTCACGTTACATATTATATTGGCACCACTACTGCCACGTCTTCGCGAATCTTGTCTGGTTTGTGCAATAATGCCCTTTCCTGAGGATCACTATGAAGACCCACAACTGATGCCACCCATTGTGTCACTGCAGAGTGGGTGTAGGTGTATTTGCAGGGCTCTTTTGCGCAGACGACTGAGAGACATCGGCGATATCCCCGGTGGCACCCTGGAAGGATGCGGAGGAGAAGTTGTTGAGGACAGTGGTGACTTTGACAGCAACAGGTAAGAAGATGGTGCTCAGGCCAGCCTGGAGCAGCTCGGCATGAAGGAGGCTGCAGATGTCCACGACTACATGTCGAGTGACTCTGAGCCTCCGTGTGCACTGCTGCTCAGAGAGGTCCAGGAAGCTGAGCCTCGGTCTGTGCACCCTGTGGCGAGGGTAGTGCCCTCTGCGACGCATCTCTCCCTGCGGTAGCCCTCCCTCCTGCTGTACAGGTGGATGTGTCACAGCACTCTGTTTTGGAGCTCCATGTGTCAGAGGTGGACGGCGTGGATGGCGAGGCCGGTGATGCTGTTCGCCCTCCAAGGGGGTCATGACTGCAGCTACGGCGGCCCCCATCCGGAAGATGTACATCTGAGGGGGTCCGCGAGGTAGGTACATGTCTCTGGACCCCGGGGTAAGTGTGCAAGTTGGTGACTTTGATTGTCAGGAGGAGGGTAGTGGAGGCCAAACTTTGTCCCAAGTGACAGAGTGGCCTCCTGCAATGAGTGAGGGTCTCCCCCACCCCACCTGTCAAATGGACCTTTGCAGCTGCCACAGGATGACAGCTGCAATAGGTCCATTTGAACTGGGAGTGTTTCCCCCAGTATGGGAAACTGTCCCAGTTTTCTATAAAATCCCACCCCTCCTCATATAATCCCTTAATCAGGTCAGTTAATGACCTGAACAAGCAAAATAAATTCTGTCAAGTGGAACTCCGCTGGCTTTAATTGCCTGCGGGATTCCCACCAGCGGGGGCTACGCGCGCACGCCGACGCTTCAGTGGGGAACCCGGAAGTGGGCGGGTTGGAGCCGGGCTCCCGAACCGCTCCGGGATTCTCCGATTTTCGGAGCCCCCCCGCCAGGAACGCACCCGATAGCGGGTGCTAAAATGATGCCCTATGCCTCTATTTATAAAGCCCAAGATCCTGTATGTTTTTTGAAAGCCTTCTCAACTTGTCCTGCCACATTGAAAGATTTGTGTATGTGAACCCCATGTCTCTGTTTCTGCACCCCTTTAAAATTGTGCCATTTAGTTTATAATCCCTCTCCTAGTTTTTCCTTCCAAAATGTATCACTTCATGCTTCTCTGCAATAAATTTTATCTGCCATGAGTCTGCCCACTTCACCAGTCTGCCTATGTCCTCCTGCAGTCTGGTACTATCCTCCTCATTTTTTATTACATTATCAAGCTTTGTGTCATCTGCAAATTTTGAAATTATGCACTGTATACCCAAGTCCAGGTCATTAATATATATCAAAAAGAGCAGTGGTCCTAATACCAACTCCTGGGAGAGACCACTCTATTCTTCCCTCTGATGCCTTACTCTCATCTGTCAAGGCAATAGGAAACTTTGGTAAGATTCACAGATAGTTGCATGCATGCATAGTATGTCAAAATATACCTTCACATATTTGTGTGGCAATGATAAGAGATGAAAAATGGCAATATGCAGATAAATAAACAATGTTTAGTTCTTTGTGATGTAGGAGAACATATACTTATCTCTTCCAAATATATTGGGTTCTATTAAGAACTGGACCAATTCAGTAAGGACCAGTTGGACTCCTGCATCACACAGAGTTCATTGGATGAGAGAGCATTGACTTTCTTTGGTCATCCATTAGTTGGGACGAAATTCTGAACGTGGATGAGCAATTGAAATGATGTACAGCTTTCTGGACTTGTGAATGGTTCACTAAACTTGACTCGAACCAGCATCAGAATCACCAAGAGGTTAAATCAATCTAATCATGGAGTGACTGTTGACAAAGAAGGTGGAAAAGAAATTGGCTGATTACTTTTACAGCGGCCCATTGATGTGTTGAAACAGCAGCTGCAGCCTTTTGAGACTGCAGATGATGTGATATATTATCTTCATCTAGTTGCAGAAAGGACCAGAGAGTGACCATGAAGTGCAACAGAGTTGACTCACCCACATATTATGGAAGAATATAGGAGAGACTCTAGTGTATGATACTGGTTATTAAATTAGGGAATTTAATAACCATCCTTGCATTTATGTGTAACAATGGCAAACAAGAAAGCTGTTTAGCACTAATGTGCTGCCTACACAGTCACCTTCAGAAAGAAAAATGAGTTAGGATGCAGGAGATACTTTATCTTGTGTCATAACAACAGGCAAGACAAACTGCAGTAATCGTTGATAGTCCACATCACTGACAACACTTGTGTTTCTCCAGTGACTTTGTTTTATGGCACAGGTACAAAGTATTGTGGTGAATAAAGAGGCACCTTCAGGTGTTGGAGTCCCTGCTATAGAAAAGCATATTCTGTATCTTCAAAAATTATTGATTTAAGACCGGCAACATGAACCCTTTTGGGTAGATGGGAGACAACTGTGTCATATTCCAGATGGCACAGTTAGTGAATAAGAGAATTGTTTGTGTTTAGGTATTTCTGGAGGTTTCGGAGTTGGCTGTGTGCTGCTCACTGCTCTCCTTAAGGGCTAAATACAGAACACAAGAATAAATAGAGAGAGGGATTTAGCAGGTGAGCACGAGAAAATGAAATGGTGTCAGAGCATGGAAGAAAACAGCCACATCGTCATTGAAGCCCTGCTCTCATAGAAAGACACTTAAAGAAGACTGACCATGTTTAAGAGCTGAGCAGAGATTTTATTCTCCAAAATAGCCTATTTCAAAAGTGAAGTGGCCTCCACTATTCTCAGGTAGTCGCCGAGATAGCAATGAGAATTTTGCTCCAATTGAAAGGCTGAGTTTATCTGATGGGAGTTTACCTACCACAGCTTTAGAGCTAGTTGATGTTAGCAGAGAATGCCACAGAATTATACTCAATAGTACCATTTATTTACAGGTTCCAGAAGGAACAAAGGAGCTTCACTTTTGACAGATTAAAATTTATTTCCAACTTTAATGTAAATTGTGCTGATTTGTTTCATTTACCGCGTTGCTTCAAAATGTAAAACAAACCCATAGATTTCATGCAGCCAACGGGGACTAACTGGAAGAGGAAGAAGCAACACTATCCCCTAGTGGCAAGAGGCTGAAATTCCGCAGAGTTTCACCGGTCTCCGAAGGCAGGAAACTGATTGAACCAGGGCGGAATTTCAGCCCCATGGTGTTACAAATTCTATTCCTCCCCAGTAACGTACAGTCCAGAACATTCAGCAAAGAGTGTTATTTGTGAATTAATTACTGAACTGTAAAAGACCAACCACCAACTGCAGCTTGGCTTGTAACATTTCCAAGGAAAATATCATTGAATAGTGGGCTGTGAGGCAGATGACTGGAAGAACACTGCAAGACCTTTGCGGTCCTGCAGCCTCATAACCTCCACAAGAGACAGTTGCAGAATAATTAAAAATTGAAAATAACCATGCATGGTCATAACATTTTCACAAATTGGCCCCATACTGCTTAAAGTTACCATAATTATTATTCCTCCTGTGTTCCTTCAAATTATTTTATTCCATACCTATTCAGAATTAGCATAATGAGTAACCTCTAGCTACACAACACTCCATGTTTTATCCTTCACTGGTAAATGTTCTTGGGTGTTGATCTACATTATCATGTGCAGCCTGCTCTCAGTGTTTCTGCTTTAATTGAACACAATCTAGGGGTACCGCAGATTTATTGGCCCTAGGCTCTGTGGTTTAGCAAAGGGTGGTGAGTGTCTGGAACGAGCTGCCAGAGGCAGTAGTTGAGGCGGGTACAATTTTGTCTTTTAAAAAGCATTTGGACAGTTACATGGGTAAGATGGGTATAGAGGGATATGGGCCAAGTGCAGGCAATTAGGACTAGCTTAGTGGTATAAACTGGGCGACATGGACATGTTGGGCCGAAGGGCCTGTTTCCATGTTGTAAACTTCTATGATTCTATTCTATGATAATATTCTGATATGTTGCATTACAGTTAGTCAAAGGTCTGTTTGTATTTTAGAACATGTTACTGGTGGTTTTGGGACAATTGGTTTCAGACCTGGTCCTTTGATAGTTTGGAAAAGATTGAGTTGCAATGAAGTAAGATTTTCTTTTTTGTTGAGAAATGAAGATGAATAGGCAAGGGTCCAGGTGAGTAAATTGACAAGTAAGAGAACATGAGGCGAATCAGACAGTGGCAATTGGGTGAACCCAAACTTGGGTTTTAAAGATTGTAGGAGAAAGTAAAGATTGAAGGAAGAAATGAATTACACCTAGAGGTTCCTATCTTAGATGAGCTCTGGATGATGAATCTTGATGTACATTTACACTGTTGGTACCTGCCAGACACTGGTAGCTACAGTTCTGGTAACATGCCGTGCAGAACCCTGCCTATGTTGCTTGGCTACTGCCCAGCTAGAATTTCAATTGCCCTGTTTAGGAAAGAGCTCTGTGCATCCCTGGATAAATGCAGGTGCAGACATCTATCCCAACAGTTAGAAATTAAAATGTTTAGATAGTGAAGATGGGGAAATCCTTGCACTCTCAGCAGAGAGTAGGAATGAATGGGTCTTTTTCGGGGTGGCAGGCAGTGACTAGTGGGGTACCGCAGGGATCAGTGCTTGGGCCCCAGCTATTCACAATATATATCAATGATTTGGATGAAGGAACCAAATGTAATATTTCCAAGTTCGCCTGACGATACAAAACTAGGTGGGATTGTGAGTTTTGAAGAGGATGCAAAGAGGCTTCAAGACGATTTAAATAAGTTGAGTGAGTGGGCAAATACACGGCAGATGCCGTATAACTTTGATAAATGTGAAGTGATCCACTTCGGAAAGAAAAACAGAAAGGCAGATTATTATTTAAATGGTGATAGATTGGGAAATGTTGATGTACAATGGGACCTGGGTGTCCTTGTACACCAGTTATTGAAAGCAAACATGCAGGTGCAGCAAGCAGTTAGGAAAGCAAATGGTGTGTTGGCCTTCTGCAAGAGGGTTTGAGTACAGGAGCAAGGATATCTTACAGCAGTTATACAGGGCCTTAATGAGACCACACCTAGTGTATTGTGTGCAGTTTTGGTCTCTTTACCTATGAAAGGATATACTTGCCACAGGGGGAGTTTTTTTTTTATTCGTTCATGGGACGTGGGCGTCGCTGGCAAGGCCAGCATTTATTGCCCATCCCCAATTGCCCTTGAGAAGGTGGTGATGAGCTACCTTCTTAAACCGCTGCAGTCCGTGAGGTGAAGGTTCTCCCACAGTGCTGTTAGGTAGGGAGTTCCAGGATTTTGACCCAGCAACGATGAAGGAATGGTGATATATTTCTACGTCGGGATAGTGTGTGACTTGGAGGGGAACCTGCAGGTGGTGGTGTTTCCAAGTGCTTGCTGCTCTTGTCCTTCTAGGTGGTAGAGGTCGCGGGTTTGGGAGGTGCTGTCGAAGAAGCCTTGGCGAGTTGCTACGGTGCATCCTGTGGATGGTGCACACTGCAGCCACGGTGCGCCGGTGATGAAGGGAATGAATGTTTAGGGTGGTGGATGGGGCGCCAATCAGGCAGGTTGCTTTGTCCTGGATGGTGTCGAGCTTCTTGAGTGTTGTTGGAGCTGCACTCATCTAGGCAAATGGAGAGTAGTCCATCACACTCCTGACTTGTGTCTTGTAGAAGGTGGAAAGGCTTTGGGGAGTCAGGAGGTGAGTCACTCGCCACAGAATATGCAGCCTCTGACCTACTCTGGTAGCCACAGTATTTATGTGGCTGGTCCAGTTAAGCTTCTGGTCAATGGTGACCCCCAGGATGTTGATGGTGGGGGATTCGGCGATGGTAATGCCGTTGAATGTCAAGGGGAGGTGATTAGACTCTCTCTTGTTGGAAATGGTCAATGGCTGGCACTTGTCTGGCGCGAATGTTACTTGCCACTTATGAGCCCAAGCCTGGATGTTGTCCAGGTCTTGCTGCACGCGGGCATGGACTGCTTCATTATCTGAGGGGTTATGAATGGAACTGAACACTGTGCAATCATCAGAGAACATCCCCATTTCTGACCTTATGATGGAGGGAAGGTCATGGATGAAGCAGCTGAAGATGGATGGGCCTAGGACACTGTCCTGAGGAACTCCTGCAGCAATGTCCTGGGGCTGAGATGATTGGTCTCCAACAACCACTACCATCTTCCTTTGTGCTAGGTTTGACTCGAGCCACTGGAGAGTTTTACCCCTGATTCCCATTGACTTCAATTTCAGCCGTTTCTTGATATCACGTGGAGTGAATTGAATTGGCTGAAGACTGGCTTCTATGATGGTGGGGATATCGGGAGGTGGCCGAGATGGATCATTCACTCGGCACTACTGGCTGAAGATGGTTGCAAACGCTTCAGCCTTGTCTTTTGCACTCACGTGCTGGACTCTGCCATCATTGAGGATGGGGATGTTCACAGACCTCCTCCTCCCTATAGTTGTTTAATTGTCCACCACCATTCACGACTGGGTGTAGTTGGACTGCAGAGCTTTGATCTGATCCGTTGATTGTGGAATCACTTAGCTCTGTACAAAGCATGTTGCTTCTGCTGTTGAGCATGCATGTAGTCCTGTGTTGTAGCTTCACCAGGTTGGCACCTCATTTTTAGGTATGCCTGGTTCTGCTCCTGGCATGCTCTTCTACACTCCTCATTGAACCAGGGTTGATCCCCTGGCTTGTTGGTAATGGTAGAGTGAGGAATATGCTGGGTCATGAGGTTACAGATTGTGCTGGAATACAATTCTGCTGCTGCTGATGGCCCACAGTGCCTCATGGATGCCCAGTTTTGAGCTGCTAGATCTGTTCTGAATCTATCCCATTTAGCACGGTGGTAGTGCCACACAACACGTTGGATGGTGTCCTCAGTGTTAAGACGGGACTTCGTCTCCACAAGGACCATGCGGTGGTCACTCCTACCAGTACTGTCATGGACAGATGCATCTGCGACAGGTAGATTGGTGAGGACGAGGTCAAGTAGGTTTCTCCCTCGTGTTGGTTTGCTCACCACCTGCCACAGGCCCAGTCTGGCAGCTATGTCCTTCAGGACTTGGCCAGCTCGGTCAATAGTGGTGCTACCGAGCCACTCTTGGTGATGGACATTCAAGTCCCCCATCCAGAGTGCATTCTGTGCCCTTGCTACCCTCAGTGCTTCCTCCAAGTGATGCTCAACATGGAGGAGGACTGATTCATCAGCTGAGGGAGGGTGGTAGGTGATAATTAGCAGGAGGTTTCCTTGCCCATGTTTGACCTGATTCCTTGAGATTTCATGTTTCGGAGTCAATGTTGAGGACTCCCAGGGCCACTCCCTCCTGACTGTATATCACTATACCGCCACCTCTGGTTGGTCTATCCTGCCGGTGGGACAGGACATACCCAGGGATGGTGATGGAAGAGTCTGGCACGTTGGCTGACAGGTATGATTCCGTGAGGATGGCTATGTCAGGCTGTTGCTTGACTAGTCTGTGGGACAGCTCTCCCAATTTTAGCACAAGTCCCCAAATGTTAGTGAGGAGGACTTTGCAGGGTCGACTGGGCCAGGTTTGCCTTTTTTGTGTCCGGTGCCTAGTGGTCCGATGCCGGGTGGTCGGTCCGGTGCAGCGAAGGTTCACCAGACTGATTCCTGGGATGGCAGGACTGTCGTATGAGGAGATTGGGTTGACTAGGCCTGTATTCACTTGAATTTAGAAGAGTGAGAGGGGATCCCATTGAAATGTATAAAATTCCAACAGGGCTAGACAGACTGGATGCAGGGAGGATGTTTCCCCTGGCTGGGTGGTGTAGAACGAGGGGTCACAGTCTCAGGATATGGGTAGGATATTTAGGACTTAGATGAGGAGAATTCTCTTCACTCAGAGGGTGGTGAACCTGTGGAATTCTCTACCATAGAAGGCAGTGGAGGCCAAGTCACTGAATATATTTAAGAAGGAGATAGATAGATTTCGAGACACAAAAGGCATCAAGGGGAATGGGGAGAGAGCGGGAATATGGTATTGAGATAGAGGATCAGCCATGATCATATTGAATGGCGGAGCAGGCTCGAAGGGCTGAATGGCCTATTCCTGCTCCTATTTTCTATGTTTCTATGTTTAAATTAAGGTCAGATAGGATCACAGAATGTCCATGGGGTCCAGTGGGCCCCCTAGCACTTTGCAAACTAGGTTTGACACAGAATTGGGTTCACATTCCATACAGTGCGAAACTGAAGTCCTTGACTCCAGGTTTACAATGGCAATTGAAGTTGCTTTGCAACAACCGGCAGTGTAAATGCATCCTGAATTTCAACCCATTGAGGATGTAGGGAGGAAGATGAGTATGTAAGGTTGCATATTTGGTGTTTAAAAGGGACAAGTGAGGATGATTCAGCGGAACTCTGATGCATAGAAACAATGATTGCATTAAATCAAAGGTTACAACAGAGAGATAGCGACTTGGTGCTCGAGATGAATAAAGATTACCTATCAAAAGGCAAGTTTTTTGTTGCCTGGATTGTGAGGCCAGTGTTAACAGAACCTCCCCAGATAGGGCAGTGTTATGTCTTTGATGGACTTTGGATTTTTAAGAATAGAAATTACTGTCAGCATTAACTGCAATGATTGTGCTGTTGGAAGGGTACAGAGCAGTAATATCAGGAATGCGGTGTACCATACATTTCTTCTGTTCATTGCATGCTGTCAAATTGCTGTTCAGAGGAAGTGGCTTTCAGAGTGCTATTGTGCTGAAGATGTGTGTTAGTGTAGCAGAGCTTATTATTGAGGGGATTATAAGCACTTAAGTGGAAAGTGCACTGCATTCTAAGGCTATCACATTGCATGAAAGGTGTGTTGCTAGCCCTCCAAGGATAATGCATTGCTGTAGAGGCTGCAGTTTTCTTCCCTGACTGTTTACTGAATGGTGAGCTGCTGTGTAATTCAGCTGAAACGTATAATTTTGAATCCTGTAGGGACTGGATTCAGTGACCTTCTAGCATTGCAATTGGCAGAGGAGAACCAGCAAAAGCAAGAAAGGGCAGTCTGTAATGTCAGGTAACATACAAAGTAAATTCCTTCCAGTGAGTTTACAGCCCCAGCTAAGGTACATTGGAATAATGGAAGAGATGCGCCTAAGAGTGACTAGGACATCTGGGCAGAGATGCGCCATCAATTTCAGGAAGACTTGCCAAGATTCAGCATCTGTATACCTCTGTCAACGGACAAAGTCAAGGCATTGCTCAATTTTGATGCGTCCAGCTCCTGACAGGCTACCAGTCATCTACACCACCTTTATTTGAAATGGAGAAAAAGACAGATGGCAACAGATGCTCCTGGGAATCCAATGCTACGCTGCAGCCGTGGCTTATGACTCCCTTGCACCAACCAGAGGCCAAAGCAGAGCACACTAACAACAAATCTCATGCTACAATCATAATGATTATCAAACCTACCATTAAATCTTGAAGCAGTGGCTCAGATGTGTCGACTAATCAAGAGCTACCTTACACAGCACAGGCTCTCTCCTCTGAGCCTCACAAATAATCGTCATCTGCTATATGCTCCGTAGCTCCACAAAGCAGGCCAAAGAGCAAGATGGGAGAGCCATAGCAGAGCAAAAGGGTGAAAGTGACAATGGGAAGTTAGCTGCTGAGCCAGAAACGCTGCAAGGAAGATTGGTGCACTGGGCGTTGATTAATGTCTCCCAACGAGAGCCAGAGCTGCACTTATGTGGCACAAATGTTACCTGCTACTTGTCAATCCAAGCACAGATGTTGTCCAGGTCCTTCTGCAGGCTGGCACTGGTTGCTTGATTATCAGAGGAGTTGTGGATGGAGCTCAAAACTGTATAATCGTTAGCAAACAGCCCCATTCCTGACCTTATGATGGAGGGTCATTGATGAAGCTCTTGAAGGTGGTTGGGCTGAGGATCGTGCCCTGATGAACTCATGCAGACATGCCCTGGGGCTGCAATGATTGGCCTGCAACCACCACAACCATTTTCCTTCATGTCAGGTATCACTCCAGCCACTGGAGGGTTTTCCCTTGACCTCCATTGGCCTCAGTTCTGCTTTGTGCCATATTGCTACTCTGAAATCAAGGGCAGTTACTCTTGCCTTGTCTCTGCCATTCAGCTCTTGTGTCTACGTGTCTCCTTTTCCTGTCACTTACATAAGGATGCTTGATGAACTGACTATTATATCAATTTGACAGCCAGTGCCTCATCTATAACGGACATGCCATTGCTGGCTGGGTACTTCCTCAACATTGCCACTGATTCTTGTGAGAGCAGATCTTTGGGCAGCTATGAGGAATAAATCCCCTTCTCAAGATTGTCTCTATGTGATCACTGAGCATGTTGAAGATGGCCAATAGAGTATCTTTGCAATTTGAGGCCAAGGTCTCTATAGCAGCAGTGTGAGTACTCACAAGAGATACTTCCACTGTAACCTATGACCTGCACCCATCAGGGCTCCACTGCTGATGCCAAAAGAGTTGCCCCACACTGCATTGCAGAATGGCAATGCAAACGGCCATTGATTCACAATGTTCAGTTTACCTCACAATAGCGCTGAGAATAATTTGCAGGCTTAAAACAGTTAAAATTGTTAGAGGGAAAACATTTGGCGTGAAAAAGGAAACCAAGCTTATTGGAATCAATTTTATTAATGGAAGGGATGTGTGAGTTCCATTTGAGAACATATTGCAGATGAAGCTTTGATGCCAAAAGCAGTATTTTCTGCTTGATAGTAAGTCAGCATAAAAATAATTGACACTCAGAAGATAAAAGCTAGGGACAACACAACTGCAATTGTATGCCGGCAAATGCCTCGGGTCCGATCAACAGAGTCAGTGTCCATACTTTAGTAGTGTTTTAGAATGGATAAAGGTATTGATGCTTAATGAGACTTCAAACATGCCTTGCCACCCGACTAACATTCAGACTAAGTATTCATATGAAGGGATATTTTGCAAGGCTGTGCTGGAGGTGTGGAGCTTCACTAGATGTAGGCATGGGTTAGAGATGGGGTAACAATCAGTCATACTTATGCTCACCACTAACGAGTCTATACACTGGCTTATGAAAATACCTCTAAAAAGTAAATAGATCGAAAGAAAGTACGGTGAGGAAAAAGGCCATTCAGTATCAAGCCAACTCCATCTCTTACTTTGGAAAGAGGTTCCAACTGGAGCCAATAAGATCCATTGAGTTAATTGTGTTTCCCACTTTACAGAATTTAAATATAACAGAAAGTCAGTCTTATCTGGGAAGAGAAAATAAACAGATTACTTGACTTAATGAGAAATATCAAAGTGATCCTTGATTGTAACAACTAGTATCAAGACTTTAAAAAAAACAATTAAAACTGTATTTTGTTTTGAACAAAGGTATTCCCACAGCTGTTGTTTAAACATAAAATAACAGGGTAGCCCAATAGAATACCCACAAATTATAATGATTTTTACAATTCATTTATGGTACTGTGGCAAAGTTTTCTTCACTTATTAAATAATTGGATATTACCTATTTCCATTTGTGCATCCCTATAATTTTCTGTTCAATCGCTGTTTATTTCATAGTCTATCAGATATTTCTTTTTTTTAAATGGGATGTTCACTATCAATTCACTCCAATTGAAATAGCTTACACTGAACACAGCTAAAATCAGGAGAATCAACTGTTAATAATGGGAATTTTATATATGCAACTTCATTAATTAGCAAAGTCTCTACTGACCCAACCCAATCCCCTCAAAGAAAAATAATGCGTTGTAGTATAGCAAAGAGAACAGAAATACTTAATATGGACAATGAAACATTATACTGGAGATGGCATCACAATAAAAACATACTGCAATTTATACAGATAAATTGTAAGCCAGATCCCATAAAATCAAAACTATTTAGAGCAAATCAAGATTCTTGAGTACTGACAGATGCCGTCTTATGTAAGTCACACCAGTTACACTTGGTTGGAAAACACATCTGTATCCACCAACAAACTTGAGTATGTTAACCTTTCTGAAGCCACTGATAACATTTTTAAAAGTCACATATTTGTGGAATGCTGACAACATATGTCTTTGGATGATTTCCTACTCATTATTAGTGCTGGAAGCAAAATTCACTGCATCTTGACCTGAATAGAAAAACATTCCAATGGATAAAAATGAAGGCAGAAGCATTCAACTAAATGTTTTTTGCTAAGCAATTCTTGAAGCTTCTGTTGTGGTCAATGTGGCAGGGTTGAATTCATTCAATTGCAGTGATGGAAACAACCCTTTGAAAAGGTTATGTCGAGAGTCAGTCAAACCAATTTTGACAGCATGGATGATATCAAACTTTATTCCACTTGAATCCTGAAGAACAAAAATGTACAGAAATTGCCAATTCAGGCACTTTTAATGGAATGATTGGATAAGATTGTAGCTACCCTTTGCTGATAAAAAAAGACAAAGATTGTGGCAGTTAAGGAGTTAAATATTATTTCAATTCAAAGCATAAAGAAATTGTGTGCATAATTTTCAAAATTTATGTGCTATGAAGTTTAAATGAATCATTTGTTGAAGTGTTGCCATGGACACTGTTAACGGTCTCATTTCAATATTTAATCTCATAAATGCTACTGACCCAAAGGATAAGAATTAAAGGTTTAGGACACCTCAAAGCATTTTACAGTTAGGTTCAGAGCCTAAGAGTGACAAGATATGCATACTCCGTACTTTATATTTATACCTAGTGGCAGCAGATTAAAAAAATTACAACTTGAAAAGACTCCTGCTGTTTGAGATGCTCATTGAGGAACCCTTCATAGAGTAGCAGGGATTTACAAGCATTTAGCATTAGGAAATGACTTCCTTAGATCCCAAAAGCTATTAAAGGTGGGTTGTTTTGTTAGGCACCTGTAGACACATGTCAACAGCTAAAGGTTGTGCAAACAAGGATGGAGGCTGCACTACAGTGTACTTTCATGTGAAAACATCTGTAAACACTCACAGGAGGTGATCTGAGAATACACTCTGACAGGAATGGGAATGCATTATGTGTTTGGGAAGGAACCAGTTGAGGTTTCTAAAAAGTTTATGCTTACTGATGTAATTTAACAGAAAATAAACATGTCAATGCAGTTTTCTTTCTTGGAATAAAAAAAGTACATGTAATGCAGTTGCTATAAACTATGATTGATGTTTATCGCTGGGTTATATTGAATCATCTTCTAAGTAAAATGTAGAACAAACTAATTGTTCCTACTAAAGAGTAGAAACAAGATTCAGTCTGGCCCTATTCTACATAATACTTTTTGATTGTTATTTTCATAGTGCCTTTGTCCATTATAAACAATTTTGTCCAGAAGTTCGAACAAGAGATTGCTTACAAGTTTTGAGTGGTACATGTCCCTAAGGCTTTCTGCTGATCTTTATGACAAGGCAGGGCTACCATCACAGAGACCGTTTCTCAAAGAAATAGCCACAGGGGAAACGCTAAGCAATTATTTCAGAGGATGCACGCCAACAAATGACACTTTTCTTTCAGAGATGCAGTCAGAAGTATTATGAATCGTAGCTAAAGATCTTTAAAAAGTAACTATGAAATGTGCTTTAGTCAGAAAATTAATTTTTTACACAGACTATTTATTGCTGCAGTGATTGCACATACCGATGGTGGGAGTTTGTCAATAATCATCAGCTAACAGTTTGGACTTAACTTGCCTTTGACATAAATTCTTTGATCTTTTCCTCCTTTTTTATTCAGGTGTGAGTGATATGTGGAGATTCTGAAAAAACCTTGTAGGAACTAAACATAGCACTCAAGCTAATTCAGACGTTGAGCGATAATTTAAACAATGGGTCGTAATTCGTTGTCAAAATAACGGTGAGGCTAATGGCACTCGCCGTTATTTATGCGCAAATGCCACAGCAATTTCAGGCAAGGGCAGATGCGCGGTTAAACGCGGAAATCCAAAAGTTGCTGTCCGAGATGTGCCGCTCCGCCGTTAGCTTCATGAAAACGGCAACTCGCCGTCTGCTTCTCCACTGAAATGCATTGAACGGCGTGAAGTTCCTGTATTTGCGCGGAAGATAGGAACTAAACTCGCCACAGAACGTTAAATCTTGACCATTTCAGTCTAAGTACGCTTTTAACAACATGATCAGCGTTAATTACTGTCAGTAAACCTCTCTGGCACTGAAAATTAACTATTACAAGTGTGGAGTCTCATTCCTTCAGGTTTTAATTGTTGTTGGAGATTTAAAAAATTTAAAATTTTAAATTACATTTTTTTAAACTTTTCCTTTCCGTATCTTTTTTCTCTCTCTCTTAATCCAATCTTTCCCTCTCTTTATTTCTCTTTCTGTACCTGATTTGATATCAAATTCACTCACTCTAATTTGCACTTCCTTCTCAGTCCTTGCACTGTTAATTCCGCAATCCTTCAATCTGATTAGTTAAGGAGATACCCAGTTGCTTGCCCTGTTCACTCAGGTCCCAGATGCCCTGTTTCCCTCACTGCGACATTATCAGCTTGCACTTTCAGCAATTTGCCATGCAAAAATGTTTTAAACCTAAACATACAAGGGCAAGTCTAACTAACGGCAGATGACGTTAGATGGTCTGCCACAGCAAATTATGACCCATTGTCTCAGGCATGTGAAGCTTTTGTTTTAAATTTGTGGGTAAACTTGCTCTACTTTCTCCCCATCACCAACTGCAGCCAAAAAAAACAGGAAACCTCCTTCCTGTCTCTCCCACTATTAATATTCCAGGAATGAGTCTTTCTCCACTTTACTACCCCCCAACATGAGGAGACCACTGGCCTCACCACAGAAACACAACTGAGATTGGCAATGTCAATGTGGTGTTGGCAATCATTTATTTGCTGTTATTCCATGGCCATTATGCCATTCATGGCGATTCAAATTCCATGCCACTATACTTCAGAAAAAATGCTGGTAGTTTTTACTCGTACAATTTACCACAGGTGACATTGCTTTCTAAGGTCATCAAATGATTTCACCTTATGCTAAGGACTAAGAATATTTTTAAAATAGTCTTCAATACCACACATTTGTTAACATAAGGGAAACTACTCTAATCGAGTGGCTTCATCTTCATTACTAAGTACGAATAAGAATATTTGTCAGTTTGAATTCTAAAACACATATATCTTAAAATAGGTGAGGCTGACATAAAGAGTAAATTCAACCATGCATGGCAAAGAATATAACATATCATGAGCCTTTTTACCCTCTCTTCCTGCTAGAATTGAATGGGCCACTAATATACTGCAACACACTACAACAAGCAAACAAATTACCAGAGATCATAAGATAACTTTAGACTACCAGGGATTAGACAATTGCATCACCATGAGGCCAAATCCTCTCCTACATTGGATCAATCAGATACATACCTACTCACTCAAGTGTAAAAGTACCTTCAGGAAAAAAAGTGTATGAATATGTGTGAAATAATTTGCAAGAGTGCTTCACAGACATAATCCAATGCTAAAAACCAAAAGCAGTGTTAAAAATAATTAAGATTTGCCATTTACATTATAGACCGATAGCAATATAAAATGCAGGTCACTAATAAATTAATTATTCTTTGTCTTGTAATAGGTTTACAAGTGATCTATTATCTTAATCCCATAAAATGTTTCCATGTATTCTTAGTTCTACATATGCATCAAATGAAGATGAACTTCCATTTTAAGGCCCTGACATCTTCACATTAAACGTTCATATTTATGTTGGACAGGTTTATGAGGTGGACTAGAAAGAAAAAAAAAGGAAGGAAGGAACGAGAATAAAGAGAATGAAAACCTTTTACAACCTCGCCACCAGTCAAGTTTACAGGCTCAGGCATTAATACCTAGACATGTCAGACAAAACCTTCACGTTGATGACTACAATTCCCCAAGGCGGCCACCACTGACCTTGGTGCCACACCTGTAAAGGGGATGGCTCTGCCAGTGACAGTGAAGATGCTCACAGCTTTGAACTTTTCTGCTGTGGGGTCATTTCAAACAATAGCAAGAGTTATCTACCAAATCTCCCAATCTGCGGTACACGTCTGCATCATACAGATGCCTTATCTGCCTAGGCCTCACAAGACAGCCTGCACTTTTACCATTTACTGTACTCCTCAAAATCCAAGCCATTATTGCAGCACAACCTGCCTAAAGCATCCAAAATTATTGTCACCTGCTGTCTTTTACACATCTTCATTTTGAGAAAGGGTCTTAACTTGGAAGAGGCTGCAGAGGACACACAACATCAAGCAATTACAGAAAATGACCTTGACCAAGGAGCAGAAGATATGCCTAAACAAACAATCACCCACTCAGCCAGAATGATAAGGCATTCTCTAATAGAAGACACTTCCAGTTTATTTCATGACACAGTTAAACACAACAGTCATTTGTCCATGTGCCCAATACATTGGCCAAGGCTGAACAGGTTGGGGCTCTTTTCTTCAGAAGGCTGAGGGGTGATATAATAGAGGTCTTTAAAATTATGAAAGGGTTTGACATGGTAGATGTAGCGAAAATGTTTCCACTTGTGGGGGAATCCAAAAATAGGGGTCATAAATGTAAGATAGTCACTAATAAATCCAATAGAGAATTCAGGAGAAACATCTTTACTCAGGGAGTGGTTAGAATTTGAAACTTGCTATCGCATGGAGTAGTTGAGGCGAACAGCATAGATGCATTTAAGGGGAAGCTAGATAAGTACGTGAGGGTGAAAGGAATATGGTGAGATGAAGTAAGGTGGGAGGAGGCTTGTATGGAACATAAACACCATAGACCAGTTGAGCCGAAAGGCCTGTTTCTGTGTTGTATATTCTATGTAATTCTATGTAAGTAAAGCGTGGTCCCTATCTTAGTTTACCTCATAGCAAAAGAACTATCAGCACACAGCACAGATCCAAAGATTTCATATTTCTATGGACTTTAACAGTGTGTAATGCAGGTGTGTTCAGAGTGATACCCTGGTTCTTCCCCATTGTCACATTTTATGGGTGAGGGGGATGGAGCTTTTCTATTTATCCCCTCTTCTTTTGCAGTATAGTTTTAGAACAGAATAGCAGCTCCTGAAATTCCACCCCTCAGCCTTCAGCACTCCTGGCATGTCATGTGCTATATGCTGGGAGAATCACACTAAAATGTTAAATGGCTGACTTTACATTATAGCAGAAGGTCAGCTTATTTCCCTGCCAGTGCATACAGCAATTGAGGAACAGGAGTCCTGCTGGGACCTCATTATCCATCCATATTATCTCCTGACCTCGGTTGCAGTTCTCCACCAGTTTGAGCAAGTTCAAAATGTAGGATGAGGATTGTACTGTTTTGTACAATATGAAATAGAGGTAAACAATAACCAGCAGTGGAGCTTACTGACTAGCAGACACCAAAGCCACCTGAACAGCCATTTGTTGTCATGTAGTAAACAATAACCAGCAGTGGAGCTTACTGACTAGCAGACACCAAAGCCACCTGAACAGCCATTTGTTGTCATGTTAATGATGACTAATACCTGGAATTACTTCATATAAAAACAGGAAATGCTGGAAACACTTGGCAGGTCAGACAGCATCTGTGGAGAAAGAACAGAGGTAATGACCCGTATATTTACGGGGAGGTGGGGAGGGTACAGGTGAGGCCGAAAATGGCCAAAGTACTCGGCAAAGCCGGGGACGGGGACGGCCTGCCGATCTTAACGGCAGGACCTCATTAACATTGTTTAGCTCCATAGGCAATTGGGTGGGCTGGAGGATGGGGAGGCTGGCGATCGGGGCTGGGGGAGACCAAAGGCTTGCTTGAGGGACCAGGGCGAGAAATCCTGCTCCTCCTGGCCCACAAGGAGTACTGAAAGAGGAACTCACCTTGTGGAGTCCGCAGCTCATATTTCCCTTTCACTGCCGGTTTTCTCAACCCCTGGGAGATCCGTACAGCAGAAGTGTGTTAGGGCCACGTTCCCTGTATTTAACTCTTGAACCGCCTCTGACCCTCTTCTACCCGTCGTGGGGCATTAATATCGAGGCCAATGTTTCAGGTCAATGATCCATCATCAGATCGGTTCTGATGAAAACGTTGGCCCTGATATTTACAAGGAAGCGAGGAGGGAGCGGAGGAGCGGAGGTAAGTGGGGGAGAAACCCAGAAATTCCAGGGACGCGGAGATCCTGCCATTAAACAGTCCCTGGCGATCGGGAGAGATCGGGGATTGGTGACGGGGGGTGTGGTGCCAGAGACCGGCAATCGGGAGGGAAGGAGGAAAAGATCGGGGCTTGGTGGGACTGGAGTTGGAGCCCGGCAATCGGGTGAGAGAGATCGGGGCTTGGTGGGGATAGGTCAGGACATGGCAATAGTGAGGGAGGGAGGGCAAGATCAGTGCTGGGGGAGGCGGGGGGGGTCGGCCGATCATGAGGCAGGCTGGAGATCGGCGATTGGGTGGGGGGGGTGGGGTCGGACGATCGCAGCCGCGGGGAGAGGCTGCGATGGGAAGAATGGAGGCCGAAGGTTTGCTTGTGGGCCGGGGGGATCACTCCTGCTCCTCCCGGCCCACAAGGAATGCTCTAAAAAGCCCTTACCTGGTGGAACCGGCTGCTTCCGTCTCCATTTCACTGCCAGGTTTCCTGGGAAACCTGGCCGGCAGCTGTTAAATTTAAATCAGGCTCCAAACTGCATTGTGGGAGCCTGATTTAAATATGATATTGAAGTTTCCCACCTCTTCAAGACAGGACCCAGACATGGCACGCAACCCACCGCCGTGAAAATGGCGACAGGCCCTTATGCAGGGGGTTGGGGATGTGTTCCCCGATTTTTACATTTTAAACCACACCTGACCCTCTCCTGCCCGTCATGAAGAGATTAATATCGACGTGTTAACTCTGGGCTCGATTTTCCCGGGAAATTGCGGATGCGTTGGTGATGGGGGGCTCCAAAAATTGGGGAAATCCCGTTCGGGTTCAGAGCCCGGCTCCAAGCCGCAGACTTCCGGGTTCCCCACTGACGCGTCTGGGTGTGAGCGCGCCTCCCGAATGCTGAAGTCCGACCTGCAATTAAAGCCGGCGGGATGATACTTTACACAGTTGTTGAGACAGTTTAAGTAGTTGAAGTACTTAATTTTTTCCACATTTTGGCAGGGGTGTGATTTTGAAGCATCCTCAGCGTGTTTCCCATGCTGTGGGAAACACTTCATGGTGCAACAGACGTGTTTCAGCCAGCAGCCAATGGGACATTCAAATGCTTATTTGACAGATGGGGAAAAAAGGTTACTTATTGCAGCAGGGCACTCAGTTCTTTCAAACAAGGTTTTGGCTGCAAGATCTTTGTGTTTTCACTGAAAAATCTTACTTTCCACTCAAAATTCTGCTGTTCAAACATATTTAACTACTTTGCGGACCCCCTCAAACTCACACCGTCAGGATGGGGGACGCCATGGCTGCATTCACTACTTCATCCGAGGACGAGCAACATCACCAGCCTCGCCAGGCACGGCATCCACCTCCGCCACGTGGAGCTCCACAACACAGTGCTGCGCCACAGGCACCTGCACAAGAGCACGGAGGGCAACAACAGAGAGAGTGATGTCGCAGGAGGCACTACCCTCATCACAGGGTCTACAGACCGAGGCTCAGCTTCCTGGACCTCTCTGAGGAGCAGTGCATACGGAGGCTCAGAGTCAGTCGCCAAGTAGTTGCCTCCTTCATGCCAAGCTGCTCCCGGCTGGCCCGAACAGCATCTCCACCTGTCGCTGTCAAAGTCACCAATGCCCTCAACTTGTTCACCTCCGGATCATTCCAGGGTGCCACCGGGGACATCGCCGAGGTCTCTCAGTCATCTGCACACAAGGCAGGTCACCGACGGCTTGTTTCGCAGGGCCTCGCACTATATCAACTTCCCCATGGACGAGCTCAGCCGGACGGAGAAGGCAGTGGGATTCCACTCCGTGGCTGGCTTCCCGCAGATGCAGGGTTCAATCGATTGCACCCACATAGCAATACCAGCACCTCCACGCAAGCCAGGACTGTTCATCAATAGGAAGGGCTATCACTCCATCAACACTCAGCTCGCTTGTGACCACCGCAAAAGATTCCTTCACGTCAGCGCCAGATTCCCCGTCAGCTGCCACGATTCCTTCATCCTCCGGGAACCCAACATCCCGCCCCTATTCCACGCACCGAACACCCGTAAGCGCTGGCTCCTCGGGGACAAGGGATATCCCCTGCACAATTGGCTCATGACACCTCTGAGGAACCCCATCACCAAGCAACAGCGTTGATATAACGACAGCCACATCGCCACCAGGTCCACAAGTGAGCTTGCTAGAGGACTGCTCAAGATGCGCTTCAGGTGCCTTGATCGTTCTGGAGGAGCGCTTCAATATGCACCAGACAGAGTGGGATGCATTATAGTAGTGTTTTGTGCCCTGCACAGCATGACACAACAGAGAGGGGTGCCGCTTGAGGAGGCCCCATCCACATCTGTCACCCACATTGAGGAGGATGAGGCGGAGGAGGAGGAGCAACCCATGGGCAGAGCAGCGGCTCACCTGGCTGCTTGTGAGGCCTGGGAGTCACTGATATGTGAACGGTTCTCCTAACAGCAGACAGTATGAAGAGTCCAGTCCTCACACCACCCGGACAGAGCAGCAGCCACACCAGCAACCCCCACCACCCCTCCCTGCACAAAACAGTCCTGCAACTACACATACACCAACTGTAAAGTGACCCAAAGGGTGGCATCAAGTGAGGTGAACCTCATGAAAGGGCTCTTTTAGAAAAGCCAGTCAAGAATGGCCAAGAAGTGGCAGTAGTAGTGACAATCATAATATTTAATGTGAGTTTAACAAAAAGCAAACATAAATTAAAAACATGACCAACTGTCAAACACCCTTGTGCACACCCTTCGTGCTTACAAAACCTTCACCTTTCATATCCCCTGTGGCTGCAGCAGAGGTAGTGGCAGGTTGCTCTTGTTCATGCCCTGATTGCTTAAATGCTTTGGGCCTATGCCCTCTGGGTTTTGGTGCCCAGGAGGGCCCCTCCAAAGACTGCTCCACCTGTACCTGTGCAGAGGCAGACTCGGCCACCTGGAGAGGAGGTAGCATTGCAGGTACTGGTTGAGAGGGGGCAACGGGTGAGACTTGGGAGCGTATTGACTGACGTCCCCACTTCCGTGTCCCCTTTCGCCATCATCCCTCCCCTGGGCCAGGCTCACATTCTTCCTACCACTCTGCTGGACAACAGTTTGGAGGACATGTGTGGAGTCTTGTAAGGCCAGTGCTAATGTATCTGCCTGCCTGTTTAAGGCGGCAGAATGTTGTTCACTGTGAGTCCGAATGGCTGTTGTCAGGGCCTGAATGGATTCATTTGTGAGCTGTGCTTGAAGCTCAATGGAGGCTAGCCTCTCCTCCATCGCAGACATTCCCGCACTTACCCATGACAGTATTTCAGAAAGTTGCTCACGTCCCTGTGACAGTATCTCAGAGAGTTGCTCATGTCCCTGTGACATTATCTCAGAGGTTCCCTCACGTCCCTATGACAGTATCTCAGAGAGTTGCTCACATCCCTATGACACTATCTCAGAGATTCCCTGCTGTACCTGTGCCACCATTCCATTCATGCAGGAGTTGGACTCCTCCATCCTCTGTGCTATTGTGGAGAGTGTGCCTGCCACATGCTCCAGTACCTAGCAAATGTGCTGCTGCCCCTCGATCATTCTCCTTTTAAAGGATGGCCCCCAGGGTTCAGCATCTGCGTCCAGCTAAGCAGAGCCTGGAGAGGAGTGCTCCCATCAGTGCAGACTCTCCACAGCTGCCCCTGCCACCAGTGTCTGCTCGTGCTCACATGTGTGTGGTAACTCACCATGTGCAACCTCAACTAACTGCGGACTGGGACCCACCAAGGTGTGTGTATATCTGCGCTGGTGGATGGCTCACTATGATGTGACGGTGCACCCTCAGAGGCCGGCAGGTCCTCTGAGGAATCGCCCTCTGCCATCACAGCGGTCGCTGAAGGCCCTGTAAGAGAACAGAAGGCAATACTGAGCATCATCACAGATGTGTCATGTTACGATGAACATACTGAGGTGCTGAAGATGGCGGGGCATGTTAACATCAATTCATATTGTGTGTGCTGAATGTTAATATTCTGTCACCAGACGTTTGTCGGGTGTCAGTCTCATCGATCCCAACGGACAGGTACTCGAGGGTACGGCTCAGCTCCAGCACCTCCTGCTCCGCGTCTGTGCGGACAACAATCTGTTGTGGCCTCCCTCCGGTCCTCGCCCTCTCCCGTGCATTCTGAGCTCTCTTCTCCTATAAGGGGAGAAAGTACAGGTGCGTGAGTGAATGATGGTGACATGGCCAACCGATGAATGCATTGGTTTGGGTGTGGCTGACCCCCTGAAAGAGATGCATCAGAGGGTGAGTATAAGACAGAGCCATGACATTGTATGAGGATTGGGTTGAGTGGTAGTGGTGGGGTGATTAATGGGGAGGTGAGGAAGTGCAGGTAAGTGGAGGATGAGCCTTAAGTGGGTGTGGAGAGTGATGTGATAGAGTAGTGTTGGCAGTGCAGAATGAGTTGGGGGGTGGGGGCAGTGTTGTGGAAGACGGAATGTAGGAGAATGAGTAAGTGTACTCACTTTGTCTGACCTAATTAGGTCATTGAAGTACTTCCTGCACTGGATCCAGGTGCGGGAGATGTTGCTGCTGCTGGTGACCTCCTCTGCCACCTTGAGCCAGGCCTTCTTGGTGGCAGAGACAGGCCGCTTCCTCCCGTCCGCCGGGTAGAACACATCCCTCCTGCTCCTCACCCTATGCAGTAGCATCTGGAGTGAGGCATTGTTGAATCTTGGAGCAGCCTTGCCCCTGTGCTGCTCCACTGTGGTGTGTGGGTGTTTGCTCCAGGAGCAGCCATTGGAGGACTGCCCCTTTAAGTAGAGCTCCTCCAACTGACAGCCTGTGATGTGGGTGCACAGTCCGCCCGCTACGCAACTTTCGGACAGCAAACCCAGAAGCCACGTTAAGTAGCTCCAATTGACTCGCAATCGCGTGAGAAACAGATATTTTTTATTGGGTGGGTTATCCACGTGCCCAATCACCCCACCCCACCCCCGCTGCCATCCTGCCTCCACACTAATATCAGGGCCTCTGTTTCTCTCTCCTCAGATGTTGCCTGACCTGCTGAGTATTTCAAGCATTTTCTGTTTTTAATTCAGATTTCCAGCATTTGCAGTATTTTGCGTTTGATTTAGTACTTCACAAAGCACTTGGAAGGACTGAAAAATTGTTTGTTAAGTGACAGCTGCATTTCCTTAGTAGGGTGGCTTGACTATATGAATATAATGAATGACGAAGGAACGGTTATTATTGCAGCTCAAAACATTTATGAGCAGTTTTAAATGCAAAGTCACAAATAATAATATGATTATCAATAATTGGCATATGGAACAAAGGCGGATAAATTAAGTTGAGGTACAGATTAGCCATGATCTAATTGAATGGCGAAACAGGCTCGAGAGACTGAATGGCCTCCTCCTATTCCTATGTTCCTTTTATGAATGCTCATTAAATAATGACTATGGTTACATTTCAGGGAAAGAAGAATAAAAATGTTAAAGGAGCCACAGAAAAAAAATAAAAACTGTTCTCTTGTCCTTGGTGGGATTGCCATGGTTGAAAGAGATGTCCTCGCCTTCAAGAAATATGCAGTCGCGATTGACAAAGATGAATTTCATGATTTGTAATGTAAATAATTTGTAGTTCAGAAGGTAGGTTTTTGCAGCCAACCTTCAGGCTGATGTAGTCATCCTCAGGGTTTAAGCATGCCTCTCTACATTGTTGGCTGTCAGCTGCAAAATTATTCATTCACTTCTGTTGCTAGCAACTCATGAATACTACCTATCAATGACTCCCGAAGGTTGTACTTAGTTCTCAACTGTGAGCAGTGAACCTTTACAGAAGCTATATTGAACCATAATTTGTCATTTCTGAGACAAATGTGCCTATTTGATGTAATGGATTGGCCTTTAATTGTTTCATTTCAGCTGTGCATGTGTGGGGAGTCTGACGATCAGAATCATAACAGTAAAAGTTTTGTTGGTCTCAAGCTGAAGCCTTCCTCTACAATTAGGATTTTATTTAACTGTTTATATACCTAGAGATCAAAATGCCTGCATAGAATTTCCTCCACATATAAATATTTCTTTCAAATATAAAGATATGCAGAGAAGCTGATAGAAAACCATTCCTAATGTATATGGAGTTAATATAAAAGGTATACCAGTACTGAGAATAAACAGGCAGTCCATTCTCGTGTATTCTCCACTTAAAGATCAAGGGCTCGATTTTAGGGTCGGGTTACCTGCGGGTTTCCAGCGGGGGGGCCCCGAAAATCCCGATCTCCGATCACGTGACCGGATTCAGACGAAATCCCGGCCACTTCCGGGTACCGCGCTGACGTGCGGGGCTGCGCGCGCAAGCCCCGCTGGTGGGAATCCCGCAGGCAATTAAAGCCAGCGGGGTTCCACTTGAGAGCACTTAACTTGCTCGTTGTGGTCAGTTAATGAGCTGAAGCAGCTGTCAAAAGAGGAAGTGTGGGATTTTACGGTCAAAGCAGTCAGTTTCCCACACTGGGGGAAACAGGACCCTTCAAACCAGGCGTGTTGCAGCCAGCAGCCTGTGCCAGGTGCCAAGGTGCGCTCCACGGGGGAGCGCCCTCACCCACGCAGGAGGCCACCGCGTCACATAGGGCAACCCCTGCCCTCCACCAACCCCCGCCAAGCCAGAGGACAGACCGACACGAAACCGCAGCCCCAGTCCGAGGACCCACCCACCTACCCTGCACAACCCCTCACACCAACACCTGCCAGATGGGTGGTGCGTTGACATCGTCGGAGGACGAACAGGATGACCAGCCCCAGCAGCCTCACAGTCCACGCCGTCCGCCTCGGAGAGGTGGGGCCCCCCAACACGGTGCTGCGGCACACCCACCTGCACAGCAGGAGGGAGGGCAACCGCAGAGAGAGATGCGTCGCAGGAGGCACTACCCTCCGCACAGGGTGTACAGAGCGAGGCTCAGCTTCATGGACCTCTCCGAGGAGCAGTGCATACGGAGGCTCAGAGTCAATCGCCAGGTAGTCGCCGACATCTGCAGCCTCCTTAACGACGAGCTGCTCCCTGATGGACCAAGCAGCATCTTCTTACCTGTCGCCGTCAAAGTCACCACTGCCCTCAACTTCTTCGCATCCGGTTCCTTCCAGGGTGCCACCGGGGACATCACCGGGGTCTGTCAGTCCTCTGCACACAAGTGCATAAGGCAGGTCACCGATGGGTTGTTCCGCAGGGCCTCCCACTACATCAACTTCGCCATGGACGAGCGCAGCCAGATGGAGAGGGCGGTTGGATTCCATGCCATGGCCGGCTTCCCACGGGTGCAGGGTGTAATCGACTGCACCCACATCGCAATACGGGCACCTCCGCATGAGCCAGGGCTGTTCATCAACAGGAAGGGGTATCACTCCATGAACGCCCAGCTCATCTGTGACCACCGCCAGAGATTCCTACACGTGTGCGCCAGATACCCCGGCAGCTGCCACGATGCCTTCGTCCTCAGGGAGTCCGCCGTCCCGCCCATCCTGCAGGCACCCAACGCCGGCAACGGCTGGCTCCTCGGCGACAAGGGGTATCCCCTCCACACGTGGCTCATGACACCTCTGAGGAACCCCATCACCGAGCCGGAGCGTCGGTACAATGACAGCCACACTGCTACCAGGTCTACAATTGAGCAGACCATAGGGCTTCTCAAGATGCGCTTCAGGTGCCTTGATCGTTCTGGGGGAGCGCTCCAATACACACCATTCAGAGTGGGACGAATCATAGTTGTCTGCTGTGCCCTGCACAACATGGCCCAACAGAGAGGGGTGCCGCTGGAGGAGGCCCCATCCACACCCGCCACCCACATTGAGGAAGGCGAGGGCGAGGAGGAGGAGGAGGAGGAGGAGGAGGAGGCGGAGGCGGAGGAGGAGGAGGAGGACGCGCCCGAGGATGTTGGACGACCCATGCGCCGAGCCGCGACTCACCGGGATGGTCGCCGGGCCAGGGACGCACTCATACGTCAACGGTTCTCCTAGAGTCAGACACTGCGAGGCGCTCGCATCTCCTCACCTGCACATGCGAGCGGCCATACCAGCCCCCTCCACTGAAGAGTGCTGCCAGTAATCCTGCACCCACAGCAGTGTGCCCAATGGGTGGCAGCAGGTGTTCGCCGTCATGATGGCCTCCACGGAACGCAACTACTGCACAAGCCGCGGAAGAATGGACGAGAGGTGGCAGGAGTGGTGAGAATAGACTATTTAATATGTGGAATGTGACATCATTTAAGAAACAAAGTACAAAATAATAAACACCCTGGTGTATTCCCTTTGTGATTATAAGGCCTTTGGAATTCTTCTCCGGGAACCCCTACGTGGTGCTACCCCTGTGGCTCCAGCAGAGGTAGTGGCAGGTTGCTCGTCTTCTTGCCTTGACCGGGTAGATGCTTTTGGCGGACGGCCCCTGGGTTTCGGTGCCCGTGAGGGCACCTCCACAGACTGCTCCTCCTGCACCGGGGCAGGGGCAGACTCGGCCACCTGGAGAGGAGGCACCATTGCGGGTGCTGGTTGAGAGGTGGGCGACGGGTGGGACGTGGGGACGCCTTGAGAGGCGTCCCCGCTTCCATGTCCCCGGTCACCATCATCCCTCTCTTGGCCTCGGCCCACATCACCCCTTCCACCCTGCTGGACGGCAGTTTGGATGGCATGTGTGAGGCCTTGCAAGGCCACCCCTAGTGTATCCCTCAGCCTGTTGGTGGCGTCGGAATGTTGCTCACCCTGAATCCGTACAGACGTTGTGAGGGCCTGCAAGGACTCGAAGTGGAGCTGTGCGTGACGCTCGAGGGAGGCCAGCCTGTCCTCCACCGCAGACAGTCCCGCACCTACCTGCGACACTGTGTCGTCGGTACCCTCCTGTGCCTGCGCCACCAATGCCCACATGCAGGAGGTGGACTCCTCCATCGCCTGCGCTATTGTGGACAATGCGCGCGGCACCTCTGCCAGCACCTCAGCAATTAGCTGGTGGCCCTCGACGACTCTCCTTTTCTCTGGTGGCCCCCTGGGTTCAGCATCTGGGTCCGGCTGAGCAGAGCCTGGAGATGAGTGCTCCCTCCGTCGCGGACCCTCCGCGGCTGCCCCTGCCACCAGGGTCTGCTCGTGCTCACTCGTGCGCAGTGACTCACCAAGTGCTACCCCAACTAGTTGGCGAGGGGGACCCACCGAGGTGCGTGTCTCTGCGCTGGTGGATGGTTGGCTCTGATGTGACGATGCACCCTCAGAGACCGCCATGTCCTCTGAGGAATCGCCCTCCATGCTCGCTTGATCCAAAGACGCACCTGCAAGAGAACAGAGGGCACTTTGAGGCATGTGGACCAACTTGACAGTGCGCCTGATGGCAGGTGATGATACGGTCACTCGCGATCATGGGTGTTGAGTGTCAGCTTTCCCTTACCGCCCATTTCGGCAGCGACACACTCGCCATCGGCCACCGACAGGCAATGTCGCGTGCGGGCGAGGTCGAGCGCCTCCACCTCTGCGTCGGTGAGCTCCACCACTTGCGGCGGCCCACCTCCGGTGCGTGCCCTTTCGCGGTTGTTCTTGCTCCTCTTCTCCTGTGAAGGCAAAACACAGATGTGTGAGTGGGTGCGTCTTGCATCGTGAGACGCATCGAGCATCGGTGTGGTTGGGTTGAGCGTGGCGCGGAACGGATGGGAGGAAGTGTGGGCCACGTGCCCATCCCATTGCATGGGGATTGGGGTGTGTGGTAGTGTTCGGGTGGGGTCAGGGACGGTGGGTACTTGCGTGCACGGCGAGGATGGTGAATGAGTGGCTGTGAGGATTGCTGATGGAGCGCAGTGGTGGCTGTGCAGGAGGGGGTTGTGATCTGCTTGGCGTGATGGTGGGGACGGGATGTGGGAGGGTGCGTTGGTGTACTCACCTTGCCAGACCTAGTCAGGTCATTGAAGCGCTTGCGGCACTGCTCCCAAGTCCTTGGGGTGTTGCCCCTGCTGCTCACCTCCGCCGCCACCTCTGCCCATGCCTTCCTGGTTGCGGCGGCAGGGAACTTGCGCCCATCCTCAGGGAAGAGTGTTTCCCTCCTCCTCCTCACGCCCTCCAGCATCAGCTGCAGTGCCAGATCTGAAAAACGGGGCGCAGCCTTTCCCCTTGGTTGAGCCATTCTCCCAGACCTCTTGCTTGCAGCAGGAGGGGCTTTGGGAGACTGCCCCTTTAACTGGAGCTCCTACATCGCGTCGACGGTACTGCGCATGCGCAGCCGGCCGGCACGCAGCTGGGGAGCGCAGAACCCGGAAGCAGGCCTTAATGGGTCCAATTATCCCGCGATCGCGTGGGGGACGCGAACAATTACCCGTCCGCGTTTTCGACGCTCCCGGAGGACCACCCGCTGGGAACCCGCAGGCCTGCTAAATTCGAGCCCCAAGTCATTTGATGTGATTGCTTGGACATTTCTGTGGTACATTTTTCAAATCCAAAGTAGTATTAAAATTGTTTTTTTAGATATATATTTCTTCAGTGTACGGCATTTACTGTTTTAACAAAAATAAATGATTTCCACTTTGAAAAACATGACTGAAAGGAATAAAGGAACTGGAATAAAATATAAATCCCGGTAAGGAACAAATTAAATGCAAACACAACTTGTAAAATAATTGCAAGGCACAAGCGAGGGACATTATTTTGGAATGTAAGATATAATTCACAGACAATGTGGGAGCGATCAATCAGCATTTATTTTTTAAAATGTGCATATTTTATAAATTTGAATGGAAACCGGTAATGCATTTGATCCCTTTCTTCATGAGGTTTCAAAAGTGCTTTAATTCTAAAGAGTAACGTTGGAAATGTTATTGATTTGGTACAAGTGTAGTGGTATGTTTGCAAGGCAACAAAGCCAAAAGATCAGTAACTTGAAGAGGACAATTACATTCTTGGTGCTTAAACCTTACAAAGAATATATTACTGCATTTGACATTTCATGCTGTCAGTTTGCATAACTGCTATATGTTCTGAATTTTATTTTCAACAAGCCTCAAATTATTGAAGCAGTTAGTAGCCTTAAATGTTTTGGTTCACTATAGTCTCCAGCAATCAGTTCATCTTGCTATAGTTGCTGAGAGGCTGTTCCCCCTGGCTGGAAAGTCTAGAACTAGGGAGCATAGTCTCAGGATAAGGGATTGGCTATTTAGGACTGAGATAAGGAGAAATTTCTTCATTCAGAGGGTTGTGAATCTTTGGAATTCTCTACCCCAGAGAGCTGTGGATGCTGAGTCATTGAATATATTCAAGGCTTCAAGGATTCTGGAGATCAGGCAGGAAAGTGGAGTTGAGGTCGACAATGAGCCATGATCTTATTGAATGGTAGAGCAGGCTTCAGGGGCCATATGGCCTACTCCTACTCCTATTTCTTATGTTCTTATCTTCTTCATGCATTGGCAAATGGAGGGGAGAGGGAAAGTCACTCTCGTAAATAATGAGAATTTTTCCAATTAACGCTATTTACTGATTGTGAATTATTGTGTTTTAGTACCAGTGCACAAACACTGATGGCTGCATTTTTCCCCATTCATTAATTTGAATAAAAAGTAGATGTCACTATAAACTGCAAAACACATGCCAATTTGTTTTTGCTGAAGATAGTGAATGGAGGAAAATATAACTCTCAGTGTACACTAAGATGTAGTTAATCACCTTGGTCTGGATTTTCCTCTGCTATGCCACCCCAAATCGGGCAGGATGTGGGAAAATTGGGTGGTCTGTGTCCAAACTTCTATTTTCCATGCCCCCCCAACCACCCCGCCCACCCCAGCTGCAAAGACCACTGGCTCCCCTTTCCTCACCCATCACATGTAAGTGACAGCAGGAAGGTGGGGTCTGGCGAACACCTCATCTCTCTTTTTGCTGCCACTGCCACCCCTCCTCTGCCAATCCCGAAGGGACTGCCAGAAGAGGGGTGGTGGTAGCCGCTAGAGAAGCCGTGACAGGTCCCTACTTCGCTGGTTGGAGGGAGAGGGCCTAAAAGTGGCCCAATTATTATTTTCATAACAAGAAAGATGCAGCCGCAGATGTGATTCCAGGATGGTATGTTGCCTCCCTGGTACCAGGGTCAAGGATGTCACTGAGCGGCTGCAGAACATTCTGGAGGGGGAGGGTGAACAGCCAGAGGTCGTGGTCCATATTGATACCAACGATATAGGTAGAAAGAGGGATGAGGTCCTGCAGGCAGATTTTAAGAAGATAGGAAAGTGATTAACAGGCAGGACCTCAATGGTACTCCTGGTGCCATGCGCTAGCAAGTATAGAAATGGGAGGATAGAGCAGATGAATGCGTGGCTAGAGAGATGGTGCAGGAGGGAAGGATTTAGATTCCTGAGGCATTGGGACAAGTTCTGGGGGCGGTGGGACCTGTACAGGCCAGATGGGTTGCACCTCAATGGAGCTGGGATCAATGTCCTCGCAGGGAGCTTCGCTAATGCTGTGGGGAGGTTTAAACTAATTTGGCAAGGGGATGGGCACCAGGATGTAGCATTGGAAAGGAGAAACAAGGAGCATAAAGGATTGGGAGAGAAAGATAGCACTAGAGTAAGAAATAGTACGGTATTAGGTGGGATCAGACTAAGAGAGAGTACAAGAAAGTCTAAGATTGGTTTACAGTGCATGTGTGTAAATGCATGAAGCGTAGTAAACAAGGTTGGTGAGCTGCAGGCACAAATAGCCACATGGGAATATGATGCCGTGGCAATAACGGAGGCTGGCTCAAAAAAAGGGCAGGATTGGGTGCTAAATATTCCTGGATACAAGGTGTTCAGGAAAGATAGGCAAGGAAAGAAAGGGAGGGGCGGTGGCAGTATTGATTAAGGAGAATATTGTAGTACTGGAGAGAGTGGGTGTCCTGGAGGGGCCAAGGACAGAGTCTATTTGGTTAGAACTAAGAAACAATAGAGGTCCCATTACACTACTGGGTGTAATCTGGGTACTGGGTGAATTCTATAGGCCACCAACTAGTGGGAAGGATATAGAGGAGCAAATTTGCAGGGAAATTACAGAGATTTGCAAAAGCTATAGAATAGTGATAACGGGGGACTTCAACTATCCTAATATAGACTGGGATAATCATATAAAGGACAAAGAGGGGGAGGAATTTTTGAAATGTGTTCAGGATAACTTTCTTGACCAGTATGTTTCTGGCCCAACGAGGAAGAGAGCATTGCTGGAATTGGTTCTAGGGAATGAGGCGGGCCAAGTGGAGCAAGTGGCAGTGGGGGAGCATTTAGGGAGCAGCGATCATAGTATCATAGAATCATGGAAAGGTCACAGCACGGAAGGAGGCCATTCTGCCCATCGAGTCCACACCGGCTCTATGCACGAGCAATCCAGCTAGTCCCATTCCCCTGCCCTTTCACCATAGCCCTGCACATTTTTTTGTTTCAAGTATTTATCCAGTTTCCTTTTGAAGGCCGTGATTGAATCTGCCTCCACCACCCCTTCGGGCAGTGCATTCCAGATCCTAACCACTCACTGTGTAAAAAAACTTTTCCCCATGTCACCTTTGGCACTTTTGCCAATCACCTTAAATCTACGCACTATGGTTCTTGACCCTTCCACCAATGGGAACAGTTTCCCTCTATCTGAACCCTTCATGATTTTGCATACCTCTATCAAATTATCCTCTCAACCGTCTCTGTTCCAAGGAAAACAATCCCAGCTTCTCCAGTCTATCCACGTAATTTGCGTCCCTCATTCCTGGAATGATTTTAGTAAATCTCCTCTGCACCCTCTGTAAGGCCTTCACATCCTTCCTAAAGTGCGGTGCCCAGAACTGGACGCAATACTCCAGTTATGGCCGAACCAGTGCTTTATAAAGGTTCATCATGACTTCCTTGCTTTTGTACTCTATGCCTCTCAGCTGAGGGAAGGCGGTAGGTGGTAATCAGCAGGAGGTTTCCTTACCTTTGTTTGACCTGATCCCATGAGATCTCAAGTGAATGTTGAGGACTCCCAGGGCCACTCTCTCCTGACTGTATATCACTGTACTGCCACCTCTGGTGGGTCAGGACATACCCAGGGATGGTGATGGAAGAGTCTGAAGGGTATGATTCAGTGAGTATGGCTGATGCTTTACTAGTCTGTGGGACAGCTCTCCCAATTTTGGCACAAGCCCTCAGATGTTAGTGAGGGAGACTTTGCTGGGTTGAATAGGCTTGGTTTGCCTTTGTCGTGTCTGGTACCTTGTTGTCCATCTGGTTTTATTCTTGTTATGACTTTTTGTAGTGAGATTGTATAACTGAGTAGCTTGCTAGGCCATTTCAGAGGACGATTAAGAATCAACCATATTGCTGAGGGTCTGGAGTCACATATAGGCCAAACCGGGTAAGGACGGCAGGTTTCCTTCCCTGAAGGGGATTAGTGAACTGGATGGGTTTTTACGACAATCTGGTAGTTTTGTGGCCACCATTACTGATATTACGACCTTCCTGGCTTATTGTCCTTCTCCGCCATGTGGTCTGAACTTGGGTGTATGGCCAACTCATGCACAATCCCTTTGGGCCCTGCGATTGGGCCTCAGCTGCATGGCCATCTTTCAATTGGTTCCTTTGCTCATGCACAGGCCTGGGCCTATAGTATCCCTTGTGTTAAGTACCGCATTTAGCTGGTGCCGGGCCATGATTAGATTAATCTTCAGTCTGGCACCACTTAAGCACTCAGGTGTGTGCTTGTTGTGTCTCTTCCGGTCCAAGCCATGCTTCAATCACCATGGCTATGTCACTTCCGGTCCAAGCCATGCTTCAATCACCTTGGCCATGTCATTTCCTTGCCGGGTTCAGCAAGGCGGTCTCGCCAGACTCTGCCCATTTAGGGAAAAGACAGAGAAGTTCTTGCTGTGGTTTTTTTAAAACAGCAGAGTTTCAACCGGCTTCGGTCACCCCTACCGCCATAGTCTGAGCCAGCACGGCCATCCGACACCTGTGCACCATACCGAGAGTCCCAGGAGGGGAGAGAGATCATGTACATTTTTATTATTTTAACAACACAGTAATTCTTATTATAGTATCAGGCTTTCCACGTTATTTTTCCTACAAACTCCCCGCCTTCATTGGTATGAAGAAGGAACATGTGGGAGAGAGGAAAGATCCCTGAGGAACTCTGAGTTAACAGAAGAAGATTCAGGGATGAGTCATCAAACACACCACAGAGACAGCAATTTAAGAGACAGCATATACTTGAAAAGGAAAAATTTGCAGGGCTATGGGGAAAGAGCCAGCACAGGCACAATGGGCCTCCTTCTGTGCTGTAAGAATCTATGATTCTACGAAGAGGAAACTTGACAGCCATAAACATAGCATTACCAAGATGCTAGAATAGTTTAGAAGTACATAATGTCAGACTATGTCAAACACTTTGCAGACCTCTAAGGCAATGGCAAATAATTCAGTGAAATGTTGACAATTAGAGTACCGGAGGTGTATAGCAAAGATAATTGGATGAACACTGCAATGGCAATGGTGAAAACAACATCTAGCCATCATGTACTAAGCTAGAGCTTTTGAGATGATGAATAGTTTGAAAGTTAACAACAGCTTCCTTAACTTTAGAAAGTACTGATGCAAGGAGGATAGGAGTTTGAAGGGTGAGAAGGGCCGTTGTTGTTAGGAATAGGGTAAACATGAGCAAACCTCCAACCAGAAGGAAAAGTATACTGGGAGGAGGAGAAATAGTAAAGGACAGAGGTAAATTTAGAGTTTAACTTGAGGAAAGTGAGAAGAATACCACTGGGACTAGAGGTATTATTGAAGGCAAGAGAATAAAGGATTTAACAGTCCCGGTAAAGATACAATTTGGTCATAATGTATAACAGAATAGAACAATTGAGGGGGTTCTTTAACAAGATCGTCAAAATTAGCATTGGAAGAGAAAAGTGGGTCAGATTTCTTGTTGAGAGGCCATAACTGTGGTATCAAAATGTAAGAAGTGTACAAAGGAACAGTTACAGAAATTATGAGGCACAGCTTTGGTGAGGGACGGAAACAATGGCTGTTGGAGCACAGAGAGACAATTGCGCCATTATAACAAAGCTCCATTGAGCAGCTCTAATAGTGGATTTTCAGAAGTTATGAGCATAGATAGAGATGATATGGGATGATTCAGCCCGATGAAGACATCAAATGCAATGTGTAGGATTTTAGTAAATTACAGCAGAATTACAGGCCAAAATATAGTACCAGTTCTAACAGAAGCAGAAGAATTGTTCCACTAGTGTAGATAGAAGATTCAAGAAAGAAAGAACTGGCATCCTCGGGATGTCCCCAATTCTTCACATCCAATGAATTACTTTTGAAATGTTGTCACTGTTAAAAAGGCAATCAAGATGGCAATTTTCACAAGCAAAGTCCCACAAACAGCAATGAGATAAATGATCAGTTAGAATCATAGAATCATAGAAAGGTTACAGCACGGAAGGAGGCCATTCAGCCCATTGAGTCCGTGCCGGCTCTATGCAAGAGCAATCCAGCTAGTCCCACTCCCCCGCCCTATCCCTGTAGCCCTGCAATTCTTTTCCTTTCACATTCTTATCCAGTTCCCTTTTGAAGGCCATGATTGAATCTGCCTCCACCACCCCCCAGGCAGTGCATTCCAGATCCTAACCAGTCGCTGTGTAAAAAAGCTTTTCCTCATGTCATCTTTGGTTCTTTTGCCAATCACCTTAAATCTATGTCCTCTGGTTCTTGACCCTTCCGCCAATGAGAACAGTTTCTCTCTATCTATTCTGTCTAGATCTTTCATGATTTTGAATACCTCTATCAAATCTCCTCTCAACCTTCTCTGTTCCAAGGAGAACAAACCCAGCTTCTCCAGTCTATCCACATAACTAAAGTCCCTCATCCCTGGAATCATTCTAGTAAATCTTTACTGCACCCTCTCTAAGGCCTTCACATCTTTCCTAAAGTGCGGTGCCCAGAATTGGACACAATACTCCAGTTGTGGTCGAACCAGTGTTTTATAGAGGTTCATCATGATTTCCTTGCTTTTATACTCTATGCCTCATTTATAAAGCCCAAGATCATGCATGCTTTTTTAACCACTTTCTCAACCTGCCCTGACACTCAACGATTTGTGCACATATACCCCCAGATCTCTCTGTTGCTTTTAGAATTGTGCCCTTTGTTTATATTGCCTCTCCTCGTTCTTCCTACCAAAAAGTATCACTTTGCATTTTTTCTGCATTAAATTTCATCTGCCACATGTCCGCCATTCCACCAGCCTGTCTATGCCCTCTTGAATTCTATTACTATCCTCCTCACTGTTTAATACACTTCCAAGTTTTGTGTCATCTGCAAATTTGGAAGTTGTGCCCTGTACACCCAAGTCCAAGTCATTAATATAGATCAAGAAAAGCAGTGGTCCCAGTACCGACCCCTGGGGAACACCACTGTATACCTCCCTCCAGTCCAAAAAACAACCATTCACCACTACTCTCTGCTTCCTGTTACTTAGCCAATTTTGTATCCATGCTGCTACTACCCCCTTTATTCCATGGGCTTCAATCTTGATGACAAGCCTATTATGTGGCACTTTATCAAACGCCTTTTGAAAGTCCATATACCACATCAACCACATTGCTCTCATCGACCCTCTCTGTTACCTCTTTAAAATCTCTATCAAGTTAGTTAATTTGCTCTGTTGGCTGTGGGATAAATGTCGACCAGGACACCATCTAAACAGACAGATGGAGCCTCAGTTGCAAAAAAAATCTTGAATGTTATCCTAGTTGGCTGAATTACAGGCGTGGAATTCCTATAGTGGTCCAGGAGGCAGGAATGGTGCAGTGCACAATTTGCATTTCTGAAGAAGGCATGTGCAACATAATCTCAGATTTCAGATTGTGACTCATAAAGTATGCAAAACAGGTTCCACGTATGATTTGAGTCTACTTATAAAGTTGAGGGAAGGGGATTCAGGATTTCTTGTACAAATGCAGCAATTTTCTGCACAGTTAAAAGGAAATACAGAGTATTACCTTTAAAGTGAAGCTGTGCTGAAGACATATCAAAAAAAATAATAGTTTAAAAATATGGACTTGTAGCTACTGCTGTAAAAGGTGCTTCAAAGGAGGATTGCAGTGTTCAACACTCCAAGGCACCTGCCTTACAGGAGGAGATGGCGGCTGTCACAGATGCCAACAGCCATGAGGATGCACACGGAGACAAGATATTTTCAGACATCAAAAAATCTGCCAAGATAAGGCTACAAAACATTTCCCTATACCAAGATCATCAGCAAAGTATCCATGTCACTAAGTGTTTCCTCTCAACCCTGTTGGTCATTAACTGCGACAGCAAACGAAGCACTCAGACAACCTGACAGTTCCTTCATTGCTTCACATGCTTGGCCATACCACAGCAGCAAACACTTTCTGTTTGCAAATTACAAATTAAACTCTTGTCACACTTACATCTTTAAAGCTGCACCCTGAAGGAATTCTTCCAGCAAAACCAAGCTGTAAAACCACCCTGACATCCCTGCTCACATCCCCTTCTGTAAAATTCAAGCAAAGAGGAGCTTTAAGTGCAATACTCATTTTAGCACTTTTTTATTGTGGCAACCAAAAATACCTCTAAGAAGTCACTTCCTGGAAGGCCACAAGATATGACCTTTTTATCCCCACTATATATGGATGGATTGTGCAAAATGCAAGATCCTGTTGCAAAGAACAAGATTTGGCACCTGACATTTAAACCATGTTTACATAAGATTGTGCATTAAAATGATAACCATGCACAGGAAGTTTTAGCACTATATGAGTCTAATGGGAACTTGGTGAAATAGGCCCCTGCCCGATGTTGGTACTGATTGAAGATTCTACACCATGCCCCAAAAAGATGGAACTGGTTTACGGAGTTTGCTTTGTTTCAACATTTTCTGCGAAGGCCAGACACGAGACAATGGTCAGAAGAGACTATTATTGATGGGGAAAGATACAAGGGATAATTTTACAAGTCTGCATTGCTGGGAGGGACCCTTGCTGGCTGCACTGGCAGCACATAACAGAGGTTTATGGGCAGAAAGTTGTGGAGTGTTGAACTCTTTTGGCGCACTTTTTGCAGCAGTAATTACAATTCCATATCTTTAAACTATTATTTTTTTTGACATGTCTTCAGCACAGCTTCACTTTAAAAGTAATATCCTGTACTCCCTTTTAACTGTGCAAAAAATTGCTGCAACTGTGCAAGAAATTCGGAATCCCCTTCCCTCAACTTTGTAAGTAGACAATGCCCAGAATCTTGTAACCAATCAATTTAATGGTCATGGGCAGTGAGCAGCCAAATTTTCAACATGCAGTGCTGGTGGGCAAGGCTCCCAGGAAGCAGCAAGGAATCATAAAATCAGCCCTGCATTGTAAGGATTTGATGTGAGTAATAGGTTACTTAGATTGCCTGAATTCCCAGGCCATTCGGAGCTGTGGGTAAGCTGATTAATGAATTGCCCAAGTTGATTTAGGATAGCAAATAATTTAGTATTGGTGATGTCCTGATTAGGAGGAGAGGGTACAGAGGAGATTTACTAGAGTGATACAAAGGATGAGGGACAACAACAACAACAATTTGCATTTATATAGTGCCTTTAACCTAATTAAACATCCCAAGGTGCTTCACAGGAATGATTATCAAACAAAATTTGACACCGAGCCACATAAGGAGATATTAGGACAGGTGACCAAAAGCTTGGCCAAAGTTATGTGGAGAGGTTAGAGAAGTTGGGATTGTTCTCCATAGAGCAGAGAAGGTTAAGGGGATATTTAATAAAGGTGTTCAAAAGTATGAAAGGTTTTGATAGAGCAAATAAAGAGAAAATGTATCCAACAGGCAGGAGGGTTGGAACCAGATGGCACAGATTTTAGATAATTGGCAAATAACCAGAGAGGAGATGAGGAGAAATTTTTTACGCAGTGAGTTGTTATTATCTGGAACGCACTGTCTGAAAGAGTGGTGGAAGCAGATTCAGTCGTAACTTTCAAAGGGAAATTGGATATATACTTGAAAAAGAAAAATTTGCTGGGCTATGGGGAAAGAACAGGGGAGTGGGACTAATTGCTCTTTCAAAGAGCTGGCACTGGCCCGATGGGCTGAATAGCCTCCTTCTGTGCTGTATGACTCAATGATTCTAGGAGAAGGAGAGCCATTGCTGATGATGAACATCGAAGTTGCTAAGTATGATGATTTCATTAGGGAGGAAGATGGGGTTGATAGATGTGATTTTGCTCGGCAAAAGGTTGATAATTTCCAGAGTTATCAAGGTTAGGAGAGCAATTGGGACAGCAGATGAATTTAGTGAGGTGACAGAGAGAAATTTTAGCCACAGGAGATCTAAATCAGATCTTTGAAGAGAGCTAAGGTGAGTAGCGGGCTGTCAAAATGAACATAAGCACAAAGTATGCATTGTTCCCTTGCCTTTAACATTCAGATGGTGTCTTTGATGTTAAAGCTAATTGGTTCATTGATTTAAATTGCAGATGGCCTCTTTGATTTAAAAAAGCAGGGCTTTCCTGTGACATAAAGAACTGGTTTGTTCCACTTTGAAGACTTTGAAGAAAATAAGTAACAAGCCCATTTGATGGATACATACCAATTACTTTTTTATATTTCAGCAGGCAGAATCAGATCTTGAACGTGGTAAAGTCTATTATATTTAATTTTATTTATTTATGTACACAATATTCTTTAACTTGTAAAAACTTCTTATATTAATCAGGAAGTTCCATGATATATTGTTTGAGTTGATATGGGAAAGTGAATGTCTGAGAGCTTCTCAAAAGTGTTGGTCCAGATATTAATGAAATTAAAAGCAAGAGCATTGAGGCAGCAAAACATTTCTTCTGAAAACTAGTGGTCTGGAATATAGGGATGCAATTTTTGCTTTTAGTATTCTTAGTGCAGATTGGATATCAAGAATCAATGGAAAATTTAACAGATGGAAAATAGTGGTCTCTCAATTTAGGCACATCTCTGAATTACCAATAAATGCTCTCAGCACATGAAGCTCTGACGCAGGTGCACTAACAATGAAAATTAATCCCACTGTGAACTACTTTTCTGCAAGATGCTTGTGCTGGAGCAGGTGGATTTGCAGCATGATATCAAGAACTGTGTCAAATGGACATAAGACACTTGACCTAAATCAGAAGGCTATTAAAAGACTATGCTGGTTCTCCTTTTCATCAGCCTCAATAATATCCACTCATGCTTGTGCTAATTCTCTTCCATCTCCAGTTCCATTCGGTGCAATTCATACTGGCACTGCCAATGGGTGCAGGTCCCTAACAATCAGCTGGCCGCCACACATCTGACTATGGTATTGTCTAATTGGAGAAGCATTCTAATATGTTGAAGAGTAATGGAGCAGAGGGGAAAGGAGAGTGAGATGAAGAAGAAAGTTAGATAAAGAGCTGAGAAACAAAAAGAATGCCAGGAAAGGGGGAACAGAAAAAGATAATTCAATCATTAAAAAAATAAAATGAGGCAAAGAGGGATTGTTAAAGGGAAAGTCTGATGATCTGAGAGCAATCAAAACTTGTTGGAACTTAGCAGTGTCTAGCAGGGAAGTTAAAAAAACTTTCACTTACCATTACTTTGGCGGCCTTTAGTGGTCTCTTTAAGGCATGCTTCACCTAGTTTTTCATGACTTTTGCAGAAGGGTTCTGAAACATCTCTATATATTTAAATTAATCCAATGCTGATTTCTGGCAGCTGCCAGGGATGCTTAAAAGCAGTGAGGACCAATATGGCAGTGGCCATGCCCCCAGCGCAGATCGGGAGCAGAACCTCACACATAGAAATTGGTAAATGTTGCACACGTTTTATGCCCGAAAAACTGATAAAATGCACACCAATTTCTACCTCATATTCTTTGCACCAAACCATGAGGATAAGCTATTGTAAGGTCTTATCCATTGCAAAGGAGTTTTCCTCTATCAGCTGGAACTTCTGTTAAATTGTCATTGAGTTTCAATTGAGTTATCCAGATACGCTTGCATGTATCAATTGTCCCTGATATATAAATAGCAACCCGTTGGAAGATAAACCCTTTTGAATTCTTTAGGAACATAGGAATATGGGAACACAGGAGTAGGGGTAGGCTATTCAGCCCGTCGAACCTATTCTGTCATCATTCAATTAGATCATGGCTGATCTGTATCTTAACTCCATCTACCCGCCTTGGTTCCATAACCCTTAATACCCTTACCTAACAAAAATCTATCAATCTCAGTTTTGAAATTTTTAATTGACCTAGCGTCAACAGCTTTTTGGGGGAGAGAGTTCCAGATTTCCAATACCCTTTGTGTGAAGAAGTGCTTTCTGACCTAACCACTAAATGTCCTGGCTCTATTTTAAGGTTCTGCCTCCTTGTTCTGGACTCCCCCAACAGAGGAAATAGTTTCTCTCTATCTACCCTATCAACTTATAGTATCATGGTAGGTACAGCACAGGAGGAGGCCATTCGGCCCATCGTGCCTGTGCCAGCTCTTTGAAAGAGCTATCCAATTAGCCCCATTCTCCTGCTCTATCCCCATAGCCCTGTAAACTTTTCCCTTCAAGTATTTATCAAATTCTCTTTTGAGCTCCTTTGATCATCTTAAACACCTCAATTAGATCACCCCTTAATCTTCTATATTCAAGGGAATACGAGCCTAGTCTACACAACCTGTTCTCATAATTTAATCCTTTTAGCCCCAGTATGATTCTGGTGAATATGTGATGTACCCCCTCCAAGGCCAATATATCCTTCCTCAGGTGCGATGCACAGAATTGAATGCAGTACTCCAGATGGAGTCTAACCAGAGCTCTGTACAGCTGTAATATAACCAACATTCCATTAGCTTTTTAAATTATATTTTGTACCTGTCCACTAGCTTTTAGTGATTTCTGTACTTGGACCCCTAAATCTGTCTGTTCCTCCGCAGTTCCTAGCTTCTCATCATTTAGAAAATACTCTGATCTGTCTTTCTTAGGTCCAAAGTGGATGACCTTACACTTTCCCACATTGAACTTCATCTGTCAGTTTTGCCCACTCACTTAATCTATCAACGTCCCTTTGCAACTTCCTGCTCCTATCTACACTATTTACTGTGCCACCGAACTTGGTGTCAGCAGCAAACTTGTATGTAGTGAACTGACACCTCATTACAGATCCCTGGGGGATGACATTAGTCACATCCTGCAAATTTGGATACATACTCATTATCCCTACTCTATGTCTCCTACGTCTTAATTAATTCCCTATCCAAACCAATAGGTTGCCTCCAATTCTATGCACTCTCATTTTTGTTAACAGTCTCTTATGTGGAACCATGTCGAATGGCTTCTGGAAGTCCATATAAAAAACATCCATAGACACTCCCTTATCTACCATGTTAGTTACCTCCTCAAAAAATTCAATGAGGTTTGTTAAACATGACTTACCCTTTACAAATCCATCAAAGCTCTTCCTGATCAGCTCATATTTGTCCAAATCTACTTTTTACTATCTTCCTCTGCAAATTTATTCCATGCCTTTCCTCCTAGCTAAAGTCATTGGCCTAGATTTTCTGACTTTGCCTGATTTTTGGTGGTTTGGGGATGCAAAATCGAGTGGAGATACAAATATGCAGCATTTTTGCCCACAAAAGAGTCATTTTTGACTTACTGCCCAAAGTGCTGGTGGTGGCAGCAAGTGTCCATCCAAATATAAGCGAGTGAATTGAAATTACATGCGGTTGACAACAGGCGCATGAAACAAATAAGTACATAGTGGGCTCGATATTGCCAGGGCTGCGGGTTCGCGGTGGGGGGGGGGCTATTGGGCGCGTGGGTAACGCGCCCGGTGCAATCAGTCAGCCCCGCGCGCGATCGCAGCCTAATTGGATCCACTTACTTGATCCTCCAGGTTCCCCGCTGCTGATCTGCACGTCGGGCGGACTGCGCATGCGCAGTAAGCTCTGTCAGCTGGAGGAGCTCTATTTAAAGGGGCAGTCCTCCACTGACAGATGCTGCAAGAAGTAGGAAAAATTACAGCATGGAGCAGCCCAGGGGGAAGGCTGCTCCCAGGTTTAATGATGCCTCACTCCAGCTATCATTGGATGGGGTGAGGAGGAGGGGGAGGACAGAGATCTTCCCCCCCAGCGGGCGGGAGGAAGTGGCCTGCCTCTGCCACCAAGAAGGCCTGGCTCAAGGTGGCAGAGGAGGTCACCTGCACCACCAACATATCGCCCACCTGCATACAGTGCAGGAGGCGCTGCAATGACCTCAGTAGGTCAGCCAAAGTGAGTACACTTACTCATTCCCCTACACTCCGTCTGCCACATCACTGCTCCCACCCCACATCTCCTTCTGCACTGCCAACACTACTCTGTCACATCACCCCTCACACCCACTCAAAACTCATCCTCATCTTACCTGCACTTACTCACCTCGCCAGTGCTCATCCCGCCACTACCACTCAACCCAATCCTCATACAAGCTCATGGCTCTATCTCATACAGACCCTCTCATGCATCTCTTTCACAGTCAGCCTCACTCAACCTGCCACTGCCTGTACTGCAGCCACAGGGCATGCATCACATATGTGCAGTAGGCAGCGTAAGGCAAACGTGTCGTGATCATGAAAGGGATGCACAAGGGTGTTTGAGGGTTTGTCATGGTTTTTACTTATATTTAATTTCTGAGCAACGCACATTACATATTATGTTGTCACCACTACTGCCACATCTTTGCGAATCTTGTCTGGTTTGTGCAATAATGCCCTTTCCTGAGGATCACTATGAAGACCCACAACTGATGCCACCCATTGTGTTACTGCAGAGTGGGTGTAGGTGTATTTGCAGAGCTCTTTTATGCAGACGACTGAGAGACGTCGGCGATGTCCCCGGTTGCACCCTGGAAGGATGCGGAGGAGAAGTTGTTGAGGACAGTGGTGACTTTGACAGCGACAGGTAAGAAGATGGTGCTCGGGCCAGCTGGGAGCAGCTCGGCATGAAGGAGGCTGCAGTTGTCCACGGCTACATGTCGAGTGACTCTGAGCCTCCGTGTGCACTGCTGCTCAGAGAGGTCCAGGAAGCTGAGCCTCGGTCTGTGGACCCTGTGGCGAGGATAGTGCCCCCTGCGACGCGTCTCTCTCTGCGGTTGCCCTCCCTCCTGCTGTACAGGTGGATGTGTCACAGCACTGTGTTGTGGAGCTCCACGTGTCAGAGGTGGACGGCTTGGCCGGCGAGGCTGGTGATGCTGTTCGTCCTCTGAGGAGGTCATGACTGCAGCTACGGCGGCCCCCATCCAGAAGATGTACATCTGAGGGGGTCCGCAAGGTAGGTACATGTCTCTGGACCCCGGGGTAAGTGTGCAAGTTGGTGAATTTGATTGTCAGGAGGAGGGTGGTGGAGGCCAAACTTTGTCCCAAGTGACAGAGTGTCCTCCTGCAATGAGTGAGGGTCTCTTCCCCCCCCTCCCCGACCTGTCAAATGGACCTTTGCAGCTGCCACAGGCTGATAGCTGCAACACGTCCATTTCAACTGGGAGTGTTTCCCCCAGTATGAGAAACAGTCCCAGTTGTTTCTGAAATCCCACCCCTCCTGACATATTCCCTTAATCAGGTCTGTTAATGACCTGAAATACCAGTATAAATACTCTCAAGTGGCACCCCGCTGGCTTTAATTGCCTGCGGGAGTCCCACATGCGGGGGCTGCGCGCGCACGTCGGCGCGTCTGTGGGGAACCCGGAAGTGGGCGGGTTGGAGCCGGGCTCCCGACCCGCTCCGGGATTCCCCGATTTTCGGAGCCCCCCCGCCAGGATGCACCCGATAGCGGGTGTTAAAATGGAGCCCATTATGTCAGGTTTTTAGTAATTTTGTCTATATTAGACTGTGAGTGAAGGAACACTTGCAGGTGAAGGAGGGGGGTTGCAGTACCTTGTTTACATTGATTGTAAGTCGTGATGGGAAAATATTTCTAAGTGGTAAACATGCTTGTTCCAATGCATTCTTAGATGGTTTGACTGCTTCCTTTTCTCTTTGCTGCTCTGGGAAGGTCAGTGAAGATTTTGCTGCATTGTATTGTCATGCAGCGAGTGATGAAGGTGGCACTTATTGCAGAGACCACCTGCTTCCACTGTTGTCAACTAGTTCTTTTTGATGGGCACCTTCACACTTGCCCAAACAGATGCTTCCTCCTCTGCCTTATTTGGTGGGTGTCACCAGGCAATTCAACACATGAGGCACATCAAAATATCGGTCGATTCTGTCCTCACCTGATGTCCACCTGTACAATTACAACAGAGGTTGCTGGATAACCGTCATTAGCGGGAGCCCTGACTGATTTTCCCCTCCCTATCACAAGTGCACTTAGGCCAATTGTAACATCCCTCCCTATGCTTTGGCTGAGATCAGCTAACTCAACACAGGCTAGTGATTGAACCTGAGATCTTCTTGGTCCATATTGCTCTGCCAATTATTGGATAAACTGGCTAAGCCAGCAGGAGGAATCTTTAAAAATAGCCTTTACCAGACATTAGACTGGAATCTCTGGCTTTGTCTTACCTAAGGGAAAGGTCTAATTCATCTAAAAAGATATAATGTGTTTTGTGCATTATTTTGACAGGATATGTTTTATGCAGTGAAAGTATAATGATTTCCATTGATGGTTCTGTTTCACTTTCTTCCTTATGCTAACTGACAAAGTCTGCAGGCATTCACATTGGGGAATATGGCTGTGTACAGTATCCATCCTCCCAATACAGTCCATTACCTCACAGGTCTTTTAGGTGTTAGAAAGCTTAAACTAAATAGCAGTGATGGAGAGTTGTGAGATAATTTGTTTTCCAGCTTTCTTGGATTTAATACTTTGTCTGGAATTTCAGTTATTACAGAGGGAATAGCCAAATAACATCAAGGTCATGAGGAATTAGAGGATTTATGTGATTGATCTGACTCGATGAAGGTGAATGGATCGCAATGCTACCAACACCTCACAGAGTGATTTTTGATTTACTAATCTCGCCAGTATTTTTTCTTTGATCTCAGTTTGATAACACTCTAGAGATAATTTTCAACTTTGCAACCTGTGTGGTGTCCTGGTGGAGTGGATTGCCCGCCCATTTTAGAACTGGCCTGATTCTTGCTGCACTAATTTGAATGGAATGAAGATTGGGCGGGTTCTACAATGGACAGACGATCTGCTCTACCAGGTTTTCACTGAGGCAGCAAAATTGAAAAATACGCCCCTCCGTGTTTTAAAGTGAAGTCATTGGCCAAAGAAATACAGCATGACTAAAATTTTATGCACTAAAGGATATTATTGATGAAATACTAAAGGTTTTCAGCCCCAGTTTGGGCAAGAAATAACTAACAAAAACAAGGATCACAACATTAATCAGAAAGCATATATTATGGATAGACCTAAATGTATTTAGACAGTTAGGACACACTCTGTGAATGGAGCTGATTACTATAGAATTGTTACTGAACAGGCCCATTCACGACCTTGTGATACAGGAAAGGTGTTTGATGAAGCAGCTGAAGATAGTTGGGCTGAGGATGCCGCCCTGAGGAACTCCTGCCAACATGTCCTGGGGCTGTGATTATTAGTTTTCAGGAACCACAATCATATTCCTGTTTGTCAAGTATGATTCCAGCCACTGAAGAGTTTTCCTCCTGATCTAGGGCTCCTTGGTGCCATATACTGTTGAACGCTGCCTTGACATCAAGGGCAGCTTCTCTCACCTCTCCTCTGGCATTCAACAAGACCCATGCCTGAATCAAGGCTGTGAGGAGATCTGGAGCTGAGTGGTTCTAGTAGAAGCTGAACTGAGTGTCAGTAAACAGATTATTGGTGTGTAAATGCTGCTTGATGGCACTATTGATGAATCCTTCCATCATTTTACTGATGATTGGGAGGTGGCTGATAGGGTGTTTATTGGCCAGGTTAAATTTATTAGTTCTTGCAAACATATAACTGGTAAACACTGAGGAGGATAGTCATAGACTTCAAAGGACAAAGACAGGCTGGTGGAATGGATGGACACATGGCAGATGAAATTTAACACAGGAAGAATGAGGAAAATTGGTATAATTGAGAATGAGAACTAAATGGTACAATTCTAAAGGGGGTGCAGGAAGATGGTAGTGGTTGTTGGAGGCCAATCATCTCAGACCCAGGACATTGCTGCAGGAGTTCTTCAGGGCAGTGTCCCAGGCCCAAACATCTTCAGCTGCTTCATCAATGACCTTCCCTCCATCATAAGATCAGAAGTGGGGATGTTCGCTAATGATTGCATAGTGTTCAGTTCCATTCGCAACCCCTCAGATAATGAAGCAGTCCGTGCCCGCATGCAGCAAGACCTGGACAACATCCAGGCTTGGGCTAACAAGTGGCAAGTAACATTCGTGCCAGACCAATGCCAAGCAATGACCATCTCTAACAAGAGAGAGTCTAACCACCTCCCCTTGACATTCAATGGCATTACCATTACCGAATCTTCTACCATCAACATCCTGGGGGTCACCATTAACCAGAAACTTAATTGGACCAACCACATAAATACTGTGGTTACAAGAGCAAGTCAGAGGCTGGGTATTCTGCGGTGAGTGACTCACCTCCTGATTCCCCAAAGCCTTTCCACCATCTACAAGGCAACTCACCAAGGCTTCTTCGGCAGCACCTCCCAAAACCCACGACCTCTACCAACTAGAAGGACAAGGGAAGGAGGTACATGGGAACACCACTACCTACGTGTTCCCCTCCAAGTCACACACCATCGTGACTTGGAAATATATCATCATTCCTTCTCCGTTGCTGGGTCAAAATCCTGGAACTCCCTACTTAACAGTACTGTGGGAGTACCTCCACCACATGGACTGCAGCGGTTCAAAAAGAATGCTCACCACCACCTACTCAAGGGCAATTAGGGATGGGCAATAAATGCCGGCCTTGCCAGCGACGCCCACATCCCACGAATGAATAAAAAAAAGGACCGGAGAAGCTAGGGTTGATCTCCGTGGAGCAGAGAAGGTTAAGAGGAAATTTGATAGAAGTGTTCAAAATCATGAAGGGTTTAGATAAAGTGAATAAAGAGAAACCGTTCCCATTGGCAGAAGGGTCGAGAACTAGAGGACACAGATTTAAGCTGATTGGCAAAAGAACCAAAGGCGACATGAAGATAAACTTTTTTACGCAACGAGTAGTTGTGATCTGGAATGCATTGCCTGAAAGGATGGTGGAAGCAGATTCAATTGGTATTGGATAAATACTAGAAGGGAAAAGTTTTGCAGGGCTACGGGGAAAGAGCGGGGGAATGGGACTAACTGGATTGCTCTTACAAAGGACTGGCATGGGCTCAATGGGCTGAATTGTCTCATTCTGTGCTGTCATCATTCTGTGATTCTATGATTCTATGATAATGATATATATTCTATGATAATTATTATTCTATGATAATGATATAGATATAGATTCTATGATAATGATATAGATATAGATATATTTGCCCTGACTTCTAATTCAGCTGCTTTCCTGATAGATCATACTTAGAACTAGTCCTTATTTCAAAATGGTCTGTGGTGATGGATGGAGATGTTGTTATGGATCCCATTCTGGTTAGGCCAACAAGTAGGTTACGTATTCATAAGCTCCTCCTGGTCACATTTGAAATAATGCTTCTGGTTGCCATATAGGGTAGCATACATTCTAAATGTTCCATAACTTGTGCATTTACATCGATAGCCTTATTGATAGATGTTATGTGAGCAAATCCTGATTTTTCACCATGTCTCTTTAATTTTGAGTTCTGAAGGGATGGTTCATGGGAGATGACTGTTTAATATTTCTCTGCCAAGTAATAACAAGTACCTTCTCTTCGACAAGGAAATATACGAGTTTTTTCAAATAATAATTCTGGCACGTTCTCAATCCCCTGCGATGAATCAGCCAAGCCTGTAGTAAGAGGTTAGATCATTATAGTATCTCTGAAATAGGAGAAACAGCAGAATGTTGAGAAGTTCAAGTTTGAGGTTATTTTCTTTAAAAAAGGAAAAACTGGAACAGACTCACAAAAGAAATATTGGACACAATATCTACTCAAATCTAGTTAAAACTGGAGTGCAGCTTACTCCCCATAGACTAGACAGAATTTTGCTTACTCACAGCCAGACAACTATATTTTGAGAATAGGGATAAAGAAGAAAGCATGTTGACTTATCAGCTGATGAAGGCAACAGCTACAAATTGGTTTCATCTCTGCTGAGCCTTGCAACGTAAATAATAAATCTCAGGACTTTTAGTTGTCATTTTATGAAATCGATGCTCTTGTTTAGTTAAATTCACAATTGTCAGCCCCCTCTCCCCCCTACCACCACTGAGATAATTTGGAAGGCCCCTTCACTTTTTGGGCATAACAGGAGGCAGATCAGTCTACAGCATTAGGCAAATCACCAGGATGCGATGGATTTCCATCAAGAATTTATAGTCTTAACTCTGTATTTGAACAAAATTAATGAGCAGCATGCTCCCAGAAACAATTAGGTTAACATGTATTTCAATTTTCCCTAAGGAACATAAAGAACTCCAAGCCTGCTCTAGTTACAGGCTCATCTCCTTAATAAATATGGATTGCAGCATACTGGCAAAAATGCTTGCCAGAAAAAAGGCCATTAATGTTAATCTATGAAGAACAAATTGGGTTCATGAAAGAAAGGTATAGATCAGACAAGATTAGAAGAAAGTTTAATCTCTTGGAGTGCTGTTACGAAGATTTTTTTTTGTCATGACCTTTTCCTTAGAGGAGGCATTTAACAGAGTCAATGGAATTTATTCAATCTACTAAGAGTCAATAGCCTTACTTTTAAACAATGATAGCAGGTTATAGTATTGTAACTATAAGACTGTCACTCTTGTTCATATATATTTGCTTTACATTGGCAGAGAGCCATGATAGATTTATCATTTTACTCGTTTTCCTTTGCTTACGATTCTAGAGTGCGTTATGGCACTCGTAGAAGCCTATTCCAACATCCAGTGATGTAAGGTTGAAGGATCACTAACAAATTGGCTAAATATGTTAAAAGCTCATTCCTCAAATTAAGCCAAAAAGTCTCTAGATTCTGCATGATCAAAATTGACCAAAGAAGATCAACTTGGACAAAGGCAAAGCTCTATGCAACAACATCAGCAACTTACATTTATATGTATAAAACTCATCTCGAGGTGCTTCACAGGCAGGCCTAATGAAAATGGATGCTAAGCCAGAAAGAGGATTGATGAAAGGCTACCAGTACCCCATAATTGGACACAATACTCCAGCTGAGGCCTAATCAATGATTTATAAAGATTCAGCATAACGTCCTTGCTTTTATACTCTCTGCCTCTATTTATAAAGCCAAGGGATCTAGTATGCTTTTTTAACAGCCCTGTTGGAAAGGGACATAGGCAATTGCAGACATACTGTGGGGCAAGGCAATGGGAGGGATTTATAGGTGAGGACATGTTGAAACCAGGTTTTACTCAGTCGAAACACAATAAAATGGCAGGAGGAGCATATGAAATACTTGGGATTTATATTAGAGGTACAAAAATCCTGATGCAAGCTAAATTTAAATCATGAAGAGAAATAAACTAAAAATGGAATCATAATGGGCTTCCAATTTAGTCCTTTATCTCTGGCATGGGATATATGCAATAGAATCTTGCACCTAGCCTGAGCCTTCATAGGGAATGGAATTCCAGGTATGTCCTCTACTCCTACCAGCTTCAGGGCCAATTTGGGCCATGTATAGATGGTTTGATCACCACAGCTCAGAAGCCACTCATACATACCCAACAGGGGTCTCATATTGAACTTTGATTGTTTGCGATAGGGAATAAATAACTAAACATAGACAATTGACCTGAAATGGCTTGTAAAATATGGAAACCTTTGAAGACTTAAAATTAAAAAGTAATGAAAGGCTGTCATGGGATCAACCTATGATCAAACCAGGCACAGACAACCTGAAACTGGAAGTGATGTGGAATGATCAGGAAGGCATGTACAGACATGCTAAAAGTGTCTCTTATAACTCGATCCTCCCTTGTAAAAATCTTGCTGTTGAGATCTTAAAAGGGCGGGATCTCTTTTATATCTCTCTTGCCCCCGCCCACCTCCCTGCTGACCTCTGCTGCATCAGGAAGACCGGAGATGAAATCAACAGTTCCCGGTAAAAGTAAATGTTCAGAAAGAGGATTGATGAAAGGCTAGGTTGGTGAGATGTGTTCTGAGGAAGTTGTTAAAGGTGTCGAGAGAGATTCAGAGGCAATGAGGTTTAGAAAAGGAGTTCCAAAGAGTAGGACCAAGGTGTCTAAACATTCTGCCACCAATGGTAGGTCAAAGATATGAACTGTCCCAAAGACTTGAACTGATTGCATGAGGATTCAAGTTACATCTGAGAATATCCAAATTAACTACGGAGTCGTGAGGAAGATCAAGATAGAGACACTCTGGGGGAATAATTCGATAAGGGTCTGTTTTGGGCAGTACCCCCGCTCAATGGACTCTGCACAGGCAAGGGTGCAAGTTTGGACCCAAGGGAGCACTTACCTGCAATCAGCGTTCTTTTCCAGGCCTTGCATGTGGAATCGATGCAATTCGCACTTTCCACCCCCAGAGGGAGCTCAATCTCTTAAAGGGATGATGTTTATTAGAAATCTCTTAAAGGTAGCTGATACGTGTTATTTGCTGAAAATAACAGTCTACTGTCCTAATGGAGTCTGAACAGAGATCAGACATCGCACACGTAAAACACAGATGCAGATCCCATCCCTATGTTTACACACTGATGAGTTATGTTAAAATATTGAATAAAGGTTGCGCACTACTAAATCCCACATCCTCCAATCTGTACACCAAACCTCACCAATCTGCTGATCTGAGTTGGTACCAGGCCTGCGAGAGTGTATGCACTAAGGTTCTCTGCTGATGCACTAGAGACCTTCGGTGCAATAGAGATGAACAGAAGAAGGGACACCCTATATCCGCAGGGTGGGCAAGAGGCCCTCCAGACATATAGTCAAAACGCAGTGGGAGGCAGCGGGGGACAAAGTCAATGCCAGGCGCACATCATCATGAATGTGGATGCAGTGCAGGAAGAAGTTCAATGCTTTGACATGAGTGGGCAAGGTGAGTGAGGTCAACTGTCAAGTGGTGTCTCCTACCAACTGCACCACGCACTACACCCCCCCATCCCCCACATACCAATAAACTCTTTCCATCAGTATTCAACTCTTCCAATCAGATGCATCCTCTGACCGTTACACATTACCACTGTTTAAAGCCACCCACCCACAACTCACAGGCCACACACACTGGCAGCTATTCAACCATGACAGGCATATCACCCAGGCACACGTCCCGCTTTCTTGCAGGAGAAGGTGGCACATATCAAAAGGCAGCAAGTGGCCGTGGCATTTAGCCCCTCGAGCCTGTTCCACCATTCAATGAGATTATGGTGGACCTGTGACCTAACTCCATATACCCGTCTTAGCCCCATATCCCTTAATACCCTTGGTTCACAGAAATCTATCAATCTCCGATTTAACATTCACAAGTGAGCTAGCATCAACTGCTGTCTGCAGAAGAGCATTCGAAGCGTCACCCACCCTTTGCGTGTAGAAGCATTTTCTAACTTCACTCCTGCATGTCCTGGCTCTAAATGTCAGGCTATGGCCCCGCATCCTAGTATTGAAGTCTAAGAGACCTCCTAAAACAGTTATTAATGTCTCGGCAGCCAGAGGCAATAATCCAGCCACTAATCTGTAAATCTTGCATGGTCCTTTTAAATAGCACCGGTGGGGGGTCCTCCAGGCACTCTAAGACACGTTCAGATGGTCGGGGTTAAGACTGTGCATTGAATTGAGCGTTAAGTCCCAAAATGGTGTCTGTCATTTTAAATCAGCGTTGCACACTGATTGAAGCCATTTTCTCCCTACTTTACATGATTCCAGCGTTCCTTATCCGCGCCTGCGCAAACTCCTATACCAAGATGGCGTCTGGCGCATGTCATGCAGGAAACGTGCGTGCACATCCAAGACACCATCTTGCATGTCGGAGAGACCGTGTAGCACCGAAACAACGGGCGCTACACAGCCCAATTTAGCGCCCTCTAAATTTTACAAGTAATTCTTTTTCCAGTACCAATTCACAAAGTCAAATAAAACACGTATGTTAAATCCAAGGTCTGATAGTTGAGGCACATTCAGGACTTGCATTGGTATTGTTATATGTATCGGGGTTAGTATGTAGCTAGGTCTTCAGTGTGGTGTTGCTGATCCATGGTATCATGGTATATAAGAGAGGATACAATCAAGACATTAAAATAAATAAATTGCTTATGGTTGTCACAAATACTTCTGGTTTTGTCCATCATTTCATTCCTGATCTAACATAGCCCATTTTGCAAATTATACTACCAAGATGATCACCACAGTACAGATGCCATGAACTTATTGCTTCGAACCAAAATAATCCTGTTATTAAAGTATCTTTCACAATTCCGAATCACATGTCAGAAATGGCATTTGATGACAGTGATAAACTGTTTAACTGTTAGTGTTGGAAAAGTTACCTTCAGAAAGAATGCAGGTTGAAGAATCAATATTAAGATTCTCCATTTGTAACCCACATGGAAACTCAGGACAGCCCAAGGTTGGATTTCATAACTGAGCTAAAATAATAGGTTATCTGAGATATGGACCTGACAGATCCACACAGAGTACTTTTCATGGGGCACAAATTGCTTGGAAAAGAACTGTGAGCTCAACAGCGCTCACCGTTGTTGGTGACAAAATCGAGGTGCAAGTTCCAGCGTTCATACACGCGCAATGAAATAGGGAAATCCAAAACCTGGATTCGATGGCGATCTGACAGCTTTGAATTAAAGGGATATCACCGGCTTGAATCAATGGAAACCAATGGACCAACGCCAAATTGCTCATCTGCCCAGCTGGAAAGTAACTAAATCAAAAGCAAAATACTGCGGCTGCTGGAAATCTGAAATAAAAACAGAAAATGCTGAAAATACTCAGCAAGTCAGGCAGCATCTGTGGAGAAAGAAACAATGTTAATGTTTCAGGTCGATGACCTTTCATCAGAATGGGAAGAAGTTAAAGATTTAACAGTTTTTAAGCATGTAATGGCCAGGCAAAGGTGGGGGGGGGGTCGTGTTTTGGTGGGGGGGGGGTGCGGGTTGGAAGGGGAGGGGAGGAAAGAAAGAAGAAAGACTTGCATTTATATAGCGCCATTCACGACCTCAGGATGTCCCAAAGTGTTTTACAACTGATGAAGTACTTTTGAAGTGTGATAATGGGACAAGTGAAGAAACAAAACATCAGTCTGGAGGAGCTGTAAATGGCAACAGCAAAACCATTACCTGCACCTGCTGTCTGAAGAAATGGGAGCAGTGGTTATGATCTGAAGTTATTGTAATCAATGTTGAGTCCAGAAGGTTGTAAAGTGCCTAATCGATAGATAAGGTACTTTTCCTTGAGCTTATGTTGAGCTTCACTGGAACAGTGTAAGAGGCTGAGGACAGAGAGGTCAGAGTGGGAGAGGGATGGAGAATTAAAATAGCAAGTGACCAGAAGGTTAGGGTCAAGTTTGCAGACTAAGCGGAGGTGTTCAACAGCATGATCACCCAATCTGCGTTTGGTCTCCCCAATGTAGGGGAGACTGTATTGTGAGCAGCGAATACAGTGTACTAAATTGAAACAAGTACAAGTAAATTGCTGTTTCACCTGGAAGGAGTGTTTGGGACCCTGAACGGTGGGAAGGGAGGAGGTGAAAGGGCAGGTGTTGCATCTCCTGTGCTTGCACAGGATACATTGAATGTGGAGGCTGGTGGGGTAGAAGGTGGGGACAAGTGGGACACTATTGTGGTTCTGGGAAGAAGGGGAAGGAGTGAGAGCAGAAGTGCAGGAAATGGGATTGGCACGGTCGAGGGCCCTGTCAACTAAATTGGAGGGGAATCATCGGTTGAGGAAAAAGGAAAGTAACTAATATCGCCACAAAACAGGAACGCTTAAAAATACCAGGTCTTAACTAGGTTTTAATAGTTAAATAGCAATAGGTCTTAATGACTGCCCAACAACTAAAAATTAACTTTTAAAAATGTGGAGTCTCAGTATTCCTTATTCGGATGGTTTATGGTCATTAAAAAAAATGTTTTTAAAAATTAATTTTGTTTAACTTTTCCCTTCGGTCTCTTTTATTTACTTCGATTATTTCTTACCCTCGGTCTATACCTATTTTTACATTGATTTTAATCTTGTACCTTTCACTTCCTGGATTTTACATTCCAAGCCGACAGAAACAGTTTTGTTGCTTGTCAAAAATGCTGCAATCTGATTGGTCAAGGGGAAAGTGTGATCCTCTCACTTCTCCCATGGGCCGTTGCTTCACTTGAACTAACGCTGGGCTCTTCTCTGCTTCCTATTCAAGGAAGTGCACCCAGTAAAGACCGCGGTAAGTTAATGGGTTAGTATAAATCTACAGAGCGACGAGCACTGTTGGTTCGCCGCTCCAAGCAATTTCTGGGTCTTCATGTTTTGGATTGCTGCACATGTGTCATGGATTTTGTTTAAAACTAAGTTACTGTTAGAGACTGAATTTCATGGGTCTACAGTGGATATTCTCTCATATTTAGTATCATGTGCGTCAGCGTAACATAACATAGACCCCTTGCTACATGTATTTGATACTATGATCTCACTTCTGCGGCCATGTACTTTACCTCCTGTCTTTACTGAAGGCAGATTGAAAAGCACTTTAAAATAATAAATTGGTTTATTTTATATGATATGAATGAACAGAATACGGTTTTCAGAATGGGACTCAATCAATTCCCTATTGCTCCTCATATAAAATCCCTACTGCCATTATGGGTGAAAATTCATTATTGAAGCTAGCTGTACCTAAGCTAATTGGTCTTGAAATCCTCTCCTATTGACTGTATGCATTCTGACCTACATCTGGAACCCCAGTCTCCCTGATTCACATTCATTCTGAAGAGGCAGCATACAAAGCCAGACTCCTGACTCCTCCCACAACTCTGCATGTCAAGATTGGTCCACCAACCTGCTAATCAAAACTACACCTTTAAAAAACTTCTACTGCCTGTGGAGTCTTGCAGTCCATGTATGCCTGTTGAGCTCGGCCCCCTGCTTGGAACATTGAATTAGAAACCCATTTCACCATAATGGCAAGAAGTACCTCAGACCAGGCTCTAACGAACTTTGTTGTAGCAAAGCTAATGTAACATGCAAATGTAAACAAACTGATGTCTGAGATGCTTGGTCGATCTGGTACCCTACTCTGGGAACCATCCTAAGTCAACATTCTAAATGGCTTATATATCTCTGGGAGTTAACACTTTGTAAGCTGAAACTAACCTTCATAGCAATATAAGTACATGAATTAAAACCAGGCCAAATAAGTTAAGCCCCAAATACTACAGAGAATTAAAACTAAAATAAAGATGAAAAATAAGTTTTCAGAATGTGACCATTGCTGCCACTTGTAGTTTCTAACCAGCGAAAAAACTCTAAAAGATTTCAGTTGCACTACCCTGATGGCCAGGTGGATAAAGGCTCCACTTGGTTTTGCACTGAGGCAGAAAGAGCAGAATATCCTCACTTCAATTCCTGATCTGCTCTGAAGTAACTGATTTCAGTTGCGGCAACAGTTGAAGTGATACAACAGGCCTCAGTGATTCTGGGCTCGCAAAGAGGAAATCCATCCTGGCTTCTTGCCACTGATTCATTTCCACGATAGCAGCTGTATGGATGAATGGAGTCCAGACAAGATGTCTATGAGGCCTTCCATGGTTGAAGAGTGGCCACTTGGGTGAGGTACTGTAGGGCTGTCACTGCCTGTGGAACTGTGCCTGAGCATGAGGCAGCATTCCCAGGACAGGAGGGAAAAATGAGGGAGGAGGGGAACAATTCAGAAAATGACTTCTGCTAAAAATCATAATCATAATTGAAAATAACTGAATTTGAACTGATTCTGATCTTAGAACCTTGTGAAGGATGAAAGTCAAAATAACAGAAATCTAGACTGCACATTTAAAAATTTACCTTTGCAGCAGGCTCTTTCTCTGCCAAAGTGTATTGCTTCTGTCTATTAAATGTTAATAAAGTGTGGTTAAAGCTGTAAAAGGCAATTGCAGAATACTTTTTTTAAACCTATTTTTTCGCATTGAGCTATTAATTAATAATAAAAACATAGGAACATAGGAACAGGAGTAGGCCATTCAGCCCCTCATGCCTGCTCCGCCATTTGATAAGATCAGAGTGAAACATTTTTAGAACTCAGCCATAGAATCTAATGAGCATTATATATAAATAAAAAATGCCCCAGATGTACACTTTTCAGCAGAGAAAGGCATCAAGCTGACTTTGTATTCATGGCATCAACAGCTGAGCCATCTTCAAACTTACCACAAAGATGTTAGTTTTTCAGGCTCACTTTATTATCTGTGCAGTGTCTGACTCAGTTTGAGGTAAAGTGACTTCCCCATAATCTAACAGGTTCTGGGATTTAAAAAAATCCTCTCATTCAACGGGTGCGTACCCAAAATGTAACCTTGTGAAACCAAGTCCTTGTTAGTGGCAGCAAAGCTAAGGCTGGTGTTGTCACTATACTACCAAGAAATCAGTTTAACAAGCTTACACATCGAGGTATGCAGTCAGTGTTTGAATTCCCATCAGGTTTTTCCCATCTTAGTGTCGGTGAAACCAATTTAGATCTATTTTTAGGGCTAATCCTGGTTGATTCTGAATCAGTGAGCTTTGTGCACTCAGGTTGATTTAAAAACGATAAATGGTGTAATTTTTAAAACATTTTTAATTAGAATTTTTTAAATAGAATTTGGGGATTAAAATTTGCAGGAGCGATCCCCACCTTCAATAAACATCCCTGTTCCCCCCCCCCCCACTAGAATGACACGTTCAGAGTTTTGATCAAATTAGAATTGATAGAAAATGATGTGCCACTTTTAAATACTGATCATCACTTCCTGACAACGTTTAAAATGAATGAGCCAGAAATCGCTCTTGAAGTAACAGAGGAGCTCAACACGCTGTCCGTTTTTAGTGGTGAATTGAAGGAGCGAGTTCACGTGTTTACACATGTGCAGTGAAAACTTTGAAATCCAGAACTTGCTCCTAGTGGTTTGCCGGCGATATGACAGCTTCAAATTAAAGGGACATCGCACGCTGCAATCAGAGAAATCATTGAAAAAGCGTCAACTTGCTTATCTGCCCAGCTGGAAAGTAATTAATTACGCCACTAAACAGGTACGCTTAAAAATATCTAGGTTTTAGAAGTGTGGTTAGTCTTAATGACTGACAAACAACTAAAATTTAACTTTTAAAAATGTGGAGTCTCATATTAATCCTTATTTTAACAGTTTTTAAAAAAAGTCATAAAAAAAAGTTAAAAATTAAAAAATTAATATTTTTTTTACTTTTCCCTTCTGCCTCTTTAATTTAATTCAACTATTTATTTGGCTTTTTATAAAAAAATAAATAAATTTTTATTTACAATGATATCCAGAATATTAACTTTAAATGAATGAAGTCTGCTTGCCTGTTTGAGTAATGCAGCCTGAATCTGTGGCCATGACTTCTCTTCCTGACAGATTTTGTGGGCGTGTCTTCTCCTCACAGATGTTTCCAGCCGCGCAGCAACTCACGCTGCTCAGAGGCTGGGTTGATAGCGCACATTTTGTTCAAAGTTCAAATTCAAGCAATTGGACACTACAGAGCCCGCAGTAAGTATTTTTGTTAATTAAATTCGCAGGAGCTGCGGTGAGTGTTGCTTCGCCGCTCTGTGCAATTTCTGGCCCCGAATGATAAAATAAGCACTGCAAGGACCTTTGTCTGATCCAAAATTGGACCCAACTCCAACACATAAGTGGTACAAACTACTGAATAGGTTTTAAGTATTGATTTCTCTGTATAATTGGCTCAGGTGTAAGGTTGAGGCCTATTTTCCCGCATTCCATTCAGTACCCAGATATGAGACTAGGAACTGTGGAGAAGCAAAGGGGTTTGGCTGTCCAGGTAAACAAATTACTACAAGCTAGTGCATAGGTACATAAAGTTATCAAAAAGGCTAATGGAATGTTGGCCTTTATCTCAAAGGGGTTGAAATACAAAGGGGAGGAAGTTATGAATCAGTTACACAAAATCTTGGTCAGTCCGCATCTGGACCATTCAGTTTTGGGCACTGCACCTCATAAGATATATAGGCCTTGGAGACGGTGCAGTGCAGATTCACCATAATTATACCGGGGCTTAAAGGGTTAAATAATGATGACAGGCGCATAAACTTGGCTTGAGTTTAGAAGGTTGAGGAGTAATCTAACTGAGGTGTTTAAAATGATAAAAGTATAAAATAGGGTAGATACAGTGAAACTATTTCCTGTGGTGGGGTAATCCAGAGCAATGGGGTACGATATTAAAATTAGAGCAAGGCCATTTGGGAGTGAAATCAGGAAACACTTTTTCACATAAAGGGGAGGGGAAATCTGGAATTCTCTCCCCGAAAGGCCGTGGATGCTAGGTCAATTGGAGCTTTCAAGATTGATAGCGATAGATTTTTGTTGGGTAAGGGTATCAAGAGATATGGATCAAAGGCGGGTAAATGAGTTGAGGTACAGATCAGCCATGATCTGATTGAATGGTGGAACAGGCTATTGGGGCTGAATTGGCCTACTTCTGTTCCTATGTACCTTTTCTCCCCCAGCATTTCTGACAATTTAGACCAGTAATTATGAGCTAATAATGTTGTTTAGGATGAGATGTTTTTATGTTGCTGAGGGGAACTGATGTTTGTGCCAGAGACAGTGGGGGAATGTTTATGAGATGTTTTGATGCTGCTCTCAGACATTGTGGATGGAGTCAGTCAATCAGACCATCCCGAATGGTTATCTGTTCAGGTGCTGGTCAAAAACAAACAATCCTGGGCAGTGCTGCATCAGTGACCTCTGCAGCAAAAACTACAAATTCACCATTGGAACATAAGAACATAAGAAATAGGAGCATGAGTAGGCCATAATGCCCCTCGAGCCTGCTCCGCCATTCAATCAGATCATGGCTGATCTATGACCTCAACTCCATATGATCCCCATATCCCTTGATTGCCTTAGAGTCCAAAAATCTATTCATCTCAGCCTTGAATATATTCAATGACTCAGCATCCACAGCCCTCTGGGATAGAGAATTCCAAAGATTCACAACCCTCTGCATGAAGAAATTGCTCCTCATCTCAGTCTTGAATGGCCGACCCCGTATCCTGCGATTATGCCCCCTAGTTCTAGAGGAAACAATCTCTCAGCATTTACCCTGTCTAGCCCTCTCACAATCGTATATGTTTCAATGAGATCACCCCTTATTCTTCTAAACTCCAGAGAGTACAGGCCCATTCTACTCAACCTCTCTTCATAGGACAACCCTCTCATCCCAGGAATCAATCTAATGAACCTTCGTTGCACCGCCTCTAAGGCAAGCATATCCTTCCTTAGATAAAGAGACCAAAACTGTACGCAGTACTCAGGGTGAGGACTCACCAATGCCCTTTACAACTGTAGTAAGACTTCCATACTCTTGTACTCCAGCCCCCTTGCAATAAAGGCCAACATTTGTCTTCCTAATTGCTTGCTGTATCTGCATACTGACTTTTTGTGCTTCTTGTATGAGGACACCCAAGTCTCTCTGAGCACCAACATTTAATAGTTTCTCACCATTTTAAAAATATTCTGTTTTTCTATTCTTCCTACTAGAACGAAGGTGATGTAGGTTTTTTCACTTCCCTACCTCTTGACCTTAATATACTGAGTGGAGTAATGAGTCTCAAACATATTTAATTGTTCATACAACACTCCTTACTTTAAATCATACAATTCTTAATACAATGGTTAGCGTAATATAACAATACAGCTCCCTCAACTTTAACAGATTGGATACATAAAACCTCGATTGGGCTGCACTGCACTCAGGACGATGAATGGATCAGTCTCTTTGTTCCCAAGGGTTCTCCCGATCTTCTTGGACGGTATGTTATCCCCTGCCGGCTAGCATCAAGGCGTCTGATTCTATCTTCTTTTATCCTTCACTTGTGCATCAAGGTTTTCCCAGTAATTGTTACCCACTCCCTTTATCAGCAATGTATCTGCTAATCTTGGCACACCATAATCCTGCACATTCACAATTTCAACAGTTTCAACAGTTTGTGGTAAACTGCAGTTCGTAAACAAGTCCAAAGTGCTTCGCGCGATTCTTCTGACTTACTCTAGTCTTTTCAAGATATGTCAAGTCACAAGTTAACAGTCTCAAAATCCATGGGGTAAATTTTAACCCCACAATTTGCTGAGTTGGGGGCGGGTGGGAAGGTAAAAATTGTAAATCCCGACCGGAACCCGTCTCCAACCCGTCCGATTTGGTTTTAACGGAAGCTGGTCGAGGGCTGGGCGACCAATCCACTCCCAGGAGGCGGGTCTGTCAGTAAAATCTTTTAATAGGTTTTTTATTTTTAACTCCAGGGTCCGGGATTCCCAGGCTTTCTGATTTACTCCACGTAAGAGGAAGCGAGAAGGGTCAGATCAACAGGTGAGTGCCTTTATTGCACTGCTTTGCGGGCCAGGAGGAGCAGGAGTGTTTCCTCTAGGCCCAACAAGCTCACCTGCCGCGATCCGACACACTCGATCGACCGACCCCCTCCCCATGTCTGACCCCCCCCCAGTATCACCACCCCCCCCAATATCCGACCTCACGATGATCTCTCACCCCTCCACAATCTCTAACCCCCTGTGTACAACCCCCCCAACATCTCTGTCCCCCAATATCTCCGCTCCCCCCATGACTGAGTCCCTGATGACCACCAACCATGATGACGACCCCGATGACCCCCAATGACCGCTGACCCTGATGACTCCCCCCATGCCCCGTCGATGACCGACCCCCTCAATGGCCGACCCCCCGATGACTGACCCCCCCGATGACTGACCCCCCCATGACTGATCCCCCCATGACTGACTACCCCATGATAACCCCCCATGATCAACCCCCCCATGACCAACCCCCCCCATAACTGACCCACCTGATGACCGGCCCCCCATGACGACCCCCCACATGACCAACACCCCCATGACCGACTCCCCCCCAATGACTGACCTCCCTCCCCTCATGACCAACCCCCTCCCCGATGACCAACCCCCAACCCCCCCACCCCGATCTAAGACTCACTTGCTGGCATCCATTCTCTTGCTGCTCTCCCGTCCGACTGACAGCCAGCCTGTCAATCTGGCTGACTGTCGGGCGGAAACGTACTGAAAAAAATTGAGAAACGCCTTTACGCCAAAATAGTATAGACGTGCGGGAATCCCATACTTCCGGGTTTCCAGTCGCTAAGTCCTTCCCCCCCACCACCCACCGCCGCCAACCCCCAAACCCCCCGCTCTCTTCCCGGCTCCCCATTAAAATTTACTCCCAAATTTCAAGTTAACAGTCCCTGAATCCTTCAGTGGAGAAAAATTATCTTTTATAATCAGTTAAATTACAGAGAAAATAAAGGAAGTTTGTACCATGTAAATAGCTGGAAATAACAAATTTTGGAAAAAGAATGAAAGTTACTTGCATCTTAAGAATGCTTTGTGAAATGACAGTTAAATAACAATCCATATATTATGAGGTATACTTTGGGATCAGTGTACAATAGGGGTGCAAATGTTACACCCCTATTCAAAAAAGGAGAGAGTGATAAACTCAGGCCAGTCAGCCTATCATCGGTGGGGGGGAATCTTTTAGAGACAATAATCAGGGACAAAATTAATTGTCTCTTGGAAAGGTATGAGCTAATAAATGAAAGTCAGCACAGTTAAAGGAAAATCGTGTTTGACTAATTTGATTGAGTTCTTTGATGAAGTAAGGGAGAGGGTCGATGAGGGTAGAGTGGTTGATGCATAAATGGACTTTTAAAAGGCCTTTGATAAAGTCCCACATAATAGACTTGTCAGCTAAATTAAAGCCCATGGAATTAAAGGGGCAGTGGCAGCGTGGATACAAAATTGGCTAAAGGACAGAAAGCAGAGAGTAGTGGTGAACGGTTGTTTTTCAGACTGGAGCTTGCAGCAAGCAAGCTGCCTTGACATCCAAGCACAATGCCATATTTCAGGCTTACTTGTCATCAGCTAGTTTATCGAGATCCTCAAAGTTTTGGCAAAGAGATGTATCTGCTGTGAGGCTGATTCACCCTCCAGAGTAATCAGTGACATGACAGAGCCCCATCCCCGCCTGTCCCCACCAAACAATTTCTCCATTTTGCCACAAGTCCATCTCACAGCTTGGGCTTTGATCTCATACATGGCTTGGAGATCTGAACCAAGGAGAACTATCGGGACACACTCTTATACACCAAAATCTTAATCTGCACTGTCTTTATCATCTTTCTTCAATGACAACAAAGTGTTCTTTGTTCCTTCTCAGCAGCCTCGTACAGAAATATATCCAGGCTAAAGTTTACACCAAACAGGAACCCCCAGATATTGATATGTGTGAAGAATTGAGTCCTTTTATCTTCCAATCATTTTCTTCAAGATTCCCCATTGAGCTGTGAAAAGCCATAATACTGCACCTGGGGGCACCCCAAACGTATCTCTCTGGTTATCGTATTGTTGAAGATGCTGAGTAGAGTACACTAGATCCCATAGTGTGTCTGCCAATAACAAAATATTATCCTTGAAAAGGAGCGCTGCACTTCTTTCAGAAATATCTGGAATACCATCCAAACAAGCAAGTTTACGAGTGCAGAACCTCTTTCAGAACTGAAGTATAGGAGGTAGATATGCATATTAATGCATGAAAAGGGGGAGGGGAATAATATAAAAACAGACAAACATAGAGAGAAATCATGAGTGGAATGTGCAACAGATCATTTCAGTCAAATAATAGACAGAAGACATTAAGGAAACAAAGGGTGTGTAAGTAGTAAAGGAAGTGGAAGGCCTAGGGAAATGTCAGGAGATAGGAAGGATGGAAAACCTGGGTATCAAGTACAAAATTAAAACAAGTCTAAAAATGAGATCTAGCAAGTGTCCAGGATTATTGAAGTCAATGTTCAGACCAGAAGGTTTCAGGAGAAGGATAAGATATTATTCTTGAAAGTTTGTGTTGAGCTTTGTTGGAACTTTGTATGAGGCCAATGACAGGTCAGATGGGAATGGGAGGAGGAGTTAACGGGGCGAGTCGCAGGGAGTCTGGGTTGCACTTGCAGACAGAACGGAAGTGTTTGGCATTCGCAATGCAGAGGAGTCTGCACCGCGAGTAGCGAATATTATGATGGGAGTCCAGAGAAACCCTTGAGTAAATTTGGAGCCATGATAATGGTAGGGGTTTTATGCTATGTTATGCAAAATGTGGCAATTAATTTTTAATAACTCAATAAGTTAAATTTCATTTAGATTACACGATAGTCTGGGGTTTTTAGCTGTACTGGGTTCAAATTACATGACTCTGTCCATTTTCCCATGAAAACAATAAATAAACGGCTTTAATTATTGTTATGGCCCTAAAAAGTTCTGGGGCAGTGATCCCAGCAATTATACTGGGAATGCGCTCACACATGATCTTCGCTGCTGACCACCCCCTCCCCCCCCAAAGTTTGGGGTCAGTAGGATGTCCACTCATTTGCATGTCACTGGTGGTGTTCACATCAGTAGGGGCGTATCTCGGGTGCCCCCCAGACTGGGGAAGCCAGGAATCCTGGTGTTTGCTGGCTGCTCCGAGGGGTGGGGTTGGGGTGCCATCCCCCCCCCCCCCAAGAAAAGGCTCCATAAGCTGAAGGCAACTGAAATAATTGTTCGCATTCTAACCAATTTTTGGGGGTCCAGAACATCTCCAAAGCCTGGACCTCCAAGGTGAGGTCCCCAAATGTCATTCCATATAAAATAATGGTAATAATCTAGAACACTAATTTATAGTTTCCGTGGAAACATGGAGAGTATCATGGAATTCAATCCCCAAAACACCATTCACTCCAAATCAGTGGATCTGATAATAATACATGGTAAATTATCTGTAGTTATAAAACAGCATATCCTCCAACTCACCATGATCTACGCCATAGGAGGCCCACTGTGTCTTAAAAAGGTGTGTCTATCACATGTTTTTTGGTCTCTGTCTTACTTCTGGCATCGGGAGACTTGAGGGACGGTAGAAGTATGAGTAAATGGTATTTGAGACATCAGGCACTGGGCATCCAAAACATGAAAGAAAACAGGCAGTCGTCATTATTCCCTCATATCACACATTATGGGATTGATTTTGAATGACTTTGCTTGGCATTAACAGGGCAGTAACGGCCTCAAAATAGTCTTGGTAGCCTAACTGCTGCGTTAACACCGACAATGCAGCCAGCGCCATTTAAAAAGGGGCCTACCTCTGTGTGTCTGAAGTCCCTGCCTGATTCAGGTGATAGGCCCCTTTTAATATGGAAACTGGAGTCTTATTTATGTCATAGGACCCCGATTGCCATTTTAGGAAGGAACTGGTTGGAGCCTGTGTAGTGCAGTCTCTGATCAGTTCCATGAGCGATGGAAGAGGCCCAACAAAGGTAAGTCTTGAATTAGTTTTGTGGGCCCCGGAGGAGCATGAGTGCACCTCTAGGCCCACAAAATAATCTGAGCTGCTGCCCCCCACAAGAGCCCAACCCTCTACGATTGCAATCCCTCCCTTCCCCCTGACTTACCTTCCTGGCAGCATCTCTGGCCCATTTTCCTGTGATGAATCTGGTGAGCTGCGTTGGGACGGAGCCTCAAAATCATGGGGGCCTCTTCGCCGCTGGAATCGGTGGACGACCATCGCACTTCGTCAGTCGGCCGCCCCTATGAAGGTTAATTTTTCAATTTTTTTTTAGGAAGTATGTTTCTGGAACCTTGGTTAGGTTTCGTACTGTTGCTGCTCACTTCCATAATGCTCTACACAATACCTCCTTCTGACCCTTTAGGAAAAGTTGACAGCCCTGAAACAGCACTAAAATAGTTAACTCGCATTATTATGTGTAGCCTCACTGAACAAATAAATCAGTAAGGTCTGCAACAGCACTGCTCAGTGTTCAAATAAAATGACTGCAATTCAGAATCTGATCTAATATGCTGTCCCAATCTATGAAGCATATTGTGATAAATATTTCTGTTTCTCTTTCATATACTATTCTCATTCAGCCGAAGACTTACAATTACAGACCTACTGCAAAATAAGTGATGTTAGTCATGGAAGCAGGAGGATTAAATTGGCGAGCTGCATGTCACTTGTGATTTGCGTTGAGGCTGAATTTGAGAGCCATTGGTATTCATGGCAATAGAGTAGGGGTGCAAAATGCTGATATATTGTTTTAAGTAACAAGAAAATAAAAGACTAACATGATGGGTTAATTAAATATAGTATCGTTAAGCCGTCGCTATTTTTCTGTAAAGAAGCCTGATTTAGGATAGCTCCCAACAATTCTTAGAATTAATAAGTTGGGAACAAAACCTTAGTGTTAAACCTGGAAAAGCTTGATGTCTTTGCCACTCATGGGAAACATCTGATTTTTGGGATAAATCTAAAAGGTAAATTGAAAATGAGGCGATTCAGTACATGGGTAAAAATGAAGCAAAGATTTATTTTCATACATTTTGCTTTGGAGCTTACTGCAGAGGATTAAATATTGGCCATGGTTACTTTTGTGTTGTTTCCTGGCTGGCAGTATCATATAAAGGCTGAATTATATTGCATATCATTTTTAACTTCATTGCCAGCCTTAATAGTTGGTCTGAGCAACTTTAAAAGCAAAGATTGAGTGTATGCTTTTCTTCCAGTTGATTCCCGGCATTAAAGTAGTCCAACAGCTTGGTTTTTATTAAACTTCATAATATAAAAACTGGAGACACTGCAAACCACAATATTATTTTACTCATCCTGCTGCATCAATTAAAGAAAACTAGAAATGACTGTTGGTGATTTAGGCAGATGAGCACTTAACACATTCATATGATAGTCCTCTGTTCACCATTTTATCAGAGGCGTAGTTCATTTAAAATGAGCACGGCCACACCTCCTTTAAAATAGTTCAGAGAGGAATGCCATGCAAACATGTTTGGTGTTAGTATGCTGTTGTTGATAACAATATTTCCTAGCCTGAAGTGTTGTCTGGCTCCGTTTCTGTTGGTAGAAACAGGCCATGTCTGCACTCAAGGGGCTGTAGACATGCTCAAGTGCTTCATTACTTCCACCAGACTCACAGAGATGTTTAACCTCTCCATTTAGGAAGCAATGTGCATGCATTTGTGGAAAGGGGGCTCTATGTGGCTATTTTATCTACAATCTGTCACAATTACACAAGATAGAAAAAATCCTTTCCAATTATTTTTCCTCCTTCACTGTCTATAGTCTCTGACTCTTATTTTGTTTCTTACTTTAGTCATAGCTCCAGAGTCTACAGCTGTCCATGTAACTCTTGGGGAAGGGGATTCAAAATGAAAAGTCTAAGTTCAAATTGGGAGTTGATGGAAATAGTTATAGATACTTTAAAGGCTTCCCAAGATCCAAGCACTCTTTAGATTTAGGCATATTACAGTATAAACTGGCAGCAGAAAGCAACTCTGCTGTGTCACTGGGCCATCACCTTATTTAAGGTACTTGTTGTATCCAGGCAATCTGCAGTAGCCCCATTACTTTCAGTTTGCCCCTAGCTTTTCTTTGCTCTTCCCTGCATCTTTAACAGACCACAACTTAACCAGCAATATATACCTTTTTGTCTGGAATGGACAGGAACTGTGGCCATCCCATTCTTATGAGGATCAGATTTCACTGATGTCCTTGCCAATCTGCTGCTTGTATAGTTTCTAATCATATTCAAAACTATAAAAACCTTAAATTTAAGAATCAATCTTTGGGCATCAGATCTGTTTGCCCTTTGTTAAGGTTCCTAAAATTGCATCATTTTGTGCAACTCACATAACTGTAAAGCACATAAAATCAAACAGTTTAATGAAAAAGGCCAGTAATTCAGTAAATAATTTTAATTTGTGTGGAATATTGAATTTAAATTATTTTCTATTGCATTTTATCAAAACAAATTGTGAAGTAAATTAAATTAATTGTAAAATGGGAAAGACGGCTAAATGCAGTCTCTTTGCCCAAAGGGTCTGTTGTGCATGTGTAAACTGGCATTTAAAGGTCAACTCCAGAGCAGATCATAAGTGGGTATGACAAGTAAAACTAAATTTGAAACTATTAAGGTATAATAAGTTATATGTAAGCACTGATTCACTGCCAAGCATTAGCTAAACTAATTTGACAAGATGGAAATCGTCAAAAGACTAGAGGTAAGCAAGGATGCAAATCATGGAACTCGTACATCAATAGAAATCAGATTATATCATAAAGGTCAAATCTTCAACTGGTAAATGCAATGCTATCATTAGAGAAGAATTATTGCATATGTAACAAATAATCATATTTTGTAAGCAAGAACTGGAAGGTGCAATAGTGAGACCTCTTTCTATTTATTAACTTCCTCAATATCCATATAGGCTCCTACCAGAATATATAAACATCTTCAAGATTCTTAAAACCTTTGCAGTATTGAACAGGATAGCATAACCATAAAGTATATGCAGGTGACATCACTTTCTGTGTAAAGGTGCCTGATCATATTTTGGCTTTCCTTTTCCATTCAATTTTCTCTTCTTCTCTCCTGAACTATAGAAGTTCACAACTCAGAAAGAGGCCATTCAGCCCATCGTGTTTGTCCTGACTCTTTGCTAGAACCACTTAAAATTAATCTCACTGGTCTGTTTTACCTCCTCTGCTTCAAATGTTTATCTACTCTTCCCTTAAAAGATGTCATGAAATCTGCCTCAACTCTTATAACTCTCTGTGTAAACACATTTCTCCTAACTTTGCTCTTTACTCTCTTAGTAACAGTTTTAAATTGATGACCCCTCATCAATGATTCCCCAATGAGAGGAAATGGCTTTTCTCTACTCACCTTATCAAAACTTCCCATTATTTTAAAAACCTGTATTAAATCTCCAAGTCTACTCTTCAGTCAAAATTGTCCTTGTACCTCAAGTTCTGAAGGCATTGACTCATGCTGTGCACTCCAAGAGCACCTCCCATCCTCTGCTACCCTGTGATACATTCTTCATATGTGAGCCTGGACAGTGTGTCAGCAAGCTACTTTACCATGGGTGGCATCACAACCAAACCCAACCTTTCCTCACACGATGTGCAGACTTTCCAGCATCAGTCACTAGATGGCCATTAGCAGCAGAAGCCCTGGCTGAGGCTAATTTCATCATAAGAACATAAGAACATAAGAAATAGGAGCAGGAGTAGGCACCTCAAGCCTGCTCCACCAATCAATCAGATCATTGCTGATCTTCAACCTCAAGTCCACTTTCCTGCCCAATCCCCATATCGCTTGATTCCCCTAGAGTCCAAAAATGTATCTATCTCAGCCTTGAATATACCCAATGACTCAGCATTCACAGCCCTCTGGGGTAGAGAATTCCAAAGATTCACAATCCTCTGAGTGAAGGAATGCCTCCTCATCTCAGTCTTAAATGGCCAACCCCTTATCCTACGACTATACCTTTTAGTTCTAGACTCTCCAGCCAGGGGAAACAACCTCTCAGCATATACCCTGTCAAGCCCCCTCAGAATCTTATCTGTTTCAATGAGATCACCTCTCATTCTTCTAAACTCCAGAGAGTATAGGCCCATTCTACTCTAGCTCTCCTCATAGGGCAACTCTCTCATCCCAGGAATTAATCTAGTGAACCTTCGTTTCACCGCCTCGAGGGCAAGTATATCCTTCCTTAGATAAGGAGACCAAAACTGTACACTGTACTCCAGGTGAGGTCTCACCAAAGCCCTGTATAATTGTAATAAGACTTACTTATTCTTGTACCCCAACCCCCTTGCAATAAAGGCCAACGTGCCATTTGCCTGCCCAATTGCTTGCTGTACCTGCATGCTAACTTTTTGTGTTTCTTGTACCAGGACACCCAAGTCTCTCTGGACACCAACATTTAATAGTTTCTCACCATTAAAAAAAAATCTGTTTTTCTGTTCTTCCTAACCTCACATTTCCCCACATTATACTTCATCTGCCACCTTCTTGCCCACTCACTTAACCTGTCTATATCCCTTTGCAGACTCTTTGGGGGTGATTATAAACCCCAAGAACGGGTGGGTTCGGGGCGGGTGGGAATTGAAAATAGTTGTTTCTTTGGGTCGCAACCCAAAAATATTTGGACTTTGCATTCCCAGTTGGAAGCCTATACTTTTACACACCGACATTAAACCCAGAAATAAAGCCGGGTTGTGGTTGAAAGGTAGGAAACAATAAGTATTCATTAAAGACCTTTGGGGTTAAATTTGGGAGCACCCAACCCTCGGTGCAGCATTATTCTCCCACGCACAAATGGTGAAGTCCAAGGAGCCCCGGATATTGGGCATTGGACTTCATCATAATGAAGATGGCACTGCAGGAGGAGGTAGGTGCTCCAAGTTTAGGCCACTGTTGGTGCAGTGGCCCACAGGTAGGTACTTAGGTTCAGGATTGGGAGGTCGAGTTGCTATTGACGGCTCCAACTTGGGATCGGGGCGTCAACTTAGGATCGGGGGGGTCGAGTCGAAATCGGGGGCCAGGTTAGTTGGGGGCTTGAACTGGGGATCAGGATTGAGGACTTGGAGGAAGTAAGGGGGGGGTGGTCAGGGGACCTAGATCTCAGGACCAGGAGGGGCGGCGATTGGGATGCTGATTGTGGTGAGTATTTACCTTTTTTTTTATTTAGGTGTGCCTAGGTTGGTTTTCTCTCAGACAAACCAATGTTGCAGTAAGTACCTGAAACAGGTGTTAGGCCTCTCCTTTGCATATGCAAAGGTCTTTATGCCTGCTTCAGGCATGGGTAAAAGATATCTCTTATTTGTCCTTACCCACTACTACAAGCGGCACACTTCTGGAAATATTTGGAAGACGGAAGCCATTGTCTTTGACCCCCGCAACAAACTCTGTTCCCTAGCCACTGATTCCATCCCCCTCCCAGGCTGAGGCTGAACCAGACCGTTCGCAACCTCACCATCCTATTTGACCCTGAGCTGAGCTTCCGACCCCATGTCCTCTCCATCACCAAGACCACCTACTTCCACCTCCGTAAAAGCGCCCATCTCCACCCCTGCCTCAGCCTATTTTCTGCTGAAACCCTCACCATGCTTTTGTTACCTCCAGACTTGATTATTCAAATAATCTCCTGGCTGGCCTCCCATCTTCAATCCAAAACTCATCCAAAACTCTGCTCCCCATACCCTAACTCGCAACAAATCCCATTCACCCATCACCCCTGTGCTCATGGTCCAGCAACGCATCGATTTTAAAATTCTCATCATTGTGTTCAAATCCCTCCCTAAACTTACCCCTCCCTATCTTTGTAACTTCTTCCAACCCTACAACCCTCCAAGAACTCGGCATTCCTCCAATTCTGGCCTGTTGCGCATCCCCGATTTGCTTCACCACTCCATTGGCAGCCATGCCTTCAGCTGTCTAGGCCCTAAGCTCTGCAATTCTCTCCCTAAACTTCTCTACCTCTCTACTCCCTTTAGACGCTCTTTAAAACCTACCTCTTTGACCAAGCTTTTGGTACTGGTCCTAATATCGCCTTGTGTGGCTTGGTGTCAAACTTTGTTTGATAATGTTTCTGTGAAGCACATTGGGACGTCTTACAGCATTAAAGTTGATATATGAATGCAAGTTGTTGTTGTTGAAAGAAAGGATTAATAAACAAAAAGCAGATAACGTAAGGAAAGGACAAAAGGCCATTCTGCCCATGAAAGCTCATCTGCTCACTAGTCCGACTAACCCAGCCTAGCATCCAACTGCATTTTAAACAATCTGTATATCTTTGACTCTACTGCCTTACCTGGTAGATTATTACAAACTTTTAGCAACTTTTCAGTTGATATTTGTATTATATGTAAAATAATTTATATGTTTTGAATTTCTGTCCACTCTTCTGACTTACCTTGAAAAACACCCTTCCAGGATCACCTTGTCTATGCCATTTAATACTTCATGTGCCTTGATGACAGTCCCTCATCCACCTTTTCTCTGGACTAGTATTTCCTCATGGGTCATTCATTATACATTGGTTACTCTGCTTTGTGCCTTGTCCAGTGCACGTACGTCCCCTTTGAAATGTTTTTAATGGGATGGTACCAGTGCTACGGGCGTGATCTGATCAGAGCATTACAAAGCCTCAGCAAAAGTTCTGTAGACCTACACAAAGCTTCACTGGGGGGGGCAGAATGCATTATAAAGTCAGACCTTCAGATCTATGCACAAATGCTGAAGCCATGACTCACTTTGCAGCAAAGACTTTCTGGGCTGTGGGGTACATTACACTGTGGGTCAAGTAAAATATCACTGGACGCTTGAAAATGATGTCGGTAAATCCCATGTTGGATTTCATTTTTTATTCGAGATTCCACCGCTGGCTCTAAACTCACCCGTGTAAAATGAATGCATAACTAACCGTAATATCTGGCCTGCTGAATTAGATTTCTTAAAGGAGGGTTTTTATTAAAAGTTTTCATATTTTTCTGCATTTTCAATCAGATTTTACTGTTTTGTTCTGCGCATTAATTGCTTTTGTTGGGTAGTCTGCCATTTTGTTAGTTTGTTTCTGCCAGTACTTTCTGTCAGTATTCTTGGTTGCTCTGCTATTTGCACACAAAGTTTGATCAACGCATGGAATAGACTTCCAGATACAGCGGTGAAGGCAAAAACCCTAGAAATATGTAAGAAAGAATTGATGCCGCAATGGGGGGACTTTAGGATCTGTCAGGGCAGATGAATTTAAATAGACCGAATAACCTTCCTCAACCATAACTATCTCAAGAATTTGTTCTCCACCTGTACTTGCATTTACTAGAAAACAACCTAGAAAAAGAGAAGAGGGGCAACAGCTTGGATGAAGTCTTGATAGCAACTTGATCAGAGTTTGCTTTCCACATAATGACACAGAATTAATCCTCACTTTCTGATTTGGTTCCAGTAAATGAATGAGTTGGCTACAACAAAATGAAGAACAGGAAAGGTAAAGCACAAACCTTCAGTTGAGACTATGCTTCCTTCTTCCATGACACTTGCTTTTTTCATATTCTCGCTCTTACGCTGCCTCCTTGAAACAACAACTTGCATTTATACAGTGCCTTTAAAATAGAAAAACATCCTAAGGTGCTTCACAGAGATGTAATCAGATAACAATGGACATTGAACCAAAAGACAGACTTATTTCGAAAGGTGACCAAAAGCTTGGGTTTTAAGGAGGGTCTTAAAGGAGGAGAAGAAAGAAAGAGGCAGAGGGGTTTAGGCAGGGAATTAGAGTGTGGGGCCTAAATGGTTGATGGTGCAGCCGCCAATGATGGGGTGTAGCGAGGGAGAGATGCACAAGAGGCCAGAGTCAGAAGAACAGGAGGAGGGCGTGGGGGTTGTAGGGCTGGAGGAGGTTACAGAGATGGGTGGGGCAAGGCCATGAAGGGAATTAAACACAAAGTTGAGAATTTTAAATTGGAGTTGTTCGGGAATGGGAAGCCACAAAGGATAGGTTGCAGGCAGCAGAGTTTTCAGAGGTTGCCGAATGGGAGCCCAACCAGAAGAGCATTGGAATGGTCAATTCTGGAGGTGACAAAGGCATAGATGACAGTTTTTGCAGCAGGTGGGCTGAGGCTGGGACGGAGGCGAGTGAAGTTACAGAGATGGATGTAGGGGGTTTTTGTGATGATGAGGATATGGGGTCAGAAGCTCAGCTCAGGGTTGAAAAGGACCCCATTTTTGCGAACAGACTAGTTCAACCAGAGATATCATTGTGTTTCCAGGCAGTGCAGTTTTCTAATTGCTAAGAAAATACAGCCAATACATGACAAGATCTGGTACAAAATTGTTTTGCTTTGTTGCATTGAAATAATTTAATGCATCAGAATGGTACTGCATTTGTCTGATAAAATTAATGTTATCAATAAAACTTCAATATAAATAAAGTTGTCTTTCTTAATTATGTGCCTTGTGTTAGATTGTCAAAAATTGACAGCCTTATTCGGAGGGGTGGCTAGCTTAGGAAATGGAAAAGTCACATTGGAGCAGTAGAGAGTGGAGGAAGCTATTCCTCACAAGGGCATGCTTTCCTGATCACACTAGATACATTTTCCCATACAGACTTCAACTTTGACGTAAAGTATTATCTTCCAAAAATTAAGAAGTTATATATAAAGCTCATTTCATCTCTTATTTCACTGAATTCCCAAGCTTAACCACCTCATTACAGAGAAACATTGAATTGAGGCCAAGCACCGTCCATAAGTAGGGATGAGAAAAAATAAAGAGGGTGGATTGGTTGATCATCATTGGCCACCACTTATTCCTCCAAAGCAGGCTGAAACTTAAACATCTCCAAAAGCTGACTCACAACTCAGCAGGTGCATAATTTTCCACTAGTGGCTGGGGAGGAGGATGGAATCGGTGACAAGGGTACAGAGGATGGAGATTGGGGGTTCCTCCTCTGCAACTTCTTTCCTTCTTGTTATGGGCATTGTTCTCCTGCAATAAGAGCAGAAGGGGTTTAATTTATTGACATTGGCAAGGGAGCATTCAGATATATCTGCAATTCAGCCTGCTGCCCAGAGTAAATATTATTACAGGTCAAGCCATCATACTCTATTGTCAGGAATACAGCCTTTCAGGCTGTCAGGAATGGATCTATTAATGCAAACATAAGAAACTTACAAAGCAGTGTCAGCCTGTGTAGATGCAAGTGTATGGGTCATGCCCTCACAGTTGAAACAATACATTCATCTGAAATCTGAGTGGAGTTTCCTACCTTGGCATGTCTAGTGAGATCATTGGACTTTTTCCTGCACAGCAGACAGGTTGTAAGAATATAGATATGTTTTTACATTATTTTCATATAGAATGAAGACAGAACAACAATGTAGGCAGAATCGGGTTTAAACTGTGTGCTCACAAATCCTACCTTTTAATCACAAAGACACTGACGACATTGGAGAAGGATGAAATATTGGACAATGTAACAAAAATTTCAGGGTCGAAGACATTGTACTATGTAAGGATAGGCAGGTATAGATTATTAAATAGAATAAGCTAATTGGCATTATATACATTATATAATATTGAGGTAAAGTTGTTAGGTTAAAACACACTCGATAGAAAGAGCAAGAGATAGGCTCTCAAAGCGGTTCCAGACAGGCATGTATCACAGCAAGGGGGAGTGTGAAGAATGAATTTCGATTGCCAGTGTAGATAAGAGAAGAAAAGTTTCTTTGGCAATAAAGATTGGAAGAGATAAGACATCAAAGGTGTACACAACAAAATGTAACAGCTGAAGGCACTGATGTCAACAGGATACACACAGGGAGGTAATGATGATATAATGGTACACACATTTGTCCAACGCAGTTTAACATGTAAGAATATAACTGAGTGAAGCTCCGAAATGGGGGGGGGACCTTAGCAATCTACTATTCCTGAAGCTAGTATATGCAGCAAAGATTATGTCTCCTGGGGCATGTGAGTATTATTGATGCCTATATTTCATATATATATATATATATATACTGCATGTAAGGGGTTATGTTTTATTATCTCATTGACTTGATTTAATAAAGTGTATTTATCAAACATTTTCAGTGTTTCCCTACTCCTCAAGTTTGTATTAGAGGTAAAGGATGCAATATCCTATAATACCTCCACATAAGGGCAATAGGAATATATGACAATATCCTAGATAAACCCAACACAGGTCTTTGTACTGTTAGCAGTGACCGGGTTTGCTAGATTTTTAAAAATTCGTTCATGGGATGTGGGCGTCGCTGGCGAGGCCGGCATTTATTGCCCATCCCTAATTGCCCTTGAGAAGTTGGTGGTGAGCCGCCTTCTTGAACCGCTGCAGTCCGTGTGGTGAAGGTTCTCCCACAGTGCTGTTAGGAAGGGAATTCCAGGATTTTGACCCAGCGACGATGAAGGAACGGCGATATATTTCCAAGTCAGGATGGTGTGTGACTTGGAGGGGAACGTGCAGGTGGTGTTGTTCCCATGTGCCTGCTGCTCTTGTCCTTCTAGGTGGTAGAGGTCATGGGTTTGGGAGGTGCTGTCGAAGAAGCCTTGGCGAGTTGCTGCAGTGCATCCTGTGGATGGTACACACTGCAGCCACTGTGGTGGTGAAGGGAGTGAATATTTAGGGTGGTGGATGGGGTGCCAATCAAGCGGGCTGCTTTGTCCTGGATGATGTCGAGCTTCTTGAGTGTTGTTGGAGCTGCACTCATCCAGGCAAGTGGAGAGTATTCCATCACACTCCTGACTTGTGCCTTGTAGATGGTGGAAAGGCTTTGGGGAGTCAGGAGGTGAGTCACTCGCCACAGAATACCCAGCCTCTGACCTGCTCTTGTAGCCAGAATATTTATATGGCTGCCTCACATCTTGCCCAAGACTCCACAAGACATGGCAACCTTCAATAGTGCAGACCTTCCTCTGCTACCTTGGTTCAATGAAATGTCCATGGCCTTGTCTGAAAGGCAAGGTGCTTTGTTGCTTTCATGACTACTTGTAGGCGAGTCTGCAATTTCATCATTATTGCGTTCCCCTTTGGTGACTGGAATCCACATACTCTTTTACACTTCTGCAGGCCTTTAATGCCTCCAGCAGCAGGCAATCTCCTGTCCCCTAATGGACAAAATGCCAAATCTAGCTGCGACTAGCACTGCAGCTAGCTCACAACATGGAAATTAGGCTGAAACTGGAAATGTTTCTGGGTTCGGCATTCATGGACCTCATGGGTGAGATGCCTGTCATACCCACCTCCTGCTGGATTCAACATTAAAATCAGCCCAAAATATATTGCTGTCCCAGTCACCATTAGCACCCACCCTGAGCATACCCCGCCAAGGTATCCATCAATTCCCATCTATTAGAATCTCTAACCCAATGTTAGGAAACATCACCACTGTATGAGTGGCAGTATGAACAACACATCCAACTTGAGGTGGATAAGCCTTGAGGAGACCATGTTTGCTCATATATCTGAATCTTTGCCTGTCTATCGATATTTACTGTTTCATGCACTGGAGCTTCACTGAACACTTTTCCTGTCATTTATGATGAAGAACTGGAAAAGCTAATTTTTGGACTGGAGAAATGGATTTCCCAAATGGAATTCCTCTCTTCCTGAAGATGTGGAAATGGAAAAGACTAGATTGGAGTAACTCAGAGTTGGGCATCAGAGAAGGCAATTGTTTTCAAGACATCACTACCCACTTCACGGGGTTTATAGACACAGAAAGTATTAGAATTCTCTGCCTGTCAGTGCCTCAGGTGGCTGTGGTTCCCCCAGAGGCTATTGGAGAGATAGGCCAGCTGCTGGATGAAGACCTGTTACCCATTTCAACAATGAGCACAGCATTATTTGTAGCAGTGAAAGTGACCACTGCCTTCCACTTTTTTTGCTGCTGGATCTTTCCAGGCTTGGGTAACCTTTGTCACATTAGTTAGACAGTAGCTTACCATTGTATAAAGGTTATTGATGTTTTTACAGTGAGCCTTGCAGTTCATTGTCTTCTCAGTGGAGCCTGCAAAACGAAGAGAATGAGCAGTTAATTCTGTAGACTGGCACGGTTCCTACAAATCCAGGTAGCAACTGATGGTACATACGTGGCCTTGAAAGCCTTGTATGACAACTGCTTCAATTTCACTGATAGAACATAGTGTGAAATGCCAGTCACCTTACCAGGAGCTGTCATGATGCTACTAGAAAGCTGTAATGATGCTTTTATCATGCAACAATCCACCATAGCAGTCCTGATGATTCAAACCACATTTCAGGATGGTTGATTGGTGATCAGGGATATCCCCTGCCGTCATGGTGAATGACTCCAGCATGGCATCCGTAGACAGAGGGGTGAACAAATATAATGAGGCTCACGGGACTATGAAAAGTATGATAGAGTAGACCATTGACATTCAAAATCTTGTTTTTGATGTCTAGATAAATCTGATGGTGCCCTACAGTACAGCCCAGCAAGAGTGTCCAGAATTCCAGTAGTTTGCTGCATGTTGCATGATGTTGCTGTGCAGAAAGGATTACTGCATTCTGAAGCCGAAGAGGAAGACCATGAAGAAGAGGGAAATGGCCTATCGCAGGAGGAAGTTGCACAGGAGGAAGAGGAGATGGAGCAAGATATCTATCAGATTGTAGCCAGAGAGAGGAGACAGCATCTTATTGCTGACTGCTTGAAATTTAAAAAAATACAGAGAAATAAAACTCCCTTCCTCGTGGCTGCCACCCCCCCACACCACACCCTCAACTGTCTCAGTAACACCTACATTCCTAAAGGTATCTGTACCAGTAACAGAAACTTCACATATGCTCAGTCCACAATGTTGCGTACATCCAGAGAAATTAACTCTGAAGTCTCTACAGTTTAACAACTTTTAGTTTCCAGTATAATATTTTCCAAAATTATATCAATTATTTCAAAGACTACTAATTCGTATGACAGTGTCTAACTCTTGTGCCTAGATCCTTACTAACCCCAACTCTTAAGCTCTTACTTCAACGTGATGCTCTGTGAGTGATAGGAGATTGATGGGTAGGTGGCTGGGACATTTATATTGGAGTCTTCCATCTTCTGGTATACTATCTCTTGCTTTATCAAAGGATAACAGACCTAGGTCTGTAGCTCCCTCACACTAGCATTGGAGGGAGCCTTAAGGAAATGGGCACATTGTCACTCTCATGAGAGAAAGCAATGCATATTACCACTCCTTGTAGCCTATTGGTGCTGGATACAGGCTCAATGGTGCATCTGGGCAGTGTTAGAAGATATTGAATAGTCCCAATTAAGTTTTGAAGGCTGACCCTCAAAGCATCTACTGAGGCAATGTTAGCTGTCACTCAGGAAGTCACCAATTTTAATAGTACCTCCTCCTGGTAACTGTGCTGAAGATATCTCCTGACTGTCCAGAGTGTTCTGCAAGGCAAGCTAGGCTTCCTGCCGTGTGTTATAGATGAGTGTAGTGGGCTCCTTCTACTTACCCATCATCTCAAAAATATTAGTGGAAACCATGTCCACCGACTGTACATGAGATCAATGCCCCTAACCAATGCTCTTTTGAAGACTGAGCCCCTGAGATTTGGATCTCTAGGATTCTCAGCCATGGATGGCCATTTCTCCACCTTCATGCTCACCTTTTTGACTCTCTAACTTCTTCCTCTTGAGAAGATATCTCTGGGCTGGTGCTGGAGTACATAAGATGATGGAGTTGGTGAGGATGAGGCAGGAGTTGCACAGCTTGAAGTGCCTGGCTGCTCCTTTGACAAGTTTTCTTCTTCCTCTAAGCCATGCACTAGGATGTTAAAAACAAAAAGGCTTCTTTAGCTGTCTAAGCAATCCCCTGGTTCTTTGAAGAAATACTGGCTGAGTCAATGCCACTTTAAATACTTGATATTCCATATGAACCTTCAATTTAGTGTGCTCTCCCTTGCCCTGTCTTCACCAACCTGCTCGAGCATTTCACCTCTTGCTCCCCCCATCTCCCACAGTCTCCGCTGTGTGCTTTCCAACAAGCTGCAAAGCTTCCTCCTCATATGCACTCAAACTTTGGCAGGTTCCTCCTCCAGTTGTATTTCTCCGTCTCTAATTGTGTGCAAATTTTCCTTTGCAAGGAGGGAGCACATTGATGAAGGAACCTGAGTGGCATGTACTCTTCTCTTCACCAAGGACTGTGTATCCATCCCATGACTATAATGCTTGCAGGTTCAGACGCCTTTTAAACATTTCTCCTACAAGACTAACCCAACTGTGTTCTGGCATGCATTTTGACTTCACACAATAGTTTGGAGTTAACATTGTTAAAAGTTCACCTGTGAATAGGTCAGTTTTTCTGTCACCTAGGTGTAAATGTATGATCCTCATTTTATTTTCTTCATTTGGGTCCTTTTTCTTGCTGCCCTTTTGTTTTCTGCAGCACATCCTGAATCTGTTTAGCTGTACATACTTATCAATTGAAAGCAACAGATTTTTTCTTCTACTTTGAAGTTTTTGAACAATTATGACAATACATAAATCTAATTCAAGGATAACATTTTCTTTAAAATATTTTTCTGTTAATGAAAATGTAATGAAGCACTGCTCTCATTTCATAGAACCAGAGGACACAGATTTAAGGTGATTGGCAAAGAACCAACATTTTTTTACGCAGCCTGTAGTTATGATCTGGAATGGGCTGCCTGAAAGGGTGATGGAAGCAGACACAATCATGGCTTTCAAAAAGGAATTGGATAAATACTTGAAGGGAAAAAATTTGCAGGGCTACGAGGAAAGGGCGGGGGACTGGGACTAACTGGATTGCTCTTACAAAGAGCCGGCATAGGCTCGGTGGGCCGAATGGCCTCCTTCAGTGCTGTAACCATTCTATGATTCTATATGTATCAAATTTGGTTTGCTGATTATTCCAGGCTTATGTGGACATAAGGGGGGGTCAAGGTTTATCACTGAAAAGTTAATGGAAAGAGGTAGGACTGTTCAGGGGAATAAGATCACGATAAAGCTTGGATGTGGGGTAAAGATTGCAAAATAACACAGAACTGAATTGGGTGGAGAGGAGAGGTTAGCAAATTGAGCTTTGGATCAGGAAGGGAAATGAGGCTCCAGTACCACAACCAGGAAGCCATTCAAGGTCAGTTTCAGGCAATGGACCAGAATTTCCTGCATCGCACTTGTGCAGAAATTACATCGGTTTCTATTTTGATTAAGCTGGCGGGAACTTACACCCAAATTTCCTGCAAAGCTCATTTGCCTACGCCAAAACGTAAAAACCGGTGTAAAACAAGTGCAATTGCAGCACCACCAATGGGGGGAATAACGAATGGGCTGCTGTCTTCTGCCATAGCACCTCACTCTCAGAGCCCAATGCCTCTGCTGCTTGTCTTCCTCTTCCATTATCATACAGAACAGGGGTACACCCATTGGGAAGGCCATTCCAGCTACTTAATCTTTCTGAACGCGTGGAGGGAAGTGGTGGTCCGAAAAATCTCGGGTGAGATGAGGAGATTTTTTTTTTTATGCGGTGAGTTATTATGATCTGGAACTCGCTACCTGAAAGGGTGGTGGAAGCAGATTCAACAGTAACTGTCAAAAGGGAATTGGATACATACTTGAAAAGGAAAAATTTGTAAGGCTATAGGGAAAGAGCAAGGAAGTGGGACTAATTGGATAGCTCTGTCAAAGAGCCGGCATAAAGCACGTAGCTGAATAACCTACTGTCTAAGGAACAGTATTTCTCTTGTCAGCTTATTTCAATTGAAATTTAAAACTCCTTTTGTGCTGTAAGATTCTTTTGATTATATGCACTGAGACTCACAGCACTTTGGTTAAGTATAGTGCAGATGTTAGTATGAAAAATTCAAAAACAAATTGTAAATAAAATCGCTATCAAACTCCTTAAATCTCAGTATGCGGATATCAGATAACTTTGGGACGTGCTGCGCCTAAATTTTTGGCATATATCTACATCAGCGCAATACTGCCGTAAATGCAAGAAACTCATGTGAGCTTGTTTTTTGCATTGGGGATAGAGCTCTATAATTGAGTGACAGAGGGTTTCGGTGGATGTACCTCAGAAGCAATGCAAACAATCGAGGAAATTCGCACACACCGATGTTTCAGCATAAAACCAGCATAAATCTGTTGTGCATGAATTTCCTCTCAAAAAAAAAAGCAGCACTGCACCATAGTTACACCGAAAAGTTCCAGGAAGTTCCGGGCCAAAGCTGACCAATCAAAGGCATAGAGCCTTATTAGTTACAACTGTTTCTCTGAATGATTGGTGATAATGGATTTTATCCAAACAGAAACAACGATTAAAAAGTGTGAAAGCCCTAAAATCTTTGGGCCTCAAATAATGGGTAAAGTGAATACACAAATAATAATAGCACTAGGATGATGGAGAAGCTGTGCCCTGTTGTGCACTGTGTAGGAGAAGATGCATCTTTTCTCTCACAGTTTGCCTATTATATTAGAATTCTATTCAAATAGACTCAGAGACAGGTCGCTGACAACAATGCTACTTTATTCCGAGGTCCTTCTCTTACAATTTCCACCTGGACTCATGTTCTTTCTATATCCAGTCCCCAGCGGTCTGTATTGGTTCTTCTTATAGCTGCACTCATTTAAAACTCCCACTTTTAACCTTGTCTTGCATTACACATAACTGACTGACGACCTTATATAACTCGATAACCCATAGTGTATATGGAATTTATCTATAAATAACTTAACATATTCAGTTTCCATCATTTCCTTGGCAAAGGAATAGGTTTTTAAACACTGTCAATTTATGTAATTAAAAGTAATATACGTAATGCAAATGGATCATTTTAAATTGTAAACCAAAGCATACAGGGTTGTAGCATTTAAATTCAAACTTAACAAAAAGTTTCAGCAGGCCGTAGAATATATTAAAGGCCATGGGAGTTCTAAATTTCAACTGAAATGAGCTGACAAGAGAAATACTGTTCCTGACACAGTAGGCTACTCAGCTTCATGCTGAAAATGTATTAGAAGGGCTGAACACAATAACTGTATCAAAACCGTTGCCAGAAAGACAAGTCAATGGTGCAATTCACAAGTTCAAAGGAGAGTCCAAGAAACCGGAAAGGCGAGATACAGAAGCTGATGTTTTTCTTTAAAGCTGCTCGGTCCCATACACTTGTACAAATAATCTGCAAATTAAATCAATAAATCTTTCTGTTCAGCCAAACAGTCCAGGACACTCTCAAAACAAATAGATTTCTTAAGGATTAGAAAAGTCTATCATTCCTATTCAGGGGTAGGCCAGATGCTCTGACCTTTATTAAGTTTCCTGTGCATTTCACATATGAACAGACATGCTTTTATTCCCATAAAACATCAGAGCATGAAATCTACAACGAGGGGTTAAAATATTGCAATAGGCCGGAAGCTTCATCATAGGGAAAATTTGTGTATTACATATTTTTTTCACATAGACAGAGCAATGTGAATTTAACAATTGGCTTTGGTTTAGTTGTACTTTCTTAAGAGTTCTTTTGTGTTAAAAGGGTCAGAGGAGCGTCCAATACACCAACCTATCATAGAATTACATAGAATGTACTGCACAGAAACAAGCCATTTGGCCCAACTGGTCCATGCTGGTGTTTATGCTCCACATGAGCTTCCTCCCACCCTTCTTCATCTAACCCCATCAACATTCTATTCCTTTCTCCCTCATGCGTTTATCTAGCTTCCCCTTAAATGCATTTATATTAGTCGCCTCAACTACTCCTTGAGGTAGCAAGTTCCACATTCTAACCACTCTAACTTCTAAAATTCTAGCTTCACTGCTTTTCAATTCTATCCCTCTAGAAATGAACCCCAGTGCTTTGTTTTCTTTTTTTATGGCCTTATTAACCTGCATCGATTCTTTTAGTGATTAGTGTATCTGCACCCCCAGATCCCTCTGCTCTTCTACCCCATTTAGACTCTTATTTTCCAAGGAGTACGTCCTTATTCTTCCTACCAAAATGTACCACCTCACACTTATATATATTGAAATTCATTTGCCAATTACATGCCCAATCTACAAATTTATTAATGTCTTCCTGTATTTTATCGCAGTCCACCTCAGTAGTAACTATATCCCCAACTTTATGTCGTCTGCAAATTTCGAAATTGTACTTGTGATTCCCGAGTCCAAATCCTTTATGTAAATGGTGAACAACAGTGGTCCCAGCACCGATCCTTATGTAACACCATTTCTCACCTTTTGCTAATCTGAGCAACTACTGTTAACCTCTACTCTCTCTTTTCTGTTTTATAACCAGTTTGCTATCCATTCTGCTACTTGGCCCCTGACTCCACATACCCTGACCTTAGTCATCAGTCCACTATGCGGTACTTTATAGAAGGCCTTTTGAAAATCCAAATATATTACATCTACTCTTTCTGTCACTTCTTTAAAGAATTCAGTAAGGTTGGTCAAGCATGACCTTCCCTTTTGAAATCTATACCGACTATTCTTTATTATATTTTCGGTTTCTAGATGTTTTCTATCACATCCTTGAGTAAAGATTCCACTATCTTTCCTACCACTGACATTAAGCTAATTGGTTTATAGTTCCCTGGACTTGTTCTATCTCCCTTTTTAAATATAGGAATCACATTAGCCGTCCACCAGTCCTCTGGCACTATTCTCTTTTCTAATGAATTTTTATCTATACGTGATATTGCCTCTGCTATCTCTTCCCTAACGTTTTTTAATATGCGCGAATGCAATCCATCCGGACCAGAGGTTTTATCCTCTCTAAGTTTGATTAGTTTATGAATTATCTCCCCGCTTTCTATCTGAAATGTCGTTATATCTTTTTTGATCTCTTCTTCTAATCTCATGCCCACCATGTTAGTCTCCCTGGTAAATAATGAGGCAAAGTAATTATTTAGTATTTCTGCCATTTCGCTGCCATTACCTGTGAGTTTATTGTATGGCCCTTAGTGGTCCTATCCCTATGCTGATTTTTCTTTTATTATTTATGAGCCTGTAGAATACTTTACTATTTCTTTTTATATTCCTTGATAATTTAATTTTGTAGTTTCTCTTTGCCTTCCTAATTGTGTTTCTGACTTCTTTCCTAACCTTTTCCTATTCCTGTTTGTCATCCTCCCCTTTGTTTTCTATGTACTTAGTGTATCCCATTTTCTTTAGTTTCAATTTTGCCCTTATTTCTTTATTCAACCATGGTGTGTCATTACTGGCTAGTTTGTTCTTGCTTTTTAGTGGGATATATTTCTCCTGGACTCGATTGCAAATATCCGTGGTGTCCATGAGAGATAAGTTGTTCTTGAGAACACAGGCAGATTCTTCGATCTGTAGATGAGCCAGGATGTAGTAGAACCATAGAAATTTACAACAATGAAGGAGGACATTCAGTCCATTATACCAGATCTTGGAGCAATCCAAAACTAATCACATTGCCCTGTTTATTCCCCATAGCTATGTTACTTTGCTTCAAATATTTATCTAATTTTGCCTACCTCAACCACTCCCTGTGGCAAACTATTCATGTGCCAACAATCTTCAGTATAAAGAAATTTCTTCTGACCTCTTTCCTCATTCTCTTTATTTAGAGGCCCTTTTAGGCTGGGAGAGATACTGCAGATCTTCCTCAATACCTTCAGTTCAGTGTTCAAGTTCAGTATTCAGCATTCAAGTCTTTTTCTATTTCTGTGATTGATACCCAAACTTCATACAGTGAGCAGGATTATTACCTCAATTATAATTGTATACACGCATCACATTGGGAAGCCTATGGCGTCTTCCGAAAGTCTGACAGATTATTGGACTCGATAAGAAAAAATATTCTGAAGAAGATATTTATACACTTATGGCCTGATTTATTCTTTATTGGGCCAGAAATCGCGCAGAGCAACGAGGCAACTCTCACCTGTGAATTTAATTAACTAAAATACTTACTGCGAGCTCTGTGGTGTCCAATTGCTTGAATTTGAACATTAAACAAAATGTGCACTATCATCCCAGCCTCTGAGCAGCGTGAGTTGCTGCGCGGTTGGAAACGTCTGTGCGGAGAAGACACGCCCACAAAATCTGTCAGGAAGAGAAGTCATGGCCACAGATTCAGGCTGCATTACACAAACAGGCAAGCAGACTTCATTCATTTAAAGTTAGTATTCTGGATGCCATTGTAAATAAAAAGTTTAACTATTTTTTGTAAAAAGCCAAAGAAATAATTGAATTAAATTAAAGAGACAGAGGTAAAAATAAAAAAAATAAAAATTTTTAATTTTAATTTTTTTAATGACCAAAAGCTATTAAAATAAGGAGCAATATGAAACTCCACATTTTTAAAAGTTAATTTTTAGTTGTTTGGCAGTCATTAAGACCAACTATGCTTTTAAAACTTAGTTTAGACCTGGGGCTCGATTTTGGAATCCAAGTGCGGGTGCGTTGGGTGCAAAGGGGCTCTGAAAATCGGGGAAATCCCCAGTTAGATAGTTGATGTACTAGAAGTACATAATTTTTGCAAATTGAGGCAGGGGTCCAATTTTCAAACATCCTGAGCGTGTTTCCCATGCTGTGGGAAACACTGCATGTTCTACCAGATGTGTTTCAGCCAGCAGTCAGTGCGACATTCAAATGCTTGTTTAACAGATGGGGAGAAAAGGTGAGTTATTGTAGCAGGGCACTCAGTTCTTTCACACAAACTTTTGGCTGCGAGATCTTTGTGTTTTCACTGAAAATTCTTACTTTCCACTCACAATTCTTCTGTTCCCACATATTTAACAACTTTTCTGACCCCCTCAAACTACACCATCAGGGTGGGGGACGCGATGACTGCATTCACCAGTACATCCGAGGACAAGCAACATCACCATCCTCACCAGGCACGGCGTGCACTTCCGTCACTTGTAGCTCCACAACACAGTGCTGCACCACAGGCACCTGTACAAGAGCGCAGAGGGCCACAACAGAGAGAGCGACGTCACAGAAGGCACTACCCTTGCCATAGGGTCTATAGACCGAAGCTCAACTTCCTGGACCTCTCTGAGGAGCAGTGCGTACGAAGGCTCAGAGTGAGTCGCCAGGTGGTCGCAGACATCTGCAGCCTCCTCATGCCGAGCTGCTGCCGGCTGGGCCGAGCGGCATCTCCTTACCGGTCGCAGTTAAAGTCACCACTGCCTTCAAATTCTTTGCCTCTGGATCATTCCAGGGTGCCACCGGGGACAACGCCGGGGTCTCTCAGTCTTCTGCACGCAAGTGCATAAGGCAGGTCACTGACGGCTTGTTTCGCAGGGCCTCGCACTACGTCAACTTCCCCATGAATGACCTCAGCCAGACGGAGAGGGCAGTGGGATTCCACGCTGTGGCTGGCTTCCCACGGGTGCAGGGTGCAATTGATTGCACGCATATAGCAATACGAGCACCTCCACACGAGCCAGGACTGTTCATCAGCAGAAAGGAGTATCACTCCATCAACACTCAGTTCGTTTATGACCACCGCAAAAGATTCCTTCATGTCTGCGCCAGAGTCCCTGGCAGCTTCTACGATTCCTTCATTCTGAGGGAATCCAACATCTTGCCCTTCTTCCATGCATCGAACACCCTTAAGGGCTTGCTCCTCGGGGACAAGGGATATCCCCTGCACTCATGGCTCATAACATTTCTGAGGAACCCCATCACCGAGCAACAACGTCAATACAACAACAGCCACATCGCCACCAGGTCGACAATTAAGCATGCGATAAGGCTGATCAAGATGCAATTCAAGTGCCTTGATTATTCTGGGGGAGCACGTCAATATGTACCAGACAGAGTGGGCCGCATTATAGTAGGGTGTTGTGTCCTGCTGTTGAGGAGGCCCCATCCACATCTGCTATCCACATTGAGGAGGAGAAGGAGGAGGAAGCGGAGGAGGAAGAGGAGGAGGAATAGGACGAACCCATGGGCAGAGCAGCGGTGCACCTGGCTGCTCATGAGGCCAGGGAGTCACTGATATGTGAACGGTTCTCCTAACATCAGAAAGTGTGAAAAGTCCAGTCCTCAAACCACCTGGAAAGAGCAGCGGCAACACCAGCCCCCCCACCCCTCCCTGCACAAAACAGTCCTGCAACTACACATGCACCTGCTGTAAAGTCACCCACTGGGTGTCACCAAGTGTGGCCGTTCATGGTAAATGTCATGAAAGGGCCCTATCACAAAAGCAAGTATAGAATGGGCGAGGCATGGTAGTAGTGGTGATAATCATAACATTTAATGTGAGATTAACAAAAAACAAATATAAATGAAAAACATGACCGACCGTCAAACACCCTTGTGCATACCCTTTGTGATCACAAAACCTTAGCCTTTCTCTTCCTACCACTTCTACATGATGCATCCCCTGTGACTGCAGCAGGGGTAGTGGTAGGTTGCTCATGTTCTTGCCCTGACTGCTTAGATGCTTTCGGCCTATGTCATCTGGGTTTTGCAGCCTGTGAGGGCCCCTCCAAAGATTGCTCCACCTGCACCTGTGCAGGCGCAGACTCAGCCACCTGGAGAGGAGGCGGCATTGTGGGTATTGGTTGAGAGGGGGGAACGGGTGAGACGAGGGAGCGCTTTGTGTGGCATCCCCACTTTCATTTCCCCTTTCGCCATAATCCCTCTTCTGGGCCAGGCCCACATCACTCCTACCACCCTGCTGGACAACAGTGTGGTGGACATGTGTGATGAGTTGGAAGGCCACTTCTAAAGTATCTGTCAGCCTGTTTGAGGCAGCAGAATGTTGTTCACCCTGAGTCCGAACAACCGTTGTTAGGGCCTGAATGGACTCATTTGTGAGCCCTGCTTGAAGCTCAACGGAGGCTAGCCTTCCCTCCATTGCAGACATTCCCGCACGTCCCTATGACACTATCTCAGAGATTCCCTCCTGTACCTGTGCCACCATTCCACTCATGCAGGAGTTGGACTCCTCCATCCTCTGCGCGATTGTGGAGAGTGCGCGTGGCAACTGTTCCAGCACCTCGCAAATGTGCTGCTGCCCCTCAATCATTCTCCTTTTAAAGGATGGCCCCCAAGGTTCAGCATCTGCGTCCAGCTGAGCAGAACCTGGAGAGGAGTGAGCCCAACAACACAGACTCTCCACAGCTGCCCCTGCCACCAGTGTCTGCTCGTGCTCACTTGTGTTTGGTGACTCACCAGGTGTCAACCCAACTAACTCACTACTAGGACCCACCGAGGTGTGAGTATCTGCGTTGGTGGATGGCTCACTAAGATGCGATGGTGCATCCTCAGAGGCCGGCAGGTCCTCTGAAGAATCGCCCTCTGCCATCATTGTGGTCACTGAAGGGCCTGTAAGAGAACTGAAGGCAATATTAAACATCATCACAGATGTGCCATGTTGTGATGAGCATACTGAGGTGTTCAACATGGCGAGCATTGATAACATCAATTCATGTTGTGTGTGATGAATGTTAAAGTTGTGTCACCAGACATTTGTGGGGTGCCAGTCTCGGAGTCCCCGACAGACAGGCACTCGAGAGTGCAGCTGATCTCAACGCCTCCTGCTCCGCGTCTGTGAGGACCACTATTTGTTTTGCCCCCCCCTCCAGTCCTCACCCTCTCGCATGCATATTGCGCTCTCTTCTCCTAGAAGGGGAGAAAGTACAGACGTGTGAGTGAGTGATGGTGAAGTGGCCAACCATTGAATGCATTTCTTTGGGTAAGGCTGACCGTGAAAGAGGTCCATCAGAGCATGAGTATGAGACAGAGTCATCACATTGGATGAGAATTGAGATGAGTGGTAGTGGTGGGGACGTGCTGAGGAAGTGCGGGTAAGTTGAGGATGAGCCTTAAGTGGGTGTGAGGAGTGATGTGATGGAGTAGTCTTGGCAGTGCATAATGATGGGTGGGGGTGCGCTGATGTGGAACATGGAATGCAGGAGAATCAGTTAAGGAAGCCACGTTAAGTGGCACCAATTCACTTGCAATCACGTGGGAAACGGACATATTTTATTGGTCGGAATATCCACGTGCCCATTCACCCCATCGCTGCCATCCCGTCTCCATTCTGAAATCGGGGCCCAGGTATTTTTAAACGTACCTGTTTGGTGGCGTAATTAGTTCCTTTCCAGCTGGGGAGATAAGCACGTTGGTACTTTTTCAATGATTTCCCTGATTGCAGCGTGCGCTGTCCCTTTAATTCGAAGCTGTCATATCGCCGGCGAACCACTAGGAGCAAGTTCAGGATTTCCACGTTTAAGTGTGCATGTGTAAACACGGGAACTCGCTCCTTCAATTCACCACTAAAAACTGAGAACGCTGTTGAGCTCCTCGTTTTTAAAATATCTGTACCATCTCTATGCTTGCAGATTTTTTTCTGCTTCTGTGTAAGATTCCGGTGGAATTCCCGTGAGGAAATCCATCGGGTACATTGATAGCTAGAGGTAGGGGAAAAGGCTAACTATAAATATCACAAAGCTAACGATATAAGTGGCAAAAAAACAGAAAAAGAAGCAAAAAGAAAACTGCTCAGAAAGGATTTTACAACTTGAAAAACCATAGTTGACCTGGAGGACCTTGTCTGTCTCCATTAGGGAGGTTCAGAATTGTGTAGCCCTCCTGAATAGAGCATCAGTGACCTTTTTGATATAATTGTGAGAAAGTCAGAAATCCATCTCAAAAAAGGGCAAAGATTCAGAGGAAAATAAAGCCCATGTGTTCTTCATTTTAAACTTACTGCTTGCAACAACCAATCATATGACCACCTCCAGGTCAGAGTAAATAGTCCAAGGATTCCCCATACTTGACAATGGATACACTCGATGTGTGGGGGGAATATTAAAAGGCCAACTATGGTTACTTACCACTGTCTTTGTTGGGAGAATCTCCAGCTTGTATTGCACAATATTGAGTTGTCTGTGGTGGATCTTACCAGAGGTCTCCAGTGATCCTATCACTTAGCACCAGATTATAACATGTTAGGGGGTTGTGACATGTTTCCTCACACTGGAAATCTTTGTCTTCCTTACAAAAAACCCACAAACCAGTAACTATCTGCTTTAAGAATAACAAACAACCATGGACATGGGTCATTTATATTAACTTATCACAAGACAAAGAGCGAGAGGGCTATCCAGTTCTACAGACTGGCAGGGTTTCCACAAATGCAAGGAGCAATTTACCGAATACATCTACCCCATTAGACAATCCCCTCAACTTTATGAACCAGAAAGACTTCCATTCTATTAACGTGCATCTATTGTGCAATGCCAGTCACCACACACTGCACATCAATGCCAGATACCCAAGAAACTACCATGACACATTCATTGTGCAACTATCCATCATACTAGCTTTGATGACTCAAAGCCATCTATCAGGACAATTGATTGACGATCAAGAATATCCCGTGCAGTCATGGCTTAAGACTGCAGTAAGGCTTCTGTAAATGGAGGGGGAGAACAAGTATAATGAGCCTCATGGTGTTACAAGAATTTTACTAGAGCAAACCATAGGCATTTTTAAGTCTCATTATAGGTGCCTGGATGAATCTGGTGGAGCACGGCGAGTCTCAAGATTCATTGTAGCTTGCTTCATTTTATATTGCAATAAAGAAAGGCTTGCTTTTTCCAGAACCTGAAGGCGATGATGATGAAGAGCAGGTGGAAGGACCTCCTTCCCCACAGCAGGAGAACAGCACAAAGGAAAGAGAGGGCAGGATAGCCAACAGCTAGAGAAATGATGGCCCAGTGGTTTTGATAAATAAAGGTTGACCCACCACATAAAGTCACTTAACACCTGCCTGTTTTACATCCCCCACCCCCGCCACACCTTCACAAATTCATCAACTGCCAAAAATTTCAGCCAAGTTCCTTCATAAGACAGAAGACTACACTTCCCTTGTCTCCAAACCCCCCAAAATTGAAAGAATACTCAGAAATGAACTCAGAACTCTGTGTATCAGTCGTGTTTTCTTTACAAAACAACATTCACCAAAAAGTGCCAAAAATTTCGATCCCCTATCTGCAGCTACTACATAAAAATGTGACCACCCTTTTGTCACGGCTAACTTACTTGTTTAAGCTCTTATGAGATGCTCCCTGAGTGAGATGAGGCTGAACTGTGGGTGGCTATAATGGTTCTTGAACTGCCTACAAAGCCTGAACTACTTCTCGTCGCAGAAGAGCAGCAATCCCAGAGGCACAAACTTGCGGCAGCCTTTGTGTTTCAGTGGCAAGGGGTGCTAAGCCCATGTCTCAAGCTCCCTTATGTATAGGTATTTAAGGGGCCTTAAGGTTGCGGAGAGGCAGAGACAGCCCACTCCTTGCACACCAATAGTGCTGGGCACAGGCTCAGAGGTGCTATTGGTTGATGTCAGTACAAACTGAATAGATCGCATCAGATTTTGGAAGCCTGGTGAATATGTCCTGATGAAAGCATCTATGGCAGCACTGCTAGTTACCACTCCACAAGAGGCCAATGTCTTTTGGAGCTGTTCTTGGTGCCCTGTAGCTGCAGAAATCTTTCAGGTTGTCACAGGCTCCAGGGTGGTCCGCAGGTCATGGGAGATTTTCTTCAATGTATTGCAGACGAGCGTAGTGACTCCTCCCACTTGTCATTTCAACCATATGCAGGAATGCTGTCTCCACGAGCTCAATACTCCCTAATCATAGCTGTTTTGATTTGCGGCCCTAGATTTGGGTCCATAGGCTCCTCAGTCAATTGTTTCTCTCTGTGGATGAGTGGCACTCTCACTTTCTTCCATTCCCATGTCCTGATTCTCACTAGTGTTCAGTACTTTACCCAATGGCAGCCTTCTGACTCACTAGTTTGGTGGACACCAGGGTTGGTGTTTGCACAAGTAAGATACCATGATGGAGTTGTTGAAGAAGTGGCAAGAGTTGTGCATTTGGGTGTGGCTGCCTCTTCCTGCAAGGCATCTCTTATGAGAGCTTGTTTTGCTATGCACAAAATGTTATTTGCCCTTGAAGTAATAGTTGTTGAGTGTAAGGGGCTTTGCAATTCTTTGAGAAAGTACACAAAGCTGAGACTACCAATGATGAGTAGTTCCCAGCCTTTACCAAACTTCTGTTCCCACCTCGACTCCAATCTCACAATCTCCCTCAGCTGCTCCTGTCTGTTTTCCTATTATTTCCAATGCTTCCTCTTCCTGTGGACTTACAGTTTTGAGCAATGGTGCTCCAACCTCGGTTATATGTCTTATGTAATGGTTATGAGCCAGCTTTTCTTACAGAGGGAGAGAAGAGAACATTAAAGTGTTGCTAGTGGCATTGACACTTGCCCCATTTCAGTGCATGCCTGCAATGATGAGAGGTAGAGACAAATTGTTCATTTAAATGAAATGATACTGAAGACCAGCAGAAGCCCTTGTAGAAGACCATGTGAATTGACAGATTGTGGTTGTTCGTTAAGATGGTGTTTGAGTATTTTGAGAGGTGCTTTTTGCACTGATGAGTTTCCGTGACACCCAAGTGCTGACAGAGAAGGTGTATGATAGGTAAGGAGGTAACTGAAGGCTGTATGAGTTGTAGAATATGTGTACTGGCACCCATCCCTGGACTTTGCTTAGTTACCCTTGTGAGGTCATTGAATATCTACGGGCACTGTGTGGTAATTCTTAGGGTGGTGGAGGTAGCTCTGACTGCCTCTGACAGCTCCCTCAATGCAGCCAGTACCATCCTCTTATGGAACTTTCCGCTCTCGGTGCCCAACATTCTTGCTCTTCTGGCTGACAGGCTGGTAGCATGGGTGGACATGTAGTACATGAAATTTAATGCAGAAAAATGCGAAGTGATACATTTTGGTAGGAAGAACGAGGAGAGGCAATATAAACTAGAGGGCACAATTCTAAAAGGGGTACAGGAACAGAGAGATCTGGGGGTTTATGTGCACAAATCGTTGAAGGTGGCAGGAAAGGTTGAGAAAGCGGTTAAGAAAGCATACGGAATCCCGGGCTTTATAAATAGAGGCATAGAGTACAAAAGTATGGAAGTCATGATGAACCTTTATAAAACACTGGTTCGGCCACAACTGGAGTATTGTGTCCATTTCTGGGCACTGCACTTTAGGAAAGATGTGAAGGCCTCAGAGAGGGTGCAGAAGAAATTTACTGGAATGATTCCAGGGATGAGAGACTTTAGTTACATGGATAGACTGGAGAAGCTGGGTTGTTCTCCTTGGAACAGAGACGGTTGCAAGGAGATTTGATGGAGGTATTCAAATTCATGAAGGGTCTAGACAGAGTAGATAGAGAGAAACTGTTCCCATTGGCGGAAGGGTCAAGAACCAGAGGACATAGATTTAAGATGATTGGCAAAAGAACCAAAGGTGACATGAGGAAAAACTTTTTTTACACAGCGAGTGGTTAGGATCTGGAATGCACTGCCCAAGGGGTTTGTGGAGGCAGATTCAATCATGGCCTTCAAAAGGGAACTGGATAAGTACTTGAAAGGAAACAAATTGCAGGGCGACGGGGATAGGGCGGGGGGGTGGGACTAGCTGGATTGCTCTTGCATTGAGCTTGCGTGGACTCGAGGGGCCGAAGGGCCTCCTTCTGTGCTGTAACCTTTCCATGATTCCATGATTCTGGGCTTTACTTCAGCCAATAGGAAATCCATGGATGGATCTGAGCCATTCCACCTGCTTGCATCTATGAGAATACTTTCCTTTAACTGGCTTCAGCCTTTAAAAGGTGCCGAGGAGCAGTCGGCCCCATATGTTTTTAAGCTCTGGTCTTTTCTAGTTTGTTACTGACTGACCTTAATAACCAACACTACAGGGTGCCAGAATTGGAATCTATGACACATTTTAAAAGGTGGTATGGAACATTTGAAACCTGAAAAGTGAGCTTCCTATAGCTCCATGTGCTGTTCATCGAAATACTTTCCCTAAACTGAGCAAATACAGATCCTGTGCTTTTTTGTTTGATTGCATCCTTTTCTGTGTAACTTGTATCAGCTGAAAAGTAAATGAAAAACAGAAAACTAAAATATTAAGCATATTAAGCAATGGAAATGCAGCCATTGTGGTACATTCTATGAATCTGTTATTGAAAAGTACCATCTCCAGCAAAATTAGAGAATTTGGACAATTATAAGATTGCCTCAGACATCATCAGATAACCAAAAAATCTCAGAACTGCTATATTAATTACCAGCTGTATTAATTACTTGCATGGACAGAAAAGCAGTGAAAATACTTGATGGTCTTCAGTCTGAGATAGATGAAACAAGACTGATTTAGGATGAAGCAATTATTTATTGAGAAGATTGATGACACTTATGGATGTTTTATACTTAATAGTCAAGATTGAAGTCCTAATGAAATGAGGGTTATTTGTAGTGAGTCTCTGCAATTTAGCTGGAATATGTAATATGGATTTCTGGAAGTATGCCCAATCAGAGATAGAATAATTATTGAGATACAGAACAAAGTATTAGAAAGATACAAAACTAACATTGAATCTTGCACTGATATATGTAGAGCTGATGAATCAACAGCAAAGCAGTTGAAAAGTACCGAGGAAGACATTTTTGCATGGAAAAATGAGAAAATGACTCCAGAAGTGAAGCCCAAGAAATTTGGGAAAGCTCTTGATGTGGACTGTAAATACTGTGGAAAATATTGGGCCCGATATTACCATGGCGGCGGGTTCGCAGCGGTGGGGGGGCGCGATTGGGCGTGTGGGTAACGCGCCCGGTGAAATCAGTCTGCCCCGCGCGCAATCGCAGCCTGATTGTATCCACTTACCTCTTGTTCCGGGTTCCCCGCTGCTAAGCTGCGCGGCGGGCGGACTGCGCATGTGCAGTAAGGTCTGTCAGCTGGGGCAGCTCTATTTAAAGGGGCAGTCCTCCACTGACTGATGCTGCAAGAAATAGGAAAAATTACAGCATGGAGCAGCCCAGGGAGAAGGCTGCTCTCAGGTTTAATGATGCCTCACTCCAGGTATCATTGGATGGGGTGAGGAGGAGGGGGAGGACAGAGATCTTCCCCCCGGCGGGCGGGAGGAAGCGGCCTGCCTCTGCCACCAAGAAGGCCTGGCTCGAGGTAACAGAGGAGGTCACCTGCACCACCAACATATTGCCCACCTGCATACAGTGCAGGAGGCGCTGCAATGACCTAAGTAGGTCAGCCAAAGTGAGTACACTTACTCATTCCCCTACACTCCGTCTGCCACATAACTGCCCCCACCCCACATCTCCTTCTGCACTGCCAACACTACTCTGTCACATCACTCCTCACACCCACTCAAACCTCATCCTCATCTTACCTGCACTTTCTCACCTCGCCAGTACTCATCCCGCCACGACCACTCAACCCAATCCTCATACAATCTCATGGCTCTATCTCATACTCACCCTCTCAAGCATCTCTTTCACAGTCAGCCTCACTCAACCTGCCACTACCTGTGCTGCAGCCACAGGGCATGCATCACATATGTGCAGTAAGCAGCGTAAGGCAAACGTGTCGTGAGCATGAAAGGGATGCACAAGGGTGTTTGAGGGTTTGTCATGGTTTTTACTTATATTGAATTTCTGACCAACTCACGTTACATATTATATTGTCACCACTACTGCCACGTCTTTGCGAATCTTGTCTGGTTTGTGCAATAATGCCCTTTCCTGAGGATCACTATGAAGACCCACAACTGATGCCACCCATTGTGTCACTGCAGAGTGGGTGTAGGTGTATTTGCAGGGCTCTTTTGTGCAGATGGCTGAGAGACGTCGGCGATGTCCCCGTTTGCACCCTGGAAGGATGCGGAGGGGAAGTTGTTGAGGGCAGTGGTGACTTTGACAGCGACAGGTAAGAAGATGGTGCTTGGGCCAGTCGGGAGCAGCTCGGCATGAAGGAGGTTGCAGATGTCCACGACTACATGTCGAGTGACTCTGAGCCTCCGTGTGCACTGCTCCTAAGAGAGGTCCAGGAAGCTGAGCCTCGGTCTGTGGACCCTGTGGCGAGGTTAGTGCCCTCTGCGACGCATCTCTCTCTGTGGTTGCCCTCCCTCCTGCTGTGTAGGTGGATGTGTCACAGCAATGTGTTGTGGAGCTCCACGTGTCAGAGGTGGACGGCGTGGCCGGCAAGGCTGGTGATGCTGTTCGTCCTCCGAGGAGCTCATGACTGCAGCTACGGCGGCCCCCATCCGAAAGATGTACATCTGAGGGGGTCCGCAAGGTAGGTACATGTCTCTGGACCCCGGGGTAAGTGTGCAAGTTGGTGAATTTGATTGTTAGGAGGAGGGTGGTGGAGGCCAAACTTTGTCCAAAGTGACAGAGTGGCCTCCTGCAATGAGTGAGGGTCTCCCCCACCCAACCTGTCAAATGGACCTTTGCAACTGCTACAGGCTGATGGCTGCAACACGTCCATTTGAACTGGGAGTGTTTCCCCCAGTATGGGAAACAGTCCCAGTTGTTTGTAAAATCCCAACCCTCCTGAAATATCTCCTTAATCAGGTCTGTAAACGACCTGAAATATCTAAATAAATAGCTTAAGTGGCTTCAATTGCCGGCGGGAGTCCCACATGCGGGGGCAGCGCGTGCATGTCAGCGCGTTTGAGGGAAACCCGGAAGTGGGCGGGTTGGAGCCGGGCTCGTGACCCGCCCCGGGAATCCTCGATTTTCGGAGCCCCCCCGCCAGGAATGCACCCGATCGCGGGTGCTATAATCGACCCCATTATGTCAGAAAGAAAGAAGCATGTCCTACTTGTGGTCGGAAGTGCAATAGATGTAGAAAACTGAGTTATTTCTCAATCAAAATCCAGAACAAAAGCAAATAGCAGCTCCATGCAGTCAACAAAGCTAAGTGTGACTGAAATGAAAGTTACATATTCTCTCTTGAAGTTGTTAGATCTGTAGAAAGCCAATGTGCCAACAAATTATATGCAAACACACAAGTCAGATTTCAGCTATATTGTGCTATTGTCAATGTTCTACCCGAGAATGAATACCTGAGGATTGTTTGATGAACCGAGTGGCCGAGAACTTCAGGGTTCAAACACTTCACTCATCTTGTTCAACAAAACAGAAATGAAGCTGTTGAGGACATGAAGAGTCAGTGTTATAAACTTCAAGAGCAACAAGTACACCATTGATTTTCAGGGAGTGCCAAGTGGAAGTAAAACTGTTCTAGGTGCTACAGTTATTCAACATATGCAACTTATGGCAGCGGAGTAATCTTCACCTTCACCACTTGGGCGGTAAACTGGAGGAGTGGATTGCTAATCTGTTACACTGTTATAGAACATGCCTGATTTTCATTTCCTTTGAGTTCAATAGCCGACAGGCGATCCGCACCACCAGTTTATCTTAGAAACATAGAAAATAGGAGCAAGAGTAGGCCATTCGGCCCTTCGGGCCTGCTCCGCCATTCAAAATGATCATGTCTGCTCGTCTGACTCAGTACCCTGTTCCCGCTTTTTCCCCATATCCCCTGATCCCTTTAGCATTAAGAAATATATCTATCTCCTTCATGAATACACCTAATGACTTGGCCTCCACTGCCTCCTGTGGTAGAGAATTCCACAGGTTCACCACCCTCTGACTGAAGAAATTTCTCTTCATCTCAGTTCTAAATGGCATACCCCGTATCCTGAGACTGTGACCCCTGGTTCTGGACTCCCCAGCCATCAGGAACATCCTCCCTGCATCTAGTCTGTCTAGTCCTGTTAGAATTTTATATGTTTCGATGAGATCACCTCTCATTCTTCTAAACTCTAGTGAATATAGGCCTAGTCGACCCAATCTCTCCTCATACGTCAGTCCTGCCATCCCAGGAATCAGTCTGGTAAACCTTCGTTGCACTCCCTCCATGGCAAGGACATCCTTCCTCAGATAAATAGACTAAAACTGCACAATGAGTTTCTTGGTAGGCAAATTCTTGCACCGATCAATGTACGGAATGACTGGATCTTTTTAATAGTGCTGGTAATAAAAGGGAGTGATAAAGTGCATGTGTGCATCAAACCAAAGGCATTCGCAAAGCCCTCAAATGTAATCAGTACCCACTTCAGTCCATAGATGATGTTCTACCAGTGAAGGCAGTACTATTCATGGTTGTGTAGACAAATAATGGGTTTTGACATGTTGTGTTAGATGAAGAATCCAGTCTGCTGACTATATTTTCAACATATGGAAGTTTTAGGGGGTTGCACATGTCTTTTGGAACTGTGCCAGCTGCTTAAGAATTTCAGAGAAGACTTCATGAGGCATCTGAAAACCTGAAAGGCATTTGCTGACATTAAGGATGAACAGGACCATTGTCAGAAATTAGAAGACCTCTTGAAACAATGCCATTAAAGCCATACAGAGCATATGGCCAGGATGATGCCAAGGAAGAGGAACTATTGTTATGAATCATAGAATCATAGAATCATACAAAGTTACGATACAGAAGGAGGCTATTTGGCCCATCGTGTCTGTGCCGGCCGAAAAAGAACTATCCAGCCTAATCCCACTTTCCAGCACTTGATCCGTAGCCCTGCCAATTACAGCACTTCAAGTGCTCATCCAAGTGCTTTTTAAATGAGTTGAGGGTTTCTGCCTCCACCACCCTTTCAGGCAGTGAGTTCCAGACCCCCACCACCCTCTGGCTGAAAAAATTCTCATCAGCTCCCCTCTAGCCCCTCTACCTATTTCTTTAAATCTATGCCCGCTGGTCACTGACCCCGCTGCTAAGAGAAATAGGTCCTCCCTATCCACTTTATCTAGTCCCATCATAACTTTATATAACTCAATTAAATCTCCCCTCAACCTCCTTTATTCCAAAGAAAACAACCCCAGCCTATCCAATCTTTTCTCATAGCTAAAATTCTCCAGCCCTGGCAACATCCTCATAAATCTCCTTTGTACTCTCTCTAGTGTAATCACATCTGTAATGTGGTGACCAGAACTGTATGCAGTGCTCAAGCTGTGGCCTAACCAATGTCTTATACAAATGTATGGAATCTTACAACACCAGGTTATAGTCCAACAGTTTTATTTGAAAATCACAAGCTTTCGGAGGCTTTCTCCTTCGTCAGGTGAGTGTCTTATACAGTTCTAGCATAATTTCCCTGCTCTTATATTCTATGCCTCAGCTAATAAAGGAAAGTATACCGTATGCCTTTCTAACCACCTTATCTACCTGTCCTGCAGGGATCTGTGGGCATGCACTGCAATGTCCCTTTGTTCCTCTACGCCTCTCAGTATCCTCCCATTTATTGTGTACTCCCTTGCCTTGTTTGCCTCCTCAAATGCATTTCCTCACACTTCTCTGGATTGAATTCCATTTGCCACTTTTCTGTCCACCTGACCAGTCCATTGTTCCTGTAGTCTACAGCTTTCCTCCTCACTATCAACCACACAGCCAATTTTTGCATCATCTGCAAACTTCTTGATCAAGCCCCCCATATTCAAGTCCAAATTATTAATATATACCGCAAAAAGCAAGGGACCTAGTACTGAGCCTTGCGGTACTCCACTAGATATAGCCTCCCAGTCACAAAAACACCCGTCAAACATTACACTTTGCTTCCTGCCACTGAGCCAATTTTGGATCCAACTAGGCACTTTCCCTTGGATCCCATGGGCTTTTACTTTTTTGACCAGTCTGCCATGTGAGACCTTTTCAAAAGCCTTGCTAAAATCCATGTAGACTACATCAAACGCATTATCCTCATCGATCCTCCTTGTTGCCTGCTCAAAAAATTCAATCAAGTTAGTCAGACACGACCTTCCCTTAACAAATCCATGCTGACTTTTCTTGATTAACCCATGCCTTTCAAATGACGACTTATGCTGCCCCTCAGAATTGATTCCAATAATTTGCCCAGCACCGAGGAGAGGCTTGAGATACTAGGACTACTTCCACTGCAGCAGATCGTATAGGTGTTTTTAAAATGATGAAGAGTTTTATTAGGATGGATAGGGAAACCAATGACAGGGAGTCATCAATTTAAAATTCTCACTAAGAGAATGAAGAGAGAAATTAGGAGAAATTTCTTTCTGCAGAGGGTTGTGGGAACATGGAATGCTTTGTCACAGGGACCAGTGAGGTAGATAGCATTCTATCTTTTAAGGGAAAAGTAGATAAATATTTGAAGTAGAGGGAGATATGGGACAATGGGGAGAGAGCACGGTGGTAGGATTAGTTTTAGATTGCTCTAGCATTTCTACCATCATTTGTCAAAAAAGATACAAAATATTTATTTAATCTTTGTCCCTCCTTCATCTCTGAGTGGTGCTGCTACCCCTTTAACTATTCTTTTACTTTTTATATGTTTATAAAACTCCTTACTATTTAATCCTATTTTGTCTGCTAGCATTCTTTCATATTCCCTTTAGCCCATTGATCTCCATTTGCAGCTTCGTACCAATCTTTCCATATTCTTCATCAATATCTTCAGTATTGTAAGTCCTAACTGTTTCCCTTTCAAGTTTCAGTTTAGTTTTAATCACTTTCTTTATTAATGAAACTTTATACTTTGATGCGTCTGCTTTTTGCCTTCTAGGAATGTATTTATTTTGCACTCTATCCACCTCATATTTAAAGACTGCTGATCTGTCGACTTGTTCACTAACTTTTCTGTTCAGTTAATTTTGGCCAGATTCTGTTTTATCTTGCTGAGCTTTGCCTTTTTCCAGTCCAGCACCCAAAGCTTTGGCTGTTCACTATCCTTGTATATTCTTATATTGAACCTTATTACGTTATGATCGCTATTTCCCGATTGTTCTCCTAAGCCCACATCAGTTATTTGCCCACTTCATTTTCCAGGCCAAAACCAAGCAATGTTTCTTTCTTTGTTGCATTAGAAACATACTGATTTAGGATGCAGTTAAGGATGCTTTCTAAAAAGTGTTCCCCATTTCAACCACGTGTATTATGTTTATTCCAGTCTACCTTGGAAGAATTAAAATCACCCAATATTATTGCCCTGTTTATCATGTATATTTTGCATTTCCACTGTTTGGTGGTCTGTAATGCACATTAAGCATTAAAGAAAGAAAGAACTTGTATTTCTATAGCCCCTTTCACGACCTCGGAACGTCTCAAAGCCCTTCACAGCCAATTAATTACTTTAGAAGTGTAGTCAGTGTTATAATGTAGGGAAATGTGACAGCCAATTTGCGCACAGCAAGATCTCACAATCAGCAATGAGATAAATGACCAATTAAATTGCTTTTTAGTGATGTTGGTTGAGAGATAAATATAGGCAAGGACACCGGGAGAACTCCCCTGCTCTTTTTTGAATAGTGCCATAGCATCTTTTACGTCTACCTAAGAGAGCCTTTTCCTTCCTATTTCTTAACTCTTTCCATGTGAATTCTGTCTTAATGCAAACCGCCTTGGACATCCTTACATTCTAGCACTGTAATACAACCCTTCACTAACACAGACTCCCACCGCCTCTTTCACTCCCTTTCTCTTCTGAAGATGTTATAGCCGGGAATATTAAGTTCCAGCCCTGTCCAAATGTAAGCCATATCTCCATTATAGCTATTAGATCATATTCCTCCAGAGTTATTATCGTTTTTTACTGGTCAATTTTCTTTATTCCATGGTTTGATCTACTCCTGGTAATCATTTCATGATAGAATAGGATACAAGAATCATAGAATGGTTACAGAACAGAGGGAGGCTATTCGGCCCGTCGAGCCTGGGCCGGCTCTCTGCAAGAGCAATCCAGTTAGTCTCACTCCCCCGCCCTTTCCCCTTAGCCCTGCAAATTTTTTTCCCTTCAAGTATTTATCCAATTCTTTTTGAAAGCCACAATTGAATCTGCCTCCACCACCCATTCAGGCAGTGCATTCCAGTTCATAACCACTCACTGCGTAAAATGTTTTTCCTCATGTCGCCTTGGTTCTTCTGCCAATCACCTTAAACCTGTGTCCTCTGGTTCTCGACCCTTCCACCAATTGGAACAGTTTCTCTTTATTTACGTTCTGTAAACCCTTGATGATTTTGAACACTTCTACAATCTCCTCCCAACCTTCTCTGTTCCAAGGAGAACAACCCCAGTTTCTCCAGTCTATCCACGTAACTGAAGTCCCTCATCCCTGGAACCATTCTACTAAATCTTTTCTGCACCCTCTCCAAGGCCTTCACATCTTTCCTAAAGTGCGGTGCCCAGAATTGAACACAATAGAGCAGTTGTGGCTGAACCAGTGTTTTATAAAGGTTCATCATAACCTCCTTGCTTTTGTACACTACGCCTCTACTTATAAACCCGGGGTCCCGTATGCTTTTTTAACTGCTTTCTCAACCTGCCCTGCCACCTTCAATGACCGTGCATATATACACCAGGCCCCTCTGTTCCTGCACCCACTTTAGAATTGTACCATTTAGTTTATATTGTCTCTCCTTGTTCTTCCTACCAAAATGTATCACTTCGCAACTCTCGTTGTTAAATTTCATCTGTCACGTGTCTGCCCATTCCACCAGCCTGTCTATGTCCTCTTGAAGTCCATCACTATCCTCCTCGCTGTTCACTACACTTCCAAGTTTTGTGTAATCTGCAAATTTTGAAATTGTGCCCTGTACACCCAAGTCCAAGTCATTAATATATATCAAGAAAAGCAGTGGTCCTAGTATCGACCCCTGGGGAACACCACCGTATACCTTCCTCCAATCCGAAAAACAACCATTCACCACTATTCTCTTTTTACTTTCTCTTAGCCAATTTCATATCCATGCTGCCACTGACCCATTTATTCCATGGGCTTCAACTTTGCTGACAAGCCTATTATGTGGCACTTTATCAAAGGCCTTTTGGAAGTCCATATAAACAACATCAACCGCATTGCCCTCATCGACCCTCTCTGTTACCTCATCAAAAAACGAATTCAATTTAGTCAAACACGATTTACCTTTAACAATTCTGTGCTGGCTTTCCTTAATTAATCCACACTTGTCCAAGTGACTGTTAATTTTGTCCTGGATTATCTTTTGGATTCCTTTTTATGTTAGTTGCCAGTCTATTCGCATACTCTCTCTTTGCCCCTCATATTTCCTTTTTCACTTCCCCTCTGTACTTTCTATATTCAGCCTGGTTCTCACTTGTGTTATCAACTTGACATCTGTCATACGCCCCCTATTTCTGCATTTCCTTACTCTCTATCTCTTTCATCATCCAGGCAGCTCTGACTTTGGTTGCTCTACATTTGCCCCTCGCGAGAATGTACCTAGACTGTACCCGAACCATCTCCTCTTTAAAGGCCGCCCATTGTTCGATTACAGTTTTACCTGCCAATCTTTGATTCCAATTTACCTGGGCCAGATCTGTTCTCATCCCATTGAATGTGGCCATCTTCCAATTAGGTATTTTAGAGCATAGAAACAGGCCATTTGGCCCAACTGGTCTATGCCGGTGTTTATGCTGCACATGAGCCTCCTCTCACACTATTTCATCTCACCCTATCAGCATATCCTTCTATTCCTTTCTCCCTCATTTACTTATCTAGCTGCCCCTTAAATGCATCTATGCTATTTGCCTCAACTACTACATTTTTACTCTGGATTGCTCCTTTTCGTTTTCCATAACTAATCAAAACCTCATGATACTATGATCAGTGTTCCCTGAATGTTCCCCCACTGACACTTGCTCCACTTGACCCACCTCATTCCCCAGAACCAGATCCAGCAATGCCTCCTTCCTCATTGGGCCGGAAACGTACTGACCAAGGAAGTTCTCCTGAACACACTTCAGAAATCTTCCCCCTCTCTGCCCTTTACACTATTACTATCCCAGTCTATGTTAGGATAGTAGAAGTCCCCCATTATCACTACTCTATGGTGCTTGTATCTCTCTGTAAATTCCCTGCAATTTTTTTCCTTCCCATCAGTTGGTGGCCTATAGAGTACACCCAGTAATGTAATGACACCTCTATTGTTTCTTAACTCTAACCAAATAGATTCTGTCCTTGATCCCTCCAGGACATCCTCTCTCTCCAGCTCTGCGATATTCTTCTTAATCAATACTGCCACTCCCCACTCCTTTCTTTCCTTCCCTATCTTTCCTGAACACCTTCTATCCAGGAATATTTTGTTCCCAATCCTGCCCTTTTTTGAGCCAGGTCTCGGTTATCACCATGACATCATATTCCCATGTGTCTATTTGCGTCTGCAGATCACCAACCTTGTTTACCATGCTTCGTGCGTTTACACACATGCACTGTAAACCTATCTTGGACCTTCTTGTATTCTCTCTTAGTCCGATCCCACCTAATACCTTACTATTTCTTATTCTAGTGTTATCTGTCTCTCCCAATCCTTTGTGCACCTTGTTTCTCCTTTCCAATGCTACATCCTGGTATCCATTCCCCTCCCAAATTGGTTTAAACCCTCCCCACAGCACTACTGAACCTCCCCGCGAAGACATTGGTCCCAGCTCTGTTGAGGTGCAACCTGTCCGATCTGTACAGGTCCCACCTCCCCCAGAACCAGTCCCAATGCCCCAGGAATCCAAAGCCCTCCCTCCTGCACCATCTCTCCAGCCATGCATTCATCTGCTCTATCCTTCTATTTCTATACTCACTAGCGCGTGGCACCGGGAGTAATCCTGGGATTACTACCTTTGAGGTTCTGCTTGTTAATTTCTGTCCTAGCTCCCTAAAATCTGCCTGCAGAACCTCATCCCTCTTTCTACTTATGTCGTTGGTACTGATATGGACCACGACCTCTGGCTGTTCACCCTCCCACTTCAGAATGTTCTGCAGCCGCTCCATGACATCCTTGACCCTGGCACCAGGGAGGCAACATACCATCCTGGACTCACATCTGCAGCCTCAGAAACGACTGCCTGTTCCCTTAGCTATTGAATCCCCTATCACTATTGCTCTCCTGATCTTCCTCCTCATCCCCCTGTACAGCTGAGCCACCCATGGTGCCGTGGACTTGGCTCTGGCTGTACTCCCCAGAGGAACCATCGCCCTCACCAGTATTCAGAAACCGGTTAGAGAGCAAGATGCCCTCGGGGGACTCCTGCACTATCTGTCTGGTCCTCCTTGTCTGTCACCCAGTCCCTCTCTGCCTGCACTCTCTTAAGCTGTGGGGTGACTACGTATCCACGTAGCTCCCAGTCTCGCGGATGCACTGCAGTGACGCCAGCTTTTGCTCAAACTCCAAAACACGAAGCTTGAGCTCCTCCAGCTGACGACATTTCCTGTACATGTGGCTTGGGTCCTGGACTTCCACGTGGCACAGGATGTGCATTGGAAGGGACTGAGGTGCCCTGCCATGGCTTTATTTATTTATTACTAAACTTACCAGAAATAAACTTAAGACTTACAAAAACCACTGACCAGATGCTTACCAATCAGCTCCTTCCCTTGTGCTGATGTCACTTTAGATGTGTTTTCACCTCTCCCCCTGCTCCACTCTCGGTCTCCTCTCTCACTCCTCCCTTTATCACTGATCCCGTGCTCCGCTCTCTCTCTCTCCTCTCTCGCTCCTCCCTTTATCGCTGATCCCATGCTCCGCTCTCGGTCTCCTCTCTCGCTCCTCCCTTTATCACTGATCCTGTGCTCCACTCTCGTTCTCCTCTCTCGCTCCTCCCTTTATCACTGATCCCGTGCTCCGCTTTCGGTCTCCTCTCTCGCTCCTCCCTTTATCGCTGATCCTGTGCTCCGCTCTCGGTCTCCTCTCTCGCTCCTCCCTTTATCACTGATCCCGTGCTCCGCTCTCGGTCTCCTCTCTCGCTCCTCCCTTTATCACTGATCCAGTGCTCCGCTCTCGTTCTCCTCTCTCGCTCCTCCTTTTATCACTGATCCCGTGCTCCGCTCTCGGTCTCCTCTCTCACTCCTCCCTTTATCACTGATCCCGTGCTCCGCTCTCGGTCTCCTCTCTCGCTCCTCCCTTTATCGCTGATCCTGTGCTCCGCTCTTGGTCTCCTCTCTCGCTCCTCCCTTTATCACTGATCCCGTGCTCCGCTCTCGTTCTCCTCTCTCGCTCCTCCCTTTATCGCTGATCCTGTGCTCCGCTCTTGGTCTCCTCTCTCGCTCCTCCCTTTATCACTGATCCTGTGCTCCGCTCTTGTTCTCCTCTCTCGCTCCTCCCTTTATCGCTGATCCTGTGCTCCGCTCTCGGTCTCCTCTCTCGCTCCTCCCTTTATCACTGATCCCGTGCTCCGCTCTCGGTCTCCTCTCTCGCTCCTCCCTTTATCACTGATCCTGTGCTCCGCTCTCGGTCTCTTCTCTCGCTCCTCCCTTTATCACTGATCCCGTGCTCCGCTCTCGGTCTCTTCTCTCGCTCCTCCCTTTATCACTGATCCCGTGCTCCGCTCTCGGTCTCTTCTCTCGCTCCTCCCTTTATCGCTGATCCCGTGCTCCTCTCTCGCTCTGCTCTTAAAATTGTATCAGAATATTTGCACTCAGTATGCTAACTAACTCCAATTTTCCATCTGGCAATTAGGTGGTAAATTTACTGATCACATTTCTCCAAATATCTACCCCTCAATTTTTAAAAAAGTAAGATTTATGGTGAAGCTGTAATTCTAATAATTCTTCCTCAGGTGTTTAGGAAGTGAGAGTATTTGTTTTATGATTTTCTCTGGTCTGAGAATTGAATATATCATTGGCTTATTGATCCAATCTTAAAGTGGAACATTTTCTGCATACAGAAAAGCTTCCTGACTTTACAGGTCATTATTTTCCAAATGAAACTAGTTTACAATACTTTCTAAATATGTAGTTTTGGCTTGTCATGGAGTGCTGAGTTTTAGTCATGGTTTGAGCTTCCCTTGGGAGAAGGGTTTGCCAGTTTTGGCTGGGCTGTTTGGCTGATGAAGCTATCTCCCCTCCCCATATTCAAACATGCATCATGGCATGTAGTCCAAAAGACTACATTGACAACATTCAACTGTTGTACTTTCCTGTCCTGAGAGCCGGGAGGATAGATGGGGATAGGAAGATTGGGGGAAGTATTATGAACATTAAACTGCATAAAATGTGGTAAAGTAAAAGTGCAGATTACCATTGTTGCTACTTCCCAGCTCATGGTGTTGCCGCTACATTTTTAGAAAGACTAAACCATCTGAAATCAGGCTGTGATGCTCCCAAACAGAGCTAGGGGAAGTTACAATAGTTACACTTTTTCAAGTATCATAGAATCATAGAACCATAGAATGATACAGCACAGAAGGAGGCCATTCAGCCCATTGCGCCAGCAATAGCTCTTTGAAAGAGCTATCTAATTAGTCCCACTTCCCTGCTCTTTCTCCATGGCCCTCCAAATTTTTCCCCCGCAAGTATTTATCCAATTCCCTTTTGAAAGTTACTATTGAATCTGCTTCCACCACCCTTTCAGGATGTGCATTCCAGATCATAACAACTCGCTGCTTAAAATTTTTTTTCTTCATTTTGCCCCTGGTTCTTTTGCCAATTACCTTTAATCGGTGCACCTTGTGCCTTAGTAAAGAACAAAAGAATGAACGATCTAGTAGAATTGAAGTATGATAAAGACACATCAGCAACAATGTTTTATCACCAAAGGGTACATTAGGATAGATTTGTTCATTCCTCACCCATGGTGCAGCACCTGGCCAGCTGAGAGCTGCCCATTGTTTCCCAATTTGCCTTTGCAACAGGTCAAGTACCTTACTGAGGATTCAGCAAATCTACCCTAATAAGTTCAATAACTATGTTAAAATAAGACTAAAAATGATTACGAATCAAGTGAAATTTAAAAGTCGCAGAGGGAAAAAATTTACAGGGCTATGGGGGAAGCTCCGCCAAAGAACCAGCACAGGCACGATGGGCTGAATGGCCTCCTCCTGTGCTGTACCTACTATGATACTATGATGCTTTGATAATTGCATATATGTGGACCTATTTGGGTTTTCCAAAACACATTATTGTTTTTGTAATTTTACAATAGTTGTGAGTACAGTAAGTGTAGTATTTATGGGACTGGCCTAGTAACCGAAAGGATAAAATCAAATCCCACCTTCACAACAAATCTAGTTATTTGTGCTTTGCACCAGAAAAAAAAACAGCAGGATGGTTGTAAAAATCCAACAGTTTTATTTGAAAATCACAAGCTTTCGGAGGCTTATGATTTTCAAATAAAACTGTTGGACTATAACCTGGTGTTGTAAGATTCCTTACATTTGTCCACCCCAGTCCATCACCGGCATCTCCATATCATGGTAAAAATCCAAGTAGTTCACAAACGTCCACCAGGGAACCTGCCAACCATGCCTGGTCTGGCCTACATGTGACTCTAGTCCACACAATGGGGTTGACTTTTAATTCTCTCTGAAGCGGCCGAACAAGTCAACAAACAATTGTATTCAAAAGGAAGGCCACCACCATGTTCTCAGGGCATTTATGGATGGACAATGAATGTAGCCCTGGCAGCGTCACCCACATCCTGAGAACAAATTAAAAAGAAAAGTGCTCACTGGATACTTTGCGGAACCTGCTCTGCAAACCATTTATAACGTGGGTTCACTTTGAAGGTGAATTTCCAGTGTCCTGTTTACAGACAAGTATATATACAGATGTCTGTTGCCAAAATCAATGACTGTACATAGGAACATAGAAACATAGAAACATAGGAACAGAAGTAGACCATTTAGCCCCTTGAACCTGTTCCACCATTCAGTGAGATCATGGCTGATCTGTGACCTAACTCCATCTACCCGCCTTAGCCCCATATCCCTAAATACCTTTGATTAACAAAAATCTATCAATCTCAGATTTAAAATTAACAATTGAGCTAGCATCAACTCAACTTGCGGAAGAGTGTTTCAAACTTCTACCACCCTTTGCATATGGAAATGTTTCCTAACTTCACTCCTGAATGTCCTGGCTCTAATTTTTAGGCTATGTCCCCTAGTCCTAGATTCCCCAACTGGTGGAAATAGCTTCTCTCTATCAGTTCCTCTTAATATCTTGAAAACTTCAATTAAATCACCCCTTAACCTTCTAAATTCCAGGGAATGCAACCCTAGTTTGTGTAATCTCTCCTCATAATTTAACCCTTAGAGTCCAGATATCATTCTAGTAAATATACGCTGCACTCTTTCCAAGGCCAATATATCCTTCCTTAGGTACGGTGCCCAGAACCAAACACAGTACTCCAGATGTGGTCTAACCAGGGCTTTGTAAAGCTGTAGCATGACTTCTACCCTCTTGTATTCTAGTCCTCTAGATATAAAAGCCAGGATTCCATTAGCCTTTTTGATTATTTTCTGTACCTGTCCATGACATTTTAATGATCTATGTACATGGACCCCTTAAGTCTCTTTGGACCTCTGCTATTTCGAGCTTTTCACCATTTAGAAAGTACTCTGATCTATCCTTTTTAGGTCCAAAGTGGATGACCTCACACTTGCCTACATTGAAATCCATTTGCCACAGTTTTGTCCATTAATCTATTAATATCCATCTATAATTTTACGCTTTCATCTACACTGCTTACAATGCTGCCTATCTTTGTGTCATCGGCAAACTTGGATATGTGGTTCTCTATCCTGTCATCTAAGTCGTTAATAAATGCAGTAACTAGTTGAGGCCCCAAAACAAATCCCTTATGGACACCACTAGTCAAATCCTGCCAAATTGTGTACCTGCCCTTTATCCCTACTCCCTGTCTTCTGCCACTCAGCCAATTTCTTAACCAGGTAAATAATTTACCCTCAATCCATGAGCTTCAACTTTAGCTAACAGTCTCTCATGAGGGACTTTATCGAATGCCTTCTGGAAGTCCATATAAACAACATCCAGAGACATTCCCCTGTCCACTACTTTAGTCACCTCTTAAAAAATTCATGCTGGCTCTTTCTGATCAGCTGAACATTTTCAAGGTGTTCAGTCACTCCATCCTCAATTATAGACTCTTGTAATTTCCTGACAACAGATGTTAGGCTAACTGGTCTATAATTCAGTGGTTTCCTTCTCTCACCTTTCGTAAATAGCGGAGTGACATGCAATTTTCCAATCTAAAGGAACGGTTCCTGAATTGAGATAACTTTGGAAGGTTATAGTTAGGGCTTCTGCAATGTTCCCACCTACGTCCTTTAAAACCCTGGGATGGAAACCATCTGGTCATGGGGATTTGTCACATTTTAATGCCATTATTTTTTTCATTACTGTTAATTTGCTTACATTAATTATGGTGAGTCCCCATCCCTGATTCAAAATGAGCTTCCTTAGGGTGTCCAGCATGCTATCCTCTTCCTCTACTGTAAATGCTGACGCAAAGTAATTATTTAACATGTCCATCATTTCCTTATTTTCATTTACAATATCACCATTATCAGTTTTTAAGGGGCCCACATTGCTCTTGACCACCCTCTTTTTCCTAATATAATTGTAAAAAAAAATTGTGTTGATTTTCATACTCCTTTTTTGTAGCTCTTACTATCTGTTTTGTCACCTTTTGCTGTTCTTTGTATCTCTCCCAGTCGCCAGGATCTGTGGGGTTTTTTTGCATTTTTGTATGCTTTTTCTTTTAGTTTTATGTTGTCTTCATGTAAATCTTTAGTTACCTTCAAATCACTCAGCATGAACTCAGATAATCTCAATTACTGGAGTTTTATGTGCTCTGAATTTTAGAACCTTGGTCAAAATACCTTTTCTTGAAAAGTATGCCTGTAATTTCCTTACTGTCTCAAGGAATCATTTGAGTACCAGAAGCTTTTCCAGTTTTCAAAATATACCTATCTTTTCTTCTGTGTAACATTTGCAAAAATATTTTCTATGCATTATGAAGGATCAAGATGATATATGACTGGAGAAATAGACAGAAAACAGGAACCTAACAAGGAATTAATTGAGAACATAAACTTAGTTTTGTTTTATTTTGGATTTTGGTGGTGAACTGCTGCAGTAGTTCTCAAAGGGCTTAAAAAAACATTAGGTTCTTTTCTTAGCGACATTTTCTTACTTTTGATATTGCCAGTAAAAAATGTGCATCAACAGATTAAAACATGAACTTTAGACGAGTGTCTTGCAAAAGTTGCTGGTTAGTACATCCAATAAACAGGTGGTGCTGGTTTCACTCCCTGATCTGCTTAATGGGAGGTGTAAATAGTATGCTATGTTCTGCAATAAAAATTGTAAGAAATAAAATGGCAATTATGAGTAAATAAGGAGAAACTATTTCCACTGACGGGTGGGTCGGTAACCAGAGAACACAGATTTAAGGTAAAACCAAAATACTGCCATGCTGGAAATACTCAGCAGGTCAGGCAGCATCAAAATGATCAGAGTGCTCCCATTGTGACGACACTAAGTTAGGCGACACAGTTAATAATGGGTTGGAAGCAGAAAGTTGCAAAGGGACATTGATAAATTAAGTGAGTGGGCAAAACTGTGGCAGATGGAATTCAAAGTGAGAAGGTGTTAAGTCGTCCACTTTGAGCCTGAGAAAGATAAATCAGAGTATTTTCTAAATGCGAGAAGCTAGGAACTGTGGGTGAGTAGGGAAATTTAGGGGTCCACGTACAGAAATCACTAAAAACTAGTGGACAGGTATAAAAATTAATTAAAAAGGCTATTGGAATATTGTCCCTTATCTCCATCTCCTCAAGAGGGCTGGAATACAAAGGATTGGAAGTAATGTTAATTTTGTACAGAGCTCTGGTCAAACCTCATCTGGAGCACTGGAGTCTGGGCATCGCCTCTCAGTAAGGATATATTGGTCTTGGAGGGGGTGCAGCGCAGATTCACCAGAATAATACTGGGGCTAAAAGGGTTAATTTATGAGGCCAGGTTGCAGACGAGTCTTGTATTCCCTTGAATATAGAAGATTAAGGGTTGATCTAATTGAGGTGTTTAAGGTGATCAAAATAGTTGATAGGGTAGATAGAGAGAAACTATTTCCTCCGGTGGGGGAGTCCAGAACAAAGGGGCATAACCTTAAAATTAGAGGTCGACCATTCAGGGGTGATGTCAGAAAGCACATCTTCACATAAAGAGTAGTTGAAATCTGGAACTACTTCCCCAAAAAGCTCTTGAGGCGAGGTCAATTGAAAATTTCAAAACTGAGATTGATAGATTTTTGTTAGACAAGGGTATTAAGGGTTACGGAACTAAGGCGGGTAGATAGAGTTAAGGTACAGATCAGCTATGATCTAATTGACTGGTGGAACAGGCTCAAGGGGCTAAATGGCCTAGTCCTGTTCCTATGGACATGATGAGAATTTTTTTAGGCCGTGAGTTGTTATGATCTGGAATGCACTGCCTGAAAAGATGGTGGAAGCAGATTCAGTCGTAACTTTCAAATGGGAATTAGATTAGATATATACTTGAAAAGGAACAATGTGCAGGACTATAGAGAAAGAGTCAGGGAGTGGGACTAATTGGAGAGCTCTTTCTTAGAGACGGTACAGGCACAATGTGCCAAGTGGCCTCTTTCGATGCTATATGGTTTTATGATTCTATGAACTAAAACTGAGGTTTGCAGGTGAAAAATAGGTAATCAAATCTTAACATTGACAGTACATAAGGTGATAAAAATGGAAGTTACGAATGACCATTTACAGTAAATTGATTTTTACACTATGCAGCATACAGCCTCGCTAGGGGTTGTTGGAAGTTGTGAAATCAAGCGTACATGCTAATGGGCCCGATGAACAATGGAGAGAAACGCCAGCTTTGCAAAGACCAGTGACCAGTGCAAACCTCATTATAGCTACAAATTTTATATCAGCAGGTCCCATGCCAATTGAGCAACAACTTGCCTTTATGTAGTGCCATTACTATAGAACATGTCCTGTGGGGCTTTGCAGTCAAAGGAAAAATCATTAAATCAGTAGTAGATACAGGAATGTGTGCCATGCTGTGGAGGAAGAGATTAGGAGGTGTGACCAAAAGCTTAGTCAAAAACATGGGTTTTCAGAAGTTTTTTGAAGGAGTCGGGAGAATGGAGAGTTTGAGTGTGCTCATGATTTCAGTCTCCCTCTTAATCCCATGCTGTGTTTCGTCTTCTACACTGTTCCAATGAACCTCAACACCAGCTTCAGTAACAGTCTCATCTCTCAGCTGAGCACTCTGCAGTCCTTCAGTCTGAACATTGACTTTAGTAACTTAAGACCATGGCTCTTTCATTCATGTTCTTTACATTAGAGGGTGCTCTTAATGTGGCGAGGGTCCATCAGTGTCCTGGAGATAGGAAGTGGGCTGATATTTGGGGTGTGGACCATTAATCAGAGCACAACTCTGGCGGAAGACAAGGCCCGTTGTAGGGACCTGACTTTTTTCTCTTCTTGGAAGAATCATTGTGCTTCGCATGCATTTTCTGTTTTCATTTCCTATCTACTGCAATTGCTGCTTGCTTTTGGTGTGGTCAGTGAAGGGGTGATGATGAGTGGGACTCAGTGTGGGACAGGATGAGTTTTTGATCAGTTATAGTTTATGGAGGATGTAGGGGAGGTTAGGAGAACATTAGAAAAATCAAAAGATGACAAAAATCATAGATATGCGTGGTCTGGTCTGGCCAATGTAAGTGAATAGATTGAGAAGGGAATGGAGTCAGTAGCAAGGTAGCTGAATTTGTGGAGCTGGACCAAAACAATGGCTTCAGTGTTCATGATACTAAGTTGGAAGAAGTTAGAACTCAGCCTCAACTTGATATTGGACAGGCAATCTGATAGCATAGGGCTGGCTGTGGGGCCAAGAGAATTGGTGTGTCATCATCAAACATATGGAAGTTGATTCCATGCCTACAAATGGCATGTAGATGAGAAAGAGGGGACCAAGAACAGCTACTTAGGTTGCTCAGAGGAGATAATGCAGGATCAGGAAGAAAAGCCATTGCTGGAAATATGCTTTCAGACCAGTAGGAACGGAACCATAAAAGGGCAGTGCCACGGATCTGGGCAATGGAGGAGGATTGCTGGGTCAACCATGTCGAATGCTGCAGAGAAGGGAAGGAGATCAAGGAGGGATGCTGTACCATGGGTACAGTCACAGCAGATGTAATTTGTGATGTGTATGTGTGATGAAAATCCAATGGCTTTCTTGCTGCTTTCTCAGCAGTAACACTGCTCCCCACATGAAATGGGCAGAGTATTGTGTGGGTGGGCAGGCCTGTAGCAGTAAGCTTTTTAAAGGTGAGTAATACTTTTTAATTGTTGGTTGGAAAGTTAGATAATGTTTTTCTTTATTACAATGAGTTGCATTTTTAATCGTGCATTCATTTTTGCTGCTGATCAGCCCTAATTTTTTTTTTGGTTGCAAGACTTTTATTAATAACGTCATTTTTTACATCAGTCTTGCTACCAGCTCTTATTTTGTTTGTAGCAAACAAAATGGGCAGGATAGGACTTCCTTTAAGAGTTCCAATGCGACTCCTAGATTTAGAGAAGGACGAGTATTTCCTGAGGGGACGTGAAAAGACTGTGAGGGAAAAGTTCCTTAGGGCCCATTTTCGGGCACGGGTAGCGTGATCCGCTATTACTCCACGCCCGATGGCCCCTACTCAGGCAGCATGTGAATTTCGAGCTGCCTGTCACTTACCATGATATCTCCGTGTGGCATCTCAGCAGTGCAGGTAGCACTGGCTGCAAGGAGATATCACGGTAAGTAGCAGGAGAATGAGGAAGTTGGAGATGGGGCGTGCTCAGCGCATGTCATCAGCAGCCTGCACCACTTAAAGGTGCAGGTGCACATTTTAAATGGGACATACACAGTCCACGAGGAGGAGGAAAAGATGGCCACAAGGATGGCAGGAGCGGCGGAAGAGAGGGCCCCACGCTTCTCGGATGATGCACTGGAGGCCCTGGTGGAAGGGGTGACGAAAGGAGGGCCAACATGTGCCTGCAGGGTGGCAGGAGAGCCTCCAGACTGCAGCTCCACAGGCATTGGCTGGCTGTGGTCCAGAAAGTGAACATCAGGAGCATGGCACCCAACGCACTTGGGTTCAGTGCTGAAAGAAGTTCAATGATTTGACACGAACGGTCAAGGTGAGTGAATGCAAGTTTCAAGTGGCACGTCTGACCAAATGCACCACTGCTCCAAGCATCACACTCCCTGTCACCCACCCACCAACAAACACTGCCCATCCATACGCAATGCTGCACTTGGCATGCTGCAACTCACCCGCACATAGTACCACATTTGCAGGCCACACAGCCACCACTCACAGATCACACACACTGGCAGCTATTCGACCACGACAGGCACATCACCCACACACTTTGCAGGATACTCACTGACACACTGTCCTCTGTCTTGCAGGAGAAGGTGGTGGATAACAGCCACCAGCAGGAGGGACCTGAGGGTGGATGGGGACGTTTACCATCCTCACCCCCCTAAAGAAGATGTGCTTAGGATCATTGGGCACGCTGTCGCTGCAGCCATGATAACATGCCGCGCTGGAGGTCCTGATGAAGGGGGTCTCTGCATACCTAAAGCTCCTTCTCGTTTTCCACATCTCCCTCCTCCAATAACCTTTTCGGATTCACGTGCTGCACATGCTGTCAGCACACACCTCTTACTTGCTCCTCTCCCCATTCCACAACTCAACCCGTTTCCCTTTGTTATTGCAGATACCCAAGAACATGTGGCGGCATCGTCCGAGGAGGAGGAAACATGCATACGCAGCCAAGATGCCATTTTGGATGTTCGAGAGGCCGCGTAGCGCCGAAACAATGGGCGCTACACGGCCCAATTTAACACCTTGTGTGACCATATCTCACACGTTCTTTATGCACCCATTCATACCCAGGACCTGCAGCTCAGGAAGCACTTAGTCATGTCAGAGAACACTTATCTTTAGTACCGCTGCTTCACAAAGAAAACTGCCACATAGCTATGTGTTCTCCTGGAGGCTGATACCCAGACAAACTGTATCATGTGGATGGCTCTTCCCATGGGCATGAAGGTCATGACTGCATTAAAATTTTACACCAGCCATTACTGGTTACATATGCCAAATCAGTCAGCAAGCTGTCCACAGATGCACCGTAGGCAAACAGTGATCATAGTGATAAGGTTTAGATTAGCTATAGAAAAGGACAAGGAGTAATCTAGAGTAAAAATACTTATTGGGAGGAGGGCCAATTTCAATGGGTTGAGAACGGATCTGGCCCAGGTAAATTGGAATCAAATATTGGCAGGCAAAACTGTAATCAAACAATGGGCGGCCATTAAAGAGGAGATGGTTTGGGTACAGTCTAGGTACATTCCCATGAGGGCAAAGGTAGAGCAACCAAAGCCAGAGCTCCCTGGATGATGGAAGAGATAGAGAGTAAGATGAAGCAGATAAAGGAGGCGGATGACAGATGTCAGGTTGATAATACAAGTGAGAACCAGGCTGAATATAGAAAGTACAGAGGAGAAGAGAAAAAGGAAATAAGAGGGGCAAAGAGAGATTATGAGAATAGACCGGTGGCTAATATAAAAGGGAATCCAAAAGACTTCTATAGGCACAAAAATAGTAAACGGGTAGTAAGATGAGGAGTGGGGCCGATTAAGGTCCAAAAAGGAGATCTATGCATGAAGATAGAGAGCATGACTGAGGTACTAAATGGGTAATTTACATTTGTCTTTAACAAGGAATAAGATGCTGCCAAAGTCACAGTAAAGGAGGAGGTAGTTGAGATACTGGATGGGCTAAAAATTGATAAAGAGGAGGTATTAGAAAGGCTGGCTGTAGTTAAAGTAAATAAGTCACGCGGTCCAGATGGGATGCATCCTTGGTTGCTGAGGGAAGTAAGGAAATTGCAGAGGTGCTGACCATAATCTTCCAATCATCCTTACTCCTTAAATGTCGGGGTGGTGCCAGAGGACTGGAGAATTGCAAATGTTACACCCTTTTTCAAAAAAGGGTGTAAGGATAAACCTGGCAACTATAGGCCAGTCAGTTTAACCTCGGTGGTGGGGAAGCTTTAAGAAACGATAACCCGGGACAAGTTTAATAGCCACTTGGACAAGTGTGGATTAATAAAGGAAAGCCAGCATGGATTTATTAAAGGCAAATCGTGTTTAACTAACTTGATTGAGTTTTTTGACGAAGTAACAGAAAGGGTTGATGAGGGCAATGTGGTTGATGTTGTGAATATGAACTTTTAAATGGCATTTGATAAAGTGCCACATAATAGGCTTGTCAGCAAAATGGAAGCCCATGGAATAAAAGGGGCAGTGGCAGCATGGATACGAAATTGGTTAAGTGACAGGAAACAGAGAGTAGTGGTGAACGGTTGTTTTTTGGACTGGAGGGAGGTGTACAGTGGTGTTCCCCAGGGGTCAGTGCTGGGACCGCTGCTTTTCTTGATATATAGTAATGACCTGGACTTGGGTGTACATGGCACAATTTCAAAATTTGCAGATTACACAAAATTTGAAAGTGTAGCAAACATGAGGATGACAGTCATAGTCTTCAAGAGGACATAGACAAGCTGATGGAATGGGCGGACACATGGCAGATGAAATTTAATGCAGAGAAGTATGAAGTGATACATTTTGGCAGGAAGAACGAGGAGATGCAATATAAACTAAACAGTTCAATTCTAAAGGGGGTGCAGGAACAGAGATATTTAGGGATATACGTGCACAATCTTTGAATGTGGCAGGTCAGTTTGAGAAAGTTGTTAAAAAAGCATATGGGATCCCGGGCTTTATAAGTGGAGGCGTAGAGTACAAAAGCAAGGAAGTTATGTTGAACCTTTATAAAACACTGGTTCGGCCACAACTGGAGTATTGTGTCCAATTCTGGGCACTGCACTTTAGGAAGGATGTGAAGGCCTTAGAGAGGGTGCAGAAAAGATATACTAGAATGGTTCCAGGGATGAAGGACTTCAGTTACGTGGCTGGACTGGAGAAGCTGGGATTGTTCTCCTTGGAGCAGAGAAGGTTGAGTGGAGATTTGATAGAAGTGTTCAAAATCATCAAGGGTTTAGATAAAGTAAATAAAGAGAAACTGTTCCCATTGATAGAAGGGTTGAGAACCAGAGGACACAGATTTAAGGTGATTGACAAAGGAATCAAAGGCAACAAAAGGAAAAACTTTTTTACGCAGCAAATAGTTATGATCTGGATTGCGCTGCCTGAAAGCAAATTCAATCGTGGCTTTCAAAAAGGAATTGGATAAACACTTGAAGGGAAAAAATTTGCAGGGCTATGGGGAAATAGCGGAGTAATGGGACGAACTGGATTGCTCTTACAAAGAGCCGGCACGGGCTTGATGGGCCAAATGGCTTCCTTCTGTACTGTAACCATTTTTGGATTCAATGATTCTATAAAAGGAGCCATCAGTTCCATAGCATACATTAGAAGCTCTGCCACCTTAAACTAAGTGGCAAAGCTTCTAATAGTGCAGAGAATCACAGATGGCATCCATGGGGTGTACAACCTATCTAATCTGGCCACCACCTCTTGATAGGTAAGGTCTGTCCTCTAGGGAGGGTGCCATGGTGTGACCAAACAGGGCAACACTCCTTGCATCCACTTCATGCAGTTACTTTGCCATCCATCAGGCAGAGGGTTGAGTATTGTGGCATTGCATCACTTGCCCACAGATTCAATTTTGTGTTGGCTTCTCTTTTAACCCCATTTTGATCGAACAGTTCCCTCCTCCTCCACCCCAGAGTTTTGGCAAATATTAAAAATGCATTTTAATCCTTTATAAAGGCTGAAAGAGTATTTGCCCCCATATGCAGCCACTTAACTTTAAGAGGCCATTTGCTTTTAAATTTGAGCAGCTACACAGGTTTGCCAACTGTAAAGCAAAATGACAAATTTTGCACATGCATGTTTTTATTCTGATCACTGCTTTCTTTTACAAAAGTTTGAAGTGATCCCTGATCTTTCAACCATTGTAATACTTGTCCTGAGAACCCAAACATTACGGTCAACGTTAACTCGGGGTATGTTTGGGGCAACGTGGAGAGTTCAGCGCAGGGCCCAGAACATTTTAACTCCCGTACCTCATTTTAATAAACCGGCTGGAGTGACGTCAGGGTGGGTGGGCAGTAGCAGAAATTGGGTTGGGAGCATGAGGACGCCCGAATGCAAGGGAACAGTCCCCAGCATGGAGATAGTGCTGGGGAAGGTATTTGATTGAAGATGTGGGCACTAGGAGGGAGAGGCAAAGCTGGGGTGCACTCCTACTCCTCTAAGCCCACAAGGATTCCACAAAATTTTGACCTTTGCCTCTTCCTGCCAAGTCATGCTGTTGGCTTTGGTGCTGTGTGGGCTTCCCGAAATTTTCAGTTAAAATGGGGGTGCAGCGCTGATGACATCATCGGGTCACTATTTTAACATATAAAGAAGGCCTCGACTTGCCTGGGGTGTGTGGCTGATCTAAAGTCAGTTAAGATGGTGCAGGGGCGGGAACATATCAGGAATGCAGCCAAACTTCCCCACTATCTTGATCCCGCCCACACCGTTCCCACCAGGCAGGCAGGGTTAAAATCGGCCCTATTGCTTCTGTATATTCTGACACTACATTGATAGAAAGGCAAGTGGTGTAAGCAGCAATGCACAAGAAAGAAGAATGTGGTCATGTTTTGATACTAAATATGGTGATTCAATATAGAATGTTAATTAGAGGTGGTAAATTCACAAGAGAACTTAAAGGAAATCAGTAGGATTTATGAAATTCTTTTTTATTATTCGTTCATGGGATGTGGGCGTCGCTGGCAAGGCCAGCATTTATTGCCCATCCCTAGTTGCCCTTGAAAAGGTGGTGGTGAGCCGCCTTCTTGAACCGCTGCAGTCCGTGTGGTGAAGGTTCTCCCACAGTGCTGTTAAGTAGGGTGTTCCAGGATTTTGACCCAGCGACGATGAAGGAACGGCAATATATTTCCAAGTCGGGATGGTGTGTGACTTGGAGGGGAACGTGCAGGTGGTGTTGTTCCCATGTGCTTGCTCCTCTTGTCCTTCTAGGTGGTAGAGGTCCCAGGTTTGGGAGGTGCTGTCGAAGAAGCCTTGGCGAGTTGCTGCAGTGCATCCTGTGGATGGTACACACTGCAACCACGGTGCGGGTGGTGAAAGGAGTGAATGTTTAGGGTGGTGGATGGGGTGCCAATTAAGCGGGCTGCTTTGTCCTGGATGGTGTCGAGCTTCTTGAGTGTTGTTGGAGCTGCACTCATCCAGGCAAGTGGAGAGTATTCCATCACACTCCTGACTTGTGCCTTGTAGATGGTGGAAAGGCTTTGGGGAGTCAGGAGGTGAGTCACTCGCCACAGAATACCCAGCCTCTGACCTGCTGTTGTAGCCACAGTATTTATGTGGCTGGTCCAGTTAAGTTTCTGGTCAATGGTGATCCCCAGGATGTTGATGGTGGGGGATTCGGCAATGGTAATGCCATTGAATGTCAAGGGGAGGTGATTAGACTCTCTCTTGTTGGAGATGGTCATTGCCTGGCACTTGTCTGGCGTGAATGTTACTTGCCACTTATCAGCCCAAGCCTGGATGTTGTCCAGGTCTTGCTGCACGTGGGCAAGGACTGCTTCATTATTTGACGGTTTGTGAGTGGAACTGAACACTGTGCAATCATCAGCGAACATCCCCATTTCTGATCTTACGATGGAGGGAAGGTCATTGATGAAGCAGCTGAAGATGGTTGGGCCTAGGACACTGCCTTGAGGAACTCCTGCAGCAATGTCCTGGGGCTGAGATGATTGGCCTCCAACAACCACTACCATCTTTCTTTGTGCTAGGTATGACACCAGCCGCTGGAGAGTATTCCCCCTGATTCCCATTGACTTCAATTTTACTAGGGCTCCTTGGTGCCACACTCGGTCAAATGCTGCCTTGATGTCAAGGGCGTTCACTCTCACCTCACATCTGGAGTTCAGTTCTATTGTGCATGTTTGGACCAAGGCTGTAATGAGGTCCAGAGCCGAGTGGTCCTGGCAAAACCCAAAATGAGCACCGGTGAGCAGGTTATTGGTGAGTAAGTGCCGCTTGATAGCACTGTCGACGACACCTTCCATCACTTTGCTGATGATTGAGAGTAGACTGATGGGGTGGTAATTGGCCTGATTGGATTTGTCCTGCTTTTTGTTGACAGGACATACCTGGGCAATTTTCCACATTGATGGGTAGATGCCAGTGTTGTAGCTGTACTGGAACAGCTTGGCTAGAGACGCGGCTAGTTCTGGAGCACAAGTCTTCAGCACTACAGCTGGGATGATGTTGGGGCCCATAGCCTTTGTTGTATCCAGTGCACTCAGCCTTTTCTTGGTATCATGCGGAGTGAATTGAATTGGCTGAAGGCTGGCTTCTGTGATGGTGGGGATATCGGGAGTAGGCCGAGATAGATCATCTCCTCGACACTTCTGGCTGAAGATGGTTGCAAACGCTTTAGCCTTGTCTTTTACACTCACATGCTGGACTCTACCATCATTGAGGATAGGGATGTTTACAGAGCCTCCTTCTCCCATTAGTTGTTTAATTGTCCACCACCATTCATGACTGGATGTGGCAGGACTGCAGAGCTTTGATCTGAGTTTTTTTTCTTCTTTTTTCTTATTGTGTTGAGTTGTAACTTTTTTTTCAATATGCTACAATCAAAAACTGTGCAGAATATAAGAAAAGGCACCACACAGGATTCTTAACAGGCAATTGAGCAATATAGTTCCATCCCATGACCGTGGAAACCAACAGATGGTTATGAACGTTCATAAGAACATAAGAAATAGGAGCAGGAGTAGACCATCTGACCCCTCGAGACTGCTCCTCCATTCAACAAGATCATGGCTGATCTTCTTCCTCAACACCATTTTCCTGCACCATCCCCCTATCCCTTGATGCCTTTAATATCTAGACACCTATCGATATCTGTTTTTAATCTACTCAATGACTGAGCCTCCACAGCCCTCGGGGGTAGAGAATTCCAAAGATTCACCGCCCTCCGAGTGAAGAATTTTCTCCTCATCTCAGTCCTAAATGGCCTACCCCTTATTCTGAGACTGTGACCCCTGGTTCTAGATTCCCCAGCCAGGGGAAACATCCTCCCTGCATTTACCTTGTCGAGCCCTGTAAGAATTTTTATGTTTCAATGAGATCACCACTCATTCTTCTAAACTCTAGAGAATACATGATGTGGAGATGCCGGTGATGGACTGGGGTTGACAATTGTAAACAATTTTACAACACCAAGTTATAGTCCAACAAATTTATTTTAAATTCCACAAGCTTTCGGAGGCTTCCTCCTTCCTCAGGTGAACGGTGTGGAAAATACAGGAGAATACAGGCCTTGTCTACTCAATCTCTCTTCATACGACAATCCCACCATCCCAGGAATCAGTCTGATGAACCTTCATTGCACTCCCTCTGTGGCAAGTATATCCTTTCTTAGGTTAGGAGACCAAAATTGTACACAATAATCCAGGTGCGGTCTCACCAAGGCCCTGTATAATTGCATCTTTACTCCTGTACTGAAATCCTCTTGTAATAAAGGTCAACACATCATTTGCCTTCCTAATTGCTTGCAGAACCTGCATGTTAGCTTTCAGTGACTCATGTACAAGGACACCCAGGTCCTTTTGAACATCAACATTTCCCAATCTCTCACCATTTAAAAAATACTCTGCATTTTTGTTTTTCCTACCAAAGTTGATAACTTCACATTTTCCACATTATGTTTCATCTGCCATGTTCTTGCCCACTCACTCAGCCTGTCTATATCCCTTTGAAGCCTCTTTGCATCCTCCTCACAACTCACATTTCCACCTAGTTTTGAGTCATCAGCAAACTTGGAAGTATTACATTTGGTCCCCTCACCCAAATCATTGATATAGATTGTGAATAGCTGGGGCCCAAGCACCGATCCCTGCGGTACCCGACTAGTCACAGTCTGCCAACCTGAAAAAGACCCTTTTATTCAAACCCAAATATAATGTTTTTTTCATTTCTGGTCATAGAACCAGCTCTGAAACCCAATATTAGCTTTCATATTGTAAAAATATTATTTTAAAACTGGTTTCGCATTTTTATCTACAATGTGATTGATGTAGATCCTGATAGCACATTCTTAACTGTCATTTCCTGTGTTCACATTTCAGAGCGAATTAAATGCCTCTTCATAAAAGGAATGGACTCCAACCTACAATGAAAGGATTAAGTCCCATAAAATCTGATCGGATCTGTTTCTCATTTTTTTGAGCAAACATCTTCATGTTCACAGTAAGACAGTTGGATGGACTGATAGTAGAACACAATAAATCCTCCTGCTTCTGGGGCTTGATTGTTCATGTCAGTCGTGGCATGTGATCCAAATACTGAAGCCAAAGGATTTCTTCCACATTATACTGTGCAGATCACAGCTGATAAGTCAAGGCAGAAACCAGAGCTTTATTTCATTTAAACTTCATTTGCTTGTAATATGTGGATGGTGCAGTTCAGATACTTGTTAAATGAATCAAAAATTTATAAGGAGGTTTGCTCTAGATCCGCCACAGATTATTCAGTTCAAATTTGTTACATTTGTTACATGTATGCTCCATTCAAACAACATATCACATCGTATGCGTAGAGGGTTGATGAGGGTAGGGCAGTTGATGTTGTCTATATGGACTTTCAAAAGGCGTTTCATAAAGTAACACATAATAGACCTGTTAGAAAAATTGAAGCGCACAGGGTTAAAGGGGAAGTGGCTGTGTGGATACAAAATTGACTAAGGAACAGAGTGCAGAGTGTAGTGGTGAACGGTTGTTTCTCAAACTGGAGGGAAGTACACAGTGGTGTTCCCCAGGAATCTGTATTAGGACCACTGCTCTTTTTGATATATATTAATGACCTGGACTTGGGTATAGATGGTATAATTTCAAAGTTTGCTGATTACACAAAACTCAGAAATGTAATAAATAGTGAAGAGGATAGTAACAGACTTCAGGAGGACATAGGCAGACTGATGAAATGGGCAGACACATGGCAGATGAAATTTAATGCAGAGAAGTGTGAAGTGATGCATTTTGGTAGGAAGAAGGAGGAATCATAGAATCATTGAATGATACAGCACAGAATGCGGCCATTCATGCCTATGCCGGCTCTTTGGTAGAGCTCGTAGGAGAGGCAATATAAACTAAATTGTATAATTTTAAAGGGGGTGCAGGAACAGAGAGACCTGGGGGGTGTATGTACACAAATCTTAGGAAGGTGGCAGGACAAGTTGAGAATGCTGTTAAGAAGGCATACGGGATCCTTGGCTTTATAAAAAGAGGCATTGAGTACAAAAACAAGGAAATTATGCTAAGCCTTTAGAAAAAACTGGTTAGGCCCCAGCTGGAGTATTGTGTCCAATTCTGGGCACCACACTTTAGGAAGGATGTCAAGGCCTGAGAGAGGGTGCAGAGGAGACCTACTAGAATGATACCAGGGATGCTGGACTTCAGTTATGTGGACAGTTTAGAGAAGCTGGGCTTGTTCTCCTTAGAGCAGAAAAGGTTAAGGAGAGATTTAATAGGTGTATTCAAAATCATGAAGGGTTTTGATAGAGTAAATAAGGAGAAATGGGTTCCAATGGCAGAAGGGTCGTTAAACAGAGAACACAGATTTAAGGTAATTGGCAAAAGAACCAGAGGTGACATGAGAGAAAAAAAATTACGCAGCGATAATTGACAAAAAATCCAGGGTGAAAATGAAGTGAAGTTTTTTTGTTCAGCGAGTTGTTATGATCTGGAATGCACTGCCTGAAAGGATGGTGGAAGCAGATTCAATAGTGACTTTCAAAAGGGAATTGAATAAATACTTGAAGGGGAAAAATTTTCAGGCCTATGGGGAAAGAGCAGGGGAGTGGGACTAATTGGATAGCTGTTTCAAAGAGACAGCACAGACATGATGGGCTGAATGGCCTCTTTCTGTGCTGTATCATTCTATGATTCTATATCAATTATTCTCATTACAAATTTCCTGGCAATTCAATACTTTGAAGTCACATCTAAATTATGCATCATCTACACCGTGGTGGAAGTTTACTGCAGACAAGTTAAACATTACAACAGTGACTGCACTTCAAAAGCACTTTGGGATGTCCTGCGGATGTGAAAGACACTATATAAATATAAGTTCTTTCTTGAACTGCAATGAATGCAATGGTTAACAAGGGAATAATAGCAAATGAAATTATTCCTAAGCTTTAGGAATTCTAATTTTTCTTCCATCCAAGTATGCCATATTATCTTAACTTTACTGATACTGATTATATAAAATGCACGTGGATGTTTCATATTACGCTTTTGATAGAAAATAAATGATGTAATTTTTTTAAAATGCAAAAGAGTAAAGAAATTCAGTACATCAATAGTATTTGATTAGGATATTATGTAGAAAACAGTACCAGTGTCAAAAATTAACACTTGTATACATACTGCACTTCAAACCAGTCAAGAGGAAAGTCAGATTTGGTGTTACATGCCTGAGTGCATGTAGTGCTTGTAGGTAGACTGGGATTTTCTCAATTGTCACTCAGCTACTTGCTACTACTAGTGAATGCACCAGAGCCTGATGAATACACTTTTTGACAATTATACCAGATAAGTGGTTCATTAGTTGCTTGAGAAGCATTAAAGGATCAGTTTTGCAGGTCTGATATGATTTGATTTTTTTTTCATTAAAGCTAACAAAATTACATTCTCAGAAAATACACATTTTGAGTAGGTGTATTTCTGTGAGCTTGTTGATAGTTCATTAAGTTGAACAAAAAAATAAAAGTCATCAGAGTCATTTCTGGATAAAAAGAGGAAATATTGACCTCCTAGTGGCATACCATCAGGTATTTAATACTTGGACTTTCAAATTACACTGTGGGATAATAATGTACGCATGCATACATGTGTTGGTCTGAAAATCCTTTAGCTGATATTTTAACTGAGACATTAACCTATTTAATGCCTCTGCTAAAATGCCAAATAGTGGACTTTCAGACTGACCTGTTTTGCATTCCTACATAATTATCCCACAGCGATTTCAAGGTCTTGATTTTAGAATACTGTATTTTGATTATAATGACAAATATGCTAATATGGGATAATTGGCAGGAAATTGAGAAGCAAAAAATGTGTGGAATAAAAGTGCAACAATTTTCCCAAAAATCAGCCTGTATTTTAATATCAATTCTTAATAACCAGCTATGCATAGTTGCACATTTAGCATTTCCTATAAAAATCAAAGGTTCCAACTCATCATTCTGAAAAGAAATAACAAGTTCATTTTTATATTTTCATTTTAGTGATGTTTTATATGAGTTTGATCAAAAGCAACAAAAAGGTCTGAGCATTCTATTTATAACAGTTCTTTAAGATTTTATCACAATCAGGAAGCACGTTACAGTTACTTTTCAAGACATTCCCCTCAGTTCCCTCCAGTCATGTTACTTCTAGAAAACGTAACAAGGCTACTCTGTGTTGAAAACCATTCAAGACTCACTGAAGACAGTTAAACAGGATCTCTCCAAGACAGACATACTCATAGATGAATGAATAAAGAACAAGAATGATCAATGTGATGTGTAGCGTCTTTTATTTTTTTTTCCAGCTAGATGCCCACATGCTGCTGAATTCAATTCTCCAATTCACACTCTCAGGAAGAGTTTCCTATTGAAGCTTAGAAGACCTTACATAAAGGAAGTTTATTTGGGCAGACACATAAAACTGTAGAATATTGTAAATACAATTTCAAATAGATCCAATAAAAGCAACAACCTCACTTAGCAATATTAGAAGTAAAAATCATTACGAACCTAGAATTTTGTTTTGTGATGAATGTGATCGTTTTCTTGCTAAGTGTATCAACAAAATGGCATTCGTGATTGAGAACATATTGTTTGTGGGAAGAGAATTCTTATCATTAAAATGAAATGACCTCCACTGGGACAAAGAAAGGCATGTATATTCATTTAGTAATATCACAAAGACCATTGAGCAGATTAATTTACCAACACATCTGCATTAAAAGTCCTTTGCAGCCATGCCATCGAGGGTGCAGAAAGAAAATAATGAGAAGATTATCAAGCATTCCAAAATATCTTTTACAACTATTTCAGTGAATGGTTCTAAAGAAGATTGTGTTCTGATAATGAACACATTTAATGATTATTTTATAGCAATGGGCTCAATGACTGAGCTTCATCATGGCTACGCATCCATCTATTGCGACATTGTTAAATTCCTTACAGCTGTAAGGATCCCAACCAAGCTGCTTTGTGGGTGGAAATATGCGTGGTGTGTAAGAATTAAGGAGCTACTGGGAGGTCTTGTTCAAATAAAAATGTGTTTTTTATTATTACAGTTTTTCTTCAATTACTGCACATTGTCGTATATTGTTATCATGGTGTGCAATCTGTTGGGAACATTACAGATGGCACAATGTGACAGAAGGCGAATTTACAAAGATGCTGGAGATTAATTCTGGTGTGTGGTAATTGTATTATGGTATTCTGCTGTGATTGTACATTGTATTGATGCTTGGTGGACTTTTTCCCATTCCGCCACCACTTTACAAGTTTCCATAATTGGGTGATTTCTTCCTGTTACAAAAAGTGACTTTGTGCAATTCTAGTTTTTATATAGATCATAAGATAATTATCGCGGCTCATGGGGAGGGTCGCACTGGCTGCCTGCTTTTCTCTTGTCCATGCTCAAGTGGCCCTGGAGAGGGAACATGCACTGTCCACAGGTAAGCTCGGGGCCTTCTGCGACCGGTGGGCACCATAGGGTATAGGGTGTCACATATGCATTGATTATATTATGATTTAGCATTATAAGTTTCTCTTAGTTTAATTAGACCTCATATTTAGATTGATATGTTAATGGTGCCTCCTCAGATAAGGGAACATTTGTAGGTCTGTTTTTCTGTTAGTTACACTAGGGCAACCCAGTGTCACCCTTCTTGGTCTATCAAAAATAGGCAAGGTAATGACAGATGAGGAAGGCCATCTGACCCATCTTGATTCATTTATCCAATGAAATCCTAATGTCACCCCACTGTAGCATTCAATTATTTCTTAAATTAGGCCAGGATTCTTGCCTCTACTACTCTATCTGCAAGTTTATTCATAAATTCATCACCATTTGTATGGTATCCGTCCTAAAAATATCCTTCTCTAGTTTGAACCAATGTCCCCTGGTTCTACTCCTGTAGTTTAATTTAAAGTTATATTCTGGGTTCACTTTTTCTAAACCCTTAACAATCTTATATATTTCCATAAGCTTACCACTCAGTTGCCTTCTTTCCAGGATGAAATACCCAAGTTTCTCCAGTTTATCCTCATAAATCAGAACCTTAACACTGGGGTTCAGCCTCATGGCTCTTCTCTGCACTGCCTCCAGTGCTTTGAAGTCTCTCTTGTTTCTTGGCAACCAGAACTGGATGCAGTATTCAAGGTGCGGTCCGGCAAGAGCACTGTACAGTTTGAGCATTACTACCTCTGATTTGAATTCTACTGTTTTGGTGATTATAGTTCAACATCCTATTGGCTTTGTAGATTGCTGCACTGCATTGGGGGTTCGACATATTTAGCATTGAGTCTATTAAAACCCCGAGGTCTCTTTCAACTTCATTCTTTGCCATTTCAACACCATTCATGGAGTAAGTGCATAATTTATTTTTTCTTCCCATTTTTCTTTACATTTGTTTGCATTAAATTTTATTTGCCATTCTCTGTCCACTTACATATATCACCGTTCCTTCATCGTCGCTAGGTCAAAATCCTGGAACTCCCTTCCTAACAGCACTGTGGGAGAACTTTCACCACATGGACTGCAGCGGTTCAAGAAGGTGGCTCACCACCACCTTCTCAAGGGCAATTAGGGATGGGCAATAAATGCTGGCCTCGGCAGCGACGCCCACATCCCATGAATGAATAAAAAAATATATATCTGTTCAATTCATTTTGTAATTTCTGAGCTGCATTTTCCAATTCCACTTGCCCCCTGGTTTTATATTGTCTGCAAATTTGATCACTTTGCATTGCATTTCTGCATCCAGGTCATTTATGTAAATCAGAAACAATAATGGTCCCAGTACTAAGCCCAGAAGCACCCCACTCAGCACTTCCCTCAACTCCGAAATAACTCCCCTAATGAGTACTCATTGTTTCCTACTCTTCAACCAGTTTCTTATCCATTCCCAGGGTTTACCCTAAATCCCAACAATTTTAAATTTAATTAATACCCTTTTGTGCGGAACGTTGTCAAAATCCTTTTGGAAATCGAGATACACCATGTCATAGGGCTTTCTACAGTCCATTTGGGTTGTCACTTCTTTAGGGAAGTTGAGGAGGTTGGTTGACTGTTGTCAACTAGGTTATTATTGTATAGGTGATCCTCAACTTTATGCCTGATAATCAATTCCATTATGTTACATGAAATGAAAGTAAGACTAATAGGTCTGTTATTGCCTGTAACTGTTTTGACATCCTTTTTGAATATTGTCACTACATTAGCCTGTTTCCAATCTTCTGGTACGTCCGCAGTGTCTCATGATTCCCTCATAATGATTGCCTGTGCTTCACAAATCTCTTCCCTAGTCTCTCTCAGCATTCTGGGATGAATATATTCTATCCCTGGGGCTTTATTAGTTTTGAGCCTGATTAGCATGTCTAGAACTTCCATCTCATTCATAAAATAATCATTAATTTCACTTAGGATAGCGCTCCGGGAACGCCTTGATTTAAAATTCTCATCCTTGTTTTCAAATCTCTCCATGGCCTCGCTCCCCTTCCCCATCTCTGTAACCTCCTCCAGCTTGACAACCTCCCGAGATTTCTGCTCCTCCAATTCTTGACTCTTGTGTATCCCTGATTTTAATCACTCCACAGTGAGCGGCCGTGCCTTCAGCTGATTAGGCCCTAAGCTTTGGAGCTCCTGGAGCTCCCTCCCTAAACCTCTCCACCTCTCTCTCCTCCTTTAAGATGCTCCATAAAACTTACCTCTTTGACCGAGCTTTTGGTCACCTGTCCTAATATCTCCTTACTTGGCTCAGTGTCAAAATTTGTTTGATAACACTCCTGTGAAGTACCATGGGATGTTTTACTATGTTAGAGGCACTATATAAATGCCAGTTGTCGTTGTTTGGAGAGGGTATGTTGCTCATGTCTTCCCTTGTGACTACTTGGAGGAAGAAATCATTCAGAATATTCACTATTTTGTGCTGCTCCTAAGTTTCAATCCTATTTGCATCTTTAATGGTTTTCATCTCTTCTCTGACTGCCTTCTTACTGTTGGTAATTTTTACTGTTATGCTTAGCCTCAGCTGCCACACTTTTAGCAGGTCTGAGTTTCCCTCTCTGATCGCCTGTTAAAAGTGTTTCTGAAATTTCTTGCATTCTTCCCAGTGAAAACCTTTTCCTTTCCCCTTGCAGGATTTGTACATGCGACTTCTCTTTTTTTCTCATTTTTAATTTGTTTGTTGACCTATTTAGGATCACATTTGTAACCGTCATGAGGCCTGAAGCATTTCACTGGCTCCGACAGGGATCCAGTCGACAGTCAAAGCATGAGGGGGGGAGCAATCCAAGGAGAGGGTGGGGGGAGGGAGGGGGGAGCTATGCACAAGATAGTAGCAGACTGCAATATTTTGTTGGGTCAGGAGAAGCATTCTTGTATTACAAAATAAATATTAAATATTAAATAAACCATAAACGTTAAAAATTTCTGCTCAATGCCGATACAAATGAAATGGACAGAGTGTTGTACATGCACACTCCACTGAGTTCCCACACGCCAGAGATTTGAACACATAATCTAGGCTGACACTTCAGTGCAGTACTGAGGGAGCTGTACTGCCAAAGACGCTGGGGCCGATTTTCAGATGGCCGAGCGGGTGCGTTGGGTGTGGGGGCTCCTAAAATGGCGGAGCCCGGCTCCAACCCTCTGACTTCTGGGTTCCCCAGTGACGTGTTCGGCTGTGCGCACCATTTCCAAATGCGGGACTCCCACCGGCAATTAAAGCCGGCAGGATGCTGCCTTAGAAAGTTAGGTAGATAGTTGAGGTACTTGACGGACCTCATTGAGAGGAGATTTTGGCAGGGGTGCAATTTTGAAGGATCCTCAGCATACTCCCTGTTGGAGCAGATATGTTTCAGCCAGCAGCCAGTGGGAGATGCAAAGGATTATTTGACAGGTGGGAGGAACCTCATTTATTGCAGCAGGGCACTCTGTCACTTCAGACAAAGTTTTGGCTGCAACACCTTTGTCTTTCCACTCAAAATTCTTAATTTACACCCTAAACTCTGCTGTGCAAACACATTTACCTACTTTGCGGACCACCCAAACTCACACCGTAAGGATGGGGGGCCGCACAGGCTTCATTCATCACTTCATCCGAGGAAGAGCAGCATCACCAGCCTCGCCAGGCACGCCGTCCACCTCCGCCACGTGGAGCTCCATAACACAGGCACCTGCACAACAGCATGGAGGGCAACAACAGAGAGAGCGATGTCGCAGGAGGCACTACCCTCACCAGGACCTCTCTGAGGAGCAGTGTATACGGAGGCTCAGAGTCAGTCGCCAAGTAGTCGCGGACATCTGCAGCCCCCTTCATGCCGAGCTGCTCCCGATTGGGCCGAGCAGCATCTCCTTACCTGTCGCTGTCCAAGTCACCACTGCCCTCAACTTCTTTGCCTCCGGATCGTTCCAGGGTGCCACCGGGGACATCGCCAGGGTCTCTCAGTCGTCTGCACACAAGTGCATAAGGCAGGTCACCGACGGCTTGATTCGCAGGACCTCGCACTACGTCAACTTCCCCATGGATGACCTCAGCCAGACGGAGAGGGCAGTGGGATTCCACGCTGTGACTGGCTTCCCACGGGTGCAGGGTGTAATCAATTGCACCCATATAGCAATACGAGCACCTCCACACGAGCCAGGACTGTTCACCAACAGGAAGGGATGTCTCTTCATCAACACTCAGCTTATCTGTGACCACCGCAAGAGAGTCCCTCACGTGTGCGCCAGATTCCCTGGCAGTTGCCACGATTCCTTCATCCTCCGGGAGTCCAACATCCCGCTCCTCTTCCACATACCGAGCACCCGCAAGGGCTGGCTCCTCGGGGACAAGGGATAACCCCTGCACAAGTGGCTCATGACACCTCTGAGGAACCCCACCACTGAGCAACAGCGTCGATATAATATCAGCCATATCACTACCAGGTCTACAATTGAGCATGCTATAGGGCTGCTCAAGATGCGCTTCATGTGCCTTGATCGTTCTGGGGGAGCACTTCAATACACACCAGACAGAGAGGGGTGCCGCTGGAGGAGGCCCCATCCACATCTGCCACTGATATTGAGGAGGATGAGGACGAGGACGAGGAGAAAGCAGAGGAGGAGGAGGAACCCATGGGCAGAACAACAGCTCACCTGGCTGCTTGTGAGGCCAGGGAGTCACTGATATGTGAACGGTTCTCCTAACATCAGACAGTGTGAAGAGTCCAGTCCTCACCCCCTGGACAGAGCAGCGGCCACACCTGCACCCTCCCACCGCCCCCTGCACAAAATAGTCATGCAGCTACACATATAACCACTGTAGAGTGACCCAGTGGGTGACATCAAGTGTGGGTGTTCATGGTGAACCTCATGAAAGGGAATTATTACACGAGCCAGTCAAGAATGGCCAAGATGTGGCAGTAGTGGTGACAATGATAATATTTAATGTGCCATTAACAAAAATCAAATATGAATAAAAAACATGACAAACCATCAAACACCCTTGTGCATCCCCTTTGTGCTCACAAAACCTTTGCCGTACGCTTACAAGTACTCCTACGTGATGCCTCCCCTGCGGCTGCAGCAGAGGTAGTGGCAGGTTGCTCTTGTTCATGCCCTGACTGATTAGATGCTTTGGGCCTACGCCCTCTGGGTTTCGGTGCCCGTGAAGACCCCTCCAAAGACTGCTCCACCTGCACCTGTGCAAGGGCAGACTCGGCCATCTGGAGAGGAGGCAGCATTGCGGATACTGATTGAGTGGGGGGCAATGGGTGAGACGTGGGGGCGCTTTGAGTGGCGTTCCCACTTCCATGTCCCCTTTCACCATCTTCCCTCCCCTGGCCCAGGCCCACACCACTCCTACCATTCTGCTGGATGACAGTTTGGAGGACATGTGTGAAGCCTTGTAAGGCCAGTGCCAGAGTATCTGCCTGCCTGTTTAAGGCAGCAGAATTTTGCTCACCCTGAGTCCAAAGGGCCGTTGTCAGGACCTCAATGGACTCATTGGTGATCCATGCTTGAAGCTCCATGGAGGCTCGCCTTCCCTCCATCGCAGACATTCCCGCACTTACCCACGACACTATCTCAAAGATGCCCTCATGTCCCTGTGACAGTATCTCAGAGATTCCCTCCTGTACCTGTGCCACCATTTCACTCGTACAGGAGTTGGACTCCTCCATCCTCTGCGCGATTGTAAAGAGTGCGCATGGCACCTGTTCCAGCACCTCACAAATGTTCTGCTGCCCCTCAATCATTCTCTTTTTCATGGATGGCCCCCAGGGTTCAGCATCTGTGTCCAGCTGAGCAGAGCCTGGAGAAGAGTGCTCCCACCGACACGGCCTCTCCACAGCTGCCTCTACCACTAGTGTCTGCTCGTGCTCACATGTGTGTGGTGACTCACCATGTGCGACCCCAACTAAATGAGGACGGGGACCCACTGACATGTGTGAATCTGCACTGGTGGATGGCTCGTTCAGATGTGACGGTGCACCCTCAGAGGCCAGCAGGTCCTCTGAGGAATTGCCCTCTGCCGTCACAGCAGTCGCAGAAGGCCCTGTAAGAGAACAGAAGGCAATATTAAGCATGATGACAGATGTTGAGGTGCTGAAGATGGCAAGGCATGTTAACACCATTAGCTATTGTGAGTGCTGAATGTTAAAGTTCTGTCACCAACCGTTTGTCGGGTCCCAGTCTCGGCTTCCCCGACAGACAGGCACTCGAGGGTGCGGCTTAGTTCCACAGCCTCCTGCTCCACGTCCATGAGGACAACTAGATGTTGCGGCCCCCCTCTGGTCTTCGCCCTCTCCCGTGCATTCTGGGCTCTCTTCTCCTATAAGGGGAGAAAGCAGCGAGGACGTGAGTGAGGGATGGTGACGTGGCCAACCGCTGAATGCATTGGTTTGGGTGAGGCTGACCGTGAAAGAGATGCATCAGAGGGTGAGTACGAGACAGAGCCAGGACATTTTATGGGAATTGGGTTGAGTGGTAGTGGTAGGATGAGTACTGGGGAGGTGAGGAAGTGCAAGTAAGTTGAGGATGAGGTTTGAGTGGGTGTGAGGAGTGATGTGATAGAGTAGTGTTGGCACTGAAGAAGGAGTTTGGGGGGTGGGGGCGGTGATTTGGAAGACAGAGTGTAGGAGAATGAGTAGGTGTACTCACTTTGGCTGACCTAGTTAGGTCATTGAAGCGCTTCCTGCACTGCATCCATGTGCGGGAGACGTTGCTGCTGCTGGTGACCTCCTCTGCTACCTCGAGCCAGGCCTTCTTGATGGCAGAGACAGGCCACTTCCTCCCGTCCGCCGAGTAGAAAATATCCCTCCTCCTCCTCACCCCATCCAGTAGGACCTGGAGTCCTGGAGTGAGGGATCTGTAAATCTGGGAGCAGCCTTTCCCCTGGGCTGCTTCATTATATAATTTTGGTTGTTTGCTCCAGGAGCAGCATTGGAGGACTGCCCCTTTAAATAGGGCTCCTCCAGCTGACAGCCTGTGATGCGGGTGCGCAGTCCGCCCGCTGCGCAGGTTGACGACGGGAAACCCGGAAGCCGCGGCAAGTGGCTTCAATTTACCCGCGAATGCGTGGGGAACAGACGGATTTTACTGAGCGGGTTACCCACGCGCCCAGTCACCCCCCCCCCCCCCCCCGCTGCCATTCCGCCTCCCTGGTAATATCGGGGCCGTTGTCTTTTGGACTAGACGTTAAACTTTGCAGGTGGATGTAAAAGATCCCATGGCACTATTTCTAAGAAGAGCAGGGTAATTCTCACTGGTATCCTGGCCAATATTTATCCCTCAACCAACATCACTAAAAAGCGAATTATCTGGTCATTATCTCATTGCTGTTTGTGGGACCTTGCTGTGCACAAATTAGATGCCACATTTGCTGCATTACAACTGCAAAAGTATTTAATTGGCTGTAAAGCTCTTTGGGACACCTTGAGGCTCTGAAAGGCACCATATAAATGCAAGTTCTTTCTTTTCAAAGTTTTGGAGTGATACTAGAACTTGCTGCGTCTGGTAGATGGAGATTTGTAAATATTTAGGGGCAGTGCATCCAGAAACCTGTCTGCTACGTATTTGATTCTGGACAATGTATATAAAAAATTCTTCATTAGCACTTTAGTGTTTTGTAATGTCGTACTTAATGTTTGATTAATATTAGAAAGAATTTTGTCATTGTTATGTATCAAAGAAACAATATTATTTTGACATCAAAGACATTTTGATCTTAAAGGCGGAACCTTCAGTTGCTGCACAAATGCTTTCGAAAAGGTAAAAACATCAAAAGAAGTCATTTGTGAACAGGTATGAAAAGGAAGAAGTCACTGCATTTTAATGAATGTTTGCTTTTGATCTAGCTCATAGTCAAAATTCTGTTTGATTCCAAGAGAGTTCACCACATTTCTGCTGAAGCAAAACTCAGAGCGGCGGATTCTCTGATGACCTTGATTGATGCATGTATGGTAACACTCCATAGTACCCAATAGTAGTTGTCTGGTCCTAACGTTGATGCTCCTGTCTGTTTTTCAACGTGGAAATGAAATTCGTAGTGATTTTAGCCTGATACTATGAGAATCTGTGTGTTGATACCCTATTTACTGAGGGAATTGAAGATATCAGGGCTGAATTTCTGGGACGAAAGAGGGCACAGCTCAGGTGGATCCACCTGTAGTAGTGAGAGTACGAATTTGGAGCCCAACCTGGATCAGTTAAGTTTCCACCCGACTGATGCCATATCCCAGTTCCAGAGGGATTGTTTACCTTTCAAATCCTGTCCCTTAGCTCCTGGAGAACAAAAATGGAGCAGTCTTTTTCCTTTGGCTCTTCTCAAGCCGTGGTGTCCCATTTTGTTAATGGCAAGGTGCTGTGCCAACTTCTGTTACCTCATGAGGGTGGGACCTCAGTTGCATCTCTTCAGGCGCAAGCTGAAGATTTTAAATGGTCCCAACCCCGTTTTTGGACCACCGGTTGGGCCGCATGTAGATTTGGTTATCCTAAACACAGCCAGCCCGGCGTTGGCTGCGCTCGGGGCTGCCCGATTACAGGAAACAGGCATTGTGTCCCCATCTGCATAACGCTTTTTTCAGGTGTTGGCCTGGACGCATATAATTCAGCTTTAACCAATACGGCAGGTAGCGCACTTACAGCATGGAATGCGTGCACGCAGGCCGCCCGCCATATTGGACGCTTAGGTGCTTGTAAAATGGGCGCGGTGTCACAAATTTCTAGACCCACGTGCAGAAGGTAAAAATATTTCTTACCTTACCAATTCTTGAAAGATGCAAGCCTCACACAACTATTTGTAATGTTATTTAACTACCATTTTACAAAACTTGCTTAACGTATCAGTAACTTTGCTTTTCCATTTGCAAAACCTCTCATTCCCAATTATTTACATTCTAACTTATTTTTCTGCTCCAGTTGTTTTAGTTTCCTTCATTGGTAACACTCTTGCCTCTAAGTTAAAATGGGGTTGAGGGTTCGAGCCCCATTCCAGGACCTCAGCACACAATCTAGACTGATGCTTCTGTACAACACTGAGCGAAATTGCTGTCTTCCAGATGAGACATTAAACTGAGATCTCGTCTATCTCATCAAGTGGACATAAAAGATCCCATGCCACAATTTGTAAAAGGGCAGGGCTTTCTCCTGGTCACTGGCTAACTATCTCCCCTCAACCAACATACCTAAAACAGATTAACTATTCATTCATCTCATTTGATCTTTCTGGGACCTGCTATGTACACATTGGCGGCTATATTTCCCTGCATAACAATAGTCACTGCACTTCAAAAGTATTTCATTGGTTGTGCAGTGCTTTGGGATATGGTAAAGCTCTATATCAATGCAAGTTCTTTCTTTTCTTTCCCTTCCATTGTGGATTTGCAGCATTTGTGTAAGATGCAAGTACTTTTATTTAATTGTTTATTCTTCCCTCCTCACTAACCAAAATCTTCTTTCTTTTCCTCACTTATTGACATGATCATAAAAGATATTGGGACAATTCTGGTGTCACATTGTAGAATGGGTGGATGATAGTCAGTGTGAAATGAATGGCTGGCAACTGAGTCAGCAATTTTTCCTCTCTTAATCAAGAGATTGATTAAGAGGGGAAAAATAGAGTACGAGAGTAAACTTGCAAGGAACATCAAAGCAGACTGTAAAAGCGTCTACAAGTATGTAAAAAGAAAAAGCTTAGTGAAGACAGATGTAGGTCCCTTACAGTCAGAAACAGGAGAATTTATAATGGGGAACAAGGAAATGGCAGAGCAATTAAAGAAATACTTTGGTTCTGTCTTTATGGAAGAGGACACAAATAACTTCCCAGAAATGCTAGGGAACCAAGGGTCTAGTGAGAAGGAGGAATTAAAGGAAATTAGTATTAGTAAAAAAATAGCGGTGGAGAAATTAATGGGACTGAAAGCCAATAAATCCCCAGGGCCTGATAATCTGCATCCAAGAGTACTAAAAGAGGTAGCCATGGAAATAATGGATGCATTGGTTGTCATCTTCCAAAATTCTGTAAATTATGGAACAGTTCCTGCAGATTGGAGGGTGGCAAATATAACCCCACTATTTAAAAAAGGAGGGAGAGAGAAAACAGGGAACTACAGTCCAGTTAGCCTAACATTAGTAGGAGGGAAAATGCTAGAGTCTATTATAAGGGATGTGGAACTGGACACTAAGAAATTATCAATGGGATTAGACAAAGTCAATATGGATTTATGAAAGGGAAATTGTGTTTGACAAACCTACTGGAGTTTTTTGAGGATGTAACTGGAAGAATTGATAAGTGAGAACCAGTGGACGTGGTGTATTTGGATTTTCAGAAGACCTTTGATAAAGTCCCACATAGGAGGTTAGTGTGCAAAATTAAAGCACATGGGATTGGAGGTAATATACTGGCATGGATTGAAAATTGGTTAACAGACAGGAAACAGAGAATAGGAATAAATGGGTGTTTTTTGAGGTGGCAGGCAGTGACTAGTGGGGTACCACAGGGCTCAGTGCATGGGCCCCAGCTATTCACAATATATATCAATGATTTGGATGAGGGAACCAAATGTAATATTTTCAAATTTGCTGACGACATAAAACTAGGTGGGATCGTGAGTTGTGAGGAGGATGCAAAGAGGCTTCAAGGCGATTTGGACAAGTTGAGTGAGTGGGCAAATACATGGCAGATGCAGTATAACGTGGATAAATGTGAAGTTATCCACTTCGGAAGAAAAAACAGAAAAACAGAGTATTATTTAAATGGTGATAGATTTTGAAATGTTGATGTACAAAGGGACCTGGGTGTCCTTGTACACCAGTCACTGAAAGCAAACATGCAGGTACAGCAAGCAGTTAGGAAGGCAAATGGCATGTTGGCCTTCATTGCAAGAGGATTTGAGTACAGGAGCAAGGATGTCTTACTTACTGCAATTATACAGGGCCTTGGTGAGGCCACACCTCCATACCTAAGAAAGGATATACTTGCCATAGAGGGAGTGCAGCAAAGGTTCACCAGACTGATTCCTGGGATGGTGTGACTGTCGTATGAGGAGAGATTGGGACGACTAGGCCTGTATTCACTCGAGTTTAGAAGAATGAGAGGGGATCTCATTGAAAAATATAAAATTCTGACAGGGCTAGACAGACTGTATGCAGGGAGGATGTTTCTCCTGGCTGGGGGGTTCTAGATCGAGGGGTCACAGTCTCAGGATATGGGGTAGGACATTTAGGACTGAGATGAGGAGAAATTTCTTCACTCAGAGGGTGGTGAACCTGTGGAATTCTCTGCCACAGAAGGCTGTGGAGGCCAAGTCACTGAATACATTTAAGAAGGGGCTCGATAGATTTCTAGACACAAAGGGCATCAAGGGGTATAGGGAGAGAGCGGGAATATGGTATTGAGATAGAGGATCAGCCATGATCATATTGAATGGCGGAGCAGTTTCGAAGGGCCAAATGGCCTACTCCTGCTCCTATTTTCTATGTTTCTATGAGTCCGGGGGCGACAGACTTATTCTGGGACACCGCTCATTTATATCAATCAGGTGAGCTTGATATAGCGTGCACTTACTATAGGCAACTCATCAACTGGAGTGTGGGAAATAGAGTACTGCTTCACCTTAAGGTGAAAGTTTCAGCTTTGACTCAATGGTAGCACTCTCGCCTCTGAGTGCGAAGATCATGGGTTTAACTGATTACAACGGAACAAAAATTGGGTGGGTTCTACAAGGGCATAGGTGATCTGCTCCACCAGGCTACTGCCCAGTGGCAAAGTTGAAAATTACCATCAATATGGATGGCCATCTGATAAAGTAATTGAATCTCCTCGATCCCATTTATGCCAAATTTTCTGTGGGTTTCTATACTGATCTTGCCGACAGGAACTAACGGCCAAATTTCCTGCAGAGATCATTTGCCTACAGTGGGACTTAAAAGCAGTATAAAACAAAAGCAGCACCACCAATAAGGGAATAATAATTATAGTGGGCTGCTGTTTTCTGCCATAGTGTTTCACTCTCAGAGTCTTTTGCTTCTGCTGCTCCTCTTCCTCCACCATTATTATGCAGAACAGGGAAAGGTCCTTCCAGCAACATACTCCTTCTGAACAATGGGGAGGGGCAGGGTGCCAAAAAATTCCGGATGCACTAGGATTGACAGCACTTTGGATAAATATAGTACAGGCCTCAGCAAGAATTTTTTAATATAAAGCGCAAAGAAAATAGGTATCAAATTCCAGGGGCTCAAATTTAAAATGGTGGCGGGATGGCAGCCAGGGGGTGAAGGTGCACGTGACAAACCCGAATAAAAATACTTACTTTTTCAGACGTGATCGCAATGTAATTAATGGTGATTAAAGTTGTTTCTGGGTTTTGCACCCAACAGCCAGCATGATTGACAGGGTGTCTGCCGACAGGAGCTGCAATGCCAAGGTGGGGGGGACGAGAGAGAAAGAGAGAGACGTCATCCGGTGCTGAAACAGAGAGTGGAGGGCACTGAAGATCATGGGTGGGGGGGGGCGAGGGGGGTGAGGGGAAGATCGGGAGAAGGAGCCGGGGAGATTGGGCATGGAGAGGGGGAGATCAGGGGGGAGAGTGGGAGATCGGGGAGGGGAGAAGGGGAGATCAGCGGGGAGGGAGGGAGATCAGAGAGAGAGATATGGGGGGAGAGAGGGACATCAGAGTGGGGGTCATGGGATATCAAAGCAGAGGAGTGCTGTTGCCATCGGTGGAAAGGTCAGTTTATTTTGTTTTTTAACTTTGTGCAATGGTTTTTTATTTAATTTATTTTGTTTATTTTTGCCTGATCTGGCCCTTTATGTCTGGTTTCACCAGGCATGAATCAGAAGCCGTGGGAAAGCCGCCCAGGTAAGTTTAAAATCGGTTTAACTATCTAGTATGTCTGAAATAAAGTACCTTAAGAATGAGGTACATTTGGGGCCCGATTTTAGCAGGCCTGCGGGTTCTCGGCGGATGGGCTAGCGGGCGCGTGGGTAACGCGCCCGGTGAAATTCGTGGGTTTCCCGCACGATCGTAGCAGGCAAACCACTAATTGGATACACTTACCTGCTCCTCCGGGTTCCCCGCTGCTGATCTGTGCGTCGGGCGGGCTGCGCATGCGCAGTAAGATCTGTCAGCTGGAGGATCTCTATTTAAAGGGGCAGTCCTCCACTGACAGATGCTGCAACCAATAGCAAAGATGACTGCATGGAGCAGCCCAGGGGGAAGGCTGCTCCCAGTTTAATGATGCCTCACCCTAGGTATCAATACATGGGGTGAGGAGGAGGGGGAGGACAGAGATCTTCCCCCCGGCGGGCGGGAGGAAGCGGCCCGCCTCCGCCACCAGGAAGGCCTGGCTCGAGGTGGCAGAGGGGGACACCTGCGCCACCAACATATCGCCAACTTGCACACAGTGCAGGAGGCGGTCCAATGACCTCAGTAGGTCAGCCACAGTGAGTACATGTAGTCTTTTCCCTACACTCCATCTGCCACATCACTGCCCCCACCCCACATCTCCTTCGGCACTGCCAACACTACTCTGTCACATCACACCTCATACCCACTCAAACCCCATCCTCATCTTACCTGCACCTATTCACCTCGCCAGTACTCACCCCGCCACTAACACGCAACCCAATCCTCATACAATCTCATGGCTCTATTCCATACTCACCCTCTCGTGCATCTCTCTCACGGCCAGCCTCACTCAACCTGCCACCACCTGTGCTGCAGCCATGTTCAGTAGGCAGCGTAAGGCAAACGTGTCGTGAGCATGAAGGGGATGCACAAGGGTGTTTGAGGGTTTGTCATGGTTTTTACTTATATTGAATTTCTGACCAACTCACATTACATATTATATTGGCACCACTACTGCCATGTCTTCGCGAATCTTGTCTGGTTTGTGCAATAATGCCCTCTCCTGAGGATCACTATGAAGACCCACAACTGATGCCACCCATTGTGTCACTGCAGAGTGGGTGTAGGTGTATTTGCAGGGCTCTTTTGCGCAGACGACTGAGAGACATCGGCGATGTCCCCGGTTGCATCCTGGAAGGCTGCGGAGGAGAAGTTCGGGAGGGCAGTGGTGACTTTGACAGCGACAGGTAAGAAGATGGTGCACAGGCCAGCCAGGAGCAGCTCGGCATGAAAGAGGCTGCAGATGTCCACGACTACATGTCGAGTGACTCTGAGCCTCCGTGTGCACTGCTGCTCAGAGAGGTCCAGGAAGCTGAGCCTCGGTCTGTGGACCCTGTGTCGAGGGTAGTGCCCTCTGCGACGCATCTCTCTCTGCGGTAGCCCTCCCTCCTGCTGTACAGGTGGATGTGTCACAGCGCTCTGTTGTGGAGCTCCACGTGTCAGAGGTGGACGGCGTGGATGGCGAGGCTGGTGATGCTGTTCGCCCTCCGAGGAGGTCATGACTGCAGCCACGGCGGCCCCCATCCGCAAGATGTACATCTGAGGGGGTCCGCAAGGTAGGTACATGTCTCCGGACCCCGGGGTAAGTGTGCAGGTTGGTGACTTTGAGCGTCAGGAGGAGGGTGGTGGAGGCCAAACTTTGTCCCAAGTGACAGAGTGGCCTCCTGCAATGGGTGAGGGTCTCCCCCCCCCCACCTGTCAAATGGACCTTTGCAGCTGCCACAGGCTGACAGCTGCAACACGTCCATTCCATCTGGGAGTGTTTCCCCCAGTGTGGGAAACAGTCCCAGTTTGTTCTAAAATCCCACATAGTCCCTTAATCAGGTCAGTTAATGACCTGAAATACCTAAATAAATATTGTCAAGTGGCATCCCGCTGGCTTTAATTGGCTGCGGGATTCCCACCAGCGGGGGCTGCGCGCGCACGCCGGCGGGTCAGCGGGGAACCCGGAAGTGGGCGGGATCGAGGCAGGATCCGGTCCCGCTCCTGGATTTCCCGATTTTCAGGGACCCCCGCCGAGAATGCACCCAATAGCAGGTGGTAAAATCGAGCCCTTGGTTCTTTAACTATCATCCCACCGGCTTTAATTTCCGGCGGGACTTCCGGATTTGGGAAGCGCGCAGGCACACAGGCGTGTCTGTGGGAAACCCGGAAGTCGGCGGGTTGGGGCCGGCTTCCTCACCAGCTCAAGATTTTCCCGATTTACGCAGCCCCCCTGCCACCAATGCACCTGCAATTTCATTTGAAAATCATGGCCCAGAAATCAATTACACCGATTCAGGCAGTGTTGTGCCTAAATTTACACCCATTCAGAACTGGGATAATTGCAGGAAACTCACTGTCTCTGGTCTTTTGCATGGAAGCGGAACTATGCTAATGAGCTAAATGGGGTTTCAGTGGACACAACTCAGGAGCAACACAATAGATCAATGAAATTCGCGCATAGCTTAATTACACGCGAATTTCCACTGAAAAACCTGCGCAATGCAGCTCTTACACCATGGCTGTGCTGAAAATTTATGTTTGAATGATAATGGAAATGTCATCGAGAAGTTTGGTCTGTACCTTTTGTTCTTGCTAATTCTGGTACCTTTTTAACTTGACGCTATGAAATAGCCGATAAAGTAATTGAAAGGTCCATTTAGTTGCTCTTTTCTAAATGCTAGTACGGGTGGTGGGGGGGGCGGGGAGGAGTGGGGAGGAGGAGTACATGTGAAGGTAATTATGGTTTAGATTCTACGTTATTTGCTAATAACCACTGACATGTACAATGATTTCCATTCAAATCCTTACATAGCAATCCATTTCAAAGGACTATCCAGTTCTCCCTTCAGCAAGATGTGTTTTATTTTGTAATTTATTTTAAACATATTGAGCTGGTTGGTTCAGACTTGACAAATGTTGAATTCAATGTGAAAGTTGAGAAGCCACTGAAAATTCTGGTCTGCATTTTTTAACTGATAATGGTTTCCAGTTTTCCTGATTTAACTTGATGCATTGAACTGATTGGACAATCACTTGCAGATTTATTGTATTGGCCGTCAACTTTTGTAACCTTATGATTGAAGGCTAGAGGATTATCGTGATTGCATTATAAACTATCTTAAACAGGTGTATTGGGACTAGCAGGCGGTTTTTCCAAATCTATCACCTAGGTAATGCCATGTAGGATGACGGGCGATTAAGAGGAAGAAGGCTGTAAATGAATCAAGGAGTTGAGCAATTTGAGGATGCGACTTTAATCCTGAGAATAAATGACAGCTATGTACATACTTTCAGCAGACCCACTAAGAAAAACAGCAGTAATAGTTTGCAGGCCCTTCTATGGGGACAAAATGAGCTAATTTCCCCATTCTACAAAGAATCACAATTCGGCTCAAGCACTAACCTGCATGCAGGTAGGTCGTGTACTTACTCACTGACTTCTGTTATCTTGGATTGTATATAATAAAGCAGATTTCTTTGTTTAAAAAAAGATTAGATTTAACATTATGCCATTGTTTTGGAAAGTTGGGCTGCAGGGTCTCATAGGGTCTGTGAAGCTGCTCTAATGTTATTACTGTAGAATGATCACATTACACGATACACAGGAGAGAATTATTTTGCATTTGTTATGCAAAATAACTCCAGAATTAAGAGCTTATTCCAGTTATTTGTATTATGTGGAATCAAATTCCGTACTGTGATTGCCTAAAATAATAACTTTAATCAAAAGAGACAAATTGAAGTTCATATTTTGCATTCAATGCTCCAGATTTTTTTTTGCCATCTGTAATTATTGAGCTGCTTCACCATTAGTTAATGCTCACCTACTTGGCTTTTGCTTTAAATATTATGGCACCCTGAAATTATAAATCAACGGTCCCTGTTTCATTAGTAAAGTAACCAAACCTCTGCTTGTACAGATAAGCACATACTTGGGCTTGAGAACCCAAACAATCCCAGTTTATTTGGTTCAATCAAACTAAACGCAATCTAAGATTTGCTTAGTTTGGGCATATTCCAGCCTTTTTAATAGGTGAATTGAAGGAACCAGTGCCAAATCAGAAGCTGAATTTTGAATGGGTATGACTTGGGCTTCCTTAGATTATTTTGGAAAAATCCAAGTTGGCTTAATTTGTACCAAATTGGATTTTAAGGTGGTGTTTTTTGTAGATGTTATCCTACCTCGCGCATATACCTGATCTGTGTTGACAATACTTTTTTTATTGGTCTAATGAGATGGGGCTACAAATCATTATGTGCCTGTTCCAGCCTGGTAGGCCAGCCTGAGAGTGAAGGGGCATTTGGTATCAAGATGTTCAATCCATGGCATTGCAGCAGGAAGAAGGCTATCTTCGTTAGGTATGATTTTCTGATCGTTAATAGTCTTTGGGTAAGCAGTCAAAAGATGGGGTTGCATTAATCTGATCCCTGGTATTCTTGGAGGATGATGGATGGATTAGGGTATGGTCTGTTAACCACTTGCCTTCCATTAAAAATCATGTTGTATACACATGTATCCAAGTGGTGAATATTGTTTTTTTTTACTGTGAAAGAAACATCTCTGTAACCTTTATGGAGTAGTTACTCCAATAATAACAGGCACTGATATGGGTTCCACGCATTTGGATTTTTGTGCTGAGTATGCGTCTCAATTACTGGAGAGCTAGGAAAGATTCTTTATTTTTTCGTACAAATCCCCTACAGCACCAGCAGAAAAAGCCAACGTATTGTTCCCCCAATAGTGGTTTTCACAAGGTACATGGTATGATTGACTGTGCCTATTATCCCTCTGTGTGCCTGTGGATCACAATGTGGCATAGGCAAATAGAGAAGGGTACTTTTCCATGAATGTTTCAATTGTACGTGATGCTCAAATGAGAATCAAGATGGCTCATGGGATACGAGCTTACCTGCAGCAACACAGGCTTTCATACCTCTACACGATGCCTGGAACCCAGCCAAGCTTCGCTGCGGTGAGGCACATGCAAGGATTAAGAGAATTATCAAGCAGATTTTTGATATGTTAAAGTAATATTTTTGATGCATTTATTGCTTGAGGGGCTGTGACTTATAGCATGCCACAGGAAAAAAAATGGCAAAATGGTTATGGTCTGCCCCATGTTTCTCAATATCACTCTCAATAGAGGCATTATACTTGGGTTAGGAGCAACAGCAGTATCAGGAAGATGAAAAAGAGACATTAGTGCATCGGGAACTGATTGATGACTTTTCTCCTTAGAGATCAGCACAGGGTCCCCCCAGTGGGTCAGGGATAGAGCTGCACCCTCTGTAATGATCTCATCGTGGCCTTTCTCTCTACTTCTGGTTGGGAATCTCCTAACGCTAACCATTTCATATACAAACATTCACTGTCAATATAAGCACATAAAAAAAATGGATACTGCGAGAATTCAATAAGCAATGTGTTTAGTAATAGAGGGGGGGATTTTTGACTTTCATTCGAAACAGGCGCAAAGTCGGCACAGCCCCTGTCCGAAGCTGGCATTGGGAGGCCTGAGCCATTTTCAGGATCTGGACTCATTTGAATGTAGTTGGTGAACCGCAGGCACCAAACAGATGCTCTGTTGCAGCTCGCCCATTGTGGGAGGGCGGGAAATTAATCGGCTCCCACGTGGCCTGGGAGGGGGAAGGGGAGCTGACCCGGGAGGGGATTTAGTGCGTTCCGGCAGCGAACTGCTGTATTTTTGTAAATCCAGGAGGAGTATTCCTGCTCCTCCTGACTCCACGAATATTCTCCCCAAAGAATTTTGAGCCTTTTCTTACGCAGCCACCAGTAGTCTCTTTAAGGATGGGTAGGCCGCTCATCACTTGGCACAAATAGGCGAAGGCTGTGCATTATGCTCATTTGTACCTGGAAATTGTAAACAGGCATAGGACCCCAAATTGCACATTTAAGCAGTCTCCTGCTTGAAACAGGTGGGCGTTATGCTCACCCGTTTACAGGCCTATAGGGTATCAGTGGGGCAGCCCTGGGGGCCTTGCCAATTTTCAACTGCCGGCTGCCTGTTAGTCAGGTGAGAAATGGTCAGTCAGCAGTTGAAAATCACCTGCTGAGTGTCTATATTGTTCATAACATGATATCCCACTGTGATGTTACCTTCTGTGATGTGATGGTCCATTGTGTATTCTATGTAGTGAAATACTGCACACAAAATGGTAAAAACTTAGGATCTGGTGTGTCTTCCAAATTCTGCATCCAAAGCCTTAGCATCTAGAATGCCATTATAGCCAGCTCATTGGGAGTTAGTGGATAATGGTAACTGATGGCACTTGTGATGAGTTGGGAAGCCAACTTCTCCTGCAAAAGAGGATGAACAAAAATGTATTATGCATCCACTGTACCATACACATGTATAGCTTTGGCCTTGTGATTATGACAACACAGCTGCAACAATGTGCTTAGCTCTTAATCACCATGAGCAAGATGAGCCTGTCAAGGTTCTTCAGCATTCGGAAAGTCATAAATGCACCTTGGCATACTTGCAAGGACCATATAGTTTGCGCTAATATAATAGGTGGTGCTTGTCAGTGGGTTCCAGAGGAGATGCTTTGTGCTTTCCTTCATGTGTAATGTTTAACTGCACAGTTCTCGTGTTAAAATCCCTCCGTGGCCTCGTCCCTCCCTTTCTCTGCAACCTCCTCCAGCTCTCCAGCCCTCCGAGAACTCTGCGTTCCTCCAATTCTGGCCTCTTCTGCATCCCCAATTTCCTTCGCCCCACTATTGGCGACCATACTTTCAGTAGTCTAGGCTCTAAACTCTGGAATTCCCTTCCTAAACCTCTCTGCCTCTCTACCTCTCTCCTCCTTTAAGATGTTCCTTAAAACCTACCTCTTTGACCAAGCTTTTGGTTACCTTGGTCACCTGTCCTAATATCGCCTTATTTGGCTCAGTGTCAAATTTTGTCTGATAACGCTCCTGTGAAGTGCCTTGGGACGTTTTACTATGTTAAAGGCATTATATAAATGCAAGTTGTTGTTCTGGTTGTACTCGGACCTGATATCAGGATAATTAAGTTTCCTCTCATGGATACTTCCTGTGAGTTAGGCGACCCTCAGACAGCTGACATGGCTTATAGAAGCCACATATGTTAACACTTGCTCTGTTTTGTCCATCTAGTGCATTTCTTTAACTCACAGAACTTTTTTTGATGCCAGTTGCAATGGATCGTTGATGCTGCATTGACACCACTGATCACAGCTGCAGTCTTACAGAATCATAGAATCATATAGCACAGAAGGAGGCCATTCGGCCTGTCGCGAATGTGACGGCTCTTTGGAAGAGCAATCAATTAGTCCCACTCCCCCACTCTTTCCCCTGCAAATTTTACCTTTTTAAGTATATATCCAAGTCCCTTTTTAAAGTTACTGTTGAATCTGCTTGCACCACCCTTTCAGGCAGTACATTTCAGATCATAACATCTCGCGATAATTTCCTCAAGGTCAGGCTCCCCAAATATATCTATTCAGTGCCCCATTACTGCTGTGATGAGGGCTTGGAGGACTTAATCTGCAAAGTACATTTTGTGCTGCTTCCTTGCACCTTCCATCACAGAATAGTATTATTGGCTTCTCACCAACTGTAGTGAAATATCCAGCCCAACTGTTATGCCATTAATGGGTAGTTATGATGCCTTTTTGGAGCTGCCATCCATTTGGCTACTTAGAATTTCTCAACCAGTAACGGAACTGACTGTGTTCGAAGTGCTATAAACAAAAATGAAATAAATTACTAGATTGTTATTACATTAAGGAACTCATTATGAACAGGTTTTGCACATTTTAAAGTGATGAGAATTATTTGTGAGCCGCAAGGTGCCCAGTGAAACAATCTTGTACTTTGATGTCTTAAAGTCAAATCCAAGCCTAAGGCCTAGTCAATGCATTCAATTAGAACAAGAGCAAAATACTGCAGATGCTGGAAATCTGAAATAAAAACTGAAAATGCTGGAAACACTCAGCAGGTCAGGTAGCATCTGTGGAGAAAGAAACAGAGTTAACATTTCAAGTTGATGACCTTTCATCAGATCTGGAAGGCTGGAGCGCTTCAGCTATGAAGAGAGACTGGGAAGATTGGGTTTGTTTTCCTTGGAGCAGAGGAGGCTGAGGGGGGACATGATTGAGGTGTACAAAATTATGAGGGGCACAGATAGGATGGATACTAAGGAGCTTTTTCCCTTCGTTGAGGGTTCTATAACAAGGGGACATAGATTCAAGGTAAAAGGCGGGAGGTTTAGAGGGGATTTGAGAACGAACTTTTTCACCCAGAGGGTGGTTGGAGTCTGGAACTCACTGTCTGAAAGGGTTGTGGAGGCAGGAACCCTCACAACATTCAAGAAGCATTTGGATGAGCACTTGAAATGCCATAGCATACAAGGCTACGGACCAAATGCTGGAATATGGGATTAGAGTAGACAGGGCTGATGGCCGGCGCGGACACGATGGGCCGAAGGGCCTCTATCCGTGCTGTATAACTCTATGACTCTATGACTCTATGTTAGAGATGAACAGCTTTTAAGCAAATACAGAGCCAGGGAAAAGGTGAGGGTGGGGGGCAGGATCAGAACAAAATGGAGAGTGATTAAATGACAAAAGTGATGATGGTGCAAGACAAAATGAAGTGATAATGAGACAAGTATAGAAACAAAAGATGGGTCTAGAGAAGGTGTAAACGGTTACGACAGATTAGCAGAGGTGGAGGGAAGTATGGGAAATCTGGCAAAGAGAAGGCTTCCATGGCCCAGGAATGTAACCAGACCACTTTAATTCTCCATCCCGCTTCCACTCTGATCTCTCTGTCCCACTGTTCCAATGAAGTTCAACACAAGCTCGAGGAACAGCACCTCATCTTTCTACGAGGCACTTTACAGCCTTCCGGATTTAACACAAAGTTTAACAACTTTAGACCTTAACCACTGTTCCCATTTCCCATTTATATTCACTTGGGCACAGTTGTGATCAAGCACCGTCACTAACATAGCATTTATGGGTAACAGTGTTCAGATAAAATAATATGTCATTTTCTTTTTTCACAGAATCAAGCAGAACTGTCAGAATCTATGAAAGTGCAGGTGGTAGTCCCTTCCGTGGAGATGTCACATCGCACCACATTCAACCTTCTTTCCTAATGGAAGAGTTGGGGCACAAATTGAGAATGAAGGCATCATGAACGCTTTCTGAGAATCATGCATGATTTTCTGGCATTGGCTGTTTTTCTTGAGGTACATGATGGCATTTTATAAAGGTGCATAAATGGCTATTTGCATTGGATCTATCATAACTCTCCCCAAGAAAGTCACCATGCCAGTAACAAATTGCCACTATCTAGTACCATTGAAGTTTGATGCTGAGGTCTGTGCAAATGCTTGCATGTGGGGCAGGGCATTTGTTAACTCTGTAATCCATCAATCTGTGGCCAATAGTAGGGGTCTGTGCCTGCAGATCTTGTTTGATCAGTTGGCAGAAGTGATAACAGGCTTCCTATTGATCCTCTGTGCTTTCCAGACAGCTATATATTGTGATATCCTTGTTGCATGGAGTACTGCCGGGTTCTGTTGTTCCAATTCCTTTGTTCCCTGGCCCCCATCTAGACATCTGTCAATGGACGCTTGATGTTGTAATAAAAACACAGTGTTTCGTCAATAGTTACATGACTGCTCTGTTCACTGGTATAAATCTGCCCACTCCCTTTACTTGCTGTAGTGCCAGATTTTATTGTGTGTTATATATGCATGTGGGAAGTGCAAGGCCTGGGAACTTTGCATGATTTACCTTGAACGGACCTTTAGCAGGGCACAATCAGATGTTGGATTGTAATCCAAAAGCAAAATACTGTGGATGCTGGAAATCTGAAATAAAAACAGAAAATGCTGGAGAAGCTCGGCAAGTCAGGCAGCATCTATGGAGAAAGAAAGAGTTAACGTTTCAGGTCAAAGACCTTTCATCAGAATTCTTCGACCTGAAACGTTAACTCTGTTTCTTTCTCCACTGATGCTGCCTGACTTGTTGGATTGTAATTGTTGGTTACACTGGTTTATGTAATGGAGGAATTTTAAGTGAAGTATTGAAAGTGGATGAACCACAAATTCCTTTATGTTGATAATCAATCTGTGGTTGGGATTAAATATAATGACTGGTGGAAATTATAAGGTTTAATCATTTGAAGCTTTGGGTTGCTGAGTTTTTCATGGCACATACAGAACAGAAGGAGGCCATTTGACCCATTGTACCTGTGCCGGCTCCTTGAAAGGGCAATCGAATTAATCCCATACCCTGCTCTTTCCCTATAGCCCTGCAAATTTTTCCTTTTCAAGTATATATCCAATAATTCTTACATTGGATGATTGGCTCATGTTCACGGTCTTGGTTGTTTTTCCCCTACAAACTTAGGGGATCATCTCTCTGGTCTGGAATTACAATTACAGCTTCTCAGCATTTCTGTAAAGCCTCTATAAACAAACTGTAAATAGTTGCAGACATCTTTGGTAATATATTTAGCTGAGTGCGAAAGATTGGCATATTTAACATTATAATGATTCATAATTAAATTTGTGCCAATGAAACGTTTTCAACAAAAACTGCCCAAAATTTGGCAAGCAGTAGAACCAAGTAGCTCAAACAAAATCAGGACATGTATATAAAGTGAAAAAGTGGAGAGATCAGCTATTGTTTTAGGTACAATTCAGAAACAGTACTGAACAGCTTGTATTGTGATGCTCAAAACTTGAGTGTACCTATTGTAAGCTTTGAACCACAACATTTTTCAACTTCAGTCACCATCACTTTATTAAGTAAAAACAATAGTTCTGCAAAAGGACCAAATGTGTTCATAGTTCTAAGTTTCACTCCTGTCTTTGTTAAAGAACCTTGTACTTTCTCATGTGCCAATGCTACAAACACTGTAAGCTTGCATTAACTTTAAAGTTCCCATAATTCCATGCAAATACAAACATTCGAATGTCCTTGATTTCCTCTTCCCAAAGTGCTCCATCTTGATATTCTGGTCATTTAGGAACCTCTCTCAATCATAAACCACACTGCCCAAACACTGGGAGTCAGATTTCTTTGATTCCTTGTCTATAAAGTTTTAGAATGCTGTGGTTTAACACTCTAGTCTTTGCTCAAATGCTCCATGTTATTTAGCCTGCCGGTGTTAGTGCTGTAATCTAACATAAAACCTATAAAAAACTGGGGGTAGAATGGGCACTGAGCTGATTAAAGCATGAGGCAAAATTTAAATTGTATTCTAAGAGTACAAAATTCTACCAGGGATTAGTGCCTGCACACGAACCAATCAAATCTGTAGGCTTTCATTTGCTGTCTACTAATTCACCATAAAATGAAAGCTGAATGTCTGGGGATCAAGAAATCTATCATTCAAAGATAAAAGCACTAGCATATCTGACGGTACATTTAAACCATTTGCTTTCTCCCTACCCCACTCCCATTCCCCCCTCTCCCCCGCATCAAAGCAAGAGCTTTTAATCTAAATTTTTAACAACTTGCACAGGAATTAAAAATAATCTATCCAAAAAAATAAAGTCACATTGTTCAGTAGTATATACAAACTGGAGATCACTGGCATAAATCAGTGCTTTCAAAATTAAGTATGTGGCTAAAGCTTTTCACCTGCCTCATTTTATTCTCGCTGTTGTGACACCTAATTGACACTGTATTAGTCTTCTTCAAAGTTATACACATTCAGCCATCAATGCACTATACATTTCCATTGCAGTTACATGAGGGACAGTGAGCTATGTTGTAGAAAAAAAGGGCATGCACATGCAACTGTAATGGAAATGTATAATGTACTGATGAGTGTATGTTTATAGCTTTCATAAAGACTAATTCAGTGTTAATTAGGTAACACAACAGGGGAAAAAATTACAGGGTTATGGGGAAAGAACCGGGGAGTGGGACTAATTGGATAGCTCTTTCAAAGAGCCGGCACAGGCATACTGGGCCGAATGGCTTCCTTCTATGCTGTATGATTCTATGATTCTATGTGGTATGCTAGGAAAAGACAAATACTTGAAGGTTCATTTTGGTAAAAAAAAATGTTTAAAGGGAAAGTAAGTATGCATTTAGAAATCTTTGCAGGACAGTAAATGCTGAAGCTGTGCTTGATGAAGAGTACAATTTCAGATTTTCAATTTGACTTGATGCTTAATCCTGGTGAAGATCCATTTGTCTATTAAAAACATGAGTTTTTGCCTGCTAAAGATAAACATTTCAGCATATCAAATAGAGTTGAGATGAACAGGTTTGACTGTTATGATCTCAGCATTCAGACAGCTGGTTGATATATTTGCTGTTATAGGAAGAATTGAATACAACAGGGACCTGATTTGATATGTAAGATACTATTTCAAAAGAAGATAGTACCACTGCCTCCTCCCATTCTCTCATCACTTTTTAAATAAGTCATACCTCTTTACAGCATTCCATTTCCTCTGAGAAATCACCTCATCTGTTGAGCAATCTTTTGAAAAATAGTGAGATGTACTTCAAAGGAAATCATTGAAAATAAATAATTACATTTAGAAAACATATACATTTCGATTAAAATATATTTAGTGAATAAAATGAGGGGATTCACCTAGCATGTAAAGTCTGTCTATTTTTTTTGAAGTGGGGAAGATATATTTAAATTAATAATCTTAAAATCTCAAGATGAGGAAGAAGACTTGCAATATCATTCTTGAGCAATTAAAATGGAATAAAGATACCAAAAAGCTAAGTTACACTATTTCTAGATAATAGTGCTTTGGACTTAGCCCTGAAAAGTGTCTAAATAAATCAAATTAAGAAGGTAAGGGGTGATCTTTAAAGACACCAATTAAAAACATTAAATGGTCACCTTTGTGACAGAATAATGTGCTCTTCAATCCTAACATGTATTTCTTCAATAAAGAAAAGCACCAGTCTAGATGAAGGACATAAAATGACTAGGCCCAATTCATGTCCTAAAACACCTGAATTATTTTTTGAAACAAAGGTGCAAATGTCCACAGTTTCCCATTCATGACATAATGAGGTTATATTGGATAACCCCCGAAAACGGGCGCTGGGATTGCGATGCGCGTTTAACCCGCGCCCAGTCGTAGCAATGCTTGCAGCACATAACTTTAGTGCTGCCTGATGATTTAAATTATTGCAGCGTGCTGCCAGCTCTACCTGCGCTGTTGATTGGCTGCGTGCACCTGCAGGGGGCCCCGATATCGGGAGTGGCTAGCACGACTTAAAGGCAACCTGCAACCCTTAAAGAGGAGGTGCACTGTGGATGCAGGAAGTCCTTTGGAAAGTAACTCTGTGCTGAAAGATAGTGAGAATGGCTGCACCTGGGAGAGATTGTGCACCAAGGTTCTCAGACGATGCACCAGAGGCCTTGGTGGACGAGGTGGACAGACGGAGGGGCATCCTATATCCGAGGGGGGGTAAGAGGCCCTCCAGATATATGCTCAAGATATAGTGGGAGGAAGTCGTGCATGAGGTAAATGCCAGGAGCATCGCACCATGCGCATGGATGCAGTGCAGGAAGAAGTTCAATGATTTGACACAAGTGGGCAAGCTGAGTGAGTTCAACTGCCAAATGGCATATCCTACCAACTGCACCACTAGCCTCATCCACTCCTCCACGCACTACACCCCCCTGTCACCCACCTACCAACAAACTCTTTCAAACAGTACGCAACCCTTCGAATCAGATGCTGCATCTCACCCTCACACATTACTACTGTTGCAAGTCTCATGCCCACAACTCACAGGTCACACACACTGGCACCTATTCAACCATGACAACCACATCACCCAAACATCTTACAGGACACTCACAGACACACTTGCAGGAGAAGGTGGTGCACAACAGTAGGCATCAGGAAAGAACTGGGGGAGGACAGGCGCACCCACACGTCCTCACCTCCATGGAAGAGATAGTGCTGTCCATCATTGGACAGACCGTCGCTGAGCCATGGCCATTGGCGGTGCTGGAGGTATCGATGATGAGGGTCTCTGCATAACTAATCCTCCTTCTCGCTTCCCACTTCTCCTTCATCCCGCAATCTTTTCTGACTCATGTGCTGCAGATGGTGTAAGCACACACGTCTTACTTTCTCCTCTCCTCACACTACAACTCAACCCATGTCCCTTTATCATTTCAGAGACCCAAGAACTGGAACCTGCACAGTCAGAGGAGGCAGTGGAAGATGACAGTGATGATGAAGAGACACCGTCACTCGATCTGACACTCGCTGCCACCAGCTCAGATATTGACACTGCACCTCCTTTAGAGGCTAGGATGGAAGAGGGATCTGCACATGGTGAGACACTGAGCACAAATGCGCAGGAGCCAGGGCGGGGGGAACGGATACCGCAGGTGCCAGCTCGCCAGAGGGTGAGATTGCACACTAGTTCTGCTGCAGACAAGTCAGATGATGACTTTGAAAGGCCAGGTTGCAGAAGAAAGCTGATGGGCGTACACAACCAAATGTTTGGTGCACTGGAAAGCCTGCCAGAAAGCCTGTGCACAATGTCAAAAGGCATGGAGGAGTCCACTTTGAACTTGGCGCTGAGCTTAGAGCAGAGCTTGGAACCCATCCTTTCCACGCGGAATGAATGGTCACCTCCATCAGCACACCCGTAGAACCCACTATGGTGCAGCATCTGATGACCAATGTCTCAGCTTCCATTGCAGTACAGACATCTGCCATCCAAGATCTGACTGCTGCATTTGGAGCTCAGACTGCTGCATTACATGTTTAAGACTGCTGCTATCATGGCTATAGTTCCACTGTGGAATGGGACTTCCAGGGGGTCACAGCACTCCAGCAATCTGTTCTCCAGCAGATCACTAGGTTTGCTGAGGCTCCACCCCGGGAGAGTGGCAGTGGCACCATGGAAGATGAACCTGCTGTCCTCTCTCAGGATGATAGTATTGCTACTCCCACCCCTGTCACTCCGCCAGTGCCCTTGCTGTTGCCTGTCACCCAGCCAGGCCAGACTGCTGCAGCCCAGACCGAGATGTTGCAGTCTGAAGCCAGGCACTCCCAGGCCAGAGCTGCTCGAGGTTGTCCTCCAAGGCCATCAGCAGTGTCCTCAATTGAAGGTCAGCAGCCTTCCACCACCCATGCTCCAGGCACTGGGGATGCACCTCGTAGGAACACTAGGAAAGCAAAAGGCACATGAACGACAGGCACTGAGGGAATGCACCAGGGTGAATAGTATCAGTTTGTTTGAATCATTTCATGTGTAAATGTATAAATGTGATTATGAATTTGTATTTGGTGTTGATTTTCATTTCTGTGATGTGCTGAGGGAGGAAGCAATGTATAATCATAAGGAGGACGATTTGTGGTCATGTAGGAGAGGAAAGGTAAGGAATACGGGACTGTTGGTGAATGGGGAGGTGTCGTTGTGGTTACTGGTATCGCTCATTAATCATCTGATCATGCAGAACCCTGGCCAACAGGGCCTGTCTACTTTGTTGCCTCCCTGCCTCTTCCTCCACTTCTTCCTCCTCCTCCTTCACTTCCTCCTCCTCTTCCTCCTTCTCCTCCACTTCCTCCTCTGTCTCTTCTTCCTTCTCCTCCTTCTCCACCTCTTCCTCTTCTTCCTCTGCCTCTTGCTCAGGTTCTCACCAGATAGGGGGTGGCAAGGGCTGTTCCCTCATAATGGCGAGGTTGTGCGGCTTGCAACATACAATGGCAAATCTTGATACCCGCTCAGCTGAGCACTGCAGGGATCCTCCAGAGCGGTCCAGGCAATGGAAGCGTGCTTAAGGACGCCTATGGTGTGCTCTATGATATTCCGTGTGGCAGCATGGTTCTCATTGTACGCCTGCTGTGCACATGTGTGTGTGTTCTGGACTGGAATCACAAATCACTTCAAGAGTGGATAACCCTTGTCGCCCAGAGCCAGCCTTTGACCTGCCGTGCTGGTTGAACTATGCCTGTTATCCTGGCACGAACATGCACAATTATATCAGCAGCAGAATAACTAATCCAGCAACTAACCTGCAACTCCTGTATGATCCCTTTAAATAGCGCTGGTGGGGCGTCATTCATGCTGTTTAAATCCTGTTCAGCTGTGCGAGGTTAAGACAGGGCATTAGTTGCTTCCAGCTGCTTCAAATTAGCGTTGCACACTGATCTACATCATAATCTCCCTACTTTACATGCTGCCAGTGTTCATTCGGTGCGTGTGCACAACCACCTTTACCAATATGGTGTCCTGCGCACTTCACGTCGGAATTGTGCGCGTGCCTCTTGGACGCCATATTCGGGGCTTAGGAGTCTGTGTAGTGCCTACAAAACAGGTGCTAAATGGCCCAATTCTGCCCCCCACAAACTTGAACCATACCAGTAAAGCCAAGTTGTATTTGATCATTTTCATTTCTGATGAATTTGCAGGGGAGAGAATTAGGGTTCTAATGGAATGCTGTTGGCCTAGAGGCTTTCTTTCAGGTGGAAGGTCTGCATCAATCTGCTTAGCAGACTTAGCCATCTAGGGAAAGATTGGTAAACAACTGATCCCTTTGGCCTACTGTGGATTGGTAACTTCATGTTCCTTGGTGGTTTAGGCAGCTTGTGTATTAGAATCAGACTTCAACTTGGTGAATACTCAAATTTTAAGGCCTGTAACATTAGAAATCTGAAACAACATCAAAAGATATCCTTAGTCTTTGATAATGTCTATTACTAGGTACTTAGGTGCTAAAATGAACGAGAGGGGATAGAATATTCTGTATGATTGAAGTGAGTCTGAGACGGAACAGTCAATCAGGCCACCTTGCTGTTGAAAGTATGGCCTGAATTTGTTACAGGCAGCAGTGATTTTCTTTAAAATATATATTGTCAGCAGAATATTTATCTTCATAGACTGCTCTTAATTAGGGTAACAAAAAGAAGCATGTGACTTCAAGATAATACTTCGGCTGAAATTTGAAGTCTGTATTAACATTCCAATGGCTCCTTTCATTTTCTTAAGTAGGTCCTATTAAAAGTGACATTCTCAATGAATCAAATAGTAGTTCTTGTTCTGATACATCAGTCTATATTTCTAAGTACTATGGGTTAAATACACAACCAGCCAAGCCAAATGCTCTAAATATAAGATCAGAGTTCATAACTACAACACATGTGCTTGTTGTTTTTAGCAGTTATTTAAATGGGCATCAATTACTCTAATAATGTAATGAAAAGGGTTCAATCAAAATCACGATGCTGTAAGAATGAATGTTTCCCAGGGATGATAAGTCCCACGGTTCATATCTTAATGTTTCATTTTATAGGGGTTACAATCACAATGTAGTTAATGAGCCATGTTTCTAGTATTCTGCATGGCAATATTCTAAAACAAAACATAGAATTTTTTTTAAAAAAGAAACAGAAAATTTGGGTAAAATTAAATCCAAAAAATTTCTGTGTATTTTTATTACAATCTCTAGAAATGCGATGATCATCTTGCGTGACCTGCCCAGATTTGTGGAATGACAACAATCTATGGAGTAAGTAAATATTTTTCTATCCAATTTTCTCCCTTTCCCCCCTTCTCCCTTAAAAGCATTGACTCCTTACTGAGATTCAGATCCAAGCGCCAAGTGCAGCTCCACTAACCAAGATGGTCCCAGGTTTGATGCATGGTTTGTGCTGAGAGTTAGCCCTGCCTGAGACCAGCTAACTCTCAGCATAAACCATTGCGTTGCAGCCTAGGGTCATCTTGCTCTGTATGATTTCTGAGCCTTGGGAATGACCATAGAATAAGAATCTAAAGGAAAACTAACCCAGATCGATTTGGATACAGGCTGAATGGGGATAAATGGTGGCCGTGTTGAGGACTAATTGTAATTTTTAGGCAAAACGAGTGACAGTAATTGTATAGGCTGTAGCAGTGTTTTCTTTGAATGTCATAGTGGCTGTTGGATCCTTTTTTGAAAGATTTAAATAATGGATGGCGTCAAACCCATAGGCCTCGAAATTCCTGGGCAGAAAGGAAGATTTCTACGCAGGTGGTGGAGGGTGGGGGACGGTGGAGGGTGGGGGACGGCGAAGGGTGGGGGACGGCGAAGGGTGGGGGACGGGAATTTGGGACGGAATTCAGATAAGCCATTATTCTGCTCCATTTGCACTGATCCTTAAAATTCTGATGAAGGAGTCAGGGCCATGGACAGATCTTTCACCTCCTCCTTTCACATCCAGGGAGAATGTCAGGGGCGTTTTCTAAGATTCCCAGGGAATTCCACCCATTATATCCTGGTTTGGTTTGAATGGAACTCACATCTGTGGCGTGAGTCATGTTGAGGCCTTTAGAAAGGCCCCAAACCTTTAGTCTGCAGGGGCAATGGCTCCCCTGGAAGCTGAAGGTTGTTTTTCTAAAGTATTATCTTTGGTCCAGAAGGGGCCCCTCAGGCAGAGTGGCTATGGGCCACTCTATCTTCTAAGGGTGTATTAGGGTGGGCAGACATAATTTGAGATGGGGTCAATGGTTTCAGAGGGGGAAGGCGGAAATTTGTGCCCAGGCCAGCAGTGGGCCGCTGTATTTTTCCAGGGATTGGAGGAACTCTCCTGTGCCTCCTGGCCTCATAAAAATAGTTTAAAACTTACCTCTCCAGGGCCTCTTTGGCACTAATTGCCAGTGAAAGTGGAGCGAGCAGGGCCAGTTCTATCCTAAAATGGCAATCGGGGTCCTATATATGTCATAAGACCCTAATTTGCATATTAGAAGGGCCCTACTGCCTAAGAACAGGCAGGCGCTTCGGCTGCCCAGTTGTAAGCCAGTGCGAAAGTCACAGCAGGCCAATTGTCAGGGTTAGCTGGGCGGTGAGCCTACTGACTCCATTTTGAGACCGTCGCTGCTCCATTAATGCCGATTTGAGCAAGTTAAAATCACCCCCCCACCACCACCACCACCACCCCCACCCCCCCCACCCAGGACTGCTGAGAGGAAATCTAGTCGTGGAAGATAAAAGTATGACAAATATATTAAATAAATATTTTGCATCAGTTTTTATAAATGATGGTGGAAGTGAGAATGTAGATGTGTTAGAGGAGGACGTTTGAGATAACTGTAGGAAAGGCACTGGTCAAAAAGAACAGCGGAACTCAAATTGGATAAGTCACCAGGCCCTAATATATGCACCCTAGGCTATTGAAAGAAGAAGATAGCAGAGGCTTAGATCACAATTTTTCAATCTTCCTTAGATATGGTAGGAGACTGGAAAGTAGCCAATACGACATTCCTGTTGAAGAGTGGAGGGAAGGAAAAAAATCCAAGTTAACATAGGCCAGTGAGTTAATGTCAGTTGATGGCAAACTCTTAAAATTCAGTGTCAAATTAGTGAGGGTTTAAAGATGCATGAACTAATGATGGACACCCAGCATGGATTTGTTGAAGGTAAGTCATGTTTGGATGATTTAATCAGTTTTTTGAAGAAGTGACTGGATAGATAAAGGGAATGCTGTAGATGTGGTTTCTGTGGATTTTTAGAAGGCGCTTGACAAGAGGTCTCACAGGAGGTTTATTTTCATATTTTCAGGTGTGTGAATAAGAAGAAATGTAACATCAGGCTGAGAAAGTTGATTGATGGACATGAAACCAAAAGTTAGGCTAAATTGGTGTTGGTTGGATTGCAGAAGGATTGGAAGTCATGTACCCTGAGGTGTGGAGAAGCATGAGGTAATGCATTTTTGGAGCAAAAACAAGGGTGGGAGTATAAACTTGGTGGAAAGAGACTTAAGGGTGTGAAGGAGCAGAGAAAGCTAGGGGTTCAAACACATATTCCTTGAAAGAATGGGTGCAAGCAAATAAAGCCAAAGAAAGGGCCATAGTATTTTGGGTTTTATAAATATGGGTGTAGAATACAAGAACAGAAATTATGATGAATTCATACAAAACATTGGTCAGGCAGCAGAGTACAGTCTTGGGTGTCCAATTATAGAAAGGACATTAAAGCCATAGAGTGCATGTAGCATAAATTCATCAGGATAATGCCAGAGATAGGATACTATAATTATGTGGAGATACTAGGATTTCTGCACTGGAGTAGGAAGGCTAAAATGAGATTTAATATGTTTTTAAAATTATGAACAGTTTTGATAGAGTGATTAGGGTAAGATTATTTCCTCTCAGTAGTGAGTCAGTGATGTGGGATCATCAATTTAAAACTGAGAGTGTGTGGAGAGAGATTAGGAGAAATGTCTTTTATGCAGAGGGAATCCATTGGCATAGGGAGTGTTTGGGGCAGGAACAATTTTACCTTTTAAGGATAAAGCAGATTAACATTTGAAACAGAAAAAGATACAGACCTACCGGGAAAAAGCAAGGCAGTTCATTAGTTTTGGATTGCTCTCACAAAGAACCAGCACAGATGTAGTGACATTGTAACAGTTTCAGGAATGAGAAGGCCTTCGGTCCATCTAGCCGACCTATCTCGGTATTTCCAATGCGCATTTCTAGTAATTCTGAATCCCATTTGTTGACAAGAACTTGCCTAATTCCTTCTTGAAACCCATTAAGGTTTCTTGTTCCATCACCCATGCCAGTAATCTGTTGCACATACTTACCGCCCTTATAGTAAAAGTGTTCCTTCTGCAGTATCTTTTTTATTTTATGTCCTTAATTTGTAAATAAGACCCCTTGTGCTTAAATTCTGTTTCAGGCAGAAATGTTTATTTGGAACTAATTTGTCCAAACCCTTTCATAATTTTAAATATTTCGATTGTACCTCCTCTCAGTTTTCTCTTTTCAAGAGAGAAAAAGCCCAAGGTAGTCAATCTCTCCTCATAAGTCATTCCCTTAAGTTCTGGGATCAACTTGTGTAGCCCTTCTCTGGACCCCCTTCAATAACTGAATAGTGCATGCAGGACTCCAGATGTGGTCTCCCCAAGACCACATACAGTTTTAAAATGACCTCTCTGGATATATATGTTATACCCCTTGCTATACATCCCAACTTTCTATTTGTTTTTTAACATTGTACTGATGGTTAAAACCCCGGATCTCTCTTCTGCTCCGATACCTCGAGTACATTCCCATTTCGTACATATTGGGCCAGATTTTGCTGTACCAGGGCATCTAATAGTGTCTGCCATTAGTTAGACTTGCCCCTGCACCTTTCAGTTCAAAAATTTTATGCCCACTAAGTTGTTGAAAGTGCCAGCTGACAATAGCACAGTGAGGAAAGCAGGGCATCTGGAATCTGAGTGAACAGGGCAACCAACAGTGTATCTCCTTAACCAGTTAGATTTAAAGATTGGGAAATAAATGTCAAATCAGGTATAGAAAGAAAAATAAAGAGAGGGAAAGAACGATCAGAATAAGAGAGAGAGAAAAATGAGACAAAGGAAAATTGAGAAAAAAATGTGAAAATTTAAAATTTGACATTTTTAAAATCTCCTAAAATAATTCACAACCTGAAGGAATGAGATTCCACACTTATAATAGTTAATTTTTGGTGCCAGAGAGTTTGATTGGCAGTCATTAACACTTATCACATCCTTTAAAGGCTACTTATGCACAAGCCCTAAATATCTGTAGCGGGTTTAGTTCATATCTACCGTGCAAATACAGCAATTTCACAACATTAAATGCATGTTAATGGTGAGGCACACAGTGAAATGCCATTTTCGCAAAGCTAACGGCGGAACGGCGCAACTTGGTCAGCAACTTTTGGATATTGACGTTTAACCGCGCATCTGCTCCTCGCCTGAAGTTACTGTCCCATTTATGCATAAATAACGGCGAAGCCATTAGCCTCACCATTATTTTGACAGTAAAATCTGGTCCAATATATATTAACCTGCCCTCTGCCAAATCACATTACCTCACATTTCCCTGAGTTGAATTGCATCTACCATTTCTCTGCTCACTGATCGAGCTTGGAGTTTGTGTGAATTGATATTTATCATTTGTCACTGCTCCCAATTTGGTATCGTCTGCAAATTTGGACACTTTGGATATAATTCCTTCCTCTAAATCATTTATAAAAATTATAAACAACAGCGGCCCCAACACTGAACCTCATGGCACTCTACTGGTAACTGGTTACCAACCAGATACCTGCAGCCACTATTCACTCTTGCCTACCAACCAACCATTTGCCAATCCATTTTAATACATTCCCATCGATCCCATGGGCTTGGACTTCATGTAGTAGCCTTTTATGTCGGACAGTGTCAGATGTCTTCCAGAAATCCAGGTAGATATGGTAAGCTGAATCGCCTACTTTTGTGCTGAAAACATCTGAGGTCTTATGGGATCTGGGTAGAAATCTGGCCCAGACTAATGGGATAAAACGGGATGAAATGGGATGAAACTGCTTATAACGGGTGAGTTGGTGTTAATGCAATTTGCCCCCTATAGGTGGTTATCAGTAAAACAACAACAAATTGCATTTATATAGCACTTTTAAAGTAGTAAAACATTCAAAGGCGCTTCACAGGAGCGTTATCAAACAAAATTTAACAACGAGCCACATAAGGAGATATTAGGACAGGTGACCAAAAGTTTGGGCAAAGAGATAGTTTTTAAGGAGCATCTTCAGGGAGGAGAGAGAGGTAGAGAGGCGGAGAGATTTAGATAGAGAATTGCAGAGCTTAGGGCCTAGGCAGCTGAAGGCACGCCGGCAATGGTGGAGCGATTAAAATCGGGGATGCGCAAGAGGCCAGCATTGGAGGAGCGCAGAGATCTTGGAGGGTTGTAGGGCTGAAAGAGATTACAAAGATACAGAGGGGCATGGCCATGAAAGGATTTGAAAACAAGGATGAGAATTTTAAAATCGAAGCGTTGCCAGACCAGGAGTTAATGTAGGTTAAAACTTTTAAGGAGGATGCAGACCTCCATTTTTTCAGGTTTTGTGATTTTAGCCTTTAAGGCTAAGTGTGCACAGGAGTGATGGGTGAATGGGGCTTAGTGCGAGCTAGGATATGGGCAGCAGAGTTTTGGATGAGCTCAAATTTACGGCGGGTGCAAAGTGGAAGGTCGGCCAGGAGAGCATTGGAATAATCGAGTCTGGAGGTAACAAAGGCATGGATGAGGGTTTCAGCAACAGATGAGATGAGGCAGGGGCGGAGACGGGCGATGTTACAGAGGTGGAAGTAGGCGGTCTCGGTGAAGGAGTGGATATGGAGTCGGAAGCTCAGCTCGGGGTCAAATAGAAGGAAGGCAGGAGGCAGCTCTGCCACTTTCTGGGACTGTAGCACTGACCTTTTATCCAAACAAATGGGGGAGTGCCAAAGTGGCACAGCAAGAAAGGAGAGCAAGAGAAGAAGAAAAACAAACTCTCAAGCAGCTGTCACACGACGAGAAATGGATGAGGGACAAAAACCTGCAGTTATTGAAGCAGGAAACTCTGTTAAAAAAAGATTCCATGACAAAGTATGACCCAAATAGCCGCCGTGCTTAATACGTTGTAAGCGGTGTCTTTGTAGTTGACTCCTATGGTAGTGATAAATGTTTAGTGCCTTTCACCGGATACAAGCGGCTGCCTGTGATAAGCATGGTATAAGACTGTACTATCCTAATTTGGGACTAATTGGCAATGTCACTCAAAGCCACAGATTCTGTGGGAAATGGGGACTAAAATATCACACTGGTGTAATATGGGTGGTGTTGTGAGATTAGGGCTGAGGAAGGGAGGAGGGTGCTTTACTCTGCGTGTGGTTATGCTGTACCCGATCTGGGAGTGCTTGATGCTGACACTAGGGGCATAATTTTAGTCTGAAGCCGGAAAGGGGGTGTGGGGGCGGCGGGTCGAATTGTAGACAGGAAAGCCGGAAGTGCAGCTTTCCCAGACGTCCTTATGATTTTGATGTAAGGACGTCATTTTTTTTTTAACAGTTTCCCACCCAACAGCCTGGCCTGATTGACAGACTGGCCGTCAGTCAGACTGGAGAAGAGGAAGAGGTAGGTGTTCAGGTAAGTGTTAGATTGGATGGATGGTGGGGAGGGGGGGGGGGGGTGCGGGGGGGAGATGAGGGGGGCATGGGGGCACGAGGGAGTTAGTCATTGGGGGAGGGGTGAGTCATCGAGGGTTAGTCATCGGGGGTGAGTCATCGGGGGGGATCAGTGGTCAGTCTCTGGGTGGGGCAGGGGGGATCAGTCACCGAAGCGGGGGGTCGCCATCATTGCAGGGGGGTTCGTGAGCGACGGGGGGGGGGGGGGGTCGGCGATCGTTGGGGCTGGGGTGGGGCTCTTTGTGGGGGGGTGTCGGCGATCATTGAGGGGTTCGCTGCAGGTTGGCTTGTTGGGCCTGGGGGAAGCACTCCTGCTCCTCCGGGCCCACAAGCTGTGCTATAAAGGCACTTACCTGCAGTTTCGGGCCTTCTCACCTCCTCTCACGTGGAGGGTGGGACAAGACCTGGAAATCCCAGTCCCCAAAGGCTAAAATCACAAAACCTTAAAGAAATGGAGGTCCGCAGCCTCCTTGAAAGGTTTTAATGACCAACCCACCTCCTGAGAGCAGGTTGGTTGCCTATCCCTCGTCCTGCCCCTGTGAAAACCGGAAATAGGCGGGTTGGAGATGGGTGGGGGGCGGGTTGGAGATGGGTGGGGGGCGGGTTGGAGATGGGTGGGGGGCGGGTTGGAGATCGGTTGGAGGTCTGGTTTTAGATTGTTGCAATTTTTAATGCCCCCCCCCACCCCCAACCCATCTGTTTTTCCAAGCTAAAATCATGCCCTAGATGCTTGAAGTGGCAAGAGTTTTATTCCCTAACACCCTTCACTTTGATGAGCATGAAAGAAAAATGTAATATGTAGTATGCCAAGATAATAGAACAAACAAGGAGATTACTGCAAGATACAGATACTATATAAATACAAATGTGAAATTTAAACCTCTGTGTACCAACCAAAAATAGGAACTTTGACCTTAATTTCCAGTAATCTCAGCAGTGATTGATCCTCACCTATTCAAATAAATTGAGCTGAACTATATTGTAATAAACAGGTCACCGATGTAAGTCAGCACAATTAAAATTTCAGCACGTAGTGATTTTTTAAAATTCACATCACATGGTTTTCCTGTGGTGACATTGCACTTAAAACTGAATTAGTCTTCAATTTAATTTTCTTTAAAACAACTCTCACTTCTTTGCAGCCAATCAACTTCTTCTACTCTAATGCATTAAGAATTGATGTGTGCTCAGAAAACCATTTTGAATGTTTCAGTCAGTCATTCCACATAATTTAACTTTGACTGCTTGCATTAAGTGTAAATCTCAATTAATGAGATATTTGTTCCTTCTAACCCAGATGCTTCCTAATGGCAGTACAAAGAGACAAATGTATATTCTGCAAGTACTAAAAAGGTGCTAAAAAAGATGATCTACTGTATACGACCTCTTATTTTACAAATGTATATCAAGGCTTGTTCAAGGACATCGTCAAGAAGACTAAAAGCCGCTCAGAAATTTCACAAGGAAAGAGTGTCAGTGGCTCACTCGATTGCTCACTGTGGATGATGGATCCTGGTTTGAGGATGATGGATCCTAAAATGGCAAATCGACATGGGCTAAATAGTCTTGTCATGTGGATCTTCTGGTGTGTCGACTTCACAGACAGCAGTATGATAAAAGCTCAGGGCTGCCTTCAAATGCTTACATTTCACTCTTATACATTTGTTGAGGCACCAAAATGCATGTAGGGAAGCCAACCAATGCAATGCTTAAGCATGTATAATGACTGCGATTACAATATCCCAAGAGTAGGTTAACTTTGAAGTCAATGATAACCTGGAACTGCTCAATGAATTCCTTACTCCCACATAGAATTAACACATACATTTTCCTGTCATTTTTGGAGTGTCACATTGATAAAATAAACCTCAAAGTGGACACCAAGTATAAGAACGTGAGACTATGATACCTAACTTTTGTTTTCTCCATTTGAGAGCTGAACAAGTCAAACTACAGCTGAGGAGATCAATGTTATAGAGTCATAGAGTCATAGAGTTATACAGCACGGATAGAGGCCCTTCGGCCCATCGTGTCCGCGCCGGCCATCAAGCCCTGTCTAATCTAATCCCATATTCCAGCATTTGGTCCGTAGCCTTGTATGCTATGGCATTTCAAGTGCTCATCCAAATGCTTCTTGAATGTTGTGAGGGTTCCTGCCTCCACAACCCTTTCAGGCAGTGAGTTCCAGACTCCAACCACCCTCTGGGTGAAAAAGTTCTTTCTCAAATCCCCTCTAAACCTCCTGCCTTTTACCTTGAATCTATGCCCCCTTGTTATAGAACCCTCAACGAAGGGAAAAAGCTCCTTAGTATCCATCCTATCTGTGCCCCTCATAATTTTGTACACCTCAATCATGTCCCCCCTCAGCCTCCTCTGCTCCAAGGAAAACAAACCCAATCTTCCCAGTCTCTCTTCATAGCTGAAGCGCTCCAGTCCTGGTAACATCCTGGTGAATCTCCTCTGCACCCTCTCCAAAGCGATCACATCCTTCCTGTAGTGTGGCAACCAGACCTGCACACAGTACTCCAGCTGTGGCCTAACCAGTGTTTTATACAGCTCCATCATAACCTCCTTGCTCTTATATTCTATGCCTCGGCTAATAAAGGCAAGTATCCCATATGCCTTCTTTACCACCTTATCTACCTGTTCCGCCGCCTTCAGGGATCTGTGAACTTGCACACCAAGATCCCTCTGACCCTCTGCCTTGCCTAGGGTCCTCCCATTCATTGTGTATTCCCTTGCCTTGTTAGTCCCTCCAAAGTGCATCACCTTGCACTTTTCCGGGTTAAATTCCATTTGCCACTGTTCCGCCCATCTGACCAACCCATCTATATTGTCCTGCAGACTGAGGCTATCCTCCTCGCTATTTACCACCCTACCAATTTTTGTATCATCAGCGAACTTACTGATCATACCTTTTACATTCATATCCAAGTCGTTAATGTAGACCACAAACAGCAAGGGACTCAGCACCGATCCCTGTGGTACCCCACTGGCCACAGGCTTCCAGTCACAAAAACAACCTTCGACCATCACCCTCTGCCTTCTGCCACTAAGCCAGTTTTGTATCCAAAGTGCCAAGGCACCCTGGATTCCATGGGCTCGTACCTTCTTGACCAGTCTCCTGTGGGGGACTTTATCGAAGGCCTTACTGAAATCCATGTATACCACATCCACTGTTTTGCCTTGTCAAAAAAGATTTGCTAGTCAGAAACTCCATGTGATTCTGATTTTTTGTAACATTGTAGGAACTCAATAGTCTTGTAGAAATTAGTTTAATCTTCTTCTGCATTGCTCACCCACTCTTCCCCCTCCCTCCAGTTTGATCTACCCCCCAACTTCCCACTCCTACCATTATCCTCCTGTTTCACTCACTGGTGACAGATTCCAGCTGCTGAAGAAATACCTGGGCATTCGTTACTGGGGAGCATGACAGGAAAATTAGGACAGAAGGGAAACGGAGGTACTGGGAAGATGGAACTCAGGGATGGAGTGTCTGGCAGGGATCATAGTACAGTGGAGGCTATCAACGTTCATTCCGCTTAAGCCATAGCCCATCGTGTCCCCATCCCTTCTCCACTACCCGTGTCTCCACCCTATTATCCCTCCTCTCCACTTTCTCTAATGCCTTTGCGTCTTGACTCCCATCCAGAGTCTTCTCTTCATCTACTTTACAGGCAGTACGTATACTTTTAGCAGAATAAACACAATAAAGAGCCATTTTCCCGACTTAGCACTGAGAAACTGGTGGAGAGTAGATGCTGGATTGCGGGAGGTGATTAGTGCTCCTCCTCATCCCTCAAAAATCACCTTTCCGCTTGAAACTTAGCTTTTTTTGAGCAGCCTGCTGTGGTTCCTTTAAGGACCCATGGTTAGGCCGCTCCACATCTGGGGCTCGATTTTCGGGTGAAGGAGCGGGTGCACTGGGAGCGGGGGGGGGCTCTGAAAATCGCTGAAGTCCCAAGCGGGTTCGGAGCCTGGTTCCAACCCGCCAACTTCCGGGTTCCCCAGTGACGCGTCCAGGTGCGCGCACGCCGCCTGAATGCGGAAGTCTCACCGGCAATTAAAGCTGGTGGGATGATACTTTTCATAGTTTGTCAGCTAGTTGAAGTACTTGAAGCAGTTAATTGACTCGACATTTTGGCAGGGATGCAATTTTGAAGCATCCTCACTGTGTTGTGGGAAACACTCCCTGTTGCAACAGACGTGTTTCAGCCAGCAGCCAGTGGGAGATGCAAATGATTATTTGACAGGTGGGGAGAAAACGTAATTTATTGCAACAGGGCACTCTGTCACTTCAGACAAAGTTTTGGCTGCAAGACCTTTGTGTTTTCACTCAAAATTCTTACTGTCCACCCAAAACTCTGCTGTTCAAACATATTTAACCATGTTGCGGACCCCCTCAAACTCACACCGTCAGGATGGGAGGCGCCATGGCTGCTTTCAGCACTACATCCAAGCACGAGCAACATGACCAGCCTTGCCAGGCATGGCGTCCACCTCCGCCATGTGGAGCTCCACAACACAGTGCTGTGCCATAGGCACCTGCACAAGAGCACGGAGGCCAAAAACAGAGAGAGTGACGTCGCAGGAGACACTACCCTCTCAACAGAGTCTACAGACCGAGGCTCAGCTTCCTGGACCTCTTTGAGGAGCAGTGCATACTGAGGCTCAGAGTCAGTCGCTGGGCCGAGCAGCATCTCCTTATCTGTCGCTGTCAAATTCACCAATGCCCTGAACTTCTTTGCCTCCGGATCGTTCCAGGGTGCCACCGGGGATATCGCCGGGGTCTCTCAGTCATCTGCACACAAGTGCATAAGGCAGGTCACCAACGGCTTGTTTCGCAGGGCCTCGCACTACGTCAACTTCCCCGTGGACGACCTCAGCCAGACGGAGAGGGCAGTGGGATTCCACGCTGTGCCTGGCTTCCCACAGGTACAGGATGTAATCAATTACACCCATATAGCAATACGAGCACCTCCACACGAGCCAGGACTGTTCATCAACAGGAAGGGCTATCACTCCATCAATGCTCAGCTCGTTTGTGACCACTGCAAAAGATTCCTTCACATGTGCGCCAGATTCCCTGGCAGCTGCCACAATTCCTTCATCCTCCCAGAGTCCAACACGCTGCCCCTCTTCCACACACCAAAAACCCTTAAGGGCTGGCTCCTTGGGGACAAGGGATACCCCTGAAAACATGGCTCATGACACCTCTGAGGAATCCCATCACCGAGCAACAGCGTCGATATAACGACAGCCACATAGCCACCAAGCATTGAGCATGCTATAGGGCTGCTCAAGATATGCTTCAGGTGCCTTGATCATTCTGGGGGAGCATTTCAATACGCACCAGACAGAGCGGGACGCATTATAGTCATGTGTTGTGCCCTGCACAACATGGCACAACAGAGAGGGTTGCTGCTTGAGGAGGCCCCATCCACATCTGCGACCCACTTTGAGGAGGAGGAGGCGGAGGAGGAGGAGAAGGAGGAGGAGAAGCAGGAACAACCCATGGGCAGAACAGCGGCTCACCTGGCTGCTCATGAGGCCAGGGAGTCACTGATATGTGAATGGTTCTCCTAACATCAGACAGTGTGAAGAGTCCAGTCCTCACACCATCTCGATAGAGCAGCGCCCACACCAGCCCACCTCCCAACCCTCCCTGCACAAAACAGTCCTGCAACTACACATACACCCACTGTAGAGTGACTCAATGGGTGGCATCAAGTGTTGGCGTTCATGGTGAACCTCATGAAAGGGCCTTATTACAGAAGCCAGTCAAGAATGGCCAAGACGTAACAGTAGTGGTGACAATAATAATATTTAATGTGAGTTTCACAAAAAGCAAATAGAAATAAAAAACTTGACCAACTGTCAAACACCCTTGTGCATCCCCTTTGTGCTTACAAAACCATCGCCTTTCGCTTCCGACTACTTCTATTTGGTGCATCCCCTGTGGCTGCAGCAGAGGTAGTGGCAGGTTTCTCTTGTTCATGCCCTGACCGATTAGATGCTTTGGGCCTATGCCCTCTGGGTTTCAGTGCCTGTGTGGGCCCCTCCAAAGACTGCTCCACCTGCACCTGTGCAGGGGCAGACTCAGCCACCTGGAGTGGAGGCAGCATTGCAGGTCCTGGTTGAGAGGGGGGCAATGGGTGAGATGTGGGAGCGTTTTGAGTGGCATCCCCCACTTTCATGTCCCATTTTGCATCATCCCTCCCCTAGGCCAGGTCCAGACCAGTCCTACCACTCTGCTGGACAACTGTTTGGAGGACATGTGTGAAGCCTTGTAAGGCCAGCGCTAGTGTACTTGCCTGCCTGTTTATGGCGGCAGAATGTTGTTCACCCTGAGTCTGAACGGCCATTATCAGAGCCGGAATGGACTCATTTGTGAACCATGCTTGAAGCTCCATGGAGGCTAGCCTTCCCTCCACCGCAAACATTCCCACACTTACCCGCGACACTATCTCAGAGATGCCCTCACGTCCCTGTGACACTATCTCAGAGATTCCCTCCTGTACCTGTGCCACCATTCCACTCATGCAGGAGTTGGACTCCTCCATCCTCTGTGCGATTGTGGAGAGTGCGAGTGGCACCTGATCCAGCACCTCGCAAATGCGCTGCTGTCCCTCGATCATTCTCCTTTTAAAGGATGGCCCCCAGTGTTCAGCATCTGTGTCCAGCTGAGCAGAGCCTGGAGAAGAGTGCTCCCACTGACGCGGACTCTCCATAGCTGTCCCTACCACCAGTGTCTGCGCGTTCTCACATGTGTGTGGTAACTCACCATGTGTGACCCCAACTAACTGCGGACTAGGACCCACCAAGGTGTGTGTATCTGCGCTGGTGGATGGCTCGCTCAGATGTGACGGTGCACCCTCAGAGGCCGGCAGGTCCTCTGAGGAATCGCCCTCTGCCGTCACAGCGGTCGCTGAAGGCCCTGTAAGAGAACAGAAGGCAATATTAAGCATCATCACAGATGTGACATGTTGCGATGAGCATACTGAGGTGCTGAAGATGGCGGGGCATGTTAACATCAATTCCTATTGTGTGTGCTGAATGTTAAAGTTCTGTCACCAGACGTTTGTCGGGTGCCAGTCTTGGCGTGCCCGATGGACAGGCACTCGAGGGTGCGGCTCAGCTCCAGCGCCTCCTGCTCGGCGTCTGTGAGGACGACGGTTTGTTGCGGTCCCCCTCCGGTCCTCGCCCTCTCCTGTGCATTCTGGGCTCTCTTCTCCTATAAGGGGAGAAAGTACAGACCCGTGAGTGAGAGATGGTGACATGGCCAACCGATGAATTCATTGGCTTGGGTGCGGCTGACCATGAAAGGCATGCATCAGAGGGTGAGTATGAGACAGAGCCATGACATTGTACGAGGATTGGGTTGAGTGGTGGTGATGTTGTGACTAATGGGGAGGTGAGGAAGTGGTGAGGAAGTGCAGGTAAGTTGAGGATGAGCCTTAAGTGGGTGTAGGGAGTGGGGGCGGTGATGTGGAAGACGGAATGTAGGTGTAAGTAAGTGTACTCACTTTGGCTGACCTAATTAGGTCAATGAAGCTTCCTGCACTGGATCCAGGTGTGAGAGATGTTGCTGCTGCTGGTGACCCCCTCTGCCACCTTGAGCCAGGCCTTCTTCATGGCAGAGGCAGGCCACCTCCTCCCATCCGCTGGGTAGAAGACATCCCTCCTCCTCCTCACCCCATCCAGTAGCACCTGGAGTGAGGCATCACTAAATCTTGGTGCAGCCTTTTCTCTGTGCTGCTCCATTGTGGTGTGTGGGTGTTTGCTCCAGGAGCAGCCATTGGAGGACTGCCCCTTTAAATAGAGCTCCTCCAGCTGACAGCCTGTGATGCGGGTGCGCAGTCCACCCGCTGCGCAGCTTTCGGACGGCAAACCTGGAAGCCACGTTAAGTGGCTCCAATTGACCCGCGATCGCGTGTAAAACGGACATTTTTTATTAGGCGAGTTACACAATAACCCGCCCTGGTTTCACTGGGTGGAGCTTGCGCGGTGAATGCTTCTCCCATTGGTATCAAAACTTGCAAACGGGGTCCTACAACTGAAGTAGAATCCTGATTTGCAAAGGCAGTTAGGCTCCCGACTGTTTCAGGCCGACCATTTCGGGGCCAAATTTGCAACTGCTAGCCGTCCCATTTGTGCAGAAGTTAAAAATCGCCTCCCGTGTTTCTGAGCATTTTCAAATGCGTTTATCACAAAATAAAGAGAAACAGAGGCGAAAAACTTTGATAGATTTTTGAAAAAGTGTTCAGATTCTGTTTATTCTCATCTCTTGTTTGATCAGTCCTTTCTGCTGGACTTGTCACTGAAGTAGTTGGGTATGTTGGGTGCATGCATGGCTATGGCTCAGATAGCACATGCAAATAACTACCAGAAAGTTACAGACAAAGTGGATGACTTGTATTCTAAATAATTACCTCCAGAGAGAATCCACGAATATATATCATGCTAACAAGTGATCTCGTCACTGTCTTGGTGTTAATTGTCACCAGGCTAATTTAATCCACAAGAAAGAAAGAAGTTGTATTTATTTCTAACCACCTCCCCTTGACATTCAACGGCATCACCATCGCCGAATCTCCCACCATCAACATCCTGGGGGTCACCATTGACCAGAAATTTAACTGGACCAGTCATATAAATACTGTGGCTATAAGAGCAGGTCAGAGGCTGGGTATTCTGCGGCGAGTGACTCACCTCCTGACTCCCCAAAGCCTTTCCACCATCTACAAGGCACAAGTCCAGGGGTGTGATGGAATAGTCTCCACTTGCTTGGATGAGTGCAGCTCCAACAACACTCAAGAAGCTCAACATCATCCAGGGCAAAGCAGCCCACTTGATTGGCACCCCATCCACCACCCTAAACATTCACTCCCTTTCACACCGGCGCACAGTGGCTGCAGTGTGTACCATCCACAGGATGCACTGCAGCAACTCGCCAAGGCTTCTTCGACAGCACCTCCCAAACCCGCGACCTCTACCACCTAGAAGGACAAGAGCAGCAGGTACATGGGAACAACACCACCTGCAAGTTCCCCTCCAAGTCACACACCATCCCGACTTGGAAATATATCGCCGTTCCTTCATCGTCGCTGGGTCAAAATCCTGGAACTCCCTACCTAACAGCACAGTGGGAGAACCTTCACCACATGGACTGCAGCGGTTCAAGAAGGCAGCTCACTACCACCTTCTCAAGGGCAATTAGGGATGGGCAATAAATGCCGGCCTTGCCAGCGACGCCCACATCCCGTGAACGAATAATAAAAAAAAAATGTTGTGACTTTCACAACCTCAGAACATCCCAAAGTGCTTTGCAGTCAATTAAGTACTTTTTGAAGTGTAGTTACTGTTGTAGTGTGGACTTCAAATGGGGTTGAGTTTTCTGTGGGGGGCATTATTGGGAAGCTACACCCATCTTTATGCCCATTTTGCCAGTCAATTTGCACCCTAATTTCCTGAAAATCTCATTAGTTTACGCCAGAACGTAAAAGTTGGTGAAACAAGCGGAAATCAGCATTAACAATCAGGGCCCAAGGAAAGCGTAGAACTCACATCACATATTCCTTCTTTAAGTATGGAAATTAAAGTTTTCCTCCATCTAAGCATCGTTCATGCACACTATGAACTGCTGATCGCAGTTTCTTCCGCATATGCACTCAGAGACACGTGTAATCTGGGCGCAAACCAATCACGTGGCTTAAAAGATTGTGAAATTTTGGGCGTAGGTGAGTTACCCGCATACTCCTCGATCTTTTATGGCCGTCCATCGAATCTTATGCCCAAATGAATCTCTGCCCACAAAACTGGCCACACCCCCAGCTCTCAAATGTGAGTATCCTCCAATTCCATTTGTTTAGGGGGATCTCTTAGCATTGAAACCAAATTATCAGGTGCAGCAGGAAAGAAAGACATTTTCTGGTGTTTTATGACAATTTTTTGATGGTTTTTCAAAGAAAATTATCCTCACTAAGCTCTTCTCTGTATTTTCTGTTTCTTTTAATGCAGTTTTATGGCATTAGTATAAGTTACATTAAAAATTGAAAACCCTCCCCAATTAGTTTATTAAACATGCTGTGCCTGATGTGCATGAATGATGGTTAAATGAGTTGAAACTTAAATTTTCATGCTTAAAGAAGAAATCATATGGAGCACAATTTTAATATGCTGGCGGGACGATTCCGGGGGTGGGGGTGATTTGAGGGCACCAAACCGGGAAGGGAAGTAGGCGGGTTACCCTAATGAGGCCAATCAAAGCCTCTTCCAGGCTGGCTGCTGACAGGAGCTGCACATCTGAGGTGGGGGGGGTGGTTGGGGGGAGAAAGAGGGAGAGAGAGACCTCATTGACAGTTAGGATAGAGATGGGATGGGGAGGGGGGTAGCAAAGATTTGAGTGAAGACATCGCACATCGGAATCGGAGGGCAGACATTGGACATCGGGATCAGAGGGCAGATACCGGACATCGGGATTAGAGGGCAGATACCGGACATCGGGATTAGAGGGCAGATACCGGACATCGGGATTAGAGGGCAGATACCGGACATCGGGATTAGAGGGCAGACATCGGACATCAGGTTGGAAGGGCAGACATCGGACATCGGGATCGGAGGGCAGATACCGGACATCGGGATTAGAGGGCAGATACCGGACATCGGGATTAGAGGGCAGACATCGGACATCGGGATTAGAGGGCAGACATCGGACATCAGGTTGGAAGGGCAGACATCGGACATCGGGATCGGAGGGCAGACACCGGACATCGGGATCGGAGGGCAGACACCGGACATCGGGATCGGAGGGCAGACACCGGACATCGGGATCGGAGGGCAGACACCGGACATCGGGATCGGAGGGCAGACATCAGACATCGGGATCGGAGGGCAGACATCAGACATCGGGATCGGAGGGCAGACACCGGACATCGGGATCGGAGGGCAGACACCGGACATCGGGATCGGAGGGCAGACACCGGACATCGGGATTAGAGGGCAGACATCGGACATCGGGATCGGAGGGCAGACACCGGACATCAGGATTAGAGGGCAGACATCGGACATCGGGATCGGAGGGCAGACACCGGACATCAGGATTAGAGGGCAGACATCGGACATCAGGATGGAAGGGCAGACATCAGACATCGGGATCGGAGGGCAGACACCGGACATCGGGATTAGAGGGCAGACATCGGACATCAGGATGGAAGGGCAGACATCGGACATCGGGATCGGAGGGCAGACATCGGACATCGGGATCGGAGGGCAGACATTGGACATCGGGATCGGAGGGCAGACACCGGACATCGGGATCAGAGTGGGGGGGTATCCAGGTAACATTGATTTTTAAGATAAGTTTATTTAATTTGTTTGCAATGGGAAATGTAATTTTAATTTATTTAGTTTATTTTTCACTGATCCGACCCTTCCTGCCTCGTTTCACCAGGCGTGAATCGGAAACCGTGGGAAAGCCGCCCAGGCAACGTTAAAATCTTTTTAACTATCCAATACACGAAAAATAAACTACCTTAAGTACCTCAATGAGGTACATTTGCTCCCTTAATTATCAGCCCGCTGGATTTAAGTGGGGGCGGGACTTCCTGGTGACTGATGTGCGCAGGCACACAGATTTGCTTGAGTCTCATTCAAAAATGTGCGGGTTCCAGTCGGGATGTCTGCCCCCTCCCAAAAACAGCGATTTTGATTGCCCTCCCCGCCCCCAGCCCACCCGTTCTTCCCTTTTAAAATCAGGCCCATGGTGTGGGGTTTGGCCTTTCTTTGGGCCCCAATTGTTTCCTCTGGTTTCTGCTGATCAATACCCATTTTATGTTCAGGTGTATTGTAATGAGATTGGGACTTGGGCGTGACTTGAGATCGGCAAAATAGGAGTGACATTGGGCACATTTTTGGGTCTAATATCTGGGTTGTGCCCATGGAGGAAACTCCAGGCCAGCATGTTTCAGAACTTGCAATCGTGGAAGTTTTCCAATTTTTAATGTCAATCATATTAATGCCATGAAAGTTCATTCAAAGAAGCAAAAAATACAGTGCAGGTCTCAGTGAGGATAAATAGATTGTTTAAATGCTCATTAAATTGCAATAAAACACCAGGTGTATGATTTTAATTCAGAAAAATGAGTGACTTGTTGGGGGGCAGTAAAGATTTTAAAAATCTAAAACCCGCCCTCTCAGGGGACGGGTCATTCACTAAAAGCTTTCAAGGAGGCCTGGGGGCTGGGATCCCTGGGCCTTCTACGTCATGCCACGTGAAAGGAGACGAGAATACCCGAAACTGCAGGCAAGTGCTCATACGTTGCGGGAAAGGATGCCCCGGAGCATGGTACATCGGCGAGACCATGCAGACACTGCGACAACGGATGAACGGACACCGCGCAACAATCGCCAGACAGGAGGGTTCTCTCCCAGTTGGGGAACACTTCAGCAGCCAAGGACATTCAGCCACCGACCTTCGGGTAAGCATTCTCCAAGGCGGCCTTCGAGACACACGACAACGCAAAATCGTCGAGCAGAAATTGATAGCCAAGTTCCGCACCCATGAGGACGGCCTCAACCGGGATCTTGGGTTCATGTCACGCTACTCGTAACCCCACCAACGAAAAAAAAGTTATCTGTTTTTAATACAACTGGTCATTCTCTCTCTCTCTCTGCCTTTCGGGTCTCTCTCTCTCTCTCTCTCTCTCTGTCTTTGTCATCTGACCACTTGTGTATTCAGTAGTCTGGGATGTAATGTTTCTCTGTCTGAACACCATCCACTCCTTTGAATGCTGTGATTACCTTTCTGCCGAGGTGTGATAACGGGCAGTTGGAAAGATTATCGGTAATCACCGGGCATTGTTCTCTGACTATATATGCTGTGCCTTTATGGAACCCTGCACTCACCTGACGAAGGAGGAAAGCTCCGAAAGCTTGTGATTCCAAATAAAGCTGTTGGACTATAACCTGGTGTTGTAAGACTCCTTACATTTGTCCACCCCAGTCCATCACTGGCATCTCCACATCAAGTGCTATTATAGCACAGCTTGTGGGCCCGGTGGAGCAGGAGTGCTTCGCCCAGGCCCAACAAGCCTACCTGCAGCGACCATCCCCACGATCTCTGCCCCACACCCCCATGATCTCCGACCCCCCCTCCATGATTTCCGACCCCCACCCACGATCTCTGACTCCCCCTCATGAATTCTGACCCCCCTCACGATCTCCGACCACCTTCATGATCCCTGACCCCCACGATGACCCCCAACCCCCCCGATGACTGACTCCCCCCCGATGATCACCGATGACTGAGCCCCCCAATGACTGACACCCCCCCCCCCCCCGAGGACCCCCATTGACTGGGCCCCCCCTCCCGATGTCCATACCCCCGCCCCCCCACACCATCTATGACTTATCTGCTCGCATCCCCTTCCTTCCTCTTCTCCCGTCCAATCAGGCTGGCCTGCCGGGCGGGAAACCGTCAAAAAAAAAATAAAAAATGTCCTCAAAATCTTAAGGACATCTGGGAAACCCATACTTAGAATCATAGAATCATAGAAAGGTCACAGCACGGAAGGAGGCCATTCGGCCCATCGAGTTCACACCGGCTCTATGTAAGAGCAATCCAGCTAGACCCACTCCTCCGCCCTATCCCCGGAGCCCTGCAATTTTTTTCCTTTCAAGTACTTATCCAGTTCCCTTTTGAAGGACATGATTGAATCTGCCTCCACCACCCCCTTGGGCAGTGCATTCCAGATCCTAACCTCTCGCTGTATAAAAAGGTTTTTCCTCATGTCATCTTTGGTTCATTTGCCAATCACCTTAAATCTATGCCCTCTGGTTCTTGACACTTCCACCAATGGGAACAGTTTCTCTCTATCTACTCTGGTTAGACCCTTCATGATTTTGAACACGTCTATCAAATCTCCTCCCAACCTTCTCTGTTTCAAGGAGAATAACCCAAGGGTTTCAGGTTTCCCTTCAGGAATTCTACCCCCCCCCCCACCGCCCCTTTCCCGGCTCCCCGATAAAATCATGCCCCAGGAAACTGGCTGTGCCCATAATTCTGGAATTAATTTTGCACCCCTTTTGATAGGATTGATAGACAGTGGTAAAAGAGCAAGAAAATTCAGGTGTAGCGTAATGTGAGTAACACACTTGCCCCTGACTTTGTTGGTTATTAACCTTTGTGTATTTGCTTTGCGCCCTGACTACACGTGTCTCTGGGTGCAAATACATAAGAAATTCCATTCCTATATGTGTTAAAATAATGGTCTTGATAATCAAGAAAGGCCTAAATAAGTAAAGCTGTTGGCAAGCAGTAATATACACAGTATCGCTCCCAGGTCAAGAAATTGTTTTGTACTTTTTTCCTGTATGCATTTATATCCATATTATAATCTCTGTGCTACTCTTTTGCTGATGCATTTAATTGCTATAGATTCCTTTGAATGTTGTTAATTCATGACCAAACCACAGAGCTTGTTTACCAGCTGAGGTATTTAGATTACTGAAAGCACCCTTCTCCATACTGCTTCTAAATAATTTAAACTGCATTGCTAAGGTTCTCCCCCTATCATCATAGGAACAGAGGGTACAGGGGAATGAAATGACTGGAGAACTATTAACTGCAGATCTGTATCTACAGAGAACAGGGTGATAACGGACGGACAGTGGCCATATTCTCCATTGAGTGCCTCTGGAGATGGGTAGAACACTGGGGTTGGGGAAGGATGGAACTGCACCTCTCAAATTTCCATTCTGGTCAAACAACTTGCTCTTGTGTTTTGGGTACTCAGTTTGCACCCATTCCTTGTTAAGACCATTTAGGGAGTTGTTAATGGATCCTTAACCCCGACTCCAATAAACCCTGGTTTCCATTGGCGGAAGTAAATACTTCAATCGGGGTGCTCTGTTCAGCAGCTATTGAGGGGTTATGGCCTACGTGGTTTTCAGTAGAGAAAGCAGTGAGTGGCAAATTCAGGGGGACGCCTGATCTGACTCCTACTGAACCTGAAGAGCATCATATCCTGTATGCAAATATCATTGAAGACGTAAGAAAGTACTGCTGACAGGTAGTCATTGTCAGTGGTGGTATGCTCCCCCTACCCCAATCTCCCTGAAATCTGAAATCTGGTAATTTTTGAGACCATGCACAGAGTCCAGAAACCCCATTCCTCCAACACATGCCAGTTCAGCTCGCTTAGCGAGTTTCTGCTTTCTGCTTGCAGCAGTGAACTTAAGTGACCTCTGCTGATCCTTTTCTTGGTTAAGTCACGTTAAGGCACTTGAGAAATGTGGAACTGCCATTATCACTGCTGTTTCTGGATGGCTAGATATCACACAAACACTATGCACAACAAGAGAGAAGAATCTTTCCAAAGGAAAATGGGATGGGAGGAATTTTCCATGGAAATACTTCAGGAAAAAAATGATCGAAAGCCTTGTTTCCAAAAGTGAAAAAAATGGCCAGAAGATTATTGCGGGTAGAAATTGGTACACATGCACCAATTTTCAGGTGTAAACGGCTCAAAGATTACCAATTTAGGAGTTGGAAGGCCTGCGCCCACTTTGTGGGGATGTTTATTTAAGCATCCCCGGTGAACGTCTAAAACAGGCGTAAACCCCTTAAATTAGAGCCTTGTCACCTGTTGAAGGACCCCCATCGAGAAATTAGTCAGCGATGAGCGAGGCAGGTGCCAGGCCTGCCCTCCCTCAGAATTCTTCAGTAGTCCCCGCGGCTGCCAACTCCAGGTAAGTTAAAAATATCTTTTGTTAGAAAACCCATCCTGTGAAGCCAGGAGGATCAGGAGTGCTATCTACACCATAGGAGTTGAAGTCACCAGCCCCCCCTCCCCCACCATCGTCCACTCTAATACCCCATTGTGGGCTGCTCACGGTGAGGCAGGCGGCCCGACATTGATGTCTCCACTCGGGCGAGCTGCCCATAGAGGCGTGACTATCGCCAGCAGCTTGCGCTGAGTATGTTGATGAGGCTCAATGGTTCCAGTCTGATTTCTAGGCCATAATTTGCAGGTTCCCCTTGAAGCTGTATGCAGAAAAAGCGAGCTATATTGACGAGGTTCTGACATTACCCAGATACATTTTGCACCTTTATTAAATTTCCAGCACAGGCAAATGATTCCAATCACAGTGTGATCCAAAGTGATGCACGTGCTGCCACACTGAGTGGAAAAAAAAGGTTTGTTTTGACTCAGATTTATTGGCACATCTGCTGTGGCTTGAATTGAATCTGGAGCTTGGATTTACTTTGTTGCTTTCTGTCTCACAGGAGGTTTTTATTCTAGGAAGTATTAGCATGTACAACTTTCAAAAAATATATACTGTGAAGAGGAATCGGCGACAATTTCTAGAAATCAAACATTTCATGAAACCTATTGCCCTAGAAATTGGATTGTGTGTACCCATATTTCGGGCACAAAGTGGCCGCCTAAGCATGCAATATGGCAGGCGGATGCGCGCATTAATTACGAGCCGGAACTGAGTCGCCTACCCTTTGGATCAGGCTGCTCATGGGCGTCCAGGGCGCATGCCAGAACAAGTCAAATCATTGATTAAAATATTTAAGTAAGGGTCTTATGTTTGTTGTAGGACCCTTTTGTGACACTGGGCTGCCCCAGCGCCTGACTTGCCACGTGATAAACTCACCCAGCAACTCGTGGTGCTAACAGGCAGGAAGGACCCTTCAGCAGCGCTATTTGAAGGGCTCATCCATTACATACAGGTTACTTGTTGGTTTCTCATTTGAGGCTGGTGGTCAACTTCTGAGCATTTTTCGGCCAGTTTACTGACTCTGAAAACTTAATTCTGTTTGCTGACAAGTCGATTTTGCTGGTGCTGCACTGTTTTTTGGCTGCCATCACTGCGGTTTTACCGCAGTCATGGATGGTCTGGTAGGTCTGCCTTTGGGGCTGGAGGATGAGGGGAGCAGCAAGGAAGACAGGAGAGAGCTGGAGCAGCCGGGACAAGAGGGAGGAGGACGGCACTGCGCAGGAGGGTATGCGTAACAGCGGGTCTTCAGACAGCACTTCTCCTACCTTAACTTCTCTGAGGAGCAATGTCATAGCTTCACAAAGGAGACTATCACTGAGCTCTGTCACCTGCTGCAGCAACAATTCGAGCCTTGCACTAGGGCATGGACAGCAATGCCTGTGGCTGTCAAGGTCACAGTGGCTTCATTTTTATGCCACGGGCTTCTTCCTGGGTGTAGCAGGTGACATCAGCGATATCTCACAGTTTGCATCAGGGAGGTTACTGAAATTCAAAGCATCAGGAGAAACAGCTTCATCACTTTCCCCATGGACAGAGAGAAGCAGGATGGGAGAGTAGTAGGCTTTGCCCGCATTGCAATCTTCCTCAGGGACCTGGATGCCATAGACTGAACTCACATTGCCTTGCGTGCTCCCCACCAACAGCCCGTCACCTTTGTCAATCCCTTAATGTCCAGCAGGTTTGCGACTAAAGACAGCACATCGTGCAGGCCTGTGTCCAGTTTCTTAGCAGCAGCCATGACTCAGTCATCCTTCGCCAGTCCTCTGTGCTGCCTTTGTTCCAACCAGGTTGTCAGGTTACAGGCTAGCTGCTAATGACAAGATCTATCCCATTCAGATTTAGCTCATGACTCATGTCAGGAACTCAGACACAGCTGCATAGCTGGTCTACAACAAGAGCTATGCTGCCAACAAACAATCAGCGTGCTCAAGCAATGCTTCCGCTGTCTGAACCATTGGGAGGAGCTTTACAGTACAGTCCTGAGCAGGTATCCAGATTTGTCTGCTGCATGCTACACAACTGTGCCATCAAGGCAGACCAGCCCTTTCTAATTTCTCAAACAACTCAATTCCATCTCTATCTAATGGTTAACAGAAGTAATCATGAATCTCCCTTGTGCAAGTCCTTAGTGCCTTTCTTTTGTGCTCGTGTACCTATCCTAGTGCTCCTACGAGGTGTTTCCCCAGTGGCTACAGCTTGGGAGATGGAAGGCAGCTGAGCTTCCATTGAGGACACTTTAGATGACCATGGTGAGTGACCTTTAGCAGCTCTGAGCCTTGAGGGTCTGGCTGAAGCATTTCAGCATGGGCAAGGGCAGTCTGGTCCAGCTGGCTGTGTGGCATTTAAGGGCACTGCCGGACTGGGTGGCAAGGGAGGCATGCTGTTGCCCTGAGAGCGAACAGCAGGTGCTGTCCCATGAAACCAAGGCCACTCTCCTGCAACTGCGCCTTAGCACTTCGACTGCTCTGTGCAAGAACATGGAATGGTCTACCAAAAACAATCATAGAAGCAAAATTGCCAATAACTTTTTAAAGGGATAAATTTATTTGGATTTGAGGTTAGGATCAGATCAGCCATGATCTTATTGAATGGCGGAGCAGGCTCGAAGGGCCGATTGGCCTACTCCTGCTCCTATTTCTTATGTTCTTATGTTCTTATAACTTATTGTAAAGGAAAGATGTAAAAGGGTCTGGGGGAAGGACAAGGGAATGGGACTAAATAGATAAACCTTTTAGGTCTGATGACCAAATGGTCCCCTTCTGTGTGGTAAGTTTTATGATTCTATGATTACCTTTTGAGCACCTGTGTGCTAGCTTCTAATAATGATGTGGCATGAATAGTACTCTGTGCCAAGAATCAAAATGGTAGTGGGCAGTAGCTGGCAGTGGCAGGTGCTTATATCACAGCGCTTGCTCCGCTTTCGCTGGCAGCACGGCTGAAACCATAACTTTGGATGGCAGCAGACAACCTCACTAGCCACTCAGCTGGTTGAGGCAGCTATAAATAGCAGAGATATAAGGTAAACGCAACGTATGTTAATCTGTGTTAATCAGAAAGTACTGTGTTCCTGCACAGGCAGCAGGTGGAGGAGTTTGACCACAACATTCTGAAGGGTTTTAATACCACGAGTCAGAAAATCACCTTCTTTATCTTTTGTTATTTGTGAGTTGATGAAGCCACTATATAGTTAAACTCATCATTTAAAATGTGTTCAGAATGCCGCACAACTGAGTGCAGTACATAAAAAGGCACTAATTGTGAATTGTAAGGCCTTTTCTCTAAAGGGGAAAAAATGCCTGTAATCAACCAGTGTCTTTGCTGATGTGAATACTGATTTCACACATTGGCTGGAGTGTTTATTGGGCACAGAGATATGCGAATTGTGCTGACCAGCATGTGTTCACCATTTATGTAAGAAGGAAACAGTGCATCAGGGCGTTGTAAATTGCTTTATAGCGATCCTTTGTGAATGTGCACTGTGTGCTAGAAACAAAGCATGTTGAAAGTACAGCACTATAAATTTCTCCACTTATTATATAGGTCAAAGATCTTTTACCTAGAGTTTAGACTGAACCATTGAAGACACATGAGATTGTGCACAGCATACGTTTAGAGCATACAAATTTGTTGCTGGAATCCACTGCACCAAATCGACAGTACACATTAAAGCAGCCTGAATCATGTAACTCTTGAATATTTTAGACCTTGAAAGGATGCACAAAGCCACATTCAGCCACTAGAAATTCACTGATATGTTTTCCGTTGTCTGATTTAGTTACAACGCACACAAAATGTTATTGTTTTTTTCCCTCTTAGTCCTGCAGTGTAGTTATTTATGTGCTACATTAATGGTTGTAGAATTTTCTTTTTTTTCTCCCCATTCTCTCTGTTCTTCTCAAGAACCATTGGCTCTGAAGTGTCTCTAGGGCTCCATTGGTCTCCCGGTTACATTGGGTCTCTGCTGTTTCTGAGAGTTTTCAAAGAGCCTTGTGCAGAGTGGAATTTCCATCCACCCCTTTTAAAGGCAAATGACATTTCAGAATGGGGCCAGGAACAGGGACTCCCTCAGCTGAGAGTTCTCGGTCCTGGCCATGGAAGGGGAACGGATGTTGCAATGGCATCAAGTACATCCAATAAGGTGAAGTGAGATATACTGGAGTCCACAAGGGCAAGCAGCTTGCTCCCCTGAAAAGAAAAATCCGATTGCCCACCTTGCCTGGGAGCTTATTAGAGCAATACCAGGAACTGCAAATTTCCCCTTCCCGCATGGGTGGGCAAGCAGCCTAGTTCCTGGGCACATGGCACAGGCGGGAAGCAAAGATGTGCCTGAAGTGGCACTTGTACCTGACTGACTCCTGAAAATGAGCTGCTCTCCCACTGACCATACAGACTCTTGTCAGACACAATACTGGCACAACCACCGAGATCACAGCCCGTGAAATGTCAGGTCCATGGATTCATTCTGGTGCATAGAATCACACTTCCTTACATGAGTATCCATTATTCATGCATGTGCCTGGACACTGAGTGTTGGTGGGCAATTAAATCTTGACCTCATCACCAAGCCTTATCCTGTCCACACATGCATTTCCCAGCAGCAGCTATTGGACAGTAATCATGGGTAGGGAAGCAGGTTGAATTTTCCCTGCTTAACCCAGGGACACTGAAGCCAACATTTCAGGTCAAAGACCTTTCAAAAGGTCCTCAGATGCTACCTGGCCTGCTGAGCATTTCCAGCATTGTGTGTTTTCATTTCAGGTTTCCAGCATCCACAACATTTTGCTTTTTCAAAAAAAACATTTAAGCTGAATTTCATTTGACGATTATAAAATGCAGAAGCTTTACTGTAGTATACCAGTTACATAGAAACATAGAAACTAGGAGCAAGAGTAGGCCATTCGGCCCTTCGGGCCTGCTCCGCCATTCAAAATGATCATGGCTGATCGTCTAACTTAGTACCCTGTTCCCGCTTTTTCCCCATATCCCTTGATCTCTTTAGCATTAAGAAATATATCGATCACCTTCTTGAATACATCTAATGACTTGGCTTCCACTGCCTTCTGTGGTAGAGAATTCCAAAGTTAGATTACTACATTGTAATAACTGCAAGGTATCCATTCTCTATGATTTTCTATATTGTCCTCACCGTACTAATAACATGGTGAATCTACACTGTAATACTTTCTAAAAATCATTACAAAAATATCCAATCATTTAAAACATTAGCAGACTGTGGCTATAGTGAATGGTGACTGACCCATTGGATTTTGGGCCTCTGCCAGTATTCGCAATGTTTGCATTTACCACTGCCAGTCAGATCAGTCAGTTTAATCACTATGTGGATTTGTTGTATTTATGACCATGCAATGCGATGACATCAACAAGGCATTGCTCTTCATGACAGCATCAGTGCATTGCTCGTGCATAAAGTCAATGTGACATGCAACAGTGCTCCACTCTCCAGACATTAGCAATTAACCCTGCAGTATACTGAGCATTTGGTGTTGGCGCAGCACCATACCAATAGAATATGGAGGTTTGGAATCGGCAGTTGGATCTATTGGCTGTAATTTGCAGCACACTGACTGAATTTTACTTTTGTGCATAGTATATATCTATGGGAAGCCAGAAAGACTAAATTTGAACAAGCAGTTACTATAACTATGTCAGTTTAGCATTTAATTATATCTGCAGGCAATGGTTATCTATATTGCCAGCACAACTGAATAAAATCTGTGTCTTCAGAGTAAAGATAAATCTTTAATAAATTGCCATTCATTTTCTAATGACTGAAAGAATCGACTGCCCCACCAATTTTTCACAATCATTAGGAATTTTATTGGCAGTCAGAGGCTGGTAATCTGGACTCTGTTTGAGTACGAGCGTTATAATCATGGCTGTGTATTCGCATTGCTTGCATCAGTTGATAGAGTACAACAGAGGCATTCATTTCCTTCCTCAAAATGACATTTACCATTTAACTGGGTTAACTTTTGACAGGCAAATATTCCCTTTGTCCAATTATTCCTATTAAGTGGGCACTGTAATGCATCCTGCACATGTTCATGAATTACTAAAGCCAAACCTACTAACCTATTTCTGGTTTGGATCTGGTGATAAGAGGATGTAGAACTCCTCAGTGAACTCTTTAGAATTAGGTCTACTGAATGACTGTAGCGGGAGGTGACAGAGAATTCACTCACACATCCTGCTAGTTATAGTTCATCCGTTTATGACAAAAGCTATTCTGCAATCATCACAAGAGCCACAGTAAATAGTTTACGAGAAGCAAATTAAACTCCAACTTCTTTAAACAACTTATTTCTTCTCATTCAGTAATGTCTCAGCTGCATTAATGGCTAAGGATGGTGCCCAGAAAGCTTTAACACCTCCATAATTAAACTGTCTAATAAATCAAAAATGTTGAAAACACACAGCAGGTCAGTTAGCATACGTGAGCCCATCCTGAAATCTTGACCCATCTGTCCTCACCACGATACTGACCTGCGTGTTTCCAGCATGTTCTGTTTTTGTTTGTGATTTCCAGCATTTGCTGTTCTCTTTGCTCTTTATTTGTCTGATAAATCTGCCGACCACCCATTGTAGTGCAGGGAGATTAAGTCATACTGAAGCAAACATAAAGTTCCCTTCTTAATGGGACTAAGTGAACACCAACAGTGGACTTATTAACTAACGTTTATAGATATTGGACCCTATAACAATGACTGCAAAAATTTAAATTGTAGGAGCAGCATGAGGGTATAGTGTGTTCCATTACAGCACTTGGAATGCTTTAAGGTAGTGGATAAAGTTTATAGACATTCTGTGATACATGTGCATTTTATTGACCCAGGGAAACAATCTTTTTGCAACTGCTGTTATTGATCTAGACAAGACGAAGAGGAGCACGTTTGTGTCTAGACATACAGCAGAATTCAAATATTTCTAATATCCAATTGTTGAATTGCACCTGAATTTCCCAGTCCACTAGGCACAAGAAAGCATCATATTTCATCCCCAATCAGAGGTGTATTAAGTCCCTAATAGCAAGGTTTCTTCAGTTCAATTTTACATTCTTTTTATCAAATTAGTGGTTCATTCAAGTACACTGCATTTTTAATGCATAATAATTGTAATTACAGAGCGATCTCTGCTGCAGTAAGAGGTGTGCTGACAGACAAGAAACCACATCTCAACAGCTCCCTCTGTCTGTGTTCACAAACTGGCAATGAAAAGGGCCACTTAATGGCACTGTGATTGATTCGACACTGTTTCCAATGATAAAACAGGGAACAAAATAGCAACCTCTTTATCCTGCTCATCTTTATCTGCATTTCCTAGAAGTGTCAGCTGGTTTACACTTTTCTAGTCCATGCAATGTCATTTAATACACAGTTATGAAGGAGAGTTGAATACTTTCAGCTGTACTGAGTAGTGTCCTATTTAATACAAAGTGACATATTGTTTAACCAATACATGATCGTAGTCTATAGTTAATTCATCAGAACAGCTAAATAATCATGAGCCTGCACATGTATTTCCTCTGATTTATTTTCTGAACTCTCTCAGAAGCTTTTTTATGAGTTCATTTAAATAATAAATGCCCCTAATCTCATTACCTGCTTTCAGCTTTTTGTTCTGAAGGTGCTTTATTAATATTAATTGACAAAGAAGATGAAGGTCATTTAGAATTTGTGGAGCTACATTCTCGATCATGAATAAATATTTTGTTGTATTAATGATAAAAGTCTTTGTAAATTATGCAGAAGAAATCTGTTAAAAATTGCACTTCTGTAAAGCTTTTGTTCCTGAAAAATGAACCACTGTTCACTTGATTTAGTGGTAGAGTGTGGGAATCTAGTTCAGAGATCTGGGTGCTGTAGTGAGATAGTGCAGGAATGTGGTTCAGAGGTCAGGTTGCTGTAGTGATATAGTGCAGGAATTTGGTTCAGAGGTCAGGGTGCTGTAGTGGTATAGTGCAGGAATGTGGTTCAGAGGTCAGGGTGCTGTAGTGGTATAGTGCAGGAATTTGGTTCAGAGGTCAGGGTGCTGTAGTGGTATAGTGCAGGAATGTGGTTCAGAGGTCAGGTTGCTGTAGTGGTATAGTGTAGGAATGTGGTTCAGAGGTCAGATTGCTGTAGTGGTATAGTTCAGGAATGTGGTTCAGAGGTCAGGTTGCTGTAGTGGTATAGTGCAGGAATGTGGTTCAGAGGTCAGGATGCTGTAGTGGTATAGTGCAGGAATGTGGTTCAGAGGTCAGGATGCTGTAGTGGTATAGTGCAGGAATATGGTTCAGAGGTCAGGGTGAGGTGGTGGTATAGTTCAGGAATGTGGTTCAGAGGTCAGGATGCTGTAGTGGTATAGTGCAGGAATCTGGTACAGAGGTCAGGATGCTGTAGTGGTATAGTGCAGGAATCTGGTACAGAGGTCAGGATGCTGTAGTGGTATTATGCAAGAATCTACTTCAGAGGCCAGGGTGCTGTACATTGCTGGATTCTGACTCAAAGGCCCGAGTGCTGTATCATGCTGAGTGGTACCAAGGAACCCTATCAAAAATGGGAAAACACTACAGTGGCTGGAGTCATCTCTGATATAAAGAAAGGTAGTTGGAGTTGTCACAAGCCAGCCATCACCACTATTGGGCATTACTGCAGGAGTTCCTCAGGCATTTGTCGGCAACCCAACCATCTCCGGCTGCTTCATCAATGACGTTCTTTACGTCATAAGGTCAGGAGTGGGGCTGTTTGCTGATGAATCCACAGTGTTCAGCTCCACTCGCAACTCATCTGACAATGAAGCAGCCTGTCACAGGACCTGGATAATATACAAGCTTTGGGCTGACAAATGCCAGGCAACATTCATGCAACATAAGTGCCAGGTAATGACCATCTTAAACAAGAGAAAGCCCAGACGTCTCTCCTTGATTACCCGGGAGTCTCCTGGAATGGAAGATGAATTTCCTGGGCACTGCTACTAGCAGCCCGGGAGAAAAGTAAAGCTTCACGCTTGTGTACTTCCCCCTTCTCCGACCCATGCTTCCACCAGGCTCATACACTGAGGGCAGTGTTCAGACGGTACATCTGCACAGGGCCCCGAGCAGAGCCAGGGAATTTACTCAAAGGCTTTGCTAACAGGATGAGCATTTTGGTGATGAAAGTTTAAAACTTTAAAACTTGCTGAAACTGTGTCTTCCCATTTTTTTTATCTTAAGTTGACATGTTTATTAAATCTGTGTCTGCTCTAAACGAGGCGCGGGAAAATCGTAACGACTTAACTGCGTACTCATTTTTGGCTTTAATCTAAAATATTTCCATTGTTTACTGGAAATGCATAGAATTACATAGAATTTTAACGCACAGAAACAGGCCATTTGGCCCAACTGGCCTATGCCGGTGTTTATGCTCCACATTAGCCTCCTCCCTCCTTACTTCATCTAATCCTAACAACATATCAGAAATACAGCATGCAGAAAATCCAAGCATACACCAGAAACATTTATAGTACACATAAAAACAAATATAAAAGCAACCAAGAAGAAAATAAAGGCTATTTAAAGGGGAAATGGCATGTTTGGGGAGAACGAGTTTGAAATGAAGTGTAACCAAACATATCATTCTGAAAGTTTAATTTTGTAATATATATAACAGCACAGACCAATGCAAACATGGATTTAAGAATTGTGCTCACCAAACTAATTCTAGGCAGTCATGCAGATTTATCCTGAAATGTTTATTTTTTATATAATTAAAACGATGCGTTGACACTTTATCTGATTGTAACATAAAATATGTATAGAGAACAGCTGTTTGTTATAACCTAACCTGTTGTTCATTCACAAGCAGAACACCTTTATTAATTTTAATGAATCTGGTGAGTTGCTAATGTCTGATTTAAATAATTATTTATTGATCTCCTGCAGTGATGGTATATCAGAACCAAAGAATGGAGAGGGTTGATTTGTTCATACCCGTTGTACAGTAGATATCAGTTTATGTCAGACTATAGACAAGCTACATTACATAGTCCCTAGTTCCACAGTTTTTAAAAATTATTAAAAGTAGCTTTTACTGAAGCATTAAAGACCAGCAACAAAATATTAAGTTTTTGTATTCTGGGATTTGAGAAACAATGCATCCACTTTCATCGAGAAGAGTTAATTGTTTTTAAAATGGTTGTTCAATTGACAACCTTTCTCAAAGGCCATTGTCAGGTGTACATGGTGATGGGTTTGTTTCACATTCCCTACTGGATTCAATCAATACTAATTGTAATTAGAAACGTTAGACTCACATCAGGCACACAAATGGATTCTGTCCACACAAAGAAGAAATGATGACTGAGGTCCACGGTCTGTTGGAGGGGGGTAAAAATTTTAATTCTTTTTCTCGCAGACCAGCATGTAGAAATGGTCATGCCCACTTAGCAGACTGGAGCATATGTCCATGGTCTCAAAGTTCAAGATAACAGCAGTAATACTGGCTATCTGATAGACTACTGCACTCGACTAGAGTTACTGTTGGTCTGCCTCCTGTTTTAGTACCAACAGAGAACTTGGAGATTTTCCTTACAAAGCAGTGTCCCTGGCATTGGTCTCTATAAAAAATAGAAAGATCCTGAAACTGATGCCTGGAATACCCTACTTATACCCTCTGCTTCCTGTTACTAAACCAAATATTAACCTAGCACCACATTTTAACTCCTAATTTGTGACTTCTTATTTTAGCCATTAATCATCAATGTGAAGCCTTGTCAAAAGCTTTCTGAAATCCAAGTATAGTATTCACTACATTTCCAATGTCACTATGTCTGTAACATCTTTGAAAAAATATTCTCAGTTAGTTAAATGTGACCTCCTTGTACAGAAGCTGTTGGTGCTGTCTCTAACAGTGGGCACCAGTTTTATGGACAGCCATGCATCAGATGCTTGGGAAGCTGAGCCATATCACTCGATTAGGGATCATTTCCTTGCTAGAAACAACTATGAGCGAGAAATTGGACCGTGTAACGCCCATTGTTTTGGCGCTACGCAGCCTCCTGAAGTGCCAAGATGGTGTCTTGGCTGCGCACGCACGTTTCCAGTGTGATGTGCGCCGGATGCCATCTTGATATAGGTATTAGCGCATGCACAAATGCCGAACACTGGCTGCATGTAAAGTAAGGAGAAAATGGATACAATCAGTGTACAGTTGATATGGTGCATATGGATGTTCAAAAGGCATTTGATAAAGTGCTGCACAGTAGGCTTATCATCAAGATTGCAGCCCATGGAATAAAGAGGGCGGTAGCAACATGGATACAGAATTGGCTAAGTGACAGGAAAGAGAGAGTAATGGTGAATGCTTTTTGAAAGTCCATACACACCACATCAGCTACATTGCCCTCATCTACCCTCTCTGTTACCTCATCGAAAAACTCTATCAGGTTAGTTAAACACAATTTACCTTTAACAAATCCATGCTGGCTTTCCCTAATCAATCCACAGTCTTCCAAGTGACTGTTAATTCTGTCCCGGATTATCGTTTCTAAAAGTTTCCCCACCACTGAGGTTAAACTGACTGACCTATAGTTGCTGGGTTTATCCTTACACCCTTTTTTGAACAAGGGTGTAACATTTGCAATTCTCCAGTGCTCTGGCACCACCCCTGTATCTACAGATGATTGGAAGATTATGGCCATCACCTCCACAATTTCCACCCTTACTTCCCTCAGCAACCTAGAATGCATCCCATCTGGATGCGGTGACTTATCTACTTTAAGTAAGGAATCTTACAACACCAGGTTATAGTCCAACAGTTTTATTTGAAAATCACAAGCTTTCGGAGGCTTTCTCCTTCGTCAGGTCACCTGACGAAGGAGAAAGCCTCCGAAAGCTTGTGATTTTCAAATAAAACTGCTGGACTATAACCTGGTGTTGTAAGATTCCTTACATTTGTCCACCCCAGTCCATCACCGGCATCTCCACATCATGGCTACTTTAAGTACACCTAGCCTTTCTAGTAACTCTTCTTTATCAATTTTCAGCCCTTCCAGTATCTGAACTGTATCTTCCTTTACTGAGTCTCTGGCAGCATCTTCTTCGTTGGTAAAGACAGATGCAGAATTGTATTGAATCTTTGTGTCAACGCTGATTTCCAATGCTGCTTGCAGGTAGGTCCTCAGGCCTGACAAAAGCCTCATCCTGCCTGTGCAGGGTTCATCGGGCGTGGGTTACTAGCAGATCACGCTAAGCGCGCCCAAAAATAGACCTTATCCAATTTTTCCCCCTATGTCTTTTGGGGAGAGCTGGCGGTGTCATCAGGGTTGTCAAACCTTCTGGACTATCTGGAAGTGTTCAGGAATGGACTATGAATCTCTAGCAACTGGGAAGAAAAGTAAAGCTTCGAGCCTGTGGTTTGTGCTGGAGAACTTCCTTCTCCTGCACCCAGGCAGCTTCCTGGTTCACGAAACACCCCGTGTGACAGCTGCTTGCATGAAACCATGAGCAAGGATGCTCATTTACAGGGGATGCAACCTTTATAAGGTAATTGTAATAATATTTGTAAAGTGCAGGCAACTGTCTTGTGATTAGATGTGACATGATTGACTGTCATGTGATCGACCGTCGCATGATCAAATGTCATGTGATCAAACCTCCAGGCATACACCCAACTAGAGTTGGCAACTCTCTTGGTGAGTCTTGGGGGTCAACATTGAACTGAAGCTGCACTGGACTAGCCATATCAACAACGTGGCTACAAGAACAGGGCAGAGGCTGGGTACTCTGTGACGAGTGGCTCACCTACTGCATTTGCAACAACATCAAGAAGCTCAACAATGTCCAGTACAAAGCAGTTTGCTTGATCATGCCTCTGCTACTGGACTCAATATCTACAACCTCCATATCAGCACACTATGGCTGCAGTATATTTAATCTGCAGGAGGCACTGCAGCAACTCAACAAGGTTACTTTAACAGCATCTTCCCCTGTGACTCTACCACCGAGAAGAACAAGAGTAGCAATCATCCCAAAGTTCCCCTCAAGGTCAATATCCTGAAATTCCTTGCCTAACACTGTTGTGTAGCACCATCACCAAAAGGACTGCAGCAATTCACAGAGAAAGTATAGTATAGGACTCTGATTCAGATGCCTAAGTGCTGTTGTGGTATAGTGCAGGACTTTGGCTCAGAGGCCCCACTGCTGTAGAGTGCTGGACTTTCATTTAAAAGCTCCAGTGTTAAGAGTAAAGGATGTCAAAGATTGAACCTAGTTTTGACCATTGTTCAAAATTGGTTTGCTTCAACTGATGGTTTTTGATGGGTCTCCTTCAGGTCTGTACAGATGGCATAATTTGCAGTGTTGGAGGATTCTATTTCCAGAAGAATTAAAAAGCTGGATGATTGGACTGGCCCCAATGCGTTAACTGATCAAGGAAACGAATTAACAGCAGCCATAGAAAATGCTATAGGCCCACCATCCTGCACTTGTGACTGAAGGAGGGGTGCAACAGACAACAGCAGTTGAAGTTACACTTCATAGCTGGGGTTACAAAATATAAACTGAAAATAAGACAAAATTAAAGAACATCACTCAGATACAGTCACAGTCCCAAATATATGTAATTATGATATGAACAAACTGTTTTCTAGCCCCCCATTTGTTCCTCAGTGTCTGCTGGTACAATCAGTTTTGTTTTAACAAATGTGTTCAAATGTTGCTTTTCCTTCAGGCTCGCCCTTCCACACACACTTGTGGATTAAATCTGTGTCTGTGCAATTTACTGGAAAATTGAATATCTCATTTACAGCTTGCAAAATTATGCTTGCTCAGTAGGCATGCTCCCAATACAAATTCTGCTCCATGGTCTATCATCAATTTTATGTCAATACATTAAAAGAAAAATAACCAAGTATTTAGAGAAATACAAGAGGGTCAAGCAGAGTCACGATGTCCTTTTGGGAATACTCCCCTGTAGAAAATTTTAGATATTGCAAGTAACATTTCCTTTTACAGCTTGGGACTTGCATTCGTAGACATTTTTGTGAAATATTAATTGTGAAGGGACCACACAAATTTTTTTAGATATTTAAAGGAATGAAATACGTAAACAGAGACCAGAAACCCAATGGTACCTATTTTCAACAAATAATGAGAAAGAGGGAATTCTTTGTGTGCTAGTTGTTTTATAAATTGAAATGTTTCTATTCTTATTGGTCCCTCTCAGACCTTCCTTAACATTATTTTATATACTTTAAAGCTGATGGCCAGAGACAGAATGTGAACAGATATTTTGTACAGAATCTCCCTAGTCATGTTGTTATCAGCCCATTATCGCTGTTCAAAATGTTACCGATGTCAACAAGCTTTAATGGGAAAACCACACCAACAATGGCGGACCAACATGCACTGGTCAGTGTACAGCACTTGCATATATACAATTTGGGGCATGTTGTAATGCAAAAATGATGACTCAAATAATTAGCTTATTAAGATGTGAAGAATGCCCCAGAAAATAAATCTGTGCCTTCAACATTTGGATCCCTTTCATATACTTTTTTAAAATTTGTTCATGGGATGTGGGCGTCGCTGGCAAGGCCAGCATTTATTGCCCATCCCTAATTGCCCTTGAGAAGGTGGTGGTGAGCCGCCTTCTTGAACCGCTGCAGTCCGTGTGGTGAAGGTTCTCCCACAGTGCTGTTAGGAAGGGAGTTCCAGGATTTTGACCCAGCGACGATGAAGGAATGGCGATATATTTCCAAATCGGGATGGTGTGTGACTTGAAGGGGAACGTGCAGGTGGTGGTGTTCCCATGTACCTGCTGCTCTTGTCCTTCTAGGTGGTAGAGGTCACGGGTTTGGGAGGTGCTGTCGAAGAAGCCTTGGCGAGTTGCTGCAGTGCATCCTGTGGATGGTACACACTGCAGCCACTGTGCGCCAGTGGTGAAGGGAGTGAATGTTTAGGGAGATGGATGGGGTGTCAATCAAGCAGGCTGCTATGTCTTGGATGGTGTTGAGCTTCTTGAGAGTTGTTGGAGCTGCACTCATCCAGGCAAGTGGAGAGTATTCCATCATACTCCTGACTTGTGCCTTGTAGATGGTGGAACGGCTTTGGGGAGTCAGGTGGTGAGTCACTCGCCTCAGAATACCCAGCCTCTGATCTGCTCTTGTGGCCACAGTGTTTATATGGCTGGTCCAGTTAAGTTTCTGGTCAATAGTGACCTCCAGGATGTTGATGTTGGGGGATTCAGCAATGGTACTGCCGTTGAATGTCAAGGGGAGGTGGTTAGACTCTCTCTTGTTGGAGATGGTCATTGCCTGGCACTTTTCTGGCACGAATGTTTCTTGCCACTTTTGAGCCCAAGCCTGGATGTTGTCCAGGTCTTGCTGCATGCGGGCTCGGACTGTTTCATTGTCTGAGAGGTTGCGAATGGAACTGAACACTGTGCAATCATCAGCGAACATCCCCATTTCTGACCTTATGATGGAGGGAAGATCATTGATGAAGCAGTTGAAGATGGTTGGGCCTAGGACACTGCCCTGAGAAACTCCTGTAGCAATGTCCTGGGGCTGAGATGATTGGCCATCAACAACCACTACCATCTTCCTTTGTGCTAGGTATGGCTCCAGCCACTGGAGAGTTTTCCCCCTGATTCCCATTGACTTCAATTTTACTAGGGCTCCTTTGGTGCCACAATCGGTCAAATGCTGCTTTGATGTCAAGGGCAGTCACTCTCACCTCACCTCTCGGAATTCAGCTCTTTTGTCCATGTTTGGACCAAGGCTGTAATGAGGTCTGGAGCCGAGTGGTCCTGGCGGAACCCAAACTGAGCATCGGTGAGCAGGTTATTGGTGAGTAAGTGCCGCTTGATAGCACTAATGATTAATTTCTTCCAATATGAGTGAAGGAATGCTGGGTATACCCCAATTTAAGTTGCAGGAAGCCCATATTCCACTGCACTTTCAATATCTTTGTATATATCACAGGTCTATCTTCAGAGCTATTTTTGAGTTGTCGGCTTTTGGGAAGTTGTGTCAGCATTTTTGAAGTTGTTGCTAGGTTTTTAGCTTGGCATGTCTGTAACCTGTTGCTTGATTGAAACATTGGGAATTACTGGTGTTAAGGCAACATCTTTAAATTCTCATACTCAACCTGATGTCACTACAGCCTCGTGCTGGGTCTCCAGAGCTGTGACATATCAATGAAACAATGTGCACTGATTTTCAAGTATAATGTAACAAAGCAGGCTAAGTATTCAAATGCTGACTGTCCACGTAAAACACGGCGTCTCTGTGTTACATTTATGCAGATAATGAAGCTCATATGTGGAAAACAATCAGCTGGGATTGAACAACATAGCTTGTAAGGTAACATAGATATTAAAATTTAACTTGATTATCTGACCTGTTTAGTCTCCCAAGGAAAAGTTCTGCACAATTTAACCCTGGACCCACCCAACCCACCCACTCAAAGATATTGTGCAATGAGATAGATTGAAATGGGGAAGGGTGGGAGGGGAGCGGTGGGGGGGCAATCTTTGACTTCTGCCTGAAGCCTGCATCGGGAGGCTCAAACCATTTTCAGGTTTGAGCCTCATTTAAATGCCACCAGTGAGCTGCGTGTGACAAATGGGCACCCTACTGCAGCTCACTGGTCTTGGGAGGGCAGGTCAAGAGCGATCCCGGGGCAGGGGGGCCTTGCATAGGTTGGCATCAGGTCAGAGTTATTTTTGTGGGCCCAGGAGGAGCACTCCTGCTCCTACAGGCCCCACTAAAATAAAAGTTAAACACATCTTCAGCCATTTTCTGAGTGGTGCCTCTGGTGGCCCCTTTAAGGGCTGTTGGTTAGGCCGCTCAGTGCTTGGTACAAATGGGCGTAGCATCCACAGCACACATTAAACTCACTTATACATGAAAATTGCAATCAGGGTCCTATTACTTTTGTAGGATCCCAATTTGCATATTTAAACAGTTTTACCCTGGAAACAGGCATAAAAGCTGTTTGCCCATTTAAAAACCCACCTAAAAATCGCCTTTGGGAATCAATGGGGTGGCCTATACCCCCACCCCACTGAATTTATACCCCAAAGTATGTGGAAATGTAGTAATCTGGGTGCTTTAGTGTTGTTGGTTAAGGGATGAATGTTGGTCAGACATCTCGGGCTCGATTTTAGGGGCGGGTTACCTGCGGGTTTCCAGCGGGGGGGCCCCGAAAATCCCGATCTCCGATCACGTGACCGGATTCGGACGAAATCCCGGCCACTTCCGGGTACCTCGCTGACGTGCGGGGCTGCACGCGCAAGCCCCGCTGGTGGGAATCCCGCAGGCAATTAAAGCCAGCGGGGTTCCACTTGAGAGTACTTAACTTGCTCGTTGTGGTCAGTTAATGAGCTGAAGCAGCTGTCAAAAGAGGAAGTGTGGGATTTTACGTTCAAAGCAGTCAGTTTCCCACACTGGGGGAAACAGGACCCTTCAAACCAGGCGTGTTGCAGCCAGCAGCCTGTGGCAGGTGCCAAGGTGCGCTCCACGGGGGAGCGCCCTCACCCACGCAGGAGGCCACCGCGTCACATAGGGCAACCCCTGCCCTCCACCAACCCCCGCCAAGCCAGAGGACAGACCGACACGAAACCGCAGCCCCAGTCCGAGGACCCACCCACCCACCCTGCACAACCCCTCACACCAACACCTGCCAGATGGGTGGTGCGTTGACATCGTCGGAGGACGAACAGGATGACCAGCCCCAGCAGCCTCGCAGTCCACGCCGTCCGCCTCGGAGAGGTGGGGCCCCCCAACACGGTGCTGCGGCACACCCACCTGCACAGCAGGAGGGAGGGCAACCGCAGAGAGAGATGCGTCGCAGGAGGCACTACCCTCCGCACAGGGTGTACAGAGCGAGGCTCAGCTTCATGGACCTCTCCGAGGAGCAGTGCATACGGAGGCTCAGAGTCAATCGCCAGGTAGTCGCCGACATCTGCAGCCTCCTTAACGACGAGCTGCTCCCTGATGGACCAAGCAGCATCTTCTTACCTGTCGCCGTCAAAGTCACCACTGCCCTCAACTTCTTCGCATCCGGTTCCTTCCAGGGTGCCACCGGGGACATCACCGGGGTCTGTCAGTCCTCTGCACACAAGTGCATAAGGCAGGTCACCGATGGGTTGTTCCGCAGGGCCTCCCACTACATCAACTTCGCCATGGACGAGCGCAGCCAGATGGAGAGGGCGGTTGGATTCCATGCCATGGCCGGCTTCCCACGGGTGCAGGGTGTAATCGACTGCACCCACATCGCAATACGGGCACCTCCGCATGAGCCAGGGCTGTTCATCAACAGGAAGGGGTATCACTCCATGAACGCCCAGCTCATCTGTGACCACCGCCAGAGATTCCTACACGTGTGCGCCAGATACCCCGGCAGCTGCCACGATGCCTTCGTCCTCAGGGAGTCCGCCGTCCCGCCCATCCTGCAGGCACCCAACGCCGGCAACGGCTGGCTCCTCGGCGACAAGGGGTATCCCCTCCACACGTGGCTCATGACACCTCTGAGGAACCCCATCACCGAGCCGGAGCGTCGGTACAATGACAGCCACACTGCTACCAGGTCTACAATTGAGCAGACCATAGGGCTTCTCAAGATGCGCTTCAGGTGCCTTGATCGTTCTGGGGGAGCGCTCCAATACACACCATTCAGAGTGGGACGAATCATAGTTGTCTGCTGTGCCCTGCACAACATGGCCCAACAGAGAGGGGTGCCGCTGGAGGAGGCCCCATCCACACCCGCCACCCACATTGAGGAAGGCGAGGGCGAGGAGGAGGAGGAGGAGGAGGAGGAGGAGGCGGAGGAGGAGGAGGCGGAGGAGGAGGACGCGCCCGAGGATTTTGGACGACCCATGCGCCGAGCCGCGACTCACCGGGTTGGTCGCCGGGCCAGGGAGGCACTCATACGTCAACGGTTCTCCTAGAGTCAGACACTGCGAGGCGCTCGCATCTCCTCACCTGCACATGCGAGCGGCCATACCAGCCCCCTCCACTGAAGAGTGCTGCCAGTAATCCTGCACCCACAGCAGTGTGCCCAATGGGTGGCAGCAGGTGTTCGCCGTCATGATGGCCTCCACGGAACGCAACTATTGCACAAGCCGCGGAAGAATGGACGAGAGGTGGCAGGAGTGGTGAGAATAGACTATTTAATATCTGGAATGTGACATCATTTAAGAAACAAAGTACAAAATAATAAACACCCTGGTGTTTTCCCTTTGTGATTATAAGGCCTTTGCAATTCTTCTCCGGGAACCCCTACGTGGTGCTACCCCTGTGGCTCCAGCAGAGGTAGTGGCAGGTTGCTCGTCTTCTTGCCTTGACCGGGTAGATGCTTTTGGCGGACGGCCCCTGGGTTTCGGTGCCCGTGAGGGCACCTCCACAGACTGCTCCTCCTGCACCGGGGCAGGGGCAGACTCGGCCACCTGGAGAGGAGGCACCATTGCGGGTGCTGGTTGAGAGGTGGGCGACGGGTGGGACGTGGGGACGCCTTGAGAGGCGTCCCCGCTTCCATGTCCCCGGTCACCATCATCCCTCTCTTGGCCTCGGCCCACATCACCCCTTCCACCCTGCTGGACGGCAGTTTGGATGGCATGTGTGAAGCCTTGCAAGGCCACCCCTAGTGTATCCCTCAGCCTGTTGATGGTGTCGGAATGTTGCTCACCCTGAATCCGTACAGACGTTGTGAGGGCCTGCAAGGACTCGAAGTGGAGCTGTGCGTGACGCTCGAGGGAGGCCAGCCTGTCCTCCACCGCAGACAGTCCCGCACCTACCCGCGACACTGTGTCGCCGGTACCCTCCTGTGCCTGCGCCACCAGTGCCCACATGCAGGAGGTGGACTCCTCCATCACCTGCGCTATTGTGGACAATGCGCGCGGCACCTCTGCCAGCACCTCAGCAATTAGCTGGTGGCCCTCGACGACTCTCCTTTTCTCTGGTGGCCCCCTGGGTTCAGCATCTGGGTCCGGCTGAGCAGAGCCTGGAGATGAGTGCTCCCTCCGTCGCGGACCCTCCGCGGCTGCCCCTGCCACCAGGGTCTGCTCATGCTCACTCGTGCGCAGTGACTCACCAAGTGCTACCCCAACTAGTTGGCGAGGGGGACCCACCGAGGTGCGTGTCTCTGCGCTGGTGGATGGTTGGCTCTGATGTGACGATGCACCCTCAGAGACCGCCATGTCCTCTGAGGAATCGCCCTCCACGCTCGCTTGACCCAAAGACGGACCTGCAAGAGAACAGAGGGCACTTTGAGGCATGTGGACCAACTTGACAGTGCGCCTGATGGCAGGTGATGATACGGTCACTCGCGATCATGGGTGTTGAGTGTCAGCTTTCCCTTACCGGCCGTTTCGGCAGCGACACACTCGCCATCGGCCACCGACAGGCAATGTCGCGTGCGGGCGAGGTCGAGCGCCTCCACCTCTGCGTCGGTGAGCTCCACCACTTGCGGCGGCCCACCTCCGGTGCCTGCCCTTTCGCGGTTGTTCTTGCTCCTCTTCTCCTGTGAAGGCAAAACACAGATGTGTGAGTGGGTGCGTCTTGCATCGTGAGACGCATCGAGCATCGGTGTGGTTGGGTTGAGCGTGGCGCGGAACGGATGGGAGGAAGTGTGGGCCACGTGCCCATCCCATTGCATGGGGATTGGGGTGTGTGGTAGTGTTCGGGTGGGGTCAGGGACGGTGGGTACTTGCGTGCACGGCGAGGATGGTGAATGAGTGGCTGTGAGGATTGCTGATGGAGCGCAGTGGTGGCTGTGCAGGAGGGGGTTGTGATCTGCTTGGCGTGATGGTGGGGACGGGATGTGGGAGGGTGCGTTGGTGTACTCACCTTGCCAGACCTAGTCAGGTCATTGAAGCGCTTGCGGCACTGCTCCCAAGTCCTTGGGGTGTTGCCCCTGCTGCTCACCTCCGCCGCCACCTCTGCCCATGCCTTCCTGGTTGCGGCGGCAGGGAACTTGCGCCCATCCTCAGGGAAGAGTGTTTCCCTCCTCCTCCTCACGCCCTCCAGCATCAGCTGCAGTGCCAGATCTGAAAAACGGGGCGCAGCCTTTCCCCTTTGTTGAGCCATTCTCCCAGACCTCTTGCTTGCAGCAGGAGGGGCTTTGGGAGACTGCCCCTTTAACTGGAGCTCCTACATCGCGTCGACGGTACTGCGCATGCGCAGCCGGCCGGCACGCAGCTGGGGAGCGCAGAACCCGGAAGCAGGCCTTAATGGGTCCAATTATCCCGCGATCGCGTGGGGGACGCACACAATTAGCCGTCCGCGTTTTCCACGCTCCCGGAGGACCACCCGCTGGGAACCCGCAGGCCTGCTAAATTCGAGCCCCTCAACACGTGTCTGCACTTGCACAGAAGAACTTGGCAATGCGGCATTCTGGGTGGCCTTGGGGCAGTGTAGGATCTTTCAAATCCCAATGCTATTGCCAGCAAATGTTTACAAGTCGACATTGTTTGGGAAACGGCAACAGTTGGCAGATGTGATTACACCACCTCTTTTTATTTAATTTTTGTTTTATCTTTAAACATTATTACAATAAATTTGATCAGAATTTTCCGTCAGAATATTACGTTGCCATTTTAGTTCATTATCAAAACAGTATATAGATCAGGAACACAGTGTACAGATCAGGTACCTCAGTTAGAAGTTGCGCTTTTGTATATTTATTTAATTTACAGAGAGTCAGTGTGCTAGATAAGTCAATTTGCATTGAGTGAAAGTTGAGACACTGAAGTAGCATGTCATAATCAAATTAACCTCTCATCCAAATTGCTACTCACAGCACATGAATTATTAGAAGAGGAAGAAAGAACTTGCATTTATATAGAGCCCCTAAGCACTTCACTGGAATTATTTTTGAATTCCAGTCACTGTTGTTATGTTGACAAATGCGGCAAACAGCAAATGAGATGAATAACCAACTAATCTGTTTGTGTTGTTGGTTAAGGGATGAATGTTGGTCAGACCACAAGAGAACTCCTTGCACTTCCTCGAATGGGCTCTTTTTAAGTCCAACTGAACAGGCCCGATGCCTCTGTTTAACGTTTCCTCCATTCCTAACAATGCAGTGCTCTATCAGAATAGCCTAGATTGTATGCTCAAATCCCAGAGTGGGGCTTGAAGCACAACCTTTTGACTCTGAAGTGAAAGTACTTCTAATTGAGCCAATTTGACTGCTTAAGATCACTTTAGGGCCTCACCATTCATGCTGTTGGATGCCTCATATTTGATGATGAGATTGGGAGTGAGCTACTTGTGTGGGTGTGCATGCTCAGAGCTTTGCCCAGCAACAACCTAGAGCATTGTTGGGGCAGTGCAAGAAGACTACTGTGCTGTTTTTGTCAGTCAATGCTGATAATTGGACACTACCTGGAAAACACTGATATCATTATGAAATGGCTGATAGTTGGGATGTGTATGATTCGGCCCAGACTGGAGAAGTGAATGAGTCTGCAAGATGGAGATTGTAAGCTACCAGTGAGTTGCTTTATAGAAAGATTTCAACTGTTGAAGACTACTGAGAGATTACCTTGGAATTGTTGCCTCTGTGCCAGGAATGAGAGTTCTAGATGCACAGTCTTACACTTATGGATTTATTAAAGGAAATTATACTCTCAGACAACATACATCATGATGTGAAGGCTATAGGAGACCTCAAGTTACAGTTGTTGTGCTCACTGGTAACATGATCAGCCTTGTCCTCTTAACTTCGTGTTATATTAATGCTTTTATCCTTTAGCTGTGCTATTATCTTTTATCTCTTGCATGAACTTTACTTTTTGTTTACATAAACTTACATGAGCTCTGCATTCCATAGACTTGCTGGCCTAGAAATTCTCTGCACCCATTTTTCAGGTGCATAAACTGTTTAAATTCTAAGAAATGTCTATCAATTCTGATCATCTGTTATGTTTACCATCTAGTCATAGTGGTAATGAATGTAAAGATACAAAATAAATAATGCTCATTGTTAGCCTTGTCTCAATGTTAGCACTCTAAGCTCTGAATTAGAAGGTTGTGAGTTCAAGCCCCACGAGACAGATTTAAGCATATAATCTAAGATGATATTTCATTGCACTACTGATAAGAGTGCTGTATTGCCAGAGGTCTTTGTGAATGGAAATCCATTTCCAGTGGTGTGCCACAGGGCTCAGTGTTGGGTCCCTTGCTGTTTGTGGTATATATTAATGATTTGGACTTGAATGTAGGGGGCATGATTGGAAATTTGCAGACAACACAAAAATTGGCCGTGTAGTTGATAGTGAAGAGGATAGCTGTAGACTCCAAGAAGATATCAATGGGTTGGTGGAGTGGGCGGAAAAGTGGCAAATGGAGTTCAGCCCGGAGAAGTGTGAGGTAATGCACTTAGGGAGGACAAACAGTAAAAGGGAATACGCAGTAAATGGGAATATATTGAGAGGGGTAGAGGAAGTGAGAGACCTTGGAGTGCATATGCACAGGTCCCAGAAGGTGGCAGTACAGGTAGATAAGGTTGTGAAGAAGGCATACAGAATGGTCTCCGTTATTAGCTGAGGTATAGAATACAAAAGCAGGGATGTAATGATGGAACTGTATAAAACGCTGGTAAGGCCACAGCTGGAGTATTGTGCACAGTTCTGATCACCACATTACAGGAAGGACGTAATTGCTCTGGAGAGAGTGCAGAGAAGATTTACAAGAATGTTGCCAGGACTTGAAAATTGCGGCTATGAGGAGAGATTGGATAGACTGGGGTTGTTTTCCTTGGAGCAGAGGAGGCTGAAGGGAGACTTGATTAAGGTGTACAAAATTATGAGGGGCCCAGATAGAGTAGACAGGAAGTACCTGTTTCCCTAGCAGAGAGTTCAAGAACTAGAGGACATAGATTTAAGCTGATTGGCGGAAGGATTAGAGAGGACATGAGGAAAAACTTTTTTACCCAGAGGGTGGTGGGTGTATGGAACTCGCTGCCCAAATTGGTGGTAGAGGCAGGGACCCTCAACTCTTTTAAAAAGTACCTGAACCTGCACCTAAAGTGCTGTAAGCTGCAGGGCTACGGACCGGGTGCTGGAAGGTGGGATTAGAATGGGCACCTGGTTGTTCTTCGAGCCGGTGCGGACACGATGGGCTGAATGGCCCCCTTCTGTGCTGTATCTTTTCTATGGTTCTATGGTTCTATAGGTGCTGTCTGTTGGATGAGACAATAAACCAAGGCCCCATCTGCCTCCTCAGGTGGGTGCAAAAGATCCCATGGCACTATTCCAAGAAGGGAAGAGGAGTTGTTCTGACCAATATTTATCTCCCAGCCAACATCCTAAAACAGATTATCTGGTCAGCTGTCTCATTGCTGTTCGTGGGACCTTGCTATGTGCGATTTGGCTGTCATGTCTGCTTATATTACAAATTCAAAATTAATTAATTGGCTGTGAAATGCTTTGCGTTGTCCTGAGGATGCGAAAGGTGATATATAAGTGCAAGTTCTTTCTAGACAAATAGAAAATAACAGAAATATATTTGGCTGCTATGATAAATATAAAAATATTGGTAGAAGTTCTGTAATCCACAGTTCAACCTACTTCTGCAGATGCCTTTTAAAACTTAAAAAATATTTTTTTCTTGCCATTTAATGCTCCTTCTCTCCTGATGGTCTTTAATTCGTGCTGAGATAGGGTATCATGGGTGCCAGTTACCCTCCTGTGCCATGTGTGAGCTATGACAGTGAGTGCTGCATTGGAAGGCATTACAATTGAACCTAATGCTATCCTCATATGATGACCACACACGGACAATCTGGTGGCAGAGGTGAATGGAAAGTGAAACCTGACTAATCTTCCATCTCTAACCCAGGATGCTGAGGCCAATCGTAGCAGCTGTACTGCTATACTGGCTGAGATGAACTAACTCAACTCAGATCAGGGACTTTCTTGGTCTGTATGGCTCAGTTACTCACTGGATAAATCTCTCCAGGCACATTGGGGTTGATTTTGCAGTGGTGGCGGGTTGGCAGCGGTGGGGGTGAAGGTACATGTAGCAAGCCCACATGAACAAAGCTTACCATTTCCGACATGATCACATGTTGATTGCTGATGATTAACGCAATGACAGGCTGGCTGCCGTCAGGAGCTACAAGGCGATGGGGGGGGGGAGAGAAAGAGAGAGAGTGAGACGTCATCCGGCCTTGGAATGGAAGACCGGTGGCGGGGCGGGGGGGGAAGGAGAGTGAAAGATCTGGAGGGAGAATGGAAGATCGGTGGAGGGGGGGAGAGGAGAAGATCAGGGGTGAAGAGGGGGACATCGGGGGGGAAGAGGGGGACATCAGGGGGAGAGGGTAAGATCGGGGGCGAAGAGGGGGACATTGGGGGGGAGGGGCGACATCAGGGGAGAGGGGAAGATCGGGGGTGAAGAGGAAGACATCGGGGGGGAGAGGGGAAGATCGGGGGTGAAGAGGAAGACATTGGTGGGGAGACGGGAAGATGAGGGGTGAAGAGGGGGAAGTGGGAGGACACGGAGGGGTGGTGAAGAGGGGATATCGGAGAGGGAGACATCCGATATCGGAGCAGGGTATAAAGGTAGGTTCATTTTGTGTTTTAACTTCCTTCTATGGTGTTGTATATAATTTATTTAGTTTCTTTTTCCCTGATCCGACCCTTCATGCCTGGTTTCACCAGGCCTGAATCAGAAGCGGTGGGCAAGCCGCACAGGTAAGTTAAAAATCATTATAATTACTTCATCTGTCACAGGTAAAATGCCTTAAGTACATCAATCAGGTACATTTGGCTCCTTAACTGTCACCCCGCTAGCTTTAATTGCCGGTGGGACTTCTGTTTTCAGGTCGCCCACGCGCACACAGGTGGGTCCTTGGGAAACTCGGAGTTCGGCGGATTGGAGCCGGCTTCCGAACCTGAACGGGGTTTCCGCGATTTTTGGAGCCCCACCGCCCCCAACGCACCCACAATTGCTCCCTAAAATTGAGCCCATTGTCTGGTTCAAATTGGAACATTTAGCAGGTACCAATGGTAACTGTAAACAGCAACGTATTTTCACCCAACAATGACATTCTACAAATAAACTATTGTACATTATACAGTTGGATAATGCTTTATTTTAATTTCTGAAAAAAGCAATTACATTAATGATGTATTAATATACATTTGCAGCACAGTTCTTAGACAATCCATAGCATTCTTCAAAGACTTTGGGGCCTGATAATTGGTGCAAAATGGTTGGCACACTGGACTGCGTCAGAAGAAAGAAGCCCGAAGACCATCCTAAATTCATCCTCGGGGCTCATTGTCATAATTCCGATGATCTGCAGGTACCAATCGGGCATGCCGTCATAACTCCTTGGTCAAAGCCTAACCAATTTTGGCCTGTGCCGAGGCCCACAGGTAAGTCGGTGGGTTGGGGGGAGGGAGAAGATCGGGAGGGTGAGAACATGGGCCGACAGTGACCAACAATTGTTTTATGGAGCAAGGAGGAGAACTCCTGCTGCTTCTGACTCCACAAAAAATGAAATTTCTCAAAGTTTTGGGGCCTTTTTTCAGCTGCCTCCAGAAGTTCCTTTAAGGTCTGATGGTTAGGCTGCTCAAAGATCTTGTGCAACACAAGCTCTGACTAGTCTATCCAAATTTGGGAATTCGGATTGGAAATGGGTGCAGGAGCCTCGTTCCAATATTGAAATGAGGCCTGTGCTCATTTCAGGTGGCCGCCAGGGCTGCCTAAAAAAAGGCCCCAGCCAATGTAGCAGGGATCTCAACACCTGTGTAGATTTGGCACAAGCCTCTGCTCTGCTAAATTGATTATGGTTGAATTTGCCCCCTTTGCTTTTCATTCCGCTCACAATTCCTAATATTTTTTGGTAATTTCTTTCACCACTCTTTCAACATCACCTTCTCATTCCTATCTTCGACATTGCTAATCATATCAATGACAAATTTCTCTGGAAATCTGACAGAAAATCATTCTCCGCCTTCACTGTTGATTCACAAAAGCAGATGGAGCAGAAACAATTTCCGAAAATTGCTCACTGTTGTCATGTGTTAGCAATCAAACCTGTGGTGTTTGGAAGAGACCATTTCAAAGATAGAGCGAATCTTGCAAAACCTTTAGTCTTTCATCTTTTTGTTTATTGTTTTCTTTGAAAATTTCCGATCACCATTCAATTCGTAGATCAACAAACTGCTGAATAGAATAAAATAAATATATTCATTAATGGCGCATGTTAAAATAAAATTAACTTTGCAGCATTTTATTCAGCCTATGTGAACAGCTTTAAATCAGCCTAGTATTATTGTAAGGTCATAAGGAAAAATGAAATGAGAGAAGGACACCAACTATGTACTAATTGCTCCACCGTGGGTTCCAACTAATTTCATTTCCTGAGGAAAGGTTTTGTAATAGCTATCAATCTAACCTTGCTTCCTATATTATCTGCATGACCTGTTGACTTCCTTAGCGTGACATTTGCATGGTTCCAGCGTTCATGAACCTTCATTTTCCAATTAGCATTCAATTATGTCTATCTTTACTTATCCTTATAACCCTCTAAGCAGTCCCTAACAGGACACTCATTCAGCTTTTTCTTAAAGGAGTCAGGCAACACAGAATTAACTGTTTTAGTTGAGAATCTTGCTATATATCCATTATTCTGCAATCTCAGGCCTTACTTAAGGTTGATCTTATTTTCCTATCCTTTAGTTTTGCACAAACATACCAAATTAAATAGCTTGCATCTACATTAGCCATTCCCTTCAGCATTTTAAAAACCTGGATCATGCCACATCCCAATAAAAAATCAATTCAGTTCTGTGACTCACATAAGTCTATCGGTAGATCCATTACCTCAACAGCAGAGTAGTAAACTTCTGCAATGCTATCGAAACAAGGGAGCTCGGTTTGTTTACATTATGGAGTGCAGCCGATGGCGATCTTATATAGTGTAAAAATGTGGACAACCCTGGTCCCTTTCTAAAGAAGGCATAAAGTGATGCTTAATCTCTGCTTGATCTTTTTTACCTAGATGCCTCATGGTTAAAAAGTTTTAGAAATATCCACACAATGTAAAGTAAAATATTTTTAAAAGATTTTAATCAACCTTTTCTAAATAACTCTTAAATTTATCTTTATTAATTCAGTTTAGTACAGCTATGTTATTTGCCCTGTAATAGAGCCTGATAATTCTGACTGTTGATTATGTTTTTGTTATTCATTTGTTTAATAACTTGAGTGAACCATGTGTCCCAAGTGAGGCCAAAATGTGTCCACCAATAAAAACTTCTTCATTTACAGCTGTGACTAACAAACATTCCCTTAGTGAAACACAAATAATTGCCCCAGATACACTGAAAAGCCATGGTTCAGGATATCAGCTCTCATTTGCAAACCTCAGCGCCCGATATCAACAATTACCTTACAAATTCAAAGATGCTGTCACTCCTGCTGCCCCACACTTCAATTGTATCAAACTATTTTTTTTGAAAAGTCATTTTTTCTTTCTGATAACAGCAACAGAATGATAGATTTTAGTTCAGACTATAAACAAAAATAAATACTTTGACTTCGTAGTTAATCACCACTGAACTGCGAAGCAATTCTCTTTCCTTTGACTTTGACGTTGACTTGTTAGAAACTATGTTGGTGCAGAACTAAAAAACGACGACTATCACAGACTGCAACAAATAATGACTAACTTACCTCCAGAGCATCTTCAATTACTTCCTAAAACCAGCCAAGTAAAACATAAAAAGAAGCTATTCCAAAAAAGATATAGAAACCATTTCTCACCCATAATGAAACCAAAAATGACAATCTTTCTAGTACATGATTTCATGCATAAAATAGAGAACAAAGATTGTATGGAGTGTTTTTTCACTGACTAAATAAAATTCTCAAAGCTTTTTTTCCATTTATATATGAAGATAGATACTGACTTTGAGCCAAACTCAGTCAAACATCTAGGGATTAGTGATCACAATATAATAAAGTTTAAGATAATGATTGAGAGATAGATAGATAGTACAAAGATCAAAGTAATAGATTGGAGAAAAGCGAACTATGAGGGAATGAGGATGGAATTAAGGAAGATAAATTAGAGAAAAATATTGACAAAGGGGTAGAACATCAGTGGGCAATACTTATAGGCAAGATCACCAGTGTTCATGAGAAATATAAAAAGTGAGAACAAACTAGCCAAGAATGGGATGCCATAAATAAAGAGGTGAGGATAAAATTGAATCTAATGAAAAAGGAATGCACAAAGTATAGAAACGACGAAGAAGTGGATGACAAAAGGGAACATGATGAGCTTAGGAAACTGGTGAAAAAGACAATTAGGAAGGCAAAGAGGAACTATGAAATGAAAATATCAAAAAATATAAAAATAAATAGTAAGTTATTCTATAGGCACACAAGTAACAAAAGGAGAATTAAGATAGGGATACAGCCACTAAGGAGGACAAGATTCTGGGTCTAGATGAATTGTACCCATGGATACTCAAATAAACTAGGGAGGAGGTGGTAGAGGCACTAATATGTATATATAAAAAATCAATAGAAAAAGGAATAGTGCCAGAGGACTGGCAAACAGCAAATGTAATTCCTACCTTCAAAAAGGGAGATAGAACAAAACCAGGGAACTATACACCAGTTAGCTAAACATCAGTAATATGATAGATACTAGAACCTTTGCTAAATGAGATAACAAAATATCTAGAGATGGAGAATATAATAAAAAAAGAGTATGGATCTCTAAAACGTAGGTCATGTTTAACCATCCCGATTGAATTCTTTGAAGAAGTAACAGGGCACAAAACAGCAATGCAGTGGGATGTGGTGTACATGGACTTTCAGAAGGCCACCAATAAGATGCCACAAAAAAGACTCATGACAAAGCTCAGGGCACGTGGAGTCAGGTAGCAGAATGGATTGAAAGATGGCTACAAAACAGAAAACCGATGGTAGGAGTTAAGAGAAGTTTCTCAGAATGGCAGAAACTGGGAAGCGATGTCCCGCAAGGATGTGTGCTGGGACAACTGTTGTTCACCATACACTGTACACAACTGTTGTTCACCATACACTGTACACAACTGTTGTTCACCATACACTGTACACAACTGTTGTTCACCATACACTGTACACAACTGTTGTTCACCATACACTGTACACAACTGTTGTTCACCATACACTGTACACAAATGTTTTGGACTCAAAAATTGGAGGTATGATGTCGAAATTTGTGGATAATACAAAACTGGGGGGTATACCTTATAATGTGGAAGACTGCACCAAAATACAAGACAACATAAACAGGCTTGCAGAGCAGGCAAATAAATACAATTCAATGCAGTGAAGTGTGAGATAGTTCATTTTTGAGGAAGGAATAAGGAGCCCACTTGTTCCTTGAAAAGTAAGAAACTAAATGGGGTAGAGGAGCAAAGAGATCTAGGAATACAGATGTGCAAATCACTAAAAGTAGCAAAACAAGTTGATAAGACCATAAAGAGTGCAAACAAAGTACTGGGGTTCATTTCTAGAGAAATAAAGTGCAAAAGCAGGGAGGTTGTGTTAAATGTCAATGGAATAGTGGTTAGACCACACTTGGAGTACTGTGTGCAGTTCTGGTCTCCACATTACATAAAGCATATTGAAGTACTGGAGACAGCGCAGAAAAGATTTAAAAGGATGTTACCAGAATTGAGAGAATGCAACTATCAGGAAAGACTGAATAGGCCGGGACTCTTTTCCCTGGAAAGGAGAAGACTAGAGGAGACCTGATAGAGGCATGTAAAATTATGAAGGGGTTCGATGAGGTGGATGTGGTGAAACTGTTTCTACTTGTGGGCGAGTCTGGAAATAAATATAAGATAGGCAATAACAGATTAAATAAAGAATTTAGGAGGGAATAGAGGGATATAGGGGCTGGGTGGGAACATAAGAACATAAGAAATAGGAGCATGAGTAGGCCATATGGCCCCTTGAGCCTGCTCCGCCATTCAATCAGATCATGGCTGATCTTCAACCTCAACTCCACTTTCCCTCCTGATCCCCATATTCCATGATTCCCCAAGAGTCCAAAAATCTATTCATCTCAGCCTTGAAAATATCCAAAGAATCAGCATCAACAGCCCTCTGGGGTAGAGAATTCCAAATATTCACAAACATCTGTATGAAGAAATTCCTCCTCATCTCAGTCTTGAACGGCCGACCCTGTATCCTGCGATTATGCCCCTAGTTCTAGCCTCTCTAACCAGGGGAAACAATCTCTCAGCTTCTACCCTGTCAAACCCCCTCATAATCTTTCATGTTTCAATGAGATCACCTCTCATTCTTCTAAACTCCAGAGAGTATAGGCCCATTCTACACAAGCTCTCTTCATAGGACAACCCTCTCATCCCAGAAATTAATCTAGTGAACATTCGTTGCACCGCCTCTAAGGTAAGTATCTCCTTCCTTAGATAAGGAAACCAAAACTGTACGCATTACTCCGGGTGAGGTCTCACCAATGTCCTATACAACTGTAGTAAGACTTCCTTACTCTTGTACTCCAACCCCTTTGCAATAAAGGTCAACATGCCATTTGACTTTCTAATTGCTTGCTGTACCTGCACACTAACTTTTTAGTAACTGTTTCTTGTATGAGGACACTCAACAACATTAAATAGTTTCTCACCATTTAAAAAATATTCTGTTTTTCTATTCTTCCTACCAAAGTGAATAACCTCACATTGCCACACTTTATACTCCAACTGCTATCTACTCACTCACTTAACCTGTCTATATCCCTTTGCAGACTCTTTGGGTTCAATTTTGAAATGGTGGTAGGTTGGTAGTGGTTGGGGGGGGGGAGGCAGGGGGACTGTGGTGAAGGTGCGCGTGGCAAACTCGAATAAAAAAAATGATCTTTTCCGATTGACAGGCTGGCAGCCGACAGAAGATCGGGAGGAGAGAGAGAGGTCGGGGGGAGAGGGAGAGATTGGGGGGAGAGGGGAAGATCAGGGGGAGAGGGGAAGATTGGGAGGAGAGGGGAAGATCGGGGGGGAGAGGGGAAGATTGGGAGGGAGAGGGACATTGAGGGGAGAGGGGAAGATCGGAGAGGGAAACATCGGGGGGCAGAGAGGGACATCAGAGAGGGACACCGGTGTGGGGGGAGAAGGGGAAATTGGAGAGGGTGACATTGGGGGTGGGGGATACGGACATCAGAGAGGGAGAGAGTGACATCGGGGGGGGAGAAGGGGAGATCGGAGAGGGAGACATCGGGGGGGGGTTAGTGGGACATTGGAGAGGGAGACATCGGTGGGAGAGGGTCACTTCAGAGAGGGGGACATGGGCGATCGGAGCAGGGGGGACAGGTAAGTTTATTTTGTTTTTTAACTTTGTGCAGTGGTTTTTTATTTAGTATATTTAATTTAATTTTGCCTGATCCGGCCCTTCACGGTTCTGGTTTCACCAGGCGTGAATCGGAAGCTGTGGGAAAGCCGCCTGGGTAAGTTTAAAATAATTTTAACTATCTACTATGTCAGAAATAAAGTACCTTAAGTACCTCAACGAGGTACATTTGTTTCTTTAACTATCATCCTGCCGGTTTTAATTGCCAGCGGGACTTCCGCATTCAGGAAGCACGCACACAGGCGCGTCTGTGGGAAACCCTGAAATCAACGGGTTTTGCCGGCTTCCTCACCCACTCGGGATTTCTCCGATTTTAGCAACCCCCCGCCCCCAATGCACCCGCAATTTGCTTTGAAAATCAAGGCCTTCGCATCCTCCTCACAGCTTACTTTTCCACCTAGTTTTGAATCATGAGCAAACTTGGATACTTTACACTCGGTCCCTTCATCTAAGTCATTAATATAGACTGTAAATAGCTGAGGCCCAAGCACCGATCCTTGCAGCACCCCATTAGTTACAGCCTGCCAATCCGAGAATGACCCATTTATCCCTACACTCTGTTTTCTTTAACCAATCCTCTATCCATGCTAATATATTACCCCCAAACCCATGAGCCCTTACCTTGTGTAACAACCTTTTATGTAGCACCTTATCAAATGCCTTTTGAAAATTCAAATATACTACATCCACTGGTTCTCCTTTATCTACCCTGCCAGTTATATCCTCAAAAAACCAGGTTGACTCTGCCTAATCATATTATGATTTTCTAAATGCCCTGTTACCACTTCCCTAATAATGGATTCCAGCATTCTCCAGACAACTGATGTCAGGCTAACTGGCCTGTAGTTCCCTGTTTTCACTCTCGCTCCCTCCTTGAATAGCGGGGTAACATTTGCTACCTTCCAATCCACTGGGACCGTTCCAGAATCTAGAGAATTTTGGAAGATCATAACCAATGCATCCACTATCTCTGCAGTCACTTCTTTTAGAACCCTTGGATGTAGGCCATCAGGCCTGGGCTTTTAGTCCCATTAGTTTGTCCAGTACTTTCCATTAATTGTTTTAAGTTCTTCACTCTCATTTACCCCTTGGCTCCCCATTATTTTTGGTATGCTTTTTGTGTGTCTTCCACTGTGAAGACAGATACAAAATATTTATGTAACGCATCTGCCATTTCCTGATTCCCCATTATAATTTCTCCTGTCTCTAATGGACCAAGGTTTACTTTTGTTACTCTCTTCCTTTTTACATACTTGTAGAAGCTCTTACAATCCGTTTTTATATTTCTTGCTAGTTTACTTTCATATTCTATTTTCTCTCTTTTTATCAATTTTTTGGTCGTCCTTTGTTGGTTTCTAAAACTCTCCCAATCCCCAGGTGTATTACTCATCTTGGCAACATTATAAGCTTCTTCTTTCAATCTAATACTCTCCTTAACTTCTCTAGTTAGCCATGGGTGGATCACTTTTCCCATGGAGTTTTTATTTCTCAATGGAATGTATATTTGTTGAGAATATTGAAATATTCCTTTAAATGTTTGCCATTGCTTTTCAACTGTCAAACCCTTTAATTTAATTTCCCAATCTACCTTTGACAACTCGCCCCTCATACCGATGTAATTGGCTTTATTTAAGTTTAAGACTAGTTTCTGACTTAAGTACGTTACATTCAAACTCAATGTGAAATTCTATCATATTATGATCACTCTTCCCCAGATGATCCTTAACTGTGAGATTACTAATTAACCCTGTCTCATTACATGATACAAGATCTAAAATAGCCTGTTCCCTGGTTGATTCCATGATGTATTGCTCTAGGAAACCACCTCAAATACATTCCATGAACTCGTCTTCCAAACTACCTTTGCCAATTTGATTTGTCCAGTCTATATGCAGATTAAAGTCCCCCATGATTACTGCATTACCTTTGTTACAAGCTCCTATTATTTCATGATGAATACTCTGTCCAATGGTATAGCTACAATTAGAGGGCCCATAAACTACTCCCACCAGTGTTTTCTGCCCCTTGTTTTTTCTAATTTCCACCCATATTGATTCTACTTCCTGATCTTCTGAGCCAAGATCCTTTCTTACCACTGTCCTTATGTCATCCTTTATTATTAGGGCTGCATCCCCTACTTTTCCGTGCATTCAGATAAGGAGCCTTTACTTTTGACTTTTTATCATTTTTTCCTGTTTTGACCTTACTTGTTGTTGCACTATTATTGGTAAACTCTCTGTCCCTTCCTGCCACACTCTGCTTATCTTTACCCAAGTCTCTATGTTGTTCTATTGTCTTAACTTTTCTCATTAGATTTCTAAATTTCCCCTCACCTGACCCCTCCCCCCACCTTTTTAGTTTAAAGCTCCATCTACAGCCCTAATTATTCGATTCACCAGGATGCTGGCCCCAGCCCGGTTTAAGTGGAGCCCGTCCCATCGGAACAGCTCCCTCTTTCCCCAGTACTGGTGCCAGTGCCCCATGAATCGAAACCCCTTCCTCCCACACCACTCTTTGAGCCACACATTTAACTCTCTGTTTGTCCCTGAAGAGGTAATTATAGTGGGAGGAGGCTCTTGTGGAGTATAAACTTTATGTACCATCTACAGGATGCACTGCAGCAACACGCCAAGGCTTCTTTGACAGCGCCTCCCAAACCCGCGACCTCTACCATCTAGAAGGACAAGGACAGCAGCACTTGGGAACAACACCACCTGCACATTCCCCTCCAAGTCACACACCATCTCGACTTGGAAATATATCGCTGTTCCTTCAACATTGCTGGGTCAAAATCCTGGAACTCCCTTCCTAACAGTACTGTGGGAGAACCTTCACCACACGGACTACAGCGGTTCAAGAAGGTGGCTCATTGTGCCACTTTTTGAAGGGCAATTAGGGATGGACAATAAATGCTGGCCTTGCCGGCGACGCCCACATCCCATGAACGAATAAAAAAAAAACACCGACATAGACCAGTTGGGCATAATGGCCTGATTCTGTGCTGCAGGTTCTACATACTTCTGCAATTCCATTCTTGTATATGTCTTCTGAGAGAGATTTTAAGTGATGTACTTAGGCCTGCTCCATAGCAACGACGGAGCTTTCTGCAACAGTCAAGTTCTTAAGAAAATACGCAAAATTCTTTCAAGCATGAGAAAAAAGGATTAAGTGAGACCTTATCAACAATGTAATAGAGCTGCTGATATGAAGCAGAACTATGAGGATTACAGTCCCTTTTGCCAACAGTGAATATGATGTAGTTCACAAATGCAGGTCAATTTGGTATGCAAGGAGCTACTAGAGAAAATCACATTGGCAAGAGCTGCCACATCCAGGATTGTGAAACTAAGGCCCCAATTTCCTAAGGCTCTGCTGGTGATGGAATTTGTTACTGGTGGTAGGTATGGGTAGAAAAATTGGCACCAACCTCACGTATCCAGTTTGTGGATTAGCTAAATTTTACAGTCGTGTTTGTAATGGAAACAGTGGTTATGTTACAGGGATACACAAGTCTAACATAAATAATATATTTGTACAGTTGGTGGTGAGCATCACTCTGTTTCTGCATTGAAAATTATTCCCCTCTACATTCACTTTTTGCTCAATGTCTAAGACATGGGGGAGGAGGAAATTTCCTCCAAGTGAGTTATGCCACCGCTGTATTTTAAAAAAAAGTGTTGTGTCTACTGGTGTTTTATAGAGGGATTTATACACAGGTTTCCTGGGTCTACTCATTTGCATACCCATTGGGGTAGGCATTGGCATAAAACCTGTGTAAAATGGGTGTAAGTAGCTTAACCGCATGGAAACTCAATGGGCAACCTTTAAAAATGCTGTACAGCCTGCACACTTCAGCAGCACACTGGGGAAAGAACCAGACAAGAATAGAATACTGTTTGGTGCTTTCACTTCACTGTGTGCCTTATTCATACTGTTATAGAATCATAGAATCATAGAAGTTTACAACATGTCCATGTCGCCCAGTTTATACCACTAAGCTAGTCCCAATTGCCTGCACTTGGCCCATATCCCTCTATACCCATCTTACCCATGTAACTGTCCAAATGCTTTTTAAAAGACAAAATTGTACCCGCCTCTACTACTGCCTCTGGCAGCTCGTTCCAGACACTCACCACACTTTCAGTGAAAAAATTGCCCCTCTGGACCCTTTTGTATCTCTCCCCTCTCACCTTAAATCTATGCCCCCTTGTTATAGACTCCCCTACCTTTGGGAAAAGATTTTGACTATCTACCTTATCTATGCTCCTCATTATTTTATAGACTTCCATAAGATCACCCCTAAACCTCCTACTCTCCAGGGAAAAAAGTCTCAGTCTATCCAACCTCTCCCTATAAGTCAAACCATCAAGTCCCGGTAGCATCCTAGTAAATCTTTTCTGCACTCTTTCTAGTTTAATAATATCCTTTCTATAATAGGGTGACCAGAACTGTACACAGTATTCCAAGTGTGGCCTTACTAATGTCTTGTACAACTTCAACAAGACATCCCAACTCCTGTATTCAATGTTCTGACCAATGAAACCAAGCATGCTGAATGCCTTCTTCACCACCCTATCCACTTGTGACTCCACTTTCAAGGAGCTATGAACCTGTACTCCTTGATCTCTTTGTTCTATAACTCTCCCCAATGCCCTACCATTAACGGAGTAGGTCCTGGCTTTTCAAGAAGCATAGTAACATCGGCTCCAAGAAGGGATCAGGGCATTGCACCAAGCTAAAGTAGAACATCACAGGACGTCACTCATTCCAGTCTGCAAGCCCTCCTAGAGGTAATTTGGGCTGGAGGCACAGACTTCTGAGTGTGGGTACCACCAATCCACCCGGAAATATCACTTGTGCCACCTGGAGGGTGAGTGCCAACTCTCTCAACCCCAAAACTGCAGAACAGTGTCGCAAAATGTTCCACATCCTCAGGAAGACAGGCAAGGTAACACATTGAACACCTCTGCCTTTCACTCAATATCTTCTTGCAGGATAAATTGGAACACAATACCTACCACAAGTAGGACACCAGAGACAGCTTCCCCAACCTTAAGTACCTCATCCCCTTGAAGGAGAAGGCCATCGAGCTTGTGGAGAGGCACTCAGCTCTTACTTTGGGACATGGTGAGGTTGTCAGCATCTTACAGGTGTCAGTTTACCAACTGAGCATATCCACTGTCATCCCTGTGAAACACCGCACAGGCACAACCTTCCACCCCTCTCTGTCTCCTTTATGCCAAGGGAGTAATGCTCACTCATTCTTAACTTCTAACTTTCAGCTAGATCCACCACAGCAACGGGCGGCACAGGAAGAGGATGATAATGATGGTGAAGAGAATGATAAGGATCAAGCCACCCAGGAGTCGCAGCTGCATGATCCTGCTGTCTCTCAGGATAGCAGCACATGCCAAACCTCCTGCCGGCCACAGCACAGCACTACACTAGTGGAAGGTGGGAGGCAACACAAACTGGCTAGGAGCAAACTGACATAAGACGAGGGTGACCTCAGTCCCATTACCCTTCTATACAGTATGAGGAGCCAGCCACTTTCTGCGATCCTGGTCCTCAGGTGGCATTTAGAAGGAGCACTAGAATAGGTGATAGAAGGGCACATATTGGCACCCAGAAGAAACAAAGTTTTAGGAAAGGAAACAGTGACTGTGTGCACTTTGCAATTGTATTAAAATAGATTGTGCAGTGACATGGTCCTTTGTTATTCATGGAGGTTAGAGTCATACAGGAAAGACTGCATTACTTTGGTGCTGACTTTTTCACTCAGGCGATGATGACTGACACAGTCATGTCTTACATTACAACAGTGACTATCATAGAATCATAGAAAGGTTGCAGCATGGAAGGAGGCCATTTAGCCCATCAAGTTTGTGCCGGCTCTATGCGAGAGCAATCCAGCTAGTCCCACTCCCCTGCCCTATCCCCGTAGCCCTGCAATTTTTTTTCCTTTCAAGTATTTATCCAGTTCCCTTTCGAAGGCCATGATTGAATCTGCCTCCACCACCCCCTCGGGCAGTGCATTCCAGACCCTAACCACTCGCTCTGTAAAAATGTTTTTCCTCATATCACCTTTGATTCTTTTGCCAATCACCTTAAATCTATGTCCTCTGGTTCTTGACCCTTCTGCCAATGGGAACAGTTTCTCTCTATCTACTCTGTCTAGACCCTTCATGATTTTGAATACCTCTACAAAATCTCCTCACTGTTCCAAGGAGAACAACCCCAGCTTCTCCAGACTATCCACCTAACTAAAGTCCCTCATCCCTGGCATCATTCTAGTAAATCTCTTCTGCAACCTTTCTAAGGCCTTCACATCTTACCTGAAGTGCAGTGCCCAGAACTGGACACAATACTCCAGCTGTGGCCGAACCAGTGTTTTATAAAGGTTCATAGGAACATAGGAACAGGAGTAGGCCATTCAGCCCCTCGAGCCTGCTCCACCATTTGATAAGATCATGGCTGATCTGTGATCTTGCTCTATATACCTGCCTTTGGCCCATATCCCTTAATACCTTTGGTTGCCAAAAAGCTATCTATCTCAGTTTTAAATTTAGCAATTGAGCTAGTATCAATTGCCATTTGCAGAAGAGAGTTCCAAACTTCTACCACCCTTTGTGTGCAGAAATGTTTTCGAATCTCACTCCTGAAAGGTCTGGCTCTAATTTTTAGACTGTGCCCCCTACTCCTAAAATTCCCAACCAGCGGAAATAGTTTCTCTCTATCCACCCTATCTGTTCCCCATCCAGTATCTCATCTATATCTTCCTTTACTGAGACTTCAGCACCCCCCCACCACCCCCGACCCTCTCCCGCCTGCCGTGAGGAGTTAATACCAAGGCCATTGTTTTATCACACAGCATGCTAACATCTATCACTTCATGGTTCACAACCAATGAAGATTAAAGTCAGTTTATGTTATTTAAATTGCATTTGCCTCCATGCTTAGCGTATTGCTTTATCAAACATGCAATATGAAAATTTAGAGGCGATCAATTATCTGACAGTTTCAATTATCGACCAATGGGCTTTACTCCATTCTGGTGCATTATGGAGGTTCCACTGTATAATCCGAACTTCAATGAGTATGATTTATGAATTTGCACTTCTGCCAGGGAGCTTTATCCTCCCCCCCCCCACCTCCTCCCCGAGCACATATGGGCTGCGGAAGTCAGTGGGTTTTAGACCTGCAACTTCTTAATGGCCCAGAAATTGCTCTTAAAATAATGGTGAGCCTATTAGTGGCGAAATCGAAGAACAGTCTTTTAATCTTATGCTCTCCTTATTTTGCTTTCTCTATGTCATTTTATAATACCTTATTGGGCACATCCAAGTTTTTAGTTTGCGCCGTCTGTGAATGAACTGCACTTCCAGGTTTTCACAGCGTAGCTTGCTTCAAGCTGCTTGGTTGAGGGGCCTTAGAGATCCTTTCACCACTCACACAGCCCGGGAAAGAACACTGATGTTGTTTGAATTTGCAGTTCAACAAAGTTGACGCCAAAAGGTCCTTTGCTTTTTGTGGTATATAGTAATGATTTTGAGTTAAATATAGGGGGCATGATTAAGAAGTTTGCAGATGATACAAAAATTGGCCATGTGGTTGATAATGAGGAGGAAAGCTGTAAACTGCAGGAAGATATCAATGGACTGGTCAGGTGGGCAGAAAAGTGGCAAATGGATTTCAATCTGGAGAAGTGTGAGGTAATGCATTTGGGGATGGCAAACAAGGCAAGGGAATACACAATACATGGGAGGATACTGAGAGGTGTAGAGGAACAAATGGACCTTGGTGTGCATGTCCACAGATCCCTGATGGTTGCAGGACAGGTGGATAAGGTGGTTAAGAAGGCATATGGAATACTTTCCTTTATTAGCCAAGGCATAGAATATAAGAGCAGGGAGATTATGCTAGAACTGTATAAAACACTAGTTAGGCCATAGCCTGAGTACTGTATACAGTTCTGGTCACCACATTACAGGAAAGATGTGAGGGTAGAGGATAGAGAGGGTACAGAGGAGATTTATGAGGATGTTGCCAGGACTGGAGAATTTTAGCTATGGGGAAAGATTGGATAGGCTGGGGTTGTTTTCTTTGGAACAAAAGGGGCTGAGGGGAGATTTAATTGAGGTGTTTAAAATTATGAGGGGCCTTGATAGAGTTGATAGGAAGGACCTATTTCCCTTAGCAGAGAGGTCAAAATCCAGGGGGGATAGATTTAAAGTAATTGGTAGAAGGATTGAGGGGAGCTGAGGAGAATTCTTTTCATCCAGAGGGTGGTGGGGGTCTGGAACTCACTGCCTGAAAGGGTGGTAGAGGCAGAAACCCTCATCACATTTAAAAATTACTTGGATATGCACTTGAAGTGCCGTAACCTACAAAGCCATGGACCAAGTGCTGAAAAGTGGGATTAGGCACGATAGCTCTTTTTCAGCCGGCACAGACACAATGGGCTGAATGGCCTCCTTCTGTGCTGTAAATTTCTAAGATTCTATGATTCTATGAAAAGAACACGGTAACTTAGTGGGTGAATTTAAATCTAATGAGCTGTGACCATTGCTGGTTCACCACTTGGAGCAATTTATGGGCCAATATACCAACTACCTCAGCAACCCCACAACTTTTATTATTTACATTTTTGTCTCTGTGTGTTTCTCGCTCTCTGCCAGGTCCATGATGACGGGTCATCCGAAAGAGGAATGTCATGTCGTTTCCCAGGAATAGTGTTAATTGCCAAAATAGTAGAGAAATAAAGAGGGAAATAAAGAGTTAATCTTTATAATATATTACAGCCAACAGTATAGTTTTACAAGCTGAGCTCCACTGTGACATTTAAACCATTAACTCCAAATAAATGCACATTTAGTTCAAATAAAGCATCAAATCGCTTCACAGTCACATTTGCCATACTGAATTCTGATTTAAGCAGATATTTATGAGTATGATTCCATCCAAGTATAACATTTTCCCTACTCATTTGTGTTTCATTGGTAAATATGTTATTGTCAGTCTAATACTGACAAGTACAAGCCAGGTTTATGCAACCTGTCCTCATAATTTAACTAGTTAATCCCTATTATCATTTTGGTGAATCTGCGCTGTACTATTTCAAAGGCTATCTTTCCTGAAGTTCAGTGCCCAAAACTGGAATTAAGTACTCTAGATGGGGTCTAACCAAGGCTCTGTACAACTGAAGCATCACTTCCTTACTTTTGAATTCCAACCCTTTTTACCTTTTTGATTACTTTTTATACCTGTGCACCATCTTTTAGTGATTTGTGTACATGGACACCTAAATCTCTTTGTACCTCCACAGCTCCTAGTCTTCCACCATTAAGAAAATATTTTGATTTGTCTTTCTTGGATCCAAACTGGATGATCTCACACTTCCTCCCATTGAACTCCATCTGCTATAGTTATTTTCAATTCTGTGCACTCTCATTGTTGATAATAATAACCTTATCAAACGCTTTCTGGAAGTGCATTTGGAAGGCATCCATAGACACTCCCCTATCCCCTGAATGCTGGAACTTCACAGCAGGTCTGTCTTCTGTTAAGAGAGAAGATAAGTTAATGTTTTGGATGTGAACCCTTCATGAGAATAGAAAATTGGAAACATTGGGTCACAAATTACTCACCTGAGGACTCCATGTTGCAAGAAAGTCCTCTCCGACTGCCGGCGAATCGATGGAGTAGGTTCGCGAATGCGTGCATGCACTGCAAAATACCAAAATCACAAATTTGTTCCCATTGGTTCACCGGCAGTTTGACAGTTATGAATTAAATGGCCACCTACGCTACAATCAAACACAATCAGGAAACATGAGTAAACTTACCCATCTGCCCAGCTGGAACGAAGATACTTACACCACCAAAAGGTACGCTGGAAAATACCAGCCCTACATTACTTTTTGAAAGTGCGGTGACTGTTAATGACTGCGAAACAACAAAAAATTACATTTTAAAAATGTGGAATGTCAAATTACTCTTAGTTTAATATTTTTGATCATTAAAAAAGATTAAAATTAAAAATTTAAACATTTTTTTTACTTTTAATTTCTGTAAGTTTCAGTAAATTAGATAATTTCCTTAGCTTTTTATAATAAGGTATGTTAAATTTTTATTTACACTATCATAGAGAAGTTCACTTTAAATGAATGAGTATTACTTGCCTGCTTGTGGGCGGGGCTTCCATTCTCACAGCCATTCCCCATATGCATCAGCCCACGCTGTTCAAGGCTGGGCTTATCTCATGATTTCTTTCCAGCCTCTCAATTCAAGCAATTCCACGCCATGGATGTGGAGTAAAGTTAAATCCGTTGATTTCATTCGTTGGGGCTGCTGCGGAGTTTGCCACGTCGGTCGGAGCAATTTCCGGCCCTAAGTGTTCCATTTAATGGAATGGAACACAAAATAAAGAGAGTGGGGTAGACGAGTGATAATGTATGGAATGGCTAAAGTGATTTTATTGAAAAATTGGAAAGAGGTGAAGACTGACGAACGTGTATAAAGATCATCCCAGTGAGGCAATGAAACAACATTAAAAGGACAAGGCTGGGATTTTTGTCGGAACAGCTGCCGCTCCTCCACCATGACTTCGCTGGAGGTACAGCAGATACCCTGTTTTTGATGCATTTCTGGCAAAGTTACTGCGGCAGAGCAGGAGCAGCTACTAGGAAACTGTCAATCCACAAAGGTGTGAAAACAGCTAGTGAGATGATCTGCATATACTTCAGGTTCACGTCAGATTCCACGTGTACACTGATGACACCCAGCTGTACCTCATCACCACCTCTCTCGACCCTTCCACTGTCTCTCATTTATCACACTGCTTGTTTGACATCCAGTACTGGATTAGCAAAAATTTCCTCCAACTAAATATTGGGAAGACCAAAGCCTTAGTCTTTAGTCCCCACCGCAAACTTATTACCCTAGCCATCAAGTCCATCCCTCTCCCTGGCCACCAAGGCTGAACCAGACCATTCGCAACCTTGGCATCCTATTTGACCTCACGATGAGCTTCTAACTATATATCCACTCCATCACCAAGACTGCCATTTCCACCGCCGTAGCATCGTCCATCTCCGCCCCTACCTCAGCTCATCTGCTGCTGAAACCCTCATCCATGCCTTTGTTACCTCTAGACTCAACTATTCCAATGCGCTCCTGGCAGACATCCCATTTTCCACCCTCCGTAAACTTGAGCACATCCAAAACTCTGCTGCCCCTCCTAATTCACACCAAGTCCCGTTCTCCCATCATCCCTGTGCTCACTGACCTACATTGGCTCCCGGTGTGGGAGCACCTCGATTTAAAAATTCTCATCCTTGTTTTCAAATCCCTCCATGGCCTCGCCCCTCCCTATCTCTGTAACATCCTTCAGTCCGACAACCTCCCAAGATTTCTGCACTCGCCAATTCTGGCCTTTTGCGCATCCCTGATTTTAATCGGCCCACCATTGGTGGCCATGCCTTCAGCTGCCTAGGCCCTAGGCTCTGGAATTCCCTCCCTAAACCTCTCCACATTTCTACCTCCATCCTCCTTTAAGACAGTTCTTAAAACCTACCTCTTTGACCAAGCTTTTGGTCACCTGTCCTAATATCTCCTTATGTGGCTCGGTGTCAAATTTTGATTGATAACGCTCCTATGAAGCACCTTGAGACGTTTTACTATGTTAAAGGTGCTATATAAATGCAAGTTGTTGTTCTTTTTGTTGCATTCACTTCCACCAGTTTCACCTCTTTCCAGCTTCTGAATAAATGGTTTGGGACGTTTTACTACATTAAAAGCGCTTTATAAATGTAAGTTGTTGTTGTTGAAGAAAATGTGTTTGGGTCTTCAACCTATTATCTCTCTTTGCCCTCCCCTCTTGCTCTGTACAGTTCCATTAACTAGTTCTCTTATTTCCCAGTTTTTAGTTCCAATGAAGGGTCCACACTCCAAACATTAACCTCCCCTTTCTCTTTACAGATGGCATACTTGATATGTATTTCCAGCATTTTATGTTTTTACTTTTGTCTCCTCTTGATTGTTTGAACATAAGAACATAAAAACATAAGCAATAGGAGCATGAGTAGACCATGCCACCCCTCAAGCCTGCTCCACCATTCAATCAGATCATGGCTGATCTTCGACCTCGACTCCACTTTCCCGCCCTATCCCAATATCCCTTGATTCCCCTAGAGTCGAAAAACCTATCCACCTCAGCCTTGAATATATTCAATGACTCAGCATCCACAGTCCTCTGGGGTAGAAAATTCCAAAGATTCACAACACTCTGAGTGAAGAAATTCCTCCTCATCTCAGTCTTGAATGACTGACCCCTTATACTGTGATTATGCCCCCTAGTTCGAGACTCTCTAGCCAGGTGAAATAATCTCTCAGCATCTACCCTGTCAAGCCCCCTCAGAATCTTATATGTTTCAATGAGATCACCTCTCATTCTTCTTAACGCCAGAGAGAATAGGTCCATTCCACTCAACCTCTCCTCATAGAACAACCCACTCATCCCAGGAATTAATCTAGTGAACCTTTGTTGCACTGCCTCCCAGGCAAGTATATCCTTCCTTAGATAAGGAGACCAAAACTGTATGCAGGTTTCACTAAAGCCCTGTACAACTGTAGTAAGACTTCCTTACTCTTGTACTCCATCCCCCTTGCAATAAAGGCCAACATGACATTTGCATTCCTAATTGCCTGCTGTATCTGCATACTAACTTTTTGAGTTTCTTGAACGAGGACAACCAAATCTCTCTGAACACCAACATTTAATAGTTTCTCACCATTTAAAACATATTCTGTTTTTCTATTCGTCCTACCAAAGTGAATATCTCACATTTCTCTACATTATACTCCATCTGCCACCTTCTTGCCCACTCACTTAATCTGTCTATATCCCTTTGCAGACTCTGCAAACTCTCCGGACTTTGGTGCTGTTGGAGTTTCAAGAAAAGCTCAGCAGAGGATAAAGTTTTAATTGCTTGTTACAGGATGACTCTTGTCTTATGTAAAGGACACTGACTTAAAGGGCATTCATCTTTTTTTTTCATCTTTTCTTTCACAAGGGTGCATTCAATGTATAATGACCTGCAGAATCCCTGTCTTAAATCTACTGTCTAGGTTCAGGCTTGAGGTAACGAATGTGGGTTTGGAGTGAGGTGGGGTAACCAATAAGTCCAACTACTACAGTGAACGTATGAGTTATAAAAATGCCACAAAGTAAGGAAATTATATAATTCTTGAGGAGAAGTGTTAAGATTGAAAATCTGCAGTTCAGCACATCCAAGGTAGCTTTCAATAAAATCCATATCCTATTACAACACTGCGGCATGGAGATTCCGCCAGGGGCACAATCTGGAAAACGGGCCCGGAATGCGCTTGACATTGCACCGGTTTTGCCGAGGTGAAGTTACGCCTATGTTTTCACTCAAACATATTTGCATAAGCCTGTAAGTAAAACCTCGCATGAATCAGCGCATATCGATCGTTATTGATTATTGACTGGAACATAACCAATGGGACCTCAAGATTATGAATTAAACTAATTTAAACTGAAAATTTGTTCAAATAATTGCTGCAGCTGAAAAAACAGGACAATCAGTGGTTTCAATTGACTGCTGGTCACAGGTCTTATGCAGCAAGGGCAGATCAATTGACTAAATTTGAACTCATTTAAACTGAATTTAAAGTAATTGTAGCAGCAGTATGAGAAACAGACCCGAGTGAGTCAACAATTGACTGCTGGTCACTGCAGGTCATTAACGATGGATTAATGTGAGCACGGGTGCCTGTGCGCTCGAAATTCTGAGTGCAAAGTGATGAACACCCCCAAATCAAATCAGGGACAGAAAGAGAAATAAAGAGAGGGGAAAGTATAATTGGATTGAGAGAAAAAAAGACAGAATGGAAAAGTAAGAAAAACATTTAAAAATTAAAAAATTGACATTTTAAAAATCCCTAACAACAATTTGCTAAACTCAGGAATGAGATTGAACAATTTAAATTATTCCCTACCTGAGCCAGAGAGGTTGATTGGCATTGCATTAACAATTATCACATTGTTAAAAAGGTACTTATGTTGTTAAGTTCCATCCCTAACTTTCTGTGGCAAGTTTAATGGACAATTAATGCGCAAATCCAGCAAGTTCTTAAAAATAAAGGGGAGGTTAAGGGCGAGATGCTGTTTGTGCGAAGCAATTGCAGAGCGACGTAAATTGACCAGCAAATTGTGGAGATTCACAACTCACACTGTATCTTTTAATTCCCTGAAGTTGCTGGCTGATTTGTTGGTTAATAATGGCGTATATCGTTAACACACCGTTATTTTTCCAGCAAGATCCAGCCCAATATTGTTGTCTGCTGAAAGCAGCAGATTTAACTTAAATGCCAACATAATGTTCAATGTAATATAACATCCCTCTCTCAGTTCACGACAGAGTGAAACTCACCATCGTTGGCTTTAAAACCCAGTAATTGATCCCGAGGTCAAGTAAACTTGCATGAACCGTGCAGAGTTTACTAAATTGTTTTCGTTCACTTTGAGACTAAGGCAAGACTTGGAATAAAAAAAATCCTATATTTAGCATTATTACCAGATGGAGCTTGCATTTCTAGCCTCCGGCTATGAACTGCTAAACTGAGCTGCGGTTAATTTCAGTTTACACTGTTTCAGAGAGCTCAAAACAAATAACCTGGAGCAACTCCTATCAGGAGATAAGTGCTTCCAATAAACTGTTGAAGATGTGCAAGCCCTGTGTCTAATTTGAGTATTTTATGAAATGATTATGTATACTTATTACCTAAATGATAAACAACAATTTAAATTATTATTTAAATCAGTGTATCTTTAATTACTGAACTGTTCATCAAGTCATATCTGATTAAATTTGAAGGGATTACACAACTAGCATTTGACAGGAATGTGGATAATATGTGTGATCATGTGAATCAATTGTTTATTACATGCATGCCCATGCACATCTTCAGTTTTTTTGCTTCTGGAAGACTGGAGTAACATTTTGAGCCATGAGCAGGAAGAATAAAAGGAAAACAAATCAAAATTTATTTGCAATTTCAGAAATTATGGGAGCAAATAAATTAATAAACTTCACAATTTTCGAGACAGATACTCGCTTTACATTTGCAGATCTCTGGTGATGGTGCTTACAGGAGGTCAGAGGGCAACACACGCAACTGCACTTCAGCAATAGAAAAATCTATAGTCCGTGAGGTGATATAATGCTCTTATCCTTATTGAGCAGTGTATAGGCTGTTTTAGAAAGACGGGAGCATTATGCCACCTCCATTGCCCATCAAGAGAAAAAAAAAATTCTATAACTGTGTCCCTTTGCCTCTTTCCTGCTTTATAATTATTTTATGTCACTCTCTGGCTTTTATCTTCCACTCTTTCTTTCTCTTTCTTCTCCCCATAGCTATTGCGCACTTTTCTCATTGTGGTGTCTACGTTATTCTGTCCAACTTATTATTATTGTTTCTGTTTCCCCCTTTCCATAAACCTTTCCTTTCCTCTCTCTTTGATATGTCTCCAATGTCTCTCTTTGGCTCTACCACATGCTAGAGAGGAAAGATGTGAAGGCCTTAGAGAGGGTGCAGAAGAGATTTACTAGAATGATTCCAGGGATGAGGGACTTTAGTTATGTGGATAGACTGGAGAAGCTGGGGCTGATCTCCTTGAAACAGGGAAGGTTAAGAGGAGATTTGATAGAGGTATTCAAAATCATGAAGGGTCTAGATAGAGAGAAACTGTTCCCATTGGCGGAATGGTCAAGAACCAGAGGGCATAGATTTAAGGTGATTGGCAAAAGAACCAAAGGTGACATGAGGAAAAACTTTTTCATACAGTGAGTGGTTAGGATCTGGAATGCACTGCCTTCACTAGGCTGATGGGGGTGGTACAGACAGATTCAATCATGGCTTTCAAAAGGGAACTGGATCAGTATTTGAAAGGAAAAAATTTGCAGGTCTATGGGAATAGGGCAGGGGAGTGGGACTAGCTGGATTGCTCTTACATAGAGCCGGTGCAAACTTGATGGGCCAAGAGGCCTCCTTCCGTGCTGTAACCTTTCTATGATTCTATGATTTCTATGTTCATTTCCATATGTACTTAATGCCCATCTCATACTATTTTAAGGCCTAGGGTACACTGTAGGATGGAAATGAGGGTGGTGTGATGCCATCAGAGGTGTTGTAACATGGATGGTTGAGAGAGAAGGGGGGCTGTGGGTTAGTCCAGGAGCAACTGTGTGTTGGAGATCAATGGGGATGCAGCCAGGATGAAGCAATGAGTAGGATGGGAGGGAATGGATGGGCTGGCTGGGTTGTAGCAACAATAATGATGGGTAACTAAGGGATGACTGTACTTGGGGGGGGTGGGGGAGTGGAAACTGAGACTACTCAGGAGGTGGAAGAACAGGGGCTACTGGGAGTCTGTGGGTCAACAGGAAATGGGTTTGAGGCAATGGGGGTTGGGATAATGAAGCACTGAGGGGATAGGAGTACTGGAGGTGGGACCAGTGGGGTAGGTGATGTAGGAGGAGAGGACTGGAATAGGATAGAAAGTGAAGGTACTGTGGACTAGAAGGGGACTAGGCTGATGGAGAACTGAGGGGGGAGCTGGGAGCACTAAGGGGAGACCCAGCACTAAGGGGAGACGATGGCTGGAAGCACTGGTGGGGAAGACGGGGAATGGGAAAAAATGTGATACAAACTTTGAAGCAGCCCAGGACCCAAGTAATGGCCTGAGCAGGGAACAGAACACTAGTGCCACCTGGAAGCACAATAGAGGTGCTAGGTTTAGAAGATGTGATGTGGAGATGCCGGTGATGGACTGGGGTTGACAAATGTAAAGAATCTTACAACACCAGGTTAGAGTCCAACAATTTTATTTGAAAATCACAAGCTTTCGGAGGCTTCCTCCTTCGTCAGGTGAATGTGGGAATCCTTGAACTTTTCGCATTTATATTCAGAGAACAATACCTGGTGATTACAGATAATCTTTCCAACTGCCCGTTGGAAAGATTATCTGTAATAAGGTTGAGAAGACACAGTTGAGGAACCTGCAGAGCAGTATTGGTAAATATGCACAACACCAATCAACCTGTCTGTGTCTCCATCTCAAATTTTGTCACTTCCCTCCCTTATCTCTCTCTCCTACCTCCATTTTTATTCTCCCTCCTCAAATTTTCTCTCTCTCCACTTCTGAGTCTCTTCCAAATACAGTAGAAAACAGCTAACTGTAACGTAAATCTCTCTTTGTCAGTCTATGTGTCTTACTCATACAATACTGTTTCACTTTTCACTCTATTTCCTGTTGCCCCCTTTTGCGGTCATTATTGGTCTGATTTAATTGCCTCGATCCCTGATTCATTCTCTTTCTGCCCCACACTTAGTCAATTCAAATCTTGCCTAGACCCAATCTGAGTCTTTTCCCACTGTATCTGTATTTGGCTCTCTTGCAATACTTGTGGACAGTCATTGTGAGAGATGAGCTAGTATGTAGTAGGAATTGTTTTTGCTTTCAAAGTTGCCTTTGAAAGAGTGTAAAAGTCCAAACTTCCATTTTTTTTAATGTGGATGGCTGGTTTGGGAAAAGGAAAATTTGCATTGGTGCAGTAGGGGGTCCTCTCCTGAACTTATGGTGAAGGCATACTGTTGGTATATAGCAGAGAGAGATTAACTCTACAGTTAACTATTCTGTATTTGGGAGAGCCTGATACTGGGGTCCCAAAGTGAGAAAATATTCAATTTCCAGGATTCACCTTAAAAGGTAGGTAAATTATCTTTGTTTTAAAAATAAATGAATTAATGGCTATTCTGGTTTAACACAATTTCATGCGCAACTTAGATCAACTTAAAAAAAGGAAAGAGTTCTGAATTTTTTGAGTAAAGGGTAAGGTCTGTATGAATGAAAGGTGAATGGAAGGTCATTATTCCATTGTGGTAACTATTAATTAATTACACTATTTAGATTCATTTTATATATTTAGCAGTTCACCTGCAAAATACATTTTCCTACATGTCCAAAACTGCAAGTCCTCACTATACAAGTTGTAAGTTCTAATCAAGAGTCTATTAGGGACAATTTATCAATGAATTTGATAATTATATCAGCTTACGTTTAATAATTAAGTTCATTATAAAATAGATGTTCCGTTTAGCTTCACATTTATATAGTTTCTTTGTTAAATTGATATATTTTTCTTCATTTTATTACAGATAATGTGCAGAGGAAAATCAGTGGAGGACAGGGGAAAGGTTCGGCTTAGTGGGTAAGGGGGAGGAAAAAGGCAGCAGAGGGAGCTTAATTGACATATTTTTATTCTACATTATGGAATTGGTGGGTAGTTTGTTTTGTTTCTTTTTCCTGCAGCAGTTGCCACAGCAGACATTGGAATCTGCGTCCAGCTCATGTGTGCTGACATTTTTGCTGAAGGATTAAATGTTTCATTGCAATCATAGAACCATAGAAAAGATACAGCACAGAAGGGGGCCATTCGGCCCATCATGTCCGTGCCGGCTCGAAGAACAACCAGGTGTCCATTCTAATCCCACCTACCAGCAGCCGGTCCGTAGTCCTGCAGCTTTCAGCACTTTAGGTGCAGGTCCAGGTACTTTTTAAAAGAGTTGAGGGTCCCTGCCTCTACCACCAATTCGGGCAGTGAATTCCATACACCCACCACCCTCTGGGTAAAAAAGTTTTTCCTCATGTCCCCTCTAACCCTTCCGCCAATCAGCTTAAATCTATGTCCTCTAGTTCTTGAACTCTCCGCTAGGTACTCCCTGTCTACTCTATCGAGGCCCCTCATAATTTTGTACACCTCAATCAAGTCACCCCTCAGCCTCCTCTGCTCCAAGGAAAATAACCCCAGCCTATCCAATCTCTCCTCGTAGCTGCAATTTTCAAGCCCTGGCAACATTCTTGTAAATCTTCTCTGCACTCTCTCCAGAGCAATTACGTCCTTCCTGTAATGTGATGACCAGAACTGCGCACAATACTTCAGCTGTGGCTTTACCAGCATTTTGTACAGTTCCATCATTACATCCCTGCTTTTGTATTCTATACTACGGCTAATAACGGAGGGCATTCTGTATGCCTTCTTCACAACCTTATCTATCAGTACTGCCACATTCAGGGACCTGTGCACATGCACTCCAAGGTCTCTCACTTCCTCTACCCCTCTCAATATATTCCCATTTACTGCGTATTCCCTTTTACTGTTTGCCCGCCCTAAGTGCATTACCTCCGGGTTGAACTCCATTTGACACTTTTCCACCCACTCCACCAACCCATTGATATCTTCTTGGAGTCTACAGCTATCCTCTTCACTATCAACTACATGGCCAATTTTTGTGTCGTCTGCAAATTTGCAAATCATGTCCCCTACATTCAAGTCCAAATCATTAATATATACCACAAACAGCAGGGGACCCAACACTGAGCCCTGTGGCACACCACTGGAAACGGATTTCCATTCGCAAAGACATCCATCGACTTTCACCCTTTGTTTCCTCTCACTGAGCCAATTTTGGATCCGTTTTGCCACATTTCCCTGTATCCCATGGGCGTTTACCTTTCTGACCAGTCTGCCATGTGGGACCTTGTCAAATGCCTTACTAAAATCCATGTAGACATCATCCACTGCACTACCCTCATCAATCCTCCTTGTCACTTCCTCAAAGAATTCAATTAGATTTGTAAGGCATGACCTTCCCTGAACTCCATACTGACTATCCCTGATTAAACCATGCCTTTCCAAGTGACAGTTTATCCTATCTCTCAGTATTGTTTCTAAAAGTTTGCCCACCACTGAGGTAAGGCTGACCGGCTTATAATTGTTCGGCCTTTCCCTCGTACCCTTTTTAAACGATGGGACTACGTTTGCAGTCTTCCAGTCCTCCGGTACATCCCCTGAATCTAGTGAGGATTGGAAAATGATCCTCAGAGCATCCGCTATTTCCTCCCTGACTTCTTTCAATAGCCTAGGAAACAATCGATCCGGCCCTGGTGACTTATCAGCTTTCAAGTACTCCAGTCCCTCTACTACATCCTCTCTCGTTATGTTTACCTTATCCAATAAAACACTGCTATTTATACTGAATAATAATCTGCAATTTATTACCAGAAAATAACAGTACATATATCCGAATGACTCTATATCATTAAGCTTATAAATGGTGTCAGGGAGATTTGGTCAGACTACGCAGACAACGGAATCGCAACTTTTCATGTAAACCAAAATTGAAATAGTCCCAGCTATGAATCAGGTTTTGACACATTGGGCTCAATTTTCACACCCACGATCGGGTGCGTTCGTGGCGGGAGGGCTGCGAAAATCAGGGATTCCCAGAGCGGGTCCGGAGCCCGGCTCCAACCCGCGCACTTCCGGGTTCCCCAATGACGCGCTGACATGTGCGCGCAGCCCCCGCATGTGGGACTCCTGCCGGCAATTAAAGCCAGCGGGGTGCCACTTGAAGTAATTAACCAGGTACTTCAGGTCATTCACAGACCTGATTGACCTGATATTTTAGGAGGGGTGAGATTTTCAGATCAACTGGGACTGTTTCCCGTATTGGGGGAAACACTCCCAGTTGAAATGGACGTGTTTCAGCAATCAGCCTGTGGCAGCTGCAAAGGTCCATTTGACAGGTGGTGGGGGAGACCCTCACTCACTGCAGGAGGCCACTCTGTCACTTTGGACAAAGTTTGGCCTCCACCACCCTCCTCCTAACAATAAAAGTCACCAACCTGCGCACTTACCAAGGTGTCCAGAGACATTTACCTACTTTGCAGACCCCCTCAAATGTACATTTTCCAGATGGGGGCCGCCGTAGCTGCAGTCATGACCTCCTCGGAGGACGAACAGCATCTCCAGCCTCGCCGGCCACGCCGTCCATCTCTGACACGTGGAGCTCCACAACACAGTACTGTCACAGATCCCCCTGCACAGCAGGAGGGAGGGCAACAGCAGAGAGAGATGCGTCGCAGAAGGCACTACCCTCGCCACACGGTCTACAGACCGAGGCTCAGCTTCCTGGACCTCTCTGAGCAGCAGTGCACATGGAGGCTCAGAGTCACTCAACATGTAGTCGTGGACATCTGCAGCCTCTTTCATGCCGAGCTGCTCCTGGCTGGCCCAAGCACCATCTTCTTACCTGTCGCTGTCAAAGTCACCACTGCCCTCAACAACTTCTCCTCCGCATCCTTCCAGGGTACCACCAGTGACATCATTGATGTCTCTCAGTCATCTGCACAAAAGAGCCCTGCAAATACACCCACTCTGCAGTGACACAATTGGTGGCATCAGTTGTGGGTCTTCATAGTGATCCTCAGGAAAGGGCATTATTGCACAAACCAGGCAAGATTCGCAAAGACATGGCAGTAGTGGTGACAATATAATATGTGATGTGAGTTGATCAGAAATTAAATGGAAGTAAAAACCATGACAAACCCTCAAACACCCTTGTGCATCCCCTTCATGCTCACGACTCGTTTGCCTTACACTTATCTACTGCACATATGTGATGCATGCCCTGTGGCTGCAGCACAGGTAGTTGCAGGTTGAGTGAGGCTGACCGTGAAAGAGATGCACGAGAGGGTGAGTATGAGATAGAGCCATGAGATTGTATGAGGATTGGGTTGAGTGGTAGTGTTGGGATGAGTACTGGCGAGGTGACTAAGTGCAGGTAAGATGAGGATGAGCTTTGAGTGGGCGTGAGGGGTGATGTGACAGAGTAGTGTTGGCAGTGCAGAAAGAGATGTGGGGTGGGGGCGGTGATGTGGCAGACGGAGTGTAGGGGAATGAGTAAGTGTACTCACTTGGCTGACCTACTTAGGTCATTGAAGCGCCTCCTGCACTGTATGCAGGTGCGCGATATGTTGACGGTGCAGGTGACCTCCTCTGCCACCTCGAGCCAGGACTTCTTGGTGGCAGAGGCAGGCTGCATCCTCCCGCCCGCCGGGGGGAAGATCTCTGTCCTGCCCCTCCTCCTCACCCCATCCAATAAGACCTGGAGTGAGGCATCATTAAACCTGGGAGCAGCCTTCCCCCTGGGCTGCTCCATGCTGTAATTTTGCCTATTTTCTGCAGCATCAGTCAGTGGAGGACTGCCCCTTTAAATAGGGCTCCTCCAGCTGACACCCTATGCTGCCTTTGCGCAGTCCGCCCGCTGTGCAGCTTTCCAGCGCGAAACCCGAAAGCAAAGGTAAGTACCTTCAATCAAGGTGCGATTGCGTGCGGAGCACGCCGATTTCACCGGGTGCGTTACCCATGCGTCCAGTCGACCCCCCGCTGCCAACCAGCCGCCCTCCTAATATCGGGCCCATGATGGCAAGTTTCAGCTACCAGAAGAGTGAGCTGCTTTCATTGGGAATCTCCCTGACATTTTGGGAGAATTTGAGGCAATATTAATTGCATGAGAACTCATGGCACAGCCTTTTTTAAAAAATATTTATGATTTGCCTATATTTCCCATTATTCTTATCCTAGCTCCCTATTTTAAAAAAATTATTTGCTTCACTTTTATTTTTAATTTTCTCTCAAAATTATTTTTGATATCTGATTTTTTTAAAAAAAGTGACATTATTTTCCCACGGATCCAGGTCATGCTCACTTAAGCTCTCTCCTATGCCTGATCTAAGTCTCCTTTCGCATCTGAGTATGGCTGCAGACTGCATACCCCAGCTCAGTCAGCCTCCCTTTCTGACCTAAACTCCCCATCTTGCCCATGACAGTTCTTCATCCATCTGATTGTATATGTCTAATAATAGCATTTCTAACCAACAGGAAAAATTCAACAATTCAGGGGAAAAAAATCACAATCTTGCCCATAAACGTAATTCCTAAAACTTCCCCTGACTTCCATGAATAGCAAGGTAAACTTTCCCCCTTAATTCACGATCCCCACCCATTTAACTGATCCCCCGCATGCACGTCAATCAGATTTAACAAAACAAAACACTGATTAGTATATAAGGAATGACACTTAGGTGAGGATTGGAGAACAGCAGTCACCTGCAACGCTATTATGACTCCAACAGTACTATGACATTCAACTTGGTAGTATGAAATTAAAATAATATCAGGCTTTGGATTTATTTTTCTCCCCCCTTCTGGTGGTTAAGATCTATTTCTGGGGCTCAAAAGGACACCTTCAATAAAGTGGGTGAGCAACCAACCATTTAATTTTCCTCAGTGTATATAGCAAATCCTTCATGTCTGACGTAATAGCTGGAATCATTTTGCTGGCTGCCGCTCGGCACAGTTGGAGATCAGAACAACAGGATTTAAGCCATGCAACTGGTGCAGTTTACATTAATAGCCTCTTTCCTCTTGGTTGGACATACTGCACCAATAGATTGAGGCAAATGGTTGTAGTTAAGTAGAAACTTACATATTTAAGTTTAGCTTTTGGCACCATAAAGAGAAATCATAAAATCAGAGGGTCATGAGTTTATTCATCATAAAACAACAATAAAATGTATCTAATACAAATTTAAGATTGTTCCTAAAGTTGACTGTACATAAGAGAATTTTTTAAAAATCTCCCCATTAATAAGGAGTTCCAGGTAGCCTTCATTTGCTTGTTAGTTCTAAGTGTTTCATTTTTGTGATAGAACTGTTTTCTCTCACGATTATTGGTGATGTCCAATGTATGTACCAAGGGAAGATTGAACATTGTACCTTTAAAGCTTCTAGCTAACTTCTGACCTGAGGCCTATCTCCTCGGCACTAAGGAAAGATTTGAACATCATGCCTTGACAGCTGTTAGCCTACGCCTGACTTGATTTAAAATAGCTTAACTGTTCTAACTTTCAAAGGAGAGTATTGTAAAAAGAACATATTGGGCCGGATTTTGCTGTGAGAATAATGGTGAGGCTAACAATGCTCAGTGTTAGTTATGTGCAAATCGGACAGCAACTTCCCACGAGCACACATGTGCTGTTAAACACAAGAAACGGGAAGATACTGCCTGAGATGCATCGCCCCTTCGTAAGTTGCGCGAAAATGGCATCTCATCCCATTCAAATGAATTGAACAGCATGAAGATCCTGCACTGATGTCGTAGATATGGACTAAACTCGCCAGAAAAGGTTAGGACTTGTTTGAACTGACGCAAGGAGCCTGTCTTGCCACCATTTAAAGCTTGTGCATATTTAATTAAGCCAGTATTCAGCCGGAGGGAGCTTTTTAGCTGTCAGGGACTTGTACAAAAAGTCTGTGAGAGCCGGATGTCAGATTTTTTCACATTTTTTCCAAATTTATGTAACATCAAAAGAGTCGTGGAAGTGCTTAAAGAAGCCTGTTTGAAAAAGAAGGGCCTGTACGCTTTGGAGTTTAGAAGAATGAGAGGTGACCTCATTGAAACGTACAAGTTTCTGAGTGGGCTTGACAGGTAGATACTGAGAGGTTGTTTCCCCTGGCTGGAGAGTATAGAATTAGGGGACATAGTCTCAGGATCAGGGGTCGGCCATTTAAGACTGAGATGAGGAGGAATTTCTTCGCTCAGAGGGTTGCGACTCCTTGGAATTCTCTGCTCCAGAGGGCAGTGGATGCTGAGTCGTTAAATATGTTCAAGGCTGAGATGGATAGATTTTTGGACTCTAGGGGAATCGAGGGATACAGGGATTGGGCGGGAAAGCGGAGTTGAGGTACAAGGTCAGCCACGATCTTATTGAATAGCGGAGCAGGCTCGAGGGTCCATATGGCATACTCCTGCTCCTATTTCTTATGTTCTTATGTAGGGGAAAAAATGCCTTTTCCACTCTGGATCTCACCGTTTATAAAAAGTTTTCAAAATTTATTTACAATTTTCTATATTTAAGAGGTCATTTGAAGACTCTATTCATTTCTCTGTAAGACTCCTGGTTAAATTGGTGGGCGTGTCTTCTCTTCACTGTTTTTTGTCCCATATGATTAGACTTTCTCTTGCACGTTTCCAAACACTGCTCAGATGCCGTGTAGAGGGCACCGCACTGTATTGCGCTCCCGATGACAGGAACTTTCCATGCATAAACCCATGGAATGTCTATGGGCAAGTGCAAGTTTTACAGAAGTGCTCACAGGCAAAGCTGAGAAATCTTACCTTGAAAACTACAGGACATTCCTAATTCCCTTTGTCAGCCAGTTAATTGCATTTAGAAAGGGAGTGAAACTACATATAATTTTAAAAAGTCTAATTTTTGTAAGAAGTAATAGGCTTAAATCTCTGATTTGCTAATCAGAATTACAATGGATGAGCATTAAAAAAAAATGTACTTTGAATTGCAATGTTGCAGCTTTAACATCAAATCCTCTCATGAGGTAAATATCAAAGAAAAGGTCATCCAAACCAAACTGGTCGTGTCAGCTGCTTTTTCCTAGCAAGCAGTCTTCTGTTTGATGTGTCCAGATATTGCTGTATGAGCAAGTCAGGAAAAGTCAAGGACTGGCTCATTTATTTCAATTTCAGTGTTTTGCTCATCAAGGGCAATTCATCCTGGTCTACGCTGTATAAGAGAACTGAGGTAACTCCAAAAAAACATATTTGCAAAATGTTAACCAGGATAGAAAAAATAATGTTAAACAGCTGCCAAACTCAGTATCACATCTATATACAAAGAAAATGTCAAAGGTGAGAGTAGTGATGATCTGTTATCACGTTCAGCTTTTGCAGCAAATATGCGACAGCTCATCAAGATAAAGGCTGCGAGAAGGGACATCATATTTATTTTTGTTGACTGTGAAATGATAGAAAACTATATGTTTCTACTGAATTGGAGCACTATTGTGACAGATACTGTAATCAGTGTAAATGTTAATGTTGGCAACAATCTCCTAAAAGTGAACAATTTTGCAATCACAGCCTGCGCAAAATAAGAAAAAAAATATTATATTTATATTTACAAAAAGCTAACCCTAATTTGGTTAAAACTTACCAGTTGTAAGTGAAACTCTCTGGGCAACAGTAACATAGGATTACATATGATTTTGAGTTTAAAAACTTTAATTATCTCTGCTCCTCTCATGCTTTCAGATGAGACCAAGATCTCCTCTGCCGATTCAGACGAATCTTAACGACACTATTTAGAATCATAGAACCATAGAATGGCCTCAGCACAGAAGGAGGCCATTCGGCCCATCGAGCCTGTGCCAGCTCTTTGTAACAGCAATCCAGTTAGCCCTATTCCCCCACTCTTTCCCCGTAGCCCTGCAAATTTGAAGAACAGGGAATTCTCCCGGTGTCCTGGTCAACATTGCCTGCATTTCAAATCTAGTTTATGTAAAGCCCTTGAGATTTTTTACCAGAGATCTGTTAAGGCACTATAAAAACATGAATCATTTTATTTTTAGTTTCAGAGACATCAGCAGTTTGCTGTCTCAGGAATCAAAAAGAATCTAAGACTGACAGTAACATTTATAGGGGACTCGCTTTATAATGTTCCTTTCTCAACTTTCACATAAGATAACAAGGATATTAAGAACAGCGAATAGCTAGCCACCCACTTCAGGGAGTGTTGGGCCACATCACCTGGTTAATACCTTCCAGATGATTCCCTGAAGGTTGAGATGTTCCTTAAAATTCAGCTAACACCACCGAGGGATTATTGTAGGCTCCTTTAAAGGATTTTTTTAATCTGGAAAAGAAAGAGAATCCAATACATCAATTGACAGCTTGGAGCACATGAAGGTTACTCTCAGTAAAGGTAAGGAATCTTACAACACCAGGTTATAGTCCAACAAATTTATTTTAAAATCACAAGCTTTCGGAGATTATCTCCTTCGTCAGATGAATGAATGAAAAGGTTCTCAAATCGCATATCTTATACTATGTTGGGACAGCATCACACCAATCAAAAGGTGTCGTTGTTATTCAAACAGGCCAGTCACGGAGAACAGCACGTCCCAGTACACTAGATATACATTGTGTCTATTACACAGGCAGGCAGAAAGAAACTCAAAATGGCAGAGAGAGAGAGAGAGAATTTTAAAAAACATATAATTTTTTTCCCCCCTTCTTCACTGCACAGGACCTCCAACCAACGCTATACACCAGATACATCGACGACATTTTCTTCCTATGGACCCACGGCGAAGAATCACTGAAGAGACTACACGATAACATCAACAAGTTCCATCCCACCATCAAACTCACCATGGACTACTCCTCAGAATCGGTTTCTTTCTTGGACACACAAATCTCCATCAAAGACGGGCACCTCAGCACCTCACACTACCGCAAGCCCACGGATAACCTCACGATGCTCCACTTTTCCAGCTTCCACCCCAACCACGTCAAAGAGGCCATCCCCTATGGACAGGCCCTACGAATACACAGGATCTGCTCAGACGAGGAGGAACGCGATGGACACCTACAGACGCTGAAAGACGCCCTCGTAAGAACGGGATATGACGCTCGACTTGTCGATCGACAGTTCCGACGGGCCACAGCGAAGAATTGCATAGACCTCCTCAGAAGACAAACACGGGACGCAACCAACAGAGTACCCTTTGTCGTCCAGTACTTCCCTGGAGCGGAGAAACTACACCATGTTCTCCGCAGCCTTCAACATGTCATCGATGACGACGAACACCTCGCTAAGGCCATCCCCACGCCTCCACTGCTCGCCTTTAAACAGCCACCCAACCTCAAACAGACCATCGTTCGCAGCAAGTTACCCAGTTTTCAGGAGAACAGCGTCCACGACACCACACAACCCTGCCACGGCAACCTCTGCAAGACATGCTAGATCATCGACACGGATACCACCATCACACGAGAGGACACCACCCACCAGGTACATGGTTCATACTCCTGTGACTCGGCCAATGTTGTTTACCTCATACGTTGCAGGAAAGGATGCCCCGGAGCATGGTACATTGGCGAGACCATGCAGACGCTGCGACAACGGATGAACGGACACCGCGCAACAATTGCCAAACAGGAGGGTTCCCTCCCAGTCGGGGAACACTTTAGCAGTCAAGGACATTCAGCCACCGATCTTCGGGTAAGCGTTCTCCAAGGCGGCCTTCGAGACACACGACAACGCAAAATCGTCGAGCAGAAGTTGATAGCCAAGTTCCGCACCCATGAGGACGGCCTCAACCGGGATCTTGGGTTCATGTCACGCTACACGTAACCCCACCAGCAAAAAGGGGGGGAAAAAATTATATGTTTTTTAAAATTCTCTCTCTCTCTGCCATTTTGAGTTTCTTTCTGCCTGCCTGTGTAATAGACACAATGTATATCTAGTGTACTGGGACGTGCTGTTCTCCGTGAGTGGCCTGTTTGAATAACAACGACACCTTTTGATTGGTGTGATGCTGTCCCAACATAGTATAAGATATGCGATTTGAGAACCTTTTCATTCATTCATCTGACGAAGGAGATAATCTCCGAAAGCTTGTGATTTTAAAATAAATTTGTTGGACTATAACCTGGTGTTGTAAGATTCCTTACATTTGTCCACCCCAGTCCATCACCGGCATCTCCACATCAGTAAAGGTGTTTGGGAACTAAATGAGAAAATAAAGGTTAAAAAGTCTATGCAATGAAGGAATGACTAATTGTGATTGTAAGGGAATAAGGGACTGTAAGGGGAGGGGGCAAGGTTTGGATTGTGAGGGAACTATAGGAGGTGATTCCATGACCCACTGGGAGCACAAAAAAAGGATAGAACAAGAGCTTACAACAGTGCGACACCAAACCTTCGATCCATGCTCCCTGTGAGCGTGTCACCCAACTGGAAGTGTGGGATCATGGGACCACCCCTTACATTCCATCATCAACATAAGCACATGGGTTGGTCAGTAGCACCCAGACTTATTGAAATCCTAACTTCCTCCAGCCTTTCAATTAATCTTTGAATGTTAAGTGATACCATAAGTCAGGTTACATTAAAGCAGGGGATAGTCAAAAGGCCATGGTGAAGGTGTGGACCAATATCCAGAAGCCAAACAATAGCTATTTTGTTCTCGTTTTCTGTTGGTAGGGGATTGTTATATGGTTAGGGAGGAGGATTTACATGAGCTGAGCAGAAGTGACTTGCAAAATACATTTTACAGTTGCTGAGCTCCTGCTGTGCTGTTGGTTGGCACTGATGATGAACACAGTGTTCACCTTTGCTGGAATCAGCAGACCACAATTCCAAATTTGCTTTAAACTTCTCACAAAAATCAGAACGCATCCGTTTGTTAAATTACAACTCCAAAACCATTATGTGCCAGACCTATCAATAAAATTCACCTCTTGTCCATAGATCCTGATGGAAGTTTCCTTTCTCTGATTTTGGCCATTTTTGAATCACAAATACCTTTTTGCTTTTGCAGTGTCTCCTGTGAAATTTTTATTCTATTTAATTTATTCATGTTGCTCTCTGTGGCATAAACAACGTTGTTGTAACTGGAATTTAACCATCACTGAAATGGTTAATGGAATAGGCTGAATTTTATGAGTTGAGAGTTCACAGCATGGATCCTGGCTATACAGAAGTAATGATTGGACAATCGAGTGTGGGGCTAGCACACCTGATTTGTGACCCTCCTGATCTTCTGGCCCTATAACGGGTAACATCAGGAAGGCTGCAAATCAGCTGCACTGATATCTATGTCCAATTGTCCGATCCGCCCTGCTCTCTACTGAAGTTCCACGCTGGGAGTGATAACTCAGAAAATTCACCCCAGCGAATTTCGAACAGCAAGTACCAAAGTGATTAACATGTGCATAATTTAACAGTGCAGTGTAGTAGAAGCAAAATATGTGTATACACTTGGAGCAGCTGTAAAATATACCACTTTTTAAATAATAGTGCAAAATAAAGCTTGTCAATGCAAACTGCACTCAAAATCTTTATTTTATTTTATTCATTCTTGGGATGTGGGAGTTACTGGCTAAGCCCATCCCAGCCTATTGCCCACCCCTAGTTGCCTGAGTAGTGGTTTTGATACAAGTGAGTGGCTTGCTAGGCCTCTTCACAGGGCAGTTAAGCATCAACCACGTTGGTGTGGAACTGGAGTCACAAATAGGCCAAACCGGGTAAGGACAGCAAATGTCCTTCTCTAAAGGACATTAGTGGAACAGTTGGGTTTTTACAACAATCTGATAGCTTCATGGTCACTTATGTTGATACCAGCTCTTTATTTACAGATCTTTTTAAACTGAATTCAAATTCTCAAACTGCCATGCTCTCTGGATTATCAGTCCAGGTCTCTGGATTACTAGTCCAGTAACATAACCATTACACTACTGTATGCTATCATTATATTATGTAATATGAAAGAGAATTGTTGATTTGAACCAGTAAATTGTCTAATTTAATAGCAATGACTGAGAAAATAAAATTCTGAAGAACATGTATATGCTATAAAAAGTTGGTAATAAATGAGTATTAAGTGTTTGTTACTCATTATTCATTAATGATCCTATTCTCTGTTGTTTGGAATTCAGAAACTTTCTTCTGATATCTTTAGTCTGCAGCATAGCAGCAACTATATACCCTCTGTACACTGTTAGGCTGTATACCAGATGAAAAATAGGTGGAATTACTTCAACAACATTATTATAAATGCTTATTATTTTATATATTTTTTGGCATTTGGTGAAAGCACTGATGAAAGACGTTGGGTTAGATCTTGACGTTGTACGATAGTGCAAAGCGGGTGATAGCGAGTCGGCAGCCCGTTTTACATCTCTCCTGATTTTTATTTCCATGGGGAAAATGTAAAATGGGCTGCCGACTTGCTATCATTTTACAGTATCACACAAAGTCAAGATCTACCCCATTGAGTCAAATAAGGGGCGAAAGTGTCACAATATTTCATTTGTGCCAAATAACTATTACATACAGTGTATAATGAGACAATGATTTTCAAAGCACAAAATAAATGCCAGGGTACAATTGAAACATTTGTTATTGTTGAACTAATTGATGTTACCCATTTCCAGTTGCAATGAGCACTGCTTACAAAATACCATTCAAGGACCATGTAAAATAGCTAACATCTTTGTGTGGAACCAATCCATATAGGATTACCATATGTCAGGATAAATAGTTCATAGATAACCTATCATTTAAGTCATCAAGGGAACGTTATGAAATGAAGTAACAAGATAACCCTGTTTACTGTTATATGTTTGGATATTTTGTTGTTGTTTTTGCATGCTGTAATGAGAACTATCCAAAGCCAATTTAAACAATCATGGGTGAAACTATCCTGTCTGTGGTAATCTGCCTAGCTATTTAATGATTAATGTATGTGGTTGTTTGGCATGAACCACACTTTTGATATTATTAGCATAAACTAACATTTTTTACGGTTAATTACAACCATAATAGATTAGCAGCACAGGAGTAAAACAACAGTTAAACCTATTATTAAGGGGTCAATGTGATTATAATAACCAACCAGTCATTGTGTTCAGCTTTGTGTTACAATAAAAGTAGAAGAAAAAAGGGTAAAGTTGGAAGTATGTTTTTACACAGATAGTTATCAGAGCATGGAATGCTTTACCACAAGTGGCGATTGAGGCAGAGACTATTAAATTATTTAAAAGGAAATTAAATAAGTATTTGAAAAGGAAGAATATCAAAAGGATATGGGGAAAGGGCAGGGAATGGTATTAGACACTCTAGTTGAAGAGCTGGCACTGGGAGCGGTTTGATGGGCTGAATGGCTTCCTCCAGTGCTCTAATTTCTATGAGAGCAGACTTATGTCCACGGTTGCCATCTTTTGCAATCATTAGGAGGCAGGCTAGGAGTGAATAAGATCCAAGAAAGGAGTGGGTCAGATCCAAGAGAGGAATGGAACATACCCAAGAGAGGTGGATGGTGTGGGGAGAGGGGGGGATCATGCATTAAGTGCAGTGGTTGTTTTCCTTGTCATTTAGCTCAGTGAATTAACCAGTGTGTAGCTGAGTAAATCAGAGTGGAAGGCTTTAGATTTGATGCTAAGTTAGCTCATCTCAGCTAGGCTGGCGGTGGTGCTGCAATTGACCTCAGAGCTCTGGGATAAAGGGCTGGAAAACCAGCAAGGCACAAAGCATTTTCTATTTTAGAGATTTGGAGATATATCAGTTGGGTCCAGAAATGTACAGGTTGGAGATCGGCCCTGTGCTAGATTGGCATTGGCCACCTTGATTTCTTTTCTCCTTCACAGTGCCTTTTATGTCCATTGGAGGCTCACTGTAGGCCACTGCTCGGATCAGAGAGTTGACCCAGTCTCGCATCCCTCCTCTGCAGTGCTCTGCAGTGCCAGGGAATGTTGGCAGACTCCGCCAGAGCTGGGGAGGCAGTTATTTATCACATTTTTTATTCATTCTCAGGATATGGTCATCGCCAGCAAGGTCAGGATTTATTGTCCATCCCTAGTTGCCCTTGAGCCACTGCAAAGAAAGAACTTGCATTTATACAGCACCTTTCTCAACCTCAGGACGTCCAAAAGGGCTTTAAAGCCAATGAAGTACTTTTTCTTGAAATGTAGTCACTGTTATAATGTAGGAAATGTTGCAGCTAATTTTATGCACAGCAAGGTCCCACAAACAGCAATGTCATAATGACAAGATAATCTGTTTTAGTGATGTTGGTTGAGGGACAAATATTGGCCAGGACACCAGCGAGAATGCCCTTGCTCTTCTTCGAATAGTGCCAAGGAATCTTTTACGTCCACCTGAGAGAGCAGACAAGACCTCGATTTAACGTCTCGTCCGAAAGACAGCATCTCCGACAGTATAGCACTCCCTCGATACTGCACTGGAGTGTAGGCCTAAATCTTGTGCTCAAGTCTCTGGAGTGGGACTTGAACCTGCAACCTTCTAACTCAGAGGTGAGAGTGAGCTGCAAGTCAAATACAACTGCAGCTAACAAAGCTTCCCTCATACCTATGGTAGACATTCATGAAAAGTGGCAGAAAAACATTCATGAGAAATACAGTGAAGCTATCTGCCAGTCAAATGAGTGAATGTTTCTCAGGGGCAGAGTTTGCCTTGTGGGGGATCCCTGCAATTATACTTAAACTTGTCACTGGATCTGCTCGGGGCCCCTGACTGGCTCAGGGCCATATCCAATTGCACAGGTTGCATGGAACGAATGCCACCCCTGCTGTTTCTTACTCAGCTGCTTCCCCAGACTGCTGCTCCAATCTTCAGCCAGAACTGTCTTTTTAAAGGCTGCACTCTAATTTCTGTGCAACTCAGCAGATTATATGGGTTTTATGCCAATGGGTATGCAAATGAGCTGACCCAAGAAATTCTCGGTTAAACACCTCTCCAGATCATCGGTGGGTGCAACAGTTTGTCCTTCAGCATGAAACCGGTGTAGCTCACCATGTAAGCATTCTCTCTCTTTGAATCCAATCTTATCAGCTAAACCACAGCTAGCAACTTGAAGGAAAAACTTCTACAGAGTTCAGGATTTGTGTTGGGGAAAAATATATAGCAGCAGATATAGAGAAATGTTTTTTAACACTAAATCTATTCTTGAGTTCAAATTAGCGCAGACTATCAATTTCTCATTACACTGTACTCATAAATAAAAATGTAACCAAATTAAGCGTACAATTTTAAATAATGCACAGCAAACAAACTGAGTATGATGGTGCAGAGAAGAAATATTTGTAGATCTCCTTTCTTTTTGAGATCTTTCTACGTAATATATTTTTATTAATTTTCCTCTGTGCGCCAGTAGAGGGCTCTGTTACTGTGCTTTGTCTGTAAACCTGTTTTCGCTGTACTGAAACATTTATATGCCAGCAATTGCGTAGTTCAAAAATCATACCATAAAAGGTGTTGAATTTCACTCCACTTTGATTGCAACATGTCCACTGAGCCCTGGATAAGGTGATCACCTGATAGTACAATGATATTCCATTAATTCTAGTACAAAGGCTGGAATGAACACAATGCGCCTTTATAGTTTACATAAGAACATAGGAATTGCTGGACGAAAATAGACCAAAGTCCATCTAGTTTGCCTTCCACCATCCTGGTAGTCTCATGATACAATGATAATGGAGTAGTTGACTGATCATAGCAATCAATCTCCATCAATTAGTCTACAACAGACCCAGAAATAACACGAGGAAAACCCCAGTGGTGGAGAGCCTTGGGAACGACAGGTCCAAAGTCACCTGTTCTCCCCAAGCATTCCACACTTACCACATGCCATGTCTCAAATTACTCATAAACTGTATCCCAAAATGTTATTTTCTGAAAGAAATCTGTCTAATTTGCATTTGAATGAATACATACTAACTGCTTCCACTGTCTCCCGAGGGAGTCTGTTCCATAGAATGACCACTCGCTCACTGAAATATTGGCCTAGGTATTAACCCATGCCACAACCCCACGATGCCCGGGGGAGAGGGTCGAGGGGGGGTGGGGGGGCGTTAAATCGACAAATACGCAAAACGCGACGTTACTCGTGCGCCTGTTGCCTTTTTAACAGCGGCGGATATCGGGGTGCCCGAGAATCCTGCTGTGGGGAGAAGGGTCCATCATTAACATACTTAAATCAGGCTCCTATAATACAATTGGGCACCCGATTTGGAATTAACAGATGCTGCATGGATTTTCCGTGGGTCGGGAAACTTGGCAATGAAACCGAGGCAAGATTGAGGGGCACTTTATCGGGAATGGTTAAAGGTCAGGAGGCCTGATCTGAATAAAGGTTCAGTGCTCACAGCTGCTTTCTCAGTCCCCTCTGGGAAACGGTTTGGTGAGAGTACTTGTTGTGAGAGACTTATTTGTAGCGTTTGGAGGTGTTCACACAGAGAAGATCACAATGGGTGGGGCCATGGCTGCTTTTTTGATTGCACTTTGGAAGAGGAGGAGAATGAGGTTCACCGGCAGCAAGGGCCTGCTGTGGAGGGAGCTGCAGGTGGCCAGCAGAGAAGGGAGCAACAGAGGGGTCGAGGTCACAGGAGGCCCTACCCACCTAACAGGGTCTACAGACAGAGGATCAGCGTACTTGACCTGTTGAAGGAGCAGTGCTTCCAGAGGCTCAGATTGTCATGTCAGGTGGTCGCAGAAATCTGCAGCCTCCTGGAAGAAGACCTGCTGCCTGCTGGACCTGGTGGCCACGCATTACCAGTGGCTGTGAAAGTCACCACCGCCCACAATTTCTTTGCCTCTGGTTCCCTCCAGGGGCACTACAGGAGACATAGCAAGGGTTTTGCTGGCGGCTGCACATAAATGCATAAGGCAGGTGATGGATGGATTGTTTGCCAGGGCTGGGAGTTATGTAAACTTCCCCTGTGATGACAATAGCCAGAATGAGCGGGCACTCGGATTCGCCTCTCTGGTTGGCTTTCCACAGGTGCAGGGTGCCATAGACTGCACACACGTGGCAATTCGAGTACCAACAGATCAACCAGGAACATTCATCAACCACAAAGGATTTTATTCCATCAATGTTCAGCTGGTGTGCAGCCACAAGAAAAGGTTCTTGCAGGTCTGTGCCAGTTTCCCTGGGAGCTTCCACGATGCTTTCATACTGCGGCAGTCCAACATCCCCAACCTGTTCAGACCTGGAACCATCCTTAAAGGGTGGCTGCTAGGCAACAAAGGATACCCCTTCAAACCGGGCTGATGACACCTCTGAGGAACCCTACCGATGAACACCAGGAACCAGGAGCGGTACAACGCGAGCCATATGACAACCATAAGCCACTCAGCATTCCTCATCTGATGAGGATTTCAATGGAGAGGAGGAGGAAGATGGGGAGCACAATGCCAGACTAGCCAATCACGTTGCTGCTCGAGATGCCAGGGATGCCCTAACACCTTGAAGGTTCAGTTAGTCACTCACACTGGACCAAAGTAACTAACACATCCCCCACCCCCCCACCACCACCACATCTTACACAAAGAAGTCCTTTAACTATCCATACGTTCGTTGCACATCCACCAACTGGTCTCAGACAATTCCATGTCTTCACATTCAGCACCAAACAAATGTAAAGCAGAGTTGGCACTCGCCATTCAAGAATGGGGAACAGGGGAAAGTGGTGCAAAGTAATAAATTTAATGTAACTAAATCAATTAAATGTATTAACATATTTTCAAAAACACCCACATACACACCCTCGGTGAATTACAAAGCTTTTCTCTTTCTTTCTCTGGCGCTCCTACATGGTGCAATCCCTGCGGATTCAGCAGAGGTAGTGGTAGGCTGCTCTGATCCTTGATCTGACTTCTGTGATGCTCTTGGTCTACGACTTCTGGGTGTTGGAGCCCTTGAGGGCCCCACCAAAGACTGATCCACCTGTAACTGTGCAAGGGCAGACTGGGTCAGTGGGAGAGGAGGCAGTATTTTGGGCACTGGTTGAAGGGGGGGGAGGGGCAACGGGTGAGACATGAAAACACTTTGAGAGGTGTTTGCACTTTCATTTCCTCTATCACCATCATCCCTCTCCTAGGCCAGTGGCACATCACTCCTGCCTCTTTGTGGAAGAGCAGCTTGGAGAAGATCAGTGGTTCCTTGGAAGTCCACGCCTAATCTGTCTGTCATCATGTGTAAGATGGTCGACATGTTGGCGTCAGAGTTTGCAAGGCCGCCATCAGGGCCTGCAGGGACTCATTAGTGTGCCATGATACAACTTCCACGGAGGAGGCCAGTCTCTCATTGAAAGATTGTATCATCGAAAGGGCCTGTGACATCACACCACAAATGCTTGAGCTGGTCTCCTCCATCCTCTGGAACATTGTAGTTAGTCTGCCTGCTAGGACTGCTAGTACCTCGCACAGTTGCTGCTGACCCTCTATCATTCTCCTTTTCATTGATGACCCCCCGGATTCAGCATCTCTGTCCAACTGAACAGAGCTTGGAGATGACTGCGCCCTCTGACACGGACTCTCCACAGCTATCCCCATCACCGTTCTCTGCTCGTGCTCACTTGTGAAGTCTGATTCACCTGATGAGATTCCACCTAGCTCTCTAAGAGGACCCACAGAAATGCTCCAATCTGCGCTGGTGCCTGGCACACATGCGTCATGTAATAGTGCACCATCAGCTGGAATCAGCTCCTCTGAGGAATCGTCTTCATCTCCAGGCAGGGGCTGCTGCTCTTCACGTGAAGATCCAGGAGGAGAAACGAGAGAGGTATGATTTAATCATGGTACTGTACAAATGTTGAAATGCAAATGATTAAGTTGATCAGATTTCATTAAGTGCTGAAGTCAAGTTTTGTAGGAGATGTGGGTCTGAGAGATTAATTCTGTCACCTTGCAGCAATGCACTCGCCAATGCTGTAGGAGGCAGAGATGCCACTTATGTTCAATGCCTCCTCTTCCGCTATCGTGAGTCCACGATCTGTGGGGGCCCGCCTCCAGTTCTCACCCTCTCCCTTGTATTTTGTGCTCTCTTCTCCTGCAAGGGGGTACAACAGACCTATGAGTGGCTCTAAGGCATGTGTGCATCCGATGAATGCAGTGCATTCGGTGAGGGTCATAATCAGGCAGATGCATCATGAGTGGCACTGGCATACATTTGAGGAATGTGTTGACAGTGCCCTTTGAGGATGTATGCTGAGATCCAAATGAGGTGGTAGTAGATTACATGAGGATAGGGGTGAGTAGCAGTGATGGATGGAGGAAGCGGGAGGTGAGGAAGTGCTTTGAAATGGAACAATGGGTGCTGCTGAAATTTAAGTGGGTGTGAGGAGTAATGTGAATGGAGTACACTTGATAAGACAGAGTGAGGTGCACTAAAGGATGTAGGTGAACCTGCAACTTTGTTCATCTTTCCTGACCTGGTTAGGTCATTGAAACGCTTCTTGCACTGAATCCATGTCCACATTATGATGCTCCTGCTGCTTACTTGTTGCACCACCTCCAGCCACGTCTTCTGCTGATATGGTTAGATGAAGTAGGGAGGGAGGAGGCTCACATGGAGCATAAACACCGGCATGGACCTGTTGGGCTGAATGGCCTGTTTCTGTGCTGTACATTCTATGTAATTTTATGTAATTCTTTGTTGTGGCTGCATGTTTCTTTTTCCCATTGCTGGGAAACAGGACCTCCTTCCTCACCCTTACTACACACAGCAGTAAATCCAGGGGTGCCTCATTGAACCTGGGCGCAGCCTTTGCCCTCCTTCCTTCCATATTCTGCTTCTACTTTTCACAAGACAATGCACAAAACTCCAAACCATCTTCATCAGTGAACTGGGCCTTTAAATAATTCAGGTGAAATTACATCATGCAGGTCCGTGTCACGCCCACTCGCGCATTGGAGATGTGAAGCCCGGAAGTAAAATGATAATGAGACCTCCCTGTTGAAATCGGACATTCCCATGCATCCCACGATGTTGCGCGTTTGTCACCCCGTGTTGCCCTCCCACCCCCCCACCCCGCTGATCCTGGCTCCATGTCCATGTTAATATCGAGCCCATTGTTTCTGCAGGTTAGTTTTGATTTACCCCATTTAAGCACAGGCTGTGTCCTCTGGTTCCATTGTTCTGGACAAGGTGAAATAGCTTGTCATGGTCTACATTATCTAATCCCTTTAGAACCCTAAATGCAGCTATCATATCACCTCTCAACCTTCTCTTTTCCAGTGAGAACATGTCCATCATGACGTATCATGGCACACATTGAAGCTGCCCCATAATTACATAATGTGCAAGTCCACGCAATCAAGCACCTAGGAGGCAGACATAATGGTCCTGATATTTACGGGGAGGGACCGGGGAAGCATGTTTGTGGAGGGGAAACCTGGAAATCCCGGGAATGTAGAGGTCCTGCCGAATTTAACTAGATCTGGTTTTTAGCAGTGACCCTATTGCTGTATCAAACCTTCATGTTGGGGAACACCTGGCCAGCTATGATCGTAATATAATTAGGTTTCATCTTATTGGCCAATCTAATGCTGGTCCCAGAATTTAAGAGTTCTAACTTTACAAAAATGGCTGAAGATCTGGCAAAAGTTGACTGGACAACTCTACTAGATAGGCAATCAAGTACTGAGGACTAATGGTTCTATTTAAAACCATTCTCAAACAAAATGAAGCCATGTTTGTCACAATGGTTAAAAGAAGGGCACATGTTAAAACAAAACCATTATGATTGACTAGGGATGAACAGAGGCTAATTTGATTGAAACAGAAGGTATTCTACATATTTAAAGCATTTAACACACAGGAGAACAGAGAAAAATATTGCATGCAATTAAGGAAGACAAAAACAGCCGTAAGATTAGCTAAGAGATCTCTGAAAAGAAGATGATGAAGAAGTAATTGTGGCAGTAATAGCAAAAGCTTTTTTGCATGTTCAGAAGACCATAAAGGATCATGCAGTGCCAGTAAAGGATACTGTAGGGCAGATTCAAACCAATTCTCAGGCTATGGAAGAGCTGCTAAATTACTATTTTGTATCAGTCTATACTCCTGTAGATGATTCTTATGTTCCAGATGAGGGGTGCTCAGTATTGAATAGCATTATTAATATTAAAATAGATAGTGATGTCATAAGAACATAAGAAATAGGAGCATTTTGGATAAATTAGGAAAGTTCAAAATTGATGGGGCTCCAGGTCTGGATAATATCCATCCAAGGGTAATTAAAGAGATGGGACAGGTGCTTTGGGAACCCTTTGCCCATATCTTCAATAGTTCAATAAAGTCAGGGATAGTTCCCTTAGGCTGGAATCTAGCTCATGTAATTCCTTTTTTCAAAAAAGGGGACAAATCAGAGCCAGGGAACTACAGGCCTATCAGCCTGACATCCATTATTGGGAAGATGTTAGAAGGGATCATAAGAGATGCCCTTTATGATCACTGGGAAAGGGAAGGGGCCATTTGAAATTCACAACACGGCTTCCGAGAAAATAGCTCATGCCTAACAAATTTGGTAGAGTTTTTTGAGGAAGTCATTAGAGTAGTTGATGAGAGAAATGCGGTAAACGTTGTCTACCTGGACTCGCAGAAAGCTTTTGATAAGGTATCTCATACTAGGTTACTTCACAAGATAGAATCTTGTGGTATCAGTAGGAATTTGAAACATTGGATTAGGAATTGGCTCCAATCCAGCAGCCAGAAAGTTGTAGCTTGGAGACCTGCTACTTGTGGTGTCCCCCATGGATCGGTCCTAGGCCCGCTACTCTTCATGGTCTTTATTAATGAGTTGGACAGCGGTGTTGGGAGTATGGTAAGTAAGATGACACAAAATCTGTGCAAGGGTTAAGACAGTAGGGGAGTGCAAACTAATCCAAAAAGATTTAGATATGCCAGGGGAGTGAGCCACACATTGACAAACAGCATTTAATTTAGAGAAATGTAGTACCATGCCTATTGATATGGCCAACACGGAATATATGTATCATTTGCAGGGAACAATACTGAATTAGATTGAGAGAGAAAAAGATTTTGATATTATTGAACATGGATCACTAAAGGTTCACGACCGATGTAGACAAACTGTAACTAACAAGATATTGGATTGTATTAATAGAATCTGTCAGTATACACGTCGCTGTTCAGACCACATCTAGAGTACTGTGCCCAGTTTTGGTCCCCCCACATGGTGAGTGATATAGTGGCCTGGGAAAAGGTCCGGAGGAGAGCTACTAGAATGATTCCTGGCTTAAAGAACTTCAGCTATTCAAATAGGCTCATGGACCTTAGTCTATTTACTTCAGAGCAGCGTAGACTTAAAGGTGACCTGATAGAGATCTATAAAATAATTAAAGGGCTGGCTAGCGTTCCCACTGATAGATTATTCCAGTTTAACTGATTGGGGAGGACCAGGGGACATGAGTTTAAACTATGCAAGAGTATGAATAGACTGGATGGTAGGCAGTTCCTTTTTCCCACAGAATTGTGAGCCTCTGGAATACATTGCTGGCTGGTGTGGTGGGTGCTGACTCTCTGCATGCCTTCAAGAGGGAGCTGGACCGGTCCCTGACTGGGGCAGAGATCGCATCATATAGAAGTTAAGTGCCTTTATAGATAACACTTGGTCCAAATAATCGCCTGGACTGGTTTTGATCACCTGAGGGGGTCAGAGAGGAATTTTACAGAGTATTTTTTCCCTTATTGGCCCTGTTTTTTTTCTCTGATGGTTTGCCCCCTCCCCCCCCTCGGAGATTACATGGCTGCTGGGTTGGGTGTGAGGTGAAGGGTTGGGGGGCAGGTCAGGGGAGGGAAGAAGTAGCCTTGATGGTCCTGCCATCATGGTGTGGAGCAGACTTGATGGTCTTTTCCTGCCCATCAATTCTGTATGTTCGTACGTTCGTATGTCTAGGTGAAAATGAACCATAGTTTTATTTATATATTACATTGCATTTAAATAAAGCACAGGCTCTGTGGGAGCACTCTCACCTCTGTGTCAGAGTCATGGACTCAAGCCCCTTGAGCACACAACCCAGGCTGACACTTCAGTGCAGTACTGTGGAAATGCCGCATTGTCTTTTAGATGAGACATTAAACCGAGGCTTCGCCTGCCTGCTCAAGTAGACGTAACAGACCCCATGGAACTATTTGAAGAAGAGCAGGGAAGTTTATCCCTCAACAAAGACCACCAAAACAGATCATCTGGTCATTTGTCTCATTGATGTTTGTCGGACCTTGCTGTGCCAACTATGCTTGATTTCCTGAGCGCAACCATAATTAATTATTCACAGCGAGGTCCAAGCCAATATTGGGTCTGGCGCTGGGAGCTCTCCAAAGTAGGGTGGCGGGTGTTGTGGGGGAGGGGGGAGAAATTATCAGCGTAAATAGAACTTGGACACTGCAACCAAAATTGAAAGGGATGCAGCCATAGGCAATGGGAGAAAAATAGTTTTAGATTTTCCAAAGGTTATATGGGGCAAAACCCAAGGGAAGGCAATTATATGTGAAGACAGGAAACAGAGCTGTGGCCAAGTGTTGGATCCCTTTTGGATGGCATGAGCTAAAGTTGCTGTTTGGAATGAGGTTTCTTTGTGTCACTGAAGGGGAACTGATGTTCTCATCAGGGAGATATTTATAAGTCACTTTGATGCTCAGTTCAGACATTGCAGGCAGAGTGAGTCAGTCAGGCATGGAGCATGGCATGTGATCACTTGTCATTGTGCTGGTCATTGAAGACTTGATACTGGGAGAAGCCCATCTGGTACAATGCTAGGAACGTAGGAACAGGAGTAGGCCATTCAGCCCTTCGAGCCAGTTCTGCCATTCAATTAGATCATCGCTGATCTGTACCTCAACCCCATTTACCTGCCTTTGCTTGATATCCCTTGATACCCTTACCTAACAGAAATCTATCGATCTCAGTCTTGAAAGCTTCAATTGTCCCAGCATCCATTGCTTTTTAGGGGCAGACTTCCAGATTTCTACTACCCTCTGCGTGAAGAAGTACTTCCTGATCTGGCTCGCAAAAATAACTTCAGGAACAGTTACCGTGGGCAAGTAAGGGGATAAAAAGGTAAATTTATAATCATACAAGTAACTGAGAAAAATTAGGAAGTACCAACACATAAATAAAGTTTTGACATTTCTATCGTGAAAGGTAGAGCAAAGAAAAAGATACTCTAAATAAGTAAGAATAAGAGGCTTTAGAAAGGGATAAAGAAAGTCACTTGCTACTTAAAAAAGTTTTGTTAAGTGGTTAGCAATAGTATTGTAAATATTATGTCTGTGAAACCTTTATCTTTCAGTATCAGTGAATTCCGTAATATTTTTGCCTCCGGTTAATCATGTGATAAAATGCTTTAGTAAATTTGCTGTGATACAGTGATGGGCAAACCACGGTCATGTTTACATGGGATTACATGGAATTCCATAGAATTTACAGTGTTATATATTCTCTATGTGTAGAGTACCAGTAGTATTAATCTAGTTAATGATCATAACAATAACCATCCTCGTTTCTGGCGTGAGATACTGCTGATTAATTGGAAATAAGCACAACTGTTGCCAAAAAAACAATGGGTAGAACCACTAGGATAAATGAGGCAATTTCCTTTGTTGCATTTTGGCAACAATATTGGAAGCTGAACTTTAATTATGTGCTACCACCTGGTTACATGCTACCGAGTTGTCAAATCAAATGATTCAGTAACCTTATACTGTGCTGCCCTTTATCTTGAATATTTCTATCAATAGCAGAAGCACAATAGTTCATCATGTTCCAGGGTTTAGAAACTTAATGCAACTCTGGAAGAAGGAGTAGTGAAGCTAAAAGCTAATCTCAATACTAGCTACTTGTGCAAGACACTGCAGTCCACCAGAGAATATTATTGCAGCCCTTGCTTGATTATAGGCCCACTAGTCCCACGATCGACAGACTGCCAAGACCATTAACACCCCCATATAGCACAGATGCAGAGCTACCATGAGACCGTCAGAGAATATGGATCAGATTTACAGTGGCAGTGCCCTGGATTGGGCACTCACTCTAGTAACCATGAATTCAAATCTTTTTAAAGGGGATTTGGCAACAGAAATCACATTCAAACCCATTAGCTATAAGTGTATTTATTTTTTCCTGCATTAACAATTCGATTTTTTATTTGTTGAACAACTGTCCTGCATATGGAGTATGTTCCACCATTACAGTCTTCCCATGGTCATTTTTGGAGTTCTATGCCACTTGAATATTATAAAGAATGACACGGTAGCAACAAATGGGTGCTCAGCCCCCACTCTCCCTGCTCATCTTTCTCCAATCCTGAGGTGTCAAATTGAGATAAAATGCGATTAACCTTATGCTGTTATCCTAGCAGTTATTTTCGGAAAAAATGTAACTGGACTGTCCATTGTGAAGCCAAATTATTGTTACAGTAAGATTTAAAATATCATTAATTTTAGCTCCCCAAAGGCTCAGTAGGTAAATGCACTCCATGATATGGTATTGATCATCAAGACCTGAAAGGTTCGATCAATTTGTGTGGAATTAGCTAATCTCAGGTGATCTCAGAGAAACAGCCACTGCTGATTGCAACCAATTGATTCCTACTGAATAATATATGTGTGTGGGTATCAGGTGAACACAGAATCGAACATGGCAGTGATGTCTCCTGTGTCAAATAGTCTGCCAAAATTCAGTGGCCACTTAAGGGAAATACTGGAATGTTGCCAACACCGGTGGTAATGTACTCAACCGCCTTCTGAGGGGAGGGGTAAAGATTTTTGTAATACTGTGCCAGGATCAGTATTAAAATGAGTGGGGTTTCAGGATGCAGCATGTCCACAACTTTCTGTCACAGTCCAAGTCCACAGCAATCCAAAAATGAGAGACAGAAGACTCTAATGACAGGCATACCCTTCCTCATATGTGGGTCAGCTGTTGCTTCAACAAGAAAAGATGAATTGCATACAGAGCATTCCTTGAACTGATGCATCTATATAAGGACATGATTTTTGTGAGAAGCTCCTTGCAGAATATTAATTTCTATCATACTGGCATACTATTTTAAAATAATATATTCGCAATCAGATATCAATTGGATTTAATAGCTTCTACGCTACTCCTCCAATTTGGCAGGGATTACTGCCTGATGGGATCTTCTTCTTTTAAATTTGCTGCTGCACAGATTGATCTTTGCATTGCAATTTCCTGATGCCATCCAATTCTCCAGTATCATTATCATTGATTTAAAATGGGTTACAGTAGGGGACTCATCATCCGCATGCTTTTATTGTATATATCTTTACTATTTCTACAAAGTTGCTACCCATATACAAAATGATGGAACTCTTTGAATACTATTATGAAAGTTTGAGACCGCACCTCTTTGGCTTCAAGCCATACTTATTTAAACTTTGTCTGATCCTGATCCATGTCTGGTGACGTTGGAACTAATATTTACTGTTTCTGAATGTTGTTTCTTGTGACTGGTTGTTAATTCACTTAATGGACTGTTTATTTATCACCAAAAAAAAAGGTATACTGCACTAGCTGACAGCATGTTTAATCTAAGATTAGAGACACCGGACAGACATCCCTACCAACTGCAGACATAAAAGATCCTGAGCCCAAAATTCTACAATCCTTTTCAGGCAAAAATGGTGCATTTATGGCATAAGGGGCTAGAATGTGGGGTGCAAGTCAGATACATCTGAGTTACACCTATTCTAAAGTACATGCTAAATTCCAATAGAACTGGCGACTGGCAGAAGATATGCCCGTCCCCAAATTGCTGCATGTTTGCAAATAACAGGATAATGAGAGACAAACCTACTGTCCCAGAAATTCCACCATTTACACCAGATAGCATCAGACTTAAGTGACGCTTGTGGAAAAGAGAGTAACTTAACTGCAGGACTTGTCAAACCAGAAATTGGTTGAATTCATAGGCTTTGACTTCCTGCAAACTTTGTCTGAAATAACAGCTTTGACTGGAGCAATTACAAAAATCTTTTCTCAGCCATGCTGACAAAAAGTGATTCTGCAAACTGTCCTTCAGCAGTTTCAGAGTGGGAAATCTTTCTCTTCCTAACCTTTCATCATGAAGCCCTTACCAATGAGTTCACTATGGCCATTCCGAAATATGCCATTATGATGGAGGCAGAACAGGAGTAATAGGAAGAGCAAATGACAGAAGCATGCAATATTATCCCACATCAAAGGACAAGAAGACTCACCAGAAAGTACTCTTCCAGCAGCGCCTATAGATTATGTCACTTCATTAAGAATGCATCAGAAGAAATCTACTTAAGGAGACAATTTTTTAAAATTATTTGTTCATGGGATGTAGGCATCGCTGGCAAGACCAGCATTTATTGCCCATCCCTAATTGCCCTTGAGAAGGTGGTGGTGAGCCGCCTTCTTGAACCGCTGCAGTCCGTCTGGTGAAGGTTCTCCCACAGTGCTGTTAGGTAGGGAGTTCCAGGATTCTGATCCAGCAACGATGAAGGAATGATGATATGTTTCCAAGTCGGGATAGTGTGTGACTTGGAGGGGAACGTGCAGGTGGTGTTGTTCCCATGTGTCTGCTGCCCTTGTCCTTCTAGATAGTAGAGGTTGCAGGTTTGGGAGGTGCTGTCGAAGAAGCCTTGGCGAGTTACTGCAGTGCATCTTGTAGATGGTACATACTGCAGCCAAGGTGCGCCGGTGGTGGAGGGAGTGAATGTTTAAGGTGGTGAATGGAGTGCCAATCAAGTGGGCTGTTTTGTCCAGGATGGTGACGAGCTTCTTGAGTGTTGTTGGAACTGCACTCATCCAGGTAAGTGGAGAGTATTCCATCACACTCCTGATTTGTGCCTTGTAGATGGTGGAAAGGCTTTGTGGAGTCAGGAGGTGCGTCACTTGCCGCAGAATACCAGCCTCTGACCTGCTCTTGTAGCCACAGTATTTATGTGGCTGGTCCAGTTAAGTTTCTGGTCAATGGTGACCTGCAGGATATTGATGGTGGGGGATTCGGCGATGGTAATGCCGTTGAATGTCAAGGGAAGGTGGTTAGACTCTCTTGTTGGAGATGGTCATTGCCTGGCACTTATCTGGCGCGAATGTTATTTGCCACTTATCAGCCCAAGCCTGGATGTTGTTCAGGTCTTGCTGCATGCGGGCACAGACTGCTTCATTATCTGAGGGGTTGTGAATGAAATTGAACACTGTGCAATCATCAGCGAACATCCAACTTCTGACCTTCTGATGGAGGGAAGATCATTGATGAAGCAGCTGAAGATGGTTGGGCCTAGGACCTGCCCCGAGGAACTGCTGCAGCAATGTCCTGGGGCTGAGATAATTGGCCTCCAACAACCACTATCAGCTTCCTTTGTATTAGGTATGACTCCAGCCACTGAAGAGTTTTCACCCTGATTCCCATTGACTTCAATTTTTCGAGGTCTCCTTGATGCCACACTCCATCAAATGCTGCCTTGATGTCAAGGGCAGTCACTCTCACCTCACCTCTGGAATTCAGCTCTTTTGTCCATGTTTGGACCAAGGCTGTAATGAGGTCTGGAGATGAGTAGTTCTGGCAGAACCCTAACTAAGCATCGGTGAGCAGGTTATTCGTGAGTAAGTGCCGTTTGATACCACTGTCGACGACACCTTCCATCACTTTGCTGATGTTTGAGAATAGACCGATGGGGTGGTAATTGGCCGGATTGGATTTGTCCTGCTTTTTGTGGACAGGACATTCCTGGGCAATTTTCCACATTGTCGGGTAGATGCCAGTGTTGTAGCTGTACTGGAACAGCTTGGCTAGAGACGCAGCTAGTTCTGGAGCACAAGCCTTCAGCACTACAGCCAGGATGTTGTTGGGGCCCATAGCCTTTGCTGTATCCAGTGCACTCAGCCATTTCTTGATATCATGCGGAGTCAATCGAATTGGCTGAAGATTGGCTTCTATAATGGTGGCGATCTTGGGAAGAGGCCGAGATGGACCATCCACTCGGCACCTATGACTGAAGATAGTTGCAAACGCTTCAGCCTTGTCTTTTGCACTCACATGCTGGACTCAGCCATCATTAAGGATGGGGATGTTCACAGAGCATTTTCCTCCCGTTAGTTGTTTAATTGTCCACCACCATTCACAACTGCATGTGGCAGGACTGCAGAGCTTTGAACTGATCCGTTGGTTGTGGGATCGCTTAGCTCTGTCCATAATATGCTGCTTCCGTTGTTTAGCATGCATGTAGTCCTGTGTTGTAGCTTCACCCAGGTTGGCACCTCATTTTTACGTACGCCTGGTGCTGCTCCTGGCATGCTCTTCTACACTCCTCATCGAACTAGGGTTGATCCCCTGGCTTCTTGGTAATGGTAGGGTGAGTAATATGTCAGGCCATGAGGTTACAGATTGTGCTGGAATACATTTCTGCTAATGGCCCACAGCCTCTCATAGATGCCCAGTTTAGAGCAGCTAGATCTGTTCTGACTCTATCCCATTTAGCATGGTGGTAGTGCCACACAACATGTTGGATGGTGTCCTCAGTGTTTAGGCGGGACTTCGTCTCCACAAGGACTGTGCGGTGGTCACTCCTACCAATACTGTCATGGACAGATGCATCTGCGACAGTTAGATTGGTGAGGACGAGGTCAAGCAGATTTTTCCCTCATGTTGGTTCACTCACCACCTGCTGCAGGCCCAGTCTGGCAGCTATGTCCTTCAGGACTCGGCCAGCTCGGTCAGTAGCGGTGCTATTGAGCCACTCTTGGTGATGGACATTGAAGTCCCCCACCCAGAGTACATTATGTGCCCTTGCTACCCTAGTGCTTCCTCCAAGTGTTGCTCAACATGGAGGAGGACTGATCCATCTGCTGAGGGAGGGCAGTAGGTGGTAATCAGCAGGAGGTTCCTTGCCCATTTTTGACCTGATGCCATTACACTTCATGGGGTCCGGAGTCAATGTTGAGGACTTCCAGGGCCACTCCTCCGTGACTGTGTACCACTGTGCTGCCACCTCTGGTGGGTCTGTCTCTGCTGCTGGGACAGGACATACCCATGGATGGTGTTGGAAGAGTCTGGGATGTTGGCTGAAAGGTATGATTCTGTGAGTATGGCTATGTCAGGCTGTTGTTTGACTCGTCTGCGGGACAGCTCTCCCAATTTTGGCACAAGTCCCCAGATGTTAGTGAGGAGGACTTTTCAGGGTCAACTTGGTTTGCTTTTGTCTTTGGCGCCTGGTAGTCCATCCATTTTTTAAATTCTTATTATGACCTTTTGTAGCAGGGTTGTACAACTGAATGGCTTGCTAGGCCATTTCAGAGGGCAATTAAGAATCAACACATTGCTGTGGGTCTGGAGTCACATATGATTGGATGGAGAGAAATTTGTTGAGTGTATTCAGGAGGAATTTCTCATTCAGTATGTGGATGGCCCGACTGGAGAGGGGGCAAAACTTGACCTCCTCTTGGGAAATAAGGAAGGCAGGTGACAGAAGTGTTAGTGAGGGATCACTTTGGGACCAGTGATCATAATTCCATTAGTTTTAAGATAGCTATGGAGAATGATAGGTCTGGCCCAAAAGTTAAAATTCTAAATTGGGGAAAGGCCAATTTTGATGGTATTAGACAAGAACTTTCAGAAGTTGATTGGGAGAGACTGTTGGCAGGCAAAGGGACGTCTGGTAAGTGGGAGTCTTTCAAAAGTGTGTTAACCAGGGTTCAGGGTAAGCACATTCCTTATAAAGTGAAGGGCAAGGCTGGTAGAAGTAGGGAACCTTGGATGACTCGGGAGATTGAGGCCCTAGTCAAAAAGAAGAAGGAGGCATATGACATGCATAGACAGCTGGGATCAAGTGGATCCCTTGAACAGTATTGAGATTGCCGGAGTAGAGTCAAGAGAGAAATCAGGAGGGCAAAAAGGGGACATGAGATTGCTTTGGCAGATAAGGCAAAGGAGAATCCAAAGAGCTTCTACAAATACATAAAGGGCAAAAGAGTAACTAGGGAGAGAGTAGGGCCTCTTAAGGATCAACAAGGTCATCTATGTGCGGAACCACAAGAGATGGGTGAGATCCTAAATGAATATTTTGCATCGGTATTTACAGTTGAGAAAGGCATGGATGTTAGGGAACTTGGGGAAATAAATAGTGATGTCCTGAGGAGTGTATATATTACGGAGAGGGAGGTGCTGGAAGTCTTAACGCGCATCAAGGTAGATAAATCTCCGGGAACTGATGAAATGTATCCCAGGACGTTATGGGAGGTTAGGGAGGAAATTGCGGGTCCCCTAGCAGAGATATTTGAATCATCGACAGCTACAGGTGAGGTGCCTGAAGATTGGAGGGTAGCAAATGTTGTGCCTTTGTTTAAGAAGGGCGGCAGGGAAAAGCCTGGGAACTACAGACCGGTGAGCCTGACATCTGTAGTGTGTAAGTTGTTAGAGGGTATTCTGAGAGACAGGATCTACAGGCATTTGGAGAGTGAGGGACTGATTAGGAACAGTCAGCATGGTTTTGTGAGAGGAAAATCATTTCTCACGAATTTGATTGAATTTTTTGAAGGGGTAACCAAGAAGATAGATGAGGGCTGTGCAGTAGATGTGGTCTACATGAACTTTAGCAAAGCCTTTGACAAGGTACCGCATGGTAGGTTGTTACATAAGGTTAAATCTCACGGGATCCAAGGTGAGGTAGCCAATTGGATACAAAATTGGCTTGACGACAGAAGACAGAGGGTGGTTGTAGAGGGTTGTTTTTCAAACTGGAGGCCTGTGACCAGCAGTGTTCCTCAGGGATCGGTGCTGGGTCCGCTGTTATTTGTTATTTCTTTAATGATTTGGATGAGAATTTAGGAGGCATGGTTAGTAAGTTTGCAGATGACACCACGATTGGTGGCATTGTGGACAGTGAAGAAGGTCATCTAGGATTGCAACGGGATCTTGATAAATTGGGCCAGTGGGCCGATGAATGGCAGATGGAGTTTAATTTAGATAAATGTGAGGTGATGCATTTTGGGAGATCGAATCGGGCCAGGACCTACTCCGTTAATGGTAGGGCGTTGGGGAGAGTTATAGAACAAAGAGATCTAGGAGTACAGGTTCATAGCTCCTTGAAAGTGGAGTCACAGGTGGATAGGGTGGTGAAGAAGGCATTCAGCATGCTCGGTTTCATTGGTCAGAACATTGAATACAGGAGTTGGGATGTCTTGTTGAAGTTGTACAAGACATTAGTCAGGCCACACTTGGAATACTGTGTACAGTTCTGGTCACCCTATTATAGAAAGGATATTATTAAACTAGAAAGAGTGTAGAAAAGATTTACTAGGATGCTACCGGGACTTGATGGTTTGACTTATAGGGAGAGGTTGGATAGACTGAGACTTTTTTCCCTGGAGAGTAGGAGGTTTAGGGGTGATCTTATAGAAGTCTATAAAATAATGAGGGGCATAGATAAGGTAGATAGTCAAAATCTTTTCCCAAAGGTAGGGGAGTCTATAATGAGGGGGCATAGATTTAAGGTGAGAGGGGAGAGATACAAAAGGGTCCAGAGGGGCAATTTTTTCACTCAAAGGGTGGGGAGTGTCTGGAACGAGCTGCGAGAGGCAGTAGTAGAGGCGGGTACAATTTTGTCTTTTAAAACGCATTTGGACAGTTACATGGGTATAGAGGGATATGGGCCAAGTGCAGGCAATTGGGACTAGCTTAGTGGTATAAACTGGACGACATGGTCATGTTGGGCCGAAGGGCCTGTTTCCATTTTGTAAACTTCTGTAATTCTATATAGGCCAGACCAGGTGAAGGCAGCAGGTTTCCTTCCCTAAAGGACACTAGTGAACCAGATAGGTTTTTACAACAATCCGGTAGTTTCATGGTCACCATTACTGCTATTAGTTTTTTTGTTCCAGATGGTATTTAATTAACTGAATTTAAATTCCTCAGTTGCCATGGCAAGATTTGAACTCATGACTCAGGATTATTAATGCAGGCCACTGAATTACCAGTCCAGTAACATAATCACTACACTACCATACCCAATGGATGCATAAGGAGGCATCAAAGGATCATGTAGCTCATCGCAAACTGACATCCAACGGTCTTCTCAAACACAAAATCCAAAGGGCAGGCATAGCTTGGAACACTGAACTCCATCGGAACAGAAGTAGGTCATTCAGCCGCTCTAGTCTTTTTTTTATTCATTCATGAGATGTGGGCGTCGCTGGTGAGGCCAGCATTTATTGCCCATCCCTAATTGCCCTTGAGAAGGTGGTGGTGAGTCGCCTTCTTGAACCGCTGCAGTCCGTCTGGTGAAGGTTCTCCCACAGTGCTGTTAGGTAGGGAGTTCCAGGATTTTGACTCAGCGACGACTCCCCCATTCAATTAGATCATGGCTGATCTGTACCTCAACCTCATCTACTCGCCTTCAGTCCATATCCCCTGCAACCCTACCTAATAAGAAACTGTCAAACTCAATCTTGATAATCTCAATTGACTCAGCATCCACAGACTTTTGGGGGAGAGAATTCCACATTTCGTCTGAAAAAGTGCCTCCTGCTTTAATTCCTGAATGGCCTAGCTCTAATTTCCAGTTTGTGCCCCTTTATTCTGGATTCCCCCACCAGAGGAAATAGCTTCTCTGTATCTACTCTATCAAATCCATTTATAATTTTAAACAACTCAATTAGATCACCCCTCAACCTTCTAATTTCAAGGTAATACAAGCCAAGTTTACGAAACCTGCCCTCACAGCTGATACCTACATGGGTAGTCATCTGAGGGGGCTGGCTGGAAAGGTCAGCAGAAGAGGACAGGGGAACATGACTGCAAGCCCTATCCACACCACTTGTGCTGGGTCCTGGATTTGAGGTGTCCACTGGTCAATACGAGGGCAGACCTAATGGTGTCTGTTAGAGATGGTGCCCCAAAGCTCTTGGAAACCAGTTGCCATTGTTCTCCCCAAACAATTTCTCAGGGTTTCCCAGTGGTCAAAATATCCATGTTGGAGGTCTAGAGGCTTCTCTGTTGGAGGCGTATGAATGCAGTTGATCCTGGTCCTGCAACTCACTCCCAGTAGCATTCATTGTGTCAAATCTTTTACTGGTATTGGCAATGAGGATGGCATTAGGCTCTGCATTGATTTCTGCCATCTGTCTCAGATCTTTCGAGATAGTCCTTACTGCCTCTAGTTGAGTATGATTCTCATCCAGCATCACTTTTGGAGCAGGACCCCAGAAACTGAGTCTACAAGCTTTGGAGCCAGTGACTGCTTTGTGTGGAGCTTCTGTTCTCCAGTATAAAATCCCAATTTTGTTTCTGATTCCTCTGGTCTCATATGTTGTATCTCAAGCAGTAAAAAACCCTCATCAGAACTATCTACATCCCCCTGGGTGTATTTCTCTAGACTGGTGAGAGACAAAAGTGGGTGAATAACAGTATGGGTGAGGATGTGGCTGATTGGGCAGAGGTGGAATACTGCTTGCAATTTTCTTTCTCCTCTCCTCCTCAGTGACATCTTGCTTTGGGTTATCTAGAGGAAAAGAAAGTGAGGAAATGCTAAAATGTTATGCAACTATCATGATGGTTCCTCTGTAACTTTTGAAGGTGCCTGATCATGTTTCTTGCTGGTGCATTTATACAGCCAAACCATTATACAGGCAAGCTGCACAGGGTGTAGATAAACCTGCAGATGCTACTGGCCCTCCTATGTCTCTATCCCCAATAGGTTCAGCCACATGGCTCCTCAGGATCTCCAAGGCTTATGTATCACAGGTCAGAGGTCTGAGATTCCTGGTACCTATGGGCCAGGTTGTCCTGTGAGAAAGAACAAAAGAAGACATGAGTATTGCAGTGAAGGCTGGGTACAGTCTTTTGTTATAACAGTGTGACACATAGTGTTGTAAGAGGAGCAGAAAGCAAGAAAGGATGGGTGTGGTTAGTTAAGGAAGCCTTGATCTTGCATGGCACATTGTGAGGGAAGGCACATTTGTAGGTAGCAGGAGAAACAGGAGGGGAGACAGGATCAAAGATTCATGGTACAATCCTAGACCACTTTGACGACAATGAATAAATATACAGCAAGGAAGGTTCAGGGTTGCAGGTAGCTTACCCTAGTTGGTCTGGTAAGGTTGTTAGATGTCTTCCTGTACTGCAAAGGAGTCTTGGCAGTCAAGGACACACTGCCACCGCCACCTCCCTCTAGAAAGTGCAAACCACATACTTGTCATGACTCTAGCCCAACCCAACACAATCCATCCCTCCTGTTCCATGTCTTCATTAGAAGGACACCCAGGTCAGACTCCCTGAAGTTTGTTGCTCCTCTCTTTGATCTGGCTACCATCCTTCTCGTTTAGGTTGCTTGCTTGCTGCAGTATGGCCATTGCCATTTTAAGCAACAATTGATATTATATCCTGCGCCGCATTATGTATTTGACTTCCCTCCCACTCATCTGGCAATCATTCAATGTGCACTTGGGCCCTAACTCCCACCTTTTCATCATTTTTTCCCACCCTTCCCCAGTGTGCCTGAGGCATTGCTGACTGGATTTACGCAGCTTCCATGTCTCCCAGTATTAAAATGATGTGACCCCACAACTTAGAGAGGTTAGAGCTATGGCATCAGGCCGGTCAGATGTTCCCCTCTGACTCACTTCTGATGGTGTAATGCCACTGACAGAATTTTAGGCCCTAGTATTTCAGTTGATTCATTTTGAGTGTTTGGGGGCTTCCCGATTTAAAGATGATTTTCTCTCCCTTTTATGTTTCTCCACTCCCACAGACAGTATTCTTCAGCTGTGAGGATGCATAGAAATACATAGAAGTTACAACAGTGAAACAGGCAATTGGTCCAACCAGCCCATGTCTGCGTTTACTCTGCACACTTGCAAATAGTCCAAATCACATTTATCCACCGTGTTCCCATATTCCTACATCGATCTATTGAATCTAATTTTGAATGTTGACATAGTTTCTGCCTTGACCACTTACCCTAGAAATGAATTCCACACCCTCACAAATATCTGTGTAAAGAAGTTTCTCCTGCCTTCAGTTCTAAATCTTGTATTTATGGCCCCGAATTCTAAGGCTCTCAACTACTGGAACCAATCTGCTTCAGGAATTGTCCCCTTGGATTGAAAAATTGCCAATGTCACTCACTATTTAAGAAGGTTAGGAGAGATAAACTAGGAAATTATAGGCCTATTAGTCTAACGTCAGTTGTGGGGAAGATACTAGAATCTGTTGTTAGGGACAGAGTGATGGAGCATTTGGACAAATATGAGGTGATCAGAGAGAGCCAGCATGGATTTATAAAGGGTCGGTCATGTCTAACGAACCTAGTTGAATTTTTTGAGGGGTAACAACGTGGTTATTTTCAAATCCCTCCATGGCTTCGCCCCTCCCTATCTCTGTAACCTCCTCCAGCCCTACAACCCTCCAAGATCTCTGCGCTCCTCCAATTCTTATCTCTTGCACATGCCCAATTTTAAATGCTCCACCATTGGCGGCTGTGCCTTCAGTTACCTAGGACCTAACCTCTGGAATTCCCTCCCTAAACCTTTCCGCCACTCTATCTTTCTCTACTCCTTTTAGACGCTCCTTAAAACTTAACTCTTTGACCAAGCTTTTGGTCACCTGTCCTAATGTCTTCTTATGTGGCTCGGCATCAAATTTTGTCTGATAATGCCCCTGTGAAGTGCCTTGGAACATTTTACTACATTAAAGGTGCTATATAAATGCAAGCTGCTGTTGTTTGTTTGTTTGTTTGTTTGTTTGTTTGTTGTTGTTGTTGTTGGTGGTGGTGGTGGTGCTGCTGCTGCTGCTGTTCATATGGACTTCCAGAAAGCATTCGACAAGGTTTCATTTAAGAGACTGTTAACAAAAATGAGAGTACAGGGAATTGGAGGCAACCTATTGGCTTGGATAGGGAATTGGTTAGGAGGTAGGAGACAGCGAATAGGGATAATGGGCCCGATTTTACCAGGAGTGCGGGTTCTCGGCGGGTGGTCCTTCGGGCGCGTGAAAAACGCGGCGTGCGAATTGAGTGCGTCCCGCACGCGATCGCAGGCTGATTGAGGTAATTAGCCGGCAGTTACGGGTTCTCCGCTTCTCAGCTGCGCGCCGGCGGGCTGCGCATGCGCACTGACGTCTGAGCGATGGTGGAGCTCTATTTAAAGGGGCAGTCCACCAAAGCCCTTCCAGCCACAACCAAGAGGTATCGCAATATGGATCAACCCAGGGGTAAGGCTGCTCCACGCTTCACAGACCACGCCCTCCAGGTGCTGCTGGACGGGGTCAGGAGGAGGAGGGAGACGCTGTTCCCCAGTGACGGAAGGAGGTGCCCTGGCTCCGCCACCAAGAAGGCATGGGAGGAGGTGGCGTCGGAGGTTAGCAGCAGGGGCAACACCACCCGAACTTGGATACAGTGTCGCAAGAGATTCAATTACCTCACCAGGTCCGGGAAAGTGAGTACACTAACGCACTCTGCCACACTCCGTCTTCCACATCACCTCAAACACCTCACAACCCCATCTCCACTGACACCACAGCACTCCCGCAACAATCCTCACAGCCACTCAACTATCATCCTCACCGTGCCTGCACGTACCCACCGTCTCTGTCCCCACTCGACCACTACCACACACCCCAATCCCCATACAATGGGATGGCCATGTGGCACACGCATCCTCCCATCCATCTGCCACACGCTCAACCCACCCACACCAATGCTTGAAGCGTCTCACAATGCAATCATCACTCAATTACGCTTTTGTGTTTTGCCATCACAGGAGAAGAGATGCAAGGACGCCCGGGAAAGGGCACGCACCGGAGGGGGCCCGCCACACAAGGTGGCTCTGACGGACGCTGAGGTGGAGGCGTTGGAGATTAGCCACACGCTACATTGCCTGTCCGTGGCGGATGGCGAGGCTGGGTCTGCAGAAACGTCAGGTAAGGGAAAGCTGACACTCAGCACTCATGATCGCGAATGATCTTAGCATCACATGGCATCTGCCGCACCGCCACATTTGTCCACATGCCTGATATTGCCCTCTGTTGTCTTACAGGGCCGTCTGCGAGCGCCGTGTCCGTTGAGGGCGATTCCTCAGAGGACATGCCGGTCTCTGAGGGTGCATCGTCACATATGAGCCAACCATCCACCAGCGCAGATACACACACCTCGGTGGGTCCCCCCCCCCTCAATTAGTTGGGATTGCACATGGTGAGTCACCGCGCACATGTGAGCATGAGCAGACCCTGGTGGCAGGGTCAGCCGCGGAAGGTCCGCGTCAGTGGGAGCACTCTTCTCCAGGCTCTGCTCAGCCGGACCCAGATGCTGAACCCAGGGGGCCACCAGTCAAAAGGAGAGTCGTCGAGGGGCACCAGAACATTGCTGAGGTACTGGGAGAGGTGCCATGCGCACTCTCCACAATCGCACAGAGGATGGAGGAGTCCAACTCCTGCATGAGGGGAATGGTGGCACAGGTGCAGGAGGGTATCGCTGAGATAGTGTCGCAGGGACGTGAAGGCATCTCTGAGATAGTGTCGCGGGTAGGTGCGGGAATGTCTGCGGTGGAGGACAAGCTAGCCTCCCTCGAGTGTCACGCACAGCTCAACATTGAGTCCATGCAGGCCCTCACAACGGCTGTTCGGATTCAGGGTGAGCAACATTCTGCCGCCATAAACAGGTTGACAGATACATTGGAGGTGGCCTTGCAAGGTCTCACACACGTCATCCTAAATGCCGACCAGCAGGGTGGAAGGGGTGATGTGGGCCTTGGCCATGAGAGGGAAGATGGTGAACGGGGACATGGAAGTGGGGACGCTACTCAAGGTGCCCCCATGTCTCACCCGTTGCCCCCCTCTCAACCAGTGCCCGCAATGGTGCCTCCTCTCCAGGTGGCCGAGTCTGCCCCTGCACAGGTGCAGGAGGAGCAGTCTGTGGAGGTGCCCTCATGGGCACCGAAACCCAGGGGGCGTCGGCCCAAAGCATCTACCCGGTCAGGGCACGACCAGGAGCAACCTGCCACTACCTCTGCTGGAGCCACAGGGGTAGCACCACGTAGGGGTTCCCGAAAACGTAAAGCCAAGGTTTTGTGAACACACAGGGAATGCACCAGGGTGTCTGACGAATTGTTATCTTTTTATTTCTAGTCCTTGAATGGACATACAGAATAAACACAACTTTTATCACCAATGCTGCCACCTCTTGTCCATTCTTCTGCGGCTTGTGCAATAGGTCCCTTCCATGCGCCTCATCATGATGACGAAAACCTGGTCCCACCCATTGGGCATAATACAGTGGGTGCAGGAGTACAGGCACCACTCTTCTGTGGAGGGGGCTTGTATAGACCCTCGTCTGTGCACGTGATGATACGTGAACGCCTCACACAGTGTGATGTTAGGAAAACCGTTGGCATATGAGTGCCTCCCTGGCCTGACGAGCACGCAGGTGAGCCGGTGTTCGGCCCATGGGTCGTTCCTCCTCATCTCGCTCGTACCCCTCCTCGTCCTCCTCCTCCTCCTCATCGTCGTCCTCAATGTGGGTGGTGGGTGTGCATGGGGCCTCCTCCAGCGGCACCCCTCTCTGTTGTGCCATGTTGTGCAGGGCACAGCAGACAACTATAATTCGTCCCACTCTGAGTGACGTGTATTGGAGCGCTCCCCCGGAACGATCAAGGCACCTGAAGCGCATCTTGAGCAGCCCTATAGCCTGCTCAATTGTAGACCTGGTAGCAATGTGGCTGTCATTATATCGACGCTGCGGCTCGGTAATGGGGTTCCTCAGAGGTGTCATAAGCCACGTGTGCAGGGGATATCCCTTGTCGCCGAGGAGCCAGCCGTTGCCGGTGTTGGGTGCGTGGAAGAGGGGCGGGACGGTGGACTCCCTGAGGACGAAGGCATCGTGGCAGCTGCCAGGATATCTGGCACACACGTGTAGGAATCTCTGGCGGTGGTCACAAATGAGCTGAGCGTTCATGGAGTGATACCCCTTCCTGTTGATGAACAGCCCTGGCTCATGTGAAGGTGCCCGTATTGCTATGTGGGTGCAATCGATTACACCCTGCACCCGTGGGAAGCCAGCCACAGCATGGAATCCAACCGCCCTCTCCGTCTGGCTGCGCTCATCCATGGCGAAGTTGATGTAGTTCGAGGCCCTGTGGAACAACCCATCGGTGACCTGCCTTATGCACTTGTGTGCAGATGACTGAGAGACCCCGGTGATGTCCCCCGTGGCACCCTGGAAGGATCCGGAGGCGAAGAAGTTGAGGGCAGTGGTGACTTTGACGGCGACGGGTAAGAAGATGCTGCTTGGTCCATCCAGGAGCAGCTCGTCGTTCAGGAGGCTGCAGATGTCGGCGACTACCTGGCGAGTGACTCTGAGCCTACGTATGCACTGCTGCTCAGAGAGGTCCTTGAAGCTGAGCCTCGGTCTGTAGACCCTGTGCCGGAGGGTAGTGCCTCCTGCGACGCATCTCTCTCTGCGGTCGCTCTCCCTCCAGCTGTGCAGGCGGATGTGCCACAGCACCGTGTTGTGGGGATCCACGTCTCTGAGGCGGACGGCGTGGACTGCGAGTCTGCTGAGGCTGGTCATGCTGTTCGTCCTCCGAGGATGTCAATGCAGCCCCCATCTGGCAGGTGTAGGTTTGCGGGGTTGTGCACGGTAGAAAAGTGTGTCCTCGCACAGGGGTTGCGGTTCCATGTCGGTGAATCTTCTTGCTAGGAGGAGGGTGGTGGAGGGCAGGCGTTGACCTATGTTACGGAGTGTCCTCCTGCGTTGGTGAAGGGTCTCCCCCCCAACCTGTGGAATACACCTTGGCAGCTGCCACAGGCTGCTGGCTGCAACACGTCCGTTTGGAGTGAGAGTGTTTCCCCCAGTATGGGAAACAGTCTCAGTTCAACCTAAAATCCCACACTTCCCAAAAAAACATCTCAATCAGGTCAGTTAATGACCTGAAATAGCTACATAAATACTCTCAAGTGGAACCCCGCTGGCTTTAATTGCCTGCGGGATTCCCACCTGCGGGGTCTGCGCGCGCACGCCCCCGGAAGTGGGCGGGATCGAGGCGGGATCTGGTCGGGGTCCTCCATTTCGCGATTTTCGAGGCCCCCCCGCCGAGAACGCACCCGAGAGCGGGTGCTAAAATCGGGCCCAATGTGTATGTACTTAAATTGGCACGATGTGACTAGTGGTGTCCACAGGGATCTGTGGGATCTGCCTCAGCTTTTCATCATATTTATAAATGACTTGGATGAAGGAATAGAGAGCCGTATATCCAAGGTTGCTGATGACACTAAGTTAGGTGGCACTGTAAATAGTGTAGATGGGAGCAGAAAGTTGCAAAGGGACATTGATAGATTGTGTGAGTGGGCAAAACTGTGGTAGATAGAGTTCAATGTGGGAAAGTGTGAGGTCATCCACTTTGGCCCTGAGAAAGATAGATCAGTGTATTTTCTCAATGGTGAGAAGCTAGGAACTGTGGATGAGCAGAGAGATTTAGGGGTCAATGTACAGAAATCACTAAAAGCTAGTGGACAGGTACAAAAATTAATTAAAAAGGCTAATGGAATGTTGGCCTTTATCTTAAGGGGGCTGAAATACAAAGGGATGAAAGATATGTTACAGCTGTACAGAGTTCTTGGTTAGACCCCATCTGGAGTATTGCATTCAGTTCTGTGCAGGAAGGATAGTTTGGCCTTGGAGATGGTGCAGCGCAGATTCACCAGAATGATATGTGTACGTAAAAGATCGCACGGCACTATTCGAAAAAGACCAAGGGAATTATCCTGGACAACATTTATCCCTCAGCCAACACCGCCAAAGACAGATTATCTGGTCATTTATCTCTGCTTCTTTTGGGACAGAGTGATGGAGCATTTGGACAAATATGTTTCCATACATTACAACAGTGACAACAATTCAAAAGTACCTGATTGTCTGTGAAGTGCTTTGGGGTGTCTTAAAGTTGCGAAAAGTGGTGTATAACTATAAATTAATTTAAAATCAAATTTTAAAATATAAAACCAGCAGAGGTCCTGACCCCTTTGTAGGGTGCTGGGCAAAGTTGGATAAAACAAAAAGTTTATTAAGACATTAGAATCAATTTAGGAACAAGCATACAAAAAGTGGCTAAAAAGTACAACTATGGCACTCAAATTTCAGGGGGTTCAATAGACCTGAAAATGTTCCTTAGCTTTTGTTCTATCATATACAACTCCGTCACATTCAAATTTCAAACTTTTCCTCAAATGTATCTGCTCTTAGCACAAAGATTAAAAAGCATCTTATCACTCAGTAAAATTAGTTCTCCATGCCACACTACAGATGTTTATCAAGCACCCACAGCAGGGAGCCAAACCCAGTTGTGGTGCTGAGAGCAATGAGATTCTTTGGTCTCCACACTATCTGCCAATTGGATCTTTCAATTCCATTAGTGGATTTGAAAGAATTAAAAATATGCTGTTTTGAAATTGTTAATTTTCCCAAGTCTTAAATTGTACCACAATATTGATATGTGTAGTCAGAACAATCCAATTTTGATAGTTTAGCAAACTCTGGACTATTTTCCTTCATGACTTTGAAAGATCTGTTCTCTATTAAAGACCTTCATTAGTTGGGGGCGTGTGAGAATAAAAGCAGAAATACATCTTGGTACTAAATTCAATTTCTTTAATGTGCATCAGACTTGTGGTCCAATGGGACAGATTGATGCATGAGCATTTTTCTGGTTCAGTGCTGAGGGCACGGATGCTTTTCCAACTACTGTATGAGTTCAGGCAGAAGTTTAGTGCATCTAACAATTCTGTGCATCTTGATAATAAGTCAAAAATCTGTGCATAATTTTGCATCTGATGTCATGTGGTGTTCTGAATGGACACATTCATCTTTTGCATCCTTAGAACAAAAAAAATGGTAGGACAGTACCTCAGAATCTTAGTATCCATTAACATTTAGATTTACAAACTTGCAGGCATAAATAATTGTTGAAAATATATCGAAGAACAAAAGGCATCTTATTTACAACAGCCTTACTCACTAACCTAAATTTACCATTTTACCACGTAGTTTAGTATAAATGGCCTTTGACAGGTTTTCCACAGATTTAAATGGAAGTGTGCATTTGCACCCAATGCTCTGTCATCAGCTTATTCACATAGCTTCAGATGTAGATTTGGACAGGTTAGATTTGGACAGGTGTCAATTTGGACAGGTGTAGGGAGCACACTAGTGATGGGAGCTGAAAACTGTGACATTTGAAGAGATGGGGACAATTAAAGGGAGGTATCACAACAGGGTTACAAAAAGTTGGAGAGCCTCAAAATCTATCTCATGCCATTAGCAGCTTTTGCCAACGCTGAAGGGACAATGGACTAAGAAGAGACAGGCAAAAATGATGGCAAAGAAAACCTAAGGTTCAAGGCTAATTCTGCAGGCAAGTGATGGAGCACCCCAGCAGCTAACTTCTTGTTTAATTACTTCTGAAGTGGAGGTGGTTGTGAGGAGGGTTGAACTCTATGCCACCCCATGGGACTATCCTGCAGGTCCACATGCTTGTGTAAAGTTGGAGCCAAGTATGAGGCCACTCCTGATTACTACTATCACTGGATGTGGTAGTCCTAGGCTGCATTGGAATATAGGAACAGGGCCAGAATATAGGCCATCCTGCCTTTAGAACCTGTTCCGCCATTCTTCTAGATCATGGCCGATCTGTATTTCAACTCCATTTATCCATTTTCTCCATATCCCTCGATATCCTTACCTAACAAAAATCTATCGATCTCAGTCTTGAAAGCTCCGATTGACCCATCATCCACAGCCTTTCGGGGGAGAGAATTCGATGTGTCCAAGACCCTTTGTGTAAAAAAGTGCTTCCTGATTTCACTTCTGAATGGCCTAGCTCTAATTTTAACATTATGTCCCCGTTCTAAATTTCCCTACTGGAGAAAATAGCTTCTCTGCATCTACCCTATTGAATCCTTTAATCATTTTAAACACCTCAATTAGAACACCCCTCAACCTTCTAAACTCAAGAGAATACAAACCACAATTATGCTTACTGTCCTCATATATTTTAATCCTTTACGCCCCTGTATCATTCTGTAGTTGCAGATATCCCTGCAGCAGATGGAATAGCTCTGCATATACTTTTCTGATCCAGATCTAAGGAGACAGTTCTGCAGGGTCATTGCCAAAGCGTTATGCCAGGGTTCTACAGAAATGATTGGTAGCACATTGGTGGGTCTAGCCATTAAGGGTACACTAGAACTTGATCACCCTGGAATGCTTTTCATTCAGTGCCTTGAAAGCATGACATACTGAGCAAGCATCCAACATTACAGTTCTTCTGGCATTCATATATCTTGATGGTGCCATTGGGTTTGCTGTCCCAGCTCCCTTTGGGAAGAGGAGCCTGGACCTCCTCTAATCCTCTACCAAAGAGAAGGATATTCACCTCTGCCTCCTGAGGCAGGTGTTTGGATCCTGGTGGGTGGGCACCAAGCATTTCTTGTGCAGTCTTAGCTGCCTGCCATCTTTCTGTAGGTCCTTCTCTTCTTCCAGACAAATCAGAAAGGGAAACACATTGCTACCAGTAATGGTGCTGGGAGAAAAACATAAAGAAGGTACAGTTGGCACAAAAGTCATGAGAACCTAAGTGACAACGGGGGTAAAAAAGAAAAAAGGAAAGAAAGAAGCAAAACAGTTAAGAAATGTTGAATGAACTCACCTTAATATTATGATGCTGTTTCTATGACCTCCAATTTACTTACCCCTGCCTAGCAACCCTGGATGTTCATGTGCAAATGGAGCATGTTTAATATCTTACATCCTGCAAAATAGAATGATGTATATCCAATTTAATATTAAAATGAAGTACCCTCCTTTTTGAGCTGGGCACACCCATTGGAAACTGCATTAGAGTTATAGCAGGGCAGGACTTCAACCCATTTTATGCTCTTGGCCACAAAATCAGGTGGATCACTGTTTTTATAAATCTAGCAGAGAGTTGCTGATGAATGCGATGCAAACTGAAACAGGAACTATATTGATGACGGCACTCAGAAATGATTTGTCCAGAATGGTATAAGTAAATTAATTTGTATTCATTGCAAGTTGGAGGAACTGGAGGATACACATTCATTTACCCAACTGCCCCCTCAGAAGGAATAGAGTAGTCTCTAGCCAGGAACATGCGCAGCAAGTTAGCCTTCAACAATTCCTGATGTTTACATTATATTTGACATTGGTGTCCAGGCTGGGAGGGATATACAAGACTGCAATAATTGCACCACCAAGAGGTATTTGAAGGATGCCACAGGGCACTTGTTGATTATTCTTTCAGGTTTGTGGAATTAAGACTAAGTCTCGAGCTATGATTTTAGATTGTTTCACGTGATGAAGAGGGAAGGGTATTGATTACACAGAGAACAGAACATGCAACAGAGCACTCTTTCACCTTGCAGCCAATCACCAGTTAACAGGCCTTCAAGAAAACTCTTGCTCAAATGAGTAATTAGCACATTATTTGTGATAGCAACATTCCTAGAATCAAATAATATCTGGACATTTACTGAGTAGAAACCTTTTCCGTTACAGCAGCTGCATTCATGAAGATCACATACACGAATGGATATTGGATTTATCTGATAGATTTTTGGGAGAGAGGGAAATAAGAGATAAAGGGAAGAGAGGAGAAAAATGAAGAAAGAGATAGAGGGAAGAAGAAAATATGTCCAACAGATATACCCACATACTCATACATCTGTTGCTTTTGACTCAATAAATGTACAGATTGTACTCAATTCCAGAAATATCAATATCACAGAGAGGGGCACCCATTTACTTTAGACACAACTCTTTTCTTTCCTTTACCTTTATCTGTACAGGTAGGAAAACTGTTGTGAAGGTAATTGTAACATAATGCAAATATTGAGACATGACATGTGGTAAGTGTAACATATTTGGGAAGAACACATTTGGACCTATGGGGGTAAATTTCAACCCCACCAAAGGGTGGGTTGGGGGGCGGGTGGGAAGGTAAAAATTGTAAAAGCCGACTGCAACCCGCCTCCAACCTGCCCACTTCCGTTGTTAACGGAGGCGGGTCGAGGGGTGGGCGACCAACCCACTGTCAGGTGGCAGGTCGGTCAGTACAATCTGGGACTCCACTTCAAGAGGTTTTTTATTTTTAACTCCTGCGGGCCGGGATTCCTGGGCCTTCTGATTCATGCCACGTAAGAGGAGACGAGAAGGCCCAGATCAACAGGTAAGTGTCTTTAGTGCACTGCCTGTGGGCCAGGATGAGCAGGAATATTTCTTCCAGGCCCAACAAGCTCACCTGCCGCGATCTGACACATGCAATTAACCAAAGTCTCCCCCCCACCATCTCCAACCCCCTCACAAACTCCGATCCCTGCCACGATCTCCGATACTCCCATGATATCCGACCCCCCACACCTGATGACCAGCCCCCCGATGACCGACCCCCCACCCCCCATGACAGATTCCACCACCCCCCCCACCCCCGATCTAAGACTTACCTGCTGACATCCGCTCCCTGGCTGCTCGCCCGTCCGACTGACAGCCAGCCTGTCAATCTGACTGGCTGTCGGGTGGGAAACCTACTGAAAAAAATTGAAAGATATCCTTACGTCAAAATCGTAAGGACGCCCGGGAAACCCATATTTCTGGATGCCCCACCAGGAAATCACCCCCACCCCCCCCCCCCCCACTGTTGTCTTCCCGCCTCCCGTGTTTCCCAAAGCTCTCCATATTGGTGTTTTCCTCAGTCTGGGCCTGTTGTAGACTAATTGAGATTGATTGCTATGATTAGTCAATAATTGCACTGTCATAGTATCATGTGACTACCAGGATGGTCTTTTTTCATCTAGCAATTCCTATGTAAAAAAATACTGTGATCAATTATAAATTATATTTCCCAGTAGGTGGTGTAACTATAAGACTTTAGTTGTACTGAGTGAACCCTGATCTGCTGCTATAGGCAGACTGCAGTTTTTGGTGGTGTGTTTTGTTGTTTGTTATTTTCTTGTAAAAAATTATTTTCTCAATATATTGGGCGCTAAATTGGACCGTGTAACGCCCGTTATTTCAGCGCTACACGGCCTCTCCGACATCCAAGATGGCGTCCGCCGCACGTCACGGCGTGCACATCCAAGACGCCATCTTGGATGTGCACGCTGTGACGTGCGGCGGACGCCATCTTAGTATAGCAGTTAGCGCAGGTGCAGATAATGAACGCTGGAATCATGTAAAGTAGACAGAAAATGTCTTCAATCAGTGTGCAACGCTGATTTAAAGTGATAGACACCATTTTGGGACTTAACGCTCAACTCAGCGCACAGTTTTAACCTCGAACATCTGAACGTGTCTTAGAGTGCCTGGAAGTCCCCCCACCAGCGTTATTTAAATGGACCATGCAGGATTTACAGGTTAGTGGCTGGATTATTGCTTCTGGCTGCCGAGACATTTGTAACTGTTTTTGGAGGTCTCCTAGACTTGAATACTAGGACACAGGGACATAGCCTAACATTTAGAGCCAGAACGTGCAGGAGTGAAATTAGGAAATGCTTCTACACTCAAAGGGTGGGATACATTTGGAACGCTCTTCTTCAAACGGCAGTTGATGCTAGCTCACTTGTGAATGTTAAATCTGAGATTGATAGATTTCTGTGAACTAAGGGTATTAAGGGATATGGGGCTAAGACGGGTATATGGAGTTAGGTCACAGGTCCACCATGATCTCATTGAATAGTGGAACAGGCTTGAGGGGATAAATGTCTCTGCCACTTGTTGCCTCCTGATATGTGCCACCTTCTCCTGCAAGAAAGCGGGACGTGTGTCTGGGTGATTTGCCTGTCATGGTTGAATAGCTGCCAGTGTGTGTGGCCTGTGAGTTGTGGGTGGGTGGCTTTAAACAGTGGTAATGTGTAAGGGTGAGAGGAAACATCTGGTTGGAAGCGTTGAGTTGAGTACCGATGGAAAGAGTTTGATGGTATGTGGGTGATGGGGGTGTAGTGCGTGGTGCAGTTGGTAGGAGACGCCACTTGTCAGTTGACCTCACTAATTTCGACCATCCATGTCAAAGCATTGAACTTCTTCCTGCACTGCATCCGTGTTCATGATGCTGTGCGCCTGGCATTGACTTTGTCCCCCACTGCCTCCCACTGTGTTTTGGATATATGTCTGGTGGTCCTCTTGCACCACCACTCACCCCAGCCCCCTTCAGAAATAGGATGTCCCTCCTCCTGTCCACCTCTTGTACTAAGATCTCTAGTGCATCAGCAGAGAACCTTGGTGCATGCACTCTCGCAGGCCTGGTACCAACTCAGATCGGCAGATTGGTGAGGTCTGGCGTGCACATTGGAGGATGTGGGATTTAGTAGTGCGCAATCTTTATTCAATGTTTTCAGAAAATAACAGGTACCTGCTACCTTTAAGAGATTTCTAAGCAACTCCCTCGTATTAAGAGATTGAGCTCCCCCTGTTGGTGGAAAGTGCAAATTGCATTGATTCCATGAGCAAGGCCCGGAATGGGTGGGCCTAAACTTGCGCCCTGCCTGCTCAGGGGCCATTGGGCGCGGGGTAATATCACATCATGCTACCCTTGCCCAAAAACAGCCCCTATCCAATTTTCCCCCCATTGTGTCCAATGCTTCATTAAGAAGTATGAGTAAAGAAATTCAAGCCCTGATGGAGGGATTTAGAAATTTATGCAATGATCAAAAGTGTATATCGTTCCAAAAAAACCCGATAAACATTCTGTGTCATTCCTTTCAGGCCATTACTCTTATCCTTTTTTACTATTGATTCTTCAGTATACAGATTATGTATTGATTTTCTTGAAACTATATCCACGAGAAGAAAACGACAGCTGGTCGACAAAAAAGCTGTCTCATTACAAGAGATTGTTAAAGCGATAGTATCCCCTTTGCAAGTGATCTATGTGTGTTTGGAACGCAAGACATAATTAGTGCAAGAAAATGAAAACAACCTTTCAGTAGACAAGTGGTTGAGAATACTAAGTGAAAGCAGTTTACAGTATTTTGTAACATCGTTCTAGATGTCAATACATGCCTATAAAAGGCATTGGGATAGAACTCAGCAGAGCTGGAAAGTACCATTGGAGAAAATTATAATAAAAAGGAAATTAAGGTCATTGTACATTCTGTATGCTGGAGAATTATAAAACTAAAATTCTGACAAAGTTACTTCGAATCATTCCCAAATCCTTCAGCGATTGTTTGCTGTTTGCTTTTAGGGTTGACAATTCTGGTTGAATGTATTCCTGGAGGTTTCATCACCTCCCACCTCCAACTGCCCCACTCAGTCAAATAGCTTTTATTCCCCCAGCTCCAATATTTTATAGCTAACAAACAAAAGTGTTAAAAGAAAATGAAAGACGCAGCATTTTTTTAATTGCCTCTATGATTTTTCTCCCAGGTTGCTCGCAGCAGTATCCAGGAAATTAATCTTTAATTCCTGGAGACTCCAGGACAATCCTGGAGGGTTAGCAATCCTAGTTTGGCCCGAGTGTAGGCTCTCAATTGCACCTAAGCCTTCTCTCAGCAGACATAGGTTCTGCCGGGTCGATTGAGACATTTCTGCTGGAATTCCTGAGGAAGTCTGGGAATGCCTCCAGAAATGCTCACAGAATGCTGCAAAATGATGTAAGGGAGGGGTGGGCAAAAGAAATGCAATTTGTTGGTTAATCCTAAAAGTGACAAATACCTGGAAGATCCGGGTTCTGCCCCAAATTCCAACCCCTCCCGCCACCAGAATTACCTCACAATTGTGCAATTTCTGTCCTGTAATCTTTACTGAATACTTTTGATTTAATCTGAGTAGTGCAAAGATATGTTGTGGTGCTAAATTTCAAGCAGGTGTAGTTTTAGAAAAGATTATTCTGGCTCATTATTTATAGCTAGCGCGTTTCCCATGGTTTTGGTCACAGCTAATCTCTGATATGGAGCACAGTTGTGATGCTCAGTTACTAACCTGGCCTGTGTCATTAAGGCCGCTGTTCCAAATAGGCAAATTCAGGTAATTGTTGCTATTTATAAACAGCTAAGATCAATGAGAAGGCAGTTGTAACTACTTGTAAATCTCTGGCTTCCAGTGAATGACTAGCTTTCTTTTTTAATATTGTTTTGTAGCTGTAACAAAATGTGATGTCTGGTATGTAATATCTGACGTAAGATGTCTGCAGTTTGTCCCACAAGTGCTAGATACAAGACTATATCCAGACTGATAAATAGATTGACAGACAGACGGATATCATGGTCGTATTTAAGTGAGCTTGAGAAGGATTTCCATTCTTATGCAATTGTAGGTAAAAAATGCAATAAACTGAACAAGGTCTTAAATCATACTCCAAAAGTCAATCATGACATAGCACTAATTAACTTTTAAAACATATTTTCAATGCAGAAGCTTATAGAAATATAGAAAAATCAGCCTGCTTTATATGCAAGGCTAAGCAAAAAGACAAATCTTGCCACTTTCAAAGCAATCCAAGGTTAGATTGGTTGCAACCAATTCAAGTTTAGTCTGGACTTGACCCAACTGAATGCTCAAAACAGAAACAATTCAAATTTTCCAGCCTAGATATGTACTCAGTTGCTTTAATTATTGGCCCAGATTTTCCTGTGGACTTGCATCTACATTGTAAAGAATCCTTGAATAGCGCAAAAGAAAGAGGCAATTATGGAGCAAGTGACTTACACCATTAATTATGCCATTCCATATTTTCCTGGGACTTTTGTGCCGCTCCGCAGATACCTTTGCCAAAAACAGTTAGAAGGTAATTATCATAGCTTCGTCTCCAATAAAACCAATGGCGATTGCAATTTTGCTGTATTTAAGCTAGTTTTTATTCAGCTGACACTTAGACTTAAAAATAATGGTCTCAGTGGCCTGGCAGCAGAGTGATTTATTGCTCCAAGATCGGGTTTAAATTCCCAGTTGTTAATAATGTATTACCGTTGCAAAGATTAAACAACTAGGATCCAGGATCCTGCACCTGGGATTTTCAATTTTAATATTGCCACACCATATGTCAGAAGCCCATTCAATTTATGAGATTGTTTTCAGAATTTAAATGACCCCTTCTCTGCTTTCCCCACAGTGCTCAACCTCACTAAAGCCGCTAACACAACAAACATATCTTTTCCAATTACTCTAATTTGCTTATTAATCACTACTGTTTCATCAGTTATGAGTAAATTAATGTACATAAACCTCAAAAACATTTCAAGCCAATTTACTCAGGGGAAAATGAGCAAGTCATTATGTAAATTTTTGCTGTCCACAGACATTTGCGATCTTCAGTCTCATTCAAGCCCAGAACTTTTCAATAAATTAAGAATTCAAGGTTAGCTTTCCTATTTCATTTTATACCCTTTAAACCACAAAAATAAAAATAAATCATTATTTTATTCCTAAATTATTAATCATTTATAATGTAGTGACATTACACAAAACAGAGAAACTGACAAAAATCTCAAAACTCAAAAGGGACATTACAGCTTAAAATAATTGTGGATTAAAGTTTATTTAAAGAGATACACTTCCATTCACTCAAACTGAATGGACGGACCTGTGTCAGTTGGTGAAAGAACTCACAGGAGGGACATATATGTGACTTCATCCTCAGCAACCTTTGTGTTACAGACACGTCTGTCCATGGTAGCTCTGGTAGGAGTGACCACCACACATTCCTTATGAAGATAAATTCTAATTGTTTACCGTGAAGACACCATCTATCATGTGTTATGAAATTACTGCCATGCTAAGTGGAAAATCTATGAGGTGCTGTAGGCCATTAGTCACAGCAGAACTCTATAGCACCACAATCTGTAACCTCATCACCTGATACAGGCCTCACTCCTCCATCACTATTAAACCACGTGATCAACCCTGGTTCAATGGGAGGCGTAGAAGGATGTACCAGAAGCAGCACCAGGCATACTCTAGAATGAGAGACTAAACGTATAAAGTTCCACACAGGGCCACCTGCATGTTAAACACCAAAACAACAAGCCATAGACAGAGTTAAGCAGTCACATGACCAACAGGTAAGAGCAAGGTTCTGTAGCCCAGTTATGAATGGTTGTAGATAATCAGGCAACTAACAGGCGGTTCCTTGATCAACCATCTTCAAATATGGTGGAACCCCGTACCTAAGTGGAAGAGGCAAGCCGCCCCCCAGCCAAACTACTCTAGAACAGCTCTGACATGGCATTTATCTGACAATGTGGGAAATTGCAAAAGTATGTCCTATCCACAAATAGCAGGATAAATCTAATCCACCCTCTTCCAAATCATTAGCAAAGTGCTGGAAGGAGCTAACTCACCTGTAACCTGGTTCAATGAGAACTGGGTCGATGGGTGTTCTTGTAACTGAAAGGCTGTTTCCAGTGGGGTCCGTAGGGATCGCTACAAGTCCCTTGCTTTTTGTGGTATATATTAATGATTGAGACTTAAATGTAGGAGGCATGATTAAGAAGTTTGCAGATGATACAAAAATTGGCCGTGTGGTTGATAGTGAGGAGGAAAGCTGTAGACTGCAGAAAGATATCACTGGACTGGTCAGATGGGCAGAAAAGTGGCAAATGGAATTCAATCCGGAGAAGTGTGAGGTAATGCATTTAGGGAGGGCAAACAAGGCAAGGGAGTACACAATAAATGGGAGGATACTGAGAGGTGTAGAGGAAGAGAGGGACTTTGGAGTGCATGTCCACAGATCCCTGAAGGTAGCAGGACAGGTAGTCAAGGTGGTTAAGAAGGCATATGGAATACTTTCCTTTATTAGCCAAGGCATAGAATATAAGAGCAGGGAGGTTATGCTAGAACTGTATAAAACACTAGTTAGGCCACAGCTACAGTTCTGGTCACCACATTACAGGAAAGATATGATTGCACTAGAAAAGGTACAGAGGAGATTTACGATGATGTTGCCAGGACTGGAGAATTTTAGCTATGAGGAAACATTGGATAGGTTGGGGTTGTTTTCTTTGGAACAGAGGAGGCTGAGGGAAGATTTAATTGAGGTGTATAAAATTATGAGAGGCCGAGATAGAGTGGAGAGGAAGGATCTATTTCCCTTAGCAGAGAGGTCAATAACCACGGGGCATAGATTTAAAGTAATTGGTAGAAGGATTAGAGGGGAGTTGAGGAAAAATGTTTTCAACCAGTGGGTAGTAGGGGGGTAGGGGCCTGGAACTCAATACCTGAAAGGGTGGTAGGGGCAGAAACCCTCATCACATTTATGAAGTACTTGGATATGCACTTGAAGTGCCATAACCTACAAGGCTACGGACCAAGAGCTGGAAAGTGGGTCTAGGTTGGTAGCTCTATTTCGATTGGCATGGACATGATGGGCCAAATAGCCTCCTTCTGTGCCGTAAATTTTCTATGTTTCTAACCTGCTTGCCAATGCTATTCTTGAGCTAGACTTATCACAGTCTTGAGTCAAGAACGCACACGAGCTGAATGCAGCATTTGATTCAAAATGGCACCAAGGAGCCCCAGCAAAACTATAGTCAATGGAAGTCAAGTGGCAGAGTTAAATTTGACACAAAGGAAGATCTCTGCAAGATTTCCTCAGGGTAGAGTTGTCAGCCAAATCATATTTACCTGCATCTCTCCAGCATAGGGTCAGGTGCGGATCTGTTTACTAATGATTTTAGTGTTCAGCTCCATTGACACCTCCTCCAATAATGAAGCAATGCATGCCAATCCACAGCAGGACTTGGGCAATATCCAGTCTTAGTCTGACAAGTGGTAATATTTGCACTACATAAATGGCAGGCAATGAACATCTCCAACAAGAAAAGGCCCAACCACCTTTTCCTGATCTTCAGTGCCACTACCATCGCCAAATCCCTCATCAGCATTCTGGGGTCACAATTCACTGGAAACTTAATTGGACCAGTCATATCAACATTATGGCTACATAAGCTGGACAGGAGCTGGGTACTCTGTGGTGACTCCTCACCCCTCAAAGTTTCTCCACCATCTACAAGGCTCAAGTCAGGAGTGTGATGGATTACTCAACACTCACCTGGATGGGTTCAGCTGCCACAACACTTAAGGAACTCAACATCAGCCAGGACACAGCAGTCTGCTTGATCAGCACCTCAGCCACTGGACTCAATAACTGGTGCACTGTGACGACAGTATGCACTACCTACAAAGTGCATTGCAGTCAGTCACCAAGCTGACTCCCAGTCCCGCAACCTCTACCATCAAAAAGGACAAGAGCAGTAAGATCTTCCGAATGCCATCACTTCCAAATTACACCATCCTGAATTGGACATGTATCACACAAGAATAAAGAAAAAAGACACAAGTACAACTAGCATATAGGAACATAGGAACAGGAGTAGGCCATTCAGCCCCTCGTGCCTGCTCCGCCATTTGATAAGATCATGGCTGATCTGTGATCTAACTCCATATACCTGCCTTTGGCCCATATCCCTTAATACCTTTGGTTGCCAAAAAGCTATTTATCTCAGATTTAAATTTAGCAATTGAGCTAGTATCAATTGCCGTTTGCGGAAGAGAGTTCCAAACTTCTACCACCCTTGCAGAAGCACAGATAAATGACATTTTGCTGATCTGCAACACTGTAAATACCCACAGTCTTATCCAGATGTTCTACAATGTCAAATATAGCCTTACAACTCAAATCTGAAAGTAATATCCTACTGTTTTCTAAGGCAGTGATAAACTGAACCACCAAATTAAGTTGTTGACAAAACAATGCAGCCCCATAGACGTATAATTTTCTATTGAGTAAGCTTGTTGAAGAGGGAACCTGTGCAAATGACGACTCTAAATAAAATCATTGAGAAAGTATATGGAGTTAGATCACAGATCAGCCATGATCTACTGTTGTGGTACTGAAGCCAAAGCAACCTCATATGATGTGTTGATATGCAACTGCCCAACTTAACAATCAAGCATGATATACATTGGCCTGGATTTTTTGTCCACTATCCCACCACAAATCGGGTGGTACAATGGCAGAGGAAGTGGGAAAATCGGGCAGTAAGGCCGACTCCTGTGCTCCCACCCCAACTTCAATTTTCCTCCCACTGCCCTAGTCGGAGGGCCACCTGCTGCCCATTCCTCGTCCATGGCACATAAATGTCAACAGAGAAGCATGGTCCAGAAATCTACCCCATTTTCTTGCATTCTGCTGATCCTCCTGACCCCAGGAGAGGGGTGACAATAATCCCTGGTGCAGTGGTGGAAGGCCGGCTGAAGCCCCTTATAGAGGGAGAGGGCTCAATAGAGAGCACCCATTCCTTCTTTCAGACCTCAACCACTCAACTTTATGGACCTCAGCCCAGTCTGAGGCCTAAAAAAAAAATCACTTCTAAATTTTAAGACTCTTCTGTCCTCTTTAAATGTTCTTCTCCTCTTCAGCTACTGCATTATTGGTGTTGGAGTGGTAGGCCCCAGCCCGAACAGGAATCTCCAGGCTATTATCGCTACAGTGAATGATGTCATTGCAGATCTAATTGGAAGGAAAAACAGAAAGGCAGAATATTATTTAAATGGTGATAGATTGGGGAATGTTGATGTACAAAGGGACCTGGGTGCTCTTGTACACCAGTCACTGAAAGCAAACATGCAGGTGCAGCAAGCAGTTAGGAAGGCAAATGGTATGTTGGCCTTCATTGCAAGAGGCTTTGAGTATAGGAGCAAAGATGTCTTACTACAGTTATACAGGGCCTTGGTGAGACCACGCCTGGAGTATTGTGTGCAGTTTTGGTCTCCTTACCTAAGAAAGGATATACTTGCCATAGAGGGAGTACAGTGAAGGTTCACCAGACTGATTCCTGGGATGGCAGTACTGCCGTATGAGGAGAGATTGGGTCAACTCAGCCTATATTCACTCGAGTTTAGAAGAATGAGAGGGGATCTCATTGAAACATATAAAATTCTGACAGGGCTAGACAGACTGGATGCAGGGAGGATGTTTCCCCTTGTTGGCGGGTCTAGATCGAGGGGTCACAGTCTCAGGATACGGGGTAGGGCATTTAGGACTGAGATGAGGAGAAATTTCTTCATTCAGAGGGTGGTGAACCTGTGGAATTCTCTATCACAGAAGGCTGTGGAGGCCAAGTCATTGAATATATTTAAGGAGCTAAATAGATTTCTAGACACAAAAGGCGTCAAGAGGTATGGGGAGAGAGCGGGAATATGGTATTGGGATAGAGCATCAATCATGATCATATTGAATGGCGGAGCAAGCTCGAAGGGCCGAATGGCCTACTCCTGCTCCTATTTTTCATGTTTCTAGAAAGGTTATCTGAAAGCTAGGCTTAAACTCAGCATGTGAACTGACTGGAGCTCCATCCTAAGCCCAGGTATATTGCTACATACACAGCCTCCACAAATGAAAGCATTTATATTTAGACATTTCATCAGCTACTAAAATCTTCTTGAATGTCATCAGAGAAATAATATTTGGAACCCTGGAGTGTACAGTATCACCAACAACATCTTGCTGTTCAAAACTTACCACACAAATAAATACAAATATGACAGGAATAGCCTAGAAATTTTTGGTTGTATTTTCTCAGGAAAAAAGTGCATTAACTGATCCAAAGAAATTATGGAGCTGAACTATTGCCCTCTTCCATGAAGAACACCATGGCATAGCATAGTTAAAACCAAGAAACTCCTTAGAAAAAAAGAAATGATTGTCTGCATTAACAGCTGTCTACTTGTCAAGCTACAACTGATAATTCCAAAGCACTGTTACAGATGACAGAATTGCTAACCAGCCCGAGGATTGAAGTCAGTATTGGTATCCAGGGCCTCCCTAATGGGAAGATATCTGCTGCTTGAAATGGATGACTACTTGAAATTTCCCAAAAATTGACATAATAATAACAACTTAAGTTAAAGTAATCATGCTAAAGCTCAACAACATCTTTTAACAGATAGCATTCCACGCGTCATTAGAAGTAACAATGTCCCACCCTTTAATGGTACCAAATTTGCCATATTTGCTGGCTATCTTACTTTTCAACACACAAAAACCCTGCATTGCCTCAAGCTAATGGGACGTTCATGGGAATACTGAAGAATTCACTAAGAAGGTGTGCTATGTTTTGTGGGGCAGAAGGAAAGGTGTAAATTAGGAATTATAGAAGTTTCTCAAGAGTCTCTACACAACTCAAAACTTAGCTGATGCTCCACCAGTCTGTCTCTGTTGAATAGACCCTTAGGAATTAAAATTCCCATTCCTACCCATGAAAGAGAAAGATGCTGAGATCTATCAGAGAGGAATAACTATTACAGAGATAAGAAGATATGATGCTCGGCACAAGAATATCAAAGTTAGCAATGAATGAATCCATCACCTCACAACAAGCTCCCAAGCCCTCTTACTCTCAACTTATCTGGTCAATGAGTAAAAAAGGAATGATAATTACTGCCCAGAAGAAAAACCATATGATTAACAGAAACATCTCCATTTTAAGTCTGCATCAGTTAATGCCACTGTTAAAATAGCAATGTAATTTCATATGAATGCATTAAGCAGTCACATGCTAATATTGTTCATTTCTAGGCCTAAGTTTTCAAACATCATATTCATTTGAACAAGTATTAAAAAAAATGGAATGTCAATCCAACCATTACAATAGATACCTGGGAATTAAGAAGGCAATAGATTTAAACCATTTTAACTGCAAGTACTTTTGTGACTGAAAATCATTTATCAGAAAAAGAACTCAAAGACCTTCAACGTTAATAGAAATTATTTTATTTTTCCAAGATTCATCCATGTTTCACCTCATTACATTTCCATTTTAATTGGACTCTCCTATCTTTAAAGAGCTTGGTTAGACCACACTTAGAATACTGTGCACAATTCTGGTCTCTATATTATAAAAAGGATATAGAGGCACTGGAAAAGGTGCAAACAAAATTTATAAGGATGATACCAGAACTGAGAGGTTATACCTATCAGGAAAGATTGAGCAGGCTGGGGCTCTTTACTCTAGAAAAGAGACGACTGAGGGGAGACCTAATAGAGGTCTTGAAAATTATGAAAGGGCTTGATAGGGTAGACATAGAGAAGATGTTTCCATTTGTGGGGGAGACCAAAACTAGGGGCCATGAATATAAGATAGTCACTAATAAATCCACCAGGGAACTCAGGATAAACTTCTTTACCCTAAGAGTGTTTAGAATGTGGAACTTGCTACCACAAGGAGTAGTTGAGGTGAATAGCAGATGCATTTAAGGGGAAGCTAGATGAGCAAATGAGTGAAAAAGGAATAGAAGGATATGCTGATAGGGTTAGATGAATACTGGTGGAAGGAGGCTCGTGTGGAGCGTAAATGCCAGCATAGACCAGCTGGGCCAAATGGCCTGCTTTTGTGCTATAAGTACTGTGTAATTCTATGTACTATTTTCACTATATATTATGTACAGGTTTCATATAACATAAGTTATTTTAAGTAGTATCAGTATGCATGAAACAATTTTTCAAGAAATCACTATTTTTGATGCTTTGGAGAAGTATTTAATGGGTATGTGCATCTTATTTCTCAAATGTAAAAATGGAGTGTAGGGATGATGTCACTGTGAGCCTGAGGCTACTAAAGGTCTGTTCAAATTTAAAAACATCAGAAAAGGTTTCTTGTAAATGTTTTCTGAGCACAGCAGCACATCAGTCACATACTGGTATGTGGCATAGTTGACCGATCATGAAACCATGGTTTGGATGTCACCGTCCAAGCGCTGTGATTTTTGATGCTAAACCTAATTTGCTGTAATTATGATAAACTCTCATTTTCTGCAGTAAAATTACAAAACTAAGGCATTCATCCATAATGAGAAAAACATCAGTGAAACAGTTTAGTGGTTAAAAAAAACATAATTTTCCACAACCATTTGAATGCTGAACGTGTAAAAAGCACATTTGAAGGAGTATTTGTAACGTCTCTTTGTTACAGTTGAAAGTGGTGTGATTTACAGAACAATTGGAATTCTTAATTATATACTTTGTTAAATTTTTTTTGAATTGTTCATGGGATGTGGGCGTCACTGGCAAGGCCAGCATTTATTACACATCCCTAATTGCCCTTGAGAAGGTGGTGATGAGCTGCCTTCTTGAACCGCTGCAGTTCGTGTGGTGAAGGTTCTCCCACAGTGCTATTAGGAAGGGAGTTCCAGGATTTTGACCCAGCGACGATGAAGGAACGGCGATATATTTCCAAGTTGGGATGGTGTGTGACTTGGAGGGGAATGTACAGGTGGTGTTCCCATGTGTTTGCTGCCCTTGTCCTTCTAGGTGGTAGAGATTGCAGGTTTGGGAGGTGCTGTCGAAGAAGCCTTGCCGAGTTGCAGCCTGTGGATGGTACACACTGCAGCCACAGTGCACCGGTGGTGAAGGAAGTGAATGTTTAGGGTGGTGGATGGGGTGCCAATCAAGCGGGCTGCTTTGTCCTGGATGGTGTTGAGCTTCTTGAATGTTGTTGGAGCTGCACTCATCCAGGCAAGTGGAGAGTATTCCATCACACTCCTGACTTGTGCCTTGTAGATGGTGGAAAGGGTTTGGGAAGTCAGGAGGTGAGTCACTCGCCGCAGATTACCCAGCCTCTGACCTGCTCTTGTAGCCATAGTATTTATGTGGTTGGTCCAGTTAAGTTTCTGATCAATGGTGACCCCCCAGGATGTTGATGGTGGGGGATTCGGTGATTGTAATGCCATTGAATGTCAAGGGGAGGTGGTTAGACTCTCTCTTGTTGGAGATGGTCATTGCCTGGCACTTGTCTGGCACGAAAGTTACTTGGCACTTATCAGCCCAAGTCTGGATGTTATCCAGGTCTTGCTACATGCAGGCTCGGACTGCTTCGTTATCTGAGGGGTTGCGAATGGAACTGAACACTGTGCAATCATCAGCGAACATCCCCATTTCTGACCTTATGATGGAGGGAAGGTCATTGATGAAGCAGCTGAAGATGGTTGGGCCTAGGACACTGCCCTGAGGAACTCCTGCAACAATGTCCTGGGGCTGAGATGATTGGCCTCCAACAACCACTGCCATCTTTCTTTGTGCTAGGTATGACTCCAGCCACTGGACAGTTTTCTCCCTGATTCCCATTGACTTCAATTTTACTAGGGCTCCTTGGTGCCACACTCGGTCAAATGCTGCTTTGATGTCAAGGGCAGTCACTCTCACCTCACCTCTGGAATTCAGCTCTATTGTCCATGTTTGGACCAAGGCTGTAATGAGGTCTGGAGCCGAGTGGTCCTGGCGGAACCCAAACTGAGCATCGGTGAGCAGGTTATTGGTGAGTAAGTGCCGCTTGATAGCACTGTCGACGACACCTTCCATCACTTTGCTGATGATTGAGAGTAGACTGATGGGCGGTAATTAGCCGGATTGGATTTATCCTGCTTTTTGTGGGCAGGACATACCTGGACAATTTTCCACATTGTCCGGTAAATGCCAGTGTTGTAGCTGTACTGGAATAGCTTGACTAGAGGCGCAGCTAGTTCTGGAGCACAAGTCTTCAGCACTACAGCCGAGATGTTGTCGGAGCCCATAGCCTTTGCTGTATCCAGTGCACTCAGCCGTTTCTTGCTGTCATATGGAGTGAATCGAATTGGCTGAAGACTGGCTTCTGTGATGGTGGGGATATCGATAGGAGGCTGAGATGGATCATCCACTTGGCACTTCTGGCTGAAGATGGTTGCAAACGCTTCAGCCCTGTCTTTTGCACTCACATGCTGGACTCAGCCATCATTGAGGATGGGGATGTTCATGGAGCCTCCTCCTCCCATTAATTGTTTAATTGTCCACCACCATTCACGACTGAATGTGGCAGGACTGCAGAGCTTTGATCTGATCCGTTGGTTGTGAAATCGCTTAGCTCTGTCTATAGCATGTTGCTTCCGCTGTTTAACATGCATGTAGTCCTGTGTTGTAGCTTCACCAGGTTGGCACCTCATTTTTAGATACGCCAGGTGCTGCTCCTGGCATGCTCTTCTACACTCCTCATTGAACAAGGGTTGATCCCCTGGCTTGTTGGTAATGGTAGAGTGAGGAATATGCCAGGCCATGAGCTTACAGATTGTGCTGGAATACAATTCTGCTGCTGCTGATGGCCCACAGCACCTCATGGATGCCCAGTTTTGAGCTGCTAGATCTGTTCTGAATCTATCCCATTTAGCACGGTGGTAGTGCCACACAACACGTTGGATGGTGTCCTCAGTGTGAAGATGGGACTTCGTCTCCACAAAGACTGTTTGGTGGTCACTCCCACCAATACTGTCATGAACAGATGCATCTGTGACAGGTAGATTGGTGAGGACAAGGTCATGTTAGTTTTTTTCCTCGTGTTGGTTCACTCACCACCTGCTGCAGGCCCAGCCTGACAGCTATGTCCTTCAGGACTTGGCCAGCTTGGTCAGTAGCGGTGCTACCGAGCCACTCTTGGTGATGGACATTGAAGTCCCCCACCCAGAGTACATTCTGTGCCCTTGCTACCCTCTGTGCTTCCTCCAAGTGGTGCTCAACATGGAGGAGGATTGATTCATCTGCTGAGGGAGGGCAGTAGCTGTTAATCAGCAGGAGGTTTTCCTGCCCATGTTTGACCTGATGCCATGAGATTTCATGTGTCCGGAGTCAATGTTGAGGATTCCCAGGGCCACTCCCTCCTGACTGTATATCACTGTACCGCTACCTCTGGTGGGTCTGTCCTGCCGGTGGGACAGGACATACCCAGGGATGGTGATTGAAGATTCTGGGACTTTGGCTGAAAGGTGTGATTCTGTGAGTATAGCCATGTCAGGCTGTTGCTTGACTAGTCTGGAGGACAGGTCTCCCAATTTTGGCACAAGTCCCCAGATGTTAGTGAGGAGGACTTTGCAGGGTCGACTGGGCTTGGTTTGCCTTTGTCGTGTCCGGTGCCTAGTGGTCCGATGCAAGGTTGTCCATCCGATTTTATTCTTATAGTAGCTTTCTATAGCGAGATTGTACAACTAAGTGGCTTGCTAGGGCATTTCAGAGGGCGATTAAGAATCAACCACATTACCGTATGGTAATGATAAAGAAGTTTTGCTGCTCTGAAGCAATCTTGACTTTTACAAACTAAGTACGGTGAAACAACTATATATTTAACCTCTTAATTTTTTTAATAAATATCAAACTGTCATCTAGACTGCTAGATATCACTCTAGGTGTGGTACTGCGCTGTTTTCTTCGATCCTCGAGTTCAATAGTCACTGCAATGTCAGAACCTCTTCAAATGTTAGATTACCATGTTTTCTCTGCATATCATATTGTGGACTAGTTTGTACACAGGATAAAGAATTTTATTCTAAAGAATATTATTTTCTAAACAGATTGGCCAGTGGAAATTCAGGAATCAGACACAACAGAATGTGAGGCTTTTAGATGAGGAGCCACAAGTAAGTGATGATGTAGAGACTCTTCCCCAAAATTATTTTAGAAGGGGAATCTTTTCAGACACTGTTTCATTTCTTGATTGTGTTGTTTCAACTTTGCAATGTTTGAATAAATATTTCAATTTGTATTGTTTGGTTTATACTATGAAATGTGATTTACATAAAATCACAAAGATGACATAAATAGAAGTTGCACTCTGTACAATTGTTTGAATAATTTGTTTGCTAAAAGGCACGTTATGTTATACATACATAGATTGACAAAATGAGGTGCAGAGGGATGAACACACAGCAAGTTTACTAGAGGACTCCAGAAGATGAAAGTGCAGGAAAACCTATAACACTGACTCATCAAAATAACACTTTAGAAAGATTGCAAATATTCCCGTATTTCTGGCATTGAAGAAAAATAAAATTGATACAGAACAGATTTTTTTTACTAAGCAGAAATTGGATTGGGCTCACCCAATTGTTTAGCAAATAACTGTACCTCCTGGTCCTGCAGGTGATTCCAAGTTTGATCTCTAATTTCTTCTAAGTTAGCTGATTTCAGTCAGGTCTCTTTTGGGGATCCTATAGTTGGGTTAGGAAGTAACTAAATCAGCTCATGTTCCAATCCTGCTAGAACATGTACAACTGTGAATGTTGGGTTACAGCAGGATTAGGATCAACTATGATTCTCTCCGCCCTATGGTTGATTGATATGAATTAGTCTCAGGAGGATGTCAGGGCCACAGATGCCTTGTAGAGCCTTCCATAGGAATCAAAGGCTGCCTTGAGGTCTACATATGCAACTGCCAGATGATCTAGAATAAGACAGGGACATGTCCTGGCTCCAACCCTGTTTTGTTATACAATAGACTGGATCCTTGATCGCATATCTGCAAATATCAGCACTATCTTCGATCAGACCAGGACTACACGGATGATGTCGCCTTCCTCGGTCAAGGTGTAAGCCATCTCAGAGACACACTAGAAAGCTTGCAGCGCAAGGCAGCCACTGTTAGACTACTGGCTTCTTAGGCAAAGACTAAAGTCCACAGTTCTATCACAAACACTATGTTACAAGACATTTAAGTTGATGGACTGAATGTGGAGGCAGTGGGCGACTTGATCTTCCTTTGTAACAAACTTTTATCAGATGGGCGTAGGAAACCAGATGGACTGAGGAGAATTGGCTTAGTGGCTTCAGCAATGAAGGACCTGCACAGGGTCTGGAGTCAAAAGATGAAAACCCCTACAAAACTGCAAATTTATCAGACTGCCATCCTTCCAATACTTTTGTATGGATCTGAATCATGGCTGCTGCTTAAGCAAGACATCAAGAGACTGGAAGCATTTCATATAAGCTGTCAAAGGCAGCCGCTGGGAATTAGATGGTTTAACTTCGGTGGCAACACAGATGTAACAACGAGAACCGAACTTGTGAAGATAGAAGTTATTATTAATCGTCGCCGCTGGGCTCTCTTTGGTCTCATAGCCTAAGTTGGAGACAAAATCGGGCACTGAAGATTGGAATGGAGGTCAGGAAGGGACATCAATCTGCTCCGGATTGGAAGTGGTTACGGAGTCGCCCTCGGTTAACCTTGTTATATCAGATCAGTAATGATCCAGTGGAACTCTCTGACACTTGGAATGAAGCCATATAGCATGGTCATGGGCAGTCAACACTACGGACCTCTGCTATCTAAGTGTAATTGCTTGCTTGCTTGACTAGCCTGCCAACACACATTATACAAAGTAGCAGAGGGTCGCCAGTGTGCATCGAACTGCATTCCATGCTGAATCACACTTTCAGGAAAGGATGAGAGAAAGTGAGGGAAAATAAAGCATTTGATAAGTAGGTAAATAGATTAAATTACTATTTTGTATGTTTAAAGAAACATAATTATTTGTCAACTGATGAGAGGGAAAAACTCTAAAGGCTATTTAAAGTAGAACTTGGGAGGTGGCATCACTATAAGGTACCTTCACAGGATGCCTTGGGGTGGAATAGCACATGAGCCGCACTGTACTTGAGGTCAGTGCAAAATCCCATCAGGCTGGTCATCGAGTGATCGGGTGATCACTATGGCAACATCCATGATATAAGCAAGTGAGTGGGACAAGTGGTGGACTTGTGCTGCAAGCAACGGAGCTAATAGCAATGACCATCTCCAACAAGAGAGAGTCTAACCACCTCCCCTTGACATTCAATGGCATTGCCATCGCCGAATCCCCCACAATCAACATCCTGGGGGTCACCATTGACCGGAAACTTAACTGGACCAGCCACATAAATACTGTGGCTACAAGAGTAGGTCAGAGGCTGGGCATTCTGCAGCGAGTGATTCACTTCCTGACTCCCCAAAGCATTTCCACCATCTACAAGGCATAAGTCAGGAGTGTGATGGAATACTCTCCACTTGCCTGGATGAGTGCAGCTCCAACAACGCTCAAGAAACTCGACACCATCCAGGACAAAGCATCCCGCTTTATTGGCACCCCATCCACCACCCTAAAGTTTCACTCCCTTCACCACCGGCGCACAGTGGCTACAGTGTGTACCATCCACAGGATGCGCTGTAACAACTCGCCAAGGCTTCTTCGACAGCACCTCCCAAACCCGTGACTTCTACCACCTAGAAGGGCAAGGGCAGCAGGCACATGGGAACAACACAGTTTTTCCCTCTGCACGTTCCCCTCCAAGTCACACACCATCCCGTCTTGAAAATATATCGCCGTTCCTTCATCGTTGCTGGGTCAAAATCCTGGAACTCCCTAACAGCACTGTAGGAGAACCTTCACCACACGGACTGCAGCGGTTCAAGATGGCAGCTCATCACCACCTTCTCAAGGGCAATTAGGGATGGGCAATAAATGTCGGCCTCTCCAGCGACGCCCACATCCCATGAACGAATAAAAAAAACTTACTCTGCTAACCATGTCCAGCCAACACAAGGGTGGAGCATTACTGTGCATCAAGATTCAGACAGAGCAAAGCATATTTACTGCTGCAGAGTCCCACAGCCCATCCAATCAGTGTGCTGGTCAAAAGTAGGAATACTTGAGCAGGAGGAAAAGATCAGGTGCTGAGAGTTATGGAGAAGTCAAATTTTAATATGAAAACATTGTGTCATTACTCAGATGCTGGATCCAGCCATTGGTTCACGGACCACATCTCTAAATAAAACAGATTTTGTCAAAGGCAGTCATCCAAAATCAAAGAGAATGTTATTCAGTTCTTTTTGACGCATGTTTCCAGTAACACCATAGAAAAGAATTTCTCTATTCTTAAGTGATTGTGATTCACAACATTACGAGAATTCAAGGTTGACATTCATAATTTATTTCTCACTGGATGGATTTCCAATCAAAGTTGAAATCTAAATCAAATCAAAAAACTCTTGATGTAAAATTTGTTGATATCTGAATTTTGCCTTAATTTGGATGGTTCCGTTCCAGCTGTCCCATCAATGTGAAAAAAGGTTCTGGTATTATTAAACAGCAGTTTGATTTTTTTGCTACTTTTTTTAAAGTATCACACATATTTGACTATATGTTTCTAATTATATATAAGGAATGCAATCAATGTTCATAGAATCATAGAATCTTACAGCACAGAAGGAGGCCATTCGGCCCACTTTGCCTGTGCCGGCTGTTTGGAAGAGCTGTCCAATTTTGTCCCATGCCCCAGCTTTTTCCCCATAACCCTGCAGATTAGTCCTCTGCAAGTACATGTCCAATTGCTTTGTGAAATGGAATCTGCTTCTGCCACCCTTTAGGTAGTTCATTCCAAATCTTAACAACCCAGCTGAGGCCCAACCAGTGATTTGTAAAGCTTCAGCATGACTTCCTTGTTTTTGTATTCAATGCCCCTATTTACAAAGCCAACTATCCCATATGCTTTCTTAACCGCCTTATCAATTTGCCCTGCCACCTTCAAAGATTTTGGAATATGCACGTCCAGATCCCTCTGCTCTTGCATCCCTCTCAAAATAGTACCATTTAGATTATACCATGCTGTTCCTCCCAAAGTCCATCACTTCACACTTATCAAATTAAATTGCATCTGCCATGTGTCTGCCCATTTCACCAGTCTGTTTATGTCCTCCTGAAGTCTGCTACTATTCTCCTCACTATTTACTATGTTGCCAAGTTTTGTATCATCCTCAAACTTCAAAATTGTGCTCCCTTAATCCAAATCCAGGTCATTTATATATAACATTAGAATGGGCACCTGGTCGTTCTTCGTGCCGGCGCGGACACAATGGGCCGAATGGCTCCCTTCCTTATGTCCTTATGAGCCGTTAATTAGGTTTTTTTAAATTGAATTTTACTGACCTTTAAATTTAACGTCTCCAGCGCGGGGGTTTCCGGGGCTCGTGAATCTTGTCAGTGCAGCAGAGGCGAGATTGAGCTGCAGTTCATGGGGTATTTAAAGTTGTGATTGCCCCATCTGAATAAAAACTCAGTTATTACAACTGGTGTCTCAGTTCCCTCTGGCAAACATTTGGCAGAGCGTTCTTGTGTTGATACAGCTTTTTAAAACTTTGGAGCCTTTCAAACTGACAAGATCAGGATGGGGGGGGGGGGGGGGTTGCAGGGGGCGAGGGGGGCCGGAGCGCGATGGATGTATTTGAGAGGACACGGAGGAGGAGGAGGAAAATGACCATCCACAGCAGCATCATGCTGTGTTGGGATCTGCAGGTGCTCTAGAGAGAGGCATACAATAAAGATCTGGAGAACAGCAGACAGGGGTGCTGAGTGGAGAACAGCAGAGAGGAGAGCAACAGAGGGGCCAAGGTCACAGGAGGCACTACCCACGTGAGAGGGTTTACAGGCAGAGGCTGAGCTTCCTGGACCTATCTGAAGAGCAGGGCCTACGCAGGCTCAGATTGAGCCGGTGTGCGGTCGCAGACATCTGCAGCCTCCTTGAGGAAGAGCTGCTCCCGGCTGGACCTGGTGGCCATGCATTGCCCGTTGCTGTGAAAGTCATCACTGCACTCAATTTCTTTGGCTCTGGCTCCTTCCAGTGCGCCACCAGAGACATCTCTATGGTGTGTCAGTTGTCTGCATGTAAATGTATAAGGCAGGTGACGGATGCGTTGTTTACCAGGGCATTGGCTTATGTGAACTTGTTCCGCGACGACAATAGCCAGATTGAGAGGTTTTGCCTCGCTAGCTAGCTTCCCATGGGTGCAGGGTACAATCAATTGCACACAAGTGGCAATCCAAGGACCACCACATGAACCAGGAGTTTTCATCAACCACTAGGGGTTTCACTCGATCAATGCACAGCTAGTGTTCACCCACAAGAAGAGATTCATGCAGGTGTGCACCAGATTCTCTGGCAGCTGTCGTGATGCCTTTATGTCATTACCTGTCATGATGTGGCAGACCAACATTCCAGACCTCTTCCTGCCAGGAGACAGACTTCAGGGCTGGCTCATTGGAGAGAAAGGATACCCCCTTCAAACTTGGCTCATGACATCTGTGAGGAACCCCACAAATGAGGTGCAAGAGCACTACAACCAAAGCCACATGACCACCAAGTGTGTCATTGAGCAAGCCATGAAGCGCTTCAGGTGCTTGAATAGGTCTGGTGGCCCCCTTCAGTACTCGCCAGTGAGGGTGTCGAGATTCACAGTGCTGCGTTCTGCACAATGTAACGTAGCACAGAGGATTAGAGGTGGAAGACGATGAAGCTGCTCGTCAATCATCTTCTGATGACGAGGACATTGAAGAAGGAGGAGGAGGACCATGAGCAATATGAAGATGGAGCATCCATTGCCAGACCAGCCATATATATTGCTGCCTGGGATGCCAGGGATGCCCTCATATCTCTAAGGTTCTCTTAATCAGAGTGGGAAAAAGAAACATTAAAATATTACGTCCGGCTCCCACCAGCATCACCACAACCACCAACCCACCAACGCCAAACACACCTCCCCCTTTTCACAAAACAGTGGTGCTGATCAATAAATTTTGTGTGCCGATATAAAAAAAGTAAACTTCACAACATAACATTTCTTTAAACACCCATGTGCGTACTCTTGATGATTTTTTTTTTTATTCGTTCATGGGATGAGGGCATCGCTGGCAAGGCCAGCATTTGTTGCCCATCCTTAATTGCCCTTGAGAAGGTGGTAATAAGCCGCCTTCTTGAACCGCTGCAGTCTGAAGGGATTCGCAAAATTTCACATGTTCCCCCCACCCCGAAGATTTATTGGAGTTATTAAAGAAACCCTGGTGTGACTGTTTTAAAAAATCCAAGGTCTCTCAAAATGGCTGCAGTCAGACACATGGCCGAGGACCGGCAGATTTGAAATTGCATTCTCAACAACTTGGCAGGCTTCGTGTCTCAGACAGGTTTCTTTAAACAATGCAGCTGCATTCTAGCCCTGAGGCAAACTATCAACATGGCCGGCCAACACATCAAAATTCGAGCAGGAAGTGATCGCAGGACAAAAGGTGAACCATCAAGGTACATTCGGAACAATGGTAAAGCAGTTAGCGAACAGATCGATACAGGAAATGGCCATTAATGTAAATGGGCCAGAGATGGGGTCCTTTGTCTTACGTTTCGTGCTTAAATCAAACAATGAAGCAAGCTGATAAGGTATGAGAAAAAAAACCTGTTACCAAGAGGGTATAACTGGGGCTGCCCAGTATCTCTCTCTTCCTCTTCTCTCTTCGCCTCTTGGCCCTGTCCTGTCTGTCTGCTAGCAACTAAGAAGGAAGGCCATTCAGTAAACCTCGCAACCACATGTCGACGGCAACAGCAGGCACAGAGGCCAGGCCTTTTCATCTGTTTTCACCGGTGAGCATTAATTTTCTGGCCGCCACAAGACAACCTAGCATAAGTGTAAGGTTGGGGGTTAAGGGATATTGCTAAACTTGTGATTTTAGAATTTTCCCTCGATGTGTCCGTTTCTTTCAACCCGATAAGTGTAAGACTGTATTACATCCATAGCGATTTCTTTATCTTCTGTATTATACTGTTTACCTTGTAGTTTTAGTTTTCTTATTAATAAACATTGGTTTTCCTTGTACCAATCCACTGGTCTGTTTGTCTGTCTTTGTTACCACTCGATAAGTCCTCAGCTCAGAATCAGGAAGGGGTAAGCGATTCGCAACCGCACTGCGGGCAGGGCAGCTCAGGAAAACATAACTGGCTGACCTATTATAAGCCCGAGTAACAGTAAAAAAGAAACCCCTTACAAGTCCATGAGGTGAAGGTTCTCCCACAGTGCTGTTAGGTAGGGAGTTCCAGGAATTTGTACCAGTGACGACGAAGGAACGGCGATATATTTCCAAGTCGGGATGGTGTGTGACTTGGAGGGGAACGTGCAGGTGGTGTTGTTCCCATGTGCCTGCTGCCCTTGTCCTTCTAGGTGGTAGAGATTGTGGGTTTGGGAGGTGCTGTCAAAGAAGTAATTACAATTATTTTCTCTTATGTGTCCTACCACTTTTACATGGTGCATCCCCTGTGACTTCAGCAAAGGTAGAGGCTCTGCTCAGATCCCTACCCTGACTGCTGAGATGCTTTTGGCGTATAACCTCTGGGATTTGGAGACACGAGAGCCACGCTAAAGACTGCTCCACCTGCACCTGTGCAGGTGCAGACTCGGCCATCAGGAGAGGAGGCAGCAGTTGAATATTTGTTGAGAAGGTTCAATGGGTGAGACGTGGGAGTGCTTTGAGTGGAGTTCCCACTTCTATGACCCCTTTCTCAATCATCCCTCTCCTGGGCCAGCGCCACATCACTCCTACCACCCTGCTGGAGAGCAACTTGGTGCAGATCAGTGATATGTTGTAAGGTCATGGATAAGGTATCTGCCATCTTGGTTAAGGCGGCAGACATCCTGGCTTCCAAAGTGTGCACAACCATGAACACGGCCTGCACATTTGAAAGCTGTGCCTGAAGCTCCATGGAGGCGGCCACTCTCTCCATGGTAGTCATTCTCGCAATTACCTACGACATCAATCCACTACTGTTGGAGTTGGACTCCTCCATCCTCTCCGCTATTGTGGCACATTTTCCAGTACCTCGCAAAGTTGCTCCTGTACCTCTATTATTCTCCTTCTCAATGATGGCCCCCGGATTCAGCATCTATGTCCTACTGAGCAGAGCTTGGAGAGGAGTGCGCCCTCCAACGCCAGCTCTCCACAACTGTCCCTGCCACCATTGTCTGCTCGTGCCCACTTGATGAGTTGTGAATCATCAGTTGAAAATCCAACTGTCTAACATGACCCATCGAAGTGCGAGTATTTATGCTGGTGCATGGCTGTATGTTCTATAATGGTGCAGCCTAGAAGGAATGAGGTCCTCTGAGGAATGTCAGGAAGCTCCGAACATTCATCTTGTACGCGTGAAGGAACTGGAAGACAAAAGAAAGCAATATGAATTAGTTCTGGAAAAGTAACAATCTTGCCAATTCAGTCTTCTCATAGATTAGTCAGTCATTGATAAAATAAAGTCATTATGTGTGTCAAAGATGTTGAAATTCTGTCACCTGGAATCTGCAAGTTGCCAGTCTCTCCATCTCCAATTGAGAGGGGTGCAGATTCGCCATTTATCTCTATGGCGTCCTCCTCTACATCTGTGAGCTGCATTATTTGTAGAGGACCACCTCTATTCCTTTCCCTCTCCCTTGCGTTTTGTGTTCTCTTCTCCTACAATGGGTGAAAGAACAGACCTGTGAGTGACTGAAGTTCACGTATTCACTCAATGGACACAGTGCATTGGGTGAGCGTGACTATCAGATAGATGCAAAACATTGTATAAGGATTGGGGTGAGTGGCAGCGGTGATGGTGAGGAGAGGAAGTGCAAAGAAAGTGAAGGATCGGTGCTGCTGAAACTTAAGTGGGTTTGAGGAGTGATGTAATGGAGTAGGCTTGGCAAGATAGGGTGAGAGGGGGAGTGTTGTACTCCACAGGATGTAGGTGAATCAGCAACTCTACTCACTTTTCCTGACCTGGTTAGGCCATTAAAGCGTTTCCTGCATTGCATCCAAGACCAGTGCTTCTGCTCCTCACCTCCTCAGCCACCTCCAGCCATGTTTTCTTGGTAGCAGAACCAGGTTTCTTCCTCCCATTGCTGGGGTAAATTATTGCCCTCCTGCTCATCACTGCACCCAGCAATACTTCAATGGAAGCATCTGTGAAGCTGGGTGCTGGCCCTGCTCTCTGTGAATCCAGGGCTTCATTTCCTCCTTTGTCCTCCAAATTCCATTTTTGCATTGTCCCTTTAAATTGTGGGCTTCAGATTGCATCATGTGAGTGTGTGAGTGCGCATTACGCCCACTGCGCAACTTGGAGACGCAAAACCCGGAAGAAAAAATGTATTTCTTCAATTAAGTTGCGATCGCAGATTCTGACCCGCTAACTTCACTTCCGGGTTTCGCTTCCGATAAACCTCTCCCCCCCTCTCTTCCTGGCTACAAGTTAAAATTCCAGCCCACCACTCTCTGCCTTCTATCCCTTAGTCAATTATGCATCCAAGTTACCACCGTCCCTTTAATCCCATGTGCTTCTATTTTCCAAGTAGATTTATGGGGGATAGAAGATGGGAGGCCAGCCTGGAGAGCATTGGGATAGTCGAGTGTAGAGGTAACAAAGGCATGGATGAAGATTTCAGCAGCAAATGAACTGAGGCAGGGGCGAAGACGGGTGATGTTACGGTGGTGGCCTCTTCACTACACCTATCTCTTCTTTCAGATTCCTGCTCAACTCCTGAATCATACTCTCCACTGTCACAGACCTCACCCATAACCCTCCACCCAATGCCCCACTCACCCAAGGCAGCTGATGAGAGGCCAGCACCCCCTCACCCTCAAATAGTTTAACCTCCCTCCCTCCCCTCCCATTCTCCGACCCTCTCCTCTCATCCTCGTTCTCGGTTATTTCCCTAAAAAGAGGCTGTGTTTGTTTTCAAAATTCATCTTTGTATTTTTTTAAGAAATCACATTAAAATGAGGGAAGACATTGTCTGTCTATCCACCTTTCTTTCTGTGTGTCTCCATCTGTTTCAGAGGTGTAAGTAATAATTAGTATTGACTTTTTCTGACTGTCCACAAAAAATATAGGTTAGGTAATTAATTAGTCTCAAAGTTCAACTTTTTTTTTAGCAAGTTGATCTAACATTAACATTTCAGCTTAATACACTTTCTGAAGTTTTGGATGAGCTCAAGTTTATGGAGGCTGGAAAATAGGAAACTGGCCTGGGAAGCTTTGGCATAGTCAAGTCCACAGGTAACAATGGCATGGATGAGGATTTCAGCAGCTACCTCTTTTTTAAAACAACTCAAAATAAATTTTATCTCAACAAAGCTTTTGAAATTTATATTGTTTTTCAAAATTATTTGAAGAAAAGCTACCAAGTAGGAAGTGCTAGAAATGAAAGTAACCTATTTCATGAGTACAGCTGACAGAACACTGCTGATACATCCTGGGGAACTAGGTAGACTGCCATGCTTAGACTGCATAATCTAAATTCTTGTAAACAATTTTACAACACCAAGTTATAGTCCAACGATTTTATTTTTAATCCCACAAGCTTTCGGGGGCTTTCCCCTTCCTCAGGCGGTTTTTCCACACCGCCTGAGGAAGGGGAAAGCCCCCGAAAGCTTGTGGGATTAAAAATAAAATCGTTGGACTATAACTTGGTGTTGTAAAATTGTTTACAATTGTTAACCCCAGTCCATCACCGGCATCTCCACATCATAATCTAAATTCAGCATAGAGTCACAGCTCTGGGTAAAACAATCATGTCCAAGCTTAAGCTTTTTGGAGAAGCTGAGGCCTTCAAGTAAAAATGTTAATGAAGACAGTAAAAGGCACAAGACAATTTAGTAACCCATTGAATCATGTATTGTGAAATATGTAATTTAAAAAAAATTGTTCAAATCTTTATTTTGCACGTTAGACACATAATTACTGCAAGAATAAAAAGACATGAAAAAAATTCAGAAAGTATTTTGAACAACTTATGGGAACCTGGTGGCCAAATTGCGCAATTGTGGTGATATACTCGCTATAAAAGAGCAGCTATTGTATGTTACAATGTGACTCCTATAACATTGAAAACAACTATCACAGGGCCACCTACAGGAGTAACAGGTGCGAAGTAGTGAGTTTTCAATGAGATGTACACCCCACATACAGAATGTCATGTATAATAGATATATTTCTATCACTCTGATTTGCAGTCCTTCTCAATATCCCAATTTAAAATGATTATATTAAAATTGCCAAGAGCTCAGAGCTCAAAATTTATATAATGACCGTGGCAAAATATGTGGAGCACTGATTCAGATTGTTCATGTATTGAATGAGTTCATAGAGCCTAAAATGTTTCAGAAACAGGGAAATTATCATTTGGCTGAAGAAACCTGTCATTTTTTGATTTATCTCAATCTCACTTGTCCACTCTATCACCACATACCTCAATCCCTTCTCTCCAGAAAAGCTTCTGGATATATATTGAATTCATTCATAATATTTGCTTTAATGACCTACTTTAATAACTTACCTGACAAGTCCATTAGCCTTTATGTAAATGTGTTCTCTCTGACTTCCCTTCTTAATATTTTTCTTCCATCCCCATCTTTCCCAAAGGGTTTGAACTGAAACTCACTCAGAACCCGACCTTTCTTCTAATATTTGCAATTATTAATGCGTGTTCCATGGTATTTGAACCCAAATTAAATATTTTTTTTTAAATGACAGGCTATCAAAAAAACAAAAATGGAGGGTTCCCCAATGGTTCAATGAGCAAATAAACTAATGGCAAACTGACCTATGAAGATTGAGTAGGTCCCTGGGTCAAACATTACAACTCAGGTTGTAATCAAGTAAGTTTTCTCAAGGTCAATACAGAAGGGAAACTTCATTCGCTGTTAACTGAAGTGTGACCTAAGGTGCAAAGCCATCTGGGATGTGGATGTGCAACAGCTCAACAACAAGCCTGTTAACCATTAATATGTACACTTGAAATAATTACCATAAGCTCTTGACCTTTCTGACTGATGAACAAATAACACTCTGGCAGACCATATATCTCAGGTTACAAATTATAAATCAGGTTCATTAAGACATAGAATCATACAGAGGTAACAACAACAACAACAACAACAACATGAAGTATTAATATAGCGCCTTTAAAGTAGTAAGCTGTCCCAAGGTGATTCTCAGGAGCGATTATTAAACAAAATTTGACATCGAACCACATATGGGGATATTAGGACAGATGACCAAAAGCTTGCTCAAAGAGGTCAGTTTTAAGGAGTGGCTTAAAAGATGAGAGAGAGAGATAGAGAGGCAGAGAGGTTTAGGGAGGCAATTCCAGAACTTAGGGCCTAGGCAGCTGAAGGCACAGCCTCAATGGTGGAGCGAAGAAAATGGAGGATGCACAAGAGGCCAGAATTGGAGGAGCGCAGAGATCTCCAAGGGTTGTAGGGCTGGAGGAAGTTACAAAGGTGGGGAAGGGTGAGGCCATGGAGCGATTTGAAAACAAGGATGTGAATTTTAAAATCAAGGTGTTCCCAGCCCGGGAGCCAACGTAGGTCAGCGGGCACAGGGGTGATGGGTGAATGGGACTTGGTGCGAGTTAGGATATGGGCAGCAGAGTTTTGCATGAGCTCAAGTTTATGGAGGGTGGAAGATCGGAGGTCGGTCAGATGAGCATTGGAATAGTGGAGTCTAAAGGTAACAAAGATGAGAGTTTCAGCAGCAGAGCAGCTGAGGCTGGGGGTCGGGGTGGGGGGGAGACATGCGATAATATGGAGGTGGAAGTAGGTAGTCTTGGTGATGGAGAGGATATGTAGTCAGAGCAAACATAGCAGATTTTTCTTAGATTAGAGTAAATGATAGCAGACTTGATTTTTCCTCTCTTTAGATCTCTTACTCTCCATCTTCACGTAGGTTTTTGCTGCTGTTGGTGTCAATAGATTGGAATTTTAAAATGACTGCTAATGGATATGATTTGTTCTTATCACTTTGAACAGTTAATTAGTCATTTTTCTGAAAGTAAACTCACCTTTGCCAATGCAGTTGTGAGATTATTTTAAATGTGAGGATTTGAGTAAAATTTCTTCACACCTGTGGATGACTGGAATGTGGTCAGCGAGTGACTAGATACAATAAAAAAGCAATTCACACTATTTGGACAGCTATTTAGGATACGTAATTATTGCAAAGCAATAAAACAGACAATTTTGCCACTTTCTCTTGGATCTAACTTGCTACTTTCCCTTGGATCCCATGGGCTTTTACTTTTCTGACCAGTCTGCCATGTGGGATCGCATCAAAAGCCTTGCTAAAATCCATGTAGACTACATTAAATGTGTTACCCTCATCGACCCTCCTTGTTACCGCCTCAAAAATTTCAGTCAAGTTAGTCAGACACGACCTTCCCTTAACAAATCCGTGCTGACTGTCCTTGATTAATCCGTGCCTTTCGAAATGATGATTAATACTGTCCCTCAGATTTTTTCCAGTAATTTGCCCACCACCGAGGTTAGACTGATTGGCCTGTAATTACTCGGTCTATCTCTTTCTCCCTTTTTAAACAATGGTACAACGTTAGCAGTCCTCCAATCCTCCGGCACCATGCCTGTAGCCAGTGAGGATTGGAAAATGATGGTCAGAGCCTCCGTTATTTCCTCTCTTACTTCTTTTAACAGCCTGGGATACATTTCATCCCGGCCTGGCGATTTATCTACTTTCAAAGATGCTAATCCCCTTAATACTTCCTCTCTCACTATGTTTATCCCATCCAATATTTCACACTCCTCCTCCTTAACTACATGTCTGCATCATCCCTCTCTTTCATGGAGACAGGCACAAAGTATTCATTAAGAACCATACCCATGTCTTCCGCCTCCACACACAAGTTACCTTTTGGTCTCTAATAGGCCCTACTCTTTCCTTAGTTATCCTCTTGCTCTTTATGTTTTTATAAAACATCTTTGGGTTTTCCTTGATTTTACTTGCCAATATTTTTTCATGCTGCCTCTTTGCTTTCCTAATTTCCTTTTTAACTTCACCCCTGCATTTTCTATACTCTCCTAGCCTTTTTGCAGTATTGAGCTCTCGGTATCAGACGTAAGCTTTCCTTTTTTGTCTTATCCTACCCTGTATGCTCTTTGACATCCAGTGGGCTCTAGATTTGGGAGTTCCACCCTTTATGTTTGTGGGACTATATTTGCTCTAAACCCTTACTATCTCCTCCTTGAATATCTCCCACTGCTCTGACACTGATTTATCTTCAAGTAGCCGTTTCCAGTCTACTTTTGTCAAATCACATCTCAGCTTAGTAAAATTGGCCTTTCCGCAATTGAGAACTTTTACTCCTATCTCTGTCCTTTTCCATAAGAACATAAGAAATAGGAGCAGGTGTAGGCCACGTGGCCCCTCGAGCCTGCCCTGCCATTCAATCGGGTCATGGCTGATCTTTGACCTCAACTCCACTTACCTACCCAATCCCATATCCCTTGATTCCCCTAGAGTCCAAAAATCTGTTTATCTCAGCCTTGAATATATTCAACGACTCAGCATCCACAGCCCTATAGGGTAGAGAATTCCAAAGATTCACAACCCTCTGAGTGAAGAAATTCCTCCTCATTTCAGTCTTAAATGGCCGACCCCTTATCCTGAGACTATGCCCCCTAGTTCTAGATTCTCCTGCCACGGAAAACAACCTCTCAGCATTTACCCTGTCAAGTCCCCTCATAATCTTATATGTTTCAATTAGATCACCTCTCATTCTTCTAAACTCCAGATAGTATAGGCCCATTCTACTCAATCTTGCCTCATAGGACAACCCTGTCTTCCCAAGAATTAATCTAGTGTACCTTCGCTGCACCGCCTCTAAGATAAGGAGACCAAAACTGTACACTGGGGGTGGGATTTTCATCTCAACTGAGCGTGTTTCCCCTACTGGGGGAAACACTCCCAGTTGAAATGAACATGTTGCAGCCACCAGCCTGTGGCAGCTACAAAGGTCCATTTGGCAGGTGGGGGGAGAGACCCTCACTCATTGCAGGAGGCCACTCTGTCACTTTGGACAAAGTTTGGCCTCCATCACCCTCCACTTAACAATAAAATTCACCAACTTGGAACCTCAACCCCGGTGTGCAGACACATTTACCTACCTTGCGGACCCCCTCAAACGTACATCTTCCAGATGGGGGCCGCCATAGCTGCAGTCATGACCTCCTCAGAGGACGAACAGCATCACCAGCCTCGCCGGCCACGCCGTCCACCTCTGACACGTGGAGAGCTCCACAACACAGTGCTGTGACACATCCACCTGCACAACAGAAGGGAGGGCAACCGCAGACAGAGATGTGTCATAGAAGGCACTACTCTCGCCACAGGGTCTACAGACCGAGACTCAGCTTCCTGGACCTCTCTGAGCAGCAGTGCACACGGAGGCTCAGAGTCACTCGACATGTAGTTGTGGATATCATAGAATCATAGAATCATAGAAGTTACAACATGGAAACAGGCCCTTTGGCCCAACATGTCCATGTCGCCCTGTTTATACCACTAAGCTAGTCCCAATTGCCTGCACTTGGCCCATATCCCTCTATACCCATCTTACCCATGTAACTGTCCAAATGCTTTTTAAAAGACAAAATTGTACCCGCCTCTACTACTGCCTCTCGCAGCTCGTTCCAGACACTCACCACCCTTTGAGTGAAAAAATTGCCCCTCTGGACCCTTTTGTATCTCTCCCCTCTCACCTTAAATCTATGCCCCCTCGTTATAGACTCCCCTACCTTTGGGAAAAGATTTTGACTATCTACCTTATCTATGCCCCTCATTATTTTATAGACTTCTATAAGATCACCCCTTAACCTCATACTCTCCAGGGAATAAAGTCCCAGTCTGTCTAACCTCTCCCTATAAGTCAAACCATCAAGTCCCGGTAGCATCCTAGTAAATCTTTTCTGCACACTTTCTAGTTTAATAATATCCTTTCTATAATAGGGTGACCAGAACTGTACACAGTATTCCAAGTGTGGCCTCACCAATGTCTTGTACAATTTCAACAAGACATCCCAACTCCTGCATTCAATGTTCTGACCAATGAAACCAAGCATGCCGAATGCCTTCTTCACCACCCTATCCACCTGTGACTCCACTTTCAAGGAGCTATGAACCTGTACTCCTAGATCTCTTTGTTCTATAACTCTCCCCAATGCCCTACCATTAACGGAGTAGGTCCTGGCCCGATTCGATCTACCAAAATGCATCACCTCACATTTATCTAAATTAAACTCCATCTGCCATTCATCGGCCCACTGGCCCAATTGATCAAGATCCCGTTGCAATCCTAGATAACCTTCTTCACTGTCCACAATGCCACCAATCTTGGTGTCATCTGCAAACTTAGTAACCATGCCTCTTAAATTCTCATCCAAATCATTAATATAAATAACAAATAACAGCGGACCCAGCACCGATCCCTGAGGCACACCGCTGGTCACAGGCATCAAGTTTGAAAAACAACCCTCTACAACCACCCTCTGTCTTCTGTCGTCAAGCCAATTTTGTATCCAATTGGCTACCTCACCTTGGATCCCGTGAGATTTAACCTTATGTAACAACCTACCATGCGGTACCTTGTCAAAGGCTTTGCTGAAGTCCATGTAGACCACGTCTACTGCACAGCCCTCATCTATCTTCTTGGTTACCCCTTCAAAAAACTCAATCAAATTCGTGAGACATGATTTTCCTCTCACAAAACCATGCTGACTGTTCCTAATCAGTCCCTGCCTCTCCAAATGCCTGTAGATCCAGTCCCTCAGAATAACCTCTAACAACTTACCCACTACAGATGTCAGGCTCACCGGTCTGTAGTTCCCAGGCTTTTACCTGCCGCCCTTCTTAAACAAAGGCACAACATTTGCTACCCTCCAATCTTCAGGCACCTCACCTGTAGCTGTCGATGATTCAAATATCTCTGCTAGGGGACCCGCAATTTCCTCCCTAACCTCCCATAACTTCCTGGGATACATTTCATCAGGTCCTGGAGATTTATCTACCTTGATGCGCGTTAAGACTTCCAGCACCTCCCTCTCTGTAATATGTACACTCCTCAAGACATCACTATTTATTTCCCCAAGTTCCCTAACATCCATGCCTTTCTCAACCATAAATACCGATGTGAAATATTCATTCAGGATCTCACCCATCTCTTGTGGTTCCGCACATAGATGACCTTGTTGATCCTTAAGAGGCCCTACTCTCTCCCTAGTTACTCTTTTGCCCTTTATGTATTTGTAGAAGCTCTGCAGCCTCCTTCATGCCGAGCTGCTCCCGACTGGCCCGAGCACCATCTTCTTATCTGTCGCTGTCAAAGTCACCACTGCCCTCAACAACTTCTCCTCCGCATCCTTCCAGGGTGCCACCGGGGACATCGCCAACATCTCTCAGTCTGCACAAAAGAGCCCTGCAAATACACCTACACCCACTCTGCAGTGACACAATGGGTGGCATCAGTTGTGGGTCTTCATAGCGATCCTTAGGAAAGGGAATTATTGCGCAAACCAGACAAGATTTGCAAAGACATGGCAGTAGTGGTGACAATATAATGTGTAATGTGATCAGAAAACAAATATAAGTAAAAACCATGACAAACCCTCAAACACCCTTGTGCATCCCCTTCATGCTCACGACACGTTTGCCTTACGCTGCCTACTGCACATATGTGATGCATGCCCTGGGGCTGCAGCACAGGTAGTGGCAGGTTGAGTGAGGCTGACTGTGAAAGAGATGCATGAGAGTGTGAGTATGAGATAGAGCCATGAGATTGTATGAGGATTGGGTTGAGTGTTAGTGGTGGGATTAGTATTGGTGAGGTGAGTAAGTGCAGGTAAGATGAGGATAAGCTTTGAGTGGGTGTGAGGAGTGATGTGATAGAGTAGTTTTGGCAGTGCAGAAGGAGGTGGGGGCGGTGATGTGGCAGACAGAGTGTAGGGGAAAGAGTAAGTGTACTCACTTCGGCTGACCTACTTAGGTCATTGAAGCGCCTCCTGCACTGTATGCAGGTGTGTGATATGTTGGTGGTGCTGGTGACCTCCTCTGCCACCTCGAGCCAGGCCTTCGTGGTGGCAGATGCAGGCCACTTCCTCTCGTCCGTCGGGGAGAAAATCTCTGTCCTCCCCCTCCTCCTCACCCCATCCAGTAAGACCTGGAGTGAGGCATCATTAAACCTGGGAACAGCTTTCCCTCTGGGCTGCTGCATGCTGTAATTTTGGCTCCTTTCTGCAGCATCACTCAGTGGAAGATGGCCCCTTTAAATAGGGCTACTCCAGCTGACAGCCTATGATGCGGGTACGCAGTCCGCCCGCTGTGCAGCTTTCAACGCGAAACCCGTAAGCAAAGGTAAGTGCCTTCAATTAGGCTGCGATCGCATGCGGAGCACCCCGAATTCACTGAGTGTGTTACCTACACGCCCAGTTGACCCCCCGCTGCCAACCCCCTTCCCTCCTAATATGGAGCCCCTTGTGGCCTCCTCACAGCTTACTTTCCCACCTAGCTTTGTATCATCAGCAAACTTGGATACATTACATTCGGTCCCTTCATCTATGTCATTAATGTAGATTGTAAATAGCTGAGGCCCAAGCACTGATCCTTGCGACACCCCACTAGTTACAGCCTGCCCGCCTGAAAATGACCCGTTTGTCCCTATTCTCTGTTTTCTGTCCATTAACCAATCCTGTATCCATGCTAATATGTTACCCCCAACCCCATGAGCCCTTATCTTGTGTAACAACCTTTTTTGTGGCACCTTATCGAATGCCTTTTGAAAATCCAAATATACTACATCCACTGTTTCACCTTTATCTACTCTGCTAGTTACATCCTCAAAAAACTCTATTGGTTTGTCAAACATGATTTCCCTCTCATAAAACCATGTTGACTCTGCCTAATCATATTATGATTTTCTAAGTGCCCTGTTACCACTTCATTAATAATACATTCCAGCATTTTCCTGACAACTGATGTCAGGCCAACTGGTCTGTAGTTCCCTGTTTTCTCTCTCTCTCCTTTCTTGAAGAGCAGGGTTACATTTGCTACCTTCCAATCCGTTGGGACCCTTCTGGAATTTTGGAAGATCATAACCAATGCATCCACTATCTCTGTCGCCACCTCTTTTAGAACCCTCTTTTAGGATGTAGGCCATCAGGTCCAGAGGATTTATCATCTTTTAGTCCCATTAGTTTCTCAAGTAATTTTTCTCTACTGATATTAAATACTTTAAGTTCCTCACTCTCATTAGACCCTTGGTTCCCCATTATATCTGTTATGTTTTATGTGTCTTCTACTGTGAAGACAGATACAAAATATTTGTTTAACGCATCTGCCATTTCTTGATTCCCCTTATAATTTCTCCAGTCTCAGCCTCTAAGGGGCCAATGTTTACTTTTGCTACTCTCTTCCTTTTTACAAACTTGTAGAAGCTCTTGCAATCCGTTTTTATATTTCTTGTTAGTTTACTTTCATATTCCATTTTCTCTCTTTTCATCAATCTTTTGGTCATCCTTTGTACGCTAAATCTAACTGAATTATGATCACTACCACAAAAATGCACCGGCGCAGATACTTACATGTCGGTGGGTCCTACTGGAGAGTTAGTTGGATTGTCACCTGGTGAGTCAACACTCACAAGTGAGCACAAGCAGACACTGGTGACAGGGCAGCTGTGGAGAGTCCATGTTGGTGGTTGCACTCCTCTCCAAGCTCTGCTTAGCTGGACACAGATGCTGATCCCCGTGAGTGATTGTTAAAAAGGAGAATGATCGAGGTACAGCAGCATCTTTGCGACGTAATGGAAGAGGTGCCACACTCAGTCTCCACATTAGCACAGAGGGTAGAGGAGTCCATCTCCAGCATTAATGTAATGTTGGAGGAGGCACGTGCGGGAGTGTCTGCAATGAAAGGAATGGCAGCCTCCATGGCACTTCATGCACAGCTCATAAATGAGTCCATTCAAGCCTTGGAAACGGCTGTGCGGACTCAGGGTGAACAACATTCTGCCACCTTAAACAGGCTGACAGATACATTAGAAGTGTCCTTACAAGGCATCATACATGTCCTCTGAGCTGTTGTCCAGCAGAGTAGTATGAGTGATGTGGCCCTGGCCTAGGAGAGGGATGATGGAGAAAGGCGACATGGAAGTGGGGACTCCACTCAAAGCGCTCCCAAGGGTCCCCCGTTGCCCACCCCTCAACCAGTACCCACAATGCTGCCTCCTCTCCAGATGGCCCAGTCTGCCCCTGCACATGGCGGGGCCCTCATGGGCTCCAAAACCCAGCGGGCAAAGGACGAATGCATGTAAGCAGTCGGCATGAATCTGATTAGCCTGCCACTAACTCTGCTAAAGCCACAGGAGAAGCGCCACATAGGAACAGTAGAAAGAGGAAGGCTAAGGTTTTGTAATCATGAAAGGTTTGCACAAGGGTGTCTGCCAGAATGTCATGTTTTTCATTTATATTTGTTTTTGTTAAATGCACATTAAATCTTATAATTGTCACCACCACTGCCACGTCTTGCCCATTCTTGAGTCCCTTTTGTGAAAGCGCCCTTCCACATGCTTCGTCATGAACGGTGAGCCTTGATGCCACCCATTGGGTATGTTCACAATGGGTGTATGTGTGGTTGTAGGAATGTTTTGTGCAAGGGTTGGGGGGGCTGGTGTTGGTGGTGCTTGTTCCAGATGGTCTGAGCACTTGACTATCTTCACTTTGTAGATCTCCTTATGAGAATCTGTCAAATATGAGTGACTCCCTGGCATCACGAGCAGTCAGGTGTGCCGCTGCTCTGCAGATGGGTTGCCCATCGCCCTCCTCCTCCTCTTTCTCCTCTTCAATGTTGATGGCAGATGCAGATGCTTCATGAGCACATGGGACCTCAGCCACTGGTAACCCTCTCTGTTGAGCGACGTTGTGCAGGACGCAACAGACGACTATTATTCTACACACCCTCACCGGTGAGTACTGAAAAGGCTCCTCCAGATTGAGCCAGGCACCTGAAGAGCATTTTGAGCATTCCTATGGCTTGTTCAATGACAGACCTGGTGGTGATGTGGCTGCTGTGCCTCGCTGGTGGGACTTCTCAGAGATGTCATAAGCTATATCTGCAGGGGGTATCCCTTGTCTCTTAAGTTTTTTTTGTGCATGGAAGAGGGCCAGGATGTTGGATTCATGCAGAATGAAGGAATCATGACAGCTGCCAGGGAATTTGGCACACACCTGCAGACCTCCGGTGGTCGCAAACCAGCTGTGCATTGATGGAGTGATATCCCTCTCAGCTGATGAACAGTCCTGGCTCATGTGGAGGTGCTCGGATTGCTACATGCATGCAATCAATTGCACCCTGTATTTGTGGGAAGCCAGCCAGAGAGTGGAAACCCATTGCCCTCTCAGTCTGGCTGATGTCATTGATGGGGAAGTTGACGTAGTCGGATGCCCTGGCAAACAAGCCATCTGTGACCTGTTGTATACACTCACATGCAGACAACTGAGAGACCCCAGCGATGTCACCGGTGCCGCCCTGGAAGGATCCAGAGGCAAAGAAATTGAGAGCGGTGGTGACTTTAACTATGATGGGCAATGCATTGCCACCAGGCTGAGCCGGGAGCAGCTCTGCATGAAGGAGCGTGCAGATGTTTGCAACCACCTGGCGAATCAATCTGAGCCTTCGTAGGCACTGCTCCTCAGAGAGGTCCAGGAAGCTGAGTCTCTGTCTGTAGACCCTCTCACACAGGTAGTGCCTCCTGCGACCTCGGCCCCTCCGTTGTTCCCCTCTCTGCTCTTCTGCAGGTCCTTGTGGCGCACTTCTGTCTTGTGGAACTGCAAGTACCAGAAATGCACGCTGTGCCTGCCATGGATGCTGACATGCCTCCCCCTCAGATGCACTGCTGAATAAATCCATTCCGCCCCCACCCCATCCTGATGGCGTCAGCTTGACGGGGTCCAAAATGTAGGTAAATATGTGTGAATACAAGAATTCTGAGTGTGAACAAAGAAATCTCAGTCTAAACACAAACAACTCTCACCCAAAGGTTTGCCTGAGCGAACTGATTGCCCTGCTGCAAAAACTCACCTTTTCTTCACATGTGTCAATCACTGGTTTGAAGGTCCAAATGGCTGCTGGATGCAACTCACCTCCGTTTCCATGGTGTCTTTCAGAGGCCATGGGAAAAGTGTTGAGGCAGAGTTAAAATCGTTTCCCTGCCTCAATAAACTAAAAATTAAGCCCCTTAAATAGTTTAAGTATCTTAATCGAAACTTTAAATATTGGCCTACGGGCTTTAGTTGCCGGTGGGACTTTCAGCTTGCTGAAGCGCGCGTACGCCCAGATGTGTCTGGGTCGAACGCGGATGTCGGCGGCCTGGAGCCGGGATTCGATCCCCCTCCAAAAAATCATCGCTTTTCATTGCCGCCCCGCCCCCAACCCACCGATCTTGGGGGCTAAATTCATGCGTCTTGGGTTTGCAGGCCAAGCGTGCTCACAATCTGAGAGTTATGATGGTCCCAGGAGCTGGCTATTCCCAGCAAAGATCACTGATCATAGATGACCATCAAATTATTGAACTCAAAATCAAAATACTGCTGATGCTGGAAATCTGAAAATGTAAAACAGAAAAAGCTGGAATTTCTCAGCAAGTCAGGCAGCATCTGTGGAGCGAGAAACAGAGTTAATGTTTCAGGTCAATGACCCTTTGTCAGAACTGGAAGAAGTTGAAGGTTAAACAGTTTTTAAGCAAATACAGAACCAGGGAATGGTGGGGGGGTGGAGGGAGGAAAGAACAAAAGGGCTGGTCTTCGATAGGGTGGAGGGCAAGAGCGATTAAATGACAAATGGGATGATGGTGTAAGGCAAGGAAAGTGGTAATGCGACAGGTTAAGAAACAAAAGATGGGTCTAGAGGAGCTGTAAATGGCCACATCAGAACCATTACCTGCACCTGCTGTCTGAAAAAATGGGAGCAGTGTTTATGATCTGAAGTTATTAAAATCAATGTTGAGTCCAGAAGGTTATAAAGTGCTTTCTCCACTCCCTCCGTGACGCCCTGGTCCATTATTCCATTACCCCCAACACCCGCTCTCCTCCCCAAGACACCGCCCCGTGCGAGCGCAGGAGATGCAACACCTGTCCTTTCCCCTCTTCACTTCCCACTGTTCAGGGCCTCAAACATTCCTTCCAGGTGAAAAGCGATTTACTTCTTTCAATTTAATATACTGTATTCGCTGCTCACAACGTGGTCTCCTCTACATTGGGGAGACCAAACGCAGATGGGTGATCGCTTTGCTGTTCACCTCCGCTCAGTCCGCAAGCGTGACCCTGACTTGCAGGTCGTTTGCCATTTTAATTTCCCGCCCCACTCCCACTCTGACCTCTCTGTCCTCAGCCTCTTACACTGTTCCAATGAAGCTCAACGGAAGCTCGAGGAACAGCACCTCATCTTTCGATTAGGCACTTTACAACCTTCTAGACTCACCACTGATTTCAATAACTTCAGGTCATAATCACTGCTCCCATTTTTTCGAACAGCAGATGCTGGTAATGGTTCTGATGTTGCCATTTACAGCTCCTCCATACCCATCTTTTGTTTCTTTACTTGTCCCAATAACATCCTCCTTACCTTGCACCATCATCCCTTTTGTCATTTAATCACTCCTGCCCTTCACCCTGTCAGAGACTTTCCCTTTTGTTCTTTCTTCCCCACCTTTCCCTGGCTCTGTACTTGCTTAAAAACTATTTAATCTTCAACTTCTTCCAGTTCTGACGAACGATCATTGACCTAAAAGGTTAACTCTGTTTCTTTCTCCACAGATGCTGCCTCACTTGCTGAGTATTTTCCAGCATTTTCTATACATTATTGAACTGTTTGGCCAAGAAGTATAAGTTGGAATTGAGCTTGCAGTTGTCACCAGTATAAGATGACCCATTATTATTTACAAATTCAATACTTAGCACTTGTTCTTCATGTGCTTTCTTCATGGATCAAGGAGAGGCCATCAACTTAAGAGCCACTGAAGAATAACATTTGTCATCACAGTACCATTCAACTGTACATCGCCACCTCTTAGTACCTGTTCAAATACAAACTGAGTTGGATGTCATTGGGAATTAGCAGAGGAATCAAATGATTGTGAATCACCAAGCACTGGTGAAGGCAAGACAGTAGTGCTGGAGAGCAACAAGAGGTAAAGTTTCCTTGCAAAGCTCTAAGCGACTTAAGATCCCTTGACAGCTCTAAGAGGATGCAAATCTCTGGGCCACCCTTGAAACAGAGGCCGCTACAGTACAGTGAATTTCTAGTCACTTGGATTCATGAACAATTCAGTAGAAGGTGCTATGATTCTGTTGTATGGGTCTAATCTCTGTTACCCCCTGTTTAAAGGATTCAGAGATGAACAGTTGCCTTATATAACACATCTCTGCTGCGAAAATTGCTGCACTTGTGGCAACTGGTACGTCAATCTCTCTAACACAGACATTAGTCACAATGCAGCCATCTCTCAGGACTGTTCTCAGTGATGCTATGGACGCTTTAGGCAGTAACAGAAGCCAGATTTACATGATTGATACCAGACAAGGGGCAAAAATTTGTAAGGACATTCACATACTTATCTGCTGCCCAAAATTCGCTTTAAACTTGGACCAGTGTGGCTGAGGGGCAATTCACTCCACCAATTCATGAATGGAATAATTTGGTAATCCATCAAATGTTGGTCACAGGTCCTTGGGCATACAACAACATAAATATCGATTGCAGCCATAGACATTTTGGCACTGATGCTGCATCAGTCTTCCTAAGAGAGAGAGATACTGTACCTCCTGTGTCCTCTGCAGTTAAAGCTTCACATAGCTCCAGCACCAGTACTCCTTACAGTAGGGGAGTCTTTTTTAAAAATTTGTTCATGGGATGTGGGCGTCGCTGGCGAGGTCAGCATTTATTGCCCATCCCTAATTGCCCTTGAGAAGGTGGTGGTAAGCCGCTTTCTTGAACCGCTGCAGTCCCTGTGGTGAAGGTTCTCCCACAGTGCTGTTTGGAAGGGAGTTCCAGGATTTTGACCCAGCGATGATGAAGGAACGGCGATATATTTCCAAGTTGGGATGGTATGTGACTTGGAGAGGAACATCCAGGTGGTGTTGTTCCCATTTGGCTGCTGCCCTTGTCCTTCTCGGTGGTAGAGGTTGCGGGTTTGGGAGGTGCTGTCGAAGAAGTGGTGGTGAGTTGCTGCAGTGCATCCTGTGGATGGTACACACTGCAGCCACTGTGCGCCAGTGGTGAAGGGAGTGAATGTTTAGGGTGGTGGATGGGGTGCCAATCAAGCGGGCTGCTTTGTCCTGGATGGTGTCGAGCTTCTTGAGCTGCACTCTCCAAGCAAGTGGAGAGTATTCCATCACACTCCTAACTTGTGCCTTGTAGATGGTGGAAAGGCTATGGGGAGTCAGGAGGTGAGTCACTCGCCACAGAATACCCAGCCTCTGACCTGCTCTTGTAGCCACAGTATTTATATGGCTGGTCCAGTTAAGTTTCTGGTCAATGGTGACCCCCAGGATGTTGATGGTGGGGGATTCGGCGACGGTAATGCCGTTGAATGTCAAGGGGAGGTGGTTAGACTCTCTCTTGTTGGAGATGGTCATTGCCTGGCACTTGTCTGGCGTGAATGTTACTTGCCACTTATCAGCCCAAGCCTGGATGTTGTCCAGGCCTTGCTGCATGCGGGCACGGAATGCTTCATTATCTGAGGGGTACAGAAAGAAAAAGTAAGAAAAAAATTAACTTATAAATTTTAAGTTTTAAAAATCTCGAACAACAATTTACTACCTGTAGGAATGGTCCACTTTTCCGTTACCCCCAACACCCGCTCTCCTCCCCAAGACACCGCCCCGTGCGAGCACAGGAGATGCAACACCTGTCCTTTCCCCTCTTCACTTCCCACTGTTCAGGGCCCCAAACATTCCTTCCAGGTGAAAAAGCGATTTACTTCTTTCAATTTAATATACTGTATTCGCTGCTCACAACGTGGTCTCCTCTACATCGGGGAGACCAAATGCAGATGGGTGATCGCTTTGCTGTTCACCTCCGCTCAGTCCGCAAGCGTGACCCTGACTTGCAGGTCGTTTGCCATTTTAATTTCCCGCCCCACTCCCACTCTGACCTCTCTGTCCTCAGCCTCTTACACTGTTCCAATGAAGCTCAACCGAAGCTCGAGGAACAGCACCTCATCTTTCAATTAGGCACTTTACATATCTGAGTGTGTGCAGAAAGGCACCAACAGGTAGATTTATATAAAATGTTACGCCACAGCAAGGACCACCAATATGTTAAAAAGAAGCTCTGTTTTGTTTGCCAATTAAACTGTAGATTTAAAAATAATCACTGAACAATGTTAAAATAAAGGGAAAAGAAAGTTCTGTGCCTATATTCATTGTATGTTCATATTGTTACAATTGTATGTTCATATTGTAACATTGTATGTTCATATTGTTACAAATGTGGCATTATTTCCATGGTTCATATTAGACAAAGAACTGTGTCATGAGTTGGTTCTATACCTATCTTGCTATCTGATTATTCTGACAAACATCTCAGGAGAACGTTGTTCATCATATTCTGTCCTGTCTCAAAACTGCTCTTCTTTTCTAGTGATATATATTAGACTTCTTTGCATTTCAGTGTTAAGTAGCATGCAGCAGATTAATTTTCTTCAGCTTTGACTAACCAGTACTGTAAGGCCCCTCATCCTGATTATTCCAAGCATCTGAAGCATTGCTTCAGTTCTCTGAACATATTTGTTCTCTGCAACATTCATGGTAGCAGAATGCCACTTTATAGTTGTTCTCATCTGTGTTTGTGGATTTTTAAAAATTTGTTCTCAGGATGTGGGTGATATTGGCAAAGTTGCATATATGCATTAATTTCCAATTAAACTCGCCACAGAAAGTTGGGGCTGGAACTTAACAAGGTAAGTACCTTTTTAATGATGAGATTTATGTTCCTGCAATGCCACTCAGCCTCTCTGGCCCAGAAAGGGAACAATTTAAACTGTGGTGTCTCATTCCTACAGGTAGTAAATTGTTGTTAGAGATTTTTAAAACTTAAAATTTAAAAGTTAATTTTTTTCTTACTTTTCCTTTCTGTCCCTTTTTTCTCTCTCTTTTACTCCAATTTTTCTTTCCCTCTATTTATCTTTCTGTAACTGATTTGACTTAATTCACCCTATTTCCTTCTGTTTCTTTCTCAATTCTTAAATTTCATTGGTTAATGAGATAGACTGTTGGTCCCGTCATTCACCATTAACCGTTACCAGCTCGCATTTCCAGTGACATGCAGGACAAAAACTTTTCGAGCTGAAGGTTGAGTCTAACTGATGGGACATGTCACGAGATGTCGTGCTCCAGCAAATTGTGGACCAATGTCTTTCTTCTGCTGCTGATGCTGTGGGTCTCTACTAAAGTAAATGTAGGCTTGCATTGCTAGTGCTGCAGTTGGTAATGACACCTCCACGGTGTTACTAAGTTGTCATTTGACAAGGTGCATTGGACTGACGCTGACTTTTCTTCACATACCTGAATTCCACATTTAAGATCTCACAGAATAGCTTATCATTAGTGAAAGCTTATCATTAGTGTTCTTCTCCAAGTTGTCCTACTCTGTTTACAATAACATTAGTTAAGCTACGTTTAACACAAGATAGGGAGAGGACAGGAATTGGATCAGTGTGACTAATTGGGAGGCTGGGTTGCTACATAGAGAGTATCTATTTTTGCTCTTCCCTAACTCTCAATTAATCACTTTGATGAAATTCCTGCCCCTTTCCTGTTCCAGAGGTAGAAGTTGTTTCTGACCTAGTTCTCAATGTTCTTGAACTTCTCATAGAAACATAGAAACACAGAAAATAGGAGCAGGAGTCGGCCATTTGGCCCTACGAGCCTGCTCCGCCATTCAATATGATCATGGCTGATCTCCTATCTCAATACCATATTCCCATATTCTTATTGGAAGTTATGGAAAATTAGTTGCTGGACTGTTAATTCCATCATTCAGTCTATAGTGGTAACATTCCCTTTAATAATGCCCAGTGGATCCTCAAATGCACATCCAAGTACTTTTTAAATGAGTTGAGGGTTTTGGCCTCTACCACCCTTTCAGACAGTGAGTTCCAGACCCCCACCACTCTCTGGGTGAAAAAAGTTCTCTTCAGCTCCCCTCTAATCCTTCTACCAATTACTTTAAATCTATGCTCCCTGGTCACTGACCCCTCTGCTGAGGGAAATAGATCCTTCCTATCCACTCTATCTAGGCCCCTCATAATTTTATACACCTCAATTAAATCACCCCACAGCCTCCTCTGTTCCAATGAGCTCCCTGCTCTTATATTCTATGCCTCGGCTAATAAAGGAAAGTATCCCATATACCTTTTTAACCACCTTATTTACCTGTCCTGCCACCTTCAGGGATCTGTGGACATGCACTCCAAGGTCCCTCTCTTCCTCTACACCTCTCAGTATCCTCCCATTTATTGTGTATTCCCTTGCCTTGTTTGACCGCCCCAAATGCATTACATCACACTTCTTCAGATTGAATTCTATTTGCCACTTTTCTGTCCACCTGACCAGTCCATTACTATCTTCCTGCAGTCTACGGCTTTCCTCCTCACTACCGACCACATGGCCAATTTTTGTATGATCTGCAAACTTCTTAATCATGCCTCTTACATTTAGGTCTAAATCATTAATATATACCACAAAAACCAAGGGACCTAGTACTGAGCCCTGCGGAATCTCACTGGAAACAGTCTTCCAGTCATAAAAACATCCGACGACCATTACCCTTTGCTTCCCACCAATTTTGGATCCAACTTGCCACTTTCCCTTGGATGCCATGGGCTTTTACTTTTTTGACCAGTCTGCCATGTGGGATCTTGTCAAAAGCCTTGCTAAAATCCATGTACACTACATCAAATGATCTACCCTCATCAACTCTCCTTGTTACCGCCTCAAAAAATTTAATCAAGCTAGTCAGACACGACCTTCCCTTAACAAATCCATGCTGACTGTCCTTGAAAACCCGTGCCTTTCTAAATGACGATTTATACTGTCCCTCAGAATTATTTCCAATAATTTGCCCACCACTGAGGTAAGGCTGACTGGCCTGTAATTACTCGGTCTGTCCTTTTCTCCCTTTTAAAACAACGGTATGAAATTAGCAGTCCTCCAATCCTCTGGCAACAGGCCTGTAACCAGAGAATATTGGAAAATGATGGTCTGAGCCTTCCTCCCTTGCTTCTTTTAACAGCCTGAGATACATTTCATCCAGGCCTGGTGATTTATCTACTTTCAAATATGCTAATTTCCTTAATATTTCCTCCTTCACTATGTTTATCCCATTTAATATTTCACACCCCTCCTGCTTAACTACAATGCCTGCATCATCCCCCTATTTTGTGAAGACAGGTGCAAAGTATTCATTAAGAACCATATCCACATCTTTCGCCTCCATCCATAGGTTAGCTTTTGACGACAAGGCGGAAGTGCGGGAAATAGGATGGACACGGTTGAGGGCCCTGTCAACTGCAAGACCTCACCCCTTCCCCACCCTCCCAGAATCACAATAAGGTCCCCCTTGTCCTCACCTTTCACCCCACCAGACTCTACATTCAACACATCATCCTCCACCATTTCCGCCACCTCCAGCGCGAGCCCACCACCAAACGCATCTTCCCCTCCCCTCCCCTTTCAGCATTCCGAAGGGACCGCTCCCTCCGCGACACCCTAGTCCATTCTTCCCTCACCCCCAACACCAGCTCTCCTCCCCACGGCACCTTCCTGTGCGAGCGCAGGAGATGCAACACCTGCCCCTTCACCTCCTCCCTTCCCACCGTCCACGGCCCCAAACACTCCTTCCAGGTGAAACAGCGGTTTACTTGTACTTTTTTCAATTTAGTGTACTGTATTCGCTGCTCACAATGCGTCTCCCCTACATTGAGGAGACCAAACGCAGACTGGGTGAACGCTTTGCTGAACACCTCTGCTCTGTCTGCAAGCGTGACCCTGATCTTCCATCGCTTGCCATTATAATTCCCCTTCCCATTCCCACTCTGACCTCTCTGTCTACGGCCTCTTACACTGTTCCAATGAAGCTCCATGGAAGCTCGATGAAGAGCATCTCATCTTTTGTTTAGGCACTTTACAACCTTCCGAACTCAACATTGATTTCAATAATTTAAGATCATAACCACTGCTTCCATTTTTTCAGTCAGCTGGTGCTGGTAATGGTTCTGCTGCTGCCATTTACAGCTACTCCTGATCAATCTTTTGTTTCTTAACCTGTCCCATTACCACCTTCCTTGCCTTGCATCATCATCCCTTTTGTCATTTAATCACTCGTGCCCTCTACCCTATCAGAGACATTCCCTTTTGTTCTTTCCTCCCCTCCTTCCACCCCTTTCCCTGGCTTTGTACTTGCTCAAAAACTCTAACTCAATTTTAACATCGTCCAGTTCTGAGGATAGGTCTTTGACCTGAAATGTTAACTCTGTTTCTTTCTCTGCAGATGCTGCCTAACTTGCTGAGCTTCTTCAGCATTTTCTGTTTTTATTTCAGCTTAGTAAGATTTGCCTTTCCCTAATTGAAAATGTTTACTCCTGTTCTATCTCTGTCCTTTTCCAGAACTATGCTAAATCTAACTGAATTATGATCACTGCCACCAAAATGTTCTTCCATTGATACTCCTTCCACCTGCCCAGCTTCATTCCCTAAAACTAAGTCCAGAATTGCCCCCTCTCTTGTTAGACTTGCTACGTACTGGCTAAAAGGTTTTCCTGAATGCATTTTAATAATTCTGTACCTTCTATACTTTTTACACTGATTTTATCCCAGTTAATATTAGGGGATTTGAAATCCCCTACTATTACTGCCCTATTATTTTAGCACTTCTCAGAAACTTGCCTACATATTTGCTCTTCTTTCTCCCTTTGATTGCTTGGGGGTGTATAGTACACTCCCAGTAGTGTGATTGCTCCTTTTTGTTCTTCACCTCAACCCATATGGCCTCATTTTGTGGATGACACAAAACTTGGAAGTGTAGTGAACAGTGAGGAGGATAGTGATAGACTTGAAGAGGATATAGACAGGCTGGTGGCATGGACGGACACTTGGCAGATCAAGTTTAACGCAGAGATAAATGTGAGGTGATACATTTCGGTAGGAAGAATGAGGAGAGGCAATATAAACTAATGGGCACAATTCTAAAAAGGGTACAGGAACAGAGAGACCTGGGTGTATAAGTACACAAATCATTGAAGGTGGCAAGGCAGGTTGAGAAAGTGGTTAAAAAAGCATACAGGATGCTGTGCTTTATAAATAGAGGCATAAAGTACAAAAGTATGAAAGTCATGATGAACCTTTATAAAACACTGATTCGGCCACAACTGGAGTATTGTGTCCAGTTCTGGGCATCACACTTTAGGAAGTATGTAAAGGCCTTAGAAAGGGTGCAGAAGAGATTGACTAGAATGATTCAAGGCATGAAGGACTTTAGTTACGTGAATAGACTGGAGAAGTTGGGGTCATTCTCCTTGGAACAGAGAAGGTTGAGAGGAGATTTGATAGAGGTATTCAAAATCATGAAGGGTCTAGACAAAGTAGATAGAGAGAAACTGTTCCTCCATTGGTGGAAGGGTCAAGAACCAGAAGACATAGATTTAAGGTGATTGGCAAATGAACCAAAGATGACATGAGGAAAACATTTTTACACAGCGAGTGGTTAGGATCTGGAATGCACTTCCAGAGGGTGTGGTTGAGACAAATTCAATCATGGCCTTCAAAAGGGAACTGGATAAACACTTGAAAGGAAAAAAATTGCAGGGCTACGGGGATAGGGCGGGGGAGTGGACCTAGCTGGATTGCTCTTGCATAGAATGGCCTTCTTCCACGCTCTAACCTTTCTATGATTCTATGATTTGATGATCCTTCTAACATATCATCCCTCCTCACAGCTGTAATTGTTTCCTTTACTAATATTGCCACCCCCTCCTTTTCTATCCCTCTCTCTATTGTGTCTGAAAACCCTGTAACCAGGATCTGCTTCAGAATGACATGCATACCAATAAAGGCATAATGGGTTCAGCCAACCCAGCAAAGGTTATTTTGTGACAGCAGAGATTGCAATTACACAAAATTAAAATTGCAGTATAATGATCATAATTGTAGTTTACATCAGTAAAATGATTACATTTATAGGAATGTATACAGTGCTGCTTTTGAGGTATAGTTTCTTTCTAGAATTTTGAATGATCCCGTTGGTTAGAATCATAGAATGGTTACAGCACTGAAGGAGGCCATTCGGCCCATCGAGCCCGTGCCAGCTCTTTGTAAGAGCAATCCAGTTAGTCCCATTCCACCGCTGTTTCCCCGTAGCTCTGCAATTTTTTCCCCTTCAAATATTTATCCAATTCCTTTTTGAAAGCCATGATTGAATTTGCTTCCACCACCCTCTCAGGCAGCGAATTCCAGATCGTAACTATTTGCTGCGTAAAAACGTTTTTCCTCATGTCACCTTTCGTTCTTTTGCCAATCACCTTAAGTCTGTGTCCTCTGGCTCTCGACCCTTCCACCAATGGGAACAGTTTCTCTTTATTTACTTTATCTAAACCCTTCATCACTTTGAACACTCCTATCAAATTCCTTCTCAACCTTCTCTGCTCTAAGGAGAACAAGCTCAGCTTCTCCAGACTACCCATGTAACTAAAATCCCTCATCCCTGGAACCATTCTAGTAAATCTTTTCTGCACCCTCTATAAGACATTCACATCCTTCCTAAAATGCAGTGCCCAGAATTGGACACGATACTCCAATTGTGGCTGAAACAATGTTTTATAAAGGTTCAACATAACTTCCTTGCTTTTATAGTCTATGCCTCTATTTATAACCACTTTTTTAACCACTTTCTTAACCTGTCCTGCTCTCAGTTCCTGCATCCCCTTTAGAATTGTACCATTACGTTTATATTGCCTCTCCTTGTTCTTCCTGTCAAAATATATCACTTCTCACTTCTCTTTGTTAAATTTCATCTGCCATGTTTCTGCCCATTCCACCAGCCTGTCAGTGTCCTCTTGAAGTCTATTGCTATCCTCCTCACTGTTGACTACACTTCCAAGTTTTGTGTCATCTGCAAATTTTGAAATTGTGCCCTGTACACCCAAATCCAAGTCATTAATATATATATATAAAAAAAAGCAGTGATCCTGGTACCGACCCCTGGGGAACACAACTGTACACATTCCTTCAGTCCAAAAAATAACTGTAAACCATTACTCTCTGCTCCTATCACTTAGCCAATTTTGTATCCATGCTACCACTGCTCCTTTTATTTCATTGGCTTCAATTTTGCTGACAAGCCTATTATGTGGCACTTTACCAAATGCCTTTTTGAAAGTCCATATACACATCAACCGCATTGCCCTCATCAACCCTCTCTGATACCTCATCAAAAAACTCAACAGGTTAGTTAAACATGATTTGCCTTTAACAAATCCATGCTCGCTTTCCTTTATTAATCCACACTTGTCCAAGTGACTATTAATTTTGTCCCAGATTTCCGTTACTAAAAGTTTCCCCACCACCGAGGTTAAATTGACTGGCTGGTTATGAGGCAAAAAGGGACTAAAGGGATCTTGTCGAACTTCAGATTGATCCTTACAATGAATTTGTCTACATGTCACATGTCTTGTATGTTATGAGTGCCAAACATGGTTATAATTCTACATGGGGAATGTTATTGGAATTTTGCTCTGAAATATTGGATAAAATTTACATTTGGGCTGCTTCTGCCAATTATAAACCTAAATGGACAATTCACCTTCTTCTGTATTTTGTATGTACTGTTCACCATAGTTCAATAGTAAAATGGCATTTCCAGTGGCGACAGCTGCACTCAGCTCCTCCTCCGTGGCTTTATTATGGTATGGAACTAAGACAGAGTTTGCAATTGCAATTCACTGTGGATCCCGGGGATATTGTTCCTCATGTGTTTTGTTTATACTATAATATAAATGTAAGGAATCTTACAACACCAGGTTATAGTCCAACAGTTTTATTTGAAAATCACAAGCTTTCGGAGGCTTTCTCCTCCGAAAGCTTGTGATTTTCAAATAAAACTGTTGGACTATAACCTGGTGTTGTAAGATTCCTTACATTTGTCCACCCCAGTCCATCACCGGCATCTCCACATTATAATATAAATAAGTAGCTACAAAAAACAAAATTGTAACTATATATTTTAAGTACAAAGTATATGGATCACATGTAGCTTAGATGTGTACTGATGATTTGACCCTCTAGCTTACAGCACTGGAGATAAGCAACAGTCCTAATTCCACAAAGCTAAGCTTCTATCAAGCGCCATCTCTATTTTGATCATAAATCCAGGCTCCTGTTTCACTGCTTAGTTGTGTTTAAGGTGGAGAGATGAGTTATAAAACAAGTAGCACAATAGAAATTGTCATACTTGAGTCATCAATGGAATTGTGTAATGACCTCAGTAGTTTCTAAAAAAGATTTAGAACCTGACTGAAGATAAACCCATCAATTATGACTTGGTTGGAGTGAGGCTCAGTCGTTTGGATTTAAAAGAGACACCTATTTTGATGTCCCTCACTTTTAAAGTTACACTATTTTGTGCAATCTGTTTCAATCTTTTTAAGCAAAATTCACATTTCCTTGATGTTAAAAGTCCTGATAAAGATTTTTAAAACATTTAAAATGCCCCAATAAGAACTTGTAACTGGTGATTAAACTGATTTAAGACCCTTAATATACTGGAAATTTACTGGATCGCACTTATGCAGAAAATACATCAAAATTTACTTCAGTTTCTATGCCGACCTTATCAACAAGAACATACGCTGAAATTTCCTGAGAATTGCACTGGCATATGCTGTGATGGAAAAACCGGTGTAAAACAAACGGAAGTCATTGAAGACAATCGGGGAAAACGCGTAACAAAATTAAAGTTTGAAGCCACTAAACAATTATTTATTTACATTAAGCACAGCATGTTTAAATAAATGCAATTGTGGAAGTTTTTCTGTTTTTAATGTAACAGATTCTGATTCCATAAAGAAAGCATTCTAAAATAAATAAAGTGCATTGCAGGAGAAATGAATAAAAATAATAAAAACAATTGTTATAAAACACCAGAAATTGTGACTTCAGGTCCTGTTGCACCTAAAATTCTGGGCATAAGTTTATGTCTGTTCAGGAAACATATGTAATATGGCCTTTTGCAGGGGGCAGAGCTATGTTAATAAGCTAAGTGGGGTTTCGGCAAATGTAAATCAGGTGCGGTGCAAATGATTGAGGACATTTTTGCATGGTGATGCTTTGGTGTAAAACCAGCGTAAATTAGTTCCTTAAATATTTTTTGGAAAAAAGGCGCAACTCACCTCTTATGTCGTAGTTACCCCAAAACTTTCCAGGAAATTCTGAATAAATTGTGTCTGCTCCTTCATTAATTTATTAATTTGTGCTTTCTGCTCTGAAACTTTTAAGAAATAGGAGCAGGAGTAGGCCATATGGCTCCTCGAGCCTGCTCCGCCATTCAATGGCTGATCTTCTACCTCAACTCCATTTTCCTGCCCTATCCCCATATTCCTTGATTCCCTTAGTGTCCAAAAATCTATCGGTCTCAGCCTTGAATATACTCAACGACTGAACATCCACAACACTCTGAGGTAGACAATTCCAAAGGTTCACAACCCTCTGAGTGAAGAAATTTTCCCTCATCTTGATCCAAAATGGCCGACCCCTTATCTTGAGGCTATGAGCCTTAATTCTAGACTCTACAGCCAGGGGGATCAGCCACTCAGCATCTACCGTGTCGCACCCTCTCAGAATCTTATACGTTTCAATGAGATCACCTCTCATTCTTCTAAACTCCAGAGAATATAAGCCCATTTTACTCAATCTCTCATCATAGGACAACCCTCTCATCCCAGGAATCAATCTAGTGAAACTTTGTTGCATCCCTCTAAAGCAAGTATATCCTTCCTTAGATAAGGAGACCAAAACTGTACACAGTATCCAGGTGTGGTCTCACCAGAGCCCAATATAATTGCAGCAAGATTACTTACTCTTATATTCCAGCCCTCTTGCAATAAAGGCTGATATACCATTTGCGTTCCTAATTGCTTGCTGTACCTGTATGTTAACTTTCTATGATTCGTGTACAAGGACACCCAAATCCCTCTGAATACCAACATTTCATAGTCTCTTACCTTTTAAAAAATATTCTGCTTTTCTATTCTTCCCACCAAAGTGGATAATTTCACATTTCCCCACATTATACTCCATCTGCCACCTTCTCACCCACTCACTTAACCTGTCTATATCCCTTTGCAGTCTCTTTGCATTCTCCTCACAGCTGACTTTCCCACCTAGCTTTGTATCGTCAGCAAACCTGGATACATTACACTTGGTCCCCTCATCTAAGTCATTGATATATATTGTAAGCAGCTGAGGCCCAAGCTCTGATCCTTGCGGCACCCCACTACTTACAACCTGCCAACCTGAAAATGACCCATTTATTCCTACTCTCCGTTTTCTGTCCTTTAATCAATCCTCTATCCATGCGAATATATTATATCCAATCCCATAAGCCCTAATTTTGTGTAACAACCTTTTATGTGACACCTTATCGAATGCCTTTTGAAAATCCAAATATACTACATCCACTGGTTCCCTCTTATCTACCCTGCTTGTTACACCCTCAAGAAACTCTAATAGATTTGTCAAACATGATTGCCCTTTCATAAAACCGTATTGACTCTGCCTAATCATATTATGATTTTCTAAGTGCCCTGTTACTACATCTTTAATAATAGATTCTAGCATTTTCTTTGCTGCTGATGTCAGGCTAACTGGCCTATAGTTCTCTGTTTTCTCTCTCCCTCCTTTCTTGAATAGCGCATTTACATTTGTTACCTTCCAATCCACAGGAACTGTTCTAGAATCTAGGGAATGCTGGAAGATCACAACCAATGCATCCACTATCTCTGCAGCCACCTCTTTTAAAACCCTAGGATGTAGGCCATCAGGTCCAAAAGATTTGTTGGCTTTTAGTCCCATTAATTTCTCCGGTACTTTTTCTTTACTAATCTTAATTACTTTAAGTTCCTCACTCTCATTAGACCCTTGGTTCCCCACTATTTCCGGTATGTTTATTGTGTCTTCTACTGTGAAGACAGATATAAAATATTTGTTTAATGTCTCTGCCATTTCCTTATTCCCCATTGTAATTTCTCCTGTCTCTGCCTCTAAGGGACCCATGTTTACTTTTGCTAATTTTCCTTTTTAAATACTTGTAGAAGCTCTTACAATCTGCTAGTTTACTCTCATATTCAATTTTCTCCCTCTATCAATTTCTTGATCATGCTTTGCTGATTTCTAAAACCCTCCCAACCCTCAGGCTTACTACTTTTTTTGGCAACATAATAAACATCTTCTTTTAATCTAATACTATCTTTAACTTCTCTAGTTAGCCATGGTTGGATCACATTTCCCGTGGAGTTCTTATTCCTCAAGGGAATGTATATTCATTGAGAACTATGAATTATTTCTTTAAAAGTTCACCATTGCTTATCTACCATCATTTATTTTAATCTAATGTCCCAATGCACCATAGCCAACTCACACCTCATACCTACATAATTGGCTTTGTTTAAATTTAAGATTCTAGTTTCAGACTTAATATGAAATTCTATCATATTATGATCACTCTGCCACAGAAGATCCTTAATTATAAGATTACTAACTAACCCTGTCTCATTACACAATACTAGATCTAAAATAGCCTGTTCCCTAGTTGGTTCCTCAACATATTTTTCTGGAAAACTGTCTCAAATGCATTCTATGAACTCGTCCTCCAAACTACTTTTGCCAATTTGATTTGCCTGGTATATATGAACATTAAAGTCCCCCACGATTATTGCGTTACCCTTGTTACATGCTCCTCTACTTTCCTGATTCAAACTCTGTCCAACACTATAACTACTGTTAGCGAGCCTATAAACTATTCCCACCAGTGTTTTCTGCCCATTGTTATTTCTTAGCTCCACCAATACTGATTTTACATCCTGATTTTCTGAGCTAAGATCAGGTTTTGTTGGTGTGTCTATGAATTTGTTATTTAACTGGTGTCTGCTGTTCCAGTAATTTGATCTGTGCTTGTTGCTCCATTCATTTATTGGTGTGCCCATTCCTCCATTAATGCATTGATTTGTTGATTCCATTGGTCTATGAATTTGTTGCTTCGCCAATGCCTGCTGTTACTGTAATTTAATTTTCATTTGGTCTGCCCCTTATTGATGTGCCACCCTATTCATTAACAGGCGCTTTCTACTCCATTACTTTATTCATGTTTGCCTGCAGCCCCTTTAAATTACTGCTTTATTGCCGTGTCCACAGTTTTATGAATTTATTGATTTGTTTTTGTGCTTGCTGGTCTATGAATTTATTAATTTACTACTTCTGGACTTAATAATGCTGATACACATTGGTGTATTAACTTATTAATTGGTGTCAGCTCCTCCATTATCATTAATCATTGGTGCCTACTTAGCTGTGCTGAAATATTCATCAGTATGCTTTTGTTGTCAGTGAGTCATGATGCATGTGGTTTGTATTGGTTTCTAAGGATTCAGTTTTCCTATTGTGATTATATAGTGTCAAAATAATCAGTAAAATATTTATTCTAATTTAAGTTCTCAAGTTTATTCAGTTATATTTAATCTCCATATTACTGATGTAGCATCTTGTTTTGTCCACCATTTTAGCGGGTATTGTCATCGCATTCTTTATGAACATAGAGATAGAACTTTTCAACCCTGTTCACATCTTAAGAACATAAGAAATAGGAGCAGGCCAAACGGCCCCTTGAACCTGCTCCGCCATTCAATCAGATCATCGCTGATCTGCCACCTCAACTCCACTTTCCTCCCCAGTCCCCATATCCCTTGATTCCCCTAGAGTCCGAAATCTTGAGTCTCTGTACAAAATCCTGCAGGAAATCAATTAGTATGTATAGAATACTATTCAGCAGCTAAACAACTGAGCATCGGTTACACTAAGCAATATTGGATAGAAACTCCTGTTCGCAATTTAAACAAGTAAATGTATAATACACTTGTGTGACACTCCGTTATTCACAATTTTAACTGAGGCATTAACCCATTCAAAATAAACTGGTTAATGCCTCTCAGTAAACACATCAGGGGCTAAATTAGGCCGCTTAGCACCCGTTGTGTAGGCGCTACAAGGACCCCTTAAGTCCTGAAATTGGCATCCGAGATGTCACGCACACTTCCAGCGTGACGTGCGCAGGATGCCATCTCGGTAAAGATGGTCACCTAACGACTGCCGGCAGCATGTAGAGTAGGGAGATTATGCCGTTAATCAGTGTGCAACGCTGATTTGAAGCAGATGGCATCATTTTCGAACTCCCTGCTCCAGCCAACACACTGTCCTAATCTCGCACAACTGAACTGGATTTAAAGGGCATGAAGGACCCCCACACCAGCGCTATTTAAAGAGAGCATGATGGAGGTACAGGTTAGTTGCTGGATTAGTTATTCCAGCTGCTGGTACAATTGTGGGTATTTGTGGAAGTTTCCTATACTTGGTGAAATTTGCAATATTATATAAGAGAGTGGTCTGGCTGGTCGTGTAGTAGCGTCAGTGGCATTTAAAATAGTGTGCTGAACAAGGTTGCTGATAGACATAGGTGGCCTGCTAGGGCTTCCTCTGGGAATTGAACATAACTGGGAGCATGCAGAGAGGCCACACAGAGCAGGACAACTGCCAGAAGAGGGAGGAGGAGGTGGCGCAGGGCACTCAGCAGGAGGCCATATCCAACGTAAGCTTTCAGGGACCAATTCTCTTATCTCAACTTCAGCGATGACCAGTGCACCTGACGGCTGCGGTTCACTAAAGAAGTCGTGACTGAGATCTGTCAAACGCTGTAGCCAGAACTGCAGCCCCAGAGCAGGGCAAGGACAGCATTGTCTGTGGTTGTCAAGGTAACCATGCTGCTTAATTTTTACAGCTCTGGCTTCTTTCAGGCTGCTGCTAGCGATATAAGTAACATCTCGCAGTTTGCAGTGCACTGCTGTATAAGGGAGGTCATGGAGGCTCTGTACACACTCTGAAACAGATTCATCATGTTCCTTCTGGACAGAGACAAGCAGCATGAGTGAGCACAAGGGTTTGCTCGCATTGCAGGCTTCCCTATGGTGCAGGGTGTCATTGACTGTACGCATATTGCCTTGCGGGCTCCACATCTGAACTCAGCCATAATCATGAACATAAAGGGATCCCACTCCCTCAATGTGCAGATGGTGTGCGACCACACGCAGCAAATCATGCAAGTCAATGCCCGCTACCTTGGCAGCAGTCATGACTCCTTCGTTCTACAGCAATCCAAAGTGCCATCTATATTTCAACCAGCACAGCAAGTCAAAGGCTACTGGGCAACAAGAGTTATCCACTCATGAAGTGGCTCATGACTCCAATCAGGAACTTGTGCACACATGCACAGCAGGCGTACAATGAGAGCCATGCTGCCACACGGAACACCATCGAGCACACCGTAGGCATCCTCAAGCAAAGCTACCATTGCCTGGACCACTCTGGAGGAGCTCTGCAGTACTTAGCTGAGCGGGTCATCAAGATTTGCCGTTGTATGCTGCTTGCTGCACAACCTGGACATTATGAGGGAACAGCCCTTGCCACCGACTATCAGGTGAGAACTTGAGCAAGAGGAAGAGGCAGAGAAGGAAGAGGTGGAGGAGGCAACAAGGTAGACAGGCCCTGTCTGCCAGGGCTCTGGGTCATCAGCTGATTAATGAGCAATACCAGTAACCTCAACAACATCTCCTCATTCACCAACAGCCCCACACTCCTTACCTTTCCGCTCCTACATGAACAACAAATCCTCCTCCTTATGATTACACATTACTGCCTCCCTCAGCCCATTGCAGAAATGAAAACCAACATCAAATGTAAATTCAAATCCAAATTTATAAATTAACACATGTCAAAATGTAAACAAAATGAGACTATTCACCCTTGTGCATTCCCTTAGTGCCTGTCGTTCATGTGCCTTTACCTTTCCTGGTGCTCTTATGAGGCTGGAGCATGGGTGGTGGAAGGCTGCTGACCTTCAATTGAGGAGACTGCAGATTGCCTTGGAGGCCGACCTCGAGCAGCTTTGGGCCTAGAGGGCCCGGCTTCAGATTGCACCATCGCGGCCTGGGCTGCAAGGGCACTGGCGGAGTGGCAGGGATGGGAGTAGGAATACTGTCATCCTGAGAGAGAACAGCAGGTTCCTGTTCCATAGAATGACTGCCACTCTCCTGGGGTGGCTCCTCAGCAATCCTGGTGATCTGTTGGAGAACAGATTGCTGGACTGCTGTGACGCCTGGAAGCTTCTTTCAACCATGGTATCCAGAGCCACGATGGCAGCATTCTAAGCTTCCAAGGCAGTAATCAGAACTTTGATAGAAGTTGTTTGTGCTGCATAGGGAGCTGTGACATTGGTCATCAGATGTTGCATCATGGTGGGTTCCACAGGTGTGCTGATGGAGGTGACCGACCATTCCATGTTGGAAAGGATGGGCTCCAAGCTCTGTGCAAAACCATGCACCGAGTTAGAGGTGGATTATTCCATGCTCCTTGACCTTGTGTGTAGAATATCTGGCAGGCTTTCCAGTGCATCAAGCATTTGGTTGTGTACACCCATCAGCCTTCTTCTATAGTCTGGGCCATCAAAGTCTTCATCTGAGTCCTCTGCAGCAGAACTAGTGTGCAACCTCACCCTCCGATGAGCTGGCACCTGTGTGTCCTATCCTCCTGCCCTGGGTCCTGCGCACTTGTGCCCGGTGTCTCACCATGTGCAGACTCCTCCTCTAGCCTAGCTTCTAAAATATACGCAGTGTCACTCTCGGAGCTGGTGGCTGCGAGTGTAAGATCGAGTGACGAGATCTCTTCATCATCACTGTCGTCTTCCTCTTCCTCCTCTGACTGGGAAGGTTCCGGTTCTTGGGTATCTGAAATGAAAACTGGACAAGGTTTGGTTTGTGGTGAGGAGAAAGTAAGAAGTGCGTGCTTACACCATCTGCAGCTAGTGAGTCAGAAGAGATTGTGGGATGAGGGAGAAGGGAGAAGTGAGAAGAGAGAACTAGGATTCGGAATGTAGAGACCCTCATCACCGATCGCTCCAGCGCCGCCAGTGGCCACGACCTCAGAGATGTCCCTTCCCATAATGGCCAGCACTGTCTCCTCCAGGGGGTTAAAATGTGTCCTTCTTCAGTTGCTCGCTGCTGCCTCCTGTTATGCACCACCTTCTCCTGAAAGAAAGAGGGAAGTTGGTTAGTGAGTGGCTGGCATGGTTGAATAGCTGCCAGTGTGTGTGAACCGTGAGTTGTGGGTGAGAGGCTTGCAACAGTGCTATGCGTGAGGGTCAGGTAAAGCATGTGAATTGAAGGGTTGAGTACTGATTGATAGAGATTGTTGGTAGGTGGGTGATGGAGGTGTAGGGAATTGAGCAGCGGATGTGGCTAATGGTGCAGTTGGTAGGATATGCCATTTGAAGATTGAACTCATTCGCCTTGATAACATTTGTCAGATCATTAGACTGCTTCCTGCACTGCATCCATGTTCTTGGAGCTGTACCCCTGGCGTTGACCTTCGCAGCTACTTTCTCCCACCGCCTCCTGAGCATATGTCTCGAGGGCCTCCTGCCCCCCTGCGGATAGAGGATTTCTCTCCTTCTCTCCACCTCTTGTACCAAGGCCTCCAGTGCATTATCAGATTCAGTTCACAAATGACTCCCATCACTTCTTGCAGTAACAATACACCTCCCCTTTAAGAGTTGCAGGCTGCCTTTAAGTAGTGCTAGCCATTCGCGATAACGGCCCCCTGCTGATGCGTGCAGCCAAAGAACAGCTCAGGTACCACTGGCTGCATGCAACAATCATTTAAAACTGCAGGCAGCACAAATTTAGTGTACCGCCTGCAGCGCAATGAATTCCCCATTTTAACCCCCAATTTAATCCCCATTAAATGTTCATTTGTTAATACTGGTAACAGGAAAGTCATGCCACATTCACCTGTTAATACTGATAACAGCCTTATAACAACGACTGGGACAGCTTTAATTGCACAGTTCACTCTTGTCTCAATTTTATTCAAGCAATCTCAAATTAATAACTAACTTAAATTAGAAGTCAGCTCTGTGGTTATTGCTCATTCCCCAGTTCTCATATTCTGTAGCTATAAGAAAGTAAGATTCTTTTCAACACAATTCTCCTTTGACTGCAGCAATTCTTTTATTGGATAATACAAACTTCATGTGAAGTCAGTCAGTCATAATAGCTTTATTTCTTTGACCTCTTTTGAATGACTATATACCCAACTTCTGTTAGAAAGACATTGTATAACAATCTCCCTTTTCTCCAAAAGCTCTCTACACTTCTATTAACCAAAGCCTTTCTTAAATTTCTTCTCTTGTTTAGATGTTATTTAATTACTTGCCCAACTTTTGTATCATCAGACTGGTCTAATGCAGTGTATGCCATTTTTCATTGTGTACCTACAGAAGCAATAATGGCTCACGATGTCTGTAAATAGAGGGTAGTACCCAAATTTAATGGTCACTCCATACTTATTTATCTCTTAATTCAGTGTCTTTCTCTGCTATCAATCAATAGTCCAAATAAATCAACGTTGTTCCATTGATTTATGCTGCAATATGATACCACAAAGACCACTCCTACTACTGTTGACCCGAATGATTCTAGTTGGGTTGTCCATTCAGGTGAATCCAAAGTTTGATGAATACTATGAGACAACATGTCACCTGTGAATGGCCCATCCTATTTCAAATCCTAAGAATCTCTGTATTTTGTTGGAATTGATAGTTATGCCAGCACTGCAACGACTTCAAAATTATTTCTGTATTGCATTCTGGGAGAGATTTTCTGCTGCCTTTGTTTTCATGTAATGGAGGCAGATGGAGAATCCACAACCCTATGTAGATTCACCTTTGTTTATGTTGCTTGCATTAGAAGCATTAGAAGGAACAAAGACTGTCCAGGTAATAAAAATAATTCAAATTAATCACCAGGCTATCCGTTGCCACTGTAATAGCTATTCATCATAGACCTGCAAGCAAAATTCTTTGAGTTTTACTTCACCCTGGAGGTGAATGAATTATTTGAGTCAGGCTTCTGAGAGGCCGCTCTTAATACATTTTTATTTTGACTAACCATTTTGATTCATCGTGAAGATAACTTTTCAGCTTCCTTTGTGTTAATTTGGACTTCAAACAGAAAAATGCCACATAGCCTCGGCTGAGAGCTATTGTTCCTCAGTGCTTTCCTACTTTGTTGTACTGCTGCCTGGGCTGTGGACTAGTAGGGCACTCCATGTTGGTTCAGTCCCATGTAAAATTTATCATCAACAAACTATGGCGTATGTCGCAGAAGACAACAACAACAGCTTGCATTTATATATCACATTTAACATAGTAAAATGTCCCAAGGTACTTCTCAGGAGCATAATCAGACAAAAATTGACACCGAGCCAAAGAAGGAGACATTAGTACAGGTGATCAAAACCTTGGTCAAAGAGATAGGTATTAAAAAGCATCTTAAAGGAGGAGAGAGAGGTGGAAAGGCTTAGGGAGGGAATTCCAGAGCTTAGAGCCCAGAAGGCTGATGGTACGGCCGCCAATGATGGGGCAAAGGAAGTGGGTGATGCACAAGAAGCCGGAGTTGGAGGATCGCAGAGTTCTCGGAGGGTCATCGGGCTGGAGGTGGTTACAGAGATAGGGAGGGATTTAAACACAAGAATGAGAATTTTAAAATTGAGGAGTTGGTGGAATGGGAGCCAGTGTAGGCCAACGAGCAAAGAGATGATGGGTGAACGGGACTTGGTGTGAGTTGGGATACGGGCAGCAGAGTTTTGGATGCACTTAAGTTTATGGAGGGTGCAAGGGTGGAAGATGGGAGGCTGGCCAGGAGAGCATTGGAATAGTTGAGTTTGGAGGTAACAAAAGCATGGATGAGGATTTCATCAGCAGATGTGCTGAGGCAGAGGTGGAGATGATCAATATTACGGAGGTGGAAGTAGGTGCTCTTTGTGATGAAGAGGATATGGGACAACAAGCAAAGGAGTGTAATTAAGCAAAGTAATGTATTCTATTTAAATCTGCTGTCCACTTTAATGCTTCTATGTAATCAACAACATTTATTTTTAGCCTGAGCTGATGGATCTGAAAGCATGTTTTTTCATAGAATCATAGAAAATTTATGGCACAGAAGGAGGCCACTCGGCCCATCGTGTCCGCGCCAGCCGAAAATGAGCCACCCAGCCAATTCCACTTTCGAGCACTTGGTCTGTAGCCTTGTAGGTCACAGCACTTCAGGTACTTTTTTAATGAGTTGAGGGTTTCTGCCTCTACCACCCTTTCAGGCCGTGAGTTCCAGACCCCCACTACTCTCTGGGTGAAAACATTTTTCCTCAGCTCCACTCTCATCCTTCTACCAATCACTTTAAATCTATGACCCCTAGTTATTGACCTCTCTGCTAAGGGAACTAGCTCCTTCCCATCTACACTACCTAGGCCCCTCTTAATTTTGTACATCTCAATTAAATCACCCTTCAGCCTCCTCTGTTCCAAAGAGAACAACCCAGCCTATCCAAACCTTCCCTCGTAGCTAAAATTCTCCAGTCCTGACAACATCCTCGTAAATCTCCTTCGTACTCTCTCTAGTGCAATCACATCCGTCCTGTATTGTGGTGACCAGAACTGTACACAGTGCTCAAGCTGTGGCCTAACCAGTGTTTTATACAGTTCCAGCATAACCTCTCTGCTCTTATATTCTATGCCTCAGCTAATAAAGGAAAGTATTCCATATGCCTTCTTAACCACCTTACCTACCTGTCCTGCTACCTTCAGGGATCTTTAGACATGCACTCCAAGGTCCCTCACTTCCTCCACATCTTTCAGTGTCCTCCCATTTATTGTGTACGCCTTTGTCTTGTTTGCCCTCCCCAAATGTATTACCTCACACTTTTCTGGATTGAATTCCATTTACTACTTTCCTGCCCACCTGACCAGTCCATTGATATCTTCCTGCAGTCTACAGCTTTCCTCCTCACTATCAATCACATGGCCAATTTTTGTATCATCTGCAAACTCCTTAATCATGCCCCTTACATTTAAGTCCAAATCATTAATATAAATCAGAAAAAACAAGGGACCTAGTACTGAGCCCTGCAGAACCCCACTGGAAACAGCCTTCCAGTCACAAAAACACCCGTCGACCATTACCCTTTGTTTCCTGCCACTGAGCCAATTTTGGATCCAACTTGTCACTCTCCCTTGGATCTCATGGGTTTGTACTTTTTTGACCAGTCTACAATGTGGGACGTTGTCAAAAGCCTTGTTAAAATCCATGTGCACTACATCAAATGCACTGCCCTCATCGACCCTCCTTGTTACCTCCTCAAAAAATTCAATCAGGTCAGTCAGACACGACCTTCCTTTAACAAATCCATGCTGACTGTCCTTGATCACTCCATGCCTTTCTAAGTGACAGTTTATCCTGTCCATCAGAATTGATTCCAATAATTTGCCCACCACCCTTGTTAGACTGACTGGCCTGTAATTACTCAATCCATCCCTCGCTCCCTTTTTAAGCAATGATACAACGTTAGCAGTCCTCCAATCCCCCAGCACCACGCCTGTATCCAGTGAGGATTGGAAAATGATGGTCAGAGCCTCTGCTATTTCCTCCCTGGCTTCTTTTAACAGCCTGGGATACATTTCATCTGGCCCTGGTGATTTTTCTACTTTCAAAGATGCTAATCTCCTTAATACTTCCTCTCTCACTAAGTTTATCCCATCCAATATTTCACACTCCTCCTCCTTAATTACAATATCTGCATCATCCCTCTCTTTTGTGAAGACAGACGCAAAGTATTTATTAAGAACCATACCAACATCTTCTGCCTCCACACATAGGTTACCCTTTTTGGGGCCCGATGTTAGCAGGGCTGCGGGTTCTTGGCAGGGGGGCTATCGGGCGCGTGGGTAACGCGCCCGGCGAAATGAGTCAGCCACCCGCCCGATCGTAGCATAATTGGATCCACTTACCTGTTCCTCCGGGTTCCCCACTGCTGATCTGCGCGTCGGGCGGGCTGCGTATGCGCAGTAAGATCTGTCAGCTGGAGGAGCTCTATTTAAAGGGGCAGTCCTCCACTGACAGATGCTGCAACAAACAGAAAAAATTACAGCATGGAGCAGCCCAGGGGAAAGGCTGCTCCCAGTCTAATGATGCCTCACTCCAGGTATCAATACATGGGGTGAGGAGGAGGGGGAGGACAGAGATCTTTCCCCCGGCAGGCGGGAGGAAGCGGCCTGCCTCTGCCACCAGGAAGGCCTGGCTCGAGGCGGCAGAGGAGGTCACCAGCACCACCAACATATCGCCCACCTGCATACAGTGCAGGAGGCGCTCCAATGACCTCAGTAGGTCAGCCAAAGTGAGTACACTTACTCTTTGCCCTACACTCCGTCTGCCACATCACCGCCCCCACCCCACATCTCCTTCAGCACTGCCAACGCTACTCTGTCACATCACACCTCATACCCACTCAAACCTTATCCTCATCTTACCTGCACCTACTCACCTCGCCAGTACTCATCCCGCCACTACCACTCAACCCAATCCTCATACAATCTCATGGCTCTCTCTCATACTCACCCTCCCATGCATCTCTTTCACGGCCAGCCTCACTCAACCTGCCACTACCTGTGCTGCAGCCACAGGGCATGCATCACATATGTGCAGTAAGCAGCGTAAGGCAAACGTGTCGTGAGCATGAAGGGGATGCACAACGGTGTTTGAGGGTTTGTCATGGTTGTTACTTATATTGAATTTCTGACCAACTCACATTACATATTATATTGGCACCACTACTGCCATGTCTTCGTGAATCTTGTCTGGTTTGTGCAATAATGCCCTCTCCTGAGGATCACTATGAAGACCCACAACTGATGCCACCCATTGTGTCACTGCAGAGTAGGTGTAGGTGTATTTGCAGGGCTCTTTTGCGCAGACGACGGAGAGACGTCGGTGATGTCCCCAGTTGCACCCTGGAAGGATGCGGAGGAGAAGTTGTTGAGGGCAGTGGTGACTTTGACAGCGACAGGTAAGAAGATGGTGCTCGGGCCAGCCAGGAGCAGCTTGGCATGAAGGAGGCTGCAGATGTCCACGACTACATGTCGAGTGACTCTGAGCCTCCGTGTGCACTGCTGCTCAGAGAGGTCCAGGAAGCTGAGCCTCGGTCTATGGACCCTGTGGCGAGGGTAGTGCCCTTTGCGATGCATCTCTCTCTGCGGTAGTCCTCCCTCCTGCTGTACAGGTGGATGTGTCACAGCACTGTGTTGTGGAGCTCCACATGTCAGAGGTGGACGGCGTGGATGGAGAGGCTGGTGAGGCTGGTGATGCTGTTCGCCCTCCGAGGAGGTCATGACTGCAGCTACGGCGGCCCCCATCCGGACGATGTACATCTGAGGGGGTCCGCAAGGTAGGTACATGTCTCTGGACCCCGGGGTAAGTGTGCAAGTTGGTGATTTTGATTGTCAGGAGGAGGGTGGTGGAGGCCAAACTTTGTCCCAAGTGACAGAGTGGCCTCCTGCAATGGGTGAGGGTCTCCCCCCCCCACTTGTCAAATGGACCTTTGCAGCTGCCACAGGCTGACAGCTGCAACACGTCCATTTGAACTAAGAGTGTTTCCCCCAGTGTGGGAAACAGTCCCAGTTTGCTCTAAAATCCCACCCCTCCTCACATAATCCCTTAATCAGGTCAGTTAATGACCTGAACAAGCAAAATAAATACCTTCAAGTGGAACCCCGCTGGCTTTAATTGGATGTGGGATTTCCACCAGCGGGGGCTGCGCGCGCACGCCGGCGCGTCAGCGGGGAACCCGGAAGTGGGCGGGTTCGAGGCGGGCTCCGGTCCTGCTCCAGGATTTCCCGATTTTCGGGGCCCCCCCCGCCAGGAACGCACCCGCTGGCGGGTGCTAAAATGCTGCCCCTGGTCTCTAATAGGCCCTATTCTTTCCTGAGTTATCCTCTTGCTCTTAATGTATTTATAAAACATCTTTGGGTTTTCCTTAATTTTACTTGCCAATATTTTTTCATGCCCTCTCGTTGCTTTCCTAATTTCCTTTTTAATTTTACCCCTGCGCTTTTTATACTCCTCTCGGCTTTCTGTAGTATTGCGTTCTTGGTGTGTGACATGAGCTTTCCTTTTCTGCCTTATCTTACTCTGTATGCTCCTTAACATCCAGGGGGCTGTAGATTTGGCAGTCCCATCCTTTTTCTTTGTGGGAACATGTTTACTCTGAACCCCTTGAATCTTCCCCTTGAATGTCTCCCACTGCTCTGACATTGATTTACATTCAAGTAGCTGTTTCCAGTCCACTTTTGCTAAATTACTTCTTACCTTAGAAAAATTGGCCTTTCCCCAATTGGCAACTTTTAACTCCTGTTCTATCTTTGTCCTTTTCTATAACTATGCTAAAACTAACTGAATTATGATCACTACCACCAAAATGCTCTCCCACTGATACTCCTTCCACCTGCCCAGCCCCATTTCCTAAAACTAAATCCAGAACTGCCCCCTCTCTTGTTGAGCTTGCTATGTACTGGCTAAAACAATTCTCCTGGATGCAATTTAAGAATTTTGCACCCTCTATACCCTTCACACTGTTTGTGTCCAAGTTAATTTTAGGGTAGTTGAAATCCCCTACTATTACTGCCCTACTGTTTTTGCACTTCTCAGAAATTTGCCTACGTATTTGCTCTTCTATCTCCCTCTGACTGTTTGGGGGTTTACAGTACACTCTCAGTAGTGTGACTGCCTCTTTTTTGTTCCTTAGCTCAACTCACATGTCCTCATTTGATGATCCTTCTAACATATCATCCCTCCTCACAGCTGTAATTGTATCTTTAACCAAAATTGCCACCCCCCCTCCTTTTTTATCTCCTTCTCTATCTCGTCTGAAAGCCCTTTTTTCCATCAGTCAGAGACATGCAGAGTTTATGGTGGTATTCTATATTCTGTTCAGTTTACACCCCAACAGTATAAAGGTTCTTCATTCACCCTGTGGCTGCTTTCCTAGTCTTTTTATGCACAACGTCTTCTTTTGATTCCTTGGAGTCAAATGTTTGCCTTTAGAAACTGACTTTTAAATTGAGCATGAATAAAAAGTATCTGGAGTGACTTGAATTGATGAGAGGGAGAAACGGTTTAATCCCTATACTTAAACACTGTTGGTAGGGATTGCGGTCTCATAATCTATTAGACTGCGACTCTAGTTACATAGAGTAACCTATTATCTACCACCGAAATAATGGCAGGGGAGCTGGCAGAGGGACCAGGAGAATGCATTGTTCCTCGGTCCATGTTATTAATTAAACCTTTAGTTCCTGTGAGCTGACCACATGATAATCATTGTTTAAAGGATTAATATTATAAAACATTTAACTTCATATTTGATGTGTAGCTACTTGCAAAACCTTGGGCTCTTTTGGGGAAGGTAATCAATTAGCCAAGAAAAGAAAATTGCAAATGTTGAAAATCTGAAATTAAAAACAGATGGTGCTGGCAATCTGAAAGAGATAGATAATATTCTGGGTGCAAGTCCAATGAAGGGACACACTCGATGTTTCTCTTTCCGACATTGATTGATTTCCAATGTTTTCTGTTTTTATTTCAGGTCAGCAATGAGCTGGTTCAAATAAGAAATTTGCAGCTTGACATGAAATGGAACAATTTGGATTATAAAGTCAATTCAGAGTTCATTATTAATGGCTGGAGCTGTTCTACTGGTGACAGTGTTCCATTACTTTAGTAATGGGGAGAGATGTTCAGGGTGTTGGAATTGGTTGTGGTGTTGGGAATAACGGGTGCTAATATCTTTTGTCAATGCCAATGTTATTTAGATTAAATGTAGGGACAAATCAGGAAGTAGGTATTTTTCACTTGGTGATTTGTTTTTTGGCTGTTGGGGTGAATGGAACATTTCTACTTTTGCCATCTGACATTCACATCACTACATTTGAGATCAGATGTTGTCTATTGCAGTAATTAGGATTGAAACTATTTCTAATAGTGAGGATCTTGTTATTGGTGATTCTTGATTTTTTTACACTGAACAAGATTGGGCCTGAAAAAGATCCTACAATGACTAATCTGCAACAAGCTACCTATAGTGGAACATGACTTTTCAATTTAGCTCCCATTTGTGTGAGTTTTGTCAGATCTGAATTTCCTCAGAGGTGAACCAGCCCAGCCAAGGAACCTGACACTGTGGTTGCTAATCATTGTTTCAGTAAATAGTTCACCTCTGCTTACCTTCAAGTTTGACATAACTTCTTCTAGTTCATCTGTGAATCAGATCTTGATTACAATAGCATCACAGTTTGTAATACCATTTCAAATTTATGCTTTCCAGACGATTTGTTCAATTGTTATTGTGTTCCTGTTCAATCAGTTTGCTGTGCTGCATGTGACAGTGCTTTCAAACTCCTAATGCTCCTGACAGTCCAGCAATGTCCTGTAAATAGTGTTTTATCTTTTTGTCACTGCATACATAAATGTCTTTAAAGGTAATGTTTCAAGCATGTCTCTCTTTTGTTGATTCCTTTAATTCAATTTTTTCCCTAGTGTTTTTTATTAACCCTACCCAATTGCCACCAATTTCTAAGTATTTATCAGTGTAGCAAAAAAAATTGGAAAAATTTGTGTTCTTTGGTGGTCCGCAAAATAGTTTGCGATTTCTAGAACCGTTGCTTCAGTTCAAAGGGGATGCATGTTCTGATCCCAAAAAGCTACCTGGGAACAAAAGATAGATGTGACCCAATTACTAATTTGTGTCAAATTATAACTTTTTTATTGAGTACACAGACCCAACTCATTTTCTGGAAATCTTACAGCACAGAGAGAGAAGATGTTTACCCTCATCAGCCTAAACTGCATTTGAACCCTGGTCCCTGAGGTAAACGGACAGAGGTGACAACCAGTCAATTATCAAAATCCTCTAATTTTATTTCAAGCTCAATGGGGTAGATCTTGACTTAGTACAATTGTGTATTTCCATTGAAGTCAGTGAGAATAAAAATCATGAGAGATGTAAAACGGGCTGCAGACAAACTATCACCCGTTTTACACTATCGCATCAAGTCAAGGTCTACCCAGGATTTGTTTTTACTATGTGTAGTTTCCTTATTTGGGCTGATGTTTGATTTCCTTCTTTTTCTGGAAATGATTTAACTCTCGAAATGGTAGAATTGAGATCTAGGGGGTGAGGTTCCTTGCCGCTTTTGGTGTATTGGCAGTGTATAAACGGGGCAAGAAAGTTTTTGTAGTCGGAAAATCGGGCAGAAGTTGTTTCCACCCATTTTCTACCATTAAAATACATCACTCGAGTTTCCTCACATGTTTTGGCCTTTAAATAAGGACTGTGCTGTGTTGACCGAACAGCCCAATTATCACGTGTTGAGTTCACAGAAAATGTAAACACTAATTGCTAACATCTGTCAGACATGGTATCTTTCTTCATTTAATTTAAACCGAATGTTGAAGGATCTAATTAGCTGCTCTTGTTTTAGAGCAATTAGAATATTTACATTTTCTGACAGCTGTTAAGGAGAGAGGGAAGGAGGACACTGAGATAAATATCCAGGAACCAATCGCAAAACACAAAGTTGAAGGTTTACAGAGGTCCTTTAGAAAGTCACAAACTAGTGCTGTCAGGCCATGCGCTGCCCTTTCTCTCATTGTTGATAGACACCAGGAATCGACCACTTAGTCAAACTTCAGATGAAACCTCCAGTTGCAGTAAACCTCATCTCTATCTTCCACAGTTCTGATAAAACCATAGATTTCCCTCCACAGTGATGCGAGATTCCCCATTGCTGCCAAACTCCAGCAACCCCCCTGCAATGCTGCTAAACTTCAGAACCCGCATCCCAGTCTTGCCAAACTGACAACCATACCACAATGTTACCAAAACCCAGGACGGTTGCCATTGCTACCAAAGTAGAGGACTGCTTACAAGTGCTGTTAATCCCTACTCCACTTCCCAGTATTGCTAAATACCAGTTATCCATCTCCAGTTGATGCATCTTGCATACCAATTTTTGGATATTCTCAGCATTAAAATGGTAAAGCATAAAAATTAAATATATAGGTGAAGGAATATATATATAAAATATTAGTCAATCTCCTATGGCGTTGCATACAGAGAGTGAAAACTAAGTGGGCTCCCAATGTGAAGTGAGGTTAGAGGGCAGCAGAATTTTACAGCAGGTTTTAGGGAGAGCTATGATGGTAGAGGCTATAGAAAGATACTGGGGCAACGTGCGAGGGAGGGGAAATGTAGCACAAACTTGGGGGGGGTACCGGGGGAACCATATTGGGTTTGGTGGGTGGGGGATGGTAGAGGAGGGTTAAAGGTTGGGGCAAGGAGGTGGAAGGGAATGGAGGCAAGACAGAGCATAGAGAGTGGTAGAAGAGAGAGGTGAGCAGGTGTGAAAGAGGAAAAGGAGGGGTGAGGCAGGAAGTGAAAGGGGAAAGGATGAACAGGAGGTGTATCGTGGGAAGAAAATTGGCCCTATATTGAGCTCTGGCCCTTCCTTCCCCCTCTTTGCAGCACTCACTGAAAGGGCCTCTCCATACTGTTATATGCCTCAGACTCTATAACACGTTGGAGGTGGGTAGCAAGCAGTAGAGAATAGGAGTGACAATTGGGAATATCATGGTTCAAGAGAACAAGCTGTTGTGCAATATGCAGCAGACCACTGCGATCTGGGGCTTATTGCAGGGAGCCCTCCCATTCACTCCGACATCCATGCTGTATACGGATCCTGGTTGCGTCCTGGCTTTGATTGTATCTGTGCTGCTTGGGCATGGTACGGTTGCACCAGGTCTGCAGGGGATAACCCTTGTCCTCCAGCTGCCATAATGTCACGCTCCTCCTAGGATCGAATAGCAGGGTGGAGTGTCTGAGAGTAAAAGCATCGTGGCAACTGCCTGGGTACCTTGCACAGACCTACATGATGTTACTCCTGTGATCAGCCACTAGCTGTACATTGATGAAGTGGTACTCTTTTCTATTAATGAATGTTGCTGGCTTGTGTTTCGGTGCCCCGATGGCCACATGTGTATAGTCAATCTACAGTTGAGTAGATTGGGACTCTACTCATTGGAGTTCAGAAGAATGAGAGGCGATCTTATTGAAACATATAAGATTGTGAAGGGGCTTGATCGGGTGGATGCGGTAAGGATGTTCCCAAGGATGGGTGAAACTAGAACTAGGGGGCATAATCTTAGAATAAGGGGCTGCTCTTTCAAAACTGAGATGAGGAGAAACTTCTTCACTCAGAGGGTAGTAGGTCTGTGGAATTTGCTGCCCCAGGAAGCTGTGGAAGCTACATCATTAAATAAATTTAAAACAGAAATAGACAGTTTCCTAGAAGTAAAGGGAATTAGGGGTTATGGGGAGCGAGCAGGAAATTGGACATGAATTTAGATTTGAGGTTAAGATCAGATCAGCCATGATCTTATTGAATGGCGGAGCAGGCTCGAGGGGCCGATTGGCCTACTCCTGCTCCTATTTCTTATGTTCTTATGTTCTTATGTAATCATGCCCTGCATGTGAAGGAAGCCAGCAATTGCCACAAAGCCACAAGCTCTCTCCTGTTGTCTGCTGAGGTTAGTGGGGAAGGCGATGGACGATAAAGGTGAAGAAATACTCCAAAATACTACATGCGGACATTTATTTATGTAAGTGTAGTTTGTGAGGCAAATTGATTTATCTGGATAAGAAAAACTCTAAGCCCGGAATTTCCTCAATCCAATTTACACCAAAAATTATGTTGAAATTTACATCAGTTTCTATGTCGATCTTGCCAACGGGAACTAACACAGACATTTCCTGCAGAGATTATTTAGCTCTTCTGCTCCCCTTCCTCTTCAATTATAATTCAGGACAGAATATGCCCGTTGGGCAGGCCACTGCAGCTGCTTCATCCTTCTGAATGAGTGGGGAGGGGGAGCAGGGCCTGAAAAAATTTGGGTGCACCGAGACTTTGGTTAAGTACAGTGCAGTAAGAAAAATTCAAAAATAAAATTGAAAGAAAATCACTGCCAAGATGCAGAAATCTCAGTTGCACCAATATTAGGTGACAGCACCTAAATATTTGGGCATAATTTACACCAGTGCATTACTGGCGTTATTACAAGCAACTCATACGAGCTGGTCTTTTAATGGGAGCAGAACTATGTAAATGAGTGGCAGAGGGCCCTGCTGGACATATCTCAGAAGTGACGCAAATGGTCGAGGAAATTCCTGATGTTTCAGCGTAAAATCGGTGTAAATCAGTTATGCGCGAGTTTCCTCACAAAAACGCACTATGCTGCTCTTACACTGTAGTTACGCCAATGTTTAGTCAATCTTGTTGTGCAATGTTTAAATTCACATAAAATGCCTAGTTTAACATTTTTTTAATAAATGGTATCAACTTTTTTTTTAACTTTTTAACCTTTCTATTGGGGCTAATTATAATTTATAATCTTTATGTTGTTAGTTCGACTGATTGTTAGAATTTTTATGATGTGTGACATTTAAGTCCTACAACATAGAAAATGGCCATAAAAAGGATGTCTTCAAAACAGCTTCTGCAAGATTTTAATGAATCTGTTTTGCTGTTGCTACATTTCCTTCCTCCCATATATATTGATATATTAAAATCTTAGATCTGTCATCCTTTCCATTATAAATTGTAATGTCCCCATTTAAAACTGAAACTTACCTATGTGAACTTGTTAGGCTTTAATGATACCCTCCTGCCAGTGATGGTGCTATAAGGCTTCAGTGTTGCTTCTCTCAGCCCCGCTGCCTGCACTGCAAAGAAACTTCCTTGCTCCAAACAACTCTACTTCTCTGCTTCTGAAAATGCCCTAAGTTTGCTATTTAATGATATATAATATCAAAACATAAAAATAAGGATAGAATATATTATTTTAAAATGGAGACTGAACTAAGTCAAGTATGACCTGGTCCAATAACCCCATGCCTGCTCATTCCACTTGCCCTGCAGACTTCCTTTGGTCTTCACTTCCCGGGAGATCGACTAGTCTGTAATATAAATTCTGGATATTGAGTGGCTGTCCGACAGATTTATAACTATTTTCCCCACAGACATCGAACACTTTCTTCAACACAGCAATCGGTAGTTAAATCATGGAACAATGCACGCTCACAGATAATCACTTTGATTAAAGTATTTATTCAGCACTTAACCTGGATAGCACCTTTCAGGAGGTGGTCACCCCGCAGCTTAAGAGAGTGCAGGCAGAGAGGGACTGGGTGACTGCCAGACAGACAAGGAGGACCAGACAGGTCGTGCAGGAGTCCCCTGAGTGCATCTCACTCTCTAACCGGGTGAGGGAGAGGGTTCCTCTGCGGAGTGCAGCCAGAACCAAGATCACAGCACCATGGATGGCTCAGCTATTAAGGGGGGGAGGAGAATGGTCAGGAGAGCAAAAGTGATAGGGGATTCTATAGTTAGGGGTGCAGACAGGCGTTTCTGCAGCTGCAGACGTGATTCCAGGATGGTGTGTTGCCTCCCTGATGCCAGGGTCAAGGATGTCACTGAACGGGTGCAGAACATTCTGGGGGGGAGGGTGAACATATGAACAAACATACATACGAACATACAAACATGGAGAGCAGGAGTAGGCCACGCGGCCCCTCGAGACTGCTCTGCCATTTGATAAGATCATGGCTGATCTGATTGTGACCTCAACCCTACTTTCCCATCTACCTACTACAACCTTTGACTCCCTTCTTAATCAGGAATCTATCTAACTCAGCCTTAACAGCCAGAGGTTGTGGTCCATATTAGTACCAACGACATAGGTAGAAAGAGGGATGAGGTCCTGCAGGCAGATGTTAAGGAGTTAGGAAAGAGATTAAGAAGCAGGACCTCAAAGGTAGTAATCTTTAGATTTCTGGGGCAATAGGACCAGGTCTAGGGAAGGTGGGACCTGTACAAGCCGGATGGGTTGCACCTCAACAGATCTGGGACCAATGTTCTCGCAGGGAGTTTCGCTAGTGCTGTGGGGGGGCGGGGGGGGGGGGGTTAAACTAATTTGGCAGGGGGTGGGCACCAGAATGTAGCAATGGAAAGGAGAAACAAGGGGCACAAAGGATCGGGGGAGAAAGATAGCACTAGAGCAAGTAATAGTACAGTATTAGGTGGGATCAATCTAAGAGAGAGTACAAGAAAGCCAAGACTGGTTTGCAGTGTATGTGTGTAAATGCACGAAGCATGATAAACAAGGTTGTTGAGCTGCAGCGCTAATAGCCACATAGGAATATGATGTTGTGGCAGTAACGGAGAGCTGGCTCAAGATAGGGCAGGATTGGGTACTAAATGTTCCTGGATAGGGAGGGAAAGAAAGGAGGGTGGGGGGTGGGGGTTGTGGCAGTATTGATTAAGGAGAATACTGCAGTACTGGAGAGAGAGAGAGTGTCCTGGAGAGGTCAAGGACTGAATCTATTTGGTTAGAGTTAAGAAATAAAAGAGGTGCCATTACGCTACTGGGTGTATTCTATAGGCCACCAACTAGTAGGAAGGATATAGAGGAGCAAATTTGCAGGGAAATTACAGAGGTGCAAAAGCAATAGAGTAGTGATAACGGGGGACTTCAACTATCCTAATATAGACTGGGATAACAATAAAAATATGAGGGGCACAGAGGGGGAGGAATTTTTGAAATATGTTAAGGATAACTTTCTTAACCAGTACGTTTCTGGCCCAATGAGGAAGGAGGCATTGCTGGACTTGGTTCTAGGGAATGAGGTGGGCCAAGGGGAGCAAGTGTCAGTGGGGGAGCATTTAGGGAGCAGCAATCATAAAGTTTAGAATAGCTATGGAAAAGGACACGGACCATTCTAAAGTAAAAATACTCAATTGGAGGAGAACAGATTTGGCCCAGGTAAATTGGAATCAAAGATTGGCAGGAAAAACTGTAATTGAACAGTGGGCGGTCTTTAAGGAGGAGATGGTTCAGGTACAGTCTAGGCACATTCCCACGAGGGAGAAATGTAGGGCAACTAAAGCCAGAGCTCCCTGGATGACAAAAGAGATAGAGAGTAAGATGAAGCAGGAGAAAGGGGCGTATGACAGATGTCAGGTTGATAACACAAGTGAGAACCAGGCAGAATATAAAAAGTTCAAAGGGTAAGTGAAAAAGGAAATAAGAGGGGCAAAGAGAGAGTATGAGAATAGACTGGTGGCCAACATAAAAGGGAATCCAAAAGTCTTCTACAGGCATGTAAACAGTAAATGGGTAGTAAGAGGAGAGGTGAGGCTGACTAGGGACCATAAGGAGATCTACTTATGGAGGCAGAGGGCATGGCCGAGGTATTAAATGAGTACTTTGCATCTGTCTTTACCAAGGAAGTAGATGCTTCCAGAGTCTCTGTAAAGGAAGATATAGTTGAGATACTGGATGGGCTAAAAATTGATAAAGAAGAGGCACTTGAAAGGCTAACTGTACTTAAATTAGATAAGTCACCCGGTCTGGGTGGGATGCATCCTAGTAAGGGAAGTAAGGGTGGAAATTGCGGAGGTACTGGCCATAATCTTCCAAACATCTGTAGATACGGGGGTGGTGTCAGAAGATTGGAGAATTGCAAATGTTACACCCTTGTTCAAAAAAGGCAGAAGAATAAACCAAGCAACTGTAGGCCAGTCAGTTTAACCTCAGTTGTGGGGAAACTTTTAGAAACAATAATCCGGGACAGAATTAACAGTCACTTGGACAAAGGTGGATTGATTAGGGAAAGCCAGCATGGATTTGTTAAAGGCAAATCATGTTTAACTAACCTGATAGAGTTTTTTGATGAGGTAACAGAGAGGGTAGAAGAAGGCAGTGCATTTGATGTGGTATATATGGACTTTCAAAAGGCGTTTGATAAAGTGCTGCATAATAGGCTTATCATCAAGATTGTGGCCCATGTAATAAAGGGGGCAGTAGCAACATGGATACAGGCTAAGGGACAGGAAACAGAGAATAGTGGTGAATGGTTGTTTTTCGGACTGGAGGGAGGTGTACAGTTCCCCAGGGGCAGTGCTGGGAACATTGCTTTTCTTGATATATATTAATGACTTGGACTTGGGTGTACAGGGCAGAATTTCAAAATTTGCAGATGACACAAAATTTGGAAGGGTAGTAAACAGTGAGGAGGATAGTGATAGACTTCAAGAGAATATAGACAGGCTGGTGGCATGGGCGGACACGTGGCAGATGAAATTTAACACAGAAAAATGCGAAGTGATACATTTCAGTAGCAAGAGCAAGGAGAGGCAATATAAACTAGAGGACATGATAAACTAAAAGGGGTAGAGGAACAGAGAGATCTAGAGGTTTACGTGCACAAATCATTGAAGGTGACAGGGCAGTTTGATAACGCAGTTAAAAAAGCATACGAGATCCTGGGCTTTATAAATAGAGGCACAGAGTACAAAAATATGGAAGTTATGATGAATCTTTATAAAACACTGGTTCGGCCACAACTGGAGTATTGTGTCCAGTTCTGGGCACTGCACTTTAGGAAAGATGTGAAGGCCTTAGAGAGGGTGCAGAAGAGATTTACTGGAATGATTCCAGGGATGAGGGATTTTAGTTACGTGGATAGGCTGGAGAAGCTGGGGTTGTTCTCCTTGGAACAGAGACGGTTGCGAGGAGATTTGATAGAGGAATTCAAAACCATAAAGGGTCTAGACAGAGTAGACAGAGAGAAACTGTTCCCATTGGTGGAAGGGTCAAGAACCAGAGGACGTAGATTTAAGGTGATTGGCAAAAGAACCAAAGGTGACATGAGGAAAAACTTTTTTTACACAGCGAGTGATTAGGATCTGGAATGCACTGCCTGAGGGGTTGGTGGAGGCAGATTCAATCATGGCCTTCAAAAGGGAACTGGATAAATACTTGAATGGAAAAAAAATTGCAGGGCTACGGGGAAAGGGCGGGGGAGAGGGACTAGCTGGATTCGGTCGGCTGAATGGCCTCCTTCTGTGTTGTCACCTTTCTATGATTCTAACCTTCCATTTAAAATATTGAAAATAGGACAGATAAAACATGAAAACTAATTTCATCTGTGAGTGTCCTTTGATTTTTTTTAAACTAGCCAAATCACATGGGTGATATCCCAATTTATGGACATTAAAGCACGTTAGACAGATTTCTGTCATTAACTGGTAACACTTGCCACCCAGGAATGCTGCAAATTCCTAAAGATATCTTAACTGGCGACCGGCAACAAGTTAAGACATTTAATTAGAAATTAGTTGGACTTTTTTAACGTATTATCTCTATAAGCGAGATGAGGTACTTCATCTACACCAATGCAATGATGTCACATGCTGCCGGTGGCAGTGAAGGATGAAAAATGGAGACTAGAACCAAAGTGTAAAGGTCACCACTTTTTTCAAAGATTGAACTGTTTTTTTAGATGAAGCAACTTATCACATCCAAAGATACTTTCGTATAGCTAAGCGAGCCCAACCAAAAGGACGAAAACAATTATGGACCATAATATCTCATAAAGCTAAAGTATTATATATTCCATAACCATCACAGGATTGCCACAGATGGAGATGGATTAATAACCTCAAACGGGTGAAAAAGAGGAAAGTGCATTACAATGAAGAGCACAGCAAAGAAGACCATGTGTTTGTCTAAAAACACTTGGGCCCTGATATTAACACAGGTGGGGGGGTGGGGCAGAGGGCGATAGGGGACAACAAACGCACAACATCGTGGGATGCGTGAGAATGTCCGATTTCAACAGGGGTGCCTCATTATCAATTTACTCTCCACTGCGCATGAGCGGGCGTAATACAGACCAGCATGACGTGATTTCAGCTCAACTATTTAAAGGCCCAGTTCACAGATGGAATGGAAGAGGGGGTTTGTAGTTTTGTACATTGTGTTGAAAGAAGCAGAAGCAGAGTTATGGAAGGAAAGAGGGCAAAGGCTGAGCCCAGGTTCCATGAGGCGTCCTTGGATATATTGCCGGGTGCAGTAAGGGCGAGAAAGGAGATCTTGTTTTCCAGCAATGAGAAAAGAAACCTGCAGCCACTACAAAGAAGGTGTGGCTGGAGGTGGTGCAGGAAGTAAGCAGCAGGAGAGTTATAATGAGAACATGGATACAGTGCTATGAAGCTTTTTAATGACCAAACCAAGTCAGGAATGGTGAGCAAAGTTGCATATTCACCTACATCATGTAGTGCACTCCCTCTGTCTTGTCAAGCGTACTCCATTCACATCACTCCTCATGCCCACTTAAGTTTCAGCTGCACCCATCGTTCCATTTCAATGCGCATCCTCACTTCCCCCTTCCACCATCCGCCACTGCCACTCACCCCAATCCTCATGTAATCTGACACCACCTCCTTAAATGCATGCCAGTGCCACTTGTATCACTCTGCTTGATTGTCACCCTCACCAAATACACTGCACCCATTGGATGCACACTTACCTTACTGCCACTCATGGGAAGTCGTGCCCTTTGCAGCAGAAGAGGACACAAAATACAAGAGGGAGGGTGAGGACCACAGGTGGAGTCCCACAGATCATGGAGCTCATCAAAGCGGAAGAGCGGCATCTCTGCCTCCTTCAGCATCGAAGATGGCGAGACTGGTAGTTTATTGCTGCAGGGTGACAGAATTAATCTCTCAAATCCATATATCTGACAAGACAAATTCATCTTGGCTTGACTTCAGCACTTAATGAAATATGATCACCTTAATCATGCGCCTTCAACATTTGTACAGTCCCATGACTAAATTAGATCCGTCTCTTCTCTTCTCCAGGACCATCACATGAGGAACAGCACCCCCTGCCCGTAGATGACGAGGAGTTCATTCCTGCTGAGGGCACACTGTCACAGGACACGTGCGCCAGGCACCAGCGCAGGTACAAGCACTTTGGTGGGTCCTCATAGAGACTCAGGTGGGATCTGATCAGGTGAATCACACTTCACAAGTGAGCACAAGCAGAGAGTGGTGGTAGGGACAGCTGTGGAGAGTTTGCGTTGGAGGGTGTAGCCATCGCCAAGCTCTGCTCAGCTGGACAGAGATGCTGAACCTTGGGGAGGGTTTATTGGAAAGGAAAATGATAGAAGGTCAGCGGTAGCTGTGAGATGGTACTTGCAATCCCACCAGGCACACTAACCAGAATGTTCCAGAGGATGGAAGAGGCCAGCTTGAACATTTGTGCAGTGATGTCACAGGCCCTTTTGAAGATAGAGTCTTCTGTTGAGAGTCTGGCCTTCTCTGTGGAATTTGAATCATGACACACTAATGAGTCCCTAAAGGCCCAGATGAAGGCCTTGCAAATTCTGAATGCCAACATGTCTTCAGCCTTACACAGGCTGACAGATAGATTAGATATGGGCTTCCAAGGCATCACTGATTCCTACCAAGCTGCTCTCCTGCAGAGAGGCAGGACTGATGTGCCTCTGGCCCAGGAGATGGACTATGGCGATAGGGGAGATGAAAGTACAAACTCCTCTCAAAGTGTTTCCAAGTCTCACCGGTTGCCACCTCCTCAACCAGTATGTGACATACTGCCTCCTCTCCCACTGGCCCAGTCTGTCCCTGCACAGGTGCAGGTGGAACAGTCTTTGGCAGGGCCCTCACGGACTCCAACACCTAGAGGTAATCGGCTGCGAGCACCTCAAAATTCAGATCAAGGATCAGAACAACCTACTACTACTGCTGCTGAAATCACAGAGATTGCACCATGTGGAAGTGCCAGAGAGAGCAAGAGAAAAGCTTTGTAGTTCACCGAGGGTATGTACATGGGTGGTTTTGAAAATTTGATAATACGGATAATTTATTAAGTCACATTAAATTTATTACTTTGCACCACTTCCCTGTGTTCCCCATTCTTGAATGGCGAGTGCCAACTCTGCTTTGCATTTGTTTAGTGCTGAATGTGGAGACATGAAGTGACTGACACAAATTGGTGGATATGGAACGAGTGGATGGATGGTTACAGGATTGCGTGTGTAAGGCGGGGCAGGGTGGGGGGGGGGGTTGGTGAGCATAGGATGTTATTGTTACTTCGGTCCAGTGTGAATGACTAGCTGAACCTTCAAGCTACTAGTGTATCCCTGGCATCTCAAGCAGCAATGTGATCGGCTGGTCTTGCGTTGGGCACTCCATCTTCCTCCTCCTCATTATCCCCCTCACCGTTGGAATCCCCATCAGATGAGGAGTGCTGAGCAGCTTGTTCCCCCTACACCTCTAGTCCTCGCTGCTGTGATATGTTGTGCAGAAAGTAGCACCACGATTATCCAAGGGACCCTCGCTGATGAGTATGCAAGGGCACCTCCAGACCTGTGCAGGCACCTGAAACGCAACTTGAACGTACTGATGGCTTTCTCGATGACACATCTGATTGTCATATGTCTTACATTGTAACGCTCCTGGTGTTCATCAGTGGGGCTCCTCACAGGTGTCATCAGCCAGGTTTGAAGGGGTATCTTTTGTCGCCTAGCAGTCACCCCTTAAGGCTAGTTGTAGGTCTGAACAGGTCGTGGATGTTGGACTGACGCAGTATGAAAGCATCATGGGAGCTTCCAGGGAATCTGGCACAGACCTGCATGAACCTTTTCTTGTGGCTGTACACCAGCTGAACATTGATGGGATGAAATCCCTTGTGGATGATGAATGCTCCAGGTTGATCTGTTGGTGCTCAGATTGCCACGTGTGTGCAATCGATGGCACCCTGCACCTGTGAGAAGCTAACCAGAGACGCAAATCCAAGTTCCTGTTCATTCTGGCTATTGTTATCTCAGGGGAAGTTTACATAATTCCCAGCCCTGGCAAACAATTCATCCATCACTTGCCTTATCCACTTATGTGCAACCGACTGCGAACCCCTTGCCTATGTCTTCGGTAGCACCCTGGAAGGATCCAGAGGCAGAGAAATTGGGGGCGATGGTGACTTTCACAGCCACTGATAATGCGTGGCCACTGGGTCCAGCAGGCAGCAGGTCTTCTTCCAGGAGACTGTAGATGTCTGCGACCACCCGACATAACAATCTCAGACTTTGAAAGCACTGCTCCTCTGACAGTCAAGGAAGCTGATCCTCTGTCTGTAGACCCTGTTAGGTGGGTAGTGCCTCCTGCGACCTTGACCTCTCTGTTGCTCTCTTCTCTGCTGGCCACCTGCAGCTCCCTCCACAGCCTGCCCTTGCTGCTGATGATGCTAATTCTCTTCCTCATCCGAAGTCCAATCAAAAGAAGCCATCGCGCCACTCATCGTGATATTCTCTGTGCGAACACCTCCAAACGTTACAAATAAGTCTCTCACACCAAGTACTCTCACCAAACCGTGTCCCACAGGGAACTGTGAGCACTGAACCTTTATTGGGATGTGGGCATGGCTGACAAGGCCAGCATTTATTGCCCATCCCTAATTGCCCTTGAGAAGGTGGTGGTGAGCCGCCTTCTTGAACCGCTGCAGTCCCCGAGGTGAAGGTTCTCCCACAGTGCTTTTAGGGTGGGAGTTCTGGGATTTTGACCCAGCGACGATGAAGGAAAGGCGATATATTTCCAAGTTGGGATGGTGTGTGACTTGGAGCGGAACGTGCAGGTGGTGTTGTTCCCATGCGCCTGCTGCCCTTTTCCTTCTAGGTGGTAGAGATTGTGAGTTTGAGAGGTGCTGTCGAAGAAGCCATGGCGAGTTGCTGCAGTGCATTGTGGATGGTACACACTGCAGCCACAGTGCGCCGGTGGTGAAGGGAGTGAATGTTTAGGGTGGTGGATGGGGTGCCAATCAAGCGGGCTGCTTTGTCCTGGACGGTGTCGAGCTTCTTGAGTGATTTTGGAGCTGCACACATCCAGGCAAGTGGAGAGTATTCCATCACACTCCTGACTTGTGCCTTGTAGATGGTGGAAAGGCTTTCGGGAGTCAGGAGGTGAGTCACTCGTCGCAGAATACCCAGTCTCTGAACTGCTCTTGTAGCCATAGTATTTATGTGGCTGGTCCAGTTAAGTTTCTGATCAATGGTGACCCCCAGGATGTTGATGGTGGGGGATTTGGTGATGGTAATGCCGTTGAATGTCAAGGGGAGGTGGTTAGACTCTCTCGTTCGTGATGGTCATTGCTTGGCACTTGTCTGGCGCGAATGTTACTTGCCACTTATTACCCCAAGCCTGGATGTTGTCCAGGTCTTGCTGTATGCGGGCACAGACTGCTTCATTATCTGAGGGGTTGCGAATGGAACTGAACACTGTGCAATCATCAGCGAACATTCCCATTTCTTACCTTTTGATGGAGGAAAGTTCATTGATGACGCAGCTGAAGATGGTTTGGCCTAGGACACTGCCCCGAGGAACTCCTGCAGCAATGTCCTTGGGCTCAGATGATTGGCCTCCAGCAACCACTACCATCTTCCTTTGTGCTAGGTATGACTCCTGCCACTGGAGAGTTTTCCTCCTGATTCCCATTGACTTCAATTTTACTAGTGCTCCTTGGCACCACACTTGATTAAATACTGCCTTGACGTCAAGGGCAGTCACTCTCACCTCGCCTCTGGAATTCAGCTCTTTTTTCCATGTTTGGACCAAGGCTGTAATCAGGTCTGGAGCCGAGTGGTCCTGGCAGAACCCAAACTGGCATCGGTGAGCAGGTTATTGGTGAGTAAGTGCCATTTGATAGCACTGTCGACGACACCTTCCATCACTTTGCTGATGATTGAGAGTAGACTGATGGGGCGGTAATTGGCCGGATTGGATTTGTCCTGTTTTTTGTGGACAGGACATACCTGGGCAATTTTCCACATTGTCGGGTAGATGCCAGTGTTGTAGCTGCAGTGGAGTAGCTTGGCTAGAGGTGTGGCTAGTTCTCGAGCACAAGCTTTCAGCACTACAGCCGGGATGTTGTCGGGGCCCATAGCCTTTGCTGTATCCAATGCACTCAGCCTTTTCTTGATTGGCTGAAGACTGGCTGCTGTGATGGTGGGGATATCGGGAGGCGGCCGAGATGGATCATCCACTCAGCGCTTCTGGCTGAAGACCTTTTACCACCCCAATAAAGTGGTGCTGAATCTTTCCTCGGTTTCACTGCTGAGTTTCCCGATCTCCGGAAATCCCAGGCAGCATTCGTTAATTCCAAAGCGGGTTCCCAATCACATTATAGAAGCCTGATTTAATTATGTTGATGACTGACCAGCCTCTCCATGGTGCGATACTTGGACGCCCCATTTTGCTGAATTCTAAACTGTTCCCAATCTTCAGGCTTGCCGCTTTTTCTGGCAATTTTATATGTCTCCTCTTTGGATCTAATACTATCCATAATTTTTTTTGTAAGCCACGGTTGAGCCACCTTTCCTGTTTTATTTTTGCACCAGACTAGAATGAATAATTGTTGTAATTCTTGCACACGTTCTTTAAATATTAGCCATTGCCTATCCACCGTCATCCCTTTTAGTAAAGTTCCCCAATCTATCATAGCCAACTCGCACCTCATACTTTCGTAATTTCCTTTATTTAGATTCAGGACCCTAGCTTCGGATTCAACTACTTCACTCTCCATCTTAATGAGGAATTCTATCATGTTATGGTCGGTCTTCCCTAAGGGATCCCGCACAACAAGATTGTTAATTAATCCTTTCTCATTGCACGATACCCAGTCTAGGATCACCTCTTCACTAGTTGGTTCCTCAACGTATTGGTCTAGAAAACCATCATGTACACACTCCACAAATTCCTCCCCACAGTATTATTGCTAATTTGGTTTGACCAATCTATATGTAGATTAAAGTCACCCATGATTATAATTGTACCCATCTTGCATTCATCTCTAATTTTCTGTTTCTGTCAAGGCTGATACACTTTGCCATTAAAACCAGTGCATGTTTAGTCAAAACTCATCACTAGATCAATTCAGTTGGACCAAAGATTGATGACTTTAACTCCCTTTAAAGCTTAAGTGTGGGACTTGAATACTACTCCCCTATCTAGAGAATCTTTTTAACATTTTTCATGTTTAACATTTAATAGGTGCCATATCCAACGATCTATTGAATTTAGTGCACACTTCCAGCGTAAGAATGCTTATATTTATTATAGCGCCTTTCAAAACTTCAGGACATCCCAACATGCTTCATAGCTGATTAAGTATTTTTGAAGTCATATTGTAATGTAGGCAGCCAATTTCAATACAGCAAGGTCCCACAAACAGCAGTGACAGAAATGATCAATTAAATGGTTTTAGTGACGTTGGTTAAGAGATAAATGTTGGCCAGGACACCTGGAAACTTGTCTGCTCTTCGTTGTTCTTTTACGTCAACCTGAGAGAGCAGATGGGATCCTGGTTTAACATCTCATCTTAAAGATGGCACCTCCAAAAGTGTCACACACCCTAAGTACTGCATTGGAATGTCAGCCAAGATTATATCCTTCAGTCTCTGGATTTGGCCTTGAACCTATGTCCTTCTGACCCGGAGGCAAGAATGTTACCCAGTGTGTCAAGGCTGATACCCATTACCAATAAAATAGAGGAACTAGAGTACAAACCTAGCTAGACAGGAATGATGTGGTAACCTGTGCAAGGTTGTGAGTAAATGCACCAATGTGCAAGATTTATTATTAGTATGGATAGGGAAAAGAGGAGAGGAAAGGAATGGAGGTATAAACAAGGGACATATTTGTAGTGGTGGAAAGGAGGCATCTAAATGAATCTAATCAGTAGGTGAAATCACTATAGGTAGGCCTAAGAAACATGAAAGGTTATAAGAAATTGGTATAGAAGTGCTTTATAGACCCCTGATTCATGATTTAGCAGATGAATGTATGTAGAGACAGCAAGGCCTATAAGAAGAAAAATGTGGTAATAGTGGGAGATTTTAACTTGCATGTAGATTCAGATAGAAGTAGAAGCACAAGTAGAAAAAGGAATAGATTTATTGAGTACATTCAAGATAATTTCCTATAGCATTATGTTTTAAATCCAACAAGAGAGCTATATTTTATTTCAGTTCTGAATGAGAGCCAGAAATAGTTCATAACCTGGTGGTAAGAGAGCATCTGGGGATTAGTGAACATAATATGATTGAATTCGCGATTAATGCTGAAGGAGGGAAAGGATGACCACAAACTGAGTGAGGTTCCAGATTTAACCAAGGTTGATTTTAATAGGATGAGAAAGGGATTGACTGCAATAGGGTGGGAGAAATTGTTACACAGTAAATTTACAGATCAACAGTGCAATCTGTTGAAATTCATCAGTGGTTTACAAAACAAGCATATACACAGCTGAAAGGAAAAAGTAGTATTCTGTAGTGATGCAGCCAGGATATATGAGAGGTACTGGACTAGTATTAAAAGGAGAAGGCTCATTATGTAAGGGCGAAGAATAGTGACAAAAATAAGGACAACAAGGATTATAGAAAGCAATGAAATAGTAACCAACGAAATGATGAGAACTTATGAGTGAATATGAAGCAAACCTTAAAAAAGGTATTAAGTGTAATAGCAAAAGGTTTTGTAAGCACATGAAGAAAAAATACTAGTAAGGGAGGTGGTGAGCACATTAAAGTGGATTTAGATATGTGGAGGAAAATTTCATGGTGGAATTGCTAAATGAAGATTTTGCATTGATCTTGACAAAAGAAAAGGAAGTCTCCAGATCAGTGAGAGAGAGAGAAACTTACAGACATTAGTCTATAAACAGAAAAATTGGGAAAAAATAATGGGAAAGAAGCCAGACAAAACACCAACCTAGACAGTCTCTATCCAAAGTTATTAAAAGAAAAGAAAAGAGGAAATTGAGGACACATAAGTTAGTTTCCAAAGTTTACTTGATTCAGAAATGGAACCAAAGGTTTTGAAGATAGAAAACATTACACTATTGTTCAAAAAGGAGATAGAAACAAACAAAGGGTATGAATTGTGTTGGATAATTTCTTCCTTATCCTTTTAATAGATTCAAAAAGCTAGAGACAATAATATGTCTGACAATTAACTTAATTTATTATTGTTTCTAAACATTCATCTTAAAACTTCATATAGAGCAGTACACATTAGCCCCACGTCTAATACTTGAGTGTAGGGACCTTAGCAGGAATCGTGAGCATTGTTTATCCAAGTCTGGTCATGCAACCTCATCTTTAAGGTAGCCAAAGTTCCTACTGAGTGAAACTTTTTATCTTTTTATACCATTTTCTTTCCTTGTCTAGTTCTTGCTGGATTCAACTTTACTCGGTGTTTTATGACACTGAGATCATTGAACAGATTGCTAGATAATTATTGGGGGCCTTATGTCTTGTTATATTGTATCTTTGCTTTCCATCTTTGCTCTTCCTGAATTATGGCCTTTGTGGTACATGCCTTTGACAACTTGGGCCCGATTTTAGCACCCGGTCTCGGGTGCGTTCTCGGCGGGGGGGCCTCTAAAATCCCGAAATCGAGGAGAGGGACCGGATCGCGCCTCGATCCCGCCCACTTCCGGGTTCCGCGCTGACGTGTGGGGGTGCGTGCGCAGCCCCCGCTGGTGGGAATCCTGCAGGCAATTAAAGCCAGCGGGGTTCCACTTGAGTGTATTTATCTAGGTATTTCAGGTCATTAAATGACCTGATTGAGCTGTCTTTTTAACAAGTGTGGGATTTTACCGTGAAATGAGACTGTTTCCCATACTGGGGGAAACACTCACACTCCCAACGGACGCGTTGCAGCCAGCAGCCTGTGGTAGCTGCCAAGGTGCATTCCACAGGTGGGGGGGGGAGGGGGGGGGAGAGCCTTCACCAACGCAGGAGGACACTCCGTAACATTGGGCAACGCCTGCCCTCCATCACCCTCCTCCAAGCCAGAAGATTCACCGGCGTGGAAGTGCAACCCCTGTGCGAGGACACACATTTCTAGCGTGCACAACCCTGCAGACCTACACCTGCCAGATGGGTGCTGCGTTGACATCCTCGGAGGACGAACAGCATGACCAGCCTCAGCAGCCTCGCAGTCCACGCCGTCCGCCTCAGAGACGTGCATCCCCACAACACGGTGCTGTGGCACACCCACCTGCACAGCAGGATGGAGGGCATCCGCAGAGAGAGATGCGTCGCAGGAGGCACTACCCTCCGCACAGGGTCTACAGACCGAGGCTCAGCTTCATGGACCTCTCTGAGCAGCAGTGCATACGGAGGCTCAGAGTCACTCGCCAGGTAGTCGCCGACATCTGCAGCCTCCTGAACGATGAGCTGCTCCTGGATGGACCAAGCAGCATCTTCTTACCCGTCGCCGTCAAAGTCACCACTGCCCTCAACTTCTTCGCCTCCGGATCCTTCCAGGGTGCCACGGGGGACATCACCGGGGTCTCTCAGTCATCTGCACACAAGTGCATAAGGCAGGTCACCGATGGGTTGTTCCACAGGGCCTCGAACTACATCAACTTCGCCATGGATGAGTGCAGCCAGACGGAGAGGGCGGTTGGATTCCATGCCATGGCTGGCTTCCCACGGGTACAGGGTGTAATCGATTGCACCCACATAGCAATACGGGCACCTCCACATGAGCCAGGACTGTTCATCAACAGGAAAGGGTATCACTCCATGAACGCCCAGCTCATTTGTGACCACCGCCAGAGATTCCTACACGTGTGTGCCAGATATCCTGGCAGCTGCCACGATGCCTTCGTCCTCAGGGAGTCCACCGTCCCGCCCCTCTTCCACGCACCCAACACCGGCAACAGCTGGCTCCTTGGCGACAAGGGATATCCCCTGCACACGTGGTTTATGACACCTCTGAGGAACCCCATTACCGAGCCGCAGCGTCGATATAATGACAGCCACATTGCTACCAGGTCTACAATTGAGCAGGCTATAGGGCTGCTCAAGATGCGCTTCAGGTGCCTTGATCGTTCCGGGGGAGCGCTCCAATACACGCCATTCAGAGTGGGACGAATTATAGTTGTCTGCTGTGCCCTGCATAACATGGCACTACAGAGAGGGGTGCCGCTGGAGAAGGCCCCATGCACACCCGTCACCCACATTGAGGACGACAATGAGGAAGAGGAGGAGGAGGAGGAAGAGGAGGAGGGAGAGGAGGAACGACCCATGGGCCGAACACCGGCTCACCTGCGTGCTCGTCAGGCCAGGGAGGCACTCATATGCCAACGGTTCTCCTAACATCACACTGTGTGAGGCGTTCACATGTCATAACATGCACAGACGAGGGTCCATACAGGCTCCCTCCACAGAAGAGTGGTGCCTGTACACCTGCACCCACTGTATTATGCTCAATGGGTGGGACGGGGTGGTCGTCGTCATGATGAGGCGCACGGAAGGGACATATTGCACAAGCCGCAGAATTATGGACAAGAGGTGGCTGCATTGGTGAGAAAAAGTGAGTTTATTTTGTGTTGACATTCAAAGAGTGGAAATTAAAAAAAAATAGACAAACACCCTGGTGCAATCCCTGTGTGCTCACGGAACTTTAGGCTTTCGTTTCCGGGTACCCCTACGTGGTGCTAGCCCTGTGGCTCCAGCAGAGGTGGTGGCAGGTTGCTCCTGTTCGTGCCCTGATCTGGTAGATGCTTTGGGCCGACGCCCCCTGGGTTTCGGTGCCCGTGAGGGCACCTCCACAGACTGCTCCTCCTGCACCTGTGCAGGGGCAGACTCAGCCACCTGGAGAGGATGGACTATTGCGGGCACTGGTTGAGAGGGGGGCAACGGGTGAGACGTGGGGGCGCCTTGAGTAGCGTCCACACTTCCATTTCCCCGTTCATCATCTTCCCTCTCATGGCCAAGGCCCACATCACCCCTTCCACCCTGCTGGACGGCAGTTTGGATGACGTGGGTGAGACCTTGCAAGGCCACCTCCAATGTATCTGTCAACCTGTTGATGGCGGCAGAATGTTGCTCACCCTGAATCCGAACAGCCGTTGTGAGGGCCTGGATGGACTCATTGGTGAGCTGTGCGTGACGCTCGAGGGAGGCTAGCCTGTCCTCCACCGCAGACGTTCCCACACCTACCCGCGACACTATCTCATTGATGCCTTCACGTCCCTGCAACAATATCTCGGCAATACCCTCCTGCACCTGTGCCACCATTCCCCTCATGCAGGAGTTGGACTCCTCCATCCTCCGTGCGATTGTGGAGAGTGCGCGTGGCACCTCTCCCAGTGCCTCAGCAATGTGCTGGTGCCCCTCGACGACTCTCCTTTTGACTGGTGGCCCCCTGGGTTCAGCATCTGGGTCCGGCTGAGCAGAGCCTGGAGAAGAGTGCTCCCACCGACGCGGACCCTCCGCGGCTGACCCTGCCACCAGGGTCTGCTCATGCTCACGTGTGCGCGGTGACTCACCATGTGCAATCCCAACTAACTGAGGGGGGGGACTCACCGAGGTGTGTGTATCTGCGCTGGTGGATGCAAGGCTCATGTGTGACGATGCACCCTCAGAGACGGGCATGTCCTCTGAGGAATCGCCCTCAACCGAAACGTCGATCGCAGACGGCACTGCAAGAGAACAGAGGGCAATATCAGGCATGTGTCCAAATGTGGCGGTGCGGCATATGCCATGTGATGCTAAGATCATTCACGATCATGAGTGATGAGTGCCAGCTTTCCCTTACCGGCCATTTCGCCAGAACCAGACTCGCCATCCGCCACCGACAGGCAATGCAGCGTGCGGCTGATTTCCAGTGCCTCGATCTCGGCGTCTGTCAGGGCCACCTCGTGTGGCGGGCCCCCTCCGGTGCGTGCCCTATCGCGTGCGTTCCTGGCCCTCTTCTCCTGTGAGGGCAAAACACAAAAAAGTTATTGAGTGATGATTACAATGTGAGACGCTTCAAGCATTGGTGTGAGTGGGTTGAGCGTGTGCCAGATGGATGGGAGGATGCGTGTGCCACATGGCCATCCCATTGTATGGGCATTGGAGTGTGTAGTAGTGGTCGAGTGGGGACAGGGACGGTGGGTACGTGCAGGCACTGTGAGGATGATAGTTGGGTGGCTGTGAGGATTGGTGCGGGAGCGCAGTGCTGTCAGTGGAGATGGGGTTGTGAGGTGTTTGAGATGATGTGGAAGACGGAGTGAGGCAGAGTGCGTTAGTGTACTCACCTTCCCGGACCTGGTGAGGTCATTGAATCTCTTGCGGCACTGAATCCAAGTGCGGGTGGTGTTTCCCCTGCTTGTGACCTCAGCGGCCACCTCCTCCCATGCCCTCTTGGTGGCGCTGGCAGGGCACCTCCTTCCATCCGTGGGGAACAGCGTCTCCCTCCTCATGCGGACCCTGTCCAGCAGTACCTGGAGGGCGTGGTCCGTGAAACGGGGAGCAGCCTTACCCCTGTGCTCCTCCATCCTTCATGGAGTATGAAGGGATTCGCAAAATTTCACATGTTCCCCCCACCCCGAAGATTTATTGGAGTTATTAAAGAAACCCTGGTGTGACTGTTTTAAAAATCCAGGGTCTCTCAAAATGGCTGCAGTCAGACACATGGCCGAGGACCGGCAGATTTGAAATTGCATTCTCAACAACTCGGCAGGTTTCGTGTTTCAGACAGGTTTCTTTAAACAATGCAGCTGCATTCTAGCCCTGAGACAAGCTATCAACATGGCCGGCCAACACATCAAAATTCGAGCAGGAAGTGATCGCAGGACAAAAGGTGAACCATCAAGGTACATTCGGAACAATGGTAAAGCAGTTATGGAACAGATCGATACAGGAACCGGCCATTAATGTAAATGGGCCAGAAATTAGGTCCTTTGTCTTAAAGCAGTTATGGAACTCAGAAATACAGGAATTGGCCATTAATGTAAATGGGCCAGAGATGGGGTCCTTTGTCTTAACTTTCGTGCTTAAATCAAACAATGAAGCAAGCTGATGAGGTATGAAAAAAACCTGTTACCAAGAGGGTATAACTGGGGCTGCCCAGTATCTCTCTTCTCTGCTCTCTTCGCCTGGTGGCCGGGGTCCTGCTGCTCACTAGCTCAGACTTGAGAAGGAAGGCCATCCAGAAAAACCTCGCAAACGCAGCAGGAGGCCAGGCCTTTTCATCTGTTTCACCGGTGAGCATTAATTTTCTGGCCGCCACAAGACAACCTAGCATAAGTGTAAGGTTGGGGGTTAAGGGATATTGCTGAACTTGTGATTTTAGAATTTTCCCTCGATGTGTCCGTTTCTTTCAACCCGATAAGTGTAAGACTGTATTACATCCATAGCGATTTCTTTATCTTCTGTATTATACTGTTTACCTTGTAGTTTTAGTTTTCTTATTAATAAACATTGGTTTTCCTTGTACCAATCCACTGGTCTGTTTGTCTGTCTTTGTTACCACTCGATAAGTCCTCAGCTCAGAATCAGGAAGGGGTAAGCGATTCGCAACCGCACTGCGGGCAGGGCAGCTCAGGAAAACATAACTGGCTGACCTATTATAAGCCCGAGAAACAGTAAAAAAGAAACCCCTTACAAGTATAGTTTGTGGCTGGAGGGGCTTTGGTGGACTGCCCCTTTAAATAGAGCGCCACCATCGCTCAGACGTCAATCCGCAGGCCGCCGGCACGCAGCTGAGAAGCGCGGAACCCGTAACTGCCGGCTAATTACATCAATCATCCCGCGATTACGCGCGCAACGCACTCAATTCGCACGGCGCGTTTTCCTCGAGCCCGACTGACCACCCGCTGCCAACCCGCACCCCCGGTAAAATCGGGCCCCTTATCTCTTGTAATCTCTATAGTAAAAGAAACCAACCTAGTCCCTTATTTATACTGCAGTAATATCCTTCCTTTACACTCTCCCCTCCCCTCTGTGATAAAAAAGCCTGCCTTTTAAAAGCTTACGTGTGTTAACCTGACAACCCTTTAGCCTCATATCATATCATTAATGCCAACTAATTAATTTATTTAATAATCTATTTGTGCCTATCCTTACAGAGTACAATGTCTTTGGCCCTGAAATTCATATCAAAAGATAAGATTTGCGAGCACACAGTTTAAATCAATTCTGTCTGCATTCGCTTTTCTGTCTGTATTAGAATAATGTAAAAACATATCTATATACATACAAATTGTCTTGGAGGTTCTCCCGCTCATCCTAAGGATCTTCAGTGGAAGAGCTCTGGAAACTCCAGAAAAATGGCACAAACTGATTGTCTGGGCTTTTCATGACTCTTTCGCCAGATGAGCTGGAGAACAGATGCGGAAATCCATCCTATGAGTAATCTGTTAAAAGTTTGATCCCTTGTACAAAGAGACTAGAGGCTGTTTTGTTTCAAAGTACAAAGGTTTTATTAAGAAGTTACAATATAAAGATGTTAAAATACAAAAGTACAATTATAACATACCAAATAAGACATTAGGTTACAACCTGGCAAAGCTAACATTGACAAGATTCCAAAGGTCGTTGTGATAACATTTGAGTGGTCCAGTCATGTTCCGAGAACATTCTGACAAATACGATTTTGGTCTCGATTGATATATGTTATTATAATCATCCATTAGTTCTTCCAGGACGTTGAGAACCCCCTCCTCCATTTTTGAATCCGCACCGCAATCATTCCTTCTGCCACATTCCACAAGAAGGCAGAAACAGACAGCTAATGGTTTCCCATGCAATGATCCTATACACATGAGATAATAATGGAGACAGGGTGCCTCATTACTTGGACACATCGAGGACACACTATTATAACAAGATTTAAGCAATCTTTAGCTGAAGGTTGACAATATTCAGTAGAAATCCTGTAAACTGCTTTTCTTACATATCCCACCTGTTGAGCCTACACAAGTATCCCCCTTAGGCTCACATTTCCACCCCAACCTTAGCTCACGGCTCGGTAGTGCAATGCATCCATTTGCATATTCACCTTTTTATACATTGAGGATACTGCACAAAACATTACAATAGCAATTACAATGAGAACAAACTGGGTAAGAATTAAAACCTGTGAGAGGATTTTAGCCCATGGATGTTGTCCGACATTATACGCTGTTTCCCACCATCGATGCTCTCCTAGCTGTCCTATATCCCTTTCTATGGCCGCATTACATTGTTATAGATCAATTAGATGGTGCTGTAATGTGACCGTCCAGTCAAGTATAGTTTTAAGACTCAATGACTGTGGTGGAATCGGATGTCCAAACTGTATAACCGCCTTCTCGGCCTACCGGTTTCCATTTAAATTTCCGTAGCATTATGAACGTTCACTGGGATCAGGACTGAGCTTGCAATGGTGATAAGCAAAGTCCGATGTCGTTACACAGTAACGACCTCTTCCCATGTATTTGTGTCTTGCTCGTCCTGATTTCCATCTTTGAACACTAAAAGTACAATTAGGGGAGTTCTCATCGAGGGTGAAACCACAAGCCGGGACACTATTTTGGGTGACATCACACTGATACATCCACGTGGCCTTGATCAGAGTACAGCAAGATAAAGAATTCTTTATACCCCTCTGCTCATGCAAGTTCTCCTTTATCTGGATTTGTTATTCACATTATTTGACCCTTTATCAGAACTGCTCAGGGTTTGTGCGTACACAAGCTCCCTGTATCTTGACATGCTCGAGGTCCACTTTCCATAAAACTAAAAGCTATTTCTAGACAGTTTTGTGTATTGGTTTTCTTCCCTATCATAAGAAATTCTTTTAAAAAGCTGTCTGAAGCCAATTTTAAATCACATTATTATGTCTATATAACATAATCATATGTTAAAAAAATACAGATTTTTTTTCCCCTTGATTTGAGGTATGTTGGAGCAGGAGCTCAGCTTCCATTATTCTGGCCTCGGAGAAAATCCAACACCAATTCAGCAGGATAGTATCTGGGATGAAAAAATTTAGCTATGATGAGAGGCTGGAGTCCGTAGCGATGAAAAAGTTAAGGGATGATCTGTTGAGGATTTTAAAATAATGAAGGAAATTGATTTGATAGTAGAGGATTCCAAAACAAAGGGAGATAATGTAGAATTGAATTAAGTCAAATAAAAGAGAATGCAGAAAAAAAATCACAAAGGGTTGTAAAAATGTGAAATGTACTGCCCCATATATGTAGAATCAATTGAAGTGATTAAAAGGCAGATAGGTAGTTGGGATGTAAGGATATTAAGTGATATAGATAAAGAGCATGAAGTTCCAATTAAAAGGCTAGAGTTGCCATGACTAACAAAATGGCAGAGCAGGCTTGATAGGCCAATGTATCAATGTATTCTGTTCCTGTGTAATGCTGAAACAGTCATCTTTATGTGTGTTTGAAGTGTCTTAAATATTTTCTGATCGAAGCCTTTCCCCCTCTGGGGCTAGAGTTCATGGGGCTTCAAGAGTCAGCTGAATGAAAAGGTTCAACCAAGAAACAGACTGCATCTTGTAGAATGTAACACAAGTACAAGTAGCCTGCCTCCCTTTGAGTCTAATGAACAGTACATTTTGGAGCTGGGGATGCAAGATGTGCATTGTTTTTTTAATTGTATACGGCCAGTTTTGTCTTTGGAGCATGCCAGGACTCTGTAATCCACTCCCCCTCCCTCTCCAATCCAGCAATGGAAAAGCCTTGACAGCACTAAAACCAGGGAAGCTATTACCAGCAGGAGTGAGTGCTTGAAGAGATTTTTTTTGTATCAGAATGAGAAAACCCAGACTGAAATTTTGACTTCCATGTGAGAAAACTGCATTCAGTGATATGCATGGTTGAATTGCAGTGAATGAAGGACCTTTAATTTTATTTTGCATGCATTTGAGGAAGACACTATATAGCTATGTAACATTATTGGTATCATTAGATAGGCAGCCATGTGCATATCATTGTGCATTATTAAGTCACCATTAGAGATAACTGAATTATGCACTGTGACCTACTTTAAATACCCAAACTACTTTGAGTCAGCCTTGAGTCAGTGTTTTAGGTTGAATGTTTAATGAAGAATTGGTGAGAAATGAAGAGATACAGAGTAGTGAAGAACCTACTGAGTGAATTGTGAATGGAGACATCATTGCAATACCAATTCATTGTTCAAGTGTGGTTCAAATTATTCTCGAAAGCTGTTCACGCCGTGAACCAATAATAATTTACAAACGTGTACTAATTTGTTTTCTTTGATATGGGAAATCTCAGCTTAATGTTCCAGACTAAGCAATTGTAAAGGAATTCATTGTAAAAATACCACAGCGGGAAAAGATTGATCTGTAAAACTAGACATAAATTATTGAATTTAAAGCAGTTTTTAAAACTCAAGCCATCAAAATGTAATTTAAATACCATATCGGAATATTTTGAGGAATTGTACTCACCAAATTTATTATTTAAAATGTAATAATTCTTGTAGATCAAAACTCTTCATTTAAAATGTTTATCACATTGATTCTATTAATCAATGTTAAAACATCCTTGTCCACTCAGAGGGAATTGTTATTTGCATAAAATTCTAATTAGTGTTTTATTTTCAGTTTAGAATTTGTGACTGTGAGAGATTGCTCATGACCTCCTTTAAGACTAATAGCATTCAGAATGATTTATTGTTGTACTTTGATCTAAGCCAGTGGCTTCTGTTTGTCGAAATCATTCTCTTATTTAGAGACATACAGATCAAAATTAGTGGTGTATTCAGTGTATCTTTTGTATCATTATTAGGTTCTGATGTGTAATCAATTATGACTAATTAATCAAATTCAGGAGCTACCTATTCCCTGAAATATTTCTGTGTTATGATCTGGATAGTGAAGTAAGTTAGGACACTCCTTTTTTCAAGAGCCCTTGGGGGGTAATTTTAACTTTAGATGACGGTGTAAAATGGATGATATCGAACTGGCTGCCTACTATACACGCCTCCTGATTATCCCTTCCATTCACTTCAATGGAAAGGAAAATCAGACGTGGTGTATAATGGGCGGCTAATTCAATATCGTCCGGTTTACACAATCATCTAAAGTTAAAACTCCCCCTTGAGTTCACAATCTAGCCTGACATTTCAGTAAAGAAGGAAGTGCTGCGTTACTAATCTTTTGGGAGAGATTAAATTGAGGTGCTATCTGCCAGTTGACTCTTCAAAGAACAACAAGAAGTTCTCCTGGTGCCCTGGGCAACATTCTTCCCTCAAATAACACCACCAAAAACAGATTAACTTGTCACTAATCTCATTTGCTGTTCATGGCATCTTGTGCACAACTTAGCTGCTGCATTTACCTACAATTCAAGAGTAATTCATTGGATCAGAAGTGATTTGGGACCTCCTGAGGATGTGACTCGATGGTATGCCAATTCACTTCATTCGTTCTTCTTAATTCTGGCATCTGAGTCAATGAAAGTCTCATACCTCTGTAAAGGCACTAAATGAAATGAGTTTGGACTATTTTGAACATGTTTTCTATCCTATAAATTCTAAGTATACAATGAAAACTGACCATAATTCAGCAACTAAGTGAATCATTTCACTTTGGGCACAACAATGGCTGATATGAGAAATGGAAACATTACACTGATGTTGAAATGGGTGCTCTTCAATGATTTGAGGTACATCTACATCAGTTTCTTTAAATTATTTTTTTACATAGAATTACATAGAATCTATAGCACAGAAACAGGCCATTCAGCCCAACTGATCTATGCCAGTGTTTATACTCCACATGAGCTTCCTCCCACACTAATTAACTCTTCCCACCCTACACCCATGTCTCTCTATTCCCGTCTCCCTCCACTATTCATCAAGCCTCTCCTTAAATGAAGTAATGCTATCTGCTTCAACCACTTCATGTGACAGCGAGTTCCACATTCTCACCACTCTGTGTAAAGAAATTACTCCTAAATTCTTTATTTGATCTGTTAGTGGCTATCATGTATTTCTGCCCCTTTGTTCTGGACTCACCCACAGGTAGAAACAGTTTCTCCACATCAATCCTATCAAACCCCTTCATAATTTTAAAGGCCTCTGCATCAGGTCTCCTCTTAATTTTCTCCTTTCCAGAGAAAAGAGTGCTAGCCTACTCAATCGTTTCTGAGAGTTGCATCCTCTCAATTTTGGTAACATCCTTGTAAATCATTTCTGCACTTTCTCCAGCACTTGAATATTGTTTTTGGAGACCAAAACTGTACACAGTACTCCAAGTGTGGTCTAACCATGGTTGTGTAGAAATGTTAACATTACCTCCCTGCTTTGCATTCTATTTCTCTAGAAATTAACCCCGATACTTTGTTTGCACTCTTTATGATCTTATCAACTTGAGTTATTGCTTTTAGTGATTTATGTATCTGCAGTCCCAGATCTCTTTGCTCCTGAACTTGTAAGGAATAAGTGGCCTCCATATTCCTCCTACCAAAATGAACTACCTCACACTTTGCTATATTGAATTTCATTTGCCATTTATCCACCCACTATGCAAGCCTATTTACATCTTCCTGTATTTTGGTGCAGTCCTCCACATTATTAGCTAAACCCCTCCCCCCAATTTAGTAACATCTACAAATTTCGACACCATAACATACCTCCAAGTTCTGAGTCCAAATCATTAATGTATATGGTGAACAACAGTGATCCCAACGGGACACCCACTTCCCACTTTCTGCCAGTCTGAGAAACTTCCCTTAACTCCTACCCTCTGTCTTATAGCCATCTTTTAATCCATTCTGCTATCTGATCCCTGAGTCCACATGCCCTGACTTTTGTCAGGAGTCTTTTATAAGGCACCTTATAAGAGGCCTTCTGAAAGTTCTCCCTCAATCAGTAGTAATTCTGAGTGCAATTATCAACTGTAGCCTTATTTTATGCATGGTGCTAATGTTTCTTTAAGAAAAACAGGTAGTGTTTATTTTTCCTCATGTTCTGAGTGATAGCATTTAAAATCACTGCAGTCTTTTGATGAAGGCAGTGGTGGGGTGGGTGGGGTGGGTGGGGGGGGCGGGGGCGGTGGACTTCAAGTGGGTAGGTAGACAATAATATTTTCTTCAGTGTGATAGTATAACTGGCAGGGGAAATTAGATTGGTTAAAAGTTGGCACTGTCTGTTAGCATCCTGATTACTTTTCATAGCTAAGAAGGCAAAGAAGTGGAACAGGACTCCAAGATTGCTCAACTGTTATATGAAATTCAAAGTGGCCCACTTGCACCTTGGGAGGAAACAATACCCATGAGAATCCTGCAAATGCTAAAACAAATATCCCCCAGTCCAAGTGTTTGCACATGTCAGTCCATGCTACTTTTCCACCAGTGAAGAATGATCATTTGGGTAATGGCAAACGAGGTTGGGGTTACAATATATTAAGCTGGATGTTACACTATGTCATTTTCTCAACCACTGCAGCGGTATACTGTAGTATGGAACTTGTACAATAGTGTATGTGCTGATGAAAGTTATTTTTGTGAAAATCCAGTTGTCGCATACATAATTGAACAAAGCTATTTATTAACTTGCAAAATATAATTATTCTGTGCAAACTGTAAATGAGAAGCTTCTCTTTAATATTTGTATCTTCCTTATGTATTTAGTTTTGACCCAGAATCAGTTTAAAGCTGAGGATACGCAACAAGATGTTATGCAAGATGTATCGGTTGGAGTTAGATATCTGATCGTTAACAGTGCTGGGTAGGGGAAGTGGCATTTGGCTGCATTGAGGATGGCCCTGGGCTTTGGTAGCAATGGGGGATGGTGTTGGACTTTGGCAGAAAACTGTGGGGGGAGGAAGGTCCCGGAGTTTGGCAGCATTGCATTGGGGTGGAATGTAGGGTTTGGCTCACTGGTGGATTCCTAGTGCCAGTCAGTAGTGAAGGAAAGGGGATGACATGGGGCTGACAGCATTGCCGAGGAGCAGATCTGGCAGCACCAGTTTGTAAGAGATCTCTGCAAAAATTAGAATTTAAAAAAAAAATTGATTTGGTTTTCAAAGTCTCTATCTCTGTTTCTCTCTCCACTGGTCCTATAGTCGCACCTTCTTTCTGCAGGGCTGTGGCATGGGATACTGACCATTCTATTGTGTATTCTGTTGCCGCCAGGTAAAACTCTTGAGAGTGTCTAAGGTAGTGCTGTTTCTGCCTATCCCCTATCTCCATGCGGGAATCCTGGCTTATGAAAAAGTTCAGTCTTTTATTCCTCAACTGCTCCTATGTGGATCTTGAATGTGGTTCTGAGAAAACAATCACAGTCTTTTGAACCTAGGGGTTCCAGTGGGTTGAAGTCTGTTCTCATGGAAGACAGTAACTTTACTTAGTTTCATCTCAGCATGGAAGGTTAGTGAACTGCATACTTTAGTGGCAGTCCCAATTTATCTTGTCTGGAATGTTGACTAGGGAATTTGCAAGCCCCGTCTCTCCTTTATGAATAAAATTGATTCTGAGTGGTTCTATGGGGAAATCCATTGCTGAAGTTTTAAAGGCTGCTTCAAGATTTTCCGTCAAAAAGAATTATCGCTAAGCTGATATGCAGAAGGCATCAGGCTTTTATGTAGATAGAATAAAAGCTTCTTATGAATCTACAACAACATGCATTTATATAGCACCTTTAACATAATAAGAAGTCCCAAGATGCTTCATAGGAGCATTATCAACCAAAATTTGACATCAAGCCACATGAGCTGTTAGGACATGTGACCAAAAGCTTGGTCAAAGAGGTAGGTTTTAAGGATCATCTTAAAGAAGGAGGGAGGAGCAGACCAGTTTAGGGAGGGAATTCCAGAGTTTAGGGCCGAGGCAGCAATAGGCATGGCTGCCAATGGTAGAGCGATGAAAATCGGGGATGCACAAGAGGCCAGAATTGGAGGAGCACAGAGATCTAGGAGGGTTGGAGAGGTTACAGAGATAGGGAGGGGCAAAGCCATGGAGGGATTTGAAAACAAGGATGAAAATTTTCAAAATGAAGCATTTCCAGACCGGGAACCAAAGTAAGTCTGCGAGCACAGGGGTGATGGGTGAATGGGACAGTGCGAGTTCGGATATGGGCAGCAGAGTTTAGGATGAGCTCATGTTTACGGAGAGTGCAAGGTGGGAGTCTAAAGGGCGCAAAGGCATGGATGAGGTTTTCAGCAGCAGATAAGCTGAGGCGGGGGCTGGGACGGGCCATGTTACGGAGGCAGTCTTGGTAATGGAGAGGATGTGGGGTTGGAAGCTCAGCTCTGGGTCAAATAGGATGCCAAGTTTGCGAACGGTTTGGTTCAGTCTCAGACAGTGGCCAGAGAGAGGGGTGGAGTCTCTACTAAATTGTATAATTCAGAAACAAGACATTAGGTAAACCCATTACACGGTCTGTTGTCCTTTCTTTAGTAGTGAAGTGCATCTCGGTAGGTCATAGAGTCATAGAGTCATAGAGTCATAGAGTTATACAGCACGGATAGAGGCCCTTCGGCCCATCGTGTCCGCGCCGGCCATCAGCCCTGTCTACTCTAATCCCATATTCCAGCATTTGGTCCGTAGCCTTGTATGCTATGGCATTTCAAGTGCTCATCCAAATGCTTCTTGAATGTTGTGAGGGTTCCTGCCTCCACAACCCTTTCAGGCAGTGAGTTCCAGACTCCAACCACCCTCTGGGTGAAAAAGTTCTTTCTCAAATCCCCTCTAAACCTCCCGCCTTTTACCTTGAATCTATGTCCCCTTGTTATAGTACCCTCAACGAAGGGAAAAAGCTCCTGAGTATCCATCCTATCTGTGCCCCTCATAATTTTGTACACCTCAATCATGTTCCCCCTCAGCCTCCTCTGCTCCAAGGAAAACAAACCCAATCTTCCCAGTCTCTCTTCATAGCTGAAGCGCTCCAGCCCTGGTAACATCCTGGTGAATCTCCTCTGCACCCTCTCCAAAGCGATCACATCCTTCCTGTAGTGTAGAGCTAACTTTCTTCACTGTGTTACTCCGTGGCAAGGCAGGACCTTGCCACGGAGTAACACAGTGAAGAAAGTTAGAGTTTTATCTACGTGTGGTTTGGATCAATCTTGGGCTAAAGTTTAGAGGTTTCCATTCAAGGCCATCTTTAAGGTAGCAATATGGAGAACTGTATAAGGTTTAACTAAGTGCTACTGACTGGACTTGACAATTAAGGAAAGTAAATAGTTTGCCAGTGCTGTGCTCCTAGCTGACCTGAAGACGTAAATCCTCAGAATCCCATTACCAATTTTCTGCAGCGCTTTGGTGTATATATGTGGAGGTTGAATAAATGAGGAAGAATATTTGATTGCCCACCTTAGGTGTGTTGTCCTCATTATTTGAAATAGGTTTAAACTTCACATTAGAGCTTCCTCTGAGGCTATCCTTCATTTTCTTTCTAATCCAGCTTGAAACTACTCCACTGTTTTACGTTTCAATGGGCTCTCGGATCCTTGAAAATTCATTAGGCCACAAATCGCTTCTGAAATAATGGAGGAGTTGAGCAGCGCTGCCTGTTGTTAGTGGTGAATTGAAGGAGCAAGTTCTGGCCTTCGCACATGCGCAATGAAACGTGGGAATCCAGAACTTGCTCCTCGTGGTTCGCCGGCAATATGACAGCTTTGAATTAAAGGGACATCGCACGCTGCAATCAGAGAAATCATTGAAAAAGCACCAACTTGCTTATCTGCCCAGCTGGAAAGTAACTAATTACGGCAGCAAACAGGTACGCTTAAAAATACAGGTCTAATCTACGTTTTAACAGTGCGGTAAGTCTTAATGACTGCCAAACAGCTAAAAATTAACTTTTAAAAACATGGAGTCTCATATTACTCCTTGTTTTTTTTCACTTTTCCCTTCTGTCTCTAATTTAATTCAATTACTACTTTGGCTTTTTATAATGAAAATGTAATTTTTTTATTTACAATTACATACAGAATACTAACTTTAAATGAATGAAGTCTGCCTGCCTGTTTGCATAATGCGGCCCGAATCTGTGGGCGTGACTTCTCTTCCTGACAGATTTTGTGGGCGTGTCTTCTCCTCTCAGACTTTTCTAGCGGCGGCAACTCACGCTGCTCAGAGGCTGGGTTGATAGTGCACAATTTTTTTAAAGTTCAAATTCAAGCAATTCGACACCACAGAGCCCGCAGTAAGTATTTTTGTTAATTTAGTTCACAGGAGCGGCGGTGACTGTTGCCTCGCCACTCAGAGCGATTTCTGGCCCACTATTACTCACTTCAGGTGGAGAACTGAGGGCACAGGCCAGAATGAGGCAGGTGTATACAGTAGACTAGGGGGAGGAGTGCTTTACCACTCAGGGCAAATATTTCTTAAAGGGATATCGTCCCTTTGTATTTTTCTTCTCTGGAATGACGGTAATATTTTATGCGTATGTGGAAACTGATCTTCCTTCAAACATGGATATTTTAATATTTTTCTCTTATGATAAGAATACTGTTATGCATACCTTGAAACTGCCTTGGTTACCTTCTTTCACATTTTGTTTGTTGACGCAGGGTAATGATCAAAGATTCACAGTAAATCAATACATCTGTTCTTTCCCTTTCAGGATATATTAACTGCTGTCTTATATAAAAATCCTCTCAGCAGGATTGGATTTCTGAAGAAAAGCTCTAGTCAACAATCATGGGTCTCTCGGTATGGCTTAGACTTCTGCTGTGGTGAAACTTCATCCTTAGAAAGAGGCTAATGGTAATACTTAAGTGAAAATGGATTGAAATGGATTTTGAAAATAGTTTTCATTTTTGAAGCAGCATAGTAAGTTTGCTTTTATTGCTTTCTTTCTTCATATGCAGTACCTCATGTCAAGTTTTCCATGAATATTTAGTCTGTAATTTAAGGACAGAATGGACCGTAATAACATCTACCACCTGTGGTACTATCGGTGTTTCTTTCATCAGGTTGTATAATTCTTCCCTATCTCTGTATTGTATATTGTTCTTGGCGAACAGTGTTTATAGTTAGTTCAACCAGCTGGTTGTTAGCTGAAACCCCCAGTACAATTTATGTCTTAAATATGATGGCTTCTGGCAATTAGAGGAAAAGAGCTATTTAAAAAGACAAAATCTTCTTTAAGAAGTATTTGCAGATAAGTTTTTCTTCTACTGAATTACACAAATGCAGCGTCCAAGTGATTTCTCCAACTCCAAGCTTTCCCTTCCTCTTGCCCAACATGTACAACATGATTGATACTTCCATCGGTTTGCTCCACAAGTATTTTGCCTCCATCTTCGATGGCATGATCCTGACAGATTCTGGATGGTCTTTCCACCCCGTACATTTCCCTTGATATAACAGCCATCTTCCATGGTCTCAAATCTTAGAGCTGCAGTCTTGAATGTACTTAGTGTGCAACCACCCAGTGTTGTTCACCGCCGGATCTGGGTTGAGCACCTCAAGTACATTATGTCCTTTCCGCAACCAAATCCTATTATTACCATTTTTCCAAAATCACCCTGGAAACCCATAATAGCTCCAAACTCCTCTTCTCAATCACAAACCACCTCTCTCCCTGCACCCTCCATCCTCATCTTGGATACTAAATTCAAGGAGCTCATTTTCTTTCTCATGTCCAAAGTTGAAGCCAGCCATGCAACTACTTCCTCCAAAGATTTCTCTCCACTCCACGTTTCTTCTTATCCCAACTTCATCCCTCCTCCATTTTGCAACACTCAACAGTTTTTCCTCTAGGCCTAACTATACTTATCACTGCTGTTCATTCACCACCTGCTTCATTAACCCCACCCCTTTCCTAACCTAGCCCTTGACTCTCCAGCTTACAATACTGGACTCCGTGCTCATCAATGACATTATCAATCACCATTCTACAGTTTAATCTCCACAGCACTTACACAGCCTTGGTCAAAGTCACCAATGGCATCCTCTGCAACTGTGACCATGACACAGTTGACCACTCTAATTCTCTTGGACTGTTTTCCCTCTGCATTCCAACTGCACGACTTTCTTACAGTCCCAACCATACCTGTGTCAATACAGTCATACCGTCTCCTCCCATGACCACATGGTCACATCTGGTATTCCCCAAGGCTCCATTATTGGCCCCTTCTTATTTTTTATATACTGCCTGTTGGTGACATCATCCGTAATCGTGGAGTCAGTGTCACAGAAGAGCCCATGATTCCTCCCTGCCGTAAGCAGCAATTTCAAGGCTATTGCTATTCTCTTCAACTGCCTGTACTACATTGTCCGAAATGAGCCAAAATGTTCCTAACTCAATGCTGGTAAAACTGATAACACCTTCCTCAGCTACTAATAGAAACTATATGTGTCTGACCTCAAATTCACCAACCTTCTAAATGATCAGTTTATGTTAAATATGGAGGTACAGAATCTCAGCACCTCTTTTGACCTCAAGTTAATCATCAAGCCTATTCTCCTCTGGAACATTTTCCGCCTACACTTAACCTCTTCCTCACTGCTGCTAAATCACTAATCCACATTTTCAGCACCTCGATACTCAAGTTCACCACTGCTTTCCTTCCTTGGCTCCATGCCTCTGCAACTTCCGATTGATGCAGAATTTCGTACGCTGTGGCCCTGATTTTAGAATGGAGGTGGGATGGCAGCGGGAGGGGGTGAATGGGCGTGGGTAACCCAATGAATAAAATATGTCTGTTTCCCACGCAATTGCAAGTGAATTGGTGCCACTTAACGTGGCTTCCGTGTTTGCCCCAAGAAAACTGCGCAGCAGGCGGACTGCACACCCGCATCACAGGCTGCAAGCTGGGGGAGCTCTATTTAAAGGGCCATTGCTCCAAAGGCTTTTGCTGGAGCAAAGACCCAGAAATCACAATGGAGCAGCACAGGGGCAAGGCTTCTCCAAGGTTCAACGATGCCTCACTGCAGCAGCTACTGGACTGGGTGAGGAGAATGAGGGAAGTCTTTTACCCGGCGGACGGGAGGAAGTGGCCTGCCTCTGCCACAAAGAAGACCTGGCTCAAGGTGGCAGATGAGGTCACCAGCAGCAGCAACATCTCCCGCACCTGGATCCAGTGCAGGAAGCGCTTCAATGACCTAATTAGGTCAGCAAAAGTGAGTAGACTTATTGATTCTCCTACATTCCGTCTTCCACATCACCCCCCCCCCCCCCACCCCCCCAACTCATTCTGCACTGCCAACACTACTCTATCACATCACTCCTCACACCCACTTAAAGCTCATCCTCAACTTACCTGCACTTCCTCAGCACGTCCTCACCTCCCCATTAGTCACCCCACCACTACCACTCACCCCAATCCTGATCCAATGTCATGGCTCTGTCTCATACTCACTCTCTGATGCACCTCTTTCACGGTCAGCCTTACCCAAAGCAATGCATTCATCGGTTGGCCACTTCACCATCACTCACTCACATGTCTGTACTTTCTCTGTAAAGTGCACGAGAGAGGGCGAGGACTGGAGGGGGGGCCGCAACAAGTAGTGTTCCTCACAGAGGCGGAGGAGGAGGCCCTGCAGATCAGCCACGCCCTCGAGTGCCTGTCTGTCGGGGATGACGAGACTGGCATCCCACAAACGTTGGGTGACACAACTGTAACATTCATCACACACAATATGAATTTGTTAACAATGCCTTGCCACGTTCAACACCTCAGTATGCTCATCGCAACATGACACATCTGTGATGATGCTTAATATTGTCTTCTGTTCTCTTACAGGCAGTTCAACAACCGCAGTGATGGCAGAGTGTGATTCCTCAGAGAACCTGCTGGCCTCTGAGGGCGCACCGTCACATCCTAGTGAGCCATCCACCATCGCAGATACTCACACCTCGGTGGGTCCTAGTAGTGAGTTAATTGGATTGGCATCTGGTGAGTCACCACACACAAGTGAGCACGGGCAGACACTGGTGGCAGGGACAGCTGAGGAGAGTCTGCGACGGTGGGAGCACTGCTCTCCAGGCTCTGCTCAGCTTGACACTGATGCTGAACCCCAGGGGCCATCCTTTAAAAGGAGAATGATCGAGGGACAGCAGCACATTTGCGAGATACTGGAACAGGTGCCACGCGCACTCTCCACAAAATTGCAGAGGATGGAGGAGTCCAACTCCTGCATTAGTGGAATGGTGGCACAGGTACGGCAGGGAATCTCTGAGATACTTTAACAGGAACGTGAGAAAGTGTCTGGGATAGTGTCACAGGTAAGTGCGGGAATGTCTGTGGTGGAGAGAAGGCTAGCCTCCGTTGTGCTTCAAGCACGGCTAACAAATGAGTCCATTCAGGCCCCAACAAAGGTCGTTCGGACTCAGGGTGAACAACATTCTGCTGCCTTAAACAGGCAGGCAGATACTTTACATCTGGGTTTCCAAGGCCTCATACATGTCCTCCAAACTGTTCTCCAGCAGCGTGGTAGGAGTGATGTGGGTCTGGTCCACGAGAGGGATGATGGCAAAAGAGGACATGGAAGTGGGGACGCCACTCAAAATGCTCCCACCTCTCACCCATTGCCCCCCTCTCAACCAGTACCCGCAATGATGCCTCCTCTCCAGGTGGCCAAGTCTGCCCCTGCACTGGTGCAGGTAGAGCAGTCTTTGGAGGGGCCCTCACAGGCTCCAAAACCCAGAGGGTGTGGGCCCAAAGCATCAAATCAGTCAGGGCATGAACATGAGCAACTTGCCACTACCTCTGCCACAGCTACAGGGGATGCACCAGGTAGAAGCGGTAAGAAGAGGAAGCCTAAGGATTTGTGAGCACGAAGGGTATGCACAAGGGTGTCTGACAGATGGTCATGTTTTTCATTCATATTTGGTTTTGGTTAAAGTGACATTAAATATTATCATTCTCACCACTACTGCCACATCTTGCCCATTCTTCACTGGCTTTTGTGATAGGGCCCTTTCATGAGCTTCATGATAAACGGCGACATTTGATGCCACCCTTTGGGTCACTCGACAGTGGGTGTATGTGTAGTTGCAGGACTGTTTTGTGCGGGGGGGATGGTGGGTGGCGTTGCTGGTGTTGGGGCTGCTCTTTCCAGGTGGTCTGAGGACTGGACTCTTCACACTTTCTGATGTTCGGAGAACCATTCACATATCACAAGCAGCCAGGTGAGCCGCTGCTCTACCCATGGGTTCATCCTCCTCCTCCTCCTCCTCCTCCTCCTCCTCAATGTGGATGGCAGATGTGGATGGGGCCTCCTCAAGCAGCACCCCTCTCTATTGTGCCATGTTGTGCAGGACACAACACACTACCATAATGCATCCCATTCTGTCTGATGCGTATTGAAGCGTTCCCCCAGAACGATCAAGGCACCTAAATCGCATCTTCAGCAGCCCTATAGCATGCTCAATTGTCGGCCTGGTGGCGATGTGGCTGTCGTTATATCGACACTGTTGCTCGGTGTGCAGGAGGTATCCCTTGTCCCGAGGAGCCAGCCCTTAAGGGTGTTCAGTGCGTGGAAGAGAGGCAGGATGTTGGATTCCCTCAGAATGAAGGAATCGTGGCAACTGCCAGGAAATCTGGTGCACACGTGAAGGAATCTTTTGCGGTGGTCACAAACCAGCTGAGTGTTGATGGAGTGTTGATATTGATGAACACTCCTAGTTCCTGTGGAGGTGCTCAGATTGCTATATGGGTGCATTCGATTACACCCTGCACCCATCGGATGCCAGCCACTGCGTAGAATCCCACTGCCCACTCCGTCTGGCTGAGGTCGTCCATGGGGAAGTTGACATACTGCGAGGCTCTGCGTCGGTGACCTGCCTTATGCACTTGTGTGCAGACGACTGAGAGACCCCGGTGAGGTCACCGGTGGCACCCTGGAATGATCCAGAGGCGAAGAAGTTGAGGGCAGTGGTGACTTTAAATGCGACAGATAATGAGATGCTGCTCGGCCCAGCCGGGAGCAGCTGGGCATGAAGGAGGCTGCAGATATCTGCGACCACCTGGTGACTCACTCTGAGCCTCTGTATGCACTGCTCCTCAGAGAGGTCCAGGAAGCTGAGACTTAGTCTGTAGACCCTGTTACGAGGTTAGTGCCTCCTGCAACGTTGCTCTCTCTGTTGTTGCCCTCAATGCTCTTGTGCAGGTGCCTGTGGCGCAGCCCTGTGTTGTGGAGCTACAAGTGGCGAAGTGCACGCCGTGCCTGGTGAGGATGGTGACGTTGCTTGTCCTCGGATGTAGTGGTGAATGCCAAGGCGCCCCCCCATCCTGATGGTGTGAGTTTTAGCGTGTCCAAAAAGTTGGTAAATATGTGTGAACAGAAGAATTCTGGGTGGAAACTAAGAATTTTCAGTGAAAAACACAAAGATCTCCCAGCCAAAAATTTGTCTGAAAGAACTGAGTGCCCTGCTGCAAGAACTCAACTTTTATCCTCATCTGTCAAACAAGCATTTGAATGTCCTATTGGCTGACGGCTGAAACACATCTGGTAGAACATGGAGTGTTTCCCACAGCACGGGAAACGCACTGAGGATGTTTGAAAATTGGACCCCTGCCTCAATGTGGACAAAATTAAGTACTTCACATACTTCAAGTATCTAAATAACTCTCTTAAGAATCATCCCGCCGGCTTTAATTGCCGGTGGGACTTCCGCATTCGTGAGGCCCGCGCACCCAGACACATCAATGGGGAACCCGGAAGTCTGTGGGTTGGAGCCAGGTCCTGAACCCGCTCAGGATTTCCCCAATTTTCGGAGCCCCCACCCCCCCGCCCCCAACGCTACTTCATTCTAAAATCGGGGCCTGTGTCTTCTTCCACATATGATCTTACACAACCTATCACATCTGTCCTTTCAGCATTCAATGGCTTCCTGTGCCCCAGTTAATTAACTTCAAGATCCTCATCCTAGTGGAGGGTGCGAGCCAGGATGTACAGCTGATCTCTGCCAGGTCTACATCCCCACACATGCCTCTGACATCAGGTTACTGTTCATTACCCATTTTATCCAATCTACCATTGATGGCTTTCAACCACTCTATCCCTGCCCTCTGGAAGTATCTATCAAAATCGTCATCCACCTTCAACCCTGCCTTCAAAAGTTTCCTAAAAGCCTTTTTATTTGACCATGTTTTTGTGTCCCCCTCTCCACCATCAGAATGTTTCTTTTCCCTCTTTGACTCTGCTTGGTGTCCACCTTTTCAAAAACTTGTTAAATGCTCTGAGGTGTTTTCTTTCTGTAAAGAGCACTATAGAAATATAAGATGTTGAATGTAAATTGTAAATTAAAACATAATATCCTCTGAAATGCAATGCACTACCACCAGAGCTACCAGGTCACCCAGTACTGAGGACAACCATCAGTCTAAGAACCAATGATTGTCCTTGGTATTGGGCAAACTGGCTCAAGACCTGCATTACATAGAATTACATAGAACTTACAGCACAGAAACAGGTCATTAGGTCCAACTAGTCCATGCTGGTGTTGATGCTCCACACAAGTCTCTTCCCACCCCTCTCCATCTAACCCTATCAGCATATTCTTCTATTCCTTTCTCTCTCATGTGCTTATCTAGCTTCAGCTTAAATGCATCTATGCTATTCACCTCAACTACTCCTTGTAGTGGCGTGTTTCACATTCTTGCCACTCTTTGGGTAAAGCATTTTCCCCTGAATTCTGTATGGGATTCATAGGCGATTACCCTATATTTATGGCCTCTAATTTTGGTCTCCCCCACTATTGGAAACATCGGGGTTAAATTGGTTAACCCCTGAAAATGGGCGTGGGGGTTACTGTGTGCGATAAACCTGCGCCTAGTCGTTGAGATGCAGGCAGCATGTAACATTCATGCTGCCTGCTGTTTTACATGATTGCTACGTACAGCCAGCCCTATCTGCGCTGTTAAGTGGCTGCTCACCAGCAGGGGGCCCAGGTATCGCGAGTGGCTAGCACGACTTAAAGGTAGACTGCACCTCTTAAAGGGAAGGTGCACTGTGGCTGCAGGAACTGGTGGAAGTCAATGGTGAAGTGAATCTGTGCTGTAATATAATAAAGCATGGTGATGATGGGAACTCTGAAATTTTAATGAGCAACAACTTGGTTGATCAAAGTTTGTGGAACTCTTATATTTTCAAAATATAAGATACGGGTCTGAACGGAGATCAGACATCAAACACAGTTCCCCAGGGGCAGTGCTTTTCTTGATATATATTAATGACTTGGACTTGGGTGTACAGGGCAGAATTTCAAAATTTGCAGATGACACAGAACTTGGAAGGGTAGTAAATAGTGAGGAGGATAGTGATAGACTTCAAAACAGGCTGTTGGCATGGGCGGACACGTGGCTGATGAAATTTAATACAGGGAAGTGCGAAGTGATACATTTCAGTAGGAAGAACGAGGAGAGGCAATATAAACTAAAGGGCACAATTCTAAAGGGAGCGCAGGAACAGAGAGATTCTGGTGCTTTATGTGCATAAATCGTTGAAGGTGGCAGGGCAGGTTGAGAAAGCGGTTTAAAGAGCACACGGGATCCTGGGCTTAATAAATAGTGGCATAGAATACAAAGGCAAGGAAGTCATGATGAGCCTTTATAAAACATTGGTTCGGCCACAACTGGAATGTTGTGTCCAATTCTGGGCACCACTCTTTAAGAATGATGTGAAGGCCTTAGAGGGGGTGCAGAAGAAATTTACTAGAAAGGTTTCAAGGATGAAGTTACGTGGACAGACTGAAGAAGCTAGGGTTGTTCTCCTTAGAGCAGAGAAGGTTAAGAGGAGATTTGATAGAGGTTTCAAAATCATGAAGGGTCCAGACAGAATAGATAGAGAGAAACTGTTCCCATTGGCGGAAAGGTGAAGAACCAGAGGACATAGATTTAAGATGATTGGCAAAAGAACCAAAGGTGACATGAGGAAAAGCTTTTTTACACACTGAGTAGTTGTGATCTGGAATGCACTGCCTGAGGGGGTGGTTAAGGCAGATTCAATCATGGCTTTCAAAAGGGAATTGGATAAGTATTTGAAGACAAAAGATTTGCAGGGCAACGGGGAAAGGACGGGGGAGTGGGACTAGTTGGATTGCTCTTGCAGAGAGCCAGCACAGACTCGATGGGCCGAATGTCCTCTTTACGTGCTGTAACCATTCACTATTTCTATGATTCTATGATAATCCTTTTTATAATATGGAGACCAGAACTATGCACAGTACTCTCAGTGAGGTCCAACCAAGTTTCGATGCAAGATAACTTCTCTTCTTTTCAATTTTATCCCTCTTGCAATAACCCCAATGATTTTTTTTTGCTGTTTTTATGGCCTTAATAACTTTCATAGCTGCTTTTAGTGATTTGTGTATCTGTACCCCTAGATCCCTTTGCGACCCTAGCCCATTTAGACTCTTATTTTCCAAATGGTATGTGGCCTCCTTATTTTTCCTATCAAAATGTACCACCTCACACTTAATTATATTGAAATTGAATTGCAAATTGCACGTCCATTCTGCAAATTTATTAATGTCCTCTTGTAATTCTCTGCGTCTTCCTCAGTATTAACTACACCCCAATTTGTTGTCATCCACAAATTTTGAAATTGTACTTCCGATTCCCGAGTCCAAATCATTTATGTAAATTGTGAACAACAATGGTCCCAGCTCCGATTCCAATGGAACACCACTTCCCACCTTTTGCCAATCTGAGCAACTACCCTTAAACCCAACTCGTTGTTTTCTGTTCTGTAGCTAGCTTGCTATCCATTTTGCGATTCATGCCCTGACTCCACATGCTCTGACCTTAGTCATGGGTCTACTATGTGGTACCTTATCGAAAATCTTTTGAAAATCCAAATATATTACATCTACTACATTACTCTTGTCTGATCTTCCTGTTACTTTTTCAAACAATTCAATAAGGTTGGTCAAGCATAACCTTCCCTTTTGAAATCCGTGCTGACTATTCTTTAATATATTTTTGTTTTCTAGATGTTTTTCTTTTACATTTTTCAGTAAAGATTTCATTATTTTTCCAATCGATTATGGTCTAGTTCCCTGGCCTTATTCTATCTCCCTTTTTAAATATAGGTACAATCAGACACAAATATCCCCAGAACATCACTAGGCTCCTAAGAGTTCAAATAGATAGAATCCTCCATCCAGTCACCAGGAATAATCCCCAAATAAAAATATTCTTGAGCATTTACCTTTTGTGGCTCCAACCACAGATGTTTACTACAAAGAATACATTTTAGTCGCATGTCAAAACCTGTGCAGGTGAATAGACTGGGGACATTTTGGCATTGCAGAAAGGAACTTTTATTCTTATTTGCTTTTGGTCTGCCATTTTGTTGAGTCAGATTTAGATTTTTCTGAATTGATTTGAAGAGGCCAAATTCAGGCCAGATTACATTAAAACTTTGGATTTCTCACACATCAATGACAGGGGTGTGTCAGATTGACTGAAGTTTAGATTTTTTTTTAAAAATTGCATTTAAAATATTGTTTGGAACCAATAATTGAAGAGATAAAAATATAGGGCATTTGCAAAGATTAAAAAGTAATCATGGGTTTTCCTTTAAAAGCAGCATCATAGATAAAAGTTGTCTTAAAAACAAATGCACTCTTTTGCAGTGTGGAGTGTTTGTAAATTTATCTTTAGAAAATGTCTGTATAATGCAGTAAATGGGGGAAAGAAAGGTACACTGTAACCAACCATTTGAAACATGCCAAGTGCAGCTCGCTAACAGTTTAATGACCTTTTTATAATTTTTGTGTTAAAATTCACCTGATGATTGAACTTCTCTGCCTGCTGTTTCTTTTCTTCATTCTCATTTGTTCAACTAACTTATCCATAAATCAGGGACAGTGTAAGAACACTAGAAAATACACGTCATTATATTTTTTGTGTCTTCTCCATCCTGAGCACCATACCCACCAAGTAAAAACTGATTGATTGTTCTCTCGCATCTGCTACTGTAGGACTCATCTGCAGTGCATCTCAATGTGAATCCATGTGTATTAATGCAACAAACTTGGCACGTAGTATATTCATCATGGAAGTGGAGACTTTGAATAACGGAAGAACATGCTGTGTTAATGATGAAATGTATGGCATTAATTTGTCTAGCATCTCAGACTGACACAAAAGCTGTCTCAATAAAGTACATTACCTGTACAAAAAGTGTTTGTTTCCTTTGGCGATAGCATACAGTGCCTCTTTTGACACATGGATGATATCCATCAAAATATGAGATTTTATACCATCTGTATATGTTAGAATGAAAAAGTAGCCACTTAACCAAAATATTTCATCTTACTAAGTCTCATGGGTACTGGTAACAGGAAGTCATTTAAATAAAACATGAGTGATATAATGCTGTGACAGTGTACTATGATTTAATGGTACAATGTAAGCTGATGTATAATAACATATTTTACCGAAGGAGCACAACGCTATAAATAAAGGAAGTAATATTTCTTTTAAATACTTCCCTGCTGTATTTGTTACTTCATGAAAGTGGTAATTACTGTTCACACTCCAATTAAATTATCGATTCCCTGTGGTGATTCTGTAATATTACATCAAGATATCAACAAAATAATTTTGAATAAAGTCAATAAGTATTATTAAGATTCATACGTGTCTGAAAGCTTGCTAATCAATTTCCATGGGAAGCTCTCATGTGGATAAAATGTCAGAAACACAGTGTTAGTATTTGCAGTGACTTGGCATTGTAATCCTTAATATCAAGTAGATGCATTCACCTAATTACTTGATTAAATTAACACATCACTATGCTTAATGTCACTTCAGCATGATTTCCCAAGTAACATCCATCAGCAAATGTTAATGTGAACTTGCTGATGTCAAGCATTATCACCAAGGCTATAACTGACTTTTTTTATTAAAACCACCGTGGTTCAATTCTTATGTCGAAACAATTTTAATTTTTATTAATAAATTGAACCTGGTTTCTATTCTACTTCCTTCTCTTCTTAAAGATTTGGCCTCTCCTAAAATAAGTAGAGAAGGTATGAGCTCTAAGTCAGTTGGAATATGTTCATATATTGGCAAATCTACAGTTCAGTTTGGCTTTGCCTGTATTAAGTTATGAAGTATAGGAGTAAGGAGGAAGTGGTGACATCAGAGGTATGTCATTATTCACTATTAAAAGCTCTTGGTTTTAAAGATTGTAAAATACATTAAATATACAGACTCTAAAATTTACAAGTGGTACAACGGATTACATATGAAAACTGAAGAGAAAATACCACAATTTTAAAAATGGAGCAAGGTTAAAAAGTCATATCTGCCTGCTCTGCTGTAATAATATACAATCTGCTTGTTCATTGTATGTTAAGAAAGATGGCAAATCTATTCCAAGAATTTCAGCAGACCATCTAACCGTTCTCTTGCTGTTGCAAGTCATTATCAAAACAAGGCGTTGCATTCTGCTGGTTTAGTGCCATGAATACGGAGCATCATCTGGAACATGAACAACCTTTGCCTTAATTACCCAACCCCAGGAGAGGCACCAGGCCAAGTAAACAACTTTAATACCTCGCTGTGAGTAAATGTTAATTGCTTTAGTGCAATACGTAACTTGTTTCTGTCAGCTGCAGGTATTTTAAAATAAAGATGTCCCATTACATTTATTTATAATCTTTTTTCTTTGCAATTGTGGTTGCTTGAAATCGCATATATGTGGAAATGTAATTCAATTCAGTACAGTTTTCACGTATTTCATTAGAAAAGTGATTACTGGACCCAATCATTCATGTCCCTTGCAGCTTTTAAAACCTGCATTTTCACTATAATTAGAGGGTATTGTCTATCAATTTGTCTTAAAGTGTGAATGTACTTTATTTAAAATAAGTATAAGTGCCGACTATTACAAACATACATTTTATTGTAAAGATAATGGTATTATGATCAGGTTACTGTACATTAAGATAAAAAACATGTATTTATATAGTGCCTTTAACGTAGTAAAATGTCCCAAGGCACTTCACAGGACCGTAATCAGGCAAATATTGACACTGAGTCAAAGTAGGAGACACTAGGACAGGTAAAAGCTTGGTGAAAGAGGTAGGTTTTATGAAGCATCTTAAAGGAGGAGAGCAAGGCAGAAAGGTTTAAGGAGGCAATTCCAGAGCTTAGGGCCGAGACAGCTGAGGCTGGGGCTAAGGAAGTGGGGGACGCATAAGAGACCAGGGTTGGAGGAACGCAGAGTTTTTGGAGGGGTGTAGGAGGATACAGAGATAGAGAGAGGCTATGGAGAGATTTGAACACGAGGATGAGAATTTTAAAATTGAGGTATTGGTGGACCTGGAGCCAATGTAGGTCAGCGAGCACTGGGGTGTTGGGTGAGCGGGACTAGGTTTGAGTTAGGATATGGGCAGTAGAGTTAGGATGAGCTTAAGTTTATAGAGGGTAGAAGATGGGAGGCCGGCCAGGAATAGATAAAATTCCAAGTTAATTAAGTGATGCGCATTGCTATTCCTGAGTAAACAGCGTTTACCACTCCTCCAGATTCTATGTATAAACAACCCATTAGAACTATTTTGTGCTAAACACGTTCTGTATTTTTAGCTGTTACATTGCTTTCATGTTGTTTTAGTTACAATTATTAATAATTTCACTTTCAGCCTCAGTATGTAAATAGCTGTGGCTCAGTGGTTAGCACTCTCGCCTTTGAGTCAGAAGATTGTGGGTTCAAATTCCACTCCAGAGACTTGAACACATAATCTAGGCTGACACTCCCAGTGCAGTACTGAGGGAGTTCTGCAATGTCAGATGATGCCCTCTCAGCTGGATGTAAAAGATCCATTGGCTCTATTTCGAAGAACAGCAGGGGAGTTCTCCCTGGTGTCCTGGCCAATATTTATCCCTCAACTAACATCACTAAAAACAGAATATCTGGTCATTATCACATTGCTGTTTGTGAGAGCTTGTTGTGCACAAATTGACTGGTGCGATTCCTACATCACAACAGTGACTTCACTTCAAAAATACTTAATTGGCTGTAAAGCACTTTGGGATGTCCTGAGGTCATGAAAGGCGATATATAGATGCAAATCGTTTTTCTTGGTTATGTAAATATTAATCAAAAAATTCTTAATGAGGATGTTATAGAATAGAATCATAGAAAGGTTACAGCACAGAAGGAGGCTATTCAGCCCATTGAGTCCATGCTGGCTCTTTGCAAGAGAAATCCAGCTGGTCCCACTCCCCCACTGTATCCCTGTAGCCCTGCAATTTTTTTCCTTTCAAGTACTTATCCACTTCTCTTTTGAAAGCCATGAGTCAATCTTCCTCCACCACCCTCTCTGGCAGTGCATTCCAGATCCTAACCACTCGCAGCGTAAAAAAGTTTTTCCTCATATCACCTTTGGTTCTTTTGCCAATCACCTTAAATCTATATCCTCTGGTTCTTGATCCTTCTGCCAATGGGAACAGTTTCTCTCTATCTACTCTGTCTAGACTCTTCATGATTTTGAATACCTCTATCAAATCTCCTCTTAACCTTCTCTGTTCCAAGGAGAACAACCCCAGCTTCTCCAGTCTATCCACGTAACTAAAGTCCCTCAACCCTGGAATCAATCCAGTAAATTTCTTCTGCACCCTCTCTAAGGCCTTCACATCTTTCCTAAAGTGCGGTGCCCAGAACTGGACACAATACTCCAGTTGTGGCCGAATCAGTGTTTTATAAAAGTTCATCATGACTTCCTTGCTTTTGTACTCTATGCCTCTATTTATAAAGACCAGGATCCCGTATGTTTTTAACCACTTTCTGAACCTGCCCTGCCACCTTCAATGATTTGTGCACATATACCTCCAGATCTCTCTGTTCCTGTACCCTCTTTAGAAATGTGCCGTTTAGTTTATATTACCTCTCCTCATTCTTCCTACCGAAATGTATCACCTCGGAATGTTTCTGCGTTAAATTTCATCTGCCACCTATCCACTCATGCCACCAGCCTGTCTATATCCTCTTGAAGTCTATCACTATCCTCCTCACTATTTACTACCCTTCCAAGTTTTGTGTCATCTGCAAATTTTGAAATTGTGCCCTGTATACCCAAGTCCAAGTCATTAATATATATCAAGAAAAGCAGCGGTCCCAGCACCGACCCCTGGGGAACACCACTGTACACCTCCCTCCAGTCCAAAAAACAACTATTCATCACTACTCTCTGTTTCCTGTTCCTTAGCCAATTCTGTATCCATGCTGCTACTGCCCCTTTTATTCCATGGGCTTCAATCTTGATGACAAGCCTATTATGCATCGCTTTATCAAACGCCTTTTGAAAGTCCATATATACCACACCAAATGCATTGCCCTCATCTACCCTCACTGTTACCTCCTCAAAAAACTCTATCAAGTTAGTTAAACATGAATTGCCTTTAACAAATCCATGCTGGCTTTCCCCAGTCAATCCACACTTGGCCAAGTGACTGCTAATTCTGTCCCAGACTATCGTTTCTAAAAGTTTCCCCACCGCCGAGGTTAAACTGACTGGCCACTAGTAGTCCATTAGTAGTTGATGGAAAGTGTCTAAGGTATATACAAGACACAGAAATTCTTAGGAATAAGCTGCAGGTTATTTCTTGATCAAACATGACGCAGTAATTATGCTGCATTGAAATATGTGACATGAGTGTAGATGTGCAATGCTTACCAGGAGCAAATACATTTTTTTCTGTTTGATGCATTGTCTACTGACCTCTTCTAAACAATATCAGTGCATCATTTAAGGGAAGAATGGATAAATATTTGAAGCAGAGGAAGCCACAGTGCTATGGGAAGAGAGCAGGGCAATGGGATTAGTTTTGGATTGCTCGAGCTAACAGCTGACCCAGAGCAATGGGCTGAATGGCCACCTACCTTTGCTGTTTTATGATTCTAAATTACAAATGGTATATTTGGTACAAATCTATTCAACATTATTATACTTCCAGCTGTAAGATGGGAGAGATACCACGATGGTAAATCTGAGAGCTATGTCATGATAGAAAAGGAAATTCTTTAAAGAGGCTCTCATATTGAAGTTTATCTCCCATACTTTATCATTATTTATTTTCAGAATGTGGGCTGCATTTATTGCCCATCTCTAGTTGTCAAGAGAAGATGGTGGTGGGCTGGCTCCTTTTTTCCTTTATTTTCTTCCATCCCCTTTTCCTCTCCTCAAGATGTTGACACCTGGACAACAGTTGCATGGGTGCCGGTTGCCCTCCAAGACCTCGCCTGAATGGCCATTTTTCATGTGCAAGCCTAGACAGTGAGGGGTGACCAGTTATTTGCCTGCAGGGAGCATCAGGGCCAAACTTGATCCTACTTCTTGGAACATACATCTGAATAGCCCAGTATGTCTTTCTTAAACAACTTGCATGAAGAAGGTCATCTGTTTAACTTCCCGCTGCTGCAAAAATGGTTGATTATTGCGGTTAGCACATGCAGTCCATTTTCCAGACTTTGTGCATACTCAGCTTCTACGTACATTATGAGGGATGTAGAAGGGAGGAATATTTTGTTTTTGACAGTCAGAAAAGGCATTTATTTGACTTTGGTGGGGGTGGGGGTGTTATACGGTGGGTTGTTGTTATACGGGTAGCCAGACTTGTCTACTTGAGTACAGTTGCATGGATCCTGCTACCTCAGCAAAAGTGGACATTCTTTATGTGTGAATTAGGTGCTGACTATCAACAGGCTACTTGAACATAAAGGGTATCACAACTGGGCTAATTCAGTTTTTATCTTACGCATGTGTGTGCAAATATGAGACGAAATATACTCACAATGAAACTCTTACTTACCAGTAGGGTTCACTGGTTAATGATCAAGAGCAGGATCCTGGCTAATTCCCCCTGCCCCCTGCAGTTTGGGATCCTGAGACTAATTGCAGCAACTTTAACACTTCCCCAGATGAGATCCATTAACTAAGCACAACCCAAGGTTCCTACTTGGAAAGTTCATATATGGCTTGATGTCATGCTATCCTTGATCATTCAGCTATTGGGAAACTGCTGAAGTGTTATCAAAGGGAAAGATGTACAGAATGAATGAGCAAACTCAAATTAACATAGTAACATAGCAAATTAACATCAAAACATTCCACAAACCATAGATGAGATAAATGCGAGTTGAACTGTTTTTAAGTGGTGGTGTTTGAAGGAGGGATGTTGACCTGGACAATGGGAGAACTCCACTTTTCTTTGAGTACTGCTGTGGAATATTTTATGGTCACCTGAGCAGGCGAATGAGGCTTTAGTTTCCAACTGTGCACCTGAATGTTGACACTTCCAAAAATGGAGCGCTCCCTCAGTGCTGGACTAGAGTGTCAGCCGATGTGCTCAAGTCCTGGATTGGGGCTTGAACGCTAACTTTCTGATGGAGAGGCAACAGTGCTACCAACTGAGCCAAACTGACAGATGTAACTACATAACATATATCATGTTTTTTCTGGGCACAATATTTACCTTTGCTTACACAGATTAGCAGATCTGTAGAATTTAGTTGCAAATCTATCTGATTGAGAATTATTAAACAAAATCTGGAGGGATTAACATTCCTAATTATCCTAATAAGACACAAGGTAAAAACAAAACCCTCTTATAACCCTCCTTCCGTTTTGATGACAGTTAGTGGGTCTTCCCCAGCCCATCCAATGTCCTCCCCGGCTCAATCAGGTTGGCTGCTGGGTGCAAACCCCTGAAGTGAAATTTGTTGACCTCATTAAGCGATCACGACCCGCCAACTTACCTTCCGGGTTTCACACCCGAAAATCTTCCTCCCCCGCTCCCTTCCCTGCTCAAGGTCAAAATTCTGGCCCATGGTGTCAGGATTGGATATTGTCTCTAAGAAAAAAGGAAGAGACCAAACCCAGGAGAGGGAGAAGAGGCTCAAGCTGGGGCGGCAGGTGGTCTTCCTGCAGGCTCAGTTGGCAAACAGAGAAAAGAGGCTGGTGCTGGTTAGACAGATCCATGAGCTGCATGAGGAGTGCAAGCACCTCAACAAGCAGCACAGGACCGAGATGAGGACCCAGCTGGAAAAGCTGGAGAATGAGCTGCAGGCCACTGAGGACGCCAAAATCCACATGGAGGTCTCCCTGAAGGCTCATTTGGTGGATGTGAAGAAGAAGCAATCCATCACTGAACAGGTGGAAAGATGTGCAAAAATATTGCTGTTCTGACGATGGCCAAGGAAATTGAAGGCGACTTGAAAGAGTACAGGAACAAGTTGGCAGGTCTCGATGAGAGTTCTCGGAATAACAAGACCCTCCAGGAGCAACTCACTTCTCTGCAGGGGACTTTTGGAGGGGGAGAAAACAAAAAGGTGGAAACACAAATAGTTGGGGCCATTTGAGATGACAAACTTGATGTCCTGCAATCAGCGCAGCTTAAAGGAATCAAAGTGGAAACCCAAATGGACCTCAGACAAGAAACAGATATGTCGGGACTTCAACAGTGTAAAGACACAGAAAGGGCTGTTAAGGCACCAAAAGAGGATGAAGTGGAGGTAAACAATGGAGCGACCGATAAACCCGTAATCAGGTTGGAGTCTCTGGGAGATTGAGCCTGCACTAAAACTTCAACTGAAGGGTGTAAAGAAAAATCAGTACCTCAGAGGTCAAATAAAGATGAAAACCAGGGAAAGGGGAAGAAGGATTCCTCTGGGGTAAGAGGAACAAAGCACAAGGGTAAAACCCACAGGAGGACCAAATCGAGGGGCAGGCACAAACCACCAGAATCAAGTGGAGTGAGGGATGGTTGCTTCAACATGGAGGATGAAGTCAAATGCTTGCAGTCTGAAAAAGCGATGCAGTCGCTCGTCATCCTGCAAAGTATGGCCAAGGAGCAGCGGCTGGAGCTGGGATGGTTAAGGAGAAACCCCAAAAAAACAGTTCCAATCTCTGAAAAACCCAAGGAATGGACTCCATGGCCATTACCTGAATTTGTTCACAATGTTATAGGATTGAATGCTGGTGCGGACACTGGAGAGTTCCGTTTCTAAAAACATTTAGGTCAAAGAGGGAAAAATTCAAGGAGGAAAAGTCCAAAGATGTAACAGCAACAGAAGTTATTAAGCAGTGGAAAGAGAAAAAGAAGAAAGTCGACCCCAGTGAGAGTGCAGAAGAAACGCTAAAGGTTATTTCTGAGGTAGTAATAACACCAGAGTACCCAGTGGAGGAGTCCTTTACTGAAGAGTCAATTGAAATGGATTCCGCAGTCTCACAGTTGACTGAAACCCCGGTGATGTCCGCAGAAGGCAATTCTATACGGGAATGCAGTTGCCCTCTCGAAAGTTATACCTTACGGTAGAAATCACTTAAACCCCTGGCTCTTTGCTTAACAGAGTGAGAGAGTCACATCCAAGATAGGGATATCACTTTATGACCTTAATTACTTTTAATAACTTCCAGCCTGAGTATAAAAGTCTGGAGGTGGGGAAGAGAGAGAGAAAAAAAAAGAAAGTAAACTGAACTAAACTGAACTGTGAGGGAGAAGTGGAAAGCTGGAAAGTACTACCCATCTATTGCATTGAATTATGTAAGGATTGAATGTGGGTGATTAATCCGCATGGAGAAGTGTGAAGCAGAAGCAACAGAGAAAGTTAAGTGGTAGGATGGAATGTACTACCGATAAATATCTGGTGCATTGTATCATATAAAGACTCAATGTGGGGGAATAAACCACACTTGGAGATATGGTCTTCGTGTATAATTGATTCCTGGAACCTGAGTCTGTATCGGCTGGTTACATAACATAAAATTACATAGAATCTATAGCGTAGGTGTTCTGCCCAACTGGTCTATGACGGTGTTTTGTATACTCCATGTGAGCCTCCTCTCTAATTGCCTCTTCTCATATGCATCAAGCCTCCCCTTTAAAAGCATCAATGCTATCTACTTCAACCACTCCATGTGGTAGCAAATTCCACATTCTCGCCATTCTCTGTGTGAAGAAATTGATCTGTTGTTAAGAGTCCAAGAGCGAGAGGAGAGTCCGAGAGGTGAGCGCAGTGCAAAAGGAGAGCGCGAGAGGAGAGTCCGAAAGGTGAGCGCAGTGTAAAAGGAGAGTCCCGAGAGGAGAGTCCGAGAGGTGAGCGCAGTGTAAAAGGAGAGTCCCGAGAGCGGGAAGAGACTACGAGAGGTGAATGCAGTGTAAATCTAAGGCTTGTCATGGCAGCAGAGCTCGGACCCATGATATGCTCCTCCTGCACTATGTGGGAAGCCATGGACGCTACAGGTGTCCCTGGCGACCATGTGTGCAGGAAGTGTGTCCAGCTGCAGCTACTGGCTAACCGTATTTCGGAGCTGGAGCTGCGGGTGGATTCACTGTGGAGCATCCTTGATGCTGAGATTATCGTGGATAGCATGTTCAGTGAAGTCGTCACACCGCAGGTAACAATTACACAGGCAGAAAGGAAATGGGTGACCACCAGACAGAGTAAAAGGACTAGGCAGGTAGAGCAGGAGTCCTTTGGGTCCTTCCCCCTCTCAAATAGATATACCGCTTTGGATACTGTTGGGGAAGATGGATTATCAGGGGAAAGCAGCAAGAGTCAAGTTTTTTTTTTATTCGTTCATGGGATGTGGACGTCGGTGGCGAGGCCAGCATTAATTAATCATCCCTAATTGCCCTTGAGAAGGTGGTGGTGAGCTGCCTTCTTGAACCGCTGCAGTCCGTGTGGTGAAGGTTCTTCCACAGTGCTGTTAGGAAGGGAGTTCCAGGATTTTGACCCAGCGACGATGAAGGAACGGCGATATATTTCCAAGTCGGGATGGTGTGTGACTTGGAGGGGAACGTGCAGGTGGTTTTGTTCCCATGTACCTGCTGCTCTTGTCCTTCTAGGTGGTAGAGGTCGCGGGTTTGGGAGGTGCTGTCGAAGAAGCCTTGGCAAGTTGCTGGAGTGCATCCTGTTGATGGTACACACTGCAGCTACTGTGCGCCGGTGGTGAAGGGAGTGAATGTTTAGGGTGGTGGATGGGGTGCCAATCAAGCGGGCTGCATGTCCTGGATGGTGTTGAGCTTCTTGAGTGTTGTTGGAGAGTATTCCATCACACTCCTGACTTGTGCCTTGTAGATGGTGGAAAGGCGTTGGGGAGTCAGGAGGTGAGTCACTCGCCGCAGAATAACCAGCCTCTGACCTGCTCTTGTAGCCACAGTATTTATATGGCTGGTCCAGTTAAGATTCTGGTCAATGGTGACCCCCAGGATGTTGGTGGTGGGGGATTCGGCGATGGTAATGCCATTGAATGTCAAGGGGAGGTGATTAGACTCTCTCTTGTTGGAGATGGTCATTGCCTGGCACTTGTCTGGCGCGAATGTTACTTGCCACTTAAGAGCCCAAGCCTGGATGTTGTCCTGGTCTTGCTGCATGCAGGCTCGAATTGCTTCATTAGCTGAGGGGTTGCGAATGGAACTGAACACTGTGCAGTCATCTGCGAACATCCCCATTTCTGACCTTATGATGGAGGGAAGGTCATTGATGAAGCAGCTGAAGATGGTTGGGCCCAGGGCACTGCCTTGAGGAACACCTGCAGCAATATCCTGGGGCTGAGATGATTGGCCTCCAACAACCACTACCACCTTCCTTTGTGGTAGGTATGACTCCAGCCACTGGAGAGTTTTCCCCCTGATTCCCATTGACTTCAATTTTACTAGGGCTCCTTTGTGCCACACTCAGTCAAATGCTGCCTTGATGTCAAGGGCAGTCACTCTCACCTCACCTCTGGAATTCAGCTCTTTTTCCATGTTTGGACCAACGCTGTAATGAGGTCTGGAGCCGAGTGGTCCTGGCGGATCCCAAACTGAGCATCGGTGAGCAGGTTATTGGTGAGTAAGTGCCGCTTGATAGCACTGTCGATGACACCTTCCATCACTTTGCTGATGATTGAGAGTAGACTGATGGGGTGGTAATTGGCAGGATTGGATTTGTCCTGCTTTTTGTGGACAGGACATACCTGGGCAATTTTCCACATTATTGGTTAGATGCCAGTGTTGTAGCTGTACTGGAACAGTTTGGCTGGAGGTGCAGCTAGTTCTGGAGCACAAGTCTTCAGCACTACAGCCGGGATGTTGTCGGGGCCCATAGCCTTTGCTCTATCCAGTGCATTCAGCCATTTCTTGATATCACCTGGAGTGAATCGAATTGGCTGAAGACTGGCTTCTGTGATGGTGGGGATATCGGGAGGAGGCCGAGATGGATCATCCACTCGGCACTTCTGGCTGAAGATGGTTGCAAACGCTTCAGCCTTGTCTTTTGCACTCACGTGCTGGACTCCGCCATCATTGAGGATGGGGATGTTTGCAGTGCCTCCTCCTCCCGTTAGTTGTTCAATTGTCCACCACAATTCACGACTCGATGTGGCAGGACTGCAGAGCTTTTATCTGATCCGTTGGTTGTGGAATCGATTAGCCCTGTCTATAGCATGTTGCTTCCGCTGTTTAGCAAGCATGTAGTCCTGAGTTGTAGCTTCACCAGGTTGGCACTTCATTTTTAGGTACGCCTGGTGCTGTTCCTGGCATGCTCTTCTACACTCCTCATTGAACCAGGGTTGATCCCCTGTCTTGTTGGTAATGGTAGAGTGAGGAATATGCCGAGCCATGATGTTACAGATTGTGGTGGAATACAATTCTGCTGCTGCTGATGGCCCACAGCACCGCATGGATGCCCAGTTTTGAGCTGCTAGATCTGTTCTGAATATATCCCATTTAGCACGGTGGTAGTGCCACACAACACGTTGGATGGTGTCCTCACTGTGAAGACGGGACTTCATCTCCATGAGGACTGTGCGGTGGTCACTCCTTCCAATACTGTCATGGACAGATGCATTTACGACAGGTAGATTGGTGAGCATGAGGTCAAGTAAGTTTTTCCCTCGTGTTGGTTCACTCACCACCTGCCGCAGGCCCAGTGTATCGGCTATGTCCTTTTGAACTCGGCCAGCTCGGTCAGTAGTGGTGCTACCGAGCTACTCTTGGTGATGGACATTGATGTCCCCCACCCAGAGTACATTCTGTGCCTTTGCTATCCCCAGTGCTTCCTCCAAGTGGTGTTCAACATGGAGGAAGACTGATTCATCATCCGAGGGAGGGCGGTAGGTGGTAATCATCAGGAGGTTGCCTTGCCCATGTTTGACCTAATGCCATGAGATTTCATGGGGTCCAGAGTCAATGTTGAGGACTCCCAGGGCCACTCCCTCCTGACTGTATATCACTGTACCGCCACCTCTGGTAGGTCTGTCCTGCCAGTGGGACAGGACATACCCACGGATGATGATGGAAGTGTCTGGGACGTTGGCTGAAAGGTATGATTCTGTGAGTATGGCTATGTCAGGCGGTTGCTTGACTAGTCTGTGGGACAGCTCTGCCAATTTTGGAACAAGTCCCCAGATGTTAGTTGCAGGGTCGACTGGGCTTGGTTTGCCTTTGTCATGTCTGGTGCCTCGTGGTCCGATGCCCGGTGGTCCGTCCGGTTTTATTCTTATTGTAACACCACGGGTGGCTCTGCTACACAGGAGGGGAGGAATAAGAGTGGCAGGGCTATATTGATAGGGGATTCAATTGTAAGGGGAACAGACAGGCGTTTCTGCGGGCGCAAACGTGACTCCAGGATGGTATGTTGTCTCCCTGGTGCTAGGGTCAAGGATGTCGTGGAGCGGTTGCAGGGCATTTTGGTGGGGGAGGGTGAACAGCCAATAGACGTGGTCCATATTGGTACCAACGACATGGGTTAAAAAAAGGGATGAGGTCCTGCAAGGTGAATTTAAGGAGTTTGGAGATAAATTAAAAAGCAGGACCTCAAAGGTAGTGATCTCAGGATTACTACCAGTGCCATGTGCTCGTGAGTATAGGAACAGGAGAATAGACCAGATGAATGCATGGCTGCAGGGATGGTGTCGGAAGGAGGGATTTCGATTCCTGGGACATTGGGACCAGTTCTGGGGAAGGTGGGACCTGTCCAAGCGGGATGGGTTATACCCGAGCAGGACCAGGACCGATGTCCTCGCGGGTGTTTGCCAGTGCTGTTGGGGAAGGTTTAAGCTAGAATGGCAGGGGGTTGGGAACCTGAGCAGGGAGATAGAGGAGGTGGAAACAAGGATAGAAACAAAAGACAGAAAGGGAAGAAGCAATAGTGGAAGGCAGAGAAAACAAGGGCGAAAGACAAATAGCGCCATAGTGAAAAATAAAACTAAGATGACTGGTAATCTTAAAAAGATAAGTCTAAAGGCATTGGGCCCGATGTTAGCAGGGCTGCGGGTTCTCGGCGAGGGGGGCTATTGGGCGCATGGGTAACGCGCCCGGTGAAATTAGTCAGTTTCCCGCGCGATTGTAGGATCCAATCCACGAATTGGATCCACTTACCTGCTCCTCCGGGTTCACCGCTGCTGATCTGCGCGTCGGGTGGGCTGCGCATGCGCAGTAAGATCTGTCAGCTGGAGGCGCTCTATTTAAAGGGGCAGTCCTCCACTGACAGGTGCTGCAACAAATAGCAAAAATTACAGCATGGAGCAGCCCAGGGGGAAGGCTGCTCCCAGTTTTATGATGCCTCACTCCAGGTATCAATACATGGGGTGAGGAGGAGGGGAAGGACAGAGATCTTCCTCCCGGCGTGCGGGAGGAAGTGGCCTGCGTCTGCCACCAGGAAGGCCTGGCTCGAGGTGGCAGAGGAGGTCACCAGCGCAACCAACATATCGCCCTCCTGCATACAGTGCAGGAAGCGCTCCAATGACCTCAGTAGGTCAGCCAAAGTGAGTACACGTAGTCTTTCCCCTACACTCCGTCTGCCACATCACTGCCCCACCCCACATCTCCTTCAGCACTGCCAACACAACTCTGTCACATCACCCCTCATACCCACTCAAACCTCATCCTCGTCTTACCTGCACCTGCTCACCTCGCCAGTACTCATCCCGCCACTACCACTCAACCCAATCCTCATACAATCTCATGGCTCTCTCTCATACTCACCCTCTCGTGCATCTCTTTCACGGCCAGCCTCACTCAACCTGCCACTACCTGTGCTGCAGCCACAGGGCAGCGTAAGGCAAACGTGTCGTGAGCATGAAGGGGATGCACAAGGGTGTCTGAGGGTTTGTCATGGGTGTTACTTATATTGACTTTCTGACCAACTCACATTACATATTATATTGGCACCACTACTGCCATGTCTTCGCGAATCCTGTCTGGTTTGTGCAATAATGCCCGCTCCTGAGGATCACTATGAGGACCCACAACTGATGCCACCCATTGTGTCACTGCAGAGTGGGTGTAGGTGTATTTGCAGGGCTCTTCTGCGCAGACGACTGGGAGACATCGGCGATGTGCCCGGTTGCACCCTGGAAGGATGCGGAGGAGAAGTCGTTGAGGGCAGTGGTGACTTTGACAGCAACAGGTCAGAAGATGGTGCTTGGGCCAGCCAGGAGCAGCTCGGCATGAAAGAGGCTGCAGATGTCCACGACTACATGTCGAGTGACTCTGAGCCTCCGTGTGCACTGCTGCTCGGAGAGGTCCAGGAAGCTGAGCCTCGGTCTGTGGACCCTGTGGCGAGGGTAGTGCCCTCTGCGACGCATCTCTCTCTGCGGTAGCCCTCCCTCCTGCTGTACGGGTGGATGTGTCACAGCACTCTGTTGTGGAGCTCCACGTGTCAGAGGTGGACGGCATGGATGGCAAGGTTGGTGAGGCTGGTGATGCTGTTCGCCCTCCGAGGAGGTCATGACTGCAGCTACGGCGGCCCCCATCCGCAAGATGTACATCTGAGGGGGTCCGCAAGGTAGGTACATGTCTCCGGACCCCGGGGTAAGTGTGCAGGTGGGTGACTTTGACTGTCAGGAGGAGGGTGGTGGAGGCCAAACTTTGTCCAAAGTGACAGAGTGGCCTCCTGCAATGGGTGAGGGTCTCCCCCCCCCCCCACCTGTCAAATGGGCCTTTGCAGCTGCCACAGGCTGACAGCTGCAACAGGTCCATTTGACCTGGGAGTGTTTCCCCCAGTGTGGGAAACAGTACCACTTTGTTCTAAAATCCCTCACAATCCCTTAATCAGGTCAGTTAATGACCTGAAATGCCTAAATAAATACTGTCAAGTGGCATCCCGCTGGCTTTAATTGCCTGCGGGATTCCCACCAGCGGGGGCTGTGCGCGCACGCCGGCGCGTCAGCGGGGAACCCGGAAGTGCGCGGGTTCGGGGCGGGCTCCGGTACCGCGCCGGGATTCTCCGATTTTCGGAGCCCCCCCGCCAGGAACGCGCCCGGTAGTGGGTGCTAAAATAGAGCCCATTGTGTCTTAATGCACGGAGCATTCACAATAGGCTAGATGAATTAACAGCGCAGATAGATAGTAACGGTTATGATATAGTTGCGAATACGGAGACATGGCTGCAGGGTGACCAAGGATGGGAACTGAACATCCAGGGGTATTCGATATTTAGGAAGAATGGGCAAAAAGGGAAAGGAGGTGGGGTAGTGTTAGTAAAGGAGGAAATCAATGCAATAGTGAGGAAGGATATTGGCTCGGAAAATCACGATGTGGAATCTGTATGGGTGGAGCTATGAAACACCAAGGGGCAGAAAACATTGGTAGGGGTTGTCTATATGCCCCCAAACAGTAGTGGAGATGTAGGGGAGGGCATTAAACAGGAAATTAGAGACGCACGCAAGAAGGGTACAACTATAATAATGGGTGACTTTAATATATATATTGATTGGTCAAACCAAATTAGCAACAATAATATGGGGGAGGAATTCCTGGAGTGTGTAAGTGATGGTTTTCTAGACCAATACGTTGAGGAACCAACTAGAGAACAGGTGATTCTAGACTGGGTATTGTGCAATGAGAAAGGATTAATTAACAATCTTGTTGTGCGGGGTCCCTTGGGGAAGAGCGACCATAACATGACAGAATTCCTCATTAAGGTGGAGAGTGAAGTAGTTGAATCCGAAACTAGGGTCCTGAATCTAAATAAAGTAAATTATGGAAGTATGAGGTGCGAGTTGGCTATGATAGATTGGGGAACTTTACTAAAAGGGATGACGGTGGATAGGCAATGGCTAATATTTAAAGAACGTGTGCAGGAATTACAACAATTATTCATTCCTGTCTGGCGCAAAAATAAAACAGGAAAGGTGGCTCAACCGTGGCTTACAAAAGAAATTAGGGATAGTATTAGATCCAAAGAGGAGGCATATAAAATTGCCAGAAAAAGAGGCAAGCCTGAGGATTAGGAGCAGTTTAGAATTCAGCAAAGGAGGACAGAGATTGATTAAGAGGAGAAAAATAGAGTATGAGAGTAAACTAGCAAGGAACATAAAAACTGACTGTAAAAGCTTCTATAAATATGTCAAGAGAAAAAGATTATTGAAGACAAATGTAGGTCCCTTACAGTCAGAAATGGGGGAAATTAGAATGGGGAACAAAGAAATGGCAGAACAATTAAACACATACTTTGGTCCTGTCTTCACAAAGGAGGACACAAATAACCTTCCGGAAATGTTAGGGAACCAAGGGTCTAGTGAGAGAGAGGAAATGAAGGAAAGCAGCATTAAGAAAAAAAATAGTGCTCGGGAAATTAATGGGCCTGAAAGCTGACAAATCCCCAGGGCCTGATAATTTACATCCCAGAGTACGAAAGGAAGTGGCCCTGGAAATAGAGGATGCATTGGTGATCATCTTCCAAAATTCTATAGACTCTGGAACAGTTCCTACAGATTGGAGGGTGCCAAATGTAACCCCACTATTTAAAAAAGGAGGGAGAGAAAAAAAACAGGGAATTACAGACCAGTTAGCCTAACATCAGTAGTGGGGAAAATGTTAGAGTTTACTATAAAAGATGTGATAACAGAATACTTGGAAGGCATTAACAGGATTGGACAAAGTCAGCATGGGTTTATGAAAGGAAAATCATGCTTAACAAATCTACTGGAGTTTTTTGAGGATGTAACTAGTAGAATAGATAGGGGAGAACCAGTGAATGTGGTGTATTTGGATTTTGATAAGGTCCCACACAAGAGGTTAGTGTGCAAAATTAAAGCACATGGGATTGGGGCGAATATATTGGCATGGATTGAGAATTGGTTGACAGACAGGAAACAGAGAGTTGGAATAAACGGGTCTTTTTCCGGGTGGCAGGCAGTGACTAATGGGGTACCGCAGGGACCAGTGCTTGGGCCCCAGCTATTCACAATATATATCAATGATTTGGATGAGGGAACTAAATGTAACATTTCCAAGTTTGCAGATGGCACAAAGCTGGGGTGGAATGTGAGCTGTGAGGAGGATGCAAAGAAGCTCCATTGTGATTTAGACAAGTTGGGTGAGTGGGCAAGAACATGACAGATGCAGTATAACATGGATAAATGTGAGGTTATCCACTTTGGTTGTAAAAACAGAAAGGCAGATTATTATCTGAATGGTGGTGAATTGAGAAAAGGGGAGGTCCAACGAGACCTGGGTGTCCTTGTACACCAGTCGCTGAAAGTGAGCATTCAGGTGCAGCAAGCAGTTAGGAAGGCGAATGGTATGTTGGCCTTCATTGCAAGACGATTTAAGTACAGGAGTAGAGATAACTTACTGCAGTTGTATGGGGCCTTGGTGAGGCAACATCTGGAGTATTGTGTGCAGTTTTAGTCTCCTTATCTGAGGAAGGACATCCTTGACAAGGAGGGCGTGCAACGAAGGTTTACCAGACTGATTCCTGGGATGGCAGAACTGACATATGAGGAGAGATTGGGTCGACTAGGCCTATATTCACCAGAGTTTAGAAGAATGAGAGGTGATCTCATCGAAACATATAAAATTCTAACAGGTCTAGACACACTAGACGCAGGGAGGATGTTCCCAATGGCTGGGGAGTCCAGAACCAGGGGTCACAGTCCCAGGATACGGGGTATGCCATTTAGAACCGAGATGAGGGGAAATTTCTTCACTCTGAGGATGGTGAATCTGTGGAATTCTCTACCATGGAAGGCAGTGGAGGCCAAGTCATTAAATCTATTCAAGAAGGATATAGATATATTTCTTAATGCTAAAGGGATCAAGGGATATGGGGAAAAAGCGGGAACAGGGTACTGAGTTAGACGACCAGCCATGATCATTTTGAATGGCAGAGCAGGCCCGAAGGGCCGAATGGCCTACTCTTGCTCCTATTTTCTATGTTTCTGTGGTTTCTATGTTAATGGGTATCTTATATTTATGTCCCCTTGTTCTGGACACATCCACAAGTGGAAACAGGATGGATGTGGAGAACTATCAAACTTGTGGGAGCCTTTCCAGTTCTCCTGAGATTGATTTTGGACCAGTACAATTTGAGATATTTAAACCATTCATCTTTTATACTGGATTTCTTGGGGAAAATCTATATTTGACAAGGCTCAGTGGAGCAGAGGTGAAACATTGGTTTACACTTATCTGCATTTGCAGAAAACAAACTTTGCCTGAGATTATTTCAGTGTGCATTTAATCTAAACACAAATAAGTTTATTGATGGGATATGATTCCTACTGGTATTAAAGGAACACTCCAGGGATGCTCACAAAAGTCATGTTTGTGAGCCACTGCTGGAATCTGTCAGCAGCTTAATTAAACAATTAATGCAAACTTCACAATGTTTTGCTTTTCAGCTCACAAATTGATGTCTCAATTATTCTTATGGTAGTAGTTGTTATAATGTTTCATGCTCATTTTCAGAGCACTAGAACATTAAAATCTGTGGTGAAAAAAGATGTCAACTCTACATACCCAACTCTGGTGCTGACACTGGCACTGAGCTGAATTAAAATTTGATAGTACAAAGGCTTTGCAAACATTGTTTTTGTCTCAGATATTATTTGTGTATGTGCTCCCCCAGGTCTCTCATGCTTCCTACCAAAATTCATCACTTCACACTTCTGTGTTAAATTTCATCTGCCGCATGTCTGCCCATTTCACCAGCTTGCCTGTCCTCTTGAAGTCTATTACTATCCTCCTCACTGTTTACTATAGGGGTGTAACATTTGCAATCCTCCAGTTCTCCGGCACCATCCCCATATCTAAGGAGGATTGGAAGATTGTGGCCAGAGCATCTGCAATTTCCACCCTTACTTCTTTCAGTAACCTGGGATGCATCCCATCTGGACCGGGTGACTTTTCTACTTTGAGTACTGCCAATCTTATAAGTACCTCCTCTTTATCTATTTTTATTCTATCCAATATCACTGCTACCTCCTCCTTTACTGCTACATTGGCAGCATCCTCTTCTCTAGTAAAGACGGATGTGAAGTATTCATTTAGTGCCTCCGCCATGCCCTCTGCTTCCACAAGAAGATCTCCTTTTTTGTCCATAATTAGCCCCACCCTTCCCTTGACTATACTTTTCCTATTTATATGTTTATAAAAGACTTTTGGGTTCCCTTTTATGTTTGCTGCTAATCTATTCTCATACTCGCTTTTTGACCCTCTTATTCCCTTTTTTTCATCTCCTCTGCACTTTCTGTATTCAGCCTGGCTCTCCACTGTATTATGGACCTTACATTCATCATAAGCCTCCTTTTTCTGTTTCATTTTTATCTCTATATCTTTATTCATCCAGGGAGCTCTGACTTTGGATGCCCTTCCTTTCCCCCTCATAGTGATGTGTCTACTTTGTACTCAAACCAACTCCTCCTTGAAGGTGACCCATTGATCTATGCACTAGAACGCCCAGATCTCTTTCTTTCTCCACTGACTTCAGTACTTTTCCCTGAAGGGTGGTACATATATTCAGCATTCGCCCTGCCCACATGCATAACACTGCACTTTTCTAATTTAAACTTAATTTGCCAGCCACAAGCCCAGTTCCTCAGCGCATCTAGATCCGCCTGTAGTAGTCAAGGATAGTCTACAGTCCTGACTCTCGCACATGTCTTGGTATCATCTGCAAACTTGCAGATCATTCCCCCAACATCTAGAGCATTAATAAAAATAGTAAACAGCAACAGTTCTAACACTGACCCCTTCGGGACATCACTGGACATCAAGCAGATCTAAATCCACTTACAACCAATTTCTGCCTGTGCATGCTTTAGACATTGTTTTCCACAATTTTTCTGTCTATCACATTTTCACATTGTTCTCAATGATTGATGTTAATTTAAGGATAAGCATCTGCTTGACATGTGTTTTCAACTACTGATGCCCAACAGCTAGAGAAACGTGAAAAGCACAAGCTTTAGGGCGACATCAAATGCACGACAGTGCATTTAGAGAATAAATAGCAAATATCAAGTTATCCCAGGTTGCTGTGGTCCAGCGCATTGTGCCATGGAATGGTTGTGATTTCACATAATGCATAATCACGTTTTCCGACTAGGGGAAACTAAACATTTCTCAATAATCTGAGGGAAAGTCACCGTGGACTACTCACATGCATTTTCTAACATCCAAATCAAGATTCACATTTTGCAGAAGTTTTGGCCAGGCTTACTTGCTCTCTTTATCAGGATATGGGCTATGGCCCAAATTGAGCAAAAAGAGAATGGATGAAAAATTAATATATATTAGGTAGAAATAGACAATTACTTCACTTCCATTTTCTGAAAAGATCCACATCTACATACACGAGATTTAGGCTCTTTTGAATATCTGATTTTTGACACAAAAGTAATTTGATGCTTATCCTTTCTCTTCAAGATACATCTCTTCATAAATATGAAAATGTCGCTGTTAATTAGAACATTTGAATTGAATATCATATCATTGTCTGTAGTCTTATTATTTCCATTTATTGTTGCTCCATTATGTTTTTGTTTGAATATGTTCTGCAAGCTCCAAACCTGAATATTTCCCCGATCTTGTGTAAGGTAGCACTGTTGAATCAGCACATAGAAATGAAGCCAGAAGGAATGGCAGGAAAATCGGTTGTTATCAACAAACAAATGGCCAAGGAAGAGTATCTAATGAATGTTGACGTGGCTAAGTTTATTCACAGTGTAAGTTCTTCACCTGTATAGAAATCATAATATAATGTACAGTCATGTTGGAAGATTTTGATCCAGGAAAAGATATTAAATAATTATGATCATCCACTTATTGCAACAGCCCTCAGTGAAGCATACTTGGCTTCATGCTGTTCCTTAGGTTCAATAAATTGCTCTTGTTGCTGACAACATTCAACTCTTAAATTGCTAACTTCCTTTTAGAAAGACAATAACAATCAAATCTCAAACTCTCTCCCACACAATAATGTTATTTTGTTCACTGATACTTGTGTGTCTTTCAGAGACAAAGTTCATCATCAACTGCTGAACCAGAGTTGTTGGAATGTGCTTTAAAATATGGTGAAGCTCTGAACTTGCCTTTTGGCATCAAACTCGAATCCGTCGGATCTTCACTGTGGGGTGGGTGGGGAAAAAAAAATCACTGTTACTGCGTTTCTTTAAAGCACTCACATTTGGGCCATACAATAGGTCAATAGTAACTAACAGTGACAATTGAATCATTGCATAGTTTGATAACACTGCCAACCAGCAGATATAAATGTTGGTGCTGCACTTTGTGCTGCAAATCTATTTTACAGTGATGCAGTTTACTATACCATCTATGCCTTCCCTTGGAATTGGAATGCATATAAATAAATGTATACTTGCACCTGATGTAGCAAGTCCAAAAAAGGTCTTGGTGCTTTGTGTTTTTCTTTAAATGATGCAATTGAGAAAGTCAATGTCAAGTTAACTCATTTCTTCCACTACACCAATATGAAAATGTATCAAAAATAAAAGTAAATGGGCTTATTGATAGTCAGTGGTGTGAAAATTATTTTTGCCTCAAAATAAATAGGTAAAATAGAGCCTCAAAGCACACCAAGGGATAGACCTTAATTAGATTTTTACAAAATAAATTGGGGGATGAAAGTTATGCTTATCAAGGTCAAGGGTCTTTCTGGTCTGGGGAATGGAACATCTTGTCACTTTTTGCTGGCACTTCCAGCGTTAAGCACTCCCAGGTTAGGTATAACATGGCCAGATGCAACTTCATCTACTTATTGTTATAACAATGTGCCTTGACCAGAGGTTTGCCCTGTACTGCAAAACTGACATTTTGCATTTCCCACATCAGCCATCCTTTCCATCCTATGACTGAGAAAATCAATTTTATACCATTTGTTATGAAACCATCAATAATGTTTTTACTGATATGCATCTGATATTCGACAAAGCAATGCAGTATTTCCACCTTCACCATAAATCTATTTAATTGCTGGTGCCTGAACACTCCATTAATTCTGTTTCGATCCCCTCTTTCATAGGATTCAGAGTAGAAAGAATAAGGCGATTAAGGCATCAAGGAAAATGTGTCTGCATTGTCGTGAGACAAAAGGAACACGATTCATCTTGTAATGCATGAGTGTTAATGCACTATCAAGAAGAAGAAAGCATGTTATGTTTATTGTATAACATGTTGGACAATTTCATGTCTTTGTAATCTCTTCTTCATTTTTTTATCCATAGTTGTCATGTTTAGAGGGAGTCAACTCTGTCTTCATCTTAAATGGAAAAGGTTGAAAAATATTAGTTATCTAATGGCATTGGTGAATAAGTGAAGCTATGTCTACTCTTTGATGTTTTGTTAAAGAATTACTTGTGTGCCATTCAAGCAAAAAGAGAAACAGATAAATGTCACTACAGAGCTGATTCCTCAACTAGCCAATAGACTCTGAAACATTCTTGATCAGTGAGGCAACGATTGATGAGAAATTCTCACAACTCAGTGTTTTCCAAAAATCCAACACTTGCAAAGTATTATAACAAATGTTAACATCTTATTGGAGTACTTTTCCTGTTGGTGTTTGTGTTTGCAATATTTTGTGTTTAAGTAGTTAGTGCTGACAACATCTTTGGGAATCGGCTGGGAAAGACTACTGAGCCCAAATTTAACAATCGATTCAACAATTTATTTAGTTTGCTGATTTATTCTGGCTGAATTGAATAGTCAAAATACTGAAATATTGTAGGTGAAAGAAATAGATCGTATGATTATTTGGAATGTCAAAGTACTTATTCCTGGATATAATTTATTCTCAGAATGTGAGTACTGCTGGCAAAGCCATATTTATTGCTCATCCCTAGCTGCCCTGAGATCGTGATGGTTGCTGCCTTCTTTTACAGCTGCAGTCCGTATGGTAGTTGTGCTCCCACAATTGTGTTACTGACCAAAGAAAGAAAGATTTATAGTGCCTTTCACAACCTCAGGACATCCCAAAGCGCTTTACAATGGAGTACTCTTGAAGTGTAGTCACTGTGTAATGTAGGAAACGCGGCAGCCAATTTGTGAGCAGCAAGCTCCCACAAACAGCAATGTGATAATGTGATAATTGCTTTTAGTGGTGTTTGTTGAGGGATAAATGTTGGCCAGGACCCCAGGGAGAACTCCCTTGCTCTTTGGAATAATGCCATGGGGTCTTTTACATCTACCTGAATGGGCAGATGCGACCTCGGTTTAACGTCTCATCTGAAAGGAATCTCAATATATGTTCAAGTGAGGATGGTACTTGACTTGAAGGGGAACCCTGAGGTGATGGTGTTCCCAAAACATTGCTGCATAGCAAGCAATTGCGGTGCATCTTGTAGATTGCACATACTACTGAGAATCCCTACGTGGTCAGTTTTCAGTAAAATATTAAAATGTCTACGTGGCAAAGAAGCAGAATGCAAAATGGTTAGAAAGGGTTAATTAGTTAGTAACTGAGATTGATACAAGTGGCCTGGCCCTCCTGCTGGGCCATATGTTTGCTTAGTCAGCAGGCCTGCATTGTCTTATCAATGATAGGTCTTTGATGTGAGTCAAGGACTGGTCTGAATGTCTCCATGTTTATGGCAGATCAATATAGGGAACGAGCTTAGCCAAAGTTGAAAGACATTCCAGGTTGGGAGATAAGGAACAGAAGGAACAGGGAAGAACATTCTAAGTTGGAAAGTGAGGAAGTTATCCCCTTTGATGTCTAACAGCAGCATGATCAGCACATGGACGATTTATGATTGGTCGGAAATAATGTAACCTCGCATGGCAACCTGTGCCCGGCTTATGATTGGTGTTGACCCTCGTTAAGTATGTTCCAACCCTATTGATTTGTATAAAAACGTGTGGATTTCTGTATGTTTCTTGTTCTTGCTCTGCCAGCATAGAGGGACTCTATCAGGAGTCCAAATCAATGCTGCAGACTAAGAACCCTGCTATTAAAGATGTGTTGGACTTTAAAATGTATTCGACTTCAGTTATTACTGAACCAGACTGAGGGGAAAGAATCCGGATCGTCACTACAAGAGAGGCTTTGGGGAGTCAAGAGGTGAGTCACTCGCAGCATATCCAGTTAAGCTTCTAGTCACCAACTGCCCCAAGATGTTGATTATGTGAGGCCATTGGAAATCAGGGGTGTTTGCTAGGCTTTCTCTTGTTGCAAATGGTCACTGGCACTTAGTGGTGTGGATGTTACCCACCACTTTTCTGCCCAAACCTCGATGTTGTTCATGTGCTGCTGGGTGTCCGTAAAGTGACTCAAAATTGTGTTTAATTTCACAGCTCCATGCAACACTCTCCACCCCAGCTCCGTAATGGTGCAGGAGAAGATCGCCGAATATAAAGCCTTCTATTGCGGGCTCCCGCCTTTGCCGGACGGCCTATTGGTTTGTTTTCAAATAGTCCTGCTCTTGTTTGAGCAGTGCTGTCGGATCTTTTACCTGTAGTTGAGGGGGCAAATGGGGCCTTGTTTTAACGTGGTATCAGCAAGATAGCGCCTCTGACAATGTAGCACTTCAGTATTTCACTGAACTGCCAGCCAGTATTATGTGCTCATGTTCTGGAGTAGAGCTTGAACCCATAACCTTCTAACTCAGGCAGGATGCTACCACTGAACCAAACCTGACACTGTTCTTTTATGTGCAAGTTTTAGCTAAAAACTAGATGTGAGTATAAAGCAGGTAGTAGTATTTTATACACGCACTTAGTTTTTGATTATAAATAGCCAACAGATGAATATACCTCAGTGTTCAGACTATTTGCGTACTGATTGGGGTTCACTCAATCCTTTCCAATTCAAATCCCATATCTAACCTCCTTTTCATCTCCAAGGTCCTTGAACACATTGCCAGTTCAATCAATGCTCATGCAGCTTTGTGCTTACCTCTCAAAATTCCCTCTTTAAATCTCTACACAGCAGGAAGACAGCCTAAATAAATCACTAATGATGTCCTCTGTGATTATGACTATGTCGCATTCTCTCTCTCTGTCTTGCTTGACCTTTCTGTGGTGTTGCACACAGTCATCCATTCCTGTATCCTATATTGTGTTTCCACTGTAGGACCACCCAGGCCTGGTTCCATTCCTACGTGTCTTGACAAAGTCATCACATCTTCAACAGTGGTTTCTCTTTCCACCCTACCTACCTCTCTGGAGTACCCCAAGATTCCATTCTTGGTCCATCCTCTTTAGTGTTTATGTGAGGATCCTTGGAGACAATATCTGCAGACATGGTTCAGTTTTTAAATGTATATGCATCCAGCTCTACCCTTTCACTATCAGCTCAATTCCATGATCAGCTCTGCCATTTGCAGACAGCCTTTATGACATCAAGTGGTTGGATGAGCCAAAGTATTCTCCAGTTGAACTGTCATCTCATTTGGCTCCTGTCTAAAAACTCTCTATACCTTTACTCTTGACTCCATTGCCTTCTCGAGCTGCTCACTTAGATTAAAATATAGAGGATATGCAACTTCATTGTCCTGTTTGAATTGGAGTTCAAACCTCACATCCTATCCATTGTAAAGATGATATCTTTCCTCCTCTGGAGGATTGTCCATCTTTGCCCCTACCTTATCTCCACCGGATACCCTCTGTGAGTAAAATGTGTTGTAAAGTTACTTGCATCTTATGCACATTTTGTAAAGTGATAGTTAAGTAATAGAAATTGTGAGGCCTGTATCTTTCAGTATCTGTAAGATAAGTAATATTTTTACCTCAAAACGGTGATAATATATCTATAATGGGCCAGAAATCGCTCCGAGTGGCGAGGCAACGCTCACCGCAGCTCCCGCAAATTAAGTTAACGAAAATACTTACTGCGGGCTCTGTGGCATTGAATTGCTTGAATGCGAACTTTAAAAAAAATGTGGGCTATCAACCCAGCCTCTGAGCAGCTTGAGTTGCCGTGCGGCTGGAAAAGTGTGTGAGGAGAAGACACGCCCACAGAACCTGTCGGGAAGAGAAGCCACGCCCACAGATTCAGGCTACACTGCTCAACCAGGCAAGCAGACTTCATTCATTTAAATTTAATATTCTATATGTCATTGTAAATAAAAATTTTAATTTTTTTGCTAAAAAGTCAAAGAAATAATTGAATTAAAGAGACAGAAGGGAAAAGTAAAATAAAAGCTTAATTTTTAATTTAAATTTTATTTTTTAAAAAAAACTATTAAAATAAGGAGTAATATGAGACTTCACATTTTTAAAAGTTAATTTTTAGTTGTTTGGTAGTCATTAAGACTTACCATGTGTTATGTTAGACACTTTTATTGAGTACTATAGCAGTACTCAATATAGAAGATTCATATTCATGAAAAGTTTATGGTAAGTTCTTAATTTTTGTGGCAGCTGTAATTTTCTTGCATTCTGTCTGTACATTTCTAGGTCTCCACTTTGTAGACTCCCAAGGTTTTGAGTTCAATGTTTGACTTATCAAGGTCAAGATACACATTGGACTCTCCCGAGCAAATGTTTTGCTGACTGAGTTGCTGTGTGACAATGTTGATATGAGGGAATGGGGACAATCACAAGACTCCGAGAGGAAGAAACTTTAATTTGACTGGTTTAGAAAGCATCCATGAAAATTAAAAACTCCCAGCTGATAAGTATCCCATAGTCACTACATTGTTCCTCACATTGGACAACTGGTATGTGGTTCTTAGTGTTGTTTAATGGTATTATGGCAGTCTGCTCATACTTAGGATAAGACAAACATTAACTCTTTGAATTTATTTAACTAATGGTTTAGGAGAAACTTTTTAAAAAATGGCCTCTGCTGACTGTTGTAAAAGCTTTGTTTAAAATGATTTGTGAAGCAATCACATCTGTAAAGTGCTTTGCCTTAGGATTCTACATAATGTCTATATTGCAGAAAAAGGCACTAAACTATAATGAATCTCTATGAAAGTAACATTCCAGTATACAATCTGATCACATGAATCTTTTAAGCAGTTTGTGATGATTTATTTTGGATTGTAGATTATGGTCAATAAAACAATATTCAGGCCTTAAATGCAAAGTACAACAATGCCACAATATGAATATCAGACAAAATGGGAGTGAAAAAGTATATTTAGAAATGTATTCCTCTAATATACTAGCTCTCCCATCATGGTATTTGAATAACGCCAACATTTTTTCACTATTAAGCAGAAAGGAAACAGTTTGGTTTTAACCTGTCCATCAGAATATGATTTAAGTATCTATGAAGGGAACATCATTAAAAGAAAAGACAGCAAAGCAATTGGCTTCCAATAGTCAGCGTATATTCTAGCTGTGCAATAGACTCAGCCCAGTAGCATTAAAAATTGACAGCATAGTCTTTTATACTTGTGTATATATGAACATACAAAATTGATGGGCAGGAAAAGACCAACTGGTCCATCAAGCTTGCCCCACACCTCATGATGGCTGGGGCATCAGGACTAGACACCCACTCCCCAGAGCCATGTAATCTCCTGGGAGAGGCAAAAAAAAAGTGAAAAGTCCCAGGGCCAATAAGGAAAAAAAATAATCTGGAGAATTCCTCTCCGACCCCCTCCAATGATCAAAACCAGTCCAGGAGATCACATGGACCAAGTATTATCTGTAAAGACACCTTACCTTCTATATGATGCGATCTCTGCCCCAGTCAGGAACCGGTCCAGCTCCCTCTTGAAGGTATGATGTGGAGATGCTGGTGATGGACTGGGGTTCCTGGATCACAATGTCTTCACCTTCAATAACCAGTTCTTTACCCAAACACACGGAACAGCCATGGGGAACAAATTCGCACCCCAATACGCCAACATTTTCATGCACAAGTTCGAGCAGGACTTCTTCACTGCACAGGACCTCCAACCAACACTATACACCAGATACATCGACGACATTTTCTTTCTATGGACCCACGGTGAGGAATCACTAAAGAGACTACACGATAACATCAACAAGTTCCATCCCACCATCAAGCTCACCATGGACTACTCCTCAGAATCAGTTTCTTTCTTGGACACACGAATCTCCATCAAAGACGGGCACCTCAGCACCTCACTCTACCGCAAGCCCACAGACAACCTCACGATGCTCCACTTTTCCAGCTTCCACCCTAACCACGTCAAAGAGGCCATCCCCTATGGACAGGCCCTGCGAATACACAGGGTCTGCTCAGACGAGGAGGAACGCGATGGACACCTACAGACGCTGAAAGACGCCCTAGTAAGAACAGGATATGATGCTCGACTCATCGATCGACAGTTCTGACGGGCCACAGCGAAAAATCGCGTAGACCTCCTCAGAAGACTAACACGGGACGCAACCAACAGAGTACCCTTTGTCGTCCAGTACTTCCCCGGAGCGGAGAAACTACACCATGTTCTCCGCAGCCTTCAACATGTCATCAATGATGACGGACACCTCGCTATGGCCATCCCCACACCTCCACTACTCGCCTTTAAACAGCCACCCAACCTCAAACAGACCATCGTTCGCAGCAAATTACCCAGCTTTCAGGAGAACAGCGTCCACGACACCACACAACCCTGCCACGGTAACCTCTGCAAGACATGCCAGATCATCGACACAGATACCACCATCACACGAGAGGACACCACCCACCAGGTGCACGGTTCATACTCCTGTGACTCGGCCAACGTTGTCTACCTCATACGTTGCAGGAAAGGATGCCCCAGAGCATGGTACATTGGCGAGACCATGCAGACGCTGCGACAACGGATGAACGGACACCGCGCAACAATCGCCAAACAGGAGGGTTCTCTCCCTGTCGGGGAACACTTCAGCAGTCATGGACATTCAGCCACCGACCTTCGGGTAAGCATACTCCAAGGCGGCCTTCGAGACACACGACAACGCAAAATCGTCGAGCAGAAATTAATAGCCAAGTTCCACACCCATGAGGACGGCCTCAACCGGGATCTTGGGTTCATGTCACACTACACGTAACCCCACCAGCGAACAAATGTTATCTGTTTTAATATAACGGGTCATTGACTGTCTTCCTTCTCTCTCTCTCTCTCTTTTTTTTTGGGGGTTGTATATTCAGTGGCCTTTTAGATGACACCTTTCTGTCTGCTCACTGTGATTGCCTTGGCAACGGGCAGTAATCACCAGGCATTGTTCTATGTTTTTCAAATGCGAAGGATTCGAAAATATCATTTCCACCATCCGCCCGACGAAGGAGGAAGCCTCCGAAAGCTTGTGGAATTTAATTTAAAATAAATTTGTTGGACTATAACTTGGTGTTGTAAAATTGTTTACTCTTGAAGGTATGCAGAGAGTCAGCACCCACCACACCAGCCGGCAATGTATTCCAGAGGCTCACTACTCTCTGGGAAAAGAAAAACTGCCTAACATCCAGTCTATTCCTACTCTTACATAGTTTTAAACCAACAAGTATGTGTGTGTAAGTGTAATCTACCTTTATAGTTAAAAAGTTTGTGCCTAGCGCATGTCTGAGTGCTTGAGAAAATGTAGTTCACACATGATAACAAAAAATGTCACACTTGCAAAGGGTCACATTCCCTCTCAATACCAGCACCAAGCTCCAGAATGGGGGGCAAACAGAAAGACAGAGTACATAAAAAGAATCAGAGAGTGGGAAGTAAGAAAAGAAACAGTTATATGAAGACAGACACAATTTTTATTTTGTCCATAACCAAAGTTAAAGGAGATCCCCCAGTATGATATAATATTACATTGAAAATGTGGTGGTATAATGTACCTGTTGTAAAACATCATGTCCTCCAATTTAGTGTGAACAATGCCACAGAAAATCCACCAGAGTATATATTGCAACATGTTGATGCAGGCCCAGGACCCAGTGGTCAATTGGACATACAAACTAGATTTTAAAACAAGTGAGGTTTATTCAACCACGTTGTGTCTTTACTTGCAGTGATGAACAAGACAGTGCTAGGTATTACTTTCCAGTCTCCCTCTTATTCATCCCTATTCCTTCCTTTCACCAACAGAACCATTTCCCTGTCTTTTATCCTTACAGGCTGGGAGTCGTTCCCGATTAAAGGTCAATGATTTCTTAAAACTAAACCGCCTTTTATATAAATTCTTAAAGTTGTATCACTATCTCGGATACAGAGCTCCCAACATCCTATGGCTTGCATATTGTCCTTCTCACCCTGTTATATATCCCCCCCACCAGCAAAGAGCCAGAGGCTTGAGCGATTTCTGTTGTAAGGCACGACATTCGAGGGAGGGCACCCGCGTTCCCATGCGCTGACCCAGCTCTTTGTGCAATTGTAAAGGCATATAGTTGGAGGGACAAAAACCAACATGTAACCCATGCATTCTTTACCTTATTCGTTCACACCCACCTAAGGGAGGCATGATCCTCTACCAGCCAGAAGGTTCTCCCTAATAAATAACACTTTAGTGTCTCCCACCCACCATTTGTTCTCTAAACACTCCTTCTCGACTATAGCATAGTTGCGTTCTCGAGGTAGCAACTTTCTACTCAGGTACGTTATGGGATGCTCGGCCCCTTCGATAACCTGGGATAGTACTGCCGCTAACCCAATATCCGATGCATCCGTCTGGAGGATGAACTCCCAGGAGAAATCCGGAATGATCAGTACTGAGTCGGAGCATAAGGCATCCCGGAGGTCCCCAAATGTAATTCCCCCTCTAGGGTTCCATCGGACTATATTTGCCTCCCAAGATTTGATTAGATCTGTCAAAGGGGCTGCTCTGGTGATGAAGTCTGGGATCATTCACCGATAATATCTGACAAGGCCCAGAAAAGTATGTTCTTGTGTTTTTGTGGTGGGTCTGGGCCATTTCCTGGGCCTCTACTTTGTCAAGTTGGGGTTTAACTAGTCCGTCCCTGACTGCAAGTAACACACCCCAACAAACCCAAATGGCATTTCTCTCTTGGCCGTCAAACCTGCCTTTTTTAAGCTATCCAGTAGCACTTCTGATTTTTGTTGATGGGACTTCAAGGAGGAATTGGTTCGGGTACAGAGTAAACATGTTCCCATAAGGGGGAAAGAAAGGGCATCCAAAGCTACAGCTCCATTTTGTGGAGTATCAAAAGGCTCAAAGACTTGGATGAAGGGACCGAATGTATGGTTGCTAAAGGTAGGTAGGAAAGTAAGCTGTGGAGGGGACATAAGGGGCTCGATTTTACCGGCGGGTTTCCTGTGCGTTTCCAGCGGTGGGGCCTCGAAAATCCCGATCTCCAGGCACGTGACCGGATCGCGCCACGATCCCGCCCACTTCTGGGTTCCCCGATGACGTGCGGGGGTGCGTGCGTAGCCCCCGCTGGTGGGAATCCCGCAGGCAATTAAAGCCAGCGGGATGCCACTTGACAGTATTTATTTCGCTTGTTCAGGTCATTAACTGACCTGATTAAGGGACTGTGTGTGATTTTGGAGAAACATGGGACTGTTTCACAAACTGGGGGAAACAGTCCTAGTTGAACTGGACGTGTTGCAGCCGTCAGCCTGTGGCAGCTGCAAAGGTCCATTTGACAGGTGGGGGGGGGGGGTGGGGGGGGGGGAGACCCTCAGCCATTGCAGGAGGCCGCTCTGTCACTTGGGACAAAGTGTGGCCTCCACCACCCCCCTCCTGACGGTCAAAGTCACCAACCTGCACACTCACCCCGGGGTCCGGAGACATGTGCCTACCTTGCGGACCCCCTCAGATGTACATATTGCGGATGGGGGCCGTCGTAGCTGCAGTCATGACCTCCTCGGAGGGCGAACAGAATCACCAGCCTCACCAGCCTCGCCATCCACGCCGTCCACCTCTGACACATGGAGCTCCACAACAGAGTGCTGTGACACATCCACCTGTACAGCAGGAGGGAGGGCTACCGCAGAGAGAGACGCGTCGCAGAGGGCACTACCCTCACCACAGGGTCCACAGACCGAGGCGCAGCTCCCCGGACCTCTCTGAGCAGCAGTGCACACGGAGGCGCAGATTCACTCGACATGTAGTCGTGGACATCTGCAGCCTCTTTCATGCCGAGCTGCTCCTGGCTGGCCCCAGCACCATCTGCTTACCTGTCGCTGCCAAAGTCACCACTGCCCTCCACAAGTTCTCCTCCGCATCCTTCCAGGGTGCAGCCGGGTACACTGCCAATGTCTCTCAGTCGTCTGCGTGGAAGAGCCCTGCAAATACACCTGCACCTGACACAATGGGTGGCATCAGTGGTGGGTCCTCCTAGTGATACCCAGGAGCGGGCATTATTGCACAAAACAGACAGGATTCGCGGAGACATGGCAGTGGTGGTGCCAATATAATGTGATGTGAGTTGTTCTGAAATTCAATATAGGTAACACCCATGACAAACCCTCAAACACCCTTGTGCATCCCCTTCATGCTCACGACACGTTTGCCTTACGCTGCCTACTGCACATATGTGATGCATGCCCTGTGGCTGAAGCACAGGTGGTGGCAGGTTGAGTGAGGCTGGCCGTGAGGAAGATGCACGAGAGGGTGCGTATGGGATAGAGCCATGAGATTATATGAGGATTGGGTTGCGTGTTAGTGGCGGGGTGAGTACTCGCGAGGTGAGTAGGTGCAGGTAAGATGAGGATGGGGTTTGAGTGGGTATGAGGGGTGATGTGACAGAGTGGTGTTGGCGGTGCCGAAGGAGATGTGGGGTGGGGGCAGTGTTGTGGCAGACGGAGTGTAGGGGAAAGACTACGTGTTCTCACTGTGGCTGACCTACTGCGGTCATTGGAGCGCCTCCTGCACTGTATGCAGGTGGGCGATATGTTGGTGGTGCAGGTGACCTCCTCTGCCACCTCGAGCCAGGCCTTCTTGGTGGCAGAGGCAGGCCGCTTCCTCCCGCCGCCGGGTGGAAGATCTCTGTCCTCCCCCTCCTCCTCACCCCATCTGGTGATACCTGGGGTAAGGCATCATTAAACTGGGAGCAGCCTTCCCCCTGGGCTGCTCCATGCTGTAATATGTTCTATTGGTTGCAGCATCTGTCAGTGCAGGACTGCCCCTTTAACTAGAGAGCCTCCAGCTGACAGATCGTACTGCGCATGCGCAGCCCGCCCGACGCGCAGACCAGCAGCGCGGAGCCCGGAGGAGCAGGTAATTGGATCCCATTAGTGGTTTGCCTGCTACGATCGCGCGGGCAACCCACTAATTTCACCGAGCGTGTTGACCACCCTCCCGAAACCCAACCCGCCGGAAACCCGCAGGCCTGCTAAAATCAGGCCCAAGGAGTCTGCAAAGGGATATCGATAGATTAATGAGTGGGCAAAAATTTGGCAGATGGAGTATAATGTGGGAAAATGTGAACTTGTCCACTTTGGCAGGAGGAATAGAAAAGCAGTGTATTATTTAAATGGAGAGATTGCAGAACTGAGAGGGATCTGCGTGTCCTAGTACGTGAATCACAAAAAGTTAGTAAGCAGGTACAACAAGTGATTAGGAAGGCAAATGAAATGTTGTAATTTATTGCAAGAGGAATGGAATATCAAAGTAGAGACATTTGCTACAGTTGTACAGGGCATTGGTGAGACAACATCGAGAATACTGTGTGCAGTTTTGGTCTCCTTATTTAAGAAAGGACATAATTGCTTTGGAGGCAGTTCAGAGAAGGTTCACTCGACTGATTCCTGGGATGAGGGGGTTATCTTATGAGTGGTAAATGCTGAGAGGATGTTTCCCCTTGTGAGAGAGACTAGAACTAGTGGACACAATTTTAAAATAAGGGGTCTCCCATTTAAGACGTAGATGAGGAGAATTTTTTTCTCTGAGGGTCGTAATTCTGTGGAACTCCCTTCCCCAGGGAGCGATAGAGGCAGGGTCATTGAATATTTTTAAGGCTGAGTTAGATAGATTCCTGATTAACAAGGGAGTCCAAGGTTATAGTAGGTAGACAGGAAAGTAGGATTGAGGTCACAATCAGATCAGCCATGATCAAATAATGATGTGGAGATGCCGGTGATGGACTGGGGTTGACAATTGTAAACAATTTTACAACACCAAGTTATAGTCCAGCAATTTTATTTTAAATTCACAAGCTTTCGGAGGCTTCCTGCTTCGTCAGGTGAACGATGTGAAAAATCGTCACATCGTTCACCTGACGAAGGAGGAAGCCTCCGAAAGCTTGTGAATTTAAAATAAAATTGCTGGACTATAACTTGGTGTTGTAAAATTGTTTACAATGATCAAATTAAATTGCAGAGCAGGCTCGAGGAGTCAAATGGCCTACTCCTGCTCTTAATTCGTATGTTTGTATGCTCCCAGGATGACTATAGATATAGAGATTAAAATGAAACAGAAAAAAGAAGCTTATGATGAATGCAAAGTTCATAATACAGTAGAGAACCACGTTGAATATAGCAAGTACAGAGGAGATCTAAAAAAGGAATAAGAGGGGCAAAGAGAGAGTATGAGAATAAATGGCTAACATAAAAGGGAACCCAAAAGTATTTTATACACATATAAATAGTAAAAGGGTAGTCAAAGGAAGTGTGGGACCAATTTGGGACAAAAAAGGAGATCTTCTTGTGGAGGCAGAGGGCATGGCTGAGGCAGTAAATGAATACTTCACATCCGTCTTCACTAGAGAAGACAATGCTGCCATTGTAGCAGTAAAGAAGGAGGTAATAGTGATATTGGATAGGGTAAAAATAGATAAAGAGGAGGTACTTATAAGATTTGCAGTACTCAAAGTAGAAAAGTCACCCGGTCCAGATGAGTTGCATCCTAGTTTACTGAGGGAAGTATGGATAGAAATTGCAGAGGCTCTGGTCAATGCTCCTTAGATATGGGGATGGTGCCAGAGAGCTGGAGGATTGCAAATGTTACACCCCTGATCAAAAAAGGGGAGAGGGTTAAACCTGGCAATTACAGGCCAGTCAGCCTAACGTCATGGTGGGGAATGTTTTAGAGACATTAATCCTGGACAAAATAAATTGGCACTTGGAAAAGTATGAGCTAATAAATAAATAAAAGTCAGCATGGATTTGTTAAAGGAAAATTGTGTTTGACTAACTTGATTGAGTTCTTTGATGAAGTAATGGAGAGGGTTGATGAGGGTAATGCGGTTGATATTGTGTATATGGACTGTCAAAAGGCATTTGATAAAGTACCACATAATAGACTTGTTAGCAAAATTAAAGCCCAAACGGACAGTGGCAGCTTGGATACAAAATTGGCTAGGGGACAGAAAGCAGAGAGTTGTTTTTCAGACTAGAGGGAAGTACACAGTGGTGTTCCCCAGGGGTCAGTATTAGGATCACTGTTCTTTTTGATATATATTAATGACCTGAACCTGGGTATAGAGGTTAGAATTTCAAAGTATGCAGAGCATACAAAACTTGGAAATGTGGTAAACAATGTGGAGAATAGTACCAGACTTCAGGAGGACATAGACAGACTGGTGAAATGGGCAGACACATGGCAGACGAAATTTAACGCAGAGAAGTTTGAAGTGATGCATTTTGGTAGGAAGAACGAGGAGACACAAAATAAACTAAATGGTACAATTTTAAAGGGGGTGCAGGAATAGAGACCTGAAGATGGCAGGACAAGTTGAGAAGGCTGTTAAATAAGCATATGGGACCCTGGGATTTATTACATATGAACATACAAATTAAGAGCAGGAGTAGGCCATTCGGCCCCTCGAGCCTGCTCTGCCAATTGATAAGATCATGGCTGATCTGATTGCAACCTCAACCCTAGTTTAAATAATATACTGCTTTTCTATTCCTCCTGCCAAAGTGGACAAGTTCACATTTCCCCACATTATACTCCATCTGCCAAATTTTTGCCCACTCACTTAACCTATCTATATCCCTTTGCAGACTCGTTATGTCCTCTTCACAACTTACTTTCCTACCTACCTTTGTGTCATCAGCAAATTTAGCAACTATACATTGGTCCCTTCATCCAAGTCATTGATATCGATTGTAAATAGTTGAGGTCCAAGCACTGATCCCTGTGGCACTCCACTCGTTACATTGTATCAACCTGAAAATGACCCATTTATGCCAGCTCTCTGTTCCCTGTTAGCTAAACAATCCTTTATCCATGCTAATATGTTAACCCCTATACCATGAGCTCTTATTTTGTGTAGTCGCCTTTGATGTGGCACCTTGTCAGAATCCTTCTGGAAATCCAAGTGCACCACATCCACAGGATCCCCTTTATCCACGTTGCTTGTTACTTCCTCAAAGAACTCGAATAAAGAGTTCAAGCACGATTTCCCTTTCACAAATCCATGTTGATTCTACTTGATCGCATTGAGATTTTCTAAGTGCCCTGCTATAACCTCCTCAATAATAGATTCTAGCATTTTCCCCATGACAGATGTTAGCAGCTAACTGGCCTGTAGTTTCCTGCTTTCTGTCTCCCTCCTTTCTTGAATAGAAGAGTTACATTTGCCCTTTTCCAATCTGATGGGACCCTTCCAGAATCTAGGGAATTTTGGAAAATTAATACCAATGCATCTACTATCCCTGCAGCCACTTCTTTTAAGACCCTAGGATGAAGTCTGTCAGAACCTGGGGACTTGTCAGCTTTTAGTTCTAATAATTTTTTCAGACTCCTTTCCCTGGTGATTGTAAATGTTTTAAGTTCCTCCCTCCCTTTATCTCTTGATTCACAATTATTTCTGGCATGTTATTTGTATCCTCTACAGTGAAGACGGACCCAAAATATCTGTTCAATTCATCCGCCATTTCCTTATTCTCCATTATTAATTCCCCAGACTCACTCTCTAAAGGACCAACGCTCACTTTACTTACTCTTTTCCTTTTTGAATACCTGTAGAGACTCTCACTATCTGTTTTTATATTTCTAGCTAGCTTTCTCTCCTTCTCTGATGTCTCCCTCCTTATTATTATTTTAGTCATTCTTTGCTGTTTCTTATATTTTGTCCAATCTTCTGACCTGCCACTAATCTTCGCTGAATTGTATGCTTTTTCTTTCAATTTGATACTATCTTTAACTTCCTTAGTTAGCCACGGATGGTACGTTCTTCCCCTAGAGTCTTTCTTTCTCACTGGAATGTATCTTTGCTGAGTGTGATGAAATATCTCATCAAATGTCTGCCACTGCATCTCTACTGACATATCCCTTAACCTAAGTTCCCAGTTCATTTTAGCCAGTTCTGTCTTCATGCCCTCATAATTGCCCTTATTTAAGTTTAAAATACTAGTCTTAGACTTACTCTTCTCTCCCTCAAACTGAAACGAAATTCAATCATATTGTGATCACTGCTACCCAGAGGCTCCTTTACAATGAGGTAATTAATTAATCCTGACTCATTGCACATTACCTGATCTAGAATAGCCTGCTCTCTGTTGGCTCTAGAACTTGCTGCTCGAAGCAACTGTCCCGAAAGCACTCTATGAACTCATCTTCCAGGCTACCTTTGCCAATCAGATTCTTCCAATCTATATGTAGATTAAAATCACCCATGATTATCGCTGTTCCTTTAGCCAAGCCCCCATTATTTCTTCCTGTATATCCTGTCCTACAATGTGGTTACTGTTTGGGGGCCTATAAACTGCACCCAAAAGTGACTTTTCGCCTTTACTATTTCTTATCTCTACCCAAACTGATTCTACATCTTGATCTTTAGAACTAAAAGAGGTAATGAGTACAAAAGCAAGGAAGTTATGCTAAACCACTGGTTAGGCCTCAGGTGGAGTATTTTGTTCAATTCTGGGCACCATATTTTAGGAAGGATGTCAAGGTCTTAATTTGCAGAAGAGATTTACTAGAGTGGTAAGCAAAATACTGCAGATGCTGGAAATCTGAAATAAAACCAGAAAATGCTGGAGAAGCTCAGCAAGTGAGGCAGCATCTGTGGAGAAAGAAACAGAGTTAATGGGGTCGATTTTCGGATGGCCAAGCAGGTGCATTCGTGGTGGAGGGGCTGCCAAATTCGGGATTCCCTGGGCGGGTCCGGAGCGCGGCTCCAACCCACCCACTTCCGGGTTCCCCAATGACGCGCTTAGATGCGCGTGCAGCCCTCGCATGCGGGACTCCCACCAGCAATTAAAGCCGGCAGGATCTCACTTAAACCAATTAATGTGATAGTTCAGGTTGTTTGCAGACCTGATTGGGAGGATATTTTAGGAGGGGTGGGATTTTCATCTCAACTGAGTGTGTTTCCCGTACTGGGGGAAACACTCCCAGTTGAAATGGATGTGTTGCAGCCACCAGCCTGTGGCAGCTGCAAAGGTCTATTTGACAGGTATGGGCAGGGCGGGGGGGGGGGGGGTGGAGACCCTCATTGCAGGAGGCCACTCTGTCACTTTGGACAAAGTTTGGCCTGCACCACCCTCCTCCTAACACTAAAATTCACAATCTTGGAACCTCAACCCCAGTGTGCAGACACATTTACCTACCTTGCGGACCCCCTCAAACGTACATCTTCCGGATGGGGGCCGCCATAGCTGCAGTCATGACCTCCTCGGAGGGCGAACAGCATCACCAGCCTCGCCGGCCACGCCATCCACCTCCGACACATGGAGCTCCACAACACAGTGCTGTGACACATCCACCTGCACAGCAGGAGGGAGGGCAACCGCAGAGAGAGATGCATCGCAGAAGGCACTACCCTCGCCACAGGGTCCACAGACCGAGGCTCAAATTCCTGGACCTCTCTGAGCAGCAGTGCATATGGACGCTCAGAGTCACTCGACATGTAGTCGTGGACATCTGCAGCCTCCTTCATGCCGAGCTGCTCCCGGCTGGTCCAAGCACCATCTTCTTACCGATCGCTGTCAAAGTCACCACTGCCCTCAACAACTTCTCCTCCGCATCCTTCCAGAGTGCCAGCGGGGACATCGCCAGTGTCTCTCAGTCGTCTGCACAAAAGAGCCCTGCAAATACACCTACACCCACTCTGCAGTGACACAATGGGTGGCATCAGGTGTGGGTCTTCAGTGTGATCCTCAGGAAAGGGAATTATTGCACAAACCAGACAAGATTTGCAAAGACGTGGCAGTAGCAGTGATAACAAATTTTAATGTGCTTGGCAAAACAAACAGAACTAAATGAAAAACATGACATTCTGTCATACACCCTTGTGCATCCCCTTTGTGCTCACAAAACCTTCGCCTTACGTTTACGGGAACCCCTATGTGGTGCTTCCCCTGTGGCTTCAGCAGAGGTAGTGGCAGGTTGCTCTTGCCCATGCCCTGACCGATGAGATGCTTTGCGCGGACGCCCTCTGGGTTTCGGTGCCCGTGTCCAAAGACTGCTCCACCTGCACCTGTGCAGGGGCAGTCTCGGCCACTTGGAGGGGAGACAGCATTGCGGGTACTGGTTGAGAGGGGGACAATGGGTGAGACGTGTGAGCGCTTTGAGTGGCGTCCCCACTTCCATGTCCCCTTTCGCCATCATCCCTCTCCTGGCCCAGGCCCACATCACTCCTTCAACCCTGCAGGACGATAGTATGGAGGACTTGTGTGAAGCCTTGAAAGGCCAGTTGTAATGTATCTGTCAGCCTGTTTAAGGCGGCAGAATATTGCTCGCCTTGAATCCGAATGGCCGTTGTCAGGGCCTGAATGGACTCATTGTTGAGCTGTGCTTGAAGCTCGATGGAGGCTAGCCTTTCCTCCATCGCAGACATTCCTGCACCAACCCGCGACACTATCTCATAGATGCCTTCATGTCCCTGTGACAGTATCTCGGAGATACTCTCCTGTATCTATGCCACCATTCCACTCATGCAGGAGTTGGACTCCTCCATCCTCTTCGCGATTGTGGAGAGTGCGCGTGGCAACTGTTTCAGTACCTTGGCAATGTGCTGCTGGCCCTCGATGGCTGGCCCCCAGGGTTCAGCATCTGGCTCCAACTGAGCAGAGCCTGGAGAACAGTGCTCCCACCGACGCGGACTCTCCATGGCTGCCCCTGCCACCAGGGTGGTGGCAGGGGCAGCCATGCTCGTGTTCACATGTGCGTGGTGACTCACCATGAGCAATCCCAACTAACTGAGGACGGGGACCCACCGAGGTGTGTGTATCTGCGCTGGCGGATGGCTGGCTCAGATGTGACGATGCACCCTCAGAGACAGGCAGGTCCTCTGAGGAATCGCCCTCCACAGTCACGGCGTTCGCAGATGGCCCTGCAAGAGAACAGAAAGCAATATTAAGCATGTGGACAGATGTTGAGGTGCTGCAGATGCCAAGTGATGTTAAGATCATTCACTATCATGAGTGCTGAGTGTTAGATTTCTATCACCAGCCGTTTGTGCGCTCCCAGTCTCGGCGTCCGCCACGGACAGGCACTCCAGCGTGCGACTTATTTCTATTGCCTGCTGCTCCGCGTCTGTTAGGACCACCTCCAGTCCTTGCCCTCTCCTGGGCATTCTGGCATCTCTTCTTCTAACAAGGCAAAACACAGAGAGGCGTGATTGAGTGATGGTTGCATGGTGACCCACTGTATGCATTGGTGTGGGTGTGGTTGAGCGTGAGGGAGATGCATGGGAGGGTGCATGTGAGACATAGCCATGAGATTGTATGAGGATTGGGTTGCGTGGTCATGTTCGAATGGGAACTGGGGCGGTGAGTAAGTGCAGGCAAGGTGAGGATGATGGTTGAGTGGATGTGAGAACTGATATGAGAGCGTTGTGGTGGCAGTGCAGAAGGAGTTGTGTGGTGGTGGAGGTGATGTGGAAGACGGAGTGTGGGAGAATGCGTACGTATACTCACTTTGGCTGACCTGGTTAGGTCATTAAAGCGCTTCCTGCACTGGACCCAGGTTCGGCCGACATTGCAGCTGCTGACCTCCTCTGTCACCTCGAGCCAGGTCTTCTTGGTGGCAGAGGGAGGCCACCTCCTCCCATCAGATGGGAAAAACGTTTCCCTCCTATTTCTCACACCATCGAGCAGCACCTGGAGTGAGGAGTCTGAGAACCTTGAAGCAGCCTTGCCTCTGGCCTACTCCATTCTATTATTTTGGTTCTTGGATGCAGGAGGAGCATTGGAGGACTGCCCCTTTAAATAGGGCTCCTCCTGCTGACAGCCTATGATGCGGGTGCGCAGTGCGCCCGCTGCGCGAGTCTGCAACGGGAAACCTGGAAGCACGCGTAAGTACATTCAATTAGGCTGCGATCGTGTGCGGAGCACCCCGATTTCACTGGGCGCGTTACCCACGCTTGCAGTCGACCCCCCGCTGCCAATCCGCCTCCCTCCTAATATCAGGTCCAATGTTTCAGATTGAAGACCTTTCGTCAGAACTGGAAGATTTTAAAGAGTTAAAGTTTTTAAGCAAATACAGAGCCAGAGAAAGGCGGGAGGAGGAAAGAGAGGGGTGGGAAGGGTGGAAATTGGAAGCAAAGTTGATGAAATTTCCAATTTCCAATTTCCACCCTTCCCTCGCCTTCACATGGTCCATCTCCATTTCTCAACTTCTCCAACTCCATTTCTGGGGATAGGCTGTCAACCAATATCTACTATAAGCCCACCAACTCCCACAGCTATCTAGATTACATTTCCTCCCACCCCGCTTCCTGTAAGGACTCTATTCCCTTTTCCCTGCTTCTCCGACTCTATCGCAACTGTTCTGACAATGTCACCTTCCACACCAGTGCTTCCGATATGTCTCCCTCAACCGAGGATTACCCTCCACTGTAGTGCCCTCGACCGTGTCCATCCCATTTCCCGCACTTCTACCCTCATCCCTTTCCCTCCCCCCCAGAACCATGATAGGGTCCCCTTTGTCCTCACCTTCCACTCCACCAGCCTCCACATTCAATGTATCATCCTCCGCCATTTCTGCCACCTCCAGCACGATGCCACCACCAAACACATCTTCCCCTCCCCTCCCATTTCAGCATTCTGAAGGCACTGCTCCCTCCATGACACCCTGGTCCACTCTTCCATCACTCCCAACACCCACTATCTTCCCCACAGCACCTTCCCGTGCGAGCGCAGGAGATGCAACACCTGCTCTTTCACCTCCTCCCTTCCCACCGTTCAGGGCCTCAAACACTCCTTCCAGGTGAAACAGTGGTTTACTTGTATGTCTTTCAATTTAGTAAGCTCGAGTAACAGCACCTCATCTTTCGTTTTGGCACTTTACAACCTTCCGGACTCAACATTGATTTCAATAACTTCAGATCATAACCACTGCTCCCATTTTTTCGGCCAGCTGGTGCTGGTAATGGTTCTGCTGTTGCCATTCACAGCTACTCCTGACCAATCTTTTGTTTCTTAACCTGTCCCATTATCACCTTCCTCGCCTTGCATCATCATCCCTTTTGTCACTTAATCACTCTTGGCCTCTACCCTATCTTGCACCTTCCCTTTTGTTCTTTCCTCCCCTCCCCTCCCTCCCCCATGTCTTGCTTAAAAACTTTAAATTTTTATCATCTTCCAGTTCTGATGAAAGGTCTTCGATCTGAAATGTTAACTCTGTTTCTTTCTCCACAGATGCTGCCTCACTTGCTGAGCTTCTCCAGCATTTTCTGTTTTTGTTTACTAGAATAACTGAGGGACTTCAGTTATGTGGAGAGATTGGAGAAGCTGGGGTTGTTGTCCTTAGACCAGAGAAGGTCAAAGGGAGAATTGATAGAGGTGTTCAAAATCATGAATGGTTTTGACATAGTAATGAGGAGAAATTGTTTCCAGTGACAGAAAGGTCAGTAACCAGAGGACACAGATTTAAAGTGATTGGCAAAAGAACCAGAGGCGACATGAGGAAATATTTTTTTACGCAGCAAGTTGTAATGATCTGGAACGCACTGCCTGAAAGGGTGGTGGAAGCAGATTCAGTAGTAGTTTTGAAAGGGGAATTGGATAAATACTTGAAGGGGAAAAAATTCCCTTCACGTATTTATCCAATATATACTGGGGATATGGGGAAAGAGCAGGGGAATGGGACTAATTGGAAAGCTCTTTCAAAGAGCCGGCACAGGCACATTGGGCCGAATGGTCTCCTCCTGTGTTGTACCTACTGTGAAACTATGACTCCCGGTCATCGCTGTAGATTACGATATCATCTAGGTATGCAGTGGTGTACTGAGCATGAGGCCTCAAAATCCAATCCATTAACTGCTGAAAAGTGGCAGGAGCCCTGTGCAGCCCAAAAAGCATCACTCAGTACTGGTATAGCCCTCCAGGTGTTACAAAGGCCGTTTTATCTTTGGCAGAATCCGTTAACGGTATCTGTCAATACCCTTTCGTAAGGTTCAGGATAGACAAGAAGTTGACATTTCCCAGACGTCCAATTATCCACCCTAGGCATGGGGCAAGCATCAAACTTGGATGCGTAGTTTAATTCTCTAAAATCATTACAGAATTTCCACGACCCATCGGATTTTGGTACACTAACTATAGGATTTGCCCATTCACTGAGACTTTTCTATTACCCCGAGCTCTAGCATTGTCCTGATCTCTTGGGAGACCTCCTGTCTCTTCACCTCAGGGATCTGGTACGGTTTCACCGGGACCGTTTTCCCCAGAGGTGTTACGATATCATGTTTAATAACATGAGTTTGCCCTGGATCGAGAAGTAAAAACATCCAAATTTCTTTCGACTAATTTTAGCAGCTTTAGTTGCTGCTGTGCCGTTGGTTATTCAGCCAGGTGAACTTCCTGGGTTTCTCAGGTCTTAGTTTCCAAATGATGTTCCAGCTCGAAACTGAGGCCAAGACTCAGACAGAAGGCTCTCCTGATCTCTCCATGGTTTTAGCAGATTAGTATCATAGACCTACTCCTTCCGTCTTCTCCCAGGCTGACTAACTTTGTCGTTTACAGGCCCTACTTGTTCCACAATCTCGTATGGGCCCTGCCACTGAGTCACTAGTTTGCTCCTGGGCGTGGGAAGCAGAAGCAAAATTTGGTCACCCTGACGGAATGGCCTCACCCTGGCCTGCTTATTGTAGTAGACCTATTGTTTTTCTTGGGCCTTTTCCAGGTGTTCCCTTACTATAGGAGTGACTGTCTCCACCCTCTCCCTCATTTTCAGGATGTGTTCCACCACATTCCGCGAAGGACTATTCTGTTGCTCCCATTCCTCTCTAATAATATCTAGAAGCTCACGGGGTTGTCTCCCATGGAGAAGCTCGAAAGGTGAAAAGGCCATGGAGGCCTGGGGATCTTCTCCAATTGCAAATATTTTGTACGGTAACAAGCCATCCCAGTTCTTGCCATCTCTGTCTATTACTTTCTGTAATATACTTTTCAAACTTTTATTGAAACGTTGTAAAAACCCATCAGTCTGGGGATGATATTTTGAGATTCATAGAGCCTTAATCTTTAACAATGCACATAGGTCTCCCGTTAGTTTCGATAGAAACAGAGTTCCCTGATCTGGCAGAATCTCTTTGGGAATTCCTAGAAAATACCATTACCAATTCATTGCCAAAGTTTTTTGATGCCATGGGAATAGCTTCTGGACACCTGGTCGCATAATCAACTATTACTAGAATATACTGGTATCTCTTGGCAGATCTTTTCAAAGGCCCCACCAGGTCCATAGCAATTCTTTTGAAGGGTACATCAGTTATGGGTAGGGGGACAAACGGAGTATGGAGACAAGGTTTAGGTTCTGTCAATTAACATTCTGGACTGGAATTACAATACATTAGCACTTCTGTATAATTCCCTAGGCAAAAAGAAATCGTAAGATTTTCTCCTGGGCTTTTTCTGCCCCAAGATGTCCGCCAAACAAGTGTTTATGGGCCAGATTTAATACTAGCTGTCAAAAGGGTTTTGAAACCAATAGTTTTTCTACCTCTACCTCGTGCTCACTGGTCACTCTGTACAATAAATCATTCTCAATTATATAGTAAGGCCCAATCCTTTTTATTTTACCTTCAACCGGGTGTCCATTAACTGATACTACATCAGTTTTCACATTCTGAAAAGCCGAGTCATCAGCCTATCCCCATTTAAAATCTGTCATACCCATGGGATACTCCACGAGGGAGTCTTCCCTTCTCCTAAGGTCCTTTAGTGCTCTTCTAGAGGAAGGGGTCTGAGTTGATCTCATACTAAAATAGTAGGGACCTGTTCTCTAGCTCTTTGAGCCTTATCTTGCCTCCGCTCTCCTTTAGATTTTCATTTCTTCCCAACCCCCTGAAATAGGTTGGGGTCCACAAAAGGAAAATTGAGTGAACTCCTCATTAGTGTCTATGTCTGACATGGGCCTATTCTGGACCTCGTTTGTAAACGAGAGCTTCAAATTCCAGAAAATCCCTTCCCAGGATCATTGGTTGATGAAGGTCTGGAACAACCCCTGCGGTAGTCGCCTGACTTTTCCCATCATATGCCAAAGTCACCATAGCAATGGGGTATTACTGCATATCCCCATGCACACACCAGACCCCTGTTATGGACCCATGAAGTAATTGGGACAGTCAGACCAGATTGGCAGCTACCAAGGTCATGGCACTATCAGAATCAGTCAGCACAGTGACCTCTTTACCGTTTAACTTTATGGGCTTTAATAAAACACAATGGGTGGCCTCCACATGGCTCATGGTTTGCACTAGGCCAATCCAATAATCCTCACCAGAGGCTGGGTTCTGGTTTCCAAGACGACAGTCTGTACGTTCCCTAACGTTAAGACATCATGTTGCAAATGCCCTAACCCATCACAACGATAACACCTTAACAGCCTATTAACATTTTTAACTTTGTTATCAAAAATGTTACAATGTCCCTTCACAGCTTCTTGCTGCACTTCAGAACACCACTGCCAACGCCCCCCCACCACCCCCCAACACAGTTTTACCAGGATTTCCACATTTCTTCAGACTAAGAGGACACCATCGGGTCCTGGTGGAAGGGACATCTCCTCAATCACAAGCCAGTTCCTCTGTCACCAGATGTCGCTCTACTGCAACTCTCCAGTGGCTGGAGTCATACCTCGCACAAAGGAAGATGGTAGTGGTTGTTGGAGGCCAATCATCTGAGCCCAAGGACATTGCTGCAGGAGTTCCTCACGGCAGTGTCCTAGGCCCAACCATCTTCAGCTGCTTCATCAATGACCTTCCCTCCATCATAAGGTCAGAAATGGGGATGTTCGCTGATGATTGCACAGTGTTCAGTTCCATTCGCAAATAATGAAGCAGTCCGAGCCCATATGCAGCAAGACCTGGACAGCATCCAGGCTTGGGCTCATAAGTGGCAAGTAACATTCGCGCCAGACAAATGCCAGGCAATGACCATCTCCAACAAGAGAGAATCAAATCACCTCCCCTTGACATTCAACGGCATTACCATCGCTAAATCCCCCACCATCAACATCCTGGGGGTCACCATTGACCAGAAACTTAACTGGACCAGCCATATAAATACTGTGGCTACAAGAGTAGGTCAGAGGCTGGGTATTCTGCGGCGAGTGACTCACCTCCTGACTCCCCAAAGCCTTTCCACCATCTACAAGGCACAAGTCAGGAGTGTGATGGAATACTCTCCACTTGCCTGGATGAGTGCAGCTCCAACAACACTCAAGAAGCTCGACACCATCCAGGACAAAGCAGCCCACTTGATTGGCACCCCATCCACCACCCTGAACATTCGCTCCCTTCACCACCAGTGCACCGTTGCTGCCGTGTGTACCATCTACAGGATGCACTGCTGCAACTCGCCAAGGCTTCTTCGACAGCACCTCCCAAACCCTCGACCTCCACCAAGGGTAGCAGGCACATGGGAACAACACCACCTGCACGTTTCCCTCCAAGACTTGGAAATATATCACCGTTCCTTCGTCGTCGCTGGGTCAAAATCCTGGATCTCCCTAACTAACAGCACTGTGGGAGAACCTTCACCACACGGACTGCATCGGTTCAAGAAGGCGGCTCACCACCACCTTCTCAAGGGCAATTAGGGATGGGCAATAAATGCTGGCCCTGCCAGCGATGCCCACATCCCATGAACGATTTCTTTTAAAAAGCGTACGAAGCTCTGGGCTTTATAAATAGAGGCATAGAGTACAAATGCAAGGAAGTTATGTTGAACCTTTATACAACTAGTGTATTGTATCCAATTCTGTGCACCATACTTTAGAAAAGATGCGAAGGCCTTACAGAAAAGATTTACTAGAATAATTCCAGGGATGAGGGATTTCAGTTACATTGCTAGACTGGAGAAGCTGGGGTGTTCTCCTTAGAGCAGAGAATGTTGAGAGGAGATTTGATAGAAGTGTTTAAAATCATGACAGGTTAGGATAAAGTAAATAAAGAGAAACTGTTCCTATTGGCGGAAGGGTCGAGAACCAGAGGACACAGATTTAAGGTAATTGGCAAAAGAACCAAAGGTGACGTGAGGAAAAACTTTTTTATTCAACAAGTAATTATGATCTGGAATTCATCTGAAAGGGTGGTGAATGCAGATTCAATCATGGCTTTCAAGAAGGAATTGGATAAATATTTGAAGGAAAAAATTTGCAGGGCTACAGGGAAAGACCGAGGCAATGGGACTAACAGGATTGCTCTTACAAAGAGTCAGCATGGGCTCGATGGGCCAAGTGGCCTCCTTCTGTGCTGTGACCAATCTATGATTGTATGATTCTATGATAGGTGTGTCATTATGATGGAATCGATGATGCCTGATGTGACCTGCCCAAGCATGCATCTGTTTGCTGACAGAATTTCAATCGGGGTTGTGGTTAAGGAAAATATTATTATTCTGGGCTCTCTATATCCAGCAATTCTCATCTTTGCTGATCCGCCCATGAGTTCGGGCATGCCTACTGAGGGGACGTGAAGGTTGGTACAAAAGGATTGAAGCCACATCTCAATTTTACACTTGATTTCAGAGGATGGAGAGCAAACTGTGGTTGACGTCTTTAGACACTAATCTTCTGGAGAAGACCATCAGTGATATTAGTACACTTATGGACAGTAACACTGATGCTCCTAAACTTCCTAAACTGTTACAGTTTAAAATAAAAAGGGTACAGTCTTCATGAAGAGGTGTTTGGCAAACCTCCATCTGTTTGCAAGCATGAATAAAAAAAAACTAAATTGTATTGAAATGCATCACAGTCATATCATGTCATTGGGCCAGATTTTCCTGTGAGCGGCGAATGAATGGCGCCTACCTTTCGTTAGATTTGCACTTGCCCATAGACTTTTCATGGGCTTTTGCACGGCAAGTTCCTCTCATTGGGCATGCAATCCAATGTGGCGCCCTCTACTGGGCATCAGGGACTTGTGTGAACGGTGCAAGCAATTGTGTATCACCTTAACTAATCAGATTTAAGCATCGTTAATGAGCAGCGCAGGGTCAGGACCAGGAAGTGTAAGTAAGAATATTGAATTCAGTGTCAAATCAGGTACAGAAAGCGAAATAAAGACTTGGTAAGAAAGATTGAATTAAGAGACAGGGATAAAAGAGACAGAAAGAAAAAGTAAAAAAATAAAAATGTTTAAATTTCTGGATTTCTGCCTTTAACTGCGTATGTCCAGTCGCCGTTCGTTGCTCTACCATTTGCACAGAAATAATGGTGAGCTCTGTTAGGCTCGCCGTTATTTTCACAGGAAAATCCGGCCCATAATGACAAAATTATGGTGCTTTAATTTTCCAAGCAAAAATATTTGCTGCTCATGAAAACAGTGCCCCTTTAGGAGGGTTCTCGCAGTTCTTGGGATTTAACTGGATGTGGTTCTTCAACATAAGATTAGGTTGGTCCTTGTTCTGTGAAAGTGACCACTTGCCTGATATCCCATTGAATGAAAAGATTTGTACTGCTCGGGAAATTTACCAAACCAAAACAAATCCAAATTTTTATTTTAGTTATTTACAAAATACTGTTAATAGAGTAAAATTATCCAGAACATAGGATGTAAGAAAATATGGACTAGGAGAATCTATTCTGCCCAAAAACCTGTTTGTTCCACAGACCATGTGCAATTTATCCTACTGCAGATTCTGTTGCAGTTACTCAATCTCTTGAATCAAAAAAACTTCCAAGAAAATGAAACTGAAATTTCTCCCTGACTCCCAAAAATACAAGTACTCCAGGGGATCAATTTTCTAGATGTCAGCTACTCGGGCCTTCAGTGGAGGAATTACTTGTGTAACACAAGTTGTCTCTTCTAATACATCAAATGGTGTTATTCAATCCATTATCAGCAGTGTCACTTCTCTGCGTCAGCTTAACAGATCTAACCTTTGCAAACATTCTTGGCCCCCTTTCTAATGACTGTCATATTTTGTGATGCTAATAATGTCAGTAATTGTGTTGTCTATTTCTAATTCTTATAATTTATCCCGAATTCCCCTTGTATATCTACCTGTATATTCTTAAAAATCTTGCACATAGTGTGTACTTCTTGTATCCGTTAACATTCCTGTGTCACTCTTTAAATATGAAACACTGATATGTCAGCATGTCACAATGGAAAAACTTACCTAAACATGTCAACATGGAACCACCTTGGTTTGTTGATGAACTAATTGAATCGCTCAGTGTTTTTCAAAAAAAAACTGCCATATTTTTCTCATTTCATGTCCAGAATCAGGTTATAAACAAAATTTTTAAAAATGACAAATTTCACAAAGTGTGATTAAAGCTATCATTGAATTGATTTTGTGTGTGTCACGTTTCAGGATATTTTGTCTATTTTTCCACAAAATGGATTTGGAAAAAGAGTTACTTTAATTGTTGCGTTTTAAAGTACAGTGCATTTATGCAATTTAAAAATGGGAGGAGGGCAAAATGATAGGTGGTCAAGATGCTAATGAGCCAGCTTTGATGAATGTAAATAAGCAATTTTTTAGCTTATTTCTATAATTGATAAAGACTTCACACCCACTCTATATGAAAAGTCATCAATCCCTTTTCATGGCTGTGAACAGTGAGATATGTAAGACAGACACAAGGGCAGGCACCCATTACAAACTGGATGTTGTACATGCAGTGAGATTTACAGAAACAGAAAGCAGTGAAGCAATGAGGCCAAAAAGGATATGATGCAGAGGGAATTAGAAATGAATTTGTTGAAGTGAAGCAGGACAGCACACTGATATGGGGAATCAAAACACATTGTACCGATTGAACGAAGTGAATCTGATCATAATTGTTTTTTTGCACATTCAATTGCTGTGAAATAAAGCAGCTTAATGATTTGTATCGAGCCTCATATCACTATGTGTTTGTTCTATCCTCCCTTGGACAGATTATAGAAATACACATATGAAAGACATGAATATCTGGCTCAGGTCTCTGCAAGGGTATTATTGTTGCCACAGCCCCGCCCCTCCCCCCTCCGGGTTATGCTATAATGCAACTGGGCAGAGTGAATCAACTCCCATAAAAGTAAAATGCTCAAAGCACTTGTTGGAGTGATTGATGCCACTGAATCTGAGAACGTATCAATGGCAAGAAAAATCAGGCGGGCTGTATAACAGGCAGCAGATCCAATACCACCAGTTGAAAGTTACCCCCAATATCTTTCCTCATCTTAATTTGAGTTCTTTAAATAATCAGCTAAATTCAGAAGGTAACAGAAAACGTCTGTGTTTTGTTGATGGTTAGAAAATGTAAACATTCTAAAACCTGACAACTATGACAGAGAAATTCATAGAGATACAGTTACAGGAGCCAATCACAAATCAAATTTAAAGTTTGCAGAGATCACTTAGAAAAAGTTACAAACTAATGCCACCAGATCTGGGATGTTTGCCATTCATTCAATGCTGTTGGGGCCATGCCATATCCTTCCCCTCATTTCTAACAGAGAGCATGACTCTACCAGTGAGCCAAAACCCAATTTCCACTCTTTCTCCCAAACATCCAGTTCTCTTTCCACGGGACCAAAAGGATCCCCTCCATGCTGCCACACACCATTGATGTGATGTCAAACTTAAGGACTCCCAACCTAGTTTCTGCCAAAAGTAGGACCATTCTTTGGTGATACCAAAGCCCAAGATTGTCCCCCAGTGCCACCAAAGCAGATGACCCTCCCCAATGCTACTGAAGCATAGGTCTGCCCCAGTGCAGCCAAACCGCACTCCCCAAATCCAGTAACTACCAGATATCTAACTGCAGCCGATACATCTTGCATACCCCCTTGCTGTATATTTTCAGCTGTAAAACTGGTAAGGGATAAAAATTAAGTACATAGATAAAGGAATGTATTATATAATATATATGCCATTCATTTATGGTTTTCACAGAATAATGGACAAAGTCATGGAATTCGATCTCCAAAACACCATGATATCATTTAATAAAGTTGAAATTTATCTTACTCGAGAGCTGTGAATTAATGGCCCTGATACTATCCCCTAAATCGCATTAACACCTCAATTGTTATAAAACAGAGATTCCACTGTATCACAGTGAGCAATGCCACAGGTGATTTGCTGTTTAGTATGAAAACATGCTGAAATTCCATCTTATCTCTGAATCATTTATTATCTGTCTATTACATATTAAATGCAGTATGTGGGGCACGTGCTTTATTATAAGTATCTGCAGTACCTGTTACTGATGATTGTGATGGACTTTTTCAATGTTAAAGGTTTCAAACTGATGCACGATAGCTGCCAACTTATATTGGAAGAATATCATGCTGAGATTGCACAATCTGGTCACTGGGCTCTTATAAATCACTCAAGAAGCTTTACAAATGTTTTTCATCTACCATTGTTTTTCTCATTAGCTGAAATTTCTAAAACAAGGGTTTAAACAAAAAAAAACATACTTCACACTAGAACATGATTAAAATCATCCATTGGACATCTTTGTTAAAGTTTTTACATGAAGGTCTCAGACTCTGTCAAAAATCTAAGCTTTATCCAGATGATTATAAAGAGCATCTCTTATAATCCCTTCAAGCATCTTACCTGTAAATGACGTCATACTAATGTGGCTGTAGTTCCTTTGATCTAACTTGTCACCATTTACTGAAAATCGTAACTACATGACCATCCTTCCAATACAAAGGAACAATCGCAGACTCTAGTGAGCTGTTAATGATATGACCAAGGGGCTTGCAAAGCACATGTCCCCTCTCTTTAATCACTCTCGGATGGATGCAGTCTGGTCCAGCAGCCTGATCTATTTTAAGTTCCTTATTCTGTCGAGTATGATATCCTCAGTTATTTTAATAATTAAATTTCAATTTTTCTATCTATTAATTACTTAGCTGGAGATTCAGACTTTTAGTTAATATATATTGAATTTCTTTGAAAATGTTTTACAGTTTAAGAGAGATAAAGTTAACTAACAGTCATTTTACTGAGTGCACTTTACTGTCATAACACTATGACTCAATTTTCAAAGTGAAAAACAAGTGGATTGGGGGCAGGGAGGCATTGAAAATTGCCACCATTTCAGATCCGTCCCCAACCCGCCTACAACCCACCCATTTCCGGTTTTCACTGGGACGGGAAGAGGGGCGGGTGAGCAACCCGCTCCCAGGAGACAGAACGCGCCTTAAAACCTTTCAAGTAGGCTTCGGGCCTCCATTTTTCTGGACTTTCCGATTTCAACCCCGGGAGGCCGGGATTTCTGGGCCTTCTGTTTTACGCCTCTTGAAAGGAGGCGAGAAGGCCTGAAACTAACAGGTAGCTTGTGGGCCCGGAGGAGCAGAAGTGCTTCCCCAGGCCCAACAAGCCTACCTGCACCAACCCCCACACCGATCGCGGACCGCAGACCACGATCCTCCCCCATACCCCCGGCCCCGATCCTCTCCCCACTCTGATCCTCCAATCCCCGATCCTCCCCCCACTGCGATCCTCCCTCCCCGACCCCCGATCCGCCCCCCAACCCCCGATCCTCCCCTTCAGTGATCGCGGACCCCAGTGATGACCCCCGATCCCAACACCCCTCCCCGTGACTGACACCTAATCCTATCCCCCATGACTCACAACCCCCATGTTAACCTATGCCCACCAATGCCAACCTATGCCCACCCATGCCCCTGTGCCCACCCATGCCTCTGTGCCCACCCATGCCCCCCCCCCACCATCCATACAAGCAAAGACTTACCTGTCCTTTCCCTGGCTGGTCTCCCATCTGACTGAGACCAGCCTGTCAATCAGGCCGGTCAGTCAGGAGGGAAACCAACAAAAAAAAATAAAAGATGCTCTTACGTCAAAATTGTAAGGACGTCCGGGAATCCCGTACTAATGGGTTTCCCTACCTCAATTTGACATCCCTACCCACTTCCCGGCTCAGTTTTAAAGCCAATCAAAAAATACATTATGTACAAAAAAGTCCTCCATGTGGGCAAGTACCTCTAACTATCACCAGGGAAGAATAAACATGACGGGCGCTAAATTGGGCCATGTAGCGCCCGTTGTTTCGACGCTACACAGCCTCTCCGACATCCAAGATGGCGTCTTGGATGCGCACGCACGTTTCCTGCGTGACGTGCGCCAGACGCCATCTTGGTATAGGAGTTAGCGCAGGTGCAGATAAGGAACACTGGAATCATGTAAAGTAGGGAGAAAATGGCTACACTCAGTGTACAACGCTGATTAAAAGTGATACAACTCAACATACAGTCTTAACCCCGACCATCTGAACGTGTCTTAGAGTGCCTGAAGGACCCCCCACCGGTGCTATTTAAAGGGACCATGCAAGATTTACAGGTTAGTGGGTCAATTATTGCCTCTGGCTGCGAAGACATTTGTAACTGTTTTTGGAGGTCTCCTAGACTTGAATACTAGGACTAGGGGACATAGCCTAACATTTAGAACCAGGACGTGCAGGAGTGAAGTTAGGAAATGCTTCTACACGCAAAGGATGGGAGACGTTTGGAACGCTCTTCTACAGACGGCAGTTGATGCTAGCTCACTTGTGAATGTTAGATCTGAGATTGATAGATTTCTGTGAACCAAGGGTATTAAGGGATATGGGGCTACAGTGGGTATATGGAGTTAGTTCACAGGTCCACCATGATCTCACTGAATGGTGGAACAGGCTCAAGGGGCTAAATGCCACTGCCACTTGCTGCCTCTTGATATATGCCACTTTCTCCTGCAAGAAAGCGGGACGTGTGCCTGGGTGATGTGCCTGTCATGGTTGAATAGCTGCCAGTGTGTGTGGTCTGTGAGTTGTGGGTGGGCGGCTTGAAACAGTGGTAATGTGTAAGGGCGAGAGGAAACATCTGATTGGAAGAGTTGAGTACTGATGGAAAGAGTTTATTGGTATGTGGGTGATGGGGGGCGTAGTGCATGGTGCAGTTGGTAGGAGACATCACTTGACAGTTGACCTCACTCACCTTGCCCACTCATGTCAAAGCATTGAACTTCTTCCTGCACTACATCCATGTTCATGATGCTGTGCGCCTGGCATTGACTTTGTTCCCCGCTGCCTCCCACTGCCTTTTGAGTATATGTCTGGAGGGCCTCTTGCACCCCCCACCACCCCATCACCCCTACCCCCTGCGGATATAGGATGTCTCTCCTTCTGTCCACCTCTTGCACCCAAGGTCTCTAGTGCATCAGCAGAGAACCTTGGTGCATGCACTCTCACAGGCCTGGTACAAACTCAGATCGGCAGATTGGTGAGGTCTGGCGTGCAGATTGGAAGATGTGGGATTTAGTAGTGCGCAACCATTATTCAATGTTTTAACATAACTCATCAGTGTGTAAACATAGGGATGGGATCTGCATCTGTGTTTTACGTGTGCAATGTCTGATCTCTGTTCAGACTCCATGCAGACAGTAGACTGTTATTTTCAGCAAATAACAGGCACCAGCTACCTTTAAGAGATTTCTAAGAAACATCCTCCCTTTAAGAGATGGAGCTCCCTCTGATGGTGGAAAGTGCAATTGCATTCATTCCATGTGCAAGGCCTGGAAAGGAACACTGATTGAAGGTAAGTGCTCCCTTGGGACCAAACTTGCGTCCTGCCTGCCCAGGGTCCGTCGGGCGCGGGGTGTTAGCACATCGAGCTACCATCGCCAGAACGGACCCTTATCCAATTTTTCCCCCAATTTCTGTTCCTGCCTGTCATAATCAAAAAATGATTTTTATCACTTTGCTAAAGGTAGACATTTAAATGTTATTTTTCAGATCTCTGACAATGCTTAGATCACTAAGTTATAGTCCAACAAATTTATTTTAAATTCCACAAGCTTTCAGAGGCTTCCTCCTTCCTCAGGTGAACGGTGTGGAAATTGTTGGACTATAACTTGGTGTTGTAAAATTGTTTACAATTGTCAACCCCAGTCCATCACCGGCATCTCCACATCAATGCTTAGATCATTCAGCTACCTACATATAATCCCCCCCAGTGAAAACTCCCAGCAGTCACAGATATTCCAGCGGTTGACAGCTGTGCCACTGACATCATAATTACATTTTTAACCATTTCCTTCTCACTTTAACTTTCACAGTTTATCTTTTATCATTCTGCTCCTGTCTTCCAATATTTACTCCATATTTTCTTACCTCCCTTTGTCTTTCATTTAATTCCTCTTCACTTTATTCTCTTGCCGTCTTTATTTCAGTCTTTATACTCACCCTTTTAATTTCCTATTTTACTTGGCTTTGCTTTAATTTTGATCCTTTTTTATATTTGTCTTTTTATTTCCTTCACTCCTTTTACTTACCTTGCATTCATTTATTTACAATTCGTTCAGCCCCAGTTTCTATTTCTTTTACGCCTCTTCCCCCACCACACGGTGATCACAGGTGGAAGTTTCTCGCACCAAGGCCCCGATATTTAGGGGTAGGCGGGGAGGGAGGAGATCAGGTTCGGGGGAAGAGATCGGGTTTGGGGGAAGAGATCGGGGGTCGGGGAAGAGATCAGGGGTCGGGGAGAGATTGGGGGTCGGGGAAGTGATCGCGGATCGGAGGACGAGATCACGGGTTGGGGTAGAGATTGGGAGTTGGGGAAGATCGGGGGTTGCGGGAAGAGATCGCGGGTCGGGGTAAGTGATCGCGGGTCGTGGGAGATCTCACGGCTTGGGGAGAGATCGCGGGTCGGGGAGAGTTCGCGGGGGCTTTGAAGAGATCGCAGGTCGGGGGAGACATCGCAGGGGTTTCAAGAGATCGCAGGTCAGGGGAGAGATTGAGGGTCGAGGGAGAGATCTTGGGTCAGGGGAGAGATTGCAGGTTGCGGGGGGAGATCGCGGGGGGATGAGAGCCTGGGACAGAGAGGCTTTGGATCGTGGGTCAGAGGGGGCTGCGGTTTGTGGGTCGGCCTGGTGATCGTGGGGAGGGAAACCGATCAAAGGTTTGCTTGGGGGTCCGGGGGAAAGCACCCCTGCTTCTCCAAGCCCATTAGTAATGCTGGAAAGGCACTTACCTGCTGGATCCAGCAGTTCTCGCCTCCCTTTACCTGCTGGGTTTCTCGAGCCCTGGGAAACCCTTCCCACAGCCGTTAAATCTAAAAGTCTGTTTAAAATTTGAGACCTCATGAACATTTTCAAATAACTGACCCACCTCTCGAGAGCAGGTTCGTCCCCTGGCTCCCCCCCCCACAACCCACCTCTGTTGAAATGGGATGTTCGAGGCCGTTGGTGTCGGATTTCAGATTTTTGAAATTTTAACCACTGTCCTGGCCATCATGGGGGGGTTAAAACTCCTCCCAAGTCTTTCAGTTAGTGACAGAAATAACTTGGAATTATATCGCCGTTCCTTCATCGTCGCTGGGTCAAAATCCTGGAACTCCCTTCCTAACAGCACTGAGGGAGAACCTTCACCACACGGACTCCAGTGGTTCAAGAAGGCGGCTCACCACCACCTTCTCAAGGGCAATTAGAGATGGGCAATAAATGCTGGCCTTGCCAGCGACGCCCACATCCCATGAACGAATAAAAAAAAATCTTAATTGCTTCTGAAGATTGATAGGTTTCACATTGCTATTCCAGTTTTCTCTGAGCTTGATGTACAGAATGGTCCAGATACTTCAAGCTGTAACTTGTCCAGAAAGTTCACGTTGTAACTTCCATTAGTAAATTATGTCCAATAACTTGTCTAACAATCGGTGCAAATACAAACAGTCATTTCGAACTCTCTGCAGAAGACAGTTCCTAATCCGGGATTGAATTTTCTATCATCAGTGGAAATAAAAAAGAAAATTTGTATATGGGAAATCTGAAATAAAAACACTAATGCACAGCAGGTCTGTTGACAATTGAAAAAAATAAGACAGGTTTTCTTTTTTTAAGATGCTACCAGACCTGCTGTGAATATCAAACATTTTTTGTTTTTATTTCTGCAGTCAGATGTTCTCAGGGAATAGGATATTGACTCTTTATTTGAGTATTACTGAAATAAGCATGTACAGAAAAAAATGACAATGAAGTGAAGACTTTCTAAAACTGTTTTTCAACTCAACTTTTTCTAACTTAAATTGTTATGACTGGAGCTACAAGGTTAGATAGATTCAGTACTTTGCAACAATAGCAATTCTGTTGCAATTTAGATTCTTTAACAAAGTAAATGCAATAAAATTAATCAAAAATTAAATGTTAATTTTCTACCATGCAAACCTCTATTTTTTTAAAGGACGCGCCCGGTTGTTTCTTCTCACTAATGCACCGCTGACTGCTTTTATGTTCAGTAGTCAATGGAGTTTGCTCATTTGACAGTGTGAGGTTGCTCTGGGGATGCCTACTGTTTCTGTACCAGCCTGAGGAAGAGAAGATCAAATCGAGTAATTACTAAGATAAAAAATGATTACTTCTCCCTGTTTAAAAGAAAACTAAACAGAACAGCCCTGAAAATACCTCAGGCTTTTGTGGCCTGAGTGTGACGTGTGTATTTATAACCCGCATCTCTCTTTTTTCAATATAAAACAGAAAATGCTGGAGAAGCTCAGCAAGTGAGGCAGCATCTGTGGAGAAAGAAACAGAGTTAACATTTCAGGTCGATGACCCTTCGTCAGAACTGGAAGAAGTTGAAGATTAAACAGTTTTTAAGCAACTACAGAACCAGGGAAAGAGGGGGAGGAAGGGGACGGGAGGAAAGAACAAGAGGGAAGGTCTGTGATAGGGTGGAGGGCAGGAGTGATTAAATGACAAACAGGATGATGGTGCAAGGCAAAGTGGGTGGTAATGGGAGAAGTAAAGAAACAAAAGATGGGTCTAGAGGAGCTGTAAATGGCAACATCAGAACCATTACCAGCACCTGCTGTCCGAAAAAATGGGAGCAGTGGTTATGATCTGAAGTTATTGAAATCAATGTTGAGTCCAGAAGGTTGTAAAGTGCCTAAACGAAAGATGAGGTGCTGTTCCTCGAGCTTCCGTTGAGCTTCATTCGAACAGTGTAAGAGGCCGAGGACAGAGAGGTCAGAGTGGAGTGGGAAGGGGAATTAAAATGGCAAGCGACCGGCAGGTCAGGGTCACGCTTGCAGACAGAGCGGAGGTGTTCAGCAAAGTGATCACCCCGTCTGCGTTTGGCCTCTCCAATGTAGAGGAGGCTGCATTGTGAGCAGCAAATACAGTGTACTAAATTGAAAGAAGTACAAGTAAATTGCTGTTTCACCTGGAAGAAGTGTTTGGGGCCCTGGACGGTGGGAAAGGAGGAGGTGAAGGGGCAGGTGTTGCATGTCCTGTGCTCGCATGGGAAGATGCAGTGGGGAGGAGAGCGTGTGTTGGGGGTGATGGAAGAGTGGATCAGAGTGTCTTGGAGGGAGCAGTACCTTCGGAATGCTGAAATGGGAGGGGAAGATTTTTTTTGGTGGTGGCATCGTGCTGCAGGTGGCAGAAATGGCAGAGGATGATACATTGACTGTGGAGGCTGGTGGGGTGGAAGGTGAGGACAAGGGGACCCTATCGTGGTTACGGGATGGAGGGAATGGGATGAGCATAGAAGTGCGGGAAATGGGATGGACACGGTCGAGGGCCCTGTCAACTACATTGGAGGGGAATTCTCGGTTAAGGAAAAAGGAAGACATATCAGAAGCACTGGTGTGGAAGGTGGCATCGTCAGAACAGTTGCAATAGAGACGGAGAAACTGGGAGAAGGGAATAGAGTCCTTACAGGAAGCAGGGTGGGAGGAAGTGTAATCAAGGTAGCTGTGGGAGTCGTTGGGTTTATAGTAGATATTGGTCGTTAGCCTATCCCCAGAAATGGAGATAGAGAAGTCGAGGAAGGGAAGGGAAGAGTCGGAGATGGACCATGTGAAGGCGAGGGAAGGGTGGAAATTGGAAGCAAGGTTGATGAAACTTTCCAGTTCGAGGCGACAGCTGGAAACGGCACCGATACAGTCATCAATGTACTGGAAAAAGAGGTGAGGGAGGAGACCCGAGTAGGACATGGAACAAAGAATGTTCCATGTATCCCACATAGAGGCAGAGATAGCTAGGACCCATACGGGTTCCCATAGCGACACCTTTTATTTGGAGGAAGTGAGTGGAGTCAAAGGAGAAGTTGTTCAACATAATAACAAGTTCAGCCAGGCAGAGGAAGATGGTGGTGGTGGGTGGGGACAGATTGGACCTCCATTCAAGGAAGAAGCGGAGGGCCCCCAGACCGTCCTAGTGGGGGAAGGAGGTGTAGAGGGACTGGACATCCAGGATGAAAAGGAGACTGTTAGAGCCGGGGAACTGGAAACTGTAGAAGTGGTGGAGGGTGTCAGAAGAGTCGCGGATGTTGGTCGGAAGAGATTGGACAAGGGGAAGTTAATGTGTTTTTTCTCCTCCACAGTTGTATGGAGATTTTTATTTTGGTTGCCCATTCTGATTTGATAACAAACCAGTTCTTATGTTTCAAAGTAATTGTATTAAATCACAATGAAGGCCTATCTTCACCTTCTCTTGGACTAGACAATAAATGCAGCTTTGCCAGCATATGCCACATCCTGAGAACAAATAAAAAGAATTGAGTTTCCTACATTTGTTGAGCATCCACATAGAAATGAAAAACTGCTATCCCAATAATATTTAAATCATTCTGATCCTTTGAGACTTTAAAATCTTCCCCGTATCTGCACAAACAGTGTGCTCTCCCCCCAGCCTGTACTTCTGGACTTCAGTTTCCTTATTCTCCAGTCATCAGTAATGTTCTTACTGTTGTTCCTCACCAGGAAAATGTACTTCAGAGTCATTGTTTACTTGGTTGACTTTCTGAGTACACAGTTCAATTAGTCTCCCAATTAATTCTTTGCAAGTACCTTTGAACAAGTTGTAAGTTTTTATAGATTTTCCCTGCCAGTTAGGATTCATTTTTGATGTTAATACTTTGTCTTCAGCTTATTTTGTTTTGCATTACCTCTTCTAATCAAGGCCTGTGTTATATATTGTTACTTTACTTGAGTTTCTTCCCTCAATTGATTCAACCGGGTACCAGTTAACGATACAAATATTGATGAAACCTGTACTAAATTATTATATGGGATCTGGGATTCATTGTGTAAAGCAGTCAACTCATATGGGTACTGATCGACAAAGAGCATTTAGGTAAATTATGGAAACACATACATGTTCCTCATGGATATGTTACCTAAAGAGACCTCAGAGCAACTTTAGCATTGCAGTGAGGTTCCTTTTGAGGTTTTTAACTTGTACTCTGTTATCAAAGTTGATCATCAGTTCCAAAATATTAATGATATATTTACTGTGATAATTTTTTGGTTTATGAAGAACAACAAAGTGATTTGCCAAATGTTAGGCCTCTTTCATAATTCCCTGAAAGCATCCAAATGTCCTGTGAAGTAACGTTCCTTATAGTTTGCAAACATGTCAGTGTGTGTAAACTTTTAGATTCCATAACAGGATATTTTTCCATTTTATCTTATTTCCTGAATTCCCTTCACTGTGTGACACTTAAGCTCCAATTTTAACTCGAATTAGGAATCGGGGTTGCAGGGCCGAAGGGCTGGGAAGTCGAGCATGAGGCCAGGGAGATTTTAACTCCCAGGCCTCATTTACACACCCCAACACTGACTCCCACCCGAAGCTGGTGGGAATGATGTCACTGCCGGTGGGCGGGAGTCAAAACTCATGGGGTGGGACAGCCGCCACCGGGGACCCACGAAAACAGTTCTCGGCAGTGTAAGTAAGGAATTGGGGAGGGATTCGAAAGTCTGTGATTGGTTGGGGGTGGGGAGGGGGGGTGGTGGAGAGCTGTGGTAGGGGGAGCCCGAGGTATCCTTTAAAGGAAACTTTAAAATTGAGAAAAAAGACACTTGCCTGGGCCTCCTCTGGCCAGGACCCTTGCTGCCGCCAGGTTTCACTGGCAGGTTTGAGATCGTGTGTGCATTAGTTAGGCCCATGGTTAAAATGGAGTGCACTTGCTGATGATTTCATCGGGACGCAACTTTGCCATTCCAAGTAGTTCTTGGCGGCTAGTTAAAATGGTAGGGGGCAGGAATGTGGCAGGATCCCCACTGTCGGCCCAGTATCAAGAGGGAATGACATGAGGAATCAAAAAATCAAGAAAAAGTCAAAAAGTAACATCACAAGACAAGGAGGAACGCCAAGGGTAAGACAATAAGTATTTATTTTTTGATTAGTTTTTAGTGGTTATTGTTTTTAGTGATTAGTGTCTTTAGTGGTTGGTTAATGCTTTTAGAGGTTAGCGTTTTAGTGTTAGCTAAACAGTAAATTGCTTTAAAGCTAAACAAGCAGTTTAAATAACTGTTAGTTAACATGGCAGGACAGCTGGGGCCTGTCGCCTGCACATCCTGTGCCATGTGGGAACTCCAGAACACTTTGTGTGTCCTGGAAAACCACATTTGCAGGAAGTACCGCCAACTGCTCAAGCTCGAGCTCCGAGTTTCTGAACTTGAGGGGTGGCTGGCATCATTACAGAGCATACGGGAAGTTGAGAATTTTGTGTATAGCACGTTTCAGGAGGTGGTCGCCCCACAGCTACAGAGAGTTCAGTCGGAGACGGAGTGGGTGAACACCAGAGAGACTAGGAGGTACAGGCAGGCAGTGAAGGAATCCCTGGGTGTGTGGCACTCACAAACCGGTATTCAGTGTTGAATGCCAGTGAGGATGTTGACACGTCGGGGGAGTGCAGTCAGGAACAAATCCACAGTATCGTGGGAGACTCGGCTACACAGGGGGCAAAAGAAATGCAGTTGTTATAGGGGATTCGATAGTCAGGGGGATAGACAGGCATTTCTGCAACTGCTGACATGTGTCCCTCATGGTATGTTGCCTCCCTGGTTCCAGGGTAAAGGACATCACAGAGAGGGTGCAGAACGTTTTGAGGGGGGAAGGGGAACAGCCAGAAGTCATGGTCCATGTGAGAACCAATGACATAAGAAGGAAAAGGGTTGAGGTCCTGTAGTTAGAGTTTCAGGAGCTAGGGAGGAAGTTAAAAAGCAGGACTTCAAAGGTAGTAATCTCTGAATTACTCCCAGTGCCACACGCAAGTGAGTATAGGAATAATAGGATAAGACAGGTTAATGCATGGCTGAAGAAATGGTGCAGGAGGAAGAGCTTCAGATTCCTGGGGCATTGGGACCAGTTTTGGGGCAGGAGGGACCTGTTCAAGATGGGCAAGGTTGCACCTCAACAGAGCTGAGATCAATGTCCTCGCAGGGAAGTTAGCTAGTGCTGTGGAGAAGGGTTTAAACTAATTTGGCAGGGGGATGGGCATCAGGATGAAACATTAGAGAGGAGAAACAAAGTGCACAGAGGACTGAGAGGGACAAATAGTAAAGAATAGTTTAGAAATAGGAGGCATCAGACAGGGGGCAAATGCAAGGCAGTCTAAGATGAGTTTGGAGTGCATGTGCTTAAATGCACGTAGCATGGTAAATAAGGTTAATGAGCTGCAGTGGCAATAATAGAGACCTGGGTCAAATAAGGGGAGGATTGGGTATTTAATATTCCTGGCTACAAGGTATTCAGTAAAGGTAGAGAAGGAAAGAAAGGAAGGGGTGGCAGTATTAATCAAATAAACTATTATAGCATTGGAAAGGAATGATGTAGGTGAGGGATCAAAGACAGAATCTATTTGGTTAGAATTAATGAACAATCGAGGAACTAGTCGCTACTGGCTATATATTATAGGCCAAACAAATGGTGGGAAGGAGATAGATGCACAAATTTGCAGGCAAGTTACAAAAAGATGCAAAAACTATAGAGTAGAGATAATGGGTGATTTTGATTATCCCAATATAGACTGGGGCAATAACAATTTAAAGGGCAAAGAGGGGGAGGAATTCCTGAAATGTGTATAAGAGAACTTTCTTGATCAGTGTGTTTCCAGCCCAATGAGCAAGGAAACAGTGCTGGATCTAATTCTGGGGAATGAAGTGGGGCAAGTAGGGGAGTATTTGGGGAACAGTGATCATAATATCATTAGGTTTAAATAGTTATGGGAAAGGACAAGGAACAATCAAATGTGAGAATATTTAACTGGAGGAGGACTAATTTCAGTGAGTTAAAAGGGGATCTTGTCCAGTTGGAATCAAGTTATGATCACTACTCTTTTTGATATCTATTAATGACCTGGACTTGGATATACAGGATGTAATTTCAAAAATTGCAGGTGACATGAAACTCTGAAATATAGTAAACAATGTGGAGGATAGTAACAGACTTCAGGACATAGACAGACTGGTGAAATGGGCAGACAGATGGCAGATGAAATTTAATGCAGAGAAGTGTGAAGTGATACATTTTGGTAGGAAAAATGAGAAGAAGCAATATTAAATAAATGGTACAATTTTAAAGGGGGTGCAGGAACGGAGAAGCCTGGGGGTGTATGTACACAAATCTTTGAAGTTGGCAGGACAAGTTGAGAAGCATATTGGATCCTAGGCTTTATTAATAAAGGCATTATAAAAGCAAGGAAGTTATGCTAAACTTTATAAAACACTGGTTAGGCCACAGCTGGAGTATTGTGTTCAATTTTGGGCACCACACTTTAGGAAGGATGTCAAGGCCTTAGAGAGAGTGCAGAAGAAATTTACTAGAATGGTGCCAGGGATGAGGGACTTCAGTTGTGTGGAGGGATTGGAGAAGCTGGGGTTGTTCTCCTTAGAACGGAGATGGTTAAGGGGAGATTTGATAGAGGTGTTCAAAATCATGAATGGTTTTGACAGAGTAAGTAAGGAGAAACTGTTCCCACTGGCAGAAGGGCCGGTAACCAGAGGACACAGATTTAAGGTGATTGGCAAAAGAGCCAGAAGCGACATGAGGAAACATTTTTTTACGCAGCGATTTGTAATGATCTGGAATGCACTGCCTGAAAGGGTGGTGGAAGCAGATTCAATATTAACTTTGAAAAGGGAATTGGATAAATATTTGAAGGGAAAACATTTGCAGAGGTATGGGGGAAATGCAGAGGAAAGAGCAGGAGAATGGGCTAATTTGATAGTTCTTTCTAAGATCAAGTTTATTTGGGTGAGAGATGGGAAGCCAGCAAAGAGAACATTGGAATAATTGAGTCTAGTGGCAACAAAGGCATGAATAAGGGTTTTAGCAGAAGATGAGCTGAGGCAGGGGCAGAAGCGGGCAATGTTACGGAGGAGGGTCTTGGTGATGGAGTGCATATATGGTCGGAAACTCATGTTACAGTTCAATAGGATGCCAAGGTTGCGAACAGTCTGATTCAGCCTCAGACGGTGGCCAGGGAGAGCGATGGAGTCGGTGGCTAGCGTATAGAGTTTGTGGCTGGGACCGGAAACAATGGCTTCAGTCTTCCCAATATTTAGTTGGAGGAAATTTCTGCTCATTCAATACTGGATGTCGGACAAGCAGCGTAACAAATCAAAGGCAGTGGTGGGGTCGAGAGAGGTAGTGATGAGGTAGATCTGGGTGTCGTCAGCATATATGTGGAACCTGACATTGTGTTTTTGCTCAATGTCGCTGAGGGGCAGCATGTAGATGAGAAATAGGAGGGGTCGAAGGATAGATGCTTGGGGGACTCCAGAGTAACAGTGTGGGAGCAGGAAGAGAAGCCCTTGCAGGTGGTTCTCTGGCTATGACTGGATAGATAGGAACTGGAAGCAGGCGAGGGCAGTCCCACCCAGCTGGACGACAGAGGAGAGGCATTGGAGGAGGATGGTGTGGACAGCCATGTCAAAGGCTGCAGACAGGTCAAGAAGGATGATAGGGATTGGTTACCACGGTCACAGCCACTTAGGATGTCATTTGTGACTTTGATAAGGGCTGTATCAATACTGTGGCAGAGGAGGAAACCTGATTGTAGGAATTTAAGATGGGCATGGATTTGGGTGGTGACAATACCTTCAAGGACTTTTGTAAACAATTTTACAACACCAAGTTATAGTCCAGCAATTTTATTTTAAATTCACAAGCTTTCGGAGGCTTCCTCCTTCCTCAGGTAAATGTTCAGGAGCTCCTTGAAGCCTAGGCATTTATACATATAGAACAATACATGGTGTTTACAGACTGCCCCTGCAACTGCCCGTTGCCAAGGCAATCACCGTGTTCAGACAGAGAGGTGTCACCTGCAGAACCCCCGAATACACATTCAACAAAAAAACAAACAGGAAAAAAAAACAGAGAGACATTCATCCACCGACCTTCGGGTAAGCGTACTCCAAGGCGGCCTTCGAGACACACGACAACGCAAAATCGTCGAGCAGAAATTGATAGCCAAGTTCCGCACCCATGTGGACGGCCTCAACCGGGGTCTTGGGTTCATGTCACGCTACACGTTACCCCACCAGCGAACAAATGTTATCTGTTTTTAATATAATGGGTCATTTGCTGGCTTTCTCTGCCTTCCGGATGTTTCTGCCTCTCTCTGTTTTTTTTTCCTGTTTGTTTTTTTGTTGAATGTGTATTCGGGGGTTCTGCAGGTGACACCTCTCTGTCTGAACACGGTGATTGCCTTGGCAACGGGCAGTTGCAGGGGCAGTCTGTAAACACCATGTATTGTTCTATATGTATAAATGTGTAGGCTTCAAGGAGCTCCTGAACATTTACCTGAGGAAGGAGGAAGCCTCCGAAAGCTTGTGAATTTAAAATAAAATTGCTGGACTATAACTTGGTGTTGTAAAATTGTTTACAATTGTCAACCCCAGTCCATCACCGGCATCTCCACTTCAAGGACTTTGGAGAGGAAAGGAAGGTTGGAGATGGGGTGGTAATTTGCAAGGACAGAGGGGTCAATGGTGGGTTTTTTGTGGAGGGAGTGATGACGTTAGGTTTAAAGCAAAGGGGGACAGTACCTGAGGAGAGTGATTCATCAATAACATCAGCTAATATCAGCTAACAAAAGTAGTTTGGAGGACAAGTTCATGGAATGCAAAGAAAAAAGTTTTCTAGAACAATATGTTGAGGAACCAACTAGGGAGCCGGCAATTTTAGATCTAGTATTGTGTAAGGTGATAGGGCTAATTAGTAATCTTACAGTTAAGGGCCCTCTGGAGCAGAGAGATCATAATATGATAAAATTTCATATTGAGTTTGAGAGTGATGTAGTTAAGTCCGAAACTGGAGTTTTAAATTTAAACAAAGCCAATTATGTAGGTATGAGGGGCGAGTTGGCTAAGATGGATTGGGAAATTAGATTACAAGATATGACAGTAGATAAGCAATGGCAAACATTTAAAGAAATAATTCATAATTCTCAATGAATATACAATACTTTGAGGAATAAAAACTCCACGGGAAAAGTGATCCAACCGTGGCTAACGAGAGAAGTTAAAGATAGTATTAGATTAAAAGAAGATGCTTACAATGTTGCCAAAAAGAGTAGTGAGCCTAAGGACTCTAAATCTTTAACCCTAAAGTTTTAGAAATCAGCAAAGGATCACCAAAAAATTGATAAAGTGGAGAAAATTGAATATGAGAGTAAACTAGCAAGAAATATAAAAACAGATTGTAAGAGCTTCTACAAGTATGTAAAAAGAAAGAGATTAGCGAAAGTAAATGTGGGTCCCTTGGAGGCAGAGACAGGAGTAATTATAATGGGGAATAAGGAAATGGCAGAAATATGAAACAAATATTTTGTATCTGTCTTCACAGTAGAAGACACAATAAACACACCAGAAATAGTGGGGAACCAAGGGGCTAATGAGAGTGAGGAACTTAAAGTAATTAAATTTAGTAAAGAAGAAGTACTGGAGAAATTAATAAGACTAAAAGCCAACAAATCCCCTGAACCTGATGGCCTAGGGTTTTAAAAGAGGTGGCTGCAGACATAGTGCATGCATTGGTTTTGATCTTCCAGAATTCCCTAGATGCTAGAACGGTCCCTGTGGATTGGAAGGCAGCAAATGTAATCCCAATGTACAAGAAAAGAGGGAGAGAGAAAACAGGGAACTTTAGGCCAGTTAGCCTGACATCAATAGTAGGGAAAATGCTAGAATCTATTATTAAGAACGTAGCAACGGGGCACTTAACAAATCATATTATGATTAGGCAGATTCAACACAGTTTTATGAAAGGGAAATTGTGTTTGACAAATCAATTAGAGTTTTTTGAGGGTGTAACTAGCAGGGTAGATAAGGGGGAACCAGTGGATGTAGTATATTTGGATTTTCAAAAGGCATTCGATAAGGTGCCACGCAAGAGGTTGTTACACAAGATTAGGGCTCATGGGATTAGGGTAATATATTAGCATCGGTTGAGGATTGGTTAACGGACAGAAAATAGAGAGCAGGAATAAATGGGTCAGTTTTGGGTTGGCAGTTTGTAACAAGTGGGGTGCTGCAAGGATCAATGGTTGGGCCTCAGCTGTTTACAATATATACCAATGACTTAGATAAGAGGACCGAATGTATTGTATCCAAGTTTGCTGACGATACAAAGCTAGGTGGGAAAGTAAGCTGTGAGGAGAATGCAAAGAGGCTGCAAAGAGATATAGACAGGTTAAGTGAATGGGTGAGAAGGTGGCAGATGGAATATAATGTGGGGAAATGTGAAATTATTCACTTTGGTAGGAAGAAAAGAAAAGCAGAATATTTTTTAAAAGCTGAGAGACTAAGAAATGTTGGTAGTCAGAGGGATTCGGGTGTCCTTGCACATGAATCACTGAAAGTTTACACGCAGACAGAGCAAGCAATTAGGAAAGCAAATCGTATGTCAGCCTTTATTGCAAGGGGGCTGGAGTATAAGAATAAGGAGGTCTTGTTGCAATTATATAGGGCTCTGGTGAGACCACACCTGGAGTACTGTGTACAGTTTTGGTCTCCTTACCTAAGGAAGGATATAATTGCCTTAGAGGGGGTGCAACAAAGGTTCACTAGATTGATTCCTGGGATGAGAGGGTTGTTTTGTGAGGAGAGATTGAGTAGAATGGGCCTATGTTCTCTGGAGTTTAGAAGAATGAGAGGTGATCTCATTGAAACATACAAAATTCTTAGAGGGCATGACAGGGTAGATGGTATTTCCCCTGGCTGGAGAGTCTAGAACTAGGGGTCATAGTCTCAAGATAAGGGTTCGGCCATTTAGAACCGAGGTGAGGAAAAGTTTCTTCACCTAGTGGGTTGTGAATCTTTGGAATTCTCTGCCCCAGGGGACTGTGGTTGCTCATTCGTTGAGTATATTCAAGACAGATTTTCGGACATTAAGGGAATCAAGAGCTATGGGGATAGGGCGGTATGTGGAGTGGAAGTAATAGATCAGCTATGATCTCATTGAATGATGGAGCAGGCTCCTGCTCCTACTTTCTTATGTTGCTATGTTTTTATGTTCTACCATGCTAGAACACTTTCTTATAACTTCCTCAAACAAGCAATGAACTTTAAATTCACAGGCTTGTGCTTTATTGATGGAATGGGTAAATATACTACTTACAGTGTTTCTGAGCCAGTCTGCTACAAATGCCTCAGATTTAACCCCTGGTCTGTACTAAATTAGTAGATTGCAACTGTGGCAGCAACTTGCTTCATCTTTAGCCTGCTGATATTAGACATAGGGAATAGAAAAATATTTGGCTTCCTCCTCATGACTGCTATCCCGTGGCCCCTGCTTGAAAATGTAATTGTTTGGATGTCAGATGAGGACTGCAATGCCCACCTTGCGCCTCAGTTCAACAACCTGACAGCACTTGCTCTCTGGACTTGCACAAGAGAAATGATCATTAGGGTAATAAAATGGTGTGGGCTGCTGACACACTGCTCATGGAAGTATGTTGCCCCGGTTAAGATAAATTAATTAAACACAGATCAGGTATTGAATTGTTTTGTCTTGGTGATATATTAAGCCACGTCTTTATCAATTAGCCAATAGGAATAATCCTTCTGGATTCTTTATAAGCCATCTCTACTCCATAAAGATCTTAGGGAGCTTTTTAAATCTAATTTAACTTGAAACTTACTTAAACAATACTCTTATTTTTGTAGATCTGCTATGTTGGGTATTCAGCTGAAAAAGAGTTTTTCAGATAGTCATACGTATCAACCTAGAAAACTAAAAACTAGACCAACAGTTTCAAAAAAGCTGACAGCTCAAGAACAAGCCTGCTTATAGCCAGTGACATGAAAACAAAGAGTTACAGACTTGTAACTTAAACATTTCTGAATGAGTCCAGAGGGCATGCTCCTCTGGAAAATTTTGAATTTTAACAGTAAAAATGGTACAGTGTGGCTAATTTGAGGACTTTAATACTTCACAATTAATAGATTCTTGTTTTACAAAAAGAGAAACAAAGTGACAGTTGGGTTTTCAACCAAGTGATCAGCCTGTCACTTCTCCAGAAATTAGCTCAAAGATCTTGTAGTGGGTGCTGTAGTGGGTGGTGGTGTGTGTCAGCTTCACCTCTGACTACTGAGCGGTCCAAATCGCTCCCATTCCCTGGGTTCTAGACCTTGGACTTATTTGGGGGTTGTGACAAAGTGCAGCAGACAACTGGTTTTGGTACAAGAAAAGAAACTGGGTTTATTGAAGTCACAAATGAACTTATAACATTAGGATAACACTGAGATTATGCAGACCAACAAAGTACACTTAGTTAAGAATGGGGAACACACGGCATAACGAGGGAAAATCACCCTACTAATCCCCTTACCCTTGTCCCACCCCAAAACCTAACTAAATTGAACTAGGAGAGGTCAGGGATCATGCTCACCAAAACCAGGGTTCCTTGACAGTTCGAAATCCAGCCAGGTAAGCCGGTTGCAGTTTTGGGGTACGCTCTTTGTGTCCTCTGGGCCCTGCCGTCCCCACCTGGTCCTGGTCTGTGGAATCTGCGAAGGTTCTTCAGTTGGATAGAGTCTGTTGGTACGGTAAGGCGCAGTTGTGGGTGGACGATCTTCGTGGAGGATTGCGGTTGCCTTGTTGCTGCTCCAAAACTGCTGTTTAAAACTGAACTGCCTCGAACCTGCTCCAAAACCAACTCCTTTGTTTCGTAACTGGACCCCCAGTTATACTGTTTTTCGAATTTCTTGTCTGATTCCAAAACAAGGTTAGTTCTTTGTCTGATTATGGTGGACTTCTTCCGGTGATTGTTGGTTTCCTGTCCCCATAACTAGGCTTGAACTGAAAGCCATTGTATTGATGGGTTTGCATAATTGCATTGATTGCTGAGCGATAATTTATGCAAGGTTTTGATGGGCTTTAGTTTCGTGTAAGCTGAAGTCTTTCTCTGGGTTGATAGTTTTAAAGGGAAGAATGCGTATTCTGTCTACTCTCATTGTCTGGTTTTCAGGAACAATCCACACTGTCCCAACAAGCCCGGGCATGTCTGCAGGGATCCATATTTAACCCAGCAGTTGGGTCCTCTGCCATAAAAGTCCAAAAGTCATATCCTCGTTGATGATATGAAAAATGTGGGAATTTTGAGAACCCTTCAATTTCCATGTCCAACCCTACTACTCCAGTCAGAGAGGTACTCTATTCCGTCCATGATCCAGTTCACCGAGGCATTCTACTCTTGTGTATTGGACTAGAAACAAATTGATCATGAGTTGAAATCCCTCCATGGTAAATTGTGAAATTGATTTAAATATTTCTGGTTATTTGTGGGATACAACCAGAAAAATAACCATGAAAGCTTCTAGTAAATTGCAAACTTGTTCACTCAGGTCCTTTAGGGAAAGGAGCCCACCACACCTCCCTCCCCCCTCCCCGCCAACCCCCCATTACCCGGTCTGGCCTACAGGTGGTTGATTCTTAATGGCCTTTTTGAGTGGCCTACCAAAATACTCTGTCGTAAGCAATCGCAACCAAATTTAAAAATATTCAGATCTAGGCCTCATTGTAGCCTTGATCCAGAAATGTTTACAGGTGCTGAATGCCTGAGGAAAGGTGAGAGTAGCTGCCCTCGACATCAAGGCAGCATTTGACCAAATTTGGCACCAAGGAGCCCGAGCAAAACTGAGGTCAATGGGGGTCAAAGGGAAAACCCTGCAGTGGGTGGAGTCAGACCTGACACAAAGCATGGTTGCCGGAAGCCAATCATTGCTACCTTAGCAGCTCCTCAGGACTTCAAATTCCTCTGTCCGTTATACATCATCTTGACTTGGACATGTCACCATTTCTTTCTTGTCGTTAGGCCAAAACCCTGGAATTACTTACTTAATGCTATTGTGAGAGCACCATCACCACAGAGAAGGTCCACTTTCTCAGGGCAACTAGGGGTGGGCAATAAATGCAGTGTTGCCCACATCCCAAAAACAAGTTTAAAAAAGATACCCCATTCACAGAGCCACTATCGTCTATCCAACTCCAAACCCTTTTACAGAAATATTTACTCCCCTCCAACCTTCCCAGTTAATTCTGGCACTCGTTTACCTCCCTTCCCCCGACCCAAATTCAATTTCCCATTCTCCTTCCACCCTCAGTTCTAGCTAGCATTCTCTATCCTCCCCAGCCCTTTCAGTTTAATTTGGCAGTCCCCACCCTTCATTGTTATCTCCTTCTTCCCCCCATCTCCTTCCTCCTTGCCGTTTCCTTCCCCCCAGGTGCTACTGATGGTTTTGCGCTTTGCTCTGCTGATTATCTGTATTGATTGCACATGATTAACATGTGTTGATAATGGATCTAATAGCTGTATCTCCAGTCAGATGCAATTAACGTGAACAGGGATTAGTGTTCTTCCTCATCCTTTCCACACCAGTTCTTGATCCTGGTGCTGTAATGTGAATAGAAAGAAAGAACTTGCATTTATATAGCGCCTTTCACAACTTCAGGACATCTCAAAGCACTTTACAGCTAATTAAGTACTTTTGAAGCATAATCACTATTGTAATGTAGGAAATGTGGCAGCCAATTTGCACACAGCAAGTTCCCACAAACAGCAATGTCATAACGACCAAATAATCTTCTCTTTTAGTACTGTGTTAGTAATGGGTTAGTAATGTTTCATTTTAGCTATGAGAAAAGATTGGATGGGCTGGGGTTGTTTTCTTTGGAACAAAGGAGGCTGAGGGGAGATTTAATTGAGGTATATAAAATTATGATGGGACTAGATAGAGTGGATAGGGAGGACCCATCTCCCTTAACAGAGAGGTCAGTGACCAGTGGCATAGATTTAAAGTAATTGGTAGAAGGATTAGAGGGGAGCTGAGGAGAAGTTTTTTCACCCAGAGGGTGGTGGGCGTCTGGAATCACTGCCTGAAAGGGTGGTAGAGGCAGAAACCCTCAACTCATTTAAAAAGTACTTGGATGAGCACTTGTAGTGCCGTAACCTACAGGGCTACAGACCAAGTGCTGGGAAGTGGGATTAAGCTGGATAGCTCCTTTTCGGCCAGCACGGACACGATGGGCCGAATGGACTCCTTCTGTGCTGTAACTTTCTCTGATTTTATGTTGATTGAGGGATAAATATTGGCCAGTCACTGGGCAGAACTCCCCTGCTCTACTTCAAATAGTGCCATGGGATCTCTTACGTCCGCCAGAGAGGGCAGATGGGACCTTGATTTAACGTCTCATCTGAAAGATAGCACCTCCGACAGTGCAGCATTGCATCAATACTGCACGGGAGTGTCAGCCTAGATAACATGCACAAGTCTCTGGAGTGAGACTTGAACCCACAACCTTCTGACTCAGAGGTGAGAGTGATACCAATGTGACACAGTTGACACCTAATGGCTAGAACTAGATAGACCCAATACACTTCAGGTCTACAATGTATGTCCAGTGCCGGGGCAGACGGGGAACCTGGAAAATCAACCCCCAAGATCTCCTCTTGGGTACTTTTTGGATTGAAAGCACTTGCCCAAAAAAATAAATTTAAAGTTGAATTTACATTTTTTTTAAAAGTCCCATATTTTGAGGAAACCTTGTGTAGATGCTGCTTTCGATTTAAAGCAAAGGTTGTTTCTGGGTAATGGATAGAAGATTCTGAGGAGGAGCAATAGTGGGGACTGGAATAATGTGCTGGAATGATAACAAATTGGTAAAATTAACCATAGAAATGTTATATTCATTTTATGGCACAAACCAGGATAACCTTTTACTCACATTGAAGCAGGGAATAAATCTCATCCATTCTTTTGAGACCAATTAAAACAGAAAGAACATCACACAAGATGTTAGAACTGGAGGACAAATTTCACGATAATGGTATTTAATGGCTAAACTGCAGCCCCCTCAACAGATTTACTGTCTTCAGGTTGCTGACTGTGTAAGGCTTTTTATATCATTCACTGTAACTGGTTTAATTTGATTAAATCTTCACACACGCTGAAAATAGCTCCTGCGCCAAAGATTTTATTTTACCTCATTCATTTGGTGGCCAAAATGTATAACTTTAAAAAATAGCAGATTATCCTTTTAATATTTCGTACTTGTTTTATTGACTACTTTTGGTGTATTTGGAGACGCTTGCTTTATTTTTCAAGAAGCTTTGTTAATCTTTTAGTGATGCTTTGCTTGTGAATTACTGCAGCTTTTATAAAGTTGGAGGAAGAATTGTTGCACCTACGTATTGTAGCAAAGTATTGTACATTTTAATCCACCAGTGCCAATAAGTCCCATTGGGTCTATGAATAAGTACTGAATTATATTTTTACCATGCTTTCACATGGGCATATTGTGAGGTCTAAAAGCAATGAGAGCTTTAGTGCCAGCATCACAGGGGTTGCATGAACAATTAAGAGAAAATTCATATAGCAAATGGTCATGTCTCTCAGAAAAGTCTCCAGAGTAAGTCACTGTGTAGAACAAAGTACAAGGACTTATTATGTCGGCTATTGCGGCAGCCATTTTATGCCAATAGCATCTCACAAACCATCTCTCGGTCCATTCCTCTTAATCGCATTAAACTTACGGCATTCTAGAAGAGGAAGAATCAGAGACACAACATATGTGTGCCATAAAAACCTGCTTCCTTCAAAATTCTCACCCGAATGCAACTTGTCCTGGAAGTCAGATTTATCTTTATATTGATTTTAAACTGCTGCTAACATTTACTTAACACGGAATTGTTGCCACTCTTGTAAATTTGCTGTTAAAATTGTGATGCGTTGATGTCCTCTCTGATGCAATGATACTGCTTTTGTTGCTAAAACATCACTCATCTCGGGCATAATAACTTGTCCATCGCATAATTATGTGGTGAAAATAGTGCTAATTTCTTCTTGTAATATGCCAAAACAAAATATTTGAAATTACCCTCAAGACATCCACAGTCCCTCTTGAATTGAACTTTTTTTGTGCAATGTTGCCTGATTTCCATGATGGTCTAGTGATTATTTTGTTTCAAGATGCAAATTTCTCTGCTTGTCTAGGGAGACTTTTACTCCTGCAGAGCCAGTACTTTGTTGTAGATTTTAGATATGCATCATCCAAATTTCTAGGGTATAAATTCAACTTAAAATTCGACAGTCATCTGAATGCTCATCCCTTCCTTTTCATGTTTTATTTAAACTTTTGAGGGGAAAATAACAAGGAGACTGAACATGGCTCAGATGCCTCTCCTTTCTCTGTTTATAGATTTGAGAAAAAAAGGGTATCTTTGCAAGAGACCCTGATCAGTTCCTCAGAGAAGCTGCTCAGGTGAAATGAATATACAGTGAAGACTGCTTACTGTCAGAAGAAAATTAAATAAATGTCATTGAAATCAAAACTTAAGCAGAGAAATGCTCAGAATACGATTTGTTAAACTGAAATGCATATCGAAATAAATGCATAGGTTACCGAAAGGATTTATGAAGATTATTTAAAAGGTCAGTATTAATGCAGAAAATTACACTAATAGTCTTCATTTACCAGCTTAATTATTACACTCAGGAAGGGTATGGAATGTAAATGTCTATGGATATGTGCTAATTAGATACTTATGCCTTGACCTAAAACAGATGAATAAAATTGAGATGCATGTGCAGTTGCAGCTGGCCATAAAATTTCTGAACAACTTTTAGCTTGCTGTGAAGCTCAAGTCTGTTGAAGACTTGAATACTGCTCCCATATCTGGGAGACCTTTCAAACACCTCTCAAATTTTGGACCATATACAAAAAAAAACTGTTAGGCGACTCCTCTGACCTGCAACTCAATCTCTGTCTCTCTGTCTCTATTTGTGTGTGTCTGTCCCTTTCTTTTTTTTAGTCTCTCTCTCCCTCACTGTCTCTCTGCTCTTTCTGCCTCCTTCCCCCTCTCCTCACACAACCTTTCTTGTTTTTGTCAATTTGCTTTGGACAGTGCTTCTCTGAGCTTACCTCTCTTATTCTTTGTGTGACTTTAAGGAGCTAATGGACCTTTTCACCTCCAAGATTGCAACAATTTGTATGGCTGCATGTGTCTCCTTCAACCCTATCCTTGCTCTAGAGCTGCTCCTCATTTTTATCCCAACCCTGAAGGTCATTTCTATGAGACCCGTCTCTTCCTCCCTTGATCCCCATCTCCCTAAATCCTGATGTGGAGATGCCGGTGATGGACTGGGGTTGACAATTGTAAACAATTTTACAACACCAAGTTATAGTCCAGCAATTTTATTTTAAATTCACAAGCTTTCGGAGGCTTCCTCCTTCGTCAGGAACATTTACCTGACGAAGGAGGAAGCCTCCGAAAGCTTGTGAATTTAAAATAAAATTGCTGGACTATAACTTGGTGTTGTAAAATTGTTTACAATTCCCTAAATCCTGACCACTCAACTACCTTTCCTTGTCCTAGAGCTTGTTGATATTGTTAAAAGTACCCGGACCTGCACCTAAAATGCTGTAAGCTGCAGTGCTATGGACCGGGTGCTGGAAGGTGGGATTAGAATGGGCACCTGGTTGTTCTTCGATCCGACGCGGACACGATGGGCCGAACGGCCCCCTTCTGTGCTGTATCTTTTCTCTGGTTCTATGGTTCTATGTTAATAGCACCTTTGCACGGGTATCATTCTTCTCATTCAAAACTGCCAACATCACTCCCCCCTCAAAATGTCTTGCCTCAACCCTTCCAACTATTGCCCAATCACTAACTTCCCTTTTCTCTCTAAGGTTCTCCTCAAATGCTTTGTCGCCATTGCATGCTTGCAATTTTCTCTTTGAACCTGGCCAGCTTCAACCTGGCTTCCATTCTACTTCTGGAACTAAAGGTTTACTAGTCTAAGCCACCAACGACATCCTTTGTGATTGTGACTATGGTGCTTTGTTCTTTGATGTCTCTACAGATGACCACTCCATTCTTGTCCACATCCACGGGACAACCCCCACGTAGTTCAACTCCCACTTGTTAGCTGTTATATCTCCAGCAATGATTTTCCTTCCTGCCCCTGCATTGTCACCTCTGGAGTACCCGAGGTTCCATACCTTATACCCCTCCTTTTCCTTGTTTACATATTACATGTTGATAACTTTATCTGTTGGCATGTGGCCAATGTCCATACGTGTGCTCATGAAACATATCTCAATTTTTCCACCATCACCCTTAATTCCATGATCAGCTCTATGGTGTCAGACTGTCCAACACCAAATCATGGATGAGTTAGTATACCCTCCAGTTGAACACTAGGAAGACCAAAGTCATCTTATTTGGTTCCTGCCAAAATCTCTGTACTCTCATGGTGATTCTATCCCACTCCCTAGCTGCTCATTCGTCCTTTCTTGTGTTGAAACACTTGTCCACGTTCTTGTTACCTCCAGGCTCAACTTCTCCAATGCTCTGCTCGCTAGCTTTCCAAGCTTCACCATACAAGTAGGAGTGGAACAGAGGGGCGGTTCCACAGAGGTGGACTATGGAGGAGGATGGAGTGGCCAACTGTGTCAAATGCAATAGAGAAGTCAAGGAGGGACCAAGCACCATGTTTACAATCAGATGTTATTGGTGACTTTAACCAGGGCGGTTTCAACGCTGTTAATAGCGCAGAACCCAGATTGAAGAGATTCAAACAGAGAACTTGCCTTAAACTCTGTCTCATATTAAGTTCTACTCATCCATCACTCCATCCTTGCAGACATCCATTGGCCCTTTATTCCACCAAAGCATCAAATTCAAAATCTTAATTCTCATTTACAAATCCCTATGCTCTATAACTTCCTCCAGTCCCATGTTCTAGCCCATGCTCTTTGATCCTCTGACTCTGGCCTCCTATAGACCACCTCTCCAACCCTAGTCTACTATTGGTGGCAGAGCCTTCAACCATCTCAGCTCTATTCTTTGGAACACTCTCCCTAAACCCCTCCACTTTTCACCTTGTTTTGACAATTTCTTCAAATTCTTCCACAACTCCTTGGTGTCCGTTGGTCTTTTGTGACATCTCTTGGGGCAGTTTCTATTTTAAAGGTGTAATATAAAGTTAAGTTATTGTTATTGGTTCAAATGCACTATCCCATATACTTCTCCTACCCTCTGCATCCTGACTCTGTTGAAACCAAGACTTGTTGCACAATATCTTACTTAAAATTATTCTCTTCAAGAATCTCAAAACTATAGTATAACTTTTTTCATTAGTTTGAATGATCTGATAGCAATTTGAATGATGGCTAGTTTTCCTAAAGTAGATAAGTCACCTGGTCTGGATGGGATGCATCCTAGGTTGCTGAGGGAAGTAAGGGTGGAAATTGTGGCCATAATCTTCCAAACATCCGTATATATGGGGGTGGTGCCAAAGGACTGGAGAATTGCAAATGTTACCCCCTTGTTCAAAAAAGGGTGTAAGGATAATCCCGACAACTATAGGCCAGTCAGTTTAACCTTAGTGGTGGGGAAACTTTTAGAAATGATAATCCGGGACAGAATTAACAGTCACCTGGATGAGTGTGGATTGATTAGGGAAAGCCAGCACAGATTTGTTAAAGGCAAATCGTGTTTAACTAACCTGATAGAATTTTTTGATGAGGTAACACAGAGGATAGGTGAGGGCAATGTAATTGATGTGGTATATACGGACTTTCAAAAGGCGTTTGATAAAGTGCCACATGATAGGCTTATCATCAAGATTGCAGCCCATGGAATAAAGGGGACAGTAGCAACATGGATACGGAATTGACTAAGGGGCAGGAAACAGAGAGTAGTGGTGTTTTTCGGACTGGAAGGGGGTGTAAAGTGGTGTTCCCCAGGGGTCGGTGCTGGGACCACTACTTTTCTTGATATATATTAATGACTTGGATTTGGATGTACAGGGCACAATTTTAAAATTTGCAGATGAAACAAAACTTGGAAGGATCTGGAATACATTGCCCAAGGGGGTGATGGAGGCAGATTCAATCATGGCCTTCAAAAGGGAACTGGATAAGTACTTGAAAGGAAAAAGTTTGCAGGGCTACAGGGAAAGGGCGGGGGAGTGGGATGAGCTGGATTGCTCTTGCATAGAGCCGGCACAGACTCGATGGGCTGAATGGCCTCCTTCCATGCTGTAACCTTTCTATGATTCTATTCTATGCTCCTTACCTCTTTATCTTTCCTTCCTATTGAAATTTTCAGGCTCTTAAAACCCAAGCATAACCTTCTCACTAATTTTTGATCGCTCCCATCTTCTCGTTTACTATTTCTGACCTTGGTGATGTCCCACACTGTTGCATTGGCCCTTCACCTTGGTTTTTCAATAAAATAAAAAGATCTGGACTAGCTGAGTGTAAAACATTTTTTTTTTAAAAAAGCTAAATTATATAAACAAGTTAATGCTATATTGGGCGGTAAATGGCCAAAACAATGGGCGCTACACGTCCTCTCTGACATCCAAGATGGCGTCTTGGATGCGCACGGTGACGTCGCCAAACACCATCTTGGTATAGGAGTTAGCGCAGGCGCAAATACCGAACACTGGAAGCATGTAAAGTAGGGAGAAAATGCGTGCAATCAGTGTGCAACGCTGATTTAAAGTGATAGACACCATTTTCGACCTTAACGCTCAACTCAACGTACTCTCTTAACCCCTGAACGTGTCTTGGAGTGCCTGAAGGACCCCTATCAGCTCTATTTAAAGGGGCCATGCAGGTGTTGCAGGTCAGTTGCTGGATTATTTCTTCTGGCTGCTGGAGGAGTAGAAAGTGTTTTTTGAAGCTCCCTATTCTTACTGAGAGTTCCTAGACTACTTTTGAGAGTGCTTTACTGGTCGGAAAGTTACAACCCTGGTGGAACAACATTCCTGCCAACCATGGGTGGTCTGTTGGGGCATTGAGCATGACTGGGATCATGCAGAGAGGCCACGAATAGCAGGTCAAGCTACGAGGAGACGGAGGACTAGGAGGCGCAGGGCACTGAGCAGGAAGCCCTACCTAATGAGGGCCTTCCGGAACCAATTCTCTTACCTTAACATGACCGAGGAGGATTACATCCAATGCCTGAGGTTCACCGAGGAAGCCGTGACCGAGATCTGTCAACTGGTGCGGCCACAACTGCAGCCTCAGAGCAGGGCGAGGACAGCATTGCCTGTGGCTGTGAAGGTCACCGTGGCGCTGAATTTCTTTGGCTCAGGATCATTTCCGGCCTCAGCTGGTGACATGTGCAACATCTCGCAGTGTGCAGTGCACTGCTGCATAAGGGAGGTAACAGACGCATTGTACCATATGAGGTACAGGTTCATCACCTTCCCTCTCCACAGGGAGAAGCAGAACGAGCGAGCACGGGGGTTCGCCCACATTGCTGGCTTCTCCGTGGTGCAGGGTGCCATTGACTGTATGCATATTGCCCTGCGTGCCCCGCACATCAACTCAGCCGTCTTCGTCAACCAAAAGGGCTTCCACTCCCTCAATGTGCAGCTGGTGTGCGACCACATGGAGGTCGATGTCCGCTGCGCTGGGAGCAGTCATGACGTCTTCGTCATGCGGCAGTCCAACGTGCCAGCTATCTTTTACCCGACTCGGCAAATCAAAGGCTGGCTACTGGGTGACAAAGGATATCCCCTCATGCCGTGGCTCATGACACCAGTCAGGAACCCACACACATGTGCACAGCAGGCTATATTGAGAGCCATGCTGCCACATGCATCATCATGGAGCACACCATAGGCTTCCTCAAACAATGCTGCCTGGACCGGTCTGGAGGAGCCCTGCAGTACTCCCCTAAGCGGGTGGGCAGATTTGTGGTGGTCTGCTGCATGCTGCACAACCTCGCCATTATGAGGGACCAGCCTTTGCCACCAATGATTGCAGAAGACCCTAAGCCAGAGGTGGAGGAGGAAGAGGCTGAGGAGGAGGAGGACGAGGAGGAGGAAGTGGAGGACGGAAGAGAAAATGGAGGAAGACGCAAGGGTGCAACAGGAACCACACGCCTTGTCTGCAAGGGCTCTGCGTGCTCGCCTGATCCGTGCCCGCTATCAATAATTTGAACTACATCCCCCAACTCACCAACAGTCCTACACTCCCCACCTTTCCCCTCCCACAAGACAATCAAATCGCCCTCCATCTGATTACACATTGGTGTCCCTCTCACCTCATTGCATAAATAAAAACCATCACCAAATGTAAAATCAAAGTCTCATTTATCAATGAATAAATCAAATTATGCAAACATAACAGAACTATTCACCCTTGTGCATTCCCTTAGTGCCTTTTGTTCGTGTGCCTTTACCTATCCTAGTGCTCCTACGAGGTGCTTTCCCAGTGGCTGGAGCATGGGTGGTGGGAGGCTGCTGGCCTTCAATGGAGGAGTGTGCAGATGGTCTTGGAGGACGACCTACAGAACATTTTGGAGGGGGAGGGCGAACAGCCAGCTGTCGTGGTGCACATAGGCACCAACGATATAGGTAAAAAAGGGGATGAGGTCCTAAAAGCAGAATATAGGGAGTTAGGAGGTAAATTAAAAAATAGGACCTCAAAGGTAGTAATCTCAGGATTGCTGCCAGTGCCACGTGCTAGTCAGAGTAGAAATAGGAGGATATTTCAAATGAATACGTGGCTAGAGGAATGGTGCAAGGGGGAGGGATTCAAATTCCTGGGACACTGGAAACGGTTCTGGGGGAGGTGGGACCAGTACAAACCGGACGGTCTGCACCTGGGCAGGGCCGGGACCGCTGTCCTAGGAGGAGTGTTTGCTAGTGCTGTTGGGGAGGGTTTAAACTAAAGTGGCAGGGGGTTGGGAACCTGAGCAGGGAGAGAGAGGAAAGCGTAACAGGAAGGGACAGAAGGTATGGAGTAATAGGTAAAGTGTTAAAAAAGGAAAAAGCAGGAACTAAGCGTCACAAAACAGATTTGAAAGTTCTTTATCTGAATGCACGTAGCATTCGTAATAAAATGGACGAGTTAACGGCACAAATAACTACGTATGGGTATGATCTTGTGGCCATTACAGAAACATGGCTGCAGGGTGACAACGACTGGGAATTAAATATGCCAGGGTATTTAACAATCAGGAAGGACAGGCAGGAAGGAAGGGGAGGTGGGGTGGCTATGTTAATAAAGGAAGGAATCACTGTAATACAGAGAAATGATATTGGGACAAAGCATCAAGATAATGAAACAGTTTGGGTGGAGATAAGGAATAATAAGGGAAAAAAAACATTAGTGGGCGTAGTATATAGGCCTCCTAATAGTTGCAACTCTGCTGGAAGAAGTATTAATCAGGAGATAGTCGGGGCATGTAATAAGGGAACAGCCATAATTATGGGGGATTTTAATTATCATATTAACTGGACAAATCAAATTGGGCAGAGCAGCCTTGAGGACGAGTTCATTGAGTGCATCAGGGATGGATTTCTTGAGCAGTATGTAACTGATCCTACAAGGGGGCAGGCAACCTTGGACCTGGTCCTGTGTAATGAGTCAGGATTAATTAATAATGTCCTAGTTAAGGATCCCCTTGGAACGAGCGACCACAACATGGTTGAATTCCATATCCAATTAGAGGGTGAGAAGGTTGATTCTCAAACAAGCGTACTGAGCTGGAATAAAGGAGACTATGATGGTATGAGAGCGGAATTGATTAAAGTGGACTGGGAAAATAGATTAAAGGGTAAGACGGTACATGAGCAGTGGTGTTCATTTAGGGAGTTATTTTACAACTTTCAAAATAAATATATTCCACTGAGGAAAAAAGGGTGTAAAAGAAATGACAGCCACCCGTGGCTAAGTAAAGAAATCAAGGATAGTATCCGACTAAAAACAAGGACATATAAGGTAGCCAAACTTAGTGGGAGGATAGAAGATTGGGAATTCTTCAAAAGACAGCAAAAAGTAACTAAAGGATTGATTAAGAAAGGGAAGTTAGATTATGAAAAGAAATTAGCAAAAAATATAAAAACAGATAGCAAGAGTTTCTATAGTTATATAAAAAGAAAAAGGGTGGCTAAGGCAAACATAGGTCCCTTAGAGGATGAGACCGGGAAATTAATGGTGGGAAACATGGAGATGGCAAAAATGCTGAACAAATATTTTGTTTCAGTCTTTACAGTAGAGGACACTAAGAATATCCCAACACTGGACAAACAGGGGACTCTCGGGGGGGAGGAGCTAAATACGATTAAAATCACTCAAGAGATGGTACTCAGTAAAATAATGGGACTCAAGGCGGATAAATCCCCTGGACCTGATGGCTTCCATCCTAGGGTCTTGAGGGAAGTGGCAGTAGGGATTGTGGATGCTTTGGTGATAGTTTTCCAAAATTCCCTGGACTCAGGAGAGGTCCCGGCAGATTGGAAAACTGCTAATGTAACACCCTTATTTAAAAAGGGTAGTAGGCAGAAGGCTGGAAATTATAGGCCAGTTAGCTTAACATCTGTGGTGGGTAAAATTTTGGAGTCTATTATTAAGGAGACAGTAACGAAACATTTAGATAAGCATAATTTAATAGGACAAAGTCAGCATGGCTTTATGAAGGGGAAGTCATGTCTGACAAATTTGCTTGAGTTCTTCGAGGATATAACGTATAGGGTGGATAAAGGGGAACCAGTGGACGTAGTGTATTTAGACTTCCAGAATGCATTCGACAAGGTGCCACATAAAAGATTATTACTTAAGATAAAAAATCACGGGATTGGGGGTAATATTCTGGCATGGGTGGAGGATTGGTTATCGAACAGGAAGCAGAGAGTTGGGATAAATGGTTCATTTTCGGACTGGCAACCAGTAACCAGTGGTGTTCCACAGGGGTCGGTGCTGGGTCCCCAACTCTTTACAATCTATATTAACGATTTGGAGGAGGGGACCGAGTGCAACATATCAAAATTTGCAGATGATACAAAGATGGGAGGGAAAGTAGAGAGTGAGGAGGACATAAAAAACCTGCAAGGGGATATAGACAGGCTGGGTGAGTGGGCGGAGATTTGGCAGATGCAATATAATATTGGAAAATGTGAGGTTATGCACTTTGGCAGGAAAAATCAGAGAGCAAGTTATTTTCTTAATGGCGAGAGACTGGAAAGTACTGCAGTACAAAGGGATCTGGGGGTCCTAGTGCAAGAAAATCAAAAAGTTGGTATGCAGGTGCAGCAGGTGATCAAGAAAGCCAACGGAATGTTGGCTTTTATTGCAAGGGGGATAGAATATAAAAACAAGGAGGTATTGCTGCAGTTATACAAGGTATTGGTGAGACCGCACCTGGAATACTGCATACAGTTTTGGTCTCCATACTTAAGAAAAGACATATTTGCTCTCGAGGCAGTACAAAGAAGGTTCACTCGGTTAATCCCGGGGATGAGGGGGCGGACATATGAGGAGAGGTTGAGTAGATTGGGACTCTACTCATTGGAGTTCAGAAGAATGAGAGGCGATCTTATTGAAACATATAAGATTGTGAAGGGTCTTGATCGGGTGGATGCAGTAAGGATGTTCCCAAAGATGGGTGAAACTAGAACTAGGGGGCATAATCTTAGAATAAGGGGCTGCTCTTTCAAAACTGAGATGAGGAGAAACTTCTTCACTCAGAGGGTGGTAGGTCTGTGGAATTTGCTGCCCCAGGAAGCTGTGGAAGCTACATCATTAGATAAATTTAAAACAGAAATAGACAGTTTCCTAGAAGTAAAGGGAATTAGGGGTTATGGGGAGCGGGCAGGAAATTGGACATGAAGCTGAGTTCGGATCGGTCAATGCCCTGTGGGTGGCGGAGAGGGCCCAGGGGCTATGTGGCCGGGTCCTGCTCCGACTTCTTGTGTTCTTTAGATTTGTGGTTGGGATCAGATCAGCCATGATCTTATTGAATGGCGGAGCAGGCTCGAGGGGCCGATTGGCCTACTCCTGCTCCAATTTCTTATGTTCTTATGTTCTTATGACCTCGAGCAGCTCTGGGCCGGGAGAGCCCAGCTTCAGACTGCACCACCTCAGCATGGGCTGCAGCAGTCTGGCCTGGCTGGCCAATAGGCAACAGCAGGGGCAATGGCGGAGTGGCAGGGATGGGAGCGGGAAGGCTGTCGTCCTGACAGAGGACGGCAGGTCCGACTCCCATGGCGCCACTGCCACTCTCCCAGGGCGGAGTCTCAGCAATCCTGGTGATCAGCTGGAGAACGGATTGCTGGAGTGCCGAGATGCCCTTAAATCTCGTTCCACTGTGGTCCCCAGACCCACGTTAACAGCAGTCTGAGCTTCCATGGCAGCAGTCTGAGCTGAAAATGCAGCAGTCAGACCTTGGATGGCAGCTGTTTGTGCCTCAATGGAAGCTGTGACGTCAGTTGTCAGACGCTATATCATGGTGGGTTCCACAGGTGCGCTCATGGAGGTGACCACCCATTCCATGTTGGAAAGGATGGGCTCCAAGCTCTGAGCAAAGCTCTGCGCCAAGTTGGAGCTGGACTCCCCCATGTCCCTTCTCATTGTGTGCAGGCTTTCTGGCAGGCTTTCCAGTGCCCCAAGCATTTGTTGGTGTACGCCCATCAATTGTCTTCTGTAGCCTGGCCCATCGAAGTCATCATCTGACTCCTCTACAGCAGAACTAGTGAGTGACCTCGCCCTCTGGCGAGCTGGCACCTGTGATATCCGTTCCCCCCGCCCCGGCTCCTGCGCACTTGTGCTCGGTGTCTCACCACGTGCAGATCCCTCCTCTAACCTAACCTCTAAAGGACGCGCAGTGTCAGTCTCTGAGCTGGTGGAAGCAAGTGTCAGGTCGAGTGACGGTGTAGCTTCAGTGTCCTCCTCCTCCTCTTCCTCCTCCAGGGTGCCACCACATGTTCTTGGGTATCTGCAATGAGAAAGGGAAACAGGTTGAGTTGTGGAATGGGGAGAGGAGCAAGTAAGACATGTGTGCTGACAGCATATGCAGCACATGAGTCAGAAAAGATTATGGGAGGAGGCTGATGTGGAAAAGGAGAAGGAGCATTAGATATGCAGACCCCCTTCACCGGGACCTCGGCACATTGTGATGGCTGCAGCGACGGCCCGCCCAATGTTCCTAAGCACTCTCTCCTCTAGGGAGGTGAGGATGTGTAAATGTGCCTGTCCACCCTCAGGTCCCTCCTGCTGCCGGCTGTTATGCTCCACCTTCTCCTACAAGACAGAGGATGGTGTGTCAGTGAGTGTCCAACAAGGTGTGTAGGTGATGTGCCTGTCATGGCTGAATAGCTGCCAGTTTGTGTGACTTGTGAGTGGTGGTTGTGTGGCCTGCAAGTGTGGTACTATGTGCTGGTGAGATGCAGCATGCCGAGTGCAGCATTGAGTATAGATGGGGGGTGTTTGTTGGTGGGAGGGTGGGTGACGGTGAGTGTGATGCGTGGTGCAGGGTTATAGTTGGTAGGATGTGCCACTTGACACTTGCAGTCGCTCACCTTGACCACTTGTGTCAAATCATTGAACTTCTTTTGGCACTGCACCCACGTGCGTGCTGCCATCTGACCCCAAATGTGCCAGGTACAGAAGCAACAATCAATTAAAAAAATGCTTCTACACTTTTTGTTTAAAAATCATGGGAGGAAATGGAAGGAGTGTTTATGTTGCATCACAAAAGGAAATTTTGCTCCCCAACGTCGCTCAAGGGTTTTGCCAAGCAGACACAAAAACATAATAAGTCCATTCAGAAGGAATTTGAATATTTAATAGTGCCTTTCTCACCCTGCACAGAATAATTAATTTAGTGCACTGAAGCACTGAGAAGCAGGGACCAAGCATTACCTACCATGGCAGCATTCCCATAATTAACCCCCCTGGCACCACCGATGTAATAAGTCTCTTTAATGGCACTCGGTTCCCTGCACAACTGATGAGTTATTTTGTCAGGTTATCAGATGACTCATGCTTATGAATGTTTGCTTGATTTCCATGTCATTGTTACATCTGGTTGTCCCAACAACAGGCAGATCAAATAACAATGTGCACCTTTCCTGATTAGCAAAGAAAGAATCCTGCGATTTGCTTAATTACTAGAGTCCCAGCTTGATATAATGCTTAGGATGGAGGTTTCACAACAGTGGTCAGAATCTTAAACCGTGTGCACGTGTTTTGACTTCAGGCATCACAGCTTCCTATGTGCAAATCCTCCATCTGATTGGCCAAAATTTCATAGGCCTAAAACAACAACAAATCGCAAGTGAACAGGTGGACAATATATCAACTGATTGTGGAGAAAGCAGACCAATGTATGCCTATTGAAGAACTGTTAAGGACTTTGACCAAGCTTTTGGTCACATGACTCAATATGTCCTTATGTGGCTTGATGTCAAATTTTGATTGATAAAGCTCCTGTGAAGCGCCTTGGGACATTTTACTACTTTAAAGGCACTATATAAATGCAAGTTGTTGTCGTTTTTCATATGTTCGTTCATTAAAAGGCATGCTCAGACAACATTCACTATGGACCGTCAGGATGCTACTTACAGGCTTGTTTCAACGAGAGCTGCAGCACTCCTGGGATGGGAATGGGATAGTGGATAAATAAGGGGCAAAGATGTTAAGAATTGCTAAAGACCTGATGATCTTCAAGTAAGTTGTCAGCTGTGGCTCAATGCTAGCACTCACACCTCTATCAGAAGATTGTGGATTCAAGTCCCATTTCAGAGACTTGAGCACAAAATCCAGGCTGTTACTCCATAGTGATGGAGTGCTGTACCATCAGAGGTGCCATCTTTCAGACGAGACGCCCTCTCAGGTGGATGTAAAAGATTCCAAGGCACTATTTCAAAGAGGAACTGTGGAGTTCTCCCTGGTGTCCTGGTCAATATTTATCCCTCAACCAACAGCACTAAAACAGATTATCTGATCATTGTGGGATCTTGTTGTATGCAAATTGACTGCCATGTTTCCTACATCACAACAGTAACTACACTTCAAAGTATTTAATTGGCTGTGCAGGATATTCCTTATTTCGTGTGATTTTTGGAACTGGAGAATAGTCAAGCAAAGAAAGTCACCCTCACTCACGGTAGTTTCATTAATCAAAAGTAATTATTTAATGATGTTATCATTCTTACGATCATTCATGAAGCAAAATCAAACCATACATATGACTTTCCTCTATAAAATCCTGCTATACACTTAATAATTCATAACGTTATTATGTAATGACTTAACAATTCATACACACATCAGGCAAATCATCAATACATATACCACCTTTAAACCAAAGCTTTTGCTCATCGGGCCTGAGGGTTGATCAGCTCTTCAGTCCTTGAGGTCCTTTTCGTCTTGCGTGATGTTCAACTGCACTGCGTGTTCCTTGTGACTGCCGGGTGGTGAAGAGGCTGCTCTTCTCTCAAAGTCTTCTTTTTATATTATTTTTTACCAATAGGACATAGAATTGGGGAGTGTCATTCCTTTTGCCCAATTGCTCCCTGTTGCAAGGCCTCAATCATTAACATATCTCAATGATTGACAGTTTAGGCTTTGATCATGTGACCGGAGACCCTTTTGATGTAGAAAAGACCATGTGCTCGAACCATGAAATGTAAAAGATCCTTTTACTATCTCTGTTTATGGCCTTTCATGTAGAGATAGCCCCTTTGATGCCTATACACAGACATCCTTAATGGTCCTGATGTCTCCAATTTTGATTGCTTCATTGATTTCAAATCCATTTCTTATACCATTTGACCATATGCTGGATGTAATACCACTTGATGTTACACAACTCCCAGCTCTTTGAACAGACTACCAGATAGGAATGAAAGGGCCAATGCCTTTTCACACCTATCATTGCTTTCCTGATCCGAAGCCTTTGATGTATGCCCTTGTTGCCTTTTCTTACATTACCCCCTGCTGTGTTGAAAAGCTTGTGTTTCAAAAAGCCTATGTGTTTTGAAAGCCTGACAATGCTTTAAGCTCAATATGATCCATCTAGCTTATTTATTTAATAATCTAGATATCTATCCGCAGTACAATGTCCTCGATCCCGAAACTCATACTTATCCAATGCCATCAGCGTCATTGAGGGAAAATAGGATTTGCGAGAACAAAGTTTTTGCAGGTTTTCCAATATCTTTGTTTAAAAGGGGCACAGTTAACCCTTTCCTTCAAATGTCTTTTGTTAAAGGGGTTTTGAACCCCACAGCTGTAAAGTGCTTTGGGACGTCCTGATGTCTTTCTTTCTTTCTTTCATAAGATAGGAGGTTATGAGGGCAGTGAAGAGTCAGCTCATGAAAGCATGGAGCCAACAGGATTTAAATTCTAAAGAAGTCGATCTGCCTATTATTAACAATACTCAATGAATTTCCGATAGCCTTATGGAAGGTTCACAAAGACAGTAGATGACTTTTGCGAGGAAATTTTTAGAAATTTGGCAAAATTAAAGCCAACCCATTCTACACTTTAAAGTCATCAACTGGATTTGCCCAAGTTTTATAACATTTGATTCCAAAGTTTCATTAACTTTTGAGTTCACAGTGTGCAGATCCAATTTTCTTTTTCTTTTGCTTCCCTATATGGGAGCACCATCACCACAGTGATTCAAGGAGAAAGCCCACCACCACCTCGGGGCAACTAGGGATAGGCAATGAATGCGATAACACTTCTGAGAAAAAACATCTCCGTTTCCACTCCTCTCCTGAAGGCATTGTACTATCCTGTTCCACAACTGCCAGTCACCCTCTGATACCTTGCTAAAATGACCATTCATTTATCAGAGATTCTAGATTGTGAGTACTAGCTGACAAGTTGACCACATCATAGGTACCATCGCAGGCAACCTCGATCCTGTCCTTCCTATACGTCCACAGGGGCACTTTCCAAGAGGAGTCACTGGGTGGCGATTAGGAGTGGGAGCCCAGGCTGTTTTCCCCTCCCTAACCCAGGAGCACTATGACCAATTGTAACACCCTTTTTGCTGATTTGATTATGATCACCTAACTCAGCACTGGCAGGTTGGAACTTGGCACCTTCCTGTCTGTATGGCTAGCAACTCAATGGATAAACTTGTTGCATATTAGTTGCGAACAAGGTAACTTTCTTGAATATATTTTGGGGAAATACTGCATTCCAGTCTGTAAAGACAAATATTTTGAACTTTCGATATGTTCTGTACGTCTGTATTCATGCCTAATAAAGTTACATGCAGATGAAGGTGCACCAGTCCTGGATACTAAGTCTACTATTCTTTTATCTGTGAGCATTTTTTAATTCATTCTCCAGATGTGGGCATCACTGACAAGGCCAGCATTTATTGCCTATTCCTATTTTTCTTGAGAAGGTGGTGATACAACTGAATGGCTTGCTGGACCACTTCGGAGGGCAGTTAAGAGCAGTTGGAGTTGGCCTGGAGTCACATTTAGGCAGCAGGTTTCCTTCCCTAAAGGACATTAGTGAACCGGTTGGATTTTTACGACAATCTGACAGCTTCATGGTCACTTTTTATTGTACCGGCATTTTTATTGGCCCAATATCAGAACCAGTGCGCTAACGTACCTTGCCAGGAGACACCACTAGAATTACTTAACATTTCTAAACTGTTATCATGGAAATACAACATCTGTCCGAAATGGGCGCAGTCAGAAGTGCGGCTGCTCCGCTCGCTCATTCGTGCCAGCGTGAGGCCCAGACCAAATTCGGGTTCGAGCCTCATTTAAGTGCCGCTGGCAAGCTGATGTTTATTTTTTTTAAAAAGCTGCAGTGTTTAAGTGTCAAGCTGAGACCCTGTGCACATTTAATGTAGGAGACCCTTAGACAGTGTCATGAGCCTGGTTTTCTTGCTCCAATAGCCTACCAACAGATGTTGAAGTGACAGTTCAATGGTACAGACTGCAGAGCTATGGAAATGACACTGATGAAAAGTGAGAGTAACTAATGAGAGTGGTTGAGCTGAAATATAATTGGGAAACCAGTTAAATGGCAATGTAGAGGGTTGAATTTTTATTAAGTCTCTCTAGCAGAATCTGCTTTGAGTCAAAAGATGAAAAGATAATATGGCAATCTAACCTTTTTATAATTTACCTTTATAATAATTTAGTGACACATAGTTGATTTAAAATTCAGTTACACACTAATTGGCAGTGTTGCAGAATGAATAAAGCGCAGAATTAATTGCTCCCCAAGGTATGGAACACCGCCTCTGACTGAATATATGTCTTCCTTAAAAAAAAATGACATTTTATAACTTATTCAGAGCTTGGATCTGTGCATGTAAAGTAGCAGAAAATTAAAACAAAAACAATGTCAAGGTTCACTTGTAAACTGTGCATTATTAACATGTACCTACTTTGTCTGAACTGTATTATACAGGTGATGTTAACAGACAACATTTTTTTTTCTGGGAACACAAAATCAATCCCAATACTTGAGATTGCCAGTCCTTTCATTAAACACCACTGTGCCACCTGTTACTGTTTATCCTTTGCACAATTATTTTATATAGTAAGATAAGTTAAAGGCTCAAGCTGCAAAAAAGTGAAAAGACCCAAGTGTGCTTTTTTTGTTATTTTCCTAAACATTCTTGCAGAGTTTGTGAACTTTAGACTATAGTGATAATGCAGGTAAAGATTGCAGACTGGTAACAAAAGCAAAATACTGCAGATGCTGGAAATCTGAAATAAAAACAGAAAATACTCAGCAGGTCAGGCAGCATCTGTGGAGAGAGAAACAAAGTTAATGGACTCGCTTTAAACTCTTTGTGGCCATGAGGAGCAAAACTGCTCCCCCCAGGCCCACCAAGGAATACTTAGACTTCCCCAGCTCTGGCATACCCTGGTCTTTGGGCAATTCCTAGCCCCGGAATCCTCCCGTTTGCAACATGAGAAGGGAACCCGCAGTCTTCCCCAACATCCAATCGTGCAATGGGAATGCCTAGGCCTTTCCCTGATCCCAACACGATTGCATTGCAACTTCTTCACCCATTGACTGCTGGGGACCGTTCCCATGGGTTCCTGGCTGCGGCCTCCTGCCGCCAGATTCCCACTCCTGCCCGCTGGCCAGGTAGTCAATCTGGCCGTGTTTCAGGCGGAAATCAGCAAATATTTATTCAAATGAGGCTTCGATGTTAAAATCGGCAGGGTCTCCTCACCCCTGACATTGCCGTGTTTTTCCCCTGCTACCAGGCTCCCGTGTATCCCTCTTGACCTCCTGTAAAAATTGAGGCCAATGTTTCAGGCCGATGACCTTCCATCAGAATGTTATCTGGCATGTAACATACAATTGGCCCACTGGAGTAATACTGCCCTCTACACAGCCCTTCAGGTCACTGCAAGCTCATCAAGAAAAGAGTCTAGACCAACTAATATTTAATGTTAGGAAGGGGAGGTTGGGAGGCAGCTGTTCTTTCCGAACATTGAAAACATTCCACACAAAGTTGTTTAAGTTCACACTTTTGAAATATGTCTGTGAATCTGGTGTGAGATGGTCTGCTAACCATTCGTCTGAATCTGAAAAAAAATCACACAACTTCCCCACAACCTTATCCAAAACATTCTTCAATGCCTCCAACAATTTCCCTCCGCAGTGACTTTCCCTTCCTTAATGGCCTTAGCTTTATCTTGCCTTCTATGGGGTTTTGATATTTGAGATGATCAACTATTATAATATTTTTTTAAAAGACTGTCCCAGGCCTTGGACTACAATTCCATGAGCCATCACATGACTTGCTTGGCACAAAAATGCATGTGCAGGCAGTGGCAGTGGTGTGCATTTTGAAAATAACAATTTTCCAATATGTTGCCACATTTGCACAGTTTTATGTTTGTTTTCTAGCACATCTACTGTCATTTGCATGGGATAGGATGGCCAGATCTGACTTTGCTTTGAGAGACCACTGCATTATCTGTGCCTACTCCAGCCATGTTCCTGCTGCAGGACACTACCTTGGCATTTTTACCTGGAGCAGATCTCCAAAAAGTAGAAGAGCACCATGTATTATAATGCTGGCTGCAAAATAACCTTTCAATCAGTGCCTACATATCAATATATTGTGTTATGTGGTGGTGTTCTTGAGGGTCTGCTTGTGTACAGTGAATGGTTATGGGGTGGGAGAACCGAACAAAAGCCTCAAAAGGCTTTCAGGTTCATCTTCTCCCATTGTTCTATGTTCTCATTGCCAAAAGGCTGTGGATGTTGAGTCAATGGAAATTTTAAGATTGAGATTGATGGACTTTTGTTTGGTAAGGGTATCAAGGAATATGCAGCAAAGGCGAGTAAATGGATTTGTGGTACTGATCAACCATAATTTAATTGAATGGTGGAACAACCTCAAGGGGCTGTATGGCCTAATAAAGTTCCTACTTTCCAATAATGTTCAGTTTGGCCTGCTCAAAAACTATCAGAGGATGGAAGCTTGAGGAGATTCCTCCCATCTGCATTTGTTCTCACTTGTTAAGAGCTAACTTGTCTTTTAAGCATAGAGGTTCAAAATTTGAAGAACATATAGACTGGGGGAGGGCGTGGGATGTTATAGTTACTTTAGTCCATTGTGAGTGACTAACTGAATCTTCGAGCTATTAAGGCCTGCCTGGCACCCTTGAGCAGCAATGTGATCGGCTGGTCTGGTGTTGGGCACCACATCTTCCTCTTCCTCACCATTGGAATCCTCATTAGATGAGGAGTGCTCAGTAGCTTGTTCCTCCTGCACCTATGGTCCTCGCTGCTGCGTTACATGTGCAGTACACAGCACACTACGATTATCCTAGAGACCCTCGCTGGTGACTACTGAAGGGCACCTGAAACATAACTTGAACCTACTGATGGCTTGTTCAATGACACATCTGGTTTTCATATGGCTCACGTTGCAGTGCTGCTGGTGTTCATCGGTGGGTTTCCTCAGAGGTGTCATCAGCCAGGTTTGAAGGGGTATCCTTTGTCACCTAGCAGCCACCCTTTAAGGCTGGTTGCAGGTATGAACAGGTCGGGGATATTGGACTGGCACAGTATGAAAGCATCGTGGCAGCTCCCAGGAAATCTGAACTTTTCCTTGTGGTTGCACACCAGTTGAACATTGATGGGATGAAATCCCTTGCAGTTGATGAATGCTCCAGGTTCATCTGCTGGTGCTCGGATTGCCACGTGTGTGCAGTCGATGGCACCCTGCACCTGTGGGAAGCCAACCAGAGACATGAATCTGAGTGCCCACGCATTCTAACTATTGTCATCACAGGAGGAGGTTTACATATCTCCCAGCCCTGGCAAACAATCCATCAGTCACCTGCCTTATGCATTTATGTGCAGCCGACTGCGCAACCCTCGCTATGTCTCTGGTAACACCCTGAAAGGAACCAAAGGCAAAGAAATTGAGGCCGGTAGTGACTTTTGCAGCCACTCGTAATGTGTGGCCACCAGGTCCAGCAGACAGCAGGTCTTCTTCTAGGAGGCTGCAGATTTCTGCGACCACCTGACATGACAATCTGAGCCTCTGGAAGCACTGCTCCTCCAACAGGTCAAGGAAGCTGATCCTCTGTCTGTAGACCCTGTTAGGTGGGTATTGCCTCCTGTGACTTCGACCCCTCTGTCGCTCCCTTCTCTGCTGGCCACCTGCAGTTCCCTCCACAAATCGCCCTTGCTGCTGATGATGCTTATTCTCTTCCTCGTCCGAAGTCCAATCAAAAGCAGCAATGGCACTACCCATTGTGATCTTCTCTGTGTGAACACCTCCAAATGCTACAAATAAGTCTCTCACACCAAGTACTCTCACCAAACCGCTTCCCAGAGGGAACTGAGAAAGCAGCTGTGAGCAGTAAACCTTTATTCAGACCTCTAACTGCCCCGATAAAGTGCCGCTCAATCACACCTCGGTTTCACAGCTGAGTTTTCCTACCCCCAGGAAACCCATGCAGCATCCGTTAATTCCAAATCTGGATCCCAATTGCATTACAGGAGCCTGATTAAAATATGTTAATATCCGTCCCGCCTGTCCACGGCGGGATACTCAGACATCCCGATATCTGCCCGCTGCAAAAAAGGCGGCGGGTTAGAATTGTGTTTCACATATTTGACAGTTTAACCACTCCCCCGACCCTCTCCCGCCCGACTTGGGCGGGGTTATTACCGAGCACAGCGTTTACCCTGCTCTCCTGTACCAAAACAAGTTAACCCTCCTCAAACACATGTCATACAGCAGCATCTCCACTTCACCACCTATACATCTGGGCAGGGGTTCAGTTGCTATGGTATTCCGTGGATTCTTCAGAAACCGCGATGGTGGATGAAAAATCCCCGCCCCCTCAGAATGATCACTTCCCTTTAAATGACTACTGCAGCGTAAAAAATCCTGCTTACCAGTGTAAGAGCTCCCAGGTGCAACCTGCTTTGCAGGCAGAACAATTAGGGAGGCCTGAACCCAAACAGACAGGAACATCTGTACTCAGTCCATCAGGTGGAAGCCTCAGTGTACACTATACCTTTTCTGGATATGCACTCAGCATAAAATCTGCCCAACAGTTTTATTTTGCCTGTGAACAATAGCATGGGATATCAATTAGTTCTAAACCCCACTGCTGCCATCGCTCCCCCCAGAAATGTGAGAATAACTTCAAATATTTAATATTATTTCAGGGTTCAGGTGATATTTATAAATAGTTCTAGCTGAAATTGCTGCCTTTCATCCACACAACTTAATATCATTTTCAGCCAGATGTCTTTAGTGAGGAGGACAACTTGCAGGCAGATGTATGCCTTCAATGCCATTGAATCAACCAGCCATGAGACAGTGTGAAAAGGGAGAAATAGGTTTGCTGGCGTATTTCAATCTTTACTCATCAACCGGCAGAGACTGTCAAGTTTCCCTCCTAATTGAAGATTGAACACAATTGTGAGTTTAGACCCAGAATTTGTCTTGTGTTTGCCTCTAGGCAATTCACCTACTACATTTAGAGATGTTGGCTCACCCCAGAGAAATGTACCATCTACTGACTGAAATTGATTGTTTTACAGAAAATGAGGAACTTTAAAAAGTGTGTGTTTATTTCATGGCTATTGGTCTTTGTAATTAATTAAGTAATTGGGGAGATCAGGAGAAATTTTTTACACAGCGAGTTGTTATGATCTGGAATGCACCGCCTGAAAGGATGGTGGTAGCAGATTCAATAGTGACTTTTAAAAGGTAATTGGATAAATACTCAAAATGGAAACATTTTCAGGGCTTTGGTGAAGGTGAAAGAGAAGGGGAGTGGGGCTAATCAGGTAGCTTTTTCAAAGAGCCACACAGGCATGATGGGACGAATGGCCTCCTTCTCTGCAGTAAGATTCTATGATTCTATGAACATATGACTTGATTTTCTGTTGAGATATTAGAGGTGCTAAATTTGGCTGTGTAACGCTCTGACATCCAAAATGCGTCTTGGCTGCGCACGCACGTTTCCAGCGTGACGTGCACCGGACGCCATCTTGGTATAGGAGTTAGCGCATGTGCAAATACCGAAGCATGTAAAGTAAGGAGAAAATGCGTGCAATCAGTGCGCAACGCTGATTTAAAGTGATAGACACCATTTTGGAACTTAATGCTCAACTCAAAAGCACAGTCTTAACCATGGCCATCTGAACATGTCTTACAGTGCCTGGAGGAGCCCCCACCAGCACTATTTAAAGGGACCATGCAGGATTTACAGGTTGGTTGCTGGATTATTGCTTCTGGCTGCTGGTGGAATAGGAAGTGTTTTTTGAAGTTCCCTATTCTTACTAAGAGTTCCTATAGTACATTTGAGAGTGGTTTGGCAGGTATTGTCTTACGGTTCGGAAAGTTACAACTGTGGTTGCACAACATTCCTGGCAACCTTAGGTGGTCTGCTAGGGCTCCCACTGGGTATTGAGCATGACTGGGAGCATGCAGAGAGGCCACGCATAGCAGGTCAAGCTGTGAGGAGAGGGAGGACGAGGAGGAGGCGCAGGGCACTGAGCAGGAGGCCGTATCAATGAGGGCCTTCCGGGACCAATTCTCTTACCTCAACATGACCGAGGTGGATTGCATCCGATGCCTGAGGTTCACCGAGGAAGCCGTGACCGAGATCTGTCAACTGGTGCGGCCAAAACTGCAGCCTCAGAGCAGGGCGAGGACAGCATTGCCTGTGGCTGTGAAGGTCACCATGGCGCTGAATTTCTACAGCTCAGGATCATTTCAGGCCTCTGCTGGCGACATGTGCAACATCTCGCAGTATGCAGTGCACTGCTGCATAAGGGAGGTCACAGACGCACTGCACCACATGAGGAACAGGTTCATCACCTTCCCTCTCCACAGAGACAAGCAGAACAAGCGAGCACGGCGATTCGCTCGCATTGCTGGCTTCCCCATGGTGCGGGGTGCCATTGACTGTACGCAGATTGTCCTGAGTGCCCCGTATATCAACTCGTCCATCTTCATAAACCAAAAGGGCTTCCACTCCCTGAACTTGCAGCTGGTTTTCTGTACACATTGAATCATGGAGGTCGATGCCCGCTACACTGGGAGCAGTCATGACGCCTTTGTCATGTGGAAGTCCAACGTGCCAGCTATCTTTCACCTGCCTTGGCAAGTCAAAAGACGGCTACTGGGCGACAAAGGCTATCCCCTCACGCCGTGGCTCATGACACTGGTCAGGAACCCACGCACACGTGCACAGCAGGCCTATAATGAGAGCCATGCTGCCACACACAACATTGTGGTGCACACTATAGGCCTCCTCAAACAACACTTCCGCTGACTGGACTGGTCTGGAGGAGCCCTGCAGTACTCCCCTGAGCGGGTGGGCAGATTTGTGGTGGTCTGCTGCACAACCTCGCCATTATGAGGGACCAGCCTTTGCCACCAATGATTGCAGAAGATCCTGAGCCAGAGGTAGAGGAGGAGGAGGCTGAGGAGAAGGGGGAGGAGCCGGAAGAGGAAGTGGAGGAAGATGCAAGGGTGCAACAGGAACCACACGCCTTGTCTGCAAGGGCTCTGCGTGCTCGCCTGATCCGTGCCCTCTGTCAATAATATTAACTACATCCCCCAACTCACCAACAGTCCTACACTCCCCACCTTTCCGCTCCCACAAGACAAATCAAATCGTCCTCCATCTGATTTCCCCCTCAGCTCATCGCACAAATAAAAACCACCACCTAATGCAAATTCAAAGTCACATTTATCAATGAATAAATGAAATTATGCAAACATAACAGAACTATTCAACCTTGTGCATTCCCTTAGTGCCTGTTGTTCGTGTGCCTTTACCTATCCTAGTGCTCCTACAAGATGCTTTCCCAGTGGCTGGAGCATGGGTGGTGTGAGGCTGCTGACCGTCAATGGAGGAGCGTGCAGATGGCCTTGGAGGACGACCTCGAGCAGCTCAGGGCTGGAAGGGCCCGGCTTCAAACTGCACCATCTCAGCATGGGCTGCAGCAATCTGGCCTGGCTGGCCAATAGGCAACAACAAGGTAGCATTCATAGAGGGTGGGACATATTGTGTCACCATAAGTGCGCCTCACTACCAGCATAGACAGCACATCTGGTGTCCGGTGAGTGACAGCAGTTTCTGCTTTAAACCGGAGGCAAAAGTTCAAGTGGCCCAGGAACGGATTGTCCCCATTCCTGAACCCTCCACTGTTCACCTCACTGTCAGGGAAAACATAACCAATCTGCAAGACTATGTCACATTCTTCGGCTATAAAATGCCCCCTCTACCCGAACATCTTACTGCCCTACTCAAAGCCGTAGAAATATCACAAAAACATTTCTATACTCCAGAACAAAAGACAGTCGAGATAGGGTCCGAGATTTCGGATATCATAGTTCCACCCTGGTGGGATATTTTTGAAAGTATAGAGATCCCTTCCTGGATCAGAATGGCTTCCCATATTTTAGTGGTCTGCCAGCTCGGTATAGTTTTCTACTTACTGGGCACAAAGTGCAAGGGGAGGGATAGAATGCTCCGATCCCGACATGAGAGAGCATGGGACGAGCATTACAATAAAGTCTATGACCAGGTATGGGACGAGCCTTAATCGTTATTAAGATAAAGTTTTGTGACCGTGTATTATTTTTTGATGTATGTACCATATTTTCCAAGTGGTGCAGGGGTGTTGGACCCCTTCCGTGCTTGGATATGAATGTAACTGAATTCTTACCTGTGTCTGCATTTGAACACTACACCTAAAGGGGAATGTATGTTTTGGGTCTTAGATAGGTAAACTACAGGGGAAGGTTGGCTCTCGAGGATTGAGAATTTTGCTCACCCAGCATGATACTCTAGCAAGAAAAGTATCACAGGGGAGACTGTAAGATTCTCAAAATTCACAGATCCCCCAAAACTCGGAGAAAAACCCTAAAAAAAAGGACTTTGGACTCTTTTCTCACCATTTCAGGGTGATGAAATATTGAGCCTAACAAAGGGTGATTCAACGTCAAAAACCAAGATTTGGTATTCTAAAAAGGCATGTTTGGGCTTGTAAAGGAAAAAAAAGGCTGCAACAGGAGTGGGATCAACCTCTGTAATACACGGTTTGAGTATTGGAGTTAATCAAACTGTCTGGGGAACTGTGTGACCTCACTCAGCCCCTACCAGACATTTACATTCAGACAATAGACCCACGGAAGAGCAGTCTCCACCCAAATTACAGGACCCATCCAAAACATGCATAAAACAAATCCGATCAGCCCACTCCATAGAAATCTCAGGCCCAGTCAGGAAACTCGAAACCTGAGCACAATCACTACAATCAAACAAGAGCTCAACAACTCATGAAACCATCCCGAAACCACTTCACACATTTCATAAACAAGTTACTCTTAACGAGCCAGCCAAAATCTTACAATAAACCAGGTCAGATTTGGCACGCAGATAAGGAGGCTTCAATTAGTATAACTGAAGGCCCATTTTCTCAAGAAGTTCAGTTCAGCCAGGAGCTCGACAGCTCGGGAGACAACAGTTCAACAAGGCGAGGGGGCAACATAAAGAAGTTCAACAGAGAAGGTCAGCAGCTCTAGGAGCAGGCCGACACACAAGAAGAAACCAGAGCAACAGCCCCGGTGACCATCGGACACCTCGCGGCAACAAGGGCCTTACGAAACAACCAACCGAATATTAGCACCAACCAACCGGGTAATACAACCGGATAATATTGAGCCACCGCGACCAAAGAAAACCAAATTGGGAGAAAACTGAAGATCCGCAAAGTTTCCACACTACAGTCTATTCCTGACTTACCCCTGAGTGAGTTTTCTACTCAAAAGACTCTAAATCCTATCACTTTATGAGATAGGGGCCGAGATTTCGGATATTATAGTTCCACCCTATCGCATCAGCGGACTTATGAAGACTGACCAGCTACGCAGTTGAAGTCCTCTACCGCGTCCGGGGTACGGCAGACACCAACCAACATATACAGCGAAGCCCGAAATCGCGAACCAGCTCAACTGTCAAGGATTCGTTTGGTGAGCATTATCTCTGGCCCTTTAGAGCCCAACTTAGCTAGTAAAGTGGGATTAGGAGGGGTGAGGTATCTTTCTACTGTAATTTCCCTCGTGTGTACTGAAGTGTTCCCCATTTTATTAGAGTGTTAAGATTGTTGGGTTGTATTTTCTCTCTTGAATAAAGGTCAAAGTTTCTTGCACCAAAACCAGTTGTCTGCTGCACTTTTGTCACAACCCCCAAATAAGTCCAAGGTCTAGAAACAAGGGAGTGGGAGCGATTCGAACCGCTCAGAAGTCAGAGGTGAAGCTGACACACACCACCACCCCCTACATCGTATTGCTTGTCCAACATGAAGTCATGGATTAGCCACAGTTTTCTCTTATTGAACATGTGACAAACCAGGGCCATATTATTTGGCTTGTGCTAACAAACTCTGTACTCTTAGCTCAGGCTCTACCTCCCTTCCTAACTGATTACTCAGGCTGAACCAAATGGTTCACAATAATCCTCTTGAGGGTTTGTTTTTTTCAATTGTCATGCCTAACAACTTAAACTCCCTCTGCGTGATCTCAAATATACTTCTAGTTATGTCATTAGTTCCGATATGGACCACATTTTCGGCTGCTCGCCCTGTCTTTCCAGAATTTTTCCGCCTGTCATTCACCCAGGCACCAAAGAAGCAATGTACCATTTGGAATTCCTGGTGACGACCTCAAAAAAGGCTGTCTGTACCACTCATTAAAGAGTTCCTCACTACTACCACACTCCCCTTCTTGTAGTCCACCTGCCTCTGACCTCCTTGTATAGCGCCACATTGTTTTTCAAGACTGCTTTCCTCTGATTTACAGTCACTGTCTGCCTCATACGTGTCCAAAACTAAGTATCTACTGCATATTGGACACTTTGGCACCCTTTTATGTCTGCAAAACGGACACAGCGTCAACCAATTCCTAGGCCTGCATCTTTTTCTGCACTCACCTTCTGCTCACAATGGTTTCTTATGCAGATTATTCAAATGAGCTACTGAGTGATAAGGAAAGGTGCCAGCCTTTATCCATCTGTCGAATTCTATCGCTTAAAGTCACCCAGCTAGGTATATTCAACCAAAGAACCCTGAGAGAACTGTTTAGCTGAATTTTGAGTTGCAGAAGGGAAATGAGTAATGCACAGCAGTTTGCAATATGCAGGTAAAACCATTTGAACAAATTTATGATTAAGGTGCTTTAAGGCAAGGTCTGCTGCAGTAAATTTATATTAATTTAATACCTCTTTATAGTAGACCCAGGGGTAAATTTTAATCCGGAGCTGGGAAGAGGGCGGTGGTGGGGGGTGAATTTTTGATGGGAAACGATTTTGACGTAAGGACGTCTTCTAATTTTTTTTTGTCGGTTTTCCGCGGGACAGTCCAGCCAAATTGATAAACTGGCCATCAGTCAGACGGGAGAAGGACCAGGAAGCAGATGGTGCCAGCAGGTAAGTCTTAGATGGGAGGGTGGGTCGGGGTTCATCGGTGGGAATCAGGGTCATTGTGGGGTCGGTCATCGGGGAGGGTCATCGGGGGGGAGTCATGGGGGGGGTCGGAGGTTATCGGGGGGTTAGGAGTCATCGGGGGGTTAGTCATCGGGTGTCATGGGGGGGTCGGTCATTGGGGGGTCAGGAATCAGTGGGGGGTCGGTGATCGGGAGGAGTCCTCGGGGGGGAAAACGGTCATGGGGTCAGAGGTCACCGGGGGGCCGGAAATAGTGGGGGCCTGGTTGGAGATCGTGGGGGGGTGGTGGGAGATCGTAGGGGGTCGGAGATCGTGGGGGGGGGGGGATTGGAGGTGGGGGGAGGGGGTCAGTCGATCGCATGTGTGGGATCCTGCAGGTTAGGTTGTTGGGCCTGGGGGAACTACTCCTGCTCCTCCGGGCCCACAAGCTGTGCAATAAAGGCAATTACTGCTGAGCTGGACCTTCTCGCCTCCTCTTACCTGGCGTGAAGTAGAAAGCCTGGAGTTAATAATAAAAAACTGTCAAAGTGGAGGCCAGCAGCCTCCTTAAAAGCTTTCACTGACCGACCCGCCTCCTGAGAGTGGTTTGATTGCCTGCCTTTCGACCTGCCTCTGTGAAAACTGGAAGTGGGTGGGTTGGAGGCGAGTTGGGGTCGAGTTTTAGTTTTTTACAATTTTTACCTTCTCACCCACCCCCAACCTACCCATTGGTGGGGTTAACATTTCTGGTTTCTCTTGACAAAAGTAGTATTACGTTGGTGAAAGCTATAAGATTGTTCTAGGCACAGCTTGTGTATCCTTTCTCCAATTTTGATGCTCAGAAGAACTGCTTCACTTCACACAGAGACCTGTGACAATGCTGAGAGATGCAAAGCTTTTTCTGCTCCATTTAAGATACAGGTATACAATTTGTGACTGGACAGTTTGCTGCTGTTAGCATATATTCTGTTGGTGCAGACTCGCATAGCCAAATGAATCCGTGGCTGTGAAAACTGATATAAGTGGAGAGATTCAATCCCAATCCAAACATGAGGAGAAGTGACAGAGATTAATCTCCAAATCAGTTAGCCCACCAGTGCACTGATTATATTCTGTTTTATTGTAAGCAGCAAAAGAACCACGTTGCTGTCCATCAGAAATATGTGGCGTGCTTATTTATCTGATATTTTATCTTTTCATTTTGAAAATGTGCACTTTTTAATTTCAGTTCATCATACCTCAATGATTTTTTTTTTAGTACCTTTTCATTTCATAATCTTCCATTACATGTACAGGCAACTGTTACACTGAGTTGCTTAGGGATCTAATGTATTCTTTTCCTGAAGCCAGAATGGATTTTTTTTTTAAAAGACGATTCTCTGGTAGCTTTCAGCAATCCTTGGAGAATGAAACTGAATACAGTACAAGCACTTTGGATTAAAATGTGGCTTTGTAAATGTTTTGTGTTTCTTTATTGAACTATGGATTATTTTAAAACCTCCAGTACTTATTTAGTTGAATTATATAATTCAATTTGTATGAGCCAAATAGCTGGTTTTAACATATCAACAATACTCTTTTTCTTTGAGTATTCATTTTTGATTGCCAACATTTTTTCTCTCTGTTGGCCTTCTGAAGAATTTAATCTGATGTTCAAAGTTAAATATATGATCAATGTACTTTGTAAACTTCCCGCTGTAGATTCCCAATGAACAGTCCTGTATTGCGATGCTGCTATGTGACTGAAACATAATTCTTACAAAGGCACAATAGTAAAACATATGTTCATAGCCAAGGAAACTAATGCCAGCCATATTTTCTCTATTTTGTTTCAAAATACAGAAAATATGATATTGTAAATTTGAGTTTCATAGTAGACAAGTACAGTGAAATGAAATGTATTCCTCTGAAACTCATTTAGTTCAAATTTTAATGGATTTGAATAGCTGTGGGCAGTTCTAGGTCTTCAACCAGCCCACTCACTGTTATAAACTGTTTAAATAGGAATTAATTTAAATTTTAATAAAATATGAATATGTACAAAACCAGAATTTTCTCATGATATGTCCCATTACTGACTTGTTTGCTTTGATTCTTTCAGCTAGTTTCTGTGAGTCTGCCATTCAGCCACTGGAGAATACATCATCTCTCAAATTGCTGTGGAATATTTTCCATTCTCTGCTGATGAGAAAGATCATTTACACTCCTGATGCTCCCATTGTTCAGTGCATTGTTAAAGGGATACACCAAATGGAATAATACTGAATAAAAAGAAAATTGGTGTGTCTCTTCTTGTAACTATCTGCTTGTCTGCTATTCTCAAATTCTCTGCTCTCCCTCTCCTCTCTCTTTTTCATTTTCTCTCTCTCCTTCTCTCTTCTACACACAACCAATGAGGAATAAGAACATTGACATAGTCACTTGTAAATTCCGTACAGTTACAAAACTTATTGTCCTAACAGAATGCATATGGTGGTATTCTGTAACCTATGGTGTCTTATCGTGTAATGTGTGATGTTGCTGAAATTTAGTGCCATTGTGGTATTTAACATGGCCACATTCTGAGCTATAGAGTGGGGATATTTGACTATGGCTCTTCATTCAGCCAAAGCCCAGGTACACAATCAAAGGAAATGTAGCAGAACAAAAACCTCAACTTATAGAGAGAGAGAGGACCAGACTTGTACAGCGGAAATCTTTTTATTTATAGCATATAATAATTTACTTTATGGATAAATTGGATTTTTTAAAAGCTATTTAATTTCTTAATGTATTATGTTATGCAATTTATATGGTTATATGTTCACCTGGGCCTGAATCAAGATGGCAGCTGAAACCAATTTGAAAAAGTAATTTGATTAATATGATTCGTTTATTATGCAGTAGCAGATTGACACCTTTATAAAAAAGAATTAACAATTGAATTAATTGGTTTTGTGCAGTTTCCTTGTTAGCTTTTCAGGACCTGTCTAGATTTGACTGAATCAACATAGTTAACTTAACAGATAACTGGTTATTGGAGCCAATTGAAAAAACATGAATGATTTTTTTTCATGCTATGGGAAAAGTTAATTTGCTATCTTACACATTAAATATATAATGTGCACGGAATAAGAACTCTGTTAATGACGATATTTATGGTCGTGACATGAAACTCAATCTTGGTGGTCCAGAAAGGGAACAATTGAAACTGTGGAGTTTCACTCCTGCAGGTTATATATTTGGCCAGAATTTGCTGTCAAAATAATGGTAAGGTTAATGGCGCTCAACTTTATTTATGGGTAAATGATACAGCAATTTCAGACGAGGAGCAGATGAGGTTAAATGTGAATATCCAAAAGTTGTTGACTGAGTTGCGCCGCTCTGCCGTTAGCTTCGCGATAAAGGCTTCCCGCCCTTTACCTCCCAGGTTTTTTTAGGAACTTGCCATATTTGCCCATTAATTGCCCATTAAACTTGCCACAGAAAACTGAGTCTTGTCATTACAAGTATAAGTACCCTTTTTAACAATGTGATAAGTGTTAATGGTTGTCAATCAACCTCTCTGGCACCAAAATTAAATATTACAAGTGTGGAGTCTCATTCCTTCAGGTTTTGAATTTTTCGGGGAGATTTTTAAGACGTCAAATTTAAAACAAAAATCTTTATTTTCCTTTCTGTCTCTTTTCTCTCTTTCTCTTAATACAATTTTTCTTTCCCTCTCTTTATCTTTCTTTCTGTATCTAATTTGACTCTAATTCACCCTATTTCCTTCTCCGTCGTTTGCTCTGTTTCTTCCTCTATATTTAAATCTCACTGGTTAAGGAGATAGACCGTTGATCTCATCATTCACCAAGGTCCTAGATAACCCATTGACCTCACCACTTCATTATCAATTTGCACATCCAGCAATTTGCAGCATAAAAATAATTGGAGCTGAAGGGCGAGGAAAAAAATCTAACTCACGGCGCTCACCATGAGATGCCCCGCTCCAGCAAATTCTGGGCCAATGCCTGAAATAGGGCGTTTAAAAGAAGTAATCGATGTCTAAACAATGCAAAGAATGTTTGCAAATGAAGAGTTTGGAAGGAGCAAATGAAGTTCAGTGTGCAGCTGATAAACTATCAGCATAAGTGCAAGTAACATTTTAAGTTACCCTCGTGTTGTAGATATTATTCTCAAACAGCATTTAGTTATAAACATTAAAAGTTTGTGTATGTTCTACATTTCCAGTAAAGCAAATACTTCCTGCAATAATTTCCTGTCACACTTTCTTTGTTACACTTTTTCCATTACACCTGCCTGTCAGACTTAAGACTTGCCTCTTTGTTATACTTTCAAGACCTCAAAACCCTCTCCCAAACAACTGAGGTCTCCCCAAACCCCCAAACACCCTTCACTCCTCCTAAATCCCATCACTGTCTTCCAACTGCTCCCAGACCACACGCATCACCCTCCCAACTCTATCAAACCACATGCAGCTCTACTCAGCTCCTTTCTACACATTTACCTACCTACGAACCTGCAATCAGAACATTTTCCCTACCATCATCCTGTGTAACTGCCATTAAAAAAGTAAGACATCAAATTCAGTACATTGGTAAATAAACATCTAATAATCAAGGTCACTGATTTGCAATTTCCATGAAAACATGGACATAATCAAATAATTTGAACCCAAAAATATCTCCAACATTCCCATAATACTTCAAATAAACAAAATTGCACTTTTATTACAAACATGATAAATCAGTGAGCCCGATAATATGACATGTAACGATGTATCTTCTGATGTGCCATGCGACTGTCATGGGAGTTAGGTTCATGTAATTGTGTATACCTATTTACAGTAGGTACACTCATCTTTTATGTCACATCTCTCTGTCACGCTTAATTACTGACAAGTGTATTCCAGGTAAGTTTCTTGCAGCTGTTTGGCTTATATACAAATTTCTTCCAACAATTTTAATCTAATGACGTCAGCCATTTGGAATGTATTGAGGGACTCCACCAGCAACACAAAACTCTGGTTATGTGGAGAGGTATCAATCCAATGTGTGATGGTGCAGTTGGTAACAAAATATCTTTAGTTTCTGAAAGTCCAGAGGGATTGGTGCCCTCCTGGTAATACATTCATCTGATCAACATTACGGAAGTCGACATCTTACTGGTTCTAATGAACATATCGATATTAGACTCTGTGTTGCCTAATCCCCAGCCATGGTGACATTGCATCCTAGCAATGATAACTCACTGCCCATCATAATGTGGTCACTCTGAGAAACATACATCAGGATGAGAATTGGTAAATGGTGGGCACCTAGAGAGGCAGACTTTCTTTTTAAGGCATATAGGCTTCTGTGCTGATGACATATTTTCCGATGCATTACCAAAAGAGGACCCCTCTTTCCAGCATGCTGCGAAGAATGGCTTTATTAAAAATGGTACAGTGGTGATGTTCAAGCACAGAGGTACGTTTTACCTTCTGTGGCTGCGGATTGCTACATTGAGTTACATCGAAACTACAGCACAGAAACAGGCCATTCGGCCCAACTGGTCTATGCCAGTGTTTATGCTCCACACGAGTCTCCTCCCTCCCTACTTCATCTAACTCTATCAGCATACCCTTCTATTCCTTTCTCCCTCGAGTGCTTATCTAGCTTCCCTTAAATGCATCTATGCTATTTGCCTCAACTACTCCTTGTGGTGGCGCATTCCACATTCTGACCACTCTTTGGATCAAGAAGTTTCTCCTGAATTCCTAATTGGATTTATTAGCGACTGTTTGATATTTATGACCTCTAGCTTTGGACTACCCCACAAGAGGGACCATGTTCTCTATGCCTACGCTATCAAACCCGATCATTATCTTAAAGACCTCTATCAGGACACCCCTCAGACTTCTCTATTTTAGAGCAAAGAGTCTCAGGCTATTCAACTTGTCCTGATAAGGATATCCTTTCAGTTCTGGCATCATCCTTGTGAATCTTTTTGCACCCTCTCCAATGCCTCTATGTACTTCCTACAATATGGAGACCAGAACTGTGCACAGTACGCCAAGTGTGGCCTAACCAAAGTTCTATACAAGTTTAACATAACTTATTTGCTTTTCAATTCTATCCTTCTAGAAATGAACCCTGGTGCTTGATTCCCCTTTTACATTGGTGTTGCTGCTTTTAGTGATTTCTGTATCCGTACCCCTAGTTCCTTTGTTCCTCTATCTCATTTAGAATCTTGTTATCCAAGTGGAATGTGGCCTCCTTATTCTTCCTACCAAAATGCACCACCTCGCACTTATCTATAATTGCTGCTTGTTTATCTTTAGGTTCTTACCTACAGTATTTTGAATGCAGAATTTTCTTGCGTGATGCCAGGATTCTATTTGAATGACTTTGTATTATTAAATCAGCTCATCCCTAATTCTTAGCTCCTAATTCTGCGCTGAAATGGTCATTAAATAAAATGCAATTCTGGGATCTTCTGCACTCAACTTTATAGCTCTATTTTGCCAACCTCAGGGAGTCCAGTGCAGCATTACTGTTTACATGCTGGAAATAATGCTGCATAAGAGTCATATCTTTTCACATGAACCTAGATATTTTAGTACCAAAGATCAAACCTTAAAACAGTGAATCTGTCTCCAGTGGATGTTATTGCCTCACACGTTGCTTTGAAAACAAATAGAACTTCATAAAAAAAATGATTGTGCCTGCAGTAGCTGGAATGCATTGCCAGAAATGAGCATTTTACGATGAGCGAAAACATCAAATAATATCTAACACAATCTATATGTGATTTAACTGAAATTTTCCATTTAAAGAGTTATTTTCATTTTTTTTCACATTTCCAAGGCGAACAGTACTTTTCAAGCAACAGGAACTTTGAAGGAGTTGGCTGAAGCTTGGCATCAATAATGTCTGTGGATTTGGAAGATACCATTCAAATAAATGGATTGAGGGTAAGTATAGGACATCCATGTGTGCATGTTAGATTTTGAATCGGTTGCATACTATTGTAACTATTTTCATACAGAGATCTACACTGAAATCAGTTAATTCATGTATTGTGCAACTTTGGTGAGTCCTTACTAGTTTAGTTATAAATTTTAGGCTCTAAGTTTGGGTGTTAGCAGACATTGTTAAGAACATGATATTGTTCAACCAGTTTGTGTATTATTTAACTTTCCGAATTTGCATGGATCCTTCAGATTGATATGCCTGAACATCTCTTTTACATGATCCAAAAATTACAAAAATGTAGCACTTATGCATTAATATCTTGGGCATCTGCAGTCATAATTGAGATCTTCATGGCCTTGCTACTCATCAGACCCTGACCCATTCTGTTGTCATTTTTGAGATAGAGCGCTGGACACAGTTGGATATATTCATTCAGATATAATGTACAAAATTACAAGATTGTACCAGATTGCTTGGTATGATATTAAGTATAAATCATGGTTAGTTTGAATACAGTTGCTGCTGCAGCATTGCCAACTGCTAAGAGGTGCAAGAGATTGATCTGGGGTGATTGGCCCTCTAATTTTAGCCTCCCTCCTCTTGGGGAAACATTTACACAATTTGCACCTTCACTAACGATGCAACTGTGGATCAGAAACCGTAAAGAGTGCAAACTAAGTAATGGGGTTCATCTCCAGAAGAATAGAATACAACAGTAGGGAGGTAATGTTAAATTTATGTAGAACCTTGGTTAAACCACACTTTGAGTACAATGTGCAGTTCTGGTCTCGATAGTACAAAAAGAATATTGAAGCACTGGAGAAAGTGCAGAAAAGATTTACAAAGATGATACCAGAATTGAGAGGGTGCAGTTATCAGGAAAGAATGAACAAACTGAGGCTATTTTCTGTAGAAAGGAGAAGACTATAGGAGATCTGATAGAGATCTTTAAAATTATGATGAGATTTAACCAATGAGGAAGCAAAATAAAAGTTGTGCAACCGATGAAGAAATAACAGGGGTTATTCTGTGATTGAAGGGTACGGTAGCATAATGGTTAAGTTACTGGACTAGAAATCCAGAGGCCTGGACTAATAATCCAGAATCATGAGTTCAAATCCTGCTATGGCAGATGGGGAATTTGAATTCAATTCATTAAATAAAAAATCAGGAATTATAATACTAGTATCAGTAATCGTGGCGATGAAACTACCGGATTGTCGTAAAAACCCATTTGGTTCACTTATGCCCTTCAGGGAAGGAAACCTGCCATCCTGACCCGGTCTGGCCGAGATGTGACTCCAGACCCATAGCAATGTGGTTGATTCTTAATTGCCCTCTGAAATGGCTTAGCATTTGTAAAATCCACTCAGTTGTAAAATCTCGATTTTAAAAAAAAGTCAAAATAAGAATAAAACCGGATGGACCACAAGGCACCGGACTTGACAAAGGCAAACCAAGCCCAGTCGACCCTGCAAAGTTCTCCTCACTAACATCAGGGGACTTGTGCCAAAATTGGGAGAGCTGTCCCACAGACTAGTCAAGCAACAGCCAGGCATAGCCATACTCACAGAATCATACGTCCCAGACTCTTCCATCACCATCCCAAGGTATGTCCTGTCCCACCGGCAGGACAGACCCACCAGAGGTGGCGGTACAGTGATATACAGTCAGGAGGGAGTGGCCCTGGGAGTCCTCAACATTGCCTTTGGATCCCATGAAATCTCATGGCATCAGGTCAAACATGGGCAAGGAAACCTCCTGCTGATTACCACCTACCGCCCTCCCTCAGCTGATGAATCAGTCCTCCTCCATGTTGAACACCACTTGGAGGATGCACTGAGGGTAGCGAAGGGCACAGAATGTACTCTGGGTGGGGGACTTCAATGTCCATCACCAAGAGCGGCTGAGTAGCACCACTACTGACCGAGCTGGCCGAGTCCTGAAGAACATAGCTGCCAGACTGGGCCTGTGACAGATGGTGAGCGAAACAACACGAGCGGAAAAACTTACTTGACCTCGTCCTCACCAATCTACCTGTCGCAGATGCATCTGTCCATGACAGTATTGATCGGAGTGACCACCGCACAGTCCTCGTGGAGATGAAGACCCGTCTTCGCACTGAGGACACCATCCAACGTGTTGTGTGGCACTACCACCGTGCTAAATGGGATAGATTCAGAACAGATCTAGCAGCTCAAAACTGGGCATCCATGAGGCGCTGTGGGCCATCAGCAGCAGCAGAATTGTATTCCACCACAATCTGTAACCTCATGGCCCGGCATATTCCTCACTCTACCATTACCAACAAGCCAGGGGATCAACCCTGGTTCAATGAGGAGTGTAGAAGAACATGCCAGAAGCAGCACCAGGCGGACCGAAAAATGAAGTGCCAACCTGGTGAAGCTACAACTCAGGACTACATGCTTGCTAAACAGCGGAAGCAACATGCTTTAGACAGAGCTAAGCGATTCCACAACCAACGGATCAGATCAAAGCTCTGCAGTCCTGCCACATCCAGTTGTGAATGGTGGTGGACAATTAAACAACTAACTGGAGGAGGAGGCTCTGCAAACATCCCCATCCTCAACGATGGCAGAATCCAGCACGTGAGTGCAAAAGACAAGGCTGAAGCGTTTGCAACCATCTTCAGCCAGAAGTGCCGAATGGATGATCCATCTCGGCCTCCTCTCGATATCCCCACCATCACAGAAGCCAGTCTTCAGCCAATTCGATTCACTCCACGTGATATCAAGAAACGGCTGAGTGCACTGGATACAGCAAAGGCAATAGGCCCCGACAACATCCCGGCTGTAGTGCTGAAGAATTGTGCTCCAGAACTAGCTGCACCTCTAGCCAAGCTGTCCCAGTACAGCTACAACACTGGTATCTACCCGACAATGTGGAAAATTGCCCAGGTATGTCCTGTCCACAAAAAGCAGGACAAATCCAATCCGGCCAATTACCGCCCCATCAGTCTACTCTCGATCATCAGCAAAGTGATGGAAGGTTTCGTCGACAGTGCTATCAAGCAGCACTTACTCACTGATAACCTGCTCACTGATGCTCAGTTTGGGTTCCATCAGGACCACTCGGCTCCAGACCTCATTACAGCCTTGGTCCAAACATGGACAAAAGAGCTGAATTCCAGAGGTGAGGTGAGAGTGACTGCCCTTGACATCAAGGCAGCATTTGACCAAGTGTGGCACCAAGGAGCCCTAGTAAAATTGAAGTCAACGGGAATCAGGGGGAAAACTCTCCAGTGGCTGGAGTCATACCTAGCACAAAGGAAGATGGTAGTGGTTGTTGGAGGCCAATCATCTCAGCCCTGGGACATTGCTTCAGGAGTTCCTCAGGGCAGTGTCCTGGGCCCAACCATCTTCAGCTGCTTCATCAATGACCTTCCCTCCATCATAAGGTCAGACATGGGGATTCGCTGATGATTGCACAGTGTTCAGTTCCATTCGCAACCCCTCAGCTAATGAAACAGTCCGAGCCCGCATACAGCAAGACCTGGACAACATCCAGGCTTGGGCTCATAAGTGGCAAGTAACATTCGTGCCAGACAGTGCCAGGCAATGACCATCTCCAACAAGAGAGAGTCTAACCACCTCCCCTTGACATTCAACGACATTGCCATTGCCAAATCCCCCACCATCAACATCCTGGGAGTCACCGTTGACCTGAAACTTAACTGGACCAGCCATATAAATACTGTGGCTGCAAGAGCAGGCCAGAGGCTGGGTATTCTGCGGCGAGTGACTCACCTCCTGACTCCCCAAAGCCTTTCCACCATCTACAAGGCACAAATCAGGAGTGTGATGGAATACTCTCCACTTGCCTGGATGAGTGCAGCTCCAACAACACTCAAGAAGCTCAACACCATCCAGGACAAAGCAGCCCGCTTGATTGGCACCCCATCCACCACCCTAAACATTCACTCCCTTCACCACCGGCACACATTGACTGCAGTGTGTACCATCCACAGGATGCACTGCAGCAACTCGCCAAGGCTTCTTCGACAGCACCTCCCAAACTCGCGACCTCTATCATCTAGAAGGACAAGAGCAGCAGGTACATGGGAACAACACCACCTGCACGTTCCCCTTCAAGTCACACACCATCCCGACTTGGAAATATATCGCCGTTCCTTCATCGTCGCTGGGTCAAAATCCTGGAACTCCCTTCCTAACAGCACTGTGGGAGAACCTTCACCACACGGACTGCAGCAGTTCAAGAAGGCGGCTCACCACCACCTTCTCGAGGGCAATTAGGGATGGGCAATAGATGCCGGCCTCGCCAGCGACGCCCACATCCCGTGAACGAATAAAAAAAAAGGATCTACTTGGGGAGTAAATCTGGCAGGAAACATTTCTCAGGAAGTTGTGAGTGTTTGGCCTGTGATGTTCCATCCATTCATTTTAAAGTTGGAATATTGCACAATTTGCCAAGATGCACTCCCTGTGACCACTGCTCCCCCCAGATCACAGATTCACTACTAATGTATCAACTCACATTTCTCTAGTGACTTTAACAAGTGACAATGATGTGCCAAGGTGATTCATGCAGGTGAACACAGGTGCCAAGCATCAGTAGTTATCTTATGATTTTGTGAGCAAGAAAGATTTGCCAACACTGGAACTGGTATAACACAAGGGCCAGTGCAGCCTCACGAATAGGGCTAATAGGGCCTCATTCTCAGAGCCCAATACCTCTGTTGTTCCTTTTCCTCTTCCATTATTATGCAGAACAGGGCTATGGCCATTGGGACAGTCATTTTAGCTGCTTAGTTCTTCTGAGCGCATGAGGGAGGGTTGGAGGTTGAAACAATTGTGGGTGTACTGAGACAGCACTTTGGTTAAGTGTAGTGAGAAAAATTAGAAAAGAATCACCAAGAAAGTCTTTATCAAACTCCAGAAATCTCAGTTATGCTGATATCAGTTGACTTTGGGCGTAAATCTATGCCAGTGTATTGCTGTCGAAAATGAAGGAAACTGGCTTAAGTTGAACTTTTGCATGGGATAGAGTTTCAGTGGATGTATCCGGCCCAAACGATTGAGGAAATTTGCACGTGCCAATGTTTCAGCGTAAAACTGACGTAAATCAGTTACGTGGTAATTTCCTTGGAAAAAAGGTGCAAAAGGTGCCACTTTGACACCATGGCATTCAAGGAAATTATTTTCACATGTTCAAATAAAAAACCTTTTGGACATTTTTGACAAAGAAGACTGTCACAAACTAGAATTATGCTTCAAACGGTACTAGACTCAAGTAGTATGAGACAGGCTTCTTGAAGAGGCCTTGGCTTTCGTGTGTATCAAAGTCAGATCGGGACCTAATTCTGGAGTTATGCTAGCAGTTTCCTGTTGATAGGCATGTGAAATCACTTAACATTGATATGAAAGTGATAGTGTAAGTGCAGGCTAATAAGCAAATAAAACAATTACAGTGATTGTACCAGATTCCTGTCAGTGTTATTTTAAGACAGGCATTAATCTGTTTGCATCAAATGTGTTAATACCTTAAAGTAATGATGGGAGGAATTCTGTGCATGAATCCTAAATGCTCACACGAAAAGATCACCCGTTGGGAAATTTTCCCTATATTGGCTGTAGGTGTGGGTGACTCCGAGGTAAGCAAATGTGGTTTTACCATCCAGACAAAAAGAAATCGAAGATATCCAGCAAGAAAGATCACGGACCTCTCTTTTGCAGATGACACTGCTCTCTGCTGTGACGCAGTACAGATGGACAGAAGTTATTAAACAAGGTTCAAATAGAACCAACACGAGTTGGTCTTCAAATGAATGGAGAGAAAATCAAATGTATGATGCTGATCACCAACGAAGAAACAAGAGAATTGAGAACCATATAACATAAAGTATTAGATGAGGGCAGCAACTTTAAATACTGGGGATCATGGTTTCGAGAAACAGAGAAGGATGTCAACTCTAGAATAGTGAGGCTTGGTCAGTTTGCAATCAAATGAATAAAGTCTGGAAGTGCAAAGAGCTGGGCAGAAAAGATATGATCAAGATATTCAGAAGCACAATGAAGTCAATGTTGTTATATGGTGCTGACACTTGGACATTTACGAAGAAACTGGAAAAGAAACTGGATGGCAGCTACACAAGACGATTGAAAAAACCTTAAATGTCAGCTGGAAAGATTATATTGCCAATGAGATACGATAGTTGGGCTAAGAAGTTTGCAGATGATGCAAAAATTGGCCGTGTGGTTGATAGTGAGGAGGAAAGCTGTAGACTGCAAGAAGATATCAATGGACTGGTCAGGTGGGCAGAAAAGTGGCAAATGGAATTCAATCCAGAGAAATATGAGGTAATGCATTTGGGGAGGGCAAACAAGGCAAGGGAATATACAATAAATGAAAGGATACTGAGAGGTGTAAAGAAAGTGAGGGACCTTGGAGTGCATGTCCACAGATCCCTGAACATAGCAGGACAGGTAGATAAGGTGGTTAAGAAGGCATATGGAATACTTTCCTTTATTAGCCGAGGCATAAAATATAAGAGCAGGGAGGTTATGCTGGAACTGTATAAAACACTAGTTAGGCCACAGCTTGAGTACTGCGTACAGTTCTGGTCACACAGAGGAGATTTATGAGGATGTTGCCAGGACTGGGGAATTTTAGCTATGAGGAAAGATTGGATAGGCTGGGGTTGTTTTCCTTGCAACAGAGAAGGCTGAGGGGTGATGAGGTGTACAAAATTATGAGGGGCCTGGATAGAGTGAATAGAAATGGCCTATTTCCCTTAGCAGAGAGGTCAATAACTAGGGGGAATAGATTTGAAGTGATTGGTCGAAGGATCAAAGGGGAGCTGAGGAAAAATGTTTTCACCCAGAGGGTGTTGGCGTCTGGAGCTCACTGCATGAAAGGGTGGTAGAGGCAGAAACCCTCAACTCATTTAAAAAGTACCTGGATGTGCACCTGAAGTGTTGTAATCTACAGGGCTACGGACCAAGTGCTGGAAAGTGGGATTCAGCTGGATAGCTCTTTTTTGGCTAGCACGGACACACTGGGCTGATTGACCTCCTTCTGTGCCGTAAATTTTCTATGGTTCTTTGGTTCTATGATTCTAATCAGCCTAAATGTTACTAAATATGGGAAACTGTAACCTGTGTGCCATAATATGCGTGTATTAATCTTGCCATCATTTTGCTTGTTGCAGGCCAAGTTCAAACACTATGGCAATACATAGGCAGGAATGGATGGTGGTCATTCCGAGTGAAACCCCTGCATTTGTGGCTTTATTGAGCCTGCAATCCTCATTGGAGTTGTTCCGCACTGGAGGGGGCGTCTACTAAAAGGTGTGCATTTGTTTGGCGAAGTTGGAATGATGAGAGATCGGCTCAGACTTCAGAACCATGTTAGCCCCCTCTTCTACATCAGTGGTATTGCTATGATTACCACATGTTTACAGCAGCTTAGGGTACTCTCTCCACAGATGAGGACAGTGCCTTAGTGGCACAGGAAACTGAAATAACGAGACAGATGTGCCCCCACACCCACGCTATCAATTTCACTGAACACTTGGCATTGTCCTAGGGGTACTAATACCTCACTTTCTGAGCAAGACTAGACCTCGTCCAGTGTGGTAGCACAGCAGACCAGATGTTGGATCTGGTGAAATGTACAGAGATAGCAATAGATTACACAGATCTGTGTCACCTGCTGCAGCTCTTGTTTTGATAGAGGTAAAGGCCCCTTAGCTGATCCTTTGTTAGATCAGCTGGCTTAGAACCATGGAGGTAGGGTTCTCTGGATTGCATTCTAATATAGTGCACATTGCGTCTGCAATATCTGGAAGCACAGCTCTAACATGTGAAAGCTCAATGTTTGCACACAGAGCTGCTCTGGATGCAGAGGATGTCAGATTATAAGAAGCTGTCAAGGCCACTTTTAATTCTTTAGGGGAAAGAGCCTTTGAGATGGAACAAAGGAGTTTGTGTAGCCGCAAGGGTTTCTGTTGGTGCCGGTCCAAGAACTGTCCTGAGTCCATGCATTGATTGTCATGATTGGCATGGTTGGTGAGTCTCCTGTGCAACTACAGAGTGTGAATGACTATCTGGCTTGCAAAACTTCAGATCCTTGCCGAGGGTCAACAACATTCCATGCCAGTCCTGGGAATGATGCAGTGCATTGTTTGCACATGGAGGCAACAGGCCTTATTTATCTAGGCTGCAGCAAATATGGCAGTGTCTGCAAATATACCCTTGGGCTAGGAAGCACATGGAGTAAAGCGAGAGGAACACCAGTCATTGTTGTTATTGTACATTAAACATTTGTTGTTTCTCGTCCCTTCTGCAAACACATTACAGCCTTTACACTGCCTCTGTAGTCAGCACATGCGAAACATTGCATGCTGATTTCATGGCTGAGGTGGAGACACACATGTTGACCCTCACTGCAGTTTGGATAGCCTCTTAGAAGTAACCAGGATACAACAAAACCAGAATTATCCCACAGGAATTTCACCTTTGTTGGAAAACACTTGGCAGCTATCAGCTCCAGCAGGGGACAGAACCTTTCCTAAAGCTGTTTCGGGGGGGAATTCAATTCGCCCAGATCAGGCCCTGCCCACAAAACTGGCCACGCCCCCAGGTCAAAATTGCGAGATTCAATTGCAATTACATTCTACTGTGCTGCCCGATTGCGCTGGTTCATTGAAGATTTTATATTTGTAATTATGCAAATGAATTTTAGCGGAAACTTGAACTGTAACCTAACCAGCGCAATTTCAAGCACATTTAGAGCGCAATTTCCCGATTGCGCCCAAAGCGGAAACTTTACCCCCAGATGTTTAAGGTCCAACGCTATTAATATATGTGCTGTGTATTCTTTTTCAAGGTGTTCTTCTAGCTTCCCGAAGGACAAACGGAGAACAGTAACAATGTTGAAGCACAGCTGATGAATGTCACAATGATTTGCTGGTGTTACTAGCTGCTTGGCAACAAAGGTTTGTCCACATCAATCACATCCTTGAGACTCCTTTTTGCTCTGCTTATCTCCTGAAGGCTGCAGCTCATTAGTCTCCAGCATGCCTATGCCACTCGCAGTTGTAATATTGTGGAGCATACAGCACACCGTCACTAGTTTGCATACTTGAGCACGTAATTTAGACTGACACTCCATTGTACTGAGGGAATGCTGCATTGTCAAAGCGCTTTCTTTTTCAGACAGTAAGTCGAGACCCCATCTGCTCTCTTAGGTGGACATAAAAGGTCCTATGGCACTTTTCATTGCCTGTATAAAAGCCTCCAGCCATTTAAGAATATAAATACGACAACACTTCAACTCAATCAACAGAATTATGGTTTGAAGAGCACATTTATTGTCATGCTTGACTAAAGAATGGAGCTCAAAAGAGGTAAAAGAGGAAATAGATCACATGATCAGCGATGTTGGATTATCACACAAACGCAAAGATATGGTGAGAAATCTCTTGGGTATGAAAATAGGTATATGCTATGATGTATTTTATCTTTACAGGTGTCAATTTTGACTCTGAGTCAGAAGGTTGTGAGTTCAAGCCCCAATCCAGAGAATTGAGCACATAATCTGTGCAGACACTTCTTGCAATACTGAGGGAGTGCTACACTGTGATAGTAATTCTCTTTTTGAGATGTTAATTTGAAGCCCCAACTGCTCCCTCAGGTGGACATGAACGATCCCATGGGACTTTTCGAAGAAGACCAAGGATGTTCTCCTGGTGTCCCAGCAAACATTTATCCCTCAAGCAGCATTTCAAATAGATTATCTGATCATTTATCGCATTGTTGTTTGTTGGGAATTTGCATCAAATCAGGACACGACAAAGGCACACCCAGTGTAGCCCAGTCAACCCTACAAAGACCTCCGCATTAACATCTGGAGACTGGTGCCAAAGTTGGGAGAGCCAAGCAACAGCCCGACATAGTCATACTCACAGAATCATACCTATCAGCCAATGTCCCAAACTCCTCAATCATTATCCCTGGGTATATCATGTTACACTTGCTCTCTCAGATGGACATGAAAGATCCCATGGCACTATTTTGAAGAAAAGCAGGGGAGTTTTCCCCAGTATTCTAGCCAATATTCACCCTTCAATCAACCTCATTAAAATAGATTATCTGGTCATTATCAGCTTGTTGTTTGTGAGAGCTTGCTGTATTCAAATTGGCTGACACATTTCCTGTATTACAACAGTGACTACATTTCAAAAGTGCTTCATTGGCTTTAAAGCACTTTAGGATGTCTGGGGGTCATGAAAGGCACTATATAAATGCAAGTCTTTGTTTCTTTCTTTCTATCTGCAGGCCGCACTGCAACAACTCGCCAAGGCTCCTTCAGCAGCACCTTCCATAACCACAACCTCCACCGCCTAGAATCACAAGGGCAGCAGGGGCATGGGAACACCATCACATCCAAGTTTCCCTCAGAGTCACACAGTGTCCTGACTCGGTCCATGTATCTATGGATAGTGTGCAATATAATAGGTTAACGGCTTGGCACTGGTAAAGAGCATCATGGGTTAATTAGTATAGGGAGTCACAGTGAAAGCATAGAAAGAGAGACAAACTGAATTCTGCTGAATACATAGAACAGACTGCTTGAGCAAGAATAAATACAAAACAGAACTTAAAAAACTGCAATCAAAGCTAATTATAAGATAAGTAGAGTGCTTAGCTTAGATGGAATTTGTATCATAAAACCTTGGTACTGTAGCAGATAAATAGAGTTGCCAACTCTGGTTGGGTGTATTCCTGGAGGTATCATCACATGACTTTCCATTTCTAGCCGTTCCATCCCCACGCTTCCGCCATTGGTCACCCAACACATCCATCCTTGCTGCACACTCCCTTCCCACATCAATTGGAAAGCCAATACGCTATCAGTTACCCAATTTGATTATGCTTGACTGTCAGTCACACAGCCATTTTAATCCCATCTCCAAGATTTTTATAACAAATAAATGTTCAAAGAAAATGAAAAAAATCACACAATTTTTTTTAATGTCCCTATGATTTTTCTCCTGGGTTGCTCGCAGCAGTGCCCTGAAGATGAATCTGTAATACCTGGAGACTCCAGGACAATCCTGGAGGGTTGGAAACCCTAGGGATAAAGTACTGACATGGATACAAAATCCGGGCCTGGTGAAACAGGTCACAGAAGCATTCCTAGATTCAGCAGAAAGTCAGCAGGAGTTTGCATCGAAACAGATCGTGTATGGGGCTGAAGAACCAGAGTGAGTGGTTTGAGTCTGTTTTAAACAAACAAAATAGCACTTGGTGCTAAAGGTAGTGGACGTTAGAAATAATTAATTCTTATCTATTACAATGAAGATGAGCTCAGACCAGGGGTATGAGGAGGCTAAGACCAATGGGAGGGGGTTAAGTATATGGTGGACAAAATAATAGACCATAAGGCTAGAGGTTCAGGCCTCAAGAACTAATTTAATCTGGTTTTGCCAAAGGAGAAGACCTAACATTCATGAGGGACTAGACTATTTTTTATTCGTTCATGGGATGTAGGCGTCGCTGGCAAGGCCAGCATTTATTGCCCATCCCTAATTGCCCTTGAGAAGGTGGTGGTGAGCTGCCTTCTTGAACCGCTGCAGTCTGTGTGGTGAAGGTTCTCCCACAGTACTGTTAAGAAGGGAGTTCAAGGGTTTTGACCCAGCAACGATGAAGGAACGGCGATATATTTCCAAGTTGGGATGGTGTGTGACTTGGAGGGGAACGTGCAGGTGGTGTTGTTCCTATGTGCCTGTTGCCCTTGTCCTTCTAGGTGGTAGATATTGCGGGTTTGGGAGGTGCTGTCGAAGAAGCTTTGGCGAGTTGCTGCAGTGCACCCTGTGGATGGTACACACTGCATTCATGGCGCGATGGTGGTGAAAGGAGTGAATGTTTAGATGGTGGATGGGGTGTCAATCAAGCGGGCTGCTTTGTCCTGGATGGTGTCGAGCTTCTTGAGTGTTGTTGGAGCTGCACTCATCCAGGCAAGTGGAGAGTATTCCATCACACTCCTGACTTGTGCCTTGTAGATGGTGGAAAGGCTTTGGGGAGTCAGGAGGTGAGTCACTCGCCGCAGAATACCCAGCCTCTGACCTACTCTTGTAGCCACAGTATTTATGTGGCTGGTCCAGTTTAGTTTCTGGTCAATGGTGACCCCCAGGATGTTGATGGTGGGGGATTTGGCAATGGTAATGTCGTTGAATGTCAAGGGGAAGTGGTTAGACTCTCTCTTGTTGGAGATGGTCATTGCCTGGCACTTGTCTGGCACGAATGTCACTTGCCACTTGTAAGCCCAAGCCTGGATGTTGTCCAGGTCTTGCTGCATATGGGTACGAACGGCTTCTTATCTGAGGAGTTGCAAATGGAACTGAACACTGTGCAATCATCAGCGAGCATCCCCATTTCTGACCTTATGATGGAGGGAAGGTCATTGATGAAGCAGCTGAAGATGTTTGAGGCTAGGACACTGCCCTGAGGAAAGCCTGCAGCAATATCCAGCAGCTAAGATGATTGGCCTCCAACAACCACCACCATCTTCCTTTGTGCTAGGCATGACTCCAGCCACTGGAGAGTTTTTCCCCTGATTCCCATTGATTTCAATTTTACTAGGGCTCCTCAGTGCCACACTCGGTCAAATGCTGCCTTGATGTCAAGGGCAGTTACTCTCACCTCACCTCTGGAATTCAGCTCTTTTGTCCATGTTTTGACCAAAGCTGTAATGAGGTCTGGAGCCGAGTGGTTCTGGCGGAACCCAAACTGAGCATCGGTGAGCAGGTTATTGGTGAGTAAGTGCCGCTTAATAGCACTGTCGACGACACCTTCCATCACCTTGCTGATGATTGAGAGTAGACTGATGGGGTGGTAATTGGCAGGATTGGATTTGTCCTGCTTTTTGTGGAGAGGACATACCTGGACAATTTTCCACATTGTCGGGTAGATGTTGTGTTGTAGCTGTACTGGAACAGTTTGACTAGAGGCACAGCTAGTTCTGGAGCACAAGTCTTCAGCACTACAGCCGGGATGTTGTCGGGGCCCATAGCCTTTATTGTATCCTGTGCACTCAGCCGTTTCTTGATATCACGTGAAGGGAATCGAATTGGCTGAAGACTGCCTTCTATGATGGCTGGGATATCGGGAGGAGGCCGAGATGAATCATCCACTCGGCACTTCTGGCTGAAGATGGTTGCAAACGCTTCGACCTTGTCTTTTGCACTCACGTGCTGGACTCAGCCATCATTAAGGATGGGGATGTTTACAGAGCCTCCTCCTCCCGTTAGTTGTTTAATTGTCCACCACCATTCACGTTTGGATGTGGCAGGATTGCAGATCTTTGAACTGATCCGTTGGTTGTACAATCACTTAGCTCTGTCTATAGCATGTTGCTTCCGCTGTTTAGCATGCATGTAGTCCTGTGTTGTGGCTTCACCAGTTTGGCACCTCATTTTTAGGTACGCCTGGTGCTGCTCCTGGCATGCTCTTCTACACTCCTCATTGAACCAGGATTGATCCCCGGCTTGTAGAGTGAGGAATATGCCGGTCCATGAGGTTACAGATTGTGCTGGTATCCAATTCTGCTGCTGCTGATAACCCACAGTGCTTCATGAATGCCCAGTTTTGAGCTGCTAGATCTGTTCAGAATCTATCCCATTTAGCACGGTGGTAGTGCTACACAACACGTTGGATGGTGTCCTCAGTGTGAAGACAGGACTTCATCTCCACAAGTACTGTGCGGTGGTCACTCCTACCAATACTGTCATGGACAGATGGATCTGCGACAGTCAGATTGGTGAGGATGAGGTCAAGTATGTTTTTCCTTCCTGTTGGTTCACTCACCAGCTGTCGCAGCCCCAGTCTGGCAGTTGTCTCCTTCAGGACTCGGCCAGCTCAGTCAGTAGTGGTGCTACCGAGCCACTTTTGGTGATGGACATTGAAGTCCCCCACCCAGAGTACATGCTGTGCCCTTGCTACCCTCAATGCTTCCTACAAGTGGTGCTCAACATGGAGGAGGACTGATTCATCAGCTGAGGGACGGCAGTAGGAGGAAATCAGCAGGAGGTTTCCTTGCCCATGTTTGACCTGATGCCATGAGATTTCTTGGGGTCCGGAGTCAATGTTGAGGACTCCCAGGGCCACTCCATCCTGACTGTATATCACTGTACTGCTACTTCTGGTGGGTTTGTCCTTCCGGTGGGACAGGACGTACCCAGGGATGGTGATGGAAGAGTCTGGAACATTGGCTGAAAGGTATGATTCTGTGAGTATGGCTGTGTGAGGCTGTTGCTTGAGTATTCTGTGGGACAGCTCTCCCAATTTTGGCACAAGTCCCCAGATGTTAGTGAGGAGGACTTTGCAGGGTCGACTGGGCTTGGTTTGCCTTTGTCGTGTCTGGTGCCTCGTGGTCCGATGCCGGGTGATCCGTCCTGTTTTATTCTTATTATGACTTTCATTTCGCGAGATTGTACAATTGAGTAGCTTGCTAGGCAATTTCAGAGGGTGATTAAGAGTCAACCACATTGTTGTGGGTCTGGAGTCACATGTAGGCCAGACCGGGTAAGGACGGCAGATTTCTTTCCCTAAAGGGCGTTAGTGAACCAGGTGGGTTTTTTACAACAATCCGGTAGTTTCATGGGCACCATTACTGATACTAGTTTCTTTTTATTCTAGATTTTATTTAGTTAATTGAATTTAAATTCCCCAGCTGCCATGACAAGATTTGAACTCATGACTCCAGAGGTATTAGTCCAGGCCTACCATGAGATTACTCGTCCAGTAACATAACTACTACGCTACCACTACATCGTTATAATCAATGTTAATGAAAAGGCTAGTGTTTTACTATAAGTGTGTGATGCCTATGAGGGTCAGCAGTAGATCCTAATTGAGGAGCTTGGAATAAGGCAGTCCTTGGTTCTTGGAAATTTCCCATTTGCAACTAACTAGACGTAGTGCTTGCATATATGTAAACTGCAACCATTTAACTTAATATAATCTTGGAGAATTTCACTTTAGCCTCTCAACCATATTTTGAAATTCTACATTCCAGCTGTATTGTACTTCCTTCATTGTCTCTGGGTCAAAATGCTGGAACTACCAGCCTAACAGTATTGTTTCAGTACCTTCGCCATATGGACTGCAGACGAAAGCCCATGAACATCTTCTCAAGGGCAACTATGAATGGGCAATGAATGCCAGCCTTGCCAGTGTCGCCCACATCCTGAGAATGAGTAATTTTAAAAATTCATATCAACAGAACCTTTGTTTTATTTTGGATGAACAGGGCACCAATTAGAGGCTTGCTCCTATCAAATCCCCATGGCAGCTTGAAAAGACCCTGAATAATAAATATTCAGCAGCTGTGTTCACAGAGGATTGATCCATTAACTGGAGTCCCACAAGATGGCAAAACTCAATAGCTATCTCCCTCAGTAACCACAGGCATCACATGCACTGCCATGGAGTTGTATTTAGATATATTTTTCTGTGTGTGTCTGATGCCAGGAGCTGTGAGGTTTTATGTAGTCTGCACTCCCTTTGAGCCCTCTGCCTTCCGTGGCTACACACTAAATCCAAATAAATACTTGTAATGAAGCTAATTTGCGAATATTTACTTTTGCTTCAGTTCAAAGAAAGGGCAAACAATGCACCATTTTATTTTCAAGGTAATTTCCATGTAACCGAGTTATGCTGGTTTTACATGAAAACATCGCTGTGCATGAATTTCCTCGATCATTTGCGCCACTTCCGAATTAGGTCCGTCGAAACCCCACTTATCTCATTAATGTAGGAGGGTGTGGGGATGGTCCCCGCACTCGGAAGGGAGCATCAGCTCCAGGCTCGCGATCGGAGATGGAGGGAGGCTGGAGATCGGGAGGGAGGGGGGAGGCTGGAGATCCGGGGGAGGGCTCGTGATCAGGTGAGGTGGGGGAGGATGGAGATCGGGAGGGGGGCTCGCAATCGGGAGAGGGGGAGAGGTCGTGGATCGGGAGAGGGGGAGGCTGGAGATCGGTGGGGGGAGGCTGGAGATCGGAAGGGAGGTGGGGGAGGCTGGAGATCGGGAATGGGGGCCCGCGATCGGGAGAGGGGAAGAGGCTGGGGATCGGGAGCGGGGGGGAGGCTGGAGATCGCGGCCGGCTGGTAGGATCTGGCCATGATCGGTAGGGGAGTAGCCCGGTTCATAGGAGGCCCAGGCTTCTTTGTGAGGCCTGGAGGAGCACACCTGCCCCTCTTGGCCCACAAGAAAACCTAAAACGGCAGGAAGTAAGTGGGATTGGTGGGGATAACTCAGATTCTTTATTTTAACTGCGCCCCACCCCACCCCTCGCCCCGCTATGTTTCCACCATGGTGGGGGCAGTTAAAATTGGGACCGTTATTTCTGGTGTTTCATATGTCAGGGGTTTCTTTTTTACTGTTTCTCGGGCTTATAATAGGTCAGTCAGTTATGTTTTCCTGAGCTGCCCTGCCCGCAGTGCGGTTGCGAATCGCTTACCCCTTCCTGATTCTGAGCTGAGGACTTATCGAGTGGTAACAAAGACAGACAAACAGACCAGTGGATTGGTACAAGGAAAACCAATGTTTATTAATAAGAAAACTAAAACTACAAGATAAACAGTATAATACAGAAGATAAAAAGAAAGAAATCGCTATGGATGTAATACAGTCTTACACTTATCGGGGGTGGAAGAAACGGACACATCGAGGGAAAATTCTAAAATCACAAGTTTAGCAATATCCCCTTTAACCCCCAACCTTACACCTATGCTGAGCTGTCTTGTGGCAGCCAGAAAATTAATGCTCACCGGTGAAAACAGATGAAAAGGCCTGGCCCCTGTGCCTGCTGTTGCCGTCGACATGTGGTTGCGAGGTTTACTGGATGGCCTTCCTTCTTAGCTGCTAGCAGACAGACAGGACACCGGGCCAGGAGGCGAAGAGAGAGAGAGATACTGGGCAAGCCCCAGTTATAGTCTCCCTATAATGGGTTATTCCATTGTCCGATTTGGGCTGAAAACGTAAGACAAAAGGGGTCCCAATCTCTGGCCCATTTACATAATGGCCGGTTCCTGTCCATAACTGCTTTAAGACAAAGGACCCCAATCTCTGTCCCATTTACATAATGGCCGTTTCCTGTACTGATCTGTTCCATAACTGCTTTACCATTGTTCCGAATGTACCTTGATGGTCTATCTTTTGTCCTGGGATTTCTTCCTGCTCGAATTTTGATGTGTTGGCCGGCCATGTTGATGGCTTGCCTCAGGGCTAGAATGCAGCTGCATTGTTTAAAGAAACCTGTCTGAGACACGAAGCCTGCCAAGTTGTTAGAGAATGCAATTTCAAATCTGCCGGTCCTCGGCCATGTGTCTGACTGCAGCCATTTTGAGAGACCCTGGATTTTTAAAACAGTCACACCAGGGTTTCTTTAATAACTCCAATAAATCTTCGGGGTGGGGGGAACATGTGAAATTTTGCAAATCCCTTCACTCCCCCCTGTGGATACTTAAACTTGCTTGAAGTGTCCATGCAAGGTGAGCAAAGATTTCTGACCGTCGCAAACAACCTTCCCCTTTATTTACCTATCCCTAATCCCTCGACACATACATTCCCTTACTTGGAGAGAACCCCAGTGTATGGCAGGCATTCGGATAGAAAACAAGGTTGAATTACAACAATCCCAGCACGGAGGGGTCCAAATACCCCTGCACCACTTGGGATGAAACAGTATTTCGCATACTATACAACACAACAATGAACAATCTTTATTCAAAACAACATCAAAACGAAAACTTACTTTATTGAAAACAACAAACGGAAGGGACCATCTTTATTAAAATAATGAAACAGGCTGCCATCACTCGCAAGGGATGCGTCCCCGAACTCACACGGGTGTTTCGTCTACCCGAGCATACTGGTCCTTCCATACCCTTTGTGTTGTAACTACTACCTCGAGACCCCTATTCCTACACTGGACGCAAACCAGGTAGAGGACGATCCCGAGCTGACAGATTACTAGCACGTGTGATGCCAGACGAATCCAGGAGGGGACCTCTATATTCTCAAAGATGTCCCACCAGGGTGGGGTCGTAATACTCAGAATATCGGCCCCTATCTGGACAGTCTTCTGTTCCAGCGTGTAAAAATGTTTTTGGGACACCCCTACTGCTTTTAATAATTTAACGAGGTGTTCTGGGAGAGGGGGGATCTGGTAGCCGAAGTGGGCTACATACTTTTGGAGGTTGGTGAAATTCTCTTTCACAGTGAGGTGAACAGTGGATGGTTCAGGGATGGGGACAATTCGTATCTGTGCCACTTGAACTTCTGCCTCGGGTTTAAAGCAGAAACTGCTGTCACTCACCGCACACCAGCTGTGCTGACCGTGCTGGTAGTGAGACGCTGCTGTGGTGACGCAATATGTCCCACCTCCTATATACGCCACCTGTGGGGGAACATGGGCTTGTGCCATGGCTTCCATGGTGCAGTTTATAGGCTTCGCGTCAGCAGCTTTGAATCCGCACTGCGGTTTTGAATAGGCGTTCAAGTGCTGGGGACACAGGATTATGTGTGATCCCCGGCTCTGGCACCCCGAGAGGTCAGTACCCGTCATAGCGTGCTCCCACTTTATGACGTAGGGCGGGACCGCTGTGAAACGAACGTGTGCACCCCCCTGAATGACACCAATGTTCTCCACCCTGTACACCGGCTTAAATTGCGTTTTTAAACCATTAATCTGGGTCCGCAGCTCGATGTCATCTCAGCTGTTGATGACAGAAGACCCCGTGTTAAAACCAGTTAAGACATCGTTAAAAACACCCCTTCTTTGTCTCCCAATCCCGTCCAAAAGCTCGTGGGTGTTTAGTCTGGTTCTGTCACCGTCTGAAAAATCAAACTGATAAAATTTAACATCTGGCCGGGCCCCATACAGGCTGCCTGGCTCGGGTGAAGTGTGAGCGGGTCCCTGGACCTCGGCTCACGTAGACAACACTGGAACGGTTCCATCTTAAAATTACATTACGGTTCCACACCTTATAATAAACCTATACATCTTAACTTAAAACTACAAACTTAACTGCTAAAGTTATATACATCCGCCGCCCGTCTCCGAGCGGCCAGCTCAAATTCTGTCAGGACTGCTGCAGGCTGCTCCCTGCGGCTTGGCTGTACTGAGCTTTACTCCGGTCCCTCACAGCCCGCGACTGCTGGCTGAGGACCTTTGTCTTTCGACTTAACTTTAACGCGGGAGGTAGCCCTTTTAAACTGGGGAGCCGGTGACCATGTCTTCCTAGGCTGGGGTGTCCGAGGGGACCTCCTAGGAAGTGCTGTTGGTGGGGCTACCCTGGCGAGTGGACCCTTGCTGTGGGTCGCAGTCCTCGCTGGCTGGGAGCTTTTCCCCTGTGGCTCCTCCCTTCCCAAGTCTGAGCTGGGGACAGGCAACCCCTCGCTGCCTGCTGCCGGTTGCTGAGAGTCTTCCTCTCCAGGTTCAGAACCTGGGTCGGGGGCGGGGCTACCTGCCTCGGGCTCCTCCTCCTCCCCACCTGAGTCCCAGAAGAGAGGGGGAATGGTTTGGACAGGGGTCTGGGTGACTCCTCCCCTGACGCATGTGACTGTGCCTGCATGTGCTGCCTGTGAGCTGGGAGCTGCTGGGAGCTGGGGATTTCTAACCTCGGGTTGGATCCCAGCTGCCTGCTTTTTCGCCTCCACAGTACTGTCGGTAGCTCTTGGACCGCTCCCCTCCGAGCCTTGTCTATGGCTCTTTCCCCTGCGCGGACGGTCAGGCCCAGGAATTTCACCTCCTTCTGGTCGATCTGCACTTTTTTTTCTAGTCATAGCGGGGCATCGTCAGGGGGGGCTGAGGGAGCTACCACACCAGTAGTGGCTGCTATTCTTCCCTGGCTGGCCATAAAAGATCGCATGGCCTCAAAAAATGACTCCATGGCAGCGGGGGCAATTCCTGTCTCTGCCTCCCCCGTCGCTGCCTTTTGGGCTGGGGCAGTGGGATTCTTTCCCTTGGTATCCTTCCAGGGGTTTTTACAATCTTTGCGCCCGTGACCGTTCTTCCCGCACCCATAGCAGTTTAACTTAGCCTGGGCGGGACGATTCCCTTCCTGGTGCCATTCCCTTTTATACTGGGTCCCTTGTTTAACCTCGTGGACTTTCCCCTTGGGTTGGGGCGTCTCGATACCCCTGATATTTTTTAATGCTATCGTGAGCTGGCGGATCACCGTTTCCTCGGTGGTCTGGGGGCTACGGGGGTCAAACCAGGCCGCAGCTCGTGTTCGAATTTGGGGCAGGCAGTTTGCAATGAGACAGCGGAGCCAGTGGGCCGATTGATCTCTGTCCAGGAATGTCCGCCCTGGCATTCCCGGGCATGTGCTCCGGTAGACTGGCCACAGCCTGTCTGCGAAAGCCTGTGGGGACTCCCCAGGGAGCTGTACCGTTTTTCCCACCCGGGCAAACGGACTCCCGTCATTTAGTCCCATGGCCTCCAATATCTCATCCCTTAACTCCTTGTAATCTTTCTGCCCCCTTTTGCACTCATCTGATAAGGTTTGGAGGAGGTCACCCCCCAGAGAAAACAGCAGCATTTTTGCTTGTTCTGCTTCATCGCAGTCATTAACGCATGCTGCCTGCTCTATCTCACGGAAGTGCAGAGAGGGGTCTCCCTCCACTGTAAGCTTAGGGATATGGCTCACCATGGCCCTGAGCTGTGGGGTGCCATGCGGCACTACAAACTGGTTCTGGATGGCCCCTAGGTCCTCGCCATCGGCGGGCGGGCCGTACCTCCGTTGTCGGAGGGGGTACACTGGTCCCGGTCCTGGTCTATCTACCAGGGCTTGCTGGGTCTCCCCTAATGCTTCATCCTCCACCCCACCCTTGCTGCCAGACCTCCTGAAAACTCGGGGCTATGGGTGATGGCCGTGAAGCCTCTGGTTCCCTAACCAGTGTCGTTCTGGGAGCTGCCTGTGGGACTTTCCTGCTTGGGTTGCCGGTAAAATCCGACTGGCCCGCCTTCGGGCTAAGGAGGCATACCATGCCCTTCGCCCTCGCTAAGGCCATGCCCAAACGTTCTATTTCTTGCCTGCAGGGGCCATGATCTGCGTCTTCAAACCCCTGGGCACAGGCCAGCTTATATGCTGCCTTTACCTCACCTACTTTCTCCTCCTGCTCTTTTAATTCTTGCGTGAGGCTGTGGATCTTATCCATTAACCTAACCTCACTGCCTCTCACCTCTCTGACCTGGTATTCCAGGTGTTCCATTCTACCTCTAGCGCTACTTTTGAGCTCAGCGATCTGGTATTCCAGGCGCTCTACCTTTGCCTGGTGGTCCCTTGCCATCTGCGCCCTTTCTTGGTTTATTGCCTCGAGCGCTGCTAACCCTTGCTCTTCGGCTGCTGTCTTTTCCTGCAGCTCTCGGGTCAACTGTTTAATCTTGGCTGCTCGCGCTGCTACAGCACGGTCTAGAACTAAGACCTGCTTTTCAAAACACAAGAGCCAGACCGCCTTCTCAATACCTTTCTTATACTGTTTACTTGCTGTCCACTGGATGGCTGCATCTATGGGACGCTCGGCCTTTAACATATCGCCCACCCACTTTTTCGCGATATTTACCTTGCCGCACACATAGGCAGACAACCTTATCTCCATTGCGGATTCCTCCTCCGCACCACTGTCTGCCTTGTTACACACTTTCGCCTCAGCTCCTGCCTGACTCGCCATTTCTGTAAGGGGTTTCTTTTTTACTGTTTCTCGGGCTTATAATAGGTCAGCCAGTTATGTTTTCCTGAGCTGCCCTGCCCGCAGTGCGGTTGCGAATCGCTTACCCCTTCCTGATTCTGAGCTGAGGACTTATCGAGTGGTAACAAAGACAGACAAACAGACCAGTGGATTGGTACAAGGAAAACCAATGTTTATTAATAAGAAAACTAAAACTACAAGATAAACAGTATAATACAGAAGATAAAAAGAAAGAAATCGCTATGGATGTAATACAGTCTTACACTTATCGGGGGTGGAAGAAACGGACACATCGAGGGAAAATTCTAAAATCACAAGTTTAGCAATATCCCCTTTAACCCCCAACCTTACACTTATGCTAGGTTGTCTTGTGGCAGCCAGAAAATTAATGCTCACCGGTGAAAACAGATGAAAAGGCCTGGCCCCTGTGCCTGCTGTTGCCGTCGACATGTGGTTGCGAGGTTTACTGGATGGCCTTCCTTCTTAGCTGCTAGCAGACAGACAGGACACCGGGCCAGCAGGCAAAGAGAGAGAGATACTGGGCAAGCCCCAGTTATAGTCTCCCTATAATGGGTTATTCCATTGTCCGATTTGGGCTGAAAACGTAAGACAAAAGGGGTCCCAATCTCTGGCCCATTTACATAATGGCCGGTTCCTGTCCATAACTGCTTTAAGACAAAGGACCCCAATCTCTGTCCCATTTACATTATGGCCGTTTCCTGTACTGATCTGTTCCATAACTGCTTTACCATTGTTCCGAATGTTCCTTGATGGTCTATCTTTTGTCCTGGGATTTCTTCCTGCTCGAATTTTGATGTGTTGGCCGGCATTGTGCAAGGAAACCTGTCTGAGACACGAAGCCTGCCAAGTTGTTAGAGAATGCAATTTCAAATCTGCCGGTCCTCGGCCATGTGTCTGACTGCAGCCATTTTGAGAGACCCTGGATTTTTAAAACAGTCACACCAGGGTTTCTTTAATAACTCCAATAAATCTTCGGGGTGGGGGGAACATGTGAAATTTTGCGAATCCCTTCACATAGCAATTTTTTTTGTGATTTTTAAAACATTCTCCTCACTGAGACCTGCACTGTATTTTCCACAACTTTGAATGTTTTTTTATCCGAATCTGTTACATTAAAAGGAGAAAATCTTTTACAATTGTATTTTTTTCAACACACTGTACTTAATGTTCATAAATGATGCTTTGATGCCTTCAAACTTTAATTTTCATAACATCAATAAGCTAAAAAAGGACTTAAAGAAGAAAGATGGTGTATGTTCTGCACTTTCTTGGGTCCCGATTGTTTATACTGATTTCCACTTGTTTTACGCCGATATTTACGACGTATGCTTATGAAATTCTCAGGAAATTTCGACGTAAGCTCATGTCGGCCAGTTCAGGATAGAAACCAATGTACTTTCGGCATAAGTTGAATCAAGGATATTGTAGCCCAGGGCACCAGGGCAAAACCCTAGCTGAGAAATGAACCCCAGAAAATAAAGAGGAAACCTACATTTATGTAGCACACAGATACAAAGCTTTCTAAGCTTGGTTGTTGAACTGTAGTTTGCTAAGTATTATTTTTAGCTGCGAGGATTTTTTTTCCTGAACAAGCATGCTTCCTGCAAAAAGACCTTCGATTTAACTCTTCTTTTGGCAACAATTTGGTTGTGATTTCCCCTGTGACTCCTTGCATGAAGACAACAGATGGCGTCTTTATGCATGACCATTTTTCTCAGGAAAGACCAAATGTTGTCAGTCTAAATTTTGTCTATTTCTTAATTGGCTGATAGAAATATTTGCTTGTCAACAAGAATCAACGAGCAGCATATAGAACCAGTGGCATATAACGTCTTGATTTAATTCTACATAATTTATATGGCACTGCTCACAGACAGAATTTTCAACATAATTTTGAAATATTAAACTGAACATTACAAATCCATATCCCCTAATATATGTATATCATTTGCTCGCCATTATCAACTTATGAGGCTTGAAATTACTGTTGATATCGACGTATGGCATTCCTCTCTCCACTATTTTAAAGGAGGCATTAATACATTTATTTTAAGTCGGTTAATGCTTCTGTTAAAATAGTGTACAGAAGAATATCATACAAATACATTAAGTGTTCATCCATTAATATTGCCAACAGTAATTTCTTGTTTTAAAATGCCTTCTCTAACTTGGAGCCCTCAGTTTACTTTTTTATTCAATACAATTATCCTCATTTATCATTCCTCCTACTGATTCAAAATATATTTGTGCAAAATTATGTTTATCTTTTATTTTAATAACCTATGCATTTGCACATAGATTATATTCTCACCCCTTAACAGAATACATTACATTCCATCCTTCAAAACTGAGATCCAATGAGCAGGATTTTAATATGCCCGTGGGAAGAGTCCAGGGCGGCATGATTTGCGGGTGTGAAACCCGGAAGGGAAGTAGGTGGGTCGCGAATGTGGCAATCAAAGCCTCTTCCGGGTTTTGCGCCCGGCAGTCAGCCTGATTGACAGGCTGGCTGCTGAAAGGAGCTGCACATCCGTGAGGGGGACGGGGGAGAAAGAGAGAGAGAGACACCTCATCGGCAGTTAGGATAGAGATGGTGAGGGGGGAGCAAAGATCAGAGTGGAGACATCGGACATTGGGATCAGAGTGGAGACATCGGACATTGGGATCAGAGTGGAGACATCGGACATTGGGATCAGAGTGGAGACATCGGACATTGGGATCAGAGTGGAGACATCGGACATTGGGATCAGAGTGGAGACATCGGACATTGGGATTAGAGTGGAGACATCGGACATTGGGATCAGAGTGGAGACATCGGACATTGGGATCAGAGTGGAGACATCGGACATTGGGATCAGAGTGGAGACATCGGACATTGGGATCAGAGTGGAGACATCGGACATTGGGATCAGAGTGGAGACATCGGACATTGGGATCAGAGTGGAGACATCGGACATTGGGATCAGAGTGGAGACATCGGACATTGGGATCAGAGTGGAGACATCGGACATTGGGATTAGAGTGGAGACATCGGACATTGGGATTAGAGTGGAGACATCGGACATTGGGATCAGAGTGGAGACATCGGACATTGGGATCAGAGTGGAGACATCGGACATTGGGATTAGAGTGGAGACATCGGACATTGGGATCAGAGTGGAGACATGGGAGATCAGGGTTTTTGGGGGGGTGGGGGTTGGTTGTTCAGGCAACATCGTTTTTAAGGAATGTTTATTTGTTTTTTTTTACAATGGGAAATGTAATTTTATTTAATTTATTTAGTCTGTTTATCATTGATCCGGCCCTTCCCGTCTGGTTTCACTAGGCGTGAATTGGAAGCTGTGGGAAAGCCGCCCAGGTAACGTTAAAATCCTTTTAAGTGTCCATTACAGAAAAAGTAAACTACTTTAAGTACCTCAATGAGGTAAAGTTGCCCCTTTAATTATCGGCCCGCCGGATTTAAGTGGGGGCGAGACTTCTTGGTGACTGATGTGCGCATGCACACAGATTTGCTTGAGTTTCATTCAAAAATGTACAGGTTCCAGCCAGGATGTCTGCCCTGCCCCCTCCCAAAAACAGTGATTTTGATTCCCCCCCGCACCAACCCACCCGTTTTTCCCTTTTAAAACCTTGTCCAATGCTTCTGGTGGAATTTCAAGATCCCAGTATTTGAAGAAAAGCAGAAAGTTCTTCTGGTGTCTTTGACTGACATTTTCACCCTCAACCGACCCTAAATACATGTTTGGGAGCAAGACCTCATAAATTGTCATAAAGGGGACGTTTTATTTGTGATACGTTATTTGCAGCATCTGCATTTGATTGTTGAATGCAAATACTGCCAAATCAAAACTAGCATTTGTGACCAACTTACGCAAATTAATTGAATCAAAAAATGCTTCATTATTGGATTATTTGATCATAGTGAATTTATTGTAACAGTGAATGTTTTGCAATTGCTAGAATCTATGTTTCAGGAGTCAAACAAATAGGGGATGAATTTCCATGGAGGTTTTCCCGCTCATCCGTCATAACTTTGGCAGAAGAGGCTCGGGATCCCCAGACAAATTATATCCTCAGGCTCTCCACTAAGTTTAGTAATCAATGGACCGCGGGCAGTTTTATGACATGCACTGGAGATAGGCGAGGCTCCCTGCCACAGGCATGTATTGGAAAATTATCCTGATATACAGGTTAAATTGTTTTAAATTCGTGATGTGGAGATGCCGGTGATGGACTAGGGTGGACAAATGTAAGGAGTCGTACAACACCAGGTTATAGTCCAACAGCTTTATTTGAAATCACAAGCTTTCGGAGCTTTTCTCCTTCGTCAGGTGACGAAGGAGAAAAGCTCCGAAAGCTTGTGATTTCAAATAAAGCTGTTGGACTATAACCTGGTGTTGTACGACTCCTTACATTTGTTTTAAATTAATTTTTCATGACTTTTTTCATTTATATGTTCCTAAAAAATATACATTTCCTCTAAAGATTCTGGTACCCAGGTGCAACAGATGATATTCGTTACATCGGGGGAGGTTTTGCACATACCCTGGATATGATGGACCATGGAATTATTCAAGCATATTTTAATGCTACCCAACCTCTTGGAGTCTATGTACAGCAATTGCCTTATCTGTGTTATGATGAAGATGTAGATAAGGATCAGTCATGTTAAAAAAAATTGTATATTTACACACTGTACTGTTTTACCACTGGGCAAACTTATGTCAGTGCTTCTCTTGAGCTATTTTTTTATTCATTCATGGGATGTGGGCGTCGCTGGCGAGGCCAGCATTTATTGCCCATCCCTAATTGCCCATGAGAAGGTGGTGGTGAGCCGCCTTCTTGAACCGCTGCGGTCCGTGTGGTGAAGGTTCTCCCACAGTGCTGTTAGGAAGGAAGTTCCAGGATTTTGACCCAGCGACAATGAAGGAACGGCAATATATTTCCAAATCGGGATGGTGTGTGACTTGGAGGGGAACGTGCAGGTGGTGTTGTTCCCATGTGCCTGTTGCTCTTGTCCTTCTAGGTGGTAGAGGTCGCGGGTTTGGGAGGTGCTGTCGAAGAAGCCTTGGCGAGTTGCTGCAGTGCATCCTGTGGATGGTACACACTGCAGCCACTGTGCGCTGGTGGTGAAGGGAGTGAATGTTTAGGGTGGTGGATGGGGTGCCAATCAAGTGGGCTGCTTTGTCCTGGATGCTGTCGAGCTTCTTGAGTGTTGTTGGAGCTGCACTCATCCAGGCAAGTGGAAAATATTCCATCACACTCCTGACTTGTGCCTTGTAGATGGTGGAAAGGCTTTGGGGAGTCAGGAGGTGAGTCACTCGCCGCAGAATACCCAGCCTCTGACCTGCTCTTGTAGCCACAGTATTTATATGGCTGGTCCAGTTAAGTTTCTGGTCAATGGTGACCCCCAGGATGTTGATGGTGGGGGATTCTGCGATGGTAATGCCGTTGAATGTCAAGGGGAGGTGGTTAGACTCTCTCTTGTTGGAGATGGTCATTGCCTGGCACTCACCTGGTGCGAATGTTACTTGCCACTTATGAGCCCAAGCCTGGATGTTGTCCAGATCGTGCTGCATGCGGACTCGGACTGCTTCATTATCTGAGGGGTTGTGAATGGAACTGAACAATGTGCAATCATCAGCGAACATCCCCATTTCTGACCTTATGATGGAGGGAAGGTCATTGATGAAGCAGCTGAAGATGGTTGGGCCTTGGACACTGCCCTGTGGAATTCCTGCAGCAATGTCCTGGGGCTGAGGTGATTGGCCTCCAACAACCACTACCATCTTCCTATTACATTTTACGTGCCTGACATACCAATTTCACCTCCTATGAAAAAGTGCTTGGCACCTGCTCAGTGTCTCTATTCAACAACAAAAGAATGATCTGGAATTCATTGGGCTCGATTTTGCAATGATGGCGGGTTGGCAGCGGGTGGGGTAAAGGTGCGCGTGGCAAACCCTCATGAACAAAACATACTGTTTCCGACGCGATCGCATGGCGATTGCTGATGATTAACGTCCTCTCCGGGTTTCGTGCCCGGCAGCCAGCCTGATTGACAGGCTGACTGCCATCAGGAGCTGCAACGCGACGGTGGGGGGAGAGAATGAGAGAGAGCGAGAGGTCATCTGGTGCTGGACTGGAAGACCGGGGCGGGGGAGAGAGGGGAAGATCAGGGGAGAGAGGGGAAGATCGGGGAGAAGAGGGGAAGATCGGGGAGGAGAGGGGAAGATCGGGGAGGAGAGGGGAAGATCGGGGGGGAGAGGGGAAGATCGGGGGGGGGGAGAGGGGAAGATTGGGGGAAGATCAGAAGGACATCGAGGAGGGTGAAAAGTGGGACATCGGAGAAGGAGACATCGGACATCAGAGCAGGGTGCAAAGGTAGGTTCATTTTGTGTTTTCACTTCTGTCTATGGTTTTTTATTTAATTTATTTAGTTTGTTTTTCCCTGATCCGTCCCTTCACACCTGGTTTCACCCGGCGTGAATCAGAAGCAGTGGGCAAGCTGCCCAGGTAAGTTAAAAATCGTTCTAATTACTTCATCTGTCACAGGCAAAATGCCTTAAGTACCTCAATGAGGTACATTTGGCTTTAATTGCCGGTGGGAGTTCCGTTTTCGGGTCGCCTGCGCGCACACAGGTGGGCCCCTGGGAAACTCAGAAGTCGGCGGGTTGGAGCCAGCTTCTGAACCCGAACGGGATTTCCACAATTTTCGGAGCCCCCCCGCCCCCAACACACCCGCAATTGCCCCCTAAAATCATCCCCACCGTGTGGGTAATTCAGGGGTGTGAACCCACAAACTGTGGCTCAGCAAGTTTCAACTCCAACCTGTTCTTCAAAATGACAGGGGTTTTTACAATGGGTCCTGGACTGTTTCCTTTATCAGTATGTTGATATTCCAGCAAGGAGGTATGTAGTGCTAGAACTGGATCTGGGTGATGGAGCAGGTCAAGTAAATAACCTGAAGGCATCATCTGTGGCGGAGTTGGTAGTATTCTTGTCTCTGATGTTAGAAGGTTGCGGGTTCAAGTCCCACTCCAGATACTTGAGCATAAAACCCAGACTGACATTTCAGTGCCATACTGAGGGAGTGTTGCACCCTCAGAGGTGCTGTCCTTCGGCTGAGATGTTAAACCAAGGCACCTTCTGCCCTCTCAAGTGGACAAAAAGATCCCATGGCACTATTTCAAAGAAGAACGAGGGACTTCTCCCTGGTGTCCTGGCCAATATTTATCCCTCAACCAACATCACTAAAACACATCATCTAGTCATTATCACATTGCTATTTGTGGGACCTTGTGTGCAAATTGGCTTTGGCCTTACAACAGTGACTATGCTTCAAAAGTACTTCATTGCTGTAAAGCACTTTGGGATATCCTGAGGTCATGAAAGGCGCTATATAAATGCAAGTCTTTCTTTATTTCACTTGGGAGACATCAGCAACAATAACAACTCACATTTTAAAAAGTGCCTTTAACATAGAAAGACGCCCCAAGGCACTTTACAGAGGCATTAGTAATGCAGACGTCGAGCCAAAGAAGGAGAGATTATGAGGGGCTAACCAAATGTTTGATCAAAGATTTGGGTTTTAAAGAGGGTCTTTAAGGAGGAGAGAGAGGCAGAGGAGTTTATGGAGTGTGGAGAATGAAAGATTGGAATAATCGGGTCTAGAGGTGACAAAGGTTTCGATGAGGGTTTCAATGACAGATGGGCAGAGGCAGATGATATTATGAAAGTGTAAATCGGTGGTCTTTGTGATGGAAAGGGTATGAGATTGAAAGCTCAGCTTGGTGTCAAACAGGACGAAAGGTCTTCGACCTGAAATGTTAACTCTGTTTCTTTCTCCACAGATGTTGCCTGACTTGCTGAGTTTTTCCAGCATTTTCTGTTTTTATTTCAGATTTCCATCATCTGCAGTATTTTGCTTTTGCCAAAGTTGTAAGCAGTCCGGTTCAGCTTGAGACCATCACCAGGGAAGATGAAGTCTATGGTGATGATATGGAATTTGTGGTGGGGCTGAAAATGAAGGCTTCTGTTTTTCCAGTGTTTAACTGCTGGATGTTGCAGCTCATCTAGGACTGGATATAGAACTAACAGTCTATTAGCACAGAAGCAGTGGAGAGGTCAAGACAGATGATGGAGAGGTAGAACTGAGTGACAACTGCGTGCCTGTGACAGCTAGCCATTTGTTTGTGGATGATGTTGAAAAGAGGTAGCAAAGAGATGAGCAGCAGGAGAGGGCCAATGATGGATCCTTGGTGATGGTGCAGGAGTGGGTAGAGAAGCCAGTGCTAGAGATGGTCTGGTTGTAATTGGATAGGTAACAGTGGAAACCAAATGAGAACAGTTCCACAGAGCTGGACAATGGAGGAAAGATGTTGGAGAGGGATTGTATAATGGACCATATCAAATGATGCAGAGGACAAGGAGGGATAATACAGTCACGGAAAACATTGTTCATGATTTTGGTTCAGGCCGTTTCTGTTCTGTGGGATGGGAAGAACTCTAATTGTAAAGATTCCAACAGGAAATTGTGGGAGAAATAGGCATAGATGTGGAAGGTGATGATGTTTTCAAGGACCTCGGAGAGGAAAGTAACCAGCAGTGGGAGATATTTAAATCTGAGATAGTTAAGGTACAGGTTAAATACATTCTAAATAAACGTAAAAGGTGGATTCATCAAAGACTGGGGTTCAATGGATGAATAGAGAAGTTAAAGTAAAAATTAGATTTTTAAAAAAGTTATCTAATAAATAGAGGGAGAATAATACAGAAGAAAGCCTTAGAAATATAAATATAGAAGGAAAGCAAAAAGGGAAATTAGGAAGGTTGAAAGTAAATATGGACAAAGAATGGCATTTAGGGAAATAACAAGAGCTTTTATAAGAATATAAATAAAAGGACCCGTGGAGGATGTAGAAGAGTCACTTCTGGAGATAATTATTCAAAAGAAAACTGTACTAATAAAGTTAATGGGACTAAAAGAAGACAAGTCACTCGGTTGCAGTGCTGTGCATCTCAGAATACTAAGGGAGGTTGGGGAGGAGATAGCAGAGATAGCCATCATCATTTTCCAGAACTTTTTGGGAATCTGAAATTGTGCCAAAGAACTGGAAGATGGCAAATGTTCAAGAAAGCAGAAAAGGATATGCTAGCAAATTGTAGACTAGTTACCTCTCTGTGGATAAACTTCAAAAAGCAACCAATGTGTGCTGCACCTGTCTTGTCCAGGGTAAGGTGTGCCTGTCCCAAACCATTAACACCCCCAGTGTTGGCCTATGTCTTGGTAGAGCCTTGCACCAGCAAAAAGGGGAGGAAAGTCAAGCAGGCTTAGAAAAGCAGCAGCCAGAAGGCCCCAAGGCCCGAAGATCCCTTGGATAAGCTTCAGAAATGTTTTAACGTACCTTTTGGGTCGTCTTCAACTGCTGTTGGACTCAACAGAACCTTCGGTTTACCTCCTTTTTATTAAACTTTGTGCCTGGTGATGACCATTCTCCAGGGGCAAACATCAGGAAGATTAGTGCTCTATAGTCCATAACATGGAATGAAATTTGATGAAAACTGAGAATGAAATCCATGCTGCCTAATCAAGGATAGGCAGCATGGATTTATAAGGAGAGCTTTATTCAACTCATTTAATTGGGAATTTCAAGGAAATCACCACATATAGATGAAGAGAATGTGGTTTATTAAGATGTGGATTTTCAGAAGGCTTTTTACAAGGTGTCACATTAGAGATCTGTTGGAAAAATTAAAGTATGTAGGATTAAAGGCAATGTAGGCAGATGGATAAAGAGATGGACATGTGAAAGGAAGCAGAGAGTAGGAATAAGTGGATATTTTTCCAGATTGGTGGCATATAGGTGGTGGTGTGCCTTAGTGATCTGTACTGAGATGTTTTTTGTTTATGGAACTGATTTTAACATAACACAAGGGGAATGATATTAATGCTTCTTGATGATGCCAAATTAGGGGACGTGGCAAAATATGAGAAGAATACGAGAAATTGCAGGAGGGCATGGACAGGTAAGGAAGAGAAGGCAAATGCAGAGAAAGTGAAGTTTTATGTTTTGGAGAAAAAGAACTATGAAGGGAGATATAGTGGTGTAGATACACAGAACTTTGGGAGTGCTGGTAGAAAAGGCCACAGAAAGGCAAATGGGAATTTGCGTTTTATATCGTGACATTGAATATAGAAAGAAGAGATGTTGAATTTTTTACATAAGCATTGATTAGCTCACAGATGGAATATTGCATGCAGTTTTGGGCACCTCATTATAAGAAGGATATTAAAGCCATGAAAAGGGCATAGAAAAGATTCAGTAAAATATTATGAGGAATGAGAGGTTATGTTTGTGAAAAAAGATTAGAAAAACTGGGACTTTTTCCATCGGAGTAGAGAACGTTAAGAGGGAGTTAAGAGCTATTCAACTTTCTGAAAGGTTCTGAGTGTAAATCGTGAACAATTGTTTCCATGACCAAATTGGTAACAAAGAGTAAGGATCATCGCTAGAAGAATTAAGAGAAAAATTAGAAGATTTTTTTCACACAAAAGGTTATTAGAATATAGAATGTCTAACCGCATAGCTTTTGAGGCAAATATTATGACATCATTTAAAAAGGAGCTGGATAAGTATTTGAAAATGAAGAGCATAAAAGGATAAAGGGAGTGGGCAGGAAAGTGACATTGAAGCAGATAGCTCCAGTTAAGGAGCAACTGCAAAAGCTCGATGGACATAATGGCCTCGATATTTACAGGGAGGCGGGGAGGACGTGGGGGAGCACAGTGGCACGGGGAAAACCCAGCAAGGTCGGGAATGCGGAGGTTCTGCCAGATGGTCCCCAGCAACTGGAAGGGGGGAGGTAGCGAGAGATTAGAGCCTGGGAGGGAGGTCGGTCGCCGATCACAGGAGGAAGGGAGGAAGGGAGCAAGTGATCAGGGCTGGAGGGAGGGTGTTCGGCGATTCCAGCTGGAGAGAGAGAGGCTGAAGGCTTCGTTGAGGGGCCGGGGGGAGCACTCCTGTTCCTCCTGGCCCACAAGGTGTGCTGTAAAAGGCACTTACTTTCTTGAACCGGCAGCTCTCACCTCCCTTTCACTCCTAGGTTTTCCAAGCCCGGGGAAACCAGCACTGCAAATGTTAAGTTTAAATCAGGCTCGCAATTGCACTGTGGAAACCTGATTTAAATATGTTAGTGAAGTGCCCCGCCTCTCGGGGGGCGGGACACTCGCACGTCACAAAACCTGCCGCCGTAAAAACGGCAACAGGCGCGTACACAGTGGGTTGGGGACCCGTTACTCATTTAAAATTTTTAATCCCTCTCCCATCCGTCATGGGGGGGTTGTTATCGAGTTTAATGCCTCTTTCTCTGCTGTAATTTCTATGATTTGGCTTTGTTATATTTGATTTTAAAAGCAGGATTTTATTTGTTTTAAATATTGCTTTGTAGTAACTTTTTGGAAACGCCAGAATATGTAAAACTATTTTGTTGTGTTTAGGTTGGTACATTGTTTGTGGTTTCTGCAAGAGAACAAATGAGATACTTCATCTCTCAACAGGTCTCTTCTATTCTAATTATTTAATATTAACTTTTTATTTATTTGTTTTGAGTGATTAAAGTCTTTTGAGATCCTTGCCTAGTGGATAATGAATAATTATAAGTTGACTTAACAGTAATCGCCTTCATTGTCATAATTAACTGTGAACCATGCCATCAGAACCTATTGTAACAATTACTCGAAATACTTTTGCAAATCACTTTGATTTGATCCTAATGACAAGAATCTGCATTAATCAAGAGCACAAGATGGGTAACAGAAATTGGCTGAACTCTTCTTGGAATTTGAGCAACAAAACTGTTTTTGTACAAATTGTTATAAATTAAGAATCTGTTTCCCTAACGTACATAAGTTATGAACTTCAACTTTTGCTGATTTTAATTTGAGCTATTTCTAATTTGATGAAATATTTTCTCCCACTCATTCTTCAAAAACAATGCATGATTCGACTGACATTTTATTTGCATAGTTAGTTTCTAATGGATTGAGATTTAGATAGCCAAGTTTAGAAAATCAATCCTCTCACGTATTAGCTCCCATTTGTGCTTTATTTTCCTGCTGTGCTTTTTGGGAGGAACTCTAAGTTTAACTCCAATTGAGAATCCTTTGTGGAAAAAGATGACCAGGACTATGGGGATCTGTAGTTCATCTGATTTCCTATAATGATGTGCACATATTTGTTCACTCTAGAGAACGTTGATGTGATGCTGCAGGCAATATTTGAGCCACATTCATTAGAATTAGTTTCAGGTCATCTGCAATTAGTTAGATATGTTTAGTTGGAGATGGTACTGGAAACCACATTACAGGAAAGATGTGATTGCACCAGAGATGTTACAAAGGAGATTTATGAGGATGTTGCCAGGACTGGAGAATTTTAGCTATGAGGAAAGATTGGATAGGCTGAGTTTGTTCTTTTTGGAACAGAGGAAGCTGAGGGGAGATTTAATTGAGGTGTATAAAATTATGAGGGGCCTAGATAGAATGGATAGGAAGGACTTATTTCCCTTAGCAGAGATGTCAATAACCAGGGGACATAGATTTAAAGTAATTGTTAGAAGGATTAGAGGGGAGCTGAGGAAAAATGTTTTCACCCAGAGGGTGGTTGGAATCTGGAACTCACTGCCTGAGAGGGTGGTAGAGGCAGAAACCCTCATCACATTTAAAAAGTACTTGGATATGCACTTGAAGTGCCGTAACCTACATGGCTACAGACCAAGAACAGGAAAGTGAAATTAGGCTGGATAGCCCTTCTTCGTCCGGCACAGACATGATGGGTGAAATGGCTTCCTTCTGCGTCGTAAATTTCTATGATTCTATGATTCTATCGTACTGACACACAGTAATTTTGGCAGAAACAATTGGTACATTTCTATTATTTGGTAATATAGCCAGTTAAGGAAGTTACCATAATGAGGGAAAAATTGGATAAGGCTCCGTTTTGGGTGGTGATAGCATGATGCACTACCACGCCGTGCCCGACGGACCCTATGCAGGCAGCAGGTGAACTTCTCCGTGCAGCCAGCGCAACCCGCGCTGCTGAGAGGCTGCACGGAGAATGAGGAAGTTGGAAAAGGAGCGTGCACAGCGCACGTCATCAGCAGCCTGCACTACTTAAAGGTGCAGGCACATTTCAAATGGCAGATACACAGCTTACTTGCAGGAGGGAAAGATGGCCAGGAGAATAACTGGACCGGCACGAGAGAGGGCGCCACGCTTCTCGGATGATGCTCTGGAGGCCCTGGTAGAAGGCGTGGACGATAGGAGGGTCGGCAGCAGGAGGGACCTGAGGGTGGATGGGCACATTTGCACCCCCTAGAGGAGACAGTGCTCAGGATCATTGGGCAGGCCGTCGCTGTAGCTGTCAAAACATGGAGGTCCCGGTGAAGGGGGTCTCTGCATATCTAATGCTCCTTCTCCTTTTCCACATCTCCCTCCTCCCATAATCGTTTCTGACTCACGGGCTGCACATGCTGTCAGCACACACGTCTTACTTGCTCCTCTCCCCATTCCACAATTCAATCTGTTTCCCTTTCTCATTGCAGATACTCAAGAACACGTGGCGGCACTGTCTGAGAAGGAGGAGAGGGAGAAGGACACTGAAGCCACATCATCACTCGATCTGACACTTGCTTCCACCAGCTCAGAGACTGACACTGCGCGTCCTTTAGAGATTAGGTTAGAGGAGGGATCTGCATGTGGTGAGACACCGAGCACAAGTGCACAGGAGCCGGGGCAAAGGGAACGGATACCACAGGGGCCAGCTCGCCAGAGGGTGAGGTCACTCACTAGTTCTGCTGCAGAGCAGTCAGATGAGGACTTTGATGGGCCAGGCTACAGAAGACAGCTGATGGGCATACACCAACAAATGCTTGGGGCACTGGAAAGCCTGCCAGAAAGCTTGCGCACAATGAGAAGGGACATGGAGGAGTCCAGCTCCAACTTGGCACAGAGCTTTGCGCAGAGCTTGGAGCCCATCCTTTCCAAATGGAACGGGTGGTCACCTCCATCAGCGCACCTGTGGAACCCACTGTGATACAGCGTCTGATGACTTACGTCACAGCTTCCATTGCAGCACAAACATCTGCTATCCAGGTTTTACTGCTGCATTTGCAACTCAGACTGCTGCCTTGGATGCTCAGACTGCTGCTATCGTGGCTCTGGGGACCACTGTGGAACGGGGCTTCCAGGGCATCACAGCACTCCAGCAATCCATTCTCCAGCTGATCAACAGGATTGCTAAGGCACCGCCCTAGGAGAGTGGCAGTGGTGCCATGGCAGTCGGACGACAGCCTTCCTGCTCCCACCCCTGCCTCTCTGCCAGTGCCCCTGTTGTTGCCTATCAGCCAGCCAGGCCAGAATGCTGCAGCCCAGTCTGGAATGGTGCAGTCTGAAGCTGGGCTCTCCCGGCTCAGAGCTGCTCGAGGTCGTCCTCCAAGGCCATCTGCGCGCTCCTCCATTGAAGGCCAGCAGCCTTCCACCACCCATGCTCCAGCCACTGGGGAAGAACCTCATAGGAGCACTAGGATAGGTAAAGGCACACGAACAAAAGGCACTAAGGGAATGCACAAGGGTGAATAGTTCTGTTATGCTTGTATAATTTCATTTATTCATTGGTAAATGAGACTTTGATTTTGCATTTGGTGGTGGTTTTTATTTATGTGATGAGGTGAGAGGGACACCAATGTGTAATCAGATGGAGGGCGATTTGATTGTCTTGTGGGAACGGAAAGGTGGGGAGTGTAGGACTGTTGGTGAGTTGGGGGATGTAGTTCAAATTATTGATAGCGGGCACGGATCAGGTGAGCACGCAGAGCCCTTGCAGACAAGACGTGTGGTTCCTGTTGCACCCTTGCGTCTTCCTCCACTACCTCTTCACCCCCTCCTCCTCCTCGTCCTCCTCCTCCTCAGCCTCTTCTTCTTCTTCCTTCTCAGCCACTTTCTCCTCCTGCTCCTCCGCCTCTTCCTCCTCAGCCTCTTCCTCCTCCACCTCTGGCTCAGGGTCTTCTCCAATCATTGGTGGCAAAGGCTGGTCCCTTATGATGGCTAGGTTGTGCAGCATGCAGCAGACCACCCGCTCAGGGGAGTACTGCAGGGCTCCTCCAGACCGGTCTAGGCAGCGGAAGTGTTGTTTGAGGAGGCCTATGGTGTGCTCCATAATGTTGTGTGTGGCAGCATGGCTCTCATTATAGGCCTGCTGTGCACGTGTGCGTGGGTTCCTGACCGGTTTCATGAGCCACAGCATGAGGGGATAGCCCTTGTCGCCCAGTAGCCAGCCTTTAACTTGCCGAGTCAGGTGACAGATAGCTGGCACGTTGGACTGCCGCATGACGAAGACATCGTGACCGCTCCCAGGGTAGCGGACACCGACCTCCATGATTCGATGCGTGTGGTCGCACACCAACTGCACGTTGAGGGAGTGGATGCCCTTTCGGTTGACGAAGACGGCTGAGTTGATATGCGGGGCATGCACGGCAATATGTGTACAGTCAATGGCACCCTGCACCATGGGGAAGAAAGCAAACCGGGCAAACCCCCGTACTCACTCGCTCTGCTTCTCTCTGTGGAGAGGAAAGGTGATGAACCTGTTCCTCATGTGGTACAGTGTGTCTGTGACCTCCCTTATGCAGCATTGCACTGCATACTGCGAGATGTTGCACATGTCGCCAGCTTGAAATGCTCCCAAGCCATAGAAATTCAACAGAGGGGTCAGTGACCAGGGGGTATAAATTTAAAGTAAACTAAAATCCATGTGGACTACATCAAATGCGTTACCACAATCGACCCTCCTTGTAATCTCCTCAAAAAATTCAATCAAGTTAGTCAGACACGGCCTTCCCTTAATAAATCCATGCTGACTATCCTTGATTAATACATGCTTTTCCAAACAACTATTTATGTTGTCCCTCAGAATTGATTCCAATAATTTGCCCATCACTGAGATTAGACTGACTGGCCTGTAATTACTCGGTCTATCCCTTTCTCCCTTTTAAACGATGGTCCAACATTAGCACTCCTCTAATCTTCCGGCACCATGCCTATTGCCATGGAGGATTGGAAAATGATGGTCAAAGCCTCCGTTATTTCATCTCTTGCTTCTCTTAACAGCCTGGGATACATTTCATCCGGGCCTGGTGATTTATCTACTTTCAAGGATGCTAAACCCTTTAATATTTCCTTCCCACTATGTTTATCCCATCCAATATTTCAAACTCCTCCTCCTTAACCATAATCTCTGCATCGTCCCTCTCTTTTGTGAAGACAGAAACAAAGGGGTCAATTTTCGGATGGCCGAGCGGGTGCGTCATGGCGGGGGGGCTCCTAAAATTGGGGATTCTCGGAGCGGGTCCAGAGCCCGGCTCCAACCCGCCCACTTCTGGGTTCCCCAATGACGCAAATCGGTGCGCACGCAGTCCCCGCATGCGGGACTCCCACCGGCAATCAAAGCCGGCGGGATCCCATTTAAGGTCATTATCTGGGTATTGAGGTCATTGACAGACCTCATTAGTTGGAAATTTTAGGAAGATTCCAATTTTGGACTACCCAGAGCGTGTTTCCCATGCTGGGGGAAACAGTCCCTGTTTAAACAGACGTGTTGCAGCCAGCAGCTGCAAAGGTCCATTTAACAGATGCGGGGTAAACCCTCATTCATTGCAGTAGGGCACTCTGTCACCTCAGACAAAGTTTTGCCTGCCACACTGTTGTCTCCACACTCCAAATTATTAAATCATACCCTAAACTCTGCTGTCCAAACACATTTACCTACTTTGTGGACCCCCTCACACTCACGCCATCAGGATGGGTCGTGGGGGGGGGTCCATTGCTGCATTCATCACTCCATTGGAGGACGAGCAACTCACCAGCCTCGCCAGGCATGCCGTCCACCTCCGTCACGTGGAGCTACACAACACAGTGCTGCGCCACAGGCACCTGCACAAAGTCATCGTGAAATTATACATACACCCACTGTAGGGTGACCCAATGGGTGGCATCAAGGGTGTTCATGGAGAACCTCATAAAAGGGCATTATCGCACAAGCCAGTCAAGAATGGCCAAGACGTGGCAGTAGTGGTGACAATATAATATGTAATGTGAGTTGATCAGAAATCAAATATAAGTAAAAACCATGACAAACCCTCACACACCCTTGTGCATCCCCTTCATGCTCACGACACATTTGCCTTGCGCTTCCTACTGCACATACGTGATGCATGCCCTGTGGCTACAGCACAGGTAGTGGCAGGTGGGGTGAGGCTGACCGTGAAAGAGATGCATGAGAAGGTGAATATGAGATAGAGCCATGAGATTGTATGAGGATTGGGTTGAGTGGTAGTGGTGGGACGAGTACTGGCGAGGTGAGTAAGTGCAGGTAAGATGAGGATGAGCTTTGAGTGGGTGTGAGGAGTGATGTGATAGAGTAGTGCTGGCAGTGCAGAAGGAGATGTGGGGTGGGGACAGTGATGTAGCAGACGGAGTGTAGGGGAATGAGTAAGTGTACTTACTTCGGCTGACCTACTTAGGTCATTGAAATGCCTCCTGCACTGTATGCAGATGCGTGATATGTTGGTGGTGCTGGTGACCTCCTCTGCCACCTCAAGCCAGGCCTTCATGGTGGCAGAGGCAGGCCACTTCCTTCCGTCCGCCGGGGAGAAGATCTCTGTCCTCCCCCTCCTCCTCACCCCATCCAGCAGGACCTGGAGTGAGGCATCATTAAACCTGGGAGCAGCCTTCTCCCTGGGCTGCTCCATGCTGTAATTTTGGCTCCTTTCTGCGGCATTAGTCAGTGGAGGACTGCCCCTTTAAATTGGGCTCATCCAGGTGACAGCCTATGAAGCGGGTGCGCAGTCCGCCCGCTGCGCAGCTTTCCAGCGTGAAACCCGAAAGCCAAGGTAAGTGGCTTCAATTTACTTACGATCGCGTGCGGAACCCATCGATTTTACTGGGGGGTTTACCCACTCGCCCAGTCGACCCCCCACTGGCAACCCGCCTCCCTCCTAATATCAGGCCCAAAGTAAGAAACGTGCATGATGCTGACAAGGGGTGCCTCAAATGAAAATGGAAATGTTTTCATTTCCCAGCATTATACATGCTGCACTTTGATAAGCACAAAACAAATTCTGTTATTTACATTCCCAACACTGGAAGAAAATCACTGCCCTCATATGGAATCTATCTTAAACTGCACTTCTACTACAACAAGCTTTGCACCAATGCCACGATGCTGTAGTGTAAATCTAGAAGCAGGACCCAACCTGATCCACTAGAGCAAAGTGGATTGAGAGTCATCGTCCCAAGGAGTTTCAATCCCTTCACTCCAGAGCCAAGTCGGGCTATGCTTCAAAATTCACACTACAAATTTAGCATTACTGCTAAGCTAAATTACTTCACATCGATGTCACAGTATAAAAGCAGTTTGGAAGCAGAAATCCGTATTATCAATTTGTTATTAAAAGCTGTACTTTTGTGGTGGAGCACAGTTTGTAAAGATGTTATTAAAACAAATCAAAGCACTCTTTCACCTCCTCGACAATCCTTATGTTTTTAAATTGCAATTACAATGCTTACATTAATTTTTTCACAATGTATGAAATATATTAAATGCATAATAACCATTATTTGTATTTAATGCACCGTTGTATGATACCTGTTCTAACAGCCATGTTTGTAGTATATGAAGATATTAAATTCATAAAGAAAGCTATTATTATGATACTGTGACAGTAAAGATCAAATGAATGCGAGTCCTAAAAAATGTTATAGCTCTGATCCTTTATCAATTATATTTCACCTTAGTTGTCTCCATGGTGCTGTTTAAATTATTAAGCATTGACATTATTTTAGGCATTAATTATTTAGCATGTAAAATGGATCAGAGAGTAAGAGATACTCAAGGTTTGATGATAGAGCCGAAGTTATAGGTTCAATGCCTGCAGTCTGAAAAATGTTAAGTGAGACTGGCAATGAATAGAATGGAATGTCTCAATTGATATTAGTGGCAGAATCTTGATATAGAGTAACATTCATTTATTTTAAAGCAGTAATAAGGAGACAACATTTCTACCTATCTTTGGCACTATTTTAAATTTGGACAGGTTGAAGGAACTTTCTGCATTCCAACTCATCCAAAGCCTGACTTACTTTGGCCCAGGAAATGGTACAATAGAAGCAGTATGCTCACTATTATATCTATATCTGTACTTGAGTCAGAGGTATAATCAAAAGAGGCAGCATTGCCTGGTTTCAAAATCTGCTGAATCAAATATTACAAATTAAAAAAAATAGTATCCTCTAGGTAGATAATAGTACAAATTAAAATAAGAGGTTTTCTTTGGCCTGGTTTTAAAAGCTGATAGTGTTAATTATTTTTTTTAGGTCACCACATAAGTATGTGTGTCTCTTCTTTCGTGTCTGCTTCTCTATCCTTTCCTATGTTGTAGATTTCTTTTTGCTTGTCTCAAATTCATTCCATCCCCATCCCTTACCTATATCTTTCTTCCATTCTCTTCTTTCCCTTTATGCTTGATTGGCAGCTATTGAAAGAAGACAGATAATAAACGAAGGCTCCCACTAGAATTATCACTTACCATCAAGTGTCTGAAGTCAAGGAAAGCATCCTTATGGTCTCGGTACATTCTTTGCATGCTGGTGAATATTCTTTGCCAAAAATGTAATTAGTACATTGCAGGCAGGTCTATGGGTGATCATGTGAATCAAGTCCTCTTTCATGAGTTGGAGGAAACTCTCAACTGCTTTGCATGGGCTGCAAGATGAAGGATAGTAACAGAGAGTCATGCCAGACAAGTTTTGATTAGAAATTTGTTTCCAGCATAGATGATTTTTTTTAGAAGATCTGTGTGATATCAATTGAAAGTCAATCTCTTTGGACCACACTTTTTTTTCCCATTGTTTGATCTTGGCATTATGTCTGTATGCTTCAAATTAAAATTTCAGACTTTTAATATTTGATCTAAAATTAGAGCCACATCTTTTTAGTAACTAGGTTAGAGGGAAACTTATGTCAAGTTATACTTTTTGTTACACCAGCTATTTTTCAAAGAATATGTTTGTTTCTTCAATTCCTGATAGCAGAAGTTTCATCATGTAAATGAAATGCTGTCTTAAAAAAGAGCTAGCTACCCTAAGCTGGTCTCTCTCATGCCTGATAGTGGATTCTGGGTGACGTTCGCAGAACATAAGAACATAAGAAATAGGAGCAGGAGTAGGCCACATGGCCCCTCGAGCCTGCTCCACCATTCAATCAGATCATGGCTGATTGTCGACCTCAACTCCACTTTCCTGCCCGATCCCCATATCCCTTGATTCCCTAGAGTCCAAAAATCTATCCATCTCAGCCTTGAATATCGGTCTTGAAGCTCCTACTTTCTTGGCCCTGGTAATGTCACCTGTTATAGGAAGATATGTAAGGTAGGGACAAAACTACATTTAGAAATGCAGAAAAAAAGGATACTTAGTGCATCTCCAAGTATGCAATTAATGAGAAGTGATTTTTCAGCAAAAATCAACATGGGGTTTACTTTAAATGTTAGATATTCTGTTGCAGTTTAAGATGCATCTTTAGGCATTTTCTGTACATGTTTTTCCAAACAGATCCACACAGTACATTGGGAGCACACTTTCCATGTTCATGACACTGGCTTTTATGTTTTAAATCTACTTGATCAGCAAATGGATAGTATACAAAAAAGGAAAGGTGTTTGAAGGTGATGTCAAAGATGGTGAGTCCGAGAAACAGCTTATTTTGGTTTGCATGGTTCACGGACTGTATAGTCATTCTAGCTATATCATCAGCATTACTCACTGTGTTTTGAAAGGTTAGTTGAGTATTTTAAATTTAATGAGATGCCATCTTCATAATTACAAAATGTAGAGCAAAACTGTTGTTGTTTTGTAAATGATTTGCACACAATGCACTCTATGATTATCAGTCTTAATCAGGAAGAAAAGATAATGTTGAAGAATTTTGGTTAATTGTATCATGGAATCTATCATGTTCACTTTTTTTGTTGAGAAAACATGACTTGCGAAACTGCTTACTATCTCATTCTCTGCCTCTCCATTATGACTTTGGCCTGGATTTATTCTGTGGCCTTTGACATTGCAATTGGCTGTTTGTCAGATACAAGCTAGCTCATTCGATGTATTAATTCAGACTCTGCAATACACAATTTCATTGCTTGTCTACCAGCTGTCAGAGTTCGTTAGCTATTTTCTGAGTACTTCGCTGAAAGGATCAGTTACAAATATCGTCCTCTTCAAATATTATACATTAGACGTTGTTCACTTATTTTTGGATGCATCATGCAGATGTTAACTGTCAAGTTTGTGTATTTTAATTTCATCATGAACTAGAATTAATTATTTAAACTGTCAATGGAAAATCTTTTGAAAACATGAATTGTTCAACTAACTCTTTATTTAATGTACCACAAGACCAGATAAGTAATTCCACAAGTGTTCAACAGTGAACATAACAGATGTCTAAAATACAATTGTAAACCACTTTAAAATGGGATAAGTAAGAGATTCCCCAATGTCCCAGCATGTAAATACATAGTTTCAACCCTGGCCTCAACCATGAGAAAAGAGGTCCATTAAAATTGGCCTCTATGTCCTCGGGCTAGAGGGGATATCAGCCATGGTTCTTGCTTCTGATTGCTATGCAGTGACCCCGGCTGCCAAATATGGACATAAGATGAGGAGTTGATGAGGCTTAGCTGAAATGCTCTCACCCATGGTTAAACAGCTTGGATGCATTTGCTGTCTGGGGTCCCACATGAAGAATGGTCATATTGGTGAGGTACCAGAGAGTTGCGAATGCCTGTTGAACTGAGTAAGAGTCATTGGGGGTAATTTTGAATTTGGGTGACAATGGGTCGGCCGCCCGTTATACATCTCTCCCAATTTTCTTTTCTATTAAAGTCAATGGAAATGAAAATCGGGAGAAATGTATAACGGGCGGCTGATCTAATATCGCCCGTTATATACTATTGCCCAAAGTCAAAATTACCCCCATTGTCTTCATAACAGGATAGAAGAATGATTAACCAACTTGACAAACAAAGCAATGCGACATTTTTAATATCGGTGTAACTACTTGTATTGTTTCCTAGTGTATTCAATACACATCAACTGTGAATTAATTATAATCAGGAGACAATATGGAGACTAAGCATTATGTTCATTAAATAGCAGTAAAAATGCAATCATTAAAATGGTACATATTAAAGTGCACAATAACTAATTATTGTTTATAAATTATTATTAATTTTCATGGTAAATCCGTGGATTAAGGTGCCTTAGCCAATTAAATTTCATCATTTATAAACCTAATTTCTGTCAAGAGCAAAAACATCTGTATTAAATTATTACTAGAAGATTTTAGAGATTCCAAGAGACAGTGGTTATGATGAATCATTTGTGCTGTTGCAGTGTGAAATCCAATCTCTGATTAGTTCATATTCATAAATAATGTCTCCTGAGCTTGTATCCACAAACAAGCCTTAATCTTATTTCCTTTTGACAAAACAACTCAAGGGATGCCTACATTTGTAAAATCTATGAGATTTCTATGACATTGCCAAAATGAATGCAATTACCACAGGAGAATGAATCATCATAGCTTGTCTGAAATGCAGTCTTAATATTTGTCATTTTGGATTTTTGGCTCGCATGTAGCTGTAAAGCAATGTGGGCTAATGAATCCATTTATATATATGTATGGTGTTTGTATGTTTATTGTCTTCATCTGACAGTGAAGCAAATTCTCATGTCTGCAAAGTGCAGTGGAGTAATGAATGCAGAATGGGAATATCTGAGTATTAACCCGTCCGCCAAATGAGTTAGTGAAAAGTTAGGCTTTAGAGTGACTACTGTTACTCGGGAAAACTGACCATGGTCACTTATGCAACCATATTACACACCGGTATCTGGAAATACTTCGCTCTTAGCAGGGCCTGGTGTGTGGATCTCCACTAATCTACACAATTTCACTGTTAATTGACAGTAATTGTATTTTACTTGTCAGGATAATATCTGATGCATTTCAATTCTTTTGCAGCAGAATGACAGGATTCTATTCCATTTCAGGTCTATCTAGCTAGTAAAATCATTATACCATGGACTGTTAAATTATAAATGTCTATAATCCTTCCTCTCAATCTGTTGTTTAATTTCCTTGCTTACTCTCAGGTTTTTGCGCTCGCTATCTCATTCTCTGTCTCTGTATTATGACTTTGGCCTGGATTTACTCAGTGACCATGATTGTCAAAGGAATAGTGTATGAGAATGAAATTCTTCTGAAAGAGATGGCGGGAATGAAGACACTGAGCAATGGCACCTATTGGCTGAGCTGGTTTATCAGCAGCTTCACCCCACTTTATGTCAGTCCATTACTGCTCACAATCATACTGAAGGTGATCAATCCCAATAATTCCAAATATAATTTAAGATTCAGTTATGAATTTAGATGCATTCATACAAAATCATTTTTTCTTCTGTTTTTAAAAGAGTTTACGTTCTATCGCATTTGGTTGGCACATAGGCACACAGGTTTTATTTGCTATTTGTCATGAAATTTCCCCAAATTATTTGTGATTCACATTTTTCACACTTCTTCAATAAATTGCACCAGTTGAAATTTCCATCTGAATTATTGACTCAGTCTTGCTTGCAGGGCACATGGGCGAGGCAAGTACAATGAAGTTAAATTCATTCTATAAAGTAGCATTACAAATTGCCTGCTGGATGGGGAATGATTGGCACTACAATTCTGCATAAAAGCGTTTGATCTGTCACTTAATTGGCTAGATACTGATGTAATGCCTTCAGCTTCAGCTTTTTAATGACACCCAGTAATTCTTAACTTGCAGACTAGCTAAGGAAAAGAAAATTGTAACTTCCATATACCTGATTGATACTGTGGGTGGAACAGTGTAAATTTGGGACTTAAATTAGAGTCTAGAAAGCAATGCTCTTATGTGAAGCTGTTATTGCTTTAAAACTCAGTACCCACGGACCAGTTGAACCAGGAACACTTCTCACCACGATGGACGTCTCGGCACTATACACCAGTATCCCCCACGATGACGGCATCGCTGCGACAGCATCAATACTCAACACCAACAACAGCCAATCTCCGGAAGCCATCCTACAACTCATCCGCTTCATCCTGGATCACAATGTCTTCACCTTCGATAACCAGTTCTTTACCCAAACACACGGAACAGCCATGGGGACCAAATTCGCACCCCAATACGCCAACATTTTCATGCACAAGTTCGAGCAGGACTTCTTCACTGCACAAGACCTCCAACCAACACTATACACCAGATACATCGACGACATTTTCTTTCTATGGACCCACGGCAAGGAATCACTAAAGAGACTACACGATAACATCAACAAGTTCCATCCCACCATCAAGCTCACCATGGACTACTCCTCAGAATCAGTTTCTTTCTTGGACACACGAATCTCCATCAAAGACGGGCACCTCAGCACCTCACTCTACCGCAAGCCCACGGACAACCTCACGATGCTCCACTTTTCCAGCTTCCACCCTAACCACGTCAAAGAGGCCATCCCCTATGGACAGGCCCTGCGAATACACAGGGTCTGCTCAGACGAGGAGGAACGCGATGGACACCTACAGACGCTGAAAGACGCCCTAGTAAGAACGGGATATGACGCTCGACTCATCGATCGACAGTTCCGACGGGCCACAGCAAAAAATCGCATAGACCTCCTCAGGAGACTAACACGGGACGCAACCAACAGAGTACCCTTTGTCGTCCAGTACTTCCCCGGAGCGGAGAAACTACGCCATGTTCTCCGCAGCCTTCAACATGTCATCAATGAGGACAAACACCTCGCTATGGCCATCCCCACACCTCCACTACTCGCCTTTAAACAGCCACCCAACCTCAAACAGACCATCGTTCGCAGCAAATTACCCAGCTTTCAAGAGAACAGCGTCCACGACGCCACACAACCCTGCCACGGTAACCTCTGCAAGACATGCCAGATCATCGACACAGATACCACCATCACACGAGATGACACCACCCACCAGGTGCATGGTTCATACTCCTGTGACTCGGCCAACGTTGTCTACCTCATACGTTGCAGGAAAGGATGCCCCAGAGCATGGTACATTGGCGAGACCATGCAGACGCTGCGACAACGGATGAACGGACACCACGCAACAATCGCCAAACAGGAGGGTTCCCTCCCAGTCGGGGAACACTTCAGCAGTCATGGACATTCATCCACCGACCTTCGGGTAAGCGTACTCCAAGGCGGCCTTCGAGACACACGACAACGCAAAATCGTCGAGCAGAAATTGATAGCCAAGTTCCGCACCCATGAGGACGGCCTCAACCGGGATCTTGGGTTCATGTCACGCTACACGTTACCCCACCAGCGAACAAATGTTATCTGTTTTTAATATAATGGGTCATTTGCTGGCTCTCTCTGCCTTCCGGATGTTTCTGCCTCTCTCTGTGTTTTTTTTCTCTGTTTTTTTTTCCCTGTTTGTTTTTTTGTTGAATGTGTATTCGGGGGTTCTGCAGGTGACACCTCTCTGTCTGAACACGGTGATTGCCTTGGCAACGGGCAGTTGCAGGGGCAGTCTGTAAACACCATGTATTGTTCAATATGTATAAATGCGTAGGCTTCAAGGAGCTCTTGAAACATTTGCCTGAGGAAGGAGAAAATCTCCGAAAGCTTGTGAATTTAAAATAAAATTGCTGGACTATAACTTGGTGTTGTAAAATTGTTTACAATTGCTTTATATGTAGCAAGCCTCAAAGGAAAGAAAGTATCTGAGCAATGGAAAATATTGAGCTTTTTCAATATTGAGCTGATTCAATATTGAGCTGCTTCTTGAGCTGCTTTTGAAGGGAACATACTGATATTCGCTGTATCATTAAGCCCACGTGTGCTTATGTAATTTTAATCAACTAAACAAGTGAAACAGAGGTGATCATTGATTTCCTGGCTACTGCTTATTTTGAGAAATAAATGGAAATGATATCAATAAGGTAACTCACCATGTTTATTAACTGCTCCTGTGCTGCACAAGCTAACTCCAAGCAAATGACAAGAATGTGAAAACCAAATGTAAGCATTAAGAATTGAATTTCAAAAGCGCTCAAAACCAGTAAGCGGTCAGCTACCTGCTGGATGATTGAATGTCTCAGAAGAGTACTTTTTCATCTTGGAGAGCTTAGTGAGAATCCATCCAAAGGGAGGATGAAGAAAGGGTCCTCTCTTTGACACCCTAACGGATATATAAAGCCCTTGAAAGACTATTACAAGAAAAGATTTACTAGAATGGTTCCAGGGATGACGGACTTCAGTTACGTGGATAGACTGGAGAAGCTAGGGTTTTTCTCCTTAGAGCAGAGAAGGTTGAGAGGAGATTTGATTGAGGTGTTCAAAATCATGAGGAGTCTAGGCAGAGTAGATAGAGAAAAACTATTCCCATTGGCGGAAGGGTCAAGAACCAGAGGACACAGATTTAAAGTGATTGGCAAAAGAAGCAAAGGTGACATAAGGAAAAACTTTTACACAGCCAGTGGTTATGATCTGGTATGCACTGCCTGAGGGGGCGATGGAGGCAGATTTAATCAAGGCTTTCAAAAGGGAATTGGATAAGTGCTTGAAGGGAAAAAAATTGCAGGGCTATGGGGAAAGGGCAGGAGAGTGGAACTAGCTGGATTGCTCTTGCAGAGAGCCGGTAAAGTTTCGACGGGCCGAGTGGCCTCCTTCTGTGAAGTAACCATGTTATGATTCTTTAAGATCTCAATGATAAAGAAAGCAACATCAACCCAATATAAGTAACACTGTGCTCGATGCCCCAACCTTTGCAGAAGCAACACCACTAGTAATGCATTTAACTTGTCAGTAATTTCATTCTTATTAACTGAACTTTAGATAATTTTTACAGTTACCCAAAATGTAAAATTTAATAAAATGGCTTCTCTCTGTTAACTATACATACACCCAATCTAGAGTTAAATCATATGACAGAATTTCAAGAAATCTAATGCTTCATTTTTCATTTTACAAATTAAAAGTGGCAGTACTGTATATCAATCTCAATTCGACATCCAAAATATATAATGCTAGGATGCAAGAATCTCAACTAAAATGATCCAATGACGAATCTGTGTGGACCTTTCTTGGCTTCCTTCACGACCTTCTGCCTGTCCATCGCCTCTTCATCAGTTACATCAGCTTTTCTTAGAGTCTCATCACCTTGCTCGAGAGGTTTTATCGCAATAGTCGGAAGGCTCATGAACATAGGTGCAAAGAATTCATTTAGACTACTTATTATTCCTTAATCACTCAATATAATGTCATCTTTGGATCCCTTCAGGGACTGCCTGACTTACTGACTGCCTGTTTGCTACCTATATGTTTATAAAATCCTTCCACATTGTGTTTTATTTTTGCAGTAGTGTTGATCTCGTATGTTTTAGCTCTCTTAACCAGTTTCTTAATCTCTCTGATGTTATTATAATCATCCCTGTCCTTTGGTCTTCTTGTAACTTTGTACTTTAAAAGGTCTCTTTTTTTTGTCCTTGTAAGAATTTTGGACATTGGGTCAAACCCCATTTTATTCTTTTGAACTACTGGACGATTCAATATAAAGGGTTAACCAGTCTCTTTAAGGATTTGGACATTCACTTGGATACTACATTTACAGTACATTTGAAAGCAACGGTTAACTTGCCCTGGATATTACAGTACAAATGCACAATTGCAAAACAGCGAAGTGCAGACCATTTAAACTGGACAGTTGGACATCAGTTTAACACTACAGGAGCAATAAAGTACAGAAACTGTATACAGGCTGTGACTTTCAATAACAACTGATAAGGAAAAGCTTCCAGAAGGTTTTCAATGTCAACAACTGCGAAGGACAAAGAACTGATAGGACACCTGGCTTCATGTAGAGGGGAGGATATAAGGGGTTCATACAGTTCATGAGTGATCCAACCAGCCATCCATCTTAATGCTATGGACAAATTGGGCCTTCTCGTCTCTTAGTTCACACCTATTTGCTCAGAAGCAAAGAAAGATAAGACATTGTAGCAGTCAAGACAACAGACAACATCGGAGAAGCTGGAAGAAGTTTCAAGAGTTAATGACTACAGCATGAGTTCCTTCAACAAAACTTTGTCACTGAACTTTGACAAAAAGACTTTGATTCTGACCTTTGATCAAACCACTTTGTCTCTAAACTTTGATGAAAAGACAAGCCTTGATGAGAATAATTTCAACACAACACCTGTTACCACAATAATCAACTCCCTACTTTTGGACCTAAACGACTGATTTGAACTAGACGACTGCTTTAATGCATAAGGTTGTATCTGTTACTTGCTCGCTTTGCTTTATGCCTGCTCATATCCTCTTTTAAATCATTAAGTAAGGGACGTTGCAAACCCCCACTTGTATTATCGGGTAGAATAATCCTTGTATTAATTGAACTGCTTCATGCTTGCTATGTGCTCTTTTTAAATTACTAAATAAAGAATCACTTTGATTCACAAAACTACCATGTCAGGTGGATTTCTTTGCATGAAATATCGTCCAGATCCATGAATCTCTGGGAAAGACCCTAAATTCCCTACAGGAAGCAATTCAAGTGGATACTCCTTCCCTTGGGCCTATCTTTGGTGGTCCATTGGCTGAGCCTGCTGAGTCGACTATGCTGTATGAGAGGACATGGCCGCCAGCAGTCTTTCAAGTGTGCATTGGAAAAGAGACCAAATGGCTGGAAAGGTGAAGCGATCAGCAGGGCCGATCATGTCCTTTCGCGAAATGGTGACAGCACCAGAAATGCAAGGCAACAGACACGAGTGGAAGCCAGAAATTTCCACAGGAAAAACCCAGCGTGGGAACTCCTGCAAAATGGAGATGCCAGAGTCCGCACGAAAAAGAAAAGCTGAAAACTCAGAGGCTGCGTCAATTACCTTTGAAATAGCCAAAGGGACTGTCCATGAGGCATGCGAACATAGAATCATAGAATCATAGAAAGGTTACAGCACGGAAGGAGGCCATTTGACCCATTGAGTACGTGCCGGCTCTATGTAAGAGCAATCCAGCTAGTTCCACTCCCCTGCCCTATCCCCGTAGCCCTGCAAATTTTTTCCTTTCAAGTACTTATCCAGTTCCCTTTTGAAGACCATGATTGAATCTGCCACCACCACCCCCTCGGGCAGTGCATTCCAGATCCTAACCACTCGCTGCGTTAAAAAAAGTTTTTCCTCACGTCACATTTGGTTCTTTTGCCAATCACCTAAAATCTATGTCCTTTGGTTCTTGACCCTTCCGCCAAAGGGAACAGTTTCTCTCTGTCTATTCTGTCTTGACCCTTCATGATTTTAAATACCTCTATCAAATCACCTCTCAGCCATCTCTGTTCCAAGCTTCTCTGGTCTATCCCAGCTTCTCTGGTCTATCTACGTAACTAAAGTCCCTCATTTCTGGAATCATTCTAATAAACCTTTTCTGCGTGGCAAGAACTTGGGTGGCAAGAACTTGGTGAAATGATTGAGATGGCAATTATTGGGCATGGATCCGGGTCAGCACAGGGTAATGCCAATGCCTTCTCCAAGGCATACTGCCTTGCAATGCAGGCCGCTAGAGCCAATGGCTCGATGCTGGACGGGGAGGGAAGAAAGATTTGTAGCAGGGTAACTGAGGACCGGTAGGTCAGCTGTAGGTTGATGAGGGCTCTGATCCCCGAACAAGGGTATGACCCTTTTAAGAAACCTCATCTTTAAAAAGTAACTGACGCTGAAGTGGGTGGAGACGTTCTCCAGTCAGGTCCAGAGAAGTAAGACCCCTGAACTGGAAGCCGGAAGCCAGCTGAGGTCAGATATAGTTGTGGCTGGGCCCTGAGAGCTGAAGGCAGCTGGAAGGACCAGGGAATTGTAGAGTGTTCTAGATGTTGCCAACATCAACTGTACTCTGTAGTGTGGCTTTGTGTTGCTGCAAGGGAACCCTGAACAGAGCCTTAGAACAGGAAGCTGGAAGGCAGCTGGGGCTGGCCTGGGCTCTGAGACCTGAAAGAAGCTGATGAGCTGAAATGCAGTTGAGGGTCAGCTGAGGACAGCTGAAAGTGCCTGGGAGTGGGAAAGAGTACTAGGTGTTACCAAAGGCACTGTGTAGTGGGAAAGTGCACTAGCCATTGTCCTAGGTAGTGTGACTTTGTGTTGTATGAATTAAAAGAAAAGTATTTTGAATTACGAATTGGTTCAAGGACTCTCATTTGTTGGACGAAGAAGGCTACAAGATGGTAGGACCCTGTGACAAAGGGTTTTCACCCACTCAATGTCCAGATGGTGTGTGAAGCCAGCCACATTATTCATTACATGAATGCTTGCGATCCAAACAGCTGCCATAATGCTTTTGTGCTTTGCCAATCTACTATCCATAATTATTCAGCCAGATGCATGTGTCTGGATGGTTTCTTGATAACCAGGGATACTCTGTGGAACTATGGTTGATAAACGCATTTTGTCATCCAAAAACAGCAGAGGAGAGTAGGTACAATGAAGCACTCGGTGCAATGAGAATTCTAATTGAGTAGTTCTGCTTCAGATGTGTGAATTGGTCTCGATGAACTGCTACATTGCAGCCTTTCAAGGGTTCTGAGAATCACAGTATTATGCTGCACAATTTGGTAATTGCAAAGGATTATAAGAACATAAAAACATAAGAAATAGAAGCAGGAGTTGGCCATACGGTCCCTCGAGCCTGCACCACCATTCAATATGATCATGGCTGATCTTTTACCTCAAGATTGATCTTTCTTTCTGTAGGTGAGGAAGTGAGAGAAGAACAAAGTCCACAGGATCAGCAACAGGAAGACGTTTTGAATGTGGAGGAGGAGGAGGTGGTACTGACTGCCAATACCACATTCTTGTTTGGCTTCCCGCCCCCTGTGACAAGAAACCGATCCCTCCTTGCCTTTATTTCTTCAAGAAGAGCCTCCACAGAGTCACCTGTGAATTTTGGGGTGCTAGCCATTGCTGCTGTCCCAGAAGCTGCTGCGCTTTCAGACGTTGATTTATGTACTGTCAGGATTTCCAAAAGTTGCCTGCCCCTTTAAGCAGCTGCAACAATTTATATTTACAGCTGCGCTGCATTTCTCCCTCCCTGGAGGCAGTCAGATACTATTCTAAGCCCACCCTGAATATTAACTTAACCCTGTCCCATTTTCCTGGCGCAGGGCTACCATGGGGTCAAACTGGCAGGCAGACATCTTGCTCTGCTGCAATTCTGGAAGGAAAATCCAAGCCATTTTCTCTCCTGTCACTTCCATTATAGTCATCTCAATTTATCCATATTAAATTGAAAGTCACCCATAACAATTGTGTTTGGTCCCCCCCATAATTCTCTTTTTTTGAATACAAAGTTTCACATCCGGTATCTCTTCTTGGTGGCCAATAACAAAATTCCAATCTTTTAGGGTTTTCCCCCTTGGTATCATCAAACCACAACACTTTCGCCTCATCTGTGCTTGATTCTGATTTGTCTTAGTGCTTTATCACTATGTTCTCTTCAACAGAAAAAGCTACCCCTCTTAGCTTATTCTTTCTTTCCGTATGGAGCAATCTAGATCCTCTTTAAATTTACCCTCCACTTTATCATTATTTAGCCAAGTCTCTGATACCCATAATGTTATAACCTCCATTGTTATCACAGGCTTAGAAATCTCCAATTTTATGTCTAAGGCTCCTAATATTTGCACATAGAATTTTGAAGGCTTATTCCTATACCTCAGCCTGGCACGTCATTTAATGTTATCACCTTTTTTTTAACAGCTGTATCACTACAGTGCACCACCGTTTTAGTTGTCACCTTCCCTACACTTGTGCTGCCTTACACTGTCCCTTCCTCTGTACTGTATCTTCTGTGCTCTCTATCATCACTTGTTATAATATCCACTATTCTAACCATCACGAAGCCTTTAATTGGCCCTGCTCTCTGCCTTGAAAGTTTCTTATACAATCCTTGCCACTTGTTAAAGTTAAATAACAATCCATGACTAAACCTTCACATTCAATGTTGTTAATGTTGGGCCAGATTTTGCAGCAGCAGGACATCTAACAGTGTCTGCCATTAGTTAGATTTGCCCTTGCATCGTTTAGATCAAAACATTTTTGCCCACTAATTTGCTGAAAGTGCAAGCTGATCAAGTGCAGTGAGGGTAACAGGGCATCTGGAACCTGAGTGAACAGGGAAACCAACAGGGTAAATCCTTAACCTAATGAGATTTAAGCATTGGGAAATAAATAGTGGAAGGACTAAGAAGGAGGGTGAATTAAAGGAGGTGGATTCATTGTCAAATCAGATAGAGAAAGAGAGGGAAAGATTGGATTAGGAGAGGGAGAAAAAGTGACAGAAAGGAAAAGTAAGAAAAAGAATTTTAAAGTTTAAAATTTGACATTTTTAAAATCTCCTAAAACAATTCACATGCAGAAGAAATGAGACTCCATACTTATAATAGTTAATTTTCACTGCCAGAGAGGTTGATTGGCAGTCATTAACACTTATCACTAAAAGGGTCATTAAAAGGGTACTTATGCTTGTAATGACGAGACTTAACTTTCTGTGGCGGATTTAGTTTATATCTAACGAGCAAATACAGCAACTTCATGACATTCATAGAATTCCATAGGATTTACAGCACAGAAACATGCCATTCGGCCCAATTGGTCTATGCTGGTGTTTATGCTCCACATGAGCCTCCTCCCTCCCTACTTCATCTCACCCTATCAGCATATCCTTCCATTCCTTTCTTCCTCATGCACTTATCTAGCTTCCCCTTAAATGCATCTATGCTATTCGCCTCAACCGCGCCCTGTGGAGGCGAGATCCAACATTTGTTTTTCTACTTTACAGAAACTCTATAAATGTAGGTGGTGATTTTGTTGTTGTGAGCAGCCGAGGCCTGGCGTTAAGCCTTTCAGTGATACTGGATTGAATGATTCCAACCTCCCTTCCCCTTGATCCGACCCCTGGTGCAGAGACTCACCGACTACCTGGGGCCCTCTGGAGATAAAGGGGGAAAAAAATTGGATAAGGGTCATTTTTGGGCGCGGGTAGCATGATGCGCTAGTACCTCGTGCCCAATGATCCCTGCGCAAGCAGGACGCGAGTTTCGGCTGGCCCGAGGACTCACCTGCAATCAGCGTTCCATTCCGGGCCTTGCACATGGAATCAATGCAATTTGCACTTTCCACCAGCAAGGGGAACTCAATCTCTTAAAGGGAGGATGTTTCTTAGAAACCTCTTGAAGATAGCTGGTACCTGTTATTTGCTGAAAATAACAGTCTCCTGTCTGCATGGAGTCTGAAAAGAGATCAGACATCGCACACATAAAACACAGATGCAGATCCCATCCCTATGTTTACACACTGATGAGTTATTGAATAAAGGTTGCGCACTACTAAATCCCACATCCTCCAATCCGCATGCCAGACCTCACCAATCTGCCGATCTCAGTTGTTACCAGGTCTGCGAGAGTGCATGCACCAAGTTTCTCTGCTGATGCACAAGAGACCTTGGTGCAAGAGGTGGACAGAAGGAGGGACATCATATATCCACAGTGCGGGGGGTGGGGGAGCAAGAGGCCCTCCAGACATTTATCCAAAAGGCAGTGGGAAGCAGTGGGGGACAAAGTCAATGCCAGGTGCACAGCATCATGAACATGGATTCAGTGCAGGAAGAAGTTCAATGCTTTGACACGAGTGGTCCAGGTGAATGAGGACAACTGTCAAGTGGAGTCTCCTACCAACTGCACCACGCACTACACCCCCCATCACCCACATACCAATAAACTCTTTCCATCAGTACTCAACTCTTCCAACCAGGTGCTTCCTCTCACCCTTACACATTACCACTGCTTCAAGCCGCCCACCCACAACTCACAGGCCACACAAACTGGCAGCTATTCAACCATGCCAGGCACATCACCCAGACACACATCCCGCTTTCTTGCAGAAGAAGGTGGCACATAACAGGAGGCAGCAAGTGGCAGTGGCATTTAGCCCCTCGAGCCTGTTCCACCATTCAGTGAGATCATGGTGGACCTGTGACCTAACTCCATATACCCGCCTTAGCCCCATATCCCCTAATACTCTTGGTTCACAGAAATCTATCAATCTCAGATTTAACATTCACAAGTGAGCTAGCATCAACTGTCACCTGCAGAAGAGCGTTCCAAATGTCTCCTAGCTTTTGCGTGTAGAAGCATTTCCTAACTTCACTCCTGCACATCCTGGCTCTAAATGTTAGGGTGTGTCCCCGCGTCCTAGTATTCATGTCTAGGAGACCTCCAAAAACAGTTACAAATGTCTCGGCAGCCAGAAGCAATAATCCAGCCACTAACCTGTAAATCCTGCATGGTCCCTTTAAATAGCGCTGGTGGGGGGGGGTCCTCCAGGCACTCTAAGACACGTTCAGACAGTTGAGGTTAAGACTGTGCGTTGAGTTGAGCGTTAAGTCCCAAAATGGTGTCTATCACTTTAAATCAGCATTGCACACTGATCGAAGCCATTTTCTCCCTACTTTACATGATTCCAGCGTTCAATATCTGCCCCTGCACTAACTCCTGTACCAAGATGGCGTCCTGTGCACGTCACGCTGGAAACATGCATGCGCATCCAAGATGTCATCTTGGATGTCAGAGAGGCCGAATTAACGGGCGCTACATGACCGAATTTAGCACCCAACATCTTTGATCTAAAAAAACACCATTCAGGGGTTCCTGGCAGGTCAGCTTGACGTTCGAGGGAAGGAGGGAGGCAGGGGCCATCTGGTTACTCTGGGCCCGCCAGTCTGTCATTTAACGCATGTCAACAGTGAGGCAGCCAGCAAAATTTTCGCAAAGCTAACAACGGAGCGGTGCAACTCGGACAGCGACTTTTGGATATTCACATTTAACCACGCATCTGCCACCCGCCTGAAGTTGCTGTGTGATTTATACATAAATAACGCTGAGCACCAATAGCCTCACCGTTATTTTGACAGCAAAATTGAGCCCATTACTTGCATTGTCATTGTTTATCTCCACAGACACACTTCTAATCACTAACTTTCTTGCATGCACATAAACTAATTCCCAGTGTCCTGTTCATGCAGACATAGTTTCTGCAGTTCCCAACTCCTTAAGGATTTGCCTGCTAATTATAGAAAAATCAAAGCTATAGAGCTTTTGGGAGAAGGGAAATCAAATCCATATCCAAACAAAATATATTCTTCATTGTATCTAGAACATGTTTTCTTAGCAATATCCCAAGGGTTATTTTTGTGACACTTTAACAAGATCTACACTGAGGCGTGTTTGCCATTTAAGATCAGATTTGTTTTGTATTTTAAAAGATCAGTACCTTGACATAGAAAAGCTGCCCGCACACAAACAGATACACGCGCGTGAGTGAGTGAGTGTGTGTGTATATCTATATATGTGTGTTGCAGGGTCTCCTTTCTCCTCTGCATACAGATGGGTTTTTATACATTTGAAAAGAATGAAACTGGACAAATTTGCATGGGACATACAGCATTGAGATATAATTCCTCCTTCTTGAGCTGACGACACAAAACTGTATTCTTCGGAATTTGTTTTTATTTTATTTAATTTTATCCTTTTGCTGTTTTCCAAAATCATGTTGTCTTTCTTCAGCTAGCCAGCCAGGCAGTCAGCAATAATTTGTTTGACAGAAGGTTTAAAATAGGCATCCCTAATGATTTTTCCCTACCTTGAGATGGAGCAATCTGTTGCCTTGAGGCACCCCATCTAATGATCCAGGAAATAACCAACACAACTGGTTGATCAAGAATAGACCCATATGAATGTCAGTGGAGGATGGGAATGAACTCAGGGCTCTTTTGGGACTGTGCCTTTCTGCTATTAAAGTTATTGGCTGCTCAAGTCAATGACATATCTGAATTACCATGCTTCTACCAAGCAACTGATTTACTGTTTCTGCCTTAGAGTGCTCCAGTCCATTTGATTCCTTTCTCTACCTGTCTCACATTTAAATGGATTCCTCAGGGAAGTGTGCTTATTCGCATTTTGTTTTTCATCTTGATCAATGACCTGGTGGACATCATCAGAAGCAATTTTGCTTTATTTTCTAATTGATTGTGCCATCCTCCATAAATCGGTTAACTGAAAGATTATTGGCAACTGAGCCTTTGAAGGCAGATATAGGCAGAATGGGACAACAACAACTTCCATTTATATAGCTCATTTAATGTGGTAAAACGTCCCAAAGCGCTTGACGGGAGCATTATCGAATAAAATTTGACATTGAACCACATAAGGAGATTTTAGGACAAGTGACCAAAATCTTGGTCAAAGAAGTTCGTTTTAAGGAGTGTCCTAAAAGAGGAGAGAGAGGTAGAGAGTCAGAGGATTAGGGAGGGATTTACAGAGCTTAGGGCCTAGGCAGATGAAGGCACAGCCGCCAATGGTGCAGCGATTAAAATCAGGGATGTGCAAAAGGCAAGAATTGGAAGAGCGCAGAGATCTCGGAGGTTTGTAAGGCTGGAGGAGGTTACAGAGATCGGAAGGACAGAGGCCATGGAGGGATTTGAAAACAAGGATGAGAATTTTAAAATCGAGGCATTGCCGGACCAGGAGCCAACGTAGGTCAGCGAGCACAGGGGTGGATGGGTGAACGGAACTTGGTGCGAGTTAGGATATGTGCAGCAGAGTTTTGGATGAGCTCAAGTTTATGGAGGGTGCAAGGTGGGAGGCCAGCCAGGAGAGCTTTGCAATAGTTGAGATTAGAAGTAACAAAGGCATGGATGAGCATTTCAACAGCAGATGAGCTGAGGCAGGGGTGGAGACCTGCGATGTTATGGAGATGGAAGCAGGCGGCCTTGGTGATGGATAGGATATGGGGTCGGAAGCTCAGCTCAGGGCCAAGGTTGCAAACAGTCTGGTTTAGCCTCAGACAGTTGCGTGGGAGAGAGATGGAGTCAGGACAGTAAAAAGACATGTGACATGTCGCCTATGATATGGAGAAGGCCGATACAGTAACTCAGCTAACAAAAGCTGACCATGATTTAACATCCCAGCTCTGCTCTTTTAAGTTATCAAGCTCTGTTCAGTTATAGAGATTTAGTTATTTGACTTATGCTAATCACATTTTGTCTGTGATGGAGAAAACAAATAGCAAAGGTGGTTGAAAAATTTACAATAGTGGTAATCCTCAAAAAAAAAGCTTGAACCTACTTGTGACCATATAATTTTGATATTCTATAAAACCTATACCTGTCCAGTAACAGAATGTTCCAATAATGTTTGGAAGGCTGCAGAGAAAATGTATCACTTGATTCTAAGTTTACTGCAATTCGAAGTCACTAGCCTAGAAATTGGATTGTGCTTCACCAACTTTATAGGCATAAAATAGGTGGCTAAGGGTCCAATATGGCGTGCAGCGTGCGCATGTTCATTCCATCCTGGAAGTGCGTCGCCTACCATATTGATAGAATCATAGAATCATAGAAAGTTACGGCACAGAAGGAGGCCATTCGGCCCATCGTGTCCATGCCGGCCGATAAAGAGCTATCCAGCTTAATCCTACTTTCCAGCAATTGGTCAGAAGCCCTGTAGGTTACGGAACTTCAAGTACACAACCAAGTACTTTTTAAATGAGTTGAGGGTTTCTGCCTCTACCACCCTTTCAGGCAGTGAGTTCCAGGCCCCCTCGGCCCTCTGGGTGAAAACATTTCTCCTCAGCTCCCCTCCAATTCTCTACCAATTACTTTAAATCTATGCCCCCTGGTCACTGACTCCTCTGCTAAGGGAAATAGGTCCTCCCTAGCCACTCTATCTAGTCCCGTCATAATTTTATATACCTCAATTAAATCTCCCCTCAGTCTCCTCTGTTCTAAAGAAAACAATCCCAGCCTATCCAACCTTTTCTCATAGCTAAAATTCTCCAGCCCTGGCAACATCCTTGTAAATCTCTTCTGTAACCTCTCTAGTGCAATCACATCTTTCCTGTAATGTGTACTACTGTACACAGCACTCCTGTAATACTACTGTACGCAGTACTCAAGCTGTGGCCTAACCAATGTTTTATACAGTTCTAGCATGACCTCCCTGCTCTTATATTGTAGGCATCGGCTAACAAAGGAAAGTATCCCGTATGCCTTTTTAACCACCTTATCCACCTGTCCTGCTACCTTCAGGGATTTGTAGATATGCATTCCAAGGTCCCTCACTTCCTCTTCACCTCTCAGTATCCTCCCATTTATTATGTACTCACCTGCCTTGTTTGCCCTCCCCAATGCATTACCTCACACTTCTCCGGATTGAATTCCATTTGCCACTTTTCTGCTCACCTGACCAGTCGATCGATATCTTCCTGCAATCTACAGCTTTCCTCCTCACTATCTACCATACAGCCAATTTTTGTACCATCTGCAAACTTCTTGATCAAGCCCCCCACATTCAAGTCCAAATCATTAATATATACCACAAAAAGCAAGGGACCTAGTAACAAGCCTGGTGGAATCCCACTGGAAACAGCTCTTCAGTCGCAAAAACACCCGTTAGCCATTATCCTTTGCTTCCTGCCACTGAGCCAATTTTGGATCCAAACTAGCCACTTTCCCTTGAATCCCATGGGCTTTTACTTTTTTGATCAATCTGCCATATGGGACCTTGTCAAAAGCCTTATTAAAATCCATGTAAACTACATCAAACACGTTACCCTCATTGGCCCTCCTTGTTAACTCCTCAAAAAATTCAATCAATTTAGTCAGAGACAATCCTCCCTTAACAAATCCATGCTGACTGTCCTTGATTAACCTGTGCCTTTCTAAATGATGATTTATGCGATCCCTCAGAATTGATTCCAGTAATTTGCTCAGCACCGAGGTTAGACTGACGGGCCTATAATTAATTGGCCTGTCTTTTTAAACAATGGTACAACGTTAGCAGTCCTCCAATCCTCCGGCACCAAGCCTGTAGCCAGGGAGGATTGGAAAATGATGGCCAGAGCTGCTTTTATTTCCTCCCTTGCTTGTTTTACAGCCTGGGATACATTTCATCCAGGCCTGGCGATTTATCTACTTTCAAAGATGCTAAACTGCTTAATACTTCCTTTCGCACTCTGTTTATCCCATCCAATATTTCACACTCCTCCTCCGTAATTACAATCTCTGCATTGTCCCCCTCTTTTGTGAAGACAGAGGCAAAGTATTCATTAAGAACCATACCAACATCTTCTGCCTCCACACATAGGTTACCTTTTTGGTCTCTTATAGGTCCTACTCTTTCTTTAGTTATCATCTTGCTCTTTATGTATTTATTAAACATTTTTGGGTTTTCCTTAATTTTACTTGCCCGAAGCATGTGAAGTAAGGAGAAAATGGATACAATCAGCGTGCAACGCACAGTCTTAACCCCGACCATCTGAACGTGTCTCAGAGTGTGTGGAGGACCCCCACCTGCGCTATTTAAAGGGACCATGCAGGATTTACAGGTTACTGGCTGAATTATCGCTTCTGGCTGCGGAAAGATTTGCAACTCTTTTTGGAGTTCTCCTATACTTGAATACTAGGACACGGGGACATAGCCTAACATTTAGACCCAAGACATGCAGGAGTGAAGTTAGGAAATGCGTCTACTTGCAAAGGGTGGGAGAAGTTTGGAACGCTCTTCTGCAAACAGCAGTTGATGCTAGTTCACTTGTGAATTCTAAATCTGAGATTGATAGATTTCTGTGAACCAAGGGTATTAAGGGATATGGGGCTTAGGTGGGTATATGGAGTTAGGTCACAGGTCAACCATGATCTCATTGAATGGTGGAACAGGCTCGAGGGACTAAATGCCACAGATACTTGCTGCCTCCTGTTATGTGCCACCTTCTTCTGCAAGAAAGCGTGACGTGTGTCTGGGTGATGTGCCTGTCATGGTTGAATAGCTGCCAGTGTGTGTGGCCTGTGAATTGTAGGTGTGCGGCTTGCAACAGTGGTAATGTATAAGGGTGAGAGGAAGCATCTGACTGGAAGAGTTGAGTACTGATGGAAAGAGTTTGTTGGTATGTGGGTGATGGGGGGTGTAGTACGTGGACCAGTGAATGTGGCTAGTGGTTTAGTTGGTAGGAGACGCCACTTGACAGTTGACCTCACTCGCCTTGACCACTCATGTTTTAGCATTGAACTTCTTCCTGCATTGCATCCATGTTCGTGGTGCTATATGCCTGGCATTGACTTCATCCCCCGCTGCCTCCCACTGCCTTTTGGTCATATGTCTGGAGGCCTCTTGCCACCCATCCACCCCACGACCCATCCACCCTGGCGTATATAGGATGTCCCTCCTTCTGTCCACCTCTTACACCAAGACCTTTAGTGCATCGGCAGAGAACCTTGGTGCATGCACTCTCGCAGGCCTGGTAGCAACTCAGACGGGCAGATTGGTGAGGTCAGGCATGCAGATTAGTAGTGCGCAACCTTTATTCAGTGTTTTAACATAACTCATCGGTGTGTAAACATAGGACGAGACCTGCATCTGAGTTTTATGTGTGCGATGTCTGATCTCCATTCAGATTCCGTGCAGACAGCAGACTGTTATTTTTAGCAAATAACAGCTAACGGCCACCTTTAAGAGATTTTAAAAGACATCCTCCCTTTAAGAGATTGGAGCTCCTCCTGCTAGCTGGAAGTGCGAATTGCATTGTATTATCGTGCAAGGCCTGGATTGACAGTGAGTTCTGAGGCCGGACGAAATTCTCGTCCTGCCTGTGCAGGGGCCATTGGGCGCGGGTTAATACCGGATCACGCTACCTACACCCAATAATAGGCCCTATGGAATTTTTCCCCCACTGTTTCCATTTGTGGGGAGTCCAAAAGTAGGGGCCATAAATATAAGATAGTCACAATTAAATCCAATAAATAATTCAGGAGAAATTTGTTTACCCAGAGGGTGGAATTTGCTGCCATAAGGAATAGTTGAGGCGAACAGCGTAGATGCCTTTAAGGGGAAGCTAGATAAGCACATGAGGGAGAAAGGAATAAAAGGATATGCAGATCGGGTTAGATGAAGTAGGGTGGGAGGAGGCCCGTCTGAAGCATAAACACCAGCACAGATCAGTTAGGCTGAATGGCCTGTTCCTGTGCTGCAAAGTCTATGTAATTCTATATAATTCTATGTAAGTAAACACAGGCAATGGCACAAAGAAAGAAGGGAATTGTTCTTGGGATGTGGGTAACACTGGTAAAGCAGCATTTATTGCCCATTCCCAGTTGCCCTGAGCACGTTAGCAGTCAACTGGAGTCACATGTAGGCCCGAGCAAGTATTCCCTGAAGAACAGTAATGAACCAATTGGATTTTAATAGCAATCTGACAGCTTTCATGGTCATTTTTTTCTTGATTCCAGCCCAAACATTACGATTGACTTCAATTTCATAACATAATGGGATTTGAGTTCAAACTACTTGAATTACTTATCCAGTACCATGACTATTACACTTCTATATCTGCTTCATCTATAGCACCAATTGTAGATTTCTTATCTGATGTACTAAGCAAAATATATATTGTCCATAGTTAAAACTAATGACTATTTGAAGTGTTTATCTCAGTAATGTTTGAATACAGAGAATAATGAGAATACCATCTATTACAATAATAGTCACTTTTGCAGTATAATGATGAAATTTGATTTTCATAAGGTGTTGAGAGCATCATTTTCGCACACAGACCCATATCCCACAATGACCTAACAGAACTTCAAACACTCTGAACGCTGAAAATTAAGCTGACTGACTTCTCCAGCAATGCCATCTTTCATTTTATGAGTACCATAAAAATGCATTCCACCAAAGGAAATAGGATATTGATTTTATTTTTATTATAAATCAGTAGTAATGTTTGATTTATACTAAGCTTTCATAACAAAATGTACATGACGTGCATGTAATACTTTCACTTATACAAGAATTGTGTTTTGCAAGCAAACCTCTCTTAGTTGTTGTAATTCTCCATTTTGTTGCATGTCCTGTATATATTTTGTCTGTTTGTAATTCCAAATGGACGTAACATTTTTCCATTTGAGTAAAAGTGAACGTGCGTAATATCTTAGACTAACCTTAACATATTACTTGCAGTTTTGGGTAAATTGTTCATTGCTCGTCCATTCCTTAGACTCTTGTTTTCTTACTAGAAATCTGTACTTAAAACAAAATAGCATATAACAAAAAGAGCTAATGAAAAAATATCGTGATCTATTGAATCAGGATGATGATTGTTTAATGAAGCCAAAGTGAAAATTTATGATTTTTACATAGAAATGATGTTTAGCTGCAAACAGTGCAAAATCTATGAGAACAAAAACAGCTTTCTGCAATGAAAGTAATAATTGGGAGCTTGAACACTTGCAAATGTGCTGAATATCTTAAATTGTAATTCATAATGAAACCAAATCCCAACAAGTATCACTCATTGGATTTACAGCTACTCATTTTGTTGAAAAATGTGACCTATTTTTATATGTGCTGCTCTTAAACATAAAAAGCAGGTTCCAAATATTTAAATGGTTTGCAATCTGTACCACTCTCGCTGATTATAATTGCTAGTCCTCATTCCTAACAGCTTTTTAACGTTGACAGTTCTGGGTAACCACTCTAACAATTACCTCTTGAGTTGACTTCAGGTCATCTTCAGGTGGATTTGAGAGTTGAGTTTCTGGACATCAGTCATGTTTCCTATCACCTACTGATTCCCCGAAAAAAAGCAGTGCCTTGTTCATTGAATCAGCTTTCTGATCCCAGTGGAGTTTACCAGTTTGTGATGTAGGGTATCTTTCGGATAAGGAATGGAAGCTTTAGCCACACAGGTGCAGGGTTTACAAGAAGAGACTATAGCTGAGCGAGGCAGTCTACAGGATGAGAAGATTCTACTTGGGAGTAACAAGGAGTCGTGACTGAGCAAGTTGAGCCTCTTCAAAATGTTTCAATTTTGAAGATATTAGGAATGATCTTTATGGTTAAAAACAGAGTCTTAGATTTCAGACACATTTAAATATAAACATATATATTTGTCCCAGTTCTTGAGTTTTTATACCGGATATTTTCTTGCTTTTGATGATTACCCCCATAAGTGAAATTTGTGTCCTCTACAATCTGGAAGGCAACCTTTTTTCCGCCGAATATCTAGATAAACAAAAATGTCACCCAAGGATCCTAACAGAACCTATACTCCACACATTGGTTACTGAAAAACATCACGTACTACCATGTAAATTCTGCTCTTATTATAGACAACAAACAGTATAAATATTCTTACTAAATTGAGTCACAGGCTTCAAACCAACAAATGGCTTTATTTACATAAGGTAGATAAATGAACAGTACATACTTTCATACAGTGAGCCAACTTTCCCTACACAAGTCGATATATAAAGAAGTGACTGGCTGACCCGTTAAACATGGGTCCTAAAACGCTTAATCCTTCCTGACTAAACTGGTTTAGGCTTTTAAAACTTAGACAGCCTTTTTGCTGCTGGCTGGAACATTTATATACAATCTAACTGCCCATTCTCTCTCTGAATGAGAGCTATCACTATAAGTCTATGAGATAAGGTCTCTGCCAACTGAGCTGTCAATCACAGAGTTCCAGCCAATCAAAGGCCCATGCTTTTTCTCATTAGTCACAAACCGTGTCAGTCAAGGTCACTATCTCCAGGTTGAGAGCGTATCCTATGATGTGTGACCAGAGTGCCTCCAGGTGTCTGTTTGGCTGCATGCTCTACTCTCTTAAATGAATGGAAGGACCCTGCAAAGAGCAAAGTGTCACAAAGATATTTCTGTGGAATAATGGGGCCACCTCTGATAATTGTGTAATATTTTTGTGGCTGTAAATAATTACTTCCTCTAGGATGATTAAACTATTAAAATTACAAACCAATATTGTGTGGACCAAAACAACTTACTCCTCTCCCTGACAACTGGCTGGTTTGAGCAGACAGTTTCTGTTGACAAGATGCTTTATGTATCCTTGATAGTTAAGCCCTTACATACCAGAAAAAGTTTTTAAAATTCAAAACAAGCAAACATCCATTCTGCCACATTCTTTATGAGATGTGATAAAAGAAAGCATCAAATATACTTCCAAACAACAGGTCTGCTGAAATAACAAAGTTGCAGCCAGACACACAGTCATTGAATAAACCATTGTGTCAAGGTGATTTTGGTATTTGAATCATTTATCAGCAGGTAGGGCCTTTACAATATGATCTAGTTAAACTGTGCAGAATCATAGAATCATACAGCACAGAAGGAGGCCATTCAGCCCATTGAGTCTGTGCCAGCTCTTTGAAGAGCTATCTAATTAGTCCCACTCCCCTGCTATTTCCCCATAGCCCTGCAAATTTCTCCTTTTCAAGTATATATCCAATTGCCTCCAATTCCCAGAAGGGTTGAAGTATTTAGCAAACTGCTTTGCCTTATCATTAAGAAGGGCTTGAATGAGAAAATAAATCTGATCTATGACCATGGAGAACAAAGACTGCAACTCCCTGCAGCAGATGTTGAGGTTCCATTAGAAGAGGTTGTTAGAAGCAATCTGATTGCCATCCATTTCAATTAAGGGAATCTCAACTGCCAAGGCAAGAAACGCTATATACTGATCTAGCTGGTATCTTTGGACTCATCTTACCAACCTTGCATCCCTAAGAAATTTAAAACACCATTCCCATCAATATTTCCCTATGCCTAGTCATCTGTACGTATGATGATGATTGTTTGTCCATCATTGTCGATGATGACAGCTTTTGATTTAATACAGGTTGTGGGTTCTCAAATCCAATTTTCGCAAGGAATGTTTTCCCTCACACAGGACATCGGATGTCAGATTGGCCCAAGGGTTGATCTTTCCTTGATTTCCTTTGGGATTTCTTTTCTTCGGCTAGCTGGATACGACTTGCTTCAAGCTTTGTTGTGCCATTGTGAATCATCTTTTGTTACTTATGCCTGTCACAAGCATCATGTTCCCATGTGTCAGTTGAGATGCCACATTTTTTTAGATTGGTCTTTAGGCAATCCTTACATCTTTGAACTAACCACCACAAGAGCATTTACCAAACTTCAGCTCACCGTAGAATACCTTCTTGGGTAGTCTAGTATCAAGCATTTGGACTAAGTGACCAGCCCACCTTAGCTGCACCTTTATTACCATTGCCTCTATGCCTGGCATGCTTGCTCTTCTAAGGATCTCAGTGTCCAGAATCTTGTGCCATCATCAAATTTTCATGGTCTTACTGAGGCAATCTAGGTGTAAATGATTGAGTTTTCTGATGTAGTGACTGTAGGGGGTACAGCTATCACACACATACAAGAAGGATGTTATAACTAATGCCATGTCAACCTTAAGTTTTATTGCCAATTTAATGCCCTTTTTATCCCATAACCTCAAACAAAGCCTTCCTAAAGCACGACTGACTTTAAACAATCTGTGGTTCATTTCATCATCTAGGAGTGCATCACGTGACATGGTGCTGCCTAGGTAGGTGAACACTGCAGACAGCATTTGCCCTTCGATGATAATATTGGGTGGCACATAAGGTTTTCCAAAGGTCGGCTGATATATAACTTCCGGAGGAGTCGCTGCCCTAAGCTTGACATGTATGCTCAAGCTGTCAGGAAATGCGTCAACGCCAGATTCATCAGCCGCACTCACAAGACAGTGCAGAATGTCACCCGAGCACAACGCAACGCCATCGACGCTCTCAAGACCAACCACAACATCGTCATCAAACCAGCGGACAAAGGAGGCGCCATCGTCATACAGAACAGAACGGACTATTGCAAAGAAGCATACCGACAATTGGACAACCAGGAATACTACAGACGGTTACCCGCAGATCCGACCTAAGAACACACCCACCAGCTCAACAAACTGATCAAGACCTTCGATCCAGACCTTCAAATCATCCTACGTGCTCTCATCCCACGCACTCCCTGCGTGGGAGACTTCTACTGCCTCCCAAAGATACACAAAGCCAACATACCCGGACGTCCTATCGTATCAGGCAACGGAACCCTGTGTGAGAACCTCTCTGGATACGTTGAGGGCATCCTGAAACCCATCGTACAGGGAACCCCCAGCTTCTGTCGTGACACTACAGACTTCCTACAAAAACTCAGCACCCACGAACCAGTTGAACCAGGAACACTTCTCACCACGATGGACGTCTCGGCACTCTACACCATTATCCCCCACGATGACGGCATCGCTGCAACAGCATCAATACTCAACACCAACAACAGCCAATCTCCAGACGCCATCCTACAACTCATCCGCTTCATCCTGGATCACAATGTCTTCACCTTCGACAACCAGTTCTTTACCCAAACACACGGAACAGCCATGGGGAACAAATTTGCACCCCAATACGCCAACATTTTCATGCACAAGTTCGAGCAGGACTTCTTCACTGCACAGGACCTCCAACCAACGCTATACACCAGATACATCGACGACATTTTCTTCCTATGGACCCACGGCGAAGAATCACTGAAGAGACTACACGATAACATCAACAAGTTCCATCCCACCATCAAGCTCACCATGGACTACTCCTCAGAATCAGTTTCTTTCTTGGACACACGAATCTCCATCAAAGACGGGCACCTCAGCACCTCACTCTACCGCAAGCCCACGGACAACCTCACGATGCTCCACTTTTCCAGCTTCCACCCTAGCCACGTCAAAGAGGCCATCCCCTATGGACAGGCCCAGCGAATACACAGGATCTGCTCAGACGAGGAGGAACGCGATGGACACCTACAGACACTGAAAGACGCCCTCGTAAGAACGGGGTATGACGCTCGACTCGTCGATCGACAGTTCCGATGGGCCACAGCAAAAAATCGCATAGACCTCCTCAGAAGACTAACACGGGATGCAACCAACAGAGTACCCTTCGTCGTCCAGTACTTTCCCGGAGCGGAGAAACTACACCATGTTCTCCGCAGCCTTCAACATGTCATCGATGACGACGAACACCTCGCTATGGCCATCCCCACACCTCCACTACTCGCCTTCAAACAGCCACCCAACCTCAAACAGACCATCGTTCGCAGCAAATTACCCAGCTTTCAGGAGAACAGCGTCCACGACATCACACAACCCTGCCATGGCAACCTCTGCAAGACATGCCAGATCATCGACACAGATACCACCATCACACGAGAGGACACCACCCACCAGGTGCATGGTTCATACTCCTGTGACTCGGCCAACGTTGTCTACCTCATACGTTGCAGGAAAGGATGCCCCGGAGCATGGTACATTGGCGAGACCATGCAGACACTGCGACAACGGATGAACGGACACCGCGCAACAATCGCCAGACAGGAGGGTTCCCTCCAAGTCGGGGAACACTTCAGCAGTCAAGGACATTCAGCCACCGATCTTCGGGTAAGCGTTCTCCAAGGCGGCCTTTGAGACACACAACAACGCAAAATCCTCGAGCAGAAATTGATAGCCAAGTTCCGCACACATGAGGACGGCCTCAACCGGGATCTTGGGTTCATGTCACGCTACAGGTAACCCCACCAGCGAAAAAAAGTTATCTGTTTTTAATACAACGGGTCATTCTCTCTCTTTCTCTTCCTTTCGGATGTTTTTCTCTCTCTCTCTCTCTCTGTCTTTTGTTCTGGCCGTTTGTATATTCGGTGGTCCTGTATGTAATGTCGCTCTGTCTGAACACTTTGATTGCCTTGACAACGGGCAGTTGGAAAGATTATCTGCACTCACCAGGCATTGTTCTCTGACTATAAATGCGGTAACGTTCAAGGAATCCCACACTTCACCTGACGAAGGAGAAAGCCTCCGAAAGCTTGTGATTTTCAAATAAAACAGTTGGACTATAACCTGGTGTTGTAAGAGTCCTTACATTTGTCAACCCCAGTCCATCACCGGCATCTCCACAAAATAGAAGAACATTACCTCTTGACAAATTACCTAGTCAGTAGCCCAGGCAGCGAGATTGTGCCCTCGTGATATAACACCTCAGTGGTGGAGAAGGACTAACTCTATTGGTGGTGGTAAAGTCTGGTCTGAGTGTAAAATGTAGCACTGACGGCATGCACCATTTTAAAATTTGCAATATGCAGTGCTATTTCATTTGATTGGATTTTCTTCATGATAATTGGTTTTATTAATATTTTCAATCATTGATGGTGTTGTTTTAGTGCTGTGTTAAACCTATGTCAGAATGTGCAGGGTACTGCAAAATATTATTGCAAAATACTGTACTAGCATATTCTGCTGTACAGTAATTGGCTGCTAAAAGCAAACATTGAATATTTACCCCTTTCTTTATGCTCTATATTTTTATTTTTGTGTTACTTTCACCATCACAGGTATGTAAATTGCCTCGCTTACATGATTTTCTCTTTTTCTGATTTCTGTTGCAGTGCGATTTACCTGCTACCATTATCGCTGTGTTCTTTGCTTTCAGTTTGAGATTACTGTTTCATCCTTCCCTGTTAACCTTTGTCAGAAGTCTCTGCATATAGTTTACATACGGGAGTCATGAGGGAAGTTAAAAATAGTTGTTTTTTGGGTCATAAACACAACATTTTCTGACTTTGCATTCCCGGTGTGAAGCCCACGTTAAATCCAGAAGTGGAGCCAGGAAACCCAATGAACAGCCATTTCAACTCCCACTTGCCCTCAACCCACCCGTTCTTCAGGGTTAAAATTACACCCGTCATCTCAGAATGAAGAGGAACTTACCTTCATAGATAAGCAGAATAAAAGTGAAGATGATTGTTGAACTGTTTAATTAATATTCATTCATCTAGCATTGCTTAGAATAGTCACAAATAGGTTAGATTTCATGACCTGATACAGGGATGAGTAATCATCTGCCATAATTAAGTCATTTTAATACTCATTTTCACCTATCTGCTTGAACCTTTAATTCTCCACAGCTTTGGATAAATATTTCCAAATTGATTTTAATTACATATAATTATATTATTGCTAATATTTTTGTTCTTAAGCTAAAACCACCTATCCTGGAAGTGGGCTTATCCATATGAAACCTGGTGAAGACATACAAAACTGGTAAAAAAAAGTTGCAGTTGATTGTCCTATTGTGAACTTCTATGAAGGTCGAATAAAATCTTACCTTGGACATAAACGGAGCTGGAAAAACTACTACAATGCATGGTTTGTGATTTATTTCAGTCATTTGTCTTCAATTTTAGAACACAGTGAAATTCTTTTCATAGTGAAATCTAGGTTGCTGTGACACATTGTCATTATATCAGGAGGGAGCTGCTTGACTGTTACTGACTGACAGTTACCTGTAATGGAGAAAGCAGCAAGTTAAAACTCAATTATAGTATGCAATCAACCTAACTTGAAATTATTGTATTCTTGACTCTGGTTCAAAAATGGCCTAATCCATCACATGTGCCAAAATCCTCTGCTCCTTCAGATTGTGAGCCTGACATCAAACTTTAGCTGCTTTAATAATATATTTTAATCCCAAGACTGACTCCATGGGGCAAATTTTAACACCCCAGGATAGGTGGGAGGGGGGGCAGGGGGTTTAAAATTTCAAAAATTGGAAACCCGATCCAAACCTGCCTTCAACATGCCTCTGGTTTCAATGAAGGCGAGAAGGGAGGCAGGTGACTCACCTGCTCTTGAGAGGCGGATCATTAATTTAAATATTTTAATGAGGCTGCGTGCCTCAAATTTTACCAGCGTTTTACTTTTAACGGCTGCGGGCCAGGTTTCCCAGGGCTCAGGAAACCCAGCAGCTGAAGGGAGGTGAGAACGGCTCTATCTAGCAGGTAAGTAACAATGCCTGTGGGCTAGTAGGAGCAGGAGTGCATCCCCCCGGCCCCCCAAGCTAACTTGCTTCCCCCCGCCCCCCCGTGATCCGTTGACCCCCACTGCGCTCCATCGACCCCCCCCCCAAGCGATCCGCCTCCCTTCTGATGCCATTCCCGATCTTTCCCACAAACCACAATCTCCCTCCCTCCCCTCCCGACCCATGATCTCCCCTCCCCAACCCACGATCCCCCCCCCGACCCACAATCACTCCCCTTGACCCACGATCTCCCCCTCTCGACCCACGATCTCTCCAGCGCAGGCCCTCCCGCACGGCAGACAGTGTTTCAATCTGTCTGGCTGCTGGACAGAAAAATTTTTTGTTAGTTGCCCGCTACGACTGCCCCCTCCCCCTCCACCCCGCTTCCTCGCCACCTCCCCGTAAATATCGAGGTATGTACATGCTGGAATAAAGGCTTTCTTCAAAAGCACAACCATGAGTAGATACAGACAATGTTAAAAATAGATTTTGTGACTAAAAACAATAGTTTTGATTCTCGTAGATTTCCCATTTAAACATGAATATACCAAAAAAATGTTAATGGCTTTTGGTTTAAGAACATAAGAACATAAGAAATAGGAGCAGGAGTAGGCCAATCGGCCCCTCGAGCCTGCTCCGCCATTCCATAAGATCATGGCTGATCTGATCCTAACCTCAAATCTAAATTCATGTCCAATTTCCTGCCCGCTCCCCGTAACCCCTAATTCCCTTTACTTCTAGGAAACTGTCTATTTCTGTTTTAAATTTATTCAATGATGTAGCTTCCACAGCTTCTTGGGGCAGCAAATTCCACAGACCTACTATCCTCTGAGTGAAGAAGTTTCTCCTCATCTCAGTTTTGAAAGAGCAGCCCCTTATTCTAAGATTATGCCCCCTAGTTCTAGTTTCACCCATCCTTGGGAACATCCTTACCACATCCACCCGATCAAGCCCCTTCACAATCTTATATGTTTCAATAAGATCGCCTCTCATTCTTCTGAACTCCAATGAGTAGAGTCCCAATCTACTCAACCTCTCCTCATATGTCCGCCCCCTCATCCCCGGGATTAACCGAGTGAACCTTCTTTGTACTGCCTCGAGAACAAGTATGTCTTTTCTTAAGTATGGAAGTTTCGTATAATGGTAGAATTTTATAGTCCCTAATTATTTCAGCATTGGAAATGGAAATTCTTATCATCCATTTGGTTGTGTTGGAATTCTCGTTTAACTTACTAAATCGTTAAATTATTGGGCCGAATCTTGCAGGAAATATAACGGCGTGTTAACGATGCACGCCGTTATTAATGTGCAAATCGGCCAGCAACTTCAGGGGATTAAGAGATACAGTGCGAGTTGCAATTCTCCAGAACTTGCTGATCGATTTACACAGCTCTGCCATTAGCTTCTTAGAAATGGCATCTCGCCCTTAGCCTCTCTGTTATTTTTAAGAACTTGCTAGATTTGCACATTAATTGTCCGTTAAACTCGCCGCAGAAAGTTAGAGCTGGAACTTAGCAGCGTGAGTGCCTTTTTAACAACTTAATAATTGCTAATGTGAGAACAATCAACCTCTCTGGCCCATGTAGGGAACAATTTAAACTGTTCAATCTCATTCCTGCATGTAGTAAATTGTTGTTAGACATTTTAAAAATGTCAAATTTTTAATTTTTAATTTTTTTCTTACTTTTCCTTTCTGTCTATTTTTTTTCTCTCTCTCTTAATTCAATCTTTCTTTTCCTCTCTTTATTTCTCTTTCTGTACCTGATTTGATTCAAATTCACCCTCCTTCTCTGTCATTACTCTATTTTGTTCTCAATCCTTAAATCTCATTGGTTAAGGCGATACACCGTTCACTAAGGTCCCAGATGCCCCGTTGCCCCCCCCGCGCTGCTATCAGCTCACACTTCCATCAAGTTAGGCGCAAAAAAATTTCGAGCTGAAGGTACAGTAAGAAGTCTAACTGTGGCTACAAGAGCAGGTTAGAGGCTGGGTATTCTGCAGTGAGTGACTCACCTCCTGACTCCTCAAAGCCTTTCCAGCATCTACAAGGCACAAGTCAGGAGTGTGATGGAATACTCTCCACTTGCCTGGATGAGTGCAGCTCCAACAACACTCAAGAAGCTCGACACCATCCAGGACAAAGCAGCCCGCTTGATTGGCACCCCATCCACCACCCTAAACATTCACTCCCTTCACCACCGGCGCACAGTGGCTGCAGTGTGCACCATCCACAGGATGCACTGCAGCAACTCGCCAAGGCTTCTTCGACGGCACCTCCCAAACCCGCGACCTCTACCACCTAGAAGGACAAGAGCAGCAGGTACATGGGAACAACACCACCTGCACGTTCCCCTCAAGTCACAAACCATCCCGACTTGGAAATATATCGCCATTGCTTCATTGTCGCTGGGTCAAAATCCTGGAACTCCCTTCCTAACAGCACTGTGGGAGAACCTTCACCACACGGACTGCAGCGGTTCAAGAAGGCGGCTCACCACCATCTTCTCAAGGGCAATTAGGGATGGGCAATAAATGCTGGCCTCACCAGCGACTCCCACATCCCATGAACGAATTAAAAAAAAATAATGGCCTACGCCGCGAGATGCCCACTCCAACAAGATCTGGCCCATTCTTTTGATTTGGTTTGCAGTATTATTCTTCTGATCAAAAAGAACTTGGTAATTCTATTAAAATTTCCATGTTCCACATAGACATAGAAACTGTTTGTATCACTTAGTTGTTGCTGGCATTCTCACCATTACATTTGTGACAACTCTTTAATATTTTTAATCAGATATAAATGTATGATTTATGTTTGCTGTGAAGCCTCTAAATCAAAGAGTTAACAAGATGTATTTCACACACATGGGATCAAAAGCTGGGGGTTTCAAATAGCTCTGGATATCTTTCAACAACTGGCGTTTGATTAGAACAGTTTAGGTAACACTCACTGCTCGAGGGACAAGCTAATACAAAAAGGCTTATGAGGGGCACAGTCTTGCTGAATTCCCTGTACCATGAGAAAAATAATTGCTCATTATTTAACTGAGCCTCTTGACCTCAAATCAAAGAAATTGATTTTTACAAATTCTCTGATAATATAGTTTGTTTTTTCCCTTGCTTTGTTTGCACAATTTCTCTCTCCTTCACAGTGACTCATCTCTCCCATATCATTCCCATTTCCTATACGTCTGTCACATACATACCATGGGGGGAGTTTTAAACCCCCTTGACGAACGGGATCTCCCCAATGCCTCCGCTCACCCCCCCGACCTCTGATCTCCACAAGGCTTCTGACCTCCAACCCCGACCTCCGATTCCCCCCCCCCGATCCGCCTCCCAACCTCTGATCCCCCCGACCTCCAATCCCCCACAACCTCTGATCCCTCCCGACCTCCGATCTCCGCCCCCGACCTCTGGAGTCCCACCGACCTCCAATCTGCCTCCCATCTCCGCAAGGCCTCAAATCCTCCCCGACCTCTGATCCCCCTCCTACCTTCGATCTCCTCCCACCCTCCGATCTCTCCAAGGCCTCAAATCCCCCCCACCCCGACCTCCGACCTCAACACGGCCTCCAATCTCCCCAATGATTCCAATCTCTGACACCGCCCCCCCCAACCACGACCTCCAATCTCCCCAAGGCCTCTCCGAGCTCCTCAAGTCCTTTTTGATCTCCTCCCAGCCTTTCCAATCTCCGCAAAGGCTTTCCAATTTCTCCCTCCCTTCCTCTCTCATCTCCCCTCCCCGGCTACGGCCTGTTGCCGCAGGCCTTCCCGCATGGCAGCTAGTCAGCCTGTCAAACTGGCTAGCTGCCTGCCGGGAATTGGAGACAAAGGAGGTGATTTTAGACCCCAAGAATGGGTGGGTTGGGGACGGGTAGGAGTTGAAAATAATTGTTTTTTTTGGGTCGCAACTGCAAAATCTTTGGACTTTGCGTTCCCAGTGGGAAGCCTGTACTTTTACGCGCCAACGTTAAACCCGAAAATAAAACCGGGTTGTGGTTATGACCCAAAAAGCAACAGTTTTCAACTCCCACCCACCCCCAACCCACCTGTTCTTGTGGTTTAAAATCACCCCCCAAAAAATTTAAATGGGGTCCTACCATTGAATTCGTCAGGACCTCCGGGTTACCCGCATTTCCGGGTTTCTCGGCCACTATGACCCCCGCTCCCTCCCCACCTCCCTGTAAATATTGAGGCCCGTCTCTCTTACTCTCCATATGTATTTCTTTCCTCTCCAAATATCTTTCTCTCATCTCCATATGATATTTTTTTATTCATTCATGGGATGTGGGCGTCGCTGGCAAGGCCAGCATTTATTGCCCATCCCTAATTGCCTAAAAGGTGGTGGTGAGCCACTTTTTTTTTTTTATTCGTTCACGGGATGTGGGCGTCGCTGGCAAGGCCGGCATTTATTGCCCATCCCTAATTGCCCTCGAGAAGGTGGTGGTGAGCCGCCTTCTTGAACCGCTGCAGTCCGTGTGGTGACGGTTCTCCCACAGTGATGTTAGGAAGGGAGTTCCAGGATTTTGACCCAGCGACAATGAAGGAATGGCGATATATTTCCAAGTCGGGATGGTGTGTGACTTGGAGGGGAACGTGCAGGTGGTGTTGTTCCCATGCGCCTGCTGCCCTTGTCCTTCTAGGTGGTAGAGGTCGCGGGTTTGGGAGGTGCTGTCGAAGAAGCCTTGGCGAGTTGCTGCAGTGCATCCTGTGGATGGTACACACTGCAGCCACAGTGCGCCGGTGGTGAAGGGAGTGAATGTTTAGGGTGGTGGATGGGGTGCCAATCAAGCGGGCTGCTTTATCTTGGATGGTGTCGAGCTTCTTGAGTGTTGTTGGAGCTGCACTCATCCAGGCAAGTGGAGAGTATTCCATCACACTCCTGACTTGTGCCTTGTAGATGGTGGAAAGGCTTTGGGGAGTCAGGAGGTGAGTCACTCGCCGCAGAATACCCAGCCTCTCACCTGCTCTCGTAGCCACAGTATTTATATGGCTGGTCCAGTTAAGTTTCTGGTCAATGGTGACCCCCAGGAGCTTGATGGTGGGGGATTCGGCGATGGTAATGCCGTTGAATGTCAAGGGGAGGTGGTTAGACTCTCTCTTGTTGGAGATGGTCATTGCCTGGCACTTATCTGGCGCGAATGTTACTTGCCACTTATGAGCCCAAGCCTGGATGTTGTCCAGGTCTTGCTGCATGCAGGCTCGGACTGCTTCATTATCTGAGGGGTTGCGAATGGAACTGAACACTGTGCAGTCATCAGCGAACATCCCCATTTCTGACCTTATGATGGAGGGAAGGTCATTGATCAAGCAGCTGAAGATGGTTGGGCCTAGGACACTGCCCTGAGGAACTCCTGCAGCAATGCCCTGGGGCTGAGATGATTGGCCTCCAACAACCACTACCATCTTCCTTTGTGCTAGGTATGACTCCAGCCACTGGAGAGTTTTCCCCCTGATTCCCATTGACTTCAATTTTACTAGGGCTCCTTGGTGCCACACTCAGTCAAATGCTGCCTTGATGTCAAGGGCAGTCACTCTCACCTCACCTCTGGAATTCAGCTCTTTTGTCCATGTTTGGACCAAGGCTGTAATGAGGTCTGGAGCCGAGTGGTCCTGGCGGAACCCAAACTGAGCATCGGTGAGCAGGTTATTGGTGAGTAAGTGCCGCTTGATAGCACTGTCGACGAAACCTTCCATCACTTTGCTGATGATTGAGAGTAGACTGATGGGGCGGTAATTGGCCGGATTGGATTTGTCCTGCTTTTTGTGGACAGGACATACCTGGGCAATTTTCCACATTGTTGGGTGGATGCCAGTGTTGTAGCTGTACTGGAACAGCTTGGCTAGAGGCGCAGCTAGTTCTGGAGCACAAGTCTTCAGCACTACAGCTGGGATGTTGTCGGGGCCCATAGCCTTTGCTGTATCCAGTGCACTCAGCCGTTTCTTGATATCACGTGGAGTGAATCGAATTGGCCGAAGACTGGCTTCCGTGATGGTGGGGATATCGGGAGGAGGCTGAGATGGATTATCCACTCGGCACTTCTGGCTGAAGATGGTTGCAAACGCTTCAGCCTTGTCTTTTGCACTCACGTGCTGGACTCCGCCATCATTGAGAATGGGGATGTTTGCAGAGCCTCCTCCTCCCGTTAGTTGTTTAATTGTCCACCACCATTCACGACTGGATGTGGCAGGACTGCAGAGCTTTGATCTGATCCGTTGGTTGTGGAATCGCTTAGCTCTGTCTATAGCATGTTGCTTCCGCTGTTTAGCATGCATGTTGTCCTGAGTTGTAGCTTCACCAGGTTGGCACCTCATTTTTAGGTACGCCTGGTACTGCTCCTGGCATGCTCTTCTACACTCCTCATTGAACCAGGGTTGATCCCCTGGCTTGTTGGTAATGGTAGAGTGAGGAATATGCCGGGCCATGAGGTTACAGATTGTGCTGGAATACAATTCTGCTGCTGCTGATGGCCCACAGCGCCTCATGGATGCCCAGTTTTGAGCTGCTAGATCTGTTCTGAATCTATCCCATTTAGCACGGTGGTAGTGCCACACAACACGTTGGATGGTGTCCTCAGTGCGAAGACGGGATTTCATCTCCACGAGGACTGTGCGGTGGTCACTCCTACCAATACTGTCATGGACAGATGCATTTGCGACAGGTAGATTGGTGAGGACGAGGTCAAGTAAGTTTTTCCCTCGTGTTGGTTCGCTCACCACCTGCCGCAGGCCCAGTCTAGCAGCTATGTCCTTAAGAACTCGGCCAGCTCGGTCAGTAGTGGTGCTACCGAGCCACTCTTGGTGATGGACATTGAAGTCCCCCACCCAGAGTACATTTTGTGCCCTTGCTGCCCTCAGTGCTTCCTCCAAGTGGTGTTCAACATGGAGGAGGACTGATTCATCAGCTGAGGGAGGACGGTAGGTGGTAATCAGCAGGAGGTTTCCTTGCCCATGTTTGACCTGATGCCATGAGATTTCATGGGGTCCAGAGTCAATGTTGAGGACTCCCAGGGCCACTCCCTCCTGACTGTATATCACTGTACCGCCACCTCTGGTGGGTCTGTCCTGTCGGTGGGACAGGACATACCCAGGGATGGTGATGGAAGAGTCTGGGACGTTGGCTGAAAGATATGATTCTGTGAGTATGGCTATGTCAGGCTGTTGCTTGACTAGCCTGTGGGACAGCTCTCCCAATTTTGGCACAAGTCCCCAGATGTTAGTAAGGAGGACCTTGCAGGGTCGACTGGGCTTGGTGTTTTGCCGTTGTCGTGTCCGGTGCCTAGTGGTCCGATGCCGGGTGGTCCGTCCGGTTTTATTCTTATTATGACTTTTCGTAGCGAGATTTTACAACTGAGTGGCTTGCTAGGCCATTTCAGAGGGCAATTAAGAATCAACCACATTGCTGTGGGTCTGGAGTCACATATAGGCCAGACCGGGTAAGGGCGGCAGGCTTCCTTCCCTGAAGGACAGTAGTGAACCAGATGGGTTTTTACGACAATCCGGTAGTTTTATGGCCATCATTACTGATACTGGTATTTTAATTCCAGATTTTTATTTAATTAATTGAATTTTAATTAATTAATTGAATTTAAATTCGCCAGCTGCCGTGGCGGGATTTGAACTCATGACTCTGGATTTTAGTCCAGGCCTCTGGATTACTAGCCCAGTAACATAACCACTATGCTTTGCATATGCAAATACATCGACTAACACCTGCTTCAGGTCCCCGCTGCAATATTGGTTTTCCCCGAGGCACACTGCCTGCACTCGGAAACCAACTGTGCATGAGGAAAGGTAAGTTACTTACCTGTAAACCACCCTCCCAATCGTCGCCGCTCCCCACCCCTCCAGCCCCGAGATCCCCCACCTCCAGGCCCTGGCCCTGACCTCCGGTCTCTACCCTGACATCCCCGACCTCCAGGCTCCCTGATCTCCCACTTCCCTCTGCCCCGGCCACCGCTCACTTACCTGTGGGCAGCTGCAGTGCTAGCAGCAGCCCAAACTTGCAGCACTTACCTGCGTGGCCTCCTCCCGCAGCATTGTCTCTATTTGAATGAGGTCCGATGCCCAATATCAGGGACTCTTTGGACCTACCATTCATGTCCAGGGTAAGTACCCTGCGTGGGAGGTGCACCCAAAAATGGGCACTCCCGAATTTCTAGGTCAAGCTGTCTATTTCCTCACCAAACTGAAGAAATTTGTGATGCATCTTACACAAAGTTTCCGATTCTAAAGCTTTATTCCTATTGCCATCACTGTCCCTTCCCTCTTTTGTTCTGTGCTTCTGGTTGTACTATTGGAAAGAAAAACATGCTACACTCCTTACAATTGTATTCTCTCTTACCTGTAAAATATAGGTCACATCTCATCTTATACTCATTATCTTCCAGAACTAGCATCTGGAATAATGCTGCTGATATTTGCTACAAACTGTCCTGTTCGGAAGTGACTGGTCTCACTTGTATTGATAGTGATACTTAATTAAAGCCCCTGGATTTTTGTCCAAAAGTTCACTTTGTCAACTATCAGTTGCTTCAAAATTGCCAATTAAGGCTAGCTTCATGTCGCAACTCAAAAATGTGCCCACTTTTCTCATATTTGTGATCTGGCAAAACAAACTTCAGCCGAGAAATGACAATTACTGATGTTAGCAGACACATGTATTTTTGTGAAATCCCTCCATTTGCTAATTTAGCAGAGGCCATTCTCCCATGTAAAATAAATGGGTTAACGGCCATGTTAAAATAATAGACTGTTATATGAACATGTTAAGCATCTCTCTGCAAATATCACCAACAGTATTTTCTAAGCTCTAGAGTAGACTCCAGCGTGCGTTGTGTAACAGTGCTAAAAACCGTACAGCTTAAAAAGGTTTAAAAGGCAATTTGGGGGTGATAAGTAGTGAGCACATGAGTATACTGTGGTGCTGTGCCATTGGTTCTCAGTTCCCCTGAGACAAGGAAAGTTGAAAGGAGAGTCAATTTACTCCAATTATTTTTATTTGTATGAAAAATGCTTACAGTTTTGAGCAGATGTTGTACAATTTTATTACATGGTGCTTTCAGGCAAATGCAATGACACATTGGGGATGCTGGTACAGTTAAGTGTGAGCTGAAAACAATATGTTTTGCGGTGGTCAGTGAGATTTGGTTGTGTCTGTCAGGTTCAGCTGAGTTGGGAAGGCATCCAGGGTTTTGTCTGCACAGGAGGTGGAGGCGATTTTTGTTTATCTACCTCTCTGATTTCAAGCTTGAACAAGTAAAATGAAAAAATCAATGATAAACTAGCATTGACTTCCCACCCGAGGCCTGCCCAATCCCTGATTTTTGAGCAGGCCTCAAATTAGGCCACAAACATTCCCCTAGGTGGCAGCCTCATTATTCCATGCAAATCAGAGTCTTATGATGTCTTTAGGACCCTGATGCCATTTTCATCTTCACCAGCACGGCGTCCACTCTGTGAATATTATTAAATTATTGATTTAGCAGTTTTAAGCCTTCAGGATTTAGCCATGAAGTAAGAATAGTGGAAGCAAGTTCATCTGCACACAAAAGATACTCCAGAATTGACTGTTTAATCATGAAGGAGATGCACCTTTCCTGAGTCAAGAGGTGCCGTTTAGGGCCCATAGCAATCACCAACTCATCCTAACTTACCCATCACCCCACCTCTAGCCCTGGTGCCTAAATCCCACACTCTTTAGTGACCCAAAGTTTATGTCAGTGATTTTCAACTGCCACCTGCTCCATTTTCCAGCATAAACAGAATGGCTGGGAGTTGAAAATTGGAAAAGAAAATCACCAACCCACTAGCTGCCCAAGGCCTGCCCGACCCGATTTTCAGGTGGGCCTCTAAATGGGTGGCCAGCACTCCTGTCCAAAACAATTACTCCTCCACCAAGAAACATGGATCACTGTAAATTCAGAGAAACCTGGAAAAAAGATTCCACCACCTTACCAATCTTTTTCTCTCCCAGCTCTTCCCAAAGGTGGCACAATCATTGGACTCCCCAATATCAGCCAAGGAGATCAATCCAAAAATTCTTGTCCAGAAAATCCACCAAACTAAAGAGCTACCCAGCTGAGTCTTACAAGGTCCTGCTTCCTGAAATGCTAAACCTCTTCTACCACATTGCATAGCCAGGCATCCTCCCAGACACTTTTAAGGCAGATATAATCCATAACACGGAAAAGCCTCCAATTTTTGTTCACACTGTGAACTCAACACTGACTACAAAACAATTTCCAAGATCCTGCCTACCAAACTGGACATAGTTACCCCACCCCAATTTAGTTCACCCAATGGGCTTTATATGGGGCTGCTATTCTGGGGAAGCACTAAACTCCTGCTGACTATGATTTAGCACTGCAACCACAATAACTGCCCTGCCCTGGCACTCTCTTTGGACACAGAAAAAGTTTTCAACTGTATGGAATCCCTTCTTGCTGTACTTGGATGGATGGCTGAAAGTGAATTTTGAAAAAATTGCTCCAAACCTGCGTCTAACAGGTGCACCAATGGCCTAAGCAACCCTGCATTCCTCTTCAAAGAGGGACCATACAAAGATTGCTATTTTTCCTTTTTACTCTTTGTCTTGGCCATAAAGCCCCCAGTTGCAAGCATCAGGGCGAGCACAAAAATTCATGGAGTAGATGATGGAGGTGCTGAATACAACATATTACTGTTTGCTGATGGTATCCTTCATTATATAACTAACTTCTCCACCTCACTCGCCTTCCAAAAAATCAAGAATTCAGCCTACTTTCAAGGGCATCACAACAATCAAATGTAAGTCAGGACCTGGCCTCAAATACCTCCAAGTAACAGTAACTTCCAAATGCACTAGCCTTTACTCCACTCTCTGAAGGATGGGTCAACTTATTCCATTTTCTGCAACCTGCTAGTTACTATATTAAGAGTAGCAAAAGTAGAGACTTGGGGCTAGTGGACCTTTCCCATCCCATCAGAAATAGTATATGATGTGAAGGGGCATGAAACATATAGTAGACAATAGTGAAGGAAGAAAAAACAAAAGTGTAAATCTTGCTCAAATTGGATTCCTGCTGAAAATAAGTTTGAGAATTTGGTGCTTTTAAACCGAATGACTAAATCTCCCAAGATTTGATATGATATACTAAGAAGTTATAAAAGACTTCCACACGAGTGGTATAGCTTCATGTTGCATTGCTACCCATTATTTATACCAATTATTTATTGTACCATTGTGGGAACACAGCTGGGATAATTTTTCAAGACTGATAAAGCGAGGAAGTTGAATTAATATTACCAGACTCATTAGTCAAGGTGGGTTTCAACAAATCGTATAATTTCAGCTGTGTTTGCTAATTCAACTCCCTCAGTCTGTTGGAATTCGTTACACTCTCAAGCTAGTTTCCATCATCACCTCCTGTTTCAACAAAGAAAATGAACAAATCAACAGAAATAAATGGGGAAAAATAGTTTAATTTTCAAATTTGGTAATGATATTAAGTTTTTTGTTGATCTGATGAAATCTCTGCCAGACCTAGGAGCTTCCGTGACATGCCATAGCGTTGTCATGCTAAGTAAATGGTAACATTGTTTTTTTTTATCAAAAGTCCAATCATCACTACCTCATTTCACTCCTTGTAATCAACAACAATATAAAAGAAGTGTTTTGGCTCACTGGGATAAGCTGATGCTGGCAGAAGTGTCTAATTTAAAGGAGATCTCACCCTGGAGAAACTTTGCTGGTATCTCAGCTTTGTCTCAATATATTTCCTTATTTTCCCCCTTGAGGAGCAACTGAGGTATACTTTAAACTGCCAAAGTGAGGAACTCTCTGGTCACCTGCAAATTTTTGACATGTCTACTCATTGTAAAGGAACATGGGCTTCCCTGTGGGGCTCTTCTGCATGCCAAGTTAATAGAGGAGGACAAGGATTTCCAAAGATACCAAAGAAGAGCATGATGGCATAGCAGATGGATGAGATGAACTCATCATTTGCCCAGAGCATGAGTGAAGGTATATACCTTGACAGACAGATTCACCAATGAAGCCTTGTGTCAGCTTTTGCAATGAGACCTGCAGCCCATATCAGATGCTTGAATAGCTCTACCAATGAATGTCTTAACCATTTTTGACACTGGCTCCTTCCAAGCTGCAACAGGGCATCTGTTTAACATCATCCAGGGTGCCTGAATTCACTAGATAATGAATGCCCTCTAAGGAAAGCTAGGGAAGTAATCTATTTTGGAATTACATCAAAACAACAGTATGAAAGGGCCATTCAGTTCTAAAGTTCAAGAGGCAGTAGATGGATATCATGTTTCATTTTAGGCCCTTACTGTTAATTCATCAAATTTCTGAACATACAAATAGTTTATGATTAGCAGCAACTGAGTATCTGTGCAAATGCATGATTTTCTAGAAGTTGACACAATTTTTTGTCAAGAGGCAGTCCAGCCTCCTAGCTCTATTCAGGGAAAGCAGTCTGGATGATGAAGCATTCCTCTTGCTTCTCAATTACCACTCCAGCAGCTGAATTTGTCTCAATGTTCAGTTGCTGAGGATGCCACTTAAAGTGGAGTCATAAGACTGGAAACAAGGAGAATAATAAAACTTACTTGGCTTCCTCCGACCACTCTGCTGCCTCCCGCTAGGTTTCAAGCTAAAACCATGTTAGCCCACCGATGGCTTTATTGGGCCACAACTTTCACATTTTAATTAGGCCCCCGCCTGCGTCTGACAGACAGCCTCCACGCTACCAGAATCCCAGCAGTTAAAATGGCAGGAGCACAGCAGCTTCCCCCCGGCTGTCATTTTAACACTCTGGCCGCACCATTCTCGCCAGGCGGGCTTGGTTTAAAATAAAAGCTTGTGTTTCTGTCCTGGTAATTCTCAATTTAATTCTTTTAGTGCGTTCTCTATTTTTGTTTCTTTTCCATTCCATTGTTAAAAAGTTAATTTGTATGTGTTTATTTGTATGCTTGGAAACCAAGAAGCTTACTGACATGTAGTTGAGAAAGTATTTTCAGTGTTGAGGTCACCCTTTATTCAGTGACAGAACTCTTCCCCTCTGAGTCAGAAGGCTATGAGTTCAAGCCCCACTCCAGAAACTTAAGCACATAATCCCGGATGACACTACCAGTGAGGGAGTGCCGCGCTGCCCAAAGTGACATCTTTCAGATGAAACGTTAAACCGAAGCCCCGTCTGCCCTCTCAGGTGGATGTAAAAGATCCCACGGCACTATTTGTAGAAGAACAGGAGAGTTCTTCATGTGTCCTAGCCAACATTTATCCCTCAACCCATTACTAAAACAGTTTATCTGGTCATTTAACTCATCGCTGTTTTTGGGACCATGCTGTGCATAAATTGACTGCCGTGCTTCCTACATTATAACAGTGAATACACTTCAAAAGTATTTCATTGGCTGGTAAGCACTTTGGGACATCCTAAGGTCATGAAAACCGCTTTTTTTGATTTGTTGTTTTTGCAGTTGTAGGTCCTGATTGGCAGAATTTCTCAACTGTCCATACTTGATTGAATCTACATGGCTAAAATAACATATGGTGGTTAATAGACTCAATCAAAAAAAACATTACAACTGATTTTTCATGAAACAGATGCATTTAAAGTGTGACTTACAAATTTAAGGTATGATCATGCTATAAGCAAGATTTTGAATTATGTAGATGTCTTCAAACTTGTTATACAGTAGGCCCTAAATCTTCATAGGTAAGATGTAATGAATTGTTTTCATTTTTTTTAAATTCAATCCAGGGATATGGGCCTTACTGGCATTTATTGCCCATCCCCATTTGCCCTGACTGAGTGGCTTGCTAGGCCACTTCAGAGGGCAGTTAAGAGTCAACCACGTTGGTGTGGGACTGGAGTCACATATAAGCCAGACCAGGTAAGGTCGGCAGGTTTCCTTCTGTAATGGACATTAGTGAACCAGTTGGGTTTTTACGACAATCTGACAGACTCATGGTCACTTTTAATCGTACCAGTTTTTTATTTTTAAAATGCGATTTACTCAAAGTTTTAATTTCAGATGAAGATTGTTCCAAGGCTATTAGCTCAGATATATCACATTATTGTTGAGAAAGCTTTATTTTGCAGTCTGATCTCACAGGACGACTTTGATATCTCCTCCAATGTACATGATTCATGACCTGGATTCATAATTTTGGGGTAAATCATTGTGGAGAACAGGATGATTCGTAACCAGTTCTTCATGGCTCCTCATAATGAATCTATTGTTGAAAGGAACCATAGCATTGTGCACACATACTGTAAGAAACAAATGCTTAGCTTTGGCCCTCAAAAGAAAATTGCTTTTCACAACTCGTGAGGTGGAGTGCGAGACTGCTGATTAAACTCAGCAAGGTCCTTCAGTAACTGATTTTGCGCGAGTCACTCATTTTAGATTAAAGCTGTACTTATCAGAGAATGGCTAATAAACTTCAAATACCCTCTACTCTTGGAAAATGTATTCAAACTGTTAAAGATCTTTTGTACAATCGTGTAAATATATCCTGTGTAGTGAAGAGTAAAAATCAAGCCAAAATACAACAGTGAAGGAAAGATAAGGCTTTGTTCTCCACCTTCAAATTTGAATAAAGTTGAATTACACCCAATTTGAATCTGTGTGTGATATTGGAATTGTCTCTTGCTGCTGGGTTAGAATGATTAAGATTCGAATAACGTGCTAAAGGACGGAAGGCACACTTGTGTACCCTTGGCTGCCATTTCCATTGCCTGTTCCCTTGGGTAGAATCGACCAAAGAATCCCTTCACGGTTTAAAAAAAAATCTCCTGCAAGAAGCTTAGCAGTTTCAGGATGATGTTGCTTCTGGTATGTACAAAATATAAATCTCAGTTTTTGGAAAGACTGTTCATTATCTGGAAAGAACAACTCAAGAGTTTAAAAGATTCTGAGCCTTAATTTCTAATATGCCCATGGGAGCAATGACAGCATTCATCCCATATAGTATCATGGTATGGTGCATCACAAGAGGAAGCCATTCAGCCCATCGTGCCTTTGCCGGCTCTTTGAAAGAGCTATCCAATTAGTCCCAATCCCCTGCTCTTTCCCCACAGTCCTGTGAATTTTTTCCCTCCAAATATTTATCCAATTCCCTTTTGAAAGTTACTATTGACTCTGCTTCCACCACCCTTTCAGGCAGCGCATTCCAGATCATAATAACTCTCTGCATAAAAAAATGTTTCCTCATAGCTTCTCTGGTTCTTTAGCCAATCACCTTACATCTGTGTCCTCTGGTTACCGACACTTCTGCAACTGGAAACTGTTTCTCCTTCTTTACTCTATCAAAACTGTTCATGATTTTGAACACCTCTATCAAATCTCCTCTCAACCTTCTCTGCTCTAAGGAAAACAACCCCAGCTTCTCCACATAACTGAAGTCCCTTATCCCTGGTACCATTTTAGTAAATCTCTTCTGTACCCTCTGGAAGGCCTTGAAATCCTTCCTAAAGTGTGGTGCCCTGAATTGAACACAATACTCCAGCTGAGGCCTAACCAGTGTTTTGTAAAGGTTTTTAGCATAATTTCCTTGCCTTTGAACACTGTGGGCTCAATTTTAAAAAGGTGGCGGGATGGCAGCGGGGGGTTGGGGGGGGAAATCAATGGGCAAGCCCAGATAATAAAAACTTATCATTCCCCATGCGATAGCAACTCAATTGGTGGCCCTTAACGTGGCTTCCGGGTTTGCCGTCCGAAAGCTGCGCTGCGGGCGGACGGCGCACCCGCATGACTGGCTGTCAGCTGAAGCGTCTCTATTTAAAGGGCCATTGCTCCAATGGATTTTGCTGGAGCAAAGACCAAAAAGACACAACGGAGCAGCACGAGGGCAAGGCTGCTTCAAAATTTAATGATGCCTCACTTCAGGTGCTACTGGCCGGGGTGAGGAGGAGGAGACAACTATTTTACCCAGCCGATAAGAGGATGTGCCGGGCTTCTGCCACCAAGAAGGCCTGGCTCGAGGTGGCAGAGGAGGTCACCAGCAGCAGCAACACCTCCTGCACTTGGGTCCAGTGCAGGAAGCGCTTCAATGACCTAACCAGGTCATGAAAAGTGAGTACACATTTTGATTCTTCAGCATTCCATGGTACACATCACCTCCCCCACCCCCCCCAACTCATTCTGCACTGCCAAGATTACTCCATCACATCACTCCTCACACCCACTTAAGGCTCATCCTCAACTTACCTTCACTTCCTGAGCACTTCCTCATCTCCCCATTTGTCACCCCACCACTACCAGTCATCCCAATCCTGATCCAATGAGATGTCTCTGTCTCATACTCACTCGCTGATGCACCTCTTTCACGGTCAGCCTCACCCAAAGCAATGTATTCATCGGCTGACCACTTCACCATCACTCACTCACACGTCTGTACTTTCTCTCCTTCTAGGAGTAGAGAGCTTAAAATACACGTGAGAGGTCGAAGACAGGAGGGGGGGCAAAATAAATAGTGGGCCTCACAGAGGCAGACGAGAAGGTGTTCAGCCACACCCTCGAGTGTCTGTCTGTTGGGGATGGTGAGACTGGCACCCCACAAATGTCTGGTGACAAAAAATTAACATTCATCACATACATGAATTGATGTTAACAATGATTGGCATATTGAACACCTTAGTATGCTCATCACAACAGGACACATCTGTGATGATGCTTAATATTGCCTTCTGTTCTCTTACAGGCCATTCAATGCGCAAAGGCGGGAGAGGGCGATTCCTCAGATGAGCTCCCGGCCTCTGAGGGTGCATCGTCACATCATAATGAGCCTCCCACCAGCGCAGATACTCACACCTCAGTGGGTCCTAGTGGTCAGTTAGTTGGGTTGGCACCTCGTGAATCACCACACACATGTGAGCACGAGCAGACACTGATGGCAGAGACAGCTGTGGAGAGTTCACGTCGATGGGCATACTACTCTCCAGGATCTGCTCAGCTGGATGCAGATGCTGAACCCCAGGGGCCATCCTTTAAAAGGAGAATGATCGAGGGACATTTGTGAGGTACTGGAACAGGTGCTATGCACACTTTCCACAATAGTGCAGAGGATGGATGGAGTCCAACTCCTGCATGAGTGGAATGGTGGCACAGGTACGGGAGGGAATCTCTGAGATGGTGTCACAGGTACGTGAGCCACTGTCTGAGATGGTGTCGCACGTAACAGCTGAAATGTCTGAGATAGTTTCGCAAATAAGTGCGGGAATGTCTGCGATGGAGAGAGTGGCAGCCTCTATTGAGCTTCAAGCACGGCTCACAAATGAGTCCATTCAGGCCCTGACAACGGCTGTTCGGACTCACGGTGACCAACATTCTGCTGCCTTAAACAGGCAGACAGATACTTTAGACGTAGCCTTCCAAGGTATCACAGATGTCCTCCAAACTGTTGTCCAGCAGGGTGGTAGGAGTGATGTAGGCCTGGCCCAGGAGAGACATGATGGTGAAAGGGGATATGGAAGTGGGGACGCCACTCAAAGCGCTCCCACGTCTCACCCGTTGCCCCCCTCTCAACCAGTATCCGCAATGCTGCCTCCTCTCCAGGTGGCCGAGTCTGCCCCTGCATAGATGCAGGTGGAGCAGTCTTTGGAGGGGCCCTCACAGGCTCCAAAACCCAGAGGGCGTAGGCCCAAAGCATCTCAGCAGTCAGGGCAAGAACATGAGCAACCTGCCACTACCTCTGCTGCAGCCACAGGGGATGCATCACGTAGAAGTAGTGGAAAGAAAAAGGCTAAAGATTTGTGATCACGAAGGGTACGCACAAGGGTGTCTGACAGACTGTCATGTTTTTCATTTATATTTGTTTTTTATTAAAGTCACATTAAATGTTATCATTCTCACCACTACTGCCACGTCTTGCCCTTTTGTGATAGCGCCCTTTCATGTGCTTCATCATGAACGGCGACACTTGATTCCACCCAGTGGGTTACTTTACAGTGGGTATATGTGTAGTTGCAGGATTGTTTTGTGCAGGGGGGAGAGGGGCTGGTGTTGGTGCTGCTCTTTCCAGGTGGTGTGAGGACAGGACTCTCTTTACTTTCTGATCTTACGAGAATCGTTTACATATGAGTGACTCTCTGGACTCACAAGCAGCCTGGTGAGCCGCTGCTCTGCCCATGGGTTCATCCTCCTCCTCCTCCTCCTCCTACTCCTGCTGCTCCTCAAAATGGATGGTAGATGTGGAAGGTGGATGAGGGGATCGGGCCTCCTCAATCAGTACCCCTCTCTGTAGTGCCATGTTGTGCAGGACACAACACACTACTATAATGCGACCCACTCTCGCTGGTGCGTATTGAAGTGCTCCCCCAGAACGATCGAGGCACCGGAAACGCATCTTGAGCAGCCCTATCGCATGTTCAATTATAGACCTGGTGGCGATGCGGCTGTCATTGTATCGATGCTGTTGCTCACTGATGGGGTTCCTCAGAGGTGTCATGAGCCATGTGTGCAGGGGGTATCCCTTGTCCCTGAGGAACCATCCCTTAAGGGTGTTCGGTGCGTGGAAGAGGGGCGGGATGTTGGATTCCCTCAGAATGACCGTATCATGGCAGCTGTCAGGGAATCGGACGCACACGAGAAGGAATCTTTTGCGGTGGTCACAAACAAGCTGAGTGTTGATGGAGTGATACCTCTTTCTGTTGATGAACAGTCCTGACTCGTGTGGAGGTGCTCGGATTGCTGTATGCCTGCAGTCGATTGCACCCTGTACCCATTGGAAGCCAGCCACAGGGTGGAATCCCATTGCCCTCTCCGTCTGGCTGAGGTCGTCCATGAGGAAGTTGACGTAGTGCGAGGCCCTGCGAAACAAGCCGTCGGTGACCTGCCTTATGCACTTGTGTGCAGACGACTGAGAGACCCCGGCGATGTCACCGGTGGCACCCTGGAACGATCCGGAGGCAAAGAATTTGAGGGCAGTGGTGACTTTAACAGCGATGGGTAATGTAATGTCGCCAGGCCCAGCCGGGTGCAGCTTGGCATAAAGGAGGCTGCAGATGTCTGCGACCACCAGGCGACTCACTCTGAGCCTCCGTATGCACTGCTCCTCAGAGAGGTCCAGGAAGCTGAGCCTCAGTCCGCAGACCCTCTGGCGAGGGTAGTGTCTCCCGCGATGTCACTCCCTCTGTTGTTGCCCTCTGTGCTCTTGTACAGGTGCCTGTGGTGCAGCACTGTGTTGTGGAGCTCCAAGTAGCGGAAGTGCACGCCGTGCCTGGTGAGGATGGTGAAGTTCCTCGTCCTTAGATGTACTGGTGAATGCAGCCATCGCGCCCCCCCATCCTGATGGTGTCAGTTTGAGAGGGTCCGAAAAGTTGGTAAATATGTGTAAACAGAACAATTCTGAGTGGAAACCAAGAATTTTCGGTCTAAACACAAAGATCTCCTAGCCAAAAGTTTGCCTGAGCGAACTGAGTGCCCTGCTGGAATAACTCACCTTTTATCCCCATCTGTCAAACAGGCATTTAAATGTCAAATGGCTGCTGGCTGAAACACAGCTCCTTCACCATGGTATGTTTCACACAGCACGGGAAACATGCTGAGGCAGCATTGAAATCGCTTGCCTTCATAGTTAATTGGATTTATGTACATTTCAAGTACTTTAAGTACTTGATTTAGTGTTTTAAATACCTTCCCGCCGGCAAATAAAGCCGGCAGAACTTCCGGGTTCTGGAACGCGCACGCACCCAGATGACTCTGGGTCGTGCACGTTCTTCAGCATGTTGGAGCCGGGATTCCTGCCCGCTCCAGAAGATCCCGATTTTCATTGCCCCGCACCCCCGCCCCCACGCACCCGAACTTTTCTTTTAAAATTGAGCCCTATGCCTCTGTTAATAAAGGCAGCGGACAAAGGAGGAGCCATCGTCATACAGAACAGAACGGACTATTGCAAAGAAGCATACCGACAACTGGACAACCAGGAACACGACAGACGGTTACCCACAGATCCGACCAAAGAACACACCCACCAGCTCAACAAATTGATCAAGAACTTCGACCCAGACCTTCAAAGCATCCTACGTGCTCTCATCCCACGCACTCCCTGCGTGGGAGACTTCTACTGCCTCCCAAAGATACACAAAGCCAACACACCCGGACGTCCTATCGTATCAGGCAACGGAACCCTGTGTGAGAACCTCTCTGGATACATCGAGGGCATCCTGAAACCCATCGTACAGGGAACCCCCAGCTTCTGTCGCGACACTACAGACTTCCTACAAAAACTCAGCACCCACGGACCAGTTGAACCAGGAACACTTCTCACCACGATGGACGTCTCGGCACTCTACACCAGTATCCCCCACGATGACGGCATCGCTGCAACAGCATCAATACTCAACACCAACAACAGCCAATCTCCAGACGCCATCCTACAACTCATCCGCTTCATCCTGGATCACAATGTCTTCACCTTCAATAACCAGTTCTTTACCCAAACACACGGAACAGCCATGGGGAACAAATTCGCACCCCAATACGCCAACATTTTCATGCACAAGTTCGAGCAGGACTTCTTCACTGCACAGGACCTCCAACCAACGCTATACACCAGATACATCGACGACATTTTCTTTCTATGGACCCACGGCGAAGAATCACTGAAGAAACTACAAGATAACATCAACAAGTTCCATCCCACCATCAAGCTCACCATGGACTACTCCTCAGAATCGGTTTCTTTCTTGGACACACGAATCTCCATCAAAGACGGGCACCTCAGCACCTCACTCTACCGCAAGCCCACGGACAACCTCACGATGCTCCACTTTTCCAGCTTCCACCCTAACCACGTCAAAGAGGCCATCCCCTATGGACAGGCCCTGCGAATACACAGGATCTGCTCAGACGAGGAGGAACGCGATGGACACCTACAGACGCTGAAAGACGCCCTCGTAAGAACGGGATATGACGCTCGACTCATCGATCGACAGTTCCGACGGGCCACAGCGAAAAATCGCATAGCCATCCTCAAAAGACTAACACGGGACGCAACCAACAGAGTACCCTTCTTCGTCCAGTACTTCCCCGGAGCGGAGAAACTACGCCACGTTCTCCGCAGCCTTCAACATGTCATCGATGACGACAAACACCTCGCTAAGGCCATCCCCACGCCTCCACTACTCACCTTCAAACAGCCACCCAACCTCAAACAGACCACCGTTCGCAGCAAATTACCCAGCTTTCAGGAGAACACCCTGCCACGGCAACCTCTGCAAGACATGCCAGATCATCGACACAGATACCACCATCACACGAGAGGACACCATCCACCAGGTACATGGTTCATACTCCTGTGACTCGGCCAACGTTGTCTACCTCATATGTTGCAGGAAAGGATGCCCCGGAGCATGGTACATTGGCGAGACCATGCAGACACTGCGACAACGGATGAACGGACACCGCGCAACAATCGCCAGACAGGAGGGTTCCCTCCCAGTTGGGGAACACTTCAGCAGTCAAGGACATTCAGCCACCGATCTTCGGTAAGCGTTCTCCAAGGCGGCCTTCGAGACACACGACAACGCAAAATCGTCGAGCAGAAATTGATAGCCAAGTTCCGCACCCATGAGGACGGCCTCAACCGGGACCTTGGGTTCATGTCACGCTACACGTAACCCCACCAGCGAATAAAAGTTATCTGTTTTTAATACAACGGGTCATTCTCTCTCTTTCTCTTCCTTTCGGATGTTTCTCTCTCTCTCTCTCTCTCTCTGTCTTTTGTTCTGGCCGTTTGTATATTCGGTGGTCCTGTAGGTAACACATCTCTGTCTGAACACTTTGATTGCCTTGACAACGGGCAGTTGGAAAGATTATCTGTAATCACCAGGTATTGTTCTCTGAATATAAATGCAAAACGTTCAAGGATTCCCACATTCACCTGACGAAGGAGAAAGCCTCCGAAAGCTTGTGATTTTCAAATAAAATTGTTGGACTATAACCTGGTGTTGTAAGATTCTTTACCTCTGTTAATAAAGCTAAGGATCCCTAAGGCGATCTTATTGAAACATATAAGATTGTGAAGGGGCTTGATTGGGTGGATGCGGTAAGGATGTTCCCAAGGATGGGTGAAACTAGAACTAGGGGGCATAATCTTAGAATAAGGGGCTGCTCTTTCAAAACTGAGATGAGGAGAAACTTCTTCACTCAGAGGGTAGTAGGTCTGTGGAATTTGCTGCCCCAGGAAGCTGTGGAAGCTACATCATTAAATAAATTTAAAACAGAAATAGACAGTTTCCTAGAAGTAAAGGGAATTAGGAGTTACAAGGAGCGGGCAGGAAATTGGACATGACTTTAGATTTGAGGTTAGGATCAGATCAGCCATGATCTTATGGAATGGCGGAGCAGGCTCGAGGGGCCGATTGGCCTACTCCTGCTCCTATTTCTTATGTTCTTATATTCATATGCTTTTTAATCGGCCTTCACAACTTGTCCTGCCACCTTCAAAGATTTGTATACATACACTCCCAGGTTTCTCTGTTCCTGCACTCCCTTTAAAATTGTACCATTTAGTTTAAATTGCCTGTCCTCATTCTGCTTTCCAAAATGTATCACTTCACAATTGTCTGTGTTAAATTTCATCTCTGCCCATTTCACCAGCCTGTCTATGTCCTTCTGAAGTCTGTTACTATCCTCTACATTATTTACTACATTTCCAAACTTTGTGTCATCTGCAAACTTTGAAATTATACCCTCTATACCCAAGTCCAAGTCATTAATATATATCAAAACGAGCAGCGGTCCTAATACCGACCCCTGGGGAACACCATGGTATTCTTCCCTCCAGTCTGAAAAACAACTGTTCACCACTACTCTCTGCTTTCTGTCCCTTAGCCAATTTTGTATCCACATTGCCACTGTCCCTTTAATCTTATGAGCTTTAATTTTGCTAGCAAGACTATTACGTGGTACTTTATCCAATGACCTTTGAAAGTCCATATACACAACAACAACCATACTACCCTCATCAATACTCTCTGTTACTTTATCGAAGAACTCAGCCCATACTTTTCCAAGTTCCAATTAATTTTGTCCCGGATTATTGTCTCTAAAAGTTTTCCTACCACCAATGTTAAGCTGACTGGCCTGTAATTGCTGGGTTTATCCCTCCCCCCTTTTTCTAGCAAGGGTATAACATTTGCAATCCTTCAGTCCTCTGGCACCATCCCATATCTAAAGAAGATTGGAAGATTGTGGCCAGAGCCTCTGTAATTTCCACCCTTACTTCCCTCAGTAACCTAGGATGCATCTCATCTGGACTGGGTGACTTTTCTACTTTGAGTACTGCCAATCTTCTAATTACCTCCTCTTTATCTATTTTTATCCATCCAATATCATTACTACCTCCTCCTTTACGGCTACATTGGCAGGGGCATCCTCTTCTCTAGTGAAGACTAGAGGTGAAGTATTCATTTAGTACCTCAGCCATGCCCTCTGCCTCCACAAGAAAATCTCCTTTTTTGTCTCTAATTGGCTCCAACCTTACTTTGACTATCCTTTTACTATTTATATGTTTATAAAAGACTTTTGAATTCCCTTTTATGTTAGCCACTTATCCATTCTCATACTCTTTGCCCCTCTTATTCCCTTTTTTAGATCTCCTCTGTACTTTCTGTATTCAGCTTGGTTCTTTACTGTCTTATGAACCTTACATTTGTCCTAAACCTCCTTTTTCTGTTTCTTTTTAAGCTCGATATCTTTATTCATCCGGGAGCTCTAGTTTTGGATTGTCTTTCCTTTCCCCCTCGTGGGAATGTGTCTACTCTGCACCCAAATCAACTCCTCCTTGAAGACCTCTCATTTTTCAATTACTGTTTTGCCTACTAATTTTTGATTCCAATCCACCTGGGCAAGATCCCTTTTTAACTCACTGAAGTTAGCCCTCCTCCAGTTAAGTATTTTTACTCCTGATTGTTCCTTGTCCTTTTCCATAACTATTCTAAACCTAGTGATATAATAATCACTGTTCCCCAAATGCTCCCCCACTGAAACGTGCTGCACTTACCAGAATTAGTTGTTGTTCCTTAATTCTAACCAAATAGATTCTAACCAGATAGATTATGTAAGTGAAAAGGTAATACCTTTAATGTTTGAGTTGAAAATCTCTTATAGTACTATCATTTTAATGAGGAACAGTTCAAGAGTTCCCCTCCAAGTCACACACTATCTCGACTTGGAAATATATCGCCATTCCTTCATCGTCGCTGGGTCAAAATCCTGGAACTGCCTACCTAGCAGTACTGTGGGAGAACCTTCACCACACGGACTGCAGCGGTTCAAGAAGGTGGCTCACCACCACCTTCTCAAGGGCAATTAGGGATGGGTAATAAATGTTGGCCTTGCCAGCGACGCCCACATCCCATGAACGAATATTAAAAAAAGTTCAAGAGTTTTGGCGCAGAAATTATATTGCCTTTAAATTGGGAGCTCTTGCTCCCTGTTAAGGGACTTTCCTTCTTAAACCATGCTGGAGGCTGATTTTGCTGCTTTAACATACACAGTGCTTCAGTAAATTATGGTCGCTAATGCAAAAAGGAACAGGCCTGGAGTGTATTATATTTTTGCCTGAATGCAAAGATAAATATGGCCACCATTAACAAGGGAAAGTCTCCCTTGCACTTAACAAGATGTTAAGCAGGGAGGCGGGGTGGAGAGGACACTTGCTTTACTCTTGCTATAATGGGACATTTTTGTTTAATTTGGTCTTAAGTAGAAAATAAAAAGTCACCCTCCACAGATGAGACTTGCTTTGGGTATTTTTTTTTCCATATGCATACAAGACCTTGTTTGGGGACATTGTCCTGCCAGGTGCTTCCAGTGACTCCTCAAGCTGCTGCGTGTCTTTTATTTTGTTCTTTCAACCCACGTCCTTCCCGTGAGCTCAGCCGTGTGCTTACATTGGGAAAAATAGTCATCTGTAGTAAGTTTTGCACTTGTCCTGGGAGTAGTACAGCACACGACAATGGAGTTCATCGAGCTTTCTGACACAACATTTTTACTAGTCTTGTTACAATGTTTGACAACCTGTAGGAAAGTTTACATCTGTTGGCTAAGTGCAGAAAAGTTTTAAACATGTTTATAAACAACGGGTTTATGGATTTTCTACAATTAGCACAGTGGGCAAATCTCCCCCATCGTTCAAAAATTTTGCTGTGTTATACAGTAGAATAAAAAATATAATGCAGAATAAGCATATTACAAATTAAACCTGTGTATGCCAATATGCTAGTGTAACACAATATTTAAGAACAAAGTTATATAAAAGCATCCAACCATTCAAAAATATAAATACTGCAACTCTTCAATTCTATCAGCAGGCTTATGGTGGAAGAGCACATTTATACTTTTGTTCACATGAAGGAATGATGCTCAAAGGAGGTGAAAGAAGAAATAGATCACATGATCAGTGATGTTGGATTACCACATAAGTGCAAAGATATGGTGAAAAATCTATGTTTAAAATGTGTTTAGTTTGAGTGAATGGTTGTTAACCATTTGCTTCACACTATACTTAGATATTTGAAATGATTTTAACAAAGATTCAAGTTCCAAATTAACATTTCCCTTCCCCACCTTCAACAAATCCTAACTTTTTAGATGGATAGAATATAAAATCTGGCAGCAAAACTAAGTGTTGAAGTGTGTTACATTAGAACATAAGGAATAGGAGCAGAAGTAAACCTTACAGCCCCTCGAGCCTGCTCCATCATTCAATCAGATCATGGCTGATCTTTGACCTCAACTCCACTTTCCCGCCTGATCCCCATATCACTTGATTCCCCTAGAGTCCAAAAACCTATCTATCTCAGCCTTGAATATACTCAACGACTGAGCATCCACAGCCCTCTGGGGCAGAGAATTCTAAAGATTCACAACCCTCTGCATGAAGAAATTCCTCCTCATCTCAGTCTTGAATGGCCGACCCCTTATACTGCGATAATGCCTCCTAGTTCAAGTCTCTCCAGCCATGGGAAATAACCTCTCAGCATCTACCCTGTCAAGCCCCCTCATGATCTTATATGTTTCAATGAGATCACATCTCATTCCTCTAAATTCCAGTGAGTATAGGCCCATTCTGCCCAACCTCTCTTCATTGGACAACCCTCTCATCCCAGGAATTAATCTAGTGAACCTTCATCACACCGCCTCGAAGGCAAGTATATCCTTCCTTAGATAAAGAGACCAAAACTGTACGCAGTACTCCAGGTGAAGTCTCACTAAAGCCCTGTACAATTGTAGTAAGACTTCCTTACTCTTGTACTTCAACCCCCTTGCAATAAAGGCCAACATGCCATTTGCTTTCCTTATTGCCTGCTGTATCTGCACACTAACTTTTTGAGATTCTTGTACGAGGACACCCAAATCTCTCTGAACACCAACATTTAATAGTTTCTCACCATTTAAACAATATTCTGCTTTTCTATTCTTCCTACCAAAGTGAATAACCTCACATTTCCCCACATTATACTCCATCTGCCACCTTCTTTCCCACTCACTTAATCTGTTTATATCCCTTTGCAGACTCTTTGTGTCCTCCTCATAGCTTGCTTTGCCACCTAGCTTTGTACCATCAGCAAACTTGGATACATTACACTCAGTCCCTTCATCTAAGTCATTAATATAGATAGTAAATAGCTGAGGCCCAAGCACTGATCATTGCGACACCCCACTAGTTACAGACAGCCAACCTCAGAATGACCCGTTTATCCCTAATCTCTGTTTTCTGTCCTTCAACTAATCCTTCATCTAATATACCAATGCTAATATATTACCCCCAACCCCATGAGCCCTTACCTTGTGTAACAATCTTTTATGTGGCACCTTACCGAAAGCCTTTTGAAAATCCAAATGTATTACATCCTCTGGTTCTGCCTTATCTACCCTGCTAGTTACATCTTCAAAAAACTAATAAATTTGTCAAACACGATTTCTCTTTCATAAAACCATGTTGACTCTGCCTAATCATATTATGATTTTCTAAGTCCCTGTTGCCACTTCCTTAATAATGGGTTCCAGCATTTTCCCGATGACTGATGTCAGACTAACTGACCTGTAGTTCCCTGTTTTCTCTCTCCCTCCTTTCTTGAATAGCGGGGTAACATTTGCTACCTTCCAATCCACTGGGACCGTTCCAGAATCTAGAGAATTTTGGAAGATCACAATCAATGCATCCACTATCTCTGCAGCCAGTTCTTTTAGAACCCCAGGATGTAGGCCAACAGGCCTGGGCTTTTAGTCCCATTAGTTTGTCGAGTACTTTTTCTTCAGCGATATTAATTGTTTTAAGTTTCTCACTCTCATTTACCCCTTGGTCCCTTATTATTTTTGGTATGCTTTGTGTGTCTTCTACTGTGATGACAGATACAAAATATTTGCTTAACGCATCTGCCATTTTCTGATTCCCCATTATAATTTCTCCTGTCTCAGCCTCTAAGGAAACAACATTTACTTTTGCTACTTTTTACATACTTGTAGAAACTCTTACAATCTCTTTTTATATTTCTTGCTAGTTTACTTTCATATTCTATTTTCTCCCTTTTTATCAATTTTTTGGTCATCCTTTGTTGGTTTCTAAAACTCTCCCAAACCCCAGGCTTATTACTCTTCTTGGCAACATTATAGGCCTCTTCATTCTATCTAATATTCTCTTTAACTTCTTTAGTTAGCCACATGTGGATCACTTTTCCTGTGGCGTTTTTATTTCTCAATGGAATGTATATTTGTTGAGAATATTGAAATATTTCTTTAAATGTTTGCTATTGCTTTTCAACTGTCAAACCCTTAAATTTAATTTCCCAATATACCTTTGACAACTCGCCCCTCATACCTATGTAATTGGCTTTATTTAAGTTTAAGACTCTAGTTTCTGACTTAAGTAGGTTACTTTCAAACTCAATGTGAAATTCTATCATATTATGATCACTCTTCCCCAGAGGTTCTTTTACTATGAGATTACTAATTAAGCCTATCTCATTACATAATACAAGATCTATAATAGCCTGTTCCCTGGTTGGTTCCATGACATATTGCTCTAGGAAACCATCTTGAATACATTCCATGAACTCGTCTTCCAAAGTACCTTTACCAATTTGATTTGTCCAGTCCAGATGACTGCATTTCTTTTGTTACAAGCTCCTATTATTTCATGATTAATACTGTGACCAGCAGTTTTGCTACTATTAGGGGGTTTATAAATTACCCCCACCTGTGTTTTCTGCCCTTTGTTTTTTCTAATTTTCACCCAGATTGATTCTACTTCCTGATCTTCTGAGCCAAGATCCTTTCTCACCACTGTCTTTATGTCATCCTTTATTATTAGGGCTGCACCCCCTCCTTTTCCATTCTGTCTGTCTTTTCTAAACGTCATGTACCCTGGAATATTTAGTTCCCAACCTTGGTCATTTTGCAACCATGTCGCCGATTTTTGGGTGACGGAGCAAGTGCATTGGGGGTGGGGGGGGTCCGAAAATCGCTAAAATGCAGAGAGGGTTCGGAGCCCGGCTCCAATCCACTGACTTCCAGGTTCTCCAGTGACGCGTCCGGGTGCGCGCGCCTCCCAAATGCAGGAGTCCCACCGGCAATTAAAGCCGGCGGGATGATAATTTGCATAGTTTCTCCGATAGTTGAGTTACTTGAACTACTTGATTGAGTAGACATTTTGGCAGGCGTGTGATTTTCAAGGATCCTCAGTGTGTTTCCCGTGCTGTGGGAAACACTCCCTATTGGAGCAGACGTGTTTCACTCAGCAGCCAGTGGGAGATGCAAATGATTATTTGACAGGTTGGGAGAAAACCTCATTTATTGCAGCAGAGCACTCTGTCACTTCAGACAAAGTTTTGGCCGCAAGACCTTTGTGTTTTCACTCAAAATTCTTACTTTCCACCTAAAACTCTGCTGTGCAAACATATTTAACTACTTTGCGGATCCCCTCAAACTCACACCGTCAGGGTGGGGGACGTCATGGTTGCATTCACCACTTCACCCGGGGACAAGCAACATCACCAGCCTCGCCAGGCACAGCATCCACCTCCGCCACGTGGAGCTCCACAACACAGTACTGCACTACAGGCACCTGCACAACAGCACAGAGGGCAACAACAGAGAGAACAACATTGTAGGAGGCACTATCCTCGCAACAGGGTCTACAGACCGAGGCTCAGCTTCCTGGACCTCTCTGAGGAGCAGTGCATACGGAGGATCAGAGTCAGACGCCACGTAGTCGCAGATATCTGCAGCCTCCTTCATGCCGAGCTGCTCCCGGCTGGGCCGAGCAGCATCTCCTTACCTGTCACTGTCAAAGTCACCACTGCCCTCAACTTCTTTGCCTTCGGATCATTCCAGGGTGCCACTGGGGACATCGCCGGGGTCTCTCAGTCATCTGCACACAAGTGCATAAGGCAGGTCACCGACAGCTTGATTCGCAGGGCCTCGCATTACGTCAACATCCCCATGGACGACCTCAGCCAGACGGAGAGGGCAGTGGGATTCCACGCTGTGGCTGGCTTCCCATGGGTGCAGGGTTTAATCAATTGCACCCATATCGCAATACAAGCACCTCAACAGGAAGGGCTATCACTCCATCAACACTCAGCTCATTTGTGACCACCGCAAGAGATTCCTTCACGTGTGCGCCAGATTCCCTGGCAGCTGCCACGATTCTTGCACCCGGGAGTCCAACATCCCACCCCTCTTCCACGCACCGAACACCGGCAAGGGCTGGCTCCTCGGGGACAAGGGATACCCCCTGCACACGTGCCTCATGACACCTCTGAGGAACCCCATCACCGAGCAACAGCATTGATATAATGACAGCCACGTCACCACCAGGTCTACAATTGAGCATGCTATAGGGCTGCTCAAGATGTGCTTCAGGTGCCTTGATCGTTCTGGGGGAGCACTTCAGTACGCACCAGACAGAGTGGGATGCATTATAGTCGTGTGTTGTGCCCTGCACAACATGGCACAACAGAGAGGGGTGCCGCTTGAGGAGGCCTCATCCACATTGAGGAGGAGGAGCAGGAACAACCCATGGGCAGAACAGGGGCTCACATGGCTGCTCGTGAGGCCAGGGAGTCACTTATATGTGAACGGTTCTCCTAACATCAGACAGTGTGAAGAGTCCAGTCCTCACACCACCTGGATAGAGCAGCGGCCACACCAACAAACCCCCTCATCGCTGCACAAAACAGTCCTGCAACTACACATGCGTCCACTGTAGAGTGACCCAATGGGTGACATCAAGTGTCGGCGTTCATGGTGAACCTCATGAAAGGGCCTTATTACAGAAGCCAATCAAGCATGGCCAAGACGTAGCGGTAGTGGTGACAATAATAATATTTAATGTGAGTTTAACAAAAAGCAAATATAAATAAAAAGCATGACCAACCGTCAAACACACTTGTGCATCCCCTTCATGCTCACAAAACCTTCGCCTTTTGCTTCCGGCTACTTCTACATGGTGCATCCCCTGTGGCTGCAGCAGAGGTAGTGGCAGGTTGCTCTTGTACAGGGCCTGACCGATTAAATGCTTTGGGCCTAAGCCCTTTGGGTTTTGGTGCCCGCGTGGGCCCCTCCAAAGACTGCTCCACCTGCACCTGTGCAGGGGCTGACTTGGCCACCTGGAGAGGAGGCAGCATTTGCGGGCACAGGTTGAGAGGAGAGCAACGGGTGAGACGTGGGGATGCTTTAAGTGGCATCCCCATTTCCATGTCCCCTATTGCCATCATCCCTCCCCTGGGCCAGGACCACCTCACTCCTATCACTCTGATGGACGACAGTTTGGAGGAGATGTGTGAAACCTTGTAAGGCCAGTGCTAGTGTATCTGTCTGCCTGTTTAAGACGGCAGAATGTTGTTCACCCTGTGTCCACACAGCCGTTGTCAGGGCCTGAATGGACATATTTGTGAGCTGTGCTTGAAGCTCCATGGAGCCTAGCCTTCCCTCCATCACAGACATTCCTGCACTTACCCACGACACTATCTCAGAGATGCCCTCCCTTACCTGTGCCACCATTCCACTCATGCAGGAGTTGGACTCCTCCATCCCCTGCGCGATTGTGGAGAGTGCGCTTTGCACCTGTTCCAGCACCTCGCAAATGTTCTGCTGCCTTTCGATCATTCTCCTTTTAAAGGATGGCCCCCAGCGTTCAGCATCTGTGTCCAGCTGAGCTGAGCCTGGAGACGAGTGCTCCCACTGACGCGGACTCTCCACAGCTGCCCCTGCCACCAGTGTCTGCTCGTGCTCACGTGTGTGGTAACTCACCATGTGCGACCGAAACTAACTGCGAACGGGGACCCATCAAGGGGTGAGTATCTGCGCTGGTGGATGGCTCACTCAGATGTGAAAGTGCACCCTCAGAGGCCGGCAAGTCCTCTGAGGAATCGCCCTTCGCTGTCACAGCAGTCACTGAAGGCCCTATAAAAGAACAGGAGACAATATTAAGCATGATCACAGCTGTGTCATGTTGTGATCAGAATACTGAGGTGCTGAAGATGGCAAGGCATGTTAACATCAATTCATATTGCGTGTGCTGAATGTTAAAGTTCTGTCGCTAGACATTTGTCGGGTGCCAGTCTTGGCATCCCCAACGGACAGGCACTCGAGGGTGCGGCTCAGCTCCAGCGCCTCCTGCCCCGCATCTGTGACGACAACGATCTGTTGCGGACCCCCTCCGGTCCTTGCCCTCCCCCGTGCATTCTGCGCTCTCTTCTCCTATAAGGGGAGAAAGTAGGGACGCATGAGTGAGTGATGGTGACGTGGCCAACCGATGAATGCATTGGTTTGGGTGAGGCTGACCGTGAAAGCGATGCATCAGAGGGTGAGTATGAGACAGAGCCATGATATTGTATGAGGATTGGGTTGAGTTGTAGTGGTGGAGTGAGTAATGTGGAGGTGAGGAAGTGGTGAGGAAGTGCAGGTAAGTTGAGGATGAGCTTTGAGTGGGTGTGAGGAGTGATGTGATAGAGTAGTGTTGGCAGTGCATCACGAGTTGGGGGGTGTGGGTGGTGATGTGGAAGACGAAATGTAGGAGAATGAGTAAGTGTACTCACTTTTGCTGACCTATTTAGGTCATTGAAGCGCTTCCTGCACTGGATCCAGGTGTGGGAGATGTTGCTGCTGCTGGTGACCTCCTCTGCCACCTCAAGCCAGGCCTTCTTGGTGGCAGAGGCAGGCCACTTCCTCCCATCCGCTGGGTGAAAGGCATCCCTCCTCCTCACCCCATCCAGTAGCACCTGGAGTGAGGCATCACTGAATCTAGGAGCAGCCTTTCTCCTGTGTTGCTCCACTGTGTTGTCAATTGTAAACAATTTTACAACACCAAGTTATAGTCCAGCAATTTTATTTTAAATTCACAAGCTTTCGGAGGCTTCCTCCTTCCTCAGGTAAATGTTCAGGAGTTGTCCTTGGGAAGGTGGTGGTGAACCTTTTTTTTATTCATTCATGGGATGTGGGTGTCACTGGCGAGGCCAGCATTTATTGCCCATCCCTAATTGCCCTTGAGAAGGTGGTGGTGAGCCGCCTTCCTGAACAGCTGCAGTCCGTGTGGTGACGGTTCTCCCACAGTGCTGTTAGGAAGGGAGTTCCAGGATTTTGACTCAGTGACGATGAAGGAACGATGATATATTTCCAAGTCGGGATGGTGTGTGACTTGGAGGGGAACGTGCAGGTGCTGGTGTTCCCATGCACTTGCTGCTCTTGTCCTTCAGGTTGGTAGAGGTCGCGGGTTTGGGAAGTGCTGTCGAAGAATCCTTGGTAAATAGCTGCAGTGCATCTTGTAGATAGTACACACTGCAGCCACGGTGGTGGAGGGAGTCAATGTTTAGGGTGGTGGATGGGGTGCCAATCAAGCGGGCTGCTTTGTCCTGGATGGTGTCAAGCTTCTTTAGTGTTGTTAGAGCTGCACTCATCCAAGCAAATGGAAAGTATTCTATCACACTCCTGACTTGTGCCTTGTAGATGGTGGAAAGACTTTGGGGAGTCAGGAGGTGAGTCACTCACTGCAGAATACCCAGCCTCTGACCTGCTCTTGTAGCCAGAATATTTATGTAGCTGGTCCAGTTAAGTTTCTGGTCAACGGTGATCTTCAGGATATTGATGGTGGGGGATTTGGCGATGGTAATGCCGCTGAATGTCAAGGGGAGGTGATTAGACTCTCTCTTTTTGGAGACGGTCATTGCCTGGAACTTGAAATGCTGCACTCTGTGTGGTGATGGTACTCCCACAGTGCTGTTATGTAGTGAGTTCCATGATTTTGATGCAGCAACGATGAAGGAATGGCAAAATATGTCCAAATCAGGATGATGGGGGCTTGGAATTGATGGTGTTCCCAAGCACCTGCTACCCTTGTTGATTGAAATAACTTGGATTGATTTATGTTCTAGTTAGCTCTCCAGGGCATGCAATTAAAGATTTAAATTCTTTGATCTAAGAGATGTTCACACTGGGGAAAGCAGATTATAAGTTTGGACATGCTGCGCTAGCTGTTTAGAAAAGACATGCTCTTTCTAATATTAATATTTGATGATGTTCTTGAAGGTGAGATTGTCAGTATAATACTTGACTGCGTAGTTCTTGAAGGTGAATTGAAAATATCTTTGATGTTCTCCCAGGCAGTGCATTGTAGCAACAATGTTAGAGAGCTGCTAGTTTAGTCTGCCACTTATGTAGATTTGTCGATCGCCTATAATATATATTGTTTTTGCAGTTTTTCCACAAATTATGTTTGTTTTAAAAATTCTACATTATTAGCAGAAAATGTACCATAAATTTTAGAAGTACAGAAGTGCTTGGGCAGATCAGAAAATCTTTATGAACAAGAGCTGTTTGATGCCAACAACAACAACTTGCATTTATATAGTGCCTACAATGCAGAAAAATGTCCCAAAGCACTTTACAGAGACGTAATCAGACAAAAATGGATGCCAAGCCGAAGAAAATGATACCAGGAGGGGTGACCAAAGAGGTGGGCTTTGAAAAGGACCTTGAAGGACCAACAACAACTTGCATTTATATAGTGACTTTAACATAGTAACATGTCCCAAGGAGCTTCAAAGGACCGTAATCAAAGAAAATTTGACACCGAGCCACATATTAGGACAGGTGACCAAAAGTTTTGTCAAAGAGGTAGGTTTCAAGGAGCGTCTTAAAGCACGAGAGAGAAGTAAAGATGCAGAGAGGTTTAGGGAGGGAATTTCAGAACTTAGGACCTAGGCAGCTGATGGCATGGCCGCCAATGGTGGGGCGATGGAAATCAGGGATGCGCAAGAAGCTGGAAGTATAGGAGCACAGAGATCTTGGAGGGTCTGGAGGAGGTTACAGAGATGGGAAGAGAGTAAGTTGGAGAGGCAAAGGTTTAGGGGGCAATTGCATAGGCAGCTCAAGGTACAGTGAATGGAGGCAGGATGCGTAAAAGGTCAGAGTCAAAAGGAACGGAAAGTTCAGGGGTGAGTTATAGGGCTGGAAGAGGTTACAGAGATCGGGAGGATGAGGCCATGCGGGGATTTAAACATGAGCATGAGAATTTTAAATTTGAGATGTTGGGGAGGCAGTGTAGGTCAACAAAGACAGAGCTGCTGTGGGATAGGATACAGGCAGCAGAGTTTTGGATGAGCTGAAATTTACTGAGGATGGAGAATGAGAGGCTGGCCAGGAGAGCATTAGAATAGTCAAGTTTAGAGTTGACAAAGTTATAGATGAGGGTTTCTGAGGCAGTGGCAGAGGCAGGAGATGTTATGGAGGTGGAAGTAGGCACTCTTTGTGAAGGAGCAAATATGGAGTTAGAAGCTCAGATCGGAGTCGAATAGGAGGTCAAGATTGCGATCAGTTTGGTTCAACCTGAGGCAATGGTTGGGCAGAGCGATATAATTGGCGGTGAGGGTACAGGGTTTGTAACAGGGGCCAAAGAGGTAGGCTTCAGTCCTCCCAATGTTTAACTGGAGGAAATTGCAGCTCATCCATGGCTGGATATCGGAGAAGCAGTCTGACAACAAAGAGACAGTGGAAAGGTTAGGATAGGTGGCGGAGAGGTATAGCCCCAAATACACCTATGTAAATGCCAAGGGGGTTTGTGTACGGCATCTTTCTGGAGGGAAGGGCGCTGCCTTTATTCCGTAAAAATAGTCACTTCACTTCAAAAGTAATTCCTAATGTGAAACACTTCAGCCTCGATTTTAACCCCCCATGATGGGAGCCCGATTTAAAATTCACTGCTGCTGCGTGGGTTTCCCACGAATTTGGAAAACCGGCAGTGAAAGGGAGGCGGGAGCTGCTGGAGTGCTCCCACCAGCCCTTCAAGGAAGCCTTCGGGCTCCTCCCTGCAGATCATGGCCTCTCTCACCCCCTTCCCGATCAGCGAACCCCCCCCCAACCACTCCAGCCCTGATGGCTTCTCTCTCCCTCCAGCCGATCGTGGCCAATACCACCCTCCGATCCAAGCCCCGTTCGCCGATCTTCCTCTCTCCCGTGATGGCCTTTCCCCCCATCCCACTGGCCAAGCCCCGATTGCCGACCTCTCCATGCTGTGATCATGGCCGACCTACCCCCGCCCCAAGCCCTAAACACTAACCTCTGCAGCCAACCCCCCCACCCCCCCCCCGATTGCCGGGGGCCGCCTTCAAGGCTCCCTGGCTGCGGCCGGGCAGATGGTCAGCCTATCAATTTGGCCGGCTGCTGGGCAGGAAATGGAAAAAAAATTATAATAAGGTACTGCCATTAAATTCTACAGGACATCCACACCTCTGGCCTTGCTGGGTGCTTCAGCCATTTTAAACCTCCACTGCACCCTCCCCGCCTCCCCGTAAATATTGGGGCCTTTGAAACATTTCAATGTGAAAAGTTGTTATATCAATGCAATTACTATTTATTTATAATTACAGGTAATAACTGACAAAAAGTAAGCATTTTCATCATAGATTTAGGTTGGTACTGACTTATTTAATTCTGATACAGTACTAAGCTGATAAGAATCAGTTTCTATCACAGAAATCTTATCTTGGCTTAGCTCAATACAGTGTTGTGATGAATGTTCAGCTTTCACCAGGCAGTTTGTTTAAGGGAGAAACCAAGTCACTCAATTCAATTACAAACACATTATGTGACTTATTCAAAAATAGATCTGATTTATGTCTCGTTGAATTGAACAGTTTTAAGTTTTGCCTGGCACCAGTTTCTGTTTTGAAGTAATTTATCAGCCTGCCTTTTTCTAATCACTGAGATTGATTTAGAGTTTTCAAAGAGACACAATTAGATAAGGCAGACAATTTGCTATAGTTGGTGAGAATTTAAGAACCACCGTGTAAAAAAATAATTTCTAACATAGCCTTCGCACAGAGTTGCAAGCTATTTGTTACAGCTACTATGCAAGGAGTTAGCAAATTTTAAAAACTGTAAAAATACATGTTTTGTTATCGCTGTTATTCATTTGCTTCACTAGTTTTGTAAATTTGTTTATCGGTTAAAGCCCATAACAAGGTCTAGTGTAGTGTTATTCTGCTGCTTTCAAAGATAAGGATGAGCTCATGGAGGCACAGGATAGAACTAGTAGCTGAAGTAATTTAAGAAATAAGACCTCCATTTGTCTTCTGGGGACAATATAATAATTAACCTAGATTTCCAGGCAAGTGGAAATACTCTTGAGAACTAAGGAAACTAGGGCTTACCGACAAGAATAGGTTGAAAAATAGAAACCATTAATATTTAGAGTATAAAAGGTAAAAGAAACCAAAATATGACAATAATGACCTCAATTTTAGATCAAAAATCAAGCTTCAGATGTAAATAACTTCAAATTGCAGCCAAACTCTTTCCTATGAATGAGTGCAATCAAAGCATTTTTTTATAAATGTGCATATAATACAATTATGATTTCCTTATTTCCAACTATTTAGAAGTGAGTTTGATGTTGATAATGTTTATAAATTGTTGCGTAAATAAACTACAAAATCCATCTAGATTCTTTCAATCATCCATGCATATAAATTCATCATCAAAGTATACAAGACATCTAAGATTAATTCCTCTAAATTTGAGTATCTAGCAAATGTAAATGACTTTATGGCTCGAAATTGCATGGAACCTTTCAGCGTAACTATGGTGTAAGAGCAGGGTACTACCTTTTTTGTGAAGAAATTTGCATGTAACTAATTTGCACTGGTTTAATGCTGAAACATTGGAACTCGTGAATTTCTTCGATTGTTTGCCCTGCTTCTGAGATGCTTCTGCTGAAGCCCTATGCTGCTCATTTACATAGCTCTGCCCCAAAAGACCAGTCCATGTGAGTTTCCTGCATTTACGCCACTATCACACTGACGTAGATTTACGCCTAAACATTTAAGAACAGCACGACCCGAAGTCATCTGATATCAGTGTAACTAAAATTTCTGGAGTTTGATAGCAATCTTCTTCTTGAGTTTTTCATACGAAGGCCTGCACTATATTTAACCAAAGTGCTGCGAGTCTTACTGCATCTGAAATTGTTTGAACCCCTCTCCCATGCATTCAGAAGGACAAAGTAGCTGGAATGGCCTTCCCAATGGGCGTACCCCTGTTCTGAATAATAGTGGAAGAGGAAGAGGAGCAGCAGAGGCAAGAGGCCCTATGGGTGAGGCGCCATGGCACAAGACAGCTGCCCACTCGCTATTAGCCCTAATGGTGGTGGTCCATTTGCGCTGGTTTTTATGTTCCATCATAGACAAATGAGCTCCACAGGAAATTTAGGTGTCAGTTCCTGTTGGCAACATCTGCATAGAGACCGGTATAAATTTTGATGTAGCTTATATTTAAATTACAGGCCTGTATCTTTAAATGCCTATATAGATCCATAGCTAGATAAAATGCTTGCTTCTGCTTTATTTTTGTCGCAATAGAAATTTTGACATAATTAAGGTAACTTTCATTTTTGCTTACAGTGTAGGGGGAATGCAGAGGGAGCTGTCGGTCATCATTGCTTTTGTGGAGGGATCTAAAACTGTGAAATTAGATAAACCCGTGTGCTGGAAGAGGAATTTGGGAGCTGCTTCTAAAGCAAGGCACAGTTAGTTGGCCAAGGTCAGATAGGATTTATTGACCCACAGTAAAAGTAACTAGGGGTATGCGGCTGACCAAACCTGTGCTTACAATTTCAAATCAACCCTCACAGATCATTTTATGCTGCAAAGTTTGGCTCATGATACAGCGCCAACCGATGTTCTTGCAGGGCAAAGTACACAACATTAAGCTATCATATTAACTCATTTTAATTGCTTGTCTCTTTTCAAATGTCACAGGAATCATTATATGCTCCCTGTTGCATCTTAAATCATGTTAAAGCTAACGGAGAAAAGAGTTTTATGTTGATTGATAATGTTTGTTAATTTTTGTGTAAGCATGTATCAAGGTGAGGGCTCACAGTACTGGGAAATCAAACATTTTCTCATTTTTGCATCTAGGGATAACATCAAGGATTGCCTTATCAGGGAATGCTTATCTTGAATTTGTTTTTATGTCATAAATGTAGTCTGGGAACTATGATTTTTTTTTACACTTCCAAGGTCTTAAAAAACCATAAATTTAGTTTAGAAATTATATTTTAAACATGAATCATGCCACCACTTGTAAAAATGACCCTAACCTGCTCTTGACTCTGTTGCAAGTCAGCTAACTAGTCAGCTTCCCTTGTGGAGTTGTATATTGTACCTCACTGTAATCTTTGGCATGTCCTCATTGTTTCCTGAGTGATATACGTCATACTTGTATACTGCTCCATATCCAAAGATTCCTGCAATTGATGTGTTTTAATTTGTACTGTTACTTCAGTTCGACCTAAAAAATAAAATTAAACCCACACAATAGAATTCTAAACAACTTGCATGTATTGGTTTTAATAATATCTTACTAATTAAGTGGTGCTTTTCAGTTTAATATTGTACACTCTCAATACTCCTTTCATGCATACACTGTCTTTTTCAAAACCTAGTAAATGAATACTTAAGTGCTTCAACAGCTAGAAGATGGTGCCAGCGAGGACCAGTGAGGTTCAAAGATCATTGCAGTGCACAAAATGTTCTGTGAATACTGATTCATATCTAAATTAAATTGAACTGATAATTACAATTCTCATGCGGTCTGGATGTTTCTGTAGTCATTCAAATGACAGATGACATGTGTCAGCAAGTATTGTCTCTCTTCCTGAACAAACCTGGTGGACAATCTAATTTCTTACATTTGACCCTTATTTGTAAGTTCAATGAGGCCATTTATGCTACATAAATTATTAAATATCAGTTTTGTTTCATTTATTGTCTTTATTACCTCTGTTGCTGTCCAGATGGAGTGGAGCAAGCCTTTTAAAATGGGTTTCTTCAGATTAACTGTGCAAGATGAAATCATTTAAGGAAGGTTTTTAAGTTCTGCTTCAAAATATGGTTTAATGTTGTCTTTCAGACATCTGTTTTCAAATTACTAAGTTTGTTGTACAATTTGAAATGAGTGCTCAGTATCTTGTTGAATCAACAGTCACTGGTTGATTTATGGATTTTGTTTTATTATTTAAAATTCTTCAATTTACAATTGACTTAATTTATAGACATAATTAATAATGCATATAAATTCTTATTCTAGACCACTTCTGTTCCTAACCAATAATGCAGTGACTCAATAAAGCAATTACAAAAACATTTTACATTGGTTTAAGAAAACTTCAGATTAAATTATATCAATTTACACTGAAAGTGAGACTGAAATTCCCCATCCTCATAATAATAAAGTTCTCCACAGCCAACCATTTTACATGCTATGAGTGTTTGATATGTAAAATCAACACCCCATTGTTAGAGATTAAGATTGAGAAATAGTAATGGAAACCATTTTACACCAAATAATCATTTATATTGTGATAATATATTCCATTTTTAGACTATTTCTGTAGTTAAAAAAATTAAAATTGAAAGACTGCAAAAAGGCTGAAATTGGGGCAGGAATTGCTTCCGAAATACGGAGAGCTCAACGGCGCTGTCCGTTGTTAGTGGCAAAATGGAGGAGCAAGTTTTGGTGTTCGCACATGCGCAGTGAAACGCGGAAATCCAGAACTTGTTCCTAGTGGTTCGCCAGCAATATGACAGCTTCAAATTAAAGAGACATTGCATGCTGAAATCAAAAAAATCATTGAAAAAGTGCAAATTTGCTTATCTGCCCAGCTGGAAAGTAACTACTTATGCCACCAAAAGGTACACTTAAAAATACAGTTCTAAACTAAGTTTTAACAACGCGTTAAGTCTTATTGACTGCCAAACAAGTTAGTGGGCTAGTGTAAATCTATGAAGCGGCGAGGAGCATTGGTTGGACGCTCCGAGCGATTTCTACCCCAATGTGCCTATACAGAGGTTGTGTGTAGCCTGCTTCTGGGCCGGGTCACATATTATTTACATTTAGATTTGCTTTATCACCTCAACTGGAATCTCAGTTCTCTTTTTATACCTTAGTAACCCAAACATGCTTTCTGTGCAACATTAGGATCATAATACTTGGTAGGCCTAGGGACATCTTGCTGGGGGCTGGTACCGGAAGTGGTTATAAGGTTATGGATGCAAAGGCTATAAATTAGAAACTGTATAAATGGAATGAGATCATAGCCATAAAAGGGGAAAGATGAAAAGGAAGGAAGAAGTTAGAAGGAGTAAGTCGAGGTTAGACAGTTGTAACAGACTATTGTTCTAGGGCAGCATCCTTTGTATCCTCGGTGTTGGGCGTGAGTATATGTAACATCTAATCTTTAATAAATCTGCAAGCGTTTTTGACTTCATGTTTAAACTTATTATTAAGGCAGACACAGGACTGCGGCGTTTCCCTATAATATTACAAAATTCACATTCCTGACACCCATTGTGCACCTTGAAAAGTTGGCAGCGAAAGGTCCTGTAGACTTATGAGAGAGGTAGTGCCCAATATGATTGAGAACTGTATAATAAAGGTGATGCAATATAAAATTATCCTAGTTTGTAGTTGACTTCAGATAAATATCTGATCCACAGAAGTAACTGTGGTATTCCAAACTACTTCCCACTCACTCTGGCCAAATTCCTGATCCAAAGGGTGTGGTGCAGTGGGTTAGGCATTGGCCTTTCATGTCTGGGACCAGATTTTAAATCCAGCCCACAATGCTGAGATGAAAGATTTCTGGCTGTATGTGAAATTCCTGGCCAGTATTCCTAGCCTGTATGTGAAATCAATTTGGACAGTTTCAAGTCAGTTCCTGGTGGATTTGGACCCACAGCACAAAACTGCCCCTACTTTGGTACCAATTACCACTAAATTAATAAACCAACTTAAAGTGCATTTACATTGCAACTATCACTCAACACCAATGCTGCAGTTACTGTGCAAATGCAGCCTGAATCCAGAGTTGGGGTCTGACTTGACGCCAGAGTGAGATAACCTGGAGTAAGCAGTCTCACTCCACTTTACTTCAGAGTCAATTTGAGACTTAGCTCAAGTCATGGACAAACCAAACCACCGTTAGCAAAATCAAAGCCATTCTCTTTGGTTCATGACTGCATTTGCAAGCCTCTGGCTTCAACTCCAACAACCTCCCCACTACACATTCAGGCAGAACCAGATAGTGTGTGAGCTCTGTGTTTCGCTCAATGCTGAGCTGACCTCTTTCCCACACAGAGTCGGTTGACAACTCTGCATTCTTCCACCTCCTGAACATTGCTCACTTGCCTCCCTATTTCTCTTCCTCAGCTTCAGAAATCCTAATCCATGCCTATAATATCAGATTGATTGGTCCACCCCCCTTTCTCCACCCTTTGCAAGCTTCAGTCAATCTAAAATTTTGCAGTCTGAGCATTTTCTTGCACAAGCCCCATATTACGTGATTGACTCTGAAGTGGCTTAGCAAGTCACTCAATTATAAACAATTGCTACAAAGTTCACTAACATCATAAGCACTGTATTATTTCAAGAAGAAAGCCTACCACCAACACCTCAGGACAATTAGTGATGCACAATAAATGTGACCTTATCAGTGTCACTGACATCCTACAAACAAATAGGTAAAAAATCAGTCCTATCCGAGCCAAGCTCTTATGACCCAACATATTTACTTCATCTAATCTGGGGGATCCTCTTCAACTGTATATCCCACCCACGATGCTCAGTATCAGCCTTAGCTCAGTCGTAACCCTCTTATCTCTGAGTCAGAAGGTTGTGGTTGCAGTCCCTCTCTAGAGACTTGAGCATGTAATCCAGGCTGACACTTCAGTGAGGGAGTGCTGCACTGTTGGAGATGGCGTCTTTCAGATGAGATGTTAAACAGAGGTCAATTCTTTATGTTCGCGTCACCACGGGATCAGTCTACTTAAAAATTATTCCAGATTTCCTAGTCCACCTCCATTGGTGGGGGGGAGGGGGGAGGGCAGAAGCTATCACTTTCCAGCAGCTGCTGCCACCGTGCCTTCCTCCTGGAGACCACCACCCACGGGCTCAGGGATATGCGAGTCTAGATCCTCCAGTCCCATGGGCATCTCATCTGCCAAGTTAAGGGTGATGTGAAGATGCCGGTGATGGACTGGGGTGGACTGGGAAGCCTCTGAAAGCTTGTGATTTCAAATAAAGCTGTTGGACTATAACCTGGTGTTGTAAGACTCCTTACAGTTAAGGGTGAGCCATTTCTGTAGGGCAAAATCGTGTGGTGTGCAACAGACCACCATAATCTTCATTACTTTATCAGGAGCTTATTGTAGAACACCCCTTGACTTGTACAGGCACCTGAAGATGGTTTATGCACCCCAGTGGGCCTCTCCACCACCAGGTCACCGTGTGTATGTGGTTGTACCTTTCCTGTGCTGCATTGTTGGTGATGCGAATGGTGTCAACAGCCATGGCTTGTCCCCCAGGATCTATCCACCTCCTTGTCTATCCCTGCTGAATAAGTCAGGAATGTTGGAATGGTGAAGGACAAATACATTGTGAGTGCTTCCCCAATACTCTGAGTTAACATGCAGGATCCTTAGTTGGACATCGCAGACAATTAGCACATTTGACGAGTTGTAACCCTTCCTGTTGATCAAAATGACAGGTTCCTCACGTCGAGCCTTCAGTACCATGTGGGTCCCACCAATAGCCCCCTGCACTCTGGCAATCCTGTGGAAGTTAATGGACCTATCTCTGCTCCGCAAGGGACATGACATATTTCATGAAGTCGGATGCGCTGCTGAAGAGGGCATCTGTCATCTGTTGAACGCAGGTCCTCACATCTCCTTGGCTGATATTACAGATGTCTCCAATGTCCGACTGGAAGGAATCGGAGCTGTAGATATTGAGGTGTGCAAATGTCCCAGCACCTTATGGCACAACGCAAATAATGGCATAACTCACCTACTCCATTATTTCCTCGAACTTTTACATTAAAATAATGGCGCATGTTGTTAATGATGTTATTACTGTGGTGCAATTTCCAGCAAATTCAGGCTCTATATGTTTAGCGAGATTTAGCTGTTTAAAAATCCTGAGTAAACAGTTGAATCACCACAATATCTAATGTGGCATTATTTTTTCTTTCTCATGAGGTGTAGATTGTACTGCTCACAACCATTTAACAAAATTTTCCCTTTGAGCCAATCATTCTGAATTTGGGCCAATACTAGCATTTATATGAATATCTGAGTTTTAGCCCAGTTTGGATTTGAAAATCTTTTACTACTTATCCGTTACTGGCTATTATTTTTTGTCTTCCGGGTGACGTAACATTCCCCACAATGTGAGTCCGCAAATGAAGCAGTCACTTACATATTTATGAAAATAAATCCAAACAGAGCTATCTAGCAATAAATAGATTTAGAAATGCATAAATTGCATTTATTCTGACCAATTCTTCCTTCGTGGCAGTGTCAAGGAGCTTTATTTATTCTCTCTCGCTCTCTCCCCATTCCACATCTTTTTGTTTGTGGCTCGGTGTCAAATTTTGTTTGATAACGCTCTTGTAAAGAGCCTTGGGACGTTTTACTATGTTAAAGGTGTTATATAAATGCAAGTTGTTATTTTTGTTGTTATGGAATATGATTTCTGATTTCTGTACCCTTTCTCTAATGGATGCTGCTGTTGTGAATAATTTGCTCCATTACTGATCTATAGATGCACCAGTCAATAGCAGTTCAGAGACATTGGCCAAGACGATTAGTAACAAAAACACACTCCATGATCAAATAAAAGACCAAATGTTAGGTGGCACAAGGTTCATGGGAACTACCTGATATAATGATTCTCTCTGTATAGCTAGCTTTGTAATGTGCTATTTGTAATACTGGTATTTTTTTGAAGATTTACACAGCAGATGCAGGAAAGCAAATAGGTTTCAGTTGTGCAGTTCTTTCTCAATAAACATCCATGGAATAATTTCTCTCATTTAACCCTCATGATTTTAATATTCGGAACTCAGATGAAAGTATTGGTCTTAATATAACTGTGGAATAGGATAGAATTTCAAATTAACTTGTTTATCTTTTTCTAAATATTTATCTATTGAAAGTAGCTTAAATTATGTTTCACTTATGTGACGATTATAGGTCATACAATCAAACTGCCTACCTACCAAATGGATGTCACTGATATTTTGGGAGGTCACAATGCTATAATTTCACACAGAAAGCTGTGCTGTTGTCGTTCATCCATGTTTGTGAAGAAATGCTTTGGCATTGGATATTTCCTCACTATTGTAAAATCTGATGCTGATAAAACGTCAACACCTATGTTGCAAACAAAAGTCAACATGACTTCAGAGGTAATGTTTTAGTTTCAGTATTTTGGGTAGATGAGAATGCTTTTGATAAACCACTGTTACTTAGAACTATGTATAAATGACAGCACAGAAATAGGGTCAATGTTGGTGCTTATCCTCCAAATGAGTAGTAGTTCTAACCCCATGTGCCTGCTCAGTTCCCATAGCCCTTTATTCCCCTTTCCTTCAATTATCTATTCTTAAGTGTTGACTTGGTCTCTGCTTCATTCACTAATTCTGGTAATGCATTCCATAGCCTCACAACCCTCTGTGTGTAAAAAAAAGTTTATTTTGCTCTCTGTCCTAAATCTCTTACGTTTAATCTGATATCTATGTGCCCTTATTGTAGACCCCTCAATCACTGGAAATGGTGGCCTAGAAATTCAGGTGGCCCATTTTTGGTACAATCCCTGCGTCTGAATGGTGAGGCCCGAGGCCCCCCTGATATTGGTCCTCGAGCTTCATTTCCATCAAACCAGCGAGGCGCAAAGAACCCGCTGGCAAAAAGTGAATGAAGGTAGGGGATCGGGGGAGAGGAGCAGCGGTGACCCACGTTTTTTACATGTGGGGTTGGGTGGACCATTCCTGCTTCTCCCAGCTTCGCATTCAGGTAAGTGTATTTCAAATACTTACCTTGTTTGTTGCAGCTTAATAGACCATCCCAAGATTTGGTTTATCTGAGTGCTAGGCAAACCAATCTTGCAGTGGGGGGCCTCAAACAGGCATCCGGCCTTTCATTTACATATGCAAAGGGTCTAATACCTGTTTCAGTATGGGCACGGCACAATGGTTTTTGGCCTTTCCCATATGGCTGGCGGTGTACTTCGGGCCGGAAATGTTTGTGTGCTTCCTGCCTGCCGTAATGGGGGCTGAGTAGGCCAGTTAGTGCCCTAAAAACAGACGCTGCATGCCTGAATTTATAGGCCTATCTGTCTCTATCTGCTCGACCCCATTCCTTCATAATTTTAAACGCCTCTATCAAATCATCCTGTAATTTCCTCTGTCCTAATGACAACAGCTCCAATTTTTTGCTTCTTAAGTGAACTATTGCTTCTTCTTTTCCTCTCACTCATTACATGATCACATTTGGGGGACATAATTGTGTTACGTACTGCTCTGGCTACTGTCTGCTAACTGCAACCATTGTCTGGCACATCAGTGACTGTCATTGAGAAAACATTACCATTAGAGATAAATCAGAGAGGGCACTCTCTACAAGTTATCAGTGAACATAATATCCTATTTTCCAATTTTCTGCAAATGCAGAAATCTATTCTGTATGGGAAAAGAATTGACAGTCTTTCCAAATGCTGTATGTTTGAAATATATTAAAATATAATTCTCAAAAAATATGAAGCTGTCATTTTTAACAGCCTTTGGACAGGTTTGGTTTTCCATAAAATACATGTTAGATTACTTCATAGAAACTTCCAACCTGCACTATTGAATGTGGGGCAAGGCCTAAGGTTTTGCATTGCTGAGAAATGCTATCCTTGAACCAGGATTTTCCTTTGAGCTAACATTTTTATAATCATGTTACCCTATTTTCAGATCTTTACATGGCAGCCCGTTTAACGACTCATTTTGAGCAAACTAGAGAAATTAAAGTCCAGTATTTTCAAATGTAATTGCTTTTTAGATCTTCAGGTGGACCCATATCCAGATATTCAAGGTAAGACTATTACTCACACGCATGTATGTGTCAATAAAAATTAGTAAATCCTAGTTAATCACTTGTGGCATTGGGAGCAAGTGAAGTCTTCAGGTGATTTGTGTTTAGAGAGTCACAGATAATTGGACTGGAGACATAGCTGTAACTCAGTCACCATTTAAAAGTTATATATTCTGTTATTTTCATATAATAGTTTGATTTCATGTTATTACTAGTTGATATCCTGCGGTATTGCAGGCAGAAAATGTGGTCTCTTTCATACCTGTCTCTGATGTCTTTGTGCTGCTGTTTCTCTCTGTCTCTCCTCTTCTACTTTAGACTTTCTTTTTCTACTTTTGTCCCTCTTCCTTCTGTTCTGATTTTTTCCTTCTCTGATCTCTTCTGCTTCTCTCTGTTTTTTTCTTCATAGCTTCTTTCCTTAGTTGGGAGGTGGTGAGTGGCACGGAGTAGTGTGAGGACAAAAAGGACCTCCACTACCTGCAGGGAAAATGAATTCATTCATGGCTTTTTACCATCCTGTCTCTCTATCAATCAAGTTTCCCCCCGCAATGTCACTCCCATCGCATCCTCTTCCCATTGCCCTTCCCACTATCCCTCCTCTTCTTATCACTCTCTCACTTCCATCAGTAAGCCTACCTCTTCCCCTTTGAACTACTAGTTCAATGCTAGTATCCTCCCCTCCCCCTTCACCTCTGCTCAACTCACTTTTAACTATCCATCCAATTCGCCACCCCCTCACTACCCCCAACGGTGGATAGTGAGAAGCCTGCTCACTTTCAACCAGTTTCCCTCATGCCGGCCCCTTTCTACCATCCCTGCATATCTGTTTCCCTCAAAGGGATCTCATTTGACTTCAAAATTCAAATTCTTCTTTAAAAAAAATCAAATTAGAATGACAAAAGTCACTACCTGACCCCTACTGTCCTTTGCCTTTGCCTTTGCCCCTGCCCCTGCCCCTGCCCCTGCCCCTACCCCTCCTCTATCTCTATCTTTGTTTGTGTATCTGTCTCTCCCTGTCTTTTGTAGGTATTATCAATTAGAATCTCGGAATCACAGGTGTAAACAATTAGGACATTTATTTTTTCTAACTGTCAACAAATACAGATGAAATAATTTGTTGGCTTCAAAATCTAACTAGTTTATTTCTAAACTTGAACTGTCTGATAGTATTAACGATGGGCATTTTTTGATAGGTTCAGGTGTAGGCTTGGCTTAGGGTAGCACTTTTGCTCTTCAGTCAGAAGATTATGAGTTCAATCTCCAATATGAAACTGCGCAAATTATCCAAGCTGACACTTCAGTGCAGTATTGACCTCCCATCTGCCTGATCAGGAGGATGTAAAAGATCCCACAGTACTATTCAAAGAGGAGTTCTACTACCCTCCTGGTCAACTCTCGCACTCAACCAACAACACCAATAATAGATTATCCAGGCATTCATTTATTTCCTATAGCTCTGAGCAAATTAGCTCTGCATTTGTCTGTACAACAATAATGAATAACTTCAAATGCAATGCTGTGATTATAAACTGCTTTGGGATTTTTGAAGGGCGTGAAAGGCACTATATAAATTCATGTTCTGTCTTTTCATTCATACAGTATAAAGCTTGTTGGCAGACGGAAACCTGCTTCCTGAAGACATTCAATCTTGTATTTTTAAATTGAAACCATTTGAATGTTTGATCTATCACAATTGGTTATATATTGCTGTTCCATGCCTTACTATAAAAACTAGCCATTCATTAATTTTTATATACGGACTTGTGAGAATGCTGAGATCAGTAAACCGTTAAATCTTGCAAGGAATACTAATCAAAGGGCACTAGATGAATCTTTAACCTCTTTACCTTAACTCCTCCGTAAAGAATTGTCTGGAAAATAACCATCCACATCTAAAGTTTGTTAGATGCCGAAAATTTAGCTCACTTGAACAATCTCACATAAAATGGTCCAAAATATATTGACAATCACACAAACCAACCAGTCTTCAGAGACACAGTACACTACTGGGTGAATGATTTAACCTCTTCTTGCCAAAATGATCAAAAAGGAAGTCGGACCATGAAGTCATAAAGGAGCATTTCTTTAATAATATTTAAGATAATAGAATTAACACCATATTAAAACTAAACATTAATTTTTACACAAAGTACTTGAGCATATATTATTAACTATTACAATCAGAAGCCCTTTAAGTAATTTAAGTGTATCACAATAACTCAGCATTAGCTGGACTCTACTTACTATATACAATAAATTAGTCTCAGTGTTCAAGATTGACATAAAGTTTGCATGGTTAGTTTACAGTTAGACTCCTTGTATAGTTGATAAATTAATAGTTTTATATAAAATGTTTACAATGTATGTTTAGTTTGGTCCAGCATGTTGCTGATACACTCATAGCTTTAGCAAAATTATTCCTTACTTTCATACAGCCTTGTCCTTCCAAGCTGGTCATAGTACATTTGGCTGTGTCGCTTCCCTCTCTGCATGTGTTACCTCGGGGCCATTGACGTGTTGAATTTCTATCTGTGGATATGGTATCCATTTCCTCCAGAGACGACTGCCTCTCTTCCGGATAGATCCAACCTTGCATGTCTGTTGTTACCCCTGGACGAAATTATAATTTCTGTTTCCTTGTTCTCATGGAAACTGAATGATTATATAATAGGTGACACCTTTTAAATGACTGCCTATGACCTGCTAGACTTCTCAAACGTTGAAGTCTTGCTCTTTACAGTTGCTCAGCTTAGAGGTCTTGCTTCACCAACTATTATTTTCTGAACTCTTTTCCAGATTTAGCCAAGCCTCTGTGAACTCCTATAACTTTTTTCATTCACTATCTGTTCGGTTTTGTTGTCAAAAACACAATCTTTAATTAATTTATTTAATTCATTCTCGGGATGTGGGCATCGCTATCAAAGCCAGCATTTATTGCCCATTCCTAATTGCCCTTGAGAAGGTGGTGGTGAGTGGTCTTCTTGAAATGCAGTAGTCCATGTGGTGAAGGTTCTCCCACAGTGCTGTTGGGATTCCAGGATTTAATCCAGCAACGATGAAATGACAACCATGTAATTCTAGAAGGTAAAATCCCTTTCCCACCTATTCCAATAGCTGACCAATTTGAGTGATACATTTTATTGCAAGGATATCTATTTTTGGTATTGATAACTTAGACAAATACATGTCCAATATATGATGAGCAAATTTTAATTACTTGATTGAGGCCAGAACTGCTAATTAACAGTGACCAGAGCTGATTGAATATACTTAACAGGAAAGGCTGAACAGGCTGGGGCTCTTTTCTCTAGAAAAGAGAAAGCTGAGCGATTACCTGATAGAGGTCTTTAAGATAATGAAAAGGTTTGATAGAGTAGACGTAGAGAAAATGTTTCCACTTGTTGGGGAATCCAAAACTGGAGGTCATATACGTAAGATCATCACTAATAAATCCAATAGGGAATTCAGGAGAAACTCCTTCACCCAAAGAGTGGTAAAAATGTGGAACATACCAAAAGGAGTAGTTGAGGCAAATAGCATAGATGCATTTCAGGGTAAGCGAGATAAGCACACGAGGGAGAAAGAAATAGAAGGGTATGCTGAATGGGTCAGATGAAGTAGGGAGGGAGAATAAATGCCGGCATAGACCAGTTGGGCTGAATTGCCCTTTTTCTCTGCTGTAGACTCGATGTAACTCGATGTAATTCGATGTAACTCCTTTCACTTACTGCAGTACGAGAATCCAATATAAGGATTTCTTTGCTTTTAGCTGGGCCTGTTACTTCTTATCTTGGTCAGACAACATAACCCTGTACCTAAGTCTTGGCCATTAACTTCGCCTAGCTGCTCTTCTTTTTATACTGCTGCTTTAGCATTAACTCTAAGTTTTCCTAAAGTTCAGCGACATTGTTGCAAACCCCATTTTTAGCTTCTTTAAGCTGTTTTTCCCACAGGCTATTTTTAAAAATTCATTCATGGGATGTGAGCGTTGCTGGTGAGGCCGGCATTTATTGCCCATCCCTAATTGCCCTTGAGAAGGTGGTGGTGAGCCGCCTTCTTGAACCGCTGCAGTCCGTGTGGTGAAGGTTCTCCCATAGTGCTGTTAGGAAGGGAGTTCCAGGATTTTGACCCAGCGACGATGAAGGAACAGCGATATATTTCCAAGTCAGGATGGTGTGTGATTTGGAGGGGAACGTGCAGGTGGTGTTGTTCTGCCATGGTGTTGTTCAGTGGTTGTCTGGCTCCTGGACTACAGTTGTTGATGTTTACCATGGTCCAGCCACTGCCTAAACAAGACAGCAATTCATCCATCACAGTAATGCAGCAAGTCTGTTGAATAAACTGATTCAAAATAAAAATATTGCATAACTTGCTAATACTAAAAGATATGGGCTTCACATCTACATAAAATTTATTATACAGCTTATTTACCACTTTACAAAAATTGTTTAAGATGCATTCTTTTCTTATTGTTTCTCTAAAACCTTTTATTCCCAGTATTTACATTATCATTTTTGTTTTGGCTTCACCATCCATGATAGATTTGCAGAATTTGTGTTATATGCAAATACTCCATCGATCCATCTTGCCTACCCAAAATTTTCCTTCTTTTCCTTGGTTATATACATGATTATAAGTTTTTATCCCCCTCTCTTTTACTTGCCGTGGTATCATAGAATCATAGAATCAGAGAAAGGTTACAGCACAGAAGAAGGCCATTCGTCCCTTCAAGCCCGTGCCGACTCTTTGTAAGAGCAGTCCAGTTAGTCCCATTCCCCCACTCTTTCCCCGTAGTCCTGCAAATTTTTTCCCTTCAAGTATTTATCCAATTCTTTTTTGAAAGTCATGATTGAATCTGCTTCCACCAGCCTTTCAGGCAGTGCATTCCAGATCATAACTGCTCGCTGCGTAAAAAAGTTTTTCCTCATGTCGCATTTGGTTCTTTTGCCAATCACCTTAAATCTGTGGCCTCTGGTTCTTGACACTTCTGCCAATGAGAACAGTTTCTCTTTATTTACTTTACCTAAACCCTTCATGATTTTGAACACTTCTATCAAATCTCCTCTTAGCCTTTTCTGCTCTAAGGAGAACAACCCCAGTTTCTCCAGTCTATCCATGTAACTGAAATCCCTCATCCCTTGAACCATTCTAGTAAATCTTTTCTGCACCCTCTCTAAGGACTTCACACCCTTCCTGCAGTGCCCAGAATTTAACACAATACTCCAGTTGTGGCTGAACCAATGTTTTATAAAGATTCAACATAACTTCCTTTCTTTTGTACTCTATGCCTCTATTTATAAAGCCCAGGATCCCATATGCTTTTTTAACCGCTTTCTCAACCTATCCTGCCACCTTCAAAGATTTGTGCACATATACCCTCATGCCTCTCTGGTCCTGAACCTCCTTTAGAATTGTACCATTTAATTTATAATGCCTCTCCTCGTTCTTCCTGCCAAAAAATATCATTTTGCACTTTTCTGCATTAAATTTCATCTGCCATGTGTCCGCCCATTCCACCACCTGTCTATGTCCTCTTGAAGTCTATCACTATCCTCCTCCCTGTTTACTACGCTTCCAAGTTTTGTGTCATCTGCAAATTTTGAATTTGTGCCCTGTACACCCAAGTCCAAGTCATTAATATATATCAAAAAAAGCAATAGTCATAGTACCGACTCCTGGGGAACACTACTGTATACCTCCCTCCAGTCTGAAAAACAACCGTTCACCACTACTCTCTGTTTCTTGTCACTTAGCCATTTTCATATCCATGTTGCCACTGCCCCTTTTATTCCATGGACTTCAATTTTGCTAAGAAGCCTGTTATGTGGCACTTTATCAAATGCCTTTTGGAAGTCCATATACACCACATCAACCGTATTGTCTTCATCGACCCTCTCTGTTACCTCATCAAAAAACTCAATCAAGTTAGTTAAACACAATTTGCCTTTAACAAATCCATGTTGGCTTTCCTTTATTTATCCAAACTTGTCCAATTGACTATTAATTCTGTCCCGGATTATCGTTTCTAAAAGCTTCCCCACCACTGAGGTTAAACTGACTGGCCTGTAATTGCTGGATTTATCCTTACACACTTTTGAACAAGGGTGTAACATTTGCAATTCTCCAGTCCTCTGGCACCATCCCCATATCTAAGGATTGGAAGATTACGGCCAGCACCTCTGCAATTTCCACCCTTACTTCGCTCAGCAACCTAGGATGCATCCCATCTGGACCAGGTGACCTATCTACTTTAAGTACAGCCAGTCTTTCTAGTACCTCCTCTTTATCAATTTTTAACCCATTCAGTATCTCAACTACCTTCACTTTTACTATGACTTTGGCAGTATCTTCTTCTTTAGTTAAGGCAGATTCAAAGTATTCATTTAATACCTCAGCCATGCCCTTTGCCTCCATGCGTAGATCTCCTTTTTAGTCCCTAATCGGCTAAGGTAGATTTGTCTTTTCCTTGATGATGCTGTTACCGGTGTAGCACTGCAAAGGGAAGTTTTTCCCACAATTCAGTCACCATTGACTAGGACCTGACTAGATGGCCATGGTTCAGCCTGGCTAATGACTCAAGCAGCAGTGTCTGAAGTTAATCTCACAACACCTCATAAGCATCCCCTTCTAGCCTTGGCAGATGTCAGTCCCCTCCAGCAACACAGAAAACTTCATCCCAAACAACACAGTTCATTCAGAATTTTAATTTGATGGCTTATACTGCTCGACAAACCATTCACATTTCATAGTTGTTATTAAAATGTTCTGCCCGTGTCACAGTGTGCTCTTGTTTCTGTAGTTCCACAGGGGCAGAGGCAGAACTGTAACTATTATGGCATCTCCTCCATGCTCTCCCTCTCGCACTCCCAGGTGTGGGTAAAGGATGTGTCTTGTTTTTTCTTACACAATATGGCAGGTGGTGGACTTCCCTTTTGGGGCCTTAGTAGTCTGAGCAGCATCTAAAAAACAGGCACTGCACAGTCCAATTTCGAGGCCAAGATGTTTGATTACGTATAAATAATAGGGCAGGCCAGTAATGTATTGGTATTGATATTTGAAATGCCACACTGCTGTGTAGTACCTGTCTCTCACTGCTACTAGGGGTGAAAGTATATGCAGTGTTTGGTGTGTAAGTAGGGATAGTCTATAGGGATAAACTTTTGGCCATTTCTTACCACAATTGAACATTGAACTGGTGAGTAGCTCATTGACTGTTCGAGAAGCACTAAAGGCTCATTATTACAGCTAACTGAATCTTTGGCCCCAATTTTGATTGACCCCACCTGGCAGTAACCGGGCCAGGAAGCCGGGGGCTGTTAAAATAACACCAGTCAGTTACCCCCACTGATCTTGCTTCCTTCCCGTCATGTCCCAATATTAACCTGCTCTGAGCAGGACACCCGCAGGAAGGAAGCTGGATCCTGCTTTAAATATGCAGTGCTGGTCCGATGATGTTATCAGGACCTAATCTGCAATTTCAAGGTGAGGCCTGGGCTGGGGGACAGTGTCAGTTCTCCCATCAGGCCAAATCTGCCAGGAGCCGGATCCTGGGCCAGAAGGGCCCAGAAGGTAAGTTTTACATTTGCTTTTCAGGTTCCTTTTGGGCCAGGAGGGGCAGGAGTGCTATTCCGTGCCTCATAAGGAAGCCTTGGGCCTCCCTTCAACCGGGCTATCCCTATCGTGGCCAGATTGTCCTCTCCCTGATCAAGGCCAGACCCCCTTCCTCCTCTCGACCACGGTCAGACTCCCCCACCCCAATCACAGCCAGACCCCCCCTCCCCTAATCATGGCCAGATTCCTCTCTCCCCGATCACAGCCAGACCCCCCTCTCCCCCGATCACGGCCAGACCCCCCTCCCCCCGATCACGGCCAGATCCCCCTCCCCCCGATCACGGCCAGATCCCCCTCTCCCCCGATCACGGCCAGACCCCCCTCTCCCCCGATCACGGCCAGACCCCCCTCCCCCCGATCACAGCCAGACCCCCCTCCCCCCGATCACAGCCAGACCCCCCTCCCCCCGATCACGGCCAGACCCCCCTCCCCCTGATCACGGCCAGACCCCCCCTCCCCCACCCCGATCATGGCCAGACCCCTCCCCCAGTAACTTCCCGGGACCATTCCCATTGGTCCCCAGCTGCCGCTTATTTGCGCTCCCACCCCACTGGTCAGACTGTCAATCTGGCCGGCTGTCAGGCGGAAATCTACAGCAGATTATTTAAATGAGGCCCTACCTTTAGGATCACGTCCTGGGCCTTGCCGGGTTTTCCCCGTGCTACCCTGCTCCTCCGCACACTCCCGCCTCCGTGTGAACATCGGGGCCATTCTCTCAGAACCATACATTTCAAAATCAAAATTTGTTCCTAGGTTTCTGTTAGTGATGTCGGTATATCCACTAATATCTCTCTTACAGATACATTACTCCTTCGTTCTGTTATAAGAATAAAAATATACAGCTTCACTGTTAAATTATCATTTTCTGTGTGGATTTACAATCATTGGCCTTATGAAATAGTTTTTAAATGAAAAAGTGACTTATTTTATTGTTTCCTATCTGAAAAGTAAATACCACTTCACATATCTCACATATCTCCTCTCTCTCTCTCTCTCCCTCCATAAATTTCAGTCCTAACATTTCCCCAATCTTATGCTGGACATGTACATTGGATGCTAGGATTATCTCGGGAACTTAGAGCACAATGTGTCATTTATGTTATCGATTCTGGGGTCTTTGTCAATTTTTACACTGAAGTTAACACAATATGCACACCTACTATCTGAGGTAGGTTGTGCTCTTTTCAAAGTCAGGGGTAGCACTGAGCGCTTGGATCTAAACTAGAGGTTGGAAAATACAATGATGTTAAATGACAAATGCTCATTTAATTTTGATGATGTTCCAATGTCTGTTATTTTAACAAAGGTTGAAGAAACAGGATACAGTTGTGATGAGAGACTAAAAACTGGGGCTGAATTAATTGGAGTGGAGAAGATTAAATGGGAAATATAGAAGTGGTCAAAATTATGAAAAGATTTGAGAGGATAAAGGGTAAAAGATTGATCAACCAGTGAAAATAATCAGAAACAAGAAAACATTGGGAGGTAATTTTAACCCCAAAGAACAGGCGGGCTGCGGTCGGGTGGAATGTAAAAATTATATTTTTTTGAAGTGGGATCGCAAACCGGCTCCAATGCACCCACTTCCAGATTTAACCCAGGCATGTTTGGTGCGCACACATCCAAAACCCAGAAGTCCCATCCCCACTTAATGACAGTGGGCATATTGTTAAAGGGGCAATGTACCTCATTGCTATAGTTGAGGCATCTAATTTTTTGTGCATTAAAAAGGTAAAATGAATTTAACCTTACCTGTATGGGTTTCTCTTCGCTTCCGATTCTCATCAGATGAAAGCATGCGAGAAGGGCTGGATCCAGGAGATGAGTGCCTTTATTTCATTGCTTATGGGCCCAGAGGAACAGGAGTGTGTAATCCAGGCCCAACAAGCTCACTTGGTGCAATTGGACCCATGTGATCACTGCCCCCCCCCCCACAGATGGTCGATCACCCCTGTTGGTGGCTGGCCGGTGGTCGCATGGGGAACCCAGAATTACTAATACTTACCTTTAATTGAGTTGCGATCACAGAATGGACTCACTTGGCTTCTGGATTTCCTACATGAACATGCGCTGAGTTCCCGGCTCCAAGCTAAAATCATATCCACAGACTCAGAATTATTTCTAGAGCTTAAAGGCAGAAGTTTGAAAGAATTTATTTTAATGCACAGGGTTATTATAATATGGAATTCTTAATAGCATTGGTTATTGAACCTGAATGAGTAATGATATCAGAGCGGGAACCAGAAACACCAACACCAACTCAGGCACAAAGAGCCAAATGGGCTCCTCTTGTCTTGACATTTCTATGATTCCATGAAAAATAATGTGGGGCCTGAGCAGCAAGAGTTCAAAGATGAAGTTAATAGTCAGTTAAAAGAAAGATTTGCACAGTCCCTTCTCATGTCTGTCAGAAATGTCTCAGAGCACTTCACATCCTTTCAAGTGCAGTGATTGTTGTTAAGTAGGGGAATGTTGAAGCTATTTGTCATGTAGTAAGATCCCACAAACAGCAATTAATCTATAGAGAGATGTTAGTAGCATTAAACACATTCTGCCGGTACTTCACCCACTGATCAATGGCCTATAGTTTTGGATTGAGTTGCCTTGCAGCTGTAGTTTGGTTAACTGGTCTTGAGATAAAGTGGTAGATGATTTTATCTGCAATCGTATTGATATTTGTCTCCAGTTCAACTAACAATTCATCAATAAAGGCCAGTGAGACAATTCAATCAATCTTACTTTCATTATGTATCATTGCCATTGATAGTATTGGAGAAAAAAGAAGACTTTGCATTTCTATAGAGCCTTTCATGACCCTAGAATGTCCCAAAGGGCTTTACAGTCAATGAAGTACTTTTGAAGTATAATCACTGTTGTAATGTAAGAAAACAGCAGACAAACTGTTCGCAAAAATGAAAGTGCATTAAATTGGAGGCAACCTTTTCACATGGGTAGGGAATTGGTTAGGAGATAGGAGACAGAGAATAGGGATAATGGTTACGTACTCCAATTGGCAGGATATGACTAGTGGTGTTTCCCTGGGATCTGTACTGCGGCCTTATCTTTTCACTCAATAACTTAAATGAAGCATTAGACAGGTCTATGTTCAAGTTTGCTGACGAGACTAAGTTTGGTGGCACAGTAAGTAGTGTAGATGGGAGCAGAAAGTTGCAAAAGGACATTGATAGATTGAGTGGGCAAAACGGCAGCAGATGGAGTTCAACGTGGGGAAGTGTGACGTCGTCCACTTTGAACCTAAGAAAGATAGATCAGAGTATTTTCTAAATGGTGAGAAGCTAGGAACTGTGGATGAGCAGAGAGATTTAGGGGTCAATGTACAGAAATCACTAAAAACTAGTGGACATGCACAAAAAATAATTAAAAAGGCTAATGGAATACAAAGGGGTGGAAGTTATGTTGCAGAGCTTTGGTTAGACTCCATCTGGAGTATTGCGTTCAGTTCTGGGCACCGCACCTCAGGAAGGATATATTGGCCTTGGATGCAGACTGATAGCGGGGCTAAAAGGGTTAAATTAGGAGAACAAATTGCATAGACTAGGCTTGTATTCCCTTGAGTATAGAAGATTAAGGGGTGATCTAATCGAGGTGGTTAAGATGATTAAACTATTTCCTCTGGCAGGGGAGTCCAGAACACGGAAGCATAATATTAAAATTAGAGCTAAGCCTTTCAAGGATGATGTCAGGAAACAATTCTTCACACAAAGGGTAGTAGGAATCTGGAACTCTCTCCCCCAAAAAGCTGTTGAGGCTAGATCAATTTAAAATTTCAATACTGAGATTGATAGATTTTTGTTCGGTAATGTATTAAGGGATATGGCACCAAAGTGGGTAAATGGAGTTAAGGTACAGATCAGCCATGATCTAATTGAATGGTGGAACATGCTCGATGGGCTGAATGGCTTAATCCTATGTAACTATGCAGAGCAAGGTCCCACAAACAGCAATAGGATGAATGACCAGATAATCTGTTTTAGTAATATTGATTGAGGGATAAATGTTGGCTAGGCCACCAGGAGTACTCCCCCTGCTCCTCTTTGAATAGTGTCATGTTATTGTTTACATCCACTTGACAGCGCAGACAGGGCATTGGTTTAATGTCTCATTAGAAAGACAGCACCTCCAACTGTGCAGCACTCCCTTGGCACAGCACTGTGTCAGCCTGGATTATGTGTTCAAACCTCTGGAGTTGGGCTTGAACCCACAACCTTCTGACTCAGAGGTGAGAGCGTTACCACTGAGCCCAGGTTGGCACCTTGAAGGATGTTGAAGTTAGATAATAAATTGACTACAAGTTCTATTCATCTTCATTTCTGTTGAGAGGGGGAACAAAGCTAGATAACAAGCTAAGACACTGGAGCCTTTGCATTGCTGTGTGCTTTTACAGTCTTTTTGTAACATGCCAATCTTTTTAGCTGGCGAGGTTCAGGTCAATTAGGTGGAATTCAACCCCTATTATTGGGGTTGCTTAAACAGAGTCTTCCACAAAAAAGATGATTTGAAGTGGAAATATTCCAAGGGAGTTAAATTCGATAACCCCCGAATCCGGGTGCAGGGGTCGCGGTGTGTGATTAACCCACGCCCGGTCGTTCAGATGCGGGCAGCACATGAGAATCGTGCTGCTGGCATATCTCCATGATTGCTACAAGCAGCCAGCGCTGTTGAGCGGCTGCAAACATCAGCAGGGGGCCGATGTGGGGCGTGGCCAGCACTGCTTAAAGGCAGCCTGCACCTCTTAAAGGGGAGGTGCACTGTCAATGCAATCGGTGGAGGAAGACAAGTGGAATGGCTGGACATGCAAGATAACGTGCATCGAGGTTCTCCAATGACGCACTGGAGGCCATGATGGAGGAGGCGGATGCACAGAGGGCCAATCTGTACCTATAGGGCAGCAGTCGACCCTCCAGATATCAACTGCGGAGGCAGTGGGAGCAAATGTCCCTGAAGGTGAGTACCAGGAGCATTGCACTCACGCACATGGATGCAGTGCAGGAAAAAGTTCAATGATTTGACACGAATGGTCAAGGTGAGTGAATGCAAGTGTCAAGTGGCACATCCTACCAACCACAACACTGCTCCACGCACAACAACCCCGTCACCCACCCACCAACAAATGCTTCCCATCTGTACACAATACTGCATTTCGGATGCTGCATCTCACCCTCACATAGTACCACTCTTGCAATCCACGCACCCATAATTCACAGGTCACAAACACTGGCAGCTATTCGACCATGACGGGCACATCACCCAAATATCATGTAGGACACTCGCTGACACACTTCCCTCTGCCTTGCAGGAAAAGGTTGCGCATAACAGTCGGCAGCAGGAAAGAATGGACGGAAGACAGTCACACCTACACGTCCTCATCCCCATGGATGAGACCGTGCTGCGGATCATTGGGCGGGCCATCGCTGCGGCCGTGACCACTGGCGGTGCTGGAGGTATCGAAGAGGTGGGGGGGGGGGGTCTCTGCATACCTAATCCTCCTTCTCGTTTCCCACATCTCCCTCATCCCACAATCTTTTCTTACTCACGTGCTGAAGATGGTGTCAGCTCACATATCTTACTTTCTCCTCTCCCCGCTCCACAACTCAACTCGTCTCCCTTTGTCATTGCAGATACCCAAGAACTGGAGCCGGCACCGTCCGAGGAGGAGGAGGAGGAGGAGGAGGAGGAGGACACTGACACTGAAGACACACCGTCAATTGTTCTGACACCCGCTTCTGCCAGCTCAGATACTGACACTGTGTGTCCTTTAGGTTAGAGGAGGGATCTGCACATGGTGAGATACCGGGCACAAGTGCGCAGGAGCCGATACCACAGGTGTCAGCTCGTCGGAGAGCAAGGTCACTCACTAGTTCTTCTGCCGAGGAGTCAGATGATGACTTTGATGGGCCAGGCTACAGAAGACGGCTGATGGGCGTACACCAACAAATGCTTGGGGCACTGGAAAGCCTGCCAGAAAGCCTGCAGACAATGAGAAGGGGCATGGAGGAGTCCAGCTCCAACTTGGCACAGGGCTTTGTACAGAGCTTGGAGCCCATCCTTTCCAACATGGAACAGGTGGTCACCTCCATCAACACACCTGTGGAACCCACCATGATGCAGTGTCTGATGACTGATATCACAGCTGCCATTGCAGCACAAACAGCATCCACTGCAGCAGAAACAGATACCATCAAAGGTCTGTATGCTTCATTTGGAGCTCAGACTGCCGCCTTGAAAGCTCAGACTGCTGCAATCGTGGTTCTGGGTTCCATTCTGGAACGGGACTACCAGGGCGTCACAGCACTCCAGCAATCTGTTCTCCAACAGATCACAGGATTGCTGAGATGCCGCCCCGGGAGAGTGGCAGTGGTGCCATGACAGTCGAACCTGCTGTCCTCTCTCGGGATGACAGCATTCCTGCTCCCACCCCTGCCACTCCGCCAGTACCCTTGCTGTTGCCCGTCAGCCAGCCAGGCCAGACTGCTGCAGCACCACGTCAAGATGGTGCAGTCTGAAGCCGGGGCCACCTGGCTTAGAGCTGCTTGAGGTCATCCTCCAAGGCCATCTGCACTCTCCTCAATTGAAGGTCAGCTGCCTCCCACCACCCAAGTTCCAGCCACTGGGGATGGACCTCGTAGGAGCACTAGAAAAGGAAAAGGCACACGAGCGACAGGCACTGAGGGAATGCACAAGGGTGAAAAGTGTAATGTTGTATACATGATTTCATGTGTAAGTTTATAAATTTGTATTTGACGTCACAGTTGGTGGTGGTTTTTATTTATGCGATGAGCTGCAGGAGGAAGCAATGTGTAATCATGAGGAGGACGATTGGATGGTCATGTGAGAGGAAAAGTGAGGAGTGTAGGACTGTTGGTGACTTGGGAGGTGTCGTTGAGGTTACTGATATCGCTCATGAATAAGATGAGCACGCAGAGCCCTGGCAGACAGGGCCCGTGCACCTTGTTGCCTCCTTGCCTCTTCCTCCACTTCCTCCTCCGTCTCCTCCTCCTCCTCCTCTTCCTCTGCCTCTGGCTCAGGCTCAGGGTCTTGCGGATAGGCGGTGGCAAGGGCTGTCCTCTCATAAGGGTGAGGTTGTGCAGCATACAATGATGAAACTTAATACCCGCTCAGCGGAATACTGAAGGGCTCCTCCAGAACGGTCCAGGCAGCGGAAGCGTTTCTTTAGGATGCCTATGGTGTAGGCCTGTTCTGCACGTGTGCATGCGTTCCTGACCAGAGTCATGAGCCACCTCATGAGGGGATATCCTTTGTCGCCCAGTAGGCAGCCTTTGACTTGCCGTGCCGGTTGAAATATAGGTGGGACATTGGACTGCCGCATAATGAAGGCGACATGACTGCTGCCAGGGTAGCGGGCATTGACCTGCATGATGCTCTGTGTGTGGCCACATATCAGCTGAACATTGAGGGAATGGAACCCCTTTCCGTTCATGAAGATGGCTGAGTTGGGATGTGGAACATGCATGGCAATAGGTGTGCAGTCAATGGCACCCTGCACCATTCGGAAGCCTGCAATGCATGCAAACCCTCGTGCTCGCTCATTCTGCTCCTCTCTGTCAAGAGGGAATGTTATGAATCTGTTGTGCAGCTCATACAGTGCCTCTGTTGCCTCCCTTATGCAGCAGTGCACTGCAAACTGCGGGATGTTTCACATATCGCCACCAGCGGCCTGAAAGGATTCAGAGCCGTAAAATTTCAGCACCACGGTTACCTTCGCAGTGACAGGCAATGCTGTCCTTGGCCTGCTCTGAGGCTGCAGTTGTGGCTGCTGCAGTTGACAAATCTCCGTCACGAACTCTTTCATGAACTGCAGCCGTTGGATGCATTGATCTTCGCTCAAGATGAGGTAAGAGAATGGGTCCCTGAAGGACTTCATTGAATATGGCCTCCTGCTCAGTACCCTGTGCCTCCTCCTCCTCCTCCCTCTCCTCGCAGTCCTGGTCTGCGTGGCCTATCTGCATTTTCCCAGTCATGTTCAATGCCCAGTGGGAGCCCTGGCAGGCCACCTATGGTTGGCAGAAATCTTGTTCAGCAAACTGTTGTAATTGTGACCAACTGTAATGCAGGATCTGCCAGACCACTCTCTATATAATATTGCAGCTTTCTCCAAATATAGGAAGCTTCAACAAACACATACAAGTGCATCAACAGCCAGAAGCAATGATCCAGCAACTAACCTGCAACACCTGCTTGATCCCTTTAAATAGCACTGGTGGGGGATCCTCCATGTTGTCTACGACCTGTTCAGCTATGCATTAGCTGGAGCTTTGAGCTCCAAAATCGTATCTGTCTCTTTAAATCAGCGTCACACACTGATCTAATGCATATTCTCCTTACTTTACATGCTCCCGGCATTCGTTATCTGCGCGTGTGCCAAGATGGCGTCTGCCGCACATCGCAATAGAAGCGTGCATGCACATTCAGGACATCATTTTGGGTCCTTAGATGGCCGCGCAGTGCCTACAAAATGGGTGCCATACGGTCCAATTTATGGCCTTAAATGTTTTAAGACAAGTAATGACCAAATTATGAGAAAACAGAGTTTCATTACATTACAATGATGCACTGATTGATTGGAGACACTGGGGGTGACCTTGGTTTTTAATCTCCAAATAACAGTGTAGCAATGGTGATTTGCAGCCACAGTGGAACACTAACATTTTACAGCTACACCACTGTTTGGACCACATAAAATAAAAATCAATTGAGACCATTATCATTAGACTTCATGGCAACCTGGTTATCTGAGCTTCACTTCCAGGTGTTCTTCACTTAATGCATTTTATGTCAGTTTGCTGCAGGGAAAGTTCTCCGTCCAACTCGAGACATATTCAGACAGTTAATTTTAATCAATCAGGTTAGATGAATGAGTTTTATTCTAACCAGAGGGGTTTCAATAATCATCATCAATCTTGAGAGATAGTTGATAATTGCTTAAATGATTACAATAATGATTATTATGAGTATGAATGGAATTCAAACTATCCAAACTGATTTGTGTCATGTGAAGGTCTATTGGGTTGAATTGAAACATATAAAATTCTGAGACGGATTGACAGGGTAGATGCTGAGAGGCTGTTTCCCCTGGCTGGAAGTAGGGGGCATGGTCTCAGGATAAGGAGTTGGCCATTTACGACTGAGATGAGGAGGAATTTCTTCACTCAGAGGGTTGTGAATCTTTGGAATTCTCGACCCCAGAGGGTGGTGGATGCTCAGTTATTGAATATATTCAAGGCTGAGATCGATAGATTTTTGGACTCTAAGGGAATCAAGGATATGGGGATCGGGCGGGAAAGTGGAGTTGAGGTCGAAGATCAGCCATGATCTTATTGACTGGCAAAGCAGGCTCGGGGGTTGGGGGGTGGTGCAGTATGGTCTAATCCTGCCCCTATTTCTTATGTTCTTATGTTTATATGAATGGTGCCATTGAATATTTAGATAGACTAAAATTCATGAGTGCAGAAATAGTGCAATTGGACCAACTGGTGCATGTTAGAACTGAATCTGCACACAAAGCAATGATAAATATATTTAAAATCCATGCTGTATGTTTCAATTAAATTTTTTAAGTGTTAATGTAAAATTGTTACATATTGAGCAATTTATTTTTATATGTTAAGATCTTTCAACCTTACCTTATAGCTCAGATGCCTTAAACTAGCTCTCAGTGTGGTTGCCTTTTGCTGCCCTGTTTTCAGTGTCTCGATATCCTTCAGGTGCCATGTCAGCTAAAAGTGCAAACAGTATTTCAGGTGTGGCGAAGCCTTGTACAGAATTGATATCACCATCTGGAATTGTGCATCTGGTTATCTTTCCCTTACTGCTGCCACACATACGTTATTAGTTTCAGTGAGCTATCTATACATACACTCAGATCCCTCTACTGTGTTGTGTCCAATGATCTAGAGGCATTTAGTTTATACTTCCACTGTTTATTTATTTTGCCTAGTCTCATACCTTCCATTTCTCACGTTAAATGCTATTTTCAGCTCACTTTCACAACCTCTGCTTTGTATCTGTATTTGTTTGCCTCTTCCCTACTATTTGAAACCCTCTCCCCTCAATTGGTTATCATCTGCAGACTGAGAAGTTTGCCTTCTGTCCGCAGATCCAAATCAATTTTATACACTGTAAACAGCAATGGTCCCCAAATTGACCCAGCCTGAGACCCTTTACTTAAACTCTATTCACAACCACCATTTACTTTTTCTGGTTCAGCCAAAGTTCAGTCCAAAAGTAAAAGTGAACCTGTACAATAGTTTTGCAGTTTTTATTCCATGACAGATGACTAATATGATAAGAAATCTTTTACATCAGTGGATTAAAAGCACAATTTTTAGAGTGAGAGTGGCTTCAATTCATATCAGTAAAACGGCAAATGCAGAATCATTCTATGGCATACATCACTCATGCCACGTCCGACAGTACGTTGATGCAGTAAAATCAGTGCCATTAAAGGCAAGGTGAATTTGAAGACTTTTGTCATTATGTCATCCAGCCATGTGAGGTTTTTTTTTTAGTAGGACTGAGTCTCTTTGATGCAATTAGGATCTTTGAGCATTACAACATTCTCCTTTCTCCATCCTTTGTGGAAGTTAATGTAGTTCCTACAGTTCAGTAGCAGTTAGTTTTAGAAATGTTACTGTATTTCTCAATTAATGTTCACCTTTATCCTTCCAGAATTCGGAATAGGTAATGTCATCTCAGTTCTGAATAAAGAACATAAGAACATAAGAAATAGGAGCAGGAGTAGGCCATCCGACCCCTCGAGCCTTCTCCGCCATTCAACAAGATCATGGCTGATCTTCTACCTCAACACCATTTTTCTGCACCATCCCTCTATCCCTTGATGCCTTTAATATCTAGAAATCTATCAATCTCTGTTTTGAATGTACTCAATGACTGAGCCTCCACAGCCCTCTGGGGTAGAGAATTCCAAAGATTCACCACCCTCTGAGTGAAGAAATGTTTCTTCATCTCAGTCCTAAATGGCCTACCCCTTATTCTGAGACTGTGACCCCTGGTTCTAGACTCCTCAGCCAGGGAAGATATCCTCCTTGTATCTACCCTGTTGAGTCCTGTAAGAATTTTGTAAGTTTCAATGAGATCACCTCTCATTCTTCTAAACTCTAGAGAATACGGTCTAGTCTACTCAATCTCTCCTCATATGACAATCCCGCCATCCCAGGAATTAGTCTGGTGAACCTTCGTTGCACTCCCTCTATGTCAAGTATATCCTTTCTTAGGTAAGGAGGCCTAATCTTACATAGGCATTGAAATATTGGGAGAGCAAAATGGAGTAAGGAAGTTAGCAGTAGAATAACATTTCTGGCACTCTAGAAAGCCAAGGTAAGGTGAACCACAGGAAATTTGAGTCTTCAAATATGGATAAGTGAGCCACCAAGTTCCAGTAACAAACCAGGAAAGACTCTTGTTGGAACTTCCTTGATGGTTCTTTTGTCCACATTTATAATTAAATCAGCGGATTCAAATTTCCTGTGTTCTCGGGTGCTGTGTTGCCTCAACTGAAATGCCAAGGTACCCAAGTGGGCCGATAGCTGGCAAGTGCCAGCAATGAGCCAATATTTTTCCTCAACAAGGCAGGTAAATACCAACAATGGGACCACCTTGATGAGTGAGGCAACCATCTTAAATTGGAGTATCATTGCACCCCCATTATTCACATGGGGGCAGCAGTAGTTTGCCCTGTCAGCACCTATGGCATCTTTTCATTTGAGAATGATTTAACCAAAATAAGGATTCAAATTGAGAGAAACATGGTTATCTCTGACTTTCTTAAGACTATATTGTTAGCAGTAAGTCAAGCAGCTGTTTTCCAGTGACTGCACTGATTTCTGTTTGAGTATAAGTGAAAACATTTACTGTCACATAATTGTCTAAAGGGCCTTAATGCCCCCAAGACAGATTATCACCTTTACTTCTTTTACCAGCATTTTTATGCAAAAGTTCAGCAGCACAAGTTGAGTTTTAACGATAAGATTGATATCAGCCTTTTCATGCAGCAAATAACACAGAATGGTGGAAAATGAATATGAACACAAAAATCCAGGACTATCCAACTCTGGGGCCCTGATATTTACGGGGAGGTGGGGACGGTGCTGGGGAGGCTGAAAACGGCCAAGGAACCCAGCAAGGCCGGGGATGCAGATGTCCTGCCGAACTTAACTATCATTTTTTTTGTTTTGCCTCCCGCACGGCCAAATTGACAGCCTGGCCGGCAGCTGGGAGGGAGGACTAGTGGCAGGAGGCTGCAGCTGGGAACCCTTTTGGACGGTCTCCAGCAATCGGGAGGGCAGAAGGTCTGCAATCGCGGCAGGGGGGAGAGAGGGGCCATCATAGCCACCTCTCCACAGCGGGACACTCGAACGCCATGTTACCAGCCACCGTAAAAAAGGCAGGTGGGCGTGATGAGATCGTGTTCCCCATATTAAAGTCTTTAAACCACCCCCCCCCCACCACCTGACCCTCTCCCACCCATCGTGGGGTTGTTAATATCGAGGCCTGGATCTCTGGATTAATGCTGCATTCAGCGATTTCCAACACTTTCTAAATGACAATTTTAAACTTTCAATTATCGCAAAGAGGCTGTGAGGGATATAAACAGGTTAAGTGATTGGGCAAGAAGGTGGCAGATGGAGTATAATGTGGGGAAATGTGAAATTATCCACTTTAGTAGGAAACATAGAAAAGCAGAATATTTTTTAAAAGATGAAAGACCAATAAATGTTGGTATTCAGAGGGATTAGGGTGTCCTTGTGTATGAATCACATAAAGTTAACATGCAGGTACAGCAAGCAATCAGGAAAGCAAATATTATGTTAGCCTCTATTGCAAGGGGGTTGGAGTATAAGAGTAAGGAAGGCAATTATATAGGGCTTTGATGAGACAACATCGTGATAGCAATAGTGATAGGGGACCCAATAGTTAGGGGAACAGACAGGCGTTTCTGCGGCCGCAGATGTGTAAGATTCTCAAAATTCACAGAACCCCCAAAACTCGGAGAAAACCCCTAAAGAAATTCACTTTTTCCCTGAGTATGGAAAAACTTTGGCCATTGACTGAAATCCTAAGATGGAAGGAAAGGTGAGAGGTCACCAGATGAATCCACAACACACACGTGGAAGGTGGGAGAATTACTGCTTCAGACATGTCTCTGTTTTAATGCAAAACCGACAGCAGGGGGTCGACACTCAGCAGTAATTCGAAAGGCAGTCGGCCATTGAAAGAGGTAACTGCTCCAGACATGGTGGGGCCATGTCTTTGTTTTAAGCAACACCTAGGACGTTGGATACAAAAGGAAGCCTTGTGTGACAAGCTCTAAAAAATCGGAATTAACAATGACACCATCGGAAGAAGCAATTGCAACATGATGAGGGACCATCAAAAAGCCATCAAAGATTCTTAAGGACTTTGTAAGAACTGTTTAAACAGAAATGAAGTGCCTTTTTTTAAAAAAAAGGTGACGAAGACCATTGTAAGAGAGGGATACACAAGTGGAAACTCAAAACCTCTCTCTCTCTCTCTCTCTCTCTGGCTTGCTGGCTTTGCTGGGCTGCTTGTGTTGGTTCTGACTGGAAGGAAGAGCAGCTTCCAGAGAACAACAAGGAAAGGAATTCTACAGAGAAGATCAGCAGCTCTAGAAGCAGGCCGACACACAAGAAGAAACCAGATCAACAGCCCCAGTGACCATCGGACACCTCGCGGCAACAAGGGCCTTACGAAACAACCGACCGAATATTGCCACCAACCAACCGGGTAATATTGGGCCACCGCAACCAAAGAAAACCAACTCGGGAGAAAACCGAAGATCCGCAAAGTTTCCACTCTACAATCTATTTCTGACTTACCTCTGGATGAATTAGTGTCAAAGATTCGTTTGGTGAGCATTATCTCTGGCCCTTTAGAGTCCAACTTAGCTAGTACAGTGGGATTGGGAGGGGTGAGGTATCTTTCTACGGTAATTTCTCTCATGTGTACCGAAGTGTTCCCCATTTTATTAGAGTGTTAAGATTGTTGTGTTGTATTTCCTCTCTTGAATAAAGGTCAAAGTTCTTGCACCAAAACCAGTTGTCTGCTGCACTTTGTCACAACCCCCAAATAAGTCCAAGGTCTAGAACCCAGGGAGTGGGAGCGATTCGGACCGCTCAGAAGTCAGAGGCGAAGCTGCAACACACCACCACCCACTACAGACGTGATTCCAGGATGGTATGTTGCCTCCCCTGGTGCCAGGGTCAAGGATATCACTGAGCGGCTGCAGAACATTCTGAAGGGGGAGGGTGAACAGCCAGAGGTCGTGGTCCAAATCAGTACCAACGACATTTGCGGAAAAAGGAATGAGGTCCTGCAGGAAGAGTTCAGGGAGTTAGGAAAGAGATTAACAATCGGGACCTCAGAGGTCGTAATCCCAGGATTACTCCCGGTGCCAAGCGCTAGTGAGTATAGAAATAGGAGGATAGAGCAGATGAATGCGTGGCTGGAGACATGGTGCAGGAGGGAAGGCTTTAGATTCCTGGGGCATTGGGACTAGTTCTGGGGGAAGTGAGCCCTGCACAGGCCGAACGGGTTGCAGCTCAACAGAGCTGGGACCAATGTCCTTGCGGGGAGGTTCGCTAGTTCTGTGGGGGAGGGTTTAAACTAATTTGGCAGCGGGTTGGGCACCAGGATGTAGCATTGGAAAGGAGAAATAAGGTGCACAAAGGATTGGGAGAGACAGATAACACTAGAATAAGAAATAATACGGTATTATATGGGATCAGACTAAGAGAAGGTCTAAGAAAGGTTTACAGTGCATGTATCTAAATGCACGAAGCGTAGTAAACAAGGTTGATGAGCTGCAGGCACAATTAGCCACATGGGAATATGATGTTGTGGCTGTAATGGAGACCTGGCTCAACATAGGGCAGGATTGGGTACTGAATATTCCTGGATACAAGATTCTGGCCCGTCGGAACTGTCGACTCATCGATCGACAGTTCCGACGGGCCACAGCAAAAAATCGCATAGACCTCCTCAGGAGACTAACACGGGACGCAACCAACAGAGTACCCTTTGTCGTCCAGTACTTCCCCGGAGCAGAGAAACTACTCCATGTTCTCCGCAGCCTACAACATGTCATCAATGACGACGAACACCTCGCTATGGCCATCCCCACACCTCCACTACTCGCCTTTAAACAGCCACCCAACCTCAAACAGACCATCGTTCGCAGCAAATTACCTAGCTTTCAAGAGAACAGCGTCCACGACACCACACAACCCTGCCACGGTAACCTCTGTAAGACATGCCAGATCATCGACACAGATACCACCATCACACGAGAGGACACCACCCACCAGGTGCATGGTTCATACTCCTGTGACTCGGCCAACGTTGTCTACCTCATACGTTGCAGGAAAGGATGCCCCAGAGCATGGTACATTGGCGAGACCATGCAGACGCTGCGACAACGGATGAACGGACACCGCGCAACAATCGCCAGACAGGAGGGTTCCCTCCCAGTCGGGGAACACTTCAGCAGTCATGGACATTCATCCACCGACCTTCGGGTAAGCGTACTCCAAGGCGGCCTTCGAGACACACGACAACGCAAAATCGTCGAGCAGAAATTGATAGCCAAGTTCCGCACCCATGAGGACGGCCTCAACCGGGATCTTGGGTTCATGTCACGCTACACGTTACCCCACCAGCGAACAAATGTTATCTGTTTTTAATATAACGGGTCAGTTGCTGTCTTTTCTATGTTTCTACCTCTCTATCTCTGTTTTTTTTTGTTTGTTGTTTTTTTTTGGTGATTTGTATATTCTGAGACCTTGCAGGTAACACCTGTCTGTCTGCACACTGATTGCCTTGGCAACGGGCAGTTGAAAAAACTGTCTGTAATCACCAAGCATTGTTCTGTGAATTATAAATGCGATTTCATTTCGAGGATTTCATTTCGTTCACCTGAGGAAGGAGGAAGCCTCCGAAAGCTTGTGAATTTAAAATAAAATTGCTGGACTATAACTTGGTGTTGTAAAATTGTTTACAATTGTCAACCCCAGTCGCATCTCCACATCATGGATACAAGATGTTCAGGAAAGACAGGAAAGGAAAGAAAGGAGGGTGGGGGAGGGGAGGCGTGGTGGCAGTATTAATCAAGGATAATATTGCAGTGCTGGAGAGAGAGGATGTCCTGGAGAGGTCAAAGACAGAATCTATTTGGTTAGAGTTAAGAAACAATAGAGGTGCCATTACACAACTGGGTATACTCTATTGGCCACCAACTAGTGAGAAGGAGATAGATGAGCAAATTTGCAGGGAAATTGCAGAGATGGGCAACAATCATAGAATAGTGATAATGGGGGACTTCAACTATCCTAATATAGACTGGGATATATTATATATTATATTATATAATAGTGTAAAGGGCAAAGGGGGGAGGAATTTTTGAAGTGTGTTCAGGAGAACTTTCTTGACTAGTACGTTTCTGGCCCAACGAGGAAGGAGGCATTGCTGGATCTGGTTCTGGGAAATGAGGTGGGCCAAGTGGAGCAAGTGTCAGTGGGGGAACATTTAGGGAACAGCGATCATAGTATCATCAGGTTTAGATGAGCTATGGAAAATGACAAGGGCCACTGTAAAATAAAAATACTCAATTGGAGGAGGGCCAAATTCAATGGGATGAGAACAGGTCTGGCCCGCGTAAATTGGAATCAAAGATTGGCAGGCAAAACTGTAATTGAAAAATGGGCAGCCTTTAAAGTGGAGATGGTTCAGGTACAGTCTAGATACATTCCCACAAGGGAGAAAGGTAGGGCAACTAAAGCCAGAGCCCCCTGGGTGACAAGAGAAGTAGAGTGTAAAATGAAGCAGAAAAAAGGGGCATATGACAGATGTCAGGTTGATAATAAGTGAGAACTAGGCAGAATATAGAATGTTCAGAGGGGAAGCAAAAAAGGAAATAAAAGAGGCAAAAAGAGATTATGAGAATAGTCTGGCGGCTAAAATAAAAGTAATCCAAAAGTTTTCTATCGGAATGTAAACAGTAAACGGGTAGTAAGAGGAGGGGTAGAACCAATTAGGAACAAAAAGGAGATCTACGGATGGAGGAAGAGGGTATGGCTGAGGTACTAAATAAGTTCTTTGTACCTGTCTTTACCAAGGAAGAAGATGCTGCCAAAGTCACAGTAAGTGAAGAGGTAGTTGAGATACTGGATGGGCTAAAAATTGATAAAGAGGAGATACTAAATAGGCTAGCTGTACTTAAAGTAGTTAAGTCAGCCAGTCCGGATGGGATGAATCCTAGGTTGCTGAGGGAAGTAAAGGTGGAAATTGCGGAGGTACTGGCCATAATCTTCCTGACTTGGAAATATATCGCCGTTCCTTCATCGTCACTGGGTCAAAATCCTGGAACTCCCTACCTAACAGCACTGTGGGAGAACCTTTATCATACGCACTGCAGCAGTTCAAGATGGTGGTTCATCACCACCTTTTCAAGGGCAATTAGGGATGGGCAATAAATGCTGGCCATGCCATCGACGCCTACATCCCATGAATGAATTAAAAGAATCATCCTTAGTTACGGGGATGGTGCCCGAGAACTGGAGAATTGCAAATGTTCAAAAAAGGGTGTAAAAATAAATCCAGCAACTACAGGCCAGTCAGTTTAACCTCAGTTGTGGGGTAACTTTTGTGATAATCTGGAACAAAATTAACAGTCACTTGGACAAGTGTGGATTAATTAAGGAAAGCCAGCACAGATTTGTTAAAGACAAATCATGTTTAACCAATTTGGTTGACTTTTTTGATGAGGTAACAGAGAGGGTCGATGACGGCAATATTGTTGATGTGGTGTATATCGACTTCCAAAAGGCATTTGATAAAGTGGCGCATAATAAGCTTGTTATCAAATTTGAAGCCCATAGAATAAAGGATGCAGTAGCAGCATGGTTACGAAATTGGCTAAGTGATAGGAAACAAAGACTAGTGGTGAACGGTTGTTTTTTGGACTGGAGGGAGGTGTACAGTGGTATTCCCCAGGGGTTGGTACGAGGACCATTGCTTTTTTGATGTATATCAATGACTTGGAATTGAGTGTACAGAGCACAATTTCAAAATTTGCAGATGACACAAAACTTGGAAGTGTAGTGAACAGTGAGGAGGATAGTGATAGACTTCAAGAGGACATAGACAGGCTGGTGGAATAGGCAGACATGTGGCAGATGAAATTCAACGCAGAAAAGTGTGAAATGATACATTTTGGTAGGAAAACCGAGGAGAGGCAATATAAACTGAAGGGTACAATTCTGAAAGGGGTGCAGGAACAGAAAGATCTGGGGGTATATGTGCACAAATCATTGAAGGTGGCAGGGCAGGTTAAGAAAGCATACGGGGTCCTGGGCTTTATAAATGGAAGCCTCCGAAAGCTTGTGAATTTAAAATAAAATTGCTGGACTATAACTTGGTGTTGTAAAATTGTTTACAATTGTCAACCCCAGTCCATCACCGGCATCTCCACATCATTTATAAATGGAGGCATAGAGTACAAAAGCAAGGAGGTGATGATGAACCTATATCAAACACTGGTTTGGCCACACCTAGAGTATGCATCCAGTTCTGGGCACCACGCTTTAGGAGGGATGTGAAGGCCTCAGAGAGTGTGCAGAAGAGATTTACTAGAATGAATCCAGGGATGAAGGACTTCAGTTACGTGCATAGACTGGAGAAGCTGGGATTGTTCTCCTTAGAGCAGAGAAGGTTGAGAGGAGATTTGATAGAGGTATTCAAAATCATGAAGGGTCTGGACAGTGTAGATAGAGAGAAACTGTTCCTATTGGCTGAGGGCTCAAGAACCAGAGGACACAGATTTAAGGTGATTGGCAAAAGAGCCAAAGGTGACATGATTAAAAACTTTTTTACACAGCGAGTATTTGTGATCTGGAATGCACAGCCTGATGGGGTGGTGGAGGCAGATTCAATTATGGCTTTCAAAAGGGAACTGGATAAGAACTTGAAGGGAAAAAATTTGCAGGGCTATGGGGATAGGGCGGGGAAGTGGGATTAGCTGGATTGCTTTTGCAGAGAACCGGCATGGACTCGACGGGCTGAATGGCCTCCTTCCATGCTGTAACCATCCTACGATTCTTTGACACCTGGAGTACAGTAATAAAAAGAGAAAATGCTGACAAAAGTTCATCGACCTGAAACGTTAACTCTGTTTCTTTCTTCACAGATGCTGCCTGACTAGCTGAGCATTTCCAGCATTTTCTCTTTTTATTTCAGATTTTCAGCATCCGCAGTATTTTGCTTTTGACCTGGAGTACTGTGTACAGTTCTGGTCTCCTTATCTAAGGAAGGATATACTTGCCTTAGACCGGGTGCAACGAAGGTTCACTAGATTGATTCCTGGGATGAGAGGGTTGTCCTATGAGGAGAGATTGAATAGAATGGGCCTATATTCTGTGGAGTTTAGAGGAATGAGATGATCTCATTGAAACGTGTAAGTGACAGGGTAGATGCTGAGAGGCTATTTCCCCTCGCTGAAGCATCTAGAACTAGAGGGTCATAGTCTCAGGATAAGAGGTCGGCCATTGAGGACTGAGGTGAGGAAAAATATCTGCACTCAGAGGGTTGTGAATCTTTGGAATTCTCTACCTCAGAGGGCTGTAGATGCTCAGTCATTGAGTATATTCAAAACTGAGATCGATAGATTGTTGGACACTGAGGGAATCAAGGGATATGGGGGTAGGGCAGGAAAATGGAGTTGAGGTAGAAGATCAGTCATGATCTTATTGAATGGCAGAGTAGGCTCGAGGGGCCGTATGGCCTACTCCTGCTCCTATTTCTTATATTCTTACATACTCAGGCTTTAACCAAAGCCTCATTTATTATTACTTCAAGCCTTGATCCAACCCAATGCCCATCTATTTCCTCCTGATTGAGAAACTGTAAAAACTGAGAGGAAATACTTATTAACCATCATTGCTATTCCTTTACTCTAAATTACAAGACTCTAAGCAGTCCCATACCTATTTTGACAATCTTTCAACTTCTTACATATGCTTTTAAAAGCCCATGCTATTTTCCCTTAAATTGATTGCCAATGTTTTTTACTTCCTCTTATTTTTCCTAGTCTCCTACTTTGCTTTCTTTCTATACTTTTTTTGTATTTTTCGCCCTTCCCTTCTGTATTATCCCACCTATATCTATCATATGCTTACTTTTAAACCTCATCACTCTATTATTCAATGGCATCCCAACCTTTGATGCACCCTCCTTACTTTTTGTTGTAATGTATTTAACCTGTACGTAATTAAAGATTGAACAATTGAATCAATAGGTTCCAGTTACATTGAAAATCATATAATAAATAGCAATAATTGTAAACCTTATAAATTTTTGCCTGCATTTATCAAAATTGAAATTCAAAGTCATTGATATTTTTAGACATTAACGATCATTCTGAAGGGTTCAATTATGATTTAGATTTTGTAATCTGTATCATGGCCAAGATTCATTAAAATATGCAAGCGTCCATGTAGTTTGTGAAAGAAACAGCACAATGTAAATGTATACTTTTAAGAAATATTGTATGCAGTTCTGGGAACTCCATTAAAGGAAAATATTCGGGCCAAGGAAGGAGTACGGTGAAGATATACTAGAATGATACCACGAATGAGAGTTTCTAGTTATGCAAAAAAACAATTGAAGAATTGGAGCTTATTTCACTGAAACAGAGAAGGTTGAGAGAGGGATGTTATCGACTTTATTCAAAAATATGAAGGATTTTGAGAAGGTAAATAATGAAAGATTGTTTTCATTGATCGGCAAATTGGTAACGTGGGGGCATCACTAGAATAACGAATGGGGAATTTGGAAAGATTTTTTTCCGCAGACGGTTATTAGAAAATGGAATGTTTTACCAGAAGTAGTTATTGAGATCAAGACTATAAAATAATTTAAAGAGGAATTATATATGACATTAAATGTACAGCACAGAAACAGGCCATTCAGCTCCATGCCAACGTTTATGCTCCACTCAAGCCTCCTCCCACCCTACTTCATCTAACCTAATATAGGTTTTTGAAAAAGAATATTAAAAGATATGGGAAAAGAGCATGCAAATAATATCAGAGTAGATAGCTCTAGATAAAGAGCTAACACCAGCATAGGTACCCATTGCGCCCCTTTTAGCAATCTCCAAAGGGCCCATCAAGGCACCATTGCTGCCTTCTTATGAGCAGAAACCCCAAAAGTCCAATCCTTCCCTCTCACCAACCTTTCCACTCAGCACACCAGCTGAGAGATAATCTTGCCAACTTCCTTCCTGTCCCAATTACTCCATTTACCATTAGCCCCTTGGACTCTACCAGAGAACCAACAATCATCCCCCTTCTCCAAATTTCCCTCCAGGATGTCCATTCACTCATGTACAAGGCCCTTGCCATAGATGACTTTATTGTGGATGATTGCATAGACATCCTGCGTTTGACAGAAACTTGGCGGGAGGGTGGTAGCACCTTGCCCCTTACTGAAGCCTCCTTGCATAGCTGTTCTTTCTAACGTTTGCCCTGCCAAAATCACCACATTGAGACTTTCTCTTCCTTCAAACACCTCATCTTGTTCTACACCTCTGACCACTCCTTTAAAATCATCATAGTTTACCGTGCTTACAAACCCTACCCTGAGTTTCTCACCAAGATATCCTCCCTCCTATCCTCCCACTATGCACTGTGACTTTTCAACCTTGGTAGTTTCAATCTTCATCTCAACTCCCATTGTCCTCTCTCTGAAATCACTAACCTCCTCCTGTCTTCCTTAAACCTCGCCCTCCATATAAACTCTCTTACCCATACTCATGGCCATTGCTTGACCTTCCCATCTCCCTTGGCCTCTCTATTCCCATGGTCGCTAACATCGACAAGGCCATCTCCAGCCATTACCTCGTGTCCCTCACACCCACATCCCCCTTCCAACACCACTTCCTTCTTTGCCGTTCCTCTCCCCCAGAAACACTACCCCAAATCACTTACAAGTACATTTTCTAAATCCCTACTGCCTAACCTTTGGCCCTCCATTGCCCACAATACTTCTGCACTGCAGCTGTCGATCTGCTTAACCGCTCCCTCATGACCACCTTTGATGCCTTTGTTCCCAGCAATACCTTTACTCTCTCACATTCAGACCAACCCCCCAAGTCCAAGGGGTGTGTAGTTGAGCAGATGAGGAGCGCAACTGGTTTAGCCATCCATCACCAGATTTGGCAGAAGCACATCAATTGCTTTCGGGCCGCACTCTCCTCTGCCAAAATCACCTACTATTCCAGGATCACCATGGATAGCAAAGATAACTCTTGTCTTCTTTTCTAGCAATCGTCTCCTTAAACCTCTCTCCCCTGTACCCCTCCAGCAACAAGTGCAAGAAACTCATGGACTTCTTTATCACTAAGATTGAGAGCATCTGTTCAGTTGCATCTGCTACCCCTTGCCAACTAAGCCAAATCTCCTCCCAGGCTCCCCTTAGCCCTAGCTTTGAACCTGTGTTCTCTCCTATCTCCACTTATGCCATCTCTGAGCTCATCTTGTCCATGAGACCCACTCCTGCTCCCTTGACCCTGTTCCCACTAAATCACTGACCACACAACTTCCCTTCCTGACCCCCATGTTAGCTGACACTGTGAATGGTATCCTCCGCTCAGGTACTCTTCTTTTCACTTTCAAAACTACCATCATCTCCATCTTCTTCAAAAAACTCACCTTTGACTCTTCTGTCCTTGCAAACTACTGCCCATCTCCAACCTCCCTTTCCTCTCCAAAGTTCCCAAACCCATGCCTATCTTTTCTGCAACTTCATGTTCGAATCGTTCCAATCAGCTTTCCATTCCTGCCACAGCACTGAAATGGCCATAACCAAAATCACAAATTCCATCCTCCGTGACTGTGACCATGATGCATTATCCCTCTTCTTCTTCCTTGACCTCTCTGCAGCCTTTGACATGATGGACCACACCATCCAAATCCTTGTCTACGTTGTCCAACTCAGTGGAATTACCCTTGCTCAGATCCAATCATCTATCTGTTCATAGCCAGACCACCTCCAGAAATGGCTTATCTTCCAACCCCGAACTGTTACCTCCAGAGTCCCCCAAAGGTCTTTCTTGGCCCCGTCCACTTCCTTATCTACATGCTGCTCCTTGTTGACATCATCTGCAGACATCAAGTTAGCATTCACATGTACTCTGATGACATCCAACTCTACCTCTCCACTACCTCTCTTGACCTGTCCACTGTCTCTGCTTAGATGAGCTGCAATTTCCATTAGTTAAACATTGGGAAGACTGAAGCCTTCATATTCAGTTCCTTTCACGTAGTCCGTTTCTTTACCACTGATTCCATTCCCTTCCCAAGCCATTGTCTCAGGCTGAACCAGACTGTTCACAATCTCGACATGCTATTCCCCACGTTGAGCTTCAGACTCCATATCCTTTCCATCACAAAGACCACCTACTTCGTAACCCGTCTCAGCTCATCTGCTATTGAAACCCTTATCCACGTCTTTAACACCTCCAGACTTGGCTGTTCCAATGCTCTGCTTGCTGACCTCCCATTCTCCACCTTCTAAATTCAGTGCATCCAAAATTCTGTTGCCCAAATCCTATCCCACACTAAGTCCTGCTCACCCATCACCATTGTCCTTGCTGACATATATTGCATTCCAGCACCCCTGTGCTTAATTTTATATTCTCATCCTCAGTCTAAATCCCTTCATATCCTCCCCTGCCCTATCTTTGTAACCTCCTCCAGCCTTACAGCCCTTCCCAAACACTCTGCTCCTTTGACCCTGGCCTTTTGTGCATCCCCCTCTCTTCACCTCTCTATTGGCAGCCGTGCCTTCAGCCGTCTAGGCTCTAAGCTCTGGAATTCCCACCCTAAACTCTGCCCTCTTTCCACGTTCCTCGACTCTTTCAAGTCCCTTCTTAAAACCCACCTCTTTCTCCAAGCTTTTAGTCACCCCTCATAGTATCTCCTTCTTGTTTTGGCATCTATTTTTGTTTGATTGCTCCTATGTGAAGCACCTTGGGACATTTGTCTATGTTAAGGGTGCTATATAAATGCAAGTTGTTGTTGTTGATGTACCAAATACTGTGCAATAATTTCCATGGTTCTATAAATATCTTTTACAGTACAAAGAACAAAAATTCTAAGACTAGTAATTATTATAACTCTAGTTCAGGATTATAGATGGTCAGCAGTGTAATGTGCCAATTTACTATGAGTGAGAACAATTCGACCATGGCTCTCATGAGTTATTTCAGCAATTGTGAATGAAGCAGGAAACATTCCACTGTATAATCTTGCATACCATTTTCTGGAATACATGTGGAGTATTTTTTCCCAAGTATAATAGCAACAATATCTTTATTTTAATGATATACTCATATACGTATAGCTCAAAAGTATCCAGAAATGTTCAATATCACTGCTGTCAGCCTTGGTTTAGTGGTAGCACTCTCACCTTGGGGTTCAAATCTCACTCCAGAGACTTCAGCACATAATCTAACCTGAAACTTCAGTGCAGTACTGAGAGAGTACTGTACTATCGGAGATGCCGTCTTTCGGATGAGACATTAAATCAAGGTCTGTCTGCCCTCTTAGATGGACATCCAAGAAGAGCAAGGCAGTTCTCACCATGTCCTGACCAATATGTATCCCTCAACCGACGTAGCTAAAACAGTTTAATTGGTCATTCATCTCATTACTGTTTGTGGGACTTTGCTGTGTGAAAATTGGCTGCTAGTTTTCCATACATTACAACAGTAACTACATTTCAAAAAGTACTTCATTTGGGGCATCCTGAAGTCATGAAAGGCACAATTTAAATAGAAACATGCTTTTTCTATCTTCTATGTGTAATAAATCATATTTTCATCCAAATTGTGGAAACAATGTTAATGTTGACTTGTGAATTATTAGTTTGATCATTCAAACCAATAATTATTCTGTCAGTTTTAATTTAACAGTAATTGAAAGCCATTAGAACCCTTTCTACAGCTTCTGGATTGTTATCCTATTGCTTGCAATTCAGGAAGACTGTGAGCTGGATACAGTTTCTCATTTTGTTTCAGACTTTAATCAACTAGCCTACGTGGTTAGATCAATCAGATTTAATAGTTATTTTCATTTATCTTTGTTCTGTCATTGGTCCCATGGCATTAGCAGTGCACACAAAGTAATTGAATTTAGTTGAAATCAAATAAGAAGAAACTATTTTGCAGGGCATAATCAGTTTATCTGTAGCTGGGTTCTGTACTGAAAGCACAAGCTTGGTTTCTGTGTTTTTCAGTATGATGATATATTTTTGCTTCGTAGTGCAGATGAGGTTATTAGATGTGACACCAGTACCATTGGTGACCTTACAGGTATGTGAGCCACTAAACAGGATTCTTTAACTACCATTGTCTTTTGATTGTAGTCTCTTTTAGAAGCGATGAATGATTATGCGTTATCCCATTTCTATACAAACACAGACCATTATTGAGACTTGTAGAATAAAAATATTTGCCCGGAGGGTTATAAAAAGGGAAGTCAGAGCACAAAGCCCTCTATACCCTTCACACTGCTTGTGTCCAAGTTAATATTAGGGTAGTTGAAATCCCCTACTATTACTGCCCTACTGTTTTTCCACTTCACAGAAATGTACCTAAATATTTGCTCTTCTATCACCCTCTGACTGTTTGGGGGTCTTTAGTACACTCCCAGCAATGTGACTGCCCCTTTTTTGTTCCTCAGATCAACCCATATGGCCTCATTTGATGATCCTTCTAACATATTATCTGTCCTCACAGCTGTAATTATTTCTTTAACCAAAATTGCCACCCCCCCTCCTTTTTTATCCCCTTCTCTATTTCATCTGAAAACCCTGTAACCAGGAATGTTCAGCTGCAATTCCTGCCCCTCTTTAAGCCATGTTTCTGTAATAGCTAAGATATCGTACTGCCACATGTCCATATGTGCCCTCAGCTCATCTTATTCATTATACTCCTTGTATTGAGGTATATACCTTTAAGCGCTGCCAAACTCCCTTGCTATTTATTTTCTAATCTTTGCTTCCTCTGCCTTCTTAAGTCACTTACTAATTTTCTGTCTTCTATCTCCAGTTCTGATTCTGTCCCATCTGAATCTACACTCAAGTTCCCATCCCCCTGCCAAGCTAGTTTAAATCCTCCCCAACAGCACTAGAAACCACCCCACAAGGATATTGGTCCTGGCCCTGTTGAGGTGCAACCTGTCCGACTTGTAACTAAGGAAAGAGCAGAGGCTATTAAAGCCCAAAAAGGTAACCTATGTGTGGAGACGGAAGATGTTGGTGTGGTTCTTAATGAATATTTTGCATCTGTCTTCACAAAAGACAGGGACGATGCAGACATTGTAGTTAAGGAGGAGGAGTATGAAATATTGGATGGGATAAATTTAGTGAGAGAGGAAGTATTAAGGGGATTAGCATCTTTGAAAGCAGATAAATCACCAGGGCCGGATGAAATGTATCCCAGGCTGTTACAAGAAGCAAGGGAGGAAATAACGGAGGCTCTGACCATACTTTTCCAATCCTCACTTGCTACAAGCATGGTGCTGGGGGATTGGAAGACTGCTAACATTGTACCATTGTTTAAAAAGGAATCGAGGGATAGATTGAGTAATTACAGGCCAGTCAGTCTAACTTGGGTGGTGGGCAAATTAATGGAATCAATTCTGAGGGACAGGATAAACCGTCAAGTCAAGGGCAGTCAGCATGAATTTGTTAAGGGAAGGTCATGTCTGACTAACTTGATTGAATTTTTTGAGAAAGTAACAAGGATGATCGATGAGGGTAATGCATTTGATGTAGTCTACATGGATTTTAGCAAGGCTTTTGACAAGATCCCACTTGGCAGACTGGTCAAAAAAGTACAAGCTCATAGGATCCATGGGAAAGTGGCCAGTTGGATCCAAAATTGGCTCAGCGGCAGTAAGCAAAGGGCAATGGTCAACGGGTGTTTTGTGACCAGAAGGCTGTTTCCAGTGGGGTTCCACAGAGCTCAGTGCTAGGTCCCTTGCTTTTTGAGATATATATTAATGATTTGGACTAAAATGTAGGGGGCATGATTAAGAAGTTTGCAGGTGATACAAAAATTGGCCGTGTGGTTGATAGTGAGGAGGAAAGCTGTAGACTGCAGGAAGATATCAATGGACTGGTCGGGTGGGCAGAAAAGTGTCAAACAGAATTCAATCTGGAGAAGTGTGTAAAGATAAAGCCAGCAACTATAGACCAGTCAGTTTTTTTCATTCGTTCATGGGATGTGGGCGTCGTTGGCGAGGCCAGCATTTATTGCCCATCCCTAATTGCCCTTGAGAAGGTGGTGGTGAGCCGCCTTCTTGAACCGCTGCAGTCCGTGTGGTGAAGGTTCTCGCACAGTGCTGTTAGGAAGGGAGTTCCAGGATTTTGACCCCGCGACGATGAAGGAATAGTGATATATTTCCAAGTCAGGATGGTGTGTGACTTGGAGGGGAACGTGCAGGTGGTGTGGTTCCCATTTGCCTGCTGCTCTTGTCCTTCTAGGTGGTAGAGGTTGCGGGTTTGGGAGGTGCTGTTGAAGAAGCCTTGGCGAGTTGCTGCAGTGCATCCTGTGGATGGTACACACTGCAGCCACGGTACGCCGGTGGTGAAGGGAGTGAATGGTTAGGGTGGTGGATGGGGTGCCAATCAAGCGGGTTGCTTTGTCCTGGATGGTGTCGAGCTTATGGAGTGTTGTTGGAGCTGCACTCATCCAGGCAAGTGGAGAGTATTCCATCACACTCCTGACTTGTGCCTTGTAGATGGTGAAAGACTTTGGAGAGTCAGGAGGTGAGTTTAACCTCGGTGGTGGGGAAATGTTTGGAAACGATAATCCGGGACAAAATTAACAGTCACTTGGACGAGCATGGTTTGATTAGGGAAATCCAGCATGGATTTGTTAAAGGCAAATCGTGTTCAACTAACTTGATAGAGTTTTTTGATGAGGTAACAGAGAGGGTAGATGAGGGCAATGCAGTTGATGTGGTGTATATGGATTTTCAAAAAGTGTTTGATAAAGTGCCACATGGTAGGCTTGCTATTAAGATTGCGGCGCATGTAATAAAGGGGGACATAGCAACATGGGTACAGAATTGGCTAAATGACAGGAAACAGAGACTGGTGGTGAACGGTTGTTTTTCAGACTGGAGGGCGTGTATAGAGTGTTCCCCAGGGGTCGGTGCGGGGTCCACTGCTTTTCTTGATATATATTAATGACTTGGACTTGGATGTACAGGGCACAATTTCAAAATTTACAGGTGAAACAAAACTTGGAAGGGTAGTGAACAATGAGGAGGATAGCGATAGACTTCAAGAGGTTATAGACATGCTGGTGGCATGGGTGGACACTTGGAAGATGAAGCTTAACCGGAAAAATGCGAGGTGATGCATCTCGGTATGAAAAATGAGAAAAGGCAATATAAACTAGAGGGCACAATTCTAAAAGGTGTAGAGGAACAGAGGGATCTAGGGGTATATGTGTACATATCATTGAGGGTGGCAGGGCAGGTTGAGAAAGTGGTTAAAAAAGCATATGGGGTCCTGGGCTTTATAAATAGAGGCATGGAGTACAAAAGCAAGGAAGTCATGATGAACCTTTATAAATCACTGGTTCAACCACATCTCGAGTATTGTGTCCAGTTCTGGGTACCATACTTTAGGAAGGATGTGAAGGCCTTAGAGAGGGTGCATAGGAGATTTACTAGAATGATTCCAGGGATGAGGGACTTAAATTACGTGGATAGACTGGAGAAGCTGGGATTGTTCTCCTTGGAACAGAAAAGGTCGAGAGGAGATTTGAAAGAGGTGTTCAAAATCATGAAGGGTCCAGACAGAGTGGATAGAAAGAAACTGTTCCCATTGGGCGGAAGGGTCAAGAACCAGAGGACATAGATTTAAGGTGATTGGCAAAAGAACGAAAGGTGACATGAGGGAAAACTTTTTTATACAGCGAGTGGTTAGGATCTGGAACGCAATGCCCGAGGGGATGGTGGAGGCAGATTCAATCATGGCCTTCAAAAGGAAACTGGATAAGTACGTGAAACTAGAAAATGTGCAGGGCCACGGGGATAGGATGGGGGAGTGGGACTAGCTGGATTGCTCTTGCATTGAGTTGGTGCGGACTCCTTGGGCCGAATGGCCTCCTTCCATGCGGTAACCTTTCTATGATTCTATGATTCTATGAAGTGTGAGGTAATGCATTTGGGGAAGGCAAACAAGGTAAGGGAGTACACAATAAATGGGAGGATACTGAAAGGTGTAGAGGAAGTGAGGAACCTTCGAGTGCATGTTCACAGATCCCTGAAGGTAGCAGGACAGGTAAATAAAGTGGTTAAGAGGGCATACAGGATATTTTCCTTTATTAGTCGAGGCCGAGAATAAAAGAGCAGTGAGGTAATGCTGGAACTGTATAAAACATTGGTTAAGCCACAGCCTGAGTACTGTGTACAGTTCTGGTCACCACATTACAGGAAGGATGTAATTGCACCAGAGAGGGTGCAGAGGAGATTTACGAGGATATTGCCAGGACTGGAGAATTTTAGCTATGAGGAAAGATTGTATAGGCTGGGGTTGTTCTGTTTGGAACAGGGGAGGCTGAGGGGTGATTTAAATGAGGTGTACACATCTAGAGTATTGTGTGCAGTTTTGGTCTCCTTATCTGAGGAAGGATGTCCTTGCCATGGAGGGAGTGCAACGAAGGATTACCAAACTGATTCCTGGGATGGCAGGACTGACGTATGAGGAGAGATTGGGTCGACTAGGCCTATATTTACAAGAGTTTAGAAGAATGAAAGGTGATCTCGTTGAAACATATAAAATTCTAACAGGACTAGACAGACTAGATGCAGGGAGGATGTTTCCTGATGGCTGGGGAGTCCAGAACCAGGGGTCACATTCTCAGGATACGGGGTAGGCCATTTAGAAACAAGATGAGGAGAAATTTCTTCACTCAGAGGGTGGTGAACCTGTGGAATTCTCTACCACAGAAGGCAGTGGAGGCCAAGTCATTAGATGTATTCAAGAAGGATATAGATATATTTCTTAATGCTAGAGGGATCAAGGGATATGGGGAAAAAGTAGGAACAGGGTACTGAGTTAGACGATCAGCCATGATAGGCCGAATGGCCTACTCTTGCTCCGATTTTCTAAGTTTCTATGTTTCTATGTTATGAGGGGCCTAGATAGAGTGGATAGGAAGGACATATTTTCCTTAGCAGAGAGGTCAATAACCAGGGGGCAAGGACTTAAAGTCATTGGTAGAAGGTTTAGAGGGGAGCTGAGGAAAATATTTTTCGCCCATAGGGTGATAGGGGTATGGAACTCATTGCCTGAAAGGGTGATAGAGGCAGAAACCCTCAACACATTTAAAAAGTACTTGAATGTGCACCTGAAGTGCTGTGACCTACAAGGCTACGGACCAAGTGCTGGAAAGAGGGTTTAGGCTGGGTGGCTCATATTCGCCCGGCGCGGACATGTTGGGCCGAATGGCCTCCTTCTGTGCCATCAATTTTCTATGATTTTCTATGATTCTATGACAGCAGCTATACAAAGAAAATAGGGCCAGAAACCGGATGCGTATATTGTGATCCATGATTAACCCGCGCCCAATGCTTCCTTCACAGGCAGAATGAGACATTCGTCCTGCCTGATGACTTACCTTCAAGCAGCATTAACAACTAGGCCTGACATGGGGATTCAAGGCAAGGCACACTTTCCATCAGCAGGGACAGCCCCAATCTCTTAAAGGAAGGATGTCGCTTCCACTCTCTTAAAGCTAGCTGGTGCCAGTTATTTGCTAAATATAACAGTCTGCTGTCTTCACGGAGTCTGAACGGAGATCAGACATTGCACACATTAAACACAGATGCAGATGCAGATCCCATCCCAATGTTTAAAAACTGATGAGTTATGTTAAAACATTGAATAAAGGTTGCACACTATTAAATCCCACATCCTCCGATCTGCATGCCAGACCTCACCAATCTGCCGATCTGTATTTGTACTGCGAGAGTGTGTGCAACTAAGTTCTCTGCTGATGCATTAGAGGCCTTGGTGCAAGAGATGGACAGAAGGAGGGACATCTTATATCCGCGGTGGGTGGCAAGAGACCCTCCTGACATATGTCCAAAAGTCTGAGAGCAGCAGCGGGGGATGAATTCAATACCAGGCGCACATCACCATGAACATGGATAATTTGCATAGTTTGTCAGATAGTTGAGGTACTTCAACTACTTGATTGACTAGGAATCGCCCTCTGCCGTCACAGTAGTCGCTGAAGGCCCTGTAAGAGAACAGAAGGCAATATTAAGCATGATCACTGATGTGTTATGTTGCGATGAGCATACTGAGGTGCTGAAGATGGCAAGGCATGTTAACATCAATTCAAATTGTGTGTACTGAATGTTAAAGTTCTGTCACCAGTCGTTTGTCGGGTGCCAGTCTCAGCGTCCGCGACGGACAGGCACTCGAGGGTGCGGCTCAGCTTCAGCGCCTCCTGCTCCGCATCTGTGAGTACGACTATCTAATGCGGCCCCTCTCCAGTCGTTGCCCTCTCCCCTGCATTCTGGGCTCTCTTCTCCTATAAGGGGAGAAAGTACAGACGCATGAGTAAGTGATGCATTGGTTTGGGTGCAGCTGACTGCGAAAGAGATGCATCAGAGGGTGCGTATGAGACAGAACCATGACATTGTATGAGGATTGGGTTGAGTGTTAGTGGTGAGGTGAGTAACGGGGAGGTGAGGAAGTGGTGAGGAAGTGCAGGTAAGTTGAGGATGAGCTTTGAGTGGGTGTGGGGAGTGATGTGATAGAGTAGTGTTGACAGTGCAGCATGAGTTGGGGGGTGGGGGCGGTGATGTGGAAGACGGGGTGTAGGAGAATGAGTAAGTGTACTCACTTTGACTGACCTAGTTAGGTCATTGAAACACTGGATCCAGGTGCGGGAGATGTTGCTGCTGCTGGTGACCTCCTCTGCTATCTCGAGCCAGGCCTTCTTGGTGGCAGAGGCACTTCCTCCCATCCATCGGGTGGAAGTCATCCCTCCTCCTCCTCATCCCATCCAGTAGCACCTGGTGTGAGGCATCACTAAATCTAGGAGCAGCCTTTCCCCTGTGCTGCTCCATTGTGCTGTGTGGGTGTTTGCTTCAGGAGCAGCCATTGGAGGACTGCCCCTTTAAGTCGAGCGCCTCCAGCTGACAGCCTGTGATGTGGGTGCGCAGTTCTCCCGCTGCGCAGCTTTCGGACAGCAAACCCGGAAGCCACGTTAAATGGCTCCAATTGACCCGGGATGATTTATTGGGTGGGTTACCCACACGGCCGATCGTCCCCCCGCTGCCATCCCACCTCCCTGCTAATATCGGGGCCCATGAGTTGGTCTTATCAATGATTGACCTGTTGCACACCTCAGCGTGCTCATTGCAAACAAACTTCTGCGATGATTGTTAATATTCCTTTATGTTTTCTTCCAGGGCCTTCAAGAATTGATGTCGAGGCAGGGACCATGGAAGAAGGCGATTCCTTAGAGGAACTCAATTCCCCTGAGAGTGCACAGTCATGTCACATCCAGTCATGTACCAGTGCAGATACTTGCACTTCGGTTGGTCCTGTTAGGCAGATAGTTGGGTTGTCCCCAGGTGATTCAACACTCACAAGTGAGCATGAGCTGACACTGGTGGCAGAGGCAGCGAAGGAGTCTGTGTCAGTGGCGCACTCATCTCCAAGTTCTGCGCAGCTGGACGCTGATCATGAATTCCGGGGGGCCATTGTTGAGAATGAGAATGATAGCGGTACAGCTGCACCTTTGCGAGGTAATGAAAAACGTGCCATGCACGCTCTCCACGTTAGCGGAGAGGATGGCGAGGGCTCCTCTACCATTATAGAACGGTGACACAGGTATGGTTTTTTTTATTCGTTCATGGGATGTGGGCGTCGCAAGCGAGGCCGGCATTTATTGCCCATCCCTAATTGCCCTTGAGAAGGTGGTGAGCCGCCTTCTTGAACCGCTGCAGTCCATGTGGTGAAGGTTCTCCCACAGTGCTGTTAGGAAGGGAGTTCCAGGATTTTGACCCTGCGACGATGAAGGAACGGCGATATATTTCCAAGTCGAGATGGTGTGTGACTTGGAGGAGAACGCGCAGGTGGTGTTGTTCCCATGTACCTGCTGCTCTTGTCCTTCTAGGTGGTAGAGGTCGCGGGTTTGGGAGGTGCTGTCGGAGAAGCCTTGGCGAGTTGCTGCAGTGCATCCTGTGGATGGTACACACTGCAGCCACTGTGCACCGGTGGTGAAGGGAGTGAATGTTTAGGGTGGTAGATGGGGTGCCAATCAAGTGGGCTGCTTTGTCCTGGATGCTGTCGAGCTTCTTGAGTGTTGTTGAAGCTGCACTCATCCAGGCAAGTGGAGAGTATTCCATCACACTCCTGACTTGTGCCTTGTAGATGATGGAAAGGCTTTGGGGAGTCAGGAGGTGAGTCACTCGCCACAGAATACCCAGCCTCTGACCTGCTCTTGTAGCCACAGTATTTATATGGCTGGTCCAGTTAAGTTTCTGGTCAATGGTGACCCCCAGGATGTTGATGGTGGGGGATTCGGCGATGGTAATGCCGTTGAATGTCAAGGGGAGGTGGTTAGACTCTCTCTTGTTGGAGATGGTCATTGCCTGGCACTTGTCTGGCGCAAATGTTACTTGTCACTTATCAGCCCAAGCCTGGATGTTGTCCAGGTCTTGCTGCATGTGCGCTCGGCTGCTTCATTATCTGAGGGGTTGCGAATGGAACTGAAAACTGTGCAATCATCAGCGAGCATCCCCATTTCTGACCTTATGATGGAGGGAAGGTCTTGATGAAGCAGCTGAAGATGGTTGGGCCGAGGACACTGCCCTGAGGAACTCCTACAGCAATGTCCTGGGGCTGAGATGATTGGCCTCCAACAACCACTACCATCTTCCTTTGTGCTGGGTATGACTCCAGCCACTGGAGAGTTTTCCCCCTGATTCCCATTGACTTCAATTTTACTTGAGCTCCTTGGTGCCACACTCGATCAAATGCTGCCTTGATGTCAAGGGCAGTCACTCTCACCTCATCTCTGGAATTCAGCTCTTTTGTCCATGTTTGGACCAAGGCTGTAATGAGGTCTGGAGCCGAGTGGTCCTGGCGGAACCCAAACTGAGCATCGGTGAGCAGGTGATTAGTGAGTAAGTACCACTTGATAGCACTGTCGACGACACCTTCCATCACTGATGATTGAGAGTAGACTGATGGGGCGGTAATTGGCCGGATTGGATTTGTCCTGCTTTTTGTGGACAGGACATACCTGGGCAATTTTCCACATTGTCGGGTAGATGCCAGTGTTGTAGCTGTACTGGAACAGCTTGGCTAGAGGCGCAGCTAGTTCTGGAGCACAAGTCTTCAGCACTACAGCCGGGATGTTGTCGGAGCCCATAGCCTTTGTTGTATCCAGTGCACTCAGCTGTTTCTTGATATCACGTGGAGTGAATCGAATTGGCTGAAGACCTGCTTCTGTGATGGTGGGGATATTGGGAGGAGGCCAAAATGTATCATCCACTCTGCACTTCTGGCTGAAGATGGTTGCAAACGCTTCAGCCTTGTCTTTTGCACTCACATGCTGGACTCCGCCATCATTGACGATGGGGATGTTTACAGAGCCTCCTCCTCCGGAATGTCTGCGATGGATAGAATGGCGGCCCTCATTGAGGTTCAAGCATGGCTCTCGAGTGAGTCCAGTCAGGCCGTGCAGACTCAGGATGCCAACGTGTCTGCCACCTTAAACAGGCAGACAGATACTTTAGCTGTCACCTTCAAACACATCACAGACCTGCTCCAAGCTGTTGTCCAGCAAAATGATAGGAGTGATGTGGCCCTGGCCCAGGAGTTAGATGATGGCAAAATGGGACATGGAAGTGGGGATTCCACTCAAAGCACTCCCATGTGTCACCCATTGCCCCCCCTCCATCTCAACCAGTACCCACAATGCTGCCTCCTCTCTTGATGGCCGAGTCTGCCCCCTGCACAGGTACAGGTGGAGCAGTCTTTGGCAGGGCCCTCACGGGCTCCAAAACGCAGAAGTTATAGGCCAAGAGCATTTCAGTAGTCAGAGCATGAATCTGAGCAACCTGCCACTACCTCTGCTGAAGCCATAGGGATGCACCCCGTCGAAGCATTCGAAAGAGGAAGGCTAAGGATTTGTAATAACCAAGGATATGCACCAGGGTATTTGACAAAATGACATGTTTTTCATTTATATTTGTTTTTTTTTACATGCACCTTAAATGTTATAATTGTCACCACCACTGCCACCTCTTGCCCTTTCTTGAGTCCCTTTTATGAAAGTGCCCTTTCGTGTGCTTCAACATGAAAGCCAATACTTGATGCCACCCATTGGGTGCATTTACAATGGGTGTATCCGTGGTTGAAAGACTGTTTTGTGTAAATGGAATGGGGGGAGAGGCAAATGTTGGTGGTGGTGATTGTTCCAGGTGGTCTGAGTAGTTCACTGCCTTCAGTTTGCAGATCTCATTATGAAAACCTGTTAGTGAATCCCTTGCATCACGAGCAGCCATGTGAGCCACTGCTTTGGTGTTGGGTTCCCCATTTTCGTCCTCCTCCTCCACAACATCTTCTTCAATGTTGCCGGCAGATGAGGATGCTTCATGAGCACATTCGAGCTCTTTCACCTCTAACCCTCTCTGCTGAACGATGTTATGCAGGACGCAACACACCACTATTATTCTGCACACTGTGGCTGCAGTGTGTACCATCCACAGGATGCACTGCAGCAACTCGTCAAGGCTTCTTCGACAGCACCTCCCAAACCCGCGACCTCTACCACCTAGAAGGACAAGAGCAGCAGGTACATGTGATATCGGCCCCTCGGTTGGTCCCTTCTCTGCTCTTCTCCAGGTCCTTGTGGCACATCTCTGTCTTGTGCACCTGCAACTCCCAGAACTGCATGCCATGCCTGCCGCAGATGGTGATGTACCTCCTCCTCATATGTAATGTAGAATAAATCCATTGAGCCACCCATCTTGATGTTGTCAGTTTGAGGGGGTCCAAAATGTAGGTTAATGTGGCTGAACACAAGAATTCTCAGTGTGAACAAAGAAATCTCAGACTAAACACAAAGAACTCCCAAGCCAAAGCTTTGTCTGAGAGAACTGAGTACCCTGCTGAAAAAACTCACTTTTTATTGAGATGTGTCAATCGCTGGTTTAAAGGTCCAAATGAGGGTCGGCTGCAACTCACCTCCATTTGTAAGGTATGTTTCAGAGGCCATGGGAGACACGTTCAGGGAAAGTTAAAATCATTTTTGTAACTCAATGCACAAAAAATTAATCCCCATAAGTGCTTTAAGTATTTTAATTTGCCCTTCAAATATCGGCCCACCAGAGGACTTCCGTGTTTCAGAAGTATGCCCATTCAAACACGCCTGGGTCTAACCTGAAAGTGGGCGTGTTGGTGCCAGGATGCAGTCACCCTCCAATTTCTCAGAATTTTCACTGCCCACCAGCCCCCAATCTACCCATTCTTGGGGGTTAAAATTTACCCACATGTAACAATGTAACATCGTAGAATGCAGATCAATGCCCACTTCCCAGGCAGCAGCCATGATGCTTTAATTTTACGGCCATCACCAGTCACAAGCTTATTTGAAGGCAAAGAAAGACTAAGAGGATGGCTTCTTGGAGGCTTATCCCTTGCTCTCTAGCCCTGGCTAATGCCATCTTGCTCCACCCCCAGGCAGAAGCAGAGCTCAGATATAATGCAGCCTATGTCATGGTCAGGGTTATTATTGGCATCTTGAAGCAGCAGTTCAGGTCTCTCAACAGATCAGGGTTGTCTCACAGTACAGCCCATCCTCACCCCTCCCATCAAGGGACCAAACTATGGAGGAGGAGGCCAACTCGCAATGAAAGCAAATATGGATTCAGACACTGATCATTGAAATGTATCAGTAGAAGCATCAGTGCCAGGAACTAAGCACCCATCCAGGATTCATTCAGCCAAGGCACTGTCTGTTCACATAGCAACAAAATAGTGGACACTTCTGTTCACATAGCAACAAGCATCTTCTGCAACGTTGCACTTCCTCAGCTATCATTTAAAGTCATTATTTCTTTTGCTGTCACCTTATTCTACACAATCAGAAACAAACTCTTAGGGCAAAATTGAAATACAGTGCAATCAATTTGTGTCATGTGTCAATCAATGATGTTAGCATCTTTTTACATGCTTCCCCTTAGTGTTAGCTTATAGTGTGTGACTTCTAACCTGTACCTATGGCTTCTAAGTGTTTACCTGTGGAAGGAGTAAATGTGCTGACTGGCTACTGGGTTTCAGTGTGAGCCAATTAGGATCCAAGTGGACCTGTACCTCCCTGTGCTGGTTCCTGGGATGGTCTTGCCACTGAATCTGCCATGTCTGGTACTGTCTGTTTTCGGGCCTAATACTATGTGCAGGAGGCTGAATGGATCAGATGTTCATCACCCTGAGAGTATGGGTATCGTAGCGTAACAGGCATTACAATCTAGAGGTTGAGAGTTCAAATCCTACTGTAGCAAGCTGTGAAATTGAGTTTAGTAAATCTGTTTATTTGTGAATTACATAGAAATTACAGCACAGTATTGAGACATGGATTAGGGAAGAAACAGTGGGAAGACTTATATGGTCGAATAACCACCCAATGTCAGACAAGTCGAGACATGTCCTTGCCTAGCAATTAACTTCCTATTGTGTAGATGTAAATGGTATCACTTGAGACCACATTTAATCTCATTAACTGTTAAACTACCTTTGGCGACCTTTGAACTTACTAGTTGGTGAACAACAAACTGAGACAGCCAGTCTGGGAGACAAAAATGAGCCAAGTGCAGGGAAGTCATACTTCACTCTAGACAGGACACAGTAATCTGTGTGAGATCAAACTTTGATGGGAGAAGTATCACACATAGTTCGAGTGAACAAACACACAACAATCTTTGTAAGGAAATGACCATTTCGAAGCCAATTGTTTTTGAATGGTGTTTGAGTCACTATGTATTAGATGAGTTTCGGCGGGCGAGTCCAGAGTGTGTGGAAGGGGTAGCATTAATGAACCATGCATTGTCAGCCAGTGGTTTACAATACTGAAGCTACTGTCTCTACCGTACCGTATCCAGAGGCAGGTTGGAATTAAAGAACGCATATCTACGTTTGAGTGCACCCTGTTTGTTGAAACTGCTTTTAATAAAGGATAGACTTTCTTTTAATTGGAAGAAGCCTACCGTATTCTGCTTACTATAAGTATTCGTTAACATTCGTTAACCACACTCGTTAACACACAGAAACAGGCCATTCAGCCTAACAGTCCTATGCCAGTGTTTATGCTCCACACAAGCCTCCTCCCACTCTACTTCATCTAACACTATCAGCATAGCCTTCTATTCCTTTCTTCCTCACGTACCTATCTAGATTCACCTTATAATGTATCTATGCTGTTCATCTCAACTACTCTATGTGGTAGCAAGTTCCACATTCTAACCACTCTCTGGGTAAAGAAGTTTCTCCTGAATATTTATGACCCCTAGTTTTGGACCAGAAAAAATGACCAAGGCGTAGGAAGGCATTCAGTCATACAATTGCCTACTGAAGAAAAAGCCCACCAGTCCCTTCTCAGGGCAACTAGGGTTGAGCAATAAATGTGGTCTCACCAGCATTGCCCCCTTTCTGAGAATATATTTTCAAAAAAGAAAGCAGCCTATTCCAGCCATGCTCTCGCAGATGGGCACCCCCTCAGCATCTTCATTCAACTAAATGGCTACAAACCTGAAGGGGACAAGGTCTGTGAGGTTCTGCCTCAAGTTGATACCCATCTGATAAACAACATGCTGAGAGCCAGACAAGGGAAACTATTGAAGATTGGAGTCCAAATATTTCTATAGCAGCAGCCTAAACATTTGCAAGAGATACTCCAACTGGATTTAGGACCTGTACCACTGTGGGCTCTGCTGCAGGTGCCCCTGAAATTACTATGCCCTCCATGGTAGAGAACCCTGCACAGATGCAGCTAGGAGCTGCCTCCTAGCCAGACGTTGCAGGATTCTTTGGACATTTAAGTAACTCCTGAAGAAGATCCTGCTCAGTCAACAATCTTCTATTATGAGCAAACCCTTTGAGGTCCAAATCCTTAAGCAATTTAGCTGGAGGAGAAAACAAGCTCCCCTTCAGTCATAGTATCCTGCTCCTCCTCTGCCACCAGTATTACCATTCCTCTCCCATATATTATGACTCACCCAGTGCTACTTCCTCAAACTTCATTTTTTATTTGTTCTCAGGATGTGAGTGACTCTGGCAAAGCTGCATTGAGAAGCTGATCATGGGCTGTCTCCTTGAACCATTGCAATCTTTATGATGACAGTTCTCCTAAATGCTGTTGGGTCAGGAATTCCATGAATTTCACCTAGCCACTTTGAAGGAATGGCAAAATATGTCCAAGTCCCGCTCATGTGTTCCTTGTGTCACTGTGTCAATATATTTGACCCTACTTAACACTATCAGCACAAGGGCTGCAATGGTTCTTGGAGAAGGTACATCACCACCACATCAGGGCAGCTAGGAGTGGGCAATAAATACAGATCGGTCAGCATTGTTCATATCATGAGAACAATTATTTTAAAACAATGCTATTTTATCCTGCAAGCCAATAAGTAGTCTTGAGATACTAGAAATTTAAGGAGCAGATAGACAGATTGACATATGTTCAAACTGCAGCCCATCCTGCACATTAGTAAATGCATCATGTAGCTAAATTGTGTTAGAAGGATTTGGCTGTTTGATGGTCCTTTAGATGCTGAATATGGTAACAATTTCAGACCTAAGTTGACATTTGTCACAAAGCACAAAGCACAAATTGACAAAGTATTTGTGCCTTGCTATGTTATGGCCATGCACAATTAAACTCTCAAAGAGCTGTAAGGTCAAATGAACACTTCGGATGTGATGGCAATAATTGATAAAGGTTATGAGGAAACACTTTGTGACATGCATACTTGACATACAAAGCTGTTCCGTTGCCTTACCTTGGCATCTTTGTTTAGGTCTGCGATCATCTTGCACATTTGGAGCCAGGTCTTCTGAGTGATGCAGACAGCATTGACCCTGTCAGCTATGTTCTAGCAGGTTTGCTGCACCAATTATTTCAATGCCAAAGAGGATAGCTCTCCTTTCGTTCACTTGGTCGAGCATCAGTACTACTGCAACATTAGTAGATCTGCCAGGGCATGAGTGAGAATTCTCCATTGTTGCTAGAATTTTAAGGTGAAGATCCCTTCCAAGCAGGAATGCTGCAGTATAATGGCTGGCGGAGTTTGCTGTTGACCTCATGAATGCTCCATTTGGCAGCCTACCATGTGGACGGAAGCTGACACGGAATGGACAAGGTACGCAATCCTGCATATCAGGAATAAACAACCATGCAAGTGTCGTCATGGAAACCACCTACAACATACCATTTACCCAATTTGTGCAGCAACAGGAATTTCTAGGCTAATGTGAGACAATACAGAGACGAAGAGTGGTGTCATGTGCAGAAATGTGAACATTGCCTCTGGAGTTTTGGTTGGAATCCTAAGTAGTTATAGGATAATTGATGCTTGATGTGGCAACTGTTCCATGTGAAAGAAATCAGACAGTTTATGATTTTAAATCAGGCATTATTCTACATGCCATAAAGTAAATAATGAGCGAATACTCTATTAAAGGGAAGCCATAGGAGCCCTTCACTTCAGTAGTATTTAACATAAAATAGGATTTATAGTTATATCAGAATCATTCATGGTGGCGTATGAAAATGTGTAACTGAGGAGAGCTGAGCCTCATAAATTGTAGTGTTGCAGCTGTGAGTGGTTTATGACCAGTGTCTTGAGTGCCGTATTTTTTCACACAACCCTACGGAAACCACAACTACTGTTCTTGTTCATTCTTATAAAAATTCTTACTGGATTGAAAAGCACTACATCAGTGAAAGCAGCACTGAAAACGTAACCCCATTTCATTGTTACCAAAATCTCATATGATACACGCTGTAAGAATATGGTTTACAACCAAGCATGGTCAAATATCCCATCTTGCATTGCTCGCATAAAGTTCCCAAGCATCTTAGCAAGAGGGTGGATGTTGGAGGGGAGGGGGCGAAGTCGTGTCTCGGTGTGTGTGCACAAAGATAGTTTGTAAAAGACAGAGAATGCTGCAATTTCAGAATTATAAATAGCCAAAGGTCAAGAGATGGCCAGTTGCTAGATGCTATAACGTTAGAAGGTGGTTTACACCAAAACAACAGATGTGGTTGCTATGAAACCAACAGTGGTGGGTGTGCAAGGTTGAATGGGGGGGGGGAGCTGTACTTAGATAAGAAAGGTCACACATTCCTCAAAGGAACAAACAGCTTGTAAACAGAGATGAGTGTTGAGGTAAAATTAGTTACATTACGTAAAACAGCTTATCTTGAGTTGCTAACATGGCGTGAGCATGGTGGGAGGACTTACCACCATGAAATAAGACCAAAGATGCTTACGTGCAGAACAACACAGCCGAATAGTATAAAGATAGGGCATGCTCCCTCCCAAAGGGTAGAGCTCTATAGGCAGTCGGAAGTCCAGCCACAGGCAGCCTACGGAGGCCGAGTCTGATCAACTGGGGTCCACGGAAAATCAAGATGTGTTACTTGCTTGACATTTAATGTAATCTGACGACAGTTGTTTTATAAGTATAATACTGTTGTGAGTCAATCTATTAAAGCTTGCTATTTTATAACTACTCAGGTTAGTATCACACGGCCGTTATTGTTGAAGGATTAACAACCCTTTTGTAGCAACAGTAATGGGCAAATCTGCTAACAAATGATGTCCCTGGATGGGCCCAAGTTTTAAAAGTTTAATCATAACTGCCATTAAGAGATTGACTGAGTAATTCCAAAGAGAGAGAAGGAGTCAGGGTGAGAGAGAGATAGTGAGAGAGATACAAAGGCACAAAGAGAGAGAGGGCAAGAGATCAGAGAGAGAAAGAAAGAAATCAGAGAGAGAGAGAGAGAGGAAAGAATAAACCTTGGCAAGTGCACGGATGGTTTTTGTTCTAAGCGAAAGGGAAGAGGGAAAGAATTTGTGCAGGAGGACGAGAAGTTAAGATGAGTCCTTTCACAGCAGACAGAGGCTGTAAAGGAATTATGTAAAAAAGTTACAAGCTACAGAATGTGTTCTTTGTTTTAAAAGCCTGTCTTAGTGCATTCTTTTCGTTGTTGCGAGCTATGCCCCCTTTTCAATGTTTGCTTTGTGTTCTCTGTGAAGGCTAATGAGTCTTTCAATTAACAGTGGAAGAAATTAAACTTAACCTCCTGTCTATACGACATCAATTTGGAAATGTTGGTCTAACTAAAAATAAGGTGAATGAACTGAAAAATTATCTTCCCTGACACGAAAGCGTTTTTTAAAATTTACATGAAAACTGCCTTTATGCACATTGCGTGAGTTGTTTATTTTTCTGCAAAGAAGTTAATCCCTTCAAAGGACACCGCCATCTGTTTTTAATTCATCGAGCAACAACCTTTGCATTTATTTAAAATAAGTTTCCTAATGTAAGTGGATATTTCCCCACATGATAGAAGGAAATATTGGGCATCATTTTTGAGTTCCCTTTGCTGACTATTCCTCCTGGAGTGAGGTAATTAGATTAATTCAAGGAAACATGTGTGGAGTCCTCTCTGGTTCCGGGATAAAGGTTAACAGAAGAAAAAAATGAATTGTTTGTTGCTTTTAACCCCTTGTGCTCTCAAGAAGAGCCACAATGGATTTTCTGTGTTTCTTTTTAAACAGGGGACTATGGGTTTTCTGGACAACAAAAGTGTTGGTACAGGAAATGATCCATTGGTGTTAAGAATTTATGGGCTACAAATTGGGCCATCTAGCGCCCGTTGTTTCGGCGCTACGCGGCCTCCCGAACATCCAAAATGAATGTGCACGCTTGCTACTAGCGTGATGTGCACTGGACGCCATCTTGGTAAAGGGTTTAGCACATGTGCAAATAACAAACACCGCAGTGTGTAAAGTAAGGAGAAAATGTGTGCGATCAGTGTGCAGCACTGATTTAAAGTGATAGATACCATTTTGAGACTTAACGCTCTACCGAATGCACTGTCTTAACCACGACCATCTGAACATGTCTTAGGGTGCCTGGAGGAACCCCCGCCAGCACTATTTAAAGGGACTATTCAGGATTTACAGGTTAGTTGCTGGATTATTGCTTCTGGCTGCTGATGCATTTGTACCTGTTTTTGGATGTCCCCTATACTTGAATACTAGGACAAGTGGACATAGCCTAACATTGAGACCCAGGAGTGAAGTTAGGAAATGCTTCTGCACGTAAAGGGTGGAAGATGTAACTGCCTTCTGCAGAAGAACCAATGATATTAAGGGATATGGGGCTCAGGCGGGCATACCATTCAATGAGATCAACCATGATCTCATTGAATGGTACAACAGGCACGAGGGGTTAAATGCCACTAAGACTTGCTGCCTTCTGTTATGTACCACTTTCTCCTGCAAGAAAGTGGGACATGTCAGGGTGATGTCAGGGTGATGTGCCTATCATGATTGAATACCTGCCAGTATGTGTGGCCTGTAAGTTGTAGGTGTGCAGTTTGCAACAATGGAACTATGTAAAGGTGAGAGGAAGCATCTGATTGAAAGAATTTGTTGGTATGTGGGTGATGGCGGTGGAGTGCATGGAGCAGTGGATGCGGCTAGTGGTGCAGTGGGTAGGAGATGCTACTTGACAGTTGACCTCACTCACCTTGACCACTTGTGGCAAAGCATTGAACTTCTTCCTGCACTGCATTCATGTACATGGTGCTATGCGCCTGGCATTGACTGCATCCCCTACTGCCTCCTACTGCCTTTTGAGCATATGTCCGGAGGGCCTCTTCCCCCCCTCCTACCCCCTGCAGATATAGGATGCCCCTCCTTCTGTCCGCCTCTTGCACTAAGGCCTCTGGTGCATCAGCAGAGAACCTTGGTGCACACACTCTCGCAGGCCAGGTACCAACTCGGACCCGCAGATTGGTGAGGTGTGGCATTCAGTTTGGAGGATGTGGGATTTAGTGGTGTGCAACCATTACTCAATATTTGAAAATAATTCAACCGTTTGAAACATAGGGATGGGACCTACACCTGTGTTTTATGTGTACGATGTCTGATTTCCATTCAGACTCCGTGCATTTTTAGCAAATAACAGGTCAGAGAGTCAGCCTACCTTTAAGAGATTGGGGCTCCCTCTGCTAGTGAAAAGTGCTCGTGTCAACGCTCATTTGGAACATTGCTTTCAGGTGAATACTGAGGCTGGACGAATGTCTCGTCCTGTCAGTGAAGGGAGCACCAGGCGTGGGTTAATCACGATCGTGATACATATGCCCGGTTTCCGGCCCTATCCAATTTAACCCCCTAAGGCCTTATCTGCAGACATCAGCCGATATCAAATGTCACAGCATGGTGATGTTTTGGATTGAGACTTAAGGTCAAATCTCTTCTGTACTTAATTAAGAATATACCAAGTTGCTTTTCCTCTTTTGAAAATGTTTTGCTAAAAGTAATTACAAGTACTTCTGTCTCTACTGTAAAACCACTAAACCTGGGCATAATTTGTTTCTGAAATTGGAATTGATAAGATAAATTGATATGAGTTGCTGTACAAGCACTCAAGAAGCAAAAATTTACCTGTAGTTTAAGGGGATAATCAGATTATATTTTAAAATAAAAGGAGTCCAGTCTAAATGGTCCCTATCCAATGCTGTGTGTGAAGGAAGAAAGTATTTTGGGGGTAAAATACATTGACAAGTCCTGTCCGTCCAAAAACACTGCTCTAGAATTTAGATAAAGAAAAGTGGTCCAAGAAGAATTTAAGTAAAATAAACAAAAAACATGTATTGAGATACTGGACTGTAAATATTGTATTGGGCAGTAAAGTTCCTCCAGGGCTCATGAATTGTAATATAATGGGATGTATAAACTTGGATGAGAGGAAGTGATTGAGGATATAAGATAGAAACAGAGAAATTACATGGGAATTTCTCTAAAGGCATTACCAAGGGTGATTATGGGTAAATAAATCACCTGGGCATGATTTACCAAAAGATATCAGTCTGGTATAAATGTACAATCTAGTGAAAGTCAGGAAAGTGGAGTTGAGAATAGCTGATTGATAGCTATCTCTTGGAGATATTTGTCTCCTTGCCTATACTGAACAATAAGAAAACTGCATTTGATAGCCTGAACACTACCCGAGACTTCAGAACCATGCTCAGTTACTTGACAACAGCATGACATGAAATGGATAATGTGGCTCAGGAGAGTGAGAAAACCTTTTAAGCAAGGCACTGACACATGTTCCATACAGAAACCGATTAATTAGCGAAACAATCAAGAAACACTGGTACCTATCAGAGGGATTGAAATTAAAGTAAAGAGGGACATAGTAATTCGGATTTCCAAAAATTCAGGGTTAGATTCCTTTCAGTTAACAATGAAATTGGGCTAGCAAGAAATAATACTTAGCAAAAATATCCACAAGATGGATATTAGTAAAAGGAGAGCCGGAGAATCTTTTAAGTCCATGATTTCTTGCAATATGTATATGTTATGTGTGCTTATGTAATGTTGATATAATGTAAACTCAAGATGATTTTGGCAAGACCAAGAAGAAAGTTGAGGGATAAAGTGAAAATTGAACTAGGGTGGTTTCACTCAGGTACAAGAGGAGGGAATGTAAGAATATGTAAGCATGGTCAAATATTCCATCTCGCATGGCTCGCATAAAGCTCCCAAGCATCTTAGCAAGAAGACGGATGTTAGAGAGGGGTGAAGTCATGTCTCGGTGTGTGTGAACAAAGACAGTTTGTAAAAGACAGAGAATGCTGAAATTTCAGAACTACAAACACCCAAAGGTCAAGAGATGGCCAGTTTCTAGATGCTATAACGTTAGAAGGTGGTTTACACCAAAACAACAAATGTGGTTGCTATGAAACCAACATTGGTGGGGCGTGCAGGGTTGAATGGGGGGCTGTACTTAGATAAGAAAGGCCACACGTTCCTCAAAGGAACAAACAGCTTGTAAACAGAGATGAGTGTTGAAGTAATTAGCTACATTACGTAAAACAGCTTATCTTGAGTTGCTAATGTGGCGTTGGCACGGTGGGAGGACTTACCACCATGAGATAAGACCAGAGATGCTTACATACAGAACAGCGCAACCGAATAGCATAAAGATAAAGCACACTCCCTCCCAAAGGTTAGAGCTCTCGGGACGATCAGAAGTCCAGCCACAGGCAGCCTACGGAGGTCGAGTCTGATCAACTTGAATCCGCGGGAAATGAGGTTGTGTTACTTGCTTGTCATTTAATGTAATCTGAAGACAGTTGTATTATAACAATCATACTGTTATGAATCAATCTATTAAAGCTTGTTATTTTATAACCACACGGGCTAGTGTCATGCATCAGTTATTGTTGAAGGATTGACAACCCTTTTGTAGCGACATTAGCAGGTAAATCCACTAACACAGTCAAAAACATAACACTTTGCAAGCAAAGTTATTTGCAATCATTTATTCACTTGTGAAATGTATTTCATTGCATTAAAAACCCACTCCAAACCAATTTATTGGTCATTCATGGGGCTTGGCTGCTTAAGACTTGAAAGCTTGGAATGTTCTATGATTGCAACAGAAATAATGATAGACACGTTTGTCATTTCAAAATGATATGTAGCTGCAAGAGGTAAGTATTTCCTTTACCAGAATCAAAACAGCCAATATGATCACCCTTTTATAGAACAAAGCTAAAACAGCTTAACCTATGATCGATATCATAGATCTAGATCGAAATCATTACTTATTCTGTGAAGCTCACTGCATCATAACAGTTAAAAGAATAATACATTTATTGAAAAAAAAACAGCTGAATAAATGCAAACATCTAGAATTCTTTTCAATTGATTTTTTTTTGGGGAAAAAAAGCCCTTTTAATTTTTTTGCCCCTCCCTTTTCTTTCTTGCAGACTTGATATTCAAAGTGTTCCTTCCTTCATATTGTGAGACAAAAATGTGGTAGTTGGCGCTTACAGAACCAAGTTGCTGGCCTGCTTTGTGCCCATTTTGGTTGAATCAATAAACCAAGATTTATAACATGTGCTGTTCCTTTAAACAAAATGGCAGTACCAACATACAAAATCTGAGTCTTTGTACATGTATGTTCCCATGTTTTTCTACAATTTCTTGAGAAAGAAAGAAAGTAAATAGAAAGAAAGACTTGTATTTATATAGTGCCTTTCACGACCTTAGAACATCCCAAAGCGCTTTGCAACCATTGATGTACTTTTGAAATGTATTCACTGTTGTAATGTAGGAAAAATGGCAGTCAATCTGCGCACAGCAAATTCCCACAAACAGCAATGAGATTATGACCAGATAATCTGTTTTAGTGATGTTGGTTGAGGGATAATGAAAGGTAAACATGCATTAGCAAAGTCAAACCAATTTTAGAATTGCTTTTCTCCAATCCTAGCTCATTTCGGTCTCTTGAATTGACCCAACTTCCTGCCATACAGATCAACACAGTGTTATTTTAGGAGCCCACGCTCCATTCAGTTAGGTATTCAAAATTATCATGTGGCTTTTCTCATGCAATTGGATTTAACTTGAAGAGCAAATACATTTTTTTGCTGACATTAAGTCCATTTCTCAGTTTGCTTTGTTTCCTCTCTTATTTGTAATCGAAAAAAACAAGCATATAGAGGTTGCTGTTTAGTACCGCACTGATTGTTAATTAATATGATAACCATCCATGGTCTTGTGCCATATAATAAATGGGGATGGACAAAGAAGAAGGAACTTAAAATGTATTATATTCATTTACATTTCATTGCTTTTAATTTGCTTGTCCATTTTCAGGTGAAAATGCTATTACAAGACTGATCGTGAAGCACTCTCTCGAGGCTCAGATTATTGAGAGTATTGACTAAGAGATTACATATATTTTACCTTACGAAGAAGCACAAAATGGCACTTTTGCTAAATTATTTAAAAACCTGGAAATGGAATTCCAGGCTCTGGGCATTTTTAGGTTTGGAATTTCAGATACTACATTTGAAGAGGTTTTCAATTAACAACTTTAATTTCTCTAATTAGCAAACTGTTAAGGATGGTTCTAATGGGTTTGCATTAAAGCTGTAATGAACCAAGTACCAGAAACAGATACTTTATGTTATAATGCAGACTAACACACAAAATGGATGCTGGAGGCATGTCAGTGTAGGCCATTACTTAGCATGATAATAGAAGGATCCCTACTCTGAGCTCATCATCACATTTATTTGAGAAAAAGCCTGCTGGGAAAACTCGTGCGAAACATATCCACTCATATTAAAACTAGGAACGTAGGAACATAGGAACAGGAGTAGGCCATTCGGCCCCTCTTGCCTGCTCCACCATTTGATAAGATCATGGCTGATCTGTGATCTAACTCAATATACCTGCCCTTGGCCCATATCCCTTAATACCTTTGGTTGCCAAAAAGCTGTCTATCTCAGATTTAAATTTAGCAATTGAGCTAGTATCAATTGCCGTTTGCGGAAGAGAGTTCCAAACTTCTACAACCCTTTGTGTGTAGAAATGTTTTCTAATCTCGCTCCTGAAAGGTATGGTTCTAATTTTTAGACTGTGCCCCCTACTCCTAAAATCCCCAACCAGCGGAAATAGTTTCTCTCTATCCACCCTATCTGTTCCCCTTAATATCTTATAAACTTCAATCAGATCACCCCTTAACTTTTTAAACTCTGGAGAATACAACCCCAATTTGTGTAATCTCTCCTCGTAACTTAACCCTTGAAGTCCGGGTATCATTCTAGTAAAACTACGCTGCGCTCCCTCCAAGGCCAATATGTCCTTCCGAAGGTGCGGTGCCCAGAACTGCTCACAGTACTCCAGGTGCGGTCTAACCAGGGTTTTGTATAGCTGCAGCATAACTTCAGCCCCCTTGTACTCTAGTCCTCTAGATATAAAGGCCAGCATTAGCCTTCTTGGTTGTTTTCTGCACCTGTTCATGACACTTCATAATTTCTGTGGGAGCAAAGGGAATTCTCCATACCCCACATAAATTGAATACAGTGCAGTACAAAGCGAGACAAAACTGAGCACTTTTCATCCGACAGTGATCTCCATAAGAGGAGTGTCAAGAGCAGTTGCATGTGACAGCTTGCCCTCTCTCCGTGCACCTAGCACACAAAGCAAGTGAGCTGATACAAGCATAACTACTCAGATCTTTCAACCTGCCAATCTAGGGCAGATTCCACATAAATGGCATAAATCAGTAGCGTCTGGTTTTGTCTTTTCTGTTTACCTGGACTCCTCTGTTTCACTTGTTGAAAATTTTCCACTGGCATGAATAACTTGCTATATACAGTTAGGGTGCACCACTCCATATACCAATGGTCAGCGACAGAGGGTGGCAGGCTGGGAGTTTCAATCATGTGGCTACTGAGTGCTGCTGATTGGTGAGTGATATCACAAGGCACGGATCTGAGGGTTAGAGGTGTTAGAGATTGATCTAAAATTTTGATGGGGTTCTCCCAGTCCCCGGCCATATCTCCCTGCAAAAAAACGGTGGAAACTCTAAGTAACCCAGTGTTTTGGAGGTTACACCAGTCCTCCGCTGGAGTTATGGCAGGAAATTGGGAATCAAAAAGATTTAGGGCAGCATAAGATGTAATTTGCCTATAAAAAGAAAAAAAAATGCATAATTCGCCAGCACTTCCATGTAATGAATAGTAGATGGCTGACACCATGAAGACAAAGAACTTGTAGCAGTAGATGGTAAATGCCAGAAACAGTGCTGAACCTACAAATGACTTTAGGTCTTTCAGAATATTCTCAAAATGGACAAATTTGAATTGCTTTAAGATTTTCAATTGAATTTGATGCTTAGCTGTAATAGGCATTAAATGTAAAACCTCAGATCATTCCAATTAGATCCATTGAGCAATTATGGTGCAGCAAGATGGATCAAGATTGTGGAGGGATTTGAAAATGAGAGCAAGAATTTTGAAGTTTAATTGCTGAGGAACAATGAAGTAGTGTTTTTGGACGAGTTCAGGGTATTGGGTACAGGAAACGAATAGAGCTGTGGGTTTTTGGATTAGCTGATATTTGTGAGTTGAAGAGGCCAGTGAGGAGAGCACTTGAAAAATTAATTCTTGAGGTATTGAAGGTGTTGATGAGGACTTCAGTAGTGGAGTGCTTGGCATAAGGAAAGTAAGCAGGTAATGTTCTGAAGGTGGAAGATGTCTGCCTCTTAGTGAGATGTCAGATAATGAGTTGACATTTCAGCCCAGTGACAAACAATGCAAGGTTGCATGCCACCAGATTAAGCTTGAGCGGGTAGCCAAGGAGGTTTATGGAGTCAGTGTCTGAGAGCACAGATGTTGGTGAGAGCTAAACAGGAAGGTTTCAGTTTTTCCAGTGCGAAACTGCAGCTTTAACTCCCCCAGGACTTGATGTTGTACGGGCAGTGGATGACACAGCAAGAAGTCCAGGAGACAATGGTAGGAGGAAAGACAGAGTAGGTGTTCATATCCAAACTGACCCATTCTTATGGATGAATTTGAGAGGTAGGTGATGAATAGGAGGAGACCAAGCATAGATCTTTGGGGCACAACAGAGATGACTATGCGGCATAGAAAGAGGTAGTGAGATGCCAATGATATTCAAAGGACTTGGAGAGAAAAGGCAGGTTGGCATTAGGAAAGTACTTTGTGTGGATACAGAGGTCAAAGATGGGCTTTTGGAGAAGAGAGGTGATAATTCCAGTTTGAAAGAGATGGGAATAATGCTTCTAGATAGGATGAAATTGGCAATATTAGCATAATTAGCTAAGAAAGGGAAGTTTGGTGGTCAAGAATTGGGTTGGAAGGAGGTGGAAGGATCATGTGGGCTTCATTGAATCTGATGAGGGTTGGAGAGGAGATGGGGAAAAGAAAGAACAAAAATGCATTAATATAACACCTCTCACACCCTAAGGATGCCCTAAAGTGCTTTACAGCATTGAATTACTATTGAAGTATTGTTTTGTAGATAAATATAGCAGCCAATTTGTGCACATCAAAATTCCACAAACAGCAATGAGATAAATGGCCAATTAATCTGTTTTGGTGGTGTTGGCAAAGGATAAATGTTGGCCAGGACACCAATGAACTCCCATCCTCATCCTCAAATGGTGCCATGGGCTCTTTTACTCACTGGAAGGACATACAGGGTTTTATTTAACATTTCACCTAAAAGATGAAAAGAAGAAATGATACTCTCAGTACTGCACTGAAGTGTCAGTCTAGATTGTGTGCTCAAGTACTGCAGTGGGGCTTAAACCTTCTGACTTTGAGGTGACAGGTGCAGAATGTAAGTGAGGGGACTGGATTGGGAAGGAATTAAGAGCAGTGGGGGCAGAGGTGTGGAGAAGGTGGAAGAGACAATGATGGCTGAGCAGATGGCTTCAATTTTGAAACAAAGGAGCCAATAAGCTTCTCACATCTAGACTTAGGTTAGAGAAAGAAGGTTAGAGGAAGTGAATGGCGGTGGTGAAAAGCTTGGGGTTGTACCTGCCCTCCAGAATGACCCTGAGAAATAGGAGGGGATTTGACAATGGGAAAGGAGAGGCGCTTTGCTATAGGTGGTCATAGAAAATCTCACAGTGGACAGTCAGGTTGGACATACATCATGTCCTCTAGTTTGTGGCCCATGGACAAGTTCACAACTAGGGGATGATGAGATCATCCGGGATCTGCTGGAGTTGTGTGTGCCAAAGATTGAGGCAAGACTGTTATTGAACAACGGTGGCATGGTGCTGATGTGGGTAGTGAGCATTGGTAAAAGTATTTTTTTTCCCAGAATTAGAAAGGAAAGGTAAAGAAGTTAGAGGCAGCTAAAAGAAAGTGTATGGTGAACAAGATGAAAATGAATTGGAATGACCCTGTCAGTGTTTGTGAATTTGGAGGTGGCGAGGCCTCCTGTACCAGCAAGATTGAGTGAGTCACTGTGAAGGTGGATGAGACAGTTCATGTGGAGGGTGAAATTGAGGAGGAAAGGAGATCAGTGTGTTCAGTTGAATTTGACAAGCGTAGTTACTGAGGTTAAGGAGTTAAGTTCAAAGGTTGAATGAGGCCAGAAGGGAGGGGATTCCTTGAAGAAGGTGAGGTTGGAAAGGTTTGTATGTCGAATGTTCAAATAAGGAAAGTTGCCAGAGGCCTAGGGGGATAGGCTAAGATGAGACCTGGAGCGGAGTGCTGCACAGCATCCATGGCAGTTAAGGTGGGGCACATGGTGGAACATGTAACTGGGCAGGGTAGCCTCAGTAAGAAGGAAAGAATCACTGTCAGTGAATTTAATCAAAGAATTCTCTTCCTTCTCTCCGCTTCCACTTCCCAAGCACAGCAACAAGCTGAGGCTTTCCTAATAACCTGATGAATATACCAAAAGTTTAAAATATAATTGGTTTGTTTGTTTTTTCAGATTTTCACTATAATTGTACTGCTTCAATTCTGCTGAAGAATATTTTAAGGAAACATATTCTTAAAAAATCTTAAAGTAATCAGCAATGTTGGAAGGCAACCTGGGAACAATTATTTATTTGCCTTTGATCTTTGAGGCAATTAGATTGAGACTGAGCACTGTGCACATTTTATAATACAGCGATTCTAGCTTTCAACCAATATTTTATTGATTGTAACAGTGTGAAATATTATACAGTAGCAAATTGGTCTTGCAGATCATTCATTAGTTTCACTGGAAAATTCTTCAGAATTTTTTTTGGGACTCAAAGACTTAAATTTCTGTGGCAAGTTTAATGGGCAATTAAAGGACAAATGCAGCAAGTTCCTAAAAAAAAAGGGGAGGCTAAGGGCAAGATGCCATTTTCACAAATCTAAAGGTGGAGCGAGGCAACTCGGATAGCAACTTTTGGATATTCGCATTTAACAGCGCATCTGTTCCTCACCTGAAACTGCTGTACTATTTACCCATAAATAACGGCAAGCACCATTAGTCTTGCCGTTATTTTGACAGCAAATTCTGGCCCGTTATGGTCCACAGCAGGTCTAGCAGGTGATGGTTTCTAGTGCAGAGACTGATACAGCAAATATGTAGCTAGCAAAACTGGTAATGTCCTCCACAATATTGTTAGTGACTCATTAGAGATGAGCGTGGTGCCTCAATACTGCAAAATAGCTAATATTTAAAAAGGGGTATCTGATGAGCCTGGAGCTTGCAGGCTATTGATCCTGATATTTGTTGTGGGTAAAATATCAGAAGGCATTCTGAAAGAAGAGGCAAAGGTACAGTATGGAAAGAAGGAATCATCATGGATTCATGGGAGAGAGATTTTGCCGAATAAAATTTCTGGAGTTCTTGGAGGAAATGACGGACTTTATTGACAATGGGAATTTTGTTGAGGTGATAGGTTTAGATTTCGGGAAAGCTTTTGATAACGTGCCACACAAGCAATTAGTTCATCAGTAGGGAATTCATGGAGTAGGAAGCAGGCTTCCGAGGCAGAGTGAGAATAAGACAAACCGGCAAAAGCAAAGGGTGCTTTGTGAATGGAGTTGTGTCAAAATGGCAAACAGCCATTGTTCACCGTTTATTGTGTAAAACCATAGACTTGCTACATTTATGAAGTATTGGGTAGATTTTCACTATCTCGATGATGATCTGGTGGAGTGGGTCACCTGCCCGTTACAGGACCTGCCCAATTTTCATTCCATCGATTTCATTCCATTGATTTCTGGCAGATGAATATCTACCCCTATATTTCAATGATTGCTCTCTTTAGTATAATATATCCTTTTGATTTATTTTCTTGATGTTTGATGTATTTCCTTTTTTTGGTTTTGTCTTTTTCTAATTCATTTTTAATCTTTTATATAATGGTGTATTTTTAAATGATTTCTCTTCTAAACATTTAATATTGTTTCTAGTCATAGATTTTGTTTTCAGGTTTATAACCTGCTTACTTTTCACTGTGATGTGGAGATGCCAGTGATGGACTAGGGTGGACAAATGTAAGGAGTCGTACAACACCAGGTTATAGTCCAACAGCTTTATTTGGAATCACAAGCTTTCGGAGCTTTCCTCCTTCGTCAGGTGAGTATAGGATTCCGTAAATGCACAGCATATATAGTCAGAGAACAATGCCTGGTGATTACAGATAATCTTTCCAACTGCTCGTTATCACACCTCAGCATAGATATAATCAAAGCAATCAAAGGAGTGGATGGTGTTCAGACAGAGAAACATTACATCCCAGACTACTGAATACACAAGCGGTCATAACACAAAGACAGAGAGAGAGAGAGAGAGAGAGACAACCGAAAGGCAGAGAAAGAAAGAGAATGACCAGTTGTATTAAAAACAGATAACTTTTTTTCGTTGGTGGGGTTACATGTAGCATGACATGAACCCAAGATCCCAGTTGAGGCCGTCCTCATGGGTACGGAACCAGGTACATGGTTCATACTCCTGTGACTCGGCCAATGTTGTCCACCTCATACGTTGCAGGAAAGGATGCCCCGGAGCATGGTACATCGGCGAGACCATGCAGACACTGCGACAACGGATGAACGGATACCACGCAACAATCGCCAGACAGGAGGGTTCCCTCCCAGTCGGGGAACACTTCAGCAGTCAAGGACATTCAGCCTTCGATCTTCAGGTAAGCGTTCTCCAAGGCGGCCTTCGAGACACACGACAACGCAAAATCGTCGAGCTGAAATTGATAGCCAAGTTCCTCTTATATTCTGTGCCTCAGCTAATAAAGGAAAGTATCCTGTATGCCTTCTTAACCACCTTATCTACCTGCCCTGCTACCTTCAGGGATCTGTGGACATGAACTCGAAGGTCTCTCTCTTCCTCTACACCTCTCATTATCCTCCCATTTATTGTGTACTTCCTTCCATTGTTTGCCCTCCCCAAATGCATTACCTCACACTTCTCTGGATTGAATTCCATTTGCCACTTTTCTGCCCATCTGACCAGTCCATTGATATCTTCCTGTAATCTACAGCTTTCGTCCTCACTATCAACCACACGGCCAATTTTTGTTTCATCTGCAAACTTCTTGATCAAGCCCCCCACACTCAAGTCCAAATCATTAATATATACAACAAAGAGCAAGGGACTTCGTACTGAGCCTTGCGGAACCCCACTGGAAACAGCCTTCCAGTCGCAAAAACACCTGTCAACCATTACCCTTTGTTTCCTGCCACTGAGCCAATTTTGGATCCAACTAGTAACTTTCCCTCGGATCCCATGTGCTTTTATTTTTTGACCAGTCTGCCATGTGGGACCTTGTCAAAAAGATCTTTGCACAACCTCCCAGGCTTGAATGTCTCCCTTCTGTATCCATGAAGAGAACAGCATGTAGTATCAATAATGAGTAATTAATAATTACTCAGCACTATACAGCTTAATCGTGACTTGCTTCGACTCATACTCTACTGTTTTGGCTATACAGTTATGCATTCTGTTTGCTTCATTGATCATTCTACTGCACAATGATCGTACATGTTAGGTGCCCAATCTACTAATACCTGTAGTTCTCTTTCACATTTCCACACCTTTCATAGAGTACTTATATACCATTTTTTTCTTCCTATGTGCATTACTTTACACTTGTTCATATTAAATTTTATCTGCTCTTGTTACACCCAGGTACATATTTTATCAATTTTATTTTTCAGGTCTCTGGCTGCTTCCCTAGATTCAGCTCACCCTTTCCCTGGAACTGGAAGCAATTATATTACAGGAAGAACTGGACTTCACAGCATTAATTGAAACCTGGTTGCAAACTGGACAAGAATGGAAAATAAACCTATTGAGATATCATAAATTCTGGAGGGATAGATGAGATAAGAAAGGAGATAGAGTGGCAATATTGGTAAAAGGTTGTAGAGAGGGTTAATGTAGACAAGGAAGGGATACAGACAGAGTCCATGGGCCGGATTTCGCTATGAGTAGCGAACGAATGGCACCAGTCATTCATTAGAATAGCACTTGCCCATAGACTTTCTATGGGGTTTTTGCACGGTAACTTGCTGTAAATTACAGAACCAAACAGCACGGCACTTTCTACAGGGCAACTGGGACCTGTGTGAACAGGTCAAGCAGCTGTGTATCTCTTTAACCAATCATGTTGAAGAATGGTTAATGAGCAGCGCAGTCTGAACCAGGAAATGTAAGTTAGAATATTGAATTCAATGTCAAATCAGGTAGAGTAAGCAAAATAAAGTGAGGGAAAGAAAGATTGGATTGAGAGACAGAGATAAAGGAGACAGAAGGGAAAAGTAAGAAAAAAAATGTTTATTTACATTTTTAAATTTTGTTTAAATCTCCAACAACAAATAAAAGCTGAAGGAATGAGACTCTGCGCTAGTAATAGTTAATTTTCAGTGCCAGAGAGGTTGTTTGGCAGTTTTTAAGACTTACCACACCATTAAAAGGGTACATACAATGGAATTGACAAGCCCTAACTTTTTTTAGCGAGTTTAGTTCGTACCTACGACATCAGTACAGGAACTTCATGCTGTGGGAGTCAGCCGGCGAGATGCCATTTTCGTGCAGTTATTGGAGGAGCATCGCACCTCGGCCAGCAACTGCATATAACTGCGCATGTGCGGTCGCTCGAAGTTACTGTCCGATTTCCACATACTCACCGTTATCTTTACAGCAAAATCTGGCCCAATATTTTTTCTTATTCATTCATGGGATGTGGGCGTCGCTGGCGAGGCTGGCATTTATTGCCCATCCCTAATTGCCCTTGAGAAGGTGGTGGTCAGCCACCTTCTTGAACCGCTGCAGTCCGTGTGGTGAAGGTTCTCCCACAGTGCTGTTAGGAAGGGAGTTCCAGGATTTTGACCCAGCGACGATGAAGGAACGGCAATATATTTCCAAGTCGGGATGGTGTGTGACTTGGAGGGGAACGTACTGGTGGTGTTGTTCCCCTGTACCTGCTGCTCTTGTCCTTCTAGGTGGTAGATGTCATGGGCTTGGGAGGTGCTGTCGAAGAAGCCTTGGCGAGTTGCTACAGTGCATCCTGTGGATGATACACACTGCAGCCACTGTGCGCCGGTGTTGAAGGGAGTGAATGTTTAGGGTGGTGGATGGGATGCCAATCAAGTGGGCTGCTTTGTCCTGGATGGTGTCGAGCTTCTTGAGTGTTGTTGGAGCTGCACTCATCCAGGCAAGTGGAGAGTATTCCATCACACTCCTGACTTGTGCCTTGTAGATGGTAGAAAGGCTTTGGGGAGTCAGGAGGTGAGTCACTCGCCGCAGAATACCAAGCCTCTGACCTGCTCTTGTAGCCACAGTATTTATATGGCTGCTCCAGTTAAGTTTCTGGTCAATGGTGACCCCCAGGATGTTGATGGTGGGGGATTCGGCGATGGTAATGCCGTTGAATGTCAAGGGGAGGTGGTTAGATTCTCTCTTGTTGGAGAGCTCAAGGATAAAAAAAGGCTTGTTACAATAGTAGGGGTATGTTACAGATTTGTGATCCTAATTGTGGAATGAAATGGAAGAGGAAATCTACAGTCAGATTAGAGAGATTAATTGAAATAACAATTATTTTTCTGGGCAATTTTAATTATTCTCTTATTGATTGTAATGGACAGGGAATAAGTGAAGAAAAGGGAATGGAATTCCTAAAACATGTTCAGTATGTTAGACCTACAAGGACAGAGGGATTGCTAGATCTGGTTATGAATGATGCAATCGATCAGGTTGATGAGGTAGTAGTGTTGGAGGGCATTTATAAAGTGTATGGAAGGAATAGGTCAGAAAGTAGCTGGGAGGAGGATTTGCTTAGTATGCCCTCTTTGCAAGGAGACAGCAATATTTTACCTACATTTCAACAGTGACTACAATTCAAAAGTACTTCATTGGCTGTAAAGCACCATATAAATGCAAGTCTTTCTTTCTTTCTCTATATCATCTTTCCAGTTCTGGCTGCTAATCAGTACGAGAGAGCCTTCTGATTTGCCCGCATTGCTGGATTTCCCCAGGTGCAAAGTCTCCTCAATAATCTGTTGCCTTACAGCTGTGGCAGCTGGCAGCACTGCTTGGCCTTGCTCTTCCTCATCATCCTCTTCTTCCTCACCCCCTTCTTTATCTTGCTGTGGAACTTCTTCCTCCTGTGGCAGCTGCAAGGCTTGGTCTCTCTGAATGGTATAGTTGTGTAATATGCAGCAAACCACGACAAATCTGGTGACTCAGTTGGGACTATACAACAACGACAACTATACTGCGGGACTCCACCAGATTAGTCCAGGACCTGGAACCTTAGCTTGAGGACACCTATGATTTGCTTAATGAGAGCTCTGGTTTGAGTGTGGCTCTCATTGTATTGGTGCTCAGCATCTGTGCCCGGGTTGAATAGTTACATAGAGTCTACAGCACAGAAACAGGTCATTCAGCCCATCCATGCCAGCGTTTCTGCTCCACGTGATTCTACACAGCAGTCATGAGCCAGGAGTAGAGGGGATGCCCCCTGACACCCGCTGGTCTGATTTTGAGTCTAAGACAAAAGGGGATTGAGGACTGGATTATGAAAGCCACAAGGGTAGTGGCTCATGGTGTTGGGGGTAACATATTAGGATGGATAGAGGATTGGTTAAAGGTCAGAAAGCAGAGAGTAGGGATAAATAAGTCATTCTCAGGTTGGCAGGCTGTAACTAGTGGGGTGTTACAAGGATCGGTGCTTGGGCCTCAGCTATTTACAATCTATATTAATGACTTAGATGAGGGGACTGAGTGTAGTGTATCCAAGTTTGCTGACGATACAAAGCTAGGTGGGAAAGTAAGCTGTGAGGAGGACACAAAGGGCTCAATTTTAATTCGGAAGTGTGGGTGCGTTGGGGGCCGGGGGCTATGAAAATCAGAGAAATGAGGAGCGGGAAACGAACCCCGCTCCAACACGCTGACTTCCGGGTCTCACAAAGACGCATCTGGGTGCGCGTGCTGTTCCTGAACCCGAAGGTCCTGCTGGCTTTAAAGAAGCAAATGTACCTCATTGAGGTACTTAAGGTACTTTATTTCTTACATATTAGATCATTAAAACGATTTTCAACTTACCTGGGCAGCTTTCCTGCGGCTTCCGATTCATGCCTGGTGAAACCAGGACCGTAAGGGGCTGGATCAGGCAAAAATAAACTAAATAAATGAAATAAAATAACATTTCACAATGTAAAAAAATAAATAAACCTGCCTTTGGAACAATATTACCTGCATCCCCCTGCTCCAATGTCCGATGTCTCTCCAAGCTCTCCCCCCGATGTCTCCCTGTCCGATCTCTCCCCGATGTCTCCCCACCCGATGTCTCCTTCTCTGATGTCTCCCTCTCCACTGCCTCCCCCCGCCCCCGATGTCTCCCCCCACCTGATGTCTCCCTCTCCGATATCTCCCTCTCCGATGTCCCTCCGAGGTCTCCCCCCACCCACTGCTCTGATGTCCGATGTGTCCGATGTGCCCCCCCACCCCGACCTTTGCCCCTCCCCGATCTTTGTCAGCCCCCATCTTTGCTCCCCCCCCCTCCACTTTCTCTTGCAGCACCGGATGATGTCTCTCTCTCTCTCTCTCTTTCTCCGCCCCCCGCCCCGGCATTGTAGCTCCTGTCGATAGGCAGCCTGCCATTCAGGCTGGCTGCCAGGCGTGAAACCTGGAAACAAGATTAATGAGCATCAATTACCTCACGATCGCGTGGTGAAAGGTAAGTTTTTATTTTTCGGGTCTGCCGCACGCCCACTGATCCCCACCCCACCCCCCCGCTGCCCTCTAGCCAACCTTTTAAATTTGAGCCCAAAGAGTCTACAAAAGGATATAGACAGATTAAGTAAGTGGGCAAGAAGTTGGCAGATGGAGTATAATATGAGGAAATATGAAGTTATTCACTTTGGTGAACGAATAGAAAAGCAGAATATTTTTTAAATGGTGAGAAACTATTAAATGTTGGTGTTCAGAGAGATTTGGGTGTCCTCGTACAAGAAACACAAAAAGTTAGTATGCAGGTACAGCAGGCAATAAGGAAAGCAAATGACAGGTTGGCCTTTATTGCAAGGGGGTTGGAGTACAAGAGTAAGGAAGTCTTACTACAAGTGTACAGGTGAGACCTCACCTGGATTACTGCGTGCAGTTTTGGTCCCTTATCTAAGGAAGGATACACTTGCCATGGAGGCGGTGCAATGAAGTTTCACTAAAATAATTCCTGGGTGAAGAGAGTTGTCCTATGAAGAGAGGTTGAGTAGAATGGGCCTATACTCTCTGGAATTTAGAAGAATGAGAGGTGATTTTATTGAAACATATAAGATTATGAGGCGGCTTAAGAGGGTGGATGCTGAGAGGCTGTTTCCCATGACTAGAGAGTCTAGAACTAAGAGGCATATTCGCAGGATAAGGGGTTGGCCATTCAAGACTGAGACGAGGAGGAATTTCTTCACGCAAAGGGTTGTGAATCTTTGAAATTCTCTACCCCAGAGGGCTGTGGATGCTGCGTCATTGAATATATTCAAGGCTGAGATGGATAGATTTTTGGACTCCAGGGGAATCAAGGGACATGGGGATCAGGCGGGAAAGTGCAGTTGAGGTCGAAGATCAGCCAAGATCAGGCTCGAGTTGCTTATGGCCTACTCCTGCTCCTATTTCTTATGTTCCTCTGTTCTTATGTTCCCAGCCACAGGCTCCAATTCCTGCTGCAACAGGTGATACAGGTCAGTGATCGCCTGCCTGCTGAGGCGGAGCCTCCCCATACACTGCTCCTCTGACATGTTGATATACAACACCCTGTTCCGGAATACCTGCATGCTGTAACGTCTCTTTGGCCCTTTGCCTGCTTTGATGTCTTCTTTGACACTCCACAGGTCTTTGCTGCCCTGCTTGCTGATATTGTTGCTGCTGCTGTTGCCGTGTCACAGCTTCAATGGTATTCCCAGCAACATTCCTATGTTTTCCAATACTCCTGCAGCCAGTGAAGTCAAATACTGCAGCTGTATGCAAAGATGAGTTCTCCAACAGCTCTGTAGTACCAAAAATTGTCAAAACTCAGCCAAAGGAGCCAAAAAATGACTGCAAAAATTCCCAGCACCCTAAAATGACTATCCAGAGAATTAGTTATTGAAGGTGGGGATCCCTTTAAATATCGTTGCTTCAGCCAGCTTCCTGAATGTTCGCGCGATGTTTTTCTGGCGGGCACAAGGATGAGCGAATAAAGGCACCAATTTCCCAAAAGGGGTCCTAATGCAAAATCATTTTGTGAGGCTGCCATGGATGCCTAAGGAGCACCTTAACCAGGATGGCGGCGGCGGTTACTTGTTTGCAGTTCCGGCACAGGACGTCCCCCTACAAAATTGCCAAGTGGAACGTCGGTTTCCCGCCCAAAAACTTGGTGAAATGCAAACATATGTCGACCCCAGAGAGTTGTGAGGGTGTAGAACTCGTTTCCAGTACTAATGGCTGAGGCAGAAACTATGTCAACTTTCAAGATTAGATTGGATAGGTGGATGAAGGAAACGGATATAATGGGATACGGGAATAGGGCGGGTAAACATGATTAGGATTATTCGGATTATTTGTTCATTGGTCCGAATGGCCCGTTTCCATGTAGTAACTTCGATATATTTCTATGTATTTCCCACAGTTTGACGTCATCAACAAATTTAACTGGTTTGAATTGAATTCCTGAATCTAAGTCATCGATATGAGTTAGAAACAGTCGGGGTCCAACACCGATCTGTGGGGCACTTCATCCAGCATTTGCACCATGTCAATTCTCCTGCAACAACTCTTACTGCTTTCTACCCCATCAACCAATTACTTGTCCATTCTTAGATTTTACCCTGAGTCACTGCCATTTTAAGTTCAAGTAGAGGGCTTTTGAGTACAATTTGTCAAATAGATTTTGGAAGTCCAGGTAACCATGCCTTAAAATGGCGATAAACGTTGTCAAAACAAATTAAGGAGTTTGGTCAAAAAAAAAATTATTCCTTTCCAAATCCATGCTGGCTGTTATCGATTAGGTATTATTATCATACAGGTCATCCTCAAATTTACTCCTGATAATCAATACTATTATTTTTCTAATATTGATTTGGACCGATCAGTCTAAAGTTGCCCAGGCCTGTTTAATCATCCTTTTTGAAAATGAATACTGTGTCGACTTCTTTCCAATGTGGCAGGACTGCCGCAGTGTTCATTGGTTCACTCATAATGATACTCAGCAGCTCTCATCTGTTGCCTCCCTTATTACACAAGGATAAGTGGAATCCAACCTTGGGCATTTATTTAACCTGTCTTACCATCGCAATTTCATTTATATTGAAGTTGTTTATATGACTTGGCATATCAGCAATTCTGGTGACCGCATTGCTCACATCTTCTCTAGTAAATACTTGGAGGCAGTAATCATTTAGTATTGTATGTTAACCATTTTACATTCAATTTCCGCCTGTTATCATCCTTTAGGGTTTTCACCATTCCTTACACTGTCCATTTCCACCCATAGTACTGAAAGAATTTCTTACTAAGTGTTGGCCTAGAAATTCGACCATGCAGCGCCCTTTTATCGGATAGTAAACTGCCCCTTAAGCTTCCAATATGGTGGGCAGGAAATGCATGCTCATTTTGAGAGGAAGTGCACCACACGCCATATTGGTGTAGGCAAAATAATCGGCATCCGGCACCCACGCCTAAAACAGGCATTTGGCCCTTTGCATATTCAAATAAAGGGCCTAACGCCTGTTTGAAACCCCCTCTGCAATATTGGATTGCTCAAAACGCAGTCAGTGCCGTGCCAACTGCATTCAAGAAAAACAGGTTTACAGCAGCCCAATAGATGATCCTTAAAGGGATCACTGCAGGCTGCAACCAACAAGCTAAGTGTTTAAAATATAAAATATACTCTTCTTTATTTTCTGTAAGGTTTGAAGAAATGCCGACATGAACTAAATAACTTTATGCATGGACCCTTAAAAATGATAAGTCCAAATAGGGCAATGTGTAAAGAGTAAAGCTTGCTGACCTTGTTACAATTACACAGGCCATAACTGTGGATTAGGCTTCCTAAGTGTATGGAGCTGTGAACCATGAATGGAATATCAAAAAGATGAGAGCATTACTGCACTCAGAATTTAAATTGGAGCAAAGCTATTATCAGTCAGAACGCAGTTTGCTAAAATGTAGTGTTCTTGAAGTAATTGAGCCCAGCCTCAATTTACACTGGGCTTGTAAACACTTAGAGAGAAAATGCTGGAAAACAGCATGAAGCACATCACTAAAGCTGAACTGTCTTCTACCATACTAAGTATATAAAATTAAATTCTGCCGGTGTTTTAAATTCAAAACACAGTCTTTATTATTTTCCATCTCTATAACCAATCTCCAGTTCCTTTCTAGAAGTGGCTATTTTATGATCCATCAGGTTATGATTTCACTCTAGCCCCCTAGCACTGTATAGTTGTCTCAATCTGTCTTCATTTTCCTCCCCTCCTCATGGACGCTGCTGTTTCATTCTTTTCTATCTCTCATTTGCACACAACATACATACGCATGCACAGGAGCAAGTGACTGCAGTATAGTGATGCATTGTGTTGGAGCACCAGCTCGCTGCACTCTGGGATAGTAGGATTTGTTTTCATTTCTGTGACCTTCCACACACTGGCATGAATTGGATCAAAGATTTACTGTAGGGATGCACTACGTGGATAGCAAATAACATCCCACAGTGATGGAGGGAGAATCGGAGCATGGTCATCCAGGCCAGTTTCAGAGGCATGTCTGCAAGCAACTTTTATTGAGCCAGAAGCCGCTATAGAAATGATCAGTTTAGATTAGTTGTACCTTGGTTGTTTATGGGAAATAATTAACCAGAGAGGTACAGAAATATAAAGATTTAAATTGCACAATGATGCACAGCATTAGAAAATCTGAGAGGATTTGGTCAGTTACAGACTTATCAGAACCATGTAGTCTGTGAAATTAAATCCATTCATAAAAGGGTTGGAAGAAGGGCAGGAGAGATACAAAAATAAACTGCATTGTTCAGCCCATGGGATAACTCACATCAGATACACTGGAACATCCCTGTGTTATTTATTCAGGCCAACTACTTTTATAATGGTTCTTCTCAGTCAGTGCCAAACATGTGCATTCTATGTTTTATTTGAACAACATTGGTGATGGGTATATAAGAGATTTCTTACTCCATAGTGAATTCAGAGGCAATTTGATGTCAAAGTAAACAGATCACTGTAAGCATAATATCCTCCACTGTGTTGACTGTGAACTCAGTGTTCACCTGTTGTTGATATAATTTAACCCCACAGTGAATCTGGATTTTGGGTACTTCAAGCTTGTGTTCTGACATTAGCTTTCATAGAATCAAAGAATCACAGAAATTTACGCACAGAAGGAGGCCATTCGGCCCTTTCATTGAACCTGAAACCGTAGAGACCACTAACCAGGTTAAACTCTCTTCACAAATCAATGGATTCATGGGGAACATGTGCACATAATGGGTGGTCAGCGGGTGAAGCACGCCCATCACTCACCCATTGTTACTACCTTGTGGCACGAGCCATTTTGAGGCCCAGGCCTCAGTTACATGCAGCCAATGAGCTGCAGGTGCCACATCCATGCTACAAGGCAACTTGTCAGTTCGGGAGGACAGAAAATCAGTTGACTCCTACGACGAACTCCACCGAGAGTCAAAGCTTGGATCGGGGGCGGGGGGCGGTGGCGGAGCTGGTCCTGGGGAGGTAGCACATTGTATGGGCCAGCAGTGAGCCAGAGTTTTTCTGTGGGTCTAGGAAGAACTGCTTCTGCTCCTCCTGGCTCCAGAAAAATAAAAGTTAAAAAGAAAGTTCATCCTTTATCCAGGCAGTCTCCAGCAGTCCTTTTAAGGAGCATTGGTTCAGCTGCTCAATGCCAGTTCAAATGGGTAGAGCATGTGTGGTATTATGTACGTCATAGGACGCTGATTTGCATATTACAAGTGGCCTTGGGTGCTCCAGTCACCTATCTCAGGACTTAGGAACAGGAGTAGGCCATTCAGCCCCTGTTTTGCCATTTAAGTAGATCATGTCTGATCTGTACCTCAGCTCCATCTATCCGCCTTTGTTCCATATCCCTTGATACCCTGACCCAACAAACATCTGTCGATCTCAGAATTTAAAATGTCAATTGTCCCAGCATCCACAGTCTTTTGGGGGAGCGAGTTCCAAATTTTCACCATCCTTTGTGTGAAAAATTGCTTCCTGATTTTGCTCCTGAATGACCTAGCTTTAATTTTAAGATTGTGTCCCCTTGTTCTAGATTCCCCCTCAAGAGGAAATGGTTTCTTTCTACCTACCCTATTGAATCCTTTTAACATTTTAAACACCTCAATTAGATCATGCCCCAATCTTCTAAACTCAAGGCAATACAAACCCAAGTTTATGCAATCTGATCTCATAATTTAACCCTCAGGATCTTCAACATAGGAGAGAATATAGTCAGGGGGATAGATACTGTTCTCTGCAGCCACGACAGAGAATCCCAAAGGCTGTGTTGCTTGACCGGTGCTAGGGTTAAGGACATCTCCTCATGGCTGGAAAAGAACTTGGGGGGGGGAGGATCCAGTTGTCATGGTCCACATAGGGACCAAAAACATAGGTAGAACTAGAAATGAGGTTCTGCTAAGACAGTTTGAGGAGCTAGGGTCTAAATTAATAAGCAGAACTTCAAAGGTAATAATCTCTGGATTACTACCTGAGCCACGTGCAAATTGGCACAGGGACAAACAGATCAGAGAGTTAAATGCATGGCTCAAAGAGTGGTGTGGGAGACAGGGGTTTCGATTCATGGGGCACTGGCACCAGTACTGGGGAAAGAGGGAGCTGTTCCTACAGGACGGGGTCCATTTAAACCGGGCTTGGACCAGCATCCTGGCAAATCGAATAACTAGGGCTGTAGACAGAAATTTAAATTAAAAAGGGGGGGGTGGGAGGGTTCAGGTGAGGGGAAATTTACAAATCTAATGAGAAAAGTTAAGACAATAGAACAACATAGAGACTTGGGTAAAGATAAGCAGAGTGTGGCAGGAAGGGACAGAGAGTTTACCAATAATAGTGCAACAACAAGGTCAAAGCAGGAAAAAATGGTAAAAAGTCAAAATTAAAGGCTCTTTATTTGAATGCACAGAGCATTCATAACAAGATAGAGGAATTAGTTGCACAAATAGAGATAAATGGGTTTGACCTAATAGCCATTATAGAGACATGGTTGCAAAATGAACAAGGTTGGGAAATAAATATTCAGGATACATGACATTTAGAAAAGACAGGCAGAATGGAAAAGGAAGTTGTGTAGCTCTAATAATAAAGAATGATATAAGGACAGTGGTGAGAAAGGATCTTGGTTCAGAAGATCAGGAAGTAGAATCATTATGGGTGGAAATAAGAAATAACAAGGGGCAGAAAACACTGGTGGGAGTAGTTTATAGGCCCCCTAATAGTAGTTATGCTGTTGGACAGAGTAGTAATCATGAAATAACAGGAGCTTGTAACAAAGGTAATGCAGTAATCATGGGGGACTTTAATTTTCATATGGACTGGACAAATCAAATTGGCAAAGGTAGTTTGGAGGACGAGTTCATGGAATGTATTCAAGATGGTTTCCTAGAGCAATATGTCATGGAACCAACCAGGGAACAGGCTATTTTAGATCTTGTATTGTGTAATGAGACAGGGTTAATTAGTAATCTCACAGTAAAGGATCCTCTGGGGAAGAGCAATCATAATATGATAGAATTTCACATTGAGTTTGAAAATAACATATTTAAGTCAGAGACTAGAGTCTTGAACTTAAATAAAGCCAATTACATTGGTATGAGGGGTGAGTTGTCAAAGGTTAATTGGGAAATTAAATTTAAGGGTTTGACAGTTGAAAAGCAATGGCAAACATTTAAAGGAATATTTCAATATTCTCAAAAATATACATTCCATTGAGAAATAAAAATTCCATGGGAATAGTGATCCACATGTGTCTAACTAAAGAAGTTAAGGAGAGTATTAGATTGAAAGAAGAGGCCTATAATGTTGCCAAGAAGAGTAATAAGCCTGGGGATTGGGAGAATTTAAGAAACCAACAAAGGACCACCAAAAAATTGATAAAATGGGAAAAAATAGAATATGAAAGTAAACTAGCAAGAAATATAAAAACAGATTGTAAGAGCTTCTACACATATGTAAAAAGGAAGACAGTAGCAAAAGTAAATGTTGGTCCCTTAGAGGCTGAGACAGGAGAAATTATAATGGGGAAACAGGAAATGGCAGATCCGTTAAACAAATATTTTGTATCTGTCATCACAGTAGAAGACACAAAAAGCCTATCAAAAATTATGGGGAACCAAGGGGTAAATGAGAGTGAGGAACTTAAAACAATTAATATCATTAGAGAAAAGGTACTGGACAAACTGATGGGACTAAAAGCTGACAAATCCCCTGGACTGATGGCCTACATCAGAGGGTTCTAAAAGTGGTGGCTGCAGAGATAGTGGATGCATTGGTTATGATTTTCCAAAATTCGCTAGATTCTGGAATGGTCCTAGTGGATTGGAAGGTAGCAAATGTTACCCCGCTAGTCAAGAAGGGAGGGAAAGAGAAAACAGGGAACTACAGGCCAGTTAGCATGACATCGGTCATCGGGAAAATGCTGGAATCTATTATTAAGGATGTGGTAACAGGGCACTTAGAAAATCATAATATGATTAGGCAGAGTCCACATGGTTTTATGAAAGGGAAATCGTGTTTGACAAATTTATTCAAGTTTTTTGAGGATGTAACTAGCAGGGTAGATAGAGGGGAGCCAGTGGATGTTGTATATTTGGATTTTCAAAAGGCATTCGATAAGGTGCCCCATAAAAGGTTAGGAGTCGCACAACACCCGATTATAGTCCAACAGCTTTATTTGAAATCACAAGTTTTCGGAGCTTTGCTCCTTCGTCAGGTGAAGTGAAGAGTTACATAAAGGCACAGCACATATAGTCAGAAAACAATGCCTGGTGATTACAGATAATCTTTCGAACTGCCCTTTATCACGCGAAGGAGCAAAGCTCCGAAACCTTGTGATTTCAAATAAAGCTGTTGGACTATAACCTGGTGTTGTACGACTCCTTACATTTGTCCACCCCAGTCCATCACCGGCATCTCCACATCACATAAAAGGTTGTTACACAAGGTGAAGGCTCATGGGGTTGGGAGTAATATATTAACATGGATAAAGGATTGGTTAAAGGACAGAAAACAGAGACTAGGGATAAATGGGTCATTCTCAGGTTGGCAGGCTGTAACTAGTGGGGTGCCGCAAGGATCGGTGCTTGGGCCTCAACTATTTAAAATTTGTATTAATGACTTTGGTGAAGGGACCGAGTGCAATGTATCCAAGTTTGCTGATGATACAAAGCTAGGTGGAAAAGTAAGCTGTGAGGAGGACACAAAGAGTCTGCAAAGGGATATAGACAGGTTAAGTGAGTGGACAAGAAGGCGGCAGATGGAGTATAATGTGGGGAAATGTGAGGATATTCGCTTTGATAGGAAGAATAGAAAAACAGAATATTTTTTAAATGGTGAGAAATTATTAAATGTTGGTGTTCAGAGAGACTTGGGTGTCTTTGTACAAGAAATTCAAAAAAAAGTTAGTATGCAGGTACAGCAGGCAATTAGGAGGGCAAATGGCATGTTGGCTTTTATTGCAAGCGGGTTGGAATACAAGAGTAAGGAAGTCTTACTACAATTGTACAGGGCATTGGTGAGACCACACCTGGAGTACTGCATACAGTTTTGGTCTCCTTATCTAAGGAAGGATAAACTTGCCTTAGAGGCGGTGCAACAAAGGATCACTAGATTAATTCTCGGGATGAGACGGTTGTCCTATGACGAGGTTGAGTAGAATGGGCCTATGCTCTCTAGAGTTTAGAAGAATGAGAGGTGATCTCATTGAAACATATAAGATTCTGAGGGGGCTTGACAGGGTAGATGCTGAGAGATTGTTTCCCCTGGCTAGAGAGTCTAGAACTAGAGGGCATAATCGCAGGATAGGGGGCCGGCCATTCAAGACTGAGATGAGGAGGAATTTCTTCATGCAGAGGGTTGTGAATCTTTGGAATTCTCTACCCCAGAGGGCTGTGGATGCTGAGTTATTGAATATATTCAAGGCTGAGATGGATAGATTTTTCGACTCTAGGGGAATTAAGGGATATGGGGATCGGGCAGGAAAGTGGAGTTGAGGTCGAAGATCAGCCATGATCTTATTGAATGGTGGAGCAGGCTCGTGGGGCTGTATGGCCTACTCCTCCTCCTATTTCTTATGTTCTTATGTTTTCAACATGGTACAAGGACTCGTTCACGCCCAGGGGGTGATGTTCAGAGGCACGAGGAATTGAGTGCCCCCTCCTCCTGCTCATTCTCACCCTCAGTGGTCCCTCAATCACACTTTGAACTGCAGAATTGTTTGTAAACAGTCAGAAATTTAAAATGGTTGTTGTTTATAAGAAGTTATGTTGATGAGTTTTGATCTTTCAAAATTTTTTTATTACCGTTGAATAATATTTCATTGAAAGTGTTATTACAGGAAGATATTTGCACAATCTTTAAAAGCATACACTACTTTTTAACTGACTACCTCAACATAGTGTTACCACTGCTGGCCTTTAACTCCTCGGGAACCTCCTCATTGCACCTGCTGCATTGCTGCCCATCAATGCTGCTGTATGTAGAGGGGTGTAGAGCCCGTCTTTTCTGACTGCTGGTACTAAGACAGTTACATTTCCATTAGTTGATTCTTGCTTAGTATTCCTCTAATTTTGTACAGATGTTGGTTATTGCACTGTTGCACTGAATAAAAGTTTGTGTGTTTGTTTCAATCTTGCATTTCCTTCTTTGCATTCATGGCCCCACGGGGATCAGTCCACAGCAACACAGCCTCTCTGGCCTCTACTACTGTGCCTTCCTCTGGGAGGCTGCCACCCATGGGCTCACGGGCATGCGAGTCGCCCTCCTCTGGTACCATGGGCATCTCATCTGCCAAGTTAAGGGTGAGCCCTTCCTGCTGGGCAAAATCATGTAGTGTGCCACAGACCACCACAATCTTCACCACTCTATATCAGGGGCCTACTGTAGGATGTGCCTCGACATGCCAGGTACCTGAAGCTTGGTTTATGCACCCCAATGCTCCTCTCCACCACATGCTGGGTCTCCGCATGTACATAGTTGTACCTTTTGTGTGCTGCCTTGTTGGTGGTGCAGAATGGTGCCATCAACCACAGCTTCAGGGAGTAGGCTGTGTCTCCCAAGATCCATCCACCTCCTTGTCCCTACCTGCTGAATAAGTCATGGATGGTGGAGTGGCGAAGGACAAAGGAGTTGTGAAAGTGGTATAGAAAGAGATGGCGGTCCTCAAAGTAATTGCCTTCAGTCACTAACAGGACTCTGGATAGCAAGAAAAGACAACCAAAACTGAGAGAATTAGAAACAAAAACCTCTGAGAACAATTTCCAGACTGCAGAGGTGACACTCCACAGCTTTAATGATTCCTTTGTTGGCTTCCTGGGCTGAGGGTCCTGTGAAGACCATAAATCATGTCAAAACCAGATCACCCGTGTCATTATTTATCAGTCTAAGTGGCTGTGGCACGAATAATGGGGTAAATCCAGCAAACTGGTAATTGCCATTGACTGCAATGGTGGGCTGAGCGACGAGAATGGATTTTTATCTGCTTAGGCGAGGCTATCGGCAGAGCATCACAAATGTCCTAGCAACTTATGGCACAACGCATCTAATGGCATAACACACTTACTCCAATATTTAGACTAGGTAAAATATGAATTCAAGTTTCATAGCAGTTGTAGTAGCTGTTACATGTTCTGCACCTTTCCTTGGGCAGATAAGAAGTACACTTCTTCTCAAAGGATTTAATTTAGCATTTTTTGCAATAATTGGTGTGCCTCAGTGGCTTAGAGAGTACATGTACTGCTTGGTGTGGTGCTGAAACATATGAATCAGGACTGATCACAGATGCAAGAGCAGGGAGGCATCTAACTGGCTTCAGCATGCCTGGGGAACAAAGAGGAAAATACGCCAGGGCTCCCCCTTCTGATGATCCTCCAATGACCCCTGGTGAAAGTACACATATGTGGACGTTAGTTGGGCACAGGTTAAGTTTGACTGTCATGGCTCCACTGGTTGAATAGATTGCCATCGTCTATAATCAGACTTTCACTTGTGTGGCTGCATGAATGAGGTACTGGAAGTCCATCTTAACATGAATAGCCCTCTTTTGAAAAGGAGGGGCATGGGAGAAAGTAAAAGAAGAAAAGAAAAGCTCATTCCTATATATACGTTCTATGTCTATTTATGTAAAGCTGTGGGAAAGGCAACGGGAAAGGCTACTCTTTCCTAGTTATTGGCTCAAGAATCTCACGTGTGAGACTTGAGTTAGGATCTACCCTAGGGCAGAACACAACGGATGGATTTATGTACGGTGATAATGACTTTGTTGTGCTGTATTGTGCTTTTGTAAATATCAGGTTGAGATGCTGCATTTTCTGATGCAGTTCTCTACGCTAAAAATAGGTTTTATTTACCCGTTTGTTTATAAAAGCAGCCAATTCAGGGCCTGAAAGTCACAAACTTGGGATTTGTAGAGTTTCAAACTTGTATTACTTTTCTGGACCACCTAACTTTTGCTGCTGGCCATTTTGAAATTTTTTCTTTGTAATTTTGGTGGCACTTGTTATTTCTTTAACTTGTCTTGGACTCTATGCCTCTGCTGAGCTACCAAATTTTATCTTGTAAAAACTTGTTGAAGCAAGAGCAATTTACTTTATCTTATGAAACACTCAATCTCAATTTGTGAGGTCTTTTCTTTAACCAAAATTTTAACCTTTATTACCAATAAAAATTAAATATTTTCTTTTACATTTTTTTTTACTTTGGCCATTTCGAGACTACATATGTCAACCATAGATCAACAATAGTAAATATGGCCAAATCAATGAAAAACCAAGTAAAATTAATTTAAACTTAGGAAAAAAGATAATTATCTTTGTTGTCTCGGTTAATAAAGAATAATGAATTTGTATCACAGCCAACATAATTCAGACGAGCAGCCAGCACCACTTAGTGGTTTATATCCATGAAATATTAATTCTAATAATTGTATTTTATATAATCTGGATTCTTATCTAGAATTGTATATCTTTTGATTCAAATAATCTTCACTGCAAAAAAAAATCGCTGCAGTTTCAGTAATACTTGATGAAACTCTGCGAATTAAAGCAAAATAGAAGGCAGGCCAAATAACAAACCATAGAGGGAGGTCATTCAGCCCATTGTCTGTGCAATGGCTCTTCGAGAGCAATCCAAAACTAATCCAACAACTTGTATTTGCACAGTGTCTTTAACATAGAAAGATGTCCCAAGGCACCTTACAGAAACATAAGGAAATGACAAAATGGATGCTGGGACAAAAAGTTATTCACCGGGAATTTCCTCAGGAGGCTTTCCCGATCGGCCATCGTAATTTAGGCGAAAGATCGGTGGAAACCCCATTTACGTTTCTATCCGGGGTTTCTGCCAGATATGTTGGCCAATTGGGAGAACCTTTGAGGAAAGAGGGGTGTTCAAATGATTGGTCAAAGAGGTGGATTATAAGGAGGAACTTAAACGAGGAGAAAGAGGTAGAGAGGCAAAAGGATTTATTAAGAAATTCCAGAGAGTGGGGCCTAGGTAACTGATGGCACAGCCACCAATGGTGCAGAGAAGACAGTGGAAGATGCACAAGAGGTCAGAGTCAGAAGAATAGAGAATTCGGGGTAGAGGAGGGTTACAAAGAAAGGGAAGGGTGAGGCCATGAAGGGATTTAAGTAAAAGGTTAAGAATTTTAAATTTGAAGTGGGAGCCAATGTAGGTCAGCAACAGCAGATGTGATGGGTGAGCGGGACTAGGTGCAGAAGAGGTTATGGGCCTCAAAGTTTTAGATCAGTTGAAATTTACAGGGGATGGGAAATAGGAGGCCAGTCATAACAGCTAATGTGAAATTGAGTCTGGGGGTAATAAAGGCATGGGTGAGTTTTTCAGTGGCAGATATGCTGAGGCAGGGTCAAGATAGGCAATATCAAGGAGGTGGAAGTAAGTGGTCTTTGTAATGGAGAGAATATGGCGTTAGAAGCTCAACTCAGGGTCAGATAGGGCAGTGAGGTTGTGAACAGTCTGATTCAGGCTGAGACAGCAGTGAGGGAAGGGGATGGAGTCAGTGACATGGACACAGAGTTTGTGACAGGAGTCAACGCTGAAGGTTTTGATCTTCCAAATATTACACTGGAGAAAATTGTAGCTTGTCCAATAGTGAATGCCGGACAAGCAGTCTGACAGTCAGAGGCAGTGGAGGACTCAAGAGCGTTAGACAGGTAGAGCTGGGTGTCATCCACGTACATGTAAAAGCTGACCTCATGTCTGCAGATGATGTTACCAAGAGGGCAGCATGTAAATGAGAAAGAGATGACCAAGGAACAATCATTAGTGTGAAGGTCTGTGGGTGATAATTAGAGATGTTCTGGCAATGATCAAATAGGTAAGAGTGGAACCAAGTGAGGATATTTTTGCCCTCGAGGATGATTCTAGAGTAATGGGTGCTTTTGGCAGAGGAGGGACAGGTCCAGTAGAGCTTGGTGTGGTCCAGTCAAAGCTGGCAATGGATGGTTAACGAGTTGTGCGTGAGGTACTCTCAAATCTGTGCCCTTGGACTAGAGGGAGCAAAGATGAGGGCTGTGCCGGGGGAATATCAGAAATAGGAGACAGTGAAGGTTTTGCTGGGGTTGACAGCATTGAAGATAGAGGTGAGGGAGCAGTTGTGCAAATCAACTGCTGCAGAGGTATCATTGCGAATGAAGACTAAAGGCTGGGCAGTTGGAAGTTTGAGAGTGCAGTTGTAAGCAGCTTGGGAGATAATTTTTTCCATAGCGGATTCAGAAGGAACTGGGGTTGAAAAAATGTAGGGAGATTTGGTTGGTTTGGTATACAAGGACATGCCTTGTTGGTGATTGAGCCCATGGGAGATTGCAAAGTCGAGAGGGTGGCCTTGAATATGAATAGGCAAATTTACTTGGAGAGAGAGAGGTTTAGGGAGGACATGAGAGTGGAAAATTCAAAGGAGAGGGGGCAAGGGGAACTGAGGTGAAGGTTAAAATCACTGAGGATGAGGAGTCACTCATTGCAGAGGCTGATGTAGGAAAGGAGGAAAGATATCTCCAGAAGAAATTCAGGGGAAGGGAGGTGATAAATAACAAGAATTTTAAAGGAGAGAGCGATGCTCAAAGGACGTGTCGCGGGAGAGCCCGAAGTGTGACTTGGTGAGCCAAATGAGAGCTAGCAGGAGCAGATCAGAGTTAACCCAGCAGTGAACAAAGGCACCCAATGGAAGAGTAAAAACTGAGACCACAGAAGACAATAAAACAGTTCAGGTAGTGAAATAGAAGCAGTCCAGCAGAGAATACTGTCTCAGTTGAAAGCAGCAACAAAATGGAGATGACCAACAGAGAAATATTGCTCAATCTTTGTATGAAGAACAATCTCCTCATATCTGTCCTAAAGTTATCTTTTACTAGTTTGAACCTGTGTCCCATCCTATTTCTTATCTACACACTGCCCCTCAGTGACATCATCTGAAGAAATGACTTAAGGTCTCACATGTACGCTGTCAAGACCCAGCTCTAACTCACCACCACCGCTCTTGACTTCTCCACTGCCTTTGTTGGACTGCTTGTCCAACATCCAATCCTGGATGAGCTGAAATTTCCTCCAATTAAACATTAGGAAGACCAAAGCCATTGTCTTCAGCCCCCACCACAAACACCATTCCCTAGTCACTGATTCTATCCCCCTCCCCGACCACTGTCTCAAGCTGAACCAGGCTGTTCGCAACCTCAGCGTCCTATTTGATCCTGAGCTGAGCTTCCGACTCCATAACCTCTCTATCACAAAGAACGCCTGCTTCCACCTCCGTAACATTGCCTGTGCCTAAGCCCATCTCGTGCTGAAACCCTCATCCATGCTTTTGTTACCTCCAGACATCACTATTCCAATACTCTCCTGGATAGCCTTCCATCTTATTCCCTCCATAAACTTGAGCTCATTCAAAACTCTGCTGCCCATATCCTAACTTGCACCATGTTCCAATTCACCTATCACCACAGTACTTGCTGACCTAAATTCTCATCCTTGTTTTCAAATCCCTCCATGGCCTTGCCCATCCCTATTTCTGTATCCTCCTCCAGCCGTACAACCCTCCAAGAACCCCGCGTCCTTCCAACTTTGGCCACTTGTGCATTCCCCACTTTCTTCGCCCCACTATTGGAGGCCGTACCTTCAGCCATATAGGCCTTAGGTTATGGAATCCATCCCTAAACCTCTCCTCCTCTCCACCTCTCTCTCCTCCTTTAAGATGCTCCTTAAAACCTACCTTTTTGACCAAGATTTAGTCACTTGTCCTAATACCTCTTATGGATGGTGTAAATTTTTGTCTCATTATGCTCCTGTGAAGCGCCTTGGAATGTTTTACAATGTTAAAGGTGCTATATAAATGCAAGTTTTCATTTTCATTATCCTAGCTTTGCTCAAAGAGTGGTGAGTATGTGGAACTTGCTACCCTGTGGAGTGGTTGAGACGAATAGCATAGATGCATTTAAGGGAAAGCTAGATAAGTAAATGAGGGAGAAAGGAATAGAAGGATATATTGATAGGGTTAGATGATGTAAGGTGGGAGGAGGCTCGTATGGAGCATAAACACTGGCATTGATCTGTTGGGCCGAAAGGCCTATTTCTGTGCTGTAAAATTCTGTGTAATTCTATGTAGCGTTACAGTTAAATTTAAAGTAGTATTCTGGATTAACATTTTCCATACCACTTACTATTTTATATACCTCCTTAAGATCACCTCTCAGATGTCTCCTTTCCAGGCTGAAAAGCCCAAGTATCTCCAACCTTTTCTCATAACTCAGACTTATGACACTGCGGATCAGGCTTGTAGCTCTTCTTTGCACTGCCACCAATAGTTGAATGTCTCCTTTGTCTCTCGGCAACCAGAACTGGACACAGCGCTCAAAATGTAGTCTGACCAGATTACCGTACGGTTTGAGCATGACTTCCTCTTACATTTTTTTTATTCATTCATGGGATGTGGGTGTCGCTGGCAATTATTGCCCATCCCTAATTGCCCTTGAGAAGGTGGTGATGAGCCACCTCCTTGAACCGCTGCAATCCGTGTGGTGAAGGTTCTCCCACAGTGCTGTTAGGTAGGGAGTTGCAGGATTTTGACCCAGCGACGATGAAGGAATGCGATACATTTCCAAATCAGGATGATGTCTGACTTGGATGTGAACTTGCGGGTGGTGGTGTTCCCATCTGCCTGCTGCCCTTGTCCTTCTAGGTGGTAAGTGTTGTGTGTTTGGGAGGTGCTGGAGAAGAAGCCTTGGTGAGTTGCTGCAGTGCATCTTGTAGATGGTATACACTGCAGACATGGTGCGCCAGTGGTGGAGGGAGTGAATGTTTAAGGTGGTGGATGGGGTGCCAACCCAATTGCATTCTACTGTTGTGACTATGTAGTTTTACATACCGATTGCTTTATTGGTTGCTGCTCTCCATTGGCTGGACATGTTGAGCATGGAGTCTACTAAGGCTTTTTCAACTTCATCCTTAGATATTTCAACACCATTTATGAAGTATGTTTGTTGCCAATTTTTCATTCTTATATGCAGTACTTTACAATTGTCTTTATTAAATTTCATCTGCCATCATTTGGCCAATTTATATATTTTGCCTTAACTCATTCTGTAATTTCTGGGCTGCCTCCTTCGATTCAATTGCCCCTCTGAGTTTTGTTTCATCTGTAAATAAACACTTTGACCACTTTGCATTGAATTGCTGAATCTAAGTCATTGATGTAAATTAGTAACACTAGTGGTCACAAGAATGAACCAGGAGGTACCCCACTCAGTACTTCCCCAATCCTGACATTAATCTTTTAAGCAGTCCCCACTGTTTTTTATTCTTCAGCCAGGTTTTCCCCTGAATCCCCAAATTGTTGCGATTAATCAGTAACCTTTGAAATGGAACTTTATCAAAGCCTTTTGGAAGCCTAAATATACAATGTCAGTCGACTTGGCTTGTCACTACCTCAAAGAAATCAATAAGATTGGTTAGGCATGATCTTTCCCATCTTCCCATGTTGACTGCTGGTTGACTAGGTTGTTGTTGTACAGATAATCCTCAAGTTTACTCCTGAGAACCAATTTTGTTATTTTACACACAAGTGAAAACTAGTAGAACTGAAGTTGCCTCTGTCTGCTTTGTCACCCTTTGTGAATATGGGTACTACGTTAGCCTATTCCTTGTTTTTCCTCCCAGAATGTATTATCTCACCCTTCTCCATCTTAAATTGTATCAATCACCTATCTTCCCGTTCCACTAACCTGTTTATATCTTTCTGAAGCCTTTTACAGTCCTTCATAGTTTTGCATCATCAACAAATTGTGAGGTTGTGTTCTCTATGCTCAAGTCTAAATCCTGTCTATATACCTGGACCCAGGCTTCCACCACTTCCACCTCTTTGACAATCTAAGCAATACACTTTTACCCTTCCATACTCTTCATCAACCATGCAGCTGAATTTCCTCATATACCATATGCCTGAACTTCTGTAATAAACCTCCTATGAGACACCTTATCGAATGTCTTCATAAAATCCTTAAACAGCACATTAACTGCCTTCCCTTTATCTATCCAGTCAGCCACTTCTTCAAAAAACTCTATTTAATTTGTCAAACATGTCTTCCCTTTAACAAATCCATGCTGACTGTCCTTGATTAGTCCATTCATAAATGCAAGTTAATTTTATCTCAAATTATGGGACGATGTAACTAGATTCAGAAAGATTAAATCTGCTAAGAAAAACTCAGCATTATGTCTCGCAGCTGTTTCTTTCTTTTCTCTAGTCGCGTCCACTATTGCCTTTAATACCCCTTTTAGTAAGGATGAGTTATTACCTTTAAGGGACATGCAGGCCCTAACTACTATATCTCTTGCAAGTGAACCACACAGACAATATGAATAATTAATTCAACAACTGCTTGCAAAAATTTTTTTAAATAAATTACGTTGTTCATTTCTATATTGTTGATTGGAACTATCCATGTCACTTAGGCTCAAAACAATAAGCATTGAGTGTCATTGCGATCATAAAGCATTTAGGCACGGTAGTAGTCTAGGAGGGAGAAATCATTACCGCACTGTTTAATAGAAAATGTTTAGCTACTGGGGTTTATAAAAAAAACTGGTGTATAATCAGTTATTCATATTCCCAAGCTAATAGTTGGCTATGAATATTTTGTAACTGTTACACTGATTCTTACTTTGTAATTACTGTTCATTCGCAATAACAATTTTAAATAGGTTATATTTTCCTGAGTGTAATTAGTTCAAGACAGCACATCTCTTTTTTTATTTGGATGTCTTTGATGACATTATCTGTGGACTCAATTGTAAGGTTATTTATTTTTCAAAATTAAATTCATGTTCAGAACTAATTTATTATTAGCTTCTCAGTATATTACAAGACCATTTCTAATGCACAAGATGTATTCTATAATGTCCAGTTATTGTCATTTCATTGTCGTAAATGTATTCTGACAAATACCAGTGTAACCTTGAAAATTGAAAATATTTCAATTTAAAAAAGAAGTTAATTTAGAAAAAAGAATAAATTAATGTTGCAGCAGGTGTACAGCTCCGCACCAGCAGAATCTATCACAGATCACCAGATATAGAGCTCTGAAACAGCAGGATCTTTCAGAGATCAGCAGGTATAGCAGCTCTGAACCATCACAGTCTATTACAAATCAGCAGGTATAGAAGCTCTGCACCAGCAGAATCTATCACAGATCAACGAGTATAGTAATTCTGCACCAGCAGAGTCTATCAGAGATCAGCCCGTACAGTGAATACTAACTCTTGTGTGATGTGTTCTCCGCCCCAGCCAGGAATAGGTTCAGCTCTCGTTTGAAGGAATACAGTGAATCAGCATTCACCGCACGAGTCAACAGTTTGTTCCACGCTCCACTATTCGTTGGATAAACAAGAACCACCTAACACCCAATCTGGTTCTGCCATTATATAACTTGTAAGTGTGACCCCTTGTCTTCCCAAACCTAGTCAGTCGAAATAATTAGTCTACATACACACAGTCTCATCCCTTCATTATTTTATAAACCTTGATAAAATCACCCCTGAGTTTACGCTACTCTAAAGTATAAAGACCCAGCTCGTTGAGACTATATGGTAACTAAGGTGTTTTAAACTAAGTTATTCTCGTGGCCATCCTCTGCACCCTTTCCAAAGCTTCATTGTCCCCTACCATATGAGGAGACCAAAATTCAGCACAGTATTCTAACTGAGGCCTAACGAATGTCTTGTACAAAGACAAAATGGTATGCTTTGTTTCGTAGTGGATTGTCCTGTGAATGCTAGAACCCTATTCATTTCATGCCATTGCTCATAGACCTTTAGAGATCGATGCACTAAAACACCCAGATCTCTTTCTTTCACCACTGGCTTTAATTCTTTTTCTTCTAGGGTGTGAGTACATTTAGCATTTTACCTGCCCACTTGCATGGCACTACACTTTTCTAAGTTAAACATGATGGGCGTTATTTTGGACTTTGTGCGATAGTGTTATACGGGTGATAGCGAATCGACAGCCTCTTTTACATGTCTCCGGGTTGTTATTTCCATTGATCTCAATAAAAATCGAGAGAGATGCAAAACGTGCTGCCAACTCACTATCATCTGTTTTACACTATCACACAAATTCAAGATCTACCTCCCATTTCTCAAACAAGGGCCCAATCCCCCAGCACATCTAGGTCTGCTTATAGTAGTCCAACATCCTCTACAGTAGCTAACTCTTGCACATATCTTGGTGTCATCCGCAAACTTACAGATCATTCACCCAATACCTAATCAATGTAAATAGTAAATAGCAAAGGTCCTAACACCGATCCCTACAGGACACTAGAGATACTGGAGTGAAATTCGACTTGGGTGTGGACCCAAAACAGGTGATATCACATCCGACACCAATGGAACTGAATTTCATTCAGGGTGCGTAACTGCCGAGAGATGTGATACCGCACGTTTTGCATCCTCGACAAGTCGAATTTCATCCCCACTGTGTCATAAATCTTTGCACATTTATTGGACATTCTATACCATAAGCTATGTTTGCTCAAAAATTCTCCAACTCCCCATTCCTCCTCAATGATGTGGTATAATTTAATATTGGCAATCAGAATCATTTAAATTTAAAACTGATTTTTTAATTTATTTTGATCTTGCAATTCATCAAATTCAAACTGCAGGAAAATCACTACATTTGTTATCCGTTTCCATCACAGACATTCTCAGACAGATAGTGACATAGTCATAGTAAGTTCTTTGAGTCCTTATTAAAAACCCAAACCTTCGAGCAGAGGTTACAATGAGATTCGTCTTTTGTTTTATTTTTATTAGGAGAAAATTTATTTAAAAGAGATTGGAACACAAGTCCAAGAGAATCACAGCAGATGAACATCTCAAATGTTGAAGAAAACCCTGCAATTAATGAAATTGAATGCTGACTCTGGTATGATTTACTACATACCTGTTCACTAAATGTTTATCTAATTTGCTGCATGCAACCACTTCAAGCAATATTACACAATTTCCCAATTAATTTTTCAATGACCAATGTGACACAATGTCAATGTAATCTGCTAGTCCTTTTTCTGAAAATATGAACTAAGTTAGTGCCCATTCATTTACTCTTGAGGCACTTGTTATCATTCAGTGGTCATGCCTAAAAGGAAGAGGTTTGTCTTAGTCAAATGATAGTTATGTGACGTGAAGATTTTGTGGAATGGCAATTGTTCATAACATTTCACTGTCAGGATATATATGTTCACTAGCAGATCCCCTGTGATGCTGCTCATGGTAGATCGGAGGATGTACTTTATAAGGAAATTAGTAAGGCATTATACCATGCAATGGATCACAGAACTTCTTGTTGATAAAGTGAAACTTTGTATAACTTTGTGCATGCATGGGTGTGTTTATGCTTCTAATGTTGCAAATCGAGTGTCAAGGCCTGAACTGACTTTGAAGCAGATTGCCTGGAGGAAGGAATCTCGCTTCACTTCACAGGTCAAGCCCTGACTGTCACAGGCTGTGACACACCAATGCTATTTTTGTAGTGTGAATACAGTACTGGAGGTGGTAATTGCTGTGGCTCCCTTGGTCAATTAGAGACCAGTTGTTCTTAGACATATCCTTAAGTTCATGAGAGGTCAAAATTACTTTTATTTTATGTATACCTTTTTTAAGTGAGATGAGTTAGATGATGTTCTCTGTGGCGGGGAGGTTTCTGATTACACCGGAAATAATTAACTTTATTTTATATAAATATATATGAATGCCATGGAAATGTGATTATGTGATTGTGTAACACAAAGTATATATTCATCACTGCTAACACCATAGTTTTATCAAGCATTGCTTTATATATGGGCAAATTGGCAGAGACACATGTAATGTTACAGAGAATGCACCATCAAGCATGTAATGAGCAGAACAGATTTTTTGTTCTCTTTTGAACATGTTCCATGGTTACATAGAATTACATAGAATGTACAGCACAGAAACAGGCCATTCACCCCAACAGGTCCAGGTGTTTATGCTCCACACAAGCGTTCTCCTTTCCTACTTCATCTAACCCTGTCAGCATTTCCTTCTATCCCTTTCTCCCTCATGTGTCAATCTAGCTTCCCCTTAAATGCATCTACATTAGTCGCCTCAAATACATTTTGTGGTAGCGAGTTCCACATTCTTACCACTCTCCAGGTAAAGAAGTTTCTTCTGAATTGCCTATTGGATTTATTAGAGACTATCTTATATTTATGGCCCCTAGTTCTGGTGTCCCCCGCAAGTAGAAACATCTTCTCTATGTCTACCCTATCAAACCCTTTCATAATCTTAAAGGCCTCTATCAGGTCACCCCTCAGTCTTGTCTTTACTAAAGAAAAGAGCTGCAGCTTGCTCAATCTTTCCTGATAGGTATAACCTCTCAGTTCTGGTATCATCATTTTTGCACCTGCTACAGTGCTTCTATATCCTTTTTTATAATATGGTGACCGGAACTGTTCACAGTATAACAAATGTGGTCTGACCAAGGTTCTATACAAGTTTAACATAACTTCTCTGCTTTTCAATTCTATCCCTCTAGAAATGAACTCCAGTGCTTATTTTGCCTTTTTTATGGCCTTATTAATCTGTGTCACTACTTTTAGTGATTTGTGCATCTATACCCCCAGATCCCTCTGCTCCTCTACCCTGTTTAGACTCTTATTATCCAACAACAACAACAACTACTTGCATTTATATAGCACTTTTAACATAGTAAAACGTCCCAAGGCGCTTCACAGGAGTGATTATCAAACAAAATTTGGCACCAAGCTACATATTAGGACTGCTGACCAAAAGCTTGGTCAAAAAGGTAGGTTTAAAGAAACGTCGTAAGGGAGGAGAGAGAGGTAGAATGGTGGAGAGATTTAGGAAGAGGATTTCCAGAGCTTAGGCCCTAGACAGCTAAAGGCACGGCCGCCAATGGTGGAGCGATTAAAATTGGGGACATGCAAGAGGCAAGAGTGCAGAAATCTAGGAGGGTTGTAGGGCTGGAGGAGGTTACAGAGATAAGAAGGGGCGAGGCCATGGAGGGATTTGAAAACCAGGATAAGAATTTTAAAATCGAGGCATTCCTGGACTGGGAGCCAATGTAGGTCAACGAGCACAGGGTTGATGGGAGAACGGGACTTGATGCGAATTAGGATAAGTGTAGCAGAGTTTTGGATGAGCTCAAGTTTATGGAGGGTGGAAGATGAGAGGCCAGCAAAGAGAGCATTGGAGTTGTTGAATCTACAAGTTAGAAAGGCATGGCTGAGGGATTCAGCAGCAGATGAGCTGAGGCAGGGGCAAAGAAGGGCAAAGTTATGGAGGTGGAAGTAGGCGGTCTTTGTGATGCAGTGGATATGTGGTTGGAAGCTCATCTCAGGGTCAAATAGGAAGGCAAGATTCCGAGTGGTCTGAATCAGCCTAAGACCGTGGCCAGGGAGAGAGATGGAGTCGGTGGCTAGGGAATGGAGTTCACGGCGGGGACCAAAGACAATGAATTTGGTCTTCCCATTTTCCCAGTGATTCTCTGGCTATGACTAGATAGATAAGAATGGAACCAAGCGAGCGCAGTCTCACTCAGTTGGATGATGGAGGAGAGGCGTTGGAGGAGGATGGTGTGGTCAACCGTGTCAAAGGCTGCAGGTTGAGAAGGATTAGGAGGGATAGTTTACCATCGTCACATCACATAGGATGTCATTTGTGACTTTGATAAGGGCTGTTTCAATATCGTGGCAGGGGCGGAAACCTGATTGGAGGGATTCAAACATGGAGTTGCAGGAAAGATGGGCACTGATTTGGGAGGCGACAACATGTTCAAGGATTTTGGATAGGAAAGGGAGGTTGGGGATGGGGCAAGCAGTATGTGGCCCCCTTATTCTTCCCACCAAAATGTAATACCTCACACTTATTTATATTGAAATTCATTTGCTAATTACACACCCATTCTGCAAGTTTATTAATGTCTTCCTGTATTTTGTCGCAGCCCTCCTTGTTATTAACTATACCTCCCAATTTGGTGTTGTCCGCAAATTTTGAAATTGTACTTCCGATTCCCGAGTCCAAATCGTTTATGTAAATGGTGAACAATAATGTTCCCAGCACCGATCCTTGTGGAACACCACTTCCCACCTTTTGCCAGTCTGAGTAACTACCTTTAACCCCTACTCTCTGTTTTCTGTTTTGCAGCCACCTTGCTATTCATTCTACTAGTTGTCCCCTGACTCCACATGCTCTGACCTTAGTCATGAGTCTACTATGCGGTACCTTATAAAAGGCCTTTTGAAAATCCAAATACATCTACTACATCTACTACATTATACTTGTCTACCCTTGTTACTTCTTCAAAGAATTCAATAAGGTTGGTTAAGCATGACCTTCCCTTTTGAAATCCTTGCTGACTATTCTTTATTATATTTTTGTTTTCTAAATGTTTTTCTATTACATCTTTGAGTAAGGATTCCATTATTTGTCCCACCACCAATGTTAAGCTAATTGGTCTATAGTTTCCTGGACTGGTTCTATCTCCCTTTTTTAAATATAGGAATCACATTAGCTGACTGCCAGTCCTCTGGCACTATTCCCTTTTCTAATGAATTTTTTATATATATATGATAGTGCCTCTGCTATTGCTTCCCTAACTTCTTTTAGTCTGCACAGATACAAACTGTCTGAATGAATGTGTACTCCCACATTGTCTGCCAGTCACAGATTCTCTTCGTATCTTGTTAGCAATTTAGCTTTAAATTTCATAGGGCAACTCTCCCTGTTGGTTAGATAAAAGATGAAAAAACAGAGATGGAATATAAGAGCAAAACCATGTACCTTGTTTGATAAGGACAGCCCTGAATCTAACTTCTGAACTAAGAAAGGGAAAAATGAATGTAAGGACGCTTAAGAAACGCTGCAGAACAATTTGATGACATGGTTTGGAACTCTCTTCCGCAAACGGCAATTGATACTAGCTCAATTGCTAAATTTAAATCTGAGATAGATAGCTTTTTGGCAACCAAAGGTATTAAGGGATATGGGCCAAAGGCAGGTATATGGAGTTAGATCACAGATCAGCCATGATTTTATCAAATGGCGGAGCAGGCACGAGGGGCTGAATGGCCTACTCCTGTTCCTATGTTCCTATGTTTTCACCATTTAGAAAATACTCTGATCTATGTTTCTTAGGTCCAAAGTGGATGACCTCACACTTCCACTCGTTGAACTCTATCTGCCACAGTTTTGCCCACTTACTTAATCTATCAATGTCGCTTTGTAACTTTGTAACTGCTTCCATCTACACTCAAAAGGGTGATGAAATGTTACCATTCAAGTTTCTGTGTGATCAGTGGTATATGGTTTTGTTTTGATATTATGTCTCTGCTTTATGAACAATGGACTAAATTTTACTCACATTTTACCACTTCTATGTTGTGATGACATTGCAATTTGCTGCATTCGATTACTACTTCTTCAACAGTGAAGCATGAATTTTGCAGCCAGCCATTACAATAGAGGGATTGTAGATAGTTTGAATGTTTCTGTTTTTGTTGAGGCACACCTTCAGTCCTCCAATTGCAATCCTGCCAGTTTACAGTTAGCACAGCAATAGAGGGACTTTGCTATACTCAATTCATAAAAATGCACAAGAGCTGAGCCCTGGTGGCTCAGTGGAGCAATGCATTACTGAATTAATGTACTTGCTGACTGTACTTGGGATGCCGAGTCTGGGGTTTGCCCACTGCTCCAGCAGAGCAACTTGGTTCTTCTATGGAATGCTTACTTTCCTATTCTATATTTTTCTTGAAAAATAACCAATAAAGGAGATTTGAATTAAAGCATCTTCAGAGCTATTCCTTTCATATCTGACAACCTTACCTAGCTTTAACCCTTCTTACCCTTCGTTAACTCCTGTCACATTTCACTTTAGGGCACTGCACATATGCTCGACAAGTACAGTTCTCAATCGGCACTCAGAGTACAATCACAACGCTATGGGTGAAGGTAAAGTAATGTACTTGTCCCACTTCCTTGCAATGATGTGGTGAAGTACTGAAAAAGTGTTTCAGCAATATCTGGGGCCTCATCCATTCACTGTGTATATCGATGGGTATGAAACCTAGAGGGAGTGGTGTTGAAATGTGCAGATGATACCAAAATACGAGGTGTTGCTAATTCTTCAGACGATCAAATGAAACGGCACAGGGATATTGATAAAATGGGGGGTAATGGGCTAAAATATGGCAGATGGAATTCAATGTTGGTAAAAAAATAAACGATAGTAATTGGACTCTGAATGAATTGGGCTCGGTGGTGTGGGGGAGCAGAGGGATTAGGGGATATTAGTCCGCAGAGCATCAAAGGCAGCACCTCAGGTTGATAAGGCCATAAAAAAGCAAATGGAATTTTTGGTTTTCTCATGAGACGCATAGAATATAAAAGCTCAGAGAAGCCAAGCTGAGGCTATATAAAATCTTAATAAGATCTCTGTTAAAGTGCAATGTGTCGTATTGGGCTCCTCACTATAGGAAGGATATTGAGGCTTTAGAGAGGTTACAATGCAGATTCACTAGGATGCTGCCTGATATGGAGAAATACAAATTCAAAAAAAGACTTGAAAAATTGGGTAGTTTTTGTTAGAACAACACCTATTATGTGGTAATATGTTTGAAGTGTTTAAAATTATGAAAGGGTGGGACAGGGTAGATAGAAGGAGACTGTTTCTGGTAGTTGAGGGGTCAAGTACAAGGAGTCATAGATACAAGATTAAAGTAATAGATTTAGAACAGAGAACAAGATAAACTTCTTGACACAGAGAGTTGCGAGGCTGTAGAATTAATTTTCAGGGTTAGTGTTTGAGGCGGAAACAATGGCCGGGAATTTCCTCAGAGTTGCTCTCACTCCTCTGCCGTAACTTCACCGGAAGTGCAAGGGAAACCCTTTTTACGCATGTGAATGGGATATCCACCGCAGTTTTGGTGAAGTTACGGTAACAGGTGGGAGCAGCTCTGAGGAAATTCCCAGCCAATATTATGACTTAGATATAAAATATATGCCAAGCAACATATTATTTTGTTACAAGTGTTCTGTGTTTAACAATGGTGTCGGGTTTGCCTCAGGCTGAATGAAATACAGTATAAGATGCAGCACAGCTAGTCTCATGAGGGTAAAATGTTGGCCAGGAGCCAAACAATAAATGGACCTGTCCGTGGGTAAGACGCAATATTAAATTGAATGAATGCTGCTATTAATGAATAATTTTAATAGTAGCTGTCAAAATTATTTTACCACATCTTTTGATTTACTGGTTGGGGGGAAACTATTTCACCTTATACCTAATATAAAGAAACAACATATTTGCCTTTCACCTTTTTACCTTTTAATGTTTGTTTATTATGCAATCATATATTAAATATACCATGCACTTCATTGGCTCTTGTAATTTTTTATTTTGCTTTCTATATAGAGGGTGCACATTTGTGAATCAGACTTTTAAATATAAGTTGTGTTCGTGTTATAGTATGTGGGGTGGTGTTTCTGCTTATTTCCATTAGCTTTGCGCCCGTATTCCAGTGCCATTGGCTAAAGCAGGGAATTTTAAATGTAAGTTATGCCCAAAAACACTTATGTTCATATTTTTCACGATCTATTGCGCTGGTTCAAGATTAAATTCGCTTGGATCAGGCCCTGCCCACAAAACTGGCCACGCCCCTAAGTTGATATTGCGAGATTACATAGGAACATAGGAACAGGAGTAGGCCATTTAGCCCCTCGAGCCTGTTCCACCATTCAATGAGATCATGGCTGATCTGTGACCTAACTCCATATACCCACCTTAGCCCCATATCCCTTAATACCTTTGGTTAACAAAAATCTATTAATCTCAGATTTAAAATGAACTTTAAAATGAACAATTGAGCTAGCATCAACGGCCATTTGCAGAAGAGAGTTCCAAACTTCTACCACCATTTGCATGTAGAAGTGTTTCCAAACTTCACTCCTGAAAGTCCTGGCTCTAATTTTTAGGCTATGTCCCCTAGCCCTAGATTCCCCAACCAGCGGAAATAGTTTCTCTCTATCTACCCTATCAGTTCCGCTTAATATCTTGAAAACTTTGATCAAATCACCCCTTAATATTCTAAATTTCAGGGAAAACAACCCTCAGTTGTGTAATCTCTCCTCATAATTTAATGAGTCCTTAGACCAGGTATCATTCTAGTAAATCTATGCTGCACTCCCTCCAAGGCCAATATTTCCTTCCTTAAGGTGCGGTGCCCAGAACTGAACACAATACTCCATGTGTGATCTAACCAGGGCTTTGTAAAGCTGTAGCTTAACTTCTACCCTCTTGTATTCTAGTCCTCTAGGTATAAAGGCCAGGATTCCATTAGCCTTTTTGATTATTTTCTGTACCTGTCCATGACATTTTAATGATCTATGTACATGGACCCCTAAGTCTCTTTGGATCTCCACTGTTTCGAGCTTTGCACCATTTAGAAAGTACTCTGATCTATCCTTTTTAGGTCTAAAGTGGATGGCCTCATACTTACCTACATTGAAATCCATTTGCCACAGTTTTGCCCATTCACTTAATCTATTAAATCTCTCTGTAATGTTATGCTTCCATCCACACTGCTTACAATGCTGCCTATCTTTGTGACATCGGCAAACTTGGATATGTGGCTCTTTATCCCATCATCTACATCGCTAATAAAAGTCAGTGAATAGTTGAGGCCCCAACACAGATCCTCTAGTCACATCTTGCCAATTTGAGTACATGCCCATTAGCCCTATTATCTGTCTCCTGCCACTCAGCCAATTTCCTAACAAGGTCAATAATTTGCTCTCAATTCCATGAGCATCAACTTTAGCTAACAGTCTTTTATAAGGGACTTTATCGAATGCCTTCTGGATTCTGCCAATTGAGCTAGTTAGGAAAGGCTCTTCAAATTGTTAATTTTCTTAGGTGCACTAGTAGGCACGTTTTAAAAGTCTTTTCATATCAAAAAATATTTAATTTACTAAGAAACTGATTAATGTACACCAATACACCTATAAAAACTGATCTATGTACATGGACCCCTAAGTCTCTTTGGACCTCCACTGTTTCGAGCTTTTCACCATTTAGAAACTACTCTGATCTATCCTCTTTAGGTCCAAAGTGGATGGCCTCATACTGACCTACACTGAAATCCATTTGCCACAGTTTTGCCCATTCACTTAATCTATTAATATCTCGCTAAAAAAAATTAAATTTAAAATTTTACATTTTTAAAATCACCAACAACAATTAATATCTGAAGGAATTTGACTCCACATTTTCAATAGTTAATTTTCAGTGCCGGAGAGGTGGATTGGCAGTAATTAACACTTATCCTGTCGTTAAAAAGGTACTTACACTTGAAATGACTTGACTTAACTTTCTGTGGCAAGTTTAGTTCGTAGCTACCGCGCAAATACAGCAACTTCACACCGTTCAATGCATTTCAAAGGTGAGGCAGACAGCGCGATGCCGTTTTCTCAGAGTTAACGGTGGAGTGGCGCAACTCGGACAGCAAATTTTGGATATTCGTGTTTAACCATGCATCTGCTTCTCGCCTGGAGTTACTGTACCATTTGTGCATAAACAATAGTGAGCGCCATTAGCCTCATGGTTAATTTGACAGCAAAATCTGGCCCATTACTTTTTTAAAAGTTCTGAAACACATTTTAAACTCCTCGTTAGCATGTGATATTTGGAATGTATGAACAAAACATCTAAACACAGATCCTGATAACCTAATTTTATATTTTCTAGAATTTACCAATTTTAATTCAATCAGTTCCAAATTTCTTAGTAAGGAGACAGCTAAACAAGACAGACCAATCAAATAGCTCAAGATTACTTATTCAATTTTTGTTGTTGATCTTTTTTTAACCTTCAGCCAATTAATTTACAGTTTGCACTTAATCATAGAATTTGCATGAAAAATTATCACTGGCATCACTACAATACTTTGAATAAAACAAATTGAATTTTTATTACAATCTCAATAAATCAGTGGGCCTAATAATAGAGTATACTTCACATAACATGAAATAATGTATCCTCCGACTCACCATCGTTGAAGATCTGGTAGTATTTGCAAGTATATATGTATCTTTGTATATACATGCATTTCCTGTCTACAAACTTCATTTCCTGTTTTCATGATTTTTGGTCATGCTTTTATGTCAACATTTAACATTAAAAGTGCCGACTGAGAATTCCCAATATCAGCTGGTCCCAGCAACATCGTAGTTGCATGCTCCAGCCACTAGGTGAGGTTATAACTCCGGTGTATCCTGTAGCACTGTACCCTCCGACACACTGTGAGCATTGCCATGGGAGATTTGTGTGTTAATAAGTAATATATATTTTTAGTAGATCTCCTGTGGCAGTGCTCGTGGTGAGTCAGAGGGAATGCTGCTTTATACAACGGAACATACAATTTAATCAGGACCACTGAAATATACCAATTAGATAAGTGTTATGGGAGTATTTGCAGTAATTTTGGATTCAAACCATATGATTATGCCCACATATTCATGGAAACTGTAAATAAGCAGCCTTTATTATTAATCTTTTATTATTCATTCTTGGGCTCTGCGCATCGCTGGCAAGGCCGGCATTTATTGCCCCATCCCTTGTTGCCCTTGAGATGGTGGTGGGCCTTCTTCTTGAACCGCTGCAGTCCATGTGGTGAAGGTTCTGTTAAGTAGGGAGTTCAAGGATTTTGACCCAGCGACGCTGAAGGACCATCAATATATGTCCAAGTCAGGCTGGTGTGTGACTTGATGGGGAACTTGGAACTGATGGTTTTCCCATGCATCTGCTGCCCTTATTCCTCTAGGTGGTGGAGGTCGCAGGTTTGGGAGGTGCTGTCAAAGAACTATAGCAAACTAATCTATAATCAATTAAAAACAACCCTTAATTAATAAGAAAAATTATGCTGTAGAGCCATAATTCCAGGTGGGGCTACTTCAATGTAGGTTTAAATAAAAGGCTGTGATTTGCCTGCCTCTGCAGTTTGACAAAATCTCCCTGATGAACTGAAGGTGTCTGTGCAGATGGCAGGTGAAGACAGGATTACGCTCATCTGTGGAGTTCCAAGTAACCTATCACATGAAGAATGACTGTTTGGACAAGTTTTTGGAAGGCTGCCACTTTCCAGTGAACCATAAGGAAGATTTTCCTCTTTCTTGCTCCTAAGGAATATTTGTTCCCAGGTGCAAATTAGAGGAAATTGGAGTGGAGACCTGTCATGACGGGTCTCTGCACCCAGTACATTGCCCTGGAATTTCTGGGGTTTTCCCAATTGACTATAACTGGCACTGTGCCTGCAGTAGACACAGGCCTAGCCGAGGGATGCACTTCTTTGATGCTGTATTCTAACGGAGGTGCATTCAAAGGAACCTGGTGTTGGGGCTTCCGCCGGGACCCACTACAAACTAAAGAGTCTGCAAGGCCTGGGGGAAGCCCAAAAGTGAAAGAAGAGCATAAAATGCCTCTGGTTTTTCAAGTTTTTAGACTCCCCCCACAAGACAACCCATGGGCCTCAGGCCCACAGCCATAAGGCCACAATGCCTGGAACCAGGAGTACAGCAACAGGTCTCTTAGCTCTGCAGCCCTATTCTTATTAACAAACCTAGAGCAAGGTCCTGCCAGGGGCGCTCCTGCACTGAGTCTGTGCCTGGGCCAGGAAAATGGTCCAGGCTAGGAAAATTGCAGGCACCTCTCCCCTCACCGGCACAGCATGCCTCCAATATGCTGTGCCTGCCAGGTGCCCAGAGAGGAAAATTGGCCCTTGCATCTTGGCATGAGTTGCCACCTTTAGGAAAGAAGGACAGTGAGAAAATTAGAGCAGGAAAGAAAAGTTCTAATTTACTTTCAATATAAAAAATAGTTGGTGATCTGGAACCTTCATGGATTTTCTGGATCCAGGAGCAACAACCTGTGGTATTCCGTTACTACAGGATCAAGTTGGAACATCGTAGACAAAAGCCCCAAATTTTCTCAGGATGCGATCCCAATCACCTGGATCATGCCAATGATCCTGGGACTGTGTTCTTCAGCGTTGACTCGATCAGAGTTTGTGGACCCACCGGGGTGGGGGGAGGGGTGGAGGGAGGGAGGCGCGGAACAAACGATTATCATGGGCAGATGGGCAAAAGCACCACTACAGTCTCATTTCTGGCACCTACCCGACCCACGCAGCTAAACGTTCCGGCACCTGCCTGTAATTCAGGGGAAAGAGCTTGCTCTTGCCACACCCCTGCTCCCAAACCTGACCATGCCCTCCTTGACCCTCTGTATAAGATTGGCCATTCTGAGTTTTATTTTAAAAATTGTGCCTTTTATTTGGGGGTCCAGGCTGCTTCACTGGTTGAGGCCAAGTTTTTGTCGATTTGGAGGTTGGTACACCTCAACTCATTCTGAGTAACCGGCCTCCAGAGATAAATTAAATCCCAAAATAGTGAGTACCCATTTCCCAACTGCACCCCCCAACATCCCCCAGCTCCGCCCTTGAACAATATTTGCCTTGTAAGGGGTGGGTGGAGATTCCTCCTCTTAGAGGCAAATCAGAAACTCCCAGAAGCAGGTGAGAGAGTCCCACCATAACCGAATGTCCTTGGCTTTCCGAAGAATTTTACCCCATCCTCTGCCGGAATTAAGGCAGGAGATCAGCAGAAACTTGGAGAATTTTTGGTCCCAATATTACTATTTTAGATTAAGATTTTATTTTAAAAAAAGGACATAAAATATAAAACATTTGGACAAAACGCTTATGTAACAGTTCTAAATGATAAGAACATAAGAAAGGCATTGAATAAAACATGGCCATTTGACTGATTTGAGTCCAATCCTTCCACCAACCACACTTAATATGCTCTGTCGTTAACTCCACACAATCCAACTAATGCCCTGAGGTAAAGCTCTGGCCCAGAGGTATAGCAAGCAAACTGCAGATATCTCTCTATCTTTACATCCTATACATTATCTCTAATCAGTCATTTTGCTTGTGTGACACTTCTATAGTCCTAGCAGATTAAGAACCATTATATTCCACACAACATTCCCTCAAATTTGTCTGTGTTTCTCCTTATTACCCGCATATTAATTCCTAACAAGGTATAACGTAAGCAGAATAAAAAGAAAAAAGGAACAGCCCTCCATATAAAAATAAGACTTATTAAATTGTTGTTAATTAGGCAATAAGGAATGAGAAGGCATGTTTTAGTGGTCCAGTACATGAGTTGGCCTGATTTCATTATTGTCTGTAGATTGCTTGCTTTTATTAGTCAACATTTATGACCGTGTTTAACTCCTTTTCTAACATTGTATGTGGTCATCTGAACACTGCCAACGCGGCAATGAAGCAAAGCAATTAATGATCCATTGGTTTGAAGAAAAGTGAACATTTGCTCCACATCATGTGACACCCTTACCTAACAAAAATCGATCGATCTCAGTCTTAAAAGCTCCAATTGTCCCCCAGCATCCGCAGCCTTTTGGGGAGAGAGTTCCATATTTCCACTACCCTTTGTGTGGGAAAAGTGCTTCCTGATTTCCCTCTTGAATGGCCTAGCTGTGATTTTAAGATTATGTCCCCTTGTTCTTGATTCCCCCCCCAGAGGGAAAAGTTTCTCTCTACCTACCCTAGCTAGATAAACACATGAGGGAGAAAGGAATAGAAGGATATGTTGATGGAATTAGATGAAGAAGGGTGGGAGAAGGCTGACATGGACATGGTCCTGTTGGGCCAAATAGCCTGTTCCTGTGCTGAACATGCTATGTAATTCTATGTAATACGCTATAGAATTGAACATTTTAGATAATTGTACTTTCCATTTAAAGAAACATCCTTTGCATGGCTCTTATAAAGTGAAAGATTCTTTATTGTTTTTTCAAAAACTTTTTATAACTTAATTATTTCACTATTTGCCCTTTCTCAGTAGCTTCTTATTATTAAATCCCCAATATCATGAATTGAAGAATTTACTGGCACAAAGCACAGTTGATTCAACTGCGAAGGTAAAATTAACATAACTGGCTAATATGTTCCCTCTGAATTGATATTTTTTGGCTTATTCAGTTATGGTTTTGAATCAATGTTTTCCTTCTATAAACAGTGAATTACAAAATGCCCTCCAAAAAGAAATGCTCATAGAATTTCAATCCTTGATGTGTTTTATTTTGTGCATGATTACAAAATGTGCCAGCAGCAATTAATACTCTGGTATTCCCGAGAATGATTTGCTTTCACTCGGGAAATTATATTTTGACCTTTAGACAAAGAGATCTTAAATTAGTGCCACAAAAGTAAAATTTGTTTGGCAGCTTTAAGGAAGCTGGTGTTGGGATTAATCACTATTGGTTTTAATAATGTGAGATTCTCTTTAAACAATTGAATTTGATTACAATTGATGGGCATTCTGCTGACAAAGATCACAGTACTCAAGTAGTCTATGAAAGGATCAAGATGGCATGTAGTCAGAACACTTGGATTCAGCGCTGCAATTACTAACTCCTAGTTTGCTCATTTCTGCTGATCTGATGGCCAGTTTTCATTCCGCTTAAATATCTGTCCCCGGGTGCGAGGGACTTATTCTGCTGCCCACCTTTCATTGGCACACACATGCAAATGCAATGGGTGGCATTCAGTGTCTGAAATCCTGCCGGCTTTGCCCCTGTTGCACAGAATTGACGTTGCTGTAACTTATGCACAGATAAATGAGGCGTAGCTGGGTCATGAGCAGATCCACTGGGTGGAAGTGATTCATGTCAATGTGCATACTGCTTGAAAAGCTTCTACCCATTTCCCAAGTGTTCCTGCATAATTCGGGATTTAAAAAAAAATGTTTTGGGGAGCAGCTGAGCTGCACATCAAGCTGCCATAGTGTGGGCCTCTCTGGTCATCAACACATTTATAATGCCCATCCATGTTGAGGAATACTGTTCAGTAGTACCCACACGCACACAATGAGTTTTCTTAGGTTCTGCAGATTTTATGAAAGGCTGAATGAGGAGCTCGTACTTTGGCGGCTTTACTTCAGCAAGAACATTCCAGGTAAGTGATGCCATTTAGATGATAAGCATACAGACCCAATCATTTAACAGAGCAGCTCTGTCCATGGCTGTCAAAGTCATCACAGTTCTCAACTTTTAAGCCACACGTAGTTTCAAGCTGCAAACGGAGATTTGTGCTGTATCAGCCAGGGAGCCATCTGCGTCTATATCATATTATAGTATCATAGCAGGTACAGGAGGAGGCCATTCGGCCCATCATGCCTGTGCCGGCTCTTTGAAAGAGCTATCCAAGAGATATGGGCCCCAACAACATCCCGGCTGTAGTGCTGAAGACTTGTGCTCCAGAACTAACCACACCTCTAACCAAACTGTTCCAGTACAGCTACAACAGTGGCATCTACCCGACAATGTGGAAAATTGTCCAGGTATGACCTGTCCACAAAAAGCAGGACAAATCCAATCCGGCCAATTACCGCACCATCAGTCTACTCTCAATCATTAACAAAGTGATTGAAGGTGTCGTCGACAGTGCTATCAAGCGGCACTTACTCACTAATAACCTGCTCAGCGATGCTCAATTTGGGTTCCGCCAGGACCATACAGCTCCAGACCTCATTACAGCCAAACATGGACAAAAGAGCTGAATTCCAGAGGTGAGGTGAGAGTGACTGCCATTGTCATCAAGGCAGTATTTGACCGAGTGTGACACCAAGGAGCCCTAGTAAAATTGATGTCAATGGGAATCAGGGGGAAAACCCTCGAGTGGCTGGAATCATACATAGCACAAAGGTAGTGGTTGTTGGACGCCAATTGTCTCAGCCCCAGGACATTGCTGCAGGAGTTCCTCAGGGCAGTGTCCTAGGCCCAACCATCTTCAGCTGCTTCATCAATGATCTTCCCTCCATCATAAGGTCAGAAGTGGGGATGTTCGCTGATGATTGCACAATGTTCAGTTCCATTCACAACCCCTCAGATAATGAAGCAGTCCGTTCCCGCATGCAGCAAGACCTGGACAACATCCAGGCTTGGGCTGATAATGGCAAGTAACATTCGCATCAGACAAATGCCAGGCAATGACCATTTCCAACAAGAGAGAGTCTAACCACCTCCCCTTGACATTCAACGGCATTACCATCACTGAATCCCCCACCATCATCATCCTGGGGGTCACCATTGACCAGAAACTAAACTGGACCAGCCACATAAATACTGTGGCTACAAGAGCGGGTCAGAGGCTGGGTATTCTGTGGTGAGTGGCTCTCCTCCTGACTCCACAAATCCTTTCCACCATCTACAAGGCACAAGTCAGGAGTGTGATGGAATACTCTTCACTTGCCTGGATGAGTGCAGCTCCAACAACACTCAAGAAGCTTGACACTATCCAGGACAAAGACATTCGTTTGATTGGCACTCCATCCACCACTTTAAACATTCACTCCCTCCATCACCGGTGCACTGTGGCTGCAGTGTGTACCATCTACAAGATGCACTGCAGCAACTCACCAAAGCTTCTTCAACAGCACCTCCCAAACCCAAGACCTCTACCACCTAGAAGGACAAGGGCAGCAGGCACATGGGAACACCACCACCTGCACGTTCCCCTTCAAGTCACAGACCATCCTGACTTGGAAATATATCGCCGTTCCTTCATCGTCGCTGGGTCAAAATCCTGGAACTCCCTTCCTAACAGCACTGTGGGAGAACCTTCACCACACGGACTGCAGCGGTTCAAGAAGGCGGCTCACCACCACTTTCTCAAGGGCAATTTGGGATGGGCAATAAATGCTGGCCTTGCCAGCAACGCCCACATCCCATAAATGAATTTTAAAAAGTAGTCTCATACCCCTGCTGTTTCCTCATAGCCCCGGAATTTATTTCTCTTCAAGTATTTATCTAATTCCCTTTTGAAAGTTACTATTGAATCAGCTTCCACCATCCTTTCAGGCAATGCATTCCAGATCATTACAACTCACTGTGTAAAAAAAAATGTTTCCTCATGTCACCTCTGACTCTTCTGCCGATCACCTTAAATCTGTGTCCTCTGGTTACCAACCTTTCTGCCAATGGAAACAGTTTCTCCTTATTTCCTCTATCAAAACCGTTTATGATTTTGAATACCTCCATCAAATCTCCCCTTAACCTTCTCTGTTCTAAGGTGAACAATGCCAGTTTCTCCACTCTCTCCACATAACTAAAGTCCCTCATCCCTGGCACCATTCTAGTAAATCTCTTCTGCACCCTCTCTAAGGCCTTGATATCCTTCCTAAAGTGTGGTGCCCAGAATTGAACACAGTGCTCCAGCTGCAGTCAAACCAGTGTTTTATAAAGATTTAGCATAACTTCCTTGCTTTTGTACTCTACGCCTCTATTAGTAAAGCCCAGGATCCCATTTGCTTTTTTTAACAGCCTTCTCAACTTGTCCTGCTATCTTCAAAGATTTGTATACATACACCCTGAGGTCTGTTAGTTCCTGCACTCGCTTTAAAATTGTACCATTTAGTTTAAATTGCCTCTCCTCATTCTCCCTACCAAAATATATCAACTCACACTTCTCTGCGTTAAATTTCATCTGCCATGTGTCTGCCCATTTCACCAGCCTGTCTATGTCCTCCTGAAGTCTGTTACTATCCTTCACATTGTTTACTACATTTCTGCGTTTAGTGTTACCTGCAAACTTTGAAATTATACCCTCTATACCCAAGTCCAGGTCATTAATATATATCAGAAAGAGCAGTGGTCCTAATACTGACCCCTCGGGAACACCACTGTATACTTCCCTCCAGTCTGAAAATTAACCATTCATCATTACTCTCTGCTTTCTGTCCCTTAACCAATTTTGTATCCATACTGCCACCATCCCTTTAGTCCGATGGGCTTTAATTTTGATAAAAAGTCTATTATGTGGAACTTTATCAAATGCCTTTTGAAAGTCCATATACACAACATCAACCGCATTACCCTCATCAACCCTCTCTGCTATTTCATCAAAGAACTCAATCAAGTTAGTCAAATGTAATTTTCCTTTAACAAATCCGTGCTGACTTTCAATTATTAGCTGATTAATTTTGTCCCAAATTATTATCTTTAAAAGTTTCCCCACAACTGACGTTAGGCTGACTGGCCTGTAATTGTTGGGTTTATCACACTCCCCTTTTATGAACAGGGGTGTAACATTTGCAATCAACCAGTCCTCTGGCACCGTCGCCATTTCTAAGGAGGATTGGAAGATTGTGGCAAGACCCTCCACAATTTCCACCCTTACTTCCCTCAGATAACCTAGGATGCATCTCATCTGGACCGGGTGACTTTTCTACTTTGAGTATTTCCAATCTTTTAAGTGCCTCCTCTTTATCTATTTTTATCCTATACAATGTCGTTACTATCTGATCCCTTACTGCTACAATGGCAGCATCCTCTTCTTTAGTGAAAACCATGCAAAGTATGAATTTAGTACTTCAGCCATGCCCTCTGCCTCTATAAGAAGATCTCATTTTTTGTCGCACCCATCCTTTGACTACGATTTTACTATTTATATGTTTATAAAAGACTTTTGGGTTCCTTTTTATTTTAGCGGCTAATCTATTCTTGTACTGTTTCTTTGCCCCTCTTATTTCCTTTTTTAGATCTCCTCTGTACTTTCGGAATTCAGCCTGGTTCTCTATTGTATTATGAACCTTACATTTGTCATAAGCCACCTTTTTCTATTTCATTTTAATCTCTACAGCTTTGGATGCCCTTCCTTTCCCCCTAGTGGGAATGTGTCTATTCTGTACCTGAACCATCTCCTCCTTGAAGACTTCCCATTGTTCAATTGCTGTTTTGCCTAACAATTTTTGATTCCAATCCATCTGGGCAATATCCCTTTTTAACTCACTGAAATTAACCCCCCTCCAGTTAAGTATTTTCACATTTGATTGGTCCTTATTCTTTCCTATAACTATTCTAAGCCTAATGATATTATGATCACTGTTCCCTAAATGCTCCCCCACTGAAAAATGCTCCACTTGCCATACTTCATTCCCCAGAACGAGAACCAGCACTGCTTCCTTCCTCGGTGGGCTGGAAACACACTGTTCAAATAAGTTCTCTTGTAAACATTTCAGGAATTCTTCCCCCTCTTTGCCCTTTACAATGATACTATCCCAGTCTATATTGGGATAATTGAAGTCCACCATTATCACTCTATAGTTCTTGCATCTTTCTGTAATTTGCTTGCAAATTTTCTCCCCTATCTCCTTCCCACCATTTGTTGGCCTATAGTATACAACCTGTAGCATAATAGCTCCTCTATTGTTCCTTAATTCTAACTAAGTAAATTCTGTCTTTGACCCCTCAACTACATCATCCCTTTCCAGTGCGGTAATAGTTTCTTTGATCAATACTGCCAGGCCTCCTCCTTTCTTTCCTTCCCTATTTTTCCTTCATAATTTGTAGCCAGGAATATTAAGCACCCATTCCTCCCCTTCTTTGAGCCAGGTCTCTGTTATTGCCACTTTATCATAGTCCCATGTGGCAACTTGAGCCTGCAGCTCACCAACTTTATTTACCATGCTACATGCATTTATGCACATGCCCACGAAACTCATCTTGGACTGCCTAGCATTTGCCCCCAGTGTGATCGCTCCTATTTCTGAACTATTCTTTACTCCAGTTCTATTTGTCATTCCCAGTCCTCTGTTGTTTCTCCTCTCTAATGTTTCATCCTGGTGCCCAAACCCCTGCCAAATTAGTTTAAACCCTCCCCCACAGCACTATTGAACCTCCCCGCAAGGACATTGGTCTGAGCTCTGTTGAGGTGCAACCCCTCCATCTTGAACAGATCCCTCCTGCCCCAGAACTGGTTCCAATGCCCCAGGAATCTGAAGCCCTTCCTCCTTCACCATTCCGCCAGCCATGCATTAATCTGTCTTATCCTACTATTCCTACATTCACTAACATGTTGCACTGGAGATTACTACCTTTGAGGTCCAGCTTTTTAACTTTCTCCCTAGCTTCTGAAACTCTGACTGCAGGACCTCAACCCTTTTCCTTACTATGTCATTGGTTCCCACATGGACCACTACTTCTGGCTGTTCCCCTTCCCCCCTCAAAATTTTGGCACCCTCTCCATGATGTCCCTTACCCTGGCACCAGGGAGACAACACATCATGCGAGACTCACAAGGTGGTTGCAGATACGCCTGTCTATCCCCCCACTATCAAATCCCCTATAACAACTGCATTTCTTTTGCCCCCCTGTGCAGCCGAGTCTCCCACGGTGCTGTGGATTTGCTTCTGACTGCACTGCCCCGAGGTGTCAACACCCTCACTGGTATTCAACAGTAAATACAAGTTTGTGAGTGCAACACTCCCAGCGGATTCCTGCACTGGCTGCCGTTCCTCCTAGTCTGTCTGGTGTTCACCCATTCCCTCTCTGCCCAAACTCCATAGCTGCGGGGTGACCACTTCCTGAAACATGCTATCAATGAAACTCACAGATTCACTTATACTATAGTAACTCCAGCCGCCCCGCAAACGCAGAAATTTGAGCTTGAGCTCAAGCAGTTGGCAACACTTCCTGCGTAGAATCATAGAATCATAGAAAGGTTACAGCACGGAAGGAGGCCATTCGGGCCATCCAGCTAGTCCCACTCCCCCGTAATCCTGCAATTGTTTTCCTTTCAAGTACTTAACCTGTTCCATTTTGAAGGCCACGATTGAATCTGCCTCAACCACCCACTCGGGCAGTGCATTCCAGATTCTAACAACTCGCTGTGTAAAAAAATGTTTCCTTATGTCACCTTTGGTTCTTTTGCCAGTCACCTTAAATCTATGCCATTTGATTTTTGACCCTTCCACCACTGGGAACAGTTTCTCTCTATCTATTTATCCTAGACCCTTCATGATTTTGAATACCTCTATCAAATCTCTTCTCAATCTTTTCTGTTCCAAGGAGAACAAACTCCAGTCTATCCACGTAACTAGAGACCCTCATCCCTGGAATTATGGCCCCCTTTAACAAAAACCTCGTTAGACCTCAAGATCTCGTTAAACAACAAAGCCAAATCGAAGGTCAATATCATATTTATTTTATGAATTGGTCTCCTGTAGCATTGGACATGGGCAGTCATGGTCAAGTACAGTATTCAGGTCAAGCAGACGGAGGAAGGGGTAGGGGAGGTATGGGGAGGGAGAGGGAATGGATTGGGGGAGAGAAAAGGGATTGGAGAGATGAGGGAAGTAGGAACAATGAGGAGGGAAATAGAATGGGATAGGGAAGGGGAGACAGAGCAGCAGGGAGGGGGATGGGGACAGGACTGAGAAGGGGAGAGAGAAGAATGAGGATGGGGAAGAGGATGAGGGAAAGGGAGGGGACAGAAAGAAAGGGTGGGAGAGGTAGAAGACAGGGAGCATGCAGTGGGATGGACGATGTTTGGAAGATTAGCAATGGGTGGGGAACAGTTTTTCATGGTCAGTTTTAATGGTCTATGGTGGGGGGTGGGGTTGCAGTGGGTCAGGAATGATTTTTCTTCTCAATGGGGAGGAGGGGATGTGGGTGAACGTCGATTCATCTTCGTGGTGAAGTTGAGGTTTTACTTGATGTTTGGGGGGATTGCAGGGGTCGAATTTGAGGTTGGGGGCCAATTACTGCTAAGTAGAGAGATGGTTGTGATGTTCCTCATTTGGGTAGGGGGAATGCTGCTCAGAGAGGACAGGAAAGATTTCAAATGGGGGGGAAGCAAATGCTGGTTATTGTGGAGGGAAAGTGAATGGGCAGAATTTGAACTTGGTGGGTGGGAGCCAGTAGCTAGATTCCTGCTTGGTGGGGGGTTGGGGCCAGTGAATTACAAGGCACTGAGCCATGTGTGGGTCCAAGTTCTGCTCAGTGGGGGCCTTGGGTTTGAAGTGCTCCTAAGTGGGTTGTGGAGAATGAAATATTTCTCAGTGAGGGAGTGGCAAATGCTCACCAAGATGACTCTTGAGGCATCCAATTGCTGGTCAGTGGGAGGGCAGGTCAAATTTTCCTTGGTTGGAAGTCTGCCAAAAACCTGATTCATTAGGGGGTGGGGAATAGGACCAAGAAATGGGTGGCATGTAAAGGTGTGTAAACTAGGGTGGTGGGTGGGTGGACATTTGAGGAAGCCAGGACTGGACCTTTTGTCACTTGTCTTTGATGTCCAGCTTGAAATAGAGAAGGGGATGGGGCCTCACTGTTATGCAAAGAACACACCTCAAAAAAATCATATTGCTAATCAACTGTGTGTTACAATCATGCAGTAGGTGCTATGTATTATTGTTACCTTGAAAACTCTGGTGAGGTCATTGAACTTTTTTGGCATCACAGCCATTTCCTAGGAACTATGCTTCTGACATTGACCTTCTTTGCAACGTCTTCCCACTGATGGTGGAATTGTTGCCTGGAAGGTTTTCTGCCCCATGGGAGGAAGAGGATCTTTGAGTCAGTGGACAAGTAGCAGAATGGATAGCAAGGTGCTACAAAACAGAAAACAGAAAACAGAGGGTAGGGGTTAAAGGTAGTTACTCAGACTTACAAAAGCTAGGATGTGGTGTTCCACAAGGATCAGTGCTGGGACCACTGTTGTTCACCATTTATATAAATGCAGCTCCAACAACACTCAAGAAGCTTGACACCATCCAGGACAAAGCAGCCCGCTTGATTGGCACCCCATCCGCCAACCTAAACATTCACTCCCTTCATCACTGGTGCACCGCAGCTGCAATGTATACCATCTACAGGATGCACTGCAGTAACTCTCCAAGGCTTCTTCGACAGCACCTCCCAAACCCACGACATCTACCACCTAGAAGGACAAGAGCAGCAGACACATGGGAACAACACCATCTGCACGTTCCCCTTCAAGTCACACACCATTCTGACTTAGAAATATATCACTGTTCCTTCTTTGTCGCTGGGTCAAAATCCTGGAACTCTCTACCTAACAGCACTGTGGGAGAACCTTCACCACACAGACTGCAGCGGTTCCAGAAGGCAGCTCATCACCACCTTCTCAAGGGAAATTAGGGATGGGCAATAAATGCTGGCCTTGCCAGCGACACCCACGTCTCATGAACAAATAAAAAAAATAGAATTACATAGAATGTATAGCACAGAAACAGGCCATTCAGCCCAACAGATTCATGCAGGTGTTTATTCTCCACATGAGCCTCCTCCCTCCCTACTTCATCTAACCCAATCAGCATATCCTTCTATTCTTTCTCCCTCATGTGTTTATCTAGCTTCCCCTTAAATGCATCTATGCTAGTCGCCTCAATTACTCCTTGTGGTAGGGAGTTCCACATTCTAACCATTCTCTGGATAAAGAAGTTTCTCCTGAATTACCTAGTGGATTTATTAGTGACTATCTTATATTTATGGCCCTTAGTTCTGGTCTCCCCAACAAGTGGGAACATCTTCTCCATGTCTACCCTATTAAACCCTTTCATAATCTTAAAGACCTCTATCAGGTCACCCCTCAGTCATCTCTTTTCTACAGAAAAGTGCCCCAGCTTGCTTAATCTTTCTTAGTTCTGGTATCATCTTAGTAAATCTTTTTTGCAACTTCTTCAGTGCCTTTATGTCCTTTTTATACATATGGAGACCAGAATTGTTCACAGTGCTCCAAGTGTGGTCTCACCAAGGTTCTATACAAGTTTAACATTACTTCTCTGTTTTTCAGTTCTATCCCTCTCGAAATGAACCCCAGTGTTTGGTTTGCTATTTATATGTCTTTATTCACCTGCATCGTTACTTTTAGTGATTTGTGTATCTGCACTCCCAGATGCCCCTGCTCCTCTACCTTATTTAGACTCTTATTATCCAAGCAGTATGTGGCCTCCTTATTCTCCACCAAAATGTAGTACCTCACACTTATCTATATTGAAATTCATTTGCCAATTACAAGCCCATTCTGCAAGTTTATTAATGTCTTCCTGTATTTTGTCCCAATCCTCCTTGGTATTAACTATACCTCCCAATTTGGTGTCGTCCGCAAATTTTGAATTTGTATTTCCGATTCTCGAGTCCAAATCGTTTATGTAAATGGTGAACAACAGTGGTCCCAGCACTGATCCTTGTGGAACACCACTTCCCACCTTTTGCCAGTCTGAGTAACTACCCTTAGCCCCTACTCTCTGTTTTTTGTTTTGTAGCCACCTTGCTATCTATTTTGCTACTTGTCCCCTGACTCCACATGCTTTGACCTTAGTCATGAGTCTACTATGTGGTACATTATCGAAGGCCTTTTGAAAATCCAAATATATTACATCTACTGCATTACTGTAGTCTATCTTTTCTGTTACTTCGTAAAAGAATTCAATAAGCTTCGTCACGCATGACCATCCCTTTTGAAATCCATGCTATCTATTCCTTATTATAGTTTTGGTTTCTAGATATTTTTCTATTACATCATTGATTAAGGATGTTATTATCTTTCCTACCAGCGATCTTAAGCTCATTGGTCTATAGTTCCCTGAACTGGTTCTATCTTAATTTTTAAATATAGGAATAACATTAGCTGCCTGCCAGTCCTCTGGCACTATTCCCTTTTCTAATGTATTTTTATATACATATAATGGCGCCTCTCTTATCTCTTTCTAACAGCTTTTAATATGTATGGGTCCAATCCATCCAGACCAAGGGTTTTATCCTCTCTAAGTTTGATTAGTTTATCAATTATCTCCCCCTTTCTATCTTAAATGTCTTTGTATCTTTTTTGATCTCATCTTCTAAAGTCATTCCCACCATGTTACTCTCCCTGGTAAATACTGAGGCAAGGTACTCAAAGGATATTTCTGCCATTTCGATGTCATTACCTGTGAATTTATCATGTGTATCCCTTAGTGGCCCTCTGCCTATTCTGATTTTTCTTTTGTTACTTATGTGTTGGTAGAATACATTACTATTTATTTTTATATTTCTTGATAATTTAATTTTGTAGTTTCTCTTTGCCTTCCTAATTGTTTTTTTTAACTTCTTTCCTAACCTTTTCGTATTCCCTTTTGTCATCCTCTCCTTTGTTGTCTATATATTTAGTGCATGCCTTTTTCTTTAGTTTCAATTTTGCCCTTATTTCTTTATTCACCCATGGTGTATCATTACTGGCTGGTTTGTTCTTGCTTTTTAGTGGGATATATTTCTCCTGGACTCTATTGATCACTGCTTTAAATGATTCCCACTGCTGTTCTATTTATTTGTTTATCAGTAAATGTTTCCAGTTTATTTTTTCTTGTTCCATTCTCATTCCCTGAAAATCAGCCTTTTTTCCAATTTAGTACTTTGGTCTTTGTTTTACTAACATCCTTCTCAATCTTTATCTTAAGCCTTATTATGTTGTGATCACTATTGCCTAGATGTTCCCCTATGCTTACTTCTCTTATCAGTTCTGGTTCATTTCCCATTACTAGATCCAGCAGTGCTTCTTCTCTTGTTGGGCTTTTTACATACTGGGTAAGAAAGGAGTCCTGCACACATTGTAAAAACTCCATTCCCTGTACCCCTTTATCTACCTTTTCTTGCCAGTTTATTTGGGGATATTTAAAATCTCCCATGGTTATTATTCTACGTCCTTTACTCATTTCACATATTTGCTTACATATTTCTTCCTCCACCTCCTTTCCACTATTAGGTGGTCCGTAGTATACCTCTATTAATGTGATCAATCCCTTCTTATCTTTTATTTCAATCCATATGTATTCTATTTTTATCCTTCTGTTAGTTTTATCCCTTTTTTCTACTGCCGTTATGTTATCTCTAATTAGTACAGCTACTCCACCCCCTCTTCTTTCACTATCCTTTCTGATTATATTATAACCTGCAATATTTACTTGCCAGTCCTGTTCTTTGTGTAGCCTTGTTTCAGTTATTTCTACTACATCTGGTTCCTCGCTATGAACCATTGCCTCCAGTTCCCCCATTTTGTTTTGGACACTGTGTACATTGCTGTACAAGCAGTTTAATTCATCTTTAATTGTTGTTTCTTTTACTTTATTTTTAACGTTCCTTTTATACTTCTGTCTTATAACTGTATTTATAACTGTGTGTCTTGACTGTTTATATTATCTTTATTCCTTACCCTGGTCTGACCTTTACACTCATGCCCTGTTTCTTTTATCTTTAAACTTTTGTTATTGCTACCAGATCCCTCCCCCATCTTGCTAAATACTCTCTTACTCTCAGATCACACCTCCACCACATCCAACCTCCCTTCTCACAATATTCCTCTCTTCCTCTATTCCTGCTTCCCTTCACTCTCTTGCAATCACTGCACCACACTTCACTACACCTGCTTCTCATCTTACTCACATAGAAACATAGGAATTACTGGATGAAAAAAGACCAAGGTCCATCCAGTTTGCTTTCTACCTTCCTGGTAGTCATATGATACAATGATAATGGAATTATTGACTAATCATCAATCTCTATCAATTAGTCTACAACAGACCCAAACATTATGTGAGGAAAACCCTAGTGCTGGAGAACCTTGGGAACCATGGGCTCAATTTTAATTTGGAAGTGCGGGTGCGTTGGGGGCGGGGGGGCTACAAAAATCGGGGAAATGAGGTGAAGGAAACCAACTTGGCTCCAACACGCCAACATCTGCGTCTCACAAAGACACATCTGGGTGTGGGTGCCGTTCCCGAAGCCAGAAGTCCCGCCGGCAATTAAAGTTGGTGGGATGATATTTAAAGAAACAAATGTACCTCATTGAGATACTTAAAGTACTTTATTCCTTACAGATTAGGTAGTTAAAACAATTTTTAACTTACTTGAGTGGCTTTCCCACGGCTTCCGATTCAGGCGTGAACGGCAGGATCAGGCAAAAATAAAGTAAATAAATGAAATAAATTAACATTTCACAACATAAAAAAAATAAAGCTACCTTTGAAATGATGTCACCTGCACCCCCCTGCTCCAATGTCCAATGTCTCTCCAATGTCTCCCCCCGATGTCTCCCTCTCCGATGTCACTCCCCTCGATGTCTCCCCCCACCCATCGCCGATGTCTCCCTCTCTGATGTTTCCCTCTTCGATGTCTCCCTCTCCGTTGTCTCCACGAGGTCTCCCCCCCCAACCTTGCTCCGTTGTCCGATGTCCCCCCACCCCGATCTTTGCCCCCCCCCCATCGTTGTCCCCCCTGCCCCCATCTTTGTCCCCCCCCCCACCCTCACTCTCTCTTGCAGCGCTGGATGACGTCTCTCTCTCTCTCTCTTTCTCCGCCGCCCCCCCCCCCAGCATTGCAGCTCCTGTTGGCAGTCAGCCTTTCAATCAGGCTGGCTGCCGGGTGCGAAACCCGGAAACAAGGTTAATGAGCATCAATTACCTCGCGATCGGGTGGGGAAAGGTAAGTTTTTATTTTTCGGGTTTGCCGCATGCCCATTGACTGCCTTGCTGCCATCCCACCACCCTTTTAAAATTGAACCCCATAGGTCCAAAGTTACCTGTTCCTCCCAAGCATGCTACACTTACCAATTACCATATGTCCTGTCACAAATTACTCATATACTGCATTCCAAAATGTTATTTTCTGAAAGAAATCTATCTAACTAGCATTTGAATGAATCAATACAAGCTCCTTCCATCATCTCCCTAGAGATCCTTTCTACAGATTGAGCACTCGCGCACTGAAATATTGTTTCCGCAGATTAGTTTTGAATTTACTCCCCTTCAAGTGCAGACAGTGTCTTGTGTCCTGGATTTGTTGTAATTTTTTTAAATGAATAGTTCGGGATTTGAAGTGCAATGCTTTGAAGTGTGAGGGACATGCTGCCATGCTCTACCCCTCTGGACTACACGTAAGACTTTTATTATTTAAATAAATTTGTCTAGCCGTGTACAAGATATTACGTTCTCCTTCAAATATAACTTCTAGTGTAGATGTTTAATGCACAAAAAATGGAGAAAATGACAACTTGCAATTTTAGTCAAGTCTGCCTTTTAATTAGTTTCCTGTTGATCTTTTAGTTACGAAGTAGTAATCTATTATGACTGTGTTCAATTCAAATGTGAAAAAGTATAATATTGCACTAAAAGTGGGATTTCTGACAAAATAACAACTCCACTATGAGTGGTTTCCAACATATAACTTTACAGCACAGTGGGCAATTCCAATTAATATATTTTGTTAACATTATCAATTCTATTCGCTACTGAGCCCCATTTGAATTGTTTTATTTTCAACAAAGCTTCTTTGGTAATGGTAATGTTTGTTTTTGGCCCATGCCCCTCCAGCTGCATGTTTTTAGTTTTGTCAGACAGCCTTTCCAGCTGCACAATATATGCATTTGTTGGCCTCCCACCAGGCTCAATCCTAGATGAAATTAAAGTTAATACTGACAAAGTATAATGGCTCAAATTGTTCTGTCTGGTGTAATATTACCAGCAGGATAGCATACATGCTAACCATCAGTTTTTAAGCTGAGATCTTGGTATGCCTGGCGCCAACATTTCGAGGATGCCATGTTGGGGGCAGAGCCTCCACCCATCCCAAATATGGTCATCAAAGTAAAGGGACAAGGCCAGATTGAGGACTCTGAGCTTCAGAGTTCCTGTTCCCTGGGACTTATTTGGAACCAATGTATAGTCCATACAGGTACACCTGGTGAGACCAGGCATACTGACCAACCCAGCAAAGGATGTGGAGACCATCTGGGATAGTGGCATGCCCTAAAATCTGCCAGCACATTAAAAAAAATTCTGTTTTAAAATCAGACCTTTAACAAGAGTTGTCAGGGGGAGGGCCAACTGCATTTTTTTCTGGTGGGGGGTGCCTCATACCTCACCTTGTCTGGGCTGTCGCAAACAGACTTTCCAGCATTGCTGAAATGGCAGGTGTCTCAGTTGTGCCTACTAATAGTAGGTAAATGAATGGACTTATTCCATATCCCACATGGGGTAGAGATGGAGATCTGGGACAGGCATATCTCAGCATGTAAGCCAAAGTGCCCCACCTATAGATTTTCAGGACAATGGTAAATAAGTTAATAAAATGCAGAATTTAACAACTTTAATTTATTTTCAAAGGATCCTCCTTGGGCGTATCCAGCTATTGTCTTGTACAAGGGTTTTTTTCTTCTTGAAAAGTTTCAGTCACTTTTTGGAGAGGGAATTTGATGGCAATGAAAGGGGAGGTAAATGGATGGCAATAAAGGAGAAAAGGGTGAGGTGATAATGAAGGGGAGAGAAAAAGGGGCAGATGTTAGGACTGTGCTTCTGGGGGGTGGGGAAGAGGAGAGATGCAAGGGTCGTGGAGCAAAGAGAGCCAAAATCTACCAAAAGGAAGTATGGGGAGCGAGAGTGCCAGCATGCACTGGAGCGGGGAGGGAAGAGTACCAGCTTGAACAAGGGAGAATGCAAGAAGAGTACCATCTTAGCTAGGTTGGAGGAGGAGAGGAATGACAACGTGAACTAAAAAAGTTTGAGATGATAATATCTCTGTCAAAAAGTTGGAGCATTGGATGAGGCACTTTGTTGCTGCAAACTTGATCCATAGGGGGTAGAGTGCATTTGGGAACTGGGGGAGGGAGATGCATTGAATGGATGTGGGAAATGATGATTGAGATAACTTTTTGCTAATGGATGGTCTGATGAAATACAAATGCCACTTTGGCGTCCATTTTTTTGGATTAAGATCTATTAATCGTGGAGTATAAAACAATTTAACTTAACCAGAAGGCATCACTTATAATGTAAACATTCAAATTTTTTGCAGGGGAGTCTACCCCCAGACTACCAACTTTGTGCCTTTTTGAGTTTTGGATTTTTCCTTCATGCATTTTGTTTCCTCCAATACAAAGAATGTGTATATCTATTGTTTACATTACTAACCCCTGTAACTATCATATTTTTACATCTCAGGTCAGCTCTTTTAGCCTTTGGGGACCGTCTGCTTTTTTGAAACCATTGTGATTTAGGCTGTGTCTGACCAATCTTAACTCTTGGTCACAACAGAAAACAGAAGAGTCTTTTATGAACCAAAACATGTGCCTTTATTCATGCTGTGAATGAGACATCGTGCCACAGGACCACCAAATACCAGTTAATGACAGAATAACGGGGTCTCCAAAGACCATGGGCGCTAAATTGGGCTGTGTAGCGCCTGTTGTTTCGGCGCTACACTGTCTCTCCGACATCCAAGATGGTGTCTTGGCTACGCACGCACATTTCCAGCGTGACATGCGCCGGACGCCATCTTGGTATAGGAGTTAGCACAGGTGCAGATAACGAGATCTGGAAGCATGTAAAGTAAGGAAAATATGCATGCAATCAGTGTGCAATGCTGATTTAAAGTGATAGACACCAGTTTGGCACTTAACGTTCAACTCAACGCATAGTCTTAACTCCGACCATATGATCGTGTCTTACAATGCCTGGAGGACCCCCCCACCAGCGCTATTTAAAGGGACCATGCAGGTGTTGCAGGTTAGTTGCTGGATTATTGCTTCTGGCTGCTGGTGGAATAGGAAATGTTTTTTGAAGCTCTCTATGCTTACTGAGAGTTCCTAGAGTACATTTGAGAGGTACTGCCATATGATTCGGAAAGTTACAACCGTGGTTGAACAACATTCGTGGCAACCATGGGTGGTCTGCTAGGGCTCCAGCTGGGCAGTGAGCATGACTGGGAGCATGCAGAGAGGCCACGCATAGCAAATTCGGCTGCGTGGGAGGACGAGTAGGCGCAGGGCACTGAGCAGGAGGCCCAATCCAATGAGGGCCTTCAGGGACCAAATCTCTTACCCCAACATGACCGAGGAGGATTGCGTCCGACACCTGAGGTTCACCAAGGAAGCCGTAACAGAGATCTGTCAACTGGTGCGGCCATAACTGCAGCCTCAGAGCAGGGCAAGGACAGCATTGCCTGTGGCTGTGAAGGTCACCGTAGTGCTGAATTTCTACAGCTCAGGATCATTTCAGGCCTCTGCTGGTGACATGTGCAACATCTCGCAGTATGCAGTGCACTGCTGCATAAGGGAGGTCACAGACGCACTGTACCACTTGAGGAACAGGTTCATCACCTTCCCTCTCCACAGAGACAAGCAGAACGAGGGAGCAGGGGGGTTTGCTTGCATTGCTGGCTTCCCCATGGTGCAAGGTGCCATTGACTGTATGCGTAAAGACCTGCTTGCCCCACATATCAACTCGGCCATCTTCATCAACCGAAAGGGCTTCCACTCCCTCAACGTGCAGCTGGTGTGCGACCACACGCATCGAATCATGGAGGTCGGTGCCCGCTACCCTGGGAGTAGTCATGACGCCTTCGTCGTGCAGCAGTCCAACGTGCCAGCTATCTTTCATCCGACTCAGCAAGTCAAAGGTTGGCGACTGCGCAACAAGGGCTATCCCTTCACGTCGTGGTTCATGACACCGGTCAGGAACCCACGCACAAGTACACAGCAGGCCTATAATGAGAGCCATGCTGCCACACTCAACATCGTGGAGCACACCATAGGCCTCCTCAAACAACGATTCTGCTGCCTGGACCGGTCTGGAGGAGCCCTGCAGTACTCTCCTGAGTGGGTGGGCAGACTCATGGTGGTCTGCTGCATGCTGCACAACCTCGCCATCATGAGGGACCAGCCTTTGCCAACAATGATTGGAGAAGACCCTGAGCCAGTTGTGGAGGAGGAGGAGGAGGCTGAGGAGGAGGAAGGGGAGGAGCCGGAAGAGGAAGTGGAGGAAAACACAAGTGGAGGAACCACACGCCTTGTCTGCAAGGGCTCTGCGTGCTCACCTGATCCATGCCCTCTATCAATAATGTCAACTACATCCCCCAACTCAACAACAGATCTACATTTCTCATCTTTTCGCTCCCACAAGACAATCAAATCGGTCTCCAACTGATTGCACATTGGTTTCCCCCTCAGCTCATCGCACAAATAAAAACCACCACAAAATGCAAATTCAAAGTCAAATTTATCAATGAATAAATGAAATCATGCAAACATAACAGAACTGTTCACCCTTGTGCATTCCCTTAGTGCCTTTTGTTCGTTTGCCTTCACCTATCTTAGTGCTCCGACGAGGTGCTTCCCCAGCGTCTGGAGCATGGGTGATGGGAGGCTGCTGGCCTTCAATGGAGGAGTGTGCAGATGGCCTTGGAGGACAACCTCGAGCAGCTCTGGACCGGGAGGGCCCTGCTTCAGACTGCACCATCTCAGCATGGGCTGCAGCAGTCTAGCCTGGCTGGCCGATAGGCAACAACAGGGACACTGGTGGAGTGGCAGGGGTGGGAACAGGAAGGCTGTCATCCTGAGAGAGGACAGCAGGTCTGACTGCCATGGCGCCACTGCCACTCTCCCGGGACGGCACTTCAGCAATCCTGGTGATCAGCTGGAGAACGGATTGCTGGAGTGCTGTGATGCCCTGGAAGCCTCGTGCTATAGTGGTCCCCAGAGTCACGATAGCAGTAGTCTGAGCTTCCATTGCAGCAGTCTGAGCTTCCATTGCAGCAGTCTGAGCTTCCATTGCAGCAGTCTGAGCTTCCATTGCAGCAGTCTGAGCTTCCATTGCAGCAGTATGAGAAGCAACCATAACTTGCAGACGTTTGATGACATCGGTTTGTGCTGCAATGGAAGCTGTGACATCAGTCATCAGACGCTGTATCATGCTGGGTTCCACAGGTGTGCTGATGGAGGTGACCACCCGTTCCATGTTGGAAAGGATGGGCTCCAAGCTTTGCACAAAGCCCTCTGCCAAGTTGGTGCTGAACTCCTCCATGCCCTTTCTCATTGTGCGCAGGCTTTCTGGCAGGCTTTCCAGTGCCCCAAGCATTTGGTGGTGTACGCCCATCAGCTGTCTTCTGTAGCCTGGCCCATCAACGTCCTCATCTGACTGCTCTGCAGCAGTACTAGTGAGCGACCTCGCCCTCCGGCGAGCTGGCCCCTGTGGTATCCGTTCCCTCCGCCCCGGCTCCTGCACACTTGTGCTCGGTGTCTCACCACGTGCAGATCCCTCCTCTAAACTAATCTCTAAATGACACGCAGTGTCAGTCTCTGAGTTGGTGGAAGTGATGGTCAGATTGAGTGACGGTGTGGCTTCAGTGTCCCCCTCCTCCTCCTCCTCCCCCTCTGATGGTGCCGCCACATGTTCTTGGGTATCTGCAATGACAAAGGGAAACAGGTTATGTTGTGGAGCGGGGAGAGGAGCAAGTAAAATATGCGTGTCGACAGCATCTGCAGCACTTGAGTCAGAAAAGATTATGGGAGGAGGGAGATTTGGGAAACGAGAAGGAGCATTAGATATGCAGAGACCCCCTTCATTGGGACCTCCAATGCAGCATGTTATCACGGCTGCAGTGACGGCCAGCCCAATGATCCAAAGCACTGTCTCCCCTTGGGGGGTGAGGATGTGTAAGCTTCCCTGTCCACCCTCAGGTCCCTCCTGCTGCCGGCTGGTATACGCCACCTTCTCCTACAAGACAGAGGACAGTGTGTCAGTGAGTATCCTGCAAGGTGTGTGGGTGATGTGCCTGTCATGGTAGAATAGCTGCCAGTGTATGTGGCCTGCAAGTGTGGTACTATGTGCAGGTGAGATGCAGCATGCCGAGTGCAGCATTGCGTATGGATGGGCGGTGTTTGTTGGTGGGTGGGTGACAGGGGGTGTGATGAGTGCAGCAGTGGTGCAGTTGGTAGGATGTACCACTTGGCACTTGCATTCACTCTGCTTGACCACTTGTGTCAAATCATAGAATCATAGAATCATAGAATCATAGAAGTTACAACATGGAAACAGGCCCTTCGGCCCAACATGTCCATGTCGCCCAGTTTATACCACTAAGCTAGTCCCAATTGCCTGCACTTGGCCCATATCCCTCGATACCCATCTTCCCCATGTAACTGTCCAAATGCTTTTTAAAAGACAAAATTGTACCCGCCTCTACTACTGCCTCTGGCAGCTCGTTCCAGACACTCACCACCCTTTGAGTGAAAAAATTGCCCCTCTGGATCCTTTTGTATCTCTCCCCTCTCACCTTAAATCTGTGCCCCCTCGTTATAGACTCCCCTACCTTTGGGAAAAGATTTTGACTATCGACCTTATCTATGCCCCTCATTATTTTATAGACTTCTATAAGATCACCCCTTAACCTCCTACTCTCCAGGGAAAAAAGTCCCAGTCTGTCTAACCTCTCCCTGTAAGTCAAACCATCAAGTCCCGGTAGCATCCTAGTAAATCTTTTCTGCACTCTTTCTAGTTTAATAATATCCTTTCTATAATAGGGTGACCAGAACTGTACACAGTACTCCAAGTGTGGCCTCACCAATGCCCTGTACAACTTCAACAAGACATCCCAACTCCTGCATTCAATGTTCTGACCAATGAAACCAAGCATGCTGAATGCCTTCTTCACCACCCTATCCACCTGTGACTCCACTTTCAAGGAGCTATGAATCTGTACTCCTAGATCTCTTTGTTCTATAACTCTCCCCAACGCCCTACCATTAACGGAGTAGGTCCTGGCCCGATTCGATCTACCAAAATGCATCACCTCACATTTATCTAAATTAAACTCCATCTGCCATTCATCGGCCCACTGGCCCAATTTATCAAGATCCCGTTGCAATCCTAGATAACCTTCTTCACTGTCCACAATGCCACCAATCTTGGTGTCATCTGCAAACTTACTAACCATGCCTCCTAAATTCTCATCCAAATCATTAATATAAATAACAAATAACAGCGGACCCAGCACCGATCCCTGAGGCACACCGCTGGACACAGGCATCCAGTTTGAAAAACAACCCTCGACAACCACCCTCTGTCTTCTGTCGTCAAGCCAATTTTGTATCCAATTGGCTACCTCACCTTGGATCCCATGAGATTTAACCTTATGTAACAACCTACCATGCGGTACCTTGTCAAATGCTTTGCTGAAGTCCATGTAGACCACGTCTACTGCACAGCCCTCATCTATCTTCTTGGTTACCCCTTCAAAAAACTCAATCAAATTCGTGAGACATGATTTTCCTCTCACAAAACCATGCTGACTGTTCCTAATTAGTCCCTGCCTCTCCAAATGCCTGTAGATTCTGTCCCTCAGAATACCCTCTAACAACTTACCCACTACAGATGTCAGGCTCACTGGTCTGTAGTTCCCAGGCTTTTCCCTGCCGCCCTTCTTAAACAAAGGCACAACATTTGCTACCCTCCAATCTTCAGGCACCTCACCTGTAGCGGTGGATGATTCAAATATCTCTGCTAGGGGACCCGCAATTTCCTCCCTAACCTCCCATAACGTCCTGGGATACATTTCATCAGGTCCCGGAGATTTATCTACCTTGATGCGCGTTAAGACTTCCAGCACCTCCCTCTCTGTAATATGTACACTCCTCAAGACATCACTATTTATTTCCCCAAGTTCCCGAACATCCATGCCTTTCTCAACCGTAAATACCGATGTGAAATATTCATTCAGGATCTCACCCATCTCTTGTGGTTCCGCACATAGATGACCTTGTTGATCCTTAAGAGGCCCTACTCTCTCCCTAGTTACCCTTTTGCCCTTTATGTATTTGTAGAAGCTCTTTGGATTCACCTTTGCCTGATCTGCCAAAGCAATCTCATATCCCCTTTTTGCCCTCCTGATTTCTCTCTTAACTCTACTCCGGCAATCTCTATACTCTTCAAGGGATCCACTTGATCCCAGCTGCCTATGCATGTCATATGCCTCCTTCTTATTTTTGACTAGTGCCTCAATCTCCCGAGTCATCCAAGGTTCCCTACTTCTACCAGCCTTGCCCTTCACTTTATAAGGAATGTGCTTACCCTGAACCCTGGTTAACACACTTTTGAAAGCCTCCCACTTACCAGACGTCCCTTTGCCTGCCAACAGACTCTCCCAATCAACTTCTGAAAGTTCCTGTCTAATACCATCAAAATTGGCCTTTCCCCAATTTAGAATTTTAACTTTTGGGCCAGACCTATCCTTCTCCATAGCTATCTTAAAACGAATGGATTTATGATCACTGGTCCCAAAGTGATCCCTCACTAACACTTCTGTCACCTGCCCTTCCTTATTTCCCAAGAGGAGGTCAAGTTTTGCCCCCTCTCTAGTCGGGCCATCCACATACTGAATGAGAAATTCCTCCTGAATACACTCAACAAATTTCTCTCCATCCAAGCCCCTAATGCTATGGCTGTCCCAGTCAATGTTGGGAAAGTTAAAGTCCCCCACTATTACCACCCTATTTTTCTTGCAGCTGTCTGTAATCTCCTTACATATTTGCTCCTCAATTTCCCGTTGACTATTTGGGGGTCTGTAGTACAATCCTATCAAAGTGATCTCTCCCTTCTTATTTTTCAGTTCTACCCATATGGACTCAGTGGGCGAACCCTCGGATATATCCCCTCTCACTACTGCCGTGATGTTCTCCCTAATCAAGAACGCAACTCCCCCTCCTCTCTTACCTCCTGCTCTATCTTTCCTATAGCATCTGTACCCTGGAACATTGAGCTGCCAGTCCTGCCCCTCCCTTAGCCATGTTTCAGTAATAGCTATAACATCCCAGTCCCATGTACCCATCCATGCACTGAGTTCATCTGCCTTGCCCATCAGACTTCTTGCATTGAAATAAATGCAGTTTAATCTAGTCTTCCCTTGGTCTTTGCCCTGCTTTCTCAGACCATCTGTCCGGTCATGTTCTGTACACTCTCCCTTACTGCCTTTTGTTTCTGTCACCACTTTATTTCCCACTGACTTCCTGCATCGGTTCCCATCCCCCTGCCACATTAGTTTAAACCCTCCCCAAAAGCACTAGCAAACACTCCCCCTAGGACATTGGTTCCAGTCCTGCCCAGATGCAGACCGTCCAATTTGTACTGGTCCCACCTCCCCCAGAACCGGTTCCAATGGCCCAGGAATTTGAATCCCTCCCTCTTGAACTTCTTTCGACACTGCACCCACGTGCGTGGTGCCATGCTCCTGGCGTTCACTTCCTGCGCCACAACCTGCCAATGCCTGCGGTGTTGCAGTCTGGAGGGTCCCCTGCCACCCTGCAGGTACATGTTGGCCGTCCTTCCATCCACCCCTTCTACCAGGGCTTCCAGTCCATCATCCAAGAAGCAAGGGGCCCTCTCTCGCACCGGTCCAGCCATCCTTGCGGCCATCTTTCCCTCCTCCTAGTGAACTGTGCATGTTCCATTTAAAATATGCACCTACACCTTTCAGAGGTGCAGGCTGATGATGACGTGCACTGAGCATGTCTCATTTCCAGCTTCCACATTCTCCTTGCAGCCACTTAAAGCCCTCATGTCTCACCCGTTGCCCCCCTCTCAACCAGTACTCAAGTGCTGCCTCCTCTCCAGATGGCCGAGTCTGCCCCTGAACAGGTGCAGGTGGAACAGTCTTTGGAGGGGCCCTCACGGGCACCAAAAGCCAGAGAGCGAAGGCCCAAAGCATCAATTCGGTCAGGGTATGAACAAGAGCAACCTGCCACTACCTCTGCTGCAGCCATAGGGGATGCATCACGTAGGAGTAGTCGGAAGAGAAAGGCGACAGTTTTGTAAGCACAAAGGGGATGCACAAGGGTGTTTGACGGTTTGTCATGTTTTTTATTTATTTTTGCTTTTTGTTAAACTCACATTAAATATTATTATTGTCACCACGACAACCACGTCTTGGCCATTCTTGACTGGCTTCTGTGATAAGTCTCTTTCATGAGGTTCACCATGAACACTGACACTTGATGCCACCCATTGGGTCACTCTACAGTGGGTGTATGTGTCGTTACAGGCCTATTTTGTGCAGTGAGGTGTGGGCGCTGCTCTACCGAGATGGTGTGAGGATTGGACTCTTCACACTGTCTAATGTTAGGAGAACCGTTCACATATCAGTGATTCCCTGGCCTCATGAGCAGCCAGGTGAGCCGCTGCTCTGCCCATGGGTCGCTCCTGCTCCTGCTCCTTCTCCTCCTCAATGTGGGTGGCAGATGCGGATGGGGTCTCCTCAAGTGGCACCCCTCTCTGTTGTGCCATGTTGTGCAGGACACAACCCATGACTATAATGCATCCCACTCTCTCTGGTGCGTATTGAAGCATTCCCCCAGAGCGATCAAGGCACCTGAAGCGTATCTTGAGCAGCCCTATAGCATTGAAGACCTGGTGGCGATGTGCCTGTCGTTATATCGACGCTGTTGCTCAGTGATGGGGTTCCTCAGAGGTGTCATTAGCCATGTGTGCAGGGGGGTATCCCTTGTCCCCGAGGAGCCAGCCCTTAAGGGTATTCGGTGTGTGGAAGAGGGGCGGAATGTTGGACTCGCGGAGGATGAAGGAATCATGGCAGCTGCCAGGGAATTCTGGCGCACACGTGTGTAAGCGGTTTTCTCGGGCATACCAAAAACACACTTTTACTGTAAGTTCTGGAACGATAGGGATTATAAGGACAGATCAGACTCGGACATATGTTTTTGAGCTCAACCGTATTGTGTTTAATAAGATTAACAATAACACTAGTAAACAGTACAAACAGTACAACCCTGGCTTGTCCAATAAGCCCTACCATGCTAAATTACCACGGCCTAATAAGAGAAACCTCCCACGAAATAAACTAACACAGGACCCCCCCAGCACTAAAACCGTCTAAGGTTTGGTTGGGACTTACAATCTCCCCCTCACACAGCTAAGTGGTCTTGTGGATGTGTAGGCATAGGCAATATGCTCACTCCGATTGCCCATTGTTTTGCTTGCAGTTTCTTCCTGCACGTCTCGCTCCTGGTTCCGTACTGCCGACGCAGTATCCAAGCTCCAGTTTGAGTCGAGGTCCATTGATGAGGGATGAAGAGCAGCGCTCAGCTTCTGGCGGTGTTCCATTGAATCGAGCCGAGCCCCACTCGGGAGACTCGCTGTAGATTGATGCCGAGGAGCAGACAGCAGAGAGCTGAGCCGAGCAAGGAACCATTGCCAAACGGCTCCTTATATCCCCAAAACCCATCACCTTTTCTCCCACCAATACTGATCGATGCATTGACTCAGGTGATCTGTCTGGACCCCCCCTCCCCCGGGGCCAGGAGTGACTCATAACCTTTGAAATCTTTGTGAAAAATGCTATTTCGTTTTCCCGCTCCCAGGCCTTGTACCTGGAGAGACAATGGGTGCTGATTACTGGGTATCTGTCGTTTCCTGAGTTGATGGCCCCCATTAGCAGGTAATGGGTTTTGATCTCAAACCGATCTTGCTTAACTGGCTTCTCTTCTGGAAGACAATGGCCCGGCCATCTCCTGCCTTCCACCAGTTTCGGTTGGGACTGGGTGTCTCTGAGTTACCTCTCGGGGTATTGTTCCCAGTAATCATGTTAAATGGTGATGACGTCAATCGGCCTGGGTTCCCTTCCACCCAGCCTGTCAGTGTGAAATGTCCGTTTGTATATGAATGCACCTTAGTCAGGTTAGCCTGGCTCGAAACTCCTGCCAGTCAATTCTATTCCCTAAGCCACTCCCACAAGCTTGCCAAACAGTACAGTTCTTTCTTGGGGGTATTGGATTTAAAATATGATTCATAACAATGGCCAGAACGCTAGTGCTAAAGAAGGAATCTTTTGCGGTTGTCACAAACGAGCTGAGCGTTGATGGAGTGATAGCCCTTCCTGTTGATGAACAGTCCTGGCTTGCGCGGAGGTGCTCGTATTGCTATATGGGTGCAATCAATTGCATCCTGCACCCGTGGGAAGTCAGCCATAGAGTGGAATCCCACTGCCCTCTCCGTCTGGCTGAGGTCATCCAGAGGGAAGTTGATGTACTGTGAGGCCCTGCGAAACAAGCCGTCGGTAACCTGTCTTGTGCACTTGTGTGCAGACCCCGGCGATGTCCCTGGTGACACTCTGGAATGATCTGGAGGCAAAGAAGTTGAGTGCAGTGGTGACTTTAACAGCAACAGGAAAGGAGATGCTGCTCGGCCCAGCTGGGAGCAGTTCAGCATGAAGGAGGTTGCAGGGACTACTTGACGACTGACTCTGAGCCTCCGTATGCACTGCTCCTCAGAGAGGTCCAGGAAGCTGAGCCTCGGTCTGTAGACCCTGTGATGAGGGTAGTGCCTCCTGCGACGTCGCTCTCTCTGTTGTTGCCCTCTGTGCTCTTGTGCAGGTGCCTGTGGCGCAGCACTGTGTTGTGGAGCTTCACGTGACGGAGGTGGATGCCATGCGTGGTGAGGCTGGTGATGTTGCTCGTCCTCGGATGAAGTAGTGAATGCAGCCATGGCGCCTCCATCCTAATGGTGTCAGTTTGAGGGGGTCCGCAAAGTAGTTAAATATGTTTGAACAGCTGAATTTTGAGTGGAAAGTAAGAATTTTCAGTGAAAATACGAAGATATTGCAGCCAAAACTTTTTCCGAAATAACTGAATGCCCTGCTGCAATAACTGACCTTTTATCGCCATCTGTCAAATAAGCATTTGAATGTCCCACTGGCTGCTGGCTGAAACACATCTGTTGCACCATGGAGTGTTTCCCACAGCATGGGAAACACGCTGAGGATGCTTCAAAATCACACCCCTGCCAAACTGTGGAGAAAATTAAGTAGTTCAACTACTTAAACTAGCTCAACAACTGTGTAAAGTATCATCCTGCGGTTTTAATTGCCGGTGGGACTTCCGCATTCGGGAGGCACGCTCACACCCAGACGCGTCAGTGGGGAACCCGGAAGTCTGTGGGTTGGAGCCGTTCTCTGAACCCGAACGGGATTTCCCCAATTTTCAAAGCCTCCTGCCCCCAATGCATCCGCAATTTCCCGGGAAAATCGAGTCCCAAGTATCATTTTCAGGAACTGGACCAAAGTGAACTGAACTTAAATTTTGAACAGTGAACTAAAGATATTAAAGTAATACTGAAGTAAATATCCCCAGGTCAACAGTCCTCTAAATATAGTGCGGGCATTCAATCAAATTCAAAAATGCATGGCACATTAGGCGCATGCAACACCCAAAGCAAGTATTTTGCCACTGGCACACATCACTGAAATGAAACGGCGAAGATTAACCATTTTGAGTACTGAATGTCTTTTGGAACTTCCACGTTTGTTACCTGCCAAAAATGATTAATCACTGTTGACACCTTTTTCAGGCCTTGTATAATCTATTAATGATTTGCCACATGTAATCTGATTAGCTCCAGGATAAAGCTTCTGCATCCCATCTAATCTGCAAATCAATTGTCTGCAGTGCCTTGCAGATGGCTGGGCTCCAGCCCCCATTTTGTAGTTTGGTAAGGAAAGTCAACTCCCATCTTAAAGTAGTTATTTCAAACCCATGTTACCTTGTATATCTACAGTAACAAAACAAAAAAAATGCAGAAATTGCCCCGATTTGACATAAAATGAAGCTTTATGTCTTTAACCATGTAATTCTGACAATTTTAGTACCTTCAAACTGGGTCAATGAAATAGATACAAACACTGAAAGATTTTTGTTGATAACAGGATGACTTTGCTTGACAACTCCACTCTCTCCCCTGCTACCAAGGGTGAAACTTTGGAGCTCCATTCCCAGTGCAGGTCCAAAAAGAAATAAAATCAATCCAGGTCATTGGCCTGGCAAATTGGTTGAGTATTGTCATGTAATCTTGGGACCAAACTAAAGTTAAGGCCTGGTAGAGTTTAGCCTACCTGGGACTTCCATCCCAGTTATATCAAAGTCATTAATTTTGCCTTGGGCATGGGGTCCCAAAAGAAAGCTGAAAATAAAACAAAGAGGAATTGAAATTGGAGGGGACACCTTAAATTGAACTAATTTGAATGGAATTCTGTCTGTCAAGCTAACAAAATAAGGTATTCCATGAATATATCTGACAGGTAAGTGTCAAAGGCTGAAATGATCCCTTTACTTGTACTTTGCTGGAATTACATAAACCAATTTTACCATGATGTGTTGGTTTATAGTAATGATGCCCCTGAAAAAGAGTATATATCACACCTGGTTGACCCTGGATTTGGAACATGATGCATGAAAATTTACCCAATATCGTAAGCCTTTTATTAAATGTTCTGTATCATGCTCTGAGTATTTGGCAATATTAAAACACTCTTCGGCCAAAATATTATAACATTATATATAATTTATCAATCTATAATTTCATTGATTAGGTGATACTTGTAAATATATAATGAAACTACAGTAGAAATTGAGGGGTGAATTGGGTCCTTCCACCTCTGAAACCAGAGCTCAAAACCAGTCCAGAATGATAAGGTCTTAGAGAAATTAATTTGGTTAATCTCAATCTAATGCCTAGTGAGCATGGGTCCACAATACAAAAATGGCCCTAATTCAGCATTAATCGACACTACGTTGACAATCTCACTCCATGAGACCACATGATGGCTGGTGTTCAAGTGGAAATGCAGTTGGAAGTGCTCTTCTGAAGTTGGGTAAGAGTTACATTGGTGAGGTGGAGCAGAGAGAGCTTCATCTGCCTCAAGACTTGCTTTTGGTGGGGTTGCTTATTGCTGAGTGCCTGAAATAGAAAGTGTTCATTTGCCCAATGCTAATAACAATAAGAACAACTTGTATTTATATAGCGTCTTTAACATAGAAAACGTTGAGAGATGCTTCACAGAAAGTAAGGGAATAGATGTCAAGCCACAGAAAGAGAGGTTAGGAGAGGTGACAGAAAGCTTGTTTGAAAAGAAAGGTTTTTAAAGGTGGAGAGAGAAGTGGAGAGAGATGCAGGGGTTTAGGGAGGGAGTCTTGGTGGGTAGAGGTGAGGAGCCTGAAGGTTAGTGAAAGGGATGAGTCAGTGTCAGAGGAGCATAGCGATGCGGAAGGAGGTTGCAGAGATAGGGTGGAGCAAGGCTGTGTAGGTATTTGAAGACGAGAACAAGGATTTTGAATGTAATGCAGTAAGTGACAAGGAGCTAATGTAAGTCAGCAAGAATAGGAGTGATGATTGAACGGCATTTAGTGAGGTACTAATATTTCTCACCTTGATGAGAACTGAAAGATGTTAAAATGATTTAAGTGCATTACAACAAGAAGTGCTAAAAACTCTATGAACAAATCACTGTAATTCAGCATTTTAGTCAATCGTAGTAAATGCTATTAGAAGAAAAAAGGCAACCAAAGCACTCAACTGATAAATATTCTCTCCAATGCTTTTGCTCAGGAAGCTTCCCTGTACAAGCCATGGTTCAGACTGTTACAACCCATCAGTGCCACCATCTGTTAATAATCTATGTCTGAATGGTAACTGGAGTATGGAAAACCTTACCCCTCTTGTCAGTGCAGCAATTCACAAAGACAATTATGTTGCCAGACTGCCCTTCTGGGGTTTAAGGGCTGCCTGCTGTTGAGGTAAGGAATTTGTGTTGTACCTGGCCTCGGTCTGTTTAAATGCAGGATGTAAAAGATAATCAGAGATACATGAGTTTTCTTAATTTTCAAACACATATGCATATAAGTACACATATGCATATGTTGATGGATCAATTGTAGCGTTGTCAGGTTTGGGAAGAAAGTAATATATTTTGTACTTCATAAATGATAGTTTAGTGCTCATCACAGTTTGTTTTCAAGATCTCATCAGTATGAAGCTTTCTAGATTATTTGGCATAGAAGAGAGAAGGTGTCATCCTATGACAGTGAGCCACAGAGCTCAGCAGAGCTGTCACAACAATTAGGAACATGTCTCTCCAGCTGTATTTCAGTAATGAACCCCTGACAGTACCACTAAAGTACAGTTTGGAACTAATAATTCAACCAGACTTGCCACATGCAAATTGCACTCAGTATTTTCAGTAAAATAGATTACAGCTAGAGCTTTGTTTGGTTATTAATTCCAAAATAAGAAAGGATGTAAAAAATGGTGTGTTAGGATTTTTGAATGTCACAATCACTTTATACTGCAACATTTTCTCATATGTTCTATTTTGCTGTTAATATATCCACACAGATTGTAGCATCCTCTGTAATTTTTTACTCTTAACTTCACTCATTATAATTCTCTGAATAATTAAGATATTGATGTAGAAAAGCACTTTATTTGGTTTATTATCTCCTAGCATACTCATTCAGAGTTGTAATAAAAATCTATAAAGGATCAACAAAGAATCTTCCAAAACAATTGCCAGAGGATTAAAGACATTACTAATGGTGAAAAACAAACATTTCTGAGCCAGACAATTTAAAACTACAAGCAGCAGAAACATGTTCATCTCTTAGTCCAGATATGATCACTTTTGGTGGAAACAAATGACAACTGAATAAGTGACCTTACTGCCTCTCTAAAGCTCTTGCACACTTTTTTTTTCTACTGTCCTTCAGAGATTTCTTGCTAAGGTTCTCTAAATCAGTAAATGGTAGTAGGGTTGGATCATCCAGCTGCAAATGCATTTTCCTTCCTATTTTTTTCTTGCCAACCTTTTCCTCTCCTTCCCTCTTGAAGGCATTGACTCCTTGCTTCAGGTCTCCAAGGGTATGGATTGCCCTCCAGCATCATACCAAAATAGTCATCTTTTTTGTGTGAGCCTTGCGAGTGAGTAAACATTATTCATCCACAAGGAACATCATATACAAGCCTGATTTTATCCTCACCCAACACTCATATACAGGTGCTTTCAGAAGGGGCTGCAGGATAGTGATGAAGAGTAGGAGCAGTCCCCTCCCTAGTCCATAGGTACTTAGAGCAATTACAGAACCCTTATTGTCACCCCACCAAGATCAGTGAACTCTAGACCAGGGATCAAACCTGGGACCTTTCTAGTCTGCATGACTCTTATAGAAAAGAAAAGAAAGAGCTTGCATTAATATAGCGGCTTTTACAACCTCAGGACGTCCCAAAGCACTTTACAGCCAATGAAGTACTTTTGAAGTGTAGTCACTGATATAATATAGGAAACATAGCAGCAAATTTGCTGTGGGTCCCAAAAACATGAATAACCAGATAATTTGCTTTAGTGGTGTTGGTAACCACTGAATAAACTTCAGGGTAAGCTCAGGTGCATTAACACTGAATTGATCAGGGCTGCCATTTTCTATCATATTGCCTACCATCATAGCACAAACAATTCAGCTGACGGAGCACTTTTTCCACTGACCGAAAGCTGAGCTTCCAATTATATTTTACCTACAAATAATTGGAAATGACTACCTTAATCATCTCAAGTCATGTGACCAGCACAGATATGAAATGTTTCCACTCTGCAAAAGAACAGAAAATGGAGTTCATAGAATCGTACAGCACAGAAGGAAGCCATTCGGCCCATTATGCCTGTGCCGGCTCTTTGGAAGAGCTATCCGATTAGTCCTATTCTCCTGTTCTAATAGCCCTGAAGCTCATTTCAAGTAGCTTAGCAGACACAAGTGGCGGAAACCTAAGCTACCAACTGCAGCACTCAAAATATTTATTAAACAGCTTATAAAATTGAAAGGATTATTTCTAGATATGAAATTTGCTGCTAATTTGAAATCTACAACTGATTGTCATTGCAAGAGTATATGTAGACAGCAGGAAACACATCAGGAACTTAAATTACATCTAAAAATGACAAAGAGAAGACTCCCTATGCAAGAAACAGATGTGATTAAAGAGAAAGAATTGACATGACAAGAACCACAAAGGACAGAAATATTCCACTAATGGTTCAAAGACTTGACTTAATATCTGACTCAAAAAATTCAGTTAAGTTTTACTTTATGAATCCATCACTCATATCTAATACATTACAGTCTCTACTATTACCATTGCATATGGTATAATAAATAATGCCGGTCCTTTAAACCATATATGAATGTTCTTGGTCGATAAGTCTCATAAGTTCAAATCAGTCAACTTTAATTTTCAAAATTAAAATATCTGCAACATTTTATCATATGGTCCTGCAGTTCATTTATAATCTAACATGAAATCAGTTGAATTTTGCCCTTATGTCTCCACCAATGATTCTCCTGCTCCTCCATCATGACTTCGGCAGAAAGCCTGTTTTGCCAAAGTGATGGCGGTGGGGCAGGGAAAAGCCTGAGGAAATTTCCATCAATACTATAAACTATTAGAAAGTTAGCTAACTATTATAAAGTCAGAACTATTAGTAGGTTAAAACTATTCGAAGGTTAAAACTATTAGAAGGTTAGAACTATTAGAAGGTTAGAACTATTAGAAGATTAGAACTATTAGAAGATTAGAAACATAAACATAGAAACATAGAAAATAGGAGCAAGAGTAGGCCATTCGGCCCTTCGGGTCTACTCCGCCATTCAAAATGATCATGGCTGATCATCTAACTCAGTACCCTGTTCCCGTTTTTTCCCCATATCCCTTGATCCCTTTAGCATTAAGAAATATATCTATCTCCTTCTTGAATACATCTAATGACTTGGCCTCCACTGCCTTCTGTGGTAGAGAATTCCACAGGTTCACCACCCTCTGAGTGAAGAAATTTCTCCTCATCTCGGTTCTAAATGGCATACTCCGTATCCTGAGACTATGACCCCTGGTTCTGGACTTCCCAGCCATCGGGAACATCCTCCCTGCATCTAGTCTGTCTAGTCCTGTTAGAATTTTATATGTTTCGATGAGATCACCTCTCATTCTTCTAAACTCTAGTGAATATAGGCCTAGTCGACCCAATCTCTCCTCATACGTCAGTCCTGCCATCCCAGGAATCATTAGAATTATTAGAAGGTTAGAACTAGTAGAAGGTTAGCTAACTATTAGAATGTAACCCAACTATTCAAAGATTAGAACTTTTAGAAGGTTAGAATTATTGGAAGGTTAGAACTATTAGAAGGTTAGCTGACAATTAGAAATTAACCCAACTATTCAAAGGTAACCCAAATATTAGAAGGTAACCCAACTATTAGAAGATTAGAACTATTTGAAGGTTAGAATTATTAGGTTAGAATTATTAGAAGGTTAGCCAAAACCAATATTTATAATCAAAATGCAATTTTTCAACTGCAGGGCATGGGTGGAAAATGTATTGAAATCTGGATAATTCCTTCATTATTTGCAGCAGTTTTCCATGTTGAGCATATGTGCAAGGAACATAGATTGTGTCTCTAAAGGTGTAATACCCTTTCCCTGAACAACAAGATTTTGGATATAATGCTGCACATTGCTTGCGCTCCCTCTTGTGGCAGCCCCGTATGGTAATATTAGACAAAATAACAATAATGAACATAAGAACTGAAGGAAACATAAAAAGGGAAATGAGTATCTGTTCCATTGAAATAAGTATAATTTGTACTGTCACAATGATCTCTTGAATAACCACAGTTAAATCTCCAAGAATCCATCTGTTGTGTTCTGCCCTAGGACAGGTCCTAACTCAAGTCTCACACAAGATTCTTGAGCCACTTACTCGAGAAGAGTAGCTGAGGTGGCTTCCTGTTGCCTTTCTCATGGTTTTTATCTTTGGAGTAACTTCTCTTAGGTGGGTTGCAACCAAGTCTAAAGAGCTTCATCTATCCTTTTATGATGAGGGTTCGCCACCCGGACCCGTTGGACACAAGTACCCCACCAGACGTCAACCCAGTATTCACAGCCATCGCTCTGGTCTCCGCTCTGCAGGGTTGTCTGGAGTGGGGCCAGAACTCATCCCTTCTGATTCAGAGGCAGGAATACTAACACTGAGCAAGTAGTCACTGCATCCGGACACGAGCACCTGCTAGATGGCAACTCAATATTAGAGACCATACTCTAGTCGTCAGATCCCCAAGTAGAGAAAATGCTAAAATTTCCTCCTTGACTCTCCCAAAGGCACTTGAATAAAAACACCAGGAGATTGGTCAAATATTATAGTGCACATTGTGAAGCCCTGTCCTGTTGCATTCTACAATTGATGCTCCCATGGTCCCAACGGGACTGGATTCGTAGGGGGTGATTTTCATCTTCCGCCAATATCATGTGGGCGGTGGGCAGGCGTCCACTATACCTATCAGATTACGTCATCGTGAGACACGAACCATTTTCATGTTTGTGCTACATCACAGTTATCATGGTGAGCTGATGGTGCTAATCATACTTGTTATTCGCAGCTTGCCCATGGGGAAGATCAGGGGTCGGGAGAGGAGGCCGGGTGTCGAGAGAGCAGGCTGGGGGTTGGGAACGGAGGCTGGGCAGGGGGGACGATTGGGGGTTGGGAGCAGATTATGAAAGTGTTTTCAATTGATCAATTTACTGTAGATAGATTGATGTTGCAGATATCCCCTGCAGATATTGCCTGGAAGGAGCTGGAGGCATAGAATTTTTAAAAAATTCATTCATGGGTTGTGGGTGTTGCTGGCAAGGCCAGCATTTATTGCCCATCCCTAATTGCACTCGAGAAGATGGTGGTGAGCCACCTTCTTGAACCACTGCAGTCCATGTGGTGAAGGTTCTCCCACAGTGCTGTTATTGAGGCATTGTGATTATAAGGACTATGTCAGTGCCATCCCTGTGATGATGATTGTCTGTAGGTCAGCTTGCAGCAGATGGCACAATTTGTGACTGCTTCACTGGTGAACTTCAGCCTGCAAAGACAGTTACCTACTGAAAGACCTAAGTGTTTGTGCAGGATCCATAGACGTAGGTCAGTGAATAAGAGCCGGTGTGGGCAGACTGCCTCAGATGCAGACAAACCTCTCTAGCATCCCCTTTATTCGTCCTCTTCTTTCACCTCTTAAAAAACATAGGAATAGAGGATTACAGTTTCACAATTTTGGTTGCAGCAATAAAAATTCCAGCTGGCTCAGAATGTTATTCGCCTTTAACGCCCATCTTATGTGGCCAAACTAAGCGCATAACAGGATATAAGAGTAAAAGTTGAGAAATCGCAGGATAATTAACTTGCCAGCAATTTTCTTCCCCTGCTCACCTCAGATCCACTGAACAATCGATAGAGTATGGGGCAGGAAATTCCAGCCATTATCTCTTGTTAGAGACCAAACCATAAGACCATTAGTGACTGTGAATGAAAAGGTATTCTGATTGTGGTAACTTATGTTTCCTTTTCCTTTTTGGTGGCTGAGGTTGCTGCAAAGGTGTAAACAATCAAACTCTAGTTAACAACTTCCAATAGGTAAGGAATATTACAGAAAGCAAGTGTCATTAGTTTTTGCTTTGAGAACAATTAGCAGGAAATACAAACATTTTCATATCTCTTAACAAAACATCACAAAGCAAACCTTATTTCCCTTCTGAGCTAGTACTACATTTTGATGATGGCTTGTACAATTGCCCTACTTTTTTTGTTGTTGTTGCTAAGGGACGAGGAAAGGTCCAAGCAAATTTTTACTAGTAAACAATGAAAAGAATAAATTTCAAAGCAATTATTGCCAGAATCAGAAAAATTACTTACAGAAGTTGCATCAATTCTGCTCCCATTTGAAACTCGACTGTAATGTGTTAAAATACATTGGACCATAATTTGCTGCAGCAGGGCATCTAATTGTGTCTGCCATTAGTTAGACTTGCCCTTGCACGTTTAGGTTTTTAAATTTTTTGTGTGGCAAGTTGCTGAAAGTACGAGCTGATAACGTCGCAGCGAGGGAAACAGGGCATCTGGGACCTGAGTAAACAGGGTAAGCAACTGTGTATCTCCTTAACTAACCAGATTGAAGGATTGAGAGATTAACAGCACATGGACTGAGAAGGAAGTGTGAGTGGCGCAGCTAGGACAGCAACTTTTGGATTTTTGAGTTCAACCGCGTATCTGCTCGTCACTGAAGCTGCTGTAGCATTTGTGCATAAATAACGGCAAGTGCCATTAGTCTCACCGTTATTTTGACAGAAAAATCTGGGCCATTGTGCTTTTACTTAAACTAAAGCTACAAAAAAGGTTAAACGTCAGGGTGTAATTAGATATTACATTTTGATTGTGCAATATTCAGAAAGACCAATAAGCCGAGTGAATGAACGCAGATCTGCTTCCTCTTTGTATCAAGGTTCATGAGTGTTTTAGCTTTTACTTTGTGTTGTGTTTGTTTTGCATTGACTTTGAGTGGAGAGGGCATCCAGTATTTCAGGGCTGCATCTATTGGTTATTTTATGTGCCAGACACTGTGTCGTTGTGGTTTAGGGAGGTATTGCTTTGTTTGACATGATGGGCTGGAATGGTTCATGAGGACCATTTATATGTCTGTTTAAATCAGTCTCATGTTCTCACACCTATATTTGGGAATCAAATAGAGCTAGCAATTCTCATTAATTACAAACAGAACCAAACCACTGTATAAGGGTAATCCACAGGATGATTATCCACTCCCCACCCCTCAAAAAATGCTTGTTGAAAAGCAATGAGAAATGTGAACAGGATTCATATCTTAGATTGTGGTACTGCTATTTGTTCATTAATGTGCTGAGTCAAAATCATGTTGTAACAATAAAATCTTAGACTTAGAATGTGCAGTAAGAAAACTGTTCAAGTAGACACTGGGGGTGCTTCGTTCTTCTGAATGACATCAATTAACTATGATTTGTTAGACAGAAAGCACCATGGGACTATTTGATGGCAAAATATTCCTTTAAGTTCCAAATTCAACTGCTACGTAAAATGGCTCCACTTATGCAATGGGCTGCCTGATATAACACAAACAATTTAAGAAGCCACACATTTATACTCAATTATCACTGACCGTTTGTTTACTGTGATATTTCACACAAAAACTAAAGTTTAAGTGTTATAAAGTAATTTTAATTTAAATAGTGAATCTTAATGATTTCAAAAGCAATAAAAGTCTGACTGAAACACCTACATACAGTGAAGTATCTTTAATGACCATCTTTGGGACTGCTATCAGGAGGCTTTCTTGTCAGGTAGGCTCTAAAATTGAGTCTCCAGTCTAAAGTATTAATAAATTGTGACTGTCACTAGCTGGTCACTATACATGGGTGGTCTTTCAGGCACATTTCATTGTATGTGAGACATGAATTGGTAGTTTTGAAAGTTTATGTAGTAAATCTAATAAGTGCATCAGGAAATCAGTTCTTGTAGTCTATTTCTTCTTTATTTATGTAATACCTTTCTGTTTCAACTTGTAGAAATCAAAACTGTTTATCCATTTTGCACTCATCAAACCAGTATCAATTTTTGTTTGAGTCATTGTAGTGCTGTGGGCAAAGGAGTAACTAAAAATAAAGACTTATATTTAAATAGCACCTTTCATGACCTCAGGATGTCCCAAACCGTTTACAGCCAATTAAGTACTTTTGAAGTGTAGTCACTGTTGTAATGTAGGCAATGAGGCAGCCAATTTGCGCACAGCAAGGTCCAACAAACAGCAATATGATAACGATCAAATAATCTGTCCAGTGATGTTGGTTCATTGATAAATATTTGGCCAAGACTCCAGGGAGAACTCCTTTACTCTTCTGAGAATAGTGCCCTGGGATGTTTTATGTCCACCTGAGAGGACAGATAGGGCCTCTGTTTAACGTCTCATCCAAAAGACGGCACCTCCAACAGTGCAGCACTCGTTTAGCACTGCATGGGAGTGTCAGCCTAGATTTTGTGCTCAAGTCTCTGGAGTGGGACTTGAGCCCCCAACCTTCTGACTCAAAGGCAAGAGTATAACCACTGAGCACGGCTGACATTTAGTCAATCAAAGCAAATTTTGTCATCCCGGTATGCTGCAACATAATTAATTTTGCTAGGGACAAGTAGAATTTCAACAACGGACTTAATAGCCAAATTTTTTCTTCTATTCTCCCACCCCTCCCGCTCAGGTCTCCCCTCCCCTTCTGATAGCGCTGGGTTAGTTTTTTAAAATTCATTCTAGGGATGTGGGCATCGCTGGCAAGGCCGATATTTACTACCCATGCCTAGTTGCCCTGAGAAGGAGGTGGCGGGCTATCTTCTTGAACCGCTGCACTCCATGTGGTGTAGGTATTTCTAACAATGCTGTTAGGACAGTTCCATAGTGCAGACGGTATCCAAATGCCTTTTCTTCATTTATGGGTTTGTCAATGTGTGTTGCAAGGTTTTTCAGCTCTGGGGGCATTACAGCATAACTTGATCTATCTTTCCCCAATATCTACTGACGTACATACCATCAGTCATCATGAGGTAGTAATCAGGAGAAGAAGTCCTGGCTAATTCTTTTCCGCTTGAGGCCAGTCATAGCACCCCCGCATTGTCCCAAAATTGTTTTTACTAATAAGTACAGCATTCTGGTTACTACTTGCTCACAAAATTAATACATTGCTGTAAATTGCTCTTAAATGACTTCTATTTTGTTGGAATAACCAACTAGAGTCAAATCAAAAAGTAATTAGAAAGACATGCATTATAAAAACCCTAGGTATTATAATCTGTGGTACTGACACATTACCTTCTTCTTACCTTCCTATGACTGTTAACACATTTGTAGAATAATTTTTATTGCTGAGATTCATTAACTCTTCCATTATTCTCTACCATTTTAGTTTCCCACATATTAAGCTACTGATTTCACTAACACCTCATGGGACAGATAAAGGGTAGGCTAGTGGAAAATTGGAGGGTGGAACACCCTACACTATTCTTGTAAATATCTTGGCAGCACAAGAATATCATTAACAGCAGCCTGAGAGGTCGCTGACCGAAACACTTGTGAAGTTTGCTCTTGGCTAGTAAATAGTGCTTTGCGAGGAGAGAAAAGAATCATAAAATGGGAGGAAATTATTAAAAATTAATTTTGCCCACTTCTATGCATTAAATCCGCCTGATAATATTGATCACTGATTAGGTGTCAGCTGTAGCTTGGTGGTCGCACTCTCACCTCTGATTCAGAAGGTTGTAGGTTCTAGTCCCAATCCAGAGACTTGAGCACATAATCTAGGTTGACATTCCATTGCAGTACTGATGGAGTGCTGCACTGTCACAGGTGCCGTCTTTCAGATGAGACGTTAAACAAAGGCCCCAACTGCCCTCTCAGGTGCACGTAAAAGATACCATGGCACTATTTTGAAGCAGAGCAAGGAAGTTCCCTCTGGTGTCCTGGCCAAATATTGATCCCTCAACTAACACCACTAAAACATATTGGGCCAGAAATCACGCAGACCCCGGCATTGCAATGCTCACCGCAGCTCCTGCTAATTAAATTAACAAAAATATTCACTGCAGGCTCTGTAGCATTGAATTGCTTGATTTTGAACTTTTAAAAAATTGTGCACTATCAACTCAGCCTCCGAGCAGCGTGAGTTGACAGGCATGGAACAGTCTGTGAGAATAGAAAACACGCCCACAAAATCTGTTAGGAAGAGAAGTCACGCCCACAAATTCAGGCTGCATTGCTCAAACAGGCAAGCAGACTTCATTCATTTAAAGTTAGTATTCTGGATGTCATTGTAAATAAAAATGTTAATGTTTAATAAAAAGCCAAAGAAACTAAATTAAAGGGACAGAAGGGAAAAGTAAAATAAATATTAATCTTAAATTTTTCTTTTAATAATCAAAAACTATTAAAATAAGAAGTAATATGAGACTCCACATTTTTAAAAGTTAATTTTTAGTTGTTTGGCAGCCATTAAGACTAACCGCGCATTTTAAAACTTAATTTAGACTTGTATTTTTAAGCGCACCTGTTTGGTGGCGTAATTAATTACTTTCCAGCTGAGCAGATAAGCAAGTTGGTGCTTTTTCAATGATTTCTCTGATTGCAGCGTGCGATGTCCCTTTAATTCAATGCTGTCATATCGCCGGTGAACCACTAGGAGCAAGTTCATGATTTCCGCGTTTCCACTGCTCCTTCAATTCACCACTAGAAACTGAGAGCGCTGTTGAGCTCCTCCGTTATTTCAGGAGCGATTTCTGACCCATTATCTGATCATTATCACATTGCTGTTTGTGGGACCTTGCTGTTTGCAAATTGGCTGCCCCATTTCCTACAATACAACAGTGATTACACCTCAAAAATACTTCATTGGTTGTACAACCATGACCTGAAAGGGGATATACAAATGCAAGTCTTTCTTTTTCTTTCTTTTGTCATCAAGAAGGCCCCCCACCAGATTCTCAGAGCATCTATGGATGGGCAATAAAGGCCAGCCTTGCCAGCAAAGCCCACAGCCTAAGAATGAATTTTAATAAATTGAAAAATATAAAATCATTTTTTACAGATGTAATACAAAATAAAAAAAGATGCCTATAAAGTTGCCTAGTTGAATACTCAGTGGACAGGAATTTAGTAACATGGAAATAAGTCTATACAGGGGTAAAAACTATCTCTTTAATGCTTCCTTCTAAGTGGAGTGGCTTGTTTAGAACTTTACTGTTCCTGTATGCGCATCAAAAATCTTTTCTGGCATGAGGAGAATGAGCAGATAGAAAATCTGTGTCTCTTCTGCATCTCAGTAATATACCTATAAATGAAATGATGTTGATTTTGGTCATAATTTACATTACTACATCATGAATATATGAGAAAAGGTTTGCCAAACAATGGACCATAATTTGCTGTGACAGGGCACCTAACGGCATCTGCCGTCAGTTAGACTTGCCCTGGCACGTTTAGGTTTTAAAATTTTTTTGCGTGGCAAGTTGCTGAAAGTGCGAGCTGATAACGTCACAGTGAGGGAAACAGGGCATCTGGGAGCTGAGTGAACAGGGCAAGCAACTGGGTATCTCCTCAACTAATCAGATTGAAAGATTGTGGAATTAACAGCACAAGGACTGAAAAGGAAGTGTAAATTAGAGTGGGTGAGTTCAATGTCAAATCAGGTACAGAAAGAGAGGGAAAGGTTGGATTAAGAGAGAAAAAAAAGTGACAGAAAAGAAAAGTAAGAAAAAAGTTTTAATTTTAAATTTTACATTTTGAAATCTCCAACAACAATTAAAATATGAAGGAATGAGATTCCACACTTGGAATAGTTAATTTTCAGTGCCAGAGAGGTTGACTGGCAGTAATTAACACTTATCACATTGTTAAAAGGATACTTAGACTGAAATGGACAAAACTTAACTTTCTGAGACAAGTTTAGTTCGTATCTACCGCGCAAATACAGCAACATCACACTGTTCAATGCATGTCAATGGTGAGTCAGACAGCGAGATGCCGTTTTCGCGAAGCTAACGGCAGAGTGGCACATCTCGGACAGCAACTTTTAGATTTCTGCGTTTAACCGCCTGAAGTTGCTGTAGCATTTGCGCATAAATAACAGCAAGCACCATTAGCCTCACCGTTACTTTAACAGCAAATTATGGCCCAATACCTCGAACAAATGGTTGTAAAATAATTCATGGTTTTAACTTTTTTAAAAAATTGCTCTGCTGGATGAGTTTCGATCCCTGGGACCTGTTTTCTGATTATGTAAATTTAATTCATCATTGTACATCCAATAAATGTGCCCATTTGACAGTCATCTTCTATCATTGCTGACATTGTATTTTTTACATGCAAAGCAAATTGCATCACACGAATGTGCATTTTATCTTCACAGTTTTATGCATTGGATTTAATTTTCATTTAATTGCTTAATTAAAGGATTAAATTTGAATGTCTTCTCATAATAAGATGTAGAGTACTTCTAGTAAAAGAATGGGCTGTACATCACTGCTATCCGTTCTACCATGACATAAAACATTTGCACAGCTTTGTGACAGTCTTATTCTTTTAACATCAAGTGTAAAGTATTACAGTGAAACATCTGAGTCATGTGACATTCAATCGTGTGACCTTTGATCACATGATATTTGATCACATGACTTCTACAAATGTTATTGTATTTACCGAATAAAGGTTGGGTCTCCTGTAGTTGACTATTTTTCCTTGTGGTTTTGCACCAGCAGCTGTTGTGTGACAAGTTCTAAGAACCATGAGGCCACCCCGATTGCACCTTCTTAAACACGATGAGGGAAAAATTTGATAACGGTTGGTTTCGGGCAGGGGTAGCGTGATGCGCTAATACCACATGCCCGATGGACCCTATGCAGGCAGCGCGTGAACTTTGTGCGGCCTGCTAATTATCATGATATCTCCGTGCAGCCAGTGCAGCTCGCGCTGCTGAGAGGCTGCACGGAGAATGAGGAAGTTGGAAATGGGGCGTGGACAGCGCACGTCATCAGCAGCCTGCACCTCTTAAAGGTATAGGTGCACATTTCGAATGGCAGGTACACAGCTTACTTGGAGGAGGGAAAGATGGCCACGAGAATAGCTAGATCTGCATGAGTGAGGGATCCAGGCTTCTCTGATGATGATCTGGATGCCCTGGTGGAAGGCGTAGACTAAAGGAGAGCCAACATGTACCCGGAGGGTGGCCAGAGACCTTCCAGACTGCAGCTCCGCAGGCATTGGCAGGCTTTAGTGCGGGAGGTAAACACCAGGAGCATAGCACCATGCACGTGGGTGCAGTGCTGAAAGAAGTTCAAAGATTTGACATGAGTTGTCAAGGTGAATGAGTGCAAATGTCAAGTGGCACATCCTACCAACTGCACCACTGCTCCATGCATCACACTCCCCGTTATCCACCCACCAACAAACACTGCCCATCCATATGCAATGCTGCACTCGGCATGCTGCATCTCACCCGCATATAGTACCACACTTGCAGGCCACGCAACCACCACTCACAAGTCACACAAACTGGCAGTTATTCAACCACGACAGGCACATCACCCACACACCTTGCAGGATACTCACTGACACACTGTCCTCTGTCTTGCAGGAGAAGGTGGCGCATAACAGCCTGCAGCCGTTCTCACCCACCAGAGGAGACAGTGCTCAGGATCATTGGGTGGGCCGTCGCTGCAGCCGTCACAACATGCCACGCTGGAGGTCCCGATGCAGGGGGCCACTGCATAACTAATGCTTCTTCTCCTTTTGCACATCTCCCTCCTCCCATAATCTTTTCTGACTCACGTGCCGCACATGCTGTCAGCATATACGTCTTACTTACTCCTCTCCCCGCTCCACAACTCAACCTGTTTCCCTTTGTCATTGCAGATACCCAAGAACACGTGGCAGCACCGTCCGAGAAGGAGGAGGAGGAGGAGGAGGGGGACATTGAAGACACACCGTCACCCGACATTTGCTTCCACCAGCTCAGAGACTGACACTGCATGTCATTTAGAGGTTAGTTTAGAGGAGGGATCTGCTCATGGTGAGACACCGAGCACAAGTGTGCAGGAGCCGGGGCGGGGGGAACGAATACCACAGGTGCCAGCTCGCCGGAGGGCGAGGTCACTCACTAGTTCTTCTGCAGAGGAGTCAGATGAGGACTTCGATGGGCCAGGCTACAGAAGACGGCTGATGGGCGTACACCACCAAATGCTTGGGGCACTGGAAAACCTGCCAGAAAGCCTGCAGACAATGAGAAGGGGCATGGAGGAGTCCAGCTCTAACTTCGCACAGGGCTTTGTGAAGAGCTTGGAGCCCATCCTTTCCAACATGGAATGGGTGGTCACCTCCATCAGCACACCTGTGGAACCCACCATGATGCAGCGTTGAAAAAGCGCCAACTTGCTTATCTGCCCAGCTGGAAAGTAGGTGAATAGTGTTGGTGGGGAGTCCTTCAGGCAATGTAAGACGTGTTCAGATGGTCAGGGTTTAGACTGTGCGTTGAGTTGAGCGTTAAGGTAAAAAATGGTGTCTATCACTTTAAATCAGCGTTGCACACTGATTGCATGCATTTTCTCCCTACTTTACAAGCTTCCAGCATTCGGTATTTGCGCCTGCGCTAACTCCTACAACAAGATGGCATCTGGCGCATGTCACGCTGGAAACGTGCGTGCGCATCCGAGACGCCATCTTGGATGTCAGAGAGTTCGTGTAGTGCCGAAACAATGGGCACTACATGGCCCAATTTAGCGCGCATAGTGCATAAAGTTGATTGAACGAGTTCCGACTTGAATTTTCACACTTAAAGAAGGAATATATGGCGTAAGTTTGGCACATTCCTTGGGCCCCGATTGTTTATGCTGACTTATACCCATTTTTATGTTCTTGCGTATTCTAATTAGATTGGTGGGCAAAATTCCAGCGTATCTTGAGATTGGGAAAATGGGTGCGGGAATGTGCGCACTTGCAGTTCTAACTTCCGGGATGCATTCACGCAGGAAATTCAAAGCTAAAGTATCAGTACCCACTTTCTAAGATCTTTTAGAAGCCAAACTAGGTTTTATGCAAAATCAATAATAAGATTCCTTGTTTCAATAATTTTAGCTCAGTCATTTGTTTCATTTGAAATCTATCTTTTGCTAGAATTATCTATATACTATATTGAAAGTCCCATCTAAATTAACATAAGTACATAGAGATTATTGGTTGGTTGATCCTGAATGTGAATTTGCCCTGAAATTGCAATACAATTGCCGTGCTGTAGTTTTAGACATTATTGATTTCCTATACAACATATTGCTCAGTCTTTATCATAAATAACCAATACCATAATTTCACCAGTTTCTATTTATGAAAAGATTACACCATACCATACGGACTATATAGTAACAAATACAAAGGGCCAGAAATCGCGTAGAGGGCAAGGCAACACACACCATACCTCGTGAATTTGAACTTTGAACAAAATGTGTGCTGTCATCCCTGGAAACGTCTGTTAGGGAGAGAGGTCACGACCACAGATTCAGGCTGCATTGCTCAAGCAGGCAAGCAGACTTCATTCATTTAAAGTTAGTATTCTGGATGTCATTATAAATTTTAAAAATTATATAAGAAAAATAAATAATTGAATTAAAGAGACAGAAGGGAAAAGTAAAAAAATGTTTTTTTTTTCATTTTTAATTTTTTTAAACTATTAAAATAAGGAGTAATATGAGACACCGCATTTTTAAAAGTTAATTTTTAGTTGTTTGGAAGTCATTAAGAATAACCGCGCTTTTAAAACTTAGTTTAGACCTGGTATTTTTAAGCGTACCTGTTTGGTGGCGTAATTAGTTACTTTCCAGCAGGGCAGATAAGCAAGTTGGCGCTTTTCAATGATTTCTCTGATTGCAGCGTGCGCTGTCCCTTTAATTCGAAGCTGTCACATCGCCGCGAAACACAAGGAGCAATTTCACGATATCTGCGTTTCCACTGCGCGTGTGCAAACACGGGAACTCGCTCTTTCATTTCACCACTAAAAACGGAGAGTGCTGTTGAACTCCTCCGTTATTTCGGGAATGATTTCAGGCCCAAAATGTTAATTATTTTCATAGGCTGTTATTAATCTCTCCACCATCATATGACAACTCAAGTGCACAGACCATGTTGATTGGTTGATATGTTTACACCTGAAATTGAGAAACAGATGGAAAATGTTCACTGAATGAAATACTCAGAATATCAATACAGCATTTTGTTTTAGTGAGTACTCCAAAAGAACAGGATGAATAGTTTCCTTGGCTTACATACGAAGGTGGTCTACATATGGAGTGAAGTTCAATGTCCTTGAAGTTTTGTTATGAAAATAAAGAACGTAACAGGGATTAAGGTGCTTTCCTTTCATAGGTGTTGTCTGGGTGAGTCTGAGTTCCAGGTTTTGCAAGGTTTCCAAACACCTGGGAACAGGAGCACTGTGTGCATCAAATTAGTCATCCAATATAATTTTCAACTGTTGAAAGCTGACATGCACAGCTGTTGTGAAAATACCAATGAGAGAATCTCAAAGAGTCACCTTAAAGAGCTACATTCTTTCTCTAAGACTGTACAGCCATAACTGTAGGATTCCTTAGCTAGCAGATGCTATGGGCCAGATTTTGCTGTAGCAGAGCATCGAACGGTGTCTGCCATTAGTTAGACTTGTCCCTGCGCCCTTTAACAAAACATTTTTGTACAATAAGTTGCTGAAAGTGTGAGCTGATAATGTCACAGCGAGGGAAACAGGGCAAATGGGACCTGAGTGAACAGGGCAAGCAACTGGGTATCTCCCTAACCAATCAGATTGAAGGATTGAGAAATAAACAGCGGAGGCACTGAGAAAGAAGTGTAAATTAGAGTAGGTGAATTCAATGTCAAATTAGGTACAGAAAGAGAAATAAGGATTAGATTAAGAGAGAGAGAAAAAAGAGGCAGCAAGGAAAAGTAAAAAAAAGTAAACATTTTTTTAATTTGACATTTTTAAAGTCTCCTACAAGGATTAATACTTGAATGACTGAGGCTCCACACTTGTAATAGTTAATTATCAGTGCCAGAGAGGTTGATTGGCAGTAATTAACAATTATCACGTTGTTGAAAGGGCACTTACGCTTGTAATGACAAGGCTTAACTTTCTGCGATGGGTTTAGCTCGTATCTACCGCGCAAATACAGCAACTTCACGTCATTCAATGATGGTGAGCCAGGCAGTGAGATACTGTTTTCAAAAGCTAATGGTGGAGCAGCACAACTCAGACCGCAACTTTTGGATATTGGCATTTAACCGTGTACCTGCTCTTCGCCTGAAGTTGCTGTACCATTTAGCATAAATAACCATGAGTACCGTTAGCCTCACCATTATTTTGATAGCAAATTCTGGCCCATTTTCCCATATAGTTCCAGGAGAGATGCTTATTCCCTGGGTCACTGAGGCTCCCATAAAAGCCAGCATGATGGTTGCTGTTCGTCCCATGTTAACTTTACTACAACCAACCATTGATGTAGCACATTATGGATATCAGAGAGTGAGGTATTCTTCTCTTAGATACAGGAAATCATGTTTGAGAAGGATCTTTCCATTTTCCAAGCTTCTTGTGCACCATAGTGCGTATGTCATTGATACTAATCCAGGTCTGCTGTAGATACCTTCTCGGATTCAGTGGTGTCAATTAGTCCTGTAAGTGGATCCTATATCTTACATGCTGGAGTACATTCAGGCTATCCAATATCTACTTATATGATAGCATAACCCAAGGGTGTAACAATGATACTTCTTTGTGATCTGACCTGAATATTCATGTCTTTTGCACATGCACCCATATGTCTCTCCAGTCTTTTCGAACAGAACGAGAAAGCATCTGCTAAGATGAGGCCAGATACAAATCGTTAAACTAACATAATTCATAGCAAGTGAATTCCATGTCTTCCATGCTGGACAGAGCAACAGTTACAATCAGACTCAGTTCAATCACTCTGACTTATCTTTGCATAATTCAAAAAAATGAACACCTTAAAGAACTACATTCTCTCTCCAAAACTGTACAGCCTTGACTGGAGGACTCCTTGGCCAGTGGACCCCATGTAGCCACAGTCAGAGTATTTTGGAGAGATGCTTCTCTGCATCAGTTAATTGACTACCTTTACTTAAACAAAACAATTCCCAATTACTCTCCTGCATTCTCGTTCTGAGCCTGGTGAAAACATGCTCTTGCACCTTTCTGTTTACAACCCTGAATGACTACCCATGTCTCTGTTTTGTTATCTCCCTGTGTCACAGCACGAATGGATGGCCTAGGACAACTTCGACCGAGTGCCAGTGACCAGGGACCTCCCAACACAATGGCTAACAAATTGCTTATCATTTACAGTCTTTGGGGAAACAACATCAAAGCTTAGCTCCTTGACATTTTAACTATCTTTTGTTTCAATGCCTTTTTAAAACTTGTGTGAATACACTTTGCTTTAGAACACAATCTTAAATGTAACTTTTTCTTTCCAAGTCCTTTCTGAGGAACAATGGTTGAAAAAAACCAAAACCTGACAGTCATCTTGATGCTCCAGCACCCTCACTTTGAAAGATCATTGAACATCATACCTTGGTTTCTGGAGTAGAAAGCTTTTGATCTGTCCTGAGCCTTTCTAAACTACCCTCAGCAAGTGAATAAGTCCTCTGAGCTCATTGAGTGCTTTAGCACTGCTGATTCACAATGTTCTAATGATGTCTCTGCATTTGTACTGGTGCCTGGTTTTGGAAGTAGCGTGCAGTGTGTGATGTGGCAATGTTTTGGAACTTGAATAGTTCAGGCTATTCCGTAGAGAGAAAATGACAAGGTTAGATAATAGCAAGGAAGAACAAGGATAGTCTACCATGGTGGAAAAATGCTGCTTATCTGTGGATGCTGCAAAGAAAATGTTAACTATAATCAAAAAGGATGACATTTTTAACTCTTATTGCAGACTACAATATTAACATGGAGGTAGGATCTGAGCGAGGTGGGGGGAGGTAGGAGTTAGGGGACGATAAACACGCAATATCGTGGGACGCGTGGGAATGTCCAATTTCAACAGGGTTGCCTCATTATCATTTCACTTCTGGGATTCATGTCTCCACTGTGCGTGATCGGGCGTGATCCGGCCAGCATGACCCGATTTCACCTCGACTATTTAAAGGCCCACTTCACAGATGCGTTTTGGAGGAGTTGTGTGAATTGTATTGAGTGAAGTGGGAATTGCAATGGAATCAGGGAGGGCAAAGGCTGCGCCCCGTTTTAATCAAGCATCCCTAGAAGTACTGCTGAGAGCAGAAAGGGCGAGGAAGGGGGTGCTCTTTGCTACCAATGGCAAAAAAAACCTGCTGCCACAACAAAGAAGGCATGACTGGAGGTGGCCCAAGAGGTGAGCAGCAGGAATGTTGTCATGAGAACATGAATCCAGTGTAGGAAACGTTTCAATCATAAAAAGTCTGATAGCCAGGTGGTGAAGGATGGAATACTACAGCCTAATCTTCACTTACTTCCAAGCCTTTGTTCTCAGAGATCCCCCTTACACACTGTGTACCCCCAAGATAAGCTCCCTCCTATAAATGGATACAAGAGAGTACCCAATTGATACACCCCACCTGAATACAATTAATACTAATTGATATAAATCACATGGATACAATTACCAACAATGACCTAACCAGGTGATCAAAGCTGCAGATTCACCGACATCCTGTAGTGCAACTCCCCTCGCACTCTGTCTTCTTAATCGTACACTACTCACATGACTCCTCACACCCATTTAAGTTCAGCAGCACCAGTCATTCCATTTCACTGCACTTCTTCACCTCCCCCTTTCTCCATTCACCTCTGCCACTCACCCCAATCCTTATGTAATATGATCCCAACTCAGTCAGCTCCCCCAATTCTCAACACACATCCTCAAATGCCTGCCAGTAACACTGGTGCTTGATAGTCACCCTCCCGAATGCACCATCAGGTGCACACATGTAGGGCACTCATAGGTCTGTGTTGTCTCTTTGCAGGAGAAAAGAGCGGAAAATACAAGGGAGAGGGAGAGGACCGAAGGTGGACAACCAAAGATTATGGAGCTCACAAATGCTGCGCAGGAGGTTTTGGAGTTAAGTGGCATGTCAGCGTCAGAGATGGCAAGACTCGGAACTCATTGCTGCAGGGTGACAGAATTAATCTCTCTGACCCACATCTCCTACAAGACTAAATCATCTTGACTTGAATTCAGCACCAAATGAAATATGATCACCTTAATCATGTGCATTTCAACATTTGTACGTTCCCATGACTAGATCGTTTCTTTCTCATAGTATCATAGAATGGTGCAGCAAAGGAAAAGGTCTTTAGAATCATAGAATGATAGAAAGGTTACAGCACGGAAGGAGGCCATTCGGCCCATCAAGTCCGCGCTGGCTCTATGCAAGAGCAATCCAGCTAGTCCCATTCCCCTGTGCTATCCCCGTAGCCCTGCAAATATTTTCCTTTCAAGTACTTATCCAGTTCTGTTTTGAAGGCCATGATTGAATCTGCCTCCACCACCTCCTCAGGCAGTGCATTCCAGATCCTAACCACTTGCTGTGTTAAAAAGTATTTCCTCATGTCATCTTTGGTTCTTTTCCCAATCACCTTAAATCTATGTCCTCTGGTTCTTGACCATTCTGCCAATGGGAACAGTTTCTCTCTATCTACTCTGTCTAGACCCTTCATGATTTTGAGTACCTCCATCAAATCTCCTCGCAACCGTCTCTGTTCCAAGGAGAACAGCCCCAGCTTCTCCAGTCTATTCAAGTAACTAAAGCCCCTCATCCCTGGAATCAGTGTTCAGTTCCATTCGCAACACCTCAAATAATGAAGCAGTCCGAGCCCGCATGCAGCAATACCTGGACAACATCCAGGCTTGGGCTGATAAGTGGCAAGTAACATTCGTACCAGGCAAGTGCCAGACAATGACCATCTCCAACAAGAGAGAGTCTAACCACCAACCCCTGACATTCAACGGCATTACTATCGCCGAATCCCCCACCATCAACATCCTGGGGGTTACCATTGACCAGAAACTTAACTGGACCAGCCATATAAATACTGTGGCTACAAGAGCAGGTCAGAGGCTGGGTATTCTGCGGCGAGTGTCTCACCTCCTGACTCCCCAAAGCCTTTACACCATCTACAAGACACAAGTCAGGAGTGTGATGGAATACTCTTCACTTGCCTGGATGAGTGCAGCTCCAACAACACTCAAGAAGCTCGACACCATCCAGGGCAAAGCAGCCCGCTTGATTGGCACCCCATCCACCACCCTAAACATTCACTCCCTTCACCACCGGCGCACAGTGGCTGCAGTGTGTACCATCAACAGGATGCACTGCAGCAACTCGCCAAGGCTTCTTCGACAGCACCTCCCAAACCCGCGACCTCTACCACCTAGAAGGACAAGAGCAGCAGGTACATGGGAACAACACCACCTGCACGTTCCCCTCCAAGTCACACACATCCCGACTTGGAAATATATCGCCGTTCCTTCATCATCGCTGGGTCAAAATCCTGGAACTCCCTTCCTAACAGCACTGTGGGAGAACCTTCACCACACGGACTGCAGCGGTTCAAGAAGGCAGCTCACGAACACCTTCTCAAGGGCAATTAGGGATGGGCAATAAATGTTGGCCTCGCCAGCGACACCCACATCCCATGAACGAATAAAAAAAAAATTCTAGTAAATCACTTCTCCATCCTCTCTAACGCCTTCACATCTTTCCTGAAGTGCGGTGCCCGGAACTGGACACAATACTCCAGTTGTGGCCGAACCAGTGTTTTATGAAGGTTCATCATGACTTCCATACTTTTGTACTCTACGCCTCTATTTATAAACCCCAGGATCCCGTATGATTTTTTAATCACTTTCTCAACCTGCCCTGCCACCTTCAATGATTTGTGCACATATACCCCTAGATCTCTCTGTTCCTGTACCCCTTTTATAGAGTTGAGCCCTCTGGTTTAGATTGCCTCTCCTCGTTCTTCCTACTGAAATGTATCACTTCACATTTTTCAGCGTAAAATTTCATCTGCCACGTGTCCGCCCATGTCACTAGCCTGTTTATATCCTCTTGAAGTCTATCACTATCCTCCTCACTGTTTACTACCCTTCCAAGTTTTGTGACATCTGTAAATTTTAAAGTTGTGTCCTGTACACCCAAGTCCAAGTCATTAATATATATCAAGAAAAGCAGTGATCCCAGCACTGACCCCTGGGGAACACCATTGTACACCTCCCTCCAGTCCGAAAAACAACTGCTCACCATTACTCTCTGTGTCCTGTCACTTAGCTAATTCTGTATCCATGTTGCTACTGCCCCCTTTATTCCATGGGCCACAATCTTGATGATAAGCCTACCCTACGGCACTTTATCAAACACCTTTTGAAAGTCCATATACTCCACATCAACTGTATTACCCTCATCTACCCTCTCTGTTACTGCATCAAAAAACTCTATCAAGTTAGTTTGCCTTTAATAAATCTGTGCTAATAAATCCCTAATCAATTCACACTTGTCCAGGTGACTGCTAAATCTGTCCCGAATTATCGTTTCTAAAAGTTTCCCCACCACCGAGGTTAAACTGACTGGCCTGTAGATGCTGGGTTTATCCTTACACCCTTTTTTGAACAAGGGTGTAACATTTGCAATTCTCCAGTCCTCTGGCACCACCTGTATCTATGGATGTTTGGAAGATTATGGCCAGTACCTCCACAATTTACTCCCTTACTTCCCTCAGCAACCTGGGATGCATTCCATCCGGACCGGGTGACTTACATACTTTAAGTACAGCTAGCCTTTCTTGTACCTCTTCTTTATCAATTTTTAGTCCATCCAGTATCTCAACTATATCTTCCTTTACTGAGACTCTGGCAGCATCTTCTTCCTTGTTAAAGGCAGATGCAAAGTACTCATTTAGTACCACGGCCATCCCCTCTGCCTCCATGAGTAGATTTCCTTTATGGTCCCAAATCAGCCCCACCCCTCCTCTTACTACCCATTTACTGTTTACATGCCTGTAGAAGACTTTTGGATTCCCTTTCATGTTGGCCTCCAGTCTATTCTCATACTCTCTCTTTGCCCCTCTTATTTCCTTTTTCACTTCCCCTCTGAACTTTCGGCCCATCGTGCCTGTGCCGGCTCTTTGAAAAAGCCATCCAATTAGTCCCACTCCCCTGGTCTTTCCCCATAGCCCTGTAAAATAGCGAAAAGTCTCTTCTCTCCTCCAGGGCCATCACACGAAGATCAGCAGCCCCTGCCCTTTGCAGATGAGGATTCCTCAGAGGAGCTGATTCCTTCTGAAGGTGCACCGTCAAACGACATGTGCAGACGCGGCACCAGCACACATACAAGCTCTTGGGTGGGTCCTGTTAGACAGTTAGGTGGAATGTAACGTGGTGAATCACATGGGAGAGAGTGGTGGTAGGGACAGCTGTGGAGAGTCTTGCGCTCCTCTCCAAGCTCTGCTCAGTGGACAGATACTGAACCCAGGTAGCCATCAATGAAAAGGAGAATGATAGAGGGTTAGCAGTAACTGTGCGAGGTACAGGCAGTCCTGCGAGGCACATCTTCCACAATATCACAGAGGATGGAGGAGTCCAGCTCAAACATTTTTGGATTGATGTCACAGGCTTTTGCAAGAATGTCTTCCATGGAGAGAATGGCCTCCTCTGTGGAACTTGTATCACAGTGCATTAATCAGTCCCTGCAGGCCCTGACGGCAGCTCTACAAACTATGGATGCTAACATTTCTGCTGCCTTAAACAGGGTGACAGATAAATTAGCCATGGGCTTACAAGGGGTCACTGATCTGCTCCAAGCTGCTCTCCTGCAGATAGATAAGAGAGGGACAATGGCGATAGGGGAGATGAAAGTGAATACTCCTCTCAAAGCGTTTGCATGTCTCACCCGTTGCCGCCCCCACAACCAGCACCCGCAATGCTGCCTCCTCTCCCACTGGCCCAGTCTGCCCTTGCACAGGTGCAGGTGAAGCAGTCTTTGGCGGAGCCCTCATGGGTCCAAAACCCAGAGGTCATCGGCCAAGAGCACCTCAGATGTCAGAGCAGGGATCAAAGCCACCTGTCACTACCTCAGCTGAAGCCGCAGGGATTGCACCATGTAAAAGTGCCAGAGAAAGAAAATTAAAAGCTTTGTAGTTCTCCAAGAGTATGCACATAGGTGTATTTGAAAAAGCTTTGTTATTATTGTTAATTTATTAACTCAGATAAAATTTATTACTTTGCAACACTTTCCCATGTTCTCAATTTTTTGCCTGGTGACTGCTAACTCAGGTTTTCAATTGTTTGGTGCTGAATATGAAGACATGAATTGACTGAGACCAATTGGTGCCTGTGCAACGGGTGTGTAAGTGAGGGGGAGGGGTTGGGGTTGTGATAGTTACTTTGGCCCATTGTGAGTGACTAACTGAACCTTCGAGCTATTAGGTCATCTCTGGCATCCCGAGCAGCAATATGAGCGGCTGGTCTGATGTTGGGGGCCTCATCTTCCTCCTCCTCGCCATTGGAACCCTCATCAGATGAGGAGTGCTGAGCAGCCTGTTCCCCCTGCACCTCTAGTCCTCATGGCTGTGCTATGTTGTTCAGAATGCAGCACACTAAGATTATCCTAGGGACCCTCGCTGGTGAGTACCGAAGGACGCCTTCAGACCTGTTCAGGCACCTGAAGAGCATTTTGAGCATGCCGATGGCTTGCTCGATGATACATCTGGTTGTCATGTGTCTTGCGTTGTAGCGCTCCTGGTTTTTATCGGTGGGGCTCTCCAGGGGTATCATCAGCCAGTTTTGAAAGGGGTACCTTTTGTCGCCTAGCAGTCACCCCTTAAGGCTGGTACTAGGTCTGAACAGGTCGGGGATGTTGGACTGACGCAGTATGAAAGCATCATGGCAGCTCCCAGGGAATCTGGTGCAGACCTGCATGAACCTTTTCTTGTGGTTGCACATCAGGTGAACATTGATGGAATAAAATCCTTTGCAGTTGATGAATGCTCCTAGTTGATTTATTGGTGTTCAGATTGCCACGTGTGTGCAGTCGATGGCACCCTGCACCTGTGGGAAGCCAACCAGAGATGGAATCCGATTATCCGCTCATTCTGACTACTGTCATCACAGGGGATATTTACATACCTCCCAGCCCTGGCAAACAATCCATCCATCACCTGCCTTATGCATTTATGTGCAGCCGACTGCAAGACCCTCGCTATGTCTCCTGTAGCGTCCCTGGAAGGAACCAGAGGCAAAGAAATTGCGGGCGGTGGTGACTTTCACAGCCACTGGTAATGCGTGGCCACCAGGTCCAGCAGGCAGCAGGTCTTCTTCCAGGAGGCTGCAGATTTCAACCACCTGACATGACAATCTGAGCCTGCAACCACCTGACATGACAATCTGAGCATTGTTCCTCCAACAGGTCAAGGAAGCTGATCCTCTGTCTGTAGACCCTGTTAGGTGGGATAGTGCCTCCTGTGACCTTGACCCTTCTATTGCTCCCTTCACTGCTGGCCACCTGCAGCTCCCTCCACAGCAGGCCCTTCCTGCTAATGATGCTGATTGTCTTCCTCGTCCGTAGTCTAATGGAAATCAGCCATGGCACTGCCTATCGTGACAGTCTCTGTGCAAACACCTCCAATCTCTACAAATAAATCCCTCACAATTACTCTCACCAAACTGTTTCCCAGAGAGAACTGAAAAAGCAGCTGTGAGCACTGAACCTTTATTCAGATCAGGCCTCCTGACCTTTAACCACCCTGATAAAGTTCCGCTCAATCTCGCCTCGGTTTCACTGGCGAGTTTCCCGAACCCCTGGAAATCTGTGCAGGAGGCGTTAATTTCAAATCACTGGCAAAATTGATTGATAGGAGCCTTATTTAAATGTGATAATGACGGACCTGCCTCTCCAGAGCTGGTTACTCGGAACACCCTGATATCCACCATGGTAAAAACAGAAATGGTAACCTTGCACGGTATATTAGGTTCATGTTTCATGATGTGATGATTTAACCCCCCTCTCTGAACCTCTCCTGCCCATTGTGGGGGAGTTAACACCGAGGCACATATTTCTATCAGTTAAGGTGGAGTGGACAATTGAGGCACTCATTTCCATTGTTTGACAAGAACACAAGAAATACTTGTTTGGCATCATAACTTAGGCCTTGTCAACTAAGTTATGCAAGTGCTTAGTTTTGAAATATAAGATTCCTACGAATGCAATTTTGTTTATGATATTGAATAAACAGAAGCTGGTCACAATGCCCCTGTAACAATAATATTTTGAATGCTTCTAAAGCAGCTATTGATCCATTTAACTAGTACAAACACCTCTAGGTTCAATAATCCAGCAGTGGAGCACAACGACAAAATCCTGATATACCCACAAATCTTTACATGTGCTCAAGATTGCGTTGGCAATCCTGGCTTTCCTCTTCCAGGTCATGAGAAACAAAGTCAGCAAACCTGAGGTACATTAAGTCATTGTAACGCTGTTATATTGAGAGCTAACCACAACCTTGCTATAATGAGGTCAACATAATCATTGAGGACCTTTTTTATTTAAATTTTCTACCAGCTGTTCTTCCTTTCCCAGATTTGGCCATCCATTCTCAGCTCCATAATGTCCCTTTTGTTCAGACTTCAGTCTTTGTGCTACTAAAATTTCTGCTTGTCTTTATTGTTTGGGAGTATACTATTGGATGTCTGCTTGATAGGGCTCATCACAGGCTTCTAACAACAACAACAACTTGCATTTATATAGTGCCTTTATCTTTTTAAAACGTCCCAAAGCGCTTCACAGGAACGATAATCAAACAAAATTTGACACCGAGCCAGAAAGTTGTATGCCCACCATTTCCTAGAACAAGGCATTAATTTATCCTAAAGGAAATTAGATATTTCAGCACAATTAATATGAAACAGTGGCACAGTTTCTATCTATCTCTTTGTGCTTTTTTCCTCACCTTTTTTTTATTCATTAATCCATTTTGATGGGATAGAGATCCTGAGAGCAATACTAAAGACAAACAAATAATCCATTTATGCTTTCTACTTACGTTTTACCACTTTTCACTAATATTAGCACTAACAGGACACTTACCAGTTTCAGTGCCAGATACTCCATTCAGCCTCAGCTATTTTCTCCAGATTCTGCTTGCCAAACAGTTCCACCACAGCCTCCTCGTGTTGGCACTTTAAGTTCTTCTTATGTGGGCTGAGGCCAATTTCTATGTTTATTATATCTTGAGTCCATTTCCTGACTTCTTGCCAGGTTCCACAGTTGTCACCCAGTACCCACCTGCTGGTGATGTCTTCACCAAGCTTGGTTTCTTGCTTGTAGATTGAGGGTGTGTGCCCTTGACCCAAATATTGGTGTAGGCCTGGCCGGCAGCTCTTCAATAAAGATAGACATCACTGCAATGGAGGTCAGTTCATTTCTGGTAGGGGTTATTTCTTACTTGTTAAGATGCTAAACTGTGAGAATCATGACTTCACTATTAGTAGTTTGCAAAACAGAGTATCACGGGTATTTCAGAGCAAACTCCAGCATTGACACGAGTTTATTAACTGCTCCAATTAAAGGAGCAGCTGGTTTTGGAAAGTTTTTTGCTAGATACCTAAAAGCTGATATCTAGAAACTTGACCCCTTCATGAGAGAGTTGCAGTCTCTCTCTCTGACTTGCTCTCTCTCCTTAATGAAAAAATAAATAGAATGCACAATCATCAAGTGTAACAATCTATGATCGCTATCTGACTGTTTAGAATTAGTGTCGAAAGAGTGCTAGGTGACATTTCACACACATGCATTGTCATTTTTATTTCTACCGATTCCCTATTGTCCATGTTGTGCTGCCCCCAAGACAGATGCATACCCTAGTGACACAATAATGAGAGGAGACTAGTGCAGTGTTTATTAAAATAAATTACCATTGATCAGAAATCTCTCAATGAATCATTCAATTCAATAGGTTGCTGAGGGAAGTAAGGGTGGAAATTGTGGAGGGACAGGCCATAATCTTCCAATCATCCTTAGATCCGGGGGTGGTGCCAAAGGACTGGAGAGTTGCAAATATTACACCCTTGTTCAAAAAAGGGTGTAAGGATAAACCCAGCAACTACAGGCCAGTCAGTTTAACCTCGGTGGTGGGGAAACTTTTAGAAACGATAATCTGGGACAAAATTAACAGTCACTTGGACAAGTGTGGATTAATTAAGGAAAGCCAGCACAGAATTGTTAAAGGCAAATCATGTTTAACTAACTTGATTGAGTTTTTAATGATGTAACAGAGAGGGTGGATGAGGGCAATGTTGATGTGGTTTATATGGACTTCCAAAAGGCGTTTGATAAAATGCCGCATAATAGGCTTGTCATCAAAGTTGAAGCCCATGGAATAAAAGGGGCAGTGGCAGCATGGATACGAAATTGGCTAAGTAACATGAAACAGAGAGTAGTGGTGAACGGTTGTTTTTTGGACTGGAGGGAGGTGTACAGTGGTGTTTCCCAGGGGTCGGTACTAGGACCACTGCTTTTCTTGATATATATCAATGACTTGGACTTGGGTGTACAGGGCACAATTTCAAAATTTGCAAATGACACAGAAATTGGAAGGGTAATGAACAGTGAGGAGGATATTGATAGACTTCAAGAGGACATTGACAGTCTGGTGGAACTGGCAGGCATGTGGCAGATGAAATTCAATGCAGAAAAGTGTGAATTAATACATTTTGGTAGGAAGAATGAGGAGAGGCAATATAAACTAAAGGGTACAATTCTAAAAGGGGAACAGGAACATAGAGGTCTGGGGTTGTAAGACTGCAAATATGGAAAATACTGTAAAAACACTATAAAACTGCAAGACATGAAATAGGCTGCAAGATATGAAACAGTTAACCCCAGGTGCCAGTCAAAGACACTCCAGCCCATGATCAGTTTCAGAGACTCATTACATCAAACAGTGAGGCCCTGGTGAAGACACATTAACATCGAGACAATGTATAATCAAACTGAGCCTCTGGGCCATGCTCAGTCTCGGACAAGAACGGAAAGCCTTTCACACCTAAACAATGCTGTGAGCCAAGGGCCCATCACAGTGAGGAATACCACATTGTCCTGATGCTGTGCAGGTAGTGGGGAGGAAATAAGTAATTGTTTCTCGACCTCACAGGTCTGCACAACTAAGGAATTTTGAATTGAGAAGCCCAGATGAAGAGGTGTGAATGTCAAGTAATCCAACAAAATGATAGCTGAAACCACAGATGAGGCCCAGGTGGGGGTTTGCATAACTGGAACACTATAAGAAGGTACAAAAGCAGCACGCGGAGGCTGCAGTCAGGTGAAGACGAACGGAGACCAGTCACCTGCAGATCCAGGCCTACAATCAACATCGGTAACGACCAGCCACGTGGGTGATTGTAAGTTCCAGGCAAACCACTAAGGTGTTTGCACTGCGGAGGCTGCAGTCAGAGGAAGAAGGACAGAATTCCTTATTTTGTGTGATTCTTAGACATTGGATGAATAGTCAAGCAAAGAACGTCACCCTCACGATAGTTTCGTTAATCAAAAGTAATTATTTAATGATGTTATCATTCATATGAGCATTCATGAAGCAAAATCAAACCATACATATGACTTTCCTCTATAAAATCCTGCTATACACTTAATAATTCATAACGTTATTATGTAATGACTTAACAATTCATACACACATCAGGCAAATCATCAATACATATACCACCTTTAAACCAAGGATTTTGCTCATTAGGCTTGAGGGTTGATCAGCTCTTCAGTATTCGAGGTCCTCTTCTTGCGTGATGTTCAACTGTAGTGTGTGTTCCTTGTGACTGCCAGGTGGTGAAGAATAGAAGAGAGACTGTTCTTCTCTCAGAGTTTTCTTTTTATATTTATAAGACGTAGGATTGGGGAGGGTCATTCTTATTGTCCAATCGCTCCCTTTAGCTATGCCTGAATCATTAACATACCTCAATGTATGTTTAGGCTTTGATCATGTGACTGGCGACCCTGTGATTTAGAAAAGACCATGGGCTCAAATTTAAAATCAAATTGCGGGTGCGTTGGGGCTGCCAAAATGGTGAAAATCCCGAGCGGGTTCGGAAGCCGGCTCCAACCCGCCGACTTCCGGGTTTCCCATAGACGGGCCTCTGAGTGTGCCTGTTTTACAAATCCGGAAGTCCCGCCAGCAATTATAGCCGGCTGAATGATAGTCAAAGAAACAAATGTGCCTCGTTGAGGTACTTAAGGTACTTTATTTCTGACATAGTAGATAGTTAAAACGATTTTAAACTTACCTGGGCGGCTTTCCCACGGCTTCCGATTCACGCCAGGTGAAACCAGACATGACGGGCCGGATCAGGCAAAAATAAATGAAATAAATGAAATAAAAAATCATTGCACAAAGTTAAAAAAAAAATAAACCTACCTTTCCACCTTGCTCCGATGGCCCCCTCTCTGATGTCCCTCTGTCCTCCCGATGTCTCCCTCCGATCTCCCCCCCCCACCCCGATGTCTCTCTCTCCAATGTCCTTCTCAGCCCCCAAGGTCTCCCTCCCCGATCTTCCCCTCTCCCCCCACCGCCCCGCCAATGTCCCTCTCCGATCTCCCGCTCTCCCCCCACCCCGATCTTCAGTGCCCTCCACTCTCTGTTCCGGCGCCAGATAATGTCTCTCTCTCTTTCTTTCCCCCCACCTCAGCATTGCAGCTCCTGTCGGCAGCCAGCCAGTCAATCAGGCTGGCTGCCGGGCACGAAACCTGGTAACAACTTTAATCACCATCAATTACATCGCGATCGCGTCGGAAAAGGTAAGTTTTTTTAATTCGGGTTTGCCACGCACACCTTCACCCCTCCCGCTGTCAACCCACCACCATTTCAAAATTGAGCCCCATGATTTCGAACGATGGGTTGTAAAAGGCACCTTATATTCTTAATGGTCCTTGTGTCTCCAATTTTGATTGCTTCAGTGGCTTCAAATCCGTTCTCTAAACTATTTGACCATTTGCTGGGTGCAACACTATTTGATGTTTTACAAATCCCAGTTCTTTTGAACTGGCTACCAGATAGGAATGAGAGGCCCATGCTTTTTTCACACCTATCATTGCTTTCCTGATCTGAAGCCTTTGATGTATTTCTTTGTTGCCTTTTCTTACATTCCTCCCTGCTGTGTTGAAAAGCATACATCTGCCTATGTGTTTTGAAAGCCTGCCAACGCTTTAAGCTCAATATGATCCATCTAGCTTATTTATTTAATAATCTAGATATCTATCCTCAGTACAATGTCTTCGATCCTGAAACTCAGACTTCTCCAATGCCAGTGAGGGAGAAACAAGATTTGTGAGAACACAGTTTACCACAATACAGTGTTTGCAGGTTTTCAAATGTCTTTGTTTAAAAGGGATACGGTTAACCCTTTCCTTCAAATATCTTTTATTAAAGGGGTTTTGAACTCCACATGATCTGGAATGCACTGCCAGAGGGGGTGGTGGAGGCAGATTGAATTGCGGCTTTCAGAAGAGAATTGGATAAGTACTTGAAGGGAAAAGCTTTGAAGGGCTACGGGGATAGGGCGGGGGAGTGGGACAAACTGGATTGCTCTTACAGTTAGCCGCCCAGACTCGATGGGCCGAATGGCCTCCTTCCGTGCTGTAACCTTTCTATAATTTTATGATTCTATGATATTGTTTCTGCTCTTGCAACGTAATTTAATTTGTATTTATTTGGCAAGTCTTCAACTAGAAACTGAAATATGGTTTAATCCTTGTTGGAACACAATAGATACTCTACAGAACATGACAGGAAACCTATGAGAAATTCTTTAAAGTAAGATATGAAAAGTGACATTTGAATCAGTGCTACTCTTAAGAAAAAAAACATTTTTAAAGATTACAGTGAATACCCTGCTGGGTTGTTAAACAGGATCAAAGTTGCTCTTCCGTTTTACCATGTGTTGTAAGAGTTATTGCAATGTTGTTAGAGAGTATTGTAATGTAAAACTGCAGTATCTTTTTGTCCTGAAGGTTACGGAGGGATTTGAGTTGCAGGTTCAAGTGAATAAGAGTGACGTTGCACCCACCCTTCTGCAGCTAAAAGAGATACTTTGTCTGCCAAAAATATTTTACCGAATATGTTTTCATAAACATGAGTTTTAAAAATGAACAGCAACCTGAAAAATAAACACTGAAACTGTCTAGTCCTTCCAGTGCAGTTAACAATGTTTTGTGTCTTTCTTTTCAAACGTGTTCCTATTAAATAACCTGTTGAGTGTGTTTACCAGAGATAATTTCTAACCGTTCAGCATAGTTGCAACACAATGGGATGACTGTCCCAGGCAGGTAGTGCAGCTATTGTGACTGCAAGAGCAGGTATTAATGAAGTTGGTTCCTATCCAATTTAATAATAATGGAAAGGATATCCAGTTGTGATGGAGAGGTGACTATTAAGGTAGGAGAGATTGCATGAACTGATTAATTGCTCTTCTAATGCTCAGCTAACGTTTTATCATTTCAAGTAATACTACATGAAATGCCAACTTCTAACAATGAAGGCAACATGGTTTTCCAATAATAAATGTACTGAAGATTAGAGAGCCGTAAAAGATTTTCTTTTTAGCTATTTTCTCTTTTTCCCTGGTTTCCCTGCAATTCACACACCCTGAAGCTGAGAGGGGAATAGATGACCTGTCCCAGAGCTCACTTCATGCCGCTCTGAATTGGCAGCTAGGTGATGTCCAAGAGTGACCAAAAGCTGCTTCTCCTTCCACTGATTCTCATCTCATTGCGGGAAAACACCTTGGCCGAGAAATTTGGAAGCAGCCATAACTACACTGTGCTAGAATGGTGAGATCCGAGGTTAATTGCAATCGAGCCAGTGCTGCGCAACGGCCTGCCGGCAAAGACCGGAGCAAGTGCTTTGCAGCGGCCCTCAGGTAATTAGGTCTGGGCCCTGGGTCAGGTCGGGACCGGAGTCGAATGGGGTCGGGAGTGAAAATCAAGGGTCAGGGGGCCTGGAGCATGGGACATGGGGGGGGGGGGGGGGTCAGGGCCAGGGGAAGAGGGCGATCGAGAGCTGGGGTTGGGGAAGGATTGGATGTCGGTAGTGGCGATGGTGGGGGTGGGGGATGGGGAGGGACCGGCGGTGATGGGGAAGGGGGTTCGGGAGTGGTGATCGGGTCCTACAATGTTTAATCAGGAGGAGCACTCATCCTCCTCCCAATTCCACATTCAGGTATGTTACTTACCTTATTGGGTGGCAGGCGTTCTATTGGGCTGGCTTCCCTGAAGCAGCCAGCTCTACCGCAAACCAATATCGGAACGGGGACCTTAAGCAGGTGTTAGGCCCCTTATTTACATATGCCTTTTTCAGGCATGGGTAAAGGATGTCTCTTGTTTGTCCTTAAGCAATATGGCGGTGGGCGCACTTCCAGCCTGAAGTGTGTCCGTGCTTCCTGCCCAACATTTTGGAGTCTTAATAGGCCACATAGCGCCTGAAAAATGGGCACCACATGGCCAAATTTCTAGGCTCTGGTCTCAACTCAGCCCCTCCTATTGTGCATTGGCTGAGTTGGCAACTCATTGTGGAGATAGCAGATGGAAACCTATGCCCTGACATTCTGTAATAAAAACAGAAAATGCTGGAAATACTCAGCAGGTCAGGCAGCATCTGTGGAGAGAGAAACAGAGTTAACGTTTCAGATCAATGACTTTCTGTATCACTTTGCAAAAAAAAATTATATTGTACAATCACCTATGCCTCCAGGAAGATGTGAGTCATTCCATTTTACCTTGGTGCAAAGGAAAGTCTGAGTGTATGAAATTTACTTTGTTTCAATCATATCACCAACAAGACAGGACTGGGTTTACAGAAAAGACTGAAATCCAGACTCTCCCATTCTTCTGTCTCAGAGGGCAATAGGTTACAAGCAGCCTGCAATAAAATATACCACAAAATGAGAAGAAATAATTTAAAAACTTATATGTAATCTATCTGATTATTTTTAGGAAAACAATGGAAAGCAGAAAAAGTGTATTTAATCCTGGGCACAATGATCTTGCAAGCTCACTGGCTTTCCAATTTTGTTTAGAATGTAATTGTGACACAAATGTGAGCTAATCAACTGATTTAAGAAATTAATTAATTAACTTTCCTTTTTTCACCTCCTCCAAAAAGGCAACTTGAAATCCTATGAATAGATTTGGAACAAAAAACTACTCGATTACCTGACTACATGTATTAAAACGCTGGGTCCTGACCTGATGTTTGTGACCTGTCCAAATGTAAGTATTCCCTGGAGACTTGTCATTCTTTTGTCTTTACTACATTTTAATGTGAGTCCCCAGCACAATAAAATCTCATAATGAAATAAAGGAGGCCACTTGAAAATTAAATAGAGGATACAATAGCTTTAAAAAGGAAGTGCATAAATATTTGAAACGGAAAAATGTAAAACGATGGGGGGAAGGGGCAGGGAAATGTGGATACAGCTTAGAGAACCAGCACAGGCGCAGTGTGACAAACAACCTCCTTCTGTGCTGTGAAATTTGCTTTTTACAGAGATGGAGAAATATCTCCAGCCACAGTAGTATGACATATTGTGATTAACCTCTGCAAACACATCAGTGATAAGATTGTGTAAATCTCTTGGAGTGTATTTGATAAGTGTTATTAATCTTTCCATCTCGGACAAGTTCACTTAGTCGATCTTTAATGTCTCCCCGACTGACGCACCAATTAATTAGCAATTAAGATGTCAGCCATGTCTCAGGGTTAGCAATCTCACCTCTGAGTCAGAGGCTGTGGGTTCAAACCCCATCCAGAGACTTGAGCACTTAATCCACTGTCACTACTGAGGGAGTGCTGCACTGTTGAAGGTGCTAGTGTCACTACGTGCTGAGGTTCTACCTGTCCTCGGTGTTGAGAAGGATGGGCCTGGCCACGCTGCCACTGAACGCTCCGTCCAGTTGGACCGTTCCGCCCCACCTGTCCTTCGTGGAAAAGTTTGTGCAGAAAAACATCTTTGACCACAAGGTGATCAGCAAGTGGTCCGCACGTAACGTCCTCGAGACCCTGCGGGAGAAGGAGATGGTGGATCCTGTCGGTTGGTTCCCCGAGCAGACTGTCAATGTCATTTGGCAGAACGCCTCATCGCCAGAGCTTTCAAACAAGCACTAAGACCTAGCTTGGCTGGTGGTGAGAAGAGCCCTTCCCGTCAGATCCTTCATGCACTCCCGGGCTCTCAGCGCCACCGCGCGCTGTCCCAGAGGAGGCTGCGGTGGAGACGAGACCGTCACCCATCTCCTTCTGGAATGTGCCTTTACAAAGAAGGTCTGGAGAGAGATGCAGTGGTATCTGTCCAGGTTCGTCCCGAGCAGTTCCGTAACACAGGATTCTGTGCTCTACGGGCTGTTCCCGGGGATGCACACTGAGACGGACATCAACTGCTGCTGGAAGACCATTAACTCGGTGAAAGACGCCCTTTGATCTGCCCGAAACTTGCTGGTCTTCCAGTGCAAGGAGCTGTCCTCAACCGAGTGTTGCAGACTGGCACATTCCAAGGTCCAGGACTACGTGCTCAGGGACGCACTGAGGATGGGTGCGGCAGCCGCAAAGGCTCTGTGGGGAAAGGCAACCGTTTAGAGCCTTCCCGCCATCGTATACTGAGGGGCTGCAATCAGGGAAAAACCCCATCGGGCAGAATGTAAAACTCAAATTGATGTAATGTACCCGTAATAAATCTGTAATGTATCTGTAATGAATCACCTGTATTGATTGTGATGCAATGAGGCACCTTAGACTGTCATGAACTGTAATTATGTCCAATGTGTTTCATTGAACTGTACTTGATGTAACCTGCAAATTGCATAATCTGTATTGTGTACGTTTGGAATGTGATATGACAACTGTATTGTATGTATTGCTGCAAATTTTATGAATAAAGTATATGTTTTGAAAAAAAAATCTGTTCTTATCAGTTTAATATCTGATACGTCCCCTATCTGGGGACCACATATTAAATTGATTTTTGGAACAGGGAGATGGAATAGGGGCTTGCTCCGTCCACTCCACGCATCGACCCAGTATTGCAGTGTCTCTGGGAACGGTGCAGCTCCCTGTGGGGAGATATTCAAAAGAAAAAACAGCTCTTTCCCAGCGTCTGTGTGTGTGTGTGTGTGTGTGTATGTATTATTACTGAGAATAAAGCTGATATATTACACTTAAAAAATATATATTTTGGATGAGATGTTCAACCGAGGTCCTGTCTGTCTTTTCAGACAGATGTAACAGACCCCATGGCACATTTCAAAGAAGAACAGAGGTGTTCTCTCGAAGTCCCAGCTAACATTTATCCTTCAACTAACACCACTAAAAACACTGCTGTTTGTGGGACCTTATTGTACACAGATTGGCTGCTGCGTTCCACTACATTACAACAGTGACAACATTTCAAAAGCACTTCATTGGCTGTGAAGCGCTTTGGGACATCCTGAGGTCATGAAAGGCGTTATATAAACACAAGTTCTTTCTTTCTTTGATGTCATAATTGGAATGCTAGTGACTAAAGGGTCAGATGGAGAATGCACCATCATTGTTCTATGTCTAGGAAAAATAAAAATAAAAAAGTGTGGCCTTCTTTACATTTTTATGGGGCAGTATCACCACATATAGGAATGTATGGACCAGATCAGTTTGTTGAACAGTCAGTGACTCTTGTTGCTGCTAGATGTGCTATGTTGGCTGCTGATGAAAGTCCCTGCTACCGTGGGTGCTATAAATGTTGCAGGACAAATTGTCACAAAGCAGTTTTTAAATTTTATCTTTTTGTTCAAAAAGTCGATTGAAAAAAATAATTGTCAGATGCAGTTGATAATATATTGGCAATGATGGCTCTGATCACGATTGCTCCCTCCTCCATGTTTAAGTACAGGAAGGTGTTTTGAAAAATAGTTCCCATTTAATGTCCAAAATATATTTTCATCATAAATATTTTCAATATTTTTCATTGATTTTGTTCAACACTGGCAGTTGCCCCATGGCAAATCAAAGGGTGGATGCACAGAAATTGGATATAGCGTTGGTGGGTAAGGGAAGTATTTGAGGTTTTGGTGGGTAAGGGAAGTATTTGAGGTGGGAAGGATTTTCGTTTTTAGAATATAAAATAGGTAGATGATAGATCAACTTTTTAAAAAGAAATGTGCCTCTCGCAGTCAGTCTCACCATATGCTTTGTTTTACTTGTCTTTATCATCTTCATGTTGTTGACTCCTCCCCTTCCCCCTCTTAGTTTTCTCTGTGTCTTTCTTTCATTTTCTGCTTGTCTCTGTGCCCTCTTTTGTTTCTCACCTTGTCTACTTTTCTGATTCTTTGCCTTCTTTTGTCTCTTTTTTGCCTTTTCTCCATCTCTTACACATACACAAATATTTGAAGGTCACAGGACAAGTGAATAAGGCTGTTAAAAAAAGCTTACAGGATACTTGGCTTTATAAATAGAGGCATAGAGTACAAAAGCAAGGAAGTTATGGTAAACCTTTATAAATCACTGGTTAGTCCTCAGCTTGAGTATTGTGTCCAATTCAGGGCACCACACTTCAGGAAAGATGTCAAGGCCTTGAAGAGGGTGCAGAGGAGATTTACTAGAATGGTATCAGGGATGAAGGACTTCAGTTATGTTGAGAAACTGGAGAAGCTGGGGTGGTTCTCCTTAGAGCAGAGAAGGTTAACGGAAGATTTGATAGATGTGTTCAAAATTGAGTGGTTTTGATAGGGTAGATGGGGAGAAACTGTTTCCACTGGCAGGAGGGTCAGTAACCAGAGGACACAGATTTAAGATAATTGGCAAAAAAGCCATGGGGAAGATGAGGAGAATTTTTTTGATCTGGAATGCACTGTCTGAAAGAGTGGTGGAAGCACATTCAATAGTAACTTTCAAAAGGGAATTGATATATACTTGAAAAGGAAAAAAATGCAGAGCTATGAGCAAAATGCAGGGGAGTGGGACTAATTGGATAGCTCCTTCAAAGGGCCGGCACAGGCACGATGGGCCAAGTGGCCTCCTTCTGCAATGTATGATTCTATGATTCTTTCCTTCTTTGGAAAGTGGGAGGCACAGATACTGGTTATGAATGAAGAATATGCATATATCTAAGCATATAAACATTGCACATTAAGACTTAGATTGTTAATTTAAAATAAGCTGTATCCTTAATGGAAATGGTTTGATGCTGCTGAAATATCTCGTTAATGTGGAGGCACTTGTGCAAAATTTGGTGAATATATTGCTTACTTTCACATTCATTATTACTAATGGAATTTTTTTTTATTCAGACAAAACCCTGCAATACAGTGATCAATCTTCCTCAGTAGCTGATACCCGTAATATCCCGAGTGACAATGCTTTAATTAGGGTTTTTTTATCCTGTTCTGTTGTAGGTTTGATTTTATAACACAACATGCAATGGTTACGTTCATTACTATGGCAAGTATCACAGTTCTCTGTGGTAATTTACCATCTGGCAAAGATTCGAGTGATTACAGCATCACTCCTTTGAATCTGACAAAAGAGCAGTTGACTGCCAGGTCCTTGTGAGTGCAGGTGCAAAATTGAAAATAATGATTGTATACACCTGCAGAGTAGCAAAAATAATTTGATACATTACTGCCATCTAGAGCCTAAAATCTGTCAGCACTACTTCACTTCTCTGTCCTACATAACTGCAATCAAAACATGCCAGCAATATGTCCGATTTTCTTGTATTGTTAAAGAGAGCCTTATAGGCTTTTCTGCTCATTTTATTTATTGTAATATCCCTGTATGTCCCCTGAAGGATATAAGGTCACCATATACTAGTTTCATGTTGATGCAAAGTAATTTTGATTGCACGGTGACACTTAAGTGCCGTGTAACTGGGGAGTCAAGTCCGTGATCTAATTCCCGAGTGCAACAAATCAAGAGATGTGGCTTGCTGCTGTAACACTGCTTTGGCTTCGCAATGGGTGCAGTTTAACTGCAGCTTGTTGCACAACCACATTTTAAAAGTCTTCTTACAGTCTATTGACGCTCCTAGAAACTTTATGAACATGCTTTTCTTTTTTTTTAATGTCATGACAGAAGCAATGTTGCTTTTGGCTCTCTCTTAACATTAAAAGTGTTCGCACCCGCTCAGAGCTCCGTCGTTGCTGACCTCCGTGCGACCTGCAGTGTAACTCGGGTCTGCCGATTGTACATCGTGTGCTACACAGATACATTTATACACAGATATATCTTCAATATAGTGTCAACCTTAAATGCACGATGAGCACTGCATGTGACCAAGATAATGGAACCTAATAGCTTCATCGATAAAATGCCCAATGTGTATTTGGGAATCAGACCCAACTGCATTTGAAATATGCCCAATTCATAAGATGTGCTGAATCAATAAAGCTTCTAACTAAACCAGATGATGACTTGGCATTAATGAAATCTGCAATGAACAGAATTAAGACATTGATAAAGAAATGATATTAATTTGCTACTTAATTATTCAGCTCCATAGAGAATAAATGATACCTGGGAGTGAACATAAGGCAATAATGTAATTGAGTCTTTTAATGTCATAAACTGTAAAGGCAATTTTAAAGCAGCTTCTGAACCCTGGAATTAAATTACTGCCTTGAACTTACCCCAGAGTTTTAATAAAATAATTTTATGGGTGGTTTAATTTAGATCAGTTTTTGTGCTGATTGTACATATTCCAATTGCCAATGGCTCGGTGATATACAAGAGGATTAAAAATGTTTGCATTATCACTGCAAATTTATGGAGAAATGCTTTGTTATTATCAGAAAAGTCTATGGCCCAAATTTTTTTGGTTTCAACATAATATTTCTTATAGAAGCACAAAGTTTGACTTTAAAATAAGAATACATTTGTGAATTGTTAATCTTGTTGAAATCGCCTAAGCGTTTACTATACATTTCAACATTCAATTTATTTTTATTTTTCCTCTTTTACTATATTAGTTCTGGACATTGTGATCTCTATCTGTGTTATTTTCACCATGCCACTTATTCCTAACTGGCTATGTGCTCCACTTGATCCAGGAAAACTTTACTAAAGCCAAGTACCTGCCAATGGTTAATGAGGTGATCCTGCTATCTAATGAAATGCCAGTTATGCCTGGGATATTTTTGTATGTGATGCTCAGGTACTGGAGGTGTTCTGAATCCCACAATAAAAATGGCAATTGAGCATCTGAAAATAGTGAGAAAATGTTCTTTACCTGAATTGAATTCACAAAATATGCCATTGTTTGTGTACATTTCATGGCTACATACATGCACACACATCAATTATAAAGCAATTCATTAAGTGGGGAAAAAGAAAGTAAACACAGCCAAAATTTGTTTTTTTTATTACATAGAATTACATAGCAATTACAGCAAAGAAACAGGCCATTTGGCCCAACTGGGCTATGCCTTACTTCATCTAACCCTATCAGCATTTTCTCTCTTGTACTTATCCAGCTTCCCCTTAAATGCATCTATGCTGTTCACCTCAACTACTCCATGTAGTAGCAAGTTCCACATTCTAACTACTCTCTGGGTAAAGTAGTTTCTTCTGATTTCCTTATTGGATTTATTAGTGACTATCTTATATTTATGGCCCCAGTTCTGGTCTCCCCCATAAGTGGAAACATCTCTATGTCTACCCTATCAAACCCCTTCATGATTTTATAGACCTCTATTTAATTACCCCTCAGCCTTCTCTTTTCCAGAGAAAAGAGCCCCAGCCTGTTCAGACTTTCCTGATAGTTATAACCCTCAGTTCTTTAACTAAATTATGACTTTAAATAAATTGTTTTTTGTATTGGTGTTTTAGAAGCATGTGCCTTGTGGGAGAAGGAGACAAAAGGGCATGGGTAGACCCCATGGTTGTCAACATACTTAGACCTTGATCTTGCCAGTGCTTTCAAATCGATATGCCAAATTTTGGCTGAACTCTAATCCCACAAGTTGATCTTTGGAAATGTGTGCAGGCACAAATATAGGGCCGCTATATCTGCTCTGTCCGAAAAAAAGACAAACATTTTGGCTCCAATATGCCACTGGCACCCATATTCCTAAAAAGCTCTAAATAAACTCTATTAGCCTAAAATGATCCACTTAATAAAGTCTATTAACCTAAAATGAGCCAACTAATAAACTCTATTAACCCAACTTGAATCAACTAATAAACTCAATTAACCCTTAAAAGATGGAAATCCAGAGTGATAGTTCTGTGGCCTGGCCAGTCTTTTAAGTTTTCACCTCACCGGGGCACTGAAACAAATTTCAATATATTACTGTGAATAAAGTTAAAATAATTGCTTTTCTTCCTATATTACCTGTTAATTGCAATAATAAGCACAATTACAAATAAAAAATTAAAAAATGTAAAAGTTAATTTTGGTCAACTGTAAGAGGTGGTGGTGTGTGTCAGCTTCACCTCTGACTTCTGAGCGGTCCGAATCGCTCCCACTCCCTGGGTTCTAGACCTTGGACTTATTTGGGGGTTGTGACAAAGTGCAGCAGACAACTGGTTTTGGTGCAAGAAACTTTGACCTTTATTCAAGACAGAAAATACAACACAACAATCTTAACACTCTAATAAAATGGGGAACACTTAGGTACACACGAGGGAAATTACAGTAGAAAGATACCTCACCCCTCCCAATCCCACTGTACTAGCTAAGTTGGACTCTAGAGGGCCAGAGATAACACTCACCAAACAAATCCTTGACAGTAATTCACCCAGAGGTAAGTCAGAAATAGACCGTAGAGTGGAAACTTTGCGGATCTTCGGTTTTCTCCCGAGTTGGTTTTCTTTGGTCGCGGTGGCTCAATATTACCCGGTTGGTTGGTGGCAATACTCGGTTGGTTGTTTCGTAAGGCCCTTGTTGCCGCGAGGTGTCTGATGGTCACTGGAACTGTTGCTCTGGTTTCTTCTTGTGTTCGGCCTGCTTCTAGAGCTGCTGACCTACCCTGTCGAACTGCTTTCCTTGTCTTGTTGTTCCCTAGAAGCTGCTCTTCCTCCCAGACACAGGCAGAACCAAGACAAGCAGCCCACCAGAGCCAGCAAGCTAGAGAGAGAGAGAGAGCGAGAGAGGGGTTTCGAGTTTCCATTTGTGGATGTCTCTCTTACAATTGGTCTTCGACACTTTAAAAAAACACTTCATTTCTGTTTAAACAGTTCTTACAAAGTCCTTAAGAATCTTTGTTGGCTTTTTGATGGTCCCTCATCATGTTGCCATTGCTTCTCCCGAAGGGTCATTGTTAATTCCGATTTTTAGAGCTTGTCACACAAGGCTTCCTTTTGTATCCACCGTCCTAGGTGTTGATGGGTTTTGCTTTAAAACAAAGGCATGGCCCCACCATGTCTGGAGCAGTTACCTCTTTCAATGGCCTTGAGTGTTGACCCCCTGCTGTCGGTTTTGCATTAAAACAGAGACATGTCTGAAGCAGTAAATTCTCCCACATTCCACGTGTGGGTTGTGGATTCATCTGGTGACCTCTCACCTATCCTTCCATCTTAGGATTTCAGTCAATGGCCAAAGTTTTCCATACTCAGGGAAAAGGTGAATTTCTTTAGGGTTTTTCTCCGAGTTTTGGGGGATCTGTGAATTTTGAGAATCTTACACAACCTGTCTTCCCTTTTCCTCATTCTCTCTCTTCATGACTTTTTATTATTTTATCTTTTTTTCTGTTTGCTATAATATAATCCATCTATTTTAATCCTTGAAACCTTAAAACAGGTTTAAAGCCTGTTTTCTTCACCCTCCCCCCACCACCATTTTGAAAGTGGGAGCAGTGTCCAAACAATTTTCCTTTCATTACAACAACCACTTTTTTAAGTGAAAAAAACAGGAAGTACTAACTAATACAGACGAGACGGATGACCTAACACAGTTAACTGATTAGATAGCTGTAGGCCTGCTACAGTTGGCCTCAATGTACCTGAGGTAGTGCTTCCTGCTCCTGGATTGCTGTTCAAAGACACTTACTGGAAATTACGCATGTGTGGACAGGTGAAAACAGGATTGGACTTGGCTGTGATGTCACCCACGTTTGATTTTTTATAATTCATTCTCAGGATGTGGTGTCACTGGCAAGGCCAGTATTTGTTGCCCATCTCTAGGCCATTCGTTGTTGCCCTGAGTAGGTGATAGTGAGCCCCCTTGAACCGCTGCAGTCTATGTTGTATTCTTTATAGAAAGTTGATACAACTGAATGGCTTGCTATGTCACTTCAAAGTTAAGAGTCAACCGTGTTGTTGTGGGACTGGAGTCACGTACAGGCCAGACTGACAGGTTTCCTTCCCCAAAGGATATCAATGAATGAGTTTTTTATGACAATCCGACAACTGAGTGATCACTTTATCTGATGCCAGTTTTTTAATTTCCAGATTTTTAAAACTGAATTCAAATTCCTAAACTGTCATGGTGGGTTTTGAACTCACGTTCTTTGAATTGTTAATCCAGTTACACAACCACTACGAAACTGTTGTTTCAGTGCTACACAGCGTCTCCGACATCCAAGATGGTGTCTTGGATGCGCACGCACGTTTCCAACGTGACGTGCGCCAGATGCCATCTTATTATGGAGTTAGCGCAGGTGCAGATAACAAACGCTGGAATCATGTAAAGTATGGAGAAAATTACTTCAATCAGTGTGCAACGCTGATTTAAAGTGATAGACACTATTTTGGGACTTAACGCTCAACTCAACGCACAGTCTTAATCCCAACCATCTGAACGTGTCTTAGAGTGCCTGGATGACCCCCATCAGCACTATTTAAAGGGACCATGCAGGATTTACAGGTTAGTGGCTGGATTATTGCTTCTGGCTGCTGAGACATTTGTAACTGTTTTTGGAGGTCTCCCAGACTTGAATACTAGGACGCAGGGACATAGCCTAACATTTAGAGCCAGGACGTGCAGGAGTGAAGTTAGGAAATGCTTCTACACGCAAAGGCTGGGAGACGTTTGGAACGCTCTTCTACAGATGGCAGTTGATGCCAGCTCACTTGTGAATGTTAAAACTGAGATTGATAGATTTCTGTGAACCAAGGGTATTAAGGGATATGGGGCTAAGGCGGGTGTATGGAGTTAGGTCACAGGTCCACCATGATCTCATTGAATGGTGGAATAGGCTCGAGGGGCTAAATGCCACTGCCACTTGCTGCTTCTTGATATGCGTCACCTTCTGCAAGAAAGCGGGACGTGTGCCTGGGTGATGTGCCTGTCATGGTTGAATAGCTGCCAGTGTGTGTGGCCTGTGAGATGCGGGTGGGTGGCTTGAAATAGTGGTAATGTGTAAGGGTGAGAGGAAGCATCTGGTTGGAAGAGTTGAGTACTGATGGAAAGGGTGAGTTCATTGGTATGTGGGTGATAAGGGGTGTAGTGCATGGTGCAGTTGGTAGGAGACGCCACTTGACAGTTGACTTCACTCACCTTGACCACTCCATTTTCATGATGCTGTGCGCCTGGCATTGACTTCATCCCCTGCTGCCTCCCACTGTCTTTTGGATATATGTCTGGGGGGCCTTTTGCCCCCCCCCACCCCTCTTGCGGATATAGGATGTCCCTCCTTCTGCCCACCTCTTGCACCAAGATCTCTAGGGCATCAGCAGAGAACCTTGGTGCATGCACTCTCGTAGGCCTGGTAACAACTCAGATCAGCAGATTAGAGAGGTCCAGCGTGCAAATTGGAGAATGTGGGATTTAGTAGTGTGCAACCTTTATTCAATGTTTTAACAAAACTCATCAGTGTGTAAACATAGACATGCATCTGTGTTTTACGTGTGTGATGCCTGATCTCCGATCAGACTCTGTGCAGACAGTAGACTGTTATTTTCAGTAAATAACAGGTACCAGCTTCCTTTAAGAGATTTCTAAGAAACATCCTCCCTTTAGGAGATTGAGCTCCCCTGGTGGTGAAAAGTGTGAATTGCGTTGATTCCACTTGCAAGGCCTGGAATGAAACGTTGATTGCAGGTAAGTCCTCCGGCGAGCCGAAACTTGCCTGGGGCCATTGGGCGCCGGGTATTAGCACATCACGCTACCAGTGTCCAAAAATGGCCCCTATCCAATTTTTCCCCCTCACTGTTTAAATCACATATGAGTGAAATACTGGAGGACAGCTGGCACCTTGGAATTAGCGGCCGATATGAGTCAGCACCTTCAGGAGACAAGGAGAGAAAACAGTTAAAAAACAATTTATTGAAAAAAAAACAAAGGGTGAGAGGAAGCAACTGGTTACTAAATCCCACATCCTCCAATCTGCACACCGGACCTCTCTAATCTGCTGATCTGAGTTGGTACCGGACCTGCGAGAGTGCATGCACCAAGGTTCTCTGCTGATGTACTAGAGACCTTGGTGCAAGAGGTGGACAGAAGGAGGGACATCCTATATTCGCAAGAGGGGTGGGGGGGCAAGAGGCCCCCCAGACATATATCCAAAAGGTTCTATCATAGACGTGAGCAAATCAACCTTTGACATGCAAAAAAATACATCAGAACAGAAGAGCTACGCTCAGAGCGTTCCCCTAGATAAAGTGGAGAATCAGATAGAATGTCAGTAGTGCAGCTAATTGGCCCCTTGTCAACCCTTATATTCCTGAGCTTCTGTGGTATAGCTCTCACCCACTGATGCACAGAGAGAATGACAACTGGAACCGTGTCACACATTTATTGTTAAATCCAAATACAAAAATAGGTCATCATTGGCCCTGGTACTGTTCCTAGTAACCATCAGTGGGAAATTTTTATGACCCAGTTATCAGTTTATTTTTAATGACCAATTTATAATTTTTTATGAGGGTAAACTAGTAAACATAGTTACCTGAATGCAGTCATAACTCACTAATGATCATAAGTTTGCAAGGGTAAGAAACCACTAACGTACTGGTTGGAAATCATTGCGGTGTCGAGATCTTTAATATGGAAGGATGATTGGAAGTTCTCTTTACTTATGAGATTTAATTCAGTGAATACAAGTAAAAATAGTGAATATGGATTCCTTCATTGAATATCAGCAGATTTTTAAATTACTCCTGAAACACTGTGTGCATTTCCAAAGTGATAATTTTCAGGTGCGAAATATAACTTTTACTTAGTCAAAGAAATGTTACAGTCCAAAAGCTAAATTAGCAACATTGCTTAAGAGATGAAGAGGCTTCAGTGAAGGCCTTTACTTTATTTGCATAGCAACTGTTAACTCGTTAATGGAATTAATAATCAAATAACAAAGCTTGAGGGGTTTCTTTGGTGAATTCTTCAATGCATAGAAAACTAGAGCAGCCCCACCTTAGAAAGAGGACTGGCAGTCTGCAGGTCTTGCCTGATTCATGGGCAAGTCTGGCAAGTAAAATGTTGCATTTGAAACTTTGGGCTCGAATTTAGCAGGCCTGCGGGTTCCCAGCGGGTGGTCCTCCGGGAGCGTCGAAAACGCGAACGGCGAAATTAGTGGGTTGCCCACGCGATCGTAGCAGGCAATCCACTAATAGGATCCAATTACCTGCTCCTCCGGGGTCCACGGCGCTGGCCTGCGCGTCGGGCGGGCTGCGCATGCGCAGTACGATCTGTCAGCTGGAGGCTCTCGAGTTAAAGGGGCAGTCCTCCACTGACAGATGCTGCAACCAATGGGACAAATTGCAGCATGGAGCAGCCCAGGGGGAAGGCTGCTCCCAGTTTAATGATGCCTCACCCCAGATATCATCAGATGGGGTGAGGAGGAGGGGGAGGACACAGATCTTCCCCCCGGCGGGCGGGAGGAAGCGGCCTGCCTCTGCCACCAAGAAGGCCTGGCTCGAGGTGGCAGAGGGGGTCACCTGCGCCACCAACATATCGCCCACCTGCATACAGTGCAGGAGGCGCTGCAATGACCGCAGTAGGTCAGCCACAGTGAGAACACGAAGTCTTTCCCCTACACTCCGTCTGCCACAACACTGCCCCCACCCCAAATCTCCTTCAGCACCCCCAACACTATTCTGTCACATCACCCTTCATGCCCACTCACACCCCATCCTCATCTTACCTCCACCTACTCACCTCGCCAGTACTCATCCTGCCACTAACACGCGACCCAATCCTCATACAATCTCATGGCTCCATCCCATACTCACCCTCTCGTGCATCTCCCTCACGGCCAGCCTCACTCAACCTGCCACCACCTGTGCTGCAGCCACAGGGCATGCATCACATATGTGCAGTAGGCAGGGTAAGGCAAACGTCTCGTCAGCATGAAGGGGGTGCACAAGGGTGTCTGAGGGTTTGTCATGGGTGTTACCCATATTGAATTTCAGAGCCACAAACAGCACACATTATATTGACACCACCACTGCCATGTCTCCGCGAATCCTGTCCATTGTGTCCAATAATGCCCGCTCCTGGGTATCACTATGAGGATCCACCACTGATGCCACCCATCGTGTTACTGCAGAGTAGGTGCAGGTGTATTTGCAGGGCTCGTCCGCGCAGACGACTGAGAGACATCGGCGGTGTTGCCGGCTGCACCCTGGAAGGATGCGGAGGAGAAGGTGTGGAGGACAGTGGTGACTTTGCCAGCGACAGGTAAGCAGTTGGTGCTGGGGCCAGCCAGGAGCAGCTCGGCATGAAAGAGGCTGCAGATCTCCACGACTACATGCCGAGCGAATCTGCGCCTCCCTGTGCACTGCTGCTGGGAGAGGTCCGGGGAGCTGCGCCTCGGTCTGTGGACCCTGTGGCGAGGGTAGTGCCCTCTGCGACGCGTCTCTCTCTGCAGTAGCCCTCCCTCCTGCTGTGCAGGTGGGCGTGCAACCACACCGTGTTGGGGGGATCCACGTCTCTGCGGCGGACGGCGTGGACTGCGAGGCTGCTGGTGGTGGTCATGCTCTTCGTCCTCCGAGGGTGTCCACACACCACCCAACTGGCAGGTGTTGGTCTGAGGGGTTGTGCAGGGTAGGTGTGTGGGTCCTCGGACTGGGGCTGCGGTTTCGTGTCGGTCTGTCCTCTGGCTTGGCCGGGGGGTGGTGGGGGGCAGGGGTTGCCCTATGTGACGCGGTGGCCTCCTGCGTGGGTGAGGGCGCTCCCCCGTGGAGCGCACCTTGGAACCTGCCACAGGCTGCTGGCTGCAACACGCCTGGTTTGAAGGGTCCTGTTTCCCCCAGTGTGGGAAACTGACTGCTTTGAACGTAAAATCCCACACTTCCTCTTTTGACAGCTGCTTCAGCTCATTAACTGACCACAACGAGCAAGTTAAGTGCTCTCAAGTGGAACCCCGCTGGCTTTAATTGCCTGCGGGATTCCCACCAGCGGGGCTTGCGCGCGCAGCCCCGCGCGTCAGCGCGGTACCCGGAAGTGGCCGGGATTTTGTCCGAATCCGGTCACGTGATCGGAGATCGGGATTTTCGGGGCCCCCCCGCTGGAAACCCGCAGGTAACCCGACCCTAAAATCGAGCCCTTTATGTTTCTTGTTTATTTTGAAACATATTCTGAGTGGTTGGGTGGGCTCTTTCGAAGTATGACCTCTTTGGTAACAATAAATGCTGTTACAAAGATATTCTTGCTGAAGAAAAAAAGATGCAATTTAGTTTACTATTTTAGTTTTAGGATTTTTGTTCACTATAAAAACCCACCCTATGGCCCAAACAACTAGGTATATATGTTTACTAGTTTACCCTTATAAACATTTATGAATTGGTCATTAAAATTGTTTTGATATCTGTAGTCAGCGTATTTGAAAGCTGTAGAATGGCTTTGCTTTGATTAAAACTATTCTGTGGTGTTGGGAAGTTGTTTTTAACCATCCCTGGCTGCCTCCTAATTGAAAGAGAGAGAGAGAGAGAAAGGAAGAGGGAAAAAGAACATGCAAATACACTAAACAAAAGTAATAACAAATTGAAGATATACTAAGTATTGAGTAGAACTAGTCAAATTCATAGTGGAAAATCAAAGTGTTTTTCCCCTGTGACACAAGTGTGTTGCCCCACCATTTTTTATTTGGTTCAATAATGACGTAACAGGTTGATGTCAAGAAAATAGACTTTATGACCAATGAATCTTGAGGAAAGAATCAGGCTCATCATTAAGAATTTAGAAATTCAAGAGCTACCTGGTCTCCATTGTACTGATTCTTAGTCTTAATGTAAAGAAAGAAATGACTTGAATTTATATAGTACCTTTCATGACCTCAGGATGTCCCAAAGTACTTCACAGCCTATGAAGCACTTTTGAAGTGTAGTCACTGTTATAATGTAGGGAAATGCGGCAGCCAATTTGCAGACAGCAAGTTCCCACAAACAGCAATCCGTTTTAGCGATGTTGGTTGAGGGATAAATATTGGCCAATATTCTGGGAGGACTCCCCTGTTTTTCTTTGAATAGTTCCAAGGAATCTTTTACACCCACCCGAGAGGGCAGATGGGGCCTCGGTTTTATCCAAAAGACTACGTTCCCTCAGTGCTGCACTGATGTGTCAGTCTGGATTATGTGCTCAAGTCTCTGGCGTGATGCTTGAACCAATAACCTTCTCACTCAGAGGTGAGAGTGCTACCACTGAGCCAAGGTTGATAACCGAAGATTTTCACAGATTTTCTAAACTTGTCGCATATTTCACTTGGCTCATTCAAAACTCAAGATGATTAATATTCAGGTCCCTTTTGTGTAACAATGATAATTTCTTCACAGTCATTTCCCTCTCTCTAGACAGGTGATAGTAGTAGCTCTCATTGGAGAGAAATGCAAAAACACAAATCACTGTTCTATATGTCTTGCAATCCTTGATTGGTGCTGGAAAATTCTCATGCACATATAAATAGATTCTACATCAGTTTTAGTAGTTAAAAGGTGCATTTTTTCAAGCTAGGCCAAGTGCTATACTTAGCTACATGAACAGTAACAAATTTAGAGGGATGTATTGGTGAGCAACTCATCCTACACCAGCTACTACATTTCAGATAGTGGACTTGTCAATCACCCTGCCGATGCCATTGAAAGATATACAAGGTGCAGTCTTGGCGTTATTTACAAGGGTCCGATAGATTGGATTGTAGTTCCATAATTTAATGGTAGCTCTTAAAAATTATCACTCTGGGCACAGGACAGCAGCTTTGCAGATTGTACACATTGAAAATATACATCACTAAATACATTGAGAGAGAAAAATAAATGAAGTCATGTACAACAAAATTTTTTAAAAACTTCAGTCATATTCGAGCTTCATTTCGAAAATAGGAGTCAAGAAGGTTAGGGAAATTGAAAAGATTCTGACAACATTTTTGAAAGGGTCGTGCAGTGAGAGGGAAAAAATGTCAAGGAAAGGGTTCCAGGAATGAATGACTGGTCAGTAAGATTAAAAAATGTGCTTGAGGTTTATAATATAGGAGTGGAATAATTGCTATCAGTGGACCTGGGATTTTAAGAAATGGAGGAATGGGAGATAAATATTGTTATTTTAAAGCAATCTGGTAAAATTCTCAACATTTTACAGCTCATTTTGATGATGCAGGTGCTGTTTAAAAAATGAAAAAGCAATCTTTTCAAATCAAGGAATCAGCTAATAGAACTTCCAAGGTGATCTAATCATTCAGTTCAGAAGGTCTACATTGAGGGAATATGACTTATGTCTGATAATTGCCAACACTGTACAAACCATGACATTTGCTCTTGAATACGTTACATTGGTTCTTAAATATATAGCCTACTGTTACATTGAAGAGTAGCTTGTGGGCAACCTGACAAGCCCACATTGTACCTTGTTATATTGTTATATTTGGCCATCGTGTCACTATTTGGAATTTAATTTGCCCAACTTTGTGCATTTTTTAAAGTTGTGTGGTTTGACAGGTATTCCTTCAGTTGTTATTGATGTGACAAACCTTCATGGTCAGTAGAGAAGAATCTTGACCAGATTTTGGAGACCTTCACTTGACTTAATTTTAGTGATCACATGCATCAAATTATTATGCATTAACATTGACCTAGATTTTGCTGTAGCAGGGCATCTAGTGGCATCTGCCATTAGTTAGACTTACCACTTGCAAGTTTCGGTTTTAAAATATTTTGTGTGGCAAGTTGCTGAAAGTGCGAGCTGATAACGTTGCAGTGAGGGAAACAGGGCATCTGGGATGTGAGTGAACAGGGCAAGAAACTGTGTATCTCCTTAACTAATCAGATTGAAAGATTGTGAAAGTAACAGCACAAGGACTGAGAAGGAAGTGTAAATTAGAGTGGGTGAATTCAATGTCAAAACAGGTGCAGAAAGAGAAGTAAAGAGAGGGAAAAAAGAGACAGAAAGAAAAAGTAAAAAAAAATGTAAAAATTTTAAATTTTTCATTTTTAAAATCTCCAACAATTAAAACCTGAAGGAATGAGACTCCACATTTGTAATAGTTAATTTTCAGTGCCAGAGAGGTTGACTGGCAGTAATTAACACTTATCACATCGTTAAAAGGGTACTTAGACTTGAAATGACAAGACTAAACTTTCTGTGGCGAGGTTAGTTCATATCTACCGAGCAAATACAGCAACTTCATGCCGTTCAATGCGTTTCAATTGTGAGGCAGACAGTGAGATGCCGTTTTCGCGGAGCTAATGGCGGAGTGGCACAACTCAGATAGAAACTTTTGGATATTTGAGTTTAAATGCACATCTGCCCCTCACTTGAAGTTGATGTACTATTTACGCATAAATAACAGTGAGTGCCATTAGCCTCACCGTTGTTTGACAGAAAAGTATGGCCCAATATTTACATCTTGTGCACTCCCAATGTCTTAAAATTAAAGAATTAGGCAATAGTTGAAGATGAAAAGGCAAAGCTGTAAACTTCCTAAATGAATGGCACAATTATTTCAAGTAAATTATGAACTGACTATGACACCTTCAAGAATATTACAGCAATGTAGCTGAAGTTCATGAATAAAGGGGGCAGTAGCAGCATGGATACAAAATTGGTTAAGTAACAGGAAGCAAAGAGTAGTGGTGAACGGTTGTTTTTCGGACTGGAGGGAGGTGTACAGTGGTGTTCTCCAGGGGTCGGTACTAGGGCCACTGCTTTTTTTGATACATATTAATAACTTGGACTTGGGTGTACAGGGCACAATTTCCAAATTTGCAGATGACACAAAACTTGAAAGTATAGTGAACAGTGAGGAGGATAGTGATAGATTTCAATATAGTCGATATAGTCGGCCTGGTGAAATGGGCGGACACATGGCAGTTGAAATTTAACGCAGAAAAATACAAAGTGATATTTTTCGGTAGGAAGAACGAGGAGAGGCAATATAAACTAAAGGGAACAATTCTAAAGGAGGTACAGGTACAGAGAGATCTGGGGGTATATGTGCACAAATTGTTGAAGGTGGCAGGGCAGGTTGAGAAAGCATACAGGTATGTCATCGAAACATATAAAATTCTAAAAGGACTAGATAGACTAGATGCAGGGAGGATGTTCCCGATGGCTGGGGAGTCCAGAACCAGGGGTCACAGTCTCAGGATACGGGGTATACCATTTAGAACCGAGATGAGGAGAAATTTCTTCACTCAGAGGGTGGTGAACCTGTGGAATTCTCTACCACAGAAGGCAGTGGAGGCCAAGTCATTAGATGTATTTAAGAAGGAGATAGATATATTTCTTAATGCTAAAGGGATATGGGGAAAAAGCGGGAACAGGGTACTGAGTTAGATGATCAGCCATGATCATTTTGAATGGCAGAGCAGGCCCGAAGGGCCGAATGGCCTAAACTTGCTCCTAATTTCTATGTTTCTATGTTTCTATCCTGGGCTTTATAAATAGAGGCATAGAGTACAAAAGCAAGGAGGTTATGATGAACCCTTATAAAACACTGGTTCGACCACAACTGGAATATTGTGTCCAGTTCTGGGCAACGCACTTTAGGAAAGATGAAGGCCTTAGAGAGGGTGCAGAAAAGATTTACTAGAATGATTCCAAGGATGAGGGAATTTAGTTATGTGGATAGACTGGAGAAGCTGGGTCTGCTTTCCTTGGAACAGAGAAGATTGAGAGGAGATTTGATCGAGGTATTTAAAATCATGAAGGGTCTAGACAGAGTAGATAGAGAGAAACTGCTCCTATTGGCAGAAGGGTCAAGAACCAGAGGACATAGATTTAAGATGATTGGCAAAAGAACCAAAGGCAACATGAGGGAAAACTTTTTTACACTGCGAGTGGTTAGGATCTGGAATGCACTGCCAGAGTGGGTGGTGGAGGAAGATTCAATTGTGGCCTTCAAAAGGGAACTGGATAAGTACTTGAAAGAAAAACATTTGCAGGGCTATGGGGATAGGGCGGGAGACTAGCTGGATTGCTCTTGCATAGAGCCGGCACAGACACGACGGGCCGAACTGCCTCCTTCCATGCTGTAACTTTTCTATGATTCTACGATAAATTGTGGATTGATACTTGGCAAGTGCAGATATTGGCCCAGAATGTACTGTGAAAATAATGGTGAAGCTAACAGAGCTCACCGTTATTTATGTGCAAATCGGACAGCAACTTCCAGCGAGTGCACATGCACAGTTAAAGGTGAAAATCCAGAAGTTGTGTTGCCCCTCCATCAGCTTCGTGAAAATGGCATCTTGCTGTCTGACTCACCATTCAAATACATTGAACGTCATGAAGTTCCTGTACTGACGTTGTTGATATGGACTAAACTCACCACAAAATTGAGGGGTTGTCCATTCCAGCCTAAGCACCCTTTTAACAACATATTAAGTCTTAATTACTGTGAAATAACTTCTCTGGCACTGAAAATCAACATTTACAAGTGTGGAGTCTCATTCCTTCAGCTTTTAATTATTGTTGGAGATTTTTTTAAAGATGTAAATAATTTTATTTTTGCTTTATCTTTCTGCCTCTTTTTTCTCTCTCTCTCTTAATCCAATCTTTCTTTCCCTCTCTTTATTTTGCTTTCTGTTCCTGATTTTACCTTGAATTCAATATTCTAACTTACACTTTCTGGTTCAGACTCTGCGCTGCTCATTACCGATTCTTCAAACTGATTGTTTAAAGAGATACACAGTTGCTTGCCCTCTTTACACAGGTCCCAGATGCCCTGTAGAGGGCACGCGCTCTTTCGATCTCGATCTTGCAGTAACTTCCAGCGCAAAAGCTCATGGAGAGTATATGGGCAAGGGCAAGTCTAACAAATAGCGGGCGACGTTCGTTCGCCGCTCACAGTAAATTCTGGTCCAACATGTATAGGTGATATACTATTTCCTGTTTTCAGAAGATTGTTCCTCATATCAATAATGCTCACTCATAGAAAATTGTCTTCAGGAAAGTGCACAGTTGCTAAAGTTCATCGGAATTAAGATAAGGATGATCAAGTCAGCTGAGATTAACATAAACATGTAAGGCCAGAAATTGCTGAGGGGCCACATCATTAGAATGGATTATGGATTAGAAGCGTGACAGTATCCCCACGATCGACCGACCCCATGATGGGGGACCCCCACAGGTGCTGGGCAACACCCCCCCCACCGATGCTGGACCCCCCCAATGGTGGACCCCCTCGATGCTGGACCCCCCCGATGCTGGACCCACCCCGATGGTGGACCCTCCCCGATGCTGGGCCTCACCCCCCTCCGATGCTGGACCCCCCCCCCCCCACCCCGATCTTCTCCAAGGCCCACCCGATGTCACCCATGTCCCCCCACTCCCTGATTTCTTCCACAGCCCATGACCTTTTCCTCCCTTCCTCCCACCTCTCTGATTTATGGCTCCTTTCCCTTCTGACAGGCAGCCAGCCTGTCGATTTGGCTGCCTGGCACATGAGAAACTCAGAAGCACAAATACTTATCTTCAATTGAGTTGCAATCGCAGATTGGGCAATCTGGGTTCCCAGCTCTGGGCTAAAATCGTTCCCAAAGTATATGAGTAATTTGAGTCATGATGTGTGGTAAGTGTAGCATGCTTGAGAGGAAAAGGGTGTCTTTGGATCTTGATCTTTTTTCATCCAGCAATTCCTATGTTCCTATGAAAGCAGTGCACCACTGGGTGTTCCACTATTCTTAATCATGATGGATGGAGTTGCTGGTTCTATACTTCATGGGTCAAGAATGTTTATACAGTTCACCCACCTCCCCTGCCATTCACACATTAACTTCTCAAGGACCAATACAACAATTCCCAAACACAACTGGGTTACAATATCCTCCTGTTCTGCTTGGTTTTCTTAATTTTTTTCTTACTTTTCTTTCTGTCTATTTCTTAACTCTCTCTTAATCAGATCGGTCACCAGACATTCCATTGTGTTGGGTTCCACAGATGTGCTGATCAAGGTGACCATCTTTCCCACATTGGAAAGGATGAGCTCTCAGTTCTGCGCAAAACCACTCGCCAAGTTGCAGGTTAAATCCTCCATGCTCCTCAACATTGTGCGCAAGCTTTCTGGCAGGCTTCCCAGTGCACCAAGCATTTTGTTGTGTGTGCCCATGAGCCTTCTCCTGTAGCCTGGACTATCAAAGTCATCATCTGAGTCCTCGGCAGCATAACTAGTGTGCAACCACACCCTCCGGCGGGTTGGCACCTATGGCGTCCTCTCCCCCCAACCCTGGCTCCTGTGCGCTTGTGCCCGGTGACTCACCACGTGCGGATCCCTCCTCTATTCCTAGCAGGTATGCAGAAACCCTGATTATCGATCCCTCCAACTTCAAAAGTGGCCACGGCCTCCACAATACCCCTTCCCATGTTTGCCAGGACAGTCTCCTTTGCGGGGGAGTCAGTATGTGAAGGTGTGCTACTCCTCCACCAGTTTCAGTTTGCCTCCTCCTGTTATATGCCACCTTCTCCTGCAAGAACAAGGGATGTGTATTAGTGAGTGTTCTGCAACATGTCTGGGTGATGTGGCTGTTATTGATGAATCATTGCCTATGTGTGTGAGATGTGAGTTGTGGGTTTGAAGTTTGCAATAGTGCTGTGTGTGTGAGAGTGATTAAGCATATGAATTGAAGTGTTCTATACTGATTGATAGGGATTTTGGTGGGTGGGCAATGGGGGTGGTGTGAATTCAGCTCTTGATAAGACTAGTGGTGAAGCTGTTATGAGAAGCCATTTGAAGACTAATCTTACCTTGACAACTCTTGTCAGGTCATTGAACTTCTTCCAATAGTGTATTCAGGTATATGGAGCCATGCTTCTCGCATTCACCTCATTGGTGACCTTCACCCACTGCCTCTGCATCAGGCTTCCTGCCTTCCGACAGATATAAGATGTCCCTCCTCCTCTCCACCGCCTGCACCAAAGTCTCCAGTGCAACATTGGAGAACCTTGGTGCATGGTCTCTCCCAGCTTCAGCCATTTGAGTAATAGGTTTTTAACAGGAGTTCTAGACAGCACTTCATGCAGCTATAATATATCTCCCTTTTAAGAGGTGCTGGCTGCCTTTAAGTAGCATCCTGCACTCTCCATATCGGACTCTTTCCTCATGTCAGGAATGTCTCGGAGCGGCTGCAGGACATTCTGGAGGGGGAGGGTGAACAGCCAGTTGTCGTGGTGCATATAGGTACCAACGATATAGGTAAAAACGGGATGAGGTCCTACAAGCTGAATTTAGGGAGTTAGGAGTTAAGCTAAAAAGTAGGACCTCAAAGGTAGTAATCTCAGGATTGCTACCAGTGCCACGGGTTAGTCAGAGTAGGAATGACAGGATAGCTAAGATGAATACGTGGCTTGAGAGATGGTGCAAGAGCGAGGGATTCAAATTCCTGGGCCATTGGAACCGGTTCTGGGGGAGGTAGGACCAGTACAAATTGGACGGTCTGCAGCTGGGAAGGACTGGAACCAATGTCCTTGGGGGAGTGTTTGCTAGTGCTGTTGGGGAGGGTTTAAACTAATGTGGCAGGGGGATGGGAACCGATGCAGGAAGTCAGTGGGAAGTAAAGTGATGACAGAAACAAAAGGCAGTAAGGGAGAGTGTGCAAAACGTGACCGGACAGATGGTCTGAGAAAGCAGGGCAAAGACCAAGGGAAGTCTAGATTAAACTGCATTTATTTCAATGCAAGAAGTCTGATGGGCAAGGCAGATGAACTCAGGGCATGGATGGGTACATGGGACTGGGATGTTATCGCTATTACTGAAACATGGCTAAGGGAGGGGCAGGACTGGCAGCTCAATGTTCCAGGGTACAGATGCTATAGGAAAGATAGAGCAGGAGGTAAGAGAGGAGGGGGAGTTGTGTTCTTGATTAGGGAGAACATCACAGCAGTAGTGAGAGGAGATATATCCGAGGGTTCGCCCACTGAGTCTATTTGGGTAGAACTGAACTTTGATAGGATTGTACTACAGACCCCCAAATAGTCAACGGGAAATTGAGGAGCAAATATGTAAGGAGATTACAGACAGCTGCAAGAAAAATAGGGTGGTAATAGTAGGGGACTTTAACTTTCCCAACATTGACTGGGACAGCCATAGCATTAGGGGCTTGGATGGAGAGAAATTTGTTGAGTGTATTCAGGAGGAATTTCTCATTCAGTATGTGGATGGCCCGACTAGAGAGGGGGCAAAACTTGACCTCCTCTTGGGAAATAAGGAAGGGCAGGTGACAGAAGTGTTAGTGAGGGATCACTTTCGGACCAGTGATCATAATTCCATTAGTTTTAAGATAGCTATGGAGAATGATAGGTCTGGCCCAAAAGTTAAAATTCTAAATTGGGGAAAGGCCAATTTTGATGGTATTAGACAGGAACTTTCAGAAGTTGATTGGGAGAGTCTGTTGGCAGGCAAAGGGCCGTCTGGTAAGTGGGAGGCTTTCAAAAGTGTGTTAACCAGGGTTCAGGGTAAGCACATTCCTTATAAAGTGAAGGGCAAGGCTGGTAGAAGCAGGGAACCTTGGATGACTCGGGAGATTGAGGCCCTAGTCAAAAAGAAGAAGGAGGCATATGACATGCATAGACAGCTGGGATCAAGTGGATCCCTTGAAGAGTATAGAGATTGCTGGAGTAGAGTTAAGAGAGAAATCAGGATGGCAAAAAGGGGACATGAGATTGCTTTGGCAGATAAGGCAAAGGAGAATCCAAAGAGCTTCTACAAATACATAAAGGGCAAAAGAGTAACTAGGGAGAGAGTAGGGCCTCTTAAGGATCAACAAGGTCATCTATGTGCAGAACCACAAGAGATGGGTGAGATCCTGAATGAATATTTCACATCGGTATTTACGGTTGAGAAAGGCATGGATGTTAGGGAACTTGGGGAAATAAATAGTGATGTCTTGAGGAGTGTACATATTACAGAGAGGGAGGTGCTGGAAGTCTTAACGCGCATCAAGGTAGATAAATCTCCGGGACCTGATGAAATGTATCCCAGGACATTATGGGAGGTTAGGGAGGAAATTGCGGGTCCCCTAGCAGAGATATTTGAATCATCGACAGCTACAGGTGAGGTGCCTGAAGATTGGAGGGTAGCAAATGTTGTGCCTTTGTTTAAGAAGGGCGGCAGGGAAAAGCGTGGGAACTACAGACCGGTGAGCCTGACATCTGTAGTGTGTAAGTTGTTAGAGGGTATTCTGAGAGACAGGATCTACGGGCATTTGGAGAGGCAGGGACTGATTAGGAACAGTCAGCATGGTTTTGTGAGAGGAAAATCATGTCTCATGAATTTGATTGAGTTTTTTGAAGGGGTAACCAAGAAGACAGATGAGGGCTATGCAGTAGACGTGGTCTACATGGACTTTAGCAAAGCCTTTGACAAGGTACCGCATCGTAGGCTGTTACGTAAGGTTAAATCTCATGGGATCCAAGGTGAGGTAGCCAATTGGATACAAAATTGGCTTGACGACAGAAGACAGAGGGTGATTGTCGAGGGTTGTTTTTCAGACTGGAGGCCTGTGACCAGCGGTGTGCCTCAGGGATCGGTGCTGGTTCCGCTGTTACTTGTTATTTATATTAATGATTTGGATGAGAATTTAGGAGGCATGGTTAGTAAGTTTGCAGATGACACCAAGATTGGTGGCATTGTGGACAGTGAAGAAGGTTATCTAGGATTGCAACGGGATCTTGATAAATTGGGCCAGTGGGCCGATGAATGGCAGATGGAGTTTAATTTAGATAAATGTGAGGTGATGCATTTTGGTAGATCGAATCAGACCAGGACCTACTCCATTAATGGTAGGGCGTTGGGGAGAGTTATAGAACAAAGAGATCTAGGAGTACAGGTTCATAGCTCCTTGAAAGTGGAGTCACAGGTGGATAGGATGGTGAAGAAGGCATTCGGCATGCTTGGTTTCATTGGTCAGAACATTGAATACAGGAGTTGGGATGTCTTGTTGAAGTTGTACAAGACATTAGTAAGGCCACACTTGGAATACTGTGTACAGTTCTGTTCACCCTATTATAGAAAGGATATTATTAAACTAGAAAGAGTGCAGAAAAGATTTACTAGGATGCTACCGGGACTTGATGGTTTGACTTATAGGGAGAGGTTCGATAGACTGGGTCTTTTTTCCCTGGAGAGTAGGAGGTTAAGGGGTGATCTTATAGAAGTCTATAAAATAATGAGGGACATAGATAAGGTAGATAGTCAAAATCTTTTCCCAAAGGTAGGGGAGTCTATAACGAGGGGACATAGATTTAAGGTGAGAGGGGAGAGATACAAAAGGGTCCAGAGGGGCAATTTTTTCACTCAAAGGGTGGTGAGTGTCTGGAACGAGCTGCCAGAGGCAGTAGTAGAGGCGGGTACAATTTTGTCTTTTAAAAAGCATTTGGACAGTTACATGGGTAAGATGGGTATAGAGGGATATGGGCCAAGTGCAGGCAATTGGGACTAGCTTAGTGGTATAAACTGGGCAACATGGACATGTTGGGCCGAAGGGCCTGTTTCCATGTTGTAAACTTATATGATTCTCTGATTCTATGTGTTCTGCCAATCAACAGCCTGGGTAGCAATCATTGAATTCAGCAGGCAGTGGGTTTTACATGCTGCCTGCATTGCAATCAATGAGTGTGGGTTAATCGTGTTCTCCTGCGTTATTGAATTTAACCCTCATGATTTTAGTTTTTACATCATACCCAAAAAGCAGCCAAATTTACATTGAAATACTGTAGTTATTTCCAGGAAGCTGTGATTACTGTACTGTGAAGAATATTTTACAATCTCACAAAAGTCACAATATATTTCACACAGAAATCCTACTTTATTTGATATAAAAAAGTAACTTGGCTGTTTGTTGAAAATAATAATATTGGCCCAGGATTGATGGGCCAAATGTCTTTTTCCTGTCCCTAATTTTTTTATGGTCTTCTTAGATTCTTATGTTTTTTTTTCAGATGGTCAATTGTTCTTTTAATGTACCCTGTGTGTACCCAGTACTGTATACATGTGCTGACTTGTACTAACCTGTTCATTGGTATCAATGGAAGAACAGTCACCTTTGTACTAGAGATGTTCAGTGATGATGTTGATATTGCTTAATACTTCTGGTTTCAGTAACAATGACCAAGAAGGCAACAATTAAATTAATAAGATTTGTAATTGCTAATAGCCTAATTCCTTGGTGTTCAAGTTGGTGTTCCTTACCCACTTTTTCAAACAAGCTGCTGTATTTTTTTAATGCTTTTCAAATCAGAGGAGAGGCTGAAAGTGATCTGCGAATCATAAACTTGACACTTACCATATCAACCATTGCATATCAGCAACCAACAAAGCAAAATGAATTTTATTGAACCATATTACCATATCAGTAGAGTATACGCCTACAGGCGCCACGCTGAAGCTGAATTGTGTCCTAGTCATGTTGTATCTTGAGTACTGTGATCACGTCTGTTTCTACCAGGAAAAAATTCACACCCTGCAAGAATGCAGAGAAGGTCCACAAGGGTGTCAGAGGACTGTTATGAGAAAAAACGAGCAAAAACTGGACTCTTCAGCCTTGAAAGGAAGCAACCTTACAGATGTATATAACATACTAAGTGGAATAGGAAAGATTAATCGAGACCATTATTTCAAATTAGATTTTTTCCAATCAGTATGTTATTCCATGTTCCATTTAACACATATATTTCCTCTCTTCCCCTCATATGAAAATTTTACATTTACCTCCGTAGGATTTCATCTTCACCTCACTGCTCAGGTACCTAAAGATATAAATCCATCTCAACTTTGTTGCATTTTTCCTTATTTGCTCTGTTCTAATATCATCCATACGCTTGTGTGATTTTGCTTACAAAATAATTCTGAAGATCATTAATATACACAAAAGAATAGTAAGGCTTCCAAGAGCAACCTCTTCCCAGCCAGAAAAAAATCCTATTCATAATTGCCCTTTCTTTGCTTTTAAGCTAATTTTCCATCTCGTGCCATCTCGTGGAGCTGAAATTCCTCAGGGGTTCCAGTGGACTAATGTGATACCTCCAGCACAAGTTCGGCGGAACCTGCCCAGAAAACAGCGGAGACATGGTTGCATCAGGTCTCCACTGTTTCCAGGAGTTTCAGACTTGCTTTTAAAGAGGCAAAACCTCCACCCATTCCTCACAAGGCAAATGTCATTGATGAGTGAGGGGAAGGTGGTGAGGGGTTTGTGGGAGGTGGGGGATGGAGCCTAAGTCATACGGACCTTCAGATGAATGAATGTGAGCTCCATCAGTGGGGTCCAGGCCAAGGAAAGGGTCTGGACCACTGAAGAAATACCATCATTTTTTAAAAAAAAACAGATTTACAGGGAGCCGAGGAAGACATGACCAATGTTCGTTAGGGGGCGGGATCTTGAGCAACCTTCCCTCCTCCCATGGCGAGCAGGAGCCAGAGTTTCTGATTGCATGAAGCAGGTGGATGCCAGAGATGTGCCCATTGTGATCCTTGCTCCCAGCTGCCCCATGCTAATTAGGTGCCATTCACTGACCACACAAACTCCAATGAAGTGGGTGCTGGAGGGCACCAGGAGACCATAATCCGGCAATTATGCCAGGATTATATTCTGAGGAATTTTTGGCTTGAATCTATCTTTTGACCCATGTTTAAGATAAAGGAGTTACGTTGGCCACTTTCCAATCCTCCTGAATCGCTCCTGAATTTAACAAATGTACAAAAATGACAGTTAAAGCTTCATTAATTTAATTTTCCATCTCCTTTCTTAATCATAGGTGCAATTCGTCTGTGCCGAGTACTTTGTCTATTTTAAGAGCATTCAACCTTATTTACATGTTAGCTCGCCCCTCTTGGAAATACGGAGCATGCAGTGCCCATTTTCCAGATGCTAATTGGCTTCCTAAGCCTCCAATATGACAGACAGAAAGCACACGCTCATAATGAGTTGGAAGTACGCCACCCACCATATTAGTGTAGGCAAAAAAAATGGCTTTCACAGCCAATTCTTGAAACAGGCGTTAGGTCCTTTGCATGCTCAAAAAAGGGGCCTAACACCTGTTTGAAGCCCCCTCTGCAATATTGGTTTTCCTGAATGCAGCTGGTCTACATGCATCCTAACAGATGGTTTTCAAAGGGATTGCTGCAGGCTGCAACCAACAAGGTAAGTGTTTAAAATATACTTACCTGAATGTGGAGCTGGGAGGTGCTGGACCATCGTGACCGTGACCTCCCCCCTCCCCGCCACCCCCGATCCCTGCCTTTTAATTTTTGATTTGTTTGGGATAAATGTAGGTTTGTGGTCTTTACCAACTTTACTTAACTACTTCTAAGTATCTAATGCAGATCTCCTAGCCATCGTCATGTTCCAAATAAAGTTTCTAAACTCATGTTTTTGCACTCCCTCAAAATCTACTCTTCTGAAATCCAGCATTTTTGTCCAGGCTTTTTTTGCATATGTTCCTGAGCATTTTAGTTCTAATAATATCATTGCTAAATCCTAGTTTCTTCCCTACTTCTATAAATTTGCAGGGCTATGGGGAAATAGCAGGCAAGTGGGCCTAATTGCATAGCTCTTTCAAAGAGCTGGTGTAGTCATGATGGGCGGCATGTCTTCCTTCTGAGCTGTATTATGCTATGATTCCACTGTATGCTATACTTTGATTATTATTAAAGTTTTTTAGAACATCACTGTTCTAAAATCGGAATAAGTTAAAATGTAGTGTTAAATCATACTTTGTATTCAAAATGGTATTTAATTCTTGGTCAGGAAAGCGATGAACTGGAAATTTTTAATGATAATCTTTACTAAATCAAATCTCCTTTGATATTTTATGTTAACAAAAATAAAAAAGTTTAAACTGCAACTTGAAAAGAAATGTATCCAGGAATAATTCACAATGGATGATATATCCCTTTCTACTGTCCCTAGTGTGATGATTATATTATTTTTTATGTCAGTAGCTATTGCAGGAAGTAAAACTGTCCATGTAATTTAGAGGTTTACAAAGAATTTTAAAATTGTCTATAAATTTCATGTTGTACACTGCTCGGTGAGGGTAATTTTGCAGTATTACAGTTGTAGCAGTCTCTCTTGTCTTTGCTCACTGCTAGTGAGACTGCAGGCCAGGTGCCTCATCTCGTAAAATTTTCATGATATTTACAGCGTGCAATAATTTACATTTCCAGGGATATTAATGATACCTGATATCCGCTGAGTGTTCTCACATTTGGTCTGTTGATTTTTTTTGAGAACATTAAAGAGTAACTAGCCAAGCTATGATTTTTTTTAAACAAAAATGAATGGTACATTCATAAGAATCTGTAAACATTTTCTGTCAATCATCCACTACATACACAAATCTTTGAAGGTGGCAGGACAAGTTGATAAGGCTGTTTAAAAAGCATACCGGATCCTTGGTTTTATGAATAGAGGCATAGAGTACAAAATCTAGGAAGCTATGCAAAACCTTTAGAAATCACTGGTTAGACTTCAGCTGGAGTATTGTATCCAATTATTGGAACCACACTTCAGGAAAGATGTCAAGTCCTTGGAGAGGGTGCAGAGGAGATTTACACGAATAATATCAGGGATGAAGGACTTCAGTTATGTCGGGAGATGAGAGAAGCTGGGATTGTCCTCCTTCGAGCAGAGAGGGTTAAGGGGAGATTTAATAGTGGTGTTCAAAATTATGAAGGGTTTTGATAGAATAAATAAGGAGAAACAGTTTCCACTGGCAGGAGGGTCGGTAACCAGAGGATGTAGATTTAGGATAATTGGCAAAAGAACCAGAGGGAAAGTGAGGAGATTTTTTTTTAGGCAGTGAGTTGTTATAATCTAGAATTCACTTTCTGAAAGGTAACTTTCAATAGTAACTTTCAAAAGGGAATTGGATATATACTTGAAAAGGAAAAAGTTGCAGGTCTATGGGGAAGGATCAGGGTAGTGGGACTAATTGGGTAGCTCTTTCAAAGAAGCAGGAACAATGGGCTAAATGGCACCCTTCTATGCTATATGATTCTATGGGCGCTAAATTGGGCCGTGTAGCACCCGTTGTTTTAGCGCTACACAGCCTCTCGAACATCCAAGATGGTGCCTTGGCTGCGCATGCACGTTTCTAGCGTGACGTGCGCTGGACGCCATCTTGGTATCGGTAGTAGCGCATGCGCAAATATACTGAACGCTGGAAACATGTAAAGTAAGAAGAAAATGGATACAATCAGTGTGTGATGCTGATTTAAAGTGATAGACACCATTTTGACACTTGACACTTAACTCAATGCACAGTCTTAACGACAGTCATCTGAATGTGTCTTAGAGTGCTCGGAGGACCCCCATCAGTGCTATTTAAAGGGACCATGCAGGATTTACAGGTTAGTGGCTGGATTATTGATTCTGGCTGCTGAGACATTTGTAACTGTTTTTGGAGATCTCCTATACTTGAATACTAGGATGCAGGGACATAGTCTAACATTTAGAGCCAGGACATGCAGGAGTTAAGTAAGGAAACACTTCTACATGCAAAGTGTGGGAGAAGTTTGGAACGCTCTTCTGCAAACAACAGTTGATGATAGCTCAATTGTGAATTCGAAATCTGAGAATAATAGGTTTCTGTGAACCAAGGGTATTAAGGGATATGGGGCTATGAGAGTTAGGTCACAGGTCCGCCATGATCTCATTGAATGGCGGAACACGCTCGAGGGGCTAAATGCCACTGCCACTTGCTGCCGCCTGTTATGCGCCACCTTCTCCTGCAAGAAATTGGGACGTGTGTCTGGATGATGTGCCTATCATGGTTGAATAGCTGCCAGTGCGTGTGACTTGTGAGTTGTGGGTGAGCGGCTTGCAATAGTGATAATGTGTAAGGGTGAGAGGAAGCATCTGATTGGAAGAGTTGAGTATTGATTGAAAGCGTTTGTAGGTTGATGGGGCAGTGGATGCGGCTAGTGGTGCAGTTGGTAGGAGATGCCACCTGACTGTTGACCTCACTCACCTTGACCACTCGTGTCAAAGCATTGAACTTCTTCCTGCACTACATCCATGTTCATGGTACTGTGCGCCTGGCATTGACTTTGTCCCCCGTTGCCTCCCACTGCCTTTTGGGCATATTTCTGGAGGGCTTCTTTCCCCCCGTGGATGAAAGATGTCCTTCCTTCTGTCAACCTCTTGCACCAAGGTCTTTAGTGCATCATCTGAGAAACTTGGTGCACGCACTCTCGCAGGCCTGGTACCAACTCAGATCGGCAGATTGGTGAGGTCCAGGATGTGAATTGGAGGGTGTGGGATTTAGTAGTGCGCAACCTTTATTCAATGTTTCAACATAACTCATCAGTATGTAAACATAGGGTTGGGACTTGCATCTGTGTTTTACATGTGTGCTATCTGATCTCCGTTCAGTCTCTGTGCAGACAGCAGACTGTTATTTTCAGCTAATAAAAGGTACTGGCTACTTTAAGAGATTTTAAGAGACATCCTCTCTTTAAGAGATTGGTGCTCCCCCTGCTGGTGGAATGTGCAAATTACATTGAATCCTCATGTCAATGCTGATTTCCAATGCAGCTTGCAGGTAAGTCCTCAGGCCTCACGAAAATCTCGTCCTGCCTGCGCTGGGGCCATTAGGCATGGGTTAATAGCGGATCACGCTACCTACGCTCATTAATAGGCCCTATCGAATTTTTCCCCCTATGATTCTATTACTTTATGGGTTTGTACTCTGCTTCTGAAGTGAGAATTTAAAGAAAAAAGCCACACGGAGATTTTAGCAACAATTGAACTGTATCAAACCAGAAGAAAATCAGTGTACTGTTGGCAATATGTTTCGACTTCCTCTCTACATGTACACAAAAGAGCCAATTTTAACTCGACCCACCAAGTAAGGGAGTTAAAATAGCTGTGGTGAATTTACTGCCCCGTTCCGTCTTTGCTGCCATATTTATTGGGGCCTTCCAATGGGCAGCCCAAGCACTCGCCTGATTCATTACTTTATACATAATGATGTACATAGGACCCTGCTGCAATTTCAAGAGACAGCTGGGCAGAGCATGGGCTGTGCACATTCCATCCAGTTGTACTGGGCAGTGAAACAGAAGAGGCCCCCAAAAAGGTAAGTAAAAAATTAGTTTTGTGGGGACAGGAGGCACTGCAGTGATCCTCCAAGCTCTACAAGAATAATGTGGGCCATTGCCATTCAGGCTCCTTCTCCACTATTGGTCACCCTGAACTCCCCCTCAGACCTACCTTCCTGCCAGCCGGGTCGGCCTCCAGACCCGCCAATATTATGCCAGCCCAGAGCTCGCAAACTGCAGCGGGTCGCCCATTCAGAGCGTGCAGCTCACCAGTTGCAAGGTAATGAGGTCCAGCCTCAAAATGGACCGGGCCTCTCACTAGCAGGATTTGGGTGTTATAATGGACTTGTCAGTTTCAAAGTTATTCTGGCAGTTACAACAAAATGGAAGTGTTGGCAGCAGCATCTGTTGGGTTCTTTGCATCAGTGGCTTTTTTTTACTGTGAGGCTTTGAGGGTAGGAAATTCTATATAAAATCTGGTGATGCTTGGACAATCAATATTGATGTTTCTGTGAGATAACCTCTCTGAATATTATGCCAGTGATTAATTTCAAAATATAATATTACGAAAATACAGATGACCAGATTGAACAGTATTCTACCAAGTAGGAAAAACATATTGATTATTTCAATTTTTATACTCTTTTTATGATGAATAACAGTTAATTAATTTTCAGCCAATATGCCAGCCCATATGTTCTGCAAGTGTTTGGCTGTATCAGAACATTCTGAATTATCTCAATGTTGTGTATTTCATTTTTATTCGCATTTTAAGTGCTCAAAAATGTGAGGTTTTATGTTACGTTAGAAGAAAAACATCTGTAGCCAATCTGTAAAGGGATTTCCGACTCGACTCTCAAAGCAATTAATTAAACAAATGACTTTTCGTTTGATTAATTGTTGACCCAATATAAATAATCGGTATTTATTCACAGCTGAACAGAACAATTTCTTTATTTGGTTAAAATGAAAACAAATTAGTCAGACTGTATATCTAATGGACCCATTTATTTTCATCCTTCCTGCCTAAACAGATTATTGCACTGTAACTAAATACTTGCACAGCCCTCATTTTTTTGTGGAAATTCATTGTAATTATTCATACCCAGAATAATAAAGATGAACTACTTATTATGGGAAGTATATATATATATATATCATAACATTCTTAGTTTGTATGTCAAATGCCTCCAGCAGTGAATCACTCTTACTTATAGTGAGCACCTAACATTTAATATATGTAATAAAGATATCTTTAAAATGATTCTTCATTGCACTGGGTAACATTAGTGGGCACAATACGAAAAGAAATACTAGCGTAGCAAAATTAAATAGAATATTGTCTGCAAATGTCGGGTGTTGAATGTATACAGAGAATAACTAATAGCTGAGGGTGATTGCATGGCAATAATCTCACCTAAAGTTTCAGGTGAAATTATTAATTGTGACAGTACAGCGCAAGTTGTTCATAGTCGCAATCTGAACCCCAAGATCAGATTATGACTTTGAAGTCACTGACGAGCATCCATTATTTTATATGTGGGGTTTCGTCAAGGTGGTTTCATTTAATTTTAGATCCAGTTTGTGGTCATATTATACTGAATTGTCTTATAATCTGTAACACTTAGAAAGGAAGTTTTCTGTCCACTTTCTGGTGCAAACAGCAGGTCTTTGATAAATTGAAGATTCTTCATGCTATGCTGAAGAACTCCTTCATAAGGAGGTGGATTTCCATTTGTCATTCCCTGATGTTTGTGTCTCAGAGGAAGCAGCACAGGAAGGATACTGGTCTCTAATTGTTGTGATTGATTTGGTCTCTTTGCTGTTTGCTGCTTTCTACTTATATGGAACATTGATTGGCAGGGTCTTTTGAAACAGATGCAAGTATTGCTAAGAGAGGGCTTTGAAAAACCCAAACACCTTTTCCATTCAAAAATTGTATGGAGCTGGTTACTCCTAAGTTGCACTGCAGAAGTGGAACATCTGGCTGACGATGCTTTCCAGCATTGACCCTGCCATGAAATGTGGGTCAGCTAATTTAAATGTCAATTGGCATTTCTGGAGTGCAACGTGGAAGTGCTGTACTGTGGGACTCGGATCTCAAAGGTCCTTATCTAAAAGGAAGGATGTTCAAAGCATATCACACCTATGTGCAGACACTGAGTTCAGTCTCCAAGTATGTGCGGCAACTGACAGGTGTGAATGTGGAGTCTACAATCGTCATTTTCTTCATTGCAGGCATCATTGGAGCATGTGGCAGTATTTGAAAAGAGCACCATCTTTATTGCTTTCCTTATAGAAAGGAGGCGCCATCTGGATATGACATAGCACTTTCATTGGGTGACAAGGTTTCCAAGAATATAGGGATAGTAGATGGCACCCATATGGGTATCTTCAGCTTCAATCAGGTCCACATTCCTCTGCTGCATGTCCTGCAGCAGGATCTTCAGGGCATCCTTGCTCAATGGGGAACTTTCCTCCACATTCCCGAAAGAAGATATTGGGGTAGAAGTTGGTTATGGCCACACCATCTCAATTCTCTTACTTGTGAAAGGTGCTACTTGGTCTTTAGTACAATTGAGGGCTGTTAAGATAATCAGGAACTTATTTTAATTTTCGCTTCTGCGCATTTTAATTTGTTTTTTTTATTCTATTACTTTTTTGGATAAGGGGATATACCCTTCCCCCATTACTTGTTCCTTCTCTTTAACCACTTGGTCACTTGATATGTTTTAGCGATGTTGGTTGAGGGATAAATATTGGCCAATATTCTGGGAGGACTCCCCTGTTTTTCTTTGACTAGTTCCAAGGGATATTTTACATCCACCCGAGAGGGCAGATGGGGACTTGGTTTAACATTTTATCCAAAAGACTGAAGGGGAAAAATTCAATAAGGGCCGTTTTTGGACGCAGGTAGCGCAATGCGCTAGTACCCCGCGCCCAATGGCCCCTGGGCAGGCAGGACGCAACAGACCCACCAGAGCACTTACCTGCAATCAGCATTCCTTTCCAGGCCTTGCACGTGGAATCAATGCAATTTGCACTTTCCACCACCAGAGGGAGCTCAATCTCTTAAAAGGAGGATGTGTCTTCGAAATCTCTTAAAGGTAGCTGGTACCTGTTATTTGTTGAAAATAACAGTCCACTGTCTGCATGGAGTCTGAACGGAGATCCGACATTGCACATGTAAAACACAGATGCAGGTCACATCCCTATGCTTATACACTGATGAATTATGTTAAAACATTGAATAAAGATTGCGCACTACTAAATCCCACATCCTCCAATCTGCACACAAGACCTCACCAATCTGAGCTGGTACCAGGCCTGCGAGAGTGCATGCACCAAGGTTCTCTGCTGATGCACTAGAGACCTTGGGTGCAAAAGGTGGACAGAAGGAGGGGCATCCTATATCCGCAGGGGGGGAGGGGGTGGTGAAGGGGTCCTCCAGACATATACTCAAATGGCAGTGGGAGGCAGCGGGGGACAAAGTCAATGCCAGGCGCACAGCATCATGAACATGGATGAAGTGCAGGAAGAAGTTCAATACTTTGACATGAGTGGTCAAGGTGAGTGAGGTCAACTGTCAAGTGGTGTCTCCTACCAACTGCTCCATGCACTACACCCCCCATCACCCACATACCAACAAACTCTTTTCCATCAGTACTCAACTCTTCCAACCAGGTGCTTCCTCTCACCCTTACACATTACCACTGTTTCAATCTGCCCACCCACAACTCACAGGCCACACACACTGGAAGCTATTCAATCATGACAAGCACATCACCCAGACACATGTCCCTCTTTCTTGCAGGAGAAGGTGGCACATATCAGGAGGCAGCAAGTGGCCGTGGCATTTAGCCCCTCGAGCCTGTTCCACCATTCAGTGAGATCATGGTGGACCTGTGACCTAACTCCATATACCCGCCTTAGCCCCATATCTGTTAATACCCTTGGTTCACAGAAATCTATCAATCTCAGCTTTAACATTCACAAGTGAGCTAGCATCAACTGCCATCTGCAGAAGAGTGTTCCAAATGTCTCCCACCCTTTGCGTGTAGAAGCATTTCCTAACTTCACTCCTGCACGTCCTGGCTTTAAATGTTAGGCTATGTCCCCACTTCCTAATATTGAAGTCTAGGAGACCTCCAAAAACAGTTACAAATGTCTCGGCAGCCAGAAGCAATAATCCAGCCACTAACCTGTAAATCCTGCATAGTCCCTTTAAATAGCATTGGTGGGGGTCCTCCGGGCACTCTAAGACACGTTCAGATGGTCGGGGTTAAGACTGTGCGTTGAGTTGAGCGTCAAGTCCCAAAATGATGTCTATCACTTCAAACCAGCATTGCACACTGATTGAAGCCATTTTCTCCCTACTTTACATGATTCCAGCGTTTGTTATCTGCGCCTGCGCTAACTCCTATACCAAGATGGCGCAAGTCACGCAGGAAACGTGCGTGCGTATCCAAGACGCCCTCTTGGATGTTGGAGAGGCCGTGTAGCGCCGAAACAATGTGCACTACACAGCCCAATTTGGCGTCCCACATTCCCTCAGTGCTGCACTGATGTGTCAGTCTGGATTATGTGCTCAAGTCTCTGGCGTGGTGCTATGAACTAACAACCTTCTCACTCAGAGGTGAGAGTGCTACCACTGAGCCAAGGTTGACACCGAAGATTTTGACAGATTTTCTAAAATTGCTGCATATTTCACTTGGCTCATTCAAAACTCAAGATGATTAAAATTCTTTTTCAGTCCGAACCTTATTCGGACCTTATTCAGTCCGAGTTGGTATCCTTTTGTGTAGCAATGATATTTTCTTCACAATCATTTCCCTCGCTCTAGACAGGTGATAGTAATACCTCTCATCGGAGAGAAATGCAAAAACACGAACCACTGTCCACTGGAGGTTAAATTAGATAAGGCAACAAACTGGGTGCGGTCACCACGATCCATGATCTCTTAAAGGCAGGCTGTCTCTCTGACAGTCAGCCAAAATCTCTTAAAGGTAACTGGTGCCTGTTATTTGCTGAAAATAACAGCTGTCTGCATGGAGTTTGAATGGAGATCAGATATCGCACACGTAAAACACAGATGGCCTCGGCCCAAGTTTACAAATTGTTGAGTTATTTTAAAACATTGAATGAAGGTTGTGCACCGCTAAATCCCACATCCTCCAAATTGCATGCCACACCTCACCAATCTGTCGGTCTGAGTTGGTACCAGGCCTGCGGGAGTGCGTGCACCAAGGTTCTTTGCTGATGCACTAGAGGCCTTTGTGCAAGATGTGGAAAAAAGGAGGGCCATCCTATATCCGTGGTGGGGAGGGGGTGTGTGCAAGAGGCCCTCCAGACATACGCTCAAAAGGCAGTGGGAGGCAGCAAGGGACACAGTCAATGCCAGGCGTATAGCACCACGAACATGGATGCAGTGTAGGAAGAAGTTCAATGCTTTGACTTGAGTGGTCAAAATGAGTGAGGTCAACTGTCTAGTGGCATCTCCTACCAACTGCACCATTAGCCGCATCCACTGCTTCACACACTACACCCCCCATCACCCACATACCAACAAACTCTTTCAATCAGTACACAACTCTTCCAATCAGATGCTTCCTCTCACATTTACACACTACCAGTGTTGCAAGCCACCCACCTACAACTCACAGGCCACACACACTGGCAGCTATTCAACCATAACTGGCACATCACCCAGACACACGTCCCGCTTTCCTGCAGGTGAAGGTGGTGCATTACAGGAGGCAGAAAGTTACAGTGGCATTTAGGCCCTCGAGCATGTTCTGCTATTCAGTGAGGTCATGGTTGATCTGTGTCCTAACTCCATATACCTGCCTCAGCCCCATATCCCTTAATATCCTTGGTTCACAGAAATCTATCAATCTCAGATTTAAAATTCACAATTGAGCTAGCATCAACTGTCATCCCTTTGCTGTAGAAGCGTTTCCTCACTTCACTCCTGCACGTCCTGGCCCTAAATGATTGGCTATGATCCCTCGTCCTCGTATTCAAGCATAGGTGACCTAGTTACAAATGCATCAGCTGCCAGAAGCAATAATCCAGCAATTAACCTGTAAATCCTGTATGGTCCCTCTAAATAGCGCTGATGGAGGGTCCTCCAGGCACTCTAAGACATGTTTAGATGGTCGCGGCTATGACAATGCGTTGAGTGGAGCGTTAAGTGCCAAAATGGAGTCTATCACTTTAAATCAACTTTACACACTGATCAAACGCATATTTTCCCTACTTTACATGATGCCGGTGTTTGTTACTTGCGCATGCGCTAAACCCTTTACCAAGATGGCATCCGGCACACAACGCCATCTTGGATCTCCGGGAGGCCGTGTAGCACCGAAACAACGGGTGCTGGACGGCCCAATTTCGCGCCCATTGAGTCTAATGACTGGCACTAAAGCTTTCCTCAATGACTGACTGCACTTTTTTTTCCACCCCTGATTTACTATCAATACTAGATGACATGTAGTTTCTCCCTTTCACCCACATTTCAATTTTAGTTCAGCATAAATAAAAACACCCAACATTTTTACCTTCCCTTTTTACAATGCACTCTTTCATTTTCTCATAAAATTGCATATTAAATTCCATTTTTGTTCTAATAATCTATAGCATTTCCTAATGTTTAATTTTCTTATGCAAGTTATTAAAGTAAATGACTGAAATCATTATTAATAATAATGGCATAAGTGTTCAGTAAATTGTATAAAACTTCTTTCTCTTTTCCGCAAACAGGTTTTACTTGTTTTCCTACACTTCTGTCTTGGAAGAGATCTGATTGACATGGCAAAAATGCATTTGCAAGGTTTGGTGACTTTTCAATCATTTTTAATGTCAATCCTTTTTAACTTAAATTAGAAAAAAACACAAACATCACAAAATGGGTTAAATGCATTCCCTCTTGCATGAAGCCAGTAATGTAGATACAAGGAGGAAAGGATAGTACGAACATAAGAATTGCTAGCCGAAAATGAACAAGGTCCATCTTGTGTGCCTTTTACCATCCTGGTAAAAAGAAAGACTTGCAATTTTATAGGACCTTTCACAACCTCAGGTCGTCCCAGACCACTTTACAATCAATTAAGTACTTTTGAAGTGTAGTTACTGTTGTAATGTAGGAAATGCAGCAGCCAATTTGCGCACAGCAAGGTCCCACAAACAGAAATGTGATAATGACCAGATAATCTGTTTTAGTGAGGTTGGTTGAGGGAGAAATATTGGCCAGGATACTAGGGAGAACTCCCCTGCTCTTCTTCGAATAGTGATATGGGATCTTTTACGTCCACCTGAGAGGGCAAATGGGGCCTCGGTTTAACATCTCATCCAAAAGACAGCACCTCCAACAGTGCAGCATTCCCTCACAACTGCACTGAAGTGTCAGCCCAGATTTTGTGCACAAGTCTCTAGAGTGGGACTTGAACCCACAACCTTCTGACTAAGAGGCAAGTGTGCTACCACTGAGCCATGGCTGACATGAGTATTTGCATGATCCAGTGATAATAAAAATATTGACTAATCATAGCAATCATCCTCTGTCAATGAGTCTACAACAGACCCAAAATTGATGCGAGGAAAACCCCAGTGTTCGAGAGCTTTGGGGACCATGGCTCCAAAGTCACTTGTTCCTCCCAAGCATGCTACACTTTCCGCATGTCATGTATCAAATTATTCATAAATCTGTACATTGCATTTGCATTTATTTATACCTGTTGATGAGACTGATGTAATCAGTTTGAAAAAAATTGCCCCATTTAAGTAGGGTGCAACAGGATGATTTGATATCGTTTGGCCTGTCCTCCTCTACCGAGAAAGTGACAGTGTCTTAATGATGGACTAACATAATCGTAGGTAGCAAAGGTTTTGGTTGATCATGAAAAAATAGTGGAGTGATTACCTAAATTTTCAGAAATGTAAGAAAAATGTTACAATGTTAATGTCATGCCCTATCTTTTACAACTCTAATGTGATCTTTAGACGGTGATATTTAAATTGAGAGGTTAATGGCATTATAGGTTAGGGTTTAACTATTGGGTGACATGGCCTCAGATAGTTGGTTGAGGAGAGCTCAGAATGATAGTTGGAGTGTCCCAATCCTAGCCTTGCTGTTCTGGTCTGCCGATATGAGGCTGGAGACATTTGCTCAGTTTGAAAACTCCTGTCTTCAGGTAGGAGCTAATAGGGAATTATGGTTGCATAGACTGGTTGTGTTGCCCCCTTGTTCTTGGCCCTGCAAGTCACAAATACAAAACTTCTTGCTGCTGTTAGGCCAGTTTGGAGATGCTGATGTAAGCAGATGGCATAGTGCTGCTGGTGCTCCTAGATCCAAATAGAGCTTTACTTTAAGGCCTTTTCTGATCAAAATTCAGTCCCTTTGTGTTTATTGGAAAACATTTAGAATTGTGGAATTCATCTTTAAGTTCTGACTCAATCCGGGCACATAAATCAGCAGATGCGTAGTATTTAGACTGTTTTTCCCAAGAGTCTATGAAACTCTGATAGGATTCTCTAAGACTTCCAAATAAAGGAAAACCCTGTGACATATGAATGGTTAGAATGCAGAAAAGTTATTAACAGATTTGTGCTGTAAAAATAACCATTTTTTAAATTTGTTCTTGAGATATGGGCATCTCAAGCATCACAAGCATTTATTGCCCATCCCTAGATGCCCCTGAGAAGGTGGTGGTAAGCCGCCTTCTTAAACCGTTGCAGTCTGTGTGGTGAAGGTACTCCCACAGTGGGGAGGGAGTTCCAGGATTTGGCAATGAAGGAACAGCGATATATATGTCCAGGTCAGGACGGTTTGTAAGTTAGAGGGGAACTTGGAGTTGATAGTGTTCTCGTCATGATCCCTGCTGCCCTCGTCCTTCTAGGTGGTAGAGGTTGCGGGTTTGGGAGGTGCTGTCGAAGATGCCTTGACGAGTTGCTGCAATGCATCCTGTAGATAGTACACACTGCAGCGACTGTGCATTGGTAATGGAGGGTGTGGATGTTTAAGGTGGTGGATTAGTCAAGATAATAACTGTCAGGAGTTTGTTGATGTCAGATTTTTGTACAAATAGATTTGATTGAAGCTTTTTCTTCAGAACTTGAGTTCTGGTCTGTGTTATTTTGATCCACAATATGTTAAAACAGACCAAAGTTGCCATGATTTTAATTTAGCACGTAAGAAAAGAAAAAATATGTTGGTGACATTCATCAGTTAGGCACATGCTGTGTTGTCCTAACAGTGGTACCTTTTCGATATGTAAATTAAACAATGCTGCCAATGATGTTTTAGTTCCTGCTGCGGACTGTCAGTTGCAACTGTGACAGCCTTTTACTGCACGATATCGTGTTTACGGAAACAAAGAATCAAAAGTTGTGTGTTCATTGAAATTTAACTGTGTAGGTCCTGAATTCTATGGTGACTTGAACAAACAAGTTTGTTTTTCGTACCCAGCAAGCACATTAAAAGCCAAAATTTAACAATGTCCTAAATATAAAGAATTGAAATAAATTAAGAACATGAGAAGGTTTTTTGAATAACCACTTATACTAAATGTTAATGTTATAGTTTTAAAATGATGCAGGGATAATCCTTTATCATGTCTAAATTAATATTGTATCATGAAGTTATTCTATGTACATTACCAATTAGCATACTATACCTATGGAATGAGTAGCAATAAAATATCATGAGTGATGTATCACTTCTTTGCACTGTGCAGAGATCATGATTTTTGGCTTGAATCTAACAGAATAGTGGAAATAGGAAGAGTGGTGAATGCCTTGAAGGAGCAACACACTGCTCTTTCTACCTCAGCTAAATTGTATGCAGACAAGCATAACTGTCCATACGTACAGAATAATGAGATGCAATGCTATTACAGAGACACATTGAGAATAAAAATACAGCGATAGGCTAGCTCGTGTATAATACATAGCCTAAGAGCTGGTAATTCTCTGCTAAGCTGGCAACTGACTGCAAGTTAGAAACTGAGACTTAAAGGGCACAACCTCATTTGTTGGTATGTTCTTCATACAGGAGTGATCCCATTGTGTAGTCGTTACTTATATAAACACATAAAGGGAGATAATAGTCCCAAAATTACACTCCATTTTAATTGTGAACATCGTGCATTCTGGACTGAGAGTGAGTAGAGGGCGAATTTGGTGCAGAGCCCAGTACCGTTGTGTCTCCACCCCTCTCTGCATGATACAGGCATACCTGCAGCAGAGAGACGTAAGCAGGGCCCACAATATTCTTTCTTGTTAGCCATTAGGAAACCAGCAACACAGATTTTGTCAGAATTTTTTATAAATCTTCCACTCTTCAAAAAGTGACAAGGAGCCGATATTCCTAACCCCACACGGGGCGGGCGCTGAGATGATGACCCTGTACCCTGGAACTTGGGTTGGGACCAGTGGCAGGATTTGATTGGCAAGCAGAAGTCCCACCCCATGCATTTCAAGTGGGGCCGCAGCCCACATGTTTGAGAGACCCCTGTTTAATTGTGTTTTTTTAAAAAATTATATTGAATACATTTCAAGGAATGTACTAAACAAACTAATGTAAAGAATCATGCTGGTTCAACCAAATCCATACTCTCCTGTATCCCTTCAACCCCTTTATAATCTAGAACACACATCACTTATTAAATGGTAGACTAGAGAGGCTGGGGGTAATTTTAACTCCCAAGAACAGGTGGGTTGGAGCGGGTGGGAGGTTAAAATAACATCTTTTTGGAGCGGGACCGTATCCCGGCTCCAACTCGCCCACCTCCGGGTTTGACCCGGGCGCGTTTGGATGTGTGTGCACAACAGACATCAGGAAGTCCCACCTCCACTTAAAGCCAGTGAGCCAATACTTAAAGGGACAATGTACATCATTGAAGTACTTGAGGTACTGAATAGTTTGTGTATTACAAAAGTAAAATGAATTTAGCCTTACCTGTTCGGGTTTCCCATCACTTCCGATTCACATCAGGTGAAAGCAGGTGGGAAGGGCTGGATCCATGAGGTGAGTGTCTTTATTGCATTGCATGTGGGCCACGAGGAGCAGGAGTGCTTCATCCAGGTCCAACGAGCTTATCTGGCCGACAGGACCCCCGTGATCGACCGACCCTCTCCCCGCCCCCGATGGTGGACCCCTCTCCGATGCTGGACTCCCCCGCTGATGCTGGCTGACCCACCCCGATCTCCGATGCCGGCTGACCCCCCCGCCCCGCCTCAGATTTCTGATGCTGGCTACACCCCCCATCCCCCGCGATCCCCAATGAAGCTAGCTGGAACCCCGGTGTCGTTCGTGTCCCCTCACCTCCTCCCCCTCCTTTTTTTTCCAAGCCCGATGATCTCTCTCTCCATCCCACCCCTCTCTCTGATTTGCAGCTCCTTTCACTGCCAATAGGCAGCCAGCTTGTCAATATGGCTACCTGGTGTGTGGGAAACCCAGAAGCTCAAATATTCACCTTTGCGATCACAGATTGCAGTGCACTCAATTTGCTTCCGGGTTCCCCACACGAATATCTACGGACGCGTGGGGTACCCGGCTCCAAGTGAAATTCATGATTGATATGTCACGACGCGTTATCTTATAACTTTAATCTCATGGTGGATGGAGGGTCGATTTCCCCTGTGCATTAGATGTAGCAAAATCTTCAACCCATTTATGAAGAAGGTGTTTATGACCTCACTGCACCGAGCACACTCTGGCCACGATGGCCAGCTGTCCTGTTGGGTGGGAAGGTGATGATATTCCTAACTCCTCATGGGGTGGACACCCAGGGAATGCCAGAAATGCTTCAGGTGCTCATCTCCTTCATATAAACGACACAGGGGAAATCTTCCTGCGTGATATGCTTCTCTGCTCCTGTCCTCTGTCTTTGTCACAGTTCGTGCATCTGTGACTGTGGAGACAGAACATACGAACATACGTACATATGAATTAAGAGCAGGAGTAGGCTATTTGGCCCCTCGAGCCTGCTCTACCATTTGATAAGATCATGGCTGATCTGATTGTGACCTCAACCCTACTTTCCCGTCTACCTACCATAACCGTTGACTCCCTTGTTAATCAGGAATCTATCTAACACAGCCTTAAAAATATTCAATGACCCTGCCTCCCCTGCTCTCTGGGGAAGAGAGTTCCACAGACTCACAACTCTCTGAGAGAAAAAAATTCTCTTCATCTCCGTCTTAAATGGGAGACCCCTTATTTTTAAACTGTGGCCCCTAGTTCTAATCTCTCCCACAAGGGGAAACATCCTCTCAGCATCTACCCCTTCAAGCTCCTTCAGGATTTTATGTTTCAATAAGATCACCTCTCATTCTTCTAAACTCCACTGTAAACAGTCCCAACTAGTCCAACCTTTCCTCATAACATAACCCCCTCATCCCAGGAATCAGTCGAGTGAACCTTCTCTGATCCATCTCTAAAGCAATTATGTCCTTTCTTAAATAAGGAGACCAAAACGGCACACAGTATTCGAGATGTGGTCTCACCAATGCCCTGTACAACTGTAGCAAAACATCTCTACTTTTACATTCCATTCCCCTTGCAATAAATGACAACATTCCATTTGCCTTCCTAATCACTTGCTGTACCTACATACTAACTTTTTGTGATTCATGTGCTAGGACACTCAGGTCCCTCTGTACCTCAGAGTTCTGCAATCTCTCTCTATTTAAATAATATACTGCTTTTCTATTCCTCCTGTCAAAGTGGACAAGTTCACATTTTCCCACATTATACTCCATCTGCCAAATTTTTGTCCACTCACTTAACCTATCTATATCCTTTTGCAGACTCCTTATGTCCTCTTCACAACTTACTTTCTTACCTGCCTTTGTGTCATCAGCAAATTTATCAACCATACAAGTGATTGATAAAGATTGTAAATAGTTGAGGCCCAAGCACTGATCCCTGTGGCACTCCACTCGTTACATTTTGCCAACCTGAAAATGACCCATTTATGCCTACTCTCTGTTTCCTGTTAGCTAACCAATCCTTTATCCATGCTAATATGTTACTCCCTACACCATGCACTCTTATTTTGTGTAGTAGCACCTTGTCAAATGTCTGGAAATCCAAGTACACCACATCCACAGGATCCCCTTTATCCATGTTGCTTGTTACCTCCTCAAAGAACTCTAATAAATTAGTCAAACACAATTTCCCTTTCACAAAGCCATGTTGACTCTGCCTGATTGCATTGAGATTTTCTAAGTGCCCTGCTAGGCAGGAAGGGATAGAGATGCAATGTGCACTACAGGATCTCCCATGTCGTTACCACTTAAAAAAAAATGCATACTTCTATCAGAAATAAGCTGGAACTATTTTTTGGGCAGGAAGGACCAAATTGTTGACTACTGTAACATTAAGAACATAAGAACATAAGAAATAGGAGCAGGAGTAGGCCATCCGGCCCCTCGAGCCTCCTCCGCCATTCAACAAGATCAGAGCTGATCTTCAACCTCAACGCCATTTTCCTGCATCATCCCCATACCTTTAATATCTAGAAATCTGTCGATCTCTGTTTTGAATGTACTCAATGACTGAGCCTCCACAGCCCTCTGGGGTAGAGAATTCCAAAGATCCATCACCTTCTGAATGAAGAAATTTCTCCTCATCCTAGTCCTAAATGGCCTAGCCCTTATTCTGAGACTGTGACCCCTGGTTCTAGTCTCCCCAGCCAGGGGAAACACCCTCCTTGCATCTACCCTGTCGTGCCCTGTAAGAATTTTATATGTTTCAATGAGATCACCTCTCATTCTTCTAAACTCCAGAGAATATAGGCCTAGTCTACTCAATCTCTCCTCATACGACAATCCCGCCATCCCAGGAATCAGTCTGGTGAACCTTCGTTGCACTCCCTCTATGGCAAGTATATCCTTTCTTAGATAAGGAGACCAAAATTGTACACAATACTCCAGGTGCAGAATCACCAAGGCCCTATATAATTGCAATAAGACATCTTTACTCCTGTACTCAAATCCTCTTGTAATAAAGGCCAACATACCATTTGCCTTCCCTAATTACTTGCAACACCTGCATGTTAGCTTTCAGTGACTCATGTACAAGGACACCCAGGTCCCTTCGAACATCAACATTTCCCAATCTCTCACCATTTAAAAAATACTCTGCATTTCTGTTTTTCCTACCAAAGTGGATAATTTCACATTTTTCCACATTATATTCCATCTGCCATGTTCTTGCATACTCACTTAGTCTGTCTATATCCTCTTGAAGCCTCTTTGCATCCTCCTCACAACTCATGATCCCACCCAATTTTGCCTCATCAGCAAACTTGAAAATATTACATTTGGTCCCCTCATCCAAATCATTGATATAGATTCTGAATAGCTGGGGCCCAAGCACTGATCCCTGTGGTACCCCACTAGTCACATAGGAACATTACATAGGAACATTACATAGGAACATAAGAATGTAGGAACAGGAGTAGGGCATTCAGCCTCTCGAGCCTATTCCACCGTTCATCTTGTTCCGTAACCCTTAATACCCTTGAATAACAAAAATCTATCAATCTCAGTTTTGACATTTTCAATTGACCTCGCCTCAACAGCGTTTTAGGGGAAAGAGTTCCAGATTTCCACTACGCTTTGTGTGAAGAAATGTTTCCTGACATCACCCCTGAATGGTCTAGCTCATATTTTAAGGTTATGCTCTCTTGTTCTGGACTCCCCGACCAGATGAATTAATTTCTCTCTATCTACCCTATCAATACCTTCAATCATCTTAAACACTTCAATTGGATCGCCCCTTAATCTTCTATACTCAAGGGAATACAAGCCAAGTCTATGCAATCTGTTCTCATCATTTGAACATTGTAGTCCCGGTATCATTCTGGTGAATCTGCACTGCACCCCTTCCAAGGCCAATATACCCTTCCTGAGGTGCGGTGCCCAGAACTGAACGCAGTCCTCTACATGGGGTCTAACCACAGATTTATATAACTGTAACATAACTTCCACCCCTGTATTCCAGACCCTTTGAGATAAAGGCCAACATTCCATCAGCCTTTTTAATTATTTTTTGTACCTGTCCACTAGTTTTTAGTGATTTCTGGACCTCTAAATCTCTCTGCTCCTCCACAGTTCCTAGCTTCTCACCATTTAGAAAACACTGATCTATCTTTCTTAGATCCAAAATGGATGACATCATACTTCCCCACATTGAACTCCATCTGCTACAGTTTTACCCACTCACTTAATCTATCAATGTCTCTTTGCAACTTTCTGCTCCCATCTACACTATTTACAGTGCCACCTAACTTGGTGTCATCAGCAAACTTGGATATACGGCTCTCTATTCCTTCATCCAAGTCATTTATTAATATAGTGAAAAGCTGAGACCCCAGTACAGATTTCTGGGGGACACCACTAGTCACCACCTGTCAATTGGAGCATATACTCATTATCCCTACCCTCTGCCTCCTGCCTCCTAACCAATTCCATACCCATGTCAATAGGTTGCCTCCAATTCCCTGCACTTCCATTTTTGTTAACAGTCTCTCATGTAGAACCTTATTGAATGCCTTCTGGAAGTCCTTATAAATAGAATCATAGAATCATAGAAATTTATGGCACAGAAGGAGACCATATAGCTCATCGTGTCTGTACCGGCCGAGAAAGAGCTATCCAGCCTGATCCCACTTTCCAGCACTTGGTCCATAGCCTTGTAGGCTCAGGCACTTTAAGAGCATATCCAAGTACTTTTTAAATGTGATGAGGGTTTCTGCCTCTACCACCCTTTCAAGCAGTGAGTTCCAGACCCCCACCACCCTCTGGGAGAAAATATTTCTCCTCAACTCCCCTCTAATCCTTCTACCAATCACTTTAAATCTATGCACTCTGGTCACTGACCCCTCTGTGAAGGGGAATAGTTTCTTCCAATCCACTCTATCCAGGCCCCTCATAATTTTATACACCTCAGTTAAATCTTCCCTCAGCCTCCTCTGTTCCAAAGAAACAACCTCAGCCTTTCCAATCTTTCCTCATAGCTAAAATTCTCCAGTCCTGGCAACATCATCGTAAATCTCCTCTGCACCCTCTCTAGCGCAATTACATCTTTCCTGTAATGTGGTGACCAGAACTGTACACAGTGCTCAAGCTGTGGCCTAACTAGTGTTTTATAAAGTTCGAGCATAACCTCCATACTCTTATATTCTATGCCTCGGCTAATAAAGGAAAGTATCCCGTATGCCTCATTAACCACCTTATGTGCCTGTCCTGCTACCTTCAGAGATCTGTGGACATCCAAGGTCCCTCTCTTCCTCTACCACCTCTCAGTATCCTCCCATTTATTGTGTACTCCCTTGCCTTGTTTGCCCTCCCCAAATGCATCACCTCAAACTTCTCTGGATTGAATTCCATTTCCCACATCTCTGCCCACCTGACCAGCCCATTGATATCTTCCTGCAGTCCACAGCTTTCCTCCTCACTATCAACCACATGGCCAATTTTTGTATCATCTGCAAACTTCTTGATCATGCTCCCTACATTTAAGTCTAAATCCTTAATATATACCACAAAAAGCAAGGGACCTAGTACTGAGCCCTGTGGAATCCCACTCGAAACAGCCTTCCTGTCGCAAAAACACCTGTCGACCATTACACTTTGCTTCCTGCCAATGAGCCAATTTTGGATCCAACTTGCCACTTTTCCTTGGATCCCATGGGCTTTTACTTTTATGACCAGTCTGCCATGTAGGACCTTGTCAAAAGCCTTGCTAAAATCCATGTAGATTACATCAGAAACGCTACCCTCATCGACCTTCCTTGTTACCTCCTCAAAAAATTCAATCAAGTTAGTGAGACACGACCTTCCCTTAACAAATCTATGCTGACTGTCCTTGATTACTCCGTGCCTTTCTGAATGATGATTGATAATGGGCTCGATATTAGGAGGGCGGCGGGTTCGCGGCGGGGGGTCCATTGGGCGCGTGGGTAATGCGCCCGGTGAAATCAGTCTGCCCCGCGCGCGATCGCAGCCTAATTGGATCCACTTACCTGGTCTTCCGGGTTCCCCACTGCTGAGCTGTGCGTCGGGCGGACTGCGCATGCGCAGTAAGGTCTGTCAGCTGGAGGAGCTCCATAATGGGTACGGTAGCATAGTGGTTATGTTACTGGACTAGTAATCCAGCGGCCTGGACTAAAATCCAGAATCATGAGTTCAAATCCCGCCACGGCAGCTGGCAAATTTAAATTCAATTAATTAATTAAATAAAAATCTGGAATTAAAATACTAGTATCAGTAATGATGGCCATGAAACTACCGGATTGTCGTAAAAACTCATCTGGTTCACTAATGTCCTTTAGGGAAGGAAACCTGCCGTCCTTACCCGGTCTGGCCTATATGTGACTCCAGACCCACAGCAATGTGGTTGATTCTTAATTGCTCTCTGAAATGGCCTAGCAAGCCACTCAGTTGTAAAATCTCGCTACGAAAAGTCATAATAAGAAAAAAACCGGACAGACCACCCGGCATCGGACCACTAGGCACCGGACACGACAACGGCAAAACACCAAGCCCAGTTGACCCTGCAAGGTCCTCCTCACTAACATCTGGGAACTTGTGCCAAAATTGGGAGAGCCGTCCCACAGACGAGTCAAGCAACAGCCTGACACAGCCATACTCACAGAATCATATCTTTCAGCCAACGTCCCAGACTCTTCCATCACCATCCCTGGGTATGTCCTGTCCCACCGGCAGGACAGACCCACCAGAGGTGGCGGTACAGTGATATACAGTCAGGAGGGAGTGGCCCTGGGAGTCCTCAACATTGACTCTGGACCCCATGAAATCTCATGGCATCAGGTCAAACATGGGCAAGGAAACCTCCTGCTAATTACCACCTACCGTCTTCCCTCAGCTGACAAATCAGTCCTCCTCCACGTTGAGCACCACTTGGAGGAAGCACTGAGGGTAGCAAGGGCACAAAACGTACTCTGGGTGGGGGACTTCAATGTCCATCACCAAGAGTGGCTCGGTAGCACCCCGACTGACCGAGCTGGCCGAGTCCTGAAGACGTAGCTGCTAGACTGGGCCTGCGGCAGGTGGTGAGCGAACCAACACGAGGGAAAAACTGACTTGACCTCGTCCTCAAAAATCTACCTGTCGCAAATGCATCTGTCCATGACAGTATTGGTAGGAGTGACCACCGCACAGTCCTCGTGGAGATGAAGTCCCGTCTTCGCACTGAGGACACCATCCAACGTGTTGTGTGGCACTACCACCATGCTAAATGGGATAGATTCAGAATGGATCTAGCAGCTCAAAACTGGGCATCCATGAGGCGTTGTGGGCCATCAGCAGCAGCAGAATTGTATTCCAGCACAATCTGTAACCTCATGGCCCGGCATATTCCTCACTCTACCATTACCAACAAGCCAGGGGATCAACCCTGGTTCAATGAGGAGTGTAGAAGAGCATGCCAGGAGCAGCACCAGGCGTACCTAAAAATGCGGTACCAACCTGGTGAAGCTACAACTCAGGACTACATGCATGCTAAACAGCGGAAGCAACATGCTATAGACAGAACTAAGCGATTCCACAGCCAACGGATCAGATCAAAGCTCTGCAGTCCTGCCACATCCAGTCGTGAATGGTGGTGGACAATTAAACAACTAACGGGAGGAGGAGGCTCTGCAAACATCCCCATTCTCAATGATGGCGGAGTCCAGCATGTGAGTGCAAAGGACAAGGCTGAAGCGTTTGCAACCATCTTCAGCCAGAAGTGCCGAGTGGATGATCCATCTCAGCCTCCTCCCGATATCCCCACCATCACGGAAGCCAGTCTTCGGCCAATTCGATTCACTCCACGTGATATCAAGAAACGGCTGAGTGCACTGGATACAGCAAAGGCTATGGGCCCCGACAACATCCCAGCTGTAGTGCTGAAGACTTGTGCTCCAGAACTAGCTGCGCCTCTAGCCAAGCTGTTCCAGTACAGCGACAACACTGGCATCTACCCGACAATGTGGAAAATTGCCCAGGTATGTCCTGTCCACAAAAAGCAGGACAAATCCAATCCGGCCAATTACTGCCCCATCAGTCTACTCTCAATCATCAGCAAAGTGATCGAAGGTGTCGTCGACAGTGCTTTCAAGCAGCACTTACTCACCAATAACCTGCTCACCGATGCTCAGTTTGGGTTCCGCCAGGACCACTCGGCTCCAGACCTCATTACAGCCTTGGTCCAAACATGGACAAAAGAGCTGAATTCCAGAGGTGAGGTGAGAGTGACTGCCCTTGAGATCAAGGCAGCATTTGACTGAGATTGGCACCAAGGAGCCCTAGTAAAATTGAAGTCAATGGGAATCAGGGGGAAAACTCTCCAGTGGCTGGAGTCATACCGAGCACAAAGGAAGATGGTAGTCGTTGTTGGAGGCCAATCATCTCAGCCCCAGGGCATTGCTGCAGGAGTTCCTCAGGGCAGTGTCCTAGGCCCAACCATCTTCAGCTGCTTCATCAATGACCTTCCCTCCATCATAAGGTCAGAAATGGGGATGTTCGCTGATGACTGCACAGTGTTCAGTTCCATTCGCAACCCCTCAAATAATGAAGCAGTCCGAGCCCGCATGCAGCAAGACCTGGACAACATCCAGGCTTGGCCTCATAAGTGGCAAGTAACATTTGCACCAGATAAGTGCCAGGCAATGACCATCTCCAACAAGAGAGAGTCTAACCACCTCCCCTTGACATTCAACGGCATTACCATCGCCGAATCCCCCACCATCAACATCCTTGGGGTCACCATCGACCAGAAACTTAACTGGACCAGCCATATAAATACTGTGGCTACGAGAGCAGGTCAGAGGCTGGGTATTCTGTGGTGAGTGACTCATCTCCTGACTCCCCAAAGCCTTTCCACCATCTACAAGGCACAAGTCAGGAGTGTGATGGAATACTCTCCACTTGCCTGGATGAGTGCAGCTCCAACAACACTCAAGAAGCTCGACACCATCCAAGATAAAGCAGCCCGCTTGATTGACACCCCATCCACCACCCTAAATATTCACTCCCTTCACCACCGGCGCACTGTGGCTGCAGTGTGTACCATCCACAGGATGCACTGCAGCAACTCGCCAAGGCTTCTTCGACAGCACCTCCCAAACCCACGACCTCTACCACCTAGAAGGACAAGAGCAGCAGGCACATGGGAACAACACCACCTGCACGTTCCCCTCCAAGTCACAGACCATCCCGACTTGGAAATATATCGCCGTTCCTTCATTGTCGCTGGGTCAAAGCCCTGGAACTCCCTTCCTAACAGCACTGTGGGAGAACCGTCACCACACGGACTGCAGCGGTTCAAGAAGGCGGCTCACCACCACCTTCTCGAGGGCAATTAGGGATGGGCAATAAATGCTGGCCTCGCCAGCGACGCCCACATCCCGTGAACGATTTAAAAAAAAAAAAAAAATTTAAAGGGGCAGTCCTCCACTGACTGATGCTGCAAAAAATAGGAAAAATTACAGCATGGAGCAGCCCAGGGGGAAGGCTGCTCCCAGATTTAATGATGCCTCACTCCAGCTCTTATTGGATGGGGTGAGGAGGAGGGTGAGGACAGAGATCTTCCCCCCGGCGGGTGGGAGGAAGCGGCCTGCCTCTGCCACCAAGAAGGCCTGGCTGAAGGTGGCAGAGGAGGTCACCTGCACCACCAACATATCGCCCACCTGCATACAGTGCAGGAGGCGCTGCAATGACCTAAGTAGATCAGCCAAAGTGAGTACATTTACTCATTCCCCTACACTCCGTCTGCCACATCACCGCCCCCACCCCACATCTCCTTCTGCACTGCCAACACTACTCTGTCACATCACCCGTCACGCCCACTCAAAGCTCATCCTCATCTTACCTGCACTTACTCACCTTGCCAGTACTCATCCCGCCACTACCACTCAACCCAATCCTCATACAATCTCATGGTTCCATCTCATACTCACCCTCTGATGCATCTCTTTCACGGTCAGCCTCACTCAACCTGCCACTACCTGTGCTGCAGCCACAGGGCATGCATCACATATGAGCAGTAGGAAGCGTAAGGCAAATGTGTTGTGAGCATGAAGGGGATGCACAAGGGTGTTTGAGGGTTTGTCATGGTTTTTACTTCTATTTAGTTTCTGATCAACTCACATCACATATTATATTGGCACCACTACTGCCGCGTCTTTGCGAATCTTGTCTGGTTTGTGCAATAATGCCCTTTCCTGAGGATCACAATGAAGACCCACAACTGATGCCACCCATTGTGTCACTGCAGAGTGGGTGTAGGTGTATTTGCAGGGCTCTTTTGTGCAGACGACTGAGAGACGTCGGCGATGTCCCCGGTGGCACCCTGGAAGGATGCGGAGGAGAAGTTGGTGAGGGCAGTGGTGACTTTGACAGCGACAGCTAAGAAGATGGTGCTCGGGCCAGCTGGGAGCAGCTCGGCATGAAGGAGGTTGCAGATCTCCATGACTAAATGTCGAGTGACTCTAAGCCTCCGTGTGCACTGCTGCTCAGAGAGGTCCAGGAATCTGAACCTCGGTCTGTGGACCCTGTGGCGAGGGTAGTGCCCTCTGCGACGCATCTCTCTCTGCGGTTGCCCTCCCTCCTGCTGTGCAGGTGGATGTGTAACAGCACTGTGTTGTGGAGCTCCATGTGTCAGAGGTGGACGGCGTGGCCGGCGAGGCTGGTGATGCTGTTCGCCCTCCGAGGAGATCATGACTGCAGCTACGGCGGCCCCCATCCGGAAGATATACATCTGAAGGGGTCCGCAAGGTAGGTACATGTCTCTGGACCCTGGGGTAAGTGTGCAAGTTGGTGAATTTTATTGTTAGAAGGAGGGTGGTGGAGGCCAAACTTTGTCCAAAGTGACAGAGTGGCCTCCTGCAATGTGTGAGGGTCTCCCCTCCCCACCTGTCAAATGGGCCTTTGCAACTGCCACAGGCTGATAGCTGCAACACGTCCATTTGAACTGGGAGTGTTTCCCCCAGTACGGGAAATAGTCCCAGTTGTTTGTAAAATCCCACCCCTCCTGAAATATTCCCTTAATCAGGTCTGTTAATGACCTGAAATAGCAGAATAAATATTGTTAAGTGGCACCCCGCTGGCTTTAATTGCCTGCGGGAGTCCCACATGCGGGGGCTGCGCGCGCACGTCAGCCCGTCTGTGGGGAACCCGGAAGTGGGCAGGTTGGAGCCGGGCTCCCGACCCGCTCCGGCATTCCCCGATTTTCGGAGCCACCCCCCCCCCACCGCCAGGAACGCGGGTGCTAATATCGAGCCCAATGTCCCTCAAAATAGTTTCCAATAATTTGCCCACCACCGAGGCTAGGCAGACTGGCCTGCAATTACTCGGCCTATCCCTCGCTCCCTTTTTAAACAATGGTACAACATTAGCAGTCCTTCGGCATCACTCCTGTAACCAAAGAGGATTAGAAAATGATGGTCAGAGCCTGCATTATTCCCTCCCTTGCTTCTCCTAACAGCCTGGGATGTATTTCATCCGGGCCTGACGATTTATCTACTTTCAAAGATGCTAATCTCCTTAATATTTCCTCCCTCTCCATGTTTATCGCATCCAATATATTTTTTTTTTTATTCGTTCATGGGATGTGGGCGTCGCTGGCGAGGCCGGCATTTATTGCCCATCCCTAATTGCCCTTGAGAAGGTGGTGGTGAGCCGCCTTCTTGAACCGCTGCAGTCCGTGTGGTGAAGGTTCTCCCACAGTGCTGTTAGGAAGGGAGTTCCAGGATTTTGACCCAGCGACAATGAAGGAACGGCGATATATTTCCAGGTCGGGATGGTGTGTGACTTGGAGGGGAACGTGCAGGTGGTGTTGTTCCCATGCGCCTGCTGCTCTTGTCCTTCTAGGTGGTAGAGGTCGCGGGTTTGGGAGGTGCTGTCGAAGAAGCCTTGGCGAGTTGCTGCAGTGCATCCTGTGGATGGTGCACACTGCAGCCACAGTGCGCCGGTGGTGAAGGGAGTGAATGTTTAGTGTGGTGGATGGGGTGCCAATCAAGCGGGCTGCTTTATCTTGGATGGTGTCGAGCTTCTTGAGTGTTGTTGGAGCTGCACTCATCCAGGCAAGTGGAGAGTATTCCATCACACTCCTGACTTGTGCCTTGTAGATGGTGGAAAGGCTTTGGGGAGTCAGGGGGTGAGTCACTCGCCACAGAATACCCAGCCTCTGACCTGCTCTTGTAGCCACAGTATTTATATGGCTGGTCCAGTTAAGTTTCTGGTCAATGGTGACCCCCAGGATGTTGATGGTGGGAGATTCGGCGATGGTAATGCCGTTGAATGTCAAGGGGAGGTGGTTAGACTCTCTCTTGTTGGAGATGGTCATTGCCTGGCACTTATCTGGCGCGAATGTTACTTGCCACTTATGAGCCCAAGCCTGGATGTTGTCCAGGTCTTGCTGCATGCGGGCTCGGACTGCTTCATTATCTGAGGGGTTGCGAATGGAACTGAACACTGTGCAGTCATCAGCGAACATCCCCATTTCTGACCTTATGATGGAGGGAAGGTCATTGATGAAGCAGCTGAAGATGGTTGGGCCTAGGACACTGCCCTGAGGAACTCCTGCAGCAATGCCCTGGGGCTGAGATGATTGGCCTCCAACAACCACTACCATCTTCCTTTGTGCTAGGTATGACTCCAGCCACTGGAGAGTTTTCCCCCTGATTCCCATTGACTTCAATTTTACTATGGCTCCTTGGTGCCACACTCGGTCAAATGCTGCCTTGATGTCCAGGGCAGTCACTCTCACCTCACCTCTGGAATTCAGCTCTTTTGTCCATGTTTGGACCAAGGCTGTAATGAGGTCTGGAGCCGAGTGGTCCTGGCGGAACCCAAACTGAGCATCGGTGAGCAGGTTATTGGTGAGTAAGTGCTGCTTGAAAGCACTGTCGACGACACCTTCGATCACTTTGCTGATGATTGAGAGTAGACTGATGGGGCAGTAATTGGCCGGATTGGATTTGTCCTGCTTTTTGTGGACAGGACATACCTGGGCAATTTTCCACATTGTCGGGTAGATGCCAGTGTTGTAGCTGTACTGGAACAGCTTGGCTAGAGGCGCAGCTAGTTCTGGAGCACAAGTCTTCAGCACTACAGCTGGGATGTTGTCGGGGCCCATAGCCTTTGCTGTATCCAGTGCACTCAGCCGTTTCTTGATATCACGTGGAGTGAATCGAATTGGCCGAAGACTGGCTTCCGTGATGGTGGGGATATCGGGAGGAGGCTGAGATGGATCATCCACTCGGCACTTCTGGCTGAAGATGGTTGCAAACGCTTCAGCCTTGTCCTTTGCACTCACATGCTGGACTCCGCCATCATTGAGAATGGGGATGTTTGCAGAGCCTCCTCCTCCCGTTAGTTGTTTAATTGTCCACCACCATTCACGACTGGATGTGGCAGGACTGCAGAGCTTTGATCTGATCCGTTGGTTGTGGAATCGCTTAGCTCTGTCTATAGCATGTTGCTTCCGCTGTTTAGCATGCATGTAGTCCTGAGTTGTAGCTTCACCAGGTTGGCACCTCATTTTTAGGTATGCCTGGTGCTGCTCCTGGCATGCTCTTCTACACTCCTCATTGAACCAGGGTTGATCCCCTGGCTTGTTGGAAATGGTAGAGTGAGGAATATGCCGGGCCATAAGGTTACAGATTGTGCTGGAATATAATTCTGCTGCTGCTGATGGCCCACAGCGCCTCATGGATGCCCAGTTTTGAGCTGCCAAATCCATTCTGAATCTATCCCATTTAGCACGGTGGTAGTGCCACACAACACGATGGATGATGTCCTCAGTGTGAAGACGGGACTTCATCTCCACGAGGACTGTGCGGTGGTCACTCCTACCAATACTGTCATGGACAGATGCATTTGCGACAGGTAGATTGGTGAGGACGAGGTCAAGTAAGTTTTTCCCTCGTGTTGGTTCGCTCACCACCTGCCGCAGGCTCAGTCTAGCAGCTATGTCCTTCAGGACTCGGCCAGCTCGGTCAGTAGTGGTGCTTCCGAGCCAATCTTGGTGATGGACATTGAAGTCCCCCACCCAGAGTACATTTTGTGCCCTTGCTACCCTCAGTGCTTCCTCCAAGTGGTGCTCCTTCTCCTTAACTACAATGTCTGTATCTTCCCTCTTTTGTGAAGACAGGTGCAAAGAATTCATTAAAACCATACCCACATCTTCCACCTCCACACACAGGTTAACTTTTTGGTCTCTTTTAGGACCTACTATTTCCTTAGTTATCTCTTGCTCTTTATGTATTTATAAAATATATTTGGGTTTTCCTTGATTTTACTTGCTAATATTTTTTCATGTCCTCTCTTTGCTTTCCTAATTTCCCTTTTAATTTTACCCCAACACTTTCTATACTCCTCTCGGCTTTCTGCAGTATTGAGTCTTGGTATCTGATATAAGCTTCCCTTTTTTGCTGTATCCTACCCTGCATGCTCCTTGACATCCAGGGGGCTCTAGATTTGGGAGTCCCACCCTTTTTCTTTGTGGGAACATATTTGCTCTGAACCCTCACTATCTCCCATTTGAACTATCCACCTTCAAGTAGCTGTTTCCATTTCATTTTTGCTAAATCACTTCTCAGCTTAGTAAAAATGGCCTTTCCCCAATTGAGAACTTATACTCCTGTTTTTCTTTGTTCTTTTCCATAACTACACTAAATCTAACTGAATTATGATCACTACCACCAAAATGCTCTCCCACTGATACTCCTTCCACCTGCCCAGCTTCATTCCCGAAAACTAAGTCCAGAACTGCTCCCTCTCTTGTTGGGCTTGCTACGTACTGGCTAAAAAAGTTCTCCTGAATCCATTTTAAGAATTCTGCGCCTTCTATACCTTTTACACTGATTCTATTCCAGTTAATATTCAGGTAGTTGAAATCCCCTACTATTACTGCCCTTTTGTTTTTGCACTTCTCAGAAATTTGCCTACATATTTGCTCTTCTATCACCCTCTGATTGTATGGGGGTCTATAGTATACACCCAACAGTGTGATTGCCCCTTTTTTATTCTTTAGCTCAACCCATATGGCCTTATTTGATGATCCTTCTAACATATCGTCCCTCCTCACAGTTGTAATTGTTTCTTTCACCAATATTGTATCCCCCTCTCTATCTCGTCTGAAAACCCTGTAACCAGGAATGTTGAACTGCCATTCCTGCCCCTCTTTAAGTCATGTTTCAATAATAGCTATGATATCATGTGTCTATCTGTGTCCTCAGCTCATCTGTCTTATTCGCTAGACTCCTTGCATTGAAGTATATACCATTAAGCACTGCCAAACTCTTTTGTTGTCTATTTTGTAACCTTTGTTTCCTCTACAGCATCCATAGACACTCCCTTATCTACCACATTAATTACCTCCTCAAAAAATTCAACCAGGTTCATTCGATGTGACTTACCCTTTACGAATCCATGTTGGCTCTCTCTGATCAGTTCATATTTGTCTACATTTCCTTCTTTTCCAAATCAGATCTTTCTATTTGACAAATACAATTTCTCAGTGTTGAAACTCGTATGGTGTGTCGCAGCTAAATTGTCAGTTCTTGCACTTTTTCCGCCCACTTTTGAAATTGCCCATTTTGTAAAAATTGAGAAATCAAGCCTGCTGCTGAGATTCAGATCCAGCTGTTTTAAAAATGAAAATGTGCTTCCTAATGCTTCACTTATTTTTAGTTTCCCAGTCCATCTGTTGGTTTGTCTCTCTATTGGAGGACTGGCTGAAGAACTTCAATTTTAAGCTTCCACAGGGAAGAAGAGGATATTGTGGGATGAGTCAATCTGGCCTGTGCTCGCCTGCTCCTAGCAGCCAGTTGCTGACAGAATTAGCAGATGCCTGAGGTGCGAAACTCACCATGAGTGGAATTCTGAACCCTACCTGACATCCTATTATTCGACGATGCAGTGTTGTTGGTACTCTAACTAAAATCAGAGCAACCAGTTTCGTTTTAAATAAAATATCCAACTTTACTTTTATTTTTCAATCAACACAATAGATACAAAAAAAATTCAGTTTTACTTGAAGGGGTAGAACACGATTTCTAGCAAGGTGCTTTCTGAGGGATGGTTTCTAGTTAGTTAGAGTCTCCTGTGTATAGTGACACCTGAGTTAACCAATTTCTTACACTGTTGTCTGTCCGGAACAAAATATTTAACTCCAATCAGAGTATCATCTTGCCTTATATCCAGCAGATCATTGTTTTCCACAGTTGACGTTTATATTAGCAATCTATAACAGGCTCATTTTGTCTCTGATTGTTCCTATAACAAAAGGCATTTTAAACGGACAGGTCATTAGACTGACTTACAACCTCCTACCAAGGAGACCTTTATTCTGGCTCCTACCTTTAACCTGGATTGGATGACCCGACCAGAAGTTATACTTTCACCAGTGTAGCTATCAGGGTCATAGGAGCGCGCAAGCCTTCCCACCACATCAACGTGCAGTCCCTAGGGAAGGAATGGTTTCTAGCCCCAAACGTTGTGTCACCCATCTGCTTCTACTTAATCATGGTCCTACTCTGGTTACTGTATTTAAAAAAGACACCCAAGTACCTAACAGGCAGATTGCAGATTAGTTGTGATATAGTGGACCTTTGTTAACTGGGCAGAACCAAGTTAGTCTATGTGGCTATTGGGTAAGAGTTTTGTTATTGGGGCTCTGGGGATTTTATTGGTCTAAACTATCTAATGATTCTGGGCAAAGAAATAAGATTGTTCTGGAGAGAGGGTTATGAAGGTTTTCTGAGGCAACGGAGAGAGATTGCCTGTGATAGAAAATTAAGCCCTTTAAAAAGTAAGTGGAATTGATTGAGATAGTGATAGTAGATGGCAAGGTGAATTTGAATGCATCAGGACACATTTATAACTGAGAACTTGTACTCCAGATATGGAAAGTGCAACTATCAGTAGTTTGTGAAACAAATTATATCCAAATGCTATTCTAACATGACCAGGGTCAAGAACTATGAAGTAAGCATGCAGATTAATATGGTGTCCTTTTTATTCCATTCATTAAAAAACCTCCCTCATGCGTCTATCAATCATGAGTTTGGCACAAAAAATAGAATCAAGGGATATTCCACTGTTCCCAATTGGATGAAGAAAGCATCATGGGCTCATTTCTCTCCTCCTTCCCTGTATTGGTGCAAGTCAGGAGGAGCACACCCACAATGTGCTCTACCTGACCTGAAACCGCTGATATTGATAGCTACAGATCTTTATCCTAGATCAAAGATCCCCGTGCACAGACTCACATTTGGGCAGGGGTCTTAGTCCAGGAGAGAGTGGGGAGCTTGCAGTATTTGTGAAGACCGCTGGCCACATGGCTTTCTGGTTGTTCTCCAGAATCTGTCCTCTAGCACTGAAGATCTTGTGGTGCACCTAGAAAGGGTACTTGCCCTATTGAGCCTCCATAGCCTTGGTGTTTGCCCTGTCAGGTCCTCCGATCTGAGGGGGCTAGATGCAAGTGCTAAAGCTTGCTAATTATGGGTGCTGCTCTGCACCACTTGGGAGACCAAGGAAAATGAGGCAGGAGACATAGTGGTGTCACTCCCACATCATTTGCATGGGCTTTGACTCCAGGTGTATGCACTCTGTCTGCTCTCGAGAAAGCCCAGAATTATGAGTACAATGCAAATGAAACGCAGACCCCTTAACAGGAAATCTGTGTAACTCCAGCAAGGAGTCTAGGGCCCCAAAATATCGGGTGCAGTGGAGCAGATCTCCCATCTCACTGTAGCTGTGGACATCATCCCAAATCACAGGGACAGGTCATTCAATTGATCAAGGCGCGTGCATTGAGTCTGCAAGGGCACATTAAAGATGCCCACCCTGATCGGCCAGCTAATTTCGGAGCAGCACCCAGCCATTCAGACAAGAGAACTCTGGGCTAAATAAAGCAAGATATAAGCTATTTATTTGTTCCTAAGGAAGCAATTTGCAGTCATTTCAAATGCAATTGAGCCCATCTGGGATCGATTACCTTTCTCTCAGGAGCTTCTTGTACCTTAGTGTCAGCCGTGGCTCAGTTAGTAGCACACTCGCCCCTGAGTTAAACAGTTGTGGGTTCATCACTCCAGTGATGAGCACAAAATCTAGGCTGACACTCCAGTGCTACACTGTTGGAGGTGCTGCCTTTTGGATGATACTTTAACTGAGGCCCCGTCTGCACTCTCAGGTGGACATAGAAGATCCCATGGCATTATTCAAAGAAGAGCAGGGGAGTTCTCCTTGATGTCCTGACCAATTTTTATCCTTCAACCAACATAACTAAAAGCAGATTATCGGGTCACTTAGCTCATTGCTGTTCATGGAATCTTTGTTGCACGCAAATGGGCTGCCGCATTTCCTACATTACAACAGTGACTACACTTCAAAAGTACTTCATTGGTTATGAAGCACTTTGGGATCTCCTGAGGTTGCGAAAGGAGCTTTATAAATGCAAGTTCCACCGAGGCTATCTAAGGGCAGAATGGACAGAATTTCCCAGGGAAGCTCAGGAACTCACCGACACACTCCCTTGACGTAGGAAGATCCACACACCAGGATTTAATGGGCCAGTGCAAACAAGCAGAACTGGGTTCCACCCAAACTTCCTGGCCCTTCCCAGGTGGAAATTTTGCTTTCCACTATCGCCGACCAAAAGAAATTTTGGGGATAAGCCCTTCAAGGAGATGGGAATGGGAGAAAAACTAATGGGAAAGGGGAAAAAACAAGTTCTAATTTACTACAGTGGTTTTTCATGATATTTAAACCCTTTGTTGAGATTGTTACAATGTGATCACCCCTCGTTCTCCATTATTGTACAAATTAAGCAATAAAACCAAAACCTCCATTAATCATTTTAATCATTTTAAGAAGGGTTTAATCTTTGGGTCTGGTTTTCACTATAATATGCCCTAAAAGAGGTTCCCCAGAGGTTAGAGCTGGGACCGCTGCTTTACTTGATATATATTAATGACTTGGACTTGGGTGTACAGGCTACAATTTCAAAATTTGCAGATGACACAAAACTTGGAAAGGTAGTAAACAGTCAACAGGATAGTGATAGACTTCAAGAGAATATAGACAGGCTGTGGCTTGGGCAGAAACGTGGCAGGTGAAATTTAACGCAGAAAAATGCAAAGTGATACATTTCAGTAGGAAGAACTAGGAAAGGCAATATAAACTAGAGGGCACAACTTTAAAAGGGATACAGGAACAGAGAGATCTGGGGGTATCTGTGCACAAATCGTTGAAGGTGGCAGGGCAGGTTGAGAAAGTGGCTAAAAAAGCATACAGGATCCTAGGCTTTATAAATAGAGGAATTGAGTACAAAAGTATGGAAGTCATGATGAATCTTTACAAAACACTGGTTCGGCCACAACTGGAGTATTGTGTCCAGTTATGGGCATCGCACTTTAGGAAGGATGTGAAGGCCTCAGAGAGGTTGCAGAAGAGGGTGCAGAAATGATTCCAGGGATGAGGGACTTTAATTACATGGATAGACTGGAGAAGCTGGGTTTGTTCTCCTTGGAACAGAGAAGGTTGCGAGGAGATTTGATAGAGGTATTCAAATCATGGAGGGTCTAGACAGAGTAGATAGAGCGAAACTGTTCCCATTGGCGGAAGGGTCAAGAACCAGAGGACATAGATTTAAGGTGATTGGCAAAAGAACCAGAGGACACATGAGGAAAAACATTTTTACAGAGCGAGTGGTTAGGATCTGGAATGCACTGCTCGAGGGGTGGTGGAGGTAGATTCAATCATGGCCTTCAAAAGGGAACTGGATAAGTATTTGAAGGGAAAAGATTTGCAGGGCTACGGGGATAAGGTGGAGTGGGACTAGCTGGATTGCTCTTGCATAGAGCCAGCGCGGACTCGATGGGCCGAAAGGCCCCTTCCGTACTGTAACGTTTTTATGATTCTATGATAAGAAAAACTATGATGGATGCATGCAAGTAGAAAAGAAAACATCTCGTTTATTGACTTGACACTTTGCACATTCTTATAGTCAGAAATGCAACAAACACAATAGACTGAAAGTTAGCTTCTACCATTAATGCTGATGCATGATTGCATATGAATATACAAGCATGCCTTAAAATGTTACACAATCTAATGTATTGAGTGAAGATTGATACTGTAACCCATGCTAAAATTCACTATGAAACATATATAATTATGAAACTATAACACTATATTCCAATTTTCTGTCATTTCTGAATGGATGTTTGAATTGCTATGTATACGTAGAACTACACAACTAAACAAACCTTCAAGCCATCAAGTTACACCAATGTTAAATAACCTGCTCTTACTTGCACAAAGATAATTCTTGTTAAATCATTTTTCATCCAGATAGAAAAATATAATATTTTATAACCAACAAAAAAGGGAGGCATTTTACATTCCTAGTCTAGCCTGATGCAAATGTACCAAATAGTCTTGTGATATTTAACTGCCCCAGTTTCAAACCTGGTGCAAATACATAGAGAATCCCTGATGTTAATCCATTAATTATGTTATTTATCCCACAAGTGAGCAGAACCAAATTACTCATGAACATTGTTGGCCCAAGTGAGTTGAGTCAAATCCACACTTGAGCTGTGCAAGTTTTGCCTTCAAAGCATGAACACTGATTATTCTGTTTGATATCAAGAATTTAATATAAAAACATTAAACAGATAAAAGGTTAATTTTGTTTTCGTTCTGCTGCTGTAATATCTCCCCTATCTTAATGGGCAGCAGCCTTTGATAGAAATTATAACACAGAAGGAGATCAGAAACCCACTGGGCCTTTGGTGGTGTTCACACTCAACTCTAATCCCATTTCTTTGTCCTTCTCCCCATCCTTTTATATTCTTCCTTTTCAAATACTTGTCAAATTCCATGTTAAATTATGTTATAATCTCTGCATTAATAATCACTTGTGGCAAAACACTCCACATTTTAACAGCCCTTTGCTCGAAAGCATATTTTTCTTACTTCACTCCTTTATTTTTCTATTAATAATCCTAAATCTATGGCCTAGATATTCGATCACGCAGCGACCATTTTCTGGGTGATAACAGCCTCCTAAGCTTCCAATATGTCAGCAGGAAGCGTTACAAACAATACAAGATGGAAGGGCACCACCCGCCATATTGGTGTAGGCAACTCTGTACCATATTAGTATCTAGACCATTCTGACCAATATGTGCACGTCGGTATTATGTTGAGCACTGAATATCTTATTTAAGTTAGAGTCCTGTGCTTCTTGCAGGACCTGTTTTTGATTCTGGTATGTCACAGCATTGAACTTGCCCAGCAACGTGTGGCACTAACTGACAGGAAGAACCCCTTTTACTCATAAATCAAAGTTAACAAACAAATAGTGTCAGTGTATGGCTTAGTTAACAAAAGAAATGACTAATCCACCTTGTGCTAGCACTTAGTACCAATCTTGTGTGATGCTTTCCTTATCCTGGTGCTCCTACAAAGCGTTTCCCCAGTGGCTACAGGTTGGGAGGTGGAAAGCTGCTGATCCTACATTGAGAGCATTTCAGATGGCTATGGAGGACGACCTTGTGCAGCTCTGGGCCTTGAGGGCCCGGTTACAGACCGCAGCATCTCGCGTGGGCTGATCCAGTTTAGCCTCGCTGTCTGTGTGGCACTAACAAGGGCACTGGTGGAACGGGTGGCAGGGGGCAGGCGTGCTGTCGTTCTGAGAGGCAACAACAAGTGCCTCGCCCATGGAGTCATGGCCACTCTCCTGGAACTGCGCCTCCAGAATGCAGGAGTGAGGTGGCACTCTGCCAAGGTGGCAGCCATCTGAGCTTCCATGGCAGGTATGAGAGCTGTCAGGAGAGGATCCATGACGGGGTTCACCTCTGTGGTATTGATGGTGCTGAGCATTCTGTCCATGTTGGACAGAATGGTCTAGATACTTTGTGCGAAGCCTTGACACAAGTTGGAGCTGGACTCCTCCATGCTCTATGACATTATGCGCAAATTCACTAGCGGGCTGCCTAGTGCACCTAACATTCCTGATATATGCCCATGAGCCTTCTTCGGAGGCTGGGCTCTCGAAATCAGCATCAGAGTCCTCTGCAACTGAACTAGTATGCGACCTTGCAATTCAGCGAGCTGGCACCTGTGGCATCCTAGTCCCTGCCCTAGCTCCTGCGCAGTTGTGCCCGGTGACTAATCACATGAAGACACCTCATCTAACCTAGCCTTTAATGTACACACGGTGCCAATATCTGATCTGTTGCTTGCGAGGGTGAAATTGAGTGATGCTGTATCATCATGAAAGCTGGCCTTCTCTTCCACATTTTCAGCACCTGAAATAAAAGAGTGGGACAAGGGTTGTCTTGAAGTGTGAAGGGAGAGCAGAGAGCAAGAAGTGGCTGGTAAAGTCATCTGCAGTGTGTCAAGCATAGTGTGTAGAACTCAGAAGGAAGAAAAAGGATAGGGTATGTAGAAATCCCGCACGGCTCTCCACCAGCGTTACCAGTGGCCACGGCTGCAACTCTCCCCTTGCGCATGATCGTCTGCACATTCTCTTCGAAGGGGGAGAGGGTGAGCAAGTGGGCTTAACCTCCTCCAATGTCAGCTTCCTGGCACACGTTGTGCACGACCTTCTTCTGCAATAAGGAAGAGAGTGTGTTAGTGACAATCTTGTGAGGTGTTTCAATAATGTGCCTGTCATGGTGGAGTAGCTTGTCTACAGTGTGTCAGATGTGAGATGTGAGGAAGTGAGGGTCGGAATAGTGGTAAGTGTGTGAGTGTGAGGAGGAGGAGGTGTAGTGAAGTGTGGTGCAGTGAATGTAGGAGAGTGAGTATTATAAGTAGTGAGGTGGAGTTGTGAGCAGAGAATAAGAGAGAAGTATTCTTACCTTGACAACTCTAGTGAGATCATGGAACTTCTTCCAGCATTCCATCCATGACCTAGGTGCTAAGCTGATGGCATCTACGACCTTTTCCCCACTGCCTCCTGAGTTGATGCCTGGAAGGCTTCCTGTCCCACAGGGGAAAGTGGATGTCCCTCCTCCTGTCCACTGTATGGACCAGGACCTCCAGCATAACATCCTCTTTACCCAGAGAGTGGTTAGAATGTGGAACGCACTACCACATGGAGTAGTTGAGGCGAATAGCGTAGATGCATTTAAGGGGAAGCTAGATAAACAGATGAGGGAGAAAGGAATAGGAGGATATGCTGATAGGGTGAGATGATGTAGGGTTGGGGGTCGGGGGGGGGGGGTTCGTGTGGAGTATAAACACTGCCACCAGTTGGGCCAAATGCAATGTTTCTTTGCAGTAAATTCTATGTAATCATATGTAATCAGAGAACCTTAGTGCTCTTTCAGGCTTGCTGCAGCCATTTCTCTCCTTTCGAGTGGTCCCTTTCTTTGCAGCCTTTCAGCACAGATATTACTTGCTACCTGACTCAACACTAACAGGCAGGAGCAGTGCATGCCCCGCTTTATGTGGCCTTTTCCGGGTGTGACCAAATTTCTAGGCCTATGTTCCTATTTTGACTGGCAACCTGAACATTCTGTTTGGCAGGTTTAAATTCTGCGTTCAGCCCTCCCAACTGCAATATAAAATCAATTCTCCTGACTGACGGGAACATTCAGTCCCCTGCGTACAAAGGCCAGGAAAAGGGGCTGAGATATGAGTTCTTCATGTCCTCACCCTCCCCTCCCCCCCCACCTCATGGATGTTACAGGCCAATCGTGATCTTCTTTCTGCCGATCTCCATCAACAACCAGAAGATTCCGATCACCAAGGCCAGGCCCACAGCTGCAGGCCTGAGACTGAAATTCAGGCTTGCCACAAACATTGGTAAAAGGGATGTATCCAATTGGCCTGCTACCCGACCTGCCAATTTAAATGTTTATTTACATTTTTGTAATATATATATATACATAGTGCCTTGTGTCACAGAGCTTGAAATATAAACTACTCCCTGATGAAGTATTAAGATTTGCTGTTTTCAAAGCATTGATTCAGGTCACTTCAGCGACTGAATAAAGTACAGCAAAAAATTCCAAGTATCACGAACTAAGTAAATCAACAAAATTATGCTTGAAAGTCTGTATTCCCTTATGAGAGCTGAAAATTCCAAATCTCTGAATTCATATGCTCTCACTGTTGCGGAATTCATAAGCATTTGTTCTGATGGTATTTTGTTTTCGAGCACAGAATAATTTGAATTAAAAGCAAAATACTGCGGATGCGAGAAATCTGAAATAAAAACAGAAAATGCTGGAGAAGCTCAGCAAGTCAGGCAGCATCTGTGGAGAAAGAAACTGAGTCAACGTTTCAGGTCGAAGACCTTTCGTCAGATCTGGAAGATGTTAAATGAGTTAAAATTTTTGAGCAAGTACAGAGCCAGGGAAAGTGGGGGGGGAGGGATGGGAGGGGAGGAAAGAACAAAAGGGAAGGTCTCTGATAAGGTGGAAGGTATGAGTGATTAAATGACAAAAGGGATGATGGTGCAAGGCAAGGAGGGTGGTAATGGGACAGGTTAAGAAACAAAAGATTGATCAGGAGTAGCTGCAAATGGCAGCAGCAGAACCATTACCAGCACCAGCTGACTGAAAAAATGAGAGCAGTAGTTATGATCTGAAATTGTTGAGTCTGGAAGTTTTTGACTGTTAATCCACTGCAGCTCCATTGCAGGTGAAGACCGTTTTCACAATCCATTGAACTGGGATCTTGTGGACATGAATCTCTTTGCAATGCTTATTGAGGGCTTCTCGAATACTCTCGTTATTACAGTAAAGGTTTTTCATTAAACCAAATTCAGAAATCTCTGCTACTTAACCTCTTTAGCACTGCATTTATATTTCACCTTAACTTGTGTACAGACACATTGGCCCCACAATTTATGGGGAGGCCGGGAGGGAGCAGGAGCACGTGTCAATGGCTGGAAACCTCTGGGGACAATCTCTGGTAATCGAGAACATCGGGGGTTGGTGGGGGGATGGGGGTGTTCGGAGCGTGGCAGCGAGGAGGGATGGAGGGAGGGAGAGCTCACAGGAGGGGGAGAGATCGTGGGTACGGAGAGATCTTGGGGGGTGGAAGAGATCGCGTGAAGGCGAGAGAGTGTGGGGGGGAGCAGAGATTGGGCGGGGAGAGATAGAAATCGCTGGGGGGTTGGCAGATCGAGGGGGGGGTCAGTAGATCGTGGGAGTGAAGAGATCACTGCAGCAGATGTACTTAAGGGGCCGGGGGAAGCACTCCTGCTCCTCCTGGCCCACAAGCAGTGCTGGAAAAACACTTAGCTGATGGATCCGGCAGCTCCCACCTCCCTTCAGCTGCCGGGTTTCCCAAGCCCTGGAAAACCCGGCCCGCAGCCGTTAAATTCAAATGGCTGGCAGAATCTGAGGAACACAGCCTCATTAGCATATTGTAATCACTGACCCGCCTCTCTAAAATGGGTAACTCCCCCACCCCAACCTGCCACAGTAAAACTGGAAGTAGGTGTGTTTGCAGCGAGTTGGGGTAGAGTTTCATATTTTTAACAATTTAACCCCTCCCCACACCCTCATCCCAGCCCTCTCCATCCCATTGTTAGAGCATGTTTATGTTTTTATTTATTTTGCTTTTTTTCCACAATAAATATCCACTATAACCCATTCAATCCTTCGTAGTGTATTGGAAGGGCTGTGGAGCTTTGTCGTGAATGAATCATTTTTATTGGCGGCGTATTCTCTCCCAGCTATCATTTCTCACTGTGGGACTGTGGTACAGGTGGTTTGGAGGCTCATCTTGTCTTCTAACCATTGATTTCCAACCTTTCACAATCAAGAACTGGAATCAAGTATATTAAAAAATCTTTCAGATTAAGTATTTCATGGGGAGAGTTCGTTTTGGCAATAGCTAAATGTCATCTGTTGGTGTGTTTTCAATGGAACTTGGTCTTCTGCTTTAATTACCATTATGAGAATTGGCTAGGAAACAAAAGACAAAGATCACCATGATGATACTGCAGCTTTCTGAGCTGCTAACAGCTTCACCCAACTGATTTACTTTCAAACTCGAGACCATGCCTACTAGAATTGCTGTCCCCCAATTAATTGAAAGCACTCATGATAATATCAATTGCCTTGTTTGAGCACCATTCAAGATGCAAACAGACTACCACTGATATCTGGGAAGGAACATCAAATGGAAGTTTTGTATATATAGCTGAATTGGAGCAAGAGGGAGCACCTTTATGCACTGAAACCATTTTGACTTGCATAGCACAATTTTAAAATTCTGATGAAAGTTTAAGCGAATCTGAATTTTGGGCTGAATCTTGACCAAAATTATAATTGACCCAAATTTCCATTCCTTACAGAAACATCTCGGTGGAGTATAATATATGACAATATTGAGTGCTTATGAAATGGATATGATTTTAGAATTCTGGCAGTCATGAAGAATGCAGATTCTGAAGGGTTAAATATATCACTGCTAGAAGTGTGGGAGAAAGTGATGAGCTGTAATTTACTGTTCAGGCACTGACATAAATCACAAAAGACTATAGTGCCAATAAAGTGAAACTGTGTAATGATAGCTAAAAATAGAACTGAGATTACATGGAGACTGTGAAAGGTTCTTGCAATGACCTTACTGCCCTATAAGCTGTGATTGAAGTAAAAGTAGACATTAGTGTCCTAAATGCACAGTTAGATCTAGGATTCTGAAAATAACATTCCATTGAGACGTAAATGATAAATTATTGTAGCACTCCTGACAAATCAGGAATGCCACTTCCAGCCTCAAAAGACACTTTCAACAAGCAGAGAGGTGCCTGGAACATATGCTCTTAACCGTGTTACCATGGAGCCTCTTTATTAAGGATTTACAAAATATTATAATAGCTTTTGGAAGTACTTACCTCCACACTGAGAGTGTGTGTTTGTTCTCCTTTTTCCCAGAAGCTAAAACTGCTCAGCTAATATTTGATAGTTCTAAAGCATAGGAAAGATTTCTCAAAGGCACTGTCAGCAAAGATTAAATGCTTCTAAGTTCTATTATGTTATTATAGCATATGCAGGGTAATAGGGAAATGTTCAGCAATTTTAATGCAGGATTTTAATAACAATTAAGAGCTTAGTGTCTTTATAATATTTCTATGTCAGTTGCGAATACTGACTCTGTGTTCTAAATCATGATGTGGAGATGCTGGTGATGGACTGGGGCGTACAAATGTAAGGAATCTTACAACACCAGGTTATAGTTGGACTATAACCTGATGTTGTAAGATTCCTTACATTTCTAAATCATGGCCATCAAGCCAACGGTCAATTTCCTTCTTGCTCGTTGGTTAAGTGTTTCATTATATAGTTTTCTCCTTTCTAATAAGTTATCTTTTACTTTTCTTATACTTCTGTAATTCACTAAGCATATTGCACACATTTTACTGAAAAAAAATTTGCACTCAGCCCAATCACAAAAAAAACCTACAAGATAGTTCATCGCCCATCCCACTCCATACCCCTAAAGATAGAATTGTCGCATAACAAACAAAGCATAAACTTACAAAAAAACAGGAAATTACCTATAAATTTGGAACCAACAACTTTTGTGAATTCCACAAACAGTTCTGTGCACCCCATGCCCCTGAGCAGCCAAGAATCTGGGTAGAGAGTAAAGAAGTGAAGAAGGGAGAGAAAGAAAAATTGAAGTAAAGGAGAATGATGTAATCGCAGAAATGAAGGAAGGGGGAGAGAAACTCTTGTTGACTTACCAGTAATAGCTAGAGGGACTAATCTGTGATGGCACAGGAGTCCAACTCTGATCAACAAATTTTATTTTAAGAGAGGGTGAAGAAGGTAGGGGAGATAGAAAATGGTACAGAAGCTGGAGAGAAAGGGAAAGGGGGAAGGAAGTGGGAGAGAGAAAATAATACAGAAACTGGGAAGAGAGGGAGAGGGGCAAGGAGGAAGGGAGAAAGAAAATAGTACAAAGACTGGAGATTGATAGAGGAGAGTTAAGGGAGAGAAAAATAGTACAGAGGAGAGACAGATAGAATAGAGAATCTCCAGAAAGATAAAGAAGCAGATGGCCAGAGAAAGAAGAAGAAAATATTACTGAACCTAGAAATAGAAAAAGGTAGGGAATGAAAATATAGAAAGCACAGATAGAATACAGAAAGCAAAGAGAAAATACAGAAGGAATTTGTTTATCAGGCTGGGGCTTTTTTTTCTAAAAAAGTGAAGACTGAGTGGTGACCTGATAGAGGTCTTTAAGATTATGAAAGAGTTTGATAGGGTAGACGTAGAGAAGATGCTCCAGAAATAGGGGCCATAAAAATAAGATAGTCACTAACAAATCCAATAGCGAATTCAAGAGAAATTTCTTCACCCAGAGAGTGACAAGAATGTGGAACTCACTACCACAATGAGTAGTTGAGGTGACTAGCACAGAAGTTAGATAAACACATGAGGGAGAAGGGAATAGAAGGATATGTTGATAGGGTTAGATGAAGAAGGGTGGGAGGAGGCTCACGTGGAGCATAAACACCAGCATGGACCTGTTGGGCCAAATGGCCTGTTTCTGTGCTGTACATTCTTTGTAACAATATTAAATTGTTTTATTGCACAAAACTATGTACATGTATGTAGTATTCTGTTTTGATTAATAAAATAAATATTTTAGGCTATTTTTAATGAACATTAGACTATAAACATCTTCAAATTTTAACAGCACAGAGTTCAAGAATGTTGCAGCTTAGAGAGCATTGAGAAACAGAGAGGCAGTTGAGGAAGGGAGAACAAAGAAATTCTGAGAAAAGAGACAGGGACCAGAGGGGAGGACTGGGGAGAGAGCGAGAGACCCTGCTGGGTGGGCAGTGAGAAAAGAAAGCACATGATACCTTTGTATGTGGATAGAGAAGGAAAATATTTTGAGTCGGACTCATCGTCTTGATGGAGGGGAGGGAAAAAGATAAAAGAGTTGGCGAATAGAAAAAGGAATAGAACACCTTTTCTGGTGAGAGACTATCTCTTTCTCAGGAGGGATGTGATTTGTTGAGATTTGATGGGCCCACGTTGTAATTCAGAAACAGAGTAATCGTCTCACCATGATCAACACCGTAGGAGATCCAGTGGTATGTTATAATTTCTTGCCATATTTGGGAACATCCCAGACCTTTGGTTCTTTGTGACAACTTCATTACAGGTTTATTAAAATGTCAGTTGTAATAGTTCATTGAAAAATTTAATACAATGATTGCACAGGGATAAGCTGATAGCAAAATATAGGAACAGGAGCAGGCCATTTAGCCCCTCGAGCCTGTTCCGCCATTAAGTGAGATCATGGCTGATCTGAGACCTAACTCCATTTACCCGCCTTGAAAATCCGTGGGGTTGCAATCCCAGCAGTTACACCGGGATCAAGTCCAATGATGCCATTCAGTGCAGACCCTGCAGTGTTAATGTGAGGGCACTTAATTTGTATGGGGCTGGCAGGCACTATGGGCGCATCTCCAATGCATCTCTGCCCCAAGTTGTTAGAAAATACGGCACCTGGCCACAATTTTAGAGGAGGAATGCCTTGGCATCCACCCACTGAGTCCATTTAATGCTGCTTCAACCTCCTGAGTAGGGGACCGATCCAAACGTTTTTCTCAAAGATTATAGACTTCTGGGGTCCAGGCCCCTTCCCTGATCTGGAACCCACCCCCCCACCAACCAGGTCGGCCCCCTTGAGCCCATTTTGGGGCAAGTATATCACATCTGTCTCAGCGTCCTGGCGTCAATCCTGTGTGAGCCAATGACGCAAGAACTCCCATTGTGAGTCTCTGCCCCTGGGGTTTCCCCTGACGTTATTGGCCTTGTAAGGGGTTGGGCAGAGGTTCTATCCCTTACTAGGCTGACTAAAATATCCTGGAAATGGCAGGGAGCCAGCAGAACCCCATGGTCATTTGGAGCCATAATTTTGATCAATGCAAACACTAGTGGCGGCTCTGTCTCAGTTGCTTGTTTCTGTTTCTCCTTCTTTACTGAGTTTGAACGGGTTACTACATATAAACATTAATATCAGTAAAAGCAGTTTATTGAAAGGAAATAATTAAGTAGGTTATTCACTAGGTATGGAATCATAGTCAGAAGCTCTGTTGTGAACCATTCAGGCACACCAAGCAAGCCTAAATTCAACATATGGTTTAAGATACCATTAGCAGATATATTATTCATTCTATTTCACCCTAACCCTAACCCTAATGCAGCAATTTGTTCATTCCTGATACAGTATTAATGGTGAAATCATCCTGTTTGGACATGTATATATTTGTTGATATTGTCAGTTCTGGCTCAAAGTGAAAGTAAGAATCTGCCTTGGCTCACTGATAGCCTTGGGTCTCAGTCAGAAGGTTGTGAGTTCAAGCCCCACTCCAGAGACTTGAGCACATCTCTAAGCTGACACTTCAGTGCTGCACTGAGGGACTGCAACACTGTCAAGAGGTGCCATTTTCTGGGTGAGATGTTAAACTGAGGTCCTGCCTAACTTCTCAGATGGAGGTAAAAGATCCCCGCATGATGGGATGGATACTATATTGCCTGTGAGAGGAGCAGGTTTAGTGAGCTGAGTGGTCTATCTCATTCCATGCTTCCTCATATTCGTGCAACACTTTCTGAGGTCTGAGATCCAGATAATCAGCCCAGCCTTGTGGCCCTTCACACCTACAGTATGAAATTGAGCTTAACCAATGTTGAAATACAATGGAAGGGAGACATTTAGAAAAATTTAATTATACCATTCCTGATTTATTGCACAAGGACTTATGTAATGAGGAAACATACCATCCCTCTTTATCATTTAACCTTCAGAAATTGCCATGGAGACCTTCTCAACAATTTATGTCTCCTAGTATTAGCTTTTCCTGGTGTCGAGAGCCATTAGAGCTCTCTTGACTGTTCCTTGAGGCAATCAATGGGAGGTTGGACCATTGTTCCTGTCATGATTCCCATTACAGGACAATTAGTCGATCCTAACATTTCAACTGAACTTGGGCTTTGACTATTCATGTCCTAGCATTTTTGTCTCTCCCGAGTATTATATCTAAATGAAAAAATCATTACCTAATGCAAAAGGAGTACAATTATGGCAAAATGTGTATTTCTTTGATCTTAATCTCTTAAGAAGCAACCAAAGCCTTCATTAAGATGGTCCAACATTGTTATCATGACCTCAGAAAGGTTAAACCATATGGCTTTGATTTTTCTCATGTTGCAACTTCTATTGCTAAACTTTCCAGTGCTCAACCTGGTAACATTGGTATCAGCTAGGAAAAACTATTTTCCTTTTACACCCAAACTGCCAACATGGATGAAATATGGTGGTTCAGCAAGACTTTTCAGCTTTTTCTCAATTGGCAATGAGTTCAGCTTTTATCACACCATTCATATCTTTTAAAAAAAATCCATCATCTTCCATTGCAGAAACCAGCAAGTCATTTGAAGGGGTTAACAATAATTTTTGTGTTTTCAGCTACCTGAACTATTTTGTCTGCTAACTGAGACAACCTTCTCAATTCCCACTAACGGTGTTATTTTTTGGCATAAAAATGGCCGAAACATCCCAGTGAAATATTTAATAGAGCATGCATAGGGTTTATCGGCAGCCATAGAAAGTACCTGTGATGGTTAATTTAACTGTTTACCACAGTTCTTTCCAAACACTGACAGGATAATGTAAGTTTAATTGATTCATTTTCTTCATTGTGCTTTTCACACAAGGAAATCTAATGAATTAAATAGTTCTGATTTAATAATCATTGGTGTCTACCATAACTGATATAATTTTCCGCCTACTAGACCTATGAAAGTGGATCTTCAGTCTGTCCTTGAGGAGGATGAAGCTATGTCTCATGACGAATAAGAATTCTGAATGGTGGGGCACAGTTTGATCTGATAAAAATATGTCAACTAACCAAGCTGTGTTTAATTGGCGATGTTAAGTTTAAGCAGAAATTATCTCAATGATAATTGTCATTTGCAATACTTCTTTCTCTTATTAATGTAGAAGATGGATAACTTCTATAGACTTTGATTCTAGTGTCCTGAAACTCTGCGTCACTGACTACATGTTCTGTTTATTTGATGGGCTTGTGGTTCTTGGTGGAATCTTAAGTGATTTTTTTTTTCTTTGTTCTAGATCACTGGCCAGTGCAGCAGTTCAGTTGACAATGTTTGCGTATGAGTCATCAGTTTTGATTTTTGCACGTATAAAATACTTATGAAATTGCTGAGGCTTAGGCCAAGGCAGATCAGCACATCGCTAATTTCTCATTGTAATTGATAAACAAATGTATTCATTTTATTAAAAATGCATGCCTTTTTATATCACAGCTTCCGATATAAGAACAATAGAAAAGTTAGTTACATTAGGGTAATATTAACCAACTGGCCAGATGGGAAACTGATGCGATCAGATTGACCGCACGTTTTACACCTCGCTCGATCTTACTTTCCATTGAAGTCAGTAAAACGGGTGGCCGATCAGATCGCATCGGTTTCCCATTGGGTGAGTGAGGCTAAATTACCCCCTTGGTCTCCATTATAGCATTTAATTGTATTATTCGGTAATCTAATTTTCTCTTTGTCTTATTTGGTAGATTTTTCCAAACATTAATCACTCTTTGAGTAAACAATTGTATATATAGACACCATGTAAGGATGATATCAGGCCAAGCTATGATGAACCACTATGGCCGAATTGTCCATTGGCAATATGTCGAATTGTGAAGCAGTTTGGGATTTGCACTAAGACTAAACTCATTGGGGGTGATTTTAGTCTGCTTACCAACCCTTTCAATGTGAATGGGGCGGCAGTGGGCTGAAAATTGGGGAAAACAGTTTTTTGCCGAGTTTTTTCCTGATTTTCAAGCGGGCCTTTGTTTAGGTGTCAAGTGCTCCCACCAGAAACAGGCGGGAACCTTATACATATATTTAAAACAGGGTCTCATGTCGTATTTAGGACCCCAATGCATTTTATGTCAACAAGGCCCGATCCACAAAAATGACAAGATCCAGCCTAATATTTTTGACTGCTTTGATAATGTTACAGAAACGGCCTGCTCCACTCAGGATTCTTCAGGGACCCCCGTGCCTGGCAACTACAGGTTAGTCTTTTAAAAAACCTTTCCGTGGAGCCAGGAGGAACAGGAGTGCTCCCCACTTCCCCACAGTCCTGGTGATGACCCCCTCCTCCCCACCTCATTGTTTGTTCCAACACCCATCCCAAAAATTACCTGAGGGTTGCTGCCTCAAATTCATTTGTCTCATGGGACGAGCTGCCTGTGGAGGCACGACCGGCTCTGGCAGCTCGCTTTGAAGATGTAGATGAAGTCCGAGGACCAATTTCGGGACGGCCTCGGGCCTGTCCATTCGGGCGCGTTCAGATAGAACTTCTCTGCACCTATCTGCTTGGAATATTTGTTCAGCATTTCAAAGTCCTCAAATCATTCCATTGACGACAGTCCCAGTGCAGAAAATGTTTTGCAATAGCCCTTTAAAAACATTCAACTTCTAACTGGAGAAACATTGCAGTAGTGGCCTAAACTTAATATACCTGCTGTGCATACTGATAATGAGGTCAGCACGAGTGTGTATGCCCCAAAACACATTGCAGAATGCACGTTTTCTATCATAATGTGGAGCTATAAATCATGACCTGTATATGTTTTCATGTGAACTGCAATTTCCTAAATACTTGTACACGTGCAAAACATATAAGTGAGAGGATTTGTTTCAGTGGTTATTCGTAGTATAAATGGAGTAGATTAAATTTACGGAGCCTGAGTCGTTTAAGCTGATGCAAGAGGCATCAGTATAATAAGGTTTCTCAATGTACTCATCGACCCTAAAGTTACAGAGGGGTAGACCTTGACTTTGTGCGATAGTGTGAGATGGGTGATAGCAAGTCGGCAGCCCGTTTTACATCTCTCCTGATTGACTTTAATGGAAATAAAAATGGGGAGAGATGTAAAACGGGTTGCCGACTCGCAATCACTCGTTTTACACTATAGCAAGTCAAAATCTACCCCATTGTGTGGATCCAGCATATGAATTGAAATTCTCCTTTCTGCAATTCTAGCAGACTTCCTATTTATTTGAAGAAATGCGTTGACATCGCCACTAAAGTTTTCATACACTATCATCCCAGGGATGGTTTCAGGGACGTAAAGTTTACTGGACAGGCTCTAAGGTGCCACTTGGATCTGATTAGTGCCTTGTATCATGAACAGGTGCATGTAGGATAAAGTGTTACATTGCACAATATTGAGCTAGAAATCGCACAGAGCGGCGAGGCAACACTCACCGCAGCTCCTGCGAATTTAATTAACAAAAATACTTACTGCGAGCTCTGTGGTGTCCAATTGCTTGAATTTGAACTTTGAACAAAATGTGCACTATCATCCCAGCCTCTGAGCAGCGTGAGTTGCCGCGCGGCTGGAAATGTCTGTGAGGAGAAGACACGCCCACAAAATCTGTCAGGAAGAGAAGTCATGGCCACAGATTCAGGCTGCATTGCTCAAACAGGCAAGCAGACTTCATTCATTTAAAGTTAGTATTCTGGATGTCATTGTAAATAAAAAAATGTATAAAAAGCCAAAGAAATAATTGAATTAAATTAAAGAGACAGAAGTGAAAAGTAAAAAAAAGTTAATTTTTAATTTTTAAACATTTTTTTTAAATGACCAAAAACTATTAAAATAAGGAGTAATATAAGACTCCACATTTTTAAAAGTTAATTTTTATTTTTTTGGCAGTTATTAAGACTAACCGCACTGTTTAGACTTGTATTTTTAAGCGTACCTGTTTGGTGGCGTAAATAGTTGCTTTCCAGCTGGGCAGATGAGCAAGTTGGTGCTTTTTCAATGATTTCTCTGATTGCAGCGTGCAATGGCCCTTTAATTCGAGCTGTCATATCGCTCATGTGCAAATGCGGGAACTCGCTCCTTCAATTCACCACTAAACATTGAGAGCGGTGTTGAGCTCCTCCGTTATTTCGGGAGAAATTTCTGGCCCAAAAATTACAACAGGATCAAAAACAAATAAAATGACAATTTCTGAAATATTTTTGACTGCTTACAACAAACCAAAATAAAACCAATTTCTGCATCCAAGTAATTCTAATGACACCAAAATCTGCATTTTTATTTTAAATGAGGGAAAGGGAAAACAGTAGTTTGCAATCATGAGCTATCAATCAACAGTTTCCGAACCAGGATATGCTTCCATTCTTTACAGCTGTAAAAGGCATAATATTGAATTTATACTTTAATTTTTTCTGCGTGTGAGAACTGCAGCAGCAACCCTCTCAAGCCTGAAGTTTTGACTAGCTCCCTGCTGATTCTTCCGCAGCATTCTGCCAAGACAGATGATGGGTCAGTCCGCAGGTGGCACTTCCAGCTTGCTACAAAAGAATAAGAATGAGTAGAATTCCAGCCAGAGTTGTCAAATTAACACAAATAGGATTTCAATATCAAGAGCCACGTTAACAAGTAACAAACTCACCACATGCATGGCTGCCATGCAAATTGTCTCCCATTGGGATTTGGATAGATACAGAGGTATGAGCAGAGATGAGTGTAAAATACAATTTAACAATTATTCTGTTAAGTTTTCTGCCAATTCGTCGTTTGAGTCAAACACTGAAATTTGATTGATGCATAAAAGAGTCAGTGCAGCATTATGCAAACCATAGACATCACAAACAGTGAAGGTCACATCCTGGTGTCTTGCAGTGTCACTGCAAAACAATTCAATGCCAGGTTATCTGGGGTAATAGTTTGAAACCAAGTAACGTTTGCCTGATCTAAATATAGTTCTCATCCACACCCAGTATCCTAATGGGACCTAATCACTTTCCACCATTCCCAATATACAGAATTCCTAACCCAGATATGTGCACACTGCATTTCATATACAGACAGCTGGACATTCTAGAGGGATGGTCTTTTTATGTGAAAATATTCATTTTATTTTTAATTGTAAGCTATTCCCTGTATGCTTGTTTGTGTGTGTACATGTGTGTGGGTGTATGTGTGCATGTAAATGTGTGGGTATAGTACAATGAATTACAAAGAATTACAAAGGATGTACAGCACCGAAACAAGCCATTCGGCCCAACAGGCCCATGCCGGTGTTTATGCTCCATATGAGCCTCCTCCCATCCTTCTTCATCTAACCCTATGAACATATCCTTCTATTCCCTTCTCCCTCATGTGTTTATCTAGCTTTTCCTTAAACGCATCTATGCTAGTCCTTCAACTAGCCTTGTGGTAGTGAGTTCCACATTCTTACCACTCTCTGGTGAAGAAGTTTCTTCTGAATTGCCTATTGGATTTATTAGTGACTATCTTATATTTATGACCCCTAGTTCTGGTCTCCCCAGCAAGTGGAAACATCTTCTCTACGTCTACCCTATCAAACCCTTTCATAGTCTTAAAGACCTCTATCAGGTCACCACTCAATCTTCTCTTTTTTAGAGAAAAGAGCCCCAGTCTGTTCAACCTTTCCTGATAGGTATAACCTCTCATTTCTGGTATCAACCTAATAATTTTTTTTTGCACCTTTTCAGGTGCCTCTATAATCCTATTTACAGAGTGGAGACCGGAACTGTTCACATTACAGTATATGTGTGTTTGTGTGAATGTGTGTGTGTGTGTGTGTGTGTGTGTTCAAATTTACTTACTAAATCAATGGGCCGTGGCTCAAATATTTGTAAGTGTATTATTTTATCTGTAGCTCATTGAAATTCTGGTCAAAGCATAATATAACTTGTCAAAGTGTATGCTTAGCAGGAACCAACAGTTGTTGATTTGTTTTTTTAATACAGTACTAGTGTTGTGGCAACTAATTAGTTTAGCAAGCCATTATTTCAAAAACTTTTGAGGTTATTTGATTTTGGATATATGAAATTGCCAGATAGTACAGGAACTCTTCTTATTTGCATTCTCCACACTAATGTACTGATGTTGCACTAAGTTTAGATTTATTTCTACCAAAAGCCACAGCACTAAAGTTAAAACTTGAATGTAGATTTCCTTCTTTACAGTGTATTTTCAATGAAACAATCTGTTGTGCTACAAGGTATTAATGATAGGCAGTGGTTCATGGCTTCAATGAGTGGCATATTTTCTCCCCATGAATAATTTTTTATCTGTGCTGCATAAGTGTTAGTTGGTTAGTCTCACAGCTGTCAAACATATCAGATAAAAAATTACATAAATATCAATCATATTAGGAATATGATGATACAAAGAAGCAGATGGGATAGAGACAAGATCAAAAGAGACACTGGAAGTAGCTGAATCTTAAAAAGCTTTTATTTTCACATAAATAAATCAGTGCCTGTAATTTCGGTAGGGGTTCTCCCGATCATTTGCTGCGACAGCAGTCAGAGATTGGGTGTCATCCCGGAGGAATGGTAGCAATGGCCATTTAAACCGTTTCTCCGGGATTTCTGCCTAAGTTACACCAGGAGATTGGGGAAGTCCTGCGGAAATTCACCCCCCCTCCCCAGGTTTCTGAAATGTACTGCTGGCAGTGAAATAAATTTGTATTTGCCTTTTTTTATGGGCACAATTGAAAAATTCTTCTTCGCGATCCCGCACAAAATTGGATGGGATTGCATCGGAGAATGCGGGAAAATTCGGGGGTTCGGGGGGGTGCGGGTGAGGCTTACCGCCGCCAACCAGGACTTACTCCCACCCTTGCCAGGACCGCTGATGACACTCCTTCCCTGCCTGTCGCTTGCAACTGTGGAGGAGTTGGGTCCAGCTCCTTGGAGGATTTCCCGCCCACCCACCTCACTTACCGCCACCTACTGGACCTGCCACTTGGATTGTGGTGGTGGGTCTCGGAAAGCGGTGGCCTTGTAGTGGCCTCCCCTCCCTCCAAATTATACCCAGCATTTAACATGCTGAAGGCCTCAATCTTGGCTGAGGCCTTCAGTGGAAGTCTTGATACCATCTTCAGTGCACTTCTCACATTTTAGGGTCCCTTGCCGCTTCTTCTTGTGCTGCAGCAGTATCCACACAGCAGTACTGCCCGGATTTTCCACTCTTGAATTGGCAGCCTGCCTCTTGGTGGCAGGAATCCTGCCAAGAGTCCACAGTGCATACAGAATCACCCCGACCCAGGAAAATGGGTTAGGTTTGGGGAGGATCTGGACGAGTGAGCTGAAATGCAACCCCACCAGAACTCTCCCCCGCTATATGTCTAAAATGGCAATAAGATCACACAAAGCTTTCCACAACAAGAGTACATATTGAATTCAGGCTCAATTTTTCATCCATTAAAATTAATGGTCAAAAAACATACTGTGACCTCCATCTCTCATTACTAATACATTCTATTCCTAATATGCTCTCCCATTGAACAAAGCTTTGTGCCAGGAGTACTCAATTATAAAGTCCCACTGTATAAATAGAGTATAAAGCATGTATTAGTGCCTTATGGAAAATGCATTACTTTCATCATGATCAGAATACTTGATTCATACCTGTGGCTCTAGTGCATTAAGTAGTCAGTGTCATTCAGTGGCTCATTTTCCATAAATCATCAGTTCCAAAGTGCATACTCTCTTTAATCCCACATGTTTTGTTCCTTAATTATATTAAATGCCTTTCTATCTCGATTGGTGCCATTTAATTCTAATTATTAGGAAGAAATACATCTTGTGGCAAATTAGACTTTGCCTGGGTTGAATTTTTTACATATTTGTGTAATGCTACATTGAACATAGAACGAGTTAATTCCTAAAATACTTTTCCCCAACAATAAGCTAGCAGTCTGGAACTGGTCTCAACAATAAAGATTTGAAGTGTGAATTCATTACAGAGGGAGGGAATTATGCATTGTCTGATTGTGGCTTGCACAAATGATTTGTTCTGTTGCACATATTGCACCAAGAGGTAATTTTCTGACTTCAGGCTCTCAGCGGGGAGCCTTATTCGCCAGGTGTACATGTCATAAGTTTGGATGCACACTGCGCATGATTTTCCAACCATTAATTTAAAGTGGTTGGTGGTTTCTGCGCACCCAGATTTGACAGGTGAGGCTTCTCAGTGGTAACCTGAAACTCCCTAATTGGTGACGTCTTTATTACCTGAGATTCTGGGATTTTTCTGGGATATTTACTGGTGCTTTGGAGGGGGCTCGCAGTCTATAATTCTGTCCATTTTTCTGTGAAAACCGCTAACCAGCGACATTGATAATAAGTCTTTCTCAACTGTTAGCACTGGGTTCTGGGACATGTTAGAAAGAATTCTTGATCCAAAGTTACAAGCTGTTTAAGTAGAGTGTTTGGAGCTGTTCATGACATTCATTTTACCAATTTGTCAAAATTACAAACAGTATTTGGTGTCAACTTGAAAATATTAAACTATTCAAACCCAATTGATAACCAAATGAAGCAAGTTTATATAATTTGAGCCAAGACAATTTTCCTGCATAATTTTATATTTGTTTTTATTTCATTAATGTTTTTGCAAAAAAAAACTTTATTTTCATTGAACAGCAACATAATGGGTCAGATTTAACTGTGAGCGGCGAATGAGCGGCACCAGCCATTTGTTAGATTTGCACTTGTCCATAGACTTTCTATGGGGTTTTGCATGGCAAGTTACTGTAAGTTAGAGATCCAAAAAGCACCACACACTCCACAGGGCATCTGGGACCTGTGTGAACAGGGCAAGCAGCTGTGTATCACCTTAATCAATCAAATGGAAGAATTGTTAATGAGCACGCAGAGTCTGAACCAGAAAGTGTAAATTAGAATATTGAATTCAATGTCAAATCAGGTACAGAAAGAGAAATAAAGAGAGGGAAAGAAAGGTTAGATTAAGAGACAGAGAAAAAGGAGACAGAAAGAAAAAGTAAAAAAAAATGTTATTTACATTTTTTGAAAAATCTCTAACAATAATTTGAAGCTGAAAGAATGAGAGTCCACACTTCTAAAAGTTAATTTTCAGTGCGATAGGATTGTTTGGCAGTAAAAAGGGTACTTAGACTGGAATGAACAAGCCCTAACTTTTTGTGGTGAATTTAATCTGTATCTACAACATCAGTACAAGGACTTCACTTTTGTTTGGGGAACCAGATGGCAAGATGCCATTCTCACACAGCTGACGGAGGGGCAGCACATCTCGGACAGCATTTTCCGGATTTTCGCGTTTAACTCCACACGTGCGCTCACCAGAAGTTGCTGTCTGATTTGCGCATAAATAACGGTGAGTGTTTTTAGCCTCACTGTTATTTTCACAGCAAAATCCGGCCCATTATATATCACACAAGAGACAAGTTTAGAGAAATCAGGCTGTGTAGAATTATATATTGTGTATAAATTCCAAACTTCATTTGAAATTTGGCCCAGAAGATTCAGGTTAAGTAATGAAAATAATTTGTTTAAGCAGTTCTTAAATTTTACATTTGGGTAGCATTGATGAATTACCGCTCCAAACACAAAGGGGAGCAGCTATCAGCAATTTGGACGTGGAGGTCAGCATGCCCCACGCAATTCTCTGTCAAGTAATTATAATAGACAGATAATCATGTTGGGGGGGGTCGTTGAACTCTGTTCCCAGATTCCCAATATTCTCTCCCATTGTGGAAACCTTTGAGCTCGGAGTGCTAACTTGGAAAATCCACCCTATTCTTCCTAAGCAGAAGACAATTGTCAAATTATACCTTTCTTGGCAATGTGGTAAATGTTGACATATTCCAAAATGGATGGTTTTGCCTCTGATTGTGGAGATTTTATTGAGGTCTTTAAAATCATTAAGGGATCAGACTCAATCCCAATGGAAAGACTATTTGGGCTAGATAGGTTATGTAGGGCCATGGGACATAAGTATACATTACATAAACATAGAAATAGGTTAGATTCTATGAGGTGCTTCTATTCACAGGAATTGTTGACCTCTGGAACATATTGCCGGCATGTACAGTGAGCATGGATTCACTGCAAACATTTAAAAGGGAGTTGGATGAGTTCCTGAGAGTGGCAAACAAATCTGCATGTAGAAGATGCTTGTGTACTGGGGTGGGGGGGTGTCTCCCACTCACTGGGGTCTCCTGGAACTCATTTAATCACCTTCAGGGATCGGAGAAGAACCCAGAGTTTCTATCCTAAATTGATCGACGTTTTTTTTGTTTTTTTCTGTTGTTTTACTTACATAGAATCGCATAGAATTAGATAGAATGTACAGCACAGAAACAGACCATTCAGCCCAACAGGTCCATGCCAGTGTTTATGCTCCACTCAAGCCTTCTCCCACTCTTCTTCATCTAACCCCATCAACATACCCTTCTATTCCTTTCTCCCTCATGTGTTTATCTAACTTCTCTTAACTGTATCTACGCTAGTCACTTCAACTATTCTTGTGGTAGCAAGTTCCACATTCTAACCACTCTCTGGGTAAAGAAGTTTCTCCTGAATTCCCAATTGGATTTATTAGTGACTACCTTATATTTATGGCCGTTAGTTCTGGTCTCCCCTGCAAGTAGAATCATCTTCTCTACGTCTACTCTATCAAATCCTTTCATAATCTTAAAGACCTCGATCAGGTCACTCCCTCAGCCTTCTCTTAGATATAGTTCCACAGTAATTATTCTTCTTGTGTAAACCTGCTTTTTTGGCTATGAATTCACAAATACACAGGCCTCAATATTAACTCCCCCACGACATTCGGGATAGGGTCAGGGTTAAAGATTTAAATATGGGGAATGCGTCGCCAACATGTTGCGCACGCGCCCATTGCCTTTTTTACAGCAGCAGATATTGGGACATCTGAGTGTCCTGCCCTGTCACAGGGCAGTTGGGAGCCAGATTTAAAATTCACTGCTGCTGCGCGATTTCCCAGGGGTCAGGAAACCCGGTAGTGAAAGGTAGGCGGGAGCATCCGACTCCACAAGATAAGTGCCTTTTTCAGCACTCCTTTTGGGCCAGGAGTAGCAGGAGTGCTCTCCCGGCCCCTCATGGAAGCCTTCGGCCTCCCCCTGCCGCTCACGACCTCAATCATCCCCCCTGCCGATCTCAGCCTCTCTCCCCGCTCAGCCCCATTTGCCGACCTTCCCTCCTCAGTCCCGATGGCCTCTCTCTCCCCCCTGCTGCATTTGCCGACCTCCACGCACCACCCCCCGCCCAACCCCAACCCCACCAGTCACTGTCAATTTGGCCAACTGCCGGGTGGGAAGCCGAACAAAAGAATGATGATGAGGTCCTGCCGTTAAGTTGGGAATGACCTCCGCGTCCCCAGCCTTTCTGGGTTCTTTGGACGTTTTCGGCCTCCCCCTGCACCCTCCCTGCCTCCCTGTAAATATCGGGGCCACAAACACACAGGTCATTGATGAAGTGTGGGAACCCAGTTCATTTTCTTCCCCTGTGTAACCCAGAGGTGCTGAGGTCAATTGCTGTCCAGCAATTTAATCAGTACAGATCAGGAATGGAACTGGGCTCCTTTTTGGTTTATACAACTCAGTATCACGTCAGGCAGTACACACATCCACTGAGCCATTGGGGGAGTTTCAAGAATACACTTTATAGGGGCTCTGAACACAAGGAACCTGAAACAAACACTCAGCCTTACCAATAGCAAGCAGAGCACACTCCAACAAGTTTGTTATTGTACACTGCTAAAATCATTTCCATATTCATTTCAAGAGAATAAACGGCAACAATTTTTACAAACTGAAACCATATACTTATTGACCAAATATAATGAATCAAAGGTGCTCAGGATGTCATTTCATTTAATGACAAAAATAATATTTTTGAGAATTCTATCATATACTTCTACAACAGATTTTGAAAAAAGCAACTTATGAGACTCCTTGCCACTATCCCCATAAATGTGGAAGAAAAGCAATTAACAATTGATTACAAAAATAATTCCAGATTGCCAAGAGCTTTGGATGAACTTTAACTTCTGTGTCCTATCCAACACCAAGTCCCATTTGCCCATCAACCCCGTTTTTTCTGATTAAAACTGCTTGGTGGATGAACATGTCAGAATTCGACCCTGAATTCCATAGAACTTAAAATTGTTTCATACAATCTAATCCTAGGGAATTTGAATCAAAATCCTGAACAGATTGTAAAGAATTAATTGTATTAGCAAAGAATATGTTGTTGATGAATGAAGTCAGCACTATGAATTTAATTGTGTTATCTGTCAGAGGAATGGCTCATTAACTGACATTTTCATTGACAGTGCTTTGGTCTCATGAGAGTAAATGGTGCAGGCAAAACAACAACCTTCCAAATGCTAACAGGAGACATTTCAAAAAACCAGTGGAGATGCGTGCCGAAACAGATACAGGTAAGCAAGTGCGTACCATTTTAAAACAAAGAGGGTGGTCAGGAGCAGTGTTGGCCCCTTAAAAACTGAAAGTGGGGATATTGTCAATGACAATGGGGAAATGGCGGACATGTTGAACGATTACTTTGCGTCAGTATTTACAGTGGAAAAAGAGGATAGCATGCTGGAAATCTCAAGAAAACTAATATTGAATCAGGGACAGGGACTCGATAAAATTAACATAAGTAAAGCAACAGTAATGAAGAAAATAATAGCACTAAAGAGTGACAAATCCCTAGGACCAGATGGTTTCCATCCCAGGGTTTCAAAGGAAGTAGGTGAGCACATTGCAGATGCTCTAACTATAATCTTTCAAAGTTCTCTAGATTCAGGAACTGTCCCTCTGGATTGGAAAATTGCGCATGTTAATCCGCTTTTTAAGAAAGGAGAGAAAGGGAAACCAGGGAATTATAGAAAAGTTAGCCTAACATCTGTTGTGGGGAAAATGCTGGAGTCCATAATTAAGGATAGGGTGACTGAACACCTCGAGAATTTTCAGTTAATCAGAGAGAGCCAGCATGGATTTGTGAAAGGTAGGTCGTGCCTGACAAACCTGATTGAATTTTTTGAAGAGGTGACTAAAGTAGTGGGCAGGGGAATGTCAATGGATGTTATTTATATGGATTTCCAGAAGGCATTTGATAACATCCCACATAAGAGAATGTTAGCTAAGATAGAAGCCCATGGAATCGAGGGAAAAGTACGGACTTGGTTAGAAAGTTGGCTGAGCGAAAGGGGACAGAGAGTAGGGATAATGGGAAGGTACTCATATTGGCAGGATGTGACTAGTGGAGTCCCGCAGGGATCTGTCTTGGGGCCTCAATTATTCAAAATATTTATTAACGACTTAGTTGGAGGCATAGAAAGTCTCATATCTAAGTTTGCCGATGACACAAAGATTGTTGGCATTGTAAGCAGTGTAGATGAAAACATAAAATTACAAAGCGATATTGATATATTAGGTGAATGGGCAAAACTGTGGCAAATGGAATTCAATGTAAACAAATGTGAGGTCATCCACTTTGGATCAAAAAAGGATAGAACAGGGTACTTTCTAAATGGTAAAAAGTTAAGAACAGTGGATGTCCAAAGGGACTGAGGGGTTCAGGTACATAGATCATTGAAGTATCATGAACAGGTGCAGAAAATAATCAATAAGGCTGGAATGCTGGCCTTCATATCTAGAGGACTAGAGTACAAGGGGGCAGAAGTTATGCTGCAGCTATACAAAACCCTGGTTAGACCGCACCTGGAGTACTGTGAGCAGTTCTGGGCACCACACCTTCGGAAGGACACAGTGGCCTTGGAGGGAGTGCAGTGTTGGTTTACTAGAACGATACCCGGACTTCAAGGGTTAAGTTACGAGGAGAGATTACACAAATTGGGGTTGTATTCTCCAGAGTTTAGAAGGTTAAGGGGTGATCTGATCGAAGTTTATAAGATATTAAGGGGAATGGATAGGATGGATAGAGAGAAACTATTTCTGCTGGTTGGGGATTCTAGGAGTAGGGGGCACAGTCTAAAAATTAGAGCCAGACCTTTCAGGAGCGAGATTAGAAAACATTTCTACACACAAAGGGTGGTAGAAGTTTGGAACTCTCTTCTGCAAACGTCAATTAATACTAGCTCAATTGCTAAATTTAAATCTGAGATAGATAGCTTTTTGTTAACTAAAGGTATAAAGGGATATGGGCCAAAGGCAGCTATATGGAGTTAGATCACAGATCAGCCATGATCTTATCAAATGGCGGAGCAGGCACGAGGGGTTGAATGGCCTACTCCTGTTCCTATGTTCCTAAGTTCCGATATTTGCACATCCCATCTCCTTTTTTGCTGTTTCCCCCCTCTATTAAGGGATCCTGTGTCCACTAGGCTCAGCCAAGAAGTTTTTAAAAAATTATTCATTCGTGGGATGTGGGCGTCGTTGGCAAGGCCAGAATTTATTGCCCATCCCTAATTGCCCTTGAGAAGGTGATTGTGAGCTGCCTTCTTGAACCGCTGCAGTCCGTGTGGTGAAGATTCTCCCACAGTGCTGTTAGGTAGGGAGTTCCAGGATTTTGACCCAGAGACGATGAAGGAACAGCGATATATTTCCAAGTCAGGATAGTGTGTTACTTGGAGGGGAACGTGCAGGTTGTGTTGTTCCCATGTGCCTGCTGCCTTTGTCCTTCTAAGTGGTAGAGTTCGCGTATTTGGGAGGTGCTGTCGAAGAAACCGTGGGGGGTTGCTGCAGTGCATCCTGTAGACTTGACACACTGCAGCCACGGTGCGCCGGTGGTGAAGGAAGTGAATGTTTAGGGTGGTGGATGGGGTGCCAATCAAGTGGGCTGCTTTGTCCTGGATGGTGTCGAGCTTCTTGACTGTTGTTGGAGCTGCACTCACCCAGGCAAGTGGAGAGTATTCCATCACACTCCTGACTTGTGCCTTGTAGATGGTGGAAAGGCTTTGGGGAGTCAGGAGGTGAGTCAGTCACCGCAGAATACCCAGCCTCTGACCTGCTCTTGTAGCCACAGTATTTACGTGGCAGGTCCAGTTAAGTTTCTGGTCAATGGTGACTCCCAGTATGTTGATGGTGGGGGTTACAGTGATGGTAATGCCATTGAATGTCAAGGGGAGGTGGTTAGACTCTTTCTTGTTGGAGATGGTCATTGCCTGGCACGTGTCTGGCGTAAATGTTACTTGCCACTTATGAGCCCAAGCCTGGATGTTGTCCAGGTCTTGCTGCATGCGGGCTCGGACTACTTCATTATCTGAGGCGTTGTGAATGGAACTGAACACTGCAATCATCAGCGAACATCCCCATTTCTGACCTTATGATGGAGGGAAGGTCATTGATGAAGCAGCTGAAGATGGTTGGGCCTAGGACATTGCCCTGAGGAACTCCTGCAGCAACGTCCTGGGGCTGAGATGATTGGCCTCCAACAACCACTACCATCGTCCTTTATGCTAGGTATGACCTCAGCCACTGGAGAGTTTCTCTCTGATTCCCATTGACTTCAATTTTACTAGGGCTCCTTGGTGCCACACTCGGTCAAATGCTGCCTTGATGTCAAGGGCAGCCACTCTCACCTCACCTCTGGAATTCAGTTCTTTTGTCCATGTTTGGACCAAGGCTGTAATGAGGTCTGGAGCCGAGTGGTCCTGGCGGAACCCAAACTGAGCATCAGTGAGCAGGTTAATTGTGAGTAAGTGCCGCTTGATAGCACTGTCGACGACACCTTCCATCACTTTGCTGATGATTGAGAGTAGACTGATGGGACAGTAATTGGCCGGATTGGATTTGTTCTGCTTTTTGTGGACAGGTCATACTTGTGCAATTTTCCACATTGTCGGGTAGATGCCAGTGTTGTAGCTGTACTGGAACAGCTTGGCTAGAGGCGCGGCTAGTTTTGGAGCACAAGTCTTCAGCACTACAGCCGGGTTGTTGTCAGGACCCATTGCCTTTGCTGTATCCAGTACAATCAGCTATTTCTTGATATCACGCGAAGTGAATTGATTTGTCTGAAGACTGGCTTATGTGATGGTGGGGATATTGGGATGAGGCTGAGATGGATCATCCTCTTGGCACTTCTAGTGAAGATGGTTGCAAACGCTTCAGCCTTGTCTTTTGCACTCATGTACTGGACTCTGCCATCATTGAGGACAGGGATGTTCACGGAGCCTCCTCCTCCCGTTAGTTGTTTAATTGTCCACCACCATTCATGACTGAATGTGGCAGGACTGCAGAGCTTTGATCTGAGCCGTTGGTTGTGGAATCGCTTCGCTTTGTCAATAGCATTTTGGTTCCGCTGTTTAACAATCACGTAGTCCTGTGTTGTAGCTTCACCAGGTTGGCACCTCATTTTTAGTTATGCCTGGTGCTGCTCCTGGCATGCTCTTCTACACTCTTCATTGAACCAGGGTTGATCCCCTGGCTTGTTGGTAATGGTAGATTGAGGAATATGCCGGGCCATGAGGTTACAGATTGTGCTGCTGCTGAAGGCCGACAGCGCCTCATGGATGCCCAGTTTTGAGCTGCCAGATGTGTTGTGAATCTATCCCATTTAGCACAATGTTAGTGCCACACAACACGTTGGATGGTGTCCTCAGACTGAAGATGGGACTTCATCTGCACAATGACTGTCCGTTGGTCACTCCTACCAATACTGTCATGGACAGATGCATCTGCGACAGATAGATTGGTGAGGACGAGGTCAAGTAGGTTTTTCACTTGTGTTGTTCGCTCACCATCTGCCGCAGGCCCAGTCAGGCAGCTATGTCCTTCAGGACTCGGCCAGTTCGGTTAGTTTTGGTGGTACCGAACCACTCTTGGTGATGGATATTGAAGTCCCCCACCAAGAGTACATTCTGTGCCCTTGCTAACCTCAGTGCTTCCTCCAAGTGATGCTCAACATAGAGGAGGACTGATTCATCAGCTGAGGGAAGACGGTAGGTGGTAATTAGCAGGAGGTTTCCTTGCCCATGTTTGACCTGATACCATGAGATTTCATGGGGTCCAGAGTCAATGTTGAGGACTCCCAGGGCCACTCCCTCCTGACTGTATATCACTGTAGCGCCACCTCTGGTGCGTCTGTCCTGCCGGTGGGACAGGACATACCCAGGGATGTTGATGGAAGGGTCTGGGACGTTGGCTGAAAGATCTGATTCTGTGAGTATGGCTATGTCAGGCTGTTGCTTGACTAGTCTGTGGGACAGCTCTCCCAATTTTGGCACAAATCCCCAGATGTTAGTGAGGAGTACTTTGCAGGGTCGACTGGGCTTGGTTTGCCTTTGTCATGTCGGGTGCCTAGTGGTCCGGATGCCAGGTGGTCCGTCCGGTTTTATTCTTATTGTGACTTTCTGTAGCATGATTGTACAACTGAGCGGCTTGCTAGGCCATTTCAGAGGGCAATTAAGAATCAACCACATTGCTGTGGGTCTGGAATCACGTATAGGCCAGATCGGGTAATGACGGCAAGTTTCCTTCCCTAAAGGACTTCTTTGCAAGAAGCCTACTTCTTAGCATTGCTTTATCCTGATAAGAACTATCCAAAAGTTAACCTTAATAATTTGCCCACTGATATTCTCCATATTATTATTGAGCAATTGCTTGCTTTGGCACTTCCTCATCAATACTCTGAGGAAGTAATTTTGGCTATGGTGATAGTGTAAAATGAGCAATATCGGATCAGCCACCCGTTATACATCTCTCCTTATTTTCATTGCATTGACTTTCCATTGACACTATCGCCCAAAGTTAAAATTACCCCTGAATAGAATGTGAACTCCTAAAATCAGGCAACTAAAGCCAGAGATCCCTGGATGACAAAAGAGATAGTGAGTAAGATGAAATGGAAAAAAGGGGCGTATAACAGATGTCAGGTTGATAACATAAGTGAGAACCAGGCAGAATATAGAAAGCTCAGAGGGGAAGTGAAAAAGAAAATAAGAGGGGCAACGAGAGAGTATTAGAATAGACTGGTGGACAACATAAAAGCGAATCCAAAAGTCTTCTACAGGCATGTACACAGTTAGCGGGTAGTAAAAGAAGGAGTGGGGCTGATTAGGGACCATAAAGGAGATCTACTCATGGAGCCAGAGGGGATGGCCAAGCTACTAAATGAGTACTTTGCATTTGTCTTTACCAAGGAAGAAGATGCTGCCAGAGTCTCACTGAAGGAAGATATAGTTGAGATATTGGATGGGCTAAAAATTAATAAAGAAGAGGTGCATGAAAGGCTAGCTGACTTAAATTAGATAAGTCACCTGGTCCGGATGGGATGCATCCTAGGTTGTACAGGGAAGTAAGAGTAGAATTGCGGAAGTACTGGCCATAATCTTCCAAACATCCATAGATAAAGGGGTGGTGCCAGAGGGCTGGAGAATTGCAAATGTTACACATTTGTTTAAAAATGGTGTAAGGATAAACCCAGCAACTTTAGGCCAGTCAGTTTAACCTCGGTAGTGGGGAAACTTTTAGAATTGATAATCCAGGACTGAATTAACAGTCACTTGGACGAGTGTGGATTGATTAGGGAAAGCCAGCACAGGTTTGTTAAAGGCAAATTGTGTTTAACTAACCCGATAGAGTTTTTTGATGAGGTATCAGAGAGATGAGGGCAATGCAGTCGATGTGGTGTATATGAACTTTCAAAAAGCGTTTTGAAAGCTATGCCGGGACTAGAGTTCTAGCGAATCAAATAACTAGGGAGGTAGATAGGGCTTTAAATTAAATAATGGGGGGGGGAGGTTCTCTGTGGAGAGAAATCTAGAAAGGCTGGGAGCTGAATGTCCAAGGGTATTCGATATTTAGGAAGGAGGGGCAAAAAGGAAAAGGAGGTGGGGTGGCATTGTTAGTAAAGGATGAAATCAGATCAATGGTGAGAAAGGATATTGGTTCAGAAAATCAAGATGTAGAATCAGTCTGGGTAGAGTTAAGAAGCACCAAGGGGAAGAAAACACTGGTGGGAGTTGTCTATAGGCCTCCAAACAGTAGTGGTAATGTAGGGGATGGGATCAAACAGGAAATTAGAGATGCATGTAACAAGGATACTGCAGTAATCATGGGTGACTTTAATCTGCATAGAGACTGGCTAAACCAAATTAGCAATAATACTGTGGAGGATGAATTCCTGGAGTGTGTACGAGATGGTTTTTTACACCAGTACGTTGAGGAGCCAACCAGGGAACAGGCTAGCCTAGATTGGGTATTGTGCAATGAGAAGGGATTAATTAATAATCTTGTTGTGCGGGGTCCTTTAGGGAAGAGTGACCATAACATGATAGAATTCATCATTAAGATGGAAAGTGAAGTAGTCCAATCCAAAACTAGGGTCCTAAATCTAAACAAAGGAAACGACAAAGGTATGAGGAGTGAGTTGGCGATGATAGATTGGGAATCTTCATTAAAAGGCATGACGGTGGATAGGCAATGACTAACATTTAAGGAACCAATGCATGAATTGCAACAGTTATCCATTCCTTTCTGGTGCAAAAACACAAAAGGAAAAACCGCCCAACAGTGGCTAACAAAAGAAATTAAAGAAAGTATTAGATCCAAAGAGGAGTCATATAAAGTTGCCAGAAAAAGTAACAAGCCTGAGGATTGGGAGCAGTTTAGAATTCAGCAAAAAAGGACCAAGAGATTGATTAAGAGTGGAAAAATAGAGTATGAGAGTAAACTTGCAAGGAACATAAAAGTGGACAATAAAAGCTTCTACAAGTATGTAAAAAGAAAAAGATTAGTGAAGACAAATGTAGGTCCCTTATAATCATAAATGGGAGAATTTATAATGGAGAACAGGGAAATGGCAGAGCAATTAAACATATACTTTGGTTCTGTCTTCATGGAAGAGGACACAAATAACTTCCCAGAAATGCTAGGGAACCAAGGGACTAGTGAGAAGGAGGAATTAAAGGAAATTAGTATTCGTAAAAAAATAGTGCTGGAGAAATTAATGGGACTGAAAGCCAATAAATCCCCAGACCTGATAATCTGCATCCCAGAGTAATAAAAGAGGTAGCCATGGAAATAGTGGATGCATTAGTTGTCATCTTCCAAAATTCTATAGATTACGGAACAGTTCTTGCAGATTGGAGGGTGGCAAATGTAACCCCACTATTTAAAAAAGGAGGGAGAGAGAAAACAGGGAACTACAGACCAGTTAGCTTAACATCAGTAGTAGGGAAAATGCTAGAGTCTATTAGAAAATATCAACGGGATTAGACAAAGTCAACATGGATTAATGAATGGGAAATCATGTTTGACAAACCTACTGGAGTTTTTTGAGGATGTAACTGGTAGAATAGATAAGGGAGAACCAGTGGATGTGGTGTATTTGGATTTTCAGAAGACCTTTGATAAAGTCCCACATAAGAGGTTAGTGTGCAAAATTGAAGCACATGCGATTGGTGGTAATATACTAGCATGGATTGAAAATTGGTTAACAGACAGGAAACAGAGAGTAGGAATAAGTGGGTCTTTTTCGTGGAGGTAGGCAGTGACTAGTGGGGTACCGCAGGGATCAGTGCTTGGGCCCCAGCTATTCACAATATATATCAATGATTTGGATGAGGGAACCAAATGTAATATTTCCAAGTTTGCTGATGACACAAAACTAGGTGGGATTGTGAGTTGTGAGGAGGATGCAAAGAGGCTTCAAGGTGATTTAGATAAGTTGAGTAAGTGGACAAATACATGATAGATGCAGTATAATGTGGATAAATGTGAAGTTATCCACTTTGGAAGGAAAAACAGAAAGGCAGAGTATTATTTAAATGGTGATAAATTGGGGAATGTTGATGCACAAAGGGACCTGGGTGTCCTTGTACACCAGTCACTGAAAGCAAACATGCAGGTGCAGCAAGCAGTTAGGGAGGCAAATGGTATGTTGGAACTTCATTGCAAGAGGACTTGAGTATAGGAGCAAGGATGTCTTACTGCAGTTATAGAGGGCCTTGGTGAGACCACACCTGGAGTATTGTCTGCAGTTTTGGTCTCCTTAACTAAGAAAGGATATACTTGCCATAGAGGGAGTGCAGTGAAGGTTCACCAGACTGATTCCTGGGATGGCAGGACTGTCGTATGAGGAGAGGTTGGGTCGACTCGGCCTGTATTCACTCGAGTTTAGAAGAATGAGAGGGGATCTCATTGAAACATATAAAACTCTGACAGGGCTATACAGACTGGATGCAGGGAGGATGTTTCCACTGGCTCGGGGGGTCCAGAACAAGGGGTCACAGTCTCAGCATACGGGGTAGGACATTTAGAACTAAGATGAGGACAAATTTCTTCACTCAGAGGGTGGTGAACCTGTGGAATTCTCTACCACAGAAGGCTGTGGAGGCCAAGTCACTGAATATATTTAAGAAGGAGATAGATAGATTTCTAGGCACAAAAGGCATCAAGGGGTATGGGGAGAGAGCGGGAATATGGTATTGAGATCGAGGATCAGCCATGATCATATTGAATGGCGGAGCAGGCTCGAAGAGCCAAATGGCCTACTCCTGCTCCTATTTTCTATGTTTCTATGTTTGAAAATTTTTCGCACGCAAGTCTTATTATTAAGATTACGGCCGATGGAATAAAGAGGGCAGTAGCAACATAGATACAGAATTGGCTGAAGGACAGGAAACAGAGAGCAGTGGTGAATGATTGTTTTTCGGACATGAGGGAGGTGTACAGTGGTGTTCCCCAGGGGTCGGTGCTGGGACCACTGCTTTTTTTGATGTATATTAATGACTTGGACTTGGGTGAACAGAGCACAATTTCAAAATTTGCAGATGACAGATGAGGAGGATAGTGATGGACTTCAAGATGATATAGACAGGCTGGTAGCATGAGCAGACACGTAGCAGATGAAATTTAACACAGAAAAATGTGAAGTGATACATTTCGGTAGGAAGAACAAGGAGAGGCAATATAAACTAATGGGCACAACTCTAAAAGGGGTACAGGAGCAGAGAGATCTGGGGGTATATGTGCACAAATCGTTGAAGGTGGCAGGGCAGGTTGAGAAAGCAGTTAAAAAAGCATATGGGATCCTGGGCTTTATAAATAGAGGCATAGAGTACAAAAGTATGGAAGTCATGATGAACCTTTATGAAACACTGATTCGGTCACAGCTGGAGTATTGTGTCCAGTCCTGGGCACCGCACTTTAGGAAAGATGTGAAGGCCTTAGAAAGGGTGCAGAAGAGATCTACTCGAATGATTCCAGGGATGAGGGACTTTAGTTACATGGATAAACTGGAGAAATGAGGGGTTGTTTTCCTTGGAACAGAGAAGGTTGCAAGGAGATTTGATGGAGGTATTTGAAATCATGAAGGATCTAGACAGAGTAGATAGAGAGAAACTGTTTACATTGGCAGAAAGGTCAAGAACCAGAGGACATAGATTTAAGGTGATTGACAAAAGTACCCAAAATGACATGAGGAAAAACTTTTTTACAGACCGAGTGGTTAGGATCTGGAATGCACTGCCCGAGGGGGTGGTGGAGGCAAATTCAATCATGGTCTTCAAAAGAGAACTGGATAAGTACTTGAAAGGAAAAGATTTGTAGGGCTACAGGGAAAGGGCGGGAACACGGGACTTGCTGGATTGATCTTGCTTCGAGCCGGCGCGGACACGATGGGCCGAATGGCCTCCTTCCATGCTGTAAACTTTCTATGATTCTATGATTCTATCATGCCACACTGGGGCACACATGTTGCTACACCAATGTTGCTGGCTGTCTATATACAATTTTAATAGTACCACTTGTTTATGGGAGCTGGTAGTTTTTCTCTGTTATATGCTGTTGTTAATTCATCAAACAATCAGTGCCCTCTAGTGACAAAATTGAACGGCCAACCAATTCCCATTTTACTAGCAACTTCAAAAACTTCTCAACTTCTAAATAAACAAGTTTTTCTAAGTCCTAAAATACTGTAACAGTACACACATTAACAGTCTTAGTTACATTTACAACGAAGTTACTGACCGTAATTATTCCACCATTTTATTAAGCCCTAATAGAACTCAAAAGCCAGGAAATAGGTCCCAAGTATCAAGAAACCCACCACAATAAGTACATTCTACCCAATACTTGGGACAACAGCGGTTAAATTGAATAACCCCCAAAGCCAGGCACGGGGGTCACGGTGTGCGTTTAATCTGCACCCAGTCGTTGAGATGCAGGCAGCACATGAGATTTGTGCTGCCTGATAATCTGCACGATTGCTGCTTACAGCCAGCGCTAAATGCGCTGTTGAGTGGATGCACGCATCAGCAGAGGGCCCGATATGGGACTTGGCCGGCACTACTTAAAGGCAGCCTGCACTTCTTAAAGGGGAGGTGCACTGTCATTTCATTCGGTAGTGGAAGAAAAATCTAATGGCTGGACCTATGAGAGAGCGTGCACCAAGGTTCTTGGATGACACATTAGAGGCCTTGGTAGACAAGGTGGACACACGGAGGCCATCCTGTATCTGCAGGGGCGCAGACACCAGCTGCGGAGGCAGTGGGAGGAAGTGGCGTTGGAAGTGAATGCCAGGAGCATTGCACCACGCACATGGATGCAGTGCAGGAAAAAGTTCAATAATTTGTCATGAGTGGTCAAGGTGAGTGAATTCAAGTGTCAAGTGGCACATCCTACCAACTGCACCACAAGCATCACCCACTGCTTCATGCACCATACCCCTCGTCACCCACCTACCAACAAACCCTTTCCATCCATATACAATGCTGCGCTTCGGATGCCGCATCTCACCCTCACATAGTACCACTCTTGCAAGCCACACACCCACAACTTACAGGTCACACATACTGGCAGCTATTCAACCATGACACATCACACAAACACCTTGCAAGACACTCACTGACACATTTCCCTCTGTCTTGCAGAAGAAGGTGGCATATAACAGCCGGCAGCAGCAAAGACCTGGGGGAGGACAGGCATGGCTACACGTCTTCACCCCCATGGAGACGACAGTGCTGGGGGTCATTGGCCGGGCCGTCGCTGCGGCCGTGGCTACTGGCGGCTCTGGAGGTCTCGACGATGAGGATCTCTGCATACCTAATCCTCCTTCTCGATTCCCACAACTCCCTCATCCCACAATCTTTCCTGACTCACGCGCTGCAGATGGTGTCAGCATGCATGTCTTACTTTCTCCAATCCCGCTCCACAACTCAACCCGTCTCCCTTTGTCATTGCAGATACCCAAGAACTGGAACTGACACCATCTGAGGAGGAGGAGGAGGAGGACACTGACACTGACAATTAAGGCGCACCTTCACTTGATCTTACACTTGCTTCCGCCAGCTCAGATACTGACACTGCGCGTCCTTTAGAGGTTAATTTAGAGGCGGGATCTGCTCGCATTTGGACACCGGGCACAAGTGCGCAGGAGCCAGCGCGGGGGATCAGATACGACAGATGCCAGCTCGCCAGAAAGCCTGTGCGCAATGTCAACGGGCATGGAGGAGTCCACCTCGAACTTGGCACAGGGCTTTGCACAGAGCTTGGAGCCCATGTTTTCCAACATGGAACAGGTGGTCACCTCCATCGGCACATCTGTGAAACCCACCATGATACAGCGTCTGATGACCGATGTCGCAGCTTCCATTGCAGCACAAACATCTGCCAACCAAGGTCTGCCTGCTGCATTTGAAGCTCCAACTGCAGCTATCATGGTTCTGGGTTCCACTGTGGAACGGGGCTTCCAGGGCGTCACAGCACTCCAGCAATCTGTTCTCCAGCAGATCACCAGGATTGCTGAGGCGCCGCCCCGTGCAAGTGGCAGTAGTGCCATGACAGTCGGACCTGCTGTCCTCTCTCAGGATGACAACATTCCTGCTCCCACCCCTGCCATTCCGCCAGTGCCCTTGCTGTTGCCTGTCAGCCAGCCAGGCCAGACTGCTGCAGCCTATGCCGAGATGGTGCAATCTGAAGCCAGGCTCTCCCGGCCCAGAGGTGCTCGAGGTCGTCCTCCAAGGCCATCTGCAGTCTCCTCAATTGAAGGTCAGCAGCCTTCATCCACCCGTGCTCCAGCCACTGGGGATGCACCTCCTCGGAAAGGAAAAGGCACACAAACAACAGGCACTGAGGGAATGCACAAGGGTGAATAGTGTAATGTTGTATACATGATTTCAAGTGTTGGTTTATAAATTTGTCATCACAGTTGGTGGTGGTTTTTATTTTGCGATGAGCTGCGGGATGAAGCAATGTGTAATCATAAGGAGGACGATTGGATGGTGATGTGGGAGAGGAAAGGTGAGGAGTGTAGGACTGTTGGTGACTTGGGAGGTGTCGTTGAGGTTACTGATATCGCTCATGAATAAGGTGAGCATGCAGAGCCCTGGCAGACACGGCCCGTGCATCTTCTTGCCTCCTTGCCTCTTTCTCCACTTCCTCCTCTGTCTCCTCCTCCTCTGCCTCTTCCTCCTCTTCCTCTGCCTCTGGCTCAGGGTCTTGCCAGATAGGCGATGGCAAGGTCTGTCCTTTCATAAGAGCGAGGTTGTGCAGCATGCAGCATACAATGACGAATCATGGCACCCACTCAGCTGAGTATTGCAGGGCTCATCCAGAACGGACCAGGCAGCAGAAGCATTGCTTTAGAACATCTATCATGTCTCGATGACATTTTGTGTGGCCACATGGCTCTCATTGTAGGCCTGCTCTGCACATGTGCTTGCGTTCCTGACCAGAATCATGAGCCATCTCATGAGGGGATATCCCTTGCCGCCCAGTAGGCAGTCTTTGACTTGCCGTGCCGGTTGAAATATAGGTGGGACGTTGGAGTGCCGCATAATGAAGGTGTCATGACTGCTGCCAGGGTGGCGGGCATTGACCTGCATGATGCGCTGTGTGTGGCCACATATCAGCTGCACATTGAGGGAATGGAACCCTTTTCTGTTCATGAAGATGGCTGAGTTGAGATGTGGAGCAGGCACGGTGATATGCGTGCAGTCAATGGCACCCTGCACCATTGGGAAGCCTGCAATGCATGCAAACCCTCGTGCTCACTCATTCTGCTGCTCTCTGTCAAGATGGAATGTTATGAATCTGTTTTGCAGCTCATACAGTGCCTCAGTGACATCCCTTATGCAGCTGCACTGCAAACTGCGAAATGTTGCATATATCGCCAGCAGCAAACTGAAAGGATCCAGAGCTGTAAATGTTCAGCGCCATGGTTACCTTCGCAGCCACAGGCAATGCTGTTATTGCCCTGCTCTGAGGCTCCAGTTGTGATTGCAGCAGTTGACAAATCTGCGTCACGACCTCTTTCGTGAACTGTAGCTGTCGGATGCACTGATCTTCGCTCGGGTTAAGGTAAGAGAATTCATCCCTGAAGGCCCTCATTGGATATGGCCTCCTGCTCAGTACCCTGTGCCTTCTCCTTCCTCTCCTCGTAGATTGACCTGCTGTGTGTGGCCTCTCTGCATGCTCCCAGTCGTGTTCAATGCCCAGTGGGAGCCCTAGCAGGCCACCCATGGTTGGCAGGAACCTCATTCAGCACAATGTTTTAAATGCCACCAACAGGATTGCAGGTCCTGCCAGACCACTCTCTATATAATATTGCAACTTTCTCCAAGTATAGGAAGCTTCAACGAACACATACAATTGTACCAGCAACCAGAAGCAATAATCCAGCAACTAACCTGCAACACCTGCATGATCCCTGTAAATAGCGCTGGGGGGGGGGGGGTGGGGAGGGGTCCTCCATGTTGTCTACGACCTTTCCAGCTGTGTGTGTCTGAGACGTTGTGCGTTGGCTGGAGTGTTGAGTTCCAAAATTGCTTCTGTCCCATTAAATCAGCGTTGCACACTGATCTAATGCATATTCTCCCTACTTTACATGGTGCCGGCGTTCGTTAGCTGCGGATGTGCAAACCCCTTTACCAAGAGGGCATCTGGTGCATGTCACGCTAGAAGTGTGAGCGTGCAATCCGGATGCCATTTTGGGTCCATAGGAGGCTGCGTAGCACCAACACTATAACACAACTTCTTTCGTTTATATAGTGCCTTCAATATAAAAAAATCTTTAAGGTGCTTCACTGACCTATTGGGAGGAATTTCTGAAAGTAATACATTGTCTTCCTTTACTGGCAGGTGTGTAATTCACTCACTCTGCTGACTGGTAAAGATGTAGCCCTGCATGAAATACTAAAATTTATGCTTATCTTTTTAATCAATGTTGATCCTTTGACATTATTAATGGTTTCTTCTCCTCAGGTACCATCCACCTTCCTTTCAAAACTGCCATCATCATCTCCCCTCCTCGAAAAACTCATCCTCGACCCTTCGATGTTTTCAAACTATCTTCCCATCTCCAACCTCCATTACCTTTCCAGAATCCTTGAATGTGTTGTCACCATGCTCATCTTTTCCGCAACTCCATGTTTGAATCTCTCCAATCAGGTTAGAACACCTGCCACAGCACTGAAATGTCAAAAGTCAAAATCACAAGTGTCATGTGACAATGACTGCAGTGAACAATCCATCTCGTCCTTCTCAACCTCTCCGCGGCCTTTGGCAAGGTCAACCAGATCATCCTCCTCCAATGCTTCTCCTCCGTTGTCTAGCTAAGTGGGACTTCCATCACTTGGTTCCACTCTTACCTGTCCAGTCATAGCCTGAGCATTTCCAGCAATGGCTTCCCTGCCCACCCCTGCACCATTACCTCTAGAGTCCTCCAAGGATCTATCCTTGGCCCCCTCCTCTTCCTTGTCTACATGCTGCACTTCGGCGGCCTCATCTGAAGACATGGTGTCAGATTCCACATTTACGCAGATGACACCCAGCTCTACCTCTCCACCACCTCTCTCGACTACTCCACTGCCTCTGTGCTGTCAGCCTGCTTGTCTGGCATCCAGTCCTGGATGAGCTACGATTTAAAATCCTCACTGTTTATTACATTCTGAGTTTAGTGTCATCTGTAAACTTTGAAATGAAACCCTGTATGCCCAAGACCAGGTCATTAATATATATCCAAAAGAGCAGTGGTGCTAATACCAACACCTGGGGGGGCACTACTATATACTTCCCTCCAGTCTGAAAAACAATTGTTCACCACTACTCTCTGCTTTCTGTCCCTTAGCCAATTTTGTATCCATGCTGCTACTGTCCCTTTAATCCCATGAGCTTCAATTTTGTTACCAAGTCTATTATATGGTAGTTTATCAAACACCTTTTGAAAGTCAATATACACAACATAAACAGCATTACCCTCATCAACCCTCTCTGTTACTTCATCAAAGAACTCAATCAAGTTAGTCCAACATGATTTGCCTTTAACAAATCCGTGTTGGTTGTCATTTATTAGCTCTGACAAAAGGTCTTCGGCCTGAAACGTTAACTCTTTCTTTCTCCACAGATGCTACCTGACTTGCTGAGCTTCTCCAGAATTTTCTGTTTTTATTTATTAGCCCAAGTTTTTCCAAGTGCCAATTAATGTTGTCCTGGATTATTGTCTGAAAAGTTTCCCCATCACTGATGTTAGGCTGACTGGCATGTAATTGCCGGGTTTATCCCTCTCCCCTTTTTCGAACAGGGATGTAATATTTGCAATCCTCCAGTCCCGTGGCATCGCTCCCGTATCTAAAGAGGATTGGAAAAGCCTCTGTTATTTCCACCCTTACTTCTCTCAGCAATCTAGGATGCATCGCATCTGGACCAGGTGACTTTTCTACTTTGAGTGCTGCAAACCTTTTAAACACCTCCTCTTTATCTATTTTTATCCTCTCCAATTTCTCTATGACCTCCTCCTTTACTGTGACTTTGGCAGCATCCTCTTCTTTTGTGAAGACAGATGCAAAACACTCATTCAGTACCTCAGCCATGCCTTCTGCCTCCAGTTCTCCTCTGCACTTTCTGTATTCAGCTTGGTTCTTCACTGTATTATGAACCTAATGTTTATCACAAGCCTCCTCTTTCTGTTTCATTTTAATCACTATACCTTTAGTCATCCAGGGAGCTCTAGTTTTGGAAGCCCTTACTTTCCCCTTTGTCCCCAAACTTTCTCCTCCTTGAAGGACTCCCATTGCTCATTTACTGTTTTACCTGCCAACCTTTCATTCCAATCCACCTGGGCCAGATTCCTTTTCATCTCACTGAAATTTGCACTACTCCAGTTGAGTATTTCCATGTTTGATTGTTCCTTGTCCTTTCCATAACTACGCTAAACCTAATGGTATTGTGATCACTGTTTCTCAAATGCTCTCTCACTGAAACATGCTCCATTTGCCCAACTTCATTCTCCAGAACTAGATCCAGCACTGTTGGGTTGGAAACATATTGATTGAGAAAGTTATCTTTTCACGTTTCAGGATTTCCTCCCCCACTGTTGCTCTTTACACTGTTATTTTCCCAATCGATATTAGGTTAATTGAAGTCTCTTTGCTCCTCTATCTCCTTCCCACTATTTGCTGACCTATAGTATACACCCAGCAGTATAACAGCTCCTGTTCTGTTCTTTAACTCCACCCAAAGAGATTCTGCCTCTACCATCCTTTCAAGCAGTGAGTTCCAGGACCCCACCACCCTCTGGGTGAAAAAACTTCTCCTCAGCTCCCCTCTAATCCTTCTATGAATTACTTTAAATCTATGCCCTCTGGTCACTGACCCCTCTGCTAAGTGAAATAGGTCCTCCCCATCCACTCTATCTAGTCCCGTCATAATTTTATATACCTCAATTAAATCTCCCATCAGCCTCCTTTGTTCCAAAGAAAACAACCCCAGCCTATCCAATCTTTTCTCATAGTTAAAATTTTCCAGCCCCGGCAACACCCTTGTAAATCTCCTCTGTACCCTTTCTAGTGCAATCACATCTTTCCTGTAATGTGGTGACCAGAACTGTATGCAGTACTCAAGCTGTGGCCTAATCAACGTTTTATACAGTTCTAGCATAACCTCCCTGCTCTTATATTCTATGCCTCAGCTAATAAAGGAAATTATCCCGTATGCCTTTTTAACCACCTTATCTATCTTTCCTGATACCTTCAGGGACCTGTGGACATGCACTCCAAGGTCCCTTTCTTCCTCTACACCTCTCAGCATCCTCCCATTTATTGTGTACTCCCTTGCCTTGTTTGCCTTCCCCAAATACATTCCCTCACACTTCTCCGGATTGAATTCCATTTGCCACTTTTCTGCCCACCTGACCAGTCCATTGATGTCTTCCTGCAATCCCCAGCTTTCCTCCTCACTATCAACCACACGGCCAATTTTTGTATCATCTGCAAACTTCTTGATCAAACCCTCCACATTCAAGTCCAAATCATTAATATATACCACTAAAAGCAAGGGACCTAGTACTGATCCTTGCAGGACCCCACTGGAAAAAGCCTTCCAGTCGCAAAAACAACCGTCAACCATTACCCTTTGCTTCCTGTCACTGAGCCAATTTTGGATCCAACTTGCCACTTTCCCTTGGATCCCATGGGCTTTTACTTTTTTGACCAGTCTGCCATGTGGGAGAAGTGGGGCAGTAGCGGCCCAAAAATGGCATCAGGTCACTTACTGCCCCATTTATGGCATCCCTCCCTAAACCTCTCCTCATTTAACGTTCCTCTTCTCCTTTAAGCCCCCCCTAAAACCCCACTTCTTTGATCATGCTTTTGGTCACCCTTCCTAGTGTTTCCTTCTTGGGCTCAGCATTCATTTTTTCCTCGTGCCTCCATAAAGTGTCTTCAGACATTTTTTAACTTTAAAGGTGGTGTATCAATGCAAGTTGTTGTAACCATAGCAGACTGTCCAAGACAAGTGCTCCATTATGTGGTGTCTGAATGTTGGCAGTTTAAATTTGCACAGATTGCTGTTCCTTAGTGCTTGTGCTTTGATTTAGATGTGTGATTACTAACATACCACCTTTCTCAGTGATCCCCTTGTGGGAGGACTAAATGTGTTGACTGGCTGCAGAGATTCTGATGGCCTTAGAATCCCCTGCGCTGTGCGTTGCGAGGATCCAGCATGTGAGCCCATCACATGGTAGCTAATTGGTGTTGCCTGCTTTAAGCTATCTTCTCCGTGCCTGGCACAAGTGCTTCTGGGGATGTGTTCATTAGTCCCTTAAACTGTGTGTCTTCTCCCCAAGGCCTCGGCCCTCCCTGTCTCTGTAACCTCCTCCGGCTCGACACCCGAGAGAAGCGGCTCAGTGGAGCAATGTGAAGCACGGGAGAAGCAGCTGAGAGGTGAACTATAAAGCGCGGGAAAAGCGGCCGAGGGGAGCACTATAAGGCGCAGGAGAAGGTGCTGAGGGGAGCACTATAAAGTGCATGAGAAGCGGCTGAGAGGAGCAATACAAAGCGCGGAAGAAGCGGCCGAGGGGAGCACTATAAAGCGTGGGAGAAACGGCCGAGGGGAGCACTATAAAGTGCAGGAGAAGCGGCTGAGTGGAGCACTATAAAGCGCGGGAGAAGGTGCTGGGTGGAGCAGTATAAAGCGCGGGAGAAGGTGCTGAGTGGAGCACTATAAAGTGCAGGAGAAGGTGCTGAGTGGAGCACTATAAAGTGCAGGAGAAGGTGCTGGGAGGAGAACTATAAAGCGCGGGAGAAGGTGCTGGGAGGAGCACTATAAAGCGCGGGAGAAGGTGCTGGGAGGAGCACTATAAAGCGCGGGAGAAGGTGCTGGGAGGAGCACTATAAAGTGCAGGAGAAGGTGCTGAGTGGAGCACTATAAAGCGCGGGAGAAGGTGCTGGGAGGAGAACTATAAAGCGCGGGAGAAGGTGCTGGGAGGAGCACTATAAAGCGCGGGAGAAGGTGCTGGGAGGAGCACTATAAAGCGCGGGAGAAGGTGCTGGGAGGAGCACTATAAAGCGCGGGAGAAGGTGCTGGGAGGAGCACTATAAAGCGTGGGAGAAGGTGCTGGGAGGAGCACTATAAAGCGCGGGAGAAGGTGCTGGGAGGAGCACTATAAAGCGCGGGAGAAGGTGCTGGGAGGAGCACTATAAAGCGCGGGAGAAGGTGCTGGGAGGAGCACTATAAAGCGCGGGAGAAGGTGCTGGGAGGAGCACTATAAACCGCAGGAGAAGGTGCTGGGAGGAGCACTATAAAGCGTGGGAGAAGGTGCTGGGAGGAGCACTATAAAGCGCGGGAGAAGGTGCTGGGAGGAGCACTATAAAGCGCGGGAGAAGGTGCTGGGAGGAGAACTATAAAGCGCGGGAGAAGGTGATGGGAGGAGCACTATAAAGCGCGGGAGAAGGTGCTGGGAGGAGCACTATAAAGCGCGGGAGAAGGTGCTGGGAGGAGCACTATAAAGCGCGGGAGAAGGTGCTGGGAGGAGCACTATAAAGCGCGGGAGAAGGTGCTGGGAGGAGCACTATAAAGCGCGGGAGAAGGTGCTGGGAGGAGCACTATAAAGCGCGGGAGAAGGTGCTGGGAGGAGCACTATAAACCGCAGGAGAAGGTGCTGGGAGGAGCACTATAAAGCGCGGGAGAAGGTGCTGGGAGGAGCACTATAAAGCGCGGGAGAAGGTGCTGGGAGGAGCACTATAAAGCGCGGGAGAAGGTGCTGGGAGGAGCACTATAAAGCGCGGGAGAAGGTGCTGGGAGGAGCACTATAAAGCGCGGGAGAAGGTGCTGGGAGGAGCACTATAAAGCGCGGGAGAAGGTGCTGGGAGGAGCACTATAAAGCGCGGGAGAAGGTGCTGGGAGGAGCACTATAAACCGCAGGAGAAGGTGCTGGGAGGAGCACTATAAAGCGCGGGAGAAGGTGCTGGGAGGAGCACTATAAAGCGTGGGAGAATGTGCTGGGAGGAGCACTATAAAGCGCGGGAGAAGGTGCTGGGAGGAGCACTATAAAGCATGGGAGAAGGTGCTGGGAGGAGCACTATAAAGCGCGGGAGAAGGTGCTGGGAGGAGCACTATAAAGCGCAGGAGAAGGTGCTGGGAGGAGCACTATAAAGCGCGGGAGAAGGTGCTGGGAGGAGCAGTATAAAGCGCGGGAGAAGGTGCTGGAAGGAGCACTGTAAAGCACAGGAGAAGGTGCTGGGAGGAGCAGTATAAAGCGCGGGAGAAGGTGCTGGGAGGAGCACTATAAAGCGCGGGAGAAGGTGCTGGAAGGAGCACTATAAAGCACAGGAGAAGGTGCTGGGAGGAGCACTATAAAGCGCGGGAGAAGGTGCTGGAAGGAGCACTATAAAGCGCGGGAGAAGGTGCTGGGAGGAGCACTATAAAGCACAGGAGAAGGTGCTGGGAGGAGCACTATAAAGCGCGGGAGAAGGTGCTGGGAGGAGCACTATAAAGCGCGGGAGAAGGTGCTGGGAGGAGCAGTATAAAGCACAGGAGAAGGTGCTGGGAGGAGCACTATAAAGCGCGGGAGAAGGTGCTGGGAGGAGCACTATAAAGCGCGGGAGAAGGTGCTGGGAGGAGCACTATAAAGCACAGGAGAAGGTGCTGGGAGGAGCACTATAAAGCACAGGAGAAGGTGCTGGGAGGAGCACTATAAAGCGCGGGAGAAGGTGCCGGGAGGAGCACTATAAAGCGCGGGAGAAGGTGCTGGGAGGAGCAGTATAAAGCACAGGAGAAGGTGCTGGGAGGAGCACTATAAAGCGCGGGAGAAGGTGCTGGGAGGAGCAGTATAAAGCACAGGAGAAGGTGCTGGGAGGAGCAGTATAAAGCACAGGAGAAGGTGCTGGGAGGAGCACTATAAAGCACAGGAGAAGGTGCTGGGAGGAGCAGTATAAAGCACAGGAGAAGGTGCTGGGAGGAGCACTATAAAGCGCGGGAGAAGGTGCTGGGAGGAGCACTATAAAGCACAGGAGAAGGTGCTGGGAGGAGCACTATAAAGCGCGGGAGAAGGTGCCGGGAGGAGCAGTATAAAGCGCGGGAGAAGGTGCTGGGAGGAGCACTATAAAGCGTGGGAGAAGGTGCTGGGAGGAGCACTATAAAGCACAGGAGAAGGTGCTGGGAGGAGCACTATAAAGCACAGGAGAAGGTGCTGGGAGGAGCACTATAAAGCGTGGGAGAAGGTGCTGGGAGGAGCACTATAAAGCACAGGAGAAGGTGCTGGGAGGAGCACTATAAAGCACAGGAGAAGGTGCTGGGAGGAGCACTATAAAGCACAGGAGAAGGTGCTGGGAGGAGCACTATAAAGCGCGGGAGAAGGTGCTGGGAGGAGCACTATAAAGCGTGGGAGAAGGTGCTGGGAGGAGCACTATAAAGCACAGGAGAAGGTGCTGGGAGGAGCACTATAAAGCACAGGAGAAGGTGCTGGGAGGAGCACTATAAAGCACAGGAGAAGGTGCTGGGAGGAGCACTATAAAGCGCAGGAGAAGGTGCTGGGAGGAGCACTATAAAGCACAGGAGAAGGTGCTGGGAGGAGCACTATAAAGCGCGGGAGAAGGTGCCGGGAGGAGCACTATAAAGCGCAGGAGAAGGTGCTGAGGGGAGCACTATAAAGCGCAGGAGAAGGTGCTGAGGGGAGCACTATAAAGCGCAGGAGAATGTGCTGAGGGGAGCACTATAAAGCGCAGGAGAAGGTGCTGACTGGAGCACTATAAAGTGCGGGAGAAGGTGCTGAGTGGAGCACTATAAAGCGCGGGAGAAGGTGCTGGGAGGAGCACTATAAAGCGCAGGAGAAGGTGCTGGGAGGAGCACGATAAAACACGGGAGAAGGTGCTGACTGGAGCACTATAAAGCGCGGGAGAAGCGGCCGAGTGGAGCACTATAAAGCGCGGGAGAAGCGGCCGAGTGGAGCACTATAAAACAAAGGCAGGGAAAAATCTGAATTTGTAAAAGTGACATCAGAGCAGAGGGAGGACCGGCGGAGCTCGACTGCTAAGTGTTTAATTTATTATATAATTAAGCGAAGTGTTTAATTTATTATATAATTAAGCTAACTGTTTAATTTATTATATAAATAAGTCAAGCATTTAATTTACTATATAATTGAGCTAATTATATTATTTACTAAGTGTTTAATTAATTAATCAGATCGTGTGATAAAATTAAAACTAACTAAATAGAAGATATTAACAATAAGGTGTTCCAAATCTCATTAAATTGATATCTGTTATATATAGTAATACATAGGAGTTAAGGAACTAATAAAATAAAGAAGTTAATAAACAAAAAGCATTAGCTACAAATCAATCTGAAATCAAGCTAAACCCATCTTCTAAATATAATCTAGATCTCTAATAATTGTGTTATATCTAGAATTAAATTAATACTAATTAATACTAGAAATCTCTGGCTCGAGACATTCCGGCTCAGATTCTTTGAGTTGGAGTGCGAGTTAGAGCCACTCTGACACATAAGAGAGGGGGAGGAATTTTTGGATAGTTTTCTCCAGAGTATAGTCACACCTCAGAGGAAAGCACAAGTACAGGAAGGGGAGAGTGTGCCTGTTAGTCAGCAGGGTGAGGGGACCCAAGGGGAGGAGGTCCCACAGACACTGGTCCTGTCCAACAGTTACAATGTACTTGCTACCTGTGAAGATAAGAATGTAGGCTGCGGGGTGGATGGCCAGAAGGCTAACAGTGGCACTGTGGAGCAGAAGGCTGTCCAAGAGGGGGAAGAGCAGAATAGAAAGTTTGTAGTCATAGGAGATTCGATAATTAGGGGGATAGATAGCGTCCTCTGCAGTTGTGACCAAGAGTCCAGAAGAGTATGTTGCCTACCTGGTGCAAAGGTAAAGGATATCTCAGAGCAACTGGAGAGGAACTTGGAAAAGGAAGGGGATGATCCAGTTGTCGAGGTCCATGTTGGGACCAATAACATAAGGAAGAAAAGGGAGGAGGTCCTGCTTACGGAATATCAAAAGTTAGGAACTAAATTTAAAAAACAAGACTTCACAGGAGGTAATCTCGGGATTACTACACGAGCCACGTGTTAATTGGCATAGGGATAGGCAGATAAGGAAGGTGAATGTGCGGCTGAAAGACTGATTTGGGAAAGAGAGGTTCCATTTCATGGGACACTGGCACCAGTACTGGGACTGGAAGGAGCTGTACCGTTGGGATGGGCCCCACCAGAACCGAAATGGGACCAGTGTCCAAGTGGATGGATTCATTATGGAGCATTCGCAATGCTGAGAACGTCGTGGATAGCACGTTTAGTGAGATGGTCACACCGCAGGTAAAGGTTGTACAGGCAGGAAGTAATTGGGTGACCACCAGGCAGAGTAAGAAGAGCAGGCAGGCAGTGCAGGGGTCCCCTGTGGCCGTCCCCCTCTCAAACAAATATACCGCTTTGGATATTGTTGAGGGGGATGACTTATCAGGGGAAGGCAGCAGCAGCCAACTTCCTGGCACCAGGGGTAGCTCTGCTGCACAGGCTGGGAGGAAAAAGAGTGGAAGAGCTATAGTGGTAGGGGATTCTATCGTAAGGGGAACAGACAGGCGTTTCTGTGGCCGTAAACGTGACTCCAGGATGGTTTGTTGCCTCCCTGGTGCCAGGGTCATGGATGTCACTGAGCGGCTACAGGGCATTCTCAAGGGGGAGGGGGAGCAGGCAGAGGTCGTGGTCCACATTGGGACCAACGACATAGGTAGGAAGGGAGATGAGGTCCTGCATCAAGAATTTAGGGAGCTAGGTAGCAGATTAAAGAGCAGGACCTCAAAGGTTGTAATCTCTGGATTACTCCCAGTGCCACGGGCTAGTGAGTATAGAAATAGGAGGATAGAACAGATGAATGCGTGGCTAAAGAGTTGGTGCAGGAGGGAGGGTTTCAGTTTCCTGGATCACTGGGCCTGCTTCTGGGGAAGGTGGGACTTGTACAAGTTGGACGGGTTGCACCTGAACCAGAGCGGGACAAATATCCTTGCGGGGAGGTTTGCTAGCACTGTTGGGGGGGGTTTAAACTAACTTGGCAGGGGGATGGGATACAGAGTGGAGCTACAATAGGGGGTGATGTGCAGCCAAATATAGAGAAAAAAACAAGTCAGCTTGGAAGACAGGGCAAATATGTAAGGGCAAGGTTGGATGGCATCTATTTTAATGCAAGTAGTCTTGCGAATAAGGTGGATGAACTGAGGGTGTTGATAAACACATGGGAGTATGATATTGTTGCTGTCACAGAGACATGGTTGAGGGAGGGGCAAGACTGGCAGCTCAATATTCCGGGGTACAGAATCTTCAGGCGAGACAGAGGGGGAGGTATAAGAGGAGGGGGGGTCACAATATTAATTAAAGAATCAATTACTGCCATAAGGAGGGATGATATATTAGCAGGTTCCTCTAATGAGGCCATATGGGTGGAGCTTAAAAACAAAAAGGGGGCAAGCACTTTGATGGGAGTGTACTATAGGCCCCCAAACAGTCAGGGGGAGATCGAGGAACAGATATGTAGGCAAATCTCAGAAAATTGTGCAAATAATAGGGTAATAATCGTGGGGGATTTCAACTTCCCCAATATTAACTGGGATACTCAGAGTGTAAAAGGCTTAGAGGGTACAAAATTCTTAACGTGCATCCAGGAGAGCTTTTTGAGCCAGCATGTAGAAAGTCCTACAAGAGAGGGGGCGGTACTGGACCTAATTCTAGGGAATGTGGCCGGCCAAGTGGAAGAAGTGCTAGTAGGTGAGCACTTTGGTGACAGTGACCATAATTCGGTGAGATTTAAGGTGGTCATGGAAAAGGACAGGGAGGGGCCGGAAATAAAGGTTCTAAATTGGGGGAAGGCCGATTTTAATAGGATAAGGCAGGATCTGGCCAAAATGGACTGGGATCAGCTGCTTGTAGGAAAATCCGCATCGGAGCAATGGGAGTCTTTCAGAAGGGAGATTGAGACCATACAATGGCAACATGTTCCCGTAAAGGTCAAGGGTGGTTCCAAGAACTCCAGGGAACCTTGGATGTCAGGGGATATACGAGAATGGATTAGGAAAAAAAGGAGGGCTTTTGGCAGATACAAAAGGCTAAAGACGGAGGAAGCCCTAGAGGAGTACAAAAAGTGCAGGGGGATACTTAAAAAAGAAATTAGGAGATCAAGGAGGGGCCATGAAATAACACTGGCGAGCAAAATAAAGGAAAATCCTAAGATGTTTTATAAGTATATTAAGGGTAAGAGGATGACTAGGGAAAAAATAGGGCCCATTAGGGACAAAAATGGCAATCTGTGTGTGGAGCCGGCAGATGTAGGAGGGGTTCTAAATGAATTTTTTGCATCTGTTTTCATTATGGAGAAGGACGATTTAGACATAGAAATACGGCAGGGGGACTGTGATATACTCGAACATATTAACATCGAGCGGGAGGAGGTATTGGCGGTTTTAGCAGGCCTAAAAATGGATAAATCCCCAGGCCCGGACGAAATGTATCCCAGGCTACTGTGTGAGGCAAAGGAGGAGATTGCGGGGGCTCTGACACATATATTCAGAACCTCTCTGGCCACAGGGGATGTGCCAGAGGACTGGAGAACCGCTAATGTAATACCATTATTCAAGAAGGGGAGTAGGGAAAAACCGGGGAACTACAGGCCAGTGAGCCTAACATCAGTGGTAGGAAAATTATTGGAAAAAATTCTGAAGGACAAAATTAGTCTCCACTTGGAGAAGCAAGGATTAATCAGGGATAGTCAACATGGCTTTGTCAAGGGAAGATCATGTCTGACTAATTTGATTGAATTTTTTGAGGGGGTGACTAGGCGTGTGGATGAGGGTAACGCAGTGGATGTGGTATACATGGATTTCAGTAAGGCCTTCGATAAAGTCCCCCACAGGAGACTGGTCAAGAAGGTACGAGCCCATGGAATCCAGGGTGCCTTGGCACTTTGGATACAAAACTGGCTGAGTGGCAGAAGGCAGAGGGTGATGGTCGAAGGTTGTTTTTGTGACTGGAAGCCTGTGGCCAGTGGGGTACCACAGGGATCGGTGCTGGGTCCCTTGCTGTTTGTGGTCTACATTAATGACTTGGATATGAATGTAAAAGGTATGATCAGTAAGTTCGCTGATGATACAAAGATTGGTAGGGTGGTAAATAATGAGGAGGATAGCCTCAGTCTGCAGGACGATATAGATGGGTTGGTCAGATGGGCGGAACAGTGGCAAATGGAATTTAACCCGGAAAAGTGCGAGGTGATGCACTTTGGAGGGACTAACAAGGCAAGGGAATACACAATGAATGGGAGGACCCTAGGCAAGACAGAGGGTCAGAGGGATCTTGGTGTGCAAGTTCACAGATCCCTGAAGGTGGCGGAACAGGTAGATAAGATGGTAAAGAAGGCATATGGGATACTTGCCTTTATTAGCCGAGGCATAGAATATAAGAGCAAGGAGGTTATGATGGAACTGTATAAAACACTGGTTAGGCCACAGCTGGAGTACTGTGTGCAGTTCTGGTCGCCACACTACAGGAAGGATGTGATCGCTTTGGAGAGGGTGCAGAGGAGATTCACCAGGATGTTACCAGGGCTGGAGCGCTTCAGCTATGAAGAGAGACTGGGAAGATTGGGTTTGTTTTCCTTGGAGCAGAGGAGGCTGAGGGGGGACATGATTGAGGTGTACAAAATTATGAGGGGCACAGATAGGATGGATACTAAGGAGCTTTTTCCCTTCGTTGAGGGTTCTATAACAAGGGGACATAGATTCAAGGTAAAAGGCGGGAGGTTTAGAGGGGATTTGAGAAAGAACTTTTTCACCCAGAGGGTGGTTGGAGTCTGGAACTCACTGTCTGAAAGGGTTGTGGAGGCAGGAACCCTCACAACATTCAAGAAGCATTTGGATGAGCACTTGAAATGCCATAGCATACAAGGCTACGGACCAAATGCTGGAATATGGGATTAGAGTAGACAGGGCTGATGGCCGGCGCGGACACGATGGGCCGAAGGGCCTCTATCCGTGCTGTATGACTCTATGACTCTATGACTCTATGATAAATAGAGCTGTTGCTAGGGCTTTAAACTAATAAGATGGGGGGAGGGATCTGGTGAAAGTAACATAAGTCTGAAGATAAAGGAAATAGGAGATGAGACTAAAGGTCAGACCCAGGTAAGGAATGAGAGTAACATAAATGGTCAGGGAACAGATACAGTTATAGAACATGAGTAGAAAATGACTGCTAAAAATAAAGTGAGGGGAATAATTATTAAAAACAAATGACATTTCCTGTACAGCAGAGTACACAGCATCCAAAACAAAATTGGGAAACTGGACGCAATAATTCGTAGTGAGGAGCCAGATGTAGTAGGAATAATTGAGACATGGCTACATAAAGAACAGGACTGGCAGTTAAATATTGCGAGATATAACGTATTTAGAAAGCATAGGGAAGGGAGAAGGGGTGTGTGGAGTCGCTGTACTAATTAGAGACAACAAAATAACAATAAAGAAAAGAGATATAAGTAATATTAAGATAGAAACAGAATCCATATGGATCGAGACAAAGGATGAGAAAGGATCGATCATGTTAATAGGTATATTCTACAGACCATCTCATAATGGAAGAGAAGTGGAGGAAGAAATATGTAGGCAAATCTATGAAATGAGTAAAAAACATCAAAAAATAATCATGGGAGATTTCAGCTACCCCTAATTAAACTGGCAAGAAGGGGTAAGGAAAGGAGAAAAGGGAATGGAGTTGTTACAATGAGAATATGATTGCTTTCTTACCCAGTATGTGAGAAGGTCAACCCGAGAGGAATCACTGCTGGATCTAGTAATGGGAAATGAATCAGAGCAGATAAGAAAAGAAAGCATAGAGGAACACCTAGGCAATAGCAATCATAACATAATAAGGTTTAAAATAATGATTGAGAAATCCATAAGTAAGACAAAGACCAAAGTAATAGATTGGAAAAAAAGCTAATTTTGAGTGGATGAGAATGGAACTCGGGAAGGTAAATTGGAAAAAAACGTTGACAGACGAAGAGATAGAAAAGCAATGGGAAATGTTTAAAATGTTGATCAATAGAGTTCAGGAGAAATATATTCCTCTAAAAAATAAGAACAAACTTGCCGATAATGAAACACCATAATAAAGGAAAGGATGACAAAGGGGAATATGAAGAAGTTAGGAAGGATGTCAAAAAAACAAATAGGAAAACAAAGAGGGACTACAAAATTAAATTATCAAGGAATATAAACATAAATAGTAAAGTATTATACAGATAAATGAATAACAAAAGAAAAATTAGGATAGGGATAGGGCCACTAAGGGATGCACAAGATAAACTCACAGATAACGACAGCAAAATGGCAGAAATATTGAATAGTTACTGTGCTCAGTATTTACCAGGGAGATGAACAAAGGTGGGCATGACATTAGAAGAGGAGATCAAAAAAGGTATAAAGACACTTAAGATAGAAAGGGGGGAGATAATTGATAAACTAATCAAACATAGAGAGGATGAAACCCTTGTCCGGATGAATATACATGCTCATGGTTGCGGCCTTTGTATTCTCCAGTGGTAACAGTTTTATTAGTGCAATAATACTGGAGTATGGGGGTCAGTGGAATAATCATGCTGAATAGCTTGAGCTAAATTCCTTACATCTTCTGAGGGAGGGCATTAAAGTACTGATAAAGTACTGATATCTGTTTCCTCATATTAAATGTTGACCTAAGAGCCAACATCCTGTCACTCAGTGTGTACCATGCTGGTTTGCAAAAAGTGGAGGCTGGCATTCATCTGTGAAATACTAGACAAAATACATTCTTCACCTCTGCCAAGCCTTCTCTTCATCATCACTGCAACCTTTTTCTAGTGTCATTCATGACCACTCTCAGTTCAGTACAGTTGACCCACAGTCTGAACAGTAACAGCAGTGTGCATTTCTGTTCCTATACTGTCGACAAACCGCTTTGAACTATATTGATGCCATCGTATTAGATGGCATTGGTGCATCCGAGTGTGACGATTGTGTGGTTCAGCTCATCTGAGCCTGACTTTGGATTTTGTCCAAATTCTGACCTATTATACTGCAAAACTGAACACCAACAAATATAGCATTCTGCTGTTTGAATTTGCTCCTTTGAGACATGCTAACTGATCTCTGCACTCAACCAATCCTGTACACACAACTGAGTTCCTTGGCTGCTGCAATGTACTCATTAGTTCCTCCTGAACTGGTAGTGAGTGACAGGTGAGTAGTACTGTGGTGTATGTAACACATTGGGCTGTGTAGCACCCATTGTTTTGGAGCTATGCGGCCTCTCTAACATCCAAGATGGCGTCTTGGCTGCGCACGCACTTTTCCAGCGTGATGTGCACCGGATGCCATCTTGGTATAGGAGTTAGCTCATGCACAAATACCGAACGCTTGAAGCATGTAATGCAGGGTGAAAAAGCATGCAATCAGTGTACAATGCTGATTTAAAGTGATAGACACCATTTAGGATCTTAATGCTCAACTCAACGCACAGTCTTAACCATGCACACCTAAACGTATCTTACAGTGCCTAGAGGACCCCCCCCCCCTCCCCACCAGCGCTATTTAAAGGGACCATGCAGGATTTACAGGTTAGTTGCTGGATTATTGCTTTTGGCTGCTGGTGGAATAGGAAGTGTTTTTTGAAGCTCCCTATTCTTACTGAGAGTTCCTACAATACATTTGAGAGTGGTTTGGCAGGTACTGCCTTACAGTTCGGAAAGTTATAACCGTGGGTGAACAACATTCTTGGCAACCATGAGTGGTCTGCTAGGGCTCCTGCTTGGCATTGAGCATGACTGGGAGCATACAGAGAGACCTTGCACAGCAGGTCAAGCTGTGAGGAGAGGGAGGACAAGGAGGCACAGGGCACTGAGCAGGTGGCCGTATCCGATGAGGGCCTTCCGGGACCAATTCTCTTATCTCAACATGACCGAGGAGGATTAGTAAGATTAAAGAAAACCCAAAGATGTTTTATCAGTACATTAAGAACAAGAGGATAGCTAAGGAAAAGGTGAGACCTATTAGGGGTGATAAGGGTAACTTGTGTGTAGAAGCAGAGGATGTGGGTAGGGTTTTAAATGAATATTTTGTCTCCATATTCACAAAGGAAAGGGATAGTTAAAGAGGAGAGGTGTGAAATATTGGATAAGGTAAACATGACGAGAGAGGAAGTACTAGAGGGACTGGAGTCCTTGAAAGTTGATAAGTCACCAGGGCCGGATGGATTGTTTCCTAGGCTATTGAAGGAAGCCAGGGAGGAAATAGCGGATGCTCTCAGGATCATTTTCCAATCCTCACTTGATACAGGGGAGGTACCAGAGGACTGGAAGACTGCAAATGTAGTACCATTGTTTAAAAAGGGTACGAGGGAAAGGTCAACCAATTATAGATTGGTCAGTCTTACCTCGGTGGTGGGTAAAGTATTAGAATCAATACTGAGAGATAGGATAAACTGTCACTTGGAAAGGCATGGTTTAATCAGGGATAGTCAGCATGGATTTGTTTAGGGAAGGTCATGCCTTACAAATCTGATTGAATTCTTTGAGGAAGTGACAAGGAGGATTGATGAGGGTAGTGCAGTGGATGTTGTCTACATGGATTTTAGTAAGGCATTTGACAAGGTCCTACATGGCAGACTAGTCAGAAAGGTAAAAGCCCATGGGATACCGGGAAATGTGGCGAATTGGATCCAAAATTGGCTCAGTAACAGGAAACAAAGGGTAAAAATCAATGGATGTCTTTGCGAATGGAAATCCGTTTCCAGTGGTGTGCCACAGGGTTCAGTGTTGGGTCCCTTGCTGTTTGTGGTATATATTAATGATTGGGACTTGAGTGTAGGGGGCATGATTGGCAAATTTGCAGACGACACAAAAATTGGCCGTGTAGTTGATAGTGAAGAGGATAGCTATAGACTCCAAGAAGATATCAATGGGTTGGTGGAGTGGGCGGAAAAGTAACAAATGGAGTGATGAAGCCTGCATTCTGTTTCCTCTTCATTTATTTTTCTTGAGCTAGATTTTCAACAAATAGAATGAGTTAAACCAGTAGAATGTATGATGTGGAGATGCCGGTGATGGACTGGGGTTGACAATTGTAAACAATTTTAAATGCTTGTGAATTTCAAATAAAATCGTTGGACTATAACTTGGTGTTGTAAAATTGTTTACAGTAGAATGTAGACAGAGATAAGCCAGGTGGGGAAGACCCTAATAATTCTAATATCTTTATTAACCATTTCTTAATATTAAAGACACTTACACATATTAAAACTAATGCAATATAAGCAGGTTCTAAGCGGTCATATTCAGGACAAGATTAGAACCTGTGAACAAACTATACTAATAATCTGCATGGACAGACATGGTATCTTCTAGACCCCGAGACAGTCAGAAGACCGACTAAATACAAGAGAATAATAGAGAAGGTACCAGAAAAGATGAAATAGTGAGGTACAAACCATCAAAATAGCAATGCACAAAGACTACATAACATTGTGCAGACTCACTGAAGATAATTAGGTTGATTCCGGGTATGGAAGGGTTGTCTTATGAGGAAAGACTGAACAGGTTGGGTCTATACTCATTGGAGTTTAGAAGAATGAGAGGAGATCTTATTGAAACATACAAGATTCTGAGGGGACTCGATAGGGTAGATGCTGAGAGGATGGTACCCCTCATGGGGGAATCTAAAACTAGGGGGCATAGTCTCAAAATAAGGGGTCGCCCGTTTAAGATGGAAATGACGAGGAATTTCTTCTCCCAGAGGGTCATGAATCTTTGGAATTCTTTACCCCAAAAAGCTGTGGAGGCTGAGTCATTGAATACATTCAAGGCTGAGTTAGACAAATTTTTGATCAGCAAGGGAGTCAAAGGATATGGGGAAAAGGCGGTAAAGTGAAGTTGAGGTAAAAATCAGATCAGCCATGATCTCGTTAAATAGTGGAGCAGGCTCGAGGGGCCGAATGGCCTACTCCTGCTCCTATCTCTTATGGTCTTATGGTCTTATATTATTTACAAAATTATTTAATGGGTTAACATGTTTCATATTAATTAAAATAACCAGAATGTGTTGACATGTTATCATCACATTAGCAAGACATTACTACGACTATAAAAGTTGCAACATACAGAAGTTTAAAAAAAAACTTGAAAGATGTGAGCTTGAGGCACTCAAGGAATGACAAGAGATCAATGTTGCTCCCAATAGGAATAGGTAATATCGCTTCTATTGCATCTGTTGCCTTAGCTGGTAAGATTGTTAACAATCTGACTTGTTAACTGTGCTTTGTCTTGTACTAAATAAAACTCTTTAATTACCACAACCATTTTGGTATAGTCTCCCTGTGAATGTCTTAAAAACTGGTGAGCCAGTCAGGAGGAGACTGGGTGATAGTTTAGAGGTAATAAAAACAGTACATGTACAATGCAGGTCACAGGAAAGACGGACTGATCAATTCGACTGACCGGGGCAGGAGAACTGTATTAAAGAAATACAAGGGAGATGGCATAAGGTCCTCCAATGGAGTAAAGTGACCATGAAGGCTACTGAAGCCTTTGAGGAAAAGCTATCAGGGATAGCAGAAAAAGAGGGTGTAGTTCCCGTAACGACCAGGTGTATAAAAAGACAAGAAAACATATAGATAAAGAAATAGTAGATGGGAAACTAAAAGTTAAACCAGCCAGGTGACTGTTGATGTAAGCCACATATTTCTGTGCAGAAAGAACATAAGAACATAAGAAATAGGAGCAGGAGTAGGCCATCTGGCCCCTCGAGCCTGCTCCGTCATTCAACAAGATCATGGCATATTCTGCCTCAACGCCATTTTGCTGGACCATCCCCATATCCCTTGATGCCTTTAATATCTAGAAATCTATCGATCTCTGTTTTGAATGTACTCAATGACTGAGCCTCCACAGCCCTCTGGGGTAGAGAATTCCAAAGATTCACCACCCTCTGAGTGAAGAAATTTCTCCTCATCTCAGTCTTAAATGGCCTACCCTTTATTCTGAGACTGTGACCCCTGGTTCTAGATTCCCCAGCCCTGTAAGAATTGTATATGTTTCAATGAGATCGCCTCTCATTCTTCTAAACTCTAAAGAATACAGGCCTTGTCTACTCAATCTCTCTTCATACGACAATCCCGCCATCCCAGGAATCAGTCTGGTGAACCTTCGTTGCACTCCCTTTATGGCAAGTGTATCCTTTCTTATGTAAGGAGACCAAAATTGTACACAGTACTCCAGGTGCGGTCTCACCAAGGCCCTATATAATTGCAATAAGACATCTTTACTCCTGTACTCAAATTGGCTTGTAATAAAGGCCAACATACCATTTGCCTTCCTAATTGCTTGCTGCACCTGCATGTTAGCTTTCAGTGACTCATGTACAAGGACACCCAGGTCCCTTTGAACATCAACATTTCCCAATCTCTTACCATTTAAAAAATACTCTGCATTTCTGTTTTTCCACATTATAATCCATCTGCCATGTTCTTGCCCACTCACTTAGCCTTTCTATATCCCCTTGAAGCCTCTTTGCATCCTCCTCACAACTCACATTCCCACCTAGTTTTGTGTCATCAGCAAACTTGAAAATATTACATTTGATCCCCTCATCCAAATCACTGATATAGTTTGTGAATGGCTGGTGCCCGAGCACCGATCCCTGCGGTACCCCACTAGTCACAGTCTGCCAACCTGAAAAAGACCCATTTATTCCTACTCTCTGTTTTCTGTCTATTAACCAATTCTCAATCCATGCCAATATATTACCCCCACTTCCAAGTGTTCTAACTTTGTTCACCAACCTCCTGTGTGGGACCTTATCGAAAACTTTCTGAAAATCCAAATACCCCACATCCACTGATTCCCCCTTATCTATTCTACTAGTTACATCCTCAAAGAATTCCAATAGGTTTGTCAAACATGATTTCCCTTTCATAAATCCATGTTGACTCTGCTAAATCCTATTATTAATTTCTAAGTGTCTATTTTCACATCCTTTGGAATAGATTTTAGCACTTTCCCTACTACTGATGTCTGTAGTTCCCTGTTTTATCTCTCCTCCTTTCTTAAATAATGGGGTTACATTTGCCACCCTCCAATCTGCAGGAACCATTCCAGAATCTATAGAATTTTAGATGATGACAACCAATGTGTCCATTATCTCGATAGCCACCTCTTTCAAAACCCTGGGATGTAGATCATCAGGTCCTTGGGATTTATCGATTTTCAGTCCCATTCATTTCTCTAGTACTATTTTTTTACTAATACTAATTTCCTTCAGTTCCTTATTCTTGCCAGACCCTTGGTTCTCTAATATTTCTGGGAGGTTTTTTGTGCCTTCTTCTGTGAAGACAGACACAAAGTATTTGTTTAATTTCTTAGTCCCCATTAAAAATTCTTCCTTCTCTGTCTGTAAGGGACCCACATTTGCCTTCGCCAGTCTTTTCCTTTTTACATACCTATAGAAGCTTTTACAGTCCGTTTTAATGTTTCTCGCTAGTTTACTCTCATATTCTATTTTCCCTTTCTTTATCAACTTCTTGGTCCTCCTTTGCTGAAATCTAAAATGCTCCCATTCCTCAAGCTTACTGCTTTTTCTGGCAACTTTATATGACTCTTTCTTTGATTTATTACTATCTTGTTCGCCACAGTTGGACCACTTTTCCTGTTGGGTTTTTGTGCCTTAAAATAATATGTATTTGTTGTAAATTATGTATTAATTCTTTAAATGCTAGCCTTTGCCTGTCTACCGTCATACCTTTTAATGTAGTTCCCCAATCAACCACAGCCAATTTGTGCTTCATACCTTCATAGTTTCCTTTGTTTAGATTTAAGACCCTAGTTCTGGATTGAACTACATCACTTTCAAACTTAATGAAGAATTCTATCATATTATAGTCATTCTTCCCCAAGGGCTCCTTTAAAACAAGATTATTAATGAACCCTTTCTCATTGCACAATACTAGATCTAAAATAGCCTGTTCATTACTTGGCTCCTCAACATATTGATCTAGAAAACCATCTTGTATACATTCCAGGAATTCGACCTCCACAGTATTAGTGCTAATTTGGTTTGTACATTCTATATGCAGATTACCCTAGTTACATGCACTTCTAATTTCCTGCTTTATGCCATGCCCTACATTACCACTACTGTTTGGTGGCCTATAAACAACTCCCACCATTGTTTTCTGCCCCTTGCTGTTTCTTAACTGCACCCAAACTGATTCTACATCTTGATCATCTGAGCCAAGATCCTTTCTCACCATTGTACTGATCTCATCCTTTATTAACAGTGCTACCCCACCTCCTTTTCCTTTTTGCCTGTCCTTCCTAAAAGTTGAATATCCTTGAATATTTAGTTCCCAACCTTGGTCACTGTTGTGGGAAAATCACCACTCGAAGTCAGACTTAAAGATTCAACATGCAGTTTATTGGACAAAGTACTTTGGGAGAAGAACTGGACGCTCCGCAGTGCACGCAGCCACCTTCTCAACTTCAAAATGGTTGTCACGCTTTTTTATACCTTTCAAATACAGACTTTCAGCAGCTATTACATCATTAGTCTTGATTAGTTTACACATTAGCCAATTAGGCCTCCACAGCAACGAAGGACCTCCAATCACATTAAAACAACTGTTATCACCTTAAGACAGTATGGTCTTTGTCTATTCAGTCTGGTTTTGTAGTTTTATCAGCTCGTTGTGAAATGTCTTTTGTATTCCCAGACTGTAAGTCAGTTTTCTGAATACACAAACTCAGCATTTTTAAATGTCTTTTCCCACAGTCGCAGAATCCATTTTGTTTAGTAGAGTCCATTTTGTTAGTAGTCATATGTTATGTTTAAGCTTTTAATTAGGGTTAGTCTGGTCTGCGCAAAGCGCATTTCAGTGTGGTCTTGGGGCAGTGACCGCAGCCATGCACACAATAGTCACTTCATCTTTGCCTTTAACCCAACAGCTTAAATTTTACCCTAACAGACCCCCCTTTTGGTCATGATTATGGCTTAATAATCATTTAGACCAATACCGATAAAGTCTATGCAACATTGGTCCGGCACTTAATACACAGCCTTTCGGGTATTTATCTTCCGTGATGTTCTGTGCGTATGCCTAACCCGTAACTCTCAGGTTACATGTTACAAATACTGTTCCTCCGCTTTGTTATCGTCCTTCCTGGCATCCTCGGGTGTCCTCAGATGTTCTTGGTCAGTGACCACGCTGGCTCCTGGCATAATCCGAGTCATCATAACTTTACAGCAGACATTAAAACATCCAACAACCAAACAACAAGCAATTATTATTACGACGAGAACAATTAGTCCATGCAGTAAATAAGACACCCAGGATCCTCCCAATAACCACTTAAGCCAACCATTTCCTTTTCTCGGGCCTTGTCTGAATTCATTGAGTTGTTCTTTTATGTCGTTAACGGCTTGGGTGATATTGTAGGATTCATCTGTGACATGTGTTATACAGATGTCTCCTATTATAGTGCATACTGCCCCCTGCTGGGCTAATATATAGTCTACGGCATAACGGGTTTGCTGCAAGTACAAACTTAATTCAGCTAGTTCTTTATTAACGGCACTCAGTCCTTTCGCTGTGCTATTTCCCAAAATGGTTAGTCCACAGATTAAATAGTTTCTGTTCTTTGCGCCGATTACTCCTGTTGATCCTCCCAGAGACAGGGATCCCAAGAACCCGTAGCCGATCGAAGGTCCCAGTGTGACTGGGCCCCTCCAGTCGGCACAAAACTCCCGGCTGATGACCCGTGTTACAATCTTTCTCCGGACATGGCCCCTCTGAGGGCATGGGACCGTGAGTGGTCCTATAGCCCCTACTGCAAAGAGGATCGGGAGGGTTGGCGTTGCCGTCGTGAAGGTGCCGTTTAGGAGGAACACAAATCCCTTCCTAGCTCGGTAACATTTAACATCCAGAGTGCCGGTTCGTACAAACTGCATATATCGCCAGTTGCTTGGATCACTTGACTTTCCACCCGCCTTTATCAATTGGTAAGTATCAAACGGGTATGTCCAGGTGGCTGAGCTAACATGCGTCCCATTACACTGACCACAAATAAATTGTCTCCCTGCGGTCACGTTCAGGCATCTTTGCTCGTTACAGGTACAAGCAAAGTGATCTCCGTTTACTTGACAGTGCTGACGGGCACATTGCGTCTGCACACAGGAAGCACTCTCGGGGACCAAGGCGTATGCACATCCCCATCCCTGTCCCGAAAAGCAGAGTGGGTAACTTGTGTTGTCTGAGCATACCCTCCCTTATTCCTCTCGTATATATGCCTGTGCGTCCCTTACAGGGTGCATCTGAAGTGTCTGTCGTATATAAGTCCTGGGGGGTCCACCCAGGGGTGGCCACAAACAGGGCCTCAACAGATTGGGCTCATGGATAACACACGGTTCGATTTCCATGTAAATGTACATGGGTCTTGAAAAATAAGTTATCTTTCAATCCTGTTAATTTTACAACTGCGAGCACATAGAGTGACATAATTATACACATATATTTCGACATGTTAGTTAGGTTTTGCTTATTACTCTATATTAACAACTTCCCAAAGGCTATATCGCCAACCCGAACGCTTCAATTAGTCTTGCTTGTAGTTCATCTGTTGTAAAATAAAATGAACATTTGTTCAATGTTTATTCATTGGGTTCTTTGTATAACTTTAATTGAGTCCAATGTTTCCATATTCCCTTCCCTCTTATGTCCAGACAGGCGCAAGTGTCCCCACTAATTATAACCTCGTATGGGCTGTTCCATTTTGGGGCAAACCCCGGTTTTTCAGGTAATGTTTTTACCATGACGCGACGTCCCGCCGTTGGGACATCAGGGAGCGTTTCAAGTTCACTCTGTGCGTCTCTCTCTTCCTGATTGTCTCTTACTGATGCGCGCATTCCCTTTAGCTGGGCACTTAATTGCAAAACATAACGTTTAATTTTGTCTTTTAGTGGGCCTACATCGGCCCCACCTGTTATGATGCTTTCCGGTAATTGCATTGCTCTGCCTGTCAGCAGCTCATAAGGGGTTAATCCGGTTGTCCGGTTTGTTGTGGCTCTCAATCTCATTAATATAACAGGTAATACTTCTGTCCACGTTTTTCCTGACGTTTGCATAGCCTTGGCCAGGGCATTTTTAAGGGTTCGGTTCATGCGTTCTACCATTCCGGAACTCTGCGGATGGTAAGGGATGTGGAATTTTTGTTTTATCCCCATCAACTGGCACACTGTTTTTATCACCTTACCGGTGAAGTGTGTCCCCTGATCCGAATCAATTTGTATGGGTACTCCCCATCTAGGGATTACTTCCTCCGCTAATATTCTAGCCACTGTAGTAGCAGTACAATTTCTGGTAGGGAACGCTTCTACCCACCTGGCAAATTGGTCTATGATAACCAAACAATAGGTTTTACCGTGGGATTGTGGTAGTGGCCCTGTGAAATCTATTTGTAGATGTTCCCAGGGTCCCTTTGGTCGGGGTTGGTGTCCCATCTTAATTTTTATGGGCCGACCAGGGTTGTGTTGCGCGCATGTCACACAGCGGTGACAATGTCGGGCTATGTCTCTCCCCATTCCTTTCCACCACCATTCCTTCCCAATACTAGTTGCCATAGTCCCCCTTCCCGCATGTGAGAGTCCATGGTGTAATTCTAAGAGGGAGTTTTGTATACATTCTGGCGCAATTATCTTGTCATTACGTCTCCAAACGTTATCAGTCCCTCTGCTTGCTCCCTGTGTCTTCCACCTACCCTTTTCCTCTTCTGAGGTATCCTCATGTAAATCTTGAATATTTATTTTGTCTTCTGTCTGGCCTGTTGCTGCCACTGGCAGCTCGCCAACTGTCTCTTGTTCTAACGCTAGCTGCGCTGCTCTGTCTGCGGTTTGATTCCTTTTGTATTTTAGCCAGTCGGGGCTCTCCTTTCCTGGCTCTTTCTGGTGTGCCTTAACTTTTATTACTGCCGCTTCCCGAGGTTTTTCACTGGCCTTCAGCAATGCTTCAATTCTTTGTTGGTGTTTAATAGGGGTTCCCCCCGTGGTTAGGAACCCCCTTCTACCCCATGCCGCCATATAATCATGTACTACTCCGAATGCGTACCTGCTGTCGGTATATATATTTACCGCCTTCCCCTCGGACAATTCCAGTGCCTCTGTGAGTGCCACTAGTTCCGCCACCTGCGCAGATAAGGCCTCATCAATTCTTCCCGCCTTTACTGTTTCCAATCGATCATTTACTACTGCCCACCCTGTCCGGGGTGATCCTTGCACGTATTTACGTGAGCCATCTACAAAAAAGGTTTCTTCAGCCATTGCTAAAGGTACATCTTTTATCTCACTCTCCTCTGTATTCATATCTACATCTCCACAGTTATGTGGTTTGCCTGTTTCCAAAATTCCTTCTGCTGGGTTATCTCCTGTATCTCGTACTATTATAACTGATTTATTGGGAGGTAGGAGAACGGCTTCCCACTTGGCCCTTCTCATATTCGAAACAGACCTTAATTTCCCTGTATTTAGCATTTCCACCAAAGTATGTTTGGTGTGGAGGATTATATTTCCTGTCATTACTATCGGTTCGCTAACCCTTACTGCCCATGCGGCGCAATCTAATGCAGCTATACACCTTGGCAGTCCGGTTACTACCGGCCCTTCTGCTGTTGAATAATAACCTATGGGTCTCCGTTTATCGCCGTGATCTTGCGTTACTACTGCGGAGTAGAACCCCCCCTCATTGTTACAGTGTATGTGGAAATCTTTGTTGGAATCTGGTAGTCCCAGTCCGGGGGCTGCTATCAGTTCTGTCTTCAATTTATTATAAGCATCGTCTTGTTCAGGTCCCCATTCTATAGAGTTTAGAGCTGGCTTTCCACCTTTAACTAACCGTCGTATAGGCTCTGCCAATTTTGCGAATTCTGGGATAAAACTTCGGCTATAATTGAACAGCCCTAGTACCTTCCTGACTCCTCTTACAGTGACTGGCCGCGGCATTTGTTGCACTGCTTTCTTTCGGTCTGTGGGCATTTCTTTAATGCCCTGTGAGATTGAATGTCCGAGGTACAGGACTTGTGCTTTCCCGATTTGTGCCTTTTTGGGATTTACCTTCAATCCTGCGGCTCTTAGTTGATACAACACTAGATATAACGCTTCCTGATGTCCCGGTTTAGATTCTGAGGCTATTAATATATCATCTACATATTGTAGAATTGTGCTACCCATTTTTAGTTCTACCCTTTTCAAAATGTCACTCATTACTCAATGGAAGATAGCGGGGCTATTGTGGAATCCCTGTGGTTGGCGAGTCCATGTATATTGTTTGTCTCCCACTGTAAATGCGAATTTTTCCTGGGAGTCGGGATCCAGGGGTAAGGACCAGAATCCATTGGCTATGTCTAATACGGTGAAGATTTTATGCTTCGGCGACAGCCCATTGAGGATTGTCGAGGGGCTTGCTACGATGGGGTGCAATTTGGGCGTAACTTTATTAAGAGCAGTGTAATCTATTGTAAGTCTATAACTTCCGTCGGGTTTGCTCACTGGCCAGGTAGGGGAGTTAGTGGTACTTGTAGTTTCCCTTAGGATTCCTTTTTTAACTAACCCCTTTACTATTTCTACTACCGCTGCTTTTGCTTCCGGTTTTATTGGGTATTGTCGGTGGGGCTTATGTTCCGGTCCAGGCACCTGTATTGGGTCAGTTTTGGTTAGTCCGGTGTCTAATTTCGTTTCGGCCCATACTCCAGGGACGGAGGTACAGATGGCTCCGAATCCTTTTGTTTCTAGTCGCCAATCCCTGGAGGTGGCCATGGCCACCTTAATGGTCTCGAGGTGACTCGTGAGTCTCCCCATTCTTGTTTTCCGGCCATCCTGTTTCGGCCAGGTTAGTTCTCCCTTCCCGCAGTCAATCAAAATTTCGTACTCTTTCATTAAATCGTTCCCCATTATTGTACCCTCGTTGTTTTTACATACGTAGAATTTCATAGGTATATACAAGTTATTTATTTCTACTAACGTAGTCTCACTCAGGTAAGCGGGTGTTTTGTTCCCCCCTATGCCTGTTAAATAAATCATCGTACTTGTAATGGGTAAGGGAAGGTCGGTGACGGATATGGATGCCCCTGTGTCTACCAGCATCTCACATTGCCTGCCCCCTACCACTGCAGACACATAAATCCTTCCCTCTTTCTTACACTTATTGATGGGGGCTGCCAACCGTCAGTCTTGCTGACCTCGGAGGTTCCATGGTCCCTCCGGTTCTATCATGGACACGGGTCGGGGTGGGGGTTTCCCATATTTGCTCCAACATATATCTTCTACGTGTCCATATTTATTACAATAAGTACAAAGTTTCCTGAAGTTGTTTGCCTTCGTGTGGAACCGGCACTCCCTTGCAAGGTGCCCTTGTCGGCCACAATTGTAACAGGTCGGGCCAGACCTGGTTCCGCTCGCGCTCCTGTATGCAGCTACCCTTTCCTGCTTTATCTTAGTGTGAGATTTCTCCTCTCCACCCCCTTGTACACCGCTAGCCCATTCTACCAGTTCATCATAATCTTGGGACAGGATCACTCCCATTTTTAAGATTGCTTGGTGAGCGCTCAAGAGCCCATCCTTGAAAGCCTGGATGAAGGCTCGATCCCCACGGCCCGGGTTTTCTTGCCCTGAACATTCCTGGTATATTTGGAACAATCGTTCCCCATATTCAGAGGCCCCTTCCGCCCTCTGCTGTTTAGTTGTTGTAATTTTACTCCAATTGGTAGGGGCATTCCCCAGAACTCTCTGTACTTCTGTTTTAAACAAGATAAAAGGTGCCTGCTGGGCATCCAATTCTGCCGTTAGGGCTACCGCATGTGTCCAACGCCCCCCATTATAGTCTACCGCGGCGAGGGCGGCGGGCCCCCCGGCCACCTGTCTCCATTTGTCCGCTGGACATGCGGCTCTAACTAATTGGTGTATATCTCTTAAGTGCAATTGATGTCCTACCCAGGCTGTATCCAGTTCCGTCCAAAATGTTGTATTTGTGCTCCTGGGTTGTAGTTTACCCAGGGAGGCCATTATTTGTTGCCTTTCTCCCGGGGTGAATGGTTTATACTGTGCCGTTGGCCGCGCGTTGGTCCCCCCCGTGTTATTGGCGCTAAGTTATGTTCGGGCATAATTTCTTCTTCTAGAGGGGCGGTAGCTTCCTCATAAGGGGGAAGAGGGAAATTTTTTCCCTCACATTGAGTCCCTACTTGATTACCTTTTTCTAATTCCCTTATCCTAGTTTCTAATTCTCTTATTTTATCCTTATCTTCGCTCCACTTTCTAGTGGAGGTACCTACTTGTCCTATTAGTCCAGCTAGTTGGTGGACTAGTAATACCCCTGCTTTTTCCGTTCTGTCCTTCTTTTCCCCATCTATCCACTTTCTCTGTTGTTCTAAGGTCTGAGAAACATCCCAGCCATCCTTTTGCATCTGCTTAATCAACGAATATCTGTCTGTCATATATTTATCAATAAGGGAACCCGCAGGTCCCCATCTAGTTTGTTCACTTGTCATCCCTACTTGCTGTGCCTTCTTTTCTTTCTATCTTTCGAGTCCCGGTCTCTTATTACCGGACTTTCCTTTCTCTCAAACTTTCAGGTTTTCCTTCTTTTCAACTTTCTCTTCCAGTCTCTCATCACCGGACTCTGCCGGTCCTTAATCACCGAACTCTGTCGGTATTGCCGGACTGTGCCGGCCTGTAATCACCGGACTCTGCCGGTCCTTAATCACCGAACTCTGCCGGTAGCGCTGGAATTTCTTTCTCTCAAACTTTCGAGTCCCGGTCTCTAATCACCGGACTCTGCCGGTCCTTAATCACCGAACTCTGCCGGTAGCGCCGGACTCTGCCGGCCTTAATCACCGGACTCTGCCGGTCTTTATCACCGGTCTCTGCCGGTCACCGTTTTTTCCTTTCTCTCAGACTTTCTGAAACGCTCTAACTCCCAGCCCAAAGTCCACTCCAGATTTTATTTTTAACTTTTAACTCCGGACTATCAATTCGGCTTATACTCACGGCCACAATTACCGTTTTGATAACGTGTTTCCTCCACTGGAGTTCGGCTCTAGGTTAAGGTGATCAGCTTCTTAACACTCTTTTTAAAAATACTTCAGACAGTACACATCGTAAATTAACTTATGCTCTAATCTCTGCGTTTGTTCGCCACTACAGAGTTTGATACCGGATGGCCCTGATTACTTGTGCTTCACAATCGCAAGTGCCCTCGGTGTCTGCGCCCACTTCATGGTCCTGACCTTCGCGTGGGGGATCTCCCCTCTTAACAACCAGTCTAAGGCTGGGCGTTGGCCGGAGGCACTCCCTTGTCCTTAGTCGATCAGCACAAGCAACCAGTTCCTGTTTACACCCAACAGTCCCATAAATTCTCCTAACTTACCCCCGTTTTTAACTGCAGTGTTGGCTCAGTCTGACTCCCACAGTTCAATAATCTCTACTCCAGTTCGCCGATCGAGGCCAACCAATCAACTCACCAGCAGTGAGATCCTGCCGACTACGCCAATTTGTTGTGGGAAAATCACCACTCGGAGTCAGACTTAAAGATTCAACATGCAGTTTATTGGACAAAGTACTTTGGGAGAAGAACTGGACACTCCGCAGTGCACGCAGCCACCTTCTCAACTTCAAAATGGTTGTCACGCTTTTTTATACCGTTCAAATACAGACTTTCAGCAGCTATTACATTATTAGTCTTGATTAGTTTACACATTAGCCAATTAGGCCTCCACAGCAACAAAGGACCTCCAATCACATTAAAACAACTGTTATCACCTTAAGACAGTATGGTCTTTGTCTATTCAGTCTGGTTCTGTAGTTTTTATCAGCTCGTTGTGAAATGTCTTTTGTATTCCCAGACTGTAAGTCAGTTATCTGAACATACAAACTCAGCATTTTTAAATGTCTTTTCCCACAGTCGCAGAATCCATTTTGTTTAGTAGAGTCCATTTTGTTAGTAGTCATATGTTATGTTTAAGCTTTAATTAGGGTTAGTCTGGTCTGCGCAAAGCGCATTTCAGTGTGGTCTTGGGGCAGTGACCGCAGCCATGCACACAATAGTCACTTCATCTTTGCCTTTAACCCAACAGCTTAAATTTTACCCTAACAGTCACCCTGCAGTCACGTCTCTGTAATGGCAATTAGATCACACCCATTTACTTCTATTTGTGCCGTCAATTCATCTACCTTGTTGCGAATGCTGCATGCATTCAGATAAAGTGCCTTTAAGATCAGAAGAACAGATAGAGAAATAAAAAGGACAGCTGACAAAAAAGGAAAAACAGTTGTGCCAGGCTAGAGAAGAAACCAAAGAGTGGGAAATCAGAGTGATGTGTTGCAAACCAAAGAAATGGAGTTACAGTGCCAGCTAGGAATGACCCCAGCGCTCAGTATACCAGAAAATAAGGAACTGAGAGAAGAACTAGCCAGTAAACAGCAAAGTTTGAAAGATAAGTGAGAGTTGCTCTACCGAAGCCACCCTCAAATGCAGAAAACCATAAAGTCTGTAAAAGGGAACTAGATAAGGAAAAATTGAGGATTAACTAGGCGCAACAGGTAGTAGAAAGTTTGATGACCTGGCTAGGGGAGGATAGCAATGACATAGATTTGGATTCCCTGGAGTATGAGGTGGCTCATTATCATGGTGATGATGAGTCATCCTTAAATCAAGCATCGGACAGCCCCTACTCTGTCAAACCATCGCCACCCCCAATAGAGAATGGCCGACCTGTGGCAGTAGTAACCCACATGGACAATTATAACACCATGATTCCTCCGGCTAGAACAGGATATTCAGAACAAACCAGACTCCTCAATGGTAATGAGACCAGGGCACCAACAGGGGAATTGGGAGCCATTGATATGGCTTCCGAACCCGAGGATGCTATGCGGAGGATGTTAAATTTTACGGCTCAGCATCCCAAATTAGACGATCTAGACCATTGTCAGGCGTTGTTGGCAGCCTGTACGCTGCCTGTGAAATATGTCATACAGGCCAACTTGCATGGGGCAACACCGCCCACTACTGGTCAAGCCGGGCAATGCACCACACTGACAATGTTAGGAATGGATCCCAGCAGATTGCACAGACATACAGACTAAATGCAACAGGGCTTATTGGAACACCCACATGCAACCTGACTGTTTAACGTGTACAATTTGGGAATGGAATGGAATAATGCGGCAAACCAGGCGTCTGCAGCACTGGTAGCAGTAGGTGGGGGTCCTGCACCTTAGGTGGTGCAACCCACCACCAATGATCTACTCTTTAAACCCATGTTTTTGAGTCAGTTGAGTGTGTGTCTGTGGATGGCAGGTGGACTTTCAGTCCACAAAGGTCAACTGTGGCAGACGGTTATCAAAACCGTCGTAGGCGCACGGAATTGACCACCCCGGAAAGAGAACTAGTGCAGGAAAAGGGCAGAGGTGTAGCAGCAGTAGAGCGACCATGGCCAATTCAGGATAAGGGTAGAGGGAAGGGAGATTCAGCCGGGCAGAGATCAGGGAATTGTTATAATTATCGGAAACTGGGCCACGTGACACGAGAATGCCGGAAAGGGAGACCAGTGGGCCCATCCTCTGGACAAGTTCCCCAGGGCAGCTGAGGACAAGGAAATAATGGGATCCGCTGGTTGAGACAGTAAATTGAACGATTGGAGGCTCAGCTAAACGTGCAAAGAGGAATTGGAGCAGTTACAGCCATAACCCGGGACGATTTGCCAATTTCTCTGCCATCCAACAAAACTTTTAAAGGATCAACAACTCCTGGTTCAGCCCGGGATGCATGGCCTCTCCGAAGCTGGTAGTGAGGTTCTGGCATGATGAGGGTGGGTGATTGGTAGTCTCTGTCAGCATTAATGGAGGCTGCCGACAGACTAGGGCTGATTTTCAGATGACGGATCGGGTGCGTTGGGGGTGGGGTGGGGTGGGGTGGCTCCGAAAATCGCTAAAATCAAGAACGGGTTCAGAGCCTGGCTCCAACCCGCTGACTTCTGGGTTCCCCAGTGACGTGTCCGAATGTAGGAATCCCACCGGCAATTAAAGCCAACGGGATGATCATTTGCATAGTTTGTCAGATAGTTGAAGTACTTGAATTACTTGATTGACTAGACATTTTGGCAGGAGTGCAATTTTGAAGGGTCCTCAGCGTGTTTCCCGTGCTGTGGGAAACATTCCCTGTTGGAGCAGACATGTTTCAGCCAGTAGCCAGCGGGAGATGCAAATGACATCGCCAGGGTCTCTCAGTCGTCGTCACACAAGTGCATAAGGCGGGTCACCAATGGTTTGTTTCGCAGGGCCTCACACTACATCAACTTCCCCATGGACGACCTCATCCAGATGGAGAGGGCAGTGGGATTCCACGCTGTGGCTGGCTTCCCATGGGTGCAGGGTGTAATCGATTGCACCCATGTAGCAATATGAGCACCTCTACACGAGCCAGGGCTGTTCATCAACAGGAAGGGTTATCAGTCCATCAACACTCAGCTCATTTGTGACCACAGCAAGAGATTCCTTCACGTGTGCGCCAGATACCCTGGCAGCTGCAACGATTCCTTCATCCTCCAGGAGTCTAATATCCCGCCCCTCTTCCATGCGCCGAACACCCGTAAGGGCTGGCTCCTCGGGGACAAGGGATACCCCCTGTACACATGGCTCATGACACCTCTGAGGAACCCCACCACTGAGCAACAGCGTTGATATAATGACAGCCACATCGCCACCAGGTCTACAATTGAGCATGCTATAGGGCTGCTCAAGATGCGCTTCAGGTGCCTTGATCGCTCTGGGGGAGCGCTTCAATACGCAGCAGACAGAGTTGGACGCATTGTGGTCGTGTGTTGTGCCCTGCACAACATGGCACAACAGAGAGGGGTGCCGCTGGAGGAGGCCCCATCCACATCTGCCACCCACATTGAGGAGGAGGAGAAGGAGGAGGAGGAGCAGAAACAACCCATGGGCAGAACAGCAGCTCACCTGGCTGCTCATGTGGCCAGGGAGACACTGATATATAAACGGTTCTCCTAACATCAGACAGTGTGAAGAGTCCAGTCCTCACACTATCTGGATAGAGCAGCATTCACACCAGGCCCCCCCCACCAATGCACTACACATACACCCACTGTAGAGTGACCCAATGGGTGGCATCAAGTGTGGGCGTTCATGGTGAACCTCATGAAAGGGCCTTATTACAGAAGCCAGTCAAGAATGGGCAAGACGTGGCAGTCGTGGTGACAATAATAATATTTAATGTGAGTTTAACAAAAAGCAAACATAAATAAAAAACATGACCAGCCGTCAAGCATCCTTGTGCATCCCTTTCGTGCTTACAAATTCTTCGCCTTTCACATCCGACTACTTCTACGTAGTGCATCCCCTGTAGCTGCAGCAGAGGTAGTGGCAGGTTGCTCTTGTTCATGCCCTGACCGAATAGATGCTTTGGGCCTACACCCTCTGGGTTTCGGTGCCCGTGAGGGCCCCTCCAAAGACTGCTCCACCTGCACCTGTGCGGGGGCAAACTTGGCCACCTGGAGAGGAGGCAGCATTGCGGGTACTGGTTGAGAGGGGGGCAACGGATGAGACGTGGGGGTGCTTTGAGTGGCGTCCCCACTTCCATGTCCCCTTTTACCATCATCCCTCCCCTGGGCCAGGCCCACACCACTCCTACTAACCTGCTGGACGACAGTTTGGAGGACATGTGTGAAGCTTTATAAGGCCAGTGCTAGTCTATCTGCCTGCCTGTTTATGGCGGCAGAATGTTGTTCACCCTGAGTCCGAACGGCTGTTGCCAGGGCCTGAATGGACTCATTTGTGAGCCCTGCTTGAAGCTCCATGGAGGCTAGCCTTCTCTCCATCGCAGACGTTCCTGCACTTACTCGCAACACTATATCAAAGATGTCCTCAAGTCCCTGTGACAGTATCTCAGAGATCCTCTCCTGTACCTGTGCCACCATTCCACTCATGCAGGAGTTGGACTCCTCCATCTTCTGTGCGATTGTGGAGAGTGCGCGTGGCACCTGATCCAGCACCTTACTAAGGTGCTGCTGTCCCTCGATCATTTTCCTTTTAAAGGATGGCCCCCAGGGTTCAGCATCTGTGTCCAGCTAAGCAGAGCCTGGAGACGAGTGCTCCCACAGAGGCGGACTCTCCATAGCTGTCCCTACCACCAGTGTCTGCGCGTGCTCACATGTGTGTGGTAACTCACCATGTGTGACCCCAACTAACTGCGGACTGGGACCCACCGAGGTGTGTGTATCTGCGCTGGTGGATGGCTCGCTCAGATGTGAAAGTGCACCCTCAGAGGCCGGCAGGTCCTCTGAGGAATCACCCTCTGCCATCACAGCAGTCGCTGAAGGCCCTGTAAGAGAACAGAAGGCAATATTAAGCATGATCACAGATGCGTCATGTTGCGATGAGCATACTGAGGTGCTGAAGATGGCAAGGACATTAACATCAATTCATATTGCGTGTGCTGAATGTTAAAGTTCTGTCACTAGACATTTGTCGGGTGCCAGTCTCGGCGCTCCCGACGGACAGGCACTCGAGGGTGCTGCTCTGCTCCAGCGCCTCCTACTCCATGTCTGTGAGGATGACTATTTGTTACGGACCCCCTCCGGCCCGCGCCCTCTCCCGTGCATTCTGGCCTGTCTTCTCCTATAAGGGGAGAAAGTACAGACGAGTGAGTGAGTGATGGTGATGTGGCCACCTGATGAATGCATTGGTTTGTGTTCGGCTGACCGTGAAAGAGATACATCAGAGGGTGAGTATGAGACAGGGCCGTGACATTGTATGAGGATTGGATTGAGTGGTCGTGGTGAGGTGACTAATTGGGGGGTGAGGAAGTGCTGAGACAGTACAGGTAAGTGGAGGATGAGATTTGAAGGGTGTGAGGAGTGATGTGTTAGAGTAGTGTTGGGGGGTGGGGGCGGTGATGTGGAAGACAGAATGTAGGAGAATGAGTAAGTGTACTCACTTTGTCTGACCTAATTAGGTCATTGAAGTGCTTCCTGCACTGGATTCAGGAGCGGGCGATGTTGCTGCTGCTGGTGACCTCCTCTGCCACCTCGAGCCAAGCCTCCTTAATAGCAGAGGCAGGGCACTTCCTCCCGTCCGCCAGGTAGAACACATCCTTCCTCCTCCTCACCCCATCCAGTAGCACCTGGAGTGAGGCGTCACTAAATCTAGGAGCAGCCTTTCCCCTGTGCTGCTCCATTGTGCTGTTTGAGTTTTTGGTCCAGGATCAGTCATTGGAGGACTGCCCCTTTAAATAGGGCTCCTCCAGCTGACAGCCTGTGATGCGGGTGCGCAGTCCGCCCGCTACGCAGCTTTCGGACAGCAAACGCAAAAGCCACGTTAAGTGGCTCCAATTTACCCGTAATCACGTGGGGAACAGAAAGATTTCATTGGGCGGGTTACCCACGCGCCCAAACGCCCCCCCCTGCTGCCATCCCGCCTCCTCGCTAATATTGGGGCCACTATGTCTGTACTATATGATCTATGACTATGCCTATATGGTCAGCCACCATCATACATAGTTCATAACCTCGAACTCATAGCTTGTGTACAGGGGTGCTTGCTCCTTTAACTAGCTTTACCAGACAGCCTACACCGTCTTACTTGTTATGTAAGTTTAGGTCAAGCTATCAAATTTTGAGTTAAGGATCCTGACTTGATGGATATGCTCAGGCCAACATCACAAACCGTTTTGAGATCCATTTTGGAGTTGTCGGCTGCCAAAGATTGTTTATCTCACAGTTTGCGGAACTTGCCAAACCACTGTATGATCTCTTAAAGGCACAGGTGTCCGACAATCGGATGAAGGATAAATGGAAGGAAGAACACACCAAGGCGGTGCAAGAGCTCAAGTGCGGGATCATGCAAGCTGCCAGAACCCTCACAGCTTTTCCACCTCGAGGTTGCGGCCACAGAACAGAGCTTGGCATTTGTCCTGTGCCCAGAATGACACGAGCAGCTCAGACCAATCGCTTTTGCTTCAAGTATTCTCAGTGGCGTAGAGAATACATACAATGCATGTGAGCGAAACTTATTAGCCACATTCTGGGCAATAAAGCACTTCACCTTTATCATTGGGCTTTAGGAGGTGGTCCTCCACTCACCATATACTCCCTTGAATTTGTTAATGCAACCAGGGGATACACTGGTATCGTCAGCAAGACTCAGCCACTGGGCTTTGTTGTTGCAAGGTAGATGTTTGTGCATCACCTTAAAATTGACAACCTTGTTGCCAGCCCAGCTACTGTATTCAGGGGACTTACACACATGTCCACACTCCAATTTCATGCCCCACTAGTTCAATCCAAAGAAATACCCAGAGCTATGAATGTGTATATTGACGGCTCCTCACATCATATTAACACCAACCTTGTATCGGACTCACTGTTTGCCTTCCAGACAGGATCCTCTCCTTTAAATTAACGACTCTCTCAGCTCAATACACAGAATTGGCAGCACTATACACCGTGATAGAAGAAACAAGTAACAACGTTTGTAATGTCTGGTCAGACAGTGTGTATACCGTCAATGTGGAAATGATGCTGCCTTTATATTCTTAAAACAAGTTTTGCTCGACGGATGGTAAACCATTAGTGCATGCCAGCCTAATACAACATTTGTGGTTAGCTCTTGGTAGTCGCATTGCCATTTGCTATGTGGGGAAGGTAAAGGCCCACTCAAAGGATATTCCCCACTCCCAGACAAACTCAACCATTGATAGGCAAGCCAAAGCTGGGGCACAGGATGGTAGCCTCTGGGAACCTCCCGCAAGCACAACTGTGAGTAGCGTGACCACTACTGTCAACCAAATAAACGTAAATGACCTACAGCAATGGGAGCCCTGTGAAATAGTTATGGCATGGCATGAACAAGATTGCCCCCTTCCATCTCCAGTGGGCAGAAGGGACCACTCTGATCCAAACCACCCCACCTATTTTGATGTTTAAAGGTAAGAGAAAACTCCCTGTGGTATCGGTCGCACTGGAATGGGCAAGTGAATGTTTCCACCTATTCCACTCGCATCCTGTAGGGGGACATTACTCTGTCTCCGCTACCATTGTTAAGATTGCCAATGTCGTATGGTGGTCTAACATGGCGCGGGATATTACTCAGTTTCTAACAGAGCTTTTCTGAAAAATAATCCTTCTATGCACACTAATAGAGCTTTTCTGAAATCTGCACCGTCACCAGGCAGTCTCTGGACCCACAATCAGATTGACTTTATTGGTCTCCTCCTTAAATCTGGGTCAGGGTACCAGTACTATTTAGTTATCATCGACAAATTTACAAAATGGAAGGAGACCTTCCCATGTGGAAGTAATACTGCCATTGTCGCAGCATGTATTCTACTATGTGAGGTGATGTCAAGATGGGGAGTACTGATACAGATTGATAGCGATCAAGGGACGCATTTTACAGGACAAATTTTTAAAGATGTCTAAAATCCATGGGCATAACTCAAAAATTACATGATGGCCATCATCCATAATCTTCAGGAGTAGTGTAGAGAGGGAATCAGACTTCGAAAACAATACTAAAAAAGTTTTATTCAGGAAACCTGATCAAATAGGCAACTATGTTACCAATGTGCTTAATGGCAATTAGCACAACACTCACAGCACCACAGAAATTTCTCCTTATTAAGCAATGACAGGATGCTTAATGAGGATCCCAGGATACCTGTCAGTGCCACAAGCATTGATAATTCTCACCATGCAGGGAACAGTAGGAGAAATATGGTTGACAAAAATGATCGAGCATTGTTTTTTATTTGTTCATGGGATGTGGGCATCGCTGGCAAGGCCAACATTTATTGCCCATCCCTAATTGCCCTTGAGCATGAATGAAGCACAAATTAATTTGTAGCAAAAGAATTGTGGAAAAAGGCCATTCAAAAAAACAGATTAAGAAATATTTTGACAAAAATGTCGGACCATTTGAGTATGAAATTGGAGACACGGTAATGGTGCCATAGTATCATTGTATCATAATAGGTACAGCACAGGAGGAGGTCGTTCAGCCCATCGTGTCTGTGCTGGGTCTTTGAAAGAGCTATCCAATTAGTCCCATTCCCCTGCTCTTCCCCATAGCCCTGTAAATTTTTTCCCTTCAAGTATTTATCCAATTCCTTTTTGAAAGTTATTATTGAATCTGCTTCCACCACTCTTTCAGGCAGTGCATTCCAGATCATTACAACTCGCTGCGTAAAAAAATGTTTCCTCATGTCGCCTCTGTCTTTTGCCGATCACCTTAAATCTGTGTCCTTTCGTTACCGACCCTTCTGCCTCTGGAAACAATTTCTTTGTATTTACTCTATCAAAACTGTTCATGATTTTGAACACCTCTATCAAATCTCCCCTTAATCTTCTCTGCTCTAACCTCAGCTTCTCCAGTCCCTCCACATAACTGAAGTCCCTCATCCCTGGTACATTTCTAGTAAATCTCTTCTACACCCTCTCTAAGGCCTTGACACCCTTCCTAAAATGTGGTGCCCAGAACTGAACACAATACTCCAGCTGTGACCTTACCAGTGTTTTAAAAAGTTTTAGCCTTGATTCCCATCTGGGGCCCTTGAGGTCCCCTAGTTTTATTATGTCGATGTATGGGACAAAAGTGCATGCATTTGTATCTATATGGAAAGGACCATTTCCCATTGTGGATAAAGCAAGTGCAGGCATATACCTAATCCAGTATCCAGGCAAAAAGAACAGATAGGTAACCAGATGGCATCATATCAACTAGCTTAAATTGTCCACAGTACCAGAGATGTAACTGATGGGTAACTGTACTCCCTTGATTTTAGGAAAAGCTACCATGGAAATGGGAAGTGCATGGATGCGATGGACCGTCAGAGTAATAACTAGAATAATGATGGTAATTGTGCAACCCATCCCGGTCAGCGGAGAGATACTGTAGGGTAATCCTTATTTCCTGTGATTCTTGGAACTGGATGAATAGTTAGGCAAAGAAAGTCGTTTTCACTCATGGTAATTTCGTTAATCAAAAGTAATTATTTAATGATGTTACAATTCATATGAGCATTCATGAAGCAAAATAAAACCCATACATTTGAATTTCCTCTATAAAGTCCCATTATACACTTAGTAATTTGCCTGATGTGTGTATAAATTGTTAAGTCATTAAATAGTAATAGTGCTATTTAATGACTTAACAATTTATACACACATCAGGCAAATCATGTATGTATATAACCTTTAAACCAAGGATTTTGCTCATCGAGGCCTGAAGGTGATCGATCAGCTCTTCAGCATTCGAGATCCTCTTCTTCTTGCACGATGTTCGGCTGCAGTGTGCGTGGTTCCTTTTAAGCTGCCGTGTGGTGGAGAGACTTTTCTTCTCTCGGGCTTTTCTTTTTATGTTGTTTTTACCAATAGGACATAGGATCATTCTTGCTACGCTGTTGCTACGCTTCAATCATTAACATACCCCGATGATTGACAGCTTAGGCTTTGATCATGTGAATGGAATGTGTTGATCCTTTGATGCAGAAAAGACCATGTGCTCAAACCATGGAATGTGGGAGCTGCTTTACTCCCTTTATTTACGGCCTTTCGTGCAGAGATCGTCCCTTTCATTTCTAAACACAGACATTCTTAAGGGTCCTGACATCGCCAATTTTGATTGTTACAATGGCTTCAAATCTATTCCTTACACCATTTGCCTTTATAGTTTATGATATGCTGGATGCAACATTATCTAATGTTTTACAAAATTCCAATTCTTTGAACAGATTGCCAGAGAGATATAAGGGGTCTCATGCCTTTTCACACCTATCATTGCTTTCCAGATATATAGCTTGTTGTAAACAATTTTTGATGTATGCCCTTGTTGCCTTCTCTTAAATTTCCCCCTACGGCAATGAAAAGCACGTGTTTCCAGAAGCCATTGGGGGGAAAAAAAATTGGATAGGGCCTATTATTGGGCGGGGCTAGTGTTATCCTCTATTAGCCCACACCCAATGGTCTCTGCGCAGGCAGGGCGAGACTTTCGGCAGGCCTGAGAACTTACCTAGCAGTGTTCCAAAACAGCGTTGACACGAGGATTCAATGCAAGTCGAACTTTCCAATAGCAGGGGGAGCTCCAATCTCTTAAATGTAGGCTGTCTCTTAAAAATCTCTTAAAGGTAGCTGGTACCTGAAAATAACGTTTGTAGAAAAATTGAGGTTGGTTAGTGCAACAGTTTATAGAAACATTTGAGGTCGTTAGTGCAACAGTTTATAGAAAAATTTGAGCTAGTGCATCAGTTTATAGAAAAATTTGAGGTAGTGCAACAGTTTATAGAAAATTTTGAGGTAGTGCAACAGTTTATAGAAAAATTTGAGGTAGTCAGTGCAACATTTTATAAATAATTTGAGGTAGTTAGTGCAACAGTTTATTGAAAATTTGAGCTAGTTAGTGCAACAGTTTATAGAAAAATTAAGCTAGTTAGTGCAACAGTATAAATAATAATTGAGATAGTTAGTCATTTTCTCCTTTGACAACAGTTGTAATGTAATTATGTTGAAATTATTACATTTTATCAATCTTTCAAACAGTTGCAAATGACTTCTGACTGATTTATTTAAGAACAGGAACAACAACAATTATAATAGTAACAATTAAAAGAAAAATATAAATATCAATAAAATAACACAATAGAACAACAACAGACCTACCCCCTCACGGGCTGTGCCTGAGTGAGACTGAACAGGGGTGGGGGGGTGGACTCTGCACGAGCGAAGCATCCTATTCCCTCCGACCCATTGCCCTGCCCCACGAATGAACCCTTCTTGTGCCAAGGACACGACCTGCGGGTCGGGATCAGGGAGTTGGGAGTTGGATGCTGGGTTGTTGATGCTGCTCCGAGGGGACATGGGAGACATTGCTTTGCAAGCACTGGCAGCTGCGTCCTGTGGAGATGCAGCTGCTGGCTCATCCTCGGCTGCCGGGCTCTCGCGGCCCTGGACTGTATCCGTGGTGGGACCCGGTACAGAGGGGGGATGGGGGTGGGGTGGGGACACAGACATCATTTGCAGTACAGCTGTACTCACTACGTACAGCTCAACTACATGTGAAATAACCTTTCAAAGGCTATCCACATTCAGCCTAATGTTCTACCGAAGGACCTTACTCTCCTGTCTCATGGAGCCAAGAAATTCCAGGTACTTGCCATGCTCCGCAATCACCCACCTTCATCATTTCCAGATCCCTGTCATCCTCCTCCCAGTCGTTAACAAGCTGGGCCCGACGTCTACCCTGTCTTACAGGGGACCAGGACGCATTTCCCCCCAACTCCAAGTGATTCCTCACACCCAAACTGCTCAGAATCAGACAGTGAGTCTCCTCTCACAGGCCCCCTAACAGGTCAGACCCAGACAGTGAGTCTCCTCTCACAGGCCCCCTGACAGGTCAGACCCAGACAGTGAGTCTCCTCTCACAGGCCCCCTAACAGGTCGGACTCAGACAGCGAGTCTCCTCTCACAGGCCCCCTGACAGGTCAGACCCAGACAGTGAGTCTCCTCTCACAGGCCCCCTGACAGGTCAGACCCAGACAGTGAGTCTCCTCTCACAGGCCCCCTGACAGGTCGGACTCAGACAGCGAGTCTCCTCTCACAGGCCCCCTGACAGGTCAGACCCAGACAGTGAGTCTCCTCTCACAGGCCCCCTGACAGGTCAGACCCAGACAGTGAGTCTCCTCTCACAGGCCCCCTGACAGGTCAGACCCAGACAGCGAGTCTCCTCTCACAGGCCCCCTGACAGGTCAGACCCAGACAGTGAGTCTCCTCTCACAGGCCCCCTGACAGGTCAGACCCAGACAGTGAGTCTCCTCTCACAGGCCCCCTGACAGGTCAGACCCAGACAGTGAGTCTCCTCTCACAGGCCCCCTGACAGGTCAGACCCAGACAGTGAGTCTCCTCTCACAGGCCCCCTGACAGGTCAGACCCAGACAGTGAGTCTCCTCTCACAGGCCTCCTGACAGGTCAGACCCAGACAGTGAGTCTCCTCTCACAGGCCCCCTGACAGGTCAGACCCAGACTGTGAGTCTCCTCTCACAGGCCTCCTGACAGGTCAGACCCAGACAGTGAGTCTCCTCTCACAGGCCTCCTAACAGGGCGGACCCAGACTGTGAGTCTCCTCTCACAGGCCTCCTAACAGGGCGGACCCAGACTGCGAGTCTCCTCTCACAGGCCTCCTAACAGGGCGGACCCAGACTGCGAGTCTCCTCTCACAGGCCTCCTAACAGGTTGGACTCAGACTGTGAGTCTCCTCTCACAGGCCCCCTGACAGGGCGGACCCAGACTGTGAGTCTCCTCTCACAGGCCTCCTAACAGGGCGGACCCAGACTGTGAGTCTCCTCTCACAGGCCTCCTAACAGGGCGGACCCAGACTGTGAGTCTCCTCTCACAGGCCTCCTAACAGGGCGGACCCAGACAGCGAGTTCCCTCTCACAGATCCCTTGACAGGGCGGACCCAGACTGTGAGTCTCCTCTCACAGGCCCCCCGACAGGTCGGACCCAGACAGCGAGTCTCCTCTCACAGGCCCCCCGACAGGGTGGACCCAGACTGTGAGTCTCCTCTCACAGGCCCCCCGACAGGGCGGACCCAGACTGTGAGTCTCCTCTCACAGGCCCCCCGACAGGGCAGACCCAGACAGCGAGTTCCCTCTCACAGGCCCCCCGACAGGGTGGACCCAGACTGTGAGTCTCCTCTCACAGGCCCCCCGACAGGTCGGACCCAGACTGTGAGTCTCCTCTCACAGGCCCCCCGACAGGTCGGACCCAGACAGCGAGTTCCCTCTCACAGGCCCCCCGACAGGGCGGACCCAGACAGCGAGTCTCCTCTCACAGGCCCCCCGACAGGTCGGACCCAGACAGCGAGTTCCCTCTCACAGGCCCCCCGACAGGGCGGACCCAGACAGCGAGTCTCCTCTCACAGGCCCCCTGACAGGGCGGACCCAGACAGCGAGTTCCCTCTCACAGGCCCCCTGACAGGGCGGACCCAGACAGCGAGTTCCCTCTCACAGGCCCCCCGACAGGGCGGACCCAGACAGCGAGTTCCCTCTCACAGGCCCCCCGACAGGGTGGACCCAGACTGTGAGTCTCCTCTCACAGGCCCCCTGACAGGGCGGACCCAGACTGCGAATTCCCTCTGACAGGCCCTGCAGTAGCAGCTTGGTGGCTGCCCGCGAGAGGGGAGGCACATGTTTCTCTCGCAGAGCCAGGGGGCCGGAATTGGAGGGGAACGTGTGCTCCCGGGCGGGGTTAGGTTCGTCGTGGTCAAGCATCCCCCCACATCCAGCACCCTCAAGGTGCAGCGCGGGGACAGGATTGCTGATGCCACTTTGCCTGTCCTCTCCCCTCCTGGGGCGCACAGCCTCCTCTTCCTCCTGCTGGCCACCTCATTCCTCCTCCCCCTGCTCAGCTCTCACCTCTATGCCCTCTGCAGCACCCCCTCCTCCTCAATACAATCTGCAGCCACTCCTCAGCACATTCTGCAGCACCTCCCCCCCCCCCACTTTGGTGTTGTCCTCTGCAACCCATCCTTCAGGGTCTCCTGCAGCCCACCCTCTCACCTCAGCACCCTCTGCAGCTTCAGGGCCCTCTCCAACCCCTGCCTCAGTGTCCTCTCCAACCCCTGCCTCAGTGCCCTCTCCAACCCCTGCCTCAGTGCCCTCTCCAACCCCTACCTCAGTGTCCTCTCCAACCCCTACCTCAGTGTCCTCTCTGGCCTTCGCCTCAGTGCCCTCTCCAGCCCCTGCCTCAGTGCCCTCTCCAGCCCTCGCCTTAGTGCCCTCTCCAGCCTGCGCCTCAGTGCCCTCTCCAGCCCTCACCTCAGTGCCCTCTCCAGCCTGCGCCTCAGTGCCCTCTCCAGCCCTCGCCTCAGTGCCCTCTGCAGCCCCTGCCTCAGTGCCCTCTCCAGCCCCTGCCTCAGTGCCCTCTGCAGCCCCTGCCTCAGTGCCCTCTCCAGCCCTCGCCTCAGTGCCCTCTCCAGCCTGCGCCTCAGTGTCCCCTGAAGCCCCTGCCTCAGTGTCGTCTCCAGCCCTCGCCTCAGTGTCCTCTCCAGCCCCTGCCTCAGTGCCCTCTCCAGCCCCTGCCTCAGTGCCCTCTCCAGCCCCTGCCTCAGTGCCCTCTCCAGCCCCTGCCTCAGTGCCCTCTCCAGCCCCTGCCTCAGTGCCCTCTCCAGCCTGCGCCTCAGTGCCCTCTCCAGCCTGCGCCTCAGTGTCCCCTGAAGCCCCTGCCTCAGTGCCCTCTCCAGCCCCTGCCTCAGTGCCCTCTCCAGCCCCTGCCTCAGTGCCCTCTCCAGCCCTCGCCTCAGTGCCCTCTCTAGCCTGCGCCTCAGTGTCCCCTGAAGCTCCTGCCTCCTTAGGTTGCTGTGGACCTGTGGGAATGAAGAACAATATGTTACAATGTTAAAGTATATTCATCTGCCACAGCACATAAGTTTTATCTTCACATTCTATGCAGAACACGGAATAAGACGATTCACCCCAGTGCTCACCCGCTGCACGAGCATCCACCAATCTAATCTCCTTCTCCCACCCTGCAGTCAAGAAAGAGGTTTTAAACATGCAGCACATTCACACACCTTCTCTGTCTTCTAGCCAAAGCAAGAAATGTGACACTCACCTTGGCTCAATCTAATGTCTGATTGTGCATCAGACGGTAAACCCATGTGGCTGTGCTGCTCAATGGCCCTTTCCCCATGGTGGGTAATCTCCCTCAGAAGGGGAAGACTACCACCCACTCTGTGAGCCATCTTACCCAACACAGACAGAAATTTAAAAATTAGTTTGTGCCTGTTGCTGGGAGAGATAGATAGGGTCAGGGACATGCGTTTCAAAGAACTACTTCACTAATTGTTTTTTAAAACCTTAAATCTCTGTAGTAGAGATTAGAGATGATAAAATCACTTAGTGAGAGCTGTCTCCCATGTCAACTGAGTTTTACGACCAATTAACATTTGATTGAACCCTGACCACTCATAAGCAAGCTTTGGCTAGTTCATTGAGTGAATCAGAAAATTAATCACAATTTAAAAAAATCTAAATTTGAAAATGCCTAATAATCTGAACAAACCTTTGCCGTTCTGGTTAGGTCATTAAACTTTTTTTCGGCACTGTACCACTGTCTGTGGGACTGTCAAATTCCTGTGCCACTTCCTTCCACGGCAACATGCTAACTTTGCATGGCACTCTGGACCTCTTGTTCCCCAAAAGCCACTGACACCTCAACTCCACCTCATCCAGCAATGCATGCAGGTCTTCGTCTGTGAAGTTGTGTGCCCTCTTCTTTTCATCTAACTTTTCCTGAGACATCTTTGTTTTTTCTGTGAAGAAGTGCATGCTGTTAATTACTTTACACTGCTTTTTAAAACATTATTAATTACGTTCTCCTGCTTTTTAAAAAGATTTAAATTTTTTTTTACATTTTAGCAACTATTTAAAGTTAGTTTTAGGTCATTTCAAAAGATACAGGTTGTTCATCTTTCAGTTCCACTTATTAACTGAGTTGATTGGGTCAGTCTTCAGTTATTTACAGTGCTATGTGGCTAGACTTTTTCATAGGTAGTTGGTCCCGTCATTCAGATGCCCCATTGCCCTCACATTTTTTCATCTGTTTTCAACTCGCACTTCCAGCAAGTTGTGACTCAAAATTTTTTCAAAATTAAACGTGCAGGATAAAGTCTAACTAATGGCGGACTCTGTGAGATGCCTCGCTCCAGCAGATCCTGGGCCAACAACTTACATTCATACTCTAAGTAGAGACAGCAAACATCAAAATGAAAATTACTGGACTCTTTGGTGGTATCTCTCGCCTCAGCATCTGTGACATGTTCCAGTTGCTTTTTAGGTATAGGACTGCTAAGAAGCTTCTCCCCAGGCTTTACTCCTGGTGTGGTTTATATGGATTCACCCCCCGTTCCAAAGATCACACCACCCCTTGATATGGCTTCCTCCAGCTCAGTGAATCTAGGCTTGCTAAATTTTTTGGCAAGTAGGCCACTGTCTAATTAGCTGTGCTTGCTTAGAAGGGTCAAAGGCCACATATCCAGCCTGCTGAGTAGTTTATCCGTGACTATGTAACCTCTGACCTAATGTCCGAAGTGCCTTTATTGCATTGAAAGTATTTCACATGTTCCCCTCCCGAAGTCACATTACCCATAACTTTAAAAAGTGTTTTTTCTTCTGTTGGCAATTAAACTGGGCTGTGGACAATAAAAAAAACACAAAACCATCACACATGAACTCCAAGTGATTTCAGCCAGCAGCCTGGCTTATAAAAATATATTTTTTTAAATCACTTCTGCCGGCAGAGTGGAAAATACTCATTTTAAACTTGTTTTCACGGAGTAGATCAAATGTTGAAAAAAAAATCATTGGTGTTAAAACTTTATATTAGACAAGTGATTGCATACTACATGCTAGCAGTGTGGAGCTCGTCCCCTTCAACTATCAATTACTGAGATAGATGGGACACAAAGCTGTAAAAATGATTTCTTTAAAAAAAATCTACAATCTCTTTCTTCATTCTTGAGGCCAGGAGGTTGAGTTCCAAATAGCATACCAGACTTTTTCGTTCCAAGTCAATTGTCTTAATCTGCCTCAACTGGGAGTCTCAAAGCAATTTAAAAAGGTGTGTACAGCTGAAGTGCAGATTTATTTGAGTTAGGTATTCACGACCAACAAAAGCAAGCTTCGTTTTATTGTGAATTGGAGGAGGAGTACTAATTTACATGGTAATATATTTAAATGAAACTTTTCAAATTCAGCAGGCAAGCTGATAATATCATCATAAATATTCACTGCTGTCTTGCCCTGGGTTACGAGTAAGGCTGCAGTTCTAAAATAATGGACCAGGTTTTGCTCTAAAAATAACGGCAGATTAAGACAATTGACTTGGAACGAAAAAATCTGGTATGCTATTTGGAACTCAACCTCCAGGCCTCTAGAATGAAGAAAGAGATTGTAGATTTTTTTAAAGAAATCATTTTAACAGCTTTGTGTCCCATCTATCTCAGTAATTGATAGTTGAAGGGGACGAGCTCCACACTGCTAGCATGTAGTATGCAATCACTTGTCTAATATAAAGTTTTAACACCAATGATTTTTTTTTTAACATTTGATCTACTCCGCGAAAACAAGTTTAAAATTAGTATTTTCCACTCTGCCAGCAGAAGTGATTTAAAATAAAATCTTTTAATATGCCAGGCTGCTGGCTGAAATCACTTGGAGTTCATGTGTGATGGTTTTGTGTTTTTTTATTGTCCCCAGCCCAGTTTAATTGCCAACAGAAGAAAAAAACACTTCTGTAAGTTACGGGTAATGTGACTTCGGGAGGGGAACATGTGAAGTACTTTCAATGTAATAAAGGCACTTCGGACATTAGGTCAGGGGTTACATAGTCACGGATAAACTACTCAGCAGGCTGGATATGTGGCCTTTGACCCCGCTAAGTAAGTATAGCTAATTAGAAAGTGGCCGACTTGCCGAAAAATTTAGCAAGCCTAGATTCACTGAGCTGGAGGAAACCATGTCAAGGGGTGGTGTGATCTTTGGAACGGAAGTGAATCCACATATATAATAGCGCTCACCATTATTTCAGGGCAAATGGTAGAGCAAATTCTGGCGACCGCACATGCGCAATTAAACACAGAAATCTGGAAGTTGCTCTACCAGATGTCCTGCTCCTCCAGAAGCTTCGCGGGAAGGAGATCTTGCCGGATGACTCAATGTTGAAATCATAGAATCTTAGAATCATAGAGTCACAGAAAATTTACGGCACAGAAGGAGGCCATTTGCCCTATCGTATCCATACCGGCCAAAAATGAGCCACCCTGTCTAATCCCACTTTCCAGCACTTGGTCTGTAGCCTTGTAGGTCACGGCACTTCAGGTGCACATCCAGGTGCTTTTTAAATGAGTTGACGATTTCTGCCTCTACCATATTTTCAGGCAGTGAGTTCCAGAACCCTTCAACCGTCTGGGTGGAAAAATGTCCTCAGTTCCCCTCTAATCCTTCGACCAATCACTTTAAATCTATGTCCCCTGGTTATTGACCTCTCTGCTAAGGGTCCTTCCTATCCACTCTATCTAGGCCCCTCATAATTTTGTACACCTCAATTAAATCACCCTTCACCCTCCTTATTTCCAAAGAGAACAACCCCACCCTATCCAATCTTTCCTCACAGCTGAAACTCTCCAGTCCTGGCAACATCCTCGTAAATCTCCTCTGTACCCTCTCTAGGGCAAATACATCCTTGCTGTAATGTGGTGACCAGAACTGTACACGGTAATCAAGCTGTGGTCTAACCAGTGTTTTATACAGTTCCAGCATAACCTCCCTGCTCTTATATTCTATGCCTCAGCTAATAAAGTAAAGTTTCCATATGCGTTCGTAACCACCTTATCTACCTGTCCTGCTACCTCCAGGGATCTGTGGACATGCAGTCCAAGGTCCCTTACTTCATCCACACCTTTCAGTATCCTTCCATTTATTGTGTACTCCCTTGCCTTGTTTGCCTTCCCTAAATGCATTACCTCACACTTCTCCGGATTGAATTCCATTTGCCACTTTTCTGCCCACCTGACCAATCCATTGATATCTTCCTGCAGTCTACAGCTTTCCCCCTCACTATCAACCGCACGGCCAATTTTTGTATCATCTGCAAATTTCTTAATCATGCCCCCTACATTTAAGTCCAAATCATTAATATATATCACAAAAATCAAGGGACCTAGTACTGAGTCCTCCGGAATCCCACTGGAAACAGCCTTCCAGTCACTAAAACACCCATTGACCATTATCCTTTGTTTTTTTTTTATTCATTCACGGGATGTGGGCATCGCTGGCGAGGCCAGCATTTATTGCCCATCCCTAATTGCCCTCGAGAAGGTCGTGGTGAGCCGCCTTCTTGAACCGCTGCAGTCCGTGTGGTGACGGTTCTCCCACAGTGCTGTTAGGAAGGGAGTTCCAGGATTTTGACCCAGCGACAATGAAGGAACGACGATATATTTCCAAGTCGGGATGGTCTGTGACTTGGAGGGGAACGTGCAGGTGGTGTTGTTCCCATGTGCCTGCTGCTCTTGTCCTTCTAGGTGGTAGAGGTTGCGGGTTTGGGAGGTGCTGTCGAAGAAGCCTTGGCGAGTTGCTGCACTGCATCCTGTGGATGGTACACACTGCAGCCACAGTGCGCCGGTGGTGAAGGGAGTGAATGTTTAGGGTGCTGGATGGGGTGCCAATCAAGCGGGCTGCTTTATCTTGGATGGTGTCGAGCTTCTTGAGTGTTGTTGGAGCTGCACTCATCCAAGCAAGTGGAGAGTATTCCATCACACTCCTGACTTGTGCCTTGTAGATGGTGGAAAGGCTTTGAGGAGTCAGGAGGTGAGTCACTCGCCGCAGAATACCCAGCCTCTGACCTGCTCTCGTAGCCACAGTATTTATATGGCTGGTCCAGTAAAGTTTCTGGTCAATGGTGACCCCCAGGATGTTGATGGTGGGGGATTCGGCGATGGTAATGCCGTTGAATGTCAAGGGGAGGTGGTTAGATTCTCTCTTGTTGGAGATGGTCATTGCCTGGCACTTATCTGGCGCAAATGTTACTTGCCACTTATCAGCCCAAGCCTGGATGTTGTCCAGGTCTTGCTGCATGCGGGCACGGACTGCTTCATTATTTGAGGGGTTGCGAATGGAACTGAACACTGTGCAGTCATCAGCGAACATCCCCATTTCTGACCTTATGATGGAAGGAAGGTCATTGATGAAGCAGCTGAAGATGGTTGGGCCTAGGACACTGCCCTGAGGATCTCCTGCAGCAATGTCCTGGGGCTGAGATGATTGGCCTCCAACAACCACTACCATCTTCCTTTGTGCTAGGTATGACTCCAGTCACTGGAGAGTTTTCCCCCTGATTCTCATTGACTTCAATTTTACTAGGGCTCCTTGATGCCACACTCGGTCAAATGCTGCCTTGATGTCAAGGGCAGTCACTCTCACCTCACCTCTGGAATTCAGCTCTTTTGTCCATGTTTGGACCAAGGCTGTAATGAGGTCTGGAGCCGAGTGGTCCTGGCGGAACCCAAACTGAGCATCGGTGAGCAGGTTATTGGTGAGTAAGTGCCGCTTGATAGCACTGTCAACGTCTACTCTCAATCATCACTTTGCTGATGATTGAGAGTAGACTGATGGGGCGGTAATTGGCCGGATTGGATTTGTGGACAGGACATACCTGGGCAATTTTCCACATTGTCGGGTAGATGCCAGTGTTGTAGCTGTACTGGAACAGCTTGGCTAGAGGCGCAGCTAGTTCTGGAGCACAAGTCTTCAGCACTACAGCTGGGATGTTGTCGGGGCCCATAGCCTTTGCTGTATCCAGTGCACTCAGCTTCTTTTAACTGCCTGTGATACATTTCATCTGGCCCTCGTGATTTATCTGCTTTCATAGATATTAATCCCCTTAATACTTCCTCGCTCACTAAGTTTATCCCATCCAATATTTCACACTCCTCCTCCTTAACTACAATCTCTGCATCGTCCCTCTCCTTTGTGAAGATAGACGCAAAGTATTCATTAAGAACCATACCAACATCTTCCGTCTCCAAGCACAGGTTAACTTTTTGGTTTCTAATGGGCTGCAACTACTGACCTGATCGAAACAAGTAATCTCGCCAGAAAAAGATATGTCAAGTTTTTTAAGTCTAAGCAAACTTTTAACATGTGGAAAGACTTAATGACTGCCAAACAACCTCTCTAGCATGAAAATTTACTTTTACAAGTGTCGAGTCTCATTCCTTCACATTTTAATTGTTGTTGGACATTTAAAACATTTTAAAAGTGTTTTTACTTTTAATTCAATATTTCTTGACATTGAATTTACTATTCGAACTTACACTTCCTGGTTCTGACTCTACATGGCTTACGAATGGTGCTTTAATCTGATTGGTTAAGGGGATATACAGCCGCTTGCCCCATTCACAAAGGTCCCAGGTGCCCGGGAGAGGGCGCCGTGCTGGATTGAGGGCCCGATAAGAAGAACTTGCAGTGCAAAAGACCATGAAAAGTCTATGGGCAAGTCCAAGTCTGACGAGCCACTCAGAGCAAAATCGAGCCCAATGTGTTTTCGAACCCAATATCTTGAGAAACAGATTGGGAATCAGTCTGACTTTAGACGACAGTGTTAAATGCCGCATGTTAATCACATCTCCCGGTTTTCATTTCTATTGAAGTCAAATCGGGAGAGGTATTTAACGTTTGGCCAAACCGAGCTGATATCACTCTTTTTACACAGAGGAACATAGGAACAGGAGTGGGCCATTCAGCCCCTCGTGCCTGCTCCGCCATTTGATAAGATCATGGCTGATCTGTGATCTAACTCCATATACCTGCCTTTGGCCCATATCCCTTAATACCTTTGGTTGCCAAAAAGCTATCTATCTCACATTTAAATTTAGCAATTGAGCGGAAGAGAGTTCCAAACTTCTACCACCCTTTGTGTGTAGAAATGTTTTCTAATCTCACTCCTGAAAGGTCTGGCTCTAATTTTTAGACTGTGCCCCCTACTCCTAGAATCCCCAACCAGCAGAAATAGTTTCTCTCTATCCACACTATCCGTTCCCCTTAATATCTTATAAACTTCGATCAGATCACCCCTTAACCTTCGAAACTCCAGAGAATACAACCCCAATTTGTGTAATCTCTCCTCGTAACTTTACCCTTGAAGTCTGGGTATCATTCTAGTAAACCTACGCTGCACTCCCTCCAAGGCCAATATGTCCTTCCGAAGGTGCGGTGCCCAGAACTGCTCACAGTACTCCAGGTGCGGTCTAACCAGTGTTTTGTATAGCTGCAGCATAACTTCTGCCCCCTTGTACTCCAGTCCTCCAGATATAAAGGCCAGCATTCCATTAGCCTTATTGATTGTTTTCTGCACTTGTTCATGACACTTCAATGATCTATGTACCTGAACCCCGAGGTCCCTTTGGACATCCACTGTTATTAACTTTTTACCATTTAGAAAGTACCCTGTTCTATCCTTTTTTGATCCAAAGTGGATGACCTCACATTTGTTTACATTGAATTCCATTTGCCACAGTTTTGCCCATTCACCTAATCTATCAATATCCCTTTGTAATTTTGTGTTTTCATCTACACTGCTTACAATGCCACCAATCTTTGTGTCATCGGCAAACCTAGATATGAGACTTTCTATGCCTTCATCTAAGTCGTTAATAAATATTTTGAATAATTGAGGCCCCAAGACAGATCCCTGCGGGACTCCACTAGTCACATCCTGCCAATGTGAGTACCCATCCATTATCCCTACTCTCTGTCGCCTTTCGCTCAGCCAATTTCCTAACCAAGTCCGTACTTTTCCCTCGATTCCATGGGCTTCTATCTTAGCTAACAGTCTCTTATGTGGGACCTTATCAAATGCCTTCTGGAAGTCCATATAAATAACATCCATTGACATTCCCCTGTCCACTACTTTAGTCACCTCTTCAAAAAATTCAATCAGGTTTGTCAGGCACGACCTACCTTTCACAAATCCATGCTGGCTCTCTCTGATTAACTGAAAATTCTCGAGGTGTTCAGTCACCCTATCCTTAATTATAGACTCCAGCAATTTCCCCACAACAGATGTTAGGCTAACTGATCCGGTTTCCCTCTCTCTCCTTTCTTAAAAAGCGGAGTGACATGTGCAATTTTCCAGTCTAGAGGGACAGTTCCTGAATCTAGAGAACTTTGAAAGATTATAGTTAGGGCATCTGCAATCTGCTCACCTACTTCCTGGGATGGAAACCATCTGGTCCTGGGTATTTGTCACTCTTTAGTGCTATTATTTTCTTCATTACTGTAGCTTTACTTATGTCAATTTTATCGAGTCCCTGTCCCCGATTCAATATTAGTTTTCTTGGGATTTCCGGCATGCTATCCTCTTTTTCTACTGTACATACTGAGGCAAAGTAATTATTCAACATGTCCGCCATTTCCCCATTGTCAATGACAATATCCCCACTTTCAGTTTTTAAGGGGCCAACACTGCTCCTGACCACCCTCTTTTTCCAAATATAACTATAAAAGTTCTTCATATTGGTTTTGATATCCCTTGCAAGTTTCTTTTAAACTCTCTTTTTGTAGCTCTTACTATCTGTTTTGTGACCCATTTTTGATCTTTGTATCTTTCCCATTCGCCTTTTTGTATGCCCTTTCCTTATGTCTTATACTGTCCCTTACCTCTTTAGTTGTCCATGGCTGTTTTTTTTGGCAAGTAGAGTTCTTGCCCCTCAGGGGTCTAAACCGGTTCTGAATCTCGTTAAATGTTTATTTAAACATTTCCCACTGATCATCAGTCGTTTTACCCATTAACAGATTTGCCCAGTTTACAGTGGACAGTCTCTGTCTCATCCCATTGATGTGGAGATGCCGGTGATGGACTGGGGTTTACAAATGTAAGGAATCTTACAACACCAGATTATAGTCCAACAGTTTTATTTGAAAATCACAAGCTTTCGGAGGCTTTCTCCTTCGTCAGTTGAAGTCGGCCTTACCCAAGTCTAGAATCTTAGCAGCTGATTCACTTTTTTCCCTTTCAAACACTACATTGAACTCGATCATACATGATAAATGTTCAGGCACAGTTAAGCTGTTAACTAAATCTGGTTCATTACTTATTACTAAATCTCGTATGGCTTGCCCCCTTGTTGCCTCCAGGACATACTGCTGTAGAAAACTATCCCGGACACACTCCAGAAATTCACTACCTTTCTGACAGTTACTAGTCTGCTTTTCCCAATCTATGTGAAGGTTAAAGTCCCCCATTAAGACCACTATGCCTTTGTTACACGCTTGTCTAATCTCTGCATTTATACAATCTAGCACTTCAGAGCTGCTTCCAGGGGTCCGATACACAACTCCCACTATAGATCCTTTCCTATTTCTCAATTCAACCTATAAGGTCTCTGTTGGCTGCTTACCTCTCGTTATATCCTTCTTTATCATTGAAGTGATTTCATCTCTAATCACTAAGGCTACTCCTCCCCCTCTTCCATTTTCCCTATCTCTCCTGTAGATCTTATAACCCGGTATATTTAATTCCCAATCCTGACCATCCTGCAGCCATGTCTCAGTAATAGCTATCATGTCATGCCCTCCAATTTGAATTTGAACCTGTAGTTCATTTAATTTATTCCTTATACTCCGAGCATTTGTATATAGAATTCTTAGTTGGGCCACACACCCGAGCCTGACCTTCAGCTTTGATGCTGGGTTAATCGCCTTACGCCTTCTAGTTTTCACTTTATCTGTAGTGTCTAAAGTACACTTTCTTTCTGCTGCTCTACGCTTTTCCCTTTCACTTGCTCTTGAACAACTGTTTGTACTATTTGTATTGTAAATTTCCCCTGGGTCTTCCCCTCTCTTGCTGCTCTCAACTTTACTCCCTTCTGACTCCCCGCTAAGGTTCCCATCCCCCTGCCACTCTAGTTTAAACCTTCCCCAACAGCACTAGCAAACACCCCCGCGAGGACATTGGTCCCGGTCCTGCTCGGGTGCAACCCGTCTCGCTTGTACAGGTCCCACCTTCCCCAGAACCGGTCCCAATGTCCAAGGAATCTAAATCCCTCCCTCCTGCACCATCCCTGCAGCCACGCATTCATCCTGTCTATTCTCCTGTTCCTATACTCACTAGCACGTGGCACTGGTAGTAATCCTGAGATCACTACCTTTGAGGTCCTGCTTTTTAATTTATCTCCTAACTCCTTGAATTCACCTTGCAGGACCTCATCCCTTTTTTTACCTATATCGTTGGCACCCCCTCCAGAATGTCCTGCAGCCGTTCCATGACATCCTTGACCCTAGCACCAGGGAGGCAACATACCATCCTGGAGTCACGTTTACGGCCGCAGAAACGCCTATCTGTTCCACTTACAATTGAATCCTCTATCACTATAGCCCTGCCACTCTTCTTCCTCCCCTGCTGTGCAGCAGAGCCACCCGTGGTGCCACGAACTTGGCTCTTGCTGCTTTCCCCTGATAAGCCATCTCCCCCAACAGTATCCAAAGCGGAATATCTGTTTGAGAAGGAGATGGCCCCAGGGGACTCCTGCTGTACCTGCCTAGTCCTTTTACTCTGCCTGGCGGTCACCCATTTCCTTTCTGCCTGCGTAATCTTTACCTGCGGTGTGACCACCTCACTGAATGTGCTATCCACGATAATCTCAGCATCACGGATGCTCCACGATGAATCCACCCGCAGCTCCAGCTCCGAAATGCGGTTAGCCAGTAGCTGTAGCTGAACACACTTCCTACACACATGGTCACCAGGGACACTGGCAGTGTCCATGACTTCCCACATAGTGCAGGAGGAGCATATCACGGGTGCGAGATCTGCTGCCATAACTTGCCTTAGAGATACACTGCGTTCACCTCCCAGGCTCTCCTCCCGCTCTTGGTCTCTCCTTTTATACTGTGCTCACGTCTCAGACTCTCCTGCCTCACCTGCGACGTCACACAGTAGTTTTCTCTTGTTGCAGGTCTGCTGCTGCTTTTATCCCCACTCTCAGTCTTCTGCAAACTCTCAGCTGTTCACTCTATGCTCCGCTGCACTCCGTTCATCTATCATCTAAAGCCAAAATTACCCCCGCTATTTCTTAACTTGAGTTACTGAGTTATTCTCCCCTCTTCCCAGTCCTCATCCTTTTTCAAAAATATATGGTCACAATCTGTAACCTTCAGACTTATCCAATAACGCTGAGCTACATCGCTTCTTCTGTATATAAACTGGATAATTTCTGATTGGGTTGTTTGCGTCCAAACCTGCCTCATTTAAAATAATTCAACACACAGTGCTTGCAAAGTCTGAGTTTTGACAAATTTGAGTCCATGTTGACATCTGATAGGTGATCTGTCTCTCACTTGCTGCCTCCAAATTCTCTCTGTCAAAATATTTTTTGCTCCTCTTTTATCTGTACTGCTATGGTCAGTTCTCCTTTGAAATTTCCTCTCTTGTTCCTTCTAAGCTGCAAATATACCATTCCATATGGTCTTGTCCCTCTTGACATCCTCGCTTTGCTGATTCATCACACTGCTTCCTACTCTAAATTATTTTTTAGCCCGATCTCAAAACTCCTTTTGTCCCTTAGCCATCTTTCCAATCCATAGAGTTCAAATGCTAATGTCATTTTTGATTGACCTCATCATCTCTCCTATTCTGGGCAGTCTCCTGCAGGAAAGCTCTTACCCTTTCCACCTAGCTTTCTCAACAAAAATAACTGAAAATATCCAATCTCACTATTTTTGAAATCCTCAAGTTATGCAATAATTTGTGTTTGAATGTACAGTATTGTAACAAGTCTACCCTTCTGGCCGTGTCCGGCACTCATCTGACAGACAGGCAGAATTTATGAAGCCGATGCGAGATGTGGTACCTGTTTGAATTTGAATTAACTGTTGAGCATTCTGCTACAAGTGGTACTGATGAGGATTTGTTCTCAGATTCCATCCCAATCGTCTTCTGTTATTTGTCGGCCTAGATCTTGCTCCCATGCTCCCTTGAGACTTTCAGCGGGTTCTATCCATGTTGAGGTGAGTGCGGTGTACAGGGCACAGATTTGTTTCTGGGTATCTCAGTGGTTGAGAATAAGTAGCTAGAAAGGGTTTTGTTTTTGTTGATGTCTGCAAATATGGCTGGTTCCTGGAAGAAGAGTCCGTGTTTAGATGTAGTTTGAGTTTTTTGATTAATATAATTATAGTAAAACGTGAATGACATCAAAAATGATTATTGTGAAAGACTAACTCCTAAATAGCTTTACTTTACACAATGGAATTTGATTTCTTTAGCTGCTACATCAAGAGCACAGAGACCTAATATGGGGACGAGGGGGTCTAAATTGAGCTGCGTAACGCCCGTTGCATAGGCGCTATGCAGACTGCTAAGGACTCAAAATGGTATCCGCGATGCGCGTGCACACTTATAGCATGGTGAGCGCCGGACGCCATATTGGTAAAGGCGTTCGCGCATGCGCAGATAGCAAATTCCAGCACCTTGTAAAGTAGAGAGAATATGCAGTAGATCAGTGGGCAATGCTGATTTAAAGGGATGGACGCGATTTTGGAATTCAACGCTCCAGCCAACGCATTGTCTTAACCTCGCACAGCTGAACAGGTCATAAACAGCATGGAGGAACCCCCACCAGCGCAATTTAAAGGGATCATGCAGGAGTTACAGGTTAGTTGCTGGATTATTGCTTTTGGATGCTGATGTGTTTGTACCTGTTTTTGGAGGTCTCCCCTACTTGAATATCAGGACTAAGGGACATAGCTGAAAAATTAGACCCAGGACTTGCAGAAGTGAAGTTAGGAAACGTTTCTACATGCAAAGGGTGGTAGAAGTTTGGAACGCTCTTCGGCAAATGGCAGTTGATGCCAGCTCAATTGTTAATTTTAAATCTGAGATTGATAGATTTTTGTTAACCAAAGGTATTAAGGGATATGGGGCTAAGGCGGGTATATGGAGTTAGGTCACAGATCAACCATGATCTCATTGAATGGCAGAACAGGCTCGAAGGTCTAAATGGCCTACTCCTATTCCCATCTTTCTATGTTCCTATAATAAATTTTTGATACTCTACAGGGAGTGGGCTGGCTGGATGACTGACAACAGCAAGGGCACTGGCGGAGTGGCAGGGGTGGTACAGGAATGCTGTCATCCTGAGAGGGGACAGCAGGTTCATGGTCTATGGAGCCACTGCCACATGCTGCCTCCTGTTATGCGCCACCTTCTCCTGCAAGATTGTGGGATATGTGTCGGTGAGTGTCCTGCAAGATGTTTGGGTGATGCGGTTGTCATGGCTGAATAGCTGCCAGTGTGTCTGACTTGTGAGTTGTGCGTGTGTAGCTTGCAACAGTGGTAATGTGTGAGGGTGAGAGGAAACATAGAAACATAGAAAAATAGGAGCAGGAATAGGCCATTCGGCCCTTTGAGCCTGCTCCGCCATTCAATATGATCATGGCTGATCTTCTATCTCAATACCATATTCCCACTCTTTCCCCATACCCCTTGATGCCTTTTGTGTCTACAAATCTATCTAGCTCCTTCTTAAATATATTCAGTAACATGACCTCCACAGCCTTCTGTGGTAGAGAATTCCACAGGTTCACCACCCTCTGAGTGAAGAAATTTCTCCTCATCTCAGTCCTAAATGTCCTATCCCGTATCCTGAGACTGTGACCCCTCGTTCTGGACCCCCCAGCCTGGGGAAACATCCTCCCTGCATCCAGTCTGTCTAGCCCTGTCAGAGATTTATATGTTTCAATGAGATCCCCTCTCATTCTTCTAAACTCGAGTGAATAAAGGCTGAGTCGACCCAACCTCTCCTCATATGACAGCCCTGCCATCCCAGGGATCAGTCTGGGTAACGTTTGCTGCACTCCCTCTATGGCAAGTATATCCCTTCTTAGATAAGGAGACTAAAACTGCACACAATACTCCAGGTGTAGTCTCACCAAGACCCTGTATAACTGCAGTAAGACATCCTTGCTCCTGTACTCAAATCCTCTTGCAATGAAGGCCAACATACCATTTGCCTTCCGAACTGCTTGCTGCACCTGCATGTTTGCTTTCAGTGACTGGTGTACAAGGACACCCAGATCCCTTTTGTACATCAACATTTCCCAATCTATCACCATTTAAATAATACTCTGCCTTTCTGTTTTTCCTTCCGAAGTGGATAACTTCACATTTATCCACATTATACTGCATCTGCCATGTATTTGCCCACTCACTCAACTTGTATAAATTGCCTTGAAGCCTCTTTGCATCCTCCTCACAACTCACAATCCCACCTAGTTTTGTGTCGTCAGCAAACTTGGAACTATTACATTTGGCTCCCTCATCCAAATCATTGATATATATTGTGAATAGCTGGGGCCCAAGCACTGATCCCTGCGGTACCCCACTAGTCTCTGCCACCCGAAAAAGACCCATTTATTCCTACTCTCTGTTTCCTGTCTGTTGACCAATTTTCAATCCATGCCAGTATATTACCCCCAAGCCCATGTGCTTTAATTTTGCACACTAACCTCTTATGTGGGACTTTATCAAAGGCATTCTAAAAATCCAAATGCACCATGTCCACTGGTTCTCCCTTTTCTATTCTACCAGTTACGTCCTGAAAAAACTCCAGGAAGCATCTGAATGGAAGAGTTGAGTACTGATTGAAAGAGTTTGTTGGTACGTGGGTGATGGGGGGTGTAGTGCATGGAGCAGTGGATGTGGCTAGTGTTGCAGTGGGTAGGAGATGCCACTTGACAGTTGACCTCACTCACCTTGACCACTCATGTCAGAGCATTGAACTTCTTCCTGCACTGCATCCATGTTCATGGTGCTATGCGCCTAGCATTGACTTCATCCCCTACTGCCTACCACTGCCTTGAGTGCATATGTCTGGAGGGCCTTTTGTCCCCCTGCAGATATAGGATGTTCCTCCTTCTGTCCACCTCTTGTACCAAGACCTCTACTGCATCATCAGAGAACCTTGGTACACAATCTTTCGCAGGCCCAGCACAAACTTGAATCGTCAGATTGGTCAGGTCTGGCGTGGCAGAGTGGAGGATATGGGATTTAGTGGTACACAATCTTTATTCAATGTTTTAAAATAACTCAACAGTTTGTAAACATAGGGAAGGGACCTGCATCTATGTTTTACCTGTGCGATTTCTGATCTCCGTTCAGACATCGTCTGGACCCGTATCTTATATTTTGCAAATATCAGAGCCCCTCAAACGTTGAACTGCCCATTTGTTGCTCATTAAAAATCCTAGAGTTCCCATCATCACCATGCTGCACTATATTGCAGCACAGATTCTCTTCCCAATTCACTTCCACCACTTCCAATGCACCGTCCATTTAAGAAGTGCAGGCTGCCTTTAAGTGCTGTTAGCCAATCCTGATATCTGGGCCCCCTGCTGGTGAGCAGCCACACAACAGCGCAGATGGGGCTGACTGATCGCAGGAATCTTAGAAATCACCAGGCTGCATCTCAACGACCGGGCGCAGGGGTTATCCAATATAACCCCCTGGCAGTTTTGCTGGCTTAGGAATAATTTTATAAATTGACAGTATGAACAACTTGTATTTATATAGCAATGGAAGACCTCAGAGCACTTTACAGGATCATAGAATCATAGAATCATAGCCATTTGGCCCATCAAGTCCGTGCCGGCTCTCTGCAAGAGCAATCCAGTTAGTCCTACTCCCCTGCCCCATCCACGTAGCCTTGCAAATTTTTCCCTTCAAGTACTTATTCAATTCCCTTTTGGAAGCCACGATTGAATCTGCCTCCACCATCCCCTCAGGCTGTGCATTCCAGATCACAAACACTCGCTGTGTAAAAACGTTTTTTCTCATGTCGCCTTTGGTTCTTTTGCCAATCACCTTAAATCTATGTTCTCTGGTTCTTACCACTCCACCAATGGGAACAGTTTCTCTCTACTCTGTCCAGACCCTTCATGATTTTGAATACCTCTATCAAATCTCCTCTCAACCTTCCCTGCCCCAAGGAGAACAATCCCAGCTTCTCCAGTCTATCTACATAACAAAAGTACATGGAATCATTCTAGTAAATCTCTTCTGCACCCTCACTAAGGCCTTCACATCCTTCCTAAAGTGTGGTGCACAGAATTGGACACAATACTCCAGTTGTGGCCGAACCAGTATTTGATAAAGGTTCATCATAACCTCCCTGCGTTTGTACTCTGTGCGTCTATTTATAAAGCCCAGGATCCCGCATGCTTTCTTAACCGCTTTCTCAACCTGCCCTGCCACCTTCAATGATTTGTGCACATATACCCCCAGATCTCTCTGGTCCTGCACCCCTTTTAGAATTGTACCCTTTAGTTTATATTGCCTCTCCTCATTCTTCCTACCAAAGTGTATCACTTCACACTTTTCTTCACTGAATTTCATCTGCCACGTGTCCACCCATTCCACCAGACTGTCTATGTCCTCTTGAAGTCTATCACTATCCTCCTCACTGTTCACTACCCTTCCAAGTTTTGTGTCATCTGCAAATTTTGAAATTGTGCCCTGTACACCCAAGTCCAAGTCATTGATATATATCAAGAATAGCAGTGGTCTTAGTACCGACCCCTGGGGAACACCACTGTATGCCTCCCTCCAGTCCAAAAAACAACCATTCACAGTTACAGAGGAAGAAAGGTCGACACCAAGTAGGCAGTAAAGAATTTGGGCAGGAGGAAAGAAAGCCAAAGAGAAGGCCAATGAGATAAGCTTTAAAGAGGCTGTTGACAACAGGGATAGAGGTAAAGTGATTTTGAAAGACAATTCCAGAGGTATGGACATAGTGGCTGAAAAATCAGCCCCTGATATTGGAGTGGAGGGAGTGGGAAAAAAGCAGTAATCCAGAATCATAGGAACAGAGTACAGGAAGGGAGAAAATTCCCTAATTAGGGTGATGATATGGATCATGGAAGAGTTTGAAGTTGATTCAATGGGGCAGAGGAACCAGTGGAGTTGGGTGAGTTCAGGATTGATGGGTGTGGAGGAATTTGTGTGGATGATGACCCAGGCTCAAGAGTTCTGTTTGGCTTTGTGAAGGGTGGGGAAAAGCAGACCAGTGAGGAGAATGTTTGGGAAATCAACCCCTGAAGTGATGAGGGTTTCAGCAGCAGAGACAGTGAAGTAGGGGCATAGCAGGGGATGTTGTGGAAATGGAAAGAGGCAGTTCTGACGATGGATTGGTTGTAGTTGAGAAAGGTCAGCTCAAAGTCAAAAACACTTTGGTTGCTCAGCACTGGGCTTGGTGTAAACAAACAGCCAAGGAGAGATAGGGAGTCATCACCAGAGGCAATGGTGAGAGAAAAACAGGATGAACATAAGAACATAAGAAATAGGAGCAGGAGTAGGCCAATCGGCCCCTCGAGCCTGCTCCTCCATTCAATAAGATCATGGCTGATCTGATCCTAACCTCAAATCTAAATTCATGTCCAATTTCCTGCCCGCTCCCCGTAACCCCTAATTCCCTTTACTTCTAGAAAACTGTCTATTTCTGATTTAAATTTATTTAATGATGTAGCTTCCACAGCTTCCTGGGGCAGCAAATTCCACAGACCTACTACCCTCTGAGTGAAGAAGTTTCTCCTCATCTCAGTTTTGAAAGAGCATCCCCTTATTCTAAGATTATGCCCCCTCGTTCTAGTTTCACCCATCCTTGGGAACATCCTTACCGCATCCACCCAATCAAGCCCCTTCACAATCTTATATGTTTCAATAAGATCGCCTCTCATTCTTCTGAACTCCAATGAGTAGAGTCCCAATCTACTCAACCTCTCCTCATATGTCCGCCCCCTCTTCCCCGGGATTAACCGAGTGAACCTTCTTTATACTGCCTCGAGAGCAAGTATGTCTTTTCTTAAGTATGGACACCAAAACTGTATGCTGTATTCCAGGTGCGGTCTCACCAATACCTTATATAACTGCAGCAATACCTCCCTGTTTTTATATTCTATCCCCCGAGCAATAAAAGCCAACGTTCCGTTGGCCTTCTTGATCACCTGCTGCACCTGCATACTAACCTTTTGGTTTTCTTGCACTAGGACCCCCAGATCCCTTTGTACTGCAGTACTTTCCAGTTTCTCGCCATTAAGATAATAACTTGCTCTCTGATTTTTCCTGCCAAAGTGCATAATCTCACATTTTCCAATATTGTATTGCATCTGCCAAATCTCCGCCCACTCACCCAGCCTGTCTATATCCCCTTGTAGGTTTTTTATGTCCTCCTCACTCTCTACTTTCCCTCCCATCTTTGTATCATCTGCAAACTTTGATATGTTACACTCGGTCCCCTCCTCCAAATCGTTAATATAGATTGTAAAGAGTTGGGGACCCAGCACCGACCCCTGTGGAACACCACTGGTTACTGGTTGCCAGTCCGAGAATGAACCATTTATCCCAACTCTCTGCTTCCTGTTAGATAACCAATCCTCCACCCATGCCAGAATATTATCCCCAATCCAGTGATTCTTTATCTTGAGCAATAATCTTTTTATGTGGCACCTTGTCGAATGCCTTCTGGAAGTCTAAATACACTGCATCCACTGGTTCCCCTTTATCCACCCTGTACGTTATGTCCTCAATGAACTCAAGCAAATTTGTCAGACATGACTTCCCCTTCGTAAAGCCATGCTGACTTTGTCCTATTAAATTATATTTATCTAAATGTTCTGCTACTGTCTCCTTAATAATAGACTCCAAAATTTTACCCACCACAGATGTTAGGCTAACTGGTCTATAATTTCCAGCCTTCTGCCTACTACCCTTTTTAAATAACGGTGTTACATTAGCAGTTTTCCAATCTGCCGGGACCTTTGCCGAGTCTCAGCTTTGCTGATACCTGTAGGAAATTCCAACTCATCCAGGACTTGATGTCAACCAAACAGTCAGCTGGCAGCTGAAACAGCTGCCATCTGCCAAAACAGCACAGCAACGGCCTGAAGTGAACGATGACAGGTGGAGAGGTAGATTTGACGGTTTTCAGTGTACGTATGGAAGATGATTCGCTTATTGCTGATGATGCAAAGCAGTTGTATAAAAAATCCCAATTAAATAAATATAAGGGGTAATTTTATGAGATTGTACTTCTCACATGACACCTTGCCCACCAGCAGCACACATCAAGCACTCACACACACATTCCCCACATCTAAACCATGGGAAGTGAGTATCTGAAATCCCGACTGGAATCCCCTGGAGGTGAGGCAGGGCAGTGAAGCATGCGCAGGGCACAATTTTATAAAATTTTATAAAATTTGCCAGCAAAACTGCCTGGCCCCATATTAGATCTCTACTTCCCTCTGGAGATGCCCTCTTGATGTAATAGCTGGGAGTGGTCCTTCCTGGCTTGACCAGCACCAGATTAGCACCAAGACTCACATCAAATTTAACAGAGCTGCTCTAGGATCCACACGAGCTGTCCCATAATGACTTGGCTGAAGCGGAAGGGGCAAAGCAGAGAGCCAAAATGGCAGGTCTCTTTTAGCCCAAAAATCAATGGAAAAATGAGAAAACATGGGGGATAATTTCGTGACCTTCTAGAGTTGAAAACAGGGAATAATTTGCATGGAAAGAACTGTCCTAGCTTTTCCTCCTTTAAAATTTAGTTGGTGTACCCATAATGACTACTATGAGTGAAATTACAAATGATGTATAGCTGCATTTTTTTTGAATTATGATGAACTTTGTTTTATCCTCACACCCTGACCCAATAAAATCAAGTGGGTTGAAATGCCTTGGGACCTTCTGAAACGTATAATGAAAAAGTCACATTGCAGCTTCTTCCATACTAGCACAGAAATGGCCGCCATAAGGAAGACCGAGTGCAAAGTATCCAAGTTTGCTGACGATACAAAGCTAGGTGGGAGAGTAAGCTGTGAGGAAGACACAAAGGCCTCCATTTTAGCACCCAGCGGGGGGCTCCGAAAATCGGGGAATCCTGGAGCGGGTCGGGAGCCCGGCTCCAACCCGCCCACTTCCGGGTTCCCCACAGACGCGCCGGCGTGCGCGCGCAGCCCCCGCATGTGGGACTCCCGCAGGCAATTAAAGCCAGCGGGGTGCCACTTAACAGTATTTACTTTGCTATTTCAGGTCATTAACAGACCTGATTAAGGGAATATGTCAGGAGGGGTGGGATTTCAGAAACAACTGGGACTGTTTCCCATACTGGGGGAAACACTTTCAGTTTAAATGGACGTGTTGCAGCTATCAGCCTGTGGCAGCTGCAAAGGTCCATTTGACAGGTGGAGGGGGGAGACCCTCACTCATTGCAGGAGGCCACTCTGTCACTTGGGACAAAGTTTGGCCTCCACCACCCTCTTCCTGACAATCAAATTCACCAACTTGCACACTTACCTCGGGGTCCAGAGACATGTACCTACCTTGCGGACCCCCTCAGATGTACATCTTCTGGATGGGGGCCGCCGTAGCTGCAGTCATGACCTCCTCGGAGGGCGAACAGCATCACCTGCCTCGCTGGCCACGCTGTCCACCTCTGACACGTGGAGCTCCACAACACAGTGCTGTGACACATCCACCTGTACAGCAGGAGGGAGGGCAACCGCAGAGAGAGATGCGTCGCAGAGGGCACTAACCTCGCCACAGGGTCCACAGACCGAGGCTCAGCCTCCTGGACCTCTCTGAGCAGCAGTGCACACGGAGGCTCAGAGTCACTCGACATGTAGTCGTGGACATCTGCAGCCTCCTTCATGCAAAGCTGCTCCCGGCTGGCCCAACCACCATCTTCTTACCTGTCGCTGTCAACGTTACCACTGCCCTCAACAACTTCTCCTCCGCATCCTTCCAGGGTGCCACCGGGGACATCGCCAACGTCTCTCAGTCGTCTGCACAAAAGAGCCCTGCAAATACACCTACACCCACTTTGCAGTGACACAATGGGTGGCATCAGGTGTGGGTCTTCATTGTGATCCTCAGGAAAGGGCATTGTGGAAAAACCAGACAAGATTCGCAAAGACGTGGCAGTAGTGGTGACAATATAATATGTGATGTGAGTTGGTCAGAAATTAAATATCAGTAAAAACGATGACAAACCCTCAAACACCCTTGTGCATCTCCTTCATGCTCACGACACGTTTGCCTTACGCTTCCTACTGCACATATGTGATGCATGCCCTGTGGCTGCAGCACGGGTAGTGGCAGGTTGAGTGAGGCTGACCGTGAAAGAGATGCATGAGAGGGTGAGTATGAGATAGAGCCATGAGATTGTATGAGGATTGGATTGAGTGGTAGTGGCGGGATGAGTACTGGCGAAGTGAGTAAGTGCAGGTAAGATGAGGATGAGGTTTGAGTGGGTGTGAGGGGTGATGTGACAGAGTAGTGTTGGCAGTGCTGAAGGAGATGTGGGGTGGGGGCGGTGAAGTGGCAGATGGAGTGTAGGGGAATGAATAAGTATACTCACTTTGGTTGACCTACTTAGGGCATTGCAGCGCCTCCTGCACTGTATGCAGGTGGGCGATATGTTGGTGGTGCAGGTGACCTCCTCTGCCACCTCGAGCCAGGCCTACCTGGTGGCAGAGACAGGCCGCTTCCTCCCGCCCGCCGGGGGGAAGATCTCTGTCCTCACCCCATCTAATGATACCTGGAGTGAGGCATCATTAAATTGGGAGCAGCCTTCCCCCTGGGCTGCTCCATGCTGTAATTTTTCCTATTTGTTGCAGCATCTGTCAGTGGAGGACTGCCCCTTTAAATAGGGCTCCTCCAGCTGACAGACCTTACTGCGCTTGCGCAGCCCGCCCGACATGCAGATCAGCAGTGGGGAACCCGGAAGACCAAGTAAGTGGATCCAATCAGCCTGCGATCGTGCGCGGGGCAGACTGATTTCACCAGGCGCGTTACCCAGCACCCAATAGACCCCCCGCCGTGAACCCGCAGCCCTGGCAATATCGAGCCCAAAGAGTCTGCAAAAGTATAATGTGGGGAAATGTGAGGTTATTCACTTTGGTAGGCCGAATTGAAAAACAGAATTTTTTTAAATGATGAGAAACTATTAAATGTTGGTGTTCAGAGAGACTTGGGTGTCCTTGTACAAGAAACACAAAAAGTTAGCATGCAGGTACAGCAAGCAATTAGGAAGGCAAATTCCATGTTGGCCCTTATTGAAAGGGGGTTGGAGCACAAGAGTAAGGAAGTCTTATTATAGTTGTACAGGGCTTTAGTGAGACCTCACCTGGAATATTGGGTACAGTTTTGGTCTCCTTATCTAAGGAAGGATATACTTGCCTTGGAGGCGGTGCCACAAAGGTTCACTAGATTAATTCCTGGGATTAGAGGGTTGTCATATGAAGAGAGGTGAGGAGAATGGGCCGAAACTCTCTGGAGTTTAGAAGAATGAGAGGTGATCTTATTGAAACATATAAGATTATGAGGGGGTTTGACAGGGTAAATGATGAGAGATTGTTTCCCCTGGCTCGAGAATCTAGAACTGGGGCATAATCGCAGGATACGGGGTCGGCCGTTCAAGACTGAGATGAGGAGGAATTTCTTCACGCAGAAGGTTGTGAATCTTTGGAATTCTCTACCCCAGATGGCTGTGGATGCTGAGTCATTGAATATATTCAAGGCTGAGATGGATAGATTTTTGGACTCTAGAGGAATCAAGGGATATGGGGATCAGGCGGGAAAGTGGAGTTGAGGTCAAAGATCCGCCATGATCTGATTGAATGGCGGAGCAGGCTCGAGGGGCTGAATGGCCTACTCCTGTTCCTATTTCTTATGTTCTTATGTTATTAAGACTTTCAGCTGCCAGCTGTTCATTTCTCACCAGAAAAGAGGGCCACTGGCAGCTGAGTGTGTGGTGGGGCCATTGTGCACCCATTTGACCACCTGAATCAATTTTCAGGCAGGCCTTTAAATGGGCGCCCAGCACTGCCACCGAAAAGCGACGGGAGGCTGTTTAGTTCTATAAATAGGGGTCCTACGCCTGGTGTAAAACCACAATTACAACTTTCAAAGAGAAATGGGCGGAGCTTTTCTCCATGCGTTGAGAAGACTAACCAGCAATCCTTGAAGAGACCACTGAAGGCCTCTCTTAAAAAGTACGTTTTTATTTTTTAAAGATTTTGTGGGGCCAGGAAGGGCATGAATCCTCCCACTTGCTGCCAGCCCATTCCCACAACATTCCCCCAGCATCCACTCCCTCCCTCCGACAGATCTTACTTGCTGGCTGGCTGCATGCTACAGCTGGACAATTTTCTGCTGCCGGAAACTGGCAAGCTGGAGCGGGGCAGCTACTTGGCACCCGCCGCCCACTGACAAAATGCTAATGAGGCCCAAACCTGAAAGTGAACCTGGCCTCTCGACTGACATGCTAATCGGGCCCATTGCTGATATTGTATCCGTTCGGCGCCTAAACTGAAAATCTACTCCTTTATAGTTTATGAGTCCATGCAGTGCGTCAGCGTGAGACAGCTCAGTGCTAAGTAGAAGTCAAGTGTGTCAAGTTTAGAGCAACAATCTCAGGTTTCCAGGAACTTTGGTATCAATCTCCAAATAAAGTCGCTGTTGTCATAAACTTTGACAGAATATCCCACACGTACATGATGGACGTGCTCTCCAAAATGGGATTTGGGGAGGGAATCCACAATTGGATCCAACTGCTCTACACAAACATCAGTAGCTCAGTTTCAATCAACGGGTGGGAATCAGAAAGCTTCCCGATCAAATCTGGAGTCAGGCAGAGCTGTTCTTTCTCCTCCGTCTTGTTCGTGTGCTGCATCGAACCCTTTGCCGAGTCCATCGGGAGGGATGCGGGCATAAGAGGGGTGACGATCCCAGGCAGTGGAGGCCTCCCTGTACATGGACGATGTCGCCGTCTTTTGCTCGGATCAGCTGTCGGTCCGCAGATTGATGAGCATCTGCGACCAGTTCGAACTGGCCTCAGGGGCCAGGGTAAATCGCACCAAGAGCGAGGCCGTGTTCTTTGGGAACTGGACCAACCGATCCTTTGTCCCCTTCACCGTCAGGTCGGATTACCTGAAGGTGCTGGGGATCTGGTTCCGGGGGGGCCGGGGCGTGCACCAAGAACTGGAAGGAGCGTGTTTCCAAGGTGAAACAGAGACTGGGATCCCTCTCGATCGTGGACAAAAACCTGGTCATCAGGTGCGAGATGCTCTCAGTGTTGCTGTACTTGGCACAAGTCTGGCCCATACCTCGTTCCTGTGCCGTGACGGTCACCCGAGCCATCTTCCGCTTTATCTGGAGATTAAAAATGGACCGTGTCCGCAGGGACACAATGTACAAATCTCTGGAGAAAGGGGGGAAAGGCCACTTTCATGTGCGGCTGCATCAAGCTTTGCGTGGACCCTTGGTACGAAAACACAAAATGGCACTACGTGCTGAGGTTCCACCTATCCCCGGTGTTGCGAAGGATGGGCCGGGCCACGCTGCCGCGGAACACTCCGTACAGTTGGACCGTTCCGCCCCACCTGTCCCTCGTCGAAAAGTTTATGCAAAAAAACACTTTCGACCACAAGGCGATCAGTAAGTGGTCCGCATGTAACGTCCTCGAGACCCTGCGGGTAAAGGAGATGATAGATCCTGTCAGTTGGTTCCCCGAGCAGACTGTCAATGTCATTTGGCAGAACGCCTCATCGCCAGAGCTTTCAAACAAGCACCAAGACATAGCTTGGCTGGTGGTGAGAAGGGCCCTTCCTGTCAGATCCTTCATGCACTCCCGGACTCTCAGCGCCACCGCGTGCTGTCCCCGAGGAGGCTGCGGTGCAGACGAAACCGTCACCCATCTATAACGAGGGGGCATAGATTTAAGGTGAGAGGGGAGAGATACAAAAGGGTCCAGAGGGGCAATTTTTTCACTCAAAGGGTGGTGAGTGTCTGGAACGAGCTTCCAGAGGCAGTAGTGGAGGCCGGTACAATTTTGTCTTTTAAAAAGCATTTGGACAGTTACATGGGTAAGGTGGGTATAGAGGGATATGGGCCAAGTGCAGGCAATTGGGACTAGCTTAGTGGTATAAACTGGGCGACATGGACATGTTGGGCCGAAGGGCCTGTTTCCATGTTGTAAACTTCTATGATTCTATGATTCTATCTCCTTCTGGAATGTGCCTTTACAAAGAAGGTCTGGAGAGAGATGCAATGCTATCTGTCCAAGTTCATCCCGAGCAGTTCCGTAACACAGGACTCTGTGCTCTACGGGCTGTTCCCGGGGACGCACACCGAGACAGACATCAACTGCTGCTGGAAGACCATTAACTCGGTGAAAGGCGCCCTTTGGTCTGCCCGAAACCTACTGGTCTTCCAGTGCACGGAGCTGTCCTCAACCGAGTGTTGCAGACTGGCACATTCCAAGGTCCAGGACTATGTGCTCAGGGACGCACTGAAGCTGGTTGCGGCCGCCGCAAAGGCTCTGTGGGGAAAGGCAACCATTTAGAGCCTTCTCGCCATTGTATACCGAGGGGCTGCAATCAGGGAAAAACCCTCCCGGGCAGAATGTAAAATTCAAATTGCTGTAATGTACCTGTAATGAATCTGTAATGTACCTGTAATGAACCTGTAATCAATAATCTGTATTGAGTATAATGCAATGAGACACCCCAGAGTGTCATGAACTGTAATTATGTACAATGTGTTCATTGAACTGTACTTGATGTAACCTGCAAATTGTATAATCTGTATTGTGTACGTTTGGAATGTGATATGACAACTGTATTGTATGTTTTGCGAAAAATTTTATGAATAAAGTATATTTTTTGAAAAAAAAATTCTGTAAAATGTAAAGCAGCAAAATTATTTGAGTACAACACAAGTAATGTATATTAATTGTATAAATTTATTTATTCAGATGAACTGGACAGACATCAGTGGGATTTTTGGTACAGAACTGACCGTGACTCCAATGAAATAAGAATCAAGATAAGACAATCACCCAAATTTACCTTATCTTTACACATTTTGTGGCATTATTTCAAAAAATACTGTAATGTGGCAAACATTGAATCAGGAAAATGAAATGAAGATAAAAATGAAGATAAAAGCATCCAGCGGTAAATTCTGTGAGGCTCCTCACAGCTAGATGGGCCTCAAATGAAGAGCACAAACTGTGGGAGCACTGCCTGTAATTTTTTGCTATGTCCTGATTGTGTGCAAGGTTCTTTTAGTGTGGGAGTAGGGGATGCACAACAGGTCAGAATTGGAGGAACGCAGAGCTCTCGAAGGGTGTAGGGATGGAAGAGGTTACAGAGGAAGGGAGGGGCAAGGCAATGGGGAGAAGACACAGAGATTAAGGCATTAATGAACGCATCCCCAGAAGCACTTGTGCCAGGCATGGAGGAGATAGCTTAAAGTAGGTAACATCAATCAACTACCATGTGACAGACTCACATGCAGAATCCTAGCAAACGCACAGTGCAGGGAAGTCCAGGACCATCACTGAGCAAGAGTGGTATGTTAGGTATCACACATCTGAATCTAAGCACAAGCACTAAGGAACAGCACTTTGTGCCAACTTAAACTGCCAACATTTGCACAGCACATAACAGAGCAAATAAATGCCTTGCACTTGGCTTGGACAGCCTGCTATGGTTACAACTACTTGCATTGATGCAGCACCTTTAAAGTTAAAAAATGTCTGAAGGCACTTCACAGGGGCTTGAGGAAAAAATGGATGCCCGTGATTTTCTGCTATGTGCTGGCTATGCGCAAGATTCTTTTAATGCCAACAAAAACCCTTATCGAATTGAGGTCAATGAGATAGTGCCAAAGCTTATAAGGTGGATTATATGGTATAAGCTGAGAGATGTGTGCAGTCTCTGGCTATCTCTCACAAACTACAAGCATTATGCTTACAGAGCAGAACTAGCAATAAATGTGAAAGGGACAACACTTTTATGAAAATATGTCTGGGAATTTGTTTTTCTTTTGGGAAGGGAGAAATACTTGAAGGACCATGCATCATTATTGTTACGATAACTTTGGGGTATATTTTCACTTTTGTTCAACTGCCCATTACGGCGAAGAGGCCCGCATGATTTTGAGGCTCCAGACTCATTTAAATCTGACAGGCAAGCTGCGGGGCGCCAAACAGACATCCAGCAGCTCGACGAATTGAAGCTTAAGATTGGGAACCCTACCTTCCATGATTTGCAACCCCCACACTTACCTTTAGAGAGTTTCTTCGGTTCCAACGCCCATGGAATGGTCTGAGCCTGTGCAGCGTTCTGACCTAAATGACAATTGGGGTCCTATTTACATCATAGCCCCTAATTTCCATTTTAAAAGGGGCCTATCGCCTTAAACAGGCAGGCGCTTTGGAAACCTGGTGGTAGGCCCTTTTCAAAATGTAGTCAGCCGCATCACCAGGCTCAATGAGGCGATAAATACGCCATTTTGAGGCCGTTACTGGCCCGTTAACACGAGGCAAAGGCAATAGAAATAGACTCCTTTGTGTGCAAATGATGCAATGGTAATTTTATGTGGTGTATTTGTAAAACGATGTCTCTAAACATTCTTCTGGGGAGACATCACCGTTCTAAGAAATTTCTGGCCTAGACTTCTTGGCCTTTCCATCAAAAGGCAAATGGCCATGGCTGCATAAGTGGAGGCCCGAAATCTCCCTCTGTGATATTAGTAATGAACCTGCTAACACGTTGGGTGAAATTACTGGTGGTTAAATTGGTCTTGGGCAGTAGAGCAAAATGGACGACAGCCCAAATTGCACTCCGCCCTATTCTCTTTTCCATTGACTTCAAGGTGAACTCACTGAGTCCACTGTTTTAACAAAGGCAGTACACAGTTTAAAATAGATGTATTTGTCACTGAGAAAGTGGATAGAAAGTATTTGCACTTATAAAGCCTTATTCAGGTCCTCAGGACATCCCGAAGCGTTTTACACTAAATGAATTCCTTTTGCAGTGTCGTCACAAAGTAGAGAATGACGGCAGCCAATTTGTGCACAGCAAGATCTCATGCCAAGTTAATCTGTTTTAACAGTGTTGGCTGAGAGATAGATGTTGTCCAGGACACCAGGAGAGCTCCCCTGTTCTTCAAACAGTGCTGTAGGATCTTGTAGGAGCACCTGAGAGGGCAGATGTCTCATCGGAAAGATGATATCACTGGTATCACACAACGCAATTTCAACCCACTGGGGAGCAAAAGTATTTAAATAAACATGGAAAGACAAAGTAACTACTGTTACTTGTACCTAATGAACAGAAATAGCACATTTTACTTTTTTGAATCGAAAAAGAAGCATGATTCTCTGTAAGGTCCTGAATGTTGCTCCAAGAGGTGAAAGGGAAGATTTTCTGCTTCTGCCCATGATTTGCCATCCATTAAAATAATTGGGCGGAAAATCCCAGGCGGGAAACACAGAAGTGAACAACCCCAGCTTAGATCTATTTGCAGATTCCATTGGATAGAAATTAAATAATCACCAGAAAGAAAGGAAAACCTTCAGCCAGAGATTGCTGGAATAGCACATCTCACGGAGAGTTACGTTAATTAGACTTTTTACCTCACCCTTCAGATCGCACTATATTTGCACCACAAATTTCTGGAAATGTGAATTGATAATGGCACAACAATGTCAATGTCGCATCTGGGAGCTCATGAATGTGGTGCCAAATTGTTTATCTCCTTAACCAAGGAAAAGGATAGAGAAACAAACAGAATGTGAACAATGGAGAAGGAAATAGGGTGAATTAGAGTCAAATTAGATACAGAAAGAGAAATAAAGAGAGGGAAAGAAAGAGAGTGAATTAAGAGAGAGAGAAAAAAAGATAGGAAAAGTAAGAAAAAAAATAAAAGAACAAGCAGAAGAAGAGGACATTATAACCCAGTTGTGTTTGGGAATTGGATTGGTTCTCGAGAAGTCAATGAGTGAATGGCTGGGTAGGTGCGCAAAATGTACAAACATTCTTGACTCATGAACTATAGAACCAATGGCCCCATCCATCATGATCAGGAACAGATGAACTGCGAGAAGGAAAAAAGACCAAGGTCCATCTAATTCGCCTTCTACCATCCTGGTAGCCGCATGATACAATGAAAATGAAGTTGTGTACTAATCATAGCAATCAATCTCTATCAATTAGTCTACAACAGACCCAGAAATGACACGAGGAAACCCCCAGTGGTGGAGAACTTTGGGAACCACAGATCCTAACTCACCTTTTTCCTCCAAAGCATGCTACACTTACCATGTCATGTCTCAAATTACTCATGTACTATATCCCAAAATTATTTTCTGAAAGAAATCTATCTAATTTGCATTTCTGAGTGTCGAAACAGCTTTGCATCCTGAAAATTATTGCCTTCCAACACGAACAGGAGTGTGGCTGGCAAGACTGGCACAAAAATACTGCAAGACAGATAAATAGTTTTAAAAAACCTATAGGAGCAATTCACTACTTGCTGGAGTGAGACTGCACAGCTTATTTGTTCCCTTTCTGGGCCTCCAAGTTTGAGTGCCATGTCAGGACCATAAAGCATCTCATTAACTGGGTCCTTACGACATGAATTACCAGCCCTAAATGGCTACAGCGGGGCTAATTCGCATTAACAACATACATCTAGCAATTTGATGACATACAATTAATTTAAATGGGGAGGCAAATGGTGAAGCTGCAATTTTTTTGGTTTTGTTGGGGCTAATGGCAAATCATCCAGCAATTTGCGGAGGATCGGAACTCATGACAAATTCACCACAAATTGCTAGATTTTTTACAAATTAATAATGGCGAGAGCCATTAATTCGCCATTACTTTCCAGCAATTTCTGGTCCCTTTTATATTTATAGTGTCTTTTATGTTCACAAAATGTCCATGGTACCACTGTCACTTTCTTTGTGTTTTTCCCCCTTTCACATTAACAGGAGTCACTGGAGTAGGCCCTGACTTTGTGCGATACTGTAAAATGGGTGATAGCGAGTCGGCAGGCTGCTTTACATTTCTCCCGATTTTTATTTACATTGAAATTCTCTATGACTAGTTTCACACAAAGTCAAGATCTACCCCACTGACTTCAGGAGTTTACAATATGAATGGGATCATGGCCGTTCTGTAGCTGGGATAATTTTTTAAATCTTTCTGATATTTGCTGTGCTTCCTTTGAGCCCACAAGATCAGCTGCAGAGATACCATCAGAGCAAAGACAGCAACTAAAAAGAAAACAAAATAAGATTATTAGCACATGCGCATGTCTTTCCTGCATGAAAATGTGTTTTAATCCTTTAGCACCATAAGTGAATAGATTTATGCTTTACCTGGAAGTGTTTGGGTCATAACAGTGAAACTAATCCAGACTCCCATCTGCAACAAGTAAGAGAACATGAATTAACTTACATTATAAGGCAGCACAGGTCTGATCTACAGGTACGAATGCTTTCCAAACTCTTCCACGGACACTAACATACAACTTCACCTACCTTCTCAATTGGTAAATACAGTGGCCTAATCATAGGAACATAGGAATATAGGAACAGGAGTAGGCCATTCAGCCCCTCGTGCCTGCTCCGCCATTTGATAAGATCATGGCTGATCTGTGATCTAGCTCCATATACCTGCCTTTGGCCCATATCCCTTAATACCTTTGGTTGCCAAAAAGCTATCTATCTCACATTTAAATTTAGCAATTGAGCTAGTATCAATTGCCATTTGCTGAAGAGAGTTCCAAACATCTACCACCCTTTGTGTGTAGAAATGTTTTCTAATCTCACTCCTGAAAGGTCTGGCTCTAATTTTTAAACTGTGCCCCCTACTCCTAGAATCCCCAACCAGCGGAAATAGTTTCTCTCTATCCACCCTATCCGTTCCCCTTAATATCTTATAAACTTCGATCAGATCACCCCTTAACCTTCTAAACTCCAGAGAATACAACCCCAATTTGTGTAATCTATCCTTGTGACTTAACCCTTGAAGTCTGGGTATCATTCTAGTAAACCTACACTGCACTCCCTCCAAGGCCAGTATGTCCTTCCAAAGGTGCGGTGCCCAAAACTTTCCGCCCAACCCCAGCCAGCTTTTCAGTGGATTGGGGTGAGCATTGATGGAAAGATACTCAGGGATGCGTTCCGCTATACTCTTGTCTCCAAGATATTTGCCGGTGCAAGTTTTGGCGGGACAGCATGTGGTAATTTGATGCTTACGCCATGCTTAATTCGATTACTGGACATGGGACCATCTGTTAGGCCCTGGGATTCAGCATTCGAAAGTGGGTAGAGGGAGCATCAGGGCTTTAAGGGAATAAAGATACTGCACAAGTGCTCATAGAGTGCACTGATCAATGGCCCCATCACCAACATTTTAACTTTAAAGGCCAAGAAATGTTTTCTCTTGCTCTGGCAGAGCCAACAGTTACCTGGTCCTCCCATTGCGCAGGCTCTTGAGCTACTGTTGGATCTGCCGCAGCAAGTATCCACCTCCAGACTGACGCAACCACCAGGAGAAACTGGGGAACCCGCCTTCCATTTGCAAATTACTTCAGGGACGGGGTCAGGGAGTCATCTCATGGGAGGACGGATGTCCCACCCTGCTGGAAAGCCCCGGTAATCTATCACTAAGCATAGAGATCAGAATGTCCATTTCCACTCTGCGTTGGTCAGTATGGACGTTAAAATTGTGGTCTTCGGTTTGGGACAGGAATATGAGTCGTAGATCGCACTTCTGTTCCAGGCTGATCAGTAACTGCTGCTGGAAGTGAGTAATTCCCGGGTAAGAATAGTATTGGGTCCATTTCTAAAGTTCCTCCGCTCGTGGTCAAACATTACTCAGTGTCCATGCTCATACGTAGGTGATCGAATGAACAAACTTGCATTTATATAGCACCTTTCACGATCTCTGGGCGTCCCAAAGCGTACTCTTAAAGTGTATTCACTGTTGTAATGTAGGAAACGTGGCAGCCTATTTACGCGCCGCAAAGTCCCACAAACAGCAATGAGATAATGACCAGATGATCTGTTTTAGTGATGTTATTTGAGAGATAAATACTGAGACAGCAGAGGCCATATACATACCTCAAATAAGATTCAACCCCTTCAGGAGAGGAGGAAAGGGAATTAAAATACAAAACTGCAGCATCCACTACAGCAAGTAACAGAATACAAAACAGAATGATAAAACTCAATGTAACACACTGAATAAAACACTTAGAAATGGAATTTGAGTTTGTCATTGCTTCCAGGTGATTCTGCTTCTGCCACTTTTCGGTATTTTATGCTTCTACATAATAATTTTGGACGGTAATTAAAAGATTTTTTTAGCTGTACAGTTAACCACCTCTAATATTGTGAAGCTAGGCTGCATAGACTTGATGTACAATATCATTCAAATCAGTCCTCAACAATCAGCCAAGTGATTTGTTACAATGAAATGATAAAAGAATTCATTACCTCATACGTGTAGTTGGGGCAGGAGACCAGTTTGAAAAGCCACGTGAAGGGGTTGTACGTGGGTCTTACAAAATGAGTCTTAGTACCTCAAGGAAAACAAAATACAGATATTACAGTGCTTGACACTAAAGAAGGAAAGACCTGCATTTGTATAGTGCCTTTCACAATCACAGTACATCTGAAAGCGATTCACAGCCAATGAAGTACTTTTTTGAAGTGTAGTCACTGCTGCAATATAGGAAACACGGCAGCCATTTTGTGCACAACAAGACCTCACAAACTGCAATGATATACTGACCAGATAATCTGTTTTAGTGATACTGGTTGAGGGATAAATATTGGCCAGGACACCGGGGAGAACTCCCCTGCTCGTCTTCAAAATAGTGCCACAGGATCTTTTATGTCCACTTGAGAGGGCAGACGGGGCCTCGGTTTAACATCTCATCTGAAAGACAGCATCTCGGAGAGTGCAGCCCTCACTCCCTCAGTACTGCACTGGAGTGTCAGCCTGGATTATGTGCTCAAATCTCTGGAGTGGGCCGAAAGTGGAACCACCGAGCCCGGGCTGACACCTGTGCAAGCCAATGCTTAAAATCCAAGATCATTTAGAAATCACTCAACTTAAACCAGACAGGACTTCAGATCTCGCTAAGCGTCACAGTGAATAAAGGGAAAAGACAAGGGTTGATGCTATTGTTAAGTCATTACAAGTTAGTACAGTGAAATAGCAGGCAGCAAATGGCAATTAGATGAGAATTGTACTTACCTATTTTATGTACCTGAACTAAGGCAACATTTGTAAAATAATTTCCAGCTTCACAGACCTAAAGGGAATGATACAATTATTATTTGGTTTGAATAACTCACCAGTTAATGAATAAAGCCATGTACAATGCATTAGTGGAATTAACTAACGTACACAGTTGAAGAACGTGTAATTAGCCTGGAAGATGAATTGAGAATTTGTCTTGGCCAGGACTGAGATCTGATAAATAGCTCTGCTCGAGACTTCTGGGATACCTTTCTCATGAGTTATGGTCCATTTCAAAGGCAGAGATATTTATCGTTCATTATTGTTGGCTTTGACCATAGCTTTCTTTTAAAAACAAAAATCAAGTTTAAGTACATGCCCAAGTTAAGATTTTATGCATTCTGCATCATGACAAAAGGAGCTTGCAGTGAGGCAAATTAATGATCTAATACTGTGCCTTTCGCTCACACAGTTTGCCATGATACATCTCTTCTGCAATGTGCGTCAAAAGAGGAAACCATAAATGATCATTTTGTTCCTTTATTGCTCAACACATATCACAGCCACACAGCTGCACAATACAGCAGCAAATTTATGGATTTATACATTAAAAAATTATTATTCCATTTTTAATACAAGAAAATAAGCCTTGTACAGCAATGCACAAACCATTTTCACTCCCATGCAGATACTGAAGCCCCGATTTCAACCTAACCCACTTGGCAGAAACAGGACAGATTTGGATCAGACGCCCGCTTTACACCCTGTCCAATTTTACGCTCCATTGAAGTCATCTTGCCAAAATCCCTTTGCAGGAGATTAGCAACATTTACTTTGCAATGCTGGAAAAACAGTCTTTTGAGTTGGTCAAAATTTTGCATGAAACGGGGAATAAAATTCAATCCCAATCCACAAATTTTATTTGTCTTCTTTGTATCAAAATGTTTTTTTTTAATTTAAGGAAGCAGCACACTTTACACTGAGGTTATCAGTTATTCCCTAAAAATTTGTTTCATTAATTGTTATTTTGGATGATACAAGATCTTCGTAATCTTTTGGATTAACATTACGGATTAAACAACAATTTCTGAATAAATTACGACTCTTCAGATTGTGTTTTTTTAATTTGTAAGGTTTTTTTCATACTGAACCTAAAAAAAGGAAACATATTTTGGGACTAAAGTAATTGAATTTTATTATCTGCTGCCCACTAGGAAGAATCCTACATTAATATTCCATGAAGTACACATACACATAGAGCTTGCTAACCTGACCAACACAGGCCACTTCACAGCAGTGGCCACCTTGGGAGAGTTGGCTTCCTCTTTTATTTATGCTCTCTTCCTGCAATATTGAGAGATTCTGCTCAAATAGCAACTTGTCAGCAACCAGGTGACTCATCACCATAGCAAGAGTGTCAGCTTTCCACTGGATAGGCTGAATTGGAGCTGTACTTCAATGGGCCCCTGATCCCAGGAACCCACTGAAGCAGTGAATAAAATATTTTCAAACCAGCAATTTGCAACCAACATCATTCAAAGTACACTTTAAATTAGATTGGAACCCTGTTTTTTTATTAATTGAGAACAAAATGAATCAAAGAAACTGAATTGGAATGCTGCTTTCTGATTAAAATTTAGGTCAAAAGCTTTCCTTCTCAAGAATGTTTTAATAAAACTCTTAATTCTTTTGGGCACTTCCTTGGTGTGATGAATTGAAATCAGGATGTGAGATCTTAGTAACAAATGTGTGAATGCATTTGTACAAAATCCCTTTGTCCAGTATTTTCATGAAAATGTTGACCATTAATGTTTGCATTAAAATACCAAACAGGATAATTTCAGTTTACTACATTAATGCAATCATCATACAGAGCAATGGAAATCCACAACTATCCTCACGCTTTCGAAATAATTTTATCCTCCTCTCCTTACTGCTCCTTGTGGCATGCCTCATCTCCCAGTCAAGAGTGGGGGCATGACAATAATATTCTAGAGCCAATCACTTGGAGATGCATAAGATTAGCAACGATGGGGAGGCAGAAAAGGACTCTTGCCATCCAATTTTCCCTCTCTTCGTCTCTGTAGAGAAGCATCTCAGGTGTTGCTCAGATTGGAGAATAATTAGAAGTGTTGTGTCCCAAGGAGTCAGTGTTATGTCCACTTTTGTTCTTGGTAGATACAGATGATTTGCATTTGGACATAGGAAAATAGAAACAGTTGTAGGCCATTCAGCCCCTTGGGCCTGTTCTGCCATTCAATTAGATCATGGCTAAAATACAACTCCATTTACCTGCCTATGTTCCATACTCCTTAATACTCTTACCTAACAAAAGTCTATCAATCTTAGTTTTGACATTTTGAATTGACATTACCCCTAAACAGCTGAACTCTATTTTCAAGATTATGCTACCTTGTTCTGGACTCCCCCACAAGAGGAAATAGTTTCTCTCTATCTACCCTACTCTGTAATCTTCTTAAACACCTCAATTAAATCACCCTTTAATCTTCTATACTCAAGGGAATACAAACCTAGTTGCTGCAACCTGTCCTCATAATTTAACCCTTTTAGTCCCGGTATCAGTCTGGTGAATCCGCACTGCACCTCCTCCAAGGCCAACATATCCTTCCTGATGCCCAGAATTGAAAGCAATACTCCAGATGGGGTTTAACCAGAGCTCTGTACAGCTATAACATAACTTCCACTCCTTTGAATTCCAGCCCCCTTGAGATAAAGGCCAACATTCCATTAGCCTTTTTAATTATTTTTTGTACCTGTCCACTAGTTTTTAGTGATGTCTGGACATGGACCCCTCAATCTCTCTGCTCCTTCACAGTTCCTAGCTTCTCACCATTTAGGAAATACTCTGATCTATCTTTCTTAAGTCCAAAATGGATGATCTCACACTTCCCCACACTGAACTCCATCTGCCACAGATTTACCCACTCCCATAATCTATCAATGTCCCTTTGCAACTTTCTGCTCCCATCTACATTACTTACTGTGCCACCAAACTTAGTGTCATCAGCAAACTTGGATATATGGCTCTCAATTCCTTCATCTAAGCCATTGGTAAATATAGTGAAATGCTGAAGACCTAGTACAGATCCCTGGGAGACACCACTAGTCACATCTGCGAATTGGAGTACATACTCTCTATCTCCTACCTCCTAACAATTCCTTACCCATGTCAATAGGTTGCTTCTAATTCCATGCACTTTCACTTTTGTTAGAATTTGCTAATAGAGATTGGGAGCACAATCTCAAAATTTACTGATGATGGAAAAGTAGGAGGTAGGAGGTATGATAAACAGTGAGGAGGACTGTAAAAGACTTCAACAAAATACAGACCGTTAAGGAGAATGGGTAGACAAGTTACAGATGCAAATTAATGTCAAAACATTTGAGGTAATATATTTGGGAGGAAAAGCAAAGAATGGGATTATGGAAAGGCACAGAAGGGGCAGGACTGGCAGCTCAATGTTCCAGGGTACAGATGCTATAGGAAAGATAGAGCAGGAGGTAAGAGAGGAGGGGGAGTTGCGTTCTTGATTAGGGAGAACATCACGGCAGTAGTGAGAGGGGATATATCCGAGGGTTCGCCCACTGAGTCTATTTGGGTAGAACTGAAAAATAAGAAGGGAGAGATCACTTTGATAGGATTGTACTACAGACCCCCAAATAGTCAACGGGAAATTGAGGAGCAAATATGTAAGGAGATTACAGACAGCTGCAAGAAAAATAGGGTGGTAATAGTAGGGGACTTTAACTTTCCCAACATTGACTGGGACAGCCATAGCATTAGGGGCTTGGATGGAGAGAAATTTGTTGAGTGTATTCAGGAGGAATTTCTCATTCAGTATGTGGATGGCCCGACTAGAGAGGGGGCAAAACTTGACCTCCTCTTGGGAAATAAGGAAGGGCAGGTGACAGAAGTGTTAGTGAGGGATCACTTTGGGACCAGTGATCATAATTCCATTAGTTTTAGGATAGCTCTGGAGAATGATAGGTCTGGCCCAGAAGTTAAAATTCTAAATTGGGGAAAGGCCAATTTTGATGGTATTAGACAGGAACTTTCAGAAGTTGATTGGGAGAGTCTGTTGGCAGGCAAAGGGACGTCTGGTAAGTGGGAGGCCTTCAAAAGTGTGTTAACCAGGGTTCAGGGTAAGCACATTCCTTATAAAGTGAAGGGCAAGGCTGGTAGAAGTAGGGAACCTTGGATGACTCGGGAGATTGAGGCCCTAGTCAGAAAGAAGAAGGAGGCATATGACATGCATAGGCAGCTGGGATCAAGTGGATCCCTTGAAGAGTATAGAGATTGCCGGAGTAGAGTTAAGAGAGATATCAGGAGTGCAAAAAGGGGACATGAGATTGCTTTGGCAGATAAGGCAAAGGAGAATCCAAAGAGCTTCTACAAATACATAAAGGGCAAAAGAGTAACTAGGGAGAGAGTAGGGCCTCTTAAGGATCAACAAGGTCATCTATGTGCGGAACCACAAGAGATGGGCGAGATCCTAAATGAATATTTCACTTCGGTATTTACGGTTGAGAAAGCCATGGATGTTAGGGAACTTGGGGAAATAAATAGTGATGTCTTGAGGAGTGTACATATTACAGAGAGGGAGGTGCTGGAAGTCTTAACACGCATCAAGATAGATAAATCTCCGGGACCTGATGAAATGTATCCCAGGACGTTATGGGAGGTTAGGGAGGAAATTGCGGGTCCCCTAGCAGAGATATTTGAATCATCGACAGCCACAGGTGAGGTGCCTGAAGATTGGAGGGTAGCAAATGTTGTGCCTTTGTTTAAGAAGGGCGGCAGGGAAAAGCGTGGGAACTACAGACCGGTGAGCCTGACATCTGTAGTGGGTAAGTTGTTAGAGGGTATTCTGAGAGACAGGATCTACAGGCATTTGGAGAGGCAGGGACTGATTAGGAACAGTCAGCATGGTTTTGTGAGAGGAAAATCATGTCTCACGAATTTGATTGAGTTTTTTGAAGGGGTAACCAAGAAGATAGATGAGGGCTGTGCAGTAGACGTGGTCTACATGGACTTTAGCAAAGCCTTTGACAAGGTACCGCAAGGTAGGTTGTTACATAAGGTTAAATCTCACGGGATCCAAGGTGAGGTAGCCAATTGTATACAAAATTGGCTTGACGACAGAAGACAGAGGGTGGTTGTAGATGGTTGTTTTTCAAACTGGAGGCCTGTGACCAGCGGTGTGCCTCAGGGATCGGTGCTGCATCCGCTGTTATTTGTTATTTATATTAACGATTTGGATGAGAATTTAGGAGGCATGGTTAGTAAGTTTGCAGATGATACCAAGATTGGTGGCATTGTGGACAGTGAAGAAGGTTATCTAGGATTGCAACGGGATCTTGATCAATTGGGCCAGTGGGCCGATGAATGGCAGATGGAGTTTAATTTAGATAAATGTGAGGTGATGCATTTTGGTAGATCGAATCGGGCCAGGACCTACTCCGTTAATGGTAGGGCGTTGGGGAGAGTTATAGAACAAAGAGATCTAGGAGTACAGGTTCATAGCTCCTTGAAAGTGGAGTCACAGGTGGATAAGGTGGTGAAGAAGGCATTCAGCATGCTTGGTTTCATTGGTCAGAACATTGAATACAGGAGTTGGGATGTCTTATTGAAGTTGTACAAGACATTAGTAAGGCCACACTTGGAATACTGTGTACAGTTCTGGTCACCCTATTATAGAAAGGATATTATTAAACTGGAAAGAGTGCAGAAAAGATTTACTAGGATGCTGCCGGGACTTGATGGTTTGACTTATAGGGAGAGGTTGGATAGACTGAGACTTTTTTCCCTGGAGAGTAGGAGGTTTAGGGGTGATCTTATAGAAGTCTATAAAATAATGAGGGGCATAGATAAGGTAGATAGTCAAAATCTTTTCCCAAAGGTAGGGGAGTCTATAACGAGGGGGCATAGATTTAAGGTGCGAGGGGAGAGATGCAAAAGGGTCCTGAGGGGCAATTTTTTCACTCAAAGGGTGGTGAGTGTCTGGAACGAGCTGCCAGAGGCAGTAGTAGAGGCGGGTACAATTTTGTCTTTTAAAAAGCATTTGGACAGTTACATGGGTAAGATGGGTATAGAGGGATATAGGCCAAGTGCAGGCAATTGGGACTAGCTTAGTGGTATAAACTGGGCGACATGGACATGTTGGGCCGAAGGGCCTGTTTCCATGTTGTAAACTTCTATGATTCTATGAAGGGTATGGAGGAACAGAGAGATCTAGGGATTCAAATATATAATTCCCTGAAATTGCGAGTGTAGGTGGATAAAGCCAAAAAAGAAGCTAACAACTTTTTGGGTTTTATAAATAGATTCGTAAAGAACAAAAGTAAGTAAGTACAATCCCCACCGCTTATAACGGTCATGCTGGTTTTAGCACGATTTGCCCGCTATACACGGTGGACAGTAAAACAAAAATCGAACGTAACCAACATATTTTTAAAACACAGGCTTGATGCAGAATGCCTGCAATCTCCACTTAGTAACTGCCTCTGCGGTGCTAAGAATCTCATCTCTAAGGTAATCGCACTTTAATGAGGTGCGAACAGCTGCTTGAAGACACGATTTTGCCTGAAAGCAGCAGAGCTTTTTAAATCGGTAAACACAGGGGATTAATGAGGTGCAAAGAATTTATTGAGCTGCCCAAAATAGTCACCGTGCTTAATACATTATAAGCGGTGCCTTTGAAATTGACTTCAATGATAATGGTTAGCGCCATTTGCCCGATATAGGCACTCCCCGTGCTAAATGTAGACGGTGTAAGTGGCGGGTAATGTAATGATAAATTTGTACAAAATATTCCTTCGGCCATTGTTAGATTACTGTGTGTAGTTTTGGCCACATCATTATAGGAAGGACATAATAGCCATAGAGAGGATACAAGATCAATTCATCAAGATTATGCCAGGGATGGGAAACTGTAGTTATGAGGAGAAACTTGAGATAATTGGACTATTTCTGCTGAAACAGAAAAGACTGAAAGGAGATCGACTAGTGATTTTTAAAATTAGAAAAAGGTTTTGATAGAGCGAACAGGAAAAATTATTTATTTTGGTTGGTGAGTCAGTTACGAGTAGTCACTAATTTAAAATTGTGAGAATGAGGAGAGACATGAATTGTCCCTTTAGATTAGAAAATTACAAATGGAATTCAATTATTGAAGAAGGTGAGAGAGAAAAAGCAGGAAATTATAGACCTATTTGTCTAACATCTGTTCTGGGGAAGTTATTGGAATGTATAATTAAGGAAAGAGTGACTGAGCACTTGGAGAAATTTGAGCTGATAAGAGAAAGCCAACATGGATTTGTAAAGGTTAGGTCATTTCTAACAAGCCTAATTGAATTTTTTGAACTAAAGTAGTAGACAGGGGAATGTCTATGGATGTAGTTTATAGGGACTTGCGGAAGACATTCGATAAGATCCCACTTAAGAGTCTGTTAACTAAAAATAAAGCTCATGGAATTGAAGGCAAATTATTGACCTGGTTAGGAGATTGGTTAGGCAGTAGAAGACAGAACGTGGGATAATGGCCCAGAAATTGCACTGAGCAGCGAACGAACACTGCTCGTTAGTTATAAATTCACCCACAAACCATTCACGGGCTTTTGAGCAGCAACTTGCTTCTCTGATGAGCTGCAAAAAGTGCAGTGTCCTTTTACTGGGCTTCTGTGAGTTGTGAGAGCAGAGAAAGGAGCTCTCTCTCCCCTCAACCAATCAGATTGAAGCATCTTTAACAAGCTGTGCAGTGTCAGAACCAGGAAGTGCAGGCTACAATAGTAAATTCAATTCAAAATCAGTTAGAGTAAGCAAAATAAAGAGGGGATAAGAAATAGTGAATTAAAAGACAAAGATAAAAGAGTCAGAAAGAAAAAGTAAAAAAAAGTGCCAGAGAGGTTGAATGGCAGTCATTAAGACTTACCACGCTGTTAAAAGTTAGTTTAGATCTAAAAAACCCAGCCTATCTTTTTATAGAGAGATTAGTTCATTTCCAGATGGGCAGGAAAGCAAGTTCACGCTGGTCCATTCATTCAGCCAGCGAGCTATCCTTCCCGTGCGGCTTTCAGAAGAGAAGGGCAAATGCTGGAGCAATTTCTGGATTTCTGCGTTTGATTGCACATGTGCGCTCGCCGGAACATGCTGTTCCAATTGCCCTGAAATAATGGTGAGCCCTGTTAACATCACCATTATTTTATTAGCAATGTCCGGGCCAACGGGTATGTACTCAAATTGGAAGGAAGTAACGAGTGGTGTCCCACGAGAGTCTATGCTGGTGCCTTAACTATTCACTATATTTATTAATGACTTAGATAAGACAATAGAGAACCACATATCCAAGTTTGCCAATGATACAAAGATTGATGGCATAATAAGGACTGTAGACAGGAGAATAAGATTACAAAGAGGCATTGATAGATCAAGTGAGTGGGCAAAACTGTGGCAGATGGATTTCAACACAGGTAAGTGTGAGGTCATTCATTTTGGATCAAAAAAGGATCGATCTGAGTATTTTTTAAATGGAGAAACACTTGGAACAGTGGAGGTCCAAAGAGATTTAGGGTCCATATACACAGATCACTAAAATATAGTAGTCAGATACAGAAAATAATCAAAAAGGCTAGTGGAATGTTAGTCTTTATAACTAGAAAGCTGGAATATAAATGGGAGGTGGTTTCATTACAGCTATGCAAAGCCCTGGTTAGGCAAACCTCTGGAGTATTTTGTACAGTTCAGGCACCGCACCTTACAAAGGATATATTGGTTTTGGAAGAAGTGCTGCACAGATTCACCAGAATGTTACTCGGGCTCCAAGGGTTAGATTATGAGGAGAGATTACATACACTAGGCTTGTATTTCCTGGAATTTAGAAGGTTGAGGGATGATTTGATTGAGGTTTTTATGATTTTGAAAGGAATTGAAAGGGTAAATAGAGAGAAACTTTTTCCACTGGTGAGGAGTCCAGGACAAGAGGGCATTACCTTAAATTCAGAGCCAGGCCATTCAGGTGTGAAGTTAGGAAACGCTTCCTCACGCAAAGGGTGGTAGAAGTGTCGAACTCTCTCCCACGAAAGTCAGAAGATTACATAGAACGTACAGACAGAAACAGGCCATTCATCCCAAAAGATCCATGCTGGTGTTTATGCTCCACATGAGCCTCCTCCCACTCTACTTTATCTAACCCTATCAGCATATCCTATTCCTTTCTTCCTCATCTGTTTATCTAGCTTTCCCTTAAATGTATCTATGCTAGTCACCTCAACTACTCCTTGTGATAGCGAGTTCCACATTCTAACCACTCTCTGGGTAAAGAAGATCCTCCTGAATTCCCTATAGGATTCATTAGTGACTATCTTATATTTATGGCCCCTTGTTCTGGCCTACCCCACAAGTGGAAACATTTTCTCTACGTGTACCCTATCAAACCCTTTCATAATCTTAAAGACCACTATCAGGTCATCCCTCAGTCTTCTCTTTTCTATAGAAGAGACTGTCATCCCGCTCAATCTTTCCTGATAGGCATAACCGCTCAGTCTGGTATCATCCGAGTAAATCTTTTTTGCACCTTTTTATCAATATCCTTTTTATAATATGGAGACCAGAACTGTTCACAGTGCTCCAATTCCTGTGTCCAAATTGTTTATGTAAATAGTGAACAACAGTGGGCCCAGCACCAATCCTTGTGGAACACCACTTCCTGCCCTTTGCCAGTCTGAGTAACTGCCTTTAACCCCTACACTCTGTTTTCTGTTTTGTAGCCAGCTTGCTATCCATTCTGCTGCTTGTCCCCTGACTCCACATACTCAGACCTTAGTCATGAGTCGAATATGCAGTACCTTATCAAAGCCCTTTTGAAAATTCAAATATGTTATATCTACTGCATTATCCTTGTCTACCCTTTCTGTTACTTCATCAAAGAATTCAGTAAGGAAGGTCAAACTTGACCTTCCCTTTTGAAATCCATGCTGACTATTCTTTGTTTTGTTTCTTGTTTCTGGACGTTTTAGTATTATATCTTTGAGTAAAGATTCCATTATCTTTCCTCCCACCAACTTTAAGTTAATTGGTCTATAGTTCCCTGGACTTGTTCGATCTCCCTTTTTAAATATAGGAATCACATTAGCCATCCGCCAGTCCTCTGGCACTATTCCCTTTTCTAATGAATTTTAATATACGTGTAATAGTGCCTCTGCTATCTCTTCTCTAACTTCTCTTAATATGCACGGATGCAATCCAGTTGGACCAATGGTTTTATTCACTCTAAGTTTGATTAGTTTATCAATTATCTCCCCCCTTTTTTTTATCTTAAATGCCTTTATATCTTTTTTGATCTCTTCTTCTAATGTCATGTCTACCATGTTAGTCTCCCTGGTAAATACTGAGGCAATCTAGTTATTTACTATTTCTGCCATGTTTCAGTCATTACCTGTGAGTTTATCATGTGTATCCCTTAGTGGTCCAATGTCTATCCTGATTTTTCTTTTGTTATTGATGTGCCTGTAGAATACTTTATTATTTCTTTTTATATTCCTTCATATCTTAATTTGATAGTTTTTCTTTGCTATCCTAATTGTTTTTTGACTTATTTCCTAACTTGTTCGTATTCCCTTTTGTCATCCTATCCTTTGTTGCCTATTTGTATGACTTCTACTTTAGTTTCAATTTTGCCCTTATTTGTCTATTCATCCATGGTATGTCATTACTGGTTAGTTTGTTCTTGCATTTTAGTGGGATAAATTTCTCCTGGACTCTATTGATCATTGTTTTAAATGTTTCCCACTGCTCTTCTATTCCTTTGTCAGTGAAATTTTCCAGTTTATTTTCTCTAGTTCCATTCTCATCCCCTTAAAATCAGCTTTTTTCCAATTTATTGTTTTGGTTTTTGTCTTACTTAAGTCCTTCTCAATCTTTATCTTAAACCTTATTATGTTGTGATCACTATTGCCTAGATGTTCCTCTATACTTACTTCTCTTATCTGTTCTGGTTCATTTCCCATTACTAGATCCAGCAGTTCTTCCTCTCTTGTTGGGCTTTTTACATACTGGGTAAGAAAGGAATCCTGTACACATTGTAAAAACTCCATTCCCTCTACCCCTTTACCTACCTCTTCTTGCCAGTTTGGGAGTACTTAAAATCTCCCATGATTATTATTCTATGTCCTTTACTCATTTCACATATTTGCTTACGTATTTCTTTCTCCACCTCTTTTCCACTCTTAGGTGGTTTGTTTTATACCTCTATTAATGTGTTTGATCCCTTCATATCTTTTATTTCAATCCATATGTATTCTTTTTCTATCCTTCTGTTAGTTAATGTCCCTTGTTTCTACTGCCATTATGTTATCTCTAATTAATATGGGTATTCCACCCTCCCCCTTCTTCCTTTCCTATCCCTTCGGATTATGTTATAAGCTGCAATATTTAGTTACCAGTCCTGTTCTTTATCATAGTATGTTAAAGCACAAAAGGAGGCCATTCATCCCATCATACCTGTGCTGGATCTTTTAAAGAGCTATCCAATTAGTCCCAATCCCCTGCTCCTTCCTCATAGCCCTGTATTTTTTCCCTTCAAGTACTAATCCAATTCCTTTTTGAAAGTTATTATTGAATCTGCATCCACCGCCCTTTCAGGCAGTGCATTCCAGATCATTACAACTCGCTACTTAAAATAATGTTTCCTCATGTCGCCTTTTGTTCTTTTACCAATTTCCTTAAATCTGTGTCCTTTAGTTACCGACCCTTCTGCCACTGGAAACAATTTCTCCTTATCTGCTCCATCAAAACCGTTCATGATTTTGAACACCTCTATCAAATCTCCTCTGAACCTTCTCTGCTCTAAGGAAAACAACCCCAGCTTCCCCAGTCTATCCACATAACTGAAGTCCCTCATCCCTGATACCATTCTAGTAAATGTCCTCTGCACTCTCTCTGAGGCCTTGACATCATTCCTAAAATGTGGTGCCCAGAATTGAACACAAAACTCCAGCTGCGGTCAAACCAGTGTTTTATAAAGGTTTAGCATAACTTATTTGCTTTTGTACACTATGTTTCTATTAATAAAGCCCAGTAGCCATGTTTCAGTTATTCCTACTACATCTGGTTCCTTGCTACGAATTATTGCCTCCAGTTTGTCAGTTTTATTTTGGACACTGTGTACCATGCTGTACAGGCAGTTTAATTTGTCTTTAATAGTTGTTCCTTTTATTTTATTTTTAACAGTCCTTTTATCCTTCAGTTTTATAACTGTATTTGTTCCTTGACCATTTATATTATCTTTATTCCTTACCCTGTTCTGACCTTTACACTCATCTCCTGTTTCTTTTACCTTCAGGCTTTTGTTATTGCTACCAGATCCCTCCCCCAAACTTGCTAGTTTAAAGCCTTATGCACCGCCCTATTTATTCTTTCTGCTAGGACTTTGGTTCCATTCTAGTTTAGGTGAAGCCCATCCCAGTAGTATAGCTCCTTCCTGTCATAATACTGGTGCCAGTAAATCTGAGATTAATAGATTTTTGCTAGCCATGGGTATTAAGGGATATGGAGCCATTGTGGATAAGTGGAGTTAGGATACAGATCAGCCATGATCTCATTGAATGGCGGAATAGGCTCGATGAGCTGAATGGCCTACTCCTGTTCCTATGACAATAGATAATTTTCTTTACACAGAGGGTTGTTGGAGCATATAATACTTTGTCAGTGGTTGAGGCAGAGACCATTGCATCTTTTAAGGGGAAATTGGATAAATAGCTTGAATTGGAAGAAGGTGCAGGACTATGGAGTGAGAGTGGGGCAGTGAGATTAGTTTTGGATTGCTCTAGCATAAGCCTGGCACAGGCAGGCTAGGTTGTAAACTTATATGGTTCTCTCCCGTCTCTGATTAACAACTCCCTTGACTCAGCAACTGTGCATGAGAAATTCAGTGTATTAAACTGTGCATTGGCACATTTTCATTAACGGCAATAAGGTGAGGTGAACATGACAACTGTAGTCAAGTGACTTTCTAATTTATTTCACTTTTACTCAATTTTTTTGTGAATTTTGTTCTCTTCAAGGTGAGGAATGTTAATGCTGGGGAATAGAACTCTTTTCATTGTAAGCACCAAGCACCGTTACCTGAATTGTGGAGGAATTTTATTCCAAAAAGATTGCGGTCTCATTCTTCATTTATAATCAGTGTCTACAATTTTTATGCTTTGTTTTATTTTAACCAGTAAGACTTTACAAAGGTGTTCAGTTTGTATTTCTTTTTAATGTATAAAAGTAGTACATACTCTCCCACTCCTCCCACATATGCACACAATATCCGAAGCAAATGGGTGCCTGCTGATTGTGTTTGCAGTGACTGATCAAACAGTAATTCCTATTTAAAACTGAGGAACACTTCCAACTGTTTTCATTCATTTTAAAGGCCGAGGCTGTGAAATTGGTCAATGCCAGTAGCGCAAAACGGGCATAGAGTGAACCCATTTTCTAAACTGGGCACAGTGTAAAACGGGCTGGTATGTAACACGGGCTGGTATGTAAAATGAGCTGGTATGTAACACGGGCTGGTATGTAAAATGGGCTGGTATGTAACACGGGCTGGTATGTAAAATGGGCTGGTATGTAACATGGGCTGGTATGTAAAATGGGCTGCTATGTAACATGGGCTGGTATGTAACACGGGCTGGTATGTAAAATGGGCTGGTATGTAACACGGGCTGATATGTAAAATGGGCTATGTATTATTTTGCTATCATCCCGTTTTGCACTCCTGGCACTGACTGATTTCACCCTGAGATTTTCTTCAAAAAAAGTGCATAGAATCAATGTAAAAACCCAATAAGCACAAAAAGTGATCAAACCAAAATATATTTGTTCATAAATACTTCACTTACTCACATGTATCACAACTGTGTACTGTAGGGCAACTATTTTTATTAATCTGTGTTTATCCTATATAATCAGTTTTTAAATAAATAATATTTTTCCTAAAATTGATGTAGGAATGTTTTTCCCTGAGGTAATGAACCAGTTTAACACAAGACTGAGAAGCAGCAGCATCTGTCAACTAATAATTGCCTCTGGGACCTGTCCAAATGCTTAGTTCATAAAAGTAGCAAATCACATTTCCAGAATGGTAAAAATTAACCTTGTGCTTTCCATTATGAATTCAGACCTGCTTCTGTTAAGAACTTGATCTGAACTCAATTTGATTTCCCTTGGCATTTTCACAACATCTTAAAGTAGCCAATGTGTTGAGTGGTACAACAGTGCAGTCTGCCAGTCGGATGCAAGGTATGTTGTTTCATACGGTGAATTGGGGGAAGTAATTTGAATCAGTCCATTTCTACAAGCTTGAGTGGAATCCTTTTGTCAGGTAGATATTTTAAAAGTGTTTGATCTGGGCTTCCTTTAGGGCTCAGCTAGCAGTAACTGTGAATAGCTGACCTATAGATTGCAAAGGCCTGTGCTGAGTTACTTGATCTTGACCTGGGTGCCAGAAGGTATGCTACAATTGGCCTCAGCACCTTTGGCTTAGGAAGGGATAGTCAGCCATTCTTACCTGACTGTTATCCAGGTACTGTTGGAAAGGGCTCGTGTGTGAGCATCAGTTGAAGATAAATTTGGGCTTGGTTGCAATGCTTCACATGGTAAAATGACTTGTCAGCACACACTGTCAAGGCTTATATATGAAGAATGACTATTTGGACTCAGCACTGAAGGCTAACTGCCCTTATGGAACCTTACCTCAGGAGAGGAGGAAAGAAGGAGAGAAAACTGGGGGGAAAAGGAGAGGGAAAAAAACACAGATGATGGATAGGAATTCAGGCTAATTTGACTTCAGTTTTAAACTCATTTAAATTTTATTTATGTAAAATTTAAAAATCCTTCATCTGGCACTGCGATGGGATATCTGATTCCTGTAGTCTTGTGGCAAAATAACAGACAGCCTTGCGACAGTGCTAAGGTCTGTGTGTGTATGTCAAGATGGCAAAAATTGTTATCCATGCTCCTTAGTATAAGTGAAATCACTTCATAAATTTATAGATCATTTTTAACTAGGGTAAGAATTATGTGTAATAGCCATTACCATTATGATTTGCATATGTGGATTAAATGAATGCTTCTCCAGTATCATGCCACCTTACCCAACACCAGACATCAGTGGGACATATCACTATCACAAGGCTATTTCCCATTCCCCATCCCGCCACTAAACTACTTGGAATTAATGGATGGATGGATTTATACCATGACCTTATATACACAGAGATCATACATAATTCCTGATGAATTCAGAGTGCCAATTGACATACCAAGAGCTTATTCTTATGGTCATTACATTCTAACTGAAGCCTTCACCTGTCGATCTTCTTGTGTGATCACTGCTCATCATGTACATGGAATGTACAGGTGGCCATGCTGGGACAAAAATGGACTAAAAACACAATAAAACTTCCACGTAAAATTCAACTCATATATTATTAAAACAAATGATACCCATGAGTTATTTCGAGCCTCCAGCTAACCTTGGTGGGTCAGATGCTGTTATAAATCACATGACTTTCACTCTTTCACACCTTGGTCCTTAATTACTTTACTGCCTTATACTCACTGCCAAGACCAGTGTGCATCTCCTGCTGTCTGACCAGCTGGCCAAGCACGCTGTGTTGGGACAAAGGCTGTAACCAAGTACATCAGCTCCAAGTAAAACTCAACAATGTACTTGAAACATAAGCTTCCTGCCATTTAGTGACCCTTATAATCCTATCCTATTCCCCCGCAACTGAGCACTAGTCAGCTACAGCACACCCAAGGTGCACTGCACCTGACCTGAACCCACCTGGATTTGTGGGTTCAGGTGATTTGCATGACCTCATCATGCCACCCTCCCCCTCCATCACAGAGGCACATGCTGATGGGGGACATAATTGTTATATTTAATTCACTGTCTGAAAAATCAAGTTCCATTATGAGACTTCTCTCTCAGAAAGTTCTAGTAGCCCACAGTTTACCCACGAATGGCAATTTCCAGACCTATACTTCTGTTCTTAAAGTCCTAGCCATTTACTTCATCGGCTCGAAACATGTCAGGTCTTCATGATTAAATCCAAGTTGGCAGAATTTGAAGCTTCTTCAAGTTTTCAGTGTACTATTCAACCCTAGCCAGTCACAATGTGTATTTTAACATTATCCCTGTTTAAATTTCAGTTGAATGAATGAGGGAAAACCATAGCCAATATAAAGCTTATCAAAGTGAGGTGGTTAAAGTACAGGACACTCTCCTGAATAAGGAATGGCTTTGTACATACCAGAAAATAGACCACGGCTGGAATAATTTGTCTATTGCCGAAGCCTGGAATAAAAATTTAAAAACAACATAATCTTTGGCTTCCAGCGTGTAACAACAAAAGAAATCATGTCAATAAACTAGAAGGGACTGATGTATGCAATGCAAAACCTTCCTGCTTCTATGCATGCTAATTACTTTTTAACCCACTGTATGTGGCTTTCCATAGGGTTTGATTAAAAATAATTCCCGATATCTTCAAATGCATCAAACACATAACAAATTATGTAATGCTGTGAAAAAAAAGGGAGATCATAAACAAAACAGTTTAAACTATGGGTTAGTCAGAAATGTGAATTAACAGGAGAGGAACGTTCAAGCTTGCCCAAGGAGATTTAAGAACTGTTAAGGTTTATTTTTAAACCTCACTGTAGCTATCTGATCCAGCATGTATTAAAAGAGTGAGCTTCCTTTATCACACCAGATCACAGTTTAATTTGTTTTTTGAATATCTGCTAACGAGATTGGCATCAAATACAGACTCACTTATTTATATTTAAGGCACCAACTGTTGTGTCTGAAATGGAGCCTTTCTCTGGGAAGGTGTGCTGCTTTTTTTTTGAAAAGCAGCTACATTTTCAAATGTAATTGAAGAGGATAATGGCCCAGTTACCAAAGGGCTTGAATGATATACTGTGTTAGTATGTTGTGCTTTTTTGCTCTGAGACCTGGGCTGAAATCCAGCCCATATTGTTAAGATAAAAGTCTTATCTTTCTGTTGGTTGTAACTGGTGTCATGTGAACTAACTTTGGTGTGCTTAACACCCTGATTTGGGAAGCACAGAAATCTGGCATAATTTTGGTGGGGATTTCTCAGCCACAGAGACCTCCCATCTGAAACAGACAGGAGTGTCATCAATAAATTTCAGTTGAGGGATGGATGACATCATGGACTCAGGAAGGCCATTTTCATAGAATCATAGAATGATATAGCACAGAAGGAGACCATTTGGCCCATCGTGCCTGTGCCGGCTCTTTGAAAGAGCTATCCAATTAGTCCCACTCCCCTGCTCTTTCCCCATAGCCCTGTAATTTTTTCCCCTTCAAGTATTTATCCAATTCCCTTTTGAAAGTTATTATTGAATCTGCTTCCAACACCCTTTCAGGCAGCGCATTCCAGATCATAACAACTCGCTGCATTATTTTTTTTTTCTTTATGCCACCTCTGGTTCTTTTGCCAATTACCTTAAATTTGAGTCCTTTGGTTACGGACCCTTATGCCACTGGAAACAGTTTCCTTATTTACTCTATCAAAACCCTTCATGACTTTGAACACTTCTAACAATCCCAGCTTTTCTAGTCTCTCCACATAACTGAAGTCCCGCATCCCTGGTATCATTCTGGTAAATCTTCTCTCCACCCTCTCCAAGGCCTTGACTTCTTTTGTGACCTTTGCCTTCTTGCCCCCTCACTAACGCAACTTACTGTTCACACCCACAATGGATGGTAGAACTTCTAAGGCAGGAGATCTGAATGAAATTCAAAATGACAACAGCTCATATCAGGTATTGTCACCAGCAATAATTTCTGCTTTCCTGCAAGTCTCATTCATAGTTGTATCTGCAATGTCAGTGGAGGCAGTGTAGGCAGAAGATTTCTTAGTTTGAATTCCAACATTGAGACAACCTCCATGCATTTATTCCTGAGTGATGAGGAGGAGAAGGGGGGACATCAATAGGTATTCAGGTGGTGTAACAGAATGTAGGAAGAGGTTTTCTTGCAGAAATCCTTATCCTTCCCCACCCCACTCTTAACAGAATGTACAAGCGAAGGATACCATTCCTGGACCAAGATGCCAAGAGCCTTTTCTATAGGCCCCAGAACACCAATGGCATGGCGGTGGGGACCAGTCTTCTTCTGGACTGGGTCAGCAGAGAGGCAGATACTGAGCTGTTGCATCTGCCATAACGACAGTTGGGGCTATCGTGCAGCCAAGTGCCTTTGCACATGCAGGGACAATAAGGGTCAGCTGTAGCCTGAAACTTGGCTGCACATTCTTCCAGACATGCTTCACTGCTGACTTATGGGGTGGAGCAGTGGGTAAATATCCTCTCAAGCAGCTTATGTAGCACCAGCTCCATCTCAACAGACATCAAAAAGGATGCCAGGTGCTGAGCCGCTTAAACACTTGTGTGTGGAGTGATGCTTGCACCTAAGGTTCCCTTTACCTTCACCTTGACCTATCACTTCTTACTCCCCTGCTCCTTCAGCTTTGGCAAAGGCTACTGATGAATTGAAATGCCTTTAAGGCATCCAGAAGCATTCTGAATTCTTATTTCTGTCTAATGTCACTCACTTTTAATTGTCCCCAGCCCTTTACCTTGCTTGTCATTTTCTTCTTCTACCACTAGAGTCATCCTGAGACCACCTAAGTGTGCGCCTGGAGTTGTAAAGAATTATACAAATGTGGATTGACCGCAGAATTGAGCGCTATCTACACCTGAGATCAGGTAGGGTTTAGGCAGTGCAAATCAAATTCGAACTGATATACACCTGAAGACGAACATTGGTGTCATATCACCTTAATCCTGGTGGATTAGTGTAACAACATTAAATTAGTACTAAATTGTTTATGCCAATTCAAAAGAAATTTGAATCATAATACTTGGCAGGAACAAATCTTGGTCTAATTATGACTTTAGTGTCTGCCATTTTAAAATTCAAAAACTGAAATGTGATTTGTTAATCCCATAATAATTGGCTGAATTCGAGCTTTAGCTCATTACCAGTACTGCATTAAGCTCCTTGTTCAACTTAGATCTGAATATTGAAACTGACATTAATACAAAAAAGAATTAACGCCTGCACACGCAAAGCTTTACTTGCTGTTGTTGTGCTTTTGTCACATATCTCTGTCAACTTTTTTCCATTATTGATTCCTATGTGTGAACTGCCTATTTAAACTTGTCAAGCTGTAATTACACCCTTCCTGCCTTTAAAAGAATCATAGAATCTTACTACACAGAAGGTGGTCGTTCAGCCCATCGTACCTGTGCTGGCTCTTTGAAAGAGCTACCAACTAATCCCACTCCCATGCTTTTCCCCATAGCCCTGCAAATATTTCCTTCTCAAGTAGATATCCAATTCCTTTTTGAAAGTCACTACTGAATCTGCTTCCACCATCCTTTCAGGCAGTGCATTCCAGAACATAACAACTCACTGTGCAAAAACGGATCCCCTCATCTGCTCCCTGATTCTTTGCCAATTATCTTAAATCTGTATCCTTTGGTTACTGACCCTCCTGTTTCTCTTCATTTACTCTATCAAAACCCCACATAATTTTGAGCACCTCTATTTAATCTCTTCTTAACCTTCTCTGCTCTAAGGAGAACAAACCCAGCTTCTTTAGTCTCTCCACATAACTGAAGTCCCTCATCCCTGGTATCGTACAGGTAAATCTCCTCTCCACCCTCTCCAAGGCCTTGACATCCTTCCTAAAGTGGGGTGCCCAAAATTGGATCACATGGGGTGGCACAGTAATGCCTTGTTTCTGTATCTCTAAGCTCCTTATCCTGATCTGCAAAGAATCTTCTTTGCTGCATCGACATGTACTTCTCTGCTTCCCAAATTTTCTGAATTTTGCTATTTCATTATAAATAATGTCCCTGAAATTCCATGTGGAGCAGGGATTCTCCCGGTATCCCATCATAATTATGGCAGGAGACCAGTAGAACCCCCAAACAAATGGCAGAAACCTGATATAACCTGGTTATACCAAGTTTCCGCTATCTCTGGGGGGATTCTGCTGGTTATGACAGGAAACCAGGCGAACCTCCATGACATTTCAGAGCCAATATGAAAGGATTATATAAAAATAAGGACACAATGTAAGACTTTAATACATCTGCACATCCTGGTCCAATAATCTCGTACCCTTCAACCCTGCTTCATCTGAAGACTTCACTTGGTTTGGACTCCCTGGCCTAGAAATTGGTTCGTGCCGAATTGGGTGCATGGAACAATCCCTGTGCCGGAGCAGGTATCTACCTGATATTGAGCTTTGGGCCTCAATAGGCTGATGAGCTGCAGATACCTGCTGGGCATTCCCAGGCAGCTTGCTGGCAAAGAGGATTTTAATTTAGGGTCATTGCATCGCTGGTAGCGGCCCTCAGTTTGGTCCTGGGAGGTAGAAGTGATCGGGAAGGTGGGGGGGTGACTGGTTTAGGAGAGGAGCAATCAGGTGAGGGAGGGGCCTGAGTGGCAGTCGGCAACTGTCTTCTGTTCTGCAGTGGAGCTGGGAGGGGCACTCCTGTAACTCCCGGCTCCATATTCAGATAAGTATTTTTTTCTAAGCTTACCTTTTTGGTAGCGGCCTATAGCGGTCCCATTAAGGACTGCTGGTCAGGCCGCATGCAGATCCCATTTTCCTGAACACAACTGCACTGGCTCCATCAGATTTCTAGGCCCCTATGTGCAACACCGATTTGAGTGGTGTCTGTATGTATGTATATATATATGTAGGTATGGATAGAACGTGGCAGAGTTTGTATTTGGTGTCCCTATTGGTTTCTGTTAGTTATTCAGATGAGGAAAGAGGAGAGGGGTCTGGCTCGCATCCCTGGGGACATTTAGGTGCTTGTGCATCAATTTGTGCAGTGATACAGTGGCAGGATGCATCCATGTTTCATGCTGATCTCAGGAGATGTTTGTGCCAGCAATTAGCTTTGAGATCACAATTGGGGTTAGATGTCTCAATTTAGCTGCTTGAACATACGATATGTTTCCCATCTGCGGCTGAATTTTGACTCTAAATGATAAATACTATTGACTCAGGATTAGAGCTTATGTTAAACTAACAAAAGGGACTCTGCAAAGCCTGAATAAGATTTACTGTGAGGGGAAGCGCATAATGTGCAGCATTCATCATTGACAATCAGTCACTCATCTTCTCATTTACAAAATTATATCCTCTTATTTATTTACTATTACCACTGATAGCTTTATTGGCCTCCTATGTATTCCACAATAACTGTCTATTACAGCAAATTCCTTACAGACCTTTATTGATTTCCTATCTTCGGAGAACAGAGAAGAGGAACAATTATCACAAAAAAAAATTTCAGATGTCTATATAAAGGTCGACATTGGTTTAAGCTGTCTCCGGTGCTGTATGAAATGTGCTCTGCACCAATTAGATTAACACACAGTAGGGCCATCTTTAATCTTGTAAATACAGTATTATCCATTATGTATGTGCCCCCACAAAGAAAGCTGAAAATTATCAGGCAAGTCTTAACTTTCCCTGTGTAATGTTGATATGAGAATGGAAGTAATAGGAACCTTTGTGAACACAGTTATTCTCCTGCTGGTATTATTTTTAATTTATTCTAGGGATGTGGGTGTCACTAGCAAGGCCAGAATTTATTGCCCATTCCTAGTTGCCCTTGAAAAGGTGGTGGTGAGCCTTCTTCTTGAACTGCCGCAGTCCATGTGGTGTGAAGATACTCCCACAATGCTGGTAGGTAGGGAGTTCCAGGATTTTGACCTAGTAACAATGGAAGAACAGCAATATATGTCCAAGTCGGGATGATGTGTGACTTGGAGGGGAACTTGGAGGTGATTGTGTTCCCATGCACCTGCTGCCCTTGTCCTTCTAGGTGGTGGAGATCATGGGTTTGGGAGGTGCTGTCGAAGAAGCCTTGGTGAGTTGGTGCAGTGCATCCTGTAGATGGTACACACTGCAGCCATGGTACTCCGATGGTGGAGAGTGTGGATGTTTAAGGTGGTGGATGGGCTGCCATGGACTCCTTTGTCCTGGATGGTGTCGAGCTTCATGAGTGTTGTTGTAGCTGCACCCATCCAGGCAAAAGCACACTCCTGACTTGTGCTTTTAGGTGGTGGAAAGGCTTTGGGGAGTCAGGAGGTGAGCCACTCGCCACAGAATACCCAGCCTCTGACCTGCTCTAGAAGCCACAGCATTTATGTGGATGGTCCAGTTGAGTCTCTAGCATCCATACTCCTGTACCCATAGAAATTCCTGTATTCCACAGGAAAATTGACTGGTCAACAGACTTGGGCAGGATATTAATGAAATCCAGTAAACTACAGGGATGAGCGAATGCAAAAGAATGAGTCAGAGATAGAATGAAAGAGAGATACAATAACTCATTCATAATGAGTGAAAGTATATAACCTGTGCTCTTTTTTTTCATTGCAAATGTGAAATATTGCATTCAGCCCTCCTCTGGGCACCACTCCATGTGAAATGTGAATTTAAAATAGACCAGGGTATGTAGAATCAACACCAATTTAGCAATTTTCAGTCCCAAGGGTCCATTGAAGAAATCTAGTGGTTATGAGGTGCATTGGTCTAAGTCAGGTAAAATTATTGGATTTATTTACCATTTGACAAAATATCCTAACAATTTTATTTTTCCCAACACAATTCATATGTATATACAGAAAGCATATAGAAAATTCAGGAACAAAATGTGTATTATACAGGGAAATGCGCACTATACAATTCTGGGAGCATTGCAAAAAAGGAAATTTCTAATGCTCTCCCTTTTTCTCTGTGGAGCATCAGGGTTAGGGAGCAATGGCTAGCAGGGTACAAGGAGGGATTGCTTCAGCCAATGAAGGGGGGTAGGTTCAGCAGTTATACTGACTTATTACCAGATTGTCCCTTCCTGTCATTTGAGTCACTGTTAATAAAGGTGTAACAGTCAGAAGCTGGCCTCATCCTCTCACATTTGGTCACTGAATTTCTCTTTGGATTCCTCTATGTACAATCAAGGAGTATTTTCTGTAGCAGGAGATGACTCCAGCTATGATGTTCCAGGGCTTTTCATTTTGACAGAAAGAAGCAAATAAACAAACAACCCAAGTCAGTGTATGATAAACATATTTGTCCATTGCATGCCAGTGACAATATAGCTAAATACCTAGAACAGCAGGCTCCACCATTATAAATTAGTAATATTTGCTGCCAGTGTGCTATCAGCCTCAATATCTCCATTGTCCACTGAGGAGAAGATCATGGGACATGAATCTGGCACTATCCAATACAGTTATGGTACCATTTCTGCGTCTACATTTATAAACCATTTTTCCAGACTGTTTCATGGAGAACTGCATCTTCAACACACCTCCATTTTCCATGCATGGGTGACACGGCCAGTTCCGAACCTGGGTCCTGATAATGAGTCTCACTGGGGAAAATTTCCTCTGTTTGCTATTGTAGCAAATTCATAACTGTGTCCCCTATAAGCACAATGGAGTAGATTTTGATTTTGTGCGATAGTTTAAAATGGGTGATCGCGAGTCGGCAGTCCGTTTTACATCTCTCCCAATTTTTATTTCCATTTGAGATGTAAAACGGATTTCCGATTTACTATCACCTGTTTTACACCATTGCACAAAATCAAAATCTACCCCATTTACAATTTTGCTACATTAGCACACTGAGGAAATTTTCCCTCTTGTGCAACTATTACAGAAGTCAAGGTTTCAATCATCCTGCCTTGAGTGACCCTTTTGTCATTTGTTTTGTTTTTGTAAAACATTTTCTCTTTTTGTTTTGGAATAACTCAGCATCTGATCCCACCCCCTCTTTCTCTACATGACTTTAGGTCCGTAGACCATTCCCTGGCTTAGTGGGACAAACAACATTGATCTTAAGCCAATAATGCACTCTGTAGCTAGTCACTTCAGGTTTGTTTATGAGCCAATTGGAGTAACTCAAGTATTTAGTTGTTTCCTGATGCCCATTTATGCACCTTACAAATCAGCCTACTTTCTCTCTCACGTGCGTGAGTGCACGTGTTCATGTGTGTCCACACACAGGAACATAGCAATTGCTAGATGAAAAAAGACCAAGGTCCATCTAGTTCATCTTCCTGGTAGTCAAATAAGGTCTCACCCGTGAATCAGTGGTAGCATCTCGCCTCTGAGTCAGAAGGTTGTGGGTCTAAGTCCCACTACAGAGACTTGAGCACAAGATCTGGGCTGACACTACCGTGCAGTACTGAAGAAATGCAGCATTGTCGGAAGTGTCGTCTTTCAGATGAGGCCTTAAACCAACCTGCCCTCTCGGGTAAAAGATCCCACGGCACTATTCGAAGAATAACAGGGGAGTTCTCCCTGGTGTCCTGGCCAATATTTATCCCTCAACCAACACCTAAAACAGATTATCTGGTCATTATCACCTTGCTCTTTGTGGGACCTTGGTTGTCGCTTTTTCTACATTACAACAGTGAGTATACTTCAAAATATTACTTAATTCGCTGTAAAGCATTTTGGGACAATCTGAGGTCAAGAAAGGCGCAATATATATGCAAGTCTTTCTTTCTATGATACAATGATAATGGAGTAGTTGACTAATCATAGCAATCAATCTCTATTAATTAGTCTACAACAGACCCAGACATGATGCGAAGAAAACCCCAGTGGTGGAGAGTATTGGGAACCATAGGTCCTAAATCATCTGTTCATCTCAAGAATGCTACACTTGCCACATGTCAAGTCTCAAATTACTATACCCCAAAATATTACACCTGAAAGATTAAGTCATCTGTTCTCTCGGCAGAGGCTGACTGACATGCAGAGTCTTTCCAACATTTTCTGTTTTTGTTTTGCAATAACTCATCCTCTGTTTCCCCTCCCTCCTTTCCTTGTTGTTGACAACATTTCCTGGCTGTGAGCTTGACAATCAATCATGTGGGGTTTCCTGGCCATAGAGGAGAATGCCACTGGAACAGCACCTTCTGTTTTTCACAATTTCCTTTTTCCATGATGATGTGATATGATTCTGGTAATCCTAATTCAAACATTATTTGGAAGTCTGTAATGGTCAGTATTTACTGCATCCTCTTTAGTGCCTGTCAGCTTCCTTTTTATACTTTGACCAGTGACTGGAGCTTCAGTCACAAGGAAAGGGATTTACAAATATTTTTAGTTGACACTTAGGAATTTTAGAGGCATGGCACAGTGATTATGGGAGCGATTTTAAACCCCAAGAATGGGTGGGTTGGGAGTGGGTGGGAGTTCAAAATAGTTGTTTATTTGAGTTGCAACCGCAAAATTTTCATTCCCGGTGGGAAGCCTGTACTTTTCCGCGCCGACGTTAAACCCGGAAATAAAGCCAGGTTGAGGTCGCAACTCAAGAAACAACTATTTTCAACTCCCACCCATCCCCAACCCATCCGTTCTTGGGGTTTAAAATCATCCGCTATATCTCTGATTTGGAGTCTGGCAGTTTTACATCCAATCCCATGTGACCTAGCGGGGGATATATTGACTTATTGGCTCTTATTAAATGGGCATCTAATTTGTGGTGAGTGATTTCTGGCAGTTTTAATGAGAGAGGGGGTGTCTTCTGTGTTCCCTAATGTGTCCTTAGGGAGACTCACATGCTGGCCTACATTTTCACTCATCTGCCTTCTGCTTCATGAATACCTGAACTGTTCTGATGTCTGAAATGACCTAAAATGTTCGTCTCCTCATGCCTCGTCTTTGCCAGTGCATTCCAGCCAGAAATGTCACTAGCACCCTTCACTGCCAGATATCAATGAGATCATTGAGTCTCATAAATACTGCAGCGGTTAGCGAAGGTGATTTATGCAACCAACTGCTCCACACTGCTAAACCTGCACCAAACCTCATGTTAGGGCTATTTTAGAACATTCACCTGCTCTGAAAAATCCTTATTAATCCTCTGTATTAGAATGATTGCAAATGTAAATCCAGATCTTAAAATATACCCTTATCTCAGTGGTAGCACTCTCACCTCTGAGTCAGAAGCTTGTGGGATCAAGCCCCACTCCAGAGACTGATATTTTGCTGTAGTACTGAGGGACAGCTGCATTGTCAGAGATGCCATCTTTCAGATGAGATGTTAAACCGAGGCTCCATCTGCCCTCTCGAGTGGATGTAAACGATCCCATGGCACTATTTGAAAAAGAGTAGGGGAGTTCTTCCCGTTGTCCTGGCCCATATTTATCCCCCAACTAACATCAATAAAACAGATTATCTGATCATTATCACATTGCTGTTTGTGGGACGTTGCTGTATGCATTTTGGTTATTGTATTTACCTGCACTACAACAGTGATTACATTTCAAAAGTATTTCATTGGTTGTAAAGCAGTTTGAGACATCCTGAGGATGTACAAAGCAATATATAAATTCAAGTTCTTTCATAACAGAATTTACTTAAACATCATTGCAAGTTATGTAAAATGTGCCGAATTTCTTACAAATGTATAATTTACAATCCATTGTCTGAACTCAGGAGTGCATGCACTGTGCTTTGTCTGAAGACAGGAATGATAGCTCTGGGCATTGTCTGAACTCGGGTGTGTTAGCACTGTGCATTGTCTGAACTCAGAATATTAGCGGTGTGCATTGTCTGAACTCAGGTGTATTAGCGCTGCGTGTTGTCTGAACTTGGGAGTGTTAGTGCTATGTGTTATCGGAACTCGGGCGTGTTAGCGCTGTGCGGTGTCTGAACTCAGGAGTGTTAGTGCTGTGTATTGCCTGAACTCAGGAGTGTTAGTGCTGTGCGGTGTCTGAACTCAGGAGTGTTAGTGCTGTGTATTGCCTGAACTCAGGAGTGTTAGTGCTGTGCGGTGTCTGAACTCAGGAGTGTTAGTGCTGTGTATTGCCTGGACTGAGGAGTGTTAGTGCTGTGCGGTGTCTGAACTCAGGAGTGTTAGTGCTGTGTATTGCCTGAACTCAGGAGTGTTAGTACTGTGCGGTGTCTCAACTCAGAAGTGTTAGTGCTGTGTATTGCCTGAACTCAGGAGTGTTAGTGCTGTGCGGTGTCTGAACTCAGGAGTGTTAGTGCTGTGTATTGCCTGAACTCAGAAGTGTTAGTGCTGTGTATTGCCTGAACTCAGAAGTGTTAGTGCTGTGCGGTGTCTGAACTCAGGAGTGTTAGTGCTGTGCGGTGTCTGAACTCAGGAGTGTTAGTGCTGTGCGGTGTCTGAACTCAGGAGTGTTAGTGCTGTGCGGTGTCTGAACTCAGAAGTGTTAGTGCTGTGCGGTGTCTGAACTCAGAAGTGTTAGTGCTGTGCATTGTCTGAACTCAGGAGTGTTAGTGCTGTGTATTGCCTGAACTCAGAAGTGTTAGTGCTGTGTATTGCCTGAACTCAGAAGTGTTAGTGCTGTGCGGTGTCTGAACTCAGAAGTGTTAGTGCTGTGTATTGCCTGAACTCAGAAGTGTTAGTGCTGTGTATTGTCTGAACTCAGGAGTGTTAGTGCTGTGCGGTGTCTGAACTCAGAAGTGTTAGTGCTGTGTATTGCCTGAACTCAGAAGTGTTAGTGCTGTGCGGTGTCTGAACTCAGAAGTGTTAGTGCTGTGCATTGTCTGAACTCAGGAGTGTTAGTGCTGTGTATTGCCTGAACTCAGGAGTGTTAGTGCTGTGTATTGCCTGAACTCAGAAGTGTTAGTGCTGTGTATTGCCTGAACTCAGGAGTGTTAGTGCTGTGCGGTGTCTGAACTCAGGAGTGTTAGTGCTGTGCGGTGTCTGAACTCAGGAGTGTTAGTGCTGTGCGGTGTCTGAACTCAGGAGTGTTAGTGCTGTGCGGTGTCTGAACTCAGGAGTGTTACTGCTGTGCGGTGTCTGAACTCAGGAGTGTTAGTGCTGTGCGGTGTCTGAACTCAGGAGTGTTAGTGCTGTGTATTGCCTGAACTCAGAAGTGTTAGCGCTGTGTATTGCCTGAACTCAGGAGTGTTAGTGCTGTGCGGTGTCTGAACTCAGAAGTGTTAGCGCTGTGTATTGACTGAACTCAGGAGTGTTAGTGCTGTGCGGTGCCTGAACTCAGGAGTGTTAGTGCTGTGCGGTGCCTGAACTCAGGAGTGTTAGTGCTGTGCGGTGTCTGAACTCAGGTGTCTTAGTGCTGTGTATTGCCTGAACTCAGGAGTGTTAGTGCTGTGCGGTGTCTGAACTCAGGAGTGTTAGTGCTGTGCGGTGTCTGAACTCAGGAGTGTTAGTGCTGTGCGGTGTCTGAACTCAGGTGTCTTAGTGCTGTGTATTGCCTGAACTCAGAAGTGTTAGTGCTGTGTATTGCCTGAACTCAGAAGTGTTAGTGCTGTGTATTGCCTGAACTCAGGAGTGTTAGTGCTGTGCATTGTCTGAACTCAGGTGTCTTAGTGCTGTGTATTGCCTGAACTCAGAAGTGTTAGTGCTGTGTATTGCCTGAACTCAGAAGTGTTAGTGCTGTGTATTGCCTGAACTCAGAAGTGTTAGTGCTGTGCGGTGTCTGAACTCAGGAGTGTTAGTGCTGTGTATTGCCTGAACTCAGGAGTGTTAGTGCTGTGCATTGTCTGAACTCAGGAGTGTTAGTGCTGTGTATTGCCTGAACTCAGAAGTGTTAGTGCTGTGTATTGCCTGAACTCAGAAGTGTTAGCGCTGTGTATTGCCTGAACTCAGAAGTGTTAGTGCTGTGTATTGTCTGAACTCAGAAGTGTTAGTGCTGTGTATTGTCTGAACTCAGAAGTGTTAGTGCTGTGTATTGCCTGAACTCAGAAGTGTTAGTGCTGTGTATTGTCTGAACTCAGAAGTGTTAGTGCTGTGTATTGTCTGAACTCAGGAGTGTTAGTGCTGTGCGGTGTCTGAACTCAGGAGTGTTAGTGCTGTGCATTGTCTGAACTCAGGAGTGTTAGTGCTGTGTATTGCCTGAACTCAGAAGTGTTAGCGCTGTGTATTGCCTGAACTCAGAAGTGTTAGTGCTGTGTATTGTCTGAACTCAGAAGTGTTAGTGCTGTGCGGTGTCTGAACTCAGGAGTGTTAGTGCTGTGCGGTGTCTGAACTCAGGTGTGACAGTGCTGTGTATTGCCTGAACTCAGAAGTGTTAGCGCTGTGTATTGCCTGAACTCAGAAGTGTTCGTGCTGTGTATTGTCTGAACTCAGAAGTGTTAGTGCTGTGTATTGTCTGAACTCAGAAGTGTTAGTGCTGTGTATTGTCTGAACTCAGAAGTGTTAGTGCTGTGTATTGCCTGAACTCAGAAGTGTTAGTGCTGTGTATTGTCTGAACTCAGAAGTGTTAGTGCTGTGTATTGCCTGAACTCAGAAGTGTTAGTGCTGTGCGGTGTCTGAACTCAGGAGTGTTAGTGCTGTGCGGTGTCTGAACTCAGGAGTGTTAGTGCTGTGCGGTGTCTGAACTCAGGAGTGTTAGTGCTGTGTATTGTCTGAACTCAGAAGTGTTAGTGCTGTGTATTGCCTGAACTCAGAAGTGTTAGTGCTGTGTATTGTCTGAACTCAGAAGTGTTAGTGCTGTGTATTGCCTGAACTCAGAAGTGTTAGTGCTGTGCGGTGTCTGAACTCAGGAGTGTTAGTGCTGTGTATTGCCTGAACTCAGAAGTGTTAGTGCTGTGCGGTGTCTGAACTCAGGAGTGTTAGTGCTATGTATTGCCTGAACTCAGGAGTGTTAGTGCTGTGCATTGTCTGAACTCAGGAGTGTTAGTGCTGTGTATTGCCTGAACTCAGAAGTGTTAGTGCTGTGTATTGCCTGAACTCAGAAGTGTTAGCGCTGTGTATTGCCTGAACTCAGAAGTGTTAGTGCTGTGTATTGCCTGAACTCAGGAGTGTTAGTGCTGTGTATTGTCTGAACTCAGAAGTGTTAGTGCTGTGCATTGTCTGAACTCAGAAGTGTTAGCGCTGTGTATTGCCTGAACTCAGAAGTGTTAGTGCTGTGTATTGCCTGAACTCAGAAGTGTTAGTGCTGTGTATTGCCTGAACTCAGAAGTGTTAGCGCTGTGTATTGCCTGAACTCAGAAGTGTTAGTGCTGTGTATTGTCTGAACTCAGAAGTGTTAGTGCTGTGCGGTGTCTGAACTCAGGAGTGTTAGTGCTGTGTATTGCCTGAACTCAGAAGTGTTAGTGCTGTGTATTGCCTGAACTCAGGAGTGTTAGTGCTGTGTATTGCCTGAACTCAGGAGTGTTAGTGCTGTGTATTGCCTGAACTCAGAAGTGTTAGTGCTGTGTATTGCCTGAACTCAGGAGTGTTAGTGCTGTGTATTGTCTGAACTCAGGAGTGTTAGTGCTGTGCGGTGTCTGAACTCAGGAGTGTTAGTGCTGTGCATTGTCTGAACTCAGGAGTGTTAGTGCTGTGCGGTGTCTGAACTCAGGTGTCTTAGCGCTGTGTATTGCCTGAACTCAGGAGTGTTAGTGCTGTGCGGTGTCTGAACTCAGGTGTCTTAGCGCTGTGTATTGCCTGAACTCAGGAGTGTTAGCGCTGTGCATTGTCTGAACTCAGGAATGTTAATGCTGTGTATTGCCTGAACTCAGGAATGTTAATGCTGTGTATTGTCTGAACTCAGGAATGTTAATGCTGTGTATTGTCTGAACTCAGGAATGTTAGCATAGAGCTTGAAGGCTGCGCTGTCTGACTCTAGCCTGACTGTCACTGACTGGATCAATTTACACATTCCAGTCAGAGTGTCCAATTACACTTCCCACTGCCCTGAGTTATCTGTACAGTTGTACACTAGTGGACATGACATTGTCCATAAGTGCAGCCTTACAATAAATCTTTCTTGTACATAACAGGTCAAAATATGTTATTGTGGATGGAAGGATCACTAAATCAAGGTTTCATACTTCAATATAGCTGATGGGACAGCCAACATTATCCAAAAAAAATTAACACTTTGGGTAGCAATAAACGGAGTCTCAAGGTGCCTCACAGTCGATGAATTACTTTTGAAGTGCAGTCACTGTTGTTCTCTATAACTTCCCAGAACTGGATCTGTGCACTGCTACCCTAATTGTTTAAACTTCACTGATTACTATCAAACATAATACTGATTTAAGCATCGTTGGCATACAGTAGCAACAAATCCTGTTATTCATTGAATTGCTTATTGAATAAACCATTGCAAAGTCTAACATGAAACATAAAATTGGATGAACAGTTCTTGACAGCTGAATTCTAAATCATGCAATAAATGCTGTACCTACTGGGAGGTGTGTATAGAGGGTGGTTGATGTAATAAGCCATCCAAGTGGTGAATGCCCAATAAAAGGCACAGCCCTGGAAACAACAAAACAATAATCTTAAACACTTTCTATGGCTTTAAAATTCCTTTGATACAACTTGGTCTTTTAGAAAATGTTATTAGTTTTGACAATTCAAAGCATTAAAATGGATTGATACAGTTTCTGAAGGCAGAAGTGAATCTTTTCATTGTTCCCTCAAATGTCTGTTTGCATCTATCAATATGAAGAAAATTGTTAATCAATATACTTTGTGAGGGAAAAAAATTCAATTTTCTCTCCTTCATTGTATGACATTCCAATCTGCAGTTGCAATTTTATTGTGCCCTGTTCAAAAAAAGTTTAAGCTTTGATGTTTTTCCCTGCAGAATGCCCATTTAAGAGTTTATTTAATTTCATTCAAATAAAATTAATTTTTAAATAAAATAATTTAATCATAACTGTAATTAATATTTATAACTCATGAAAAAATGACGCGCCAGAACCTTCAAGGAGTGTAGGTGGGTAATGAAAGTTCGCTGATATATTTATTCATCGCTGCCTCCTTTCCAATTTGAAAAATCTGTGTAGCAAAGACCAAGGTTAGTCTGATGTCAGCATTACCTTCCCTTTAAATGATCCATCTTCTCTACAGATCAGCTATGTGTGAAAACTCACCTTTAGAGCAAATTAGAGTTTCCGACCTCTCCTTTAGTAGTGGCTGTGTTTATGCTCCGAACACTGTCAGCACGCTGATATTTGAGTTATTTGAATATTTCAGTCTGCCATTTACCAATGGAAAATGCAGAATCCCCCCCCCCAGAAATAGCAGAAATGTCAGATTTCCGCCATTTGTTTTTATATAAAATATTGCAAAATATAAAATATAGTAAAGGAAAATATAATAATCTTTGGTGTTAAAGATTATTATTGAAAATGGGTATTATGATGTGCATATAAGGCGTGAAAAATTATTTTTCATTGCACGTTAAACTGCAGGTTATGATAAAGCAGTAAAGATAAAGCAATATACAAGGGAGGGAGACATCATGATCTGCAGTGTCATCTCACTGTAGAAACCAGGGCTGGAGTCGACCAGCCCTGGTTTCTACAGTATTCTCTGTATTTTTCATGTATTCTCTGTATTTTTAACTAAACTCATTGTTCTACTCATTCTGAAGGATGGAGATGGAATTGGGGGGGAAGCAGGATCTCTCATATTAAGGATTTGAACTCTTTGCACAATATGTTAATGCTCAATGGCTTCCTATCGACTCCAGCCCTGGTTTCTACAGTGAGATGACACTGCAGATCATGTTGTCTCCCTCCCTTGTATATTGCTTTATCTTTACTGCTTTATCATAACCTGCAGTTTAACGTGCAATGAAAAATAATTTTTCACGCCTTATATGCACATCATAATACCCATTTTCAATTACAAAAGATGCCAGGCTTTTATTAGAAAGGCTTTCTTTTATTTATTAAGAAAAAATCTAACATATATCTGCAATAAAAAATAATGCAATCTGCCTCTCATTTCTTTTGAGAGGTAAACTGGGTAAGTCCTATGGGAAATAAAGGGTAGATTACATGCCAGCCCCAGCTCTGCATTATCCTCTCCATCTGCACCCTGCGCTTTGCTCAGCATCAGTGCTGCCTTTCGTGATATTATAACAGTTCTCTGAAAAACAAAAGCTGAAGTTTTGCCCCTTGCCGTTGAGATAAAGATTTATTGAAACTACCTGCTGACGCCATTGGATTTTAATCCAATCTAGGTGATAATGCATTGATGAAAGAAATAATGTTAGAAAATATTGTGGCTGTACAATAAAATCGCAGTTGTGGGATAAAAAAGTGTAATATAGCGAAGACCCTGCATATGAGGTTTGCTTAATGACTGAATACTGAGCTGTGCTAATCCTTACCTTCAGCATCTTCTTCAGAGCGGTGTTTCCATTAGAGAAGCTGTGCACAAAGAGAGTTTCCAGGAGTTGCTTGATGTAATGAAGAGAGTGGCAGACGCAAGCTAAGCTAAAAGGCATGGTGGAGGGAGACAAAATGCAAGAGTGATTTGGAAAGGAAGCATACTTTTGTGAAGGTTTGTGCATATAGTTATTGATTCAGGACCGAATGCCCATTGTCTGTTGCTTGAATTATTACACCAATACCTATAATCTGGGTTTTTGTTGTCCCACTTACGATATTGTAATCTGGATAATATCTGTGATTCCGAGAATGTCTCCAGTTGGCAGGCTAACAAATTCTGTAGAATCATAAACTCCATTGGAGGCAGAGAAATTAGGCATAATGAACACAGATGGCAATATAATCTCCCAAGATAAAGGAGAGAGCTCTATCTTTCATAAAAGGATCCCATTGAAACACAGCCCAATCATCCATTTTTTAACCTTCTCATTAACACACATCAATCTAACATGCAGCCATTCTCTCAAATGAGTGCCAGCTTTTGGCTTAGTGGTAGTATTCTTGCCTCTGAGTCAGAAGGTGCAGGGCTTGGACCCTGCTCCAGATATCCCAGCCAGTGGAGACTGGAGCTCCAACTCTGAATTGTGAATTGACATCTAGCAGGGATACTGGTGTCCAGTGGGTGTGGGAAACCTCCCTCATCATATGAGTTGCGGGATCCCATAAAACCCTTCTGCCATATAGGACTAACTACCCTATCGGCTGGTATTAAAGATGGTTACAGTCATGGAAGGAGTGTACACGTCACAGCCTGTTAACCAGCTTGCGAATCCTTCCACTTTTCTCCTTGGGATGAATGTGAAGACACGAAAAACAAGCAATTCTCCCAAGTTAGCATGCTGCGGGTGAATAATGTCACACCAGTGACTTCTGATCAGTTCAAATTTATCTTGTCATTGATTCATTCTCTCTCACAACCTTATATATTTTCTCTCCTTTCACTCACATTCTGGCTCCTCTTGTCTTGCTGACGTTGCATGATAATCTGCTGAAAATGATGTTGCTTTGCAATATTAAGTGACCTGGGGCAACCAAACTTCATGTTGCCCAAGGAGTGCCCATGGCAGGAAATCTGAGGCACAGGATTCAACCCTATAATGCAAAGCATCAATAAAAACATGGCTGCTGATCCCAAACCTGTTTGTACCCTACAGTGGCCAATTCCGTTCCTCCACATAAAATTCTCATTTACCAACCTATTTTGCCTGACTGAACAACAACAAGTTGCATTTATGAAGAAAACTGAAATTTAAAATAAAGGCTTCTTTAAAAATCATTATACATGCATGAACACTCTGCTTGTATAGGTTCACATGAATACTATTTGTTACACATGCAGATAGATTTTACAAAAACACTTTTCCTTCCAAATTTGAGGGGTTAGAAATTCAAAAGCGCCCAGTTTCAGGCACCTGATAAATGGCCCAACCCAACATCAGGTCAGGCATCCTTGGGGTACAAGACGTTGGTCTCCGAAATTGGTCCTCACTGCATCCATATTACGCCCGTAAAATGGGAGCAGCAAGGTCCAATTTCAATGCTGAGATTTCTTCAACCCGTTTTCACACAGTAACTGTAGTTGTTAATCAAGTTAGAGTTGAGAGGGGAGGATGGAACCTCATTGCTTGTGGATCCAAACCAGTCATGGCGGGAGGGGCTGGGCTGAAGAGCTGGCAGCCATGTTTGCTCCCAAAACCACACATCAGGGTAATTTTCTGAGCTCATATTGCCGATTGAGGAACCTTGGCTGGTGCACAAGATTTTCTAACTATTAGTTTGTTTTTTGGGATGTGCACTGCTAGTGTCCTGGGCTCACTGCTGACAAATTGAGCTGGTGGAATTGTCCTTCCAATATGAACATGAATTTTGAGATAACAAGCACAGGGGTTTCTGACTTAAAAGTATATTTAAAAGGAAACCTGTTTACTGGCATTGAATAGGTCTGATTGTCTCAAAATCTGACCAGCTCGTCAAAAACTAATCACTTGTGTTGGTCTTTCCATTATCAGGTTATTTTTCAGACAATAATATATCGACAAGACCAATGCAATTATTCGGCCTTTCAAGTCTTATTAATAATATGCACTTCTGCAGACAAGTGCAAAACAAATAGAAGTTAATTAACTCATAACCCTCGGGTAATGTCTGGTAGACAGTTCCTTGTTGGGCACTGAAGAACATATCTGTCAAAAGCTGAGAGTGTTCAAAACATTAATAAGAACATAAGAACATAAGAAATTGGAGCAGGAGTAGGCCAATCGGCCCCTCGAGCCTGCTCCGCCATTCAATAAGATCATGGCTGATCTGATCCCAACCACAAATCTAAAGAACACAAGAAGTCGGAGCAGGACCCGGCCACATAGCCCCTGGGCCCTCGAATGTGTTTCTTGAGTTTGGAGGATGGCAGGGCAATGAACTAATATAGAAAGATAAGTGGTAAAAGGATAACTTTGAAAAAAGTGACACAGAAAGCAGATTACACAATTTCCTAATCTAATTGTGTCAAGGAGCTATCAATAACAGCGTAACTTTTTCAAAAATTCATAAATATTATTTTTTATATTTTGATATCCACACACTGAGGCTGGGAAGTAAATAAGTGTCAATAAGTTCACCCCCCACCCCTCTCCACAAGTTGACCTTCGCCCAAATTCCTAGGAACAATATTGCTCAACCAACAGTAGACAAAGTCTACTTGAATGGAGGCCCAACCAGTCCCCCATCCACCACCACCCTCCTCCGCCTGGCTGAACTTATTCTTATGTTAAACAATTTCTCCTTTGACTCTACTCACTTCCTCCAAATAAAAGGTGTCGCTAAGCCTGCCTTTTTGTGGGATACATGGAACAGTCTTTGTTCCAGTCCTACTCAGGTCCCCTCCCTCACCTCTTTTTCTGGTACATTGATGACTGTTTCGATGCCGTTTCCTGTTCTCGCCTTGAACTGGAAAATTTCATCAAATTTGCATCCAATTTCCACCGTTCGCTTGCCTTCATGTGGTCCATCTCCGACTCTCCTTCCTCAACTTCTCTATCCCCATTTCTGGAGATAGGCTGTCAACCAATATCTACTATAAGCCCACTGACCCCCACAGCTACCTTGATTACACTTCCTCTCATCCTGCTTCCTGTAAGGACTCTATACCCTTCTCCCAGTTTCTCTGTCTGTATCGCATCTGTTCTGACGATGTCACCTTCCACACCAGTGCTTCCGAAATGTCTTCCTTTTTCCTCAATCGAGAATTCCCCTCCACTGTAGTTGACAAAGCCCTCGACCGTGCTCGGCCCATTTCCCACGCTTCTGCCCTCACCCCTTCCCCTCCCTCCCAGAACCATGATAGGGTCCCCTTTGTCCTCACCTTCCACCCCACCAGCCTCCACACTCAACGTATCATCCTTCGCCATTTCTGCCACCTCCAGCATGATGCCACCACCAAACACATCTTCCCCTCCCCTCCCATTTCAGCATTCCGAAGGGACAGCTCCCTCCTCGACACCCTGATCCACTCTTCCATCACCCCCAACACCCACTCTCCTTCCCATGTGAGCGCAGGAGATGCAGCACCTGCCCTTTCACCTCCTCCCTTGCCACTGTCCAGGGCCGCAAACATTCCTTCCAGATGAAACAGTGATTTACTTGTACTTCTTCCAATTTAGTATACTGTACCCGTTGTTCACAATGTGGTCTCCTCTATATCAGGGAGACCAAATGCAGACTGGGTGATCGCTTTGTGAACACCTCTGTTCAGTCCACAAGCATGACCCTGACCTGCTGGTCGTTTGCCATTTTAATTCCCCGTCCCACTCCCATTCTGCCTCTCTGTCCTCGGCCTCTAACACTGTTCTAATGAAGCTCAACAGAAGCTCGAGGAACAGTACCTCATCTTTCAATTAAGCACTTTACAACTTTCCAGATTCAACACTGATTTCAATAATTTAAGATCATAATCACTGCTCTCATTTTTTCGGACAGCAGATGCAGGTAATGGTTCTACTGTTGCCATTTACAGCTCCTCTAGACCCATCTTTTGTTTCTTTACTTGTCCCATTACCACCCTCCTTGCCTTACACCATCATCCCTTTTGGCATTTAATCACTCCTACCCTCCACCCTGTTAGAGACCTTCCTTTTTGTTCTTTCCTCACCTCCGCTTTCTCCCCCCCCACTACCACCACCCCACCTACCACCATCCCCCTATCCCTGGCTCTGTGCTTGCTTAAAACTGTTTAATTTCAGCCTCTTCCAGTTCTGACGAAGTGTCATCGAACTGAAACGTTAACTCTGTTTCTTTCTTCACAGATGCTGCCTGACTTGTTGAGTATTTCCAGCTTTTTGTGTTTTTATTTCAGATTCCCAGCATCCGCAGTATTTTGCTTTTGAATAGATAGAGTCAGACAGCTTCAGATGAAAGGCTCCACCCAGTGGACCAAAAATGTACATTAAACATGGCAGATCCAATTTTGCTCCCAGCCCCTAGTCGGATCAACTTCAGGATGATGGGCAGTGAGCTGGACTTCCGTCTGCTCCATGCTGTGCCCCTGACTGTGGTCAGATTCCTAAGGTCGGACTCTTTTTGGTAAATTAGGCAGGCTGCTTTTTGGTAAATTGGGACTTCCAATGTGTTAAGGGTCTCAGCTCGGAGGAGGGAGGAAATCGGTACTGCAGTGTAACCTGGCCTGTTGCCTCCAAAACATCTGAAGAAAATATTATTTTTTGTCAAAATTTAAATAAACACGGGCAGACCCGGTCTCATCAATTGCTTTGTGATTGATTGCAGCCCTAAGGGGAGATTTAAATTCATGCCATGCTGTCAAGGGAGTATAAATTTTAAATATCCCTCTGTATGGCATTGCAATATTGTATGCCACCAACTCTGGTGTCCAGCTTTGCTACGGCACAAATAGCGGTAGATACTTTGTATGATGGATTCCTCTCATTTGCAGATCACTTCAATAATCCCATCTATTTTCCAGTTGGAAATCTCAGAGGAACAGATCCCCACCTGAGGTTTGTCCTTGTCCCTGTCCCTGCCTTGCCCCTTACATGAGCTTCCACCCCCACCTCCGGGGGCTAGTGCAATTCCAAATGAAAATCTGTCCCCACTATTCTACTGGCGAGGGAATTAACCCAGTAACCTTCGCCCAATGGACCTTATTCAATGCCTGAATGAATTTCAGTTATTAACCCATTTTTATTTTTGCTAGAGGAGAGCTCAGGATTGGATTGTGGCCTTAATGCAGTTACTGAGCACCAGTGTCAGTATAGTGTAGATAAGATAATAATAGAGAACAGCCAGAGTCAACTGTAGAGGGGCAGATTTCGTAAATCTGACCCTAGTGACTGTTGTAAGCAGATAAAAAGTATCTGGTGATTTATCTCATTGCTGTTTGTGGGACCTTGAGGTATCTAAGCTGAAGCTTTGATGCATTGCTGAGGGTATACTGAATTATGAAATGAGGAATCTTTCAGATGAAATGTTAAACCAAGATCCCGTCTGTCTGCTCAGGAGCAAGTAAAAGATCGCTTGGCATTATTTGAAGAAAACAGGTGAGTTCTCCTGGTGTCCTGGCCATGATTTATCCATCAATCAACATCAGAAAAAACAGATTAACTGGTCATTCATCTCATTTGCTGTTTGTGGGATCTTGCTGTGTGCAACTTGGGTGCCACTTTTCCTACATAACAACATTGACAACTACAAAAATAATTCAGTGGCTGTGAAGCACTTTGGGACTTCCTGAAGACGTGACACTGCTATAGTGATACAAGTTTACTTTTCTTTTTAGTTTCTTTTCTTTGGTCCTCCTCATTTATGTTGAAATAACATTCAGGGTTTACCTTTGTGTAGGAAGATGGCAGTGTTTCATTTCATAAAGTTTTAAAATAGTGTTCAAATGGAAGCTGTGTTTTCTTCGCAAATTTACAAATTGGAGGTCAGGAGATACGGCAAGAGTGGAGAGGTAGGCCGTGTATGATTAAATCACTTTTCAATCAGGCAGAATCACAATCAACCACAAACAGTTCCTAATCTATTTTGCATTTTTATGGAATCAGTGCACCATGCCATTTCCATTTCCTCAGTTCTGTCCCTCTCCTATTACTTCTCTCTCTCTCTCTTTTCAATTCCACTTTTCTTTTCCCCTTTCTCCCTTTTCTTTCTTCACCTTTATCTTGTTTTTCTTTCTGCAGCCATGGCCATGGAGAGGCAGCATCATCAGGGTTCAGCGACATTATTCATTCCCTCCATTCGGAAGGATTTCTGTCTTGGAAATTGAAGTTTGTACACAACAGCCAATCTGTTCCTCCCCACTCCCTAGTTGTGATTGTTCCTCCCCAATCCTCCTGGCTAGGCATCAGAACCAGTTCGCAGGTATAGCTAATCTTCATTTCTGACTGATCCATTTTGTTCATCGCTTCCTTTCTGACTGATCCATCTTTCTCTCTGCTTCACTTTGATATAATTTCCAATTTCTGGTGATCTCTTCCTTTCTGGTCTCCTTCTGATGGATCCACTCTCTGCTTGATCTTTCTCTTCTTTCAGGTCACGGATTTTACTCTTATTTTGTCCAGAAGCCTTTTAACCACAATGGACAATTGCAGCCCAGATGAACCTGGAGCCTCTCCAGAGTTTGGTGTTTTCTGCTCTCACTGCATTGTCCTTGTGTGTACATGTACTTGGCTCAATGGTAGCTCTCTCGCCTCTGAGTCAGTAGGATGTGGGTTCAAGCCCCACCTCAGAGACTTGAGCACATAATCTAGGCTGACACTTCAATGCAATACTGCGGGAGTGCTACACTATTGGAGGTGCCATCTTTTGGATGAAACATTAAAGCAAGGCCCCATTTGCCTTCTCAGGTAGACATTAAAGATTCAATGGCACTATCTGAAGAAGAGCATGGGCGTTCTCCTGGTGTCCTGGCCAACATGTATCCTTCAATCAACATCACTAAAACAGATTATTGGTCATGTATCTCATTGCTGTTTGAAGGACCTTGCTGTGTGCAAATTGGTTGCTGCGTTTCCTACATTACAATAGTGACTACACTTCAAAAGTACTTCATTGGCTGTAAAGCATTTTGGGATGTCCTGAGGTCATGAAAAGCACAAATAAACTCAAGTCTTTCTTTTTTCTCCATGTATGATGCTCTCAATCAATCTGGCATTTTGATATAGGCAGCTCTTTATGTTTAAATGGGTTTGCACTTTGCTTCACACAATGATGGAAAATCTAACTAAGAAACTATTCTTGGTGTTTTGAACATGCAAGGAGAAATCAATGGGTTATGAAAATAACTCTTAGTTTGCCCCTGATCACTCACTTGTGCCTGTAGCACTCATGAGTTACACAGTCAAACATAATTTCATAAAACATTCATCCCTCTTGCATAACCTCTGTCAATTTTAAGTTATATCCTATATCAAGTTCAAGTTAAAGAATTACATCATTATGCAAAATACATGGGGAAACATTTAAAAAATCACACTTGGGAATTGCAAATGCCTCATAATATAGCCTATCAAATTTAGGTTTTGTGGTATGGCCTATAGGTAAATGAAGCTTCTTGCCAACTTTTCACTTGCCAAGTGGATCTTGTCAAAAAAAATTCTATAATGTCACAGTTTACAAAAGTAAGAATATTAATATTGATTTATAAAAAAGAATTCAAAAACATCAATAACACATTTTTTTGTTGCAAAAACACAAATGGTTCACTGATATCCTTCAGCGAAGGCCTCACCACACCTCCACACTACATGGTTGATACAAAAAAGGATGGGCAATTAATACTACCTTTCCAGTATTGCTCATTTCCCAACATCAAATCAAAAACATTTAGGAAAATGAATGTTTCAAAAAAATTCAAAAAACATCATCAAAAGAAATCACAGGCCCTGAATTTCCTCGCTATCTTTAGCACTCACACTGTGATTGTGCGATGATAGCATTATGCTAGTTGTGCGCCATTAATGCACCATTAATGCGGTAGACATGAATTTCCCCGATCTTTTTCATAGCTTTGACGATCCAACTGCTCAAGTCCGATGGGACTTATTTGCGTAGGAGTGCCATTCACCTGGTGGTGCTGTGTCCAGGAACTTCTTGCTTTTACATCACTAAGATTTGCACTTGCCCCCTCTCACCCCTCCCCACAACCCTACAGTCTCATCCCTTTCTGCCACATGCCCATGGACACACCTCTCTATATCATCCTTACGAAGGAGAAAGAGGAACAGCAGTGTGTGGAAGCAAGGACAATAAGCCAACATGGCAGAAGAGACAAGCCCACCTAGTATTATCTTCCACAGTATGTCTATAGGCAACATAGGTCCTTGAGGACCTATCGGAGGAGCTATGTCTTCGAATGGTACGATTGACCATAGCTGCCATTGCACATCTGTGCAACCTTCTTCACGATCTTCAGCTTCAGTCTACTGCTGAACTGCAAGACTGGCTCTGTCTGTCACTATGAAAATGATCATTGACCTGATTATTTTTGGTACTGGATCCTTTAAAGGTTCCATAGGGGATATGAGAGCCCAAGAGTCAGTCTCTCCTGTCTTTCACCTCTTCCAAAAATTCACAGCACTTTGGCAAAATACTCCCCTGTCATGGTGCCCTGCGGGCACAGCTGGCCTGGTACTGGCAAGAGGCACTTCACATTAGGGTGAGAGATGCCCTTAATGGGTAATGTGCAAACAGTCTAGGAAAAAAATATTTCTAGCCTCCCCTTGCTATCCCCAAGAGCTTGAATGAAGACTGCAGTCTGAACCGAGGCTGTTCTGCATCTGCACTGAAGTTTTCTGAAGCTTAAGCTCTCACTGCACTATTAGAATGCAAATATGCCAGAATTTACACCAGACCAAATGCAAATTAACTTACCCAGGAAATTTGCATGCAACCCCCTCTGCTGATGAACAGAGTAACTTTCTGCCAGAACAATGGTGCGAGAGATATTGAGGAAATTCAGGGTCATAGACTTGTCAAAAATATTCAAAGATTCAAAGATTGGCCTGTTAAAAAAAAATGCACATCAGAAACCTCAGAGTGGAGTACAGAGGAAAAAAGAAAAAGGTAGAAATTACTTACTGCACCACGGGGTGGCGGCTGCAGTGGTTTATATCCTCCATATCATATAGATTTGGTAAGCGAAAATAAAACAATAGGTAGATTAAGAGAGGCCCAGTGTATTCTGTTAGAAATACCTAAAAAGAGAGATAATGTATTTCAGCTCCATTGGTGTGGTTACAGAAAAGATATGATTGAAAAAAATAATTGTATCAAAAGTCCTATTTCTAGGAAGGCAACAATGAACCTGAACTGAGTGACAGGAGTGATTCAGTATGACTAATATGAGTTATTCCCCAAACTGTGCCATTTACATTTATTGCCTACCTCAGGGGTGTCCAAGAGGCAGTTTGCAGACCAAATCCACAGCTGCGAGCTCCTTTTATTTGGCCTGTGAAAACCTTGTTGATTCCTTTTACTGGTGCTCAAAGCTAATTTTAATTTCAGTTCAGTCTCCCAAGCCTAGAGAACTGGAAAATGGCTGCCATTCGACTGGTGCATATGGGCTAATCTGGGAGCGCCCTTTTTGCACCAATCAGGGATCAGACGTAGACCTGTCGGCCTGGACTATTTAAAGAGTTGAGGCTTAGGCTTCCATGTTTTCAGCCTTCTTGGAAGAGAAGGGACTTGAATGTTTTGTTGTATGGGGGCAGTGGTGGAGGCAGGGGCGGTGTGGGTGTGTGGTGGCGGTCATGTTTTTGTGAATGTTGGGCCTGGACTTCTTGTATGGGTGAGGTTGGGATATTTTGTGTATAGGATGTTTGCATTTTCAGATCTTGGGACACGCATTTCTGTATGCTCATATGCCAATGTGCCACCCACTCATTGGCTTCAACACTTGTATCCAGGCCCCAGATTCAATCGCTTCACAAAAAATGCCGACTATTCTTACGATCGCTGAGGACATCATTTTTGAATTTCATGATAAAGCTGTTTATAGAACAAACTAGAGATCCTTACATCTAATTGAGTCTCAAATCAAGCAACAAGTGTCAACCCATGAAGCCATAGTGACGTCCACTGGAATTTTCTCTACATTTTGCATATATTTCTTTCACAGATCCCTTTTTTTTATATAGAATCCAACAGAGGATGGACATTTCATACAGTTGCTGGTGCCAGTATCCAAGGGGGACACATCAATTACTCAAGGACTAACTGAAATCCAAAGAACCTGGTATATTACAAATAGAAAAAGGGGTAGATTTTCATCTTTATTATCTAGACTGAGTGCTAGAAGTAAAATCTGGGGGACGATTGCACATACGAGCATACGAACAATGATGGACAGGAAAAGACTCTCTGGTCCATCGAGCCTCTCCCACATAATGGCAGTGCCTTGTGCATCGCAATATATACACTCCCCACCCCATCTGAAAACCAAGTAATCTCCTGGGGGAGGCGATAAACCAGATAAAAGCCCAGGCGAATTAGGGAAAAAGAAATCTGGAAAATTCCTGTCCGATGCCCTCAGGCGATCGGAACTAGTCCAGGAGACCATTCTGGCCATAATTAATGTCATATAGTACCTATCTCTTGTACAAGGTATTCTCTGCCCCAGCCAGAAACCGGTCCAGCTCTTGCTTGAAAGAATTCAACGTTTAAACGTTTACCACATGAGCTGGCAGCCTGTTCCAAAGGTCCACTACTCTCTCAGGGATAAGAACCACCTCCTGACAACTAACCTAGTTCTGGCCTTACATAACTTAAAATTGTGACCCCCTGGTCCTCCCTAACCCATTACTAATTGAAACAAGCTATCTACACAATCTATTCCCTCAAACAAATTACCATTAAGTCTATGTTTAAAGTGTAAAGTCCCAGCTCTTTGAGCCTATCTTTATAACTAAGATGCTTCAAACTGGGAATTAATCTAGTGGCACTCATCTGCAGCCTTTCTGAAGCCTCAATATTGCCCACCATGTGAGGAGGCCAAAACTGGACACAGTATTCTAACCAAGATCTTGTACAAAGACAAAATAGTATGCTTTGCCTTATAGCCAATTGTCCTACACACCAGCATCCTATTCGCTCTAGCTAGGTAACAGAACATGCACGATTTTCTGTTCAGGCAGTAAAGAGAAAAATCTACCCGGCAGTGTTACCTGAAGTTAAATGAATTGTTATTGATGACATACCTGTCCGTGTATCCAGTAATGATGGCAGACTCTAACAGAGGATTACAAGTTTATAGTCACACCATCACCAGCAATCAAAGCCCAGCATTGTAAGACTTTGCTCTCTATGAGGAGTCTTGCTTGACAGGAATGCAGATTGGAGACTCGGGCGCGGAGGACAATGGCCAGAAAATCGGGAGCACCATGAATCGGGCACAATCCCAGTTCTCCCAATCCGTGTGCCCATCTAGGATGACTCAGGGCTAGGAGCAGAGCCGAATAATTATAGGGCAATGGTACTGTACACCAAAAGAAAAATGTAATTGAAGTAAATTGGGTGATTCTTACATAGTAAAAGATTAGCTGTACTTAAAGTAGATAAGTCACCCGATCCGGATGGGATGCATCCTCAGTTGCTGAGGGAAGGAAGGGTGGAAATTGCAGAGGTACTGGCCATAATCTTCCAAACATCCGTAGATACCGGGGTGGTGCCAGAGTACTGGAGAATTGCAAATGTTACACCCTTGTTCAAAAAAGGGTGTAAGGATAAACCCAGCAACTATAGGCCAGTCAGTTTAACCTTAGTGGTGGGGAAACTTTTAGAAATGATAATCCGGGACAGAATTAACATCACTTGGATGAGTGTGGATTGATTAGGGAAAGCCAGCATGGATTTGTTAAAGGCAAATCATGTTTAACCATGAGGTAACAGAGAGGGTAGATGAGGGCAATGCAGTTGATATGGTGTACATGGACTTTCAAAAGGCGTTTGATAAAATGCCGCATGGTAGGCTTATCATCAAGATTGCGGCCCATGGAATAAAGGGGGCAGTAGCAACATGGATACAGAATTGGCTAAAGGACAGGAAACAGAGAGTAGTGGTGAACGGTTGTTTTTCGGACTGGATAGAGGTGCACAGCAATGTTCCCCAGAGGTCAGTGCTGGGACCACTGCTTTTCTTGATATACATTAATGACTTGGACTCAGGTGTACAGGGCACAATTTCAAAATTTGCAGATGACACAAAACTTGGAAGGGTAGTAAACAGTGAGGAGGATAATGATAGACTTCAAAAGGATATAGACAGGCTGGTGGCATGGGTGGACACGTGGCAGATGAAATTTATCGCAGAAAGCTGCAAAGTGATACATTTTGGTAGGAAGAATGAGGAAAGGGAATATAAACTAAAGGGCAAAATTCTAAGAGGGGTACAGGAACAGAGAGAACTGGGGTTATATGTGCACAAACCGTTGAAGGTGGCAGGGCAGGTTGAGAAAGCGATTAAAAAAGCATACGGGTTCCTGGGCTTTATAAATAGAGGCATAGAGTACAAAAGTATGGAAGTCATGATGAACCTTTATAAAACACTGGTTCGGCCACAACTGGAGTATTGTGTCCAGTTCTGGGCACCGCAATTTAGGAAAGATTTAGGCCTTTGAGAGGGTGCAGAAGAGATTTACTAGAATGATTCCAGGGATGAGGGGCTTTAGTTACATGGATAAACTGGAGAAGCTGGGATTGTTCTCCTTGGAACAGAGATGGTTGCGAGGAGAATTGATAGAGGTATTCAAAATCATGAAGGGTCTAGACAGAGTAAATAGAGAGAAACTGTTCCCATTGTCGGAAGGGTCAAGAACCAGAGGACATAGGTTTAAGGTGATTGGCAAAAGGACCAAAGGTGACATGAGGAAAAACTTTTTTACACAGCGAGTGGTTAGGACCTGGAATGCACTGCCTGAAGGGGTGGTGGAGGCAGATTCAATCATGGCCTTCAAAAGGAAACTGGATAAGTACTTGAAAGAAAATAATTGCAAGGCTACGGGGATAGGGCAGGAGAGTGGGACTCGCTGGATTGTTCTTTCCTAGAGCCGGTGCGGACTCGATGGGCCGAATGGCCTCCTTCCAAGCTGTAACCTTTCTATGATTCTATGATTAGCAGCAGATGACCATTGGTCCAACGAGCCTATCGAATTAACCCTTTTCTTTTTTGAAACTGTCCTCACAATTTAAAAATTCATCTGCTTACAGATTCTAAAACTCCTTCAAAATTCTTAAAAAACTTCTATTGGTTCCTCTTCATTTTGTCTTCTCAAAAGGGAAAAGTCCCAGGATCCACAGTCACTCCTCATATCTCAGTCATCTAAGTTTTGGTGTTAACCTTGCAGCGTGCTGCAAAGCTCAAATAACTTCTAAGGTACCCACTTAGAAGCAGAATGCCCATACGCCAGATGTGGTCTCCAGATACGTCATATCCTTTACAACACAAACCCATAATAATCTTCCTTATTCTCTTTATAACCTGGGAAGCATTGGGTCGATCGGTGAGCTCACTTCCCTATTTAACCGTTCTCAGGGTGAGTCACTTGATCAGGAATTATTCCATTTCCAGAAATGTCTAGTTATTAATAACTTATAAGCTTTCCCTTTTAAAGGATGGATTTTATAAGAACAAAACGCAAGGAGAATGCTAGCCGTCTATTTGTTGATTTGCTGCAGTTATTAATTGTTAAGGAAATATTGGAACCACCAACAAAACCTCGTTCTAGATTTCCACCCGTAATTCTTTAGATAAATGTTGACTTTTATAACAAGAAGCTCAATAACTGTTGTAGATTGGCAAAAAAAAATTCAGAAATAAAGATCTTCATGGCAGGTGTTTGGGGGGCAAATGACGGGCAAAGACTCCTTAAGGTGGGAATTACGGGTACAGTAGCATAGTGGTTATGTTATGGGACTAGTAATCCTAAAGGCCTGGACTAATAATCCAGAGTCATGAGTTCAAATCCTGCCATGGCAGCTGGGGAATTTAAATTCAATTAATTAAATAAAAATCTGGAATTAAAAAAAGACTAGTATCAGTAATGGTGGCCATGAAACTACTGATTGTTGTAAAAATCCATCTGGTTCACTAATGTCCAGGAAACCCGCCATCCTTACCCAGTCTGGCCTTTATGTGACTCCAGACCCACAGCAATGTGGTTTATTCTTAATCACCCTCTAAAATGGCCTCACAAGCCACTCAGTTGTAAAATCTCGCTATGCACTGTGGGAGAACCGTCACCACACGGACTGCAGTGGTTCAAGATAGGTGGCTCACCACCACCTTCTCAAGGGCAATTAGGGATGGGCAATAAATGCCGGCCTCGCCAGCAACGTCCACATCCTATGAAAGAATATTTTTTTTAAAATGTCTACTTCTGGTCCTCAGTTGGGACTTGGCACTTGTGTGTTAGCTGAGATGCCTTGTGAGTGGAGGTGTACTGGCCTCCCCCTGGGGTCCAGACTTAAATTTCAAAAAAAAATTCCACCAGATTGGTCATCCATTGCTTCTAGTTGAGGAAATTGTGGCTGGGGTCAGGATGGGTGACCCCCTCCCCTTCCCCCAAGGGCACACCAAGACTGGAGTTTCCATGGGCATGGGGCAGGTGGGTGCCACCCATTTAACTGCGGCGGGGCTGGCACCTGCCTGTCCCATTTTATTGAGGTGCCCTCCCAATAACCAAGCAAATTCCAGCGGAGTCAACACTGGAGGGCACCATCAGGTGTGATTCAGACATAACTGCTAGGATTGCGACACAAGGAATTTCTGGACCGATGACTTTTTACTCCCACTCTTGAACCTGGATTACATAATTGTAATGGATGTTAACCCAGAATCGACCGTTTTATTTGATTGTTAACTGCTTGCTAAGCAGCAATGAACATGAATGTGCAGTTAGCCAGGGTTTACTAAATTCCCACATCATGTTCATTTCTACAATATAAGGCAGATGTTAAAGCCCTGGAGGGAGCTGGGAGAGTTCTTGTGATCAGCAGAGCAGGAAATATTGCCTAAATGATGAGTCTCTTGATGAATTCTGCAGCATGGCATGAATGTCATATCAAGTCTGTCAATGCTGAATACTTTGGAGGAGCGGAAGAAACCTCAGCAGAAGACAATAACCCAGGAGGTTCAGGGCCACAGGATGTGGACTTGCAGGACTCACTATTGAGTGCAGCTGATGTGACATCTACTTATATCTGGGTGAAGAACGGTATATAAGGTCTTGTTAGCTCCTGAAACCAGTCCTGCAGCAATGGAGCAATATTCAGATGGCACTCTGCATTCAACTTCTACGCCACTGGATGCTTCCAGGCTCCAAGAGGAGGCATCACTTGGATCAGACAGTGTACTGCTCATTGGTGCATCATTTGGATGACAGGTGGCCTATTCTGCCACATGTCAGTATACATCAGGTTCATTTGTGGAATTAAGCACCAGCTGGGGAGGCAAACCTAATTTTACCAGTCGTATGGCATTCCCCAAGTACAAGATTACATTCAACGCTTTCACATTGGGATTTGAGCTGCTGCAGACAGTCCCTCCATTTTATCAACAGATAAAATTGTTGCTACCTTAACATTCAAAGAGTATACAACCACCAACAAAAGATTACAACGGAGCGTCAAAATTCCACGTCCCCATTATCAATACTGTTGATTATCCTTAAAAAAAATTCATAGGAACATAGGAACAGGAGCAGGCCATTCAGCCCCTCGTGCCTGCTCCACCATTTGATAAGATCATGGCTGATCTGTGATCTAACTCCATATACCTGCCTTTGGCCCATATCCCTTAATACCTTTGGTTGCCAAAATGCTATCTATCTCACATTTAAATTTAGCAATTGAGCTAGTATCAATTGCCGTTTGCGGAAGAGAGTTCCAAACTTCTACAACCCTTTGTATGTAGAAATGTTTTCTAATCTCGCTCCTGAAAGGTCTGGCACTAATTTTTAGACTGTGCCCCCGACTCCTAAAATCCCCAACCAGCAGAAATAGTTTATCTCTATCCACCCTATCTGTTCCCCTTAATATCTTATAAACTTCGATCAGATCACCCCTTAATCTTCTAAACTCTAGAGAATACAACCCCAATTTGTGTAATTGCTCCTCGTAACTTAACCCTTGAAGTCCAGGTATCATTCTAGTAAGCCTACGCTGCACTCCCTCCAAGGCCAATATGTCCTTCCGAAGGTGCGGTGCCCAGAACTGCTCACAGTACTCCAGGTGCGGTCTAACCAGGGTTTTGTATAGCTGCAGCATAATTTCTGCCCCCTTGTACTCTAGTCCTCCAGATATAAAGGCCAGCATTCCATTTGCCTTCTTGATTATTTTCTGCACCTGTTCATGACACTTCAATGATCTATGTACCTGAACCCCTCAGTCCCTTTGGACATCCACTGCTTTTAACTTTTTACCATTTAGAAAGTACCCTGTTCTATCATTTTTTGATCCAAAGTGGATGCCTCACATTTGTCTACATTGAATTCCATTTGCCACAGTTTTGCCCATTCACCTAATCTATCAATATCGCTTTGTAATTTTATGTTTTCATCTACACTGCTTACAATGCCAACAATCTTTGTGTCATCGGCAAACTTAGATATGAGACTTTCTATGTCTTCATCTAAGTCGTTAATAAATATTTTGAATAATTGAGGCCCCAAGACAGATCCCTGCGGACTCCACGAGTCACATCCTGCCAATGTGAGTACCTTCCTATTATCCCTACTCTCTGTCGCCTTTCGCTCAGCCAACTTCCTAACCAAGTCCGTACTTCTCCCTCGATTCCATGGGCTTCTATCTTAGCTAACAGTCTCTTATGTGGGATCTTATCAAATGCCTTCTGGAAGTCCATATAAATAACATCCATTGACATTCCCCTGTCCACTACTTTAGTCACCTCTTCAAAAAATTCAATCAGGTTTGTCAGGCACGACCTACCTTTCACAAATCCATGCTGGCTCTCTCTGATTAACTGAAAATTCTCGAGGTGTTCAGTCACCCTATCCTTAATTATGGACTCCAGCATTTTCCCCACAATAGATGTTAGGCTAACTGGTCTATAATTCCCCGGTTTCCCTCTCTCTCCTTTCTTAAAAAGCGGAGTGACATGTGCAATTTTCCAATCTAGAGGGACAGTTCCTGAATCTAGAGAACTTTGAAAGATTATAGTTAGGGCATCTGCAATGTGCTCACCTATTTCCTTTAAAACCCTGGGATGGAAACCATCTGGTCATGGGAGTCAGTTTTGTGTAAACCATTTATCATTTTAATTTTTTTAAGAGTTTGGGTTCGTGATCCAGCAGAATGATTAGTTATGATCCAGATGCGCCATACCTAACAGAATTTATCATCTATCTAGCTCTGAAGCAGGAGGCTGCTGAGAGTCAGGAGTTTGGGTCTGGGGAACCAACATTTTTTTTTAAGAATACCTCGATTTTGAAATGGAAAGAAGTGAGTCTTAACTGCACAGGCAAGGCATTTGATTAGGTCATCTAAATAGAGGACAAATAGTTCTGAATTGATGTGTTCACTACACATAGCAAGAAGAGTAATTCTTCCCCCACTGCATCAGACTGAATACATTACCTGCCAATTTCCATTATCTGTCAGGAGAGTCCCCTCCATTACGTTGGATAATCAAGATTCCAGTCTGTTCAAAGTAATGTTTAGTTTGCAGGCAATGCTCAGCACACATTATCTTGAAGACAGAATCCAAGGTTAGCTTCTGGGAGATATGAATTACCCACCTCAGATGTGGCTAATGATATTTCTGCATAATTCCCAGAGGCCACAAGGAGGGGCTTATATTGACACACATTCATGAGACTGAAATATAACAGAGCAGACCTTTAGCCTCCTAAGACACTGAGAAGTTCTCCCGCTTGTCCGCCGTAAGTTCAACGGAAGAGCCACAGAAATCTTGCAAAATAACATAAATGACAGTTATGGCATTTTTCCAGGGTTTCCATGGCTGCTCCAGTGAAGTTCCGGCAGACAGACTGGAGAATGGTGCTCAAAATTCACCCCCAATGTTTCCAGTGTTTGGAATTGTCTTCTGGTGCCTTCAATAATGAGCTGAAATGAGTTGCATTTTGTCATCTGCTGTACGATATTGTCATGGAAAGAAGCACACTTATGCATGATGAAGAAGAGATGCAGCAAGAGAGGATCCACCAAGAGAACGATGGGGACTATGAATCTCCATGCAATATGCAAGTGAACATCTTGGGGTAAATTTTAACCTCCAAGAACGGGTGGGTTGGGAGCAGGTGGGAAGTAAAAATACTCTGTTTCCAGAGTGGGATGGCATCCCAGCTCTAACACACCTGTTTCTGGGCTTAACACAGGCAGGTTTGTCTGCATGTGGAGAGCAGACACCAGGAAGTCCCGCCCCCACTTAAATCCGGTGGAACAATACTTAAAAGGGCAATGTACCTCATTGAGATACTTGAGGTACTTAATATTTTGAGTATTGGAATAATAAAATGAATTTAACCATAGCTGTTCGGGTTTCCCATCGCTTCCCATTCACGTCAGGTGAAAGCAGGTTGGAAGGGCCGGATCCATGAGGCGAGTGCCTTTATTGCATTGCTTGTGGGCCCGGAGGAGCAGGAGTGCTTCATCCAGGCCCAACAAGCTCACCTGGCCAACAGGACCCCCATGATCAGCCAACCCCCTGTCCCCCGATGATGCCCCTCCCCTCCAATGGTGGACTCCCCGGCCCCCATCCCTGATCTTCTCCCCGACCTCCCCACCCCGTTCTTCTCTCCGCCCCCCCCACCCCGACCTTCTCTCCGCCCCCCCACCCCGATCTTCTCCCCGCCCTCCCACCCCGATATTCTCTCCAACCCCCCACCCCGATCTTCTCTCCAGCCCCCTCACCCCGATCGTCTCTCCGCCCCCCACCCCAATCTGCTCCCTGCCCCCCCAACCCCGATCTTCTCTCTACCCCCCCACCCTAATCTTCTCCCTGCCACCCACCTCGATGTTCTCCCTGCCCCCCACCCCGATCTTCAACGCGGCCCCCCAACTCCGAACTTCTCCCCAGCCCCCCACCCCGATCTTCTCCCCAGCCCCCCACCCCGATCTTCTCCCTGGCCCCCCCACCCCAATCTTCTCTCCGCCCCCCCCCGACCCCGATCTTCTCCCTGGCCCCCCCACACCGATCTTCTCTCCGCCCCCCCCCCCACCCCGATCTTCTCCCCGGCCCCCCCACCCCAATCTTCTCCCTGCCCCCCCATCCCAATCTTCTTCCTGGCTCCCCCCACTCCGATCTTCTCTCCACACGCTCCCCCCCACCCCGATCTTCTCCCCGGCCCCCCCACCCCAATCTTCTCTCAGCCCCCCCACCCCAATCTTCTCTCAGCCCCCCCACCCCGATCTTCTCCCCAGCCCCCCCACCTCAATCTTCTCTCAGCTCCCCCACCCCGATCTTCTCCCCGTTCCCCCCCACCCCGACCTTCTCTCTGGGCCATGATCCCTCCGTCCCTCCCTCTAATCCCTGGCTGTATCCTGCTCTGGCAGGCCTTCCTGGCAAACAGCCAGCCAGGCTGCTGGGCGTGGAACCCGGAAGTGTCATTGATTGCCGTCACTAAGGTTCGGAATGCAGATCACAACCCGCCCACTTACCTTCCGGATGTTGCACCCGTAAAACCTCGCCCACCCTGCTCGCTACCCGGCTCTCAGTTAAAATTTACCCCCTTATGTGGGGCAGGTGTGATGAACATTAATCAACAAAGTTTTGCCTTGATGCTTGCACATGCCTTTTTCCACAAACAAGGACCGAATGGCTACATAGATAAAACCCTCTGGTGTTTTTTGATTGGGCACTTGGCTTAGTATTTCTATTTTTCCAATGTTATATACAAGAGAATTTGCTATTGACATTTGAAAAAGTATTGACTTTAAACACTATGGCGCTCAACATCTACTTTTACTATTATGAGTGCATGTATGCAATATGTTTAACATGTGTTGCTAAGCAACATCTTGTCCTATATGTGTTGATGAATCTAGTTGGGTAAAGCTGCCAATTATCAAACATTGGTAGAAATGTCAAAGTTATCACATAGAATTACGTAAAATTTTACAGCACAGAAACAGGCCATTCGGTCCAACTGATCTATGCTGGTTGAATGAAGTTATAGGTGTCACCTGTGTTTGCCTGAATAGTTTCGGACCAGAATATTCTGAAACCAAGTTTAGCTTCCCACAGTCCAGGACCCCAAACACTCCTTCGAGATGAAATAGCGATTTACTTGTACTTCTTTCAATTCAATAAACTTTATTCACTGCTCATGATGCGGCCTCCTCGACACTGGGGAGATCAAACGCAGATTGGGTGATCACTTTGCTGAACACTTCCGTTCAGTCCACAACGTGAACCTGAGCTTCCGGTCATTTGCCATTTTAATTCCCCGTCCCACTCCCACTCTGGCCTCTCTGTCCTTGGCCTCCTAAACTGTTCCAATGAAGCTCAACGGAAGCTCGAGGAACAGCACCTCATCTTTCGATTAAGCACTTTACAACCATCTGGACTCAACATTTATCAACCCCTTTGCCTTGCACCATCATCCCTTTTGTCATTTAATCACTATCATAGACCTTCCCTTTTGTTCTTTCTTCCCCCCCCCCCCCCCACTTCCCACCAGCCCTTTCCCTGGCTCTGTACTAGCTTAAAAACTGTTAAATCTTTATTTTTTCCAGTTCTGATGAAGGGTCATCGACCTGCAACGATAACTCTGTTTCTTTCTCCACAGATGCTGCCTGACCTGCCGAGTATTTCCAGCATTTTCTGTTTTTATTTCAAGTTTAGCTAGTACTTGCTGGGGTGGGGGGGAACGCTACTGGGGATATTTCTGGGACTGGTGGTGAGTCTCAGCAAATAAAAGCCCCCTTACGTTGCCAAGGGTGACCATCAGAATGATAGACCGAAAAGCTGTACAGGCATTGCAACAACGATATTCATAACAGTTCCCTTGCATTCATCCTGTTCTGTCCTTATTTCTCACAGAATAGCTGCAAGCTCAGGAGCAGGTAATATGGCTCAACACATCAGAGTTCAATTTTGCTGGAGCTTGTGCCCGCTAGCTGCTCCACTCTACATGTTATTTATTTTCACTGTTATAGCAGCTAGCCTTTACCACAGGGCTTTCCATTATGTGACAAGAACTCAGTCAATTTTCCAGGAACATAACATGATCTGGCTCCTCACATGAGGATAAGGAAATATTTTACTGCAAAAAACATAGTTCGTCATGTTTGGGATCACATAGCATCTTGAACGAATCGTGAGGTTAGGAGAATTTTTTTTCAGAGGGATATTAGGACACGGAATGCCGACCAGAAACAGTAGTGGGAGCAGAATCCATAATAGCTTTTAAAACTGTAGTACTTACATATTTGACAAAGGAAAAATTAAAAGAGTGTGGGGAATGGGCAGGGGTATTAGACTAAGTGGATAGTTCTTTCAGTGAGCTGGCACAAGCACGATGGATCAAACCACCTTCTGTTGTGCTGCAAGATTCCATTATTCTATAATATACCTTATTTTACTAGTTGACAAAAATCCTGCATAGAACAGTACATATGGAATTTACCATCAAAAATAATGTGGTACTGCTGAAAGTTCTACACTGTTAGTCTAACATATCTTCAGGTCCTACATTCTAAAATTGATACTCCTACATGTTTTATATCACACAAGACTTTTAAATGGCAAAATAAATGTGCAAACCCAGGACTACAAGCATTAAAACATAACTATGAAGGAGATAATGTATTCTTCTTTTTCCAGAGAATGGTAGACCTGTGGAACAGGCTGCCCACTTGTGCCGTCTGTCCTGATACACTGTGCAACAATGCTCGTTGGCAGTGAGTAAAGCAATCAGATATTGGGATGCATTAAAAGGTCAATATTGAGCCGAAATAGTGAACTAATTCTGCCACTTTATAAATCACTGGCACGACTGCACATAGAATTATTATGTGCAGTTCAGGTCACTACAGTGCAAAAAGAATATTTCAGCTATTGAGAGGATACAGAAGAGAGCAACCAGAATGATTGAGAGGATGGAGGGATTGGATTATGAGGACCGATTCTATAAATTAGCATTTTCACTGGAAGAGAGAAGGTTTAGAGGTGATATGATTGCTGATTTTAGGATTATTAAGGGACTAGATTATGTAGACCATGACAAGCTATTTAACCTTGTCCACAACAGTAGAACCAGAGGACACGACCTGCGCTTGTAGGAGAGTAAATTCAAACTTAATCTGTGGAAACAATAGCTCAGTGAGCGAGTGATCAATCTATGGAACAGGGTCCCTAGTGAGACAATGGAAGCAGTTAATTATATAGATTTCATTCAGAAACTAATATTTTGGGATACCGTATATTAGTAATTTGAGACATGACATGTGGTAAGTGTAGCATGCTTGGGAGGAACAGGTGACTTTGAACCTATGATTCCCAAAGCTCTTCACCACTGGGCTTTTCCTCATGTCTAGGTCTGTTGTATTCCAATTGATAGAGGTTGATTGCTATGAACAACTCCTTTATCATTGTATCATGTGACTACCAGAATGGTAGAAGGAGAACTTGATGGACCTTGGTCTTTGTTCGTCTAACAATTCCTATGTTCCTATGGAAAGCCGGGGCAGAGATACCAATTAATATAAGTCATGGTCAATGTGTTCTCCTGAACTAGTTTCGATTGCCTAGAGGGATCAGAGAGAAATTTTCCAGATTTTTTCTCCAAATGGGTTTTTGATCAGCTGGTCTTTTCCTGTCTGACATTTATGTACGTTTGTAAGTAATGTATGTATTATGAATAAAAATTGATATTTCTTGTTGGATTTGTTGCAGCAATCAAATTTCACAGCTCAACAAAGAACCTGCACTCAAACTTCATGCTTTTTCTTTATCATCTGAATGCCTAATATTCATAAACAGCCTTGCAACGGAAATATTTCCAAGGGCAGTCAGGTTAATGTAATAAATTAGGCATTTTCAAGTAAAACATTATCATTAACACTGTAATTTTTCATAATATCTACTGAACCAGCTGCATTGAGGAAAAGCATGTCAATTTTGTACAAATTAATGAACGCACTCACGGAGGCTCGCTGTGTTTTAGTGTATTTATAAAAATAAATTGAGTCTCATTTACATAATTCAGTCAACCTAAAACATTTGTTACTGCTTAAAAGTACAAGGGCAAAAGGTGATTCAGGAATGGGCCATATTCAATCTAAACATATGGTCAAGTTAATCTAATAATTGTCTTATTTCATTTTGGATTAGTAAAAAAAAAAGGTTACGTCAATTTACCGAACATGTGCAAAATAATCCATCTTTTTTTTGGGAGGTGGGCTATTTTCTAAATAGTATTCGTGCCACAGCCAATTGTCCTATTTAATGTTTGCTGAGACACGATTGTCCAATAAGTACAGACTGTCGTGTCCTTATTTCAGTGAATGTGCTGCTTTTTCCTTTCCGTATTACACTGTAGCTCATTGGTTCAACTGGGCCCTCGCTATTTACGGAGAGACGGGGAGAGTACGGGGGATCGCGGTAGCACCTCTAAAACCCCGCAAGCCCGGGGATGAGGAGGTCCTGCCAATATTAACGCCAAGACCTCATTATCATTTTCTTCTTGACCGTTGGGGACAGTCCCCGGCAATTTAGCGAGAACGGGGCTTGGTTGGAGCCCAGCAATCGGGAAGGAGGGAGAGAGAGATCGGGGCTTGGGATCAGCACTTGGTGGGGGATGGGTCGCCTATCGCGACAATGAGGTGACAATAGTCAAGAGGGAGGCAGAAGGCTTCCTTGAGGGGCAGGTAGGAGCACTGCTGCTCTTCTTGGCACACAAGGAGTGCTCCAAAAAGCACTAACCTGCTGGGGCTGGCATCTCTTGCCTCCATTTCACTGCTGGGTTTCCAGAACCTTGGGAAACCCAGCCGGCAGCAGATAAATATAAATCAGGCTCCCAATTGCACTGTGGGAGCCCGATTTAAATATTATAATGAAGTTTCCTGCCGCTCCAAGACAAGTCACATGCACACCACCCAACTCACCGCTACGATTAATGGCGGCAGGTGCGTATGCGACGGGTTGGGGACACGTTTGCTGATATTTAAAGCCCGACCCGCTTTTAAAGCCCGATCCGCCTCCTGAGGGCCCACCACTCATCCCGCCCCCATGAAAACCGGAAATGAACTGGTTGGAGGCGGGTTGGCAAGGGTTTTAGATATTTGCAATTGTTACTGCCCCCCACCCCCATCCCACCCATTTTTCCAGGCTAAAATCATGCCCCAAGAGTGAAAGGGTGAGAAACTGGTCACTTGATGGGCGGTGGCAGTGCTTTGTGATTGACAGACCTACAAGTTATCTCTGGAATCATCCTTTCTCTCTTTTGCCTCTTGGCCCTCTATCCTTTGCTCAGTCTCTTTGAGCTTCTCTCTCATTCGCTCTAGCAGCACAGTTAATACATCCAGAACTATTTCTGTAGTTAATACATCCAGAACTATTGCTTATAGGATGGTGTAGCTGTAAGATTTTAGCTGATGTACTGAGTAGGCTCTGTTCTGCCTCAAGGAAGAGTGTGTTTTATTATTTGTTGCTTTTGCTGTAAGAAATCTATTTTCTTAAACTATAGTGTGGCCGGCACTCGATACTAACCTGAGTAAATGAGTAAGGGGCCTGGATGTGTCCTGGGAGACAACTTTGAGGTGAAGGACCTGAGCTGTTACAATTGGCTACAAGGCTCTAATAGATAGTTAGGTGTTAGGCTTAGTAGGCAAGCCATTGCTATTATAGGAATTACAGAGAGATTTGGATTTTTTTTGTCAGTGACAGTAAAAAGCAACCATAACATTCTCTTTCAGAAATGCTACCAATTTTCCGGTTCCTACAGATGATCCTGCATCAGCCAGGCTGTTGTGTGCTACTTTATTATGCAAGTTACTGTCCATCAGTGAAGAGAGCAGTTCATTATTGCCTGCTCCCCTTAAAACAAGGAGCAAAAGCAGAAACCACAAGGAATGTATAACACTTCTGGTTTCTATATTGTCCTCGGCAGAAAGATGAAAATCTAAGCCTACGTCTGTAAACAAAAAGTAAAAAATGGCAGATGCTGGAAATCAGAAACCAAATATGCTGGAAACACTGATCAAGTCAGGCAGCATCTATGGAGAGAATAGATAAATTCAGACATAGACACTTTAACATTAACTCCTCAGATCCCTCCACAGATGCTGCCTGTTTTCAGCATTTTCTGTTTCTATTACATCTATAAGAGTATAAGCAACATCTGAGTGATTACATTCAGAAAATTCAGTTTTAGATCATCATTGATTGGAAGCTGGCTTTAAAATCAAATTCAACAAATTTTGCCTTCTGTCATTGTCACAGTATTGTTTGAAACTTTTATCTGTTGGGTTAGATTGAGACTCGATGTAAGCTTATCTAATTAAACAGAGCCAGCAAGTGTCACTCATTAGGAGTGACAATAACTCATATTGTTTGTAAATGTTACCCGTTTTCATGTAAATAAAAATAAACATATCTGCCTCATCCTCAAACATTATAAATCTGACTCCTGTACATGACCCAATGTTCATAGTTTTGAATTAATGATTAGTGTGGAGAAACTGGGGAGAAGATCACATTTCTGGAGCAAACCATTCAAAAAGATCACCTGACCATTTGTGCAAAACTTGCTGGGCTGAAAGGTATCATCAATATTTAAACAAAAACAAACGTAACATGCACAGATCCAGAGCAGGACAATAGTGTCACATTCTTTAACATTGCAGTAAGGAGAGACCTTCTGGTCATGAGATCTCTGTTTGTGGCATTCAATCCTACAATGTAGTTCAGCCTTACCGTGGTCCAGCTGATCTGTGTCCCCAGGTCTCTGAAGTATAATGTAATGATGGAGGAGACGGCAAGGTTCTTAATGACTTTGGTTTCTTTCAGTGGAGGACCAGCTGTGAACAGGCAAGACGAGGAACAACGTTATGTTTAAGTCATAACTTCAATAAAGGCAGAGTGAACACTGCAACCATTACATCACTGAAATCATCCAAAATAAATCACGATTGGAAATATCTTGCTGCACAATGCTTATTTAAAAACATGATTGGCGAGAGTGTGGAACTCGTTGCCACATAGGATGGTTGAAGTATATAGCATTAATACATTTAAGGGGAGGCTTGATGTAAACATGAGGGAAGAAGGGAATAGAAGGACACAGGAGCAGGGTGGGTGGTAAGAGGTAATTAAAGTTGGAGGAAGCTCGTGTGGAGTATAATCATCGGCATAAACCATTTGGGCTGAATGGCCAGTTTCTGTGCTGTAAATTCTATGCGATTCTATGTGAATTGTTGAAAATCAAAATTTCAGTGAATCGGTTATGTATTCACAACACTATCTACCTACTAACAGTCAGATCTAAGATTAGGAATCATTCATTGGCATCCTACTTGAAAGTACTATCCAGTTATTATACTTCAAAAGATAGCATATGACATTAGGGTAAGTTATCTTTTTCTGCACTCCTGGCACATGGAAAATCCCAGTGGGATGGGCAGTTTTGTCAGATGTGCTTCAGATGTGCATCCTCAAGTGTAAAATTCACCCTACTTGTTGGGACCCATCCCAATGTGATTCCTCAAGCAAGGGATCACACCGAGCTGAGTTGTTAAACCTCTCCTCGGTAAATGATTAGTGGGCCTTTACATTCGTCAACACAAATGTCACTACAAACTTTGTGTTGATACAGCTATAGATTCCCACAATTCACTTCTAACAGGAAATAAACTTTACTGCAACATATTTTCAACCCGTTCCTTTCTTGACCCATTCAGGCCATATTTATTGCTCAATACGAAATTTAATAACGGCACTTAGGGCAAAGAAATCTGCTACATGTGGGTATTGTTAGAAGTTGATTATCACTTAGGAGTTGTCATAAAAAGTTCAGTGCTTTAATCATATTAAAAGGAAAATTTAAAACACTGGCATATTCAGATTTGATGTTTAGGCCTCCCTGCATTTATTTAGAAATTTCAAAGCTTTTAATGTTTGTTAATGTGACCCCCTTGCAAGTGTTATTGAATGAAACCTATTACACTTTTGCATTAAATAACAGTGTTAAGCATATTGTTCAGGTAACAGATTAGAGTTTGAATTTCTCCTGTGAGCTTCTTGAAATAGTAACTAAAGTATTAATATTGAATTGGGTTACAATGGTCCTCTTAATTAATGTCCATGGTAGAGCTAGCTGAGAAATCCTGAACTCAGTTCATTGAGAGAAAATATTTGTCTCCTTCAATTGTTAATTAACACCTTCTGTGCACACACTTACACATACACCAGACAACAATGGCTGATAGTCATAGCATGAGCAGTAGCATGACCTGTCATCTTCAGGTCCTTTCCTGTATCCTGGCCTTCATACTAAAGAGGGCAAGATGACATACAGTGTTACCCTATTTTGCTTATACAGAAAATATCTGCTTTTCCCATATCTGAGATAAATGCAGTATCATCTACAATCAAACAGCCTCTCTCTCTATGGCTTATCCCTTTTCGTGTACACAGACCTCTAGATTGTCCAATCTGCACCCTTGTGTTGAGCAAGGCTCTGTGCCGAGACTCATAAAATGTACACTCCGCTGACGCCAATTCCAACACCATATTACCAGGTATCCAGCACATAAATCAACATCTGGCTGCCAGGCATCAAACACTGGCAGTATTGGACATCTACTCCACCGCCTCAATGACAGGGTTAGAAACACCCACCACTTAACTGCAATAAGTCGTATTGTATTACACCAGTTCTAAAAATGTAAACAAATAATTTATTAGGATGTAAGCTACGGTCCACCAGAACAGTGAGAAATCAATGAAAAATGTTAATGTTCACAATCGGATGTAGGACAGCAAGGGACAGATGCGCCTGAATCCAAAACTTTTTCAAGCCGGCCAAAATCTTTCTGTACAGAAAGTACATTTCAGACATCTGTCTGACGTGCTGCTTTCCTGGTCAACTGTGCATCAGAAACAGCAGAGCTGGAAGGAAAAGGCCCATTTAGGATTAGAAAGAGTCTTTTCAGCACTGTCAGTGATGGATAAAATGATTGGAGCCTAGCCTCTAGTCACTGCTCAGGAAGCACTGGGGCAGGAAGTAGAGCAGCTTGTTCAATCAATTTTCCTTTCATTCCAACTTGTTTTGAACAATCTAATTCTCTTTTAAAAAGGGTATTGGTGGATTAGTCTTGTATGTAGGTGTTAAGTTTATTTGAGCGGTAAGTGCAAGGTAAATGCATCCAATTATAAAATACAATCTAATGCTATTTTGCATCTTGGTTTAAATTTGATACGTGAAGCCATCCCATGGGACAATAAATATAATCACATGAATTAATCAGCTTAAAAACAATGGACAGATGCAATTTCATCAGAATCTGAGAGGCATAATATTACCAATAGAAGAGAAAGTCTGATGGACAGCACCCAGTTGTTGGATCCTCCACAGGACTATCTCATAAAAGCAGGTAAACTGAGGCACATATTCAGCACAGGGGTCAGGGGTTATTTCCTCAACTGCCTCCAATCCCACTCCTTGAGATAATAACTCCACCATTGTTCAAGGCAACAAAAAATGCAGTTGCTGTTGTGCAGCTGCATAAGGGTATTGGTCCGGAAATTCATAAGGGAGGTGAACTGTGCAATTAAACCTGGATCATGCCTGTCGATGACCTCTGACACCGACTCTCCTGGAATATGTAGGGTCAGTGGTAGTTCACCTCATTTAAATACACCCTCACTTGGCTGCATGCCTGTCCCCAGTTGCTGCAAAATGCAGCCTCTGTGGCAAGGATAGCAGTGGGAGGGGAGGTGGTGTCAGGGCCGCCTCCCAACCCAGGTCCCGCATTAAACAATAATATTTCCATGACCATAATTCTTTGGGAGCCAGGCCATGGGCCTACCATTGAGGAGACCAGTCTGCCTCTTCCCACTGGGTGTATCAACTTCTGAAGATGCGCCATTAACGTCTAGATTAAGGTGACAGGGACTCGCAATGTGAAGGGTTTCGCCCCAACCACAGTCTCACGCCATCCACATCACAGGCCTTGTAAGAGGCAGACGGAGGCCTTGGCCCTTACATGGTCCTGTGGGAAGTCCTAGGCCAGTACCTGATGTATCCAGGTCCTGGCCTATTCTTTGACCATTCCACCACACTCCAGCTGGTGTTATAGCAAGACTGTGTCAGAAGTGCAGATGAAATTTCGCACCATTATATCTTTTCATCCAGTATTCAAGTTGAATGGACCGTTTTGACACAGCCAAACAGTGTTGCTCTTTGATTAATCTGAGGACAACACTAGTGCATTATTCAGGTCTTTTTTGAGTCCTTTGAAAGCCAGTTTGGTTGGATATTGGTACAGCCTTTAGTGTCAACACACTCAAATGCTGACACTATTGAGGATCTTCCTAAGGTCTTACAACTATAAATATTATTCCATTCACTAGTGGCTAATATTTTTCTGATTAAAAATGACCAAGGTTTCTATTATGTAAAATATAAATAACACTAGTTGATCTCCTGGGGCATTGCTCAGAAAGAGTCAAGATCAAGTGTAGTCTTTAGGTGAAGTGAGGTTAGCGAACAGGGACAATCAGACCAGGGCATGCAAACGTAATTCAGTTGACAGATTAAAGTTCCATAGAATTGCATAGAATGTACAGTACAGAAAGACGGCATTTGGCCCAACAGGTCCATGCCAGTGTTATACTCCACAGATGAGCCTCCTGCCCTCCCTACTTCATCTAACCCTTTCAGGATACCCTTCAACTCCTTTCTCCCTCATGTGTTTATCGAGCTTTCCCTTAAATGCAACTATGCTAGTCACCTCAACTACTTCTTGTGGTAGCGAGTTCCACATTCTAACCACTCTCGGGGTAAAGAAGATTCTACTCAATTATCTTTTGGATTTATTAGTGACTGTCTTATATTTATGGCCCCCTAATTCTAGAAGTAGAAACATTTTCTCTAAGTCTACCCTGTCAAACCCTTTCCTTATTTTAAAGACCTCTATCAGGTCACCACTCGACCTTCTCTTTTCTAGGGAAAAGAACCCCAGCCTGTTCAGCCTTTCCTGATAAGTATATCCTCTCAGTTCTGGTATCATTCTTGTGAATCTTTTTTGCACCTTCTCCAATGCCTCTATATCCTTTTTATAATATGGAGACCAGAACTGTGCACAGTATTCCAAGTGTGGTCTAACCAAGGTTCTATACAAGTGTAATATAACTTCTCTGTTTTTCAATTCTATCCCTCTAGAAAGGAACCCCAGTGCTTGATTTGCCTTTGTCATGGCCTTATTAAGCTTATTAATCTACTTTTAGTGATTTGTGTATCCCAGATCCCTCTCTAGCTCTACCCCATTTAGAATCTTATTTTCCAAGGAGTGTGTGGCCTCCTTTCTCTTCCTACCAAAAGGTACCACCTCACGCTTATCTATGTTGAAATTTATTTGCCAATTACACGCCCATTCTGCAAGTTTATTAATATTTTTTTGTATTTTGTCATAATCCTCCTTAGTATTAATTATACCCCACAATTTGGTGTCATCCCCAAATTTTGAAATTGAACTTCCGATTCCTGAGTCCAAATCGTTTATGTAAATGATGAATAACTGTGGTCCCAGCTCCGATTCTCGTGGAACACCATTTCCCACCTTTTGCCAGTCTGAGTAACTATCTTTAACCCCTACTCTCTGTTTTTGATTTGTGTAGCCAGCTTGCTATCCATTCTGCTATTTGTCCCCTGACTCCACATGCTCAGAACTTAGTCATGAGTCTACTAAGCAGTATCTTATTGAAGGCCTTTTGAAAATCCAAATATATTACATCTACTACATACCCTTGCCTACCCTTTCTGTTACTTCTTCAAAGAATTCAATAAGGTTGGTCATGTATGACTTTCCCTTTTGAAATCCGTGCTGACATTTCTTTATTATATTTTCAGTTTCTAGATGTTTTTCTATTACATCTTTGAGTAAAGATTCCACTATCTTTCCTACCACCAACATTAAGCTAATTGATCTACAGTTCCCTGGACTTGTTCTATCTCCCTTTTTTAAATATAGGAATCACATCAGCTGTCCACCATTCACATCAGCTGTCCACCAGCTGTTCCCTTTTCTAATGAATTTTTAAATATATGTAACAGTGCCTCTGCTATCTCTTCCATATCTTTTAATATGTGCGGATGCAATCCATCCGGACCAGGGGTTTCTCCTCTCTAAGTTTGATTAATTTATCAATTATCTCCCCCCTTTCTATCTTAAATGTCTTAATATCTTTTTTGATCTCCTCTTCTAATGCCATGCCCACCATATTAGATTCTGTGGTAAAGAATAAGGCAAAGTAATTATTTAATATTTCGCTCTCATTACCTGTGACTTTATTGTGTGTATTCCTTAGTGGCAGTATCCTTAATCTGATTTTTCTTTTGTTATTGATGTGTCTGTATAATACTTTACTATTTCTTTTTATATTCCCTGATAATATAATTTCATAGTTTCTCTTTGCTTTCCTAATTGTTTTTTTGACATTTTTCCTAACCTTTTTATATTCCGTTTTGTCATCCTCTCCTTTGTTGTCTATGTACTTAGTGTATGCCATTTTCTTTAGTTTCAATTATGCCCTTATCTCTTTATTCATCCATGGTGTGTCATTACTGGCTAGTTCTTGTTTTTTGATGGGATATATTTCTCCAGGACTCTATTGATCACTATTTTAAATGTTTCCCATTGCTGTTCTATTTCTTTGTTTGTCAGTAAATTTTTCCCTAGTTCCAGTCTCATCCACTTAAAATCAACATTTTTCCATTTTATTACTTTGGACTTTGTCTTACTTACTTATCAATCTTTATCGTAAACCTTATTATGTTGTGATTGCCATTGCCTAGATGTTCCCCTACACTTACTTCTCTTATCTGTTCTGGTTCATTTCCTATTAATAGTAGTGCTTCCTCTCTTGCTGGGCTTTTTACATACTGGGTAAGAAAGGAGTCCTGCACACAATGTAAAAGCTCTATTCCCTGCACCCCTTTACCTACCTCTTCTTACAAGTTTATTTGGGGATAGTTAAAATCTCCCATGATTATTATTCTACGTCCTTTACTCATTTCGCATATTTGCTTACATATTTCTTCCTCACCTCCTTTCCACCATTAGATGGTTTGTAGTATTCCCCTGTTAGCATGATCAATCCCTTCTTGTTTTAATCCATATGGATTCTGTTTCTATCCTTCTGTTAGTTATGTCCTTTTTCTCTACTTCCATTATGTTATCTCTAATTAGCTACTCTACCACCCACTTCCCCCCGCCCCCCCCCGTTACTTCCTTCCCCATCATTTCTGATTATATTATAACCTGCAATATTTAGTTGCCAGTCCTGTTCTTTATGTAGCCTTGTTTCAGTTATTCCTACTACATCTGGTTCCTCACTATGGATTATTGCCTCCAGTTCCCCCATTTTATTTTAGATGTTGTGTACATTGCTATACAGGCAGTTTAATTCATCTTTAATTGTTGTTTCTTTTACTTTATTTTCAACAGTCCTTTTATACATCTGTTTTATAACTGTATTTGTTCCTTGACCATTTATATTATCTTTATTCCTTACCCTGTTCTGATCTTTACACTCAACTCCTGTTTCTTTTACCTTTAGGCTTTTGTTATTGCTGCCAGATCCCTCCCCCAATCTTGCTGGATTAAAGCCTAATGCACCGCCCTATTTAGCCTTTCCACTAGGACTCTGATCCCACTCTGGTTCAGGTGGAGCCCATCTCAGATGTACAGCTCATTACTGTCCCAATATTAGTGCTAGTGTCCCATGAAATGGAACCCCTCCTTCCCACATCACTCTTTCAACCACACATTCACCTTTCTGACAGTCATACATACTGTCCTTATTTTTATATAATACTTTGATTACATATTATTATTTATAGTTAAATAGCAAGACTTACAACAATTTGGGAAATGGAGTTGGTTGGAGCATAGGCGTATCTGTACAGTACAGAGTGAGGAGCTGGAAGATGCGAAACCGAGGGGCTATAGTACCACCACTGGTAAGAGGGTGTAATTACAGTTTGACAAGTTTACATAGGCAGTTTCCATTATAAATGTGGACATAGGAATTTACAATGGAAAAAAATTGACAACAAGTAGTGAGGTTTTGTAAACATTAAGTGTGCTGAGACATAAGACTTTTCATAGATTATAAATTTGTTTACTTTATTACTTGAAGATTTGTTAAATAAACCATTTTCCCCTAAAAATCTGTTTGTCTGAAAAACTGGTTATTATTTTTTTTAAATGATGCAAGATGGCCCTGAACCTTGAACTTTCAGCTTCTAGAATGTTCTGCCAAATGCGTACACCTTCATCTGCTAGCTCCCCATTTCCTTAATGTAGCAGGAGGCTTGTTTTGTGCTGGGTGATTCATCAAATCAGTTGATTAGTGTAAAGTATCCAGTTGAGTAGTATTTTCCTTTAATCATTGTAACTAGTTCATAAAATAGTGTACACAACCTGAAAAATCCTAAAGCTCCTCTGTGGTTATGATATCGCTATTGTCAATGAATCTCAGTAGGGCAATATATATGATGGCCATGATAGCTTCATGGCTAAGCATTCCTTTTAGAGGCAAGAGGAATTAAATCTAAACAGCATACATATTTAATGCACAAAAATTGATGCAAAATCACTGCTGTGTTTAATTTAGTCTGTTTTACTTCTTATTTATTGGTTTAATAGGTCATTTTCTGCTGATGCAGTAATAATTAATACCTCAACTTAATTTATAGTGTAATTCTGCAGCAAAAGATAATGAAAACAGCCAAAGTACATTTTTCACCCAAAGCATGATCTCCAGCTGAGTACTAACCGTTCCCAGCACTGTTGGGCTTTCGGAAAGTTGATACTGAATGTCTGTCTCTAGGAGTTGTGTCAGTATTTGTAGGGGGTCCCTTGGAGTGTGTCATTATTCACTGGGGGAGGAGGGGGGGAAATCTCCCAACCTGTAACATCAAATCATTCCTTTAGAGGTAAGTTCCATTCTAAAACGCTAAGGCCTGGAAGTTGCTCAAGAAATAACAATGAGACTAATCGGGCTCACTATTATTTCAGGGCAAATGGAAGAGTAAGTTCCGGAGAGCGCGTGTGTGCAGTCAAATGCGGAAATCCGGATTTTGCTCTTCCAGATTCTCTGCTGATCTGATATCTTTGCGTTAAAGAAATATCGCTGGCTAGAATCAATGGACCAACGCAAAGTTGCTCTCCTGTCCAGCTGGAAACTAACTAATCTCACCAGAAAAAAGATACGCTGAGTTATATCAGGTCTGAACTAACTTTTAACTGTGTGGTAAGTATTAATGTCTACCAAACAACCTCTCTGGCACTGAAAATTAACTTTTAAAAATGTGGACTCTCATTATTCCAGATTTTAATAGTTTTTGGATATATATATATATATTTAAATTTTAAATTTTTATTTTTTTTACTTTTTCTTTCTGTCTCTTTTATAGCAATCTTTTAATCTTACTTTCTCTTTATTTAGCTTTCTCTATCTGATTTTATAGTACATTTACTAATCTTATCTGACATTTCCTGGTTCTTAGTCTCCGCGGTTTGTGAATGAGCTTCACTTCCAGGTTCTCACAGCGTGGTTTGCTTCACGCTGATCGGTGGAGGGAACAGAGAGATGCTTTCCTCCTCAAACAGCTCAGAGAAGCCCAGGAACGACCATTGTACTTTTTGCAGGTCACAATTAAAGCAAGCTGGCACCCATAAGCCTGCAAAAAGTTTGTGAGTGAGTTAGTTACTTACGAGCGGCGGGCGACATGCATTCGCCGCTCAGTACAATTTCCGGCCCTATATGTATGTATATACACATACATATACAATAGTTCTGTTTCAATTTAGCACTCTCTCCTTGAAACCTTTGTGTGCTGTGGACAAGCTTATTTGTCTTGGCACTGTTGAGCTCTTGGGAACATCAAGAAATCTATTTGTCTGCAGCACCTCTTCCGCACTTTGAAGCATAAAATACATCAAAGGTTAAATTAGTTCTGTTACCAATCTTCCAAGCCTGGGAGAAATTGTGCTGTGTGATATTAGTACACAAACACTTAACATGTTCATGTGAAATTCCGTTGTCCCCAATTTTTGCAGAGGTCATACCCTAGTTGTTTGCTAATACCACAAAACACATCTCCACACAATTTAGGATAATTAAAACCAAGGTTAGAAAGGTATCATAAACTAGAGTATGTAAAAACAGTAAAACTACAGTGAAAAAATGCCAGCTAGTACACTGAAATAACAACAACTTCAATTTACATAGCGCCTTTAACGTAGTAAATCGAGATGAGAGAGTGGGGATTGCAATAAGATAAGCAAAATTAGAGTGTTTTTTCAAACTGTGATTGTGTTTTAAATACGAACATATGAATTAAGAGCAGGAGTAGGCCAATCGGCCCCTCGGGCATGCTCTGCCATTTGATAAGATCATGGCTAATCTGATTATTATGACCTCAACCCTACTCCTTGGACTCCTTTGTTAATCAGGAATCTATCTAACTCAGCCTTAAAAATATTCAATGACCCTGCCTCCACCGCTCTCTGGGGAAGGGAGTCCTACAGACTCACAACCCTCAGAGAGAAAAAAGTTCTCCTCATCTCCGTCTTAAATGGGAGACCCCTTATTTTTAAACTGTAGCCCCTAGTTCTAGTCTCTCCCACAAAGGGAAACATCCCCTTAGCATCTACCCCTTCAAGCCCCCTCAGGATCTTATATGTTTCAATAAGATCACCTCTCATTCTTCTAAACTCCAATGTATAAAGGCCCAACTTGTCCAGCCTTTCCTCATAAGATAACCCCCTCATCCCAGGAATCAGTCGAGTGAACCTTCTCTGAACCATCTCTAAAGCAATTATATCCTTTCTTAAATAAGGAGACCAAAACTGCACACGGTATTCTAGATGTGGTCTCACCAATGCCATGTACAGCTGTAATAAAACATCTTTACTTTTATATTCCATTCCTCTTGCAATAAATGACAACATTCCATTTGCCTTCCTAATCACTTGCTGTACCTGCATACTAACTTTTTGTGATTCATGTATTAGACACCCAGATCCCTCTGTACCTCAGAGTTCTGCAATCTCTCTCCATTTAAACAATTATTAGCAATATTCTGCCTATGATGCTATCTAGATACATTTGTCCTTTACATAGTATCATAGGCAGAATATTACTAATAATTGGAGCAAGTTTCTTAATGCAATATGAGTTTATTTCAATGTTTGAGCTGAAAACTTGCAAAATTATTTGGCCCAGGGAGACAGTTATTTTCCTTTACCTTTGATTGGTTTAAGTATTAATTTGCTCTTGAAATGAACAGTGATCTATTTCCTTTGGTGTATATAGGATGCACATTTTATACATTAATATGCAATTTCCTTTTATATTTTTCACACAAAAAGCATATTTGGATAGATTGTGTATTTGCACAGAGCATTGGCACTTCAACATGTTGTGCCACAGGGTGTTAATAGGAAGCAAATTTGCCCCCCATAATCCTGCCTATGACAAGATTCTGGTCTCAGCCATGCTGGCAGAGGACAATGCCAAGCACAGGGCAGGCAGCTGCAGCATCACAACCCTTGTTCATCCTGCAATTTGCAGAAACTTTTAAAATACAATGCACATGGGAAATTTAAACATAGATTGATATATGCTTGAATTCCCCATGTGATTCACGAGCATGAAGTTACTTTCACAGATCACGGGACTCAGCAAGTGTTGGCAACACTGCAGCTCCACATGTGAAAACATTGATCCAGATCACTCTTGCATAGCTTTCAGTTATCAGTTTGGATGGCAAAGGCAATCATACAGGAACAATCACATGCTTATTTTATAAATCATGGTATAGAGTGGGAAGATAACATTAAATAACTTCCACAAAAAGGAGATGATTAACCATTCACACATTTCAAAAACTTCCTTAAAAATGTGAATTATTTCTGGATAATCTTATTCAACAAAGCATTTTCATTTTCATTTCTGAACATTAATAACATCTGTCAAATCTTAATAACATTTCTGAAAAGTGCTGTCATATCTATCTTACCTAGAAATGAATAAAACAAAATCAAAATTCAGGGGAAAACATTTATCCTGGTTAAAAATGAAATAAAGTATACATTGTGGGCAGATTATTAAATATCTTTCCTAATTGATAACAATATGTTTCTCTTCCATTTTTCTGCTGACCATTTCTCATCTATTACCTCCCTGGATGTTTTACTTATGATCAGTCTCTTCACTCTCTTATTACTGAAGGAGAAGGTGTGAATCTCATCAGATCCATGCAGAACTCTACCTCAGTTATGTGTATCTCGACTCCAGATGGTGCAGGAGCATTCCTAGATAAGCTAAAGCCACCAAGTGTTAGGAATATATAAACATTAGGAAGAGGAGTGGGCCATTCAGCCCCTCAGGCCTGCTCCACCATTCAATTAGTTCATGGCTGATCTGCACCTCAACTCCATTTTCTCACGATTGCCCCACGGCCCTTGATATTCTTACCTAACAAAAAATTATCACTCTCAGCCTTGAAAGCTCCAACTGTCCTAACTTCCACAGCATTTTGGGGGAGAGTGTTCCAAATTTCTACTACCCTTTGGATGAAAAAATTCTTCCTGATTTTGCTCCTGCTGCTCTGATTTTAAGATTATGTCCCCTTATGCTTGACTCCCCCACCAGAGGAAATAATTTCATTGTATCTACCCTATCAATTCCTTTTAATATTTTAAATAGCTCGATCAGATCACCCCTCAATCCCTTATACTCAAGGGAAGACAAGCCAGCTTTATGCAACTTGTCCTCATAATTTAACCCTCTAAGCCCCAGTATCATTCTGTATGAGTGCAGCTCCAACAACACTCAAGAAACTCGACACCATCCTGGACAAAGCAGCCCTCTTGATTGGCATCCCATCCACCACCCTAAACATTCACTCCCTTCATCATCGGCGCACAGTGGCTGCAGTGCAGGATGCACTGCAGCAACTTGCCAAGGCTTCTTCGACAGCACCTCTCAAACCTGCGACCTCTACCACCTAGAAGGACGAGCAGCAGGTACATGGGAACAACACCACCTGCACATTCCCCTCCAAGTTACACACCATCCCGACTTGGAAATATATCGCCATTCCTTCATCGTCGCTGGGTCAAAATCCTGGAACTCCCTTCCTAACAGCACTGTGGGAGAACCTTCACCACACAGACTGCAGCAGTTCAAGAAGGCGGCTCACCACCACCTTCTCAAGGGCAGTTAGGGATGGGCAATAAATGCCGGCCTCGCCAGTGACGCCCACATCCCATGAACAAATAAAAAAATAATTCTGGTGAAATGCTCCCTTGTAACTGCTTGCACCTACTGCACAAGACACTGCTGAAGCACTAAATGTTTCTCCCATAGCAAGAGTGAGTAATCACACCCAACCCAGGGATAGTATTGATCCATCCACAAAGAGCAAGAAGCAAATAGGTAATGTGATGTGAGCTCACCAATTGCTGGTCTTGTGCTCTCTTGATATCCTGTATTTCTAATATTAATCCATAGCACACTAAAGACAAAATTATTCATTCACCTGAACTCTCCTTTGTCGGGGCTGCCATCAGTTGACAGCCTGTTTCTGTTTGGTATGAAAAGAATACATGAGAGATTGATCTGGTGCTGTAACCTTGGCAATCTTGAGTTCTTTGTAATTACTTTGGCTGAAAAGCAAGCCACTAGAACCAATATTTAAGACAATCGGGTGACAGTTTTGTCAATGTTGCTCCCACCTACAGTGGGACAAGGAAGCAGGAGAGAAAAAAAAGATGAAGTAGAAAATAATGGTGAATATAGATACAATAGTATGTATAGTTAGAAAAAGAGCAAAATGAACGAAAAAAAAGGAGAACAAAAGAATAAGGAAATAGAGAATAGGAGGGGATAAACAGTGGGTGCTAAATTGGGCTGTATAACGCCCGTTGTTTCAGCGTTGCACGGCCTCCCGGATGTCCAAGATGGCGTCTTGGATGCGCATGCATGCTTCTAGCATGACGGGCGCTAGACACCATCTTGGTAAAGGGTTTAGTACATGCGCAAATAACAAACGCCGACAGCATGTAAAGTAGGGAGAATATGCATTTGATCAGTGTGTAACGCTGATTTAAAGTGATACACAACATTTTGGCACTTAACGCTCCAATCAATGCACTGTCTTAACTGCAACCATCTAAACATGTCTTAGAGCACCCGAAGGACCCCCCCCCCCCCAACCCACCCCCACTCCACCCCTCACCAGTGCTATTTTAAGGGACCATGCGGGATTTACACTTTAGTTGCTTGATTATTGCTTCTGGCTGTTGATGAATTTGTAGCTGTTTCTGGAGGTCTCCTATACTTGAATACTTGGACGAGGGGACATAGCCTAACATTTAAAGCTAGGACGTGCAGGAGTGAAGTTAGGAAAAGCTTCTACACGCAAAGGGTGGGAGAAGTTCGGAATGCTCTTCTGCAAACGGCAGCTGATGCTAGCTCACTTGTGAATTTTGAATCTGAGATTGATAGATTTCTGTGAACTAAGGGTATTGAGGGATATGGAGCTAAGGCGGGTATATGGAGTAAGGTCACAGATCAACCATTATCTCATTAAATGGAGGATCAGGCTTGAGCGGCTAAATGCCACTGCCACTTGCTGCCTCCTGTTATGCACCACCTTCTCCTGCAAGAAAGCGGGACATGTGTCTGGGTGATGTGGCTGTCATAATTGAATAGTTGCTAGTGTGTGTGTGACCTGTGAGTTGTGGGTGGGTGGCTTGCAACAGTGGCAATGTGTAAGGGTGAGAGGAAGCATCTGATTGGAAGAGTTGTTTATTGAGGGAAAGAGGGATGGAGGGTGTAGTGCATGGAGCAGTGGATGCGGATAGTGGTGCAGTTGGTAGGAGATGCCACTTGACGGTTGACCTCACTCACCTTGACCACTTGTTGTCAAAGCATTGAAAGCTACTTCCTGCACTGCATCCATGTTCGTGGTACTGTGTGCCTGACGTTGACTGCATCTCCTAATACCTCCCACTACCTTTTGAGCATATGTCTGGAGAGCCTCTTGCCCCCTCCCACCCACCCCCCCCCCCCCGACCGGATATAAGATGTCCCTCCTTCTGTCCACCTCTTGCACCATGGCCTCTGGTGCATCAACAGAAAACCTTGGTGCATGCACTCTCGCAGGCCTGGTACCAACTGAGATTGGCAGATTGGTGAGGTCTGGCATGCAGATTGGAGGATGTGGAATTTAGTAGTGTGCAACCTTTATTCAATATTTTAAAATAACTCAACAGTTTGTAAACATAGGGATGGGACCTGCATCTGTGTTTTACGCATGCATCATCTGATCTCCATTTAGACTCCGTGCAGACCCATGTCTTATTTTTGGCAAATAATTGGTACCGGCTATCTTTAAGAAATGTTGGCTACCTGTCAGAGATACCTGCCTTTAAGAGATTCAGGCTCCCCCTGCTGGTGGAAAGTGCGAATGACCTCATGTCAACGCTGATTTTGGACACTTGGTTAAGGTAAGTGTTCAGGCAGGACGAACGCCTCGTCCTATCTGCGATAGAAGCACCAGGTGCAGGTTAATCGTGGATTGGTTAACCAATTTAACCCTCAGTAAGTACTATTTTGCTGATTATTTTAGTATTTTAATGTTAATTTTACATTAAGAATAGCTGATTGTGAAGTTTCCGTAGCTTTATTTTGGTATTATAATTTTCTTTCCATGAGATGAAAACGTAAAGAACTGGTCAACTCAGAGGAACAGGAATTTATGTGAGCCAAAATAAACCCCTTGTATATTTTCACACATTCTGTATATACAATACACGTAGCCAACATCTGAGGAATAAATATACTTCTCATTTGAGTTGTTTTAAAATGATTCACCAATGGGCCATCAGTCATGGAAATAAGGGAAGATTTTCCAGTAGCCATAACCATATTATAATGAATTTCAGTTGGGCATGTGTGTGATTACTACTCTGCTCAGGACGGGATAGTGCTGGGTGTTCCATTTGACCTCAGGAGTGAACACAAGGCAAGTCCATGTACGATGGAGCTCTTACAGAGGAAGAGACTTTTTGTTAATTTTTTAAAAAAAAGTTACAGTCTTAATGTAGAGAAGTGTGAAGTGATGCATTTTGGATGGAATGAGGAGAGGCAATATAAACTAAATGGTACAATTTTAAAGGGGGTGCAGGAACTGAGAAGGTCAAATGTTTCATGGTGGCAGGACAAAAAAGCGTAAGCAATCCCGGGCTTTATTAATAGAGGCATAGAGTACAAAAGCAAGGAAGTTATGCTAAACCTTTATAAATCACATGTTAGGCCCCAGCTGGAGTGTTGTGACCAATTCTGGGCACAAAACTTTAGGAAGGATGTCAAGGCCTTGGAGAGGGTGCAGAGGAGATTTACTGGAATGGTACCAGGGATGAGGGACTTCAGTTATGTGGAGAGGCTGGAGAAGCTGGGATCGTTCTCCTTAGAGCAGAGAAGGTTAAGGGTAGATTTAATGGAGGTGTTCAAAATTATGAGGGGTTTTGACAGAGTAAATGGGGAGAAACTACTGGCAGAAGGGTCGGTAACCAGATGACACAGATTTGAGATAATTGGCAAAAGAACCAGGTGGAGATGAGGATAAGTTTTTTTATGCAGCGAGTTGTTATGATCTAGAATGCATTGCCTGAAAGGCTGATGGAAGCAAATTCAATAGTAACTTTCAAAGGTGAATTGGATATATACTTGAAAAGGAAAAAAATTGCAGGACTATTGGGAAAGAGCAAGGGAGTGGGACTAATTGGATAGCTCTTTCAAAGAGCCAGCATAGAGACGTTGGGCTAAATGGCCTCCTTCTATGCTGTATGATTCTATGATTCCTTAACCAAGGGAAAAATAAGAGGAGATATAATGAAATAATCTCAGGATATTAAATTCCACCAAATATTGGAACTAATATTTACAATTTACAACTGCAAACAGGTTGAGTTCTGCCTGTAGGAATGTTCCCTTTCAGTTTCATTCAGGTATCTTTTCAGAATACTGTGATCAAAATAAACTGCACAAAATTTCTTTGTGCCTCAGTAAACCACATCAGCGCTACGCTGACATGCTTGATAAGTAACGTAATATTCTTTGTCACGGAATTAATGAAAAAGGGATAGTGCAAAAAAAGGGAGGTTTTACTAAGAAAAAATAAATAAGAAAAAAAGTGTTTGATCGAAAAACACAAACAAAATCACATTGGCATCGACATCCAGCTGTTTTAGCAGATAGTTGTTCATGAAATACAATACACATTGAAAACCTTTCAATGGTAAAGAAAAAATTATGGTCCAAAAATAGGGATGGGCAATAAATGCTGGCCATGCCAGCGATGCTCACATCCCATGAATGAATAAAAAAAAGCAACTAAAAGATACTCATTCATTGTTACATTTTTGGATTTCTTTCCTTTTTCACTCCAGAATTGTTTTTGGCTTTCATGCCTCTCAACTATTCTGCTCTGTGAGCTCTAACTTCCTTGTTATAAATTTCACAAGTCTACCTAGGAATTCTCTCATGTTTGACATCACTATTTACTCCTTCCAGTGGATCTTACATCCTCTTTGATCTAGAGTGCACCTTTGCTGCCCAATATCTAGTTAACAGATTGTGTAACTCAGAGATCCAAATGAGAAATTCCTTGTTGTGTATACTGGATACTATGGTCTAACAGATGCTGCCACATGCATTCTCCTATGGTTTTGGAGGGCAGACAGAAAAGCATTCTAGGAGGTGAAGCCATTTGTGAACCAATAAATAGGTTTACTTTATATAAAATATATGAATGAATAGAATACAGTTTCTCAGTGAGAAACATCTATTTCCTATCACTCCTTGTACATGAAACTTCAAAGTAAACTCTTCCATCCTGATATGGACTAATCTTATTTAAATGTTAGCAGTCCCTTAATTAAATGGCAATAAACTTTTCTTTTTCAGGCCGTACATGTTCATATCTCAGCCTGGAGCCTCTCTGTTTCCTTAGCTGACTGCGTCACTGACAGTTCCAAAATGACTGCTGTAGAATGAGTGAGTGAGAGAGGGGGAGAGAGAAAGAGAGAGAGAAAGAAACAAAAAGTCAAAGGTTGTCCTCTGACCTCTCCCCCCATCAAAGTTACCACCTTCAATAACAACCCCCATCACGCCCCCTCCCCCCCACCACTGGTGTGGAAGTTCCTGGCTAAGCTTCCCCCACCCCCACCCCTCCCTGCTTTGTGTGAGGTTAAAAATCCCTTGAACAAATCACATTTGAAGGAAAGGGTTAACTGTGCCCCTTTTATGCATTATATTTGAAAAACTGCAAACACATTAATGTTTAAACTGTGTTCTCACAAATCCTGTTTTTCTTCCCTCAATGACACTGATAACATTGGAGAGAATGAGTTTCAGGACCAAAAATATTGTACTGTGTGGATAGAGATATAGATTATTAAATAAATAAGCTAAATGGATAATATTAAGCTTAAAGGGTTGTTAAGCTTTTAAAACACAAGCTTTTGATCGCAGCAGGGGGTGATATAAGAGAAGGAGATTGCTGAAATATAAACGGAAACATGTTGCTATAAGAGCATACATCAAAGGTTGTTAATAACAAAGCCATGAACCTCTCATCCTTATCTGGTAATCTGTTCATAGAACAGGGATTCGTAAAACATCAGAGTGTTGCATTCATTATAAAAGCAAATGGTATAAGGAATGGATTTGAAACCATTGGAGCAACTGGAATTGGAGATATCAAGACCATTAAGAATGTCTGGGTATAGAAATGAAAGGGCCAATCTCTGCATGAAAGACCATAAATAAAGATAATAAAGAGGCCTCTCACATTTCATGGTTTGAGATTGATGCACATGGCCTTAACTACATCAAAGAGACCTAGTCCTAGTAACAAATGGAGCGATTGGACAAAAAGAATGACACTTTCACCCAATTCTACTCTTTATTGGTCCAAAACAATATCAAAAGAAGACTTTGCGACAAAACTAGTCTCTCTCTATCTCTCACTGCAATCGAAGAACTTACAGGAAGGTCCAACAAGTGTAAGAAGAAAAGAACCTCAAGTGTCGAAGAACTGATCACCCTTCAGGCCTAGATGCAAAACCCTTGGTTTAAGATTCTATACATTAATAATTAGCCTCGTATTTGTATGAATTGTTAAATTCATTAAATTAAATAATAACGTTGTGAATTACTGAATGTGTAATATGTGGAGCAAGGTCATATGAATAGTTTGATTTTGCTTCATGAATGCTCGAATGAATTATAACATCATTAAACAATTAGTTTTGATTAACAAAGCTACCATGAGGGTGACTTTCTTTGCTTGACTATTGTCCAGGTTTAAGAATCAATGGAAAATCAGGTTTTTCCTGTACTTGCTAGGCATAATAAATGAAAACCAATCTACCATCAGGATGCAAACTACTGTGGAAGATAATCAATGAGTCCCTATTATCTCACAACTGAAGTGACATGCAAAATTACACAATTTGATAACTATTCCATCTGTTATTCAACCTAATTGCCCTAATGAGCATTCTCAATGGAAGTTAACTCTTGGTCAGCTGAGCCTGTCTATCTATCAACAACATAATGGGCCCGATTATCCTGGTAGTATTTAGCGCAGTGCCGGCATGAAATGGCCAGGAATACAGTGAAGGGGGTGGAAAATCAGGCAGGAGTCAGAAATACCGAGTTTCCTCCCAGAAGAGCTTCCGTAAAGAATTTTTATTGGTGCCTGGACAGGCTGAAAGTTCTGTCTATCATAAAAAAGGTCCAAAACATCAGAGGGAGGGTAAGAGGTCAGAGGGGTCCAGGTGGTCTTTCCACCGCACAGCAGACACTTTCTCCTGTCTTCAGAATTCTCGTTCCACCCGGACCTGCCGGTCGCTCGCCATTTTAATTCCCCATCCTACTCCCACTCTGAATCTCTCTGTCCTCGGCCTCTTACACTGTTCTAATGAAGCTCAACGGAAGCTCGAGGAACCACACCTCATCTTTCGATTAGGCACTTTACAACCTTCTGGACTCAACATTGATTTCAATAACTTCAGATCATAACCACTGCTCCCATTTTTTTGGACAGCAGACGCATGTAATGGTTCTGATGTTGCCATTTACAGCTCCTCTAGACCCATCTTTTGTTTCTTTACTTGTCGTTTACCACCATCATCTCTTTTGTCATTTAATCACTCCCACCCTCCACCCTATCAGAGACCTTCCCTTTTGTTCTTTCCTCCCCTTCCCTCCCTCCCCCCCCCTCTTTCCCTGGTTCTGTATTTGCTTAAAAACTGTTTAATCTTCAGCTTCTTCCAGTTCTGACAAAGGGTCATCGACCTGGAACGTTAACTCAGTTTCTTTCTCCACAAATGCTGCCTGACTTACTTGGTACTTCCAGCATTTTCTATTTTTATTTCAGATTTCCAGCATCAGCAGTATTTTGCTTTCAATAAACTGCCTAAGTTTTTGTTTGCTTTCTTCTTAGTGGACCATCCCAACTTCCCATCTGTCTTTTATTATTCTTGCATTCATAAAATGTGGGTGTGGGACATTTCTTTGATTTCTCTCCTAACCAGAGGTCGGCGGCAGGCCTTTCTATTAAACCAGCTACCTACTCCCCTCCCATTCCCCCGAGTGCATTCGCACCAGGCTACTCTGGCAACTGACCCCGACTGAGCTCAATGAATAGGCTCATCCCAACAATATTAGGTGTGGATGCTTGCTGTGCATGCTTAATGATGTGGAGATGCCGGTGATGGACTGGGGTTGACAATTGTAAACAATTTTACAACACCAAGTTATAGTCCAGCAATTTTATTTTAAATTCACAAGCTTTCGGAGGCTACCTCCTTCGTCAGGTGAACTGACGAAGGAGGTAGCCTCCGAAAGCTTGTGAATTTAAAATAAAATTGCATGCTTAATGAGGTAACAATATCCCTATTGTCCCAGAGCATAGGGAATGCCATTTCAATGGTTCTGGTTTGACTACACAACTCTTCTTTTAGCCTCAGATGCAAGCTGGGCTTTAACCCTTTGTGGACTCAATTGAATTTAAATGCAAACACTTCAAAATAACCTATTTCCAAATCCTTTCCATAGAAAAATGCTCAAAAAAATCAAAATCCAAGAAGAACATACATCATTCCACATTTTCAACAGGCACATAAAAGCTCAACAAGCCAAGTTATAAGTGTCTTGCTTGGATATCTTTTTATTTCTATCCCTGTCATATTGCTCTTTACCAACCTAGTTTTAAGAACATAACAACATAAGAAATAGGAGCAGGAGTAGGCCATACGGCCCCTGGAGCCTGCTCCGCCATTCAATAAGATCATGGTTGATCTTCCACCTCAACTCCGTTTCCCGCCCGATTCCCATATCCCTTGATTCCCTTAGAGTTCAAAAATCTATCGATCTCAGCCTTGAATATACTCAACAACTGAGCAACCACAGCCTTTTGGGGTACAAAATTCTAAAGATTCACAACCCTCTGAGTGAAGAAATTTCTCCTCATCTCAGTCCTAAATGGCCGACCCCTTATCCTGAGACTCTGCCCCCTAGTTCTAGGCTCTCCATCCAGGGGAAACAGATTCTCTGCATTTACCCTGTCAAACCCTTTCAGAATCTTATATGTTTCAATGAGATGGCCTCTCATTCTTTTAAACTCCAGAGAGTATAGGCCCATTCTACTCAAAATCTCCTCATAGGACAACCCTCTCATCCCAGGAATCAATCTAGTGAACCTTCGTTGCGCCACCTCTAAGACAAGTATATCCTTCCTTAGGTAAGGAGACCAAAACTGTACACAATACTCACCAGAGCCCGGTACAATTGCAGGAGGACTTCCTTACTCCATCCCTCTTGCAATAAAGGCCAACATACTATTTGCCTTCCTAATTTCTTGCTGTACCGGCATGTTAATTTGCAGTGTTTCGTGTACCAGGACACCCAAATCCCTCCGAACACCAACATTTAATAGTTTCACACCATTTAAAAAATATTCTGTTTTTCTATTCTTCCTATCAAAGTGAATAATTTCACATTTCCCCACATTATACTCCATCTGCCACCTTCTTATCCACTCACTTAACCTGTTTATATCCTTTTGCAGATTCTTTGTGTCCTCCCCACAGCTTACTTTCCCGCCTAGCTTTGTATCGTCAGCAAACTTGGATACATTACACTCGGTCCCTTCATCTAAGTCATTAATATAGATTGTAAATAGCTGAGGCCCAAGCACCGATCCTTGCGGCACCCCACTAGTTATCATGAACAGGTGGGTCGGGGTTGGGCGGGAAGATAAAAATCGGAAAAAATGTAAAACCCGACCCCAACCCGCTTGTAACTCACCTACTTCCGGTTTTAACAGAGGCAGGTCGAGGGGTGAGTGAGCAATCCGCCCACAGGAGGCGGATCGGTTAGTAAAATCTTTAAAGGAGGCTGCGGGCCTCCATTTTAATAGGTTTTATATTTTTAACTCCTGGGGGCCTGGGTTCCCAAGCCTTCTGCTTCACGCCACATATGAGGAGGTGAGAAGGCCCAGATCAGTAAGTAAGTACCTTTATTGCTCTGCTTGTGGGCCAGGACGAGCAGGAGTGTTTCCTCCAGGCTCAACAAGCTTATCTGCCGCAATCGCACACATGCGATCAGCTAACACCCCCCCACCCACCCCCCCGCATATCCGATGCTGACCCCCAACAGTCTCCGCCCCCCCATGATCTCCGATTCCCCCACGATCTCAGACCGCCCCATGTCTGACATGCCCCACGATCTGCGGCCCCCCCAAGATCTCCAACCCACCCCCACCAGCTATGAACCCCCCCAAGTCTGACCCCCCCATGACTGAGCCCCCGATGACTGACCCCCTCAATGACCCCCCGGTGACCCCCGTCCCCACCATTGACCACCCCCCCCCCCGATGACCAACCCCACACGATGACTGACGCCGCCCACCGATGACAGACCCTCCCACCCCCATCTAAGACTTACCTGCAGGCATCTACTCCCTGGCAGCTCTCCCATCTGACTGACCACCAGGCTGACAATCTGGCTGGCTGTCGAGCGGGAGACCTACAGAAAAGTTTGAAACACGACCTTACGCCAAAATTGTAAGGACATCCGAGAAACCCATACTTCTGAGTTTCCCATCAGGAATTCTCCCCCCCCCCCTTTCTTCCTGGCTCCCCATTAAAATTTATCCCTTTGTGTCCTCCTCACAGCTTACTTTCCTACCTAGCTTTGTATCATCAGCAAATTTGGATACCTTGCATTCGGTCCCTTCATCTAAGTCATTAATATAGATTGTGAATAGCTGAAGCACAAGCACTGGTCCTTGCGGCACTCTATTAGTTACAGCCTGCCAAACTGAAAATGACTCGATTATACCTAGTCTCTGTTTTCTGTCCTTTAACCAATCCTCTATCCATGTTAATATATTACCCCCAACCCCACAAGCCCTTAACTTGTGCAACAACCTTTTGTGTGGCACCTTACCAAATGCCTTTTGAAAATCCAAATATATTACATCCAATGGTTCCCCTTCATCTACCCTGCTTGTTACATCCTCAAAAAACTCCAGTAGGTTTGTCAAACATGATTTCCCTTTCACAAAACTGTGTTGACTCTGCCTAATTATATTATGATTTTCTAATTGCCCCATTACCACTTCATTAATAATACATTCCAATATTTTCCTGACAACTGATGTCAGGCTAACTGGCCTGTAGTTCCCTGTTTTCTCTCTCCCTCCTTTCTTGAATAGTGGTGTTACATTTGCTACCTTCCAATCCACTGGGACCATTCTAGAATCTAGGGAATTTTGGAAGATCAAAACCAATGCATCCACTATCTCTGCATTGGCTTTGTTTAAGTTTAAGACTCTAGTTTTGGACTTAAGTACATCACACTCGAACTCAATGTGAAATTCTATCATATTATGATCACTCTGCCCCAGAGGATCCTTTACTATGAGACTGCTAATTAACCTGTCTCATTATACAAGACAAGATCCAAAATAACCTGTTTCCTGGTTGGTTCCACAACGTATCGTTCTAGGAAACTGTCTCGAATGCATTCCATGAACTCATCCTCCAAACTACTTTAGCCAGTTTGATTTACCTAGTCTGTATGAAGATTAAAGTCCCTCACGATTATTGCATTATCTTTGTTACAAGCTCCTCTTATTTCTCGATTAATATTCTGTCCAACAGTATAGTGTTTCTTCCAATTTTCAAATCCAGCTGATCAGGAAATGTGCAGCATCCTTGTGCCTGCTAAAGGTTAACAGAACTATTGCCCATTCTTATTATTCTCCAAAGACTGGTGAGTATCAGATGGCGCAAGCATAGAAAAGGAAAATTAGAGCTCATAGTTCCCCTCTCCCCAAATGTTTTCAGGGTAAAAATAGATCAATAAGTGAAATAATTTTACAAAGTACTTACTTCTGAAAACAAGTTTACTGTAAGATTTTTTTTTCAGATGGTTCAATTTGATTTCTTTTTACAAATTATAGAACTCACTATACATTTCCAAGTGCCAGTGAACCAGGATTAGCTGTTTTTCTTTTATAGTTAGAGAGGCTGGTGATTCTGATGTCTTCAATTCCAGGCACACAAGTTGTGTAGGTGGACATAGACAAACTAAGTGAGTGGGCAACACTATGGTAGATGGAGCTCAATGTGGGGAAGTGTGAGGCCATCCACTTCAGATCTGAGAAAGACAAATCGGAATATTTCCTTAATGAAGAGAGATGAAGCTGTGGAGGAGAAAAGTGATTTAGGTGTCATGTACACAAATCACTAAAAGATAGTGTGCAGGTACAAAAAGAAATGAAAAAGGCTATTGGAATTTCAGCCGTTATGTCAAATGAGTTGAAAGAAACAAAAGTAACGAAGTGATGCTTGGTCAGACCCCATCTGGAGTGCTTCATTCAGTTTTGGGCACTGAACGTCTGGAAGGATATATTGGGTTGGATGGAGTACAGCGCAGATTTATAGATTTACCAGAATTATACAAGGGCTTGAAAGGTTAAATTATGAGGACAGGTTGCATCAACTTGGTTTATATTCCCTTGAGTTAAGAAAGTTGAGGGATGATCATTTAAAATGATAAAGCGATTTGATAAGGTCGATACATAGATACAGTTTATTCTGGTCGGGGGGATCCAGAACAACGGGGCATAATCTTAAAATTAGAGCTATGATATTTAGGAGTGAAATCAGGAAGCACTTTTCACATAAAGGGTAGTGGAAATTTGGAACTCTCTTCCTGCACCCCACCCCCGCAAAAGGCTGTGGATGCTGGGTCAATTGAAATTTTTAAGACTGAGATCGATAGACCTTTGTTAAGTAAGGGTATCAAGGAATATGGATCAAAGGCAGGTAAATGGAGTTGAGATACAGATCAGCCATGATCGAATTGAATGGGGGAATAGGCTCGAGGGGCTGCATGGCTTACCCCTGTTCCTATGTTCCTATATATGGATCTCAATTTGGACCATTTAAAAGCAAGGTTTAGTATCTGAAATGACCTTCTGCCAATCATACCAACTATTCAAACTTAAATAGCTATTCTAGTAATTTAGTGTCTAGTTGGCATTATTTTTATGACATAAGTGTCTGTCATTACATTTCTACTTTAAATTGTGATGAATCACTTTATATATTAAGCTGTTCAATAAAACTTACTGCATTCCAGCTGAAGGCCGACTCGTGAAGGATACCACTGGGGACCTATAAGAAACACAAAGGTGACTAAAACAACATTTAATATTTCCTACCGCTAAATAAATCACTTGACTGATTTCAGTGCAATGACAGCAACAGTGTTTGTAGATGGGAGTATTCAGTCCATACCTGCTAAAAAAACAAAACACCAATGTCCCTAATAAATTGTTCAACATCATTTAATATAGTTTGAAAATTACTGATCAGAAAAGTCTAGACTGATTTTTCTTGTCTAAAATATTTGTCTACAATTAAATATCCCACAGTGCCAGATAATGGCGTAAAGCATAATTAGCAATGGACTGGATATTTTTTCCTCCATTTTCTCTTCTCCTCTCCTGAAGACAGTGCCTACAGTTCCATGGGCCTAGACAACCCTCGAGTACCTCACTCAAATGGCCATTCTTCATGTGTTGGCATAGACAGTGAGTGTTAGCAGGCTATTGTTCCGTAAGGAAAGAGGGGAGGACATTATTAAACTGAGCTTGATGTTGACCTCACGTGATATTGAAGTATTCTCACTTTCTAGTAAGGATCCACCTGTGTGGATGAGACAAAGGCTGCAGGGAGGATGGGCAAATTGACCACGCCACCGTGGTACAGGTGGTCATTCAAGTGGGGTGAGCGAAAAGAAACGTGGTAGTGTTAGGAGATAGTATAATCAGGAGGATAGGTACCGTTCTCTGCAGCCGTGACCGGGAGTCCCGAAGGCTTTGTTACCTGCCTGGTGCCAGGGTTAAGGACATCTCCTTGCGGCTGGAGAAGAACTTGAAGCTGAAGGGGAAGGATCCAGTTGTCGTGGTCCACGTAGGAACCAATGACATAGGTAGAACTAGGAATGAGGTTCTGCTGAGGGATTTTGAGGAACTAGGGTCCAAATTAAAAGCAGAACCTCAAAGGTAATAATCTCAGGATTACTATCTGAGCCACATGCAAATTGGCATAGGGACAAACAGATTAGATGGTTAAATGCGTGGCTGAAAGAGTGGTGTGGGAAGCAGGAGTTTCAATTCATGGGGTATTGGCACCAGTACTGGGGAAAGTGGGAGCTGCACTTAAACTGGGCTGGGACCAGTGTCCTGGCGAATCAAATAACTCGGGCGGTAGATAGGGCGTTAAACTAATAAGAGAGGGAGAGGGTTCAGGCAAGGGTAAATCTATAAGTCTAAAGAGAAAAGTCAAGGCTGTAGAGCAGAGAAGCAATTTGGGTAAAAGTGAGTAGAGTGTGACAGGAAGGGACAGGGTGTTTAACAAAGGTAATAGGGCATTAGTGACTAAGGTCACATCAGGGAAAAATAGTAAAAAGTTAAAATTAAGGGTGTTAAATCTGAATGCAAGAAGCATTAATAACAAGATAAATGAATTAATGGCACAGAGAGAAATGGATTTGTTCTAGCAGCCATTACTGATACGTGGTTACAGGGTGACCAAGGTTGGGAACTAAATATTCCAGGGTATTTGACTTTAAGAAAAGATAGGCAAAATGGAAAAGGAGGTGGGGTTAGCCCTGATAATAAAGGATGAGATCAAGGCAGTAGTGAGAAAGGATCTTAGCTCAGAATATTAGGATGTAGAATTGGTATGGGTGGAGCTAAGAAATAACAAGGGGCAGAAAACACTGGTGGGAGCACTATAACTAGTGTTGGACAGAGTATAAATCAGGAAATTAGAGCAGCATGTAACAAGGGCAATACAATAATTGTGTGGGACTTTAATCTTCATATGGACTGGGCAAACCAAATTGGCAAAATTAGTTTGGAGGATGAGTTCATGGATTGCATCCAAGACAGTTTTCTAGAACAATATGTCGAGGAACAAATAGGGAATGGGCTATTTTTATATCTAGTATTGTGTAAGGAGAAAGGGTTAATTAGTAATCTTATAGTAAAGGATCCCCTGGGGTAGAGTGATCATAATATGATAGAATTTCATATCAAGTTTGAGAGTGATGTAGTTAAGTCCAAACTAGGGTCTTAAATTTAAACAAAGCCAACTATGTAGGTATGAGGGGCGAGTTGGCTAAGGTAGATTGGGAAATTAGATTAAAAGATATGATGGGAGATAAGCAATGGCAAATATTTAAAGAAATCATTCATAATTCTCAACGAAGATGCATTCCCTTGAGGAATAAAAACTCCACGGAAAAAGTGATACAAACAGGGCTAACTAGAGAAGTTAAGGATAGTATTAAATTAAAAGAAGCGGCTTACAATGTTGCTAAAAAGAGTAGTAAGCCTGAGGATTGGGAGAGTTTTAGAAATCAGCAAAGGATGACCACAAAATTGTTCAAGAGAGAGAAAATTGAATATGAGAGTAAACTAGCAAGAAATATTTTTTTAAATTGTAAGAGCTTCTACAAGTATGTAAAAAGTAAGAGATTATCAAAAGTAAACATGGGAGCCTTAGACACAGAGACAGGAGAAATTATAATGGGGAATAAGGAAATGGCAGAGATGTTAAACAAATATTTTGTATCTGTCTTCACAGTAGGAGACACAAAAAACATACCAGAAATAATGGGGAACCAAGGGTCTATTGAGTGAGTAACTTAAAGTAATTAATATTACTAAAGAAAAAGTACTGCAGAAAGTAATGGGATTAAAAGCAGACAAATCCCCTGGACCTGATGGCCTACATCCTAGGGCTTTAAAAGAGGTGGCTGCAGAGATAGTGGATGCATTGGTTTTGATTTTCCAAAATTCCCTAGATTCTAGAACAGTCCCCATGGATTGGAAGGTAGCAAATGTAACACTGCTTTTAAGGAAAGGAGGGAGAGAGAAAACAGAGAACTATAGGCCAATTAGCCTAACATCAGCAGTGGGAAAATGCTAGATTCTATTATTAAGGACAGAGTAACAGGGCACTTAGAAAATCATAATATGATTAGCAGAGTCAACGTGGTTTTATGAAAGGGAAATTGTGATTGACAAATCTATTAGAGTTGTTTGAGGATGTAACTAGCAGGGTAGATAAGGGGGAACCAGTGGATGTAGTATATTTGGATTTTCAAAAGGCATTTAATAAGGTGCCACTCAAGAGGTTGTTACACAAGATAGGATTGGGGGTAATATATTAGCATGGATAGAGGATTGGTTAACACACCGACAGCAAAGAGTAGGAATAAACCGGTCATTGTCAGGTTGGCAGGCTATAACCAGTGGGGTGCCTCAAGGATCAGTGCTTGGGCCTCAGTGTTTACAATATGTATCAATGACTTAGATGAAGGGACAGAGTGTATTGTATCCAAGTTTTCTGATGATACAAAGCTAGGTGGGAAAGTAAGCTGTGAGGAGAACGCAAAGAGGATGCAAAGGGACATAGACAGGTTAAGTGAGTGGGTGAGAAGGTGTCAGATGCAGTATAATGTGGGGAAATGTGAGGTTATTCACTTTGGTAGGAAGAATAGAAAAACAGAATATTTTTTAAAAGGTGAGAGGCTAAGAAATGTTGATAATCAGAGGGATTTTTGTGTCCTGGTACATAAATCACAGAAAGTTAACATACAGGTACAGCAAGCAATTAGGAAGGCAAATGGTATGTTAGCCTTTATTGCAAGGAAGTTGCAATTATATAGGGCTTTGCTGAGACCACACCTGGAGTACTGTGTACAATTTTGGTCTCCTTACCTAAGGAAGGATATACTTGCCATAGAAGGGATGCAAGGAAGGTTCACTAGATTGATTCCTGGGATGACAGGGTTCTCCTACAAGGATACATTGAGTAGAATGGGCTTATATTCTCTGGAGTTTAGAAGAATGTGAGGTAATCTCATTGAAATGTATAAAATTCTTAGAGGGCTTGACAGGGTAGATGCTGAGAGGCTAGAATCCCCCTTGCTGGAGGGTCTAGAATTAGAGGGTTATATTCTCAGGATAAGGGGTCAGCCATTTAGAAATGAGATGAGGAATAATTTGTTCATTCAGAGGGTAGTGAATCTTTGGAATTCTCTGCCCCATAATGCTGTGGTTGCTCAGTCGTTGAGTGTATTCAAGACTGAGATCGATAGATTTTTGGACAGTAAGGGAATCAAGGGATATGGAAATAGGGCGGGAAAGTAGAGTTGAGGTAGAAGATCAGCCATGATCTTATTGGATGGCGGAGCAGACTTGAGGGGTCGTATGGCCTACTCCTGTTCCTAATGTTCTAATGTTTTTATGAAATAATGCTGTGGTGAGAGAACCCTGTCAAACTTTTCTTCACCCAAATCTGGAGATGCTGAAGCCAATTGAAAGAACTTTCAATGCCACTCTGACTGGCATCATGCAATTCACTGTAGACAAAGGATTGAACTTAGGACCTGCTTTGGATGCTCAATAGCAGACCATTTGTCCATTAATGCATTGGGAGAGTCAATCTGGCTATGAGTATAGAGGGAGAGGAAGGATGTACGATTTAGAAAATAATGGTAGCTGTGTGATACTCGCAGATACATTCACCCAAAATTTCACCCTGGAATGGGACTTGAACCTATAACCCTCTGATTTAGAGGCACGAGTACTACTAATGAACCAGAGCCGACATCTTGTCTGAACTGGAATATTGAGCCACTCAATATGTACATAACTTAATTTGTCAACATTTTATTTAAACCAGCAAATGAAGAAAGATCTCCCACTTTATTTTGGTTTTGATTAAATCAAATCTTTATGATCTGTTCGAACAATCACTTACAATTTGCAGAGAAGTGAATGAAAAGAAGACCCCCTTAGTGATAGTACTGTTTAGCAATGCTCGTCACATATAATTCAGTACAATGATTATGCCAGTGTGAAGTTCAGAGATCGTGAGATGAGACTATCACACTCAGAGCGTCATGCCAGTCAAAACAGCATGGGCCTCTACAAATTACATTGATGAGCATTACACTGCTTTAGTGAAGCACTACACAACACTTAAACCAACAGATATGGAGCCACAGCCCACTGGTACTGTACTTTAAATAGGAGATAGAATGAAAGTATATAGAGAAATCACAAATACCAGGAGGGAAACTGAATAGGCAACTTACAATTCTGTAGGTTAAATAAACCATCTCCTGATGATGAAATATTAATCATTAATAAAACAGACAAACAAAAATAAAAGTCTACAGCTCTGTTAATCAGTTAATGTTACTGAATGTTCCGTACCTTTCACATCTGCAGAGCATTTTAAATTAGGAAATGTGTCTGTTCCATTATTATTGATATTATCTGATATTATTAAACTAGAAAGAGTGCAGAAAATATTTACTAGGATGCTACCGGGACTTGATGGTTTGACTTATAGGGAGAGGTTGGATAGACTGAGACTTTTTTCCCTGGAGAGTAGGAGGTTTAGGGGTGATCTTATAGAAGTCTATAAAATAATGAGGGGCATAGATAAGGTAGATAGTCAAAATCTTTTCCCAAAGGTAGGGGAGTCTATAACGAGGGGGCATAGATTTAAGGTGAGAGGGGAGAGATACAAAAGGGTCCAGAGGGGCAATTTTTTCACTCAAATGGTGATGATTGTCTGGAACGAGCTGCCAGAGGCAGTAGTAGAGGCGGGTACAATATTGTCTTTTAAAAAGCATTTGGACAGTTACATGGGTAAGATGGGTATAGAGGGATATGGGCCAAGTGCAGGCAATTGGGACTAGCTTAGTGGTATAAACTGGGCGACATGGACATGTTGGGCCGAAGGGCCTGTTTCCATGTTGTAAACTTCTATGAATCTATGATTCTATGATCATTTATTTTTATCATTTGAAAATATTTGTGCCTCGCACTTTATTAGAAATGATGGTGTTTGGCTTGTATTTTAATGTAAGGATCTCTGTTGTTGCTGTGTATCATGCAGTAACATAATTCAAGATTACCAGCTCTGCTCTAGACGTGGGACTAAATTTCCAAGACAAATTCAGCTGTCTAATGACACCTGGAAGCAACACTTTCAGCCTGGTTTTGTTGTACACAAGCAGGAGAAGAAATTCAGTCACCATCTGCAAATGCTAAACCCCTCACCAGCACAGACCATATTATTCAGATATTCTATTATTTACACAATATGTTGTATAATCATGCTCACACACAATCATTGAGCACAAGTGCATAATGCAAATTAGCACAATGCAGTAATCATGTCGAAAAGTGTGCTCTTTTCACAGAGCAAGGAAAGCTAGTCAGAATCCAGTTAACCCTGAGAGAATCACTTTAAAACCATCAACCATCAACACCCCAGTAGCAGGGAACATCAGCACAAATACATGCACTGTGGAAGAGGTTGCCAGCAACACTGATAAGGAAATCCAGAGAGAGTCTGAGCACTGGTAGGGAAATGGTATCAGTAGTGGTGCTGGTTAGGGAGGGGTTAGCAGGTACAGAGTAGATGTCCAGCTTGAGTGCCCTCCTGAGTTATATGGGGGATACAGTCCATAGTGGACATGCTTTCTGGATGGCTTGAGGACCCTATTGAGTAGTTACTTGTCTCTTTGCAAGCTACATTGGAAGGTATTCTGGGTAGTTTGGGGAGTCCAATACTCAGATATGCATTTCCATCTCCTATGCAAGTAACGTTATGGAGTAACAATTGTCTCCACTGAAATCCACCACTTAGTATGTAGCAATGCCAGTGGCATCTGCAATAGAGACCTCAGATACACAGGTCATAGGCGCACTCATCATCAGTGGGTAGCACTCTTACCTCTGAGTCAGATGGTCATGGCTTCAAACCCACTCCAGAGACTTGAGCAGATAATCCAGGTTGACATTCCAGTGCAGTACTGAGGGAGAGCTGCACCGTCAGAGGTGCCATCTTTCGGGTAAGACGTTAAATCAAGGCCCCATCTGCCCTCAGATGGACGTAAAAGATCCTATGACACTATTTCGAGGAAGAGCAGGGGAGTTCTCCCCAGTGTCCTGGTCAATATTTATCCCTCAACCAGCATCATTATCTGGTCATTATCACACTGCTGTTTGTGGGACCTTACTGTACGAAAATTGGTTGCCATGTTTCCTACATTAACACACTGACTACACTTCAAAGGTACTTCATTGGCTGCAAAGCACTTTGGGACATCCTGAGGTTCTGAAAGGTGCTACATAAATGCAATTGTTTTCCTTTCTTCTTCTATGACTGACATCAGTTAACTCATTGTGGGAACACAACTAGAATCGAATATATTTTGATTAAATCTTTTTGTGTAAATGTTGTGTATAATTTTTGTATTGGTTTGCTGACCTACATAATACCAGTGAGCACACTTCAAAAGTTATTCATTGGCTGTGAAACACATTGCGATGTCCTGAGGATGTGGAAGGCACTATGTCAATGCAAGTTCTTTTTTTGTTTCATCCTGGTTACGAGGATGCCCTGTACCATGTTCCATACACCAGGTTACAGCTCAGAAGATGGTCAGATGAACTACTCTTGGAAAGCTGCCCATCCTGCTTTGCAACTTGTTTCTGGAGTTACTTGGGTATGGCTCAGGATGACTCCCCTAAAAGTTACCTTCTATCTCGGGGCACAAACATCTCACCTCTGCTTATGCTCTCTCCCGATGACATGACTTAATCAGGAAACACAATTTGTATCTGAAATCAGAGGTATCAATCCGTGACCTACCATCTTATGACATGACACACTAGAACAACATACCACTGAACATATGCACAGATAACTCTGTTGCGAATTACTGCAATAGCTGCCTCACTGCAGCTTAAAGTGAATCCAGCAGATATCTCAAGTTTACCATAGAGCATCCACCAGATTTTGGATGTCCAATCAAACAAATTTGAGAGATTTCCACATTTCTGCATTATATCTTCATGAAGATCCTAATGTGCAAAAATATAAAAGATATAGATGTACTTACAAGCTTTGTGAAACTTATGCTTTACATCTGCAATCGTAAATGAAGGAAGCACCTGTAAAACATGAAGTAAGACTAAAGTTAGCTTCGTCCCCATTTCCTACAAAAGCTCTTCATTCTCAACTTCATTCAACAACCTGACCTGCTTTCGGAAGCTGTTACTTGATGCTTTTGGCAGATGGCTGGGTCTATGAAGCCCATACTGAAGTACTGAGAACGGTTTTTGTGGAGCTGAGACCATCAGCTGGTTTTGTGTGAAGACAAAGCTTCATTCTGGCCTCTCATTTGCTGCTTTGCTGGCAGATATCAGCATGTCTGTTTAAATTGAGTTTATCTATTCAGGAAATCTTTTGCCCTTAGCGTGCTCCAGGGCTTGAACTCTGGGCCCTGCTGATTTGTCGAGTTCCTTGATAATTTGACACACTCACTCTTGCAGGTTTATAATTATGTTTAGAGCACCAGTGTGAGGAGGATCTAGAAGACTGCAAGGGGTCTGCTAAGTAATTCTGTGTCAAGAGGCCTCCTCTGAATCTGGTACTTATTGATAGGGATTGTAATTTCAACAGATAAATGTAGTATATATCGTTATACCTTTTAACTTTATTCCAAGGGATAGTAATTTTTAAAAAAATTTATATGAATGACATGTATGGGCAATAGTGAATGAGGTGGCTTGAAAACATATTTAAGGTTTGCAATGTTAGTTTTGGCACAAAACAAAGCAGGTGATGGAGCAGGTAACCAGTAACTGATTAAACCACTAGGTATCTCATATAAGCCTTAGTGCTCTTAACGTCAGGACAGGAAGTCAGATGCAGAACAATGAAAGGCACTGATGACTGAAATGAACCAAGAATGTCAGGTGTTTTGCAGTAACTCGACTCCCGCATGTTGTCAGCCTCAGTGATGCTTTCAAACAAGAGCCTCCCTTTCCTTGACAGCACTTACTGTTTGAACAAATAAAAATTAAAATTGACTAAACTGCAAAATGAAAGAATTTTTCTTTAACATTAATCATAATTTTTTATGGTTGTCCAATTTTTAAAAGAGGTCCCAATGGCGGTCCTGATTTTTAAGAGGTCCTTTTTAACTGTTGTTATTTGTTAGTTCTCCTGTGACCATAATCTACTGTCTGTCCATTGAAAGTCAATGACAAATTTCAGTTAAAAAAGTGCAACTGAGAATAATCTTAACTTCTTTATGTATCTTCTTGAATTATTCATATCTCATCTCCATCCGATGAACATTTCACAAACTGGCCAGGGAAGTTTGATGGTTTTTTTCTTAAAATGAAAACATGTCATGATCAAATTAAGATTGACTGTTCATGAACCTTCATAAATAAACAACAAAGAACTGTGGGAATCATTTCTAATGATTTAGCACCACACTGCACAATTTAACATTCATTTCCCAGCTTAAAACACCCAATGTTAGGGGAGGGCTTAGTGTTTCATTACAAAAAACACCATACACATCTGTTAGGAACAAAATACTTCAGGGACGTCTTTGCGATATGATTTTTATTTCCACTTGTGAGGTTTGTTATAGTGTTGCCTCACTTGTGGGAATAAATGCATCAAAACACAGAGCTCTGTGAAATATTACTCACGCATTGTTCCAGCCTCAGTTCACCCAAAGCAATCTAAATTAATCATGTTTATGAGTCATTTTTGTTCTGCATGCACCATTAATTAATAATGCTTTGACTAATGATGCTTATGACCATGGATGAATAGATGATTTTTCCTTTGTCGATCTACAGTGGATGCTATATGTATCATTTTAGTCATTCTAAGAGTCGGAAAGCAATTACATGAACATGAGAAATTATTTGTCACTTTCCATTATCGACGTTATACATACAATAGTTTATAAAGATGAATGTACTTTACTGTGATATCAATTGTATCATGGTAGCTTTTATATGTCAAGCATTTGATTATAGAGAATAAGGGTAATGGGCTTTATTTTTAAATCATGCTACCAATAATTCAGTCACAGTCATACACTCCAACCAATAGCAGTCCTTTTATTTTATTCCGACAATTATCAATAACATGAATGTGGGGTAGAGAAATTCCAAAGATGATTTACTGACATCTATCGATAAGAACAAAAAAACTGCTGAAAATCAGTCAGATATGGTTTCAACACTTGTACAAATTGTGTTGGCACATTTATGTTGGTGCAAAGTGATTTTGGATGTACATCAACACAAAAGTGGCAGGGTAACTAAGCACTGGCCCCAAAATTCTTGGGCCTGAGAGGGCACTAACTCGGACATGCAGGGGGGCTGAAATTTAGGGCAGGATTTGATTTTGTTCATTTTCCACCCTTTTCTCCCCACAGTCAGAAATCCTGATGAGAGGGGGCATAGTTACCTCTGCCTGCCGTCCTGATGTTATTAAAGGGGCCGGGACTGGTGGAATGGTGTTGCCTGCCAGAAATGCCATCAGTTCCTTGTTATTTCTTGGTATAAAAGGCCAGCTGCCTCTGTCACAAACATGGCATGTGAGGCCAGACTACATCTAATAGCTGGGAGTCCCACCCTGCCACACTTCTAGAGGCAGAGCGATCCCTTGGGAATTTCAGGGCCTTGAGATTTGCTTCAGAAGGTACAGATTTCAAAGTAGAAATTCAGAAATAAAATGCACATTTCCGCTTTAAATATTTAGACAAACATTTCTCACATATCCGGAGTGATTTCTAGCTTTATATAAAACATTCCCTACCACTAGACTTTTATGAATACATTATATGGAAAATTTACCTCTTCTTAAAATGTATATCTATGCCCATCTGTCTTTGATGCCGTCTACCTTCCACTCAAACTCCAGTGTTCTCTTTCAGTTCCTCACCAGCATTCACCCTTGAGACTCCCAGTCCCTGTTTATCTCTGTTATCTCTTGACTGTCAGGTCAATTACAACCTTCACCTTTCTTCATTAAGAATCATTGTCTAACCACACCAGTACTCTAGGCACCATTCATATTTACAAAGGGCCTGCTAATGTCCTTAAACATAATTATCAGCAATCTGTTTCCAATTGACTGTGTTTCTTTTGTGTGAGCAATCCACCAATCGAACAACTTATACAAAAATTGCAGAAAACGGTACTTCAGTAAATCATTAAAAGTAAATAGCAGCCTAAAAGCCATTTTTTCTGTCCAGGATGTTTTTACTTTTGACAGTATATGACATTGTTGATCAAATTTCATAAGAAGAAAACAAACACATAAAGGTGCTATATAAATACAATCCTGATGTTGTAAGATTTATATGTAAGAAAGAAAAAATGTATTTATATAGTGCCTTTCATGTCTTCAGGACTTCCCAAAACCAGTGAATTCCTTTTGGAGTGCAGTTATTGTTGTTATGTAGGAAAACCCGGCAGCCATTTTGCACGTGGAAAGGTCCCACAGGCAGTGAGGTGAATGACCCAAGTAATCTTTTTTGGTGTTGTTGATTGAGAGATAAATGTTGGCCAAGACTCTGGGAGAATTTCCCTGCTCTTCTATAAGTAGTGCCATTGGATCTTTTACCTCCACCTGAGAAGGCAGACAGGGCCTTGGTTTAACATTTCATCCAAAAGATGGCACCTAAATGTAGTACCCCTTCAATATTGCACTGTAGTGTCAGCCTAGATTATCTACTCAAGACCCGGAGTGGACTGCACCTTTAATGTCCTCTGAAAAGATATCTTGATGGACCACCTAATAGTCTTTCCTAGTCCTGTACATCCTGTGCAGAAGATCTTCCTATGACTTGCCTTGAAGCAACATTTCATTCTGGTTTGCTGTTGTTTGTTGTACCAATCCAACACTCCAGCTCTATCTCTAGCCATGTATTGAATCTGGCAAATCATGTTGTCTTCATCTTCTGGTGATTTCATATTTCTTGATATTCTAGATAGTAATATTTATATATATGGCATGATGGCACAGGGTAATATTAAACTGGTGCATTACAGCAGTGTGTAGGACACAACTCCTCCTCACATTATTCCAAGTGACACTTCTTGGGAAGGAAATACGTAAAGGTAAGATACTTCTCCCAAGTGAGCGATGGAAAACCTCTAGACTCAACTTATTCAACACTCTCCTCACTGGCCTCTTAAGGTCCACCCTTTATAAACTCCACTTCTGCCAGCTCTACAATCCCTACCTGTATCCTTTTCCAAATCAGGCCGACTGCACATTCTTCCCCCACCCTCAGCAGTGATGCCAGAGCCTTCAGTCATCTTGCCCCTATACTTTGGAACTCTTTCTGCAAATAGCTCCACCTTACCACATCTCTTCCCCATCTTTAAAAACCTCTTTAAAATCTACTCTTTTGTAGGGTAGTGTATAATATAGTAAGTTAACAGCTTGGCATAGATGAAAGGTATCATGAGATAGTTAGTATACAAGGCTACAGTAAAGGAAGAAGCATGGAAACCATAGGTGTACATTGGATGTGATTCGGTAGGTTTAGAACATCTGGTGTGAAATGAGGAAACATAGCTTAACAATACAGTAGTTAGTATTAATATCTTTGTATTATGAGAGTGTATTCTGTGTGGTAGAAGTTAATACATGCTTTAAATTATGTTGTTAAAATTCTGCAGGCCAAAGTTAAGCAAGCAGGACGTGTTGTTAGTTTAAGGCAATTTAAGAAGCATCGAAGGATTTTTTAAAGAATTATGGCTAGTTTGGAGACATGTCTGGTTTAATTTGCTATTATTCTGGAAAGAGTGTGATGTTTATAACCATAAAAAATTGTCTTATCTTTTACTGATAAGAAATGAAATGCCTTTACATTCCAGTGAGAATGGAGTGCAGGTGGTGCAACATTGCCATCTACTGGTGTAGTAGCATATGACACTTATAATCACATGACAATAATCTCAGAACTTATAGGTTCAGAGCAACTCATCTGATATTGTCCATCTAAGTGTATAAAGAGGATCACTTTGAGTAATGCTTTAATATTCCGTGCTGAGAACTCACCTGGAGCGGGTGGTACTTCGTAAATGGATATCTTACTTGTAAGTATATAGGCGTATAGATTTGCTTGTACTTTCAGTTGATATTAATAAAACCAACAAGTTGATTTATCTCTGGCACCCGAACCAATAAAATTTGATTAAACTACTTGGTTGATCTAATACCTTTGACTGTGCTTTCAGCCAATTCCCCTAATGACCATGCTCCTAGCCCTGCTTAGGTCTGAACCCCAACTTTGAAGCATCTTGGGACATTTTTTTCCATTAAAGATGCTATCCAAAGTATTTTTTTTCTGGAGACATACAGCAACTACAACTTGTATACATACAGCACTGTTAACATAAAACATTTCCCAAGGTACTTATCAAGGCGAAGACAAAAAACAATCAGTAGTAGAAGAATTAAGGTAGGCAACCCAAGATATAGTCGAAGGCATGGCTATGAGGAGGCCTTTAAAAGTAAGGAAGGAGGTAGAAAGGCCAAGGGATTTACAGTGAGAGTCACGGATAATAGGGCAACGATGGCTGGGGGCTTTGCTACTAAAGGTGGAATGAATGGGATTGCAAAAGACACCAGAGTAAGAAGAGCAGAGGGCACACGCTGGCATGTAGGGCTGGATAACACCATAGAGATAGGGTGGGGTGAGCCCATGGAAGAATTTGAAAACAAAGACAAACATTTGGGTATGGAGAGCCAATGCAAGTCATTGATAGAATTGATAGGATTGATAGAAAAGTAGGACTTAAAGCAGGCGAGGATATATTTGCGGAGCTTTGGATGAACTGGAGATTATGTAAGGTGGAGAATGAGGGTAATGAGAGTGAAAGAACTTGCATTTATATACCGCCTTCCATGACCTCAGGATGTCCAAAAGCGCTTTACAGCCAATTAAGTACTTTTGTAATATAGAGAACCTTGTGCACAGCAAGGTCCCATAAACAACATTGAAATAATGACCAGATAATCTTTCTTTTAGTGATGTTGCTTGAGGGATTCATATTGGGGAAAATTCCCTTGCTCTTCTTCGAATAGTGTCATGTGATCTTTTACATCCACCTGTGTGGGCAGATGGGACCTCGGTTTAATGTCTCACCCAAAAGACAGCACCTCTAACAGTGAAGCACTCCCTCAGTACTGCACTGAAGTGTCAGCCCAGATTTTGTGCTTAAGTCTCTGCAGTGGGATTTGAACCTACAACTTTCTGACTCAAAGGTGTGAGTGCTACCACTGAACCACAACTGAGTATTACAATAGTCACGTTTGAAGGTGATGAAGACATGGGTGAGGGTTGCAGCAATGGTGGGAGGGTTAAGGCGGATTCAGTCTTTTCACAAAACAACCATGATTCTTGAGTTCGACGTCCCTTGTATAGTTAGCATAGGGGTGGGTGTTATTCTACCTCTAGTACTCATATCTCATAAGAGGAGAACTGAAGTGGCAGAGGGAAGCAAATAAAGGTCGAGGCTGAACTCACCTGGAGAAGCGGTGGTGGCGGGAGCGGAGGCGACGGGAGCGGGAGCGGAGGCAACAGGAGCGGTGGCGGCGGGAGCGACGGGAGCGGTGGAGGCGGGAGTGGGAGCGGTGGAGGCGGGAGTGGGAGCGGTGGCGGTGGGAGTGGTGGTGGCGGGAGCGGGAGCGGTGGCGGTGGGAGCGGTGGCGGTGGGAGTGGTGGCGACGGGAGTGGGAGCGGTGGCGGTGGGAGCGGTGGCGGTGGGAGCGGTGGCGGTGGGAGCGACGGGAGCGGGAGCGGAAGCAACAGGAGCGGTGGCGGCGGGAGCGACGGGAGTGGGAGCGGCGGCGGCGGGAGTGGTGGTGGCGGGAGCGGGAGCGGGAGCGGTGGCGGTGGGAGTGGTGGCGACGGGAGTGGGAGCGGTGGCGGTGGGAGCGGTGGCGGTGGGAGTGGTGGCGACGGGAGTGGGAGCGGTGGCGGTGGGAGCGGTGGCGGTGGGAGTGGTGGCGACGGGAGTGGGAGCGGTGGCGGTGGGAGCGGTGGCGGTGGGAGCGGTGGCGGTGGGAGCGACGGGAGCGGGAGCGGAAGCAACAGGAGCGGTGGCGGCGGGAGCGACGGGAGTGGGAGCGGCGGCGGCGGGAGTGGTGGTGGCGGGAGCGGGAGCGGGAGCGGTGGCGGTGGGAGTGGTGGCGACGGGAGTGGGAGCGGTGGCGGTGGGAGCGGTGGCGGTGGGAGTGGTGGCGACGGGAGTGGGAGCGGTGGCGGTGGGAGCGGTGGCGGTGGGAGCGGTGGCGGCGGGAGCGGGAGTGGTGGCGGCGGGAGCGGTGGCAGCGGGAGCGGTGGCGGTGGGAGTGGGAGCGGCGGCGGCAGGAGCGGGAGCGGAGGCGGTGGGAGCGGTGGTGGCGGGATAGGTGGCGGCAGGAGCGGGAGCGGCGGGAGCGTTGGCGGCGGGAGCGGGAGCGACGGCGGTGGGAGCGGGAGCGGGAGCGGCGGGAGCGGGAGCAGTGGTGACGGGAGCGGAGGTGACGGGAGCGGTGGTGACGGGAGCGGAGGCGGCGGGAGCGGGAGCAGTGGTGACGGGAGCGGTGGTGACGGGAGGGGTGGTGACGGGAGCGGTGGTGACGGGAGCGGAGGCGGCGGGAGCAGGAGCGGCGGTGACGGGAGCGGTGGGAGTGGTGGCGACGGGAGTGGGAGCGGGAGCGGAGGCGGCGTGTACGGAGGTGACGGGAGCGGAGATGACGGGAGCGGAGGCGGCGGGAGCAGGAGCGGTGGTGACGGGAGGGGTGGTGACGGGAGGGGTGGTGACGGGAGGGGTGGTGACGGGAGGGGTGGTGACGGGAGGGGTGGTGACGGGAGGGGTGGTGACGGGAGGGGTGGTGACGGGAGGGGTGGTGACGGGAGGGGTGGTGATGGGAGGGGTGGTGACGGGAGGGGTGGTGACGGGAGCGGTGGTGACGGGAGGGGTGGTGATGGGATGGGTGGTGATGGGAGGGGTGGTGATGGGAGGGGTGGTGATGGGAGGGGTGGTGATGGGAGCGGAGGTGATGGGAGGGGTGGTGACGGGAGGGGTGGTGACGGGAGGGGTGGTGATGGGAGGGGTGGTGATGGGAGGGGTGGTGATGGGAGGGGTGGTGATGGGAGGGGTGGTGATGGGAGCGGAGGTGATGGGAGGGGTGGTGACGGGAGGGGTGGTGACGGGAGGGGTGGTGATGGGAGGGGTGGTGATGGGAGGGGTGGTGATGGGAGGGGTGGTGATGGGAGGGGTGGTGATGGGAGCGGAGGTGACGGGAGGGGTGGTGATGGGAGGGGTGGTGACGGGAGGGGTGGTGACGGGAGCGGTGGTGACGGGAGGGGTGGTGATGGGAGGGGTGGTGATGGGAGGGGTGGTGACGGGAGGGGTGGTGATGGGAGGGGTGGTGACGGGAGGGGTGGTGACGGGAGGGGTGGTGATGGGAGCGGAGGTGATGGGAGGGGTGGTGACGGGAGGGGTGGTGACGGGAGGGGTGGTGATGGGAGGGGTGGTGATGGGAGGGGTGGTGATGGGAGGGGTGGTGATGGGAGGGGTGGTGATGGGAGCGGAGGTGATGGGAGGGGTGGTGACGGGAGGGGTGGTGACGGGAGGGGTGGTGATGGGAGGGGTGGTGATGGGAGGGGTGGTGATGGGAGGGGTGGTGATGGGAGGGGTGGTGATGGGAGCGGAGGTGACGGGAGGGGTGGTGATGGGAGGGGTGGTGACGGGAGGGGTGGTGACGGGAGCGGTGGTGACGGGAGGGGTGGTGATGGGAGGGGTGGTGATGGGAGGGGTGGTGACGGGAGGGGTGGTGATGGGAGGGGTGGTGACGGGAGGGGTGGTGACGGGAGGGGTGGTGATGGGAGCAGACTTAGAGCATTTGGTGGGATCGAAGAGAAAAAAAACCAAGGAGTGACGTCACAGGACCACAGGTAGGTGATTGGCTGGAGTTCGGGGGTGGAGCAGCAGAAGAGAAGGAACTGATTGGTGAGTAGCTGGTGAGTGTTTTTCTTCAGTCTTTCGTTTATTTCTGTTAAGTGAGTTAGTAATCTAATAAATCGAGGCATGGCAGGGCACCTCAGTCCCATGGAATGCACACCTTGTGCCTTGTGGGAAGTCCAGGACGCTTCCCGTATCCTGGACAACCACAGGTGCAGGAAGTATTGTCAGCTGGAGGAGCTCGAGCTCTGGACTTTGGAGCTTGAGCAACAGCTGGAGTCACTGCAGTGCATCCGTGAGGCTGAGAGCTACATGGATAGCACGTTTCAGGGGGTGGCCACACCACAGCTTAAGAGAGTGCAGGCAGAAAGGGACCGAGTGACCGCCAGACAGACAAGGAGGACCAGGCAGGTGGTGCAGGAGTCCCCTGAGTGCATCTCACTCTCTAACCAGTATTCAGTTACTGATGAGGGTAATGGTGCGTCTGGGGAGTACAGCCAGAGTCAAATCCATGGCACCATGGGTAGCTCAGCTGTACAGGGGTTGAGCAGGAAGAGCGGGAAAGAAATAGTGAGAGGGGATTCAATAGTTAGGGGAACAGACAGGCGTTTCTGCGGCCGCAGCCGTGAGTCCAGGATGGTATGTTAAGTCCCTTGTGCCAGGGTCCAGGATGTCACTGAGTGGCTGCAAAACATTCTGTGGACGGAGGGTGAACAGCCAGAATTCGTGGTCCATATCAGTACCAACGACATAGGTCGAAAGAGGGATGAGGTCCTGCAGGCAGATTTTAGGGATCCAGGAAAAAGTTTAATAAGCAGGACCTTAGAGGTAGTAATCCCAGGATTACTCCCAGTGCCACGCGCTGTTGAGTATAGAAATAGGAGGATACAGTTGATGATGCAGGAGTGAGGGCTTTAGATCCTTGGGGCATTGGGACCAGTTCTGGGGGAGATGGGACCTGTACAGGCCGGACAGGTTGCACTTCAACAGAGCTGAGACCAATGTCCTCGCGGGGAGGTTTGCTAGTGCTGTGGAGGAGGGTTTAAACTAATTTGGCAGGGGGATGGACACTAGGATGTAGCATTGGAAAGGAGAAACAAGGTGCACAAAGGATTGGGAGAGACAGATAGAGTAAGAAATAGTACAGTATTAGGTGGGATCAGACTAAGAGAGAATACAAGAATGTCTAAGATACGTTTACAGTGCATGTGTAAATGCACAAAGCATGGTAAATAAAATTGGTGAGCAACCACGTGGGAATATGATGTCGTGGCGATAATGGAGACCTGGCTCAAAAAAAGGGCAGGATTGGGCACTAAATATTCCTGGATACAAAGTGTTCAGGAAAGAAAGGGAAGGGAAGAAAGGAGGGGGAAAATATATTGCTATAGAGAGAGAGGATGGCCTGGAGGAGTCAAGGACAGAATCTATTTGGTTAGAGTTAAGAAACAGGTTAGAGTTGGTTAGAGTTAAAAGCAAATCATGTTTAACTAACTTGATTAAGTTTTGTGATGAGGTAACAGAGAGGGTTGATGAGGGCAATGCAATTGATGTGGTGTATATGGACTTTCAAAAAGCGTTTGATGAAGTGCCGCATAATAGGCTTGTCATCAAGATTGAAGCCCATGGAATAAAAGAGGCAGTACCAGCATGGATACAAAATTGGCTAAGTAACAGAAAGCAGAGAGTGGTGGTGAATGGTTGTTTTTAGGACTAGAGGGAGGTGTACAATGGTGTTCCCCAAGGGTCGGTACTGGGACCACTGCTTTTCTTGATCAGTCTTAATGACTTGGACTTGGATGTACAAGGCACAATTTCCAAATTTGCAGATGACACAAAACTTGGAAGGGTAGCGAACCATGAGGAGGACAGTGATAGACATCAAGAGGATATAGACAGGCTAACGGCATGGACGGACACGGGGCAGATGATATTTAAAGCAGAAAAATGAGAGGTGATACATTTCAGTAGGAAGAATGAGGAGAGGCAATATAAACTAGAGGGCACATTTCTAAAAGGGGTACAAGAACAAAGAGGTCTGGGGGTAGATGTGCATAAATCGTCAAAGGTGGCAGGGCAGGTTGAGAAAGCAGTTAAAAAAGCATATGGGATCCTGGATTTTATAAATAGAGGAATAGAGTACAAAAGCAAGGAAGTCATGATGAACCTTTATAAAACACTGGTTCGGCCACAACTGGAGTATTGTGTCCAGTTCTGGGCACCGCACTTTAGGAAAGATGTGAAGGCCTTAGCAATGGTGCAGAAACGATTTACTAGAATGGTTCCAGGGATGGCTGACTTTTGTTACGTAGATAGACTGGAGAAGCTGGTGTTGTTCTCTTTGGAACAGAGAAGGTTGAGTGGAGATTTGATAGAGGTATTCAAAATCATGAAGGGTCTAGACAGAGTGGATAGAGAGAAACTGTTCCCATTGGCAGAAGGGTCAAGAACCAGAGGGCATAGATTTAAGGTGATTGGCAAAAAACCAAAGGTGACATGAGGAAAAACTTTTTTACACAGCGAGTGGTTAGGATCTGGAATGCACTGCCCGAGGGGGTGGTGGAGGCAGATTCAATCATGGTCTTCAAAAGGGAACTGGATAAGTATTTGGAAGGAAAAAAATTGCAGGACTACGGGGATAGGGCAGGGGAGTGGGATTAGCTGGATTGTTCTTGCATAGAGCTGCAGGGACTCGATGGGCCGAATGGCCTCCTTCCATGCTGTAACCTTTCTGTGATTCTATGATTCTAACAGTAGAGGTGCCATTACACTGCTGGGTGTATTCTATAGGCCACCAACGAGTGGGATGGATATAGAGGAGCAAATTTGCATGGAAATTACAGAAAGGTGAAAAAGCCATAGAGTAGTGATATTAGGGGACTTCAATTATCCTAATATAGACTGGGATAGTAATATTGTAAAGGGCAGAGAGGGGGAAGAATTTCTGAAGTGTGTTCAGGAGAACTTTCTTGATCAGTATGTTTCCGGCATTGCTGAATCTGGTTCTGGGGAATGAGGTGGGTCAAGTGGAGCAAGTGTCAGTGGGGGAACATTCAGGGAACACTGATCACAGTATCATATGGTTTAGATTAGTCATGGAAAAGGACAAGGATCAACCTAGAGTAAAAATACTTAATTGGAGGAGGGCCAATTTCAGTGGGTTGAGAACGGATCTGGCCCGGGTAAATTGGAATCAAAGATTGGCAGGTAAAACTGTAATCAAACAATGGGCGGCCTTTAAAGAGGAGATGGTTCGGGTACAGTCTAGGTACATTCTCACGAGGGGGAAAGGTAGGGCAACCAAAGCCAGAGCTCCTTGGATGACGAAAGAGATAGAGATTAAGATGAAGCAGAAAGAGGGGGTGTAGGACTGATGTCAGGTTGATAATACAAGTGAGAACCAGGCTGAATATAGAAAGCTCAGAGGGGCAGTGAAAAAGGGGCAAAAAGAGGGTATTGGAATAAATTGGCAACTAACATAAAAGGGAATCCAAAAGTCTTCTTTAGGCATATAAATAATAAACAGGTAGTAAGAGGAGGGGTGGGTCCGATTAGGAGATCTAAGCATAGAGGCAGTGGGCATGGCTGAGGTACCAAATGAGTACTTTGCATCTGTCTTTACCAAGGAAGAAGATGCTGCAAATGTCACAGTAAAAGAGGAGGTAGTTGAGATACTGGATGGGCTAAAAATTGATAAAGAGGAGGTACTTGAAAGGCTGGCTGTACTTAAAGCAGATTAGCCACCCGGTCCAGATAGAATGCATTCTAGGTTGCTGAGGGAAGTAAGGGGGAAATTACGGAGGTACTGGCCATAATCTTCCCATCATCCTTAGATAAGAGGACTGGAGAATTGCAAATGTTACACCTTGTTCAAATAAGGGAGTAAGGATAAATCTGGCAACTACAGGCCAGTCAGTTTAACCTCGATAGCGGGGAAATTTTTAGAAATGTTAATCTGGGATAAAATTAACAGTCACTTGGACAAGCATGGATTAATTAAGGAAAGCCAACACAGATTTTTGAAAGGCAAATTGTGTTTAACTAACCTGTTGAGTTTTTTGATGAGGTAACGAGAGGGTATGTGAGGGCAAGGCAGTTGATGTGGTGTCTCTGGACTTCCAAAAGGTGTTTGATAAAGTGCCACATAATAGGTTTGTCAGCAAAGTTGAAGCCCATGGAATAAAAGGACCAGTGGCAGCTTGGATACAAAATTGGCTATGTGATAGGAAACAGAGAGTAGTAGTGAACGGTTGCTTTTCAGACAGGTATACAGTGGTGTTTCTCAGGATTCAATACTAGGACCACTGCTTTTCTTGATATATGTTAATGACTTGTACTTGGGTGTACAGGGCACAATTTCAAAATTTGCAGATGACACAAAACTTAGAAGTGTAGTGAACAGTGAGGAGGTTAATGATAGAATTCAAGAGGACATAGACAGGCTGGTGGAATGGGTGGACACATGGCAGATGAAATTTAATGCAGAGAAGTGCAAAGTGATACATACAAACATACATACGAACATACGAATTAAGAGCAGGAGTAGGCCATTTGAGCCCTCGAACTTGCTCTGCTATTTGATAAGGTCATGGCTGATCTGATTGTGACCTCAACCCTACTTTCCCGTCTACCCACTATAATCTTTGACTCCCTTGTTAATCAGGAATCTATCTAACTAAGCCTTAAAAATATTCAATGATCCTGCCTCTCTGGGGAAGGGAGTTCCACAGACCCACGACCCTCTGAGAGAAAAAAATTCTCCTCATCTCCATCTTAAATGGGAGACCCCTTATTTTTAAATTGTGGCCCCTAGTTCTAGTCTCTCCCACAAGGGGAAACATCCTCTCAGCATCTACCCTTTCTAGTCCCCTCAGGATCTTATATGTTTCAATAAGATCACCTCTCATTCTTCTAAACTCCAGTGTATGCAGACCCAACTTGTCCAACTTTTCCTCATAACATAACCCCCTCGTCCCAGGAATCAGTCGAGTGAACCTTCTCTGATCCGCCTCCAAAGCAATTATGTCCTTTCTTAAATAAGGCGACCAAAACGGCACATAGTATTCTAGATGTGGTCTCACCGATGCCCTGTACAACTGTAGCAAAACATCTCTACTTTTATATTCCATTCCCCTTGCAATAAATGACAACATTCCATTTGCCTTCCTAATCACTTGCTGTACCTGCATACTAACTTTTTGTGATTCATGTACTAGGACACCCACATCCCTCTGTATCTCAGAGTTCTGCAATCTCGCTACAATTAAATAATATACTGCTTTTCTATTCCTCCTGCCAAAGTGGACAAGTTCACATTTTCCCAGATTATACTCCATCTGCCAAATTTTTGCCCACTCACTTAACCTATCTATGTCCCTTTGCAGACTCCTTATGTCCTCTTCACAACTTACTTTCCTACCTACCATTGTGTCATCAGGAAATTTATCAACCGTACATTCTGTCCCTTCATCCAAGTCATTGATATAGATTGTAAATAGTTGAGGCCCAAGCACTGATCCCTGTGGCACTCCACTCGTTACATCGTATCAACCTGAAAATGACCCATTTATGTCCACTTTCTGTTTCCTGTTAGCTAACCAATCCTTTATCTATGCTAATATGTTACCCCCTACACTATGAGCTCTTATTTTGTGCAGTAGCCTTTCATGTGGCACCTTGTCAAAAGCCTTCTGGAAATCCAAGTATACCACATCCACAGAATCCCCTTTATCCACGTTGCTTGTTACTTCCTCAAAGATACATTTTGGTAGGAAGAACAAGGACAGACAAAATAAACTAAAGGGTACAATTCTAAAGTGGGTGCAGGAGCAGTGAGACCTGGGAGTATATGTGCACAAATCATTGAAGGTGGCAGGGCAGGTTGAGAAAGCGGTTATATAAGCATACGGGATCATGGACTTTATAAATAGAGCCATAGAGCACAAAAGCGAGGAAGTTATGATGAACCTTTATAAAACACTGGTTCAGCCACAACTGGATTATTGTGTCCAATTCTGTGCACCGCACTTTAGGAAGGATGTGAAGGCCTTGGAGATGGTGCAGAAAAGATTTACTAGAATGTTTCCAGGGATGAGGGACTTCGGTTACGTGGATAGACTGGAGAAACTGGGGTTGTTCTCCTTCGAGTGGAGAAGGTTGAGAGGAGATTTGATAGAGCCGTTCAAAATCATGAGGGGTTTTGACAGAGTAGATAAAGAGAAGCTGTTCCCATTGGCAGAAGGGTCAAGAACCAGAAGACACAGAGTTAAGGTAATTGGTAAAAGAATCAAAGGCAACATGAGGAAAAACAATCATGGCTTTCAAAAGGGAATTGGTTATGTACTTGAAGGAACAAAATTTGCAGGGCTAAGGGGAAAGGGCAGAGGAGTGGGACTAGATGGATTGGTCTAGCAGAGAGCCGGCATGGGCTCGACGGACCGAATGGCAGAGCAATTAAACAAATACTTTGGTTCTGTCTTCAAGGAAGAGGACACAAAAAAGTTCCCAGAAATGCTAGGGAACCAAGGGTCTAGTGAAAAGGAGGAATTAAAGGAAATTAGTATCAGTAAAAAAATAGTGCTGGAGAAATTAATGGGACTGAAAGCCGACAAATGCCCAAGGCCTGATAATCTGCATCCAAGAGTACTAAAAGACGTAGCCATGGAAATAGTGGATGCATTGGTTGTCATCTGCCAAAATTCTATAGATTATGGAACAGTTCCTGCAGATTGGAGGGTAGCAAATGTAACCCCAATATTTAAAAAAGGAGAGAGAGAAAACAGGGAACTACAGACTGGTTAGCCTAACATCAATAGTAGGGAAAATGCTAGAGTCTATTATAAAGGATGTGATAACTGGACACTTAGAAAATATCAACAGGATTAGACAAAGTCAACATGGATTTATGAAAGGGAAATCGCATTTGACAAACCTAATGGACATTTTTGAGGATGTAACGGGTAGAATAGATAAGGGAGAACCAGTGGATGTGGTATATTTGGATTTTCAGAAGGCCTTTGATAAAGTCCCACATAAGAGGTTAGTGTGCAAAATTGAAGCACGTGGGATTGGGGGTGATATACTGACATGTATTAAAAATTGATTAACAGACAGGAAACAGAGACTAGGAATAAATGGGTATTTTTTGTGGTGTCAGGCAGTGACTAGTGGGGTACTGCAGGGATCAGTGCTTAGGCCCCAGCTATTCACAATATATGTCAATGATTTGGATGAGAGAACCAAATGTAATATTTCCAAGTTTGCTGATGACAAAAAACTAGGTGGGAATGTGAGTTATGAAGAGGTTGCAAAGAGTCTTCAAGGCGATTTAGACAGGTTGAGTGAGTGGGCAAATACATGGCAGATGCAGTATAATGTGGATAAATGTGAAGTTTTCCACTTCGGAAGGAAAAACAGAAAGGCGGAGTATTATTTAAATGCTGATAGATTGGGAAATATTGATGTACAAAGAGACCTGGGTGTCCTTGTATACCAGTCACTGAAAGCAAACATGCAAGTGCAGCAAGCAGTTAGGAAGGCAAATGGTATGTTGGTCTTCATTGCAAGAGGATTTGAGTACACGAGCAAGGATGTCTTACTGCAGTTATACAGGGCCTTGGTGAGACCACACCTGGAGTATTGTGTGCAGGTTTGGTCTCCTTACCTAAGAAAGGATATACTTGCCATAGAGAGAGTACAGTGAAGGTTCACCAGACTGATTCCTGGGATGGCAGGACTGTCGTATGAGGAGAGATTGGGTCGACTAGGCCTGTATTCACTAGAGTTTAGAAGAATGAAAGGGGATCTCATTGAAACATAGAAAATTCTGACAGGGCTAGACAGACTGGATGCAGGGAGGATGTTTCCCCTGGTCACAGTCTCAGGATACGGGGTAGGACATTTAGGACTGAGATGAGGAGAAATTTCTTCACTCAGAGGGTGGTGAACCTGTGGAATTCTCTGCCACAGAAGGCTGTGGAGGCCAAGTCACTGAATATATTTAAGAAGGAGCTAGATAGATTTCTAGACACAAAAGGCATCAAGGGGTATGGGGAGAGAGCGGGAATATGGTATTGAGATAGAGGATCAACCATGATCATATTGAATGGCGGAACAGGCTTGAAGGGCCAAATGGCCTACTCCTGCTCCTATTTTCTATGTTTCTATGAATGGCCTCCTTCTATGCTGTAACCATTCTATGATTCTATGATTCTATCTTGCAATGAAGTAGCAGAAACCAAAACTATTGAGACACTCATTGTGACTTTGATAAAACCAGGAAGAGGTTGTATGATATTTCAAAGCTCTTTGCTGTTATGTCATATGTGAAGTGCTCAGTCATTAAGCTCTAAATGTCTAGAACTAATTGGCTTTCCATTTTCCAAAGCAAACAGAAGTAATTTACCTTGAATTCAAAATGTCTCCTTCAGCTACTAAACATTCAAGGTTGTCCTATTCTGTATTAATTATTCACACATTGCTGAACTGTTTGATACCTCTTGTTTGCAAGAATACAAATGGAACTAAAATCACAGATTGATATTAAAGCACCATGAAATGCTGACTTGACAAAACATTTCAGCTGTTTTTGTTGGGCCACAACAACTATAAAAAATTGTCATTTTTCAGTAGAGAGAATACATATATTATAAGTGGAATAATCAGTAATTTGACACAATTAGTATCTCCAGTTAGCCTACTTTTATATGCTACTCATGCTTTATTTAGAATGATACACAGCATAAGATATATGGGATATGGGAATGGTGTCAGAGGACTGGAGGTTTGCAAATGTTACATCTTTGTTCAAAAAAGGGGAGAGAGATAAACTCGGCAACTACTGGCCAGTCAGCCTAACATCGGTCGTGGAGAAACTTTTGGAGACAATAATCTGGGACAAAATTAATGGTCACTTGGCAAAACATGGATTAATAAATGACAGCCAGCATGGATTTGTTAAAGGCAAATTATGTCTGACTAACTTGATTGAGTTATTTGATGAAGTAATGGAGAGTGATGATGAGGGTAATGTGATTGTTGTTGTCGATAACTGGACTTTCAAAAGGCTTTCAAAAGACTTGTTAGCAAAATTGAAGCCATTGGGATCAACAGGGCAGTGGAAGCATGGCTAAGAGACAGAAAGCAGAGAGTAATGATGAATGGTTGTTTTTCAGACTGGAAGAAAGTATACAGTGATATCCCTTAGAGGTCGGTATTAGGACCACTGTTCTTTTTGATATATATTAATGTCCTGGACTTGGGTATACAGGGCATAATTTCAAAGTTTGCAGATGACACGAAACTTGGAAATGTAGTAAAGAGTGAGAAGGATAGTAGCAGACTTCAGGAGGACATTGGTGAAATGGGCAGACACGTGGCAGATGAAATTTAATGCAGAGAAGTGTGAAATGATGCATTTTAGAAGGAAGAAGGAGGAGAGGCAATATGAACTAAATGGTACAATTTTAAAGGGAGTGCAGGCACAGAGAGACCTGAGGTTTTACATACACAAATCTTTGAAGGTGGCAGGACAAGTTATGAAGGGTGTTAAAAAGGCTTACAGGTTCCTTAGCTTTAGAAATAGAGATGTAAAGGTCAAAAGCAAGGAAGTTATTCTAAACCTTTATAAATCACTGGTTAGGCCTCAGCTGGAGTATTGTGTCCAGTTCTGGGCAACGCACTTTAGGAAGGATGTCAAGGCCTTGGAGAGGGTGCAGAGAAGATTTACTAGACTGGTACCAGAACTGAGGGACTTCAGTTATGTGGAGAGATTAGAGAAGCTGGGATTGTTCTCTTTAGAGCAGAGAAGGTTAAGAGGAGATTTAATGGAGGTGTTCAAAATTATGACGGGTTTTGATACATTTTTGGACACTAAAGGAATCAAAGGATATGGGTTTAGGGCAGGAAAGTTGAGTTGAGGCATAAGATCAGCCATGATCTTATTGAATGGTGGAACAGGCTCGAGGGGCTGTATGGCCTACTCCTGCTCCTATTTCTTATGTTCTTATGATAGAGTATGTAGGGAGAAATTGTTTTCACTGGCAGGAGAGTCAGTAACCAGAGGACACAGATTTAAGGTAATTGGTAAAAGAACCAAAGGGGAGATGAGGAGAATTTTTTTTACGCAACAATTTGTTATCATCTGGAATGCACTGCCTGAAAGGGTGGTGGAAGCAGATTCAGTGGTAACTGTCAAAAGGGAATTGGATAAATACTTGAAAAGGAACAATTTGCGGGGCTATAGGGAAAGAGCAGGGGAGTGGGACGAATTGAATAGCTTCTTTAAAGGGCCAATACAGGCATGATGGGCCGAGTGGCCTCCTTCTGTGCTTTATGATTCTATGATTTTATGATTCCAAGACATCATTTATTTCTTTATTGCCGTATTTAATTTTCTGCACATTTGCAACTAAATTCTTCAATTCATATAAAAACTTGATGCATGAATTGTGTCTATTTTTCAGAAAACTAGAGTTCCAAAAATCTTCCTTTGTGGAAATGAATGTCCCGCTGTCAAAAGCCAGCTCCTCATCTTTGTGAAGGCTGTTAGATTAATCTTTCCAAATGTTCCTTCAAACCATTAACCGATTATTAGTCATTGTGTGCTATCATACTGATACGACTTTTCTGTGCACTTTGCCAGAGTTTGCAGCTCCAAATGAATGGTCATCAAAGCATTATCAGCATTAGATCGGAGCTCTAATTCACTTTCGTAGTATTATAGTATAGTACAGCACAGAAGGAGGCCTTTCGACCCATCGTGCCAATGATCCTATATGTTTTTTTATGCTTCTCAACTTGTCCTGCCATCTTCATAGATTCCACAGGAGGCACAACCCTGGTCCATGCATTCAGGAGCAACAGGGTTCTACAAAGTAGTTGATCATCTATATGTACACTCACGCTATAATCTTCAATTCCATTGTTAGATATTTTAGGGCAGTATTGCTCCTCGCATTTTTTCAAACACTCGAGGTTCTCTGATTCTGGATTCACTGTTTGCATATAACACTTGAGTGGAGAAAAATACCAATATATCTTTACTAAATATCGGAGTCCCATCTATTGACTGGCATGTAAAGGACTTGGCTTGACAAATGCATCTTCTGTACATTCGGTGTATGTTCAGATTTGATTCAGAGATTAACTATATGCCCTTCCACTCTGTATTCAGAAATAACAGAGCAGCTTCATCAAAAAAAGCACTTTGATCACTTGATAAAGTTGTTGAGAATTTGGTGTTTACTCTTCAGAACATTTCGTTATTTAATTTAAGAACAGAAAATGTTGGAAATACAACTGAACTGAGTTCTAATGAAGGATTTCCAATCAAAATGCTCATCTGTCTTTTCTCTTCCATTAATTGACAGATCTAATGTGTATTTTGGGCATTTTCTGTTTTCACTTCAGATTCCCAACATTTGCAGCTCTTCTTTTCAAATAATGATTTAATTTGTTCTTTACTGGACAATTAGTACAATGTAATCATAAAACAGGTCATCTTTCACCCTAACCACACACACAGCAGACAAGCTGTAGTAATTGGAATTGAATACAGAATTGTAAATGCGTTCACTAATCCTTTTAATATTAAGAAAGAATTTTTAAAAACTTGAATTTAAATGGCGCCTTTCACGACCACAGGGTTTTCCAAAGCGCTTTACAGCCAATTAAGTACCTTTGAAGCGTAGTCACTGTTGTAATGTAGGAATTACGGCAGACAATTTGCAAATAGCAAGGTCCCACAATCAGCAGTGGGATAAATGAGCAAATTATCTGTTTTTAGTGATGTTGGTTGAGGGTAAATATTAGTCCGGATACTGGGAAGAACTCCCCTGCTCCACTTTGAAATAGTGCCATGGGGTCTTTTACGTCCCCCTGAGAGGGGGGACGTAAAAGACCCCATGTTTAACGTCTCATCCAAAAGATGGTACCTCCAACAGTGCAGCACTCCCTCGGTACTGCACTGAAGTATGCTCTCAATGAAAGCATTGTACTTTAATATTCATATTTGCACTGTATCAGGTTTTTAAAAAGTATTTGGAAAGAACAGTATAGATAATAATGAAGGTGAGATAGGTATTACCAATAGGGAACAGGGTGTTTACTATCAGCATAGCACAGAAATAGGCCAATCATCCCAACTGGTCCATGCCAGTGTTTGTGATCTACACGAGCCTCCTCGCACCCCTCTTCATCTAACCCTCCCAGAGTAACTTTCTATTCCTTTCACCCTCATGTGTTTATCTAGCTTCCCCTTAAATACATCGATGCTTATTTGTCTCAACTACTTCTTGTTACACCAAGTTACATCAAAACTACAGCACAGAAACAGGCCATTCAGTCCAACTGCTCTACACGAGCCTCCTCCCTATCTACTTGATCTAACCCTATCAGGATACCTTTATATGCTTATCTAGCTTTCCCTTAAATGCATCTATGCTATTTGCCACATCTACTCCTTATGGCAGCGAGTTCCACATTCTAATCACACTCCGGGTAAAGACGTTTCTCCTGAATTCACTATTTGATTTATTTGCGACTATTTTACATTTATGACCTCAAGTTTTGCACTACCCCGCGAGTAGAAACATTTTCTCTACGTCTACCCATCAAAGCCTATCATTATCTTAAATTTCTCCATCAGGCCTTTTTGTTTTAATTCATTCACGGGATGTGGATGTCACTGGCGAGGCCGGCATTTATTGCCCATCCCTAATTACCCTTGAGAAGGTGGTGGTGAGCCGCCTTCTTGAACTGCTGCAGTCCGTGTAGTGAAGATTCTCCCACAGTGCTGTTAGGAAGGGAGTTCCAGGATTTTGACCCAGCGACAATGAAGGAACAGCGATATATTTCCAAGTCGGGATGGTGTGTGACTTGGAGGAGAACATGCAGGTGGTGTTGTTCCCATGTACCTGCTGCTCGTCCTTCTAGGTGGTAGAGGTTGCGGGTTTGGGAGGTGCTGTCGAAGAAGCCTTGGCGAGTTGCTGCAGTGCATCATGTGGATGGTACACACTGCAGCCACTGTGCGCCGGTGGTGAAGGGAGTGAATGTTTAGGGTGGTGGATGGGGTGCCAATCAAGCTGGCTGCTTTGTTCTGGATGGTGTCGAGCTTCTTGAGTGTTGTTGGAGCTGCACTCATCCAGGCAAGTGGAGAGTATTCCATTACACTCCTGACTTGTGTCTTGTAGATGGTGGAAAGGCTTTGGGGAGTCAGGAGGTGAGTCACTCGCCACAGAATACCCAGCCTGTGACCTGCTCTTGTAGCCACAGTATTTATGTGGCTGGTCCAGTTAAGTTTCTGGTCAATGGTGCCGACAAGGATGTTGATGATGGGGGATTTGGTGATGGTAATGCCATTGAATGTCAAGGGGAGGTGGTTAGACTCTCTCTTGTTGGAGATGGTCATTGCATGGCACTTGTCTGCCGCGAATGATACTTGCCACTAATCAGCCCAAGCTGGATGTTGTCCAGGTCTTGCTGCATGCGAGCTCGGACTGCTTCATTATTTGAGGGGTTGCGAATGGAACTGAACAATGTGTAATCATCAGCGAACATCCCCATTTCTGACCTTATGATGGAGGGAAGGTCATTGATGAAGCAGCTGAAGATAGTTGGGCCTTGGACACTGCCCTGAGGAACTCCTGCAGCAATGCCCTGGGGCTGAGATGATTGGCCTCCAACAACCACTACCATCTTCCTTTGTGCTAGGTATGACTCCAGCCACTGGAGAGTTGCTGGATTATTTCTTCTGGCTGCTGATGCAATTGTACATGTTTTTGGAAGTTTCGTATACTTGGCTAAAGTTTCAATATTCTATAGAGAGTGATTTGGCTGGTCTTGCAGTAGTTTTAGTGGCATTTAAAATACGTGCTATAAAAGGTTGCTTCCAGACAAGCCTGCTAGGTCTTTCTCTGGGGATTCAACGTGACTGGGAGAATGAAGAAAGGCCACGCAAAACAGGACAAGCTTCTAGGAGAAGGAGGAGGAGCGGGGCATTCAGCAGGAGGCCATATCCGCAGAGGGTCGTCAGGGACCAATTGCCTGACCTCAACTTCAGCGATGACCAATGCATCAGATGTCTGTGGTTCACTAAAGAGGTCATGACCAAAATTTGTCAACTGCTGCAGCCTCAGAGCAGGGCAAGGACAGCATTGTCAGTGGCTGTCAAGGTGCCCGTGGCTCTTAATTTTTATGCCTCTGGCTCCTTTCAGGCTGCTGCTGGTGATATAAGCAACACCTTGCAGTTCGCAGTGCACTGCTGTATTAGGGAGGTCACTGAGGCTCTCTATACAATGAGAAACACATTCATCTCATTCCCTCTTACCAGAGACAAGCAGGAGGAGCGAGCACTAGATTTTGCTCCCATTGCAGGGTGCCATTGACTGCGCGTGTATTGCCATGTGTGCTCCACATCTGAACTCGGACATATTCGTCAACAAAATTCCACTCCCTCAACGTGCAGCTGGTGTGCGACCACATGCAGTGCATCGTGCAGGTCAATGCCCACTATCTTGGCAGCAGTCACGATTCCTTTATCTTGCGGAGCAAGAGGAAGAGGCAGAGGAAGAGGAGGAAGTGGAAGAGGAGGAGGAGGAAGTGCAACAGGAAGTGGAGGAAGAGGAAGGGAGGCTATAACTTAGACAGGCCCTGTCTGCCAGGGCTCTGCGTGATCAGATCATTAATGAGCGATATCAGTAATCTCAACGACACCTCCCCATTTACCAACAGTCCCACACGCCTTACCTTTCCTCTATCACATGACCATCAAATCATCCTCCTTATGATTACACATTGGTTCCTCTCTTAGCTCATCACAGAAATAAAAACCACCCCCAAATGCAAATTCAAATGCACATTTATAAATTAATACATGAAATTATGCAAATAAACTGAGACTATTCATCCTTGTGCATTCCCTTAGTGCCTGTCTTTCGTGTGTCTTTACCTATCCTAGTGCTCCTACGAGGTGTATCTCCGGTGACTGGAGGATGGGTGGTGGAAGGCTGCTGCCCTTCAATTGAGGAGACTGCAGATGGACTTGGAGGACGACCTCGAGCACCTCTGGGCCGAGAGGGCCCCGGCTTCAATTTGTACCATCTCGGCTTGGGCTGCAGCAGTCTGGCCTGGCTGGCTGACAGGCAACAACAGGGGCACTGGTGGAGTGGCAAGGGCGGGAGCAGGAATGCTGTCATCCTGAGAGAGGACAGCAGGTTCGCCTTCCATGGCACCGCTGCCATTCTCCTTGGACGGCGCCTCAGCAATCCTGGTGATCTGCTGGAGAATAGATTGCTGGAGTTCTGTGACGTCCTGGAAGTCCCATTCCACAGTGATCCCCAGAGCCACGATAGCAACAGTCTGAGCTTCCAATGCAGCAGTCAGACATTTGATGGAAGATATTCGTGTTGCAATGGAAGTTGTGACATCGGTCTTTAGATGCTGCATCATGGTGGGTTCCACAAGTGTGCTGATGGAAGTGACTACCCATTCCATGTGGAAAAGGATGGGCTCCAAGCTCTGCACAAAGCCCTGTTCCAAGTTGGAGCTGGACTCTTCCATGCTCCTTTGTTCGCAGGCTTTCTGGCAGGCTTTCCAGTGCACCAAGCATTTGGTTGTGTACGCCCATCAGCCTTCTTCTGCAGCCTGGCCCATCGAAGTCATCATCTGAATTCTCTGCAGCAGAACTAGTGTGTGACCTCACCCTCTGGCGAGCTGGCACCTGCGGTATCTGATCCCCCCACCCTGGCTCCTGCGCACTTGTGCCTGGTGTCTCACCACATGTAGATCCCTCTTCTCTCCTAGGCTCAGTGAGAGTCTCTGAGCTGGTGGCTGCAAGTGTCAGATTCAGTGATGATGTCTCTTCATCATCACTGTCATCTTCCTCTTCCTCTTCTGACTGTGTCAGTTCCAGTTCTTGGATGTCTGAAATGACAAAGGGACAGGTTGAGTTGTGGTGAAGTGAGAGGAGAAAGTAAGAAGTGTGTGCTTACACCATCTGCAGCACGTGAGTCAGAAAAGATTGTGGGATGAGGGAGAAGTAGGAAGAGAGGAGGATTAGGAACGCAGCAACCCTCATCATCGATCCCTCCAGCACCGCCAGTGGCCACAGCCTCATCGATGGCCCTTCCAATGATGACTAGCACTGTCTCCTCCATGGGAGCTAAGGCGTGTAGGCACACTTGTCCTCCTCCAGCTCTTTGTTGCTGCCTCCTGCCCAAACAATAAAGAAATCTGTAGAGGAACGTAAAATAGACAATCTCCTTGACATGGTTTGAACAACTACAGTATTGCAAGAAAATATCTGTTAGAACAAGATTTTGAGCTATAAACCTCCTGCAAGAAAGAGGGAAGTGTGTCAGGGAGTGTCCTTCAAGATGTTTGGGTGATGTGGCTGTCATGGTTAAACAGCTGCCAGTGTGTATGAACTGTGAGTTGTGGGTGTGAGGCTTGCAACAGTGCTAAGTGTGTGAGGGTGAGATAAAGCATATGATTTGAACGGTTGAGTACTAACTGAAAGAGATTGTTGGTAGGTGGGTGACAGGGGATGTGGTGCGTGGAGGAGTGGATGATGCTAGTGGTGCAGTTGGTAGGATATGTCACTTGAAATTTGAACTCACTCACCTTGACAACTTGTGTTAAATCATTGAACTTCTTCCTGCACTGCATCCATGTTCTTGGAGCTATGCTCCTGGCATTGACCTCCACTGTTACTTCCTCCCACTGCCTGTGGGGCATATGTCTGGAGGGCCTCTTGCCCCCTGTGGATGCAGGATGCCCCTCCTTCTCTCCACCTCTTGCACCGAGGCCTCCAGTGCATTATTAAAATACCTTGGTGCACACTCTCTAGTATGTTCAGCCATTCTTCAAAGTATCAGATTCAGTTTTGAAACGAGTCCCACCACTTCCTGCAGCCACCATGCAGCTCCTTTTTAAGAGGTGCAGGCTGACCTTTAAGAAGCACGAGCCACTCGCGATATCGGGGGCTCCTGCTGCTGCGTGCAGCCAATCAACAGTGCAGGTAGCGCTGGCTGCACGCATCATCGTTACGTACAGCGATACGAGCACCCATTTTGGGGGGGTTATCCAATTTAACCCCCATTAAACGTACTGATCTGTAGGGCTTTAATCTGTACAGAGTCAAAGAGCAAATAGGAAAGAAAGAAATTGCATTTTTAAAGCACCTTTCACGATTTCAGAACATTCCCAAAGCATCTCACAGCCTATGAAACACTTTTGACGTGTAATCACTGTTGTAATGTAGGGAAAAAAAGTAGGTATTTGCAGTTTTTTTCTTTTTATTTGCTGCGACATTGTAGCCTGAAAACAGGCTGTTATATTCCAACAAGTAAAAAGAAGAAATACTGGAAATCTGTGCCAGCTCTTTGAAAGAGCTATCCAATTAGTCCCATGCCCCCGACATTTCCACATAGCCCCCCGGCAAATTTTTCCTTTTCCGGTATATATCCGAATCCCTTGAATCTGCTTCCACCACCCTTTCAAGCAGTGCATTCCAGATCATAACAACTCGCTGCACCCTCTCCAAAGCCTTGTCATCCTTCCTAAAGCGCCCAGAGATGGATTCAATACTCCAGCTGAGGCCTAACCAGTGATTTATGAAGGTTAAGCATAATTCCTTGATTTCGTGCTCTATGCATATATTTAGAAAGCCAAGAAACCTATTTACTTTTTTAACGGCCTTACCAACTTGTCCTGCCACTGCCAAAGATTTGTGTGTCGGAACCCCCAGGTATCTCTGTTCCTGCACCCCAATTAAAATTGCACTGTTTAGTTGATATTGCCTCTCCTCATTCTTACTCCCAAAATACATCACTTCACACGTCTCTACATTCCATCTGCCATGTGTCTGCCCATTTCACCAGTCTATCCTCCTGTAGTCTGCTGATCTCCTCCTCACAGTTTACTGTATTTCCAAGTTTTGTGTCGTCTGCAATCTTTCAAATTGTGCTCCCTATACTCAACTCTAGGTCACAAATATAGATCAAAAAGAGCCGAGGTCCTAATACCGACCCTTGGCGGAGAGCACTGTATAATTATCTCCAGTCTGAAAAACAACCATTCATCACTACTTTCTGCTTTCTGACTCTTAGCCAATTACCTATCCATGCTGCCACTGCCCCTTTAATCCCATGGGCTTCAATTTTGCTAACAAGTGTATTATGTGGCACTATACCAAACGTCTTTTGAAAGTCCATATACACATCAACAGCAGTACCTTCACCAACCCCATTGCTCAATGAGGCAATGGAAAGATATTAAAAGAACCTGCAAATATTATGAATATGAATACACATTGGGAGGCTCAGCCAATGAAAAAGGCAAGAATATGGGAGAGTTGGAGAAAAAAAGACCTGTTACATCACTAAATAGGGAGGTTCCAGGGCTGGATCATGAAACGAGTGTAAGTACATTTGTTTTTTTACATGGAATAGAGTGCATGAGGAGCAGTGACAATGATGATGCAGTTGTGCATTGCTGGTTGATGTTATTTATTGATTACAAAGAAGTGAGCAGGTCTGATTTAAGTTGTTGCTTAAATATTTTTATTCTTTCAGGCCAGCATTTATTGCCCATCTCTAATTGCCCTTGAGAAGGTGGTGGTGAGCCGCCTTCTTAAACCGCTGCAGTCCGTGTGGTGACGGTTCTCCCACAGTGCTGTTAGGAAGGGAGTTCCAGGATTTTGACTCAGCGACGATGAAGGAACGGCGATATATTTCCAGGTCGGGATGGTGTGTGACTTGGAGGGGAACGTGCGGGTGGTGTTGTTCCCATGTGCCTGCTGCTCTTGTCCTTCTAGGTGGTAGAGGTCGTGGGGTTGGGAGGTGCTGTCGAAGAAGCCTTGGCAAGTTGCTGCGGTGCATCCTGTGGATGGTACACACTGCAGCCACGGTACGCCGGTGGTGAAGGGAGTGAATGTTTAGGGTGGTGGATGGGATGCCAATCAAGCGGGCTGCTTTGTCCTGGATGGTGTCGAGCTTCTTGAGTGTTGTTGGAGCTGCACTCATCCAGGCAAGTGAAAAGTATTCCATCACACTCCTGACATGTGCTTTGTAGATGGTGGAAAGGCTTTGGGGAGTCAGGAGGTGAGTCACTCGCCGCAGAATACCCAGCCTCTGACCTGCTCTTGTAGCCACAGTATTTATGTGGCTGGTTCAGTTAAGTTTATGGTCAATGGTGACCCCCAGGATGTTGATGGTGGGGGATTCAGCGATGGTAATGCCGTTGAATGTCAAGGGGAGGTAGTTAGAGTCTCTCTTGTTGGAGATGGTCATTGCCTGACACTTGTTTGGTACGGATGTTACTTGCCACTTATCAGCCCAAGCCTGGATGTTGTCCAGGTCTTGCTGCTTGCAGGCAGGGACAGCTTCATTATCTGAGGGGTTGTGAATGGAACTGAACAATGTACAATCATCAGCGAGCATCCCCATTTCTGACCTTATGATGGAGAGAAGGTCATTGATGAAACAGCTGAAGATGGTTGGGCCAAGGACACTGCCCTGAGGAACTCCTGCAGCAATGTCCTGGGGCTGAGAAGATTGGCCTCCAACAACCACTACCATCTTCCTTTGTGCTAGGTATGATTCCAGCCACTGGACAGTTTTCCCCCTGATTCCCATTGACTTCAACTTTACTAGGGCTCCTTGGTGCCACACAAGGTCAAATGCTGCCTTGATGTCAAGGGCAGTCACTCTCACCTCACTTCTGGAATTCAGCTCTTTTGTCCATGTTTGGACCAAGGCTGTAATGAGGTCTGGAGCCCAGTGGTCCTGGCAGAACCCAAGCTGAGCATCGGTGAGCAGGTTATTGGTGAGTGAGTGCCACATGGTAGCACTGTCAACGACACCTTACATCACTTTGCTGATGATTGAGAGTAGACTGATGGGGCAGTAAATGGCCGGATTGAATTTGTCCTGATTTTTGTGGACAGGACATACCTAGGCAATTTTCCACATTTTCGGGTAGATGCCAGTGTTGTAACTGTACTGGAACAGTTTGGCTAGAGGCGTGGCTAGACATGCCTCTACAGCACTACAGCCGGGATGTTGTCAGGGCTCATAGCCTTTGTTGTATCCAGTGATCTCAGCCATTTCTTGATATTATGTGGAGTGAATCGAATTGGCTGAAGAATGGCTTCTGTGATGGTGGGGGTATCGGGAGGAGGCCGAGATGGATCAACCACTCAGGACTTTCTGGATGAAGATGGTTGCAAACGCTTCCGTCTTGTCTTTTGCACTCACGTGCTGGGCTCTGCCATCATTGAGGATGGGATATTTACAGAGCCTCCACCTCTCGTTAGTTGTTTAATTGTCCACCACCATTCATGACTGGATGTGGCAGGACTACAGAGCTTAGATCTGATCTGTTGGTTGTGTAATCGCTTAGCTCTTTCTATAGCATGTTGCTTCTGCTGTTTAGCATGCATGTTGTCCTGAGTTGTAGCTTCACCAGTTTGGCACCTCATTTTTAGGTACTCCTGGTATTTCTCCTGGCATGCACTTCTACACTCCTCATTGAACCAGGGTTGATTCCCTGTTGGTAATGCTAGAGTGAGGAATATGCCGGGCCATGAAGTTACAGATTGTGCTGGAATACAAGTCTGATGGCCCACACCATCTCATGGATGCCCAGTTTTGAGCTGCTAGATCTGTTCTGAATCTATCCCATTTAGCACGGTGGTAGTGCCACACAACACGTTGGATGGTATCCTCAGTGTGAAGAAAGCACTTCATCTCCACAAGGACTGTGCGGTGGTCGCTCCTTCCAATACTGTCATGGACAGATGCATCCGTGACAGGTTGATTGGTTAGGACGAGGTCAAGTAGGTTTTTCCCTTGTGTTGGTTCGCGCACTACCTGCTGCAGGCCCAGTCTGGCAACTATGTCCTTCAGGACTCGCCCAGCTCGGTCAGTAGTGGTGCTACCGATGGACATTGAAGTCCCCCACCCAGAGTACATTCTGTGCCCTTGTTATCCTCAGTGCTTCCTCCAAGTGGTGGAGTAAGTTCTGCACTGGTATTGCTTCAGGCTTTTCATTTTCCAATTTTTTAAACCAGAAGAAATGTTATTTTTGCTGAAATCATGTTGCTGTGCAATTTAAAGAAGCGAGTTAAATCTGATCTATATTTCCATCCATTCTTTCCAACAAACGAAATATTCTGATGTTGCCATTTACAGCTCCTCCATACCCATCTTTTGTTTCTTTACTTGTCCCAATAACATCCTCCTTACCTTGCACCATCATCCCTTTTATCGTTTAATCACTCCTGCCCTCCACCCTATCAGAGACTTTCCCTTTTGTTCTTTGCTCTCCTACTCTTCCTCTCCCCCACACCTCGCCCCCCCACCTCATTTGCCTGGTTCTGTAGTTGTTTAAAAATTGCTAAATCTTCAACTTCTTCCAGTTCTGACAATAGGTCATTGACCTGAAACATTAACTCTGTTTCTTTCTCCACAGATGCTGCCTGACTTGCTGAATATTTACAGCATTTTCTGTTTTTATTTCAGATTCCAGCATCTGCTGTATTTTGTGTTTGCTTTTTATTTAAAACTGGATTTTTAGAGCTGCAAAGGTTTAGTACACCGAAGGTATCTGTCCGTTACACATTTAGTTTAAGCAGTACTAGATAGATGTGAAACTGATTGCACCAAAAAAAAGCAGTGGAAAAATGGTCCTGAAATTACACTGTGAGACATCGGCTTATCAATGCTCAACTGTTCAGCTGATGTTCCTTTCATTCTATTTTTACGGAGACATTAAACCATTTATTTTAAACGGGTTATTCAAATAGTAATCAAACAGGTTAAGCGCCCATATGCTGGTGTCCCAGGGTGTAATTTCAGGGCCGATGTCTTTTACATAGTGTATAGTGTCAAATTAGGTTTGTACAAATTCACGGTTAAGGGGTTAACAAGCAAATCTCAACGTTTCTGTTTGACAGGAGCTGTATCTATGGGCCATGAACAAGAGGGGCTCACATCACTTTAACAAAGCCACAAGCTGGGCTAGAGCCAGGCACCTATTGAGGCCCCCAGTCAGAAGCAAACAGCCGTGCACGCACTGCCCCTTCCACCCCATGATCCATGGGTCCACTTTTGTGATGTTAGTTCATTTTGATTGGCTCTTTACCAATACAAATTTTTATCACACTATTTTTTAACCCAACCACGAGCAAAGTTCAACATAAATACCAAAACAACCTTAATCATTAGTTCATGGTCATCAAACAATCTTTCCTATTTGCCAACTGTTCTTTAATACTCAACTTTGTTCTTTAATACCCAATGTTGTTCTTTAATACTCAACATTGTTCTTTAATACCTAATGTTTTTCTTTAATACTCAACTTTGTTCTTTAATACCCAAAGTCGTACTTTAATACTTAACATTGTTCTTTAATACCCAACGTTGTTCTTTAATACTCAACTTTGATCTTTAATACGCAATGTTGTTCCTTAATACCCAAATGTCATATCGGCACACTAATTCACAGACAGACAGGACCAGAGTGGTAATACCCTCACTTTAGGCCACACTATTAAAAATGGAAATCACTTACCTTTTCCAGGACACACATCTGCTTCTTTGTCTGAGCGTCTAGAATTTCCACTTCAACATAAGAGATTTTCGAATGTTTTTGTATTGCACACTGTCCAAATTGGCCCGAAGTCAATACAAACGGAGACAGGGAAAGGAATAATTTGGGCTCACTTTGTTTACCAGGTGACATCGCCTCCTCGACAGCAGCTCTTCCTTTATAAAGTGCATGCATTCTCTTCCTGCTAAAGTTGCCTGAAGCAGAACAGATTGTCAATACGAAGACAATTGTCTAACATTTAAATAGAGGCAGAGGCAGACAATACCCCAAAAGGTCAGGCAACATTCCATTTCAAGTGTATAACCTTATTCGACATTACTGAAAATAATGGCCATCTAATCCTCCTCTATATTTAACTTGTCATTGTGTGATGTGTCAAGAGTGTTCTTTTTTAATAGCAGGGAGGCTGACTACTTCCTATCCTTATCACCATGCTTTCAAAGTGACAGCATGGAGATATTAGAGGTAGGCAAAATTCAGGGCCGAGATTAACCAAATTCCACTGGTATCATTAGAATCCGAAGGGTTGAGAACAAAACCTTATATAGTAAAATCTTCTTAACATGGATTATCAGGATCCCTAAAATGTTATTTAAATGTATACATAAACAGATGAGACAATATGAGCTGCTTAAAATATTTAGCTGTAAAAATAAATATGTGCCCTAATGGCTGAGTAAGTCATCTATTGAGAAGCTGAATTACATAGAAAAATAAAAGTTGCACATTCAATCCCAGTCTGTGCAAAGTAAGATGAAATCAGCTATGGCGATGATAGGGTCATTACAGTTGCCTTCAGTGCCCATGTTAGACAGTGGAAAATTGGCTAGAGTTCACCTTCCTGATCACTGTACAGAGAGCTTTGCTGCAAGTGCACGTGGTTGGACATCAGACGTGAATAGGATGAAGGTTGGTCGTGATGTCCCCTTCTGCCCCATGGTGGAATAGTCTGCCAATACTCATTGTCAAGGCTCACCCGTGAACAATGAACATTTGGTAAGGTACTGGAAGGCAACCAGCACAAGAGAAACCATACCCCAGCAGGAAGTCAGTGCCTTCAGGCGATGAGGAAATTGGCTGAGAAATTTTTTAAAATAAAATCTATGGCTGACTATTTTTTTTTTATTCGTTCATGGGATGTGGGCGTCGCTGGCAAGGCCGGCATTTATTGCCCATCCCTAATTGCCCTTGAGAAGGTGGTGGTGAGCTGCCTTCTTGAACCGCTGCAGTCCGTGTGGTGACGGTTCTCCCACAGTGCTGTTAGGAAGGGAGTTCCAGGATTTTGACCCAGCGACAATGAAGGAACGGCGATATATTTCCAAGTCGGGATGGTGTGTGACTTGGAGGGGAACGTGCAGGTGGTGTTGTTCCCATGCGCCTGCTGCCCTTGTCCTTCTAGGTGGTAGAGGTCGCGGGTTTGGGAGGTGCTGTCGAAGAAGCCTTGGCGAGTTGCTGCAGTGCATCCTGTGGATGGTGCACACTGCAGCCACAGTGCGCCGGTGGTGAAGGGAGTGAATGTTTAGGGTGGTGGATGGGGTGCCAATCAAGCGGGCTGCTTTATCTTGGATGGTGTCGAGCTTCTTGAGTGTTGTTGGAGCTGCACTCATCCAGGCAAGTGGAGAGTATTCCATCACACTCCTGACTTGTGCCTTGTAGATGGTGGAAAGGCTTTGGGGAGTCAGGAGGTGAGTCACTCGCCGCAGAATACCCAGCCTCTGACCTGCTCTCGTAGCCACAGTATTTATATGGCTGGTCCAGTTAAGTTTCTGGTCAATGGTGACCCCCAGGATGTTGATGGTGGGGGATTCGGCGATGGTAATGCCGTTGAATGTCAAGGGGAGGTGGTTAGACTCTCTCTTGTTGGAGATGGTCATTGCCTGGCACTTATCTGGCGCGAATGTTACTTGCCACTTATCAGCCCAAGCCTGGATGTTGTCCAGGTCTTGCTGCATGCGGGCTCGGACTGCTTCATTATCTGAGGGGTTGCGAATGGAACTGAACACTGTGCAGTCATCAGCGAACATCCCCATTTCTGACCTTATGATGGAGGGAAGGTCATTGATGAAGCAGCTGAAGATGGTTGGGCCTAGGACACTGCCCTGAGGAACTCCTGCAGCAATGCCCTGGGGCTGAGATGATTGGCCTCCAACAACCACTACCATCTTCCTTTGTGCTAGGTATGACTCCAGCCACTGGAGAGTTTTCCCCCTGATTCCCATTGACTTCAATTTTACTAGGGCTCCTTGGTGCCACACTCGGTCAAATGCTGCCTTGATGTCAAGGGCAGTCACTCTCACCTCACCTCTGGAATTCAGCTCTTTTGTCCATGTTTGGACCAAGGCTGTAATGAGGTCTGGAGCCGAGTGGTCCTGGCGGAACCCAAACTGAGCATCGGTGAGCAGGTGCCGCTTGATAGCACTGTCGACGACACCTTCCATCACTTTGCTGATGATTGAGAGTAGACTGATGGGGCGGTAATTGGCCGGATTGTATTTGTCCTGCTTTTTGTGGACAGGACATACCTGGGCAATTTTCCACATTGTCGGGTGGATGCCAGTGTTGTAGCTGTACTGGAACAGCTTGGCTAGAGGCCTAGCTAGTTCTGGAGCACAAGTCTTCAGCACTACAGCTGGGATGTTGTCGGGGCCCATAGCCTTTGCTGTATCCAGTGCACTCAGCCGTTTCTTGATATCACGTGGAGTGAATCGAATTGGCCGAAGACTGGCTTCCGTGATGGTGGGGATATCGGGAGGAGGTCGAGATGGATCATCCACTCGGCACTTCTGGCTGAAGATGGTTGCAAACGCTTCAGCCTTGTCTTTTGCACTCACGTGCTGGACTCCGCCATCATTGAGAATGGGGATGTCTGCAGAGCCTCCTCCTCCCGTTAGTTGTTTAATTGTCCACCACCATTCACGACTGGATGTGGCAGGACTGCAGAGCTTTGATCTGATCCGTTGGTTGTGGAATCGCTTCGCTCTGTCTATAGCATGTTGCTTCCGCTGTTTAGCATGCATGTAGTCCTGAGTTGTAGCTTCACCAGGTTGGCACCTAATTTTTAGGTACGCCTGGTGCTGCTCCTGGCATGCTCTTCTACACTCGTCATTGAACCAGGGTTGATCCCCTGGCTTGTTGGTAATGGTAGAGTGAGGAATATGCAGGGCCATGAGGTTACAGATTGTGCTGGAATACAATTCTGCTGCTGATGGCCCACAGCGCCTCATGGATGCCCAGTTTTGAGCTGCTGGATCTGTTCTGAATCTATCCCATTTAGCACGGTGGTAGTGCCACACAACACGTTGGATAGTGTCCTCAGTGCGAAGACGGGATTTCATCTCCACGAGGACTGTGCGGTGGTCACTCCTACCAATACTGTCATGGACAGATGCATTTGCGACACGTAGATTGGTGAGGACGAGGTCAAGTAAGTTTTTCCCTCGTGTTGGTTCGCTCACCACCTGCCGCAGGCCCAGTCCAGCAGCTATGTCCTTCAGGACTCGGCCAGCTCGGTCAGTAGTGGTGCGACCGAGCCACTCTTGGTGATGGATATTGAAGTCCCCCACCCAGAGTACATTTTGTGCCCTTGCTACCCTCAGTGCTTCCTCCAAGTGGTGTTCAACATGGAGGAGGACTGATTCATCAGCTGAGGGAGGACGGTCGGTGGTAATCAGCAGGAGGTTTCCTTGCCCATGTTTGACCTGATGCCATGAGATTTCATGGGGTCCAGAGTCAATGTTGAGGACTCCCAGGGCCACTCCCTCCTGACTGTATATCACTGTACCGCCACCTCTGGTGGGTCTGTCCTGCCGGTGGGACAGGACATACCCAGGGATGGTGATGGAAGAGTCTGGGACGTTGGCTGAAAGATATGATTCTGTGAGTATGGCTATGTCAGGCTGTTGCTTGACTAGTCTGTGGGATAGCTCTCCCAATTTTGGCACAAGTCCCCAGATGTTAGTAAGGAGGACCTTGCAGGGTCGACTGGGCTTGGTGTTTTGCCGTTGTCGTGTCCGGTGCCTAGTGGTCCGATGCCGGGTGGTCCGTCCGGTTTTATTCTTCTTATGACTTTTCGTAGCGAGATTTTACAACTGAGTGGCTTGCTAGGCCATTTCAGAGGGCAATTAAGAATCAACCACATTGCTGTGGGTCTGGAGTCACATATAGGCCAGACCGGGTAAGGGCGGCAGGCTTCCATTCCCTAAAGGACATTAGTGAACCAGATGGGTTTTTACGACAATCCGGTAGTTTCATGGCCATCATTACTGATACTAGTATTTTAATTCCAGATTTTTATTTAATTAATTGAATTTAATTAATTAATTGAATTTAAATTCGCCAGCTGCCGTGGCAGGATTTGAACTCATGACTCTGGATTTTAGTCCAGGCCTCTGGATTACTCGCCCAGTAACATAACCACTATGCTACCGTACCCATGTTGAGTTTGGTAATTACTTAACATTCATAGTTTTTGTTGTTAAGATTTTACTTTTGCTTTTGTAGCATAAGTTTATAAACTGTAATTTATTCCTGTTATGTTTGAAGCTGTATTCTTCATTGGCTGTGAAGTGCTTTATAACGTCCTGAGGCCATGAAAGGTATTATATAAATGCAAGTTTTTCCTTTCAAGGTGGAGAGGTACTAGAAGGAACTCAGGATCAATTTAAAGAACTACAGGACTAGGCAAAGGAAATGAGGCAGGGCAAAAGCTGCATAAAAGAAACCAAAAACCAGCAACAAAATATAACTAAATCGACATTTATTCCGTGAAAATAATGTGTTTCAGTAGAATCAGTGACCCATTGCACACCTGCCAGCAGAAGTGTTGATTTTGACATGTAGCTACGTGAGAAACATTAATTTCAAATCCAGCCTGTCAGGATCAGCACTTCCTCAAATGACTGACAATGAGACTATATCCTCACTGAAACTGAAAACATGCTTTTCAGAGTATTGAAAACAACTATAGGAATGAAAAAGCTAATATAGCTACATCGAAAAAATAAATTAAAAGGTTAACATCTCCATTTAAAGAGTGGGGAGAGGGATTTGATATGCATTCATTAAAGATTACACAATTCACAGTGATTTCCAAACATAATTTCACTTAAACCACACACACATTTGTTTATTTCCATTTGTAGATTTACAATTGCCCCAATAAAGTAACTAGAAGTTATAAATAAAATCAAGGAATAAGGGAGATAGTCAAGCCCTGAAAGTAGTTATGGGGCTGATCCCCAGTGTCAGGAGTCTGAATTATGAATCAAGGGGGGTTAAATTGGTTAACCCCCAAAAACGGGTGCTGGGATCGTGGAGCGTGATTAACCTGGGCCCGGTGGTTGAAATGGAGGCAGCACATAACGTTCGTGCTGCCTGGTGATTTCAGTGATTGCTGCGTGCAGCCACGTTACCTGCACTGTTGAGTGGCTGCGCACACCAGCAGGGGGCCCCGATATCGGGAGTGGCTAGCACCACTTAAAGGCAGCCTGCACCTCTTAAAGGGGAGGTGCACTGTAGCTGTAGGAAGTGGTGGAAGTCAATGGTGAAGTGAATCTGTGCTGCAATATAGTGAAGCATGGAGATGATGGGAACTCTGGAATTTATAATAAGCAACAATGTGGCTGCTCTACGTTTGCAGGACTCTTAAATTTTCAAAATATAAGATACAGGTCTGAGCAGAGATCAGAAATTGCACACGTAAAACACAGACCACAGGTCCCTTCCTTATGTTTAAAAACTATTGATTTATTTTTAAAAATTGAATAAAGGTAAATACATCCCACATCCTCCAATCTGCATCCCAGACCCCATCAATCTGCCAATCTGAGTTTGTACCGGGCCTGCAAGACAGCGTGCACCAAGGTTCTCTGATGATGCAGTACGTGGTGCAAAAAGTAGACAAAAGGAGGGACATCCTATATCCGCAGGGGAGCAAGAGAACCTCCAGACACATGCTCCCGAGGTGGTGGGAGGCAGTAGGGGATGAAGTCAATGCCAGAGGCATAGCGCCACGAACATGGATGCAGTGCAGGAAGAAGTTCAATGATTTGACATGAATGGTCAAGGTGAGTGAGTTCAACTGTCATCTCCTACCAATTGCACCACTAGCCGCATCCACTGCTCCAAGCACTACACCTCCCTCACCCTCCTACCAACAAACTCTTTCCATCAGTATCAACTCTTCAAATCAGATGCTTCATCTCACCCTCACATATTACCACTGTTGTAAGCCACACACCCACAACTCACAGTTCACATACACTGGCAGCTATTCAACCATGACAGCCACATCACCCAAACATCTTGTAGGACACTCACTGATACACTTCTCGCTTTCTTGCAGGAGAAGGTGGACCATAACAGGAGGCAGCAAGTGGCAGTGGCTCCATGGACCATGAACCTGCTGTCCTCTCTCAGGATAACAGCATTCCTGTCTCACCTCTGCCACTCCGCCCTTACTGTTTCCGGTCAGCTAGCCAGCCCACTCCCTGTAGAGTACTGAAAATGTATTATAGGAACATGGGAACATAAGCACAGGAGTAGGCCATTTAGCCCTAGAGCCTGTTCTGCCATTCAATGAGATCATGGTTCATCTGTGACCTAACTCCATATTCCTGCCTTAGCCCCATATCCCTTAATACCTTTGGTTAACAAAAACATATCAGTCTCAGGTTTAAAATTAACAATTGAGCTAGCATCAACTGCCATTTGTGGATGAGAGTTCCAAATTTCCTAACTTCACTCCTGCAAGTCCTGGTTCTAAATTTTAGGCTATGTCCCCTAGTCTTAGTATTCAAGTATAGGAGAGCTCCAAAAACAGTTACAAATGCATCAGCAGTCAGAAGCAGTAATCCAGCAACTAACCTGTAAGTCCTGCATGGTCCCTTTAAATAGTGCAGGTGGGGGGGGGGGGTCCTCCATGCTGTTTAAGACCTGTTCAGCTCTGCGAGGCTGGAACGTGGATTTCCAATGTAGCAGTGGTCCCTTTAAATCAGCGTTGCACACGGAGATCGGGTGGGGGGGGGGGGCGGTCGGACATAGTGGGGGTGGCCGGCCAATCATGGGGGGATCAGAGTCATAATCTCCCTACTTTACATGCTGCAGGCATTCATTAGGTCCGCATGCGCAACGACCTTTACCAAGATGGCGTCCTGCGCACATCATGCGGAAATATGTGCACGCATCTTGGATGTCATTTTCGAGCTTAGGAGTCCGTGTAGCGCCTGCACTATGGGCGCTACATGGCCCAATTTAGCCTCTAAGGTTTCAGCCTTGGCTCAATGTTAACACTCTTGCCCTGAATCAGGAACTTATGGGTTCAAGCCCCATTCCACACACTTGGGGGGGGGGGGTAATCGGTGGGTTGGGAGCGGGTGGGAAGGTAAAAATTGTAAAAATGTTAAACCTGCCTCCAACCCGCCCGGTTTTAGCGGAGGCGGGTCAGTCAGTAAAATCTTTTAAGGAGGCCGCGGGCCTCCATTTTAATAGATTTTTTATTTTTAACTTCTGGGAACGGGATTCCCGGGCCTTCTGATTCACGCCACGTAAGAGGAGACGAGAAGGCCCCGATCAACAAGTAAGTGTCTTTATTGGGGGCCAGGAGGAGCAAGAGTGTTTCCTTCAGGCCCAACAAGCTTATCTGCCGCGATCCCACAAACACACACGATTGGTCGACTGCCCCCCCCCCCCCCCGCCTACATCCGATCTCCGATCCCCCCACTATGTCCGACCCCCCCCCAAATCACAGAACCCACCCCACAATCTCCAAACCCCACTTCGATCTCCGACCCCCCTGATGTCTGCCCCCCTCCCGATCCATGACCAACGCCCATCCCAATGTCCGACCCTGAACATCACCCCGATGTCCCACTTATTTGGCATCCACTCCTCGGCTTCTTTCCCATCCAAACAGGCAGCCAGACTGCCAATACGGCTGCCTGCCGGGTGGGAAACCTGCTGAAAAAATTTAAAAGATGTCCTGACGTTAAAATCGTTAGGAGGTCCGGGAAAGTCGTACTTCCAGTCATACGTCCAAAATCTAGTCTGATACTCCAATGCTGTAATGAGGGAATATTGCACTGTCAGAGGTTCCGTCTTTTAGATGAGACATTAGAGCAAGGCCCCGTCTGCCTTCTCTGGTGGATGTAAAAGATCCATGGCACTATTGATAGAAGAGGGGGGAATTCTCTTGGTGTCATTACTGCACTGTTACCTTTGGAGTCCATCATGATCGATCCTTGGTTCCCTCCTTTTTCTTATCTGCATACAGCCACTTGGCAACATCCAAAACATCAGGTTCCACATGTACGCTGACAACACCCAGCTCTACCTCACCACCATCTCTCTCGACCCCTCCACTATCTCTCATTTGTCACACTGCTTGTCCGACATCCAGTACTGAATGAGCAAAAATTTCCTCCAACTAAATATTGGGAAGACTGAAGCCATTGTCTTCGGTCCCCACCACAAACTCCGTCCCTTAGCCACCAACTCCATCCCTCTCTCTGGCCACTGCCTGAGGCTGAACCTGACCGTTCTCAACCGTGGCATCCTATTTGACCCTGAGATGAGCTTCCGATCACATATCCGCTCCATCACCAAAACCACCTACTTCCACCTCCGTATTATCTCCCATCTCCGCCCCTGCCTTAGCTCATCTGCTGCTGAAACCCTCATCCATGCCTTTGTTATCTCTAGAATCGACTATTCCAATGCTTGCCTGGCCGGCCTCCCACCTTCCACCCTCCATAAACTTGAGCTCATCCAAAACATATCCTAACTCGGACCAAGTCCTGGTCACCCATCACCCCTGTGCTCGCTGACCTACATTGGCTCCCGGGCCAGGAACACCTCGATTTTAAAATTCTTATTATTGTGTTCAAATCCCTCCATGGCTTCGCCCCTCCCTATCTCTGTAACCTCCTCCAGCCTTACAACCCTCCGAGATCTCTGCGCTCCTCTAATTCTTGCCTCTTGCACATCCCAGATTTTAATCGTTCCACCATTGGTGGCCGTGCCTTCAGCTGCCTAGGCCCTAAGCTCTGGAATTTCCTCCCTAAATCTCTACGCTTCTCTATTTCTCTCTCCTCCTTTAAGATGCTGCTTAAAACCTACCTCGTTGACCAAGCTCTTGGTCACCTGTCCTAGTGTCTCCTTATGTGGCTCGGTGTCAAATTTTGTTTGAAAATTGCTCCTGTGAAGCGCCTTAGGACGTTTTACTACATTAAAGGCACTATATAAATGCAAGTTGTTGTTGTTGTGTCCTGGCCAACATTCATCCCCCAAACAAACAATGCTACAAAAACAGATTATCTCATCATTTATTTGGTTGCATTGAGACCTTATTGTGCACTAATTGGCTGCCACTTTTGCCTACATGGCAATATTGGACCAATTCTTCCTGGAAAAGCAACAGTGTGTTAATGATGTACACCTTTATTAATGCACACATTGGCCAGCAAGTTCAGGGGATGAAGAGATACGTCATGAGTTATGAATCTCCCCAACTTGCTGGTTGATTTACGTCGCTCCGCCATTTGCCTTGCACAAAGCAGCTTCTCACCCTTAGCCTCCCCGTTATTCTTGAACTTGCTGGATTTGTACATTAATTGCCTATTAAACTCACCGGAGAAAGTTAGAGCTCATAATTAACAGCGTAAATACCCTTTTAACAAAGTGATAATTGTTAATGCAATGCCAATCAATCTTTTCAGCCGAGAAAGGGAATAATTGAAACTGTTGAGTCTCATTCCTGCATGTAGTAATTTGCTGTTAAAGATTTTAAAATTTCAAATCTTAAATTTTTCAATTTTTTCTTATTTTTCCTTTCTGTCTCTTTTTTCTCTCTCTCTTAATCCAATCTTTTTTTCCCTTTCTTTATTTTTCCTTCCGTACCTGATTTGACTCTAATTCACCCTCCTTCTCCATTGTTGCTCTGTTTCTTTCTCAATCCTTAATTCTCATTGGTTAAGGAGATAAAATGTTGGTCCCAGATGCCCCGTTGCCCGCTATAAGCTCGCACTTCCGGCAAGTTTCAGTGCAAATTCGAGCAGAAGGGTGCAGGAAAAAGTCTAACTAACGGCACATGCCGCGAGATGCCCCACTGCAACAAGACTTGGCCCTTTGACAACAATTTAAAAGTACTGAATTGGCTGTGAATAATTTTGGGAGATCCTGATGATATGAAGGTTGCTTTATAAATGCAAGTTCTTTCTATAATCAGTTGTCTTGGGCAAGACTGATATGGGAGCCAGCAGCATCACCTGGGTCTGCCAGCTCCACATTGCGCTGCACAGACACCAGACTGAGATTGATGAGGCCTTTTAAGCTACAGTACAAATAAGAATGAGTGTTAACATAAAGAAACTGCAAAGCAGTTTTTCAGTAGGTATGTGTACTTGGGTATATAGGAAAGACCAAATGAGGGAAATTCAAATGTGACAAATTACAAGAAAGAAGAAAGAATTTACATTTATATAGCATCTTCCATGACAAAATTATAACCCTTCAGTCACATCATCACAGAAGTTAATAGGTATCACACACGTGATTAGAAGGTACTAATCTGAATAAGAGGTTCAATAAACATCATGGGGGAAATTTTCGATAAGGATCCGTTTTGGGCGGTGTTAACGCGATGCACTAACACCCCACGCCCGACGGACCCTGAGCAGGCAGGACGCAAGTTTGGACCCAAGGGAGCACTTACCTGCAATCAGCGTTCCTTTCCAGGCCTTGTCGCTGGGTCAAAATCCTGGAACTCCCTTCCTAACAGCACTGTGGGAGAACCTTCACCACACGGACTTCAGCGGTTCAAGAAGGCGGCTCACCACCACCTTCTCGAGGGCAAGTAGGGATGGGCAATAAATGCTGGCCTTGCCAGCGACGCCCACATCCCGTGAACGAATTTTTTAAAAAATCAATGCAATTTGCACTTCCCACCACCAGAGGGAGCTCCATCTTTTAAAGGGAAGATGTTTCTTAGAAATTTCTTAAAGGTAGCTGGTACCTGTTATTTGCTGAAAATAACAGTCTACTGTCTGCATGGAGTCTGAACAGAGATCAGACATCGCACATGCAAAACACAAATGCAGATCCTATCCCTATGCTTACACACTGATGAGTTATGTTAAAACATTGAATAAAGATTGCGCACTATTAAATCCCACATCCTCCAATCTGCACGCCAGACCTCACCAATTTGCCGATCTGAGTTTGTGCCAGGCCTGCGAGAGTGCATGCACCAAGGTTCTCTGCTGATGCACTAGAGACCTTGGGTGCAAGAGGTGGAGAGAAGGAGAGACATCCTATATCCGCAGTGGGGGTGGGGGCAAAAGGCCCTCCAGACATTTAGTCAAAAGACAGTGGATGGCAGCAGGGGTCGAAGTCAATGCCAGGCACACAGCATCATGAACATGGATTCAGTGCAGGAAGAAGTTCAATGGTTTGACAAGAGTGGTCAAGGTGAGTGAGGTCAACTGTCAAGTGGTGTCTCCTACCAACTGCACCACGCACTACACCCCCCATCACCCACATACCAATAAACTCTTTCCATCAGTACTCAACTCTTCCAATCAGATGCTTCCTCTTACCCTTACACATTACCACTGTTTCAAGCTGCCCACCCACAACTCACAGGCCACACACACTGGCAGCTATTCAACTATGACAGGTACATCACCAGCAACACATCCCGCTATCTTGCTGGAGAAGGTGGCACATATCAGGAGGCAGCAAGTGGCTATGGCATTTAGCCCCTTGAGCCTGTTCCACCATTCAACGAGATCATGGTGGACCTGTGACCTAACTCCATATACCCGTCTTAGCCCCATAGCCCTTAATACCCTTGGTTCACAGAAATCTTTCAATCTCAGATTTAACATTCACAAGTGAGCTAGCAGCAACTGTCACCTGCAGAAGAGCGTTCCAAATGTCTCCCACCCTTTGTGTGTAGAAGCAGTTCCTAACTTCACTCCTGCACGTCCTGGCTCTAAATGTTAGGCTATGTCCCCGTGTCCTAGTATTCAAATGTAGGAGACCTCCAAAAACAGTTACAAATGTCTCGGCAGCCAGAAGCAATAATCCAGGCACTAACCTGTAAATCCTGCATGATTCCTTTAAATAGCACCGGTGGGGTGTCCTTCAGGCACTCTAAGACACGTTCAGATGGTTAGAGTTAAGACTATCCGTTGAGTTGAGCGTTAAGTCCCATAACAGTGTCTATCAAATCAGCGTTGCACACTGATTGAAGCCATTTTCTCCCTACTTTACACGATTCCAGCATTCGTTATCTGCGCATGCGCAAACTCCTATACCAAGATGACGTCTGGCGCTCGTCACGCAGGAAGCGTGCGTGCGCATGCAAGACGCCATCCTGGACGTTGGAGAGGTCGTGTAGTGCCAAAACAAAGGGCACTACACGGCCCAATTTAGCGCCCATAATACTGTCAGAATGAAGCCTGAGTGATTTAAACCCACTATAAAATTGGATTATTCCAACTAAGCACTCCCTGTTATCCAATCATTTTAAATTCATATATATATATGTTAGTTTTACATGCATTTTATTCTGTTTTGAGTCTATGTTTTAGATGACAATAGCTGTTGTATAAATGGTAAATGTCAGTGCACTTGCATTATTGCAGAACAATATTACCACTGCAGGACCGGCAGTTGGACCATCATTTCTGCAAATGCACTAATAACAATTTCCAGTCATTGCTGTGCCTTTCTATTCTACCACTTGTATGAAGAACAGTTCTTGTTTAAGAGCATTAGCTCTCATTCTGACATTCAGCTTCATTTCATGTATCATTGCTTGAAATCTTACTTTTATTTCTCTTTGACATTTCCAGAGCCCCTGAAAGTGTATGTTATTCCAGCCACATCGAGCACTTGGCCTTGATTTCTTGTGGAATACTTGTTGAGGTGTTGAACCAGAAATGCAACCGCCTCAGGGGACCTAATTGAGTTCTGCTAATTGAATGTTTCTTGTATTATGGCAACAATTAAGCAGGGGTTCCAGAAAGAAGTTTGCTTGTTCTCTCTCAAGTCTCGACTTCATCAATAAGCTGGTGGATGTCATCAAGAATGGCAATAGGGCCAAATTCTCTTAGCCATTTGACCAAATTGCCACCATAACTCCAGCGACAGTCCAATGGAATGGCTTGGAAAGAAGCCAGGACCTGGAATAGCTGGGGGCTGAACTCAGTTGGGAAATTTTGCTCGGCCTTGTAAGGGGCGGAGCTTTTTTTTTATTCGTTCACGGGATGTGGGCGTCGCTGGCGAGGCCAGCATTTATTGCCCATCCCTAATTGCCCTTGAGAAGGTGGTGGTGAGCCGCCTTCTTGAACCGCTGCAGTCCGTGTGGTGACGGTTCTCCCCACAGTGCTGTTAGGAAGGGAGTTCCAGGATTTTGACACAGTGACAATGAAGGAACGGCGATATATTTCCAAGTCAGGATGGTGTGTGACTTGGAGGGGAACGTGCAGGTGGTGTTGTTCACATGTACCTGCTGCTCTTGTCCTTCTAGGTGGTAGAGGTCGCGGGTTTGGGAGGTGCTGTCGAAGAAGCCTTGGCGAGTTGCTGCAGTGCATCCTGTGGATGGAGCACACTGCAGCCACAGTGCGCCGGTGGTGGAGGGAGTGAATGTTTAGGGTGGTGGATGGGGTGCCAATCAAGCGGGCTGCTTTATCTTGGATGGTGTCGAGCTTCTTGAGTGTTGTTGGAGCTGCACTCATCCAGGCAAGTGGAGAGTATTCCATCACACTCCTGACTTGTGCCTTGTAGATGGTGGAAAGGCTTTGGGGAGTCAGGAGGTGAGTCACTCGCCACAGAATACCCAGCCTCTGACCTGCTCTTGTAGCCACAGTATTTATATGGCTGGTCCAGTTAAGTTTCTGGTCAATGGTGACCCCCAGGATGTTGATTGTGGGGGATTCGGCGATGGTAATGCTGTTGAATGTCAAGGGGAGGTGGTTAGACTCTCTCTTGTTGGAGATGGTCATTGCCTGGCACTTGTCTGGCGCGAATGTTACTTGCCACTTATCAGCCCAAGCCTGGATGTTGTCCAGGTCTTGCTGCATGCGGGCTCGGACTGCTTCATTATTTGAGGGGTTGCGAATGGAACTGAACACCGTGCAGTCATCAGCGAACATCCCCATTTCTGACCTTATGATGGAGGGAAGGTCATTGATGAAGCAGCTGAAGATGGTTGGGCCTAGGACACTGCCCTGGGAAACTCCTGCAGCAATGTCCTGGGGCTGAGATGATTGGCCTCCAACAACCACTACCATCTTCCTTTGTGCTAGGTATGACTCCAGCCACTGGAGAGTTTTCCCCCTGATTCCCATTGACTTCAATTTTACTAGGGCTCCTTGGTGCCACACTCGGTCAAATGCTGCCTTGATGTCAAGGGCAGTCACTCTCACCTCACCTCTGGAATTCAGCTCTTTTGTCCATGTTTGGACCAGGGCTGTAATGAGGTCTGGAGCCGAGTGGTCCTGGCGGAACCCAAACTGAGCATCGGTGAGCAGGTTATTGGTGAGTAAGTGCCGCTTGATAGCACTGTCGATGACACCTTCCATCACTTTGCTGATGATTGAGAGTAGACTGATGGGGCGGTAATTGGCCGGATTGGATTTGTCCTGCTTTTTGTGGACAGGACATACCTGGGCAATTTTGCACATTGTCGGGTAGATGCCAGTGTTGTAGCTGTACTGGAACAGCTTGGCTAGAGGCGCAGCTAGTTCTGGAGCACAAGTCTTCAGCACTACAGCTGGGATGTTGTCGGGGCCCATAGTCTTTGCTGTATCCAGTGCACTCAGCCGTTTCTTGATATCACGTGCAGTGAATCGAATTGGCCGAAGACTGGCTTCCGTGATGGTGGGGATATCGGGAGGAGGCCGAGATGGATCATCCACTCGGCACCTCTGGCTGAAGATGGTTGCAAATACTTCAGCCTTGTCTTTTGCACTCACGTGCTGGACTCCGCCATCATTGAGGATGGGGATGTTTGCAGAGCCTCCTCCTCCCGTTAGTTGTTTAATTGTCCACCACCATTCACGACTGGATGTGGCAGGACTGCAGAGCTTTGATCTGATCCGTTGGTTGTGAGGACGAGATCAAGTAAGTTTTTCCCTTGGCGTTGGTTCGCTCACCACCTGCCGCAGGCCCAGTCCAGCAGCTATGTCCTTCAGGACTCGGCCAGCTCGGTCAGTAGTGATGCTACCGAGCCACTCTTGGTGATGGACATTGAAGTCCCCCACCCAGAGTACATTTTGTGCCCTTGCTACCCTCAGTGCTTCCTCCAAGTGGTGCTCAACATGGAGGAGGACTGATTCATCAGCTGAGGGAGGACGGTCGGTGGTAATCAGCAGGAGGTTTCCTTGCCCATGTTTAACCTGATGCCATGAGATTTCATGGGGTCCAGAGTCAATGTTGAGGACTCCCAGAGCCACTCCCTCCTCACTGTATATCACTGTACTGCCACCTCTGGTGGGTCTGTCCTGCCGGTGGGACAGGACATACCCAGGGATGGTGATGGAAGAGTCTGGGACGTTGGCTGAAAGGTATGATTCTGAGAGTGTGGCTATGTCAGGCTGTTGCTTGACTAGTCTGTGGGATAGCTCTCCCAATTTTGGCACAAGTCCCCAGATGTTAGTAAGGAGGACCTTGCAGGGTCGACTGGGCTTGGTGTTTTGCCGTTGTCGTGTCCGGTGCCTAGTGGTCCGTCCGGTTTTATTCTTATTCTGACTTTTCGTAGCGAGATTTTACAACTGAGTGGCTTGCTAGGCCATTTCAGAGGGCAATTAAGAATCAACCACATTGCTGTGGGTCTGGAGTCACATATAGGCCAGACCGGGTCAGGACGGCAGGTTTCCTTCCCTAAAGGGCATTCGTGAACCAGATGGGTTTTTACGACAATCCGGTAGCTTCATGGCCATCATTACTGATGCTAGTATTTTAATTCCAGATTTTATTTAATTAATTGAATTTAATTAATTAATTGAATTTAAATTCGCCAGCTGCCTTGGCGGGATTTGAACTCATGACTCTGGATTTTAGTCCAGGCCTCTGGATTACTAGTCCAGTAACATAACCACTATGCTTTCACCCACCCCTTACAAGGCCAGCCATAACAGGACTCTCTATGCTGGAAGTCCCATTTCCCCAATCCATAAGGGACTCAGCATAAGACTGGAGACTTGTATCCTGAGTGAGATGAGGCATACCAGATTCCTGAAGAGGAAAAGTAGTTCCTACAGGCCCGGAGCTCCTGAAGGTGAAGAATATTTTTTCCCAAAAATTTTTGTATCGGCCCCTCATACCTAAAGAAGGACAAATGGGGTCTATGAGGGAAGGGGGCCTGCCCACCATAGCTGGAGGGTGCCATAATTTCTGGCAACATGTGGCAGGCAGGCACATTGTGGTGGTGCCCATTGTTTTTTTTGCTGATGATAGCTCCCCACTTGAAAGACAACAGATGACCAGAAAACATCCAAAATTCTGTCAAGAAAGGTTGGGCATGATCCATGTAAGGCAGTGGAAAATTGGCCAGAGGGTGCTACCACTAAGCCAAGGCTGACACACATATAACAAATGTAGCTGGAGAAGTTAGTAGAAGCATGGGAATCCTCAAGAAATCTTGGTCGTAAGGCTTCATCTGCTGAATAAAGAAGCCTCCTCTTCTCTTAGACTCAGAAAAATTAAAGCCATGTAGTCCAGTGGATGATGCAATAAGCCCACTAAGTTTCAACCTCTACAGTCTGAAAAGGATATGGCTGGGCTGTAATTCTTGACAAGGTTATGACTGGAACAGAATCAAGAGAATTGCTGATGCTTAACTCAGACATCCATGATTAGGTTAGAAACCGAAGAACACCTCAATGGCTCCTCAACTTTCCAAAAGGACATCATGGGCTATCAATATCAAAGCTTCAGGTACTGCATCTTCTGCTTGTGAACTTATCTCCTGTGGCCATGCATGCAGAAATTCAAGAAAGACTTGCATTTATATAACATTTTATCTCATCTCTCACAAACTTTTTAAAGCTTTTTACATACAATGAGTCACTTTGAACTGCTAATCTGTAGGTAAATATGGCAGCCATTTTGCACAACAGCAAGATCCCACAAACAGCAAAGGAATGTATGACAATTTAATCAATATTTGGGGATGTTTTGTTCATTGAGGAAAGAATGTTGACCAGGATTCCAGGAGAACCTCTACTCTTCTTTGTCATGGGCTCTTTAACATCCACTTGGACCACAGTTGAATACTTCATCCAGATAATAGCATCTCTGACAATGCAGCAATCCCTCAGTAGTACACTGGTGTCTCAGACTAGATTATGTGTACAAGTCTTGGCATAGTTAACCATTATCTGCTGAACAAAGGTTTGTTGGAGCATATCTTTGACTTGCTCTTAGCACACCAATTTATCCAGGGCTATCTATTTACCAGTTCAAATTAACCAGTTCAAATTTGAAAGATATCTGCCCTTGTTCCAGTTGCCTCCAGCAACGTCCCCACCACCCCCCCCCCCCCACCTCCAACCACCCAAACACACACATACACTCTTTGGTTTGTTATTTGTTGTTTGTGAGCAGCAAGGTTGAGTGTTGATATGGCAAGTCGATTTACTTAAAGAAAATTAAATGACAAAGAAAGTTAAGCCCAAGAGCGGAACACAGGTAGGCCTGAGGGTGGAATACTGATGAGTGTGGGTATGGAGCTAAATGCAAGCTCTTTATATCGAATCCGAGGCCCGGGCATCTTTACATCATTGTCCTGTAAGTGAAGTTGTTGGTTTGTGCAGGTAATCTCTCCTAAGATTGTATGATAATCCATTTACCTCAGAATTCACAACATTCAGAGCAATACCGTATCAATAGCTTTCTTCTCATTCTGTACCTAAGTGTAAACAATTTTACAACACCAAGTTATAGTCCAGCAATTTTATTTTAAATTCACAAGCTTTCGGAGGCTTCCTCCTTCCTCAGGTGAACGTTGTTGGAAAGCCTCCGAAAGCTTGTGAATTTAAAATAAAATTGCTGGACTATAACTTGGTGTTGTAAAATTGTTTACAATTGTCAACCCCAGTCCATCACCGGCATCTCCACATCATGTACCTAAGTGAGGAGTGTTACAAGGTTGTATCTTTCAAACTTTATTTTGTTGCCTTATGAATAGGTCAAATTTTCTGATGGGAATGGGGTTGGGGAGAAAATTAAATTGGGTGGAAAGCTCTTGAATAATTAGGTGAACAATGACTGGCAAATAACCATTTATGAAATAGAAAAACACAAAGATTTAAACACTTAATCAATGAGGAAGGAGAAAATCGACTGACTGTTCATGTCAACAGCAGACAGAAGAAATTTTACTGCAAAGAAACAATAACAACAACTTGTATTTATATAGCACCTTTAACGTAGTAAAATTTCCCAAAGCGCTTCACAGGAGCTTTATCAAACAAAATTTGACACCGAGCCACATAAGGAGATATTAGGATAGGTGACCAAAAGCTTGGTCAAAGAGGTAGGTTTTAAGGAACGTCTTACAGAAGGAGAGAGAGGTGGAGAGGAGGAGAGATCTAGGGAGGGAATTCCAGATTTAGGGCCTAGGCAGCTGAAGGCACAACCGTCAATTGTGGAGTGATGAAAATCGGAGATGAGCAGGAGGCCAGAATTGGAGGAGTGCAGAGATCTCGGAGTGGAGGAGGTTACAGAGATAGGGAGGGGCATGGCCATAGAGGGGGATTTGAAAACAAGGATGAAAATTTTAAAATCGAGGCATTGCCAGACCAGGAGCTAATGATTTTCATGTGGTTTTACTCAGTTTGAAGTCCATTCTTTTCTGCCACTTATGACTTTCAGTGCTAACACCAACAGCCAAAACATTTCATCAATCCATGATGATGTCCACACTTAAGAATTAGTGTTTGTTATATTACCATTGGAAGTATGTTGAGAAGCAATTTGCAGTTGATTAGTAGCAAACAATATGGCCAGTAAGTTGCACAATGATTTTCTAGTTTCTGTTTACTGTTGAGAAATACTCATTAAGAATGTGTTTACATTGAAAACAATGAGCAGAATGTTTACATTTACTTGAAGTATTCTTTCCAAAGATAATATGTGGGGGAGGAGCCGTGGTTTATTCCTCTTTTGTCATGTTACCGGTGATAAATCACACTGCTCTTTACTTGTCACTGTGCCACCAAGCAGAAGAGATAGTTTGGAACGATTAATGAGCCACAGGTGCTGATATCATGCTGTTTAGTAAGTGTGTTTATTGCCTGCAGTGGCTTCCTTTAATCTGATGCCAATCGCTTTATTATTACAATGCATTCATTGCTCACTGCACACTGGGTCTATGTGATCCGGAACATCCATTTTAGAAACTTGTGTCTCGTTGTAATACATATTGTGTTTGATATTGCCAGCAGCCACAAGTCCTTAAATAAATCATACAATTTTGCTTGATTCCAAGATTAAAGTATGGTTCCTGGCAAACGCACTGCAAATTATATCACCCAGCATGTCACAACAATTGGGTCCAGGATTAAACATCTCAAATATATCAGCGTTTTATACAAAATGAAAGCCATGGGAGCTGTTCTTTGCTTCTAATAACAGTTGGAACACATTCCTGGTCAAGAAAATTTTAATGGGAGTTTGTTCTATGTAAGATCTTCCCAGGCTCAATAAAATTTCTTAAGGTTTATGATAAGTCCTATTGGTCTATTAGCGAACCCTATAAGGGTGCTGTAGAATACATTAGGATAGTTTGGTTGGGGTATTTCTGGTAACATTGATGGACAAATACATATTTGAGTATCTACCAACACCATGTTGGTATCAAGGTGACACACGTGAGAGGCTAGCATTCTCGAAAAGTGGTTGCTGAGATATGAAAGAGTTGGAGGTTGGATAACCATTTAGGAAGACAGGTTCAACTGAAGCTACATCACCATCTTAGTAGTGGAGATATATTCATCGTATTATTCACCGGCAGTAAAATAAATTTGCTCTTTATGTTCACAGAACCATCCAACAGTTTTTCACAAAGTGGTATGAAACTGAGGAGAAATATATACTTACAAAAAAAATTGTCTTTAATATTTTTTTCTGCAAGTAAATCTTTCTTTTCAGTCTCTATATTTCTGCAGGAAACTGGAGATAACCTTGTGGCTGCTGAGAGCAGATTTCTTTCTCTCTTTGCTATTGAGTGGATACCAAGGGATGTCATTATAGCCTAGCACACCATTAGTAAGATTGTGGCAGCACTAGACGATCACAAGTTTACCATCCAACCCTTTTCTAATGTTTTTATGTTAAGTGCCGCCATGAGGGAGTAACAAAATCTTTGGGAAGGAATTGGCATGGCTTCCCAGAAAATCTCAATATAAAACCTGGACCTCAGTTCTTCTGCAAATTTAAGTTCTGAGGGAAGAGCTCAGGGTTTTTCAATATTTGTTCTTGAGATGTGGGCGACACTGACAAGGCAGTATTTATTGCCCATCCCTAGTTGCCCTGAAAAAATCAAGTTCCAAACATGTGGTCACCAGGTAGGAGTGGCAGGTTTTGTTCACTGAAGGACACTAGTGAACCAGTTAGATTTTTACAACAATCCAGTAGCTTTCACAATCATTTTTCTGGTGCCAGCCCACAAATGACTGGATTTATCGAATTCAATTCCCTAACTCTGCTTTGTGTGATAGAAAGACTAAACCGAGGAGAAACAAATCAAAGGAGGGCGAGATACATTCCATGTTATTATACATGATTTACAATCCAAAAAGCAATCTCCAAGTCAGCTAGTCAATAACCACTGTAAGTACAAGGGGGGATTTTAATTGCCTCTGCCCGGCGGAAGCTAGGCAGAATGGGAGTTACAATCGAGCGGCTCTAGTTGCCGTTCCATTCCCGCCCTGCAGCAGGTTTCACTCGGCTGTTTTTGCCGGTGTCTAAGGTGCCTGTTTGACTCAGCCATCAGCCTCATCACTACATGCTAATTGGCGTCCTATGGTATACAGAGAACCCCAAAAACATTTTAACAGCGTAGTGAATAGGGTGCCCGCCCAGTAAAACCAGGGAAACGTGGAGGCCCTCAAAGGTAAGTTTTAAATGTATCTTTGTGGGGCTATGAGTGCGAGCAGCTGGCAGGCAGGATGTAAATGAAGCCGTGCAGTCAATCTCGGCATGGTCTCTCGTGGAGGCTCCTGGGCAGACGTTTACCCGCTGGAGAGTTAAAATCTTCCTCACGCATTGACAGTTAAGCTCTTACTTTTCTATATAATTAAAAGCTTTGTATTATACTTTCCATCCCATCGTAAATCTGCATTGCACACTTCAAATTAGCCCGTAGCATGAAAAATCTTCTGTCACACTTCTCCGATTAACCACCTGTCTGATAAGTTCACCAATCTTATTTGACAAGTAGAAAAAGCTGCCAATCAAGAATCAGCCAAACAAATCTTTCAAATTTTTGTCAAAGCTATCAGTCCGGAAACAGCAAATAACACCAACTAACACATCAATAGCATTTAAAATATTTTCCTAACTTCTTTTCAGTGGCCACGTTGGTTTTCGAGCTCCTGTCATCCTGTCCGTGGTCCCATCATAGTGCTGTGTGCAACAGGAGCTTATATCAAAAATTTGGGGGGGGGGGGTGGATGATTTTAACTGGGAGTGGTTTTCGGGTGGGCAGGAGTAGGGTGAACGTCAAAACTTGACTGATGGCATCAATTTGTGGCCCAGATTACTTTAACTGTGGAGCCTCATTTCCATCCCGCCTCCAGCTGCCTGCCCGAAAGAGGAAGCTGGCCAGTTGGTTGGAAGGGGGTTTCAGCAGGGTTTTGTGGGTGGGAAGGTGGAGGGGAGCCCAGGACAGCAAAGGCCGAGAATGACCTTGTTGGACTCCTGCTTCTTCTAGCCCCACAAAGGAAAGTTTGCCACTTACATTTTGATGGCCCATTCAGTCGTTAGAGCACCTTTCACTGAGCGTGGTGTCTCACTCCGACCAAAGCCATCCAGATCCTATTGAAGTAATAGAACCCAAGCATACATATATGTGTGAGGCTCCTGCCTGATTTAAAATCTCTGTGGAAGGGGAAAAGAGCGGGTAATTGACAGTCGTTTTTAACTGCACAGCCCCAGCCCGAATAGATATCCCCGCACCCCCCCCTCTCCTTGGTTACTGAGTTTATCATACCTGACAGGATTTCCATTTGTTAAATTGCTGACATCAATGTCTCATTGTCCACTACTGCATTATAAACAAAGTTGAGTGCCTGTGAAGCCTCTTTGCAATATCTGTATCTTGGAAACTGTGCTCCTTGTTGAACCTGGTGAACTTGTCAACCATTTTCTGCCCTTGACATCACCCACCCTCTCCCTCCCAACAGCAATGCAGTGAGTTAGAATTCATTCAATCCCTCCCTCTCCATTCCAAGCCCCAGACTTCACCTTTCCTGCTGACTGTCTTTAGGCTCACACATGAAGAATGACCATTTAGCTGAGTTATTGGAGTGCTGTCAGTGGCTATGGAACCATACGGCAGCAAGAGAGAGTGCCTTGAGAAGAGGACAAGAGAAGGAGGGGGCGCAGGATGGGGAGGGATTAAAATTAAAAATTCTACAGTAAATTATGGGGATAAACTTAACAGGAATTTATCATGCAAATGCAGAAGATAGGCATTGCTAAGCTATACCGAAGACCTAGTAGGACTCACAAGCTAGACTGAGCAGTCCAATAAATCAAAGTTGGGAACACTGGGGATGAAATTTCTCTTAGCACACAGACAATGTTTTAATTTGAAGTGAAATATTTTGCCCAATTTATTTCACGCACTCTCGGCCACACTAAGCTACGTGAAGCTTGGGTGCATAGGCATGTTAAGTAAAAAGAAAGAAGGACTTGAATTTACATAGTGCCTTTCATGACCTCAGGATGTCCCAAAACACTTTACAGCCAATGAAGTACTTTTAAAGTGTAGTCAATGTTGTAATGTAGGAAATGTGGCAGCCAATTTGCACACAGCAAGGTCCCACAAACAGCAATGAGATAATGACCAGATAATCTGTTTTTTAGTGATGTTGCTTGAGGGATAATTATTGGCCAGGACACCGGGAGAGCTCCCCTACTCTTCTTTGAATAGTGCTGTGGAACCTTTTATGTTCACCAGATAGGGCAGACTTGGTTTAATGTTTCATCTGAAAGATAGCATCTCCTTCAGTTCTGCACTAAAGTATCAGCCTAGATTTTGTGCTCAAGTCTCTGGAGTGGGACTTGAACCCACAACCTTCCTGACTTAATGAGATGAGAGTGCTACCTCTGAGCCATAGCTGACACCAAGTACAGCTATTGGAAATGAACCTAAAAGAAGGCTTCTCAATTAGTTTACAATAACTGATATAAACTTGACTTAATTGTCAGCCTTGTCTCAGTAGTAGAACTCTCACCTCTGAGCCTGAAGGTCATGGATTCAAGCCCTACTCCAGAGACTTAAGCACATAATCTAGGCTGAGACTTCTATGCAGTTCTGAGGGTGTGCTACACTGTCGGAGGCATTGTCTTTTGGACAAGACGTTAAACCGAGGCCCCTTCTCCCCTCACAAGTGGATGTGAATAATCCCACGGCCACTATTCGAAGACAAGAAGGGAAGTTCTCCCCGGTATCTGAGACAAAATTTGTCCCTCAACCAACATCGCTAAAACAGATGATCTGGTCATTTATTTCATTTCTGTTTGTGAGACCTTGTGCACAAATTGGCTGCCGTGTTTCACTACATTAGTTCAAAAGAACTTCATCTGTTGTAAAGCGCTTCGGGATGTCCTGAGGTCATGAAAGGCACTATACGAATGCAATATCTATCTTTTTGACCAGTATAAATAGCTCATTATGGGCCAACCTTGTTGTGTAATGCACATTTTCTTTCAGAAATAGAGGGAGAGTGCAGAAGGTGTAATCTAACATTTAACAAGACCAGCAGGTAATAGTCGATGGCATGAGAGAAACAGGAAAATACTCTCAATGGTAGCGATGTGCAACCCTCTAGAGTTGGGGACCAGGTACATGTGTTAAAACCAGTGAGTGGGCTTCATATGATTATACAGAAATACAAACCCTCAGATCCAAACATTCCCATGCACAAAAAAATCGAAACCATCATACATAAAAACCGCAATAAAATATGATTGATTACACACACAAAAAAAAGCAAGATGCTCTGATACAGAAAACTGCAAGTTTCCCAAACACCAAAAAAAAACAATCCTTCCTCCTTTTTCCCCACTGTCCTTCTCCTGACCTTCCCTCCCCATCTTAATCACCTATACCCTCACCCTCCTTCCCCCAAAGTTTGAAAGCTGGGACACTTCAGCATCAGCTCTTTAAACTTCCCAGGTGTAGAGGACTGCTGAAGGCTAATTCCTGATTGGTGAAGTCAGATCAATCCTATTCCACTCCTCCAGGCCTTTGAAAATTTAAATGGCTCAAGATGATCCAAAGTTGAAATCGACTTTGCGCACAAGTGCGAAGACACAAAGAGTTGGCAAGGACTAGACGGACTGGATAAAGGACCTGAGGGATCGCAACTCGATGGAGCAGAGGAGAAAGTCACCAATGCCCAGGGGATGCAGCAAGTGTGAGAGGATATTATTCAGGAGCTTTTATTCACTCCGAATCATTATTTTCTACTTTCTTCTCCTCTTCAACTTTCTCGTGTGCCATTTGTTTATGCCTTGTCATCTTCCTCAAACATGGATGTGCCTTTTTCTGTGGCAGCATGCAGCAAACCACTAATATTCTGTCAACTCTCTTTGGGGCATATTGTAGAGTAAGGTCCAAAATTGGAACCATTGTTTGAGCACAGCAAATATCTGCTTGAAGATTTCCCTGCCTTTCTAATGTGCATTGTTGCATTCCCAGTGCTGGGGTGGGTGGGGTGGGGAGTGGGTATGAGGGTTACATAGTGATTACATGAGTCGCCTTTCAAATGCATGATTTTTTTTTATTCGTTCATGGGATGTGGGTGCTGGCAAGGCCAGCAATTATTGCCCATCCCAAATTGCCCTTGAGAAGGTGGTGGTGAGCCGCCTTCTTGAATCACTGCAGTCCGTGTGGTGAAGGTTCTCCCACAGTGCTGTTAGGAAGGGAGTTCCAGGATTTTGACCCAGCGACGATGAAGGAACGGCAATATATTTCCAAGTCGGGATGGTGTGTGACTTGGAGGGGAAAGTGCAGGTGGTGTTGTTCCTATGTGCCTGCTGCCCTGGTCCTTCTCGATGTTAGAGGTCGGGGGTTTGGGAGGTGCTGTCGAAGAAGCCTTGGCAAGTTGCTGCAGTGCATCCCGTGAATGGTACATACTGCAGCTGCGGTGTGCCGGTGGTGAACGGAGTGAATGTTTAGGGTGGTGGATGGGGTGCCAATCAAGCGGGCTGCTTTGTCCTGGATGGTGTCGAGCTTCTTGAGTGTTGTTGGAGCTGCAGGCAAGTGGAGAGTATTCCATCACACTCCTGACTTGTGCCTTGTAGATGGTGGAAAAGTTTTGGGGAGTCGGGAGGTGAGTCACTCGCCGCAGAATACCCAGCCTCTGACCTGCTCTTGTAGCCACAGTATTTATGTGGCAGGACACTGCCCTGAGGAACTCCTGCAGCAATGTCCTGGGGCTGAGATGATTGGCCTCCAACAACCACTACCATCTTCCTTTGTGCTAGGTATGATTCCAGCCACTGGAGAGTTTTCCCCCTGATTCCCATTGACTTCAATTTTACTAGGGCTCCTTGGTGCCACACTCGGTAAAATGCTGCCTTGATGTCAAGGGCAGTCAAGCTCACCTCACCTGGTGACTGATCTACCTGTTATCCAAATTGTTGTGAAACCCAAAATGCTCTTAAGACAGGAGAGCCCACTTTATGGAATTAAACATTTGAAAGGTAAGGTTGTGCAAAGTTGCACTTTTGCCTTTAATTGGTGCTCAGCAAGCTTTAAACATGTTAAGAGAATGTTAATGTCAGATACCTGTGTTTGCGGGCAACATTTCTGGTTCGGTCCCAATAAGGATTTTGTAAGCATGGGTAATAATGTGATAATGTTCTGTCAATCCTAATGCACCAAAATATAACACATTTAACAAATGCTCAGACCCACAGAACTCTAGTACACCCCCAGCAAAGAGCAAATTTTGTCCGATCATAATCTTTTTCTTGACAATTATACCTGAACGCACCACTGTTCATAGATATAATTTCTCAGTAGTGTTCAGAGAATTCTGAGTGTAAATCCTTCATGGAAGATTACCCCAGACATAGCATAGAAATTGAAAGATTATGAAAAAGCTACCACACGAGAAACCCCATTTCAATATAATTTTTGAATAATCCTTACAAGCACCACTCTGGAGAAATGAAAGGCCCATTAATAATATGAAAACACATAGTCAGATACCTTGCAAACATCTCTAGTGCAAATGCGTAATTTAGCAAGTTCTGTGATTTTCAAGGGACTGAAGTGTGAATGCCTCATCCACAGAACACAGTACACTGCTTCACAGCTAATTGTCAGCGACATTATCACACATACCAGCCCTATCTGGTAGAACAGATATAGCAGAAGGTACCCAAATGACCTAGCAAACTATCTGGTGCTGCAATTACAAGAATGGACCCTTGGCAGATAGTTCTGCAAAATACATATTTTGTGTTAAGTCAGAGATTGATTTCCGCCCTACCCCCACCCCATTCAAAGAGGCTAGAATAACACTTCAGCTTATTGATATGGAATTAGGCACTGCTTCTAAAGTTAATTGTAGCGTCACAAATTGAGTTTAGAAAAAAAACATGTCCTTGAAAAGTTTTACAGCACAACTGCTTATTAAATAATTAAACCTAGTTTATAGTGGGTTTTTAATTACAACCTACTTGCCAGCAGCATGTTCTGAAAGCACTAAAGCTCATTTTAACGGCACACTGTTGGCATTTTAGGGAGTTTTCAGATAAACTCAGATTAAGGAACAGCCAGGGAAAGAGATCTTCTGGTGGCAGGGTCACATTACAGTCGATGATGTCACTGCATCAGTGTAACATTTTCAATGCTGCTTTCTTTGCTTCAAAAATAAATTGGTGCTTTATGTTTTGCTTATCAAGATAAAGGATGCTCATGCTCAGAAATGGGACACTTATCCATTACTGGCACCCAATGTGAGTTGTCAAGCACTCCCAATTTAAATATAGAATGGGCCAGATGCAGAGTAAAGTTCTGCCCCAACAATATGCATCAGTCTCAGTCTCAGAAGAGCAACCCCAATTGAACCCGTGAGACATTTTTATATTTCTCACACTAGCTAGCCTTGTGGTCGCTCCAACTTAATGCTAATTAATGAGAAATTAGAGATAGTTTTACGCTGTGAGTCCAAACCAAGGAATTGGGTTGAGATTGCCCAAGTTCATTTAACATTCAGTTTCTTTTTCAAGATCTAGCATCAACAAGATCCCTCATGGGTGCAGCTCATGCATGCATCACATGGGGGTGAAGAGTTGCTCTATGCATTAGATGTGGCAAATCATAAACCTTTTCTTTATATACATTTTACTATTTTGCCAGTGCACAAAGAAAACTTTCCGCCATTATGTGCAACTGAGTCATGCGGACAGGATGTTCCCAGATTTGCTCCCTAGTGTTCGTTGATTTAACTGATTTCAGCCAAGAAGCAGTGCAAGCACAGTATATGTAAAATAAAGAGGGAAAAATCAACTCAGACCTCTGCTCCTTATAAGTATACATTGATCCCTGCTAAACGGTATATGTGTGTGGGCTTTGAGATTATGCCTGTTTGTGGTGGCCTCCATGCCAAAACGGATATGTAATGACATGATAACAACACGCTGTGATATCATGCCAGTCACTGTGTATAAACAAAACACTGACCTCTTTCATTTCTATTTCTCCCTCTGTCTCAGTGTCATCTTGTCATTTTGCTGAAATCAAAAGGGAATATCCAACAAAGGCTTTGGAATCATCATTCAGTCTAAAAGCTCTTTTGTGTGTTTGTGATTAAGATAATTATATGAATTTTAAAAGACTTACAATCACACCACAAAAAGAATCAACATAATTATATTGTAGCAGAGATTATAATTGGCTGTCCCAGAACAAGCTTATTATTCACTATAATTTTACCTTTCCCTTTCTCTCTGCTACATCATTCACTTTTCTCATTTCAATGTGCAAGTAATTCTACATGCATTCATCAGATAACTTCATTTAATAAATAATGTTTATATTGATGTTAATAAGATGCAGCTAGGGAGTTTTAAGTGATTCCAGTTCACTAAAGCAATAACTTGGTAAACAGATCAGATAGTTGATGTGAATACAATAGTAAAGTTAAAAGGGACAACAGGAACAACGATTTGCATTTATATAGTGCTGTTAATGTAGAAAAATGTCCCAAGGAACTTCACAGAAGTGTAATCAGACAACAATGGATGCTGAGCCAACTAAGGAAATATTAGGAGGGCTGACCAAAAGCTTGGTCAAAGATCTAAGTTTTAAAGGAAGCAAGAGAGGTGGGAAGGCAGAGCGGTTAAGGGAGGACATTCCAGCGCTTGGGGCCTAGATGGCTGAAGGCATGCCGCAATTGGTGGGGCGAAGGGAGGGATGGATGGTGATTACATAAGAGGCCAGAATCAGACGCGCGGAGAGTTTGGGGAGCTTAATATCAGAGGATCACATGGCTGAATTCAGGCATGGAAGTCTGTGCGCCCAATTTCAATATTCGCAATACACACTCACAGGAGGGCTAAACTGTAAGATTGACCCCAATCTACTCAACAAGGTCTTATGTGTATAAAAGAGTAAGCCACCAGATGTAGAAATAGGAATTTCACCACAGCTATCAAAAGGCAGGGCCAAATTTCCTCCCCCTCCTGGGTGCAAAGCATAGGAAAGTCACCCTTCAGATGTTATAACAAGATTGATTTAAAAGAAAGCTTAGATTGATCCAAAACTAATGAATTGTGCCAAACACTTTGAGACATTTTGACAAGATAATTCAGTACATAAATATTAGCATTATTAAAAGTGATACATATCTAACACCGCTAGATAGTCCTTCCTAATACTCATGAAGTTATTTAACTATAATGTAATATCTTGTTTAGATCTTAATTCGGTCAGCACCACAAGCATTCCCCATGTTTTGGTGTCAGATACTGAGACAGGGTGTGATGGAAAGTACACTATGGAGTAAGTTTGCTGATCCCACACTCAGCTGGGATTGGGAGTTAGAGAGTTAGCACTCAAGTGTTAGCGCTCAACTCACTGCCTGAAAGGGTGGTAGAGGCAGAAACCTTCATCACATTTAAAAAGTACCTGGATATGCACCTAAAGTGCTGTAACCTACAGGGCTACGAACCAAGAGCTGGAAAGTGGGATTAGGCTGGGTGGCTCATTTTTGGCCGGTGCTGACACAGTGGGCCAAATGGCCTCCTTCTGTGCTGTAAATTTTCTATGATTCTATGACGTGTTGTGACCCTACCCCCAATCCATGCTCCCCAGTAGGGTGGGCGAATTTATCCTTGATGTACAATATGCGATCCAGAAAATGAGTTTTGTTTGGGCTGGGGTGAGAGGGGAGGTGGAAAGAGAGAAGGGAAATGGGTCAAAATGAAGTTGGGTAGCAACATGCAGTGTCTCAGCTGGTCCACATTAAAAGTGATGCTCCTGGTAATGCAACAGAAGCTTTGGTACTTTTCATTTTTTTAAACAAAAATAATAACGACAACTTCAGTTTTTGAAGAATGCAGATGAGAAGCTTAAGGATCACTATCAGCAGAATTCCGATCTTAGTTATCTCACCGCTAACAACCCCTGCCTAAGGCATCACATGTGGTTAAGTAAGTCTTCAGATTCAAGATTCTCAAGTCAAATAATCAATCCCAATTTCTGCTAGAGAAGGTACTTCAACCATGGCACAGCAAGGATCACGTAGAAATACATAAAATATACAGCACAGAAACAGGCCATGTGGCCCAACAAGTCCATGTTGGTGTTTATGCTCCACATGAGCCTCCTCCCTCGCTACTTCATTTAACCCTATCAACATATTCTTCCATAATAAATAAAAACAGAAAATACTGGAAATACTCAGCAAGTCAGGCAGCATCTGTGGAGAAAGAAACACAGTTAACGTTTCAGGTCATTCCTCAGCCTTCTCTTTTCTAGAGAAAGGAGCCCTGGCCTATTCAATCTTTCCTGATAGATATAACCTCTCAGTTCTGGTATCATCCTAGTAAATCTTTTTTGCACTTTCTCCAGTGCCGCTATATCCTTTTTATAATATGGGGACCAGAACTATTTAAGTGTGGTCTAACCAAGGTTCTATACAAGTATAACATAACTTCTCTGCTTTTTAATTCTATCCCTCTAGGAATGAAATCCAATGCTTGGTTTGCTGTTTTTATGACTTTATTAACCTGGGTCGCTACTTTTAATGATTTGTGTATCTGTACCCCTGGATCCCTCTGCTCCTCAACCCCATTTAGACTCTTATTACCCAAGTAGTATGTGGCCCCCTTATCCTTCCTACCAAAATGTAATACCTCACACTTATCTATATTAAAATTCATTTGCCAATTACATGCCCATTCTGCAAGTTTATTAATGGCTTCCTGTATTTTGTCGCAGTCCTCCTCAGTATTGATGTGGAGATGCTGGTGATGGACTGGGGTTGACAATTGTAAACAATTTTACAACACCAAGTTATAGTCCAGCAATTTTATTTTAAATTCACAAGCTTTCGGAGGCTTCCTCCTTCCTCAGGTGAACGTTGTTGGAACGTTGTTGTCCTCAGTATTAATCATACTCCTCAATTTGGTGTCGTCTGCAAATTTTGAAATTGTACTTCTGATTCCAATTAACATTGGGCATTTGCACTTTACAATAATTTGGAGACTCAGAGAAGTTACCACAGCCACAGGGTGTTTATTCATTCCTTTTTTATCTACTATCCCCCTCACCTGAAGGTGGTAATTCACGTTGTGCAAGATCCCAATTGCTTTCTGCAACCCTCCTGTACCTTGCCCAAGTGACCTTTCTTCTCCAGGGTTCAATGTGATATTCAATCATGGAGGGCATGACAACCGAGCTCAATCCTGTCCTCATTCAATAATGGTCTCACCCAATGTCCACAAAAGTGTACTTTCTAACAGTGGGTGTCACTGGATGGAGACCAGAATCCTAACTGATTTTACCTCTTGCCTAGCACAGTGGCACTGAAGCCAATATAACACCCCTTCTTGCCTGAGATCAGCAGCTAGCATTTATTTACTGAGCCATACAGACCTTTGTTTTCTCATTCCTCAAATTTTTCCTTTCTTCATAATAACAATGAAAATTAGCAGTGACTCCATATGTGGAGGTAATCCTCAGATGGTTGAGCCAAATGTTAGATTAACACATTTGGAAACAACATTTGTTACTAATTAATAACAATTGTAAACAATTTTACAACACCAAGTTATAGTCCAGCAATTTTATTTTAAATTCACAAGCTTTCGGAGGCTTCCTCCTTCGTCAGGTGAACCTGACGAAGGAGGAAGCCTCCGAAAGCTTGTGAATTTAAAATAAAATTGCTGGACTATAACTTGGTGTTGTAAAATTGTTTACAATTGTCAACCCAAGTCCATCACCGGCATCTCCACATCATAATTAATAACACGTTGTTGAATGTTGTCAAGCAATTGATAAACTGGTTAAAGTTTGTATTTACAGATTTAGTGAAATCGGTTTCAGTTCGACATTATTATTGAGCCTTTTGATTAATCACTTAATTATTTACATAAGTAATATAATTGCCACATCATTAAAATGGGAGTCACACATTTGTCTTCCTTTTTGAATCAGTTACAAAGAACTTTCATTAATTTTAACATCCTTTTGTTTTGCCCCTGTCTACCTTCGAGCATTTTCATTTAAACAAAACAATGAGTCATGATGACATTACTGGGCTAATTTGTTGGGAGGAGTTACCAAGGCTGACAATGTGAAAGAGCTGAATTAACACCAGCACAGATACAATGGGCCTGATTTTTATCTGGAGCCAGGAACTCAGTGGGTGGGTAGATAACTGCATGGGAAATCTGGAAGTAAAGTGAGTACATCGGAATCTGTGATCACAACTCAATTGAAGGCACTTAATTTTACTTCTGGGTTTTGCGTTTCCAAGCTGCATAGTGGGCATACTGCACAGCAGCATGACGCAATCTGAAGTCCACTATTTAAAGGGCCAATGCAAAAATGGATTTTGGAGGAGAAAGGAGGAAATAAAGCTATAGATGGTTATAGAGGAAAGGCAGGTTATCGGACGCATCGCTTGAAGTACTGTCGGGTGCTGTGAGAAGCAGGAGGGAGGTCATTTACCTAAGTGCTCGGAGGAAGAAACCTGGTTCTGCTATCCCCCTCACCTGAAGGTGGTAATTCACGTTGTGCAAGATCCCAATTGCTTTCTGCAACCCTCCTGTACCTTGCCATCAAGAAGGCATGGCTGGAGGTGGGGGAAGTGGTGAGCAGCAGGACCACGGTGCCCAGGTCTTGGCTGCAGTGCAGGAAGCACTAAAATGACATAACCAGGTCAGGAAAAGTGAGTACATTCACTCACATCCTATGTTCGGCAACACCCCCACTCTCTGTGTTGGCACGAACACTCCATCACATCATTCCTCACACCCACTTAAGTTTCAGCATCAACCATCATTCACTTTCTATGCACTTCCTCACTTCCCCATTTATACACCCACCACTGCCACTCACGCCAACCCTGATGTCATGTGATAACTGTGTTTCATAGTCAGCCTCAGCCAAAACAATACACCCATCGGGTGAATACAGAACCTTCAGTCACTCACAGTCTGTTCTTTCTCCCCTTGTAGTAGAAGAGAGTGCAAAATGCAAGGGAAATGACGAGGACTGGAGGTGGACCACCACAGATAGTCCGACTGACAGATGCGGAGGAGGAGGCGATGGAGACAAATGGGACAACTGCATCCCTATCCATCAGAGATGGAGAGACTGGGAAGCCATATATACCTGGTGACAAAACTTAAATACCCTTCACACGCATGATGACTTTATTTCATCTCTTACTGAACTCTGACAGACCTTAGTATGGTGATTGACAACATTGTCACTTTGCCGATGAATAATTAATATCGCTCTCTGTTGTCTTCCATAGCCTTCACCCACTCAAGAAGAATGTGGCGAGATGGAAGAGATCGATTCCTCAGAGGACCTAATTCCTTCTGAGGGTGCACCATCACAGGACATACAGCTATGCACCAGCGCAGATACTGGCACTTCGGTGGATCCTGTTAGCCAGATAGTTGGGTTGTCACCTGGTGATTCATCATTCACAAATGAGCACGAGCAGACACTGGTGGCAGGGGCAGCTATGGAGAGACAACATCGGAGGGCACACTCCTCTCCAAACGCTGCTCAGCTGGACACAGATACTGAGCCCCAGGGACCATCGTTGAGAAAGAAAATGATTGAAATACAGCTGCACCATTGTGACGTACTGGAAAAAGTGCCACTTGTACTCTCCACAATAGCGGAGAAGATGCAGGAGTCCAACTCCAACACCAGTGGATTGTTGTCGTATGTAAGTGCGAGAATGTCTGCAATGGAGAGAGTAGCTGCCTTCATTGAGCTTCAAACATGGCTCTTAAATAAGTTCATGTAGGCCATGAACACAGATGTGCAGACTTTGGATACCAACATGTCAGCCGCCTTAAACAGGATGACAGATACCTTATCCCTGGCGTAACAAGGCCTCACTGTTCTGCACCAAACTGGTCTCCAGAAGAGTGATAGGACTGATGTGGCGAGAGAGGGACGGTGGTGAAAGGGGACATGGAAATGGGAACCCCGCTAAAAGAGCTCCCACATCTCACCTGTTGCACCGCCCCCCCCCCCCCGACCACCAACCAGTACCCGACATGCTGCCTCCTCTCCCAGTGGCTGAGTCTGACCCTGCACAGATGCAGATGGAGCAGTTTTTGGTGGGGCTCTCATGGGCTCTAAAAGCCAGAGGCCAAAGGCATTTCAGCAGTCAGGGCAGGAATCTGAGCAGCCTGCCTCTACCTCTGCTGAAGCTACAGGGGATGCACCATGTAGAAGCGGTAGGAAGCGTAAGTTAAAGCAATTGTAGTTCACCAAGCCATGCATTATTGTATTTGAAGAAATATTATGTTGTTCATTCTAGAGTCCAAAAATCTATTGATCTCAGCCTTGAACATATTCAACGACTCAGCATCAACAGCCCTCTGGATTCTACCCAACCTCTCCTCATAGGTCAACCCTCTCATCCCAGGAATCAATCTAGTGAACCTTTGTTGCACCGCCTCTAAGGCAAGTATATCCTTCCTTAGATAAGGAGACCAAAACTGTACACAGTACTCCAGGTGAGGTCTCACCAAAGCCCTCTACAATTGTGGTAAGACTTCCTTACTCTTGTACTTCAACATACTTGCAATAAAGGCCAACAAACCATTTGCCTTCCTAATTGCTTGTTCTACCTACATGCTAACTTTTTGTGTTTCTTATACGAGGACACCCAAATCTCTCTGAACACCAACATTTACCTAGTTTCTCACCATTTAAAAAATATTCTGTTTTTCTATTCTTCCTACCAAAGTGAATAACCTCACATTTCCCCACATTATACTCCATCTGCCACCTTCTTGCCCACTCACTCAACCTGTCTATATCCCTTTGCAGACTCTTTGTGTCCTCCTCACAGCTTACTTCTCCAGCTAGCTTTGTATCATCAGCAAACCTGGATATATTACACTCAGTCCCTTCATCTAAGTCATTAATATAGATTGGAAATAGCTGAGGCCTAAGCACCGATCCTTGCGGTACCCCACTAGTTACAGCCTGCCAACCTGAAAATGACCCGTTTATCCCTACTCTCTATTTTCTGAGCATTAACCAATCCTCTATCCATGTTAATATATTACCCCCAACCCCATGAGCTCTTATCTTGCATAACAACCTTTTATGTGGCACCTTATCAAATGCCTTTTGAAAATCCAAATATACTACATCCACTGGTTCCCCTTTATCTACCCTGCTAGTTACACCCTCAAAAAACTCGAGCAGATTTGTCAAACCCGATTTCCCTTTCATAACACCATGTTGACTCTGCCTAATCATATTATGATTTTCTAAGTGCCCTGTTACCACTTCCTTAATAATGGATTCCAGCATTTTCCCGATGACTGATGTCAGGCTAACTGACCTGTAGTTCCCTGTTTTCTCTTTCCCTCCTTTCTTGAATAGTGGGGTTACATTTGCTACCTTCCAATCCGCTGGGACCATTCTAGAATCTAGGGAATTTTGGAAGATCAAAACCAATGCATCCACTATCTCTGCAGCCACCTCTTTTAGAACCCTAGGGTGTAGGCCGTCAGGTCATGGGGATTTATTGCCTTTTAGTCCCATTAGTTTCTCTGGTACTTTTTCTCTACTGATATTAATTACTTTAAGTTCCTCACTCTCATTAGACCCTTGATTCCCCATTATTTCTGGTATGCTTTTTGTGTCTTCTACTGTGAAGACAGATACAAAATATTTGTTTAACATCTCTGCCATTTCCTTATTCCCCATTATAATTTCTCCTGTCTCTGTGTCTAAGGCTCCCATGTTTACTTTTGATAATCTCTTACTTTTTACATATGTGTAGAAGTTCTTACAATCTGTTTTTATATTTCTTGCTAGTTTACTTTCATATTCTACTTTCTCCCTTTTTATCAGTTTTTTTGTCATTCTTTGCTGGTTTCTAAAACTCTCCCAATCCTCAGGCTTACTACTCTTCTTCACATTATAGGCCTGTTCTTTTTATCTAATACTATCCTTAACTTCTTTAGTTAGCCACAGATGAATCACTTTTCCCATGGAGTTTTTATTTCTCAATGGAACGAATATTCATTGAGAATATTGAAATATTTCTTTAAATCTTTAAATCTACCATCATCCCTTTTAATCTAATTTCCCAATCTACTTTAGCTAACTTGCCCCTCATACCTATTTAATGGGCTTTATTTAAGTTTCAGACTCTAGTTTCAGACTTAAGTACGTCACTCTCAAACTCAATGTGAAATTCTATCATAGTATGATCACTGTTCCCCAAAGGATCCTTTACTGTGAGATTACTAATTAACCCTGTCTATTACACCATACAAGATCTAAAATAGCCTGTGCCCTGGTTGGTTCCATGATGTATTGTTCTAGGAAACTGTCTCGAATACATTCCATGAACTTATCCTCCAGGCTGGCTTTGCCAATTTGATTTGCCCAGTCTATATGAAGATTATAGTCCCCTACGATTGTTGCATTACCTTTGTTACAAGCTCCTTTTATTTCTTGATTAATACTATGTCCAACAGTATAGCTGCAGTTAGGGGGCCTATAAACTACTCCCACCAATGTTTTCTGCCCCTTCTTATTTCTTATTTCTACCACTTACTGATTCTACTTCCTTATCCTTTGAGCCAAGATCCTTTCTCATGACTGTGCTTATTGCATCTTTTATTATCAGGGCTACAGCCCTCTTTTCCCATTCTGCCTGTCTTTGTAAAACGTCAAGTCCCCTGGAATATTTAGTTCTCAACCTTAGTCACCTTGCAACCATGTCTCTGTAATGATCATGCCCATTTATCTCTATTTGTGCCACTAATTCGTCTATCTTGTTACGAATACTTTATGCATTCAGATAAAGAGCCTTTAATTTTAACTTTTTACCATTTTTCCCTGCTTTGACCTTACTTGCTGATGCACTATTACCGTTAAACTCTCTGACCCTTCCTGCCACAGTCTGCTTATCTTTACCCAAATCACGACATGGCTCTGTTGCCTTAACTTTTCTCTTTAGATGTCTAAGTTTCCCATCACCTGATCCCTCCCCCTGAGAGAACTGAGAGAGGCCAACAGCAATGCTTGAGCTTTCATTGAGATGTGTCAATCACAGGCTTAAAGGACCAAATGAACTTCTACATGAATCACGCCTCCCTCTAACTGGCGAGATTGAGAAGCCATTGGAAACCTATGCAAGTGAGAATAAAGTTGTTTCAGACATTGTGGATACTCCACAAAAAATGAAGTGCTTTAACTATTAACAATCCGCCGGCCGACATTACGTGGGAACGGCTTGTTTTGCAGGGCCTCGCAGTACGTCAACTTCCCCATGGATGACCTCAGCCAGATGGAAGGGGCAATGGGATTCCACCCTGTGGCTGGCTTCCCACGGGTGCAGGGTGTAATCGATTACATATATCAATACGAGCACCTCCATACGAGCCAGGACTGTTCATCAACAGGAAGGGGTATCACCCCATCAGCACTCAGCTTGTTTGTGACCACCGCAAAAGATTCCTTCACGTGTGGGCCAGATTCCCTGGAAGCTGCCACGATGCCTTCATCCTCCGGGAATCCAACATCCCACCCCTCTTCCACGCACTTAATACCTTTAAGGGCTGGCTCCTTGGGGACAAGGGATACCCCGTGCACATATGGTTCGTGACACCTCTGAGGAACCCCATCACCAAGCAACAGCGTCGATATAACGACAGCCACATTGCCACCAGGTTTACAATTGAGCATGCTATAGGGCTGCTCAAAAGATGCGCTTTAGGTGCCTGGATCGTTTTGGGGGAGCGCCTCAATATGCACCAGATAGAGTGGGACACAACACGGCACAACAGATAGCGGTGCTGCTTGAAGAGGCCCCATCCACATCTGCCACCCATATTGAGGAGGAGGAGGCAGAGGAGGAGGAAGAAGAGTTGGAGGAGGTGGCTGAGGAGGGGGAGGAGGAGGAGGAGTTGCAACCCATGGACAGAGCAGCGGCTCACCTGGCTGCTCGTGAGGCCAGGGAGTCACTGATATGTGAACGGTTCTCCTAACATCAGAAAGTGTGAGGAGTCCAGTCCTCACACCAACTGGATAGAGCAGCGCCCACACCAGCCCACCCCCCAACCCTCCCTGCACAAAACAGTCCTGCAACTACGCATATGCCCACTGTAGAGTGACCCAATGGGTGGCATCAAGTGTCGGTGTTCAAGGTGAACCTCATGAAAGGGCCTTATTACAGAAGCCAGTCAAGAATGGCCAAGACGTGGCAGTAGTAGTGACAATAATAATATTTAATGTGAGTTTCACAAAAAGCAAATATAAATAAAAAACATGATCAACCGTCAAAAACCCTTGTGCTAACCCTTTGTGCTCACAAAACCTTTGCCTTTCGCTTCTGACTACTTCTACGTGGTGTATCCCCTGTGGCTGCAGCAGAGGTAGTGGCTCTTGTTTATGCCCTGACCGATTAGATGCTTTGGGCCGACGCCCTCTGGGTTTCAGTGCCTGTGAGGGCCCCTCCAAAGACTGCTCCACCTGCACCTGTTCAGGGGCAGACTCGGCCACCTGGAGAGGAGGCAGCATTGCAGGTACTGGTTGAACGGGGGGGCAACAGGTGAGACGTGGGAGCGCTTTGAGTGGTGTCCCCACTTCCACGTCCCCTTTCGCCATCATCCCTCCCCTGGGCCAGGCCCACTCCACTCCTACCACTCTGCTGGACAACAGTTTGGAGGACATGTGTGAGGCCTTGTAAGGCCAGTGCTGGTGTATCTGCCTGCCTGTTTAAGGCGGCAGAATGTTGTTCACTGTGAGTCCGAATGGCCGTTGTCAGGACCTGAGTGGACTCATTTGTGAGCCGTGCTTGAAGCTCAATGGAGGCTAGCCTTCCCTCCATCGAACACATTCCCGCACTTACCCGCGACAGTATCTCAGAGATGCCCTCACGTCCCTGTGACAGTATCTCAGAGATGCCCTCACGTCCCTGTGACAGTATCTCAGGGAGTTGTTCACATCCCTGTGACACTATCTCAGAGATTCTCTCCCGTACCTGTGCCACCGTTCTACTCTTGCAGGAGTTGGACTCCTCCATCCTCCACGCTATTGTGGAGAGTGCGCGTGGCAGCCATTCCAGCACCTAGCAAATGTGCTGCTGCCCCTCGATATTACTCCTTTTAAAGGATGGCCCCCAGGGTTCAGCATCTGTGTCCAGCTGAGAAGAGCCTGGAGAGGAGTGCTCCCACCGACGCAGACTCTCGACAGCTGCCCCTGCCACCAGTGTCTGCTCATGCTCACATGTGTGTGGTAACTCATCATGTGCGACCCCAACTAACTGCGGACTGCGACCCACCGAGGTGTGTGCATCTGCGCTGGTGGATGGCTCGCTCAGATGTGACGGTGCACCCTCAGAGGCTGGCAGGTCCTCTGAGGAATTGCCCTCTGCCGTCACAGCGATCGCTGAAGGCCCTGTAAGAGAACAGAAGGCAATATTAAGCATCATCACAGATGTATCATGTTGCGATGAGCATACTGAGGTGTTGAAGATGTCAAGGCACATGAACATCAATTCATATTGTATGTGCTGAATGTTAAAGTTCTGTCACCAGATGTTTGTCGGGTGCCAGTCTCGGCGCTCCCGACAGACAGACACTCGAGGGTGCGGATCAGCTCCAGCCTCTCCTGCTCGGCATCTGTGAGGACGACGGTTTGTTGAAGCCCCCCTCTGGTCCTTGCCCTCTCCCGTGCATTCTGGGCTCTCTTCTCCTATAAGGGGAGAAAGTGAATGATGGTGACGTGGCCAATACATTGGTTTGGGTGCGGCTGACCGTGAAGGATATGCATCAGAGGGTGAGTATGAGACAGAGCCATGACATTGTATGAGGATTGGGTTGGATGGTAGTGGTGGGGTAAGTAATGGGGAGGTGAGGAAGTGCTGAGGAAGTGCAGGTAAGTTGAGGATGAGCCTTAAGTGAGTGTGAGGAATGATGTGATAGAGTAGTGTTGGCAGTGCAGAATGAGTTGGGGGGGCGGGGGCTGGCGGTGATGTGGAAGACAGAATGTAGGAGAATGAGTAAGTGTACTCACTTTGGCTGACCTAGTTAGGTCATGGAAGCGCTTCCTGCACTGGACCCAGGTGCAGAAGATGTTGCTGCTGCTGGTGACCTCCTCTGCCACCTCGAGCCAGGCCTTCTTGGTGGCAGAGGCAGGCCACTTCCTCCTGTTTGCCGGGTAGAAGACATCCCTCCTCCTCCTCACCCCATCCAGTAGCACCTGGAGTGAGGTATTGTTAAATCTTGAAGCAGCATTTCCCCAGAGCTGCTCCATTGTGCTGTGTGGGTGTTTGCTCCAGGAGCAGCCTTTGGAGGACTGCCCCTTTAAATAGAGCTCCTCCAGCTGACAGCCCGTAATGCGTGTGTGCAGTCCGCCCACTGCGCAGCTTTCGAACGGCAAACCCAGAAGCCACGTTAAGTGGCTCCAATTGACTCTCGATCGCGTGGGAAACTGACATTTTTTTATTGGGCGGGTTACCCACGCACCCAATCACTGCCATCCCGCCTCCCCGCTAATATCGGCGCCTTGGACTCTGTAGATTTTCCATCCATACAGAGTGAAAATTTGACCCTACCTGAGAAATCTCCTCCCAGCCAATTCCCCTGATGAACACTACCACTCACTGCACTGGTGTGAAATCTCATTTTTGCACAGTAGTCATCCTTGTGTTCTCTGAGTGAGATTGCCAAACTAGGGGAAGTTTTATGCTACAGTCCACACTTACTGAGAAGCATATTGAGACTCTTCTAACTCATTTCAAATAGGACCACACAGCCAATAGACAATGGAGACTTTTTACCCATCAGTCCAGATTTCATTTAAGCCCAGGGTATCACTGTGAAAGGACAGTCTGCTAACCCACTGCACCATCTAGTCCATCTTTTTTATTTATCTGCTTTTCCCATCTCCTCAGTTCTTGGCAAATTCCACAGGCTCCCCATGTCATGATGAATTGGCCTCAACATTTTCGAATTATCTCCTTAAATCTCTCCACCTTGCTTCATTTTCCCCACTTTCAAAACCTACCTTTTCGAGCTCCCCTTCCATCACCTCCCCTAATCCTTCTTCCTCCTCAGTGTTTAATTTTCCTCCTCTCTTCTGAAGTTCTTTGGGATGTTTTCTATGTTAAAGGTGCTGTACAAGTGTAATTAGTAGCTGTTTTCCTGCTTTGAAATCCTGCCATGACCTTGTCCCACCTACCTCAGCAATCCCCTCCAGCCATATTTCCTCCCGCACATTATCCATTCCTCTGACGCCAGCTTGCTCCTTATTCCCTACTCTCCCTGTTCTGCCATCAGTGGCTGCTTTTTTGTCCACTTTACTCCAGCCCTCTGGAACCCCCTCTTTCAATCTCATCACCTCTCCTCTTCCTTCTCACTTTCAAAATCCTCCTGAAGTGCCTTCTCCTCCTTTAATTTTTCCATTATCTTCTTTTCTCAACGCCTTGTAAAGCTCAATGAGACATTTCTGTATGGGAGAACCTCTGTAAAATGTATGTTATTGTTGTTTCAAGTCGGCCACTCTATCAGCCAGGCCAGTGCTTTTTGTTCAGTTGGGGGATATTATAGATGAAGTCACAAGGCCATAATCCAATCACTGATTTCCACAAACCTCCCGCCTATAAAAGTGAATGTTATCAGGAATTAATGATTAACTTGCAGCCTTTAATTACCTTCACAGCACTTCATGTGTGCTACTGATCGCAGTTTTTGGAAACAAATGCTTAATTTGTATAGTTTATATAACATAGCAGATGGTGTGGATGTTTGACTCTGGCACACTCCAAACAATGGTATAGCTGGAGCATCTGTCACTTATTCACTGCTCTGCAATTGAAAAATCTGAATTAGTAACAAATTACCAGTCCCAAAAGTGCTCCGTCGTCTGGCAGTGTATGAGAATGCTGCTGCCAGTTGGAAACAATACTGCAATGTAAGGGTACGATTGCTGATTCTGACTGATAAAGGATCACGTCATTCATATCACGAGGGGGTTAGGTCTATAACTGTTGCTAGGATAGAGTTCCAGATTCCCTGGTGTAACTGCAGGCCTCATTCACTAGGGCCACTTTTAAGCCCCCCACCACCCTCTCTCCCGCAGCCGGAGAGAAAGGGGACAAGTGCGAGGATTAAAATAGAGGCAGCGTCCTCTCCTTCGGCACGGTGCTGCACTCTTGCCGGCTGTAATTTTAACTCCCTGGTTTCAGGAGGCGTGGGCCTTGGAAATATTCAAAAGTCAGGGTCCGATGACATCAAATGGGCCCTGACTAGATTTTAACGTGTAGTCACGCGTCCAGCGACCGATGCTGGCCTTTCCAGGGAACAGGCCCAGAAGAGGGACGATATAGTAAGTTACTTTAAGTAACTGCTCCCCCAGGCCCCACAAGGAGACTCTGCTGATCCAGGCATCGCTCCCCTCCCACAATCCTGATCCCTGTTGCATCTACCCCCCTGCCACCAATACACTTACCCTGATTGCCAGGGACCGTTGCATTGGGTTCCCGTCGGCGGTCTGCTGCCATGCGATTTCCCGTTCCCACCTGCCAGCCTCCATACCATTCCTGCCGGGTTCGGGCGGGAGTCAGTGCAGAGATATTATAATGAGGCTCAGGTGTTAAAGGTCACCTGACAGCCACATCTCCAGCAGAAGTCAATGAAGTCAAGGGACAGTGATCAGGATGGAAACCCTTGGGCTATTAAAACAAGTTGTAGCAAATTAACCACTGCTGAGATCAGCTAAGCCGACATAAATAGGAGATCAAATCCGGGACCTTTCCAGAGCCTTAAAAGGAAAGAACTTGAATTTAGATATGAGAGTTGCAGTCATATATTGCCTTTTGTTTCTGTTTAGCTTCAAAGGAGTTTAGATTGTATTTCTGTTTTATCTGGGCGGCAGTTGCAGCTCTCTAGCTGTGGTAAGAGTCTCTGTTTTAAGGCTGTGCCGGTGCAGCCGGGAGACTGGACCAGTTTAAAACTGCAATAAGTTTCATAGGGTAAGGAGTGAGTTTCTCTTTTAAACTCTAAGTCTGGAGAGACAGTGGGTAGTATTTTAATTATTTTATGTACCAAGGAGAATAGTGAAGCGTGCGTAGTGCAGAGAAGTCATTTTAAATTCATTCGAATATAAGTATTAACATTACATACTCAATGACGGGTCTACTACTCATTTTTATTGATCGCCCCCCCCCCCCCTTTAATCCTGTGCAGCAGCAGTGACAATAACTTTGTGTATTTGATGGTTGAGCCGAATCCGAGTCCGTTCCCCAGTCCCCAGGAGAAATTCCCTAATTCCTGGGCACTTTGTAATAAGCAGAATTTAGCAGCAAGAAGTGTTATTAATGGGAGCAGTGGGGATGAGATTGTAAACAGCCGGCACCCTGTAAAACAGAGCTCTAAGTATCGGTTTAAATAAAGTCCTGAACTAACAGAGCGGAGGGCAGATGAGGATTGAATTAAATCCTAATTCACTGAATCTAAACAATGTTTAAACAAGTGAATCTGTCAGGAGTGGGATTCCTGAGACTGTGGGCCTGATATTAGGAGGGAGGCGGGTTGGCAGCGGGCAGTTGACTGGACACGTGGGTAACGCGCCCAGTGAAATCGGGGTGCTCCGCGCGCGATCGCAGCCTAATTGAATGTACTTACGCGTGCTTCCAGGTTTCCCATTGCAGACCTGCGCAGCGGGCACACTGCTCACCCGCATCATAGGCTGACAGCAAGAGGAGCTCTATTTAAAGGGGCAGTCCTCCAATGCTCCTCCTGCATCCAAGAACCAAAATAATAGAATGGAGCAGGCCAGAGGCAAGGCTGCTCCAAGGTTCTCAGACTCCTCACTCCAGGTGCTGCTCGATGGGGTGAGAAATAGGAGGGAAACGTTTTTCCCATTTGATGGGAGGAGGTGGCCTCCCTCTGCCACCAAGAAGAGCTGGCTCGAGGTGGCCGAGGAGGTCAGCAGCAGCAATGTCGGCCGAACCTGGGTCCAGTGCAGGAAGCGCTTTAATGACCTAACCAGGTCAGCCAAAGTGAGTATACGTACGCATTCTCCCACACTCCGTCTTCCACATCACCTCCACCACCACACAACTCCTTCTGCACTGCCACCACAACGCTCTCATATCAGTTCTCACATCCACTCAACCATCATCCTCACCTTGCCTGCACTTACTCACCGTCCCAGTTCCCATTCGAACATGACCACGCAACCCAATCCTCATACAATCTCATGGCTATGTCTCACACGCACCCTCCCGTGCATCTCCCTCAAGCTCACCCCCACCCACACCAATGCATGCAGCGGGTCACCATGCAACCATCACTCAATCACGCCTCTTTTTGCCTTGATAGGAGAAGAGATGCTAGAAGGAACGGAGGGGTTCAACACACCAGGTGGTCCCGTCACACCAGGCAACAGAAATAAGTCGCACGCTGGAGTGCCTGTCTGCGGGGGATGCCGAGACTGGGAGCGCATAAGCAGCTGGTGATAGAAATCTAACACTCAGCACTCATGATAGTGAATGATCTTAACATGACTTGGCATCTGCAGCACCTCAACATCTGTCCACATGCCTAATATTGCTTTCTGTTCTCTTGCAGGGCCATCTGCGACCGCCGTGACTGTGGAGGGCGATTCCTCAGAGGACCTGCCTGTCTCTGAGGGGCATCATCACATCTGAGCCAGCCATCCGCCAGCGCAGATACACACACCTCGGTGGGTCCCCGTCCTCAGTTAGTTGGGCTTGCAAATGGTGAGTCACCACGCACATGTGAGCACGAGCAGGCCCTGGTGGCAGGGGCAGCCGTGGAGAGTCCGCGTAGGTGGGAGCACTCTTCTCCAGGCTCTGCTCAGCTGGACCCAGATGCTGAATCCTGGGGGCCAGCCATGAAAAGGAGAGTCATCGAGGGCCAGCAGCACATTGCCAGGGTACTGGAACAGTTGCCACGTGCACTCTCCACAATCGCGCAGAGGATGGAGGAGTCCAACTCTGCATGAGTAGAATACTGTCACAGGGACGTGAAGGCATCTCTGAGATAGTGTCGCGGGTAGGTGCAGGAATGTCTGCGATGGAGAGAAGGCTCGCCTCCATCGACCTTCAAGCACGGCTCAACAATGAGTCCATTCAGGCCCTGACAACGGCCGTTCGGATTCAGGGTGAGCAATGTTCTGCCGCCTTAAACAAGCTGACAGATACATTACAACTGGCCTTCCAAGGCTTCACACAAGTCCTCCAAACTGTCGTCCAGCAGGGTGGAAGGAGTGATGTGGGCCTGGCCCAGGAGAGGGATGATGGGGAAAGGGGACATGGAAGTGGGGACACCACTCAAAGCACTCACACGTCTCACCCGTTGCCCCCCTCTCAACCAGTACGCGCAATGCTGCCTCCTCTCCAGGTGGCCGAGTCTGCCCCTGCACAGGTGCAGGTGGAGCAGTCTTTGGAGGGGCCCTCACGGGCACCGAAACCCAGAGGGCATCCGCGCAAAGCATCTCATCGGTCAGAGCATGGACAAGAGCAACCTGCTACTACCTCTGCTGAAGCCACAGGGATAGCACCACGTAGGGGTTCCCGTAAACGTAAGGCTAAGGTTTTGTGAGCACAAAGGGGATGCACAAGGGTGTATGACAGAATGTCATGTTTTTCATTTAGTTCTGTTTGTTTTGCCAAGCACATTGAAATTTGTTATCACCACTACTGCCACGCCTTTGCAAGTCTTGTCTGGTTTGTGCAATAATTCCCTTTCCTGAGGATCACCATGAAGATCCACGACTGATGCCACCCATTGAGTCTCTGCAGAATGGATTTAGGTATATTTGCAGGGCTTTTTTGTGCAGACGACTGACAGACGCCAGCGGTGTCCCCGGTTGCACCCTGGAAGGATGCGGAGGAGAAGTTGTTGAGGGCAGTGGTGACTTTAACAGCGACAGGTAAGAAGATGGTGCTCGTGCCAGCCGGGAGCAGCTTGGCAAGAAGGAGGCTGCAGATGTCCACGACTACATGTGAGTGACTCTGAGCCTCCGTGTGCACTGCTCCTCAGGGAGGTCCAGGAAGCTGAGCCTCCGTCTGTAGACCCTGTGGAGAGGGTAGTGCCTTCTGCGACGCATATCTCTCCACGGTTGCCCTCCCTCCTGCCATGCAGGTGGATGTGTCACAGCACTGTGTTGTGGAGCTCCATGTGTCAGAGTGTGACTGCAGGTAGACAAAGCCATAAAAAGGATCATAGACATTTGGGGTTTTTATAAATAGGGGCATAGAGTGCAAGAAGTAATGAGAAATTTATTTATAACATTGGACCACAGTTAGCGTACTGCATGCAGTTTTGGATCTCCCACTATAGAAAGGAAATTGGAGCCATTAAGGGTGTTCGACATGGATTCACCAGGATCCTGCCAATGATGAGAAACTATATTTTTGAACAGAGACTTGAGGTACTGGGACTGCTTTGACCGCAGCAAGGAAGGCTAAGAGGAAATTTAATGGAGATTTTTAAAATTAGGAAGAGTTTTGATAGTCTGAATAGGGAATTAATATTTCCCTGATTGGGAGTCAGTGATCAGAGGGTCATCAATTTGAAATTGTCACTAAGCAAGTGAGGAGAGAAGTGAAGAGAAAGTTATTTACACAAAGGGTCACTGGAATATGGAATGCTTTACCACAGGGAATGGTTGAGAGAGACAGAGACCAATGTTGATTTTAAGGGAAAATTGGAAAAATATTTGAAGCAGAGAAAGATGCAGAGTAATGAGGGGATACCGGGGCAGTGGCATTAGTTTTGGATTGATTTGGCAAAGCTGGCACAGATACAATGGGGTAGAAATTGGACCTCATTGCACCCATTTTACAGGGGTGAAACGGGCACAACAAGAGCCAATTTCATGGACCAATGTCCCGCTCCTAAAGGATGCCTGAAAGATATCAGATCTGATGTTGGATCAGACCATTTCTCTTGCATCCCTTGCAGCTATCTAAATCAGGCGTTAGGTTCCTTACATATGTAAGTGAGGTGCCTAACACCTTTTTTAGTCCCCCTCTAGGAAATTGGATATTGCATTCCAATTCGGATTCTTCAGGGGCTGCTACCAAAAGGTAAGTTTAAAGTTAAAACATTGCTTTGGAGCCAGGAGGATCAGGGGTGCTTCCCCAACTCCATTGAATTC